>NW_027131400.1:5608333-8412500 GCF_026122565.2 Emydura macquarii macquarii | reverse complement strand
TTCAATTTATGATAGACCATAACAATATAACTGAAATCCCATTAGTAAACATACAGAAAGGACCATGCTTCCATTACTCAGACAGGACCTGTGTTTAACTGACTGCTTACCTCACACGACAACAGACTGAGGACCAAGTTATGCTCTCAGTTACATGGATCCAATTCCCATTTGTTTCAGAGCAGAATTTGGCCCTGAGACTTTTAAGAGTCAGCAAGAGACTGTTATCCTGAAGTAAAGCCATCTCCTTTTAATTTATTCCCTCACGGCCTGATGAGAGTCAGTGGTTATTATGGGTACTCAGCACCTCTCAGGGATTGGGTCCTTCCACTTATTTTTCATGCTATTGTGCCTGATTATTGTGAATAGAGGTTACCTGGAATGTTCACCCTCTTACTAAAAATGATGCAGGCCCATATATTTACATTTTAAGGACATTTTTGTCTCCTAGCTGATTCCGTAGAATGTTGATACTGCAAAATGAAGAGGGTCCCTCAACTACCTTTGATTTCAAAGAAGGAGGAGAAGCCCTCATCACCACCTTGCAAAATTGGGCTCAAATAAGCAATTAGGGACTCAATTCGCAGGGCACTAAAGTGGTGCAGGCAATGTTTCTTGATAGCTAACAACCTCCTCTGAACTCTGACCTCTCAACAGGATCCTGGACATGTCACTTCAACTAAGGGGCCAAGAATAGGTATCATGATTAACACCTATTTTATGGTGAGCTTGAAAGCAAGCAGCAGGGTCAGTAACTACCCGAAAGTTAAAACAGGAAATGTGATTCTTATGGAGCTGCCGATTGCTGAATACTCTTCTCATTCAAACCTTAAAGAACAATTTTTTTAAATTATTTTTTTAAAGACCTCGATGAAGCTGGCTCCTTTTCTGAAAGAATCAAAGTGGACATGTGAACTTCCTCTCGTTTATTCATCTATCAAGCTTGGTTTCAAGTTACATCATCATTAATATAATAATTTCTGCTATCACTTTGTTTAAAGTATGTTCTCAATAACTATCTGATTCTGATAAAAGTAGTCAAGTCTACAACCTACATACGTTTATAATTAGCTTTTTTTTTTAAAGCAGAGTAATAGGTTAATAAGAAATATCAGATTACACTGAAAAGAGCTCATGGGTCAAAAAGTAGACAAAACACATCAAACTGAAAATAAGCACTTGCCTGTCAGAAACTGAAGGAGCTTTTATACAATAACTGCATTGTTTGTAATGCAAACTAAAAAAAATAAAATAAAAAAAATCATTTATTGCCACAACTGGGCAAAACACAAACATTTTATTTACAACCATCAATAAAGCCCATAAAAAGATCATTAGTAAATAAATACCAGCTGAGTGCAAACATTTTCAAATCTATTGCAAGCAATACTGTCAAATGCAGGTTTACTTTTTTAAATTATTGTTCAGGGTAATAGGAATTCACTGGATTTTGTTCACCAAAAATAAAATAAAAATTTAAAAACAAAAACAAAAACCCAACATATTCATACAAGAGACTCAATGAAAAATTCAAATTCCACATAGCATGTGTAGGGTAGGGTGGAAGAAGGGGGGTTGATTGTCAACAATTTTTTTTAAAAAGTATTTTCTTATTGTTAAGCTCCATTTATTTACAAAGCAGAACTTAATAGCTAAGGACCAAATCTACTAAAGTGATAAAGCAGATGCTTAACTTTAAGCATGCGAATAGTCCCACTGGAGCTACTCAGATGATTAAAGCTAAGCACATGGTGCAGTGCCTGCTTGACTGAGACTCCAGCGCTATACTGAAATTTGTCATACTGACTCTGCCCTCTTTCCCCACGCAGATCCCCACTGCAATCAATGAAGCGCCAGATATGTGCAGGGTTTCATACAAGTGCAACAAGTTGGAAAAGAACCTAAGTGTGTGTATTTATTACACTTCCGAAAGGCAGATTCTTGGGTACTGTCTCCAACACTCTAAAAGCATCTAGTGTCTGAAGCTTTCACATCAAGGAGGAAAAGAATTAGATTTTTTTTTTAATCTAGGGATTATTTATTACCATAGTAGGCATCATGCTACTAGCAGAATGAAAGAAAGGTCTAGCGGGACAGTGGTGTGAGCTGCCCTAACAAGCAAACTCCCTGGAAAGGGTACAGATAATGCTAGTTAGTGGTCTGTGCTCACACCAGTTTATTACCTTTGGATCCCTTTCATGAAAGATACTCCATACTTGACTTCAATGAGACCACAGGTTGGCACAGAGGTCTGTGTGCATGGAGCAGTTTGCAGGATCAGAGTCTAAATCCGTGGTTTTCAACTCACAGCCCAATCAGCACACAGCTGCGGCTCATATGACATCCTCAGCATCATACAGGTAGCATATATATTGTGTGGATACAGCCCACATAACATATAGAGAGCTGCACTTGCGGCCCACAATGGTAAATAGGTTGAGAACCACTGGTCTGAATCAATACATAGATAAATGAATCTTGCAGGTAACAGCTCCCTCACTCGTGTGCATCCATTGCCACAAAGATATTATTGTGTTAGTAAAATGGTGGTAGAGAGGATGCAAGGGTGATCAGATGTCCTGATTTTATAGGGACAGTCTCTGTATTCGGGGCTTTGTCTTATACAGGTGCCTATTAACCCCCACACCCTGTCCCAATTTTTCACACTTGCTACCTGGTCGCCCTAGGGTGCATATATGTGTTGGGGGGATAGGGACAGGGATGTGGCAGCAGGTCAGTGAAGCTTCATGAAACCAATATGGTGTCAGAGTTTATGTATGAGGCACAGGCACAATTATTCCAGCATAAATGCTAGTAACATGGCAACTACGTGAAAATAATATTTATCATATATTAATATATTATATTAATAAATATTTATCGTTAATACTTTGCCTTTGTGAAGTGGATTCAATCTAAGGGTATTAAGTCACAAATAAATGTAAGATTTTTTGTACTCTGGCACAGCAGTGCTTGATTCTCACTCATTCACAAAGTGTAAAGTAGATTTGTAAAGAAGTGTACCATAATAAGATGTATGTGGTTTTTGGTTGATATACACAAAATCAAAAAAGAGACCAAAGATCTGTAAAAATTAATTCAAAACAAAACAATGCAGCTTCCAAAACTACAGAATTCCCATAAAACATCCACTAGTAGCAAACATTTTAAAAATTACTACAGAAACACTATTTTTATTTTTGAGCATATGCCTAAAAAAAAAAGTTTTAATTTACTCCACTACTGAGACCTTCTCATACAAGTTTCAGCCTGGCTCACATTTTAATGTCTGAAATTAGGGGTTTATAATGGAAATGCTGGCAACGCCTGAACTTACACAGTGCTAGCAGTTTAGCACTCTAATATAGTTTGTGGCTAAGCAACTGTAACAGGAATTTTTGGTTTTTATTCTAAGTAGAGTAATCATGCTAGTTCTGCATAAATGGCCAAAGTGCAAACTATGGACCAAGCCCGTCAATGGGTCTGAGTCTATGTGAAATAATGTGCACTCAGAATAAACTAAGAGGCACTCACAGAATTGGGCCCCATATCTATCATCAAAAAGTTCTAGATAACCTTTGAGGTAGCCACACACGTGCACCAAAGAGACTCTTAAATAAAACAGAGTTTGCATATCAGACAATAAAGCGCCTATTCTTTTTAAAATGATTCCATACATAATATTTATTTAAACATAGGTACTGCTATCAGGCGTACTGGGCAGTTATTTTCTTTCAAGAACTGCAAAGAAATACTAAAAATAGAGTCTTCCTTGTTTCTTCTGCACAATTTTAAGCTCTGCATAAAATCCATATGAGCTTTCAACCCATTTATGACTCAATTCTAAATCTTTTAGAAGACAGTGGATCCACTCAGAAAATGCCAGTTCACATAGCACCTCTTGGACAGCCATCACTCAAGTATATGTTACCTAGCAAACTTTGCTAATTAATGTGTTGTCCAGAAAGGAAAACACAAGTTTTTAGACATATTTATGAGGTGATGTTGGTATGACTGGCAGATGTTGATCTGAAATGGCAGCATGCAGGGTCTTGTTTGGTAAACACACCAATGATTACGGAGTATATTTTTAAGCAGCCTTATCTTGTTTTTAAAAAAGCAATCAACTGTAAACCACAGCCATTCTATGTTATTTCGTCTTTTGGTAAAAAGCTGTAATTCATAAAGAGAAACTGAACGTTTGTACAGCAATTGATGTGTTATATCAACTGGTGAAGTTCATTTAACACTTAACGATTCCAGTACTACAAAAGAAAAGATGTAAATACAATGCAACAGTGAGCTTCCATGCTGCATTACTAAAATTTGTCTCCTGTTACCAAAATTCATTAACATGGCGGTCACATTTGCACAGAGGCAAAATGTCACCATTCTGAAATTATAAACTTCAGTATTTCTAAATTCCTAAAGTTTTAGTATCATTACTCATTTTAGTACGTTATACATGGACTATACAGACTACTCTAAGAGAAATATCTTAATACCTTAGAGGAGTAAAGTCTGTATCTATCTGAGGCCTAATCCTTGCACTTGTGGATTTGGGCTGAGTGTATATTAGGGTAGGCCAGACACTCCAGTTCTGAATTTACTCATAATTGTCTCAATTAAAAAGCATATCTAAGGGTTCAATCCTTAACCACCGAAGTCACAGGGAGCTTTGTCACTGACCTGAACAGATATAGTGTGTGTCCTATAGCTGTGCGAATAACTGATTTTTCAGTTTGCTGGCAGTTCTGAAAAAAAATGTTTGGGTCAGTTGACCCAAAACTGATTTTTTTCAGAATTTTCCACAAATCAGAAAAGTCAGAAAAACTTTGGTTTGGGTCAAAAAAAATATTTTGTCAGGAGGAAGCAGTGGTGGAGCTTTCCTGTCCTCTTATACCCAATAGCCCGGTGGTTAGACCACTTAACACTTGCAAGGCAGGAATCTGATGCTTATGATGCTCACTTGGAATGGAGGAGATCTGGGTTCAAGTGCCTGCTCCAATATGGGGGTTTAATCAGAGGTCTCCCACCTCCAAAATGAGTGCCCAAGCCATTGGGTAACTGGTTATATGTGAAAGTACCACACTCTCCTCCTCAGTTTTGTGAATGCCATCTAACTCCCCTTGTAAATCTAGCCTGGAAAAATATCAAAACGTTTTCTTATGACATTTCTGAATGTTTTTTCTTTGTTTGGTTCAACCATAACAAGTTGCCACGATTAACACAAACAAACAAAATGATTTTGTTGACCTAAATCTGCCTTGTTCAGCAAAAAAAAAAAATTCCATCAGAGAGTTTCGCCAAGCTCTAATCATGGCACCAAAGGCGTACTGCATTAGTGTCTCACTGCAGAAAAGATTTTCTCTCCAAGTGGTCATTCAGAAAAAACGTCAATACAAAATATATTTAATAATAATTCCTTATCCTTATAAGTCATTTCTCTTCTGAGGATCTCAAAGTGTTTTTCATGCTTTAATTAATTAAGCCTCACAGCATACTTTTAAGATCATTAAATATCAAAGTTCCCATTAACCAGGTAAACTAAACAGAGAACAGTTAAGTGTTTTGACCAAGCATCTCAGTAAATCAGCAGCAGAACAGGGGATTTAAAAACAAAACAGAAGTCCTGACTCTTGGCCCTCTGATCTAAACATTAGACAACACTGTCAATAATAGCCCATCAGTGTGCCTACACTGAGGTTGATTGCACACTACAGGGGATTTGCATCAGGCCATTTAAGCATGAATGTGTGAAAAATTGGGCCAATGTGTAAAATCCCATTACTGGAAAGAATACAGCTGGTGTAAATCAGTGCAAGTCTACTGATACCACCTGAGTTGTGCAGATTTACACCAGATGAGGATCTGATCTAACATACTTTAAAAATTGGCAGGGTTGTTCCAGTAGCTAATGGGGAGCTTCATCCAGTCACTTGATCCCTGCATTAGCTGGGGCTGGATGCACTTTGAATCTACTGACACAACCACTGAAGGATGACGGGACATGTTCCCCAAAATGTTTAACTATCCTGCTTATCTTCCTCTCAGTACAGCTGCAGAACTTGTTCATTTTTCACTCCAAGTCTCTTTCCCTATTCTCTTTGGGTGTGCGCAATTTTGTTCAACTCAATGAACAGTGAACCCTGCCTTGACTGAAAGATGGTGGTCATGATGCAAGATGGAGGAGGGACACTCAGAATTCTCCCAGGGATGCACAGAGATTCTGATAGAGAAAAAAAGAATAGCCATTTTTTTCTTCTGTAACAGTTACTAGACTGATTGCCTGAATTTCTTTGCTAAAGGCAATGCTTAATCTGCAGCAATCACAAGCCATGGAGCCAAATTCTGTTGTCCTTCAAAGAAAATTTCCCTTGACTTCAATGGGAGTTTTATTTTAGGAAGGCCCAATGATTTTAGCTCTTGTAAATTAAACAAAGAAAGGAGCTGGGGGCGTGGAGTGGCACAGAGTATGTACATTTGCAAAATGAGATAATCTCTGAAGTTGAGCAAACTCCTCCGTTTTTGTAAATCTGCAACCTTTATAGTCACCACTTTGAAATGAATTCACTGGAGGTTTGCTCTTAGCTTGAGGTTTTGTCACCAGCCATTAAAGAACTTCAGGGACAGGAATAAAAAAAAACTTTACAATGGACAAGTTTATTTGAAAAAGAAGAGAAAAAAACCTGTACCATTAATTTTGACAAGGCTACTTTTATCTCTTTTGTAATAACTAATTACCTCACTCGTGTAAGAAATTTCCGAGGTAAAATGCAAAGCATTTGCAATGCTTGCCAGGCTAATCAAGACGATTTCCAAAATGCCAAAACAGGAACTTCCTATAATAAATAACTTAGCACATTTACATCTCAAATTAGAAATTTTGGAAGAAAAAGGCTATGTCTGATGCCAACAGGGTTTATTATATCCTACCCACTTTTTTCTCCTGTTTGCTTTCTTTAGTCTTTCCTTAGAACAAACACTGATCCAGGTGCAAATGCTCAATTCACAAGGAATGCAGTGAACATAAAATTACTGTAGGTTTGGCTGCTAGCAAATCCCTGCTGTTACTCACCATTGGAAGTTGTGCTGGAGGCAACAGCTTTCTCACTGACATCTGTTCGAGTGGAGCATTTCACTATGGAATTCTCAACTTTTTTCTTCTCAGTTGTGGTAGATCTATGGGACTGGGCCTCCATGATGACTTCTCATTACTTCAGCTCTCCTCGCACTAATACCTGAATAAAACAACAGAGTCATAAACTTCAAATGCCATAAAAAGCTTAGTCAGAAACCAGCCACACTTCTCACCTGAAGAAGAGCCTGCAGCACAGCAGCATTAGCAATCCACAGGCCATTTCATGAAGCTCATCAAATCAGGTTTGCATGCATGAGTTCCTGAGGAATTTAAGGAAATGCTAACACCAGAGACAAGCACATTTGCTTTTAAACAGAATCAGCATCATGGTCTAGTCTGCTGCTTTGACAGGAAAGTCCACTTTTTTTAAAACCCTGTAAGAATTTTAATGGACTTGAGGGGGGAAAAGAAAGGGCGGGATTTTTTTTCCCTTTGTCCTGAGCTGCTTGGAACCAGAACTGAGCAGAACTGAGACAAACCATCATGTTACCGTAGAAGCCAAATTTAAACTTCAGCATTCACCCTATCCATAATATACAGCAACGATTACCTCTCCAAGTCTATCTTGCCTTACTAAGGTAAACAGCTCTCATTTTGTTTGTGTAAAAATGTAACTCAAACAAAAGTGTATTGGAACAATGCTCTGAAAACCACAGAGGAAGGCAAATGTGATTGCTAGTGACAAATAACAGGATCACTTTCTATGCATGACAATCCTGAAAATGGAAAGCCATGCCAAAAAACAAGCATGTTTGCTTATTCTACCGGTCACCGATTACTATCATCTGCACTGACTCATCATTCAGTCATTTTATGTCAATTAGATCACTTCACCATATTCTCAAAGTTTTCACATTTTGAACCTAAACCTAAGAACCCCAGTTTCCAAAAGGATAAAATTCTATGTGCACCAGCGTACCCACTTCAAGGTACCGTGACTACAGAGATCCTGGTCTGCAAGAAATATAGGAGTATATTCCCAAACTCTGGGCTGTAGCTTAACTTGATGCCAGTCTATTAAAGTAAGCTTTATATAAGTAATCAGTATTCAGCACATACAGTGCTTAGACCGAAAGAAGTACAGCATTGGTTAGCAGTTTCTGTAGGAACTAAAAACTAGGTCCCATGTTCAGCAAAAAAAAATTTTTAGGAAAATAAATCAGCAAGTGATTGAAAAAAGGAAAGTTTTAGATGCTTCCTTTAGTGAGCAGTGTTAGAAGTATCCAAATATATATGAAAAAAAATAAGTTGCATTATTCTAGGACTAAACTAGCTCAACTTTTAGCTGAAGTCAACTATGTTAGAAGTAAACATCAAACTCTACAACAAATCACAATGTAACCTATAAAGATATTTAATTACACTTTTTTTGCTATATCCCAAGTTAACTGATTTTTTCAATTCTGACTGATTCGGTAAAAAAATATACCAAATATGCACAAAGCAAAATTGCTGAACCATAAATGCAGCTCTCTAGTAAGCTTTCCCCCATATTCAATGGGGTACTTTATTTTAATAGAGCAATAATATAATCCAAAAATCTCACCATTATACAGTGGGGATCAATGAAAGGCCCAGGTACTACGTGAACCACTACTAAGGTAAGTGCAGTAGCCTTGAGGACAAGGCACTGGCCTGGTAGTTGAGAGACATGGATTCTCTTCCCATCTCTGCCACTGGACTGCTGCATGACTCTGGGCAAGCCTCTTCACCTTTCTCTACCTCAGTTCTCCATGTGTAAAAGGGGGGACAATGATGCTGACACACCTTTGTACAATGTTTTGAGATCTGTAGCTGGAAGTGCTACATAAAAGCTAAATATTATGATAATTCATAAAATAATTTCCCATCTGACCCTGAGCAGGATTCAGAAGGTGGGTCTGAACGTGGGACTGGACGAGCCAAGTAGTAGCACGTAATTTGGTAATCTCAATTCCAACTCCAGCAGTGTACAAGTCCTCCGTATTAACTGACACCACATTCCTTTCAGAGGCAGCTTGTGTGTCGTTTAGGGGAGGGCCAACGAAAGCATAATTCCTGCAGGAGCTTTGCTATCCTGGGGGAAAAGACAGTCCAACAGAACTTCAGAAGCACAGTGGCAAAGAGAGTCATAGGATTTAAAGGCTACTCCCTGGTCCAGGGCCCCCACATGGGGGGGAGGGTACACTTTAGTGGGGCCCAGAGGCCCTGGGGGGCCCAGCCCAGGCTACAACCCCCACGGGTATGTGTGTGGGAGGGGGCCCATGTCACAAGTTTGTACTGGGCCTGAAAAAATTGGGCTTGGGCCCTGCCCTGGCCTCAAACCTTCCATTTTAGGTGAGAATCTGGTAGGAACTTCATAAAGTTTAAACTTTCAGAGTCTCTCACGTGCTTTCTCTTCCTTTTCTCCTGCATGCTTCTCTGTGGGAGAGTAGTCCATGGCTTTAGTTAATTACCATACCTATCATCTTACCTAGCCCAGCCCCGGCCAGCATATGGGACAATCCTATTATATAATTTCCAGTGCCTTATCCCCCCAGTGTTAAATTAGTCAGTGGTCTCTGAGAAGGCTAATCCTCCACACAGTTTTTCCAAGGGGTTTAGAAAGCTGTAACTTTTGGTAGTCTCAGTTATTTTTCATCTATTTTGACTTTTAAGGGCCAAATCGTCCAGTCAAGCAACATTCCCACTAGCTTAAATTACTTTGCCTGCGTGAGGGCTAAGTAGGGATTGCAGAATCTGACCCTTGTTTTCTGATATCTTAGGCCCACACACTCCCCCCAAGAATGCATGTGAAGGGAACAATTCGAGAACTCTTCACCACTGTCAAAGCAGTGGAGGCCACACATCCTGCCCCTCTGTCACAGGACCAAGAAAGGGAGTGAACCAGCAAAGAGCAGCACCTGAAAATGACAGAGGCCAAGTATCTGCAGTGGTTTCACCCCCCTCAACCATGCAGACCCCAGCCAGCTATGAGGTGGGACTCTTCCTCTTCACGGGTTTCCAGCCTTCTTCTCTCTAGCTATCAGAGCATGGCTGGGACTTTAATTATATTACCATTAGCATCTAAATCCTAATTGTGCCCAATAAGGAGTTGGGGGAGGAGGGAAGAGAGGGGTAGCCAGAATTAATTGCCACATACTTTCCTGTGGAGTTTGTGGCTCAGAGTGGCTACTCCTACTCCTTCTTTTGGCTACTTTTTTCACAGCCCATTGGACAGGTGTTTTTTATTATTATTATTTTAATATATATGAAGAGAAGTCAAGAGGATAGAATCCCACTTTTTCTAAAAGAGTTTTCTCTGCAGTTTCGCTCCCCATTGTACCATGCCATACCTGGTGCTACAGAAGTGCAGAGAGGCCTTAGTTAGCAATTTACTATTTTAAAGTGCACTTGTGGTCAGAAATGTATAAAACTTGCAACCTACTAAGTTGTGCATGCTTTGTGTCATATCTACGTAGGTTACACACTGAGCCTATTTTTATTACTATCTGCATTGCACAGGCAATCTCACTACACACAAACAAATGTATTTTTCAACGAATATCCTATCCTTCTAGGCCTTCCCCCTTGTCACTCTCCTTCCACCCACGCCCCCACACCACACCCTCAACACACACAGATGTTCCACTAAAGTTAACGAGAGTTCTACATGGATAGGGATTACAGCATCAGAGTTTTAAACTATGTTCTGATTCTTTATCAAATGTGATGAAGTGCTTGGCAAAAATAATAGCCTGATTCGCAAACAGCACACTGAGTCCACAAGGCTAACAATTAGAAAACTCATGTTTGGACATGATTGCTGACATGGAAGCATCAGTGGAAAATAAAATTTGGAACCTCAAGATATCCTTTTTACAGATTCACTCTTCTGACCACAGTTATACAATGGGCCTGATCCTGACTTCAGTAAGAACTGCAGGCCTGCAATACTTTTAGAATCACGGTCCTAAAGCACAGATGTGATTTTTTTCCCCCTCAAACTGTAATGAAATATGTAAATCACAATCTATTTTTAAAAAAAAAAAACAGTCAAAGGTCCAGGAACAAATAAGAGTTTTATTTCCTTTGGCAGTTGATCACTAAATTTTTTTTTTGAGAAACATCCAGGCTGAAGTAGTTTGTACTTTCAAAATATTATGTGGCTTTTTTTTTTTTTTTTTTTTTTTTTTTTTTTAAGTGTCTACAACTCCCCAGGCATCTGAGTCAGTGACTTCCCTGCCCCAACCTTGAGACATGACATACATATTTTGCAAGAATTAACTCTGCTTTCAAAAACTGGAAAGCTGGTTTTCCTCTATCTGCATGGGCATGTGAATGACAACTGCAACGAAGAGAAAATGCTATAACGTTATATGACTAAAGCCTGAACTTTCATAGGTAAACAGAGGGATAAACATTCCTTCTTGAAAGCAAACATTCGTGGCTTTTTCCCATTCAACCATGCTTGAATCTTTTGTACTTTTCCCGCAGGCCTGAACCCACTGCACAATTAATTCCAGACTCCCATTTTAAACCTAATCCCTCTCCTATTAGCAACCTGTCTGCAGGTGTGTCTCTTCTTTTTACATCGTAAATGGGAATGTTCATCAATTTCATATTAAATTGGACAGATTATAACAAGCAATTGCCAGTAATAAATTAATGAAAAGAAGAATACCATCACTTTTCATTTGAATGTCAACAAAACGGTAATAACACCTATTTCCTACAATAAAATTCACTAATAAATAGCTTCAAACTAATATAATTACCAGTGTGTGTGTATACACCATAGTAGAAAAAAACAATTATATGCATATCGTGGGGGCAGAATCTCTTTTCTCTGCTCACTTACACCAGTGTAACCTCATTGAACCACTGCAAGAGAGGAGAATTTGGTCCTTCATAAGCATGTTTAGTTTCATTTTCTATTAAATCTTAACCTCTTTGCTCTTTCTCCTCTCTACGTTGCTGGTTTGAAGGTCCAGATCTTGCACCCCACTGCTCATTCAAGTATCCCTTACTCCTACAAGAAGTGTCATTGACTTCATTGGAACTACTTGCCTAAGTAAGGGATTGCAAAATTGCTTATTGATTTGCCTATTAGTTTTATGTTTCCTCTATACTTTAACCTCTTGCTGCCTCTTTTTGTTTTCTTATTTGGTTTGTCTCCTTTTTAATTCCTTTCCCTGTTTTATTCATTGCTGCTGTCGTTGTATTCAATTCATTAACAAGTGGTTTGCATCCACTGAGAAGAGCAGTGTGAAATACCAGAGTCACAGCATTCATCATCATTACATCAGCAGTAGGGAAGTTCATACTGATTGCTATCACAGTGCCCCAATCAGTGTGCACGCAAACATAGTATCTTTAATTTTTCAGAAATTACTCTGGGTATTTGGGGTGTTCTTATGTACCACTTTGATCCACCACACTGGAAGCAGTCTTTGGGGATACAATACATGCAAAACTGTGTGAAAGTGAAAACCACAAGGGGAAGCATGAAGAACAATCAGGAAATTACACAGTCTCTCTCAAGCATAAAGGACTCTTTATCAATTTTATCAGAACTGGTCACACTGTTCCTTGGGAATATTCAAGGATAAGAAAATTCTGTCTTGTTCAGCTACATTCAAATACAAAATTTACATGAGAATTTTATGCTGTTATGTGAAAGCTATTTTACAATGATTTATACAAGCTTGATTCAGGTATGTTTAGCTTCCAACGCTCTCTCAAATTTTAGCATTGCTTTGCATCAAACAAGAATGCAAAGTCATACTCACACAGTTACACTTGATAATTCCTCCCCAAAAATATAAAAGATTAATGTATTTTGTCAAGCACCCTTCAGTAGTACGATTAAGCTTTTGATATATTTCACCTTCCATATAGGTGCAGTAACTAATTCAGATACTATGAATTTCCAAAAAAGTTAGATCATTTTATATTCTCTTTAAGACCTCATTAGTTTGGCTACAATTTCCAACTTCCATGAACAACCTGTGGGCCAAATTCTGATCTGATTTACACACTGTGCGATCTCACTCGTTAGTATAAGTCTGCATCCAGTGTAAGATGGGGTTAAATTTGGGCTCATATTCATTAAATATGAAACATCATAAAATGGTGGTGATATGTAAATGGATAAATCTTACCCTTCACAATTCTTCATTTTCTCTTCAATTTTCATGCATGCTCTAAAAATGTCTCTCTTGAGAATTACATAGTTCTTATAAACCTGTGCTAAATTTTAAAAATGTAATAATAATTCTAGAATAATATAGGAAAGTTTTGGCGTTTGGATTTGAAAAAACTAAAAATAAAGCTACACAGCAGCAACTGTAATAATACAATCTTTCAAAATTCATGTGTCTGCTATATTTTCCTATGTATTACTTCCCTTTGATTCCCGCCCCGTACAACTGAAGATTTAAAAACAACTCAACCTAAAGCCTGATTAATGATGATCTGATCTATTCCTGATAGGCTAAATAGCTACTGGCAACAATAATACAGGATCACAAACACAAAGGCAATCAGCTAGGCAAAGCAGCACTATTATCAGCCCCATGATTAGGACCCTAAGTGAGAAATTATTCTATGGAATAACTGAACTATTGATCAAGTAACAGATGCTTTCCTTTCCAGGAATTACATATATTTACGCCTTCCAGGATATATACATAAACAATTACTGAAAGTTTGTTAAAAATTCTTAAAACACACAGATCCAAACAAGTTAATAATAACACTTTAATCTGAGGGAACACCTGACTTGGAACAGAGAAAAACTATTTCACTTATATATTATTACAAGTAGATTATGTGTACTTCTGTTACTGGGATTTAGGAAGCTGTTAGGTAAAATTCCAATTAAATATTTATCCTATTATTACAACAGATTAAATTCTCTGTCTCAGTAAAATAGTTTTCCACAGGGAAAAAAATTACTGATTTAAGATCTGATTCTTGTTTTCTTACCCAGACAGAACTCTACTGAGTGGGAGCTTTGCCACAGGAAAGACAGCAAGATTTGGTTCTAACTGTTCATTGTCTGACTAACAGCTCTGTCTTCTGGCCCTTACTCGCATAAGGAGCTTTTACTAAGCTAAATGAGGAAAACCCACATGAGTAAGGGCTGCAGAATCAGGCCTTTTATCACATTATAGCAGTTTTAAATAATTTGGGGTAATATACACCTTTTGGGGTATAAATTCATAACCCATTCAATATCCAATTGCCTTAAAGTTATGCAAGTAAACTTACAAAGGGAAAAGCAGCTCCATGAACTCTGTGTCTAACAGAACACTATTTGAATTATATAGGCTTTGGGTTCCTCTTTTCACCCTGTTCTAACTTTTGGCCTACTTACATAAAATCCAGGATAACTAGAACACAAGCACTATTTATTTTTTAAATGGAGTTATGAATCCATAAATGTTACTTCTAAACACAGAATAAATTCTTTTTCAAATCTCAATTTTAGTGATTGTTTTTTAAACAGACTAACTGTGAACAGCATAGAACTGTTCATTTAAAACTGTGATACTGCCTGAAGGTTCAGAATAATCTCTGTGTTTTATAATCCCATGTCCTTATGTTTAAACCCTTAAACAGAAAAAAAATCTAAGGCAAAGTAGGTTTAGTATTAAAAGAATTAGCACAGAAAAAAATCTCAGATTTTGGTGTTTATACCAATAGGTTTCATTAAAATAACTGGCTACGTTTTAAATTTCTCTTCCAAGTCTATGCTTTTTTATGCCTATACCTTTTATGAACCAAACTGTAATAAATCTAAAAACTTAAGAAACACTAAAATATCAGTAATGTAATTTCCTTCTGTAAAACAAAGGTTGTTTAAAATCTGATCTTGGCCACTCAATGTGGATTTGAAAGGATGAGAATATGCCAAAGAGGAAGACAATCAGCAAGTCTTGCTGTGTAGATAACAAGCCCTATGACTTCCTCTGCTGATACTGTTATTAGCACTGAAAACACTTGTGGTGAGGATATGGTGTGTGTTTTTCCTCTTTTCTTGCCCTTTCTCCAGAACAGGATGGTAAAACAAATTACAAACACCTGTAATGGATATGCTTTGTGTCATGGTTTATTTAGTTTATCATACAAAAGGTCACTGCAACTACAACTGCCACAGAAAAATGCAGATATTCTTATTAGAGCACTTGTGCTACACATGAATTCCAGTAGCATGATCATTTTCTTCAGACTTATTGCTTTAGATCATCAATCCCAATAAATGAAGTTTCCTTAGAATCCAAACTAGATCTATATATCAATGTCAATCTATACAGCAACTAAACTCAATGAAGAATATATTTAACATACATCAGTCCATATGACAAATACATATGCAACTATTGATTAGGATGCATCTTCTGTTTCCATCTTAAGATATGCAAATCATAGAAGAAAAGCCTGTATACCACATCTTACAATCAGCATTTTTAAACAATATTAAAGAACCCAAGCAAGATGATTTTGAAAGTCCAATATTTTGATCACCAACTTCCAGTTCCTGGAATTCTATTTATCTACTCAACATACTTTAAGGTTAAGGATGACTTGATCCATAAAGCACGATTTCACATTCTAACCCAACACAGATGTTTTAACCTTACTAGTAAAGCGCTAGGAAAGCTATATGCATCCAAGAAGAATTTAAATGTAAAATGTACTTTATAAAACTTTATCTTCAGCTTTTAAATTTTATTTTAGGTTTTACACCTGTCTCATTGTAGCAGTAAAACAGGATCAGGATTCCTTGCAGTTTCTGCAACCTGACAACATTACAGTAGAATAACTCTACAATGCTGCAATATAAATTACCTCATGGTCCACTCAGGCTGTACACACAATATAATCACGAAATTCTACTGCTGTCTTATTTTCCAAGTAAAACCATCCATAGGGATTCATGGTTCAAAGTGCCAAGCCAAACCACACCAAACCACATGTCCTGTTAGTTAAGATCTTTAGTGCTAGGATTTCATTTTAATATATACAGTTCAGAACAACAGACATTGTACTGAAGTGACATTGGCTTAATCTGTGTTCCTGACTATTCAGTTTCAGGTATTCATACATCTTATTTAATGAAGGCTTCATTCTTTAGGCAGCTGGATGAAATATTTTTACATGCAGTTGATTTTCCTGATATTACCAGATTTGTAAATTAGAGGAACAATGCAATAGAAATCATGGTTCTAGACCAAAAACACCCAAACATACTTTGTTCTAATTCTTCACAAGTGTAATTTGATCCTTCAATCCTAATCCAAATAGCAGGTACACAATCTAAAAAAGACAGCAGTATTTGTTTGGACCAAGCTAAAATAAGGGGGAGAGAGGTTTGTAACCAATATATGTTAACTAAAACAAAATAAAGAAAACTATAGTGGAAATTTCAAACACCCTGATCATTAAATAAAATCTCTGATTATGTGTTCTGAACATGTCAGTTCTGATACTCAGGAAGTGTGTAGTCAAGAATAACAGTGTGTGCTCTATACCCAATTAATTAGTTTCTTTTTAAAATTTTAAACAAACTATTAGGCAACAGTAAAATCAACTGATAGATTTTTAGGGTTTTTTTTTTTAAAAACGATACACACCAGTTCTTGAGATCAAAACCAATTTAGTGTACTTTCAAGTTTAATGCAGGTACAATTTATATGTACACTGCATGCCACAACAAAACCACAGTATGATGCCAACAAAGTCTTTAAGAAAGTTTCCCACTAAATCTCTGCAGAAAGCAGCCTTAAAAGAAAGCAGGGATTAGAGTGAGCTAGAAGGTAGGGAGGGGACTTACCTCAAACCTAGCCAAGCGGAAATCAGAGCAGTAATTCTACAAATCGGCAGAGTACACTTTTAGAGCTATAATGGTGTGAAGAAGTGCTGGGCAGCATTGCCTGAAGGCAGCACTAATACACTGATGACTAATGACTGGGCCACGCAGACAATGAATTTGGGGGTTGAAAACCAACAGAAACCGTGCAGTACCTTGACAAATGGGCTTTCACAATTTCATTCACTGAATAACCTTTAAGCACAAAATTGGCTCAAGTTCTCTTGGGAATAACATGACACATGTTGTTGGACAATGATAGAAGTATTTTCCTTTTTAATTAAGACTATTACACCAAATGCATAAACATGATTACAGTGAACAAATATAGGTGTTAACTGTTTTCCAGCTGGAGGAGAAGTTAGGACACAGAATTTAAAGTATGTGATACTTTCCTGCGGATCAGAACTCCCCCATATCAAACTACATAAATGTCCGCAATCACCTTCTGCAGAAAATATTTTCTTTTTGTTAACATTTTGCTGGGATGAGGTGAAGAAACATACCTTAAAGGTATGCATTATAGCAGCCCATCAATCAATCGGTAACAATATGCTCAAAAATGATGTAGTAAAAGATATACTTGGGATTATAACTGAAAAAGTCTCATTTTAAAAACACTACTCAAAGTCAAGCCATCATAAAACAAATCAAGCTCCATGTACACTTAGCAGCAGCCTTGTGTAGTCATAAACACATTAAAACAACAGTATCACTCTTTAAAGGGGTTTTTTTTTCAATGTAACTCGACTTCCAATTTGAAAACAACAATTTTGGCTATTTTTACAGACAGAATGAAATATCTAAAGTGTCTCTAAATTAACAGGTACCACTTACTCCAGACAGCATTGCCTTTAGCAGCTCCTAAAAACTTCAGAAAAGGATCTTTAAACAGGAAGCTTAGTGAGCTCATAAAACTGTTGTTGGAGCCAGGAACACATAGCATATTTAATCTGCAAACTGTGAGAGTCTACAATGATTTCAGCAAGATCTGAGGCATGCCCTCAAGGTTTGCTGGGATCTGGGATTAGGGAGTTGATAAGAACCTCTACTGCCCATGGACATGTTTTTCTTCTGCAGTTAAACACAAATGCATAGAGACGTTTGACTGCTGCTTGGCGTTACTGCTCAAGTTATATAAAAGCTTTGCAGCTCCTTTTGCTGTCAATATATCAAAGTTTAAAAAAAATCATCAAAGTGTGAAATTTCATTTAAAGTCTGTGCCAGTCTACAACTATATTTCACAGACTTATCAAATAAAAGTAAAGATGAAAAATACACTGAAAGTACTTGAAAAGTTTTCAGCAGCCATGCCCTATTTTTGTTTATTTTGTCTCATTTTATTTGATTTTAAATTATAACAAATCAATGTGCATATAAAAATGACAAAGTGTAAGGCGGCTGTGGGGGGAGGAGGGGTCTATAAAACCTGTGGTTGAAAGGCAACTTAAAGTCATTATTAGAGTTGACCCTTTGGTTGAATAAAAAGCTTCCTTTATAGCCATTTTAGCATTTTAATTGCCTAACTGCAAGTTGGCAGAAAATTTCTTGACTCTTCCAAAACAATCAGAACGACTACAGAATTATGCTAGCAAAACTAAAGCCTTCTTCAAAGTATTATTTAGCTAGGGATTTACAACAATTGCATAAAGAAGAAAAGTCTGACCTTTAAGATAATCTACTATAGTCTAAAAGCATTAACATTCCATTACTAAGGTTTTCCTAAGGATTTCATGACTCACTGATTCACTTTTCCTTCAAATCTGCTTTTTCTTAGTACATTACAGTCTCCATATAGTTAAGTGCATGCAACCTTGATCATTAAACTGCTTCCTTTCATAATTCCCTCCTCCTCCCCCCAATGGATCTTGTTTTAATAAGCATCAGAAACCTTATTTACTGGGCAAAGATGACTAACTTTTCAAGAACAATTTGCAACCAAAATTTTTTCACTTCTTACTTGAATTCAGAGCCAGGATCAAACCAAATTCTGGGTGCAGGGAGAAATAGTTTTACCAAAAATAAGAGAGAAACTGTAACTCAAACTTTCCAAAGTTAGCATACAATGGATGATTGAAAAGCATTTTTTATTAAGTAACTTACAAAAGGAAATAAATTCTACCAACATTTTTTAATGGAGGAGTCCTAATATTTCAGGTTATGTACCAGCTAATCCAAAATAAAAATAATTAGAAAATTAAACAAAGAATGTTATAACACAGCTACAAAACCCCTCATTTTCATATCAAAATATACCTTCAATTATGAACTGTACATGCAGTGCTAAATGTTGTGTTAGCTAATTTATACATTTTAAGCACAAAACATGAGTCAACTCATTAAGCAAAATACAGGTAATTCTTTGTTTTGCGCTACTTGGGCAGCAAAATGCTTTGGAGGACAGAATACCACATTGAAAGCCATGTGCAAGTAAAGTATAGCTTTATTTCCTTTACTGCTTTTTTTTTTTTTTTTTTTTTTTTTTAAAGAACTATATACACTAAAACAGTGACTTTTCCTCACACGTTAGATTTCTCAACCACACAATCCTTTGTGTAAAAGAAATAATCTTCTGCTTAAAAGTAGCCTTGTCTTACAGATAATGTGATGTCATTTAATGTTTGCTTTAAATTTGACTGTACACCAACCAACTAAATATATTTGTTTTTTAAACCCAAAATTTCATTACATAAACCATTCTCAGGATACTTCATACAGTTTACATTGCTAAATTCATTCACCATTACTTTTAATATTGAAATCCTGTGGTGTGTTCCCAACTATTTTTACATTTTAATGTTACTTTACTTAGAAAACATAGCATTTTTCTCCCTTCAAAATAATCTTGACATATGTAATTAAGAAACTGTCAGATCATTATTAATTTTTAATAAAGGACCTAAATGAAATAATTATATGAATCAATCAGTAAGGTACCTTTCAAAACTGCAATGCAATTGCACAAATATTCAAAACATTTAAGGCCCTTTCTTGTGGATTTCAATTCATAATCTCCCAAAACACCAAATCATAAAGAGTTGTATAACACAAAGAAATGTAGTGATTTCTAAGTATTAAAGAAATTTAAACAGTTCCCATATAGCTACATATATCAGGCATATAGAGACAGACAGTGAGAGACTCTGGCGCCCTCTTAAAAAGGTTTGTTAATTTAATTAGCTACATAGGGCTTTGAAACATTTTTATATTTGAGTTCTTCTGTAATCCAACACAAATTAAATTAAATGAGCATGCTGAAACTTAAAAATAAAAATAAGCTCTATTAACCCTTGAAAATAAAGTGTGGTACATGGGGTAGTGGCGTGCATTGCTAGCTAGCACTCCTTTGGTTTTAATGAGTCTTTAAACATTATATACCAAGTGGACAACCATCCATACCTTTGACTAAAAAGGCTCTTTTACTTTGAGATCCATACAGTCCATCATTTCAAACAGAAGTGGCAGCTGGAAAATGTGGAACAGCTGGCAAAGAGCTGAGAGAAAATGTTTTACATAAATATATCTACATATAAATTGGCAGACGGCCACAAACACTGTACCCAAAAGACCGGATTAAAAGTATACACCAGAGGGTTAAAAAAATGGGGGGGCAGGGATTTCCTTTTACCTTTCCTTTTCACGTGGTGCCAGGACTTGGAAGCTGCACATGTGTGTGTATGTGTCATCTGGGTTGGAAGAAGAGCAATTGTGTAAACAATCTAAGTTTACAGGCTAATTAAAACAACCGTATCCACTTTCCTAAAATGCTGTAAAGTTATTTGATGTAAAAACATGCAGAGGTCCTAGTTTGAATTGGTTTGCAGCAAATCATGTGTTTGTTCTCCTTCCTCCTCTCCATTCCCCACCCCCCTAAAAAAGCGGAGAAAGTAACTGTCGGGAGTGATTCATGCTCAGTCCTTCTCCCTGAAATATTTTTCTCCATGCATTGTGCGGGGGGGGGGACACACAGCAGGAGAAAGGGGTGGGGGAGTTGTATAGTGTCCAGATCCCCCAGCCGTTTGGTGTCTGCAGCTTCCCAAGTTGACCAAGTTCCAAAGTCAGCAGTCACAACAACAAAATCATAAAGAGAAGGCAGAACTTTCACTTCTCCGCTGTTATGAACGAGACGCCTTCCCTCAGCCACCCCCCCCCCCCCAACCTTCCCCTGAAACTCCAACAGATTAATCAAAAATAATAATAGAAGACAAGCCTCCCTCTTCTCCCCCCCCCCCAAATAACACCAACGATCATGCCCCATAGGCATCCGAGTCCTTCCACCTATCCAGATGTGACAGGATGTTTGCTATAGCAACAAAGTTTCAGCCACAGAAACTGGCATGAAAATAACAAGCAGTTTCTTTGGGGAGGAAAGCAGCTGCTGCTTGCAAATCTGCAGTTCAAGTGTGGGACAGTAAGCCTCAAAAGCCTTTCGGAGTGCAGCAGGGCAGGCAGGGAGAGAGAGAGAATACTTACCGATTCTTGTATACTTTTCTTCTTTTTTGGCTTTTAGTTAAGGACAGTTTGACAGCCATTTTGGGGGGCTAAATCTCGGATCGTCTCCCTCTCCCCTCCCTTCCAAGTTAGAGAGAGAGAGAGAGAGAGAGAGAGAGAGAGAGCTCGGAAATGCAAAAGAAAGTGCCCAAAACCTCTGGCTTCTTGCAAACATTGTGCAGAACTCATTCAACAAAGAAGAACTTCTTGCAAAACTCAGTACACGTACCTGCTGCTGCTGCTGCTGTCAAGCCCCCCAAACTTCCCATAGAAAAGGTTGGGCTGCTGTCTCACCCGCACGGTGCCTGCAGGAGGAATCTCTCTCTCTCTCCTATTGCAAAGCTTAAGAGGACCGACCCCAAAGGATGAAAGCGGGCATTTTGCTTCTGGTTTTTGGGGGGGGGAGGGGCGG
The DNA here is from genome assembly GCF_026122565.2 of Emydura macquarii macquarii. Lineage (NCBI taxonomy): Eukaryota > Metazoa > Chordata > Testudines > Chelidae > Emydura > Emydura macquarii. Next base: position 8,390,621 of record NW_027131400.1, on the reverse strand, counting down.
AGGGAATGGATTGAGAGAGAAGAGGCCGGGCTGTGTGTATTGGTGGTTGTTTTATTCCTGCCCTCCTCCCTCGAGAGAGAGAGAGAGAAAGAGAGAAGCCCTCAGTGTGTGTGTGTGTGTGTGTGCGCGGATCCGACATCAGTTTCAGTGATCTTGTAATCTGATCCCTTCTGACTCATTCGCACTGACTGACATTTCTGATTTGGTTCAACAAAGGGGGGGGGTGAAAAAAAACCCTCCACCAGACAGTAACACCCAACTTGCATCGGAAGGGGGGACCCCCCCCCCACCATCACCACCAGCAGCAACCCCTGGAAATTGCATCGTAGCCTCTCTTTTTTAAACCCACCGAAGGAGGGAAATAAAAACACTCCGCTCGGATACTCACGTGTTTGAAAAGTTGTCCCTTCTGCCTTCCTCTCTCTCTCTCTCTCCTTTCCTCCTCCTCCTCCTCCCAGTCCAAGTTTTACAGATGTTGCAGGACTCCTCTCCAGCACCAACTCCTCCCCCCCCCCCCCCCCGCTCTCTTTCAATTCTTCACTCTAGACCGGGGGAGGGGGGAAAAGAGCTTCAGGACAGGGCAGCTTTCTGATCCAGCCCCTCTGCGGTGTGTGGGGCTAGGAGGCGGGGGGCACTAAACTTTTTGTGCGTGGGGGGGGGGGGCGAGGAAAGGTTTCCTTTCTCTCTCCCCCTTACTTTTACCGAACTGCCCTGCCTTGAATTTGCCCGGTGGAAGTGCTACAAACGGGAGGGTCCCCTCCGCCCCCCTGCTCTGTACTGGGAAATGCAGACTTCTTTCGGGAAGGGAGGAGGGAGCGACCGAAGTCAGAAGAAGAGGCGGCGTGTGGGAGCCGGGGGGGGGGTGCCCCTGGGGGCTCTTCGTGCCCTGATGCAGTGCCTGCAGTGGGGGAGAAGGAGGCGCGGGGAGCAGCAGAGACACGCGTTCTCGGTCTGAGACCCTCTCTTCCCCCCACTCCTCCCTTTTCCTTCAACTCCCCCCCAGCTTCGGCTCAGAGACCAGGAGGCCACTCCCATAGCTGCGAGGGAAAGAAGGGGGGGGGGCGATCTGGTGGTGCCTTCACCGAGCCACCTCCCCCTTCCTTCCCTCTGCATCAGTTTCTCTCTCTTTTTCATCTTCCTCCCTTCCCGCCCTTCAATCTCTGCCCAGAAAGTCTCACTTGTTCTCCTACCTGCTCCTCTTTTCATCCTGCTCTCACACTCTGCTTCATTGTACCCTCTGTTTCTCTCCCACTATCTTCAAACCTTCTGAGTATTGCCAGCCCTCAGCATTCAAAAATCATGAGTCAAGCCCCAGAAAAAGCAGGAGGGTTGGTTTTTTTAAAAAAAACAACATATTTGGGATGTTCTCCATATTTAACTTCTGGTTTTTGAGCCTTCAGGGTTCACATGCTCAGGCTCAGCTCTGCACCCACATGGGCTGGAAACTTACTTTTTCAATTAAAGCCGAGAGTCTCATGAAATCACATGACTCCAAGATCAGGGGCTGTAAGAAAAAACACCAAAGATCAGAAAAATTGGAAATCCTATAATATTGCCTTACTTCTCCAGTCTTAAGTCTCTTCTCCCTTTAAAAACCTGCTTTGGAATTTTTTGGTCCCTCTTTTCTCCCCCAGACAAGGGCTACAATGATAAACATTTAAAATGGAGAACTGCTTCTAGGTTCCATCACCTGCATATTTGTACAAAACAAGAATCTCATCATTTAGTTCTCTGGCTCCCAATGTACCCACTGGGGTTCTACAGGCATTAACATCTCACCCTGAGGCTTGTTGTAGGTTCCACAGGTACTAGGAACTCAGCTGAGGATGATGCCGTGCCAAAATAATTCAAGACTGGCTCTTCTCATGTTTCAACCATTCAAGAATGAAAATACCATGCCAAGACCAGCTCATGTGTTATTTTGGTTCCATACTTGGATCTCTCCGGCATTTAAATAGCTTGAGAAGAGCAAATATAAATTAACACAGTTACACCTGCCCAGATTACATCATTCTCTAATCAGATCAAGGGTCTGTTCCCTTCAGAAAGGAGTGGGTTTATGCATTAAAGTAGTTCTAAGATATACCTAATTATGTCAATGATGATGTATACCAAATGGTGTAGTTCAATACCGAACTTTTCATATGTACCTTTTGATTACCAGTGGCACCAACAGATTTGTTCTTGACTTAGACACTGATTCAGTAAGATGCTTAAGCACATACTTAACTTTAAACATGCAAGTAGTCCCACTGAAGTCAATGTTAAAGTTAGGTACAAGCTTAAGTACTTTCCTGAACTGGGAACTTAAATGAGAGCAAGAACAGGCTTTAATGCTATGGACCACAGTGTTGCAAGTCTCATGATATTTAGTATTTTCCTTAAAGCCCCAGGTGCCTGAATCAAAAGATTGCATGAGAACCTCAACTGTCTTTTTTTTTTTTTTAATGAAGTTCATTAACATCTTCACGACTACAGAGAAAAGCTTGAAAATGTGAAGCAAGTTTATCCTAAAGATTCAAAAATCATAAGACAAAAAGGATCCAACATTTATTATTTAAAAACAAAAACAAAAACTCATCATTTTGGAGACACTTCTGATTTTGGGGGGCCTGATTCATTTTTTTTTTTAAACACTTGGGGTTGGCAGTATTGTCTAAAATTTCCTATAGTTTGTATTGTTTTGATGATCATACTGACTTGATGGAGATGGTATGTATATATGGATTGTTAACTATTAATTTTTCAGAGCAATTTGAGATCCATGTAATTTCACTAGACACTAAAGAACAGGTTCTGATAGCCTTGCTCACAATGAGTAAGTAGCCTCTTATTTCACAAGATGTTCCACTGACATGCATAGGAGTAAGGATATGAGAGTCTGGTCTTATTAAATTAATGTTTCTAGTAGTCATGATTTGTTTGCTGTGATTTGGAAGAACATTTCTTGCCACATGATAATATAATGGTAATAATGTGAAATATGACAGAAGCAAGAAAAGTGGCTAGAAGCCTATTTTATTCACTCTTTTTTTCTCTCTTATATGTTTTGGATTTTTTTAAATAGTTTAAAAATTACCACAGTCACCTTAACCTCTACTCAATTACAAATAATTTAAAAGTCCTTTCAGGTACTACAGAGGTCCTTCAATGTCCCCTGCAATATTTTTGTGTTTTTATAATCACATTTTCCTTTTTAAAAAATGTTTTTCTCTCCTCTGTTGCTGCATGAAATATCCACGGAAGCCAAATGGGAAACTGATTGACTATACACAAAGTACTATCAAATAAAGAGATAAATTAATGAGAAAAAAATGCTGTTTATCTAATCTCTTTCTGGTCTAGTAATCTGAGATATTAGTCGTAACAATAGGCAGTAAAAATATTCAGACAGAAGTGTGATTTTAAATTGAGGGTGTCCCTTTAAATCACAGCTCCTCTTGTGAGCAATAGTTGACTTCTGAACTACTGGGACTCCTTTTTCCTGTGAATTTGAACATTTTCTCATGCCACAAAATAATATTTCATCTTTTACTATTTTAACCCATAGTGGTTATTTTCAAAGCATACCTCTCATCCTCAATCCTTGCCCCCCTCCCAAATCATAAGTGCTCCCTCATCCCCACCAAAATTAAGACAGCTAAGAAATTTTAAAACTTCAAGGAATCAGACTGTTTTGACATTTGCTTATGAGAAAAGAGACTTCTGGTATATCTTTGAGCCTTGAAAATCTTGAAGAAAGAGGAGAAACAAAGAAACAACCACTAAGCTTTCTGCCTTTGCCTGTCTGAATGGGTCAGACTGAGCAAAAAAAAAAAAAAAAAAAAAAAAAGGAAAAAGAAGGAGGAAAGGGGGTGACATTTGCCATTTGAAATGTATTGTAAATGTTTCAACACCTTGACAATGAAACACATAACAGAAGCTTAGAACATCCAAGGCCTTTCAGCTAAACAAAATGAAAATGGGCAGATTTGTTTAAGGAGGTTCCTTCCTGAAGATCTTTCTTGTCCGTTTGATAGAATTCATACTTTAAAGTAGCAGTGGCCAGATAAAAAAATATTATATTAACAAGAAATCATTACTATGGGGTTGCATTGTCCCACGGATAAAACCTGCACTGGGAGATTCACCTGTATGGTTCCCTTGGGAACAGGTGTTGCCTCTTGCAGAATAGTCCACTGGGTCAACCCCAATCTCCTTCTCTCTACCACCACTTCAACCGTTTCTTGGTAGAATGGCTCCATTAGAACTCAGGGCTGCCGAGCATCACGTTTTGTGGGACATTCACAAATTCATTCCCGCGTTGCAGTTGCCTTTCGTTTCGCTGTTCCCCCTGTTGGATCCAGGTAGGAAACATCAGCCAAGAGAAGCAGGCAGTGCAGCAGCAGCTCAAGATGAAAGGCCCAATTATAATTTCAGGCTCCCTGTTCCCCACACACCCAGCTGCACCAGAGTCTCTCCTATTCCCCCTCTCCAAACCCTGCAAATACCCAAACCCAAGAATACCCTGGCCCAAGGAACCTGCTAACTTTCAGAAGTCCTCCACCTGCCACCCAAGCCATACAAGTACCTTTTGATCATCCAGGGGTTCCCAGCACCTTCCTCTCCTTCATCAGCCACCTAATCCCCAGCAATTCCAACCGACCCAGCAGCCATGCACCCGCTACCCCCCAGCAGTGGAGACCAAAATCACTTTATTCTATAAATCCATAAGAGTTGCAGCACTGTAATTGTTACATATATGTTAGTGGTTGGCAAGGGAAGTTCAAAAATCAGAAGACAGACCCAAAAAGAGTTTGTAATGTCATGGCATGAGCCATTCTCATGATTTTTTGGAGTCTGAAATTCTGTGATTAGGTGAGAATCTCAGCTTTCATTTAAATAAAAAAAAAAGTCTAACATTCATAGCTGTGGATCAAAGCTTGAAAATATGACCTAAGTGCATCCTAAAAGTTCAAAAAGCAGTAGACGTATAAAAAGAACTCCAAAGTGCATCTCTTTTTTTTAATCTACAAATTTTTAAAGCCTAGTCTTGTGCCTGACTCAAAATTCTTAACCACTGGGAGTTGGCAACCCTGGAATATTTTAGATAATTAAAATTATAAGAATTTCACAGATCTAAATTACTTGCAAAAACTTACAAACAAATCAATAACATAAATTGTGGCATTTCACTTAACTTGTAAGGTTCAACTTGACTTGCTAAGTTCAATTTCACTTTCTGGAATTCCTTTGCTTGCAAATAGCTGCTATGTTTCAGTTCCCAGCACCACTGAAGAATGTTTAAACTTTTTAAAATGTAAGTATTTTCCTACTTATTTTGAATGTAATGAAAACATTTCTGCCTCATTAGGATTTGGAAAACCACAATCTACTGAATGATTTGAGAGTGTCCCTTAAAGCCATTTTCAAATATATTTTTCTCTCTAATTGTTCCTAACAAGGAACCCTGGGGCCTGAGTCTACTCCCACTGAAATCAATGGAGATCCTGCAGTTGACTTCAATGGGAGAATGATGGTGCCCCCAATGATGAGGATTATCATTCTACTTTAGCAGATTGTCTCTTATCCACCATCCTTTTTTTCCGCCTATTTAATCTATCTAAATCTATTTTTCTGTTTACACTGCACTCATCACCAGGTTATCTGAATGCCTTACAAGAAAATAAAATATGTAGGCCATTGCTGGGTCATTGTCTCTCCTCTCCCATTTTAAAACATAGAAGGGTATGTAGCTTTTTATTTGTATTAGGGCTGTCAAGTGATTTTAAAAAATAATTGCAATTAATCATGAGATTAAAAAAATAGTAGCAAATAATTGCAGTTTTAATCAGACTATTAAACAATAACAGAATACCAATTTAAATTCAGCATGGAAGCATGTCCTCTGGAATGGTGGTCAAAGCATGAAGGGTATATAAATGTTTGGTATATCTAGCACGTAAATATCTTGCAATGTCGGCTGCAACAGTACCAAGTGAACGCCTGTTCTCACTTTCAGGTAACATTGTAAATAAGGAGCGGGCAGCATTATCTACCATAAATGTAAACAAATTTGCTTGCCTTAGCAATTGTCTGAACAAGAAGTAGGACTTAGTGGACCCATAGGCTCTGAAGTTTTACATTGTTTTGTTTTTGAGTGCAGTTATGTTAAAATAAAATCTACATTTGTAAGTTACACTTTCACGATAAAGACATTGCACTTCAGTACTTGAATGAGGTAAATTGAAAAGTACTATTTCTTTTATCTTTTTTATATTAAAATTTGTATAATAAAATATAACAATATAATGTGAGCACGGTACATTTGGTATTCTGTGTTGTAAAGCAAATCAATATATTTGAAAATGTAGAAAAACATCCAAAAATATAATAAATTTAAATTGGTATTCTATTATTGTTTAACATTGCAATTAAAACTGCAATTAATTATGACTTTTTTAAAATCTAGTTAATTTGTTTTACATTAATTGTGATTAATTGACAGTCTTAATTATATATATATATATATATATAAAGCAGCTTTCTTATTGCTCGAGGGAAATCTAAGGCTAAGAGATGGGTTTTACACTTGGACAAGAACACCTTGTAGCTACAGAAATTCCTTTTTGAGGAGATCATAGTGTAACTGTAGGCCAACTTTGGAGAAAGCTTTGTCTCCATAGCTATTGCAACTCCAGTTTTTGTTCTGGACTGGTCTACTGTATTTGAATGACTTCACATTTCTAATTCTGCTAATCCACTATCATTTATATAATTTATTTTTGTACATAGAACATTCTTCTTCTTCTAACAAATTTAAAAATTATTTTAGTAATGTTTTTGCATATATCCATACGATATCTCAAATAAAAAACACATTTCCTTCCTTTGTTGGCTATTTAAAATATAATATATAGTGTTAGATGTTGTGGTTATTTACAGTTTTGGGGGGAAAAAGTAGTGATTCTCCCTAACTCTAGCCACAAACTAAATTTTGTCCACCAGAGATGTCAAATCCAAATATCAAACTGAAATTCCATTCACAGTAATCCTCATAAAATGACTGATCGTCTCTTTTTTCTAGGTGCTTTGATCAGCAGTTAAATAGTTAACAATAATGCTATTTAAATTGTCATCAGATGGGTCAGAGTTAACAACCCCTTTTCTCAAAGTTATTGTTTCAAGCTGTCCGCAGACTGAGGCCTTGTCTACACTTGAAAGGGTTTGCCAGTACAGATATACAAGTAGGGGAATACCAGAAGATTCCCCCTAATGGAGACGTAGTTTATGCCTGGTTTTTTGCCACTATAGCTTAAACCCATTCCCTGAACAAAGTAAGTTATGTGGGCAAAAGGACTTTTTTGCTGTTATAACTGCAACTATACTAGTGGCATACTGACATTGGTCAGGGATGGGGGAAGAGAATCACATCCCTGACTGACATTGCTATGACAGACAAACTTTTAAGGCAGATATCTTTGGATTGGTTTACATGTACAAAATTATCTTCAAACAGCCATAAGGGTTTGGACTATTTTTTTTTTTATTTTTTTTTAAATGGAAGCCTAGATTCTGGAGCACGAAATGGCAGCCTTCAGAAATAACAAATAACCTGTTAAAAGAACCACTGCAAAACTGCCCAATTTAACCCCCGAGTTTTGTTTTATGTTTAAAGTGTTGTATTTGGGGTATGTAGAGGACTTTGCAAATTATGTATGTTGATATGTACAATTCATGTTGTTTTCTGTTTCTTATGAAAGAATGATATATATGATGGCTTCACCTGAATAGATAGTGTAGTATATGTTTAGTGCCAGTATATTTTAAGTCAGTGGTTCTCAATCAGGGATATGCAGAGATCTTCCAGGGGGTACATCAACTCATCTAGATATTTGCCTAGTTTTAAAACAGGCTACATAAAAAGCACTAGTGAAGTCAGTACAAACTAAAATTTCCTACAAAAATGACTCATGTATACTGTTTTATATACTAGACATTGAAACGTAAGCACAATATTTATATTCTAATTGATTTATTTTATAATTATGTGGTAAAAATGAGAAAATAAGCAATTTTTCAGTAGTGTGCTGTGACAATATTGTATTTTTATGTCTGACTTCGTAAGCAAGTACTTTTTAAGTGAGGTGAAAGTTGGGGTACGCAAGACAAATCAGACTCCTGACACACACACATGTGCAACACTGGCCACAACAATATTTTTGGGGTAATCTGGTAAAAATCCTGGTTTTAAAAAAAATCCCATGCATCTGAATGTGTGTGGCTCATGTTACACTCAATGGAAAAACATATGCACATCCAAGGCAGAAATTGGCCCTAAATCCTTGTGTGACAAGATTGAGCCTGGAGCACGTTTTTACACTCATGTCCTAAATGCCTGAAAAACAGGATTTATCCAGGGAACACTGGCAGAGTCTTTACTATAACAACTGCAGAACACCATGGAAATAAAATAACTTACACCGATTAACATCTATTTTAAATTAATAATAAATGTTATTTTAACCTATCATCTTTCACAGAGATATATTACAAAAGACTTTCTAGAGTAAATAATATAATCACTAGAGCTGGTTGAAAAATGTAGAATTTGGAAATTTTTGACCCACTTATGCAAATCTTCACAAGTGGGAGCCCTGATACAGAGCAGTTATTTACAGTACAGCTATAGAGTAGTACAGAAGAAATTAAAGAGATATAGGCAAAGAAGCAAAGATAAGATTTGAAAAGAAATGGCAAGCCAGTGAGGGGAATTGGCAATATTGGGCTGCTCACACCTTTCAAGAGAATTTGGCTGGACTCCCAGTTCAGATCTAGTTTCCTTTATTTATTTCTGTTGGGCCTTTTTTCACTTGATCAAATACTGCAGCAATTGCAGGGGGTGGCACACAGTAGTGGGAAAGTATGTTAAACCATGAGATCCCTCTCTGCAAGAAACACTGTAGTCCTGCAGACTCACTAATCCTTCTTAGAGTAGGTCTGCACTATAGCTGGGAGGTGGACTTGTCAGCTTGGGCAGACATACACTTTAGCTCTGGTCAAACTAGTGTGCTAAAAATAGCAGTGTGGCTGCCTGAGTGTGTATGTAGGATCTTGGATGGGATCATACTTGGACTGCTAGTCCAAGCAGTGGCGTACCGTGGATCTCTGGCGCTCGAGGGCCAATACTTACATTTGCGCCCCTCCCCCCCGTTGGCAGCAGCAGCACCCCACAGGGAGCGGGGGGGGTCTGCAAGCCCATTTCCCACTCTCCCCCACTGCCCCCCCCCCCCCCCCGCTGTAGGGGTGGCAGGTGCAGCAGGGAGCAGGAGTGGGGTAGAGTGAGAAACAGGCCCACAGACCCCCCCCCACATACTGTGGGGCGCTGCCGCTGCTGCCACCAATGGGGGGAGGGGCGCAAATGTAAGTATGAGGGGGCCCCCCGGCGGCAGGTGGGGAGAGGGGGCGTGACAGGCTGTGCCCCAGAGCTCCACCTTTGGCTGCCTGGCCCCTGCGTGGGCAGGGTCCCCACAGCTCCCTTTTTGCACCCTGTGCGGGAGTGGAGGGGCCAGGAGGACGGGAAGCAGAGGGGCTGGGTCGGTGCAGCCACTGGGGATGTCAACAGGGGGCGGCTCCTCCAAGGAGGGCCTGGCCAGTGCCTCCCCCTAGGTCAGTGCCTGGGGCATGGCCTCTCCCGCTCTCCGCTTGGTACGCCACTGAGTCCAAGCCACTGCTTGTGGTGTTGCAGCCACATGGCTATGTTTAGTGCGCTCGCTTGGTCAGAACTAGTGGAAGTACATCTGTCTGAGCTAGGAACCACACCTCCCCATGGCCGTTTCGACATGTTCTAGAGATTTAAGGATAGAGCCTCAGCTGGTGTAAATCAGCATGGCTATATTAACTTCAAAGGACCTACACTGATTTATATCAGCAGGGGATCTGGCCCTTTCATCTGTAGGGATGGATTTTTGTTATAAGGAAAAAAAGTATATAGTAAGTATAGAATAGTAAGTAAAATATAGTATTAGGACAGAAGTGTACCATTAGACCTGCACTGAAGCTTTCTGCTCCAATATTCAGCCCTCTCTATTTACCCATGTACAGAGCGCTAGCAGAAGGCTTATGTGCCATTAAGTTCAACTTATGTCCTCAAAACAGGGCATAGTCCTTTTTCTGGCTCTCTGTATAAGAGTAGATTTTACCCTATAGATGCAGAATTCCCAGTGACATCTGTTGAAAATCTTCCTATAGGAAGAGCACCCTATCAGAGCTGAGATCCACTATGAGGATCTGAAAGGAGAATTTTGCTCAGATAGTATTAGTTAGTACAACTGCATTAAAAGATCCATCACATTTTCTCTTTTTAGTTGTGAATTGTGAACATTCCTTCTTGGGTGAAATACGGCATTCCAAAACTCACCAGAAGACAACTAAGTGTTGTTTTTCCAGAAAACAAATTAATTTTTCATTATTTTACATTTTTTAATTAAAACATTGAAATACATTGAAAGTTTGTGGCCTTCAGACTTTTCACTGGCCTCTTAACTAACTTTTTTTAAAAATTGATTGATGATATTTGGTAGATGTCCAATATATTGATCAAATGCATTGACAGGGTTTTTGAACAGTTGTGTTTCTTTGTAAGTCTGTTTGCTTTTTGGTCTTTTTTTTTTTTTTGGGGGGGGGGGGGAGAAGAGGGAAGGGAAAAATGGGATGAAAGCTTGGCACTGGACAGGAGTACATTTCATGAGCAATTTCACAGGAATTTTTAGTACAGTCTTATCGCACTTTACTATTGCATTAATATGATTAAACTTACCAGAGCTCTTGAGTTAAAGTTCTCCCAAGTATACTCTGACAATAGCATCTGTAATTATAGAGCATTCTATGTATTAAAGAGTTCCTGAGAATTCCTGGTGAAGTGGGTTTTCCTCTCTGACCTCTTGGGTGAAAATCTGGATCTGGTCAGAAATCAAATCAGATTAGTGATCTTGGTCTGGTCCCTTGTGGGCATTTATTCATATCAAAAAGCCACAGCTCAACATATCTGACAGTTTCTATACAAGACGTGTTCTAGGATTCGTGGGCCAAAATCATGGCTCTAAGCCCATATTAAATATACATCTCCCTTTACTGCTTCTTTATGACACAGGCACCCTCATATGCTTTCATTTTTCCCTATTTTTTTCCCATGCTTGATTTTTACATTGGAAAGACCAAGTCCTCTCTCGTCCCTCTTTTCACTGGAAAATCTTAGCAAGATCATTGGAGGACCTGGCTAGCAATAGTAAGGAGGCTGTAACTTGAGCTGCAGCTCTCCTGGGGAGAATGCTGATTCATTTGGGAAAAGGAAGGAGATCTGCAGCTCAGGTTAAAGTTTCGTGCAATGTAACTATTCAAAGAGAGGGAAACGAAGACTTGATGTTTCTAATGCAGAAACCAAACCTATAAACTGATGTGCCTGTTTGTTGTTGTTGTTGCTATTATTGTTTTTTCCGCAAACATATGTAAGTGAGACATCCTTGTAATTGCCTCTGTAATAAAACTAGCAGACAAAAACTACTTGGCTTCCCAACAGACCAAGGAACATGTTTCCCTTTTTTGAAAATGTCCTCAGATTCAGTTCTTTATCAATTTTTCCCATCCAGCTATCAGAAAGTTAAGAAAATTAACCAAGTTGAGCCCCCAAAAACTTCACTTAAACTGTCCAATTTTAAACCACAAAATGTTCTTCAAATCTAAACTTAGCTAATTGTCCAAATAAAGGGATCTGTGCTCTATTTATTTACGCATCCCAGAGAGGGCAAAGGAACACAAAAAGGGTTGGGAAAAAGCCCAGAATTTGCAGAAGGAGGGAAACAAAACAGCATCTTGACACCATGCTCCCCAGCAGCTCATAGAAGCCCCTTCATGCAAATTCCATCTGACAGGTTTGGAGATATATGCCACAGAAAAAGGAGGCAAAGCCAAGAAGCAATCACTGTACAGGGCATAATCCCCATAACCACCCATTACTTCTGAGCAGAAAGCCATATGGTAGTTATTGTTAGCTGAACTTTCTTCCTAGGAGTTTTGAATGTCTCTTCAGTGCAGGTGGAACAGTCACAGAATCACAATAAATGAATGAAACTAGCCATCTCATTTCTACGTAGTGAGGAGTTTTGTCTTGATTGTTTGTAGCTATTACTGATCTAGTCAATCCTGGAAACACTTACGCACCTGACAAACCTTGTTCAATAGGATCCCAATCCTGCAAAGACTTAAGCACAGGTTTAATTTTGTGCACTGCAAGTAGTGCCATTGAATTCAGTGGGATCACTCATGGTGTGTAGAATTACATGCTTAAGTGTTTGCAGGATCAATACCCACAGGCTTGATCTTGCATCACTGCAGTTAACGGATGTTTTGCCATTGACGATAACAAGCACAGGATCAGGCAGCATGTGAGTAGCCAGGCTGACTGGGAAATAACATTTCCATTTCACAAAACAATTCAAGGTTTCAAGTTTGTTTTTGTTCCAATGCAGAATGAAACGGAGATGTTTCAAAAGTGGTGGGTGGGTAGGACACTCCACTGGGAACTGGGAGACCCAGGATGAAGTCCATATTCTGCCTGATATGGGACTTGAATTTGGGTCTCCCACATCCCAGCTGGGGTGCCCTAACCACCCGGCTAGGTTTTGGTTTTGGCAAATTGTTGTTTTCTGACCAAAAAACCCTTTATCTAAAAATTCCCAACTAGCTGTAGCAAGTAGTTCTGTTCAACTCAATGGGGCTGTGCTCATGTATGAAGTACCCTGTGTGTAAGAATTTGGACCTGAGAAAGATATTAGGGAAGGGAAGTAATAAGAACATTTTGTTTATAACATGATTATGTTTTAATTGTCAAGTCCATTTTTAGAAAAATTCCCAAATTGTTTAAAAAATTTCAAGAGCAATTCCACTGGTTTTTGTTTTGTTTTGTTTTTTAAGTTTAAAGGGCTCAGCCCTGCACTGCTTACTCAGACAAAACTCGCAGTGAAATTTTACTTCAGTAAACACTGCAGACTGGGCTTTGATTGGTTATTAATATAAACACAAGCCAACAATTAGCCAACTAACCAACCATCAGACAGGCAAAGCAACTTAAAAGGTATTATACACTAATCTTCCCATTAGGATCAGTAAGACAAAGACAAATGCATCAAGAGGTTGCACTGAATAAATCATGAGGATTACACAAGCAGGAATTTTCAGGGAGGAACTATGACCTTAAGATCTGTACATTTACACACAACAGGAACACTAGTCCATCATAGGCTCTTTGAATTCTTTGCAAAGAAAGTAGCCCAAGTTTTACCAGAGAAGGAGACATCGCGCTAGAAATTACCATTGTCAATTCAGGGGAAAGAAAAAATAACTTGCACAAATGGCTGAACAACAACAGAGAGATTGCAAAATGCCTCAAAGTTGAAAGAAAGAAAGAAAGAAAGAAAGAAAGAAAACTCCCAGGTATTTGTTTTAGATTTACGTTGATTCTGCCTTAAACAATCAGAACCACTTTTACATAGTCCAAATTAAAGAAACCACATATCATCAGTTTGCATTCATCATCTCCATTTATCACTGACGGCTGTCAACTTTCCCCTGCCCAACAGCAGAGAAACATTGTCACATTCCATACAAATTATTAGTTTCTTTTTCTTTTCCTTTCTCTCCTGAATTTATTCTATACTGATTTTTTCAATTCAATCACTAATGGACTTAATTGAACAAGTGAACTTAAAAGGCTCAAATTCAGTCCTCAGGCACCCGATTCTTGCCTGCCTTGAAAACTGCTAGTCATTTACACCAGTGAAAAGTGGGTGTAAAATGCTACTCTTCTAATTAAGTAGCTTTTTGCACATACTTTGCACAGCTGTAAATGAAGTGCAAGGCACACAGAAGTGAAGAAAGTGAAATTAGCCAGGATGAATGGCACCTGGATAGATTTTTGTTTTGTTTTGTTATTATAAAATCTAAATAGATCAAATAAGAAAAATTCACAAACACAGGGCCAAATCAAGCATTAGCAATAGGTCTGCAAAAGAGAAGAATGAGGGGGGATTTGATAGCAGCCTTTAATTACCTGAAAGGGGCTTCCAGGGAGGATGGAGCTAGGCTGCTCTCAATGGTAGTAGATGACAGAACAAGGAGTAATGGTCTCAAGTTGCAGTTGGGGAGGTCTAGGTTGGATATTAGGAAAACGTTTTTCACTAGGAGGGAGGTGAAGCACTGGAATGGGTTACCTAAGGAGGTGGTGGAATCTCCATCTGTAGAGGTTTTTAAGCTGCGGCTTGACAAAGCCCTGTCTGGAAAGATTTAGCTGAGGTTAGTCCTGCTTTGAGCAGGAGGTTGGACTAGATGACCTCTTTTTTAACCCAGTTATACTTTTGGCTATCTCAACATCCTCTGGCAATAAGTTTCACAGGTTAATTGTGCAATGTTTGAAAAAATAATTCCTCTTCTTTGTATTAAACCTGCTGCCTATTAATTTCATTGAGTGACCCCTGGTTTTTCTATTGTGGGAAAGGGTTATAACACTTCTTTATTCACTTTTTCCACACCATTCATGATACTATAGGCTCTATCATATCCCTCCTTAATCATCTCTTTTCTAAACTGAACAGCCCTAATCTTTTTAGTCTTCTCCTTGTATAGAAGCTGTTTCATACCAATGATCTTCTTTGTTGCCCTTCTCTGAACCTTTTCCAATTCTACTATATCCTTTTTCAGATAGAGCAACCAGAACTGGATACTATACTTAAGGTGTGGGGGAACCATTGATTTATATAGTAGCATTATGATATTTTCTGTCTAATATTCTATCCCTATCCTAATAGCTCCTAACATCTGCCAATCACCCAGTTTTGTGAGATCCCCCTCTAACTCTTCACAGTCAGCTTTGGACTTAACTATCTTGAATAATTTTGTATCTGCAAACTTCACTGTTCACTCCCTTTTACACATCATTAATGTGAATGTTGAACTGCACAGCTCTGAGTACGGATCTTTTTGGGACCCTGCTGTTTAACTTCTCTCCATTTGTTCCTACCCTTTGTTTCCTATCTTTTCACCAATTATTGATCCGTGAGAAGACCTACACTTTTATCACGACTCCTTAGTTTCCTTAAGAGCCTTTGGTGAGGGATCTTGTCAAAGGCTTTCTGAAAATCTAAGTACATTATATCAACTGAATCATCCTTATCCACATGCTTGACGACACCCTTAAATAATTCTAGTAGATTGACTAAGCATGAATTCCCTTTACAAAAGCCGTGTTGTCTCTTTCCGAACAAACTGTGTTCATCTATATGTCTGATAATTCTGTTCTTTACTATAGTGCAGTGGTTCTTAACCTTTCCAAACTACTGTACCCCTGAAGCCTGAGTCCCACCCCCACGGGGCTGAGGCATGTAACTTAGTTTCATGGCGCCCCTGTGGCTCCAGGCAATTGCCTTTCTTGCCACCCCCAATACCAGCTCTGCACTTGCGACCCCTCTAAAACCCCAGGTTAAGAAACACTGCTCAAATTTGTCTGGTACAGAAGTTAGCCTCACCAGCCTGTAGTTGCAAGGATTGCCTCTACAGCACTATTTAAAAAATTGGTGTTACATTAGCTACCTTCCATTCATCTGATGACCTTTGAAATTATAGGAGTGCCCGTGATTAAGGATTAAAGGGTCGGCACTAAAAAGGGGAGGGAACTAATTAATGCAGAAAGACATAAGAACCGAACTTCTATTTTATTTTCCTACCTGAGCAATAGGAAGATACTCTGAATTAGCAGCATAAGATTAGCAGGGGAGAAAGTTCATGCTCTATAAGATATTGTATAGAATGGAATAGACTCCATAGTTATTGGAAATATATGACTTATGAGCACTGTTGGAGGTTTGATCATTCTGTAGGGGGTTGGGGAAAAAGTTGATTTATCTCTTATGTTAATGTCCAAATATCTGAGTTTAGTGAACCTACATGTGATCAATTTGTTCTGAAATTTTGATTTGTCCCTGCATGCACAATTAACCTACATGCATGAGGATTCTTTAGTATCATCCACTACATCAAGCCTTTAAAGGCAGCTGCCTCCACAGCCTTACCTTGTACAAAGAGCCATAACTGTGCTATGGAATTCCAGTAACATGCCAATAATTCAGGACTGGCCTATGGTCCTAGATGAAGTTGCATCATTTCAAATAAAATACAGAATAAATTACCAAAGCACACTATAGTTTGTTAGGAATTTCATGGATCATACATAAGTGCTTTGGAGATTGATCTCACACACGCCTAACCATTCACACCAAACAATGAAGAGCATAGTGTATATCACATGTTATTTTGTGAAAAGATGCATTGGATTCAGGCTCTCAGATTACTTATACTTTATTTTATCAGAGAAGTCTTTTATTATTATTACCTCACTTATACAATTATGATTGACTGATGTGTCACTGCTAGACAGAAGCTAGACTAAAATTGTTGGGCCAGTCTTGAAGTCCTTATTCAGCTGTTGCACACTCCTTGCTTGTGACTTCATTGAGGGTTCTACCTCAATGAAGAAGCAGAAAAAAAGGGTAAAAGAGCAGAAAAAAGAGCAGAAAAAAAGAGTAAAAATTGAGTAAAGACTTCAGAATTTGGTCCTGTGTTCGGTTTGTTTTCTTTAAAAAAAATCTATTTCTAGTAACAAGGCAAAATGATGATGAGGTCTTAGGCCATTTAGGATTTTACAAATAGGCTGCTGCATTCTGTACCTGCTTCAGCATCGAGAGCGATTTAAGGCGCGGCTTCAAGTACAGCACATTGCAGTAGTGAGTCTAAACGTGACAAAGGCATGAATCACCGAAAGTAGTGAGATCTGCATCAGAGAAAAGGCTGCAACTTCCTACCCAGACATAGATGAATGAGGCCTTCATGGATAACACTTGAAATCTGATCACCTACCAATATGTGGGACTCTAACCAAACTCTCAGGTTATGAACATGAGTAACAAATGGTGGGCTGACAACGTCAAATAGAGAGGCAAATATAATCCTTGCTACATCTTCCGATTGCTTTCCCCAGCTCACTAACATCAACTCTGTTTTATCTTGATTTAGCCTGAGCCAGCTGGCTCTGATCCATGCCCCAATCTCAGCCAGACACTGGGAGAGGCAGTCAATTGTACTGCCTGAGTCAGAAGAGACCAACATAATGCTGGGTATAATCCACGTATTAAAGACACCACAGCCTATGCATGCTCATTAAATCTCCTACTGGCCTGAAATACACATTGAACAAGTGGCTCCCTAGAGCTGGTTTGTCAGCTCCATAAAGCAATGAGGTCCAATCCACTAGTAACCTTGCTGCACATAGGATTGGAGAGTAAGTGGCTCCTATGCTCTGTCCACAAAGGAACTTGCCTTGCACCTGAGAATAGACGCATGGAATGCTCTGCCCCCAGCAGGTTCCATTTCTCTTCCTCCTGCTAGTCTCAGGTCACTTGTGAAGATTTTTGGACTCATTCCCTGCCCTGTTCATGGACTGGCAAACCCCTCCTTCCTACTGGGGATTGTACTACTTGTTTTCCAGAGCTTCAAAGGAGCTGAACATGCTCTGGCTTGTATATATGTGGATACAACCATGCACACAAGTAGTATCACCAGATGCTAGTTTTCAACATGCCCAGCTTCCATCCTACACCTGTCCCTTATCCAATATGTTGTTTAAACTCGCCTGACAGACATTTAGGGCCAAAATTCCACAGATGCCTCAGTCCACCATTGCAGTCATAAGCAGGTGCAGGTAAATATATAAATTATATTATTTTCACCCTCAGTTGATTAAGGGTGAAAATTATGGGCCTCACACCACTATTCTCACTGCTCATTATTTGTATTACAGTAGCACCAAGAGAACATGACAAAGACTACAGCTTCATTGTGCTAGGCACTGTACAGACATAAGACAGGCCTTCCCCCAGAGATCTTAAATCACTTGGTCCCTTCTAAAAGCTCGCTCTTCTTTCAACTCCATTCAAAAAGTTGAAGCTTTCTCAATTTGTTTCTTTTAATGAAAAAGGAAAATTAAGCCAACCAGATCACTTCCTGGGTGATACCAATTTTAAGAGAAAGACTGAGGAAAATAAATCTGTATTTCTCTAGAAATAGATCTCCCTCCCCACGACACCACTGAGAACCATGGCAAAAGATAGTCCTTTGGGGCAGCAGAAAGAGACACTTCCCTGTTGCTGTTTAAAGGTGGGGACAGAGAGATGCTTTGAAAACCGTGTCAAGCTGGACATGGTACATCTTTCATCCTATTTCTAATGGATTGCCTTTGAAATCTAGGCAGGTGAAGCCACCTGGTTGACACCCAATCTCTCAGATCATGTACTAAAGCTTTTCTTTTCATACAGCAATGTTCTGAAATGGGGCATTTTACAACAGTTACTGCAGATAGACACATAGCTAGATAGATACACACACACACACACACACACACACACACACACACACACACACACACACACACACACACACACACTACTTCTAGTCTAGTAAAACTTTTCTAATAAGATGACTTAAGGGGAGAGTATCAAGTAAATCAGAGTAAAAAATTTAGGATCTAAACAAATGAAAAATCATTGAAAAAAATTTGGTAAAAGTTTAGATTTCCAAAGCCAACTAGTTGATTTAGACACAATTCTTTAACTTTAATGGCAGTTGCATATCCAAATACCATATTTGGCTTTGAAAATCTCAACCCCCAATCTCTATAGCAGTTGTTTTCAAGAGTGCTTTTAAACATTTCAATGAAAAAAGAGGGTTGAGTTATTTGTTTTTAATGTAAACTTTCTCTTGCAGTGCTTGTAACCTTTACTCTGTGGAATTGTGCTAACACATGAGAGCTCGGGCTGGACGCTGTGAAATGGGAGGGTCCCAGAGCTCAGGCTCCAGCTGAAGTCTAGAAGCCTACACAGTGAGGAAACAGCCCTGTAGCCTGAGCCCCATGAGCCTGATCAGCTGGTCTGGGCCTGGCCTGGGTTTTTCTTTGTTATGTGGACATACCCTAAGTCACACTGAGGTAAATTAGGAGCAATTCCCTTGAAATCAATGAAGTTACCTCTGCCTAAATCTGCTATAAAATCAGATGAGACTTAAACTCAAATACATGTTTTGCTCAACAACATTCCTATACAAATTTTTCTGTGGAGTAGTCATCAAATTATTCTGTTTCACATATAAACTCAGAGGGCCATATTCACCACTGACTGCAATGGAACGGCATCTGCTTATATTAGCAGTAAATTTGGGGCAGTATCTTGTAAATGGTGGTATTTGTTTAGGCAGTAGATCACCAAACAATACAGATAAACAGGTTCTTGAAGAGTATATGTTTCTACATTAGGAGCAGTGTGAGGATTACGATGTTCCTTTGAAATTGAGATATTTCATTATCTGAATGTGTTTAATTTTCCTCTTAGACTGTGAACTAATAGATGAAAAGACTAGAGTCCTCTTTTCTCTATCTGGTTAACATTTTTCCAAGCAGTTTATTAGATTTGTTCTTTTTCAGGGGAAGGAAGTTCCATACATAACCTTTCCCCCACTATATACCAATATTTTATGTCTAAGATCCAGTCCTGCAACATGCCAAGTACCTTCTATAAGAACATTCAGCACCTTGCAGGATCAGGGTCCCAATTTTCAATCTGGCCTCTCATTTGGCATCCATACCTATATGCAGGTTTAATCAATGTTGCTTACATGCCTAACTGGTGTGTGGGGTCAGTCATTTAGACAGACAGCTGAATGACATTCATTGCTCTAAGTCACTCTTTTTATGCCTTTAAAATGTGTATAAGACAAACCTCCTGTCTACGTGATTACTCCTAAAGTATCCGAAACCATGCTGAATAGGAATCTGCTCTGCTCTTATTAGACCACTTCAGCCCCATGCGTGCTCACTATAGACAAGTTTAATCATATCTGTTCATATTGTTTAGCTCAATTGAACATTGTCTGCCCCCCCCCCCAGCGGCAGCTCCACTAATGTACCTAGTGAACCCATGTATTTTCCATCTGCTGTCTGCCCAATGCACCTCAGAAGGCTTTGCTCCTCTCAGTTACATGGGTAGAAGCAATCAATGTCTTCTGGGGAACGTCAGGACCACTGTGACCAGGCAGGGAAAATAAAGCGAGCTCAGGAGCTCTGAGTACACCAAGAAGAGAATCAGACTCAGAACGGACAAAGGGGAGGCAGTCTATGTGGACTGAAGGAATGGGGGAGTTAATTCTCCAGTTGGAAAGACAGGAAGGCAATGGTAAGGAGAAAGAGGGAAGGTAAACTATTCCAGGATTTGGCTCAGTCTCATAAACTGGGTAACTCAGTTTGTTTGCTTGCTTGTTTGTTTTGGAGGGGGGTATAGACTGACATGAGCAGAACATTAATTGGAACAAGGAGAGATTAGTAACATAAAAAATGCCATAGGGAGAAAAAACCCAAATTCTTTTGCCCTAGTCCACTTTTGGGTGTGTTTTTTTTTGTTTTTTGGTAAAGCCTGGTAGTAAATTGTTCATAGAGCAATGCCACTTTCAAATGCCAATGATTCTGATTTCCAGGCTCATCATTGCACCTTGACTTGAGGTCGTGGCTCAAGCGCTAGGTTGAGGTGTTTATCAGGGAGCTGGGTTATGGGTGTGGTTGGGATTCCAGTCAGCCATCTCTTTAATACATATGGAAGCAAGAAGAGTTTTCATCAAGCAGGAACTACTTGACTGGAGCACTCCACCACAATAAGCCTGGGCACCACGAGAAGAGGAGAAGATGGTGTCCAGATGCTGAGGACCCTTCAAAAGGGTTTTGTTTAGACACAGAAGAATGTAACTTTTGTTTTTCTAACCTCCTGGGTCCTAGTTATGTCTTTTCAGGGAGGAAAAACATTGTTTTTAACCTTTGCAAACTCTACAACTTT
This sequence comes from Emydura macquarii macquarii, assembly GCF_026122565.2. Lineage (NCBI taxonomy): Eukaryota > Metazoa > Chordata > Testudines > Chelidae > Emydura > Emydura macquarii. Next base: position 8,369,664 of record NW_027131400.1, on the reverse strand, counting down.
GAATAGTAGGAGCCCTTCCTATTTCTTTTTTCTGCCTTTGGTAACTTTATGTTCTCCCCTCCTCCTGTATATTTGGATACTATCCAAAGAAATTAATTAAACTTGAAGGATTTGATATTTGTTTCTTGTTTCAACCTCTTTCCCAGATTCCCGCTGTTGGGCGTTGCCCTTAACTAACAACATTTTTGTTTGAAATCACATTCTTAATGATGTCCATGGTTTTGTTTGGCTTCATTTTATTTATTTATTTTTCCTATTTCCTTCTGCTGTTTTTTTCTTTTATAAAAATTTAAGTTTATTTAAATGCATACATTACACCGTTTATCCAAGAAAATAGTATGTTTATGTGGAAAAAGAAAAAAACAGGCTGGATTCATTGCTACTCTACTGTCTCAGCTTAATAGTTCTGTGGTTTCTATTTTTTCCTTTTGTGTGTGTTTCTATTTCCAGCTGTGCAACACACATCAAAACCAGTCTGTGGTTTTACTTCTTGGTAAACTATGCTACTTAAGTTTTAATTTAAAAAACAATTAGTCTTTTCCCCTCTCCAGAATATAAAATGAAATTACAATAGTATTCTCTCAGTTATACAGAGATATTGGATAACTGATTTCCTCTGTACAATAAAAAAAATGCAAACACTTTTGTTGGCAAAACCAAATCTTTTTAATTGAATACCTTTTCTTTAAAAAGGTAAAATTCTTCCAGTTAGGATAGCTTTTCAAAGAAATAGTGATGTATAAAAAGAAAGCCATTTTGCATAGTTAGTGCAAAATTTTGCTCTTGGATCTTTGTTTGACTCCCCTTTTGCTTACAGTGGTTTACACCAAGAGTAGCCCAATTGAAGTCAATGAAGTTACATGAAACTGGAAGAAGTAGTTCAAAATAATTCCAGAAACTCCATACCCATCACATTTCCCCAGTAGGACACCAAGTTACATATATTACATCAACAGAACAAACGCTTGTTGGCTTAATGATTCCACATTGCAGAGCTTGAGGGTTTGGGTTTTCGGGGAGCTTTCACTCCCATTCTGTTAGGGAATATAGGTTCCTCAGGCTCTGGTTTGTTAGAAAAAGCAAAACACTCTTGGGATTGCTGAGCTGGACTCACCCACCTTGACCTGGTAACTATACTCAGGAACATGGATCACAGAAGGAGTAACAATTCTGCTGCCATGTGCAGACTCAAAACAGTAGTACACTGGAGTAAGCAAGTAACATGAAGAGTGGGCTCCGCACACTTGCACTGCATTCATATACTCCCTGTCACCAGGCGTCTCCTCTCCCACCTTCTTCCCACAGAAACAGCACGGACTCCAGTGGTTGTGCCTTCACTGCATCCTTTCATTTTAAATTCCCGCCACCACTTCTACAACAATCCCAGTGCAACAGTCTATTTACAGTGCCAAAAGCCCTTTTGGCCCTCTCCCCAGGACCTGAGGGGAACAGAGGTCTTCCTCTCTTGAGGCCTTCATGTTACTGAGTTCAACTACCCTGCTAACCCCTCTTTCTTTCCCCCTCTGTCACTTCCTTCCTGCCTCTTTATCAGCCTCAGGCTGATGGGGTAATTGGCTCCTTAGACCATCCAGTCAGTCAGCCTGATTGTCTAATTACCCCCATCAGCTTTCTCAAGGGGAACTAATTAACATCTGAGTGATCAGAATGCAGATTCATCTCTTTGCACCTTGCACTCTGTCATACACCTCCCTGTCCTGCCTACTGCTGACATTCCTTGTCCCCCTGGTGCTTGCCCCTCAGAGTGATTATTCCCCTTTCACCCACAGAATTCACATTTTGGGGACAGGGGACACCTCCATGATTCTGTTTCAGACAACTGGTCTTCACACCAAGGGCAACTAGAGGGTTTCACCTCCTCCCTCTCACCCTCATTGCTTTGGGGTGGGGCCCATCCTGTCCTGTAGGGTTCTCCTGTACCTCTACTTCAAGCCCTTTATCTTTGACCACACCTTAGTCCCTTTCTGCCATGGAACCTGACTGGTGCTTTCCTCTTAAAGAGTAAGGGGCTCCAGTCCATCCTTAACACCACCAGAAGTGGCAACCTATCCACAACCCCAACCAGTTTCCACCTGAATTTTCCCCAGACCTCCAGGGGAATCTTCGCCATTGGACAGAGCTTTTTCTCCCTATGGCTACATTCAATCTATCTCTGGGCAGGACCCAGTGTGGTTTTACCACATCTTTCCTAGCCAGTGAACACCCTGATGAAGTGTCCATTAGGCTCTTCTTCTGTCTCCTCCCCACCTTCACCGAAATGGTTGGCATTTTTTCTGTTGTTCCCCCAAGATTCCAGTCCACCCACAAAATTGTGCTAGTCCACAGTCCATATATGGGCAATCTCTTTTTATATGTCCATCTCCCACATTGGTAATAGGTAATTTCCCACCTTCCCAGAAAGGCTGTCTGTTTTCTTCTCTGTAGGCTTCACCCCTACCACTTCTCCAATCCTCTTTCCCAGCTCAGGCCTGCTAGACTGATGTGCCCCCACCCTTTCAGGGAAAAAACTGCTTCCTCAAACTTTTCCATGACGTTGACCGCTGCCTCCAGGGTTGTGGATTGGTGCCTCCTAACCCAGACACAAGTTTTCTCCAGGAGGCCTCATAGAAATTGCTCCAGGATTGTGGAGTCAATGATTTTACCCACAGTCTGCATGCCTGGCTTTAACCAGTGGGTAGCCCAATCAATTAACCTTCAGGCATGTGCCCTAGGCCATATATCCCTGGCCTATCTAGCCACCCAAAACTTCTGCTGATATTTCTCTGTAGACAATCCAACTCAGCTGAGTATGGCTGCCTTAACAGCATCATAGTCCTTGGTCTGTTCATCATTCAAGGCCATGTAGACTGCTTGAGCTTCCCCTGCCAAACAGGGTGCTAACAGGAGGGCCCATATTCCTCTGTCCCAGCCAGTTCCCATTACTGCCCTCTCAAATGGCAGCAGGCTCCATTTCACACAGGCTGACCTCTGGGTTCTAGCTATTGTTCCCTGTCCTGGGACTTACCTGTCTCTGAAGTAATTGCTGTTGCACTTGTGTTTGCTCCCTGATACATTCCTGCAAGTTCCTCTGTTGCTTTGCTTCTCAGGCCAGGAAGGATTGTCTCTCCAGTTGGTGTGATGTTGAAAAAATTGCATGCTCGGTTGCAGCTCTTTCTGCTGGTCCTCCAACCACTGCAGAGTCTGCTCCATTATCTGGGTGCCATATACTCACAGGGGCCTCCCCTGTCTGTTTCTCATTCACCATGACTGAGGGGAGTCAAGATCCCGGATGAGCCCCCCATATCATGGGGCATGGCTCCTCTCCCACCTTCTTCCTCACAGAAACTGCAGTGACTCTAGTGGTTGTGCCTTCACCATATTCTTTTATTTTAAGTTCCCTCCACCACTTTTACAACAATTCCATGCAACAATTTATTTACGGTGCCAATAGCCCTTTTAGTCCTTTCCCCAGGACCTAAGGGGAACAGATGTCTCCCTTCCTTGAGGCCTCCGTGTTTCTGAGCTCAACTTGTCCTGGTCTCCTCCCCTCTACACTGCCTTCCTTCCTTCCTTAGGTTGTTGGGGTAATTGGCTCCTTAGACCATCCAACCAGTCAGCATGATTGTCTAATTACCCCCATCAGCTTTCTCAAGTGGAACTAATTAACATCTGAGTGATCAGAGTGCAGGCTCACCTGTTTGCACCCTGCACTCTGTCACACTCCCACATTGTAGAAGTTTCCTTGATTATTTAGCTCTCACTCCACATAATAATAATTTAATCAGTCTGCATGTCCTTTGTCCCTTCCTCCCCACACCCTAAACACACTTACCTGAGAGGCGATAGCTAGGTCAATGTGAGAATTCTCCCACCAACCTAGCTATGCTTCTCAGGAAGGTGGAGGGCCTACGCCAGCATGAGAACCCTTCCTGTGGGCGTAGGTAGTGTCTTCACTAAAGCACTGCAGTTGCAGCATTTTAAGTGCAGAGAAGCCATCAACTTTCTCCTCAAAGTCTGTTGTGACATTTTCGGGGGGAACCAAAACAACTGGTATTTGTTCAATGAGAATTACGCTCACTTCTTCTGGAAACAGTATGTTCGATTATCCGTTCTATTTTAGAAAACCTTCCCCCCACCAATTCAATTCTATTCTTTTGTTCTGGGCAATGGAGCTGCAAAAGAGAAAAAAAGTGGATCAAATTTGTCCATTAACAATGGGCAAGATTCATTCCAGGCTTATGGTGATTTCCAGTGACCTAAGTCCTGGAGTATGGTCCTAGAGGTAGAAATTCCACCAAAAGAGAATGTTGCAGTGGCAAAAAAGCAGCAGTAACCTTCCCTCCACTGGAGAGACCATAGGAAGGGGCATGGACAGAAAAACTGAAGAATGTGCTTATTAAGCAACTTTCACCAATGGAAGTTCTATGAAGCCCTTGTCAGAAAGTGCATCTGATGGGAACTGGAAAGTAAAGCTGCATTGGAAACACTGCCTGTCTTCTACTGTGGTTCAAGTGGTAGGGTGCACAAAGAGGTGAAATTAAAAATCTTCCTGATCCTGCTTCAGTGACTCCATCTCAATATCTTGAATATTCAAGTAATTATTTTTCTCTTTGCTGCGTGCATTATCCCAGTAATCTTAAACGGTTATTTTCTATCTAACATATTCCTTCAAACAACAGTGTAGGCAAATCAAAAACAGAAGTCACAGATCTTGGAAGTATTATGAAAATGAAATTGTGCCATTCTGAATTAAAACAAGGAAGTGTATTAAACCTTTAAAATACAGATCAATCAATTATGTATGCAGAAGAGGACATAAGAATTATAGTCATGAAAAACAGAAGGAAATTCACAAGTACAGTTTATACCTCTGGGATGCTTCTGACTCAAATCCAAGAGAGGGATGAATTTTCCTTCCATGTATGCCCATAAATCCTCTGAATGTCAAAGGGACACTGTTACTTTAGTATAAGCCCACAAATTAATTAAAGAAAAAAGGTCTTATGAAACGTCAGCATAACGGGAATTACTTGTATGATTTTAAGTACATTTAAATGAACATTTTAAAGAAGAAAAACAGGAAGATTCTCTTGTAGCATTGAAACCCCAACAGTATTAGGCAAATGCATAAACCACAGAAAAGTGTCATGAAGATCTGTTCATAAACAAAAGTAAAACAGCTGTGTCCAGTTTCATTATCTAAGCGGAGTGAAATGATAAAAGAAAACACAAATCAAACTGTGAAGAGTAAAAGATAGACTCCATTCTGGTTCAAGGACAAGAGATGGGGAGGAGGTATTTAACTCCATTGGAGTTGCTCTAGATTTACAAAAGTGGGACCGATCAGAATCAGACCCATTCTACTTGTGCCAGGTCTACTGCACCAAATTCAGTTCTCACTTTTACCAGTGTAAATCTGGAATAATTCCACTGAAGTCAACAGAGTTACACTGATGTAAAAATGGAGTGAGATTAGAATTAGGCCCATTATTTCCAGAGATACTGGAGAGAGAGCATGCTGAAGGGTGGCACTTGCTACATCTGTAGTATGTGTCCCTGCAATACATAATAACAGTGGCAGTAACCTGAGGCAATCCAGAATGCCTCCAGGTGGGTTAAGGGGGCATCCACAGAAGCAGTAATGGCTAAATCCTTTTAAAGGGTGCAGCATGCACTCATTGCCTCGATCATCAGCCTTTGTATAAGAGAACAGGACCAAGACCCCACCTCTTCAGGGAAGAGTTTATGATCCTTGCATATGATTGGGAAACATTAAATGCAGAATTCTGGTTGTCCCCTTGCGTAAGGACATAAAGTAGGGACTTGGAAAGAACTACCTACACTATTCTCCTCTTTGCGCTCCTGTGCATGAACAGCCAAAGTCTGGCCCTACGTGTTTTCTATGGAAAAATAAAGTAAAAATTGAAATCAACATGGAGGTCACTCAAAAATGTCTTCCCTAAAACACCTTCCTTCCATTAGTCTGGCTAGTATTTCAAGAACTGTATAGCATGGTGCTTTTTGCATTGAAGAGTAACTGTCTGAGTATTGTATATGCGTATAGCGTGACTGTAGTTTGATTTCCTAGAAAAACATTCTTAAAGAGAGTTATATTTTAACAGATATAAATCAGATTATTTTGTTAAACAAGAGATAGAAACATCTGTCACATAATTAGTTCCAGCAATAAAGCATTCAGATTAATATTCTGAAAAAACTCTATAAAAACTATATGACCATCTTTTCAGAAGCCTTTAGGCTTGTATGAGTCACGAAAAACAAATACCTTTTCATAACAGAATATTATTTCTTTTCACAATGTCAAAACTGTCCACAGTTAACATATATTATTTTTACATTCCACAATAGACACAGTGTACTTAGAGGGTATACCTTAGCATTACTGACAACTTCCAATCCAACTTTACTCTGAAAGATTTTTTTCCTAATCCAAAAACATCCATATATAATTTAATGAATAGTTATGGCTATACAATTCAGGTAGCAGTATATGTGTCAAGTAATTTGACGTAAATTCTGCATTCAGTTATAATGGGTGCATGTTGGGCCATAATTTAGTCCAATTAGTTTTATTTTATATCATATTTTAGCATGCCATGATTAGAAAGTGTTTATGTTCCATTTTGATTTTGGTCTTGCTCTACCTTTAGAAACGTCTGGTATTTCAAACAGGTAAGCAGCAAATTGGATCACTGCCACAGTCAATCTTGTAAATTAATTTAAAATGATCGTCCCTGCTTATTTCTGCTTCTGAGTTAATTTGAAGTCAGGGAAGACTGACATGAGGTGTAAATCAGCACAGTATTTGGCCCACTAACTTTCGCTTTTTATTATTTAATTGACATATGATTTACTATAAAATATGTAAATTAATATATTGTTCTTACTAGTTGGTACTTGTCATAGTCCCAACCTGTGGATTTATGACATCAGAAGTAGCTTCTCCTTCTTCCTTCTCCACTTCTACATTCTCTTCTTTTCTTTCACCCATCTTGTCTTCTTCCTTTTCACCTTAATCTCCTCAATTATTCTGTGTATTTGGTGACATATCAAATACACACAGACATATCATTGCTAGATTTGAAAAGTTTACTCAATGATAAACTCTTTAATTTCCCCTGAGGACTCAAATGCTGTGATTTTATAAAAGAAAACACAGTATAAAAGGAAAGTTGTCTTTACTGCATCATTGGAAGTTTCAGCTTTAAAAAGATGGCATAAGATAAAAGTTCTCTTCCTTTCACAGTGGTATTGCTTTACATTAAAATGACAAAATATGCATTAAATTAAGATTATGAGAATCATGTTGTATTATTTACATACAAAATAATTATTAAAAGCACATTTATTGAGGCTGAACAATGTATATATGGCACAGTTGTTTAAACATCACAGAAACAACTCTAATCATCTGGCAATTAGAAACATCCCCCAAGTCACTGCAGAATCTGCCTTTATTTTAAGTAATATATTCCCTCCCAAACATATGCCTCAAATGTGAGAGTTTCAGCCAAGAACAACTAAAGCAGCTAAACAACTTTAAAGGAGATTCAACAATACTGGGAAAGTGGCTATATTGCTAAGGAGGAAAGACTGGGTAATAGTATTTGAAGCAAAGGCCTATAATTCAGGTGCTAACTGACTCCAAATTGGTTGCTAATGCGTAGTGTTTTCATTGTGATTCCCATGTATTACATGGCGATTCTGGAAAGTGATTATCAGTGCTCTGACTGACCCTCCATCCCCTTGATGTTACTCTTCCAATGACTTCTCTTCTGAATTTATTTAAAAAACACACCACGCTTTATACTGTGTTTCCACAAAAAAGTTGGTACAGGGAAGATTCTACCAGACTTTCTTGAAATTGATTGACTTTGGGAGGGGAATATTCTAACATATACATTAAAAGAGGACACACACAAAAAATGCATACAATAGAAAGAAAAGCTTCTTTTACCTATACTCCCCATGTTGTTTCAAAGCAATAAACTAAGGTGGCTACACATCCCTTATTTTGTACCTTACGTACTTAACTCATGTATCAGGTTAATATAGGGCATATTTTGCCCAATGTTTCAGCAGAAATCATGCAAAGGATCATACGCTCACATACAATTTTATAATTTTATATGGTATAGGATTTTGTCGCTTGAATACAGCATTGTAGGTTGCGGTCCCTTAAATTTATTCTTACAGTATCCAGTATTTCCTTGAAAAAAAAATAGAGTCAACCTATTGCCATCAGCCACCACACACAACTGTTGCTCCATGAGAACAACCATCAGGCCTGATATACCTGTTTCATTTATATGGGATTACAGTTCCTTAAAATGGGGAAAGGTTCATTCTCTCTCTCTCTCTCTCTCTCTCTCTCTCATTTTCTCTCTCTGTCTCTCCCCTTCAAATCTGTACATACAATTCATTTCATTCACTAACCCTCCCTACACCTTCTCATAATTCCAGTGACCTCCCTTACTCATCTATTATCTGTTGTCCTAATTGCTAACATAGTTCCTATTTTTAAGAAAAGGAAAAAAAATAATCCAGGCAATTACCGGCCTGTTAGTTTGACCACAATAGTATGCAAGGTCTTGGAAAAAAAATGTTAAAGAGAAAGTAGTTAAGGACATCCCGGTTAACAGTAATTGGGACAAAATACAACATGGTTTTACAAAAGGTAGATAGTGCCAGACCAACCTGATCTCCTTCTTTGAGATGACAGATTTCTTAGACAAAGGGAATGCAGTGGATCTAATTTACCTAGATTTCATTAAGCCATATGATATGATTCCATACGGGAAATTATTAGTTAAATTGGAAAAGATGGGGATTAATATGACAATTGAAAGATGGATAAGGAACTGATTAAAGGGGAGACTACAACAGGTCATACTGGAAGTTGAACTGTCAGATTGGAGGGAGGTTACTAGTGGAGTTCCTCAAGGATCGTTCTTGGGACCAATCTTATTTAACCTTTTTATTACTGATCTTGACACAAAAAGTGGAAGTGTGCTAATAAAGTTTGCAGATGACACAAAGTTGGGAGGTATTGCTAATACAGAGAAGGACCAGGATATCATACAAGAAGATCTGGATGACCTTGTAAACTTGAGTAATAGAAATAGGATGAAATTTAATAGTGCAAAGTGCAAGGTCATGCACTTTGGGACTAATAACAAAATTTTTTGCTATAAACTCAGGATGCATCAGTTGGAAGTGACAGAGGAAGAGAAGGATCTGGGTGTATTGGTTGATCACAGGATGACTATGAGCCATCAATGTGATGTGGCTGTGAAAAAAGCTAATGTGGATGCATCAGGTGAGGTATTTGCAGTAGAGATAGGGAGGTGTTAGTACCATTTTACAAAGCGTTGGTCAGACCTCATCTGGAATACTGTGTGCAGTTCTGGTCTCCCATGTTTAAGAAAGATGAATTCAAACTGGAACAGGTACAGAGAAGGGCTACTAGGATGATAGAAGGAATGGAAAACCTGTCTTATGAGAGGAGACTCAAAGAGCTTGGCTTGTTTAGCTTAACTAAAAGAAGGCTGAGAGGAGATATGACTGCGCTCTATAAATAAAATCAGAGGGATAAATACCAGTGAGGGAAAGGAATTATTTAAGTTCAATGCCAATGTGGACACAAGAACTAGTGGATATAAACTGGCCATCAGGAAGTTTAGACTTGAAATTAGACAAAGGTTTCTAACCATCAGAGGAGTGAAGTTCTGGAACAGTCTTCCAAGGAGAAAGAGGTTGGCGGTGGTGGTGGTGGTGGGGGGTGGCAAAAAAACCTAGCTGGCTTCAAGACTGAGCTTGATAAATTTATGGAGGGGATGGTGTGATGGGACAGCCTAATTTGGCAATTAACTGATCTTTGACTTCTAGTGGTAAATATGCCCAATGGCCTCTGATGGAATGTTAGATGGGGTGGGTTCTGAGTTACTACAGAGAATTCTTTCTGGGTGTCTGGCTGGTAAATCTTGTCCACATGTTCAGGGTTTAGCTGATCGCCATATTTGGGATCAGGAAGGAATTTTCCCCCAGGGCAGATTGGCATAAGCTCTGGGGGTTTTTTGCTTTCCTCTGCAGCATGGGGCATGGATCTCTTGCTGGTAGATTCTCTGGTGGATTCTCTGTACCTTGAAGTCTTTAAACCATTATTTGAGGACTTCAGTAACTCAGTCATAGGTTAGGGGTCTATTACAGGAGTAGGTGGGTGATGTTTCATGGCCAGCGTTGTGCAGGAGGTCTGACTAGATGATCATAATGGTCCCTTCTGACCTTAAAATCTATGAGTTCCACATCTTGTCTTACCTAGTTAAGACTAAGCTTTTGAAGATTGGAAATGTACTTTTTAAAGTACCATGTATGTTTATGATGCTACATACGAATGAGTCATCATTAGCAATAAAACAATAATATTAAGATGTCTTTTCAACAGAGTGTCTGGCTATATGTTATTATGCCACATCATCCAGATCATTTGTGGATCCAACTGCAAAATCTAGAGGTCACATGTGGATTTGTGACATTCTGCAAAAGACATTGTGTCTATAAAATCACTGAATGGATTCACTCACCCACAAAGTTTCTGTTATTTTTCTCTGTGACAAACAACATTCTCACTGTAATAAGAGTTATCCAAACGAAATTCAATGCAAGTAACTGCTGTAAATTAACCACATTCTTTGTTTTATTGAACTGTTTCCAGTAATACACATGCAACACAATGAGACAATGTGTGAGAAAGAACCACAGCATTTTGTGGTGTGCTTCTCAAAGCACACTTTGGTTTTCAGTTACATTAGGTAACATGCCACAGCTGAATCATAGAAATGTAGGACTGGAAAGGACCTCGATAGGTCATCTTGTCCAGTTCCCTGCACTGAAGAAAGATTAAATATTATCTAGCCCATCTCTGGCAGGTGTTTGGCTAAAATCTATTCTTAAAAACCTCCAGTGATGGAGATTCCACAACCTCCCTAGCTAATTTGTTCCAGTGCTTAACTACCCTTACAGTTAGAAAGCTTTTCCTAATGTCTAATCTAAATCTCCCTTGCTGCAGTGTAAGTTTATTACTTCTTGTCCTCTCTTCAATGAGAAAAGAAAACAATTTATGACCCACCTCTATAACAATCTTTTACATGTTTGAAGACCTTTACCATGTCCCCCCACTTCAGTCTTCTCTTCTCCAGACTATACAAACCTCATTTTTTTCAATCTTTCCTTAGAACTCATTTTTTCTAGACCCTTAATCATTTTTGTTGCTGTCCTCTGGACTCTCTCTAATTTGTTCACGTTTCCCAAAGTGTGGTGCCCAGATCTGGACACAATATTAACATGTATGAATGCTGAATAGAGTAGAAAAATTACTTCTCGTGTCTTGCTTACAACACTTTTTTTTTTTTTTTTGCATTAGCAGAAGAAATTCTGGGATTCAATAGTATAACACTGTTGACTCATATTTCATTTGTGATCCACTATAACCCTCAGATCCTTTTCTGCAGTAATCCTTCCTAGGCAGTCATTTCCCATTTTGTATTTGTGCAATGGATTATTCCTTCCTATGTGTAACGTTTAGCATATGTCCTTATTGAATTTCATCCTAAATATTTCAGACCATTTGTCCAGAACATTTTGAATTTTAATCCTGTCCTCCAAAGCACTTGCAACCCCTCCCAGCTTGGTATCATCCACAAACTTTGTAAATATACTCTCTATGCCATTATCCAAATCTTTTATGAAGCTATTGAACAGAACCAGACCCAGGACAGACCTGGGATCCTGCTCAGAATGCCCTTCCAGCTCAGTTGTGAAGCATTGATAACTACTCTCTAAGTACAGTTTTCAACCAGTTGTGCACCCACTTTATAGTAGGTTTGTTTAGGCTATATTTCTCTAGTTTGTTTATGAGATCATGTGAGACAGTATACAAAACCTGTATACTGTATACAAAAAGTCGAGATATATCGTGTCTACTGCTTCTTCCCTCTCCACAAGTCTTGTTACCCTGTCAGACAAGGATATTAGGTTGGTTTGACGTGATTTGTTCTTGAAAAATGATTTGTTCTTGTTGATTGTTACTTGTCACCTTATTTTCTTTTAGGTGTTTACAAATTGATTGATTGATTGATTGATTATTTGCTCCATTATCTTTCTGGGTACTGAGGTTAAGCTGAGTGGTCTATAATTCCCTGGGTTGTCCTTAGTCCCTTTTTTATAGATATGTACTGTATTTGCCCTTTTCCAGTCTTTGGATGTCTCTCCCATCCTCCACGAGTTCTCAAAGATAATTGCTAATGGCTTAGAGATCTCTTCAGACTGTCCCTTAAGTATTCTAGGATGTATTTCATCAGGCCCTGCTAACTTGAAGACATTTAACTTGTCTGAGTAATTCTTAATTTTTCCCCCTATTTTAGCCTCAGATCCTACTCCATTTACACTTGTATTCACTATGTTAGTTATCCAATCACCGCTAACTTTTTTGGTGAAAACAAACAAAAAACCCATTTAACATTTCAACTATTGCTGCATTTTCCGTAACTGTCTTTCCCTCCTCATTGACTAATGGGCCTACCCTGTACTTGGTCTCCCTCTTCATGTATCTGTAAAATGTTTTCTTGCTACCCTTTATGTCCCTAGCTAGTTTAATCTCATTTTGTGCCTGGGCCTTTCTAATGTTGTCCCTACATGATTGTGTTTTTATTTTCATCCTTCGTAATTTGACCTATTTCCAATTGTTCTAGGACTTTTTTGAGTTTCAGGTCATTTAATATCTCCTGGGGAAGCCAGAATGGTCTTCTACAATATTTCCTATCTTTCATAAGCATTAGGATAGTTTGCTCTTGTGCCCTTAATTATATTTCTTTAAAAACTGCCAACTTTCCAGGGACTCTTCCCCTTATACGTGCTTCCCACAGGATTTTATCTACCAGTTCTCTGAGTTTGTCTTATTGAAGTCCATTGTCTTTATTCTGTTGTTATCCCCCCTACTATTCCTTAGACCTATCGTGTCATAATCACTGTCACCCAAGCTGCCTTCTGCCTTCAAATTCTCAGCTAGTTCTTCCCTGTTTGTCAGAATCAAACCTAGAATAGCTTCTTCCCTTGTCACTTTCTCCACCTTTTATAATAAAAATTGTCTACAATGCATTCCAAGAATTTGTTGGGTAATCTGTTCTCTGCTGTATTGTTTTCCCAGGGTAGTTAAAGTCCTCATCACCACCAAGTCTTGTGTTTTGGATGATTTTGTTAGTTGTTTTTAAAAAAGCTTCATCCACCTTTTCTTCCTGGTTAGGTAGTCCATAGTAGACACCTACCATGACATCACCCTTGCTTTTTTTTTTTTACCCTTTTATCCTTACCCAGAGACTTACAGCAGGGCTGCCTCCCACTTCTATATCAACCTCCACACAAGTGGATATACATCTTTGATATACGAGACAGAACAAGATATACTCTTCTATACCAATATTCCAGTCATGGCAATTATCCCACCAAATTTCTGTGATGCCAACTATATCATAATTGTATTCACTAGCATTTCTAGTTCTCAGACACAGTGGAAACTCACATCTAGAAGCAACAATAGCAAGGAATGCATGCAGGAACCAGGATTTGGCCCTATGGTAAGCTTTTATATTATTAACACAGCCTTTTGAAACTGGAATTTAAAAGGCAAAATAAATCCACCAACACCAAAACTATGTAATAAGAGATCTTGTACACCTCACTGGATATCATAGCTTGCATTACTAGTCAAGATTGCAAAATATCACTAAGTGGGCATGAATATCTTCAATTCCTTTTTATTTATTTATTTTTAAATTTCATTTAAGATCCCACACCTTTAGCCTTACTACTTCAATTGCTGTATCCATATAGATTCCTCGCAGTTGGGCTTTCAGAGAGCTGTGCCCTGGAGGCTCTCTCCCTCATATCCTATTTGAAGACCTTATTGAAATGGCCTGGTTCCAGAGCCATTGCAGCTTGTGTTCTGTATGACTGAATTCCATTTCCTAATGAGTTCCTCTAAATCTGCCATCAGGTGACTTTATTGACTCTAAGATCATAATTAAGCAGCAATTCACATTCTGCAATTTTTCTGGTTTGAAGTCTGACTTCTCTACTCATGGTCTTCAGCTGATTCTTAATGATCAAGAATCAAGCAGCGTTTGTGTCTGAAGGAAATATCCCTGAAGTGTGAAACGTCCAGACAACAGTCTTGAGACTTTCCAGAGCCATTTGACACTCTAATGGTACACTAACAGACAGGAAATCAACCCATCAGTAGTTAATGCACAAGTCTGAAAGTTTAATTGCTTCCCTATTAGGGAAGGTGATGCAGCATTCAGTTTCTATTAGAACAAACACATTCAAACATAAAACGTGTGTGGATTCACATCAGCCTTCCATTTCTAAATCTAGGATTTAAAAGCTTTGCTTCAGTTGACATATTTTCCCCCCTATAATTTAAAAAGTATAATTGTAATATTGTCCTGTGACATTTGGATATTCAAAAGCTGTTCAGAAACAGTACCATTTGCAACAAGGCCCCGATTCCTGCAATGAGTGACGCACAGATGGCCTATGCACACACGCTGAACTCCATTGACTTCAGGACACTATAAGCACTTCAGGACAGGGACTGCATCTTCCTAGGTGGCTGGAAAGTACCATGCACACTTATTTACAGGCCCTCTCATTCTGCCCCCCCCCCAGAAAAAAGTGTGGCATTTTTAAAGCGAAGACATGGAAATTGTACCCACCCATTGCTTATTTTCTATCAGATTTTTTAAAGATCTTTTACATATATTTAGCTATTAAAAATGGATGAGCAGGCTCATATTAAATGAGAGTTCTAAAACTTCCACCCTTGTCTAAACATCATCCAGAATTTGAATAAGCTTTATTTATGATTTCAACAAGTTCACTTTTTTCTTCCCTTTGAACTTCCTTGTTACCCAAGGGATTGGCAGCAGCGGTGCCTAAACATCATGAGGAAGGCCAGTCTTACAGTAATTCTGCTCCAATTATTGGAAGCAATATCAGAGATGTTGAAAGAAAGTTTCTCTCCTCAGATTTCCAGCCCAGTTCTGAAGACTGCATAGAAACTTTCATATAAGTATCCAAAATTTTAAATGATTATCCAAATAGAAAAAGACCTCAGGTTTGAGACCTTCTCGCCACTAATTTAAGTTATACCAAGAAATTAGTTTTGTGAAGTTTGGAGTTTCTCACTAAAACTGAGACGTTCCACTTTAAAATCTAAATAGAGACATTTTTGCTATTACAGGACTGCTAATTTAGTTCTCTCACTTCTTCATCTCTAGATTTATAGAATTCTCACATTGTGAGGGGGAATGTGAGTGCATGCGCACGTGCAAGATAGTTTGTGTAATCTTTTACGTATTGGGTTAGGACTGTTCCCAATAAAATCCTCTCAGAAATAGCATCTTTTAGAAGAACATCTGGAATCAGTATGGCTGCTACTGCATTTTCCTCTTTTGAGTTCTTATATTTGTTCCATACCATTGACAGAAAAGAAGAGAATTTGGTTTTATGTAATACCTTTCATTCTCAAAGTTTCTATAAAGCATTGAATTAGATATTGGTAATGCTGTTACTGTATTTATTTACATAGCATCAATTGTTTTGTGCAGCACCCACCAAAAGGTATTTACAACATTCATTAAATTAAACTGGGCCAAATGGCCAAGGGGAAAAACAGCTACTCTGCCTATCAAAAATGGGGAGAAGGAAAAGAAATGGAAGAAGTAGTGAAGAAAAGGAGGTTAAAAAGGTCAAGAGTGAACTCAAGCAAACAGAAAAACCAGAGGACGGCCAAAAGACATTTCTGATGAACACAGTCAAAGGATGAAGTCCAAGGATGGGGCTCTGCTGCCAACCCTGTTCAGATGGAAACTGGGCACAGAGTAGACACAACTGATCTTAATTACCTTAAAAGAACACAGAGAAAGAGAGATGATCATTCTAGAACCTCATGCCCATATTATTAAAGGCTTTTCATATAATCAATATATATTTCATCTGTAAGCTTACTGGTACCCAGTACAAATATGAGAGGGAAGACATTATGGAGTCCCTTGGCTCTATTCTAAGGATTAATGGGTCACCATGTTCTGCAACTGCTGTAGCTCCCCAGATCAAGTTCAAAGGAAATCCAAGTAGGAGAGTTAAAATAATATAGCATGAAGGTGATGAAGACATGAATGACTGCGACAGGAGCCACGTTAGAGGGAAAGCATGGACTTTCCAGGCAAATAAAGGTAGTTTTTGGAGTAAATATTACTGTCTCAACATGGGCTTCTGTGCTAAGAGAATAATCCAGAGAGATCCCCAAACTCTTAATCAATCTCATGAATGATATCCTTACTCCCTGAACAACAAGGGTGCATAAATTAATTGAAAGATCTTCAGAGCACTTCCCCTTGACCTACAAGCATTGCCTAAATATTGTCTTGAACTTCAGTCAACTTTCCCTTACCCAAACAAAAATATCTGTCATACATTGGGAAACAGTATACAATGGGTAAAACTGACAACAAAAAGAGGTGGGTTTTGCAGCCTCTGGCCCATAGTGCCCAGCCAGGATTTGGTCTGATTAGCTGGTCTTTAAAAGGATACTACTTTTCCACAGAATACTGTGAAGAATCCTAATTTTTTTTTAAAAAGGCATACTCCAAATTTCTGCAGGTTGTAAATAATGTATAGTGATACTTTGTTCATTTCTCTCTCTTTTTTCAGCGTGAAAATGTACAGGCCATGTTGCACAACATCCATTCCTGCTTTGGTATATTATACCAGCACCTGAACAAAGTCAGAGCCTGAAGCAACAGAAAATGAGTATTTCAGCAATTGGTGGGTGTGTCAACCACATTCAGCCAGAACTTGTAGTTTACATTGCTGTTTTCAGAATTGTAGATGGCAATCTGTTACCAACTCACCCAGGATTCTTATCCTTTGATGGCGGTGTGGGCTGACTATACGCAGTCTAGGTCTTCTTTATTTAACAGCAAAGGGCAATCAGTCAGTAATTTCCCTGACTATAAGCTAGCTATCTGTAACAGACAATGCGCGTCTTACCCTACGATGACTGGGGAGCTTGGGGGTTGAGATGGATTCACCGTCCGGGCCTTCCTTCCTCAGGCTGATCCCTTCTGCCTCCACTTCATTCAGCTCGCCCCCTTAACTATTTATAACTTTGCTCTGACAGTCGTTAGGAGAGATTCCCGCTAGTGCTAAGCTTTAAAGTTACATTCAAACTAGCAACAAGCAACTAGAGCAACCACTAAAACATCTGTTAATCCTTACCTAACTACTTGAAAGAAAAGAAAGAAAACCTAATAAACTTCAATTTGACTATTAATGTGGTAGAGTAGGTAAACCACTATGTTTACATTCAATTCAGCAGCCAGTGTGACAGAGCATGTCACATGCACTCGAATCTAAGAGTTAACACTCAGCTCTGCAAACAGCAAGGACAGTTACACTCTAGGTTAGTCTTCTTCATTGCAAAGTCCGGGAGCCAGTGGCGGCTCCCATCGACCCTAAGCGTGGCTCCAACTAATTGTTTATATTTCAATTTATTTTATTTTTAATTTTAGAATATGTACCGAGCCTATCAAAGTCCGCCTTCTTCACACGTCACATTGACCACATGGTACAATGTGCACCAATATGTATATCTAAGTATATCCATTGTATAATAACCATAATATTACCATAGCAACCAGCGTAGAACTCGGAGTGTTCAGCCGTTTGTGTCATATATTATTTTTTGGCCCCAGTGAGTTACTGGAAAGAATGGATAGATTCTTAATTCCAAAGAAGAGAAAATCAGAAAGTGAAACAGGAGAAAAAGCAGATAAGAACATTGGCTATTAGTGAAATGAGCAAACAAAAGTTTTAGTTACACAAGTCGCTCTGTAACATTGCATCATTAAGGAGTAGCAAGCAATGTGTTAATTTAGTAGTTGATGTGGCTCTCACATGGAAGATTTTTTGCCAAAGTGGCCCCCGCTTGAAAAATAGTGAAGATCACTGCTCTAGGTGTTCCAAAGGAGGGAGCATTCTCTATGCTCCTGCTACACAATCACATTTTAAATTGCAAGTTTTAGCTAAGCAAATCTCTGTCGAGCATTTGGGCACCTGGCGTCATGAGTGCACAGGAAGAAGCAGTGTACTAAAAATATTGCTAATGTCTAAAATGCTTCAGTAGGTAGTAAGCGGTGGTAGGATTTCAGGCTACAGGGAGGTATAAGTAAAGCAACTTCACGGTATAGAGAGATTTCCAGTCACCATAGGTAATAAAAAGGTATCACCACAGTAAGCTGCTACTGGATCTCGTCCCTTATCTTTGTCTAATATGTTTAAGGCACATCTACAAGACATCTACTATCACTTTGTCACGCAGGGATTTAAATAAGATTGGTAGAGCTTGTTGAACCCTATTTGGGGGATGATGGGAATTATAGTACATTATTTCCCAGATAGCTCACAGCCTTATTGGATTCAGTCAGGAGTCAAGAGAAAACTTATCTTCTGTAATCTGTAGGAAACAAATCTTGGGACATGATTCACATTCAGGCAGAACCAAGCAGGAATAAATTCCAAATACACTATGAAGTGGAAGGATTTCCACCCATTCAGAAAGCTCCTTGAAGCTCAGGACTGATGGAGTTGAAGCTCAATTCACTCTGATCCAGCACACTAGATACTAAACCATACACAGGCAGTCTCATGCCACCTCTCAGGCTCTACCTGGTGGTGGAAACTCCCTCAGGCACCTTAACCCCTGTACATCTAAGCTCCATCCCTCCCAGCCCTCAAAAAAGAAATTACAATGTGAGGCTCCCTGAGATGTCTTTTTGGCACTCCATCCATCTTTTACCACACACACACACACACACACACACACACCCACCCACCCACCCATCTGGCAAGCCACGGTACAGGCCCAAGATGGAGGCAGTTTATGAAAATTTTCACTTGCTTTAAAGACCGGTTTTAGCTTTACCCAACTTTAATGAAACATCTGTTCTTAATTATGTCAACATGACAATGGATGTCATACCACAGAACTCACAAAATGTAATAAAGAAAAGAAACAAGGTTTGAGCTCTGAAGTTGGTAGTGAATGTGCCTTTTAAACTTTACTCCAACAAGCCCATTTCATGGCTCTAGCTCTGAATGATGCAGTGGCAAGGATAAGTCAGGCTGGAAAGAGTGTTTAGACAGAGAAAAACCCTGTGCTTTGTGGCTGTTCTATGATAAGTGCCATATGATTGCAAAATGACTCCATGGCCAGCACTTTTGGGTTTAGACAGTTTCCCAGGACTAACCTTTACATTTTCATTCTTGTGCAGGCTGTGAGAGACTGAGATATGCTTAGTGATACCTTGGACATTGACACAGACAGAAATTAATGAGTTCATTTAATTCTTAGCAGGATAGTACATTGGCCAGAATTACATGTGGAAAATATGAAAATAACAAGCCAAACTCACCCCTGGAGTACTCTGTTTAGTTAAGTCAGTGAATTTGGCCCACTGTGAATCAGTTTTATTGCTTCAGTGATAGTTGTCCTGATTTAAAGCAGACTAAAGAAAAATGATTTAAGGTCAAAACTGAGTTCCTTACTCTTGGAATCTTCAGTTCAAAGGATATTTCATTATTTTCCTGAAGTTTTATCATATCTGTGTGTGGTGGTGGTGATGCCAGTTACAAAAGGCAAATGTGGTTCATAATACTCTTACTGACTGCATACGGCTTACATATACAAATGCTGGTTATGATCAGAAAAGTGATTTATTATTAGTAGTAAATACGTTATAGAAGTGCACAAAGGCCACAGTTCGGTTGGGGACCCCCGTTGTCCTGAATGCTTTACAGACATAGAAGAGAGATCTCTGTTCTTAGACAATCTAAGACAAGCAGACTAAAGGGAGGAGGTGTGAATACAACATACAAGCAAAGAAGTATGATAAAGAATTGGCCTGGCTTTGTTAGTTATATGTAGTGTAGGGTTATGTTTTGTTTTTTAATTGTGGCTATAGACAGGAAGGAAGAGAGTGGGAAAAAGAAAGAAAGAGAAGAGAAATAGTCATAGCTTGTCACCTGTCTATAACAATGATCAGCAGTTTGGTTTTTGCAGGCAGTATGACTGGGGTGAGGGATTTAAAACAAGAGAAGATTCAGAATTTATCAAGGAGATTCTCCCCCCTGCATAAGTAGCAGCACAGGAGAAAGCAGAGAGGTGTTTAAGGAAGAAGCTGACTGGTGGTCACTAAAGACTGCAAATATTGACGGAGTGACAATACGGATCGACATTGCAGCCAATCAGCTAGGCGAGGTAGGGCTAAATTATGAAGAGACTTAAAGGTAAAGACAAGACTGTAAAAATGTTGCCTTCTCACTCAGCATTTCTTCTCATCATGCTTTTATTCCTGTTAGCACTGCAGAGCTGAGGTTATAAGAGAGTAAAGTGGAGGAGTCTGGACAAAATTTCCCACTTAATTCCATTAACAGAACCTTTAATAATGGTGGAGAATTGTAAGTAGTTGATTTTAAGGCCATACCACTCGCCTGGTGTCAGATGAGGACATTGAAGGGATCTTTACCTCAGGTGCCCTCTGTTGATTTTCGTTCTGCAGCTGTCTGTATCTGCTGTGTTCTAGCCCTGAGGCCAGGTCAACTTTCAGTGCAGTTCCTTTCCGGGGTACCCCAAAACCTCCAAACAAAACCCCAAAGTCCTTGTGACCCCCATAGAAAGCCTTCAGCCTTGATCAGGACTCAATAAACTTTGCTCCTTTCCTGAGGCTTACATGCCTTCCTGTCAGGGGATGGTAGAGGGACCCAGGCCTGCCCTCTCCCCTGAATTCCAAACCTTGCAATAAGGTGCTAGGGTTTATTTCTTATGATCCCTCTCTGGTTCCCTGGGCTGCTTCCTACCTTTGTCTGTGTGCAGGCATCTACTGTGGAATTGTGCTCTCTAGTCCTCTCTCCCTGGAGTTTCAGCTCTCCATGCAGCTTTTCCCACGCTGTTGCTGAGGAGCTTTCTCAAGGTGTCTCTTAGCATCTCTGGCATCTACCCTCTCCCTTGAGGTCCATTCCCAGGATATAAGCTCCCTACTGTGGCTTTCCTTTCTCAATTCTCCTCCACTAGCCCTGCAGTCCTTCCTTCCCAGGAACCAACTAGTCTGGTTCTCTCCACCTGGAGCTAATCCTCTATTAGCTGTCTCTCATCCAGGTGCCACCATGTGGGCTAATTGGGCTCTCCGGCTCCCTGTTAGCCTCTTGGCAATGGGGGCATATGCCCCAGCACAAGATGTAATGGGCAGAAGAGGCCAGGTGGTGTTTGCAGGGCTGCAGTTAGAAAAGTCACCTTTTAACTACCAAAGTGAGACAACTGGCTATGGAGGTCACTGTGAGAGAATAAGTAGGGCCGCCCATAATGTCATTTTCCTGAACTCACTGAGAGGACTCCATTACATTTGTTATTGGTCCTGCCACTTCTGTTAAAAATTGCCATTTCCCCCCCATTTTTTGTGCTCATTAATGATGTGCATGCTAGGCACATCAGTATACACCTCAGTTTGTATAAAGTGGAAATAGCACAGTGCAGTGTCCTGGGGAATCTCCCTTCCAGATTCGGTCCTCAGAGAACCCATCCAAATATTCAAACAGAGACACACAGTATAAACTAGGACAGAACTTTGGGATTTTAGTCAGTGCTGTGTGAATACCCAGACAGTCCAGACATAAACAAGCTAATAGTGTGCACCTCTCTATTGATGTAAGTGACGCCCTAACAATTTACAATGCATAATCCCCAAATCATTCAAATGTACAGCACAGGAGACTGCTGTAAGTGTCATTAGTATTCTCTCTCACCTGTGGCAGTAGTAGGTGGTAGTGATTCTGAACAGCAGTGTTGTTCAGGCAATATTAAGGCCTCTTGGTTTGATCTGTCAGTACTCTATTATTTTACACAGATCAATTAAGTAGTACTGCTATGGTATAATTCCAAACTGAAAGTATCAGAGGAACCGATAGCACATCATAGTGCTATAATGCAAAACTGGATATTCAACTAAAGACATGTTCACTCAGGCCATTGTATAATGTTTTTCAGTAGGAGATGCTGGCCATAAAAACTAAGAAGTTAATGATAGCACCTGCAAGAGTGATGGCCATCTGAGAAAAATTTGATTCAGCCTCCACTGTCTCACTCTGAGAATCTTCTGTTTATCACATTTAAAAGCTTTTGTGCCTGTGATGGACCCAACCAAGGTTTAGGTTCTGATCACAGATGTGGTGGCATGTATATCCTTCTCAGTGACTCCAGGGTTAGGAAGGAAAAGGGTGTTAAATGGCTAAGCCTATGTTCTCTGTCTGGCAACCGGATGGCAGTTAACACTTAGCAGCCAAAAAGGTGGACTGAGCCTTTCACATTTGAACCTTAACCAATTCTTAGTAATAACAGGAGAAACCCAGCTCTTCCCTCCAAACAATTTAGATTAAACCCAGCTGACTTCTCTGCATAGCTGATATGACTCACCTGGTAGATAGGGTTTCCCCCTAGTGCAGCCAAATTTTCTAAAATTAGGAGTAATTTTGGTAAACAGCAAAATGAGCCCAGTGGATAATCAGCTCTTGTTTGAGCTGGTCAAAGGATTTGTTGGGAATCTTAGGTATCTGTTTTTGTTGTGCATAGAGATGAATAATTAAAGGCTATAGGGGGTGGAAGTCTACCACACACTGCATATTGAGAACCAATCACTATGTGTGCCCCATTAAAATTCTGCTTA
The DNA here is from genome assembly GCF_026122565.2 of Emydura macquarii macquarii. Taxonomy (NCBI): domain Eukaryota; kingdom Metazoa; phylum Chordata; order Testudines; family Chelidae; genus Emydura; species Emydura macquarii. The sequence goes on along the minus strand of NW_027131400.1, from coordinate 8,346,811 downwards.
AATTATTGGCAGTGTTACATTACCAGTAATAACAAACGGATCTGCATCATACTGGGTCATTTGTTCTTTCCCACTCCTGCTTACTAATTAATTCTGGCTTCAGACATCTGCATTAGGGGAGGTGCTGGAGGCATTCAGATGCTGTGATATATTCAAGTGATACATCAAAGGAGGTTACTGAACTACTAGCCTTGAAGAAAGGATCTTTGGCAAGATTATTAACATTCATGCTTCTTTGCCCAGGGTTCCTTTCTGATACTGCCAACTGACTTTTCTTTGGACGTATATGTAGCCCTCCCTAGGTTGCCTGTTTGTCCTGGCAAACTGGTAACTATCTACCATATAAAGATGACAAGAATGTTGTATTGCTTACTTGGTTCTGGTGATATGAAGCTAATACTTTATTGCATTAGTCGTGTAAGAGCTTTGCATTTGACTTGTAGAATTTCTCTCTGGGATTATCTGCCTGTCCACATCACCATGAAAGCAACGCTGTATTGCAGAACTTTAAAAGCACATTTCATTTTCGTTACCCCCCACATCTAATTTCAAATGCTGGTCTGGATCTTAGTATTATTTGGAAACTTTGCTCTAATGTACATGTCTCATTATCACTAGATAATGGTGCAGAGCAATTTTGCTTTGGATTAGGGCAAACTTTTTTTTTATAACTATATTTTGGGTATAACATTTTATATGGTTGTTAGCTTTAAAAAGGTCAGATTTCAGTTTCTTATCTCTTGAAATGTTTAAAAATTATTATAATTTAAACATAAATGAACAGCAGCAGAGAGCATTTTCTGCACAATTCAAGGTTGAGGAACTGAGAAGAGGATTTGAAAGCGAATAATCAATTATCTGTCAGAATCCCCAGTTAAGAAAAATACAGAAGATATAAACAGGCATGGTTTTGGAATTGAGTACTACAGGAATCCAGAATAGGTGGACTCAAAGATGTTAAAGTTCAGGAAATTGGAAAATTCAATATACAAACTAACTAAAATGTGAAGAGATGGTAAAGGGAACTAGGGAAAGTCTTTAGAAGGGTGAATTAAAATAACATGGGCTGTGTTGTGTCCTGGTTGGGCTTCAACGAGTTAAGAGTTGATCCTTTCCTGAGCTACAGAGAATAGAATAGTTAAAGCTGTATATGTACAGAACCCCTGGAGTATTACAGAGTAAGAATATCTTGATCCGGAACTCTCTAGCTTTAACTGGTAACTGGAAAAGAGTTGAAGGTAAAAGTAAAGATCAAGTGAAACATGTAGCATTGCTTGCAGACATTTGCTTTTATTAACAAAGGACACTAATGTGTCAAGAGAAAAATCTTAACCCCAGGAGAGAGAGGTTACATTATTATGCTGAACATCATGAAAATATCAGCTGGGGTGGGCAAGCAGGGGCACAGGTCCCCCCAGTAATCATCAGGGGCACAAAACTTCTCTGGCTCAAGCTCCTCCCGGGGCTGGGGACAGGCAGAAGGAGTGAAATCCAGTGGGGGAGGCACAGAATGTGTCCCTCCAAAAGGGACCAAAATTTAAATTTCTGTGCACACCCCTGTCCAATATGCACTTTTCTTGGTTTAGGCCTATTCCAACAGCTTGGCCTATCTCCTACACATTTGAAATCACAGAATTTCAAGTGAACGAAGCATCCTTTTTAACCTCTCCCTCCCTTGTGTATCATCTATAATGGAACCTAGGACACAGGAGTTTCATGACCCAGGACTAGACACTGTGCTACAGTGGAGGAGGAACCTAGCTCAGGAATCCTCAATGAAAAGTTCAAGTAGTTCAAGGTGAATCTAAAACCATACAAAAGTGCTCATATTTTCTTCCTTGTTAAGAGTTAAGGTAGGTGATTTGTTTGAGCAGATAAAGGGATGCAAAGATATTTTAAACTTTTTGCAAACTGTCTAAAGAGCCATTTTTAAGGCTTTGAATCTCTGAGAACCTGCTCAATTTTCTCAAGCTTTTTCAGAACTTATACTAGTTTCAAATGAAGCAAACTTTTTGAGGATTTTTTGTTTAGACTAACAAAGAGGCTCAAAAACCAACTTTACAGTGGGATCCCAGTTACAACCTCAAAGTAAGGAGAAACTACCATCTCTCTCTAATTAGTAAGAGCAATTTAAAAAACAGGGTAAGAGAAATGCAGATTCAGTGCTTAATTTGTAATGAAAGAAGTGTCGGAGCTCAAGCGATTTTTTTTTACATTCATAACTCATGCAGCAAGACCAGCGGTGCCAGGTTGATGACCTGCCGAGCCTGGAGGTGTCCCCACTCAGCCCTGGCAAGCCCTGGCACACATTAAACACTGTGCAGATTGTATATTGGCCTTCAATTCCTACTCAGCACTCATCCTCCAGGTAAAGGGTAACTGAATAAATTTAGGTGTCAGTTAATCCATTTTCATGAAAATTTGAGCCAGCAACCAAAGCCTGAGGTAGAGCTTTTGACTCCTTTATAACTGAGGAAGCATGACCCAGGTCACTCCTGATTGTGGGACAAACCACTGCAACTCAGCGACCTGGGTCAGGTGTAACAAAACAAAAAAGAGGTTTTATTTGGCCATTCAGGCAGGACAGCACCTGCTGCTGTTATACCCAGCAGCAACAACCACCACAACCACTACTCCCTCCACCATCCTTGATTACCATATGTGACTGCCTTTGCTTCTTGACCCAGCTGCTCACCCTGACCCTGCTACCATCTGGGACTTTGTTTAGAGTAGCCAGCAGTGATTGTGTTTGTGAGTGCACGTGGGTGCACACACCTTCTTTGTTCCCTCCGACTTGCCCTCTCTTCCCCCAGCTGCATTGGTGGGGGGGCTTTCCCCACCCTTTGCTCTGCCTGCTAGCCTCCCTGCAGGAGCTTGCTCCCTTTTTCCCTTCTTGCTGCTTGCCCTGCCCACCCCTTGCTGTCCACCTTGTCCATCCCCCTGGACTCCTGGGGGGAGAAGAACAAGCCAGGCACTGGTAGTAAGTCTCAACAAATGTCCTACATCAGGCCTCCCTTCCCTCAGGGAAGCTCTGACAGACAGCAGTCTCTCAAAGAGTTTCTGGCCTCAGCCATGCCTCTGTCAGAGAGAGAGCTGGAAGTCTATTCTTCTTCATGGTCAGTCCCCAAATGAGCTGTGCTTTTCTTTTGTAACCCCTTTCTCCACGCCTGACATCTACTGTATGTGTAGTGGGGCAGGGCCAATTGAGTCCTCAACATCTCATTAATTCTATCCTGGTCAGTGTGGGATTTGTGTACCCTATCACAGAAAGTTTTTGCCAACTGATAAGCCTCAGAAGCCTTCCACAGTCTGCTAGATCTGTCCCTTCTTATGCAGTTTTGGCAGTGCCGTGGTTGGCTTTTGAAGACTGGTGGTGCAGGGCCTAGGAGCCAACCATACTCACTGTGGGCCTTGCACAATGCCTTGAACAGGAACCTCGGATGGCTCCTCAGACTTTGCTCTCAAGGACTGCCTCAGTAAAAAGCTCTGAAGTCCCAACTGCCAGTCTGAGAGGGCTCAAGGAGTGCAACTATAGCAGACTTCACACCTGATGGGGTGGTGTGTTTCTCCTAAACAGAAGAGGTAATGAGGTTGGGTGTCTGAGCAGGAAACACACCTCTTACTATCTTTCTTCAGCATCATCAGCATGAACCCAAGAGGAATCATAAGGTAAATATAAAATTTCAAGAATATACCTAAAAAAGGTGTACCTACTACTCTGGCCACAGAAAAATACTCACACTAAAACTTTAAAATGTTAGCTATTTACAAGTACTACCCAAAATCCATGTTGTAATAATGCATACAACATACACAATGTTACTGTAGCCAGGTCTGGCCCAGGATATTAGAGAAACAGTGGAGGGGGACAGTGAGGTAATATCTTTTAGTGGACCAATTTCTGCTGGTGAGACAGACAAGCTTTTGGGCTTACGCAGAGCTGTTCTTCAGCTTAGGAAAAGATACTATGGGCTGGTTCACACTGTGGACTTATGTCAATTTAAAGTCCCCTATGTCGATTTAAGTACTCCGACGTTCACACTGTCACCACTGTTAAGTCGACTTAAGGTGCCAGTAAAATCGATTTAATAAGACCACCTCTGCAAGTGGCGTAGCGCCTAAATCGACTTTGTAAATTCGAATTTGTGTTTGTGTGAACGTAATGGAGCTTAATTCAAATTAATTAACTTCCAGAATGTATCCCATTATGCTCCATTTTCACCTCTCTGGCCAATCAGTCTGTGGTGCTCTGTGGTCACAATAGCAGGTAAAGTCCCCTCCCCTCAAGCCCCGGGAAGATTTGATTTTCCTATTTTTTTGGGAGGGGGAAAGGCATGCTGGGGAAAGGACATCTGGTGAGTTCTCTTTCTTTGGTTCCAGTCTCTGTGTGTGTGTTGAATGCAAGCAGAGATATCCAACACCCCCACAACCCCCATCTTTCTATCTGTGAGGGTTTGGAATGCAACCAGGGAAAGCAACCCCCCCACACCCCGATCCTGTCTGTGTGTGTGTTGGATGCAAACAGAGAAAGCAACCCGCCCAAGCCCCCCATCCCGATCCTATCTGTGTGTGTTTGGAATGCAAGAAGACAAATCCAATCTCCCTCCCCACCCCCCGGCCCTAATCAATTCCCAGTAGCTCTCTGTTTTTCTTTGGACTGCAGGCAAATAAATCCCCCCCCCCCCCCCAAAAAAAACCAAAAAAAAACAAAAACAAAAACAAAAAACAAAAATAAAAACAAAAAACCAACACGATCCTATCTATGTGTGTTTGTGATGCCAGCCTATTACCCCCCAGCCATCCATGGGGTCTGCATTAGAAAGTCACTTGCTACATTGTAGAAAATCATAATTATGACAACTGAAACGTATGTCTCTTCTTACTCTTCAATACACAAACTAGAGGCAACATTGTATCACACCATCATTGCTGAAATTGATCAATAGATACATTCTTCCTAACTTTAAAAACTGTGTCTACATTGTATCCAAGCATCATTAGTTCAAAATCTTACATATGTATATTGTTCTTCACTATTTTGGCTGTGGCTATCTTGTTATTTTTTTTTCATTCTGAAGACACCTCGCCAGTGGCCCAACCATTAGTCAGTGCTGCACACAGCCTGTCTCAGATTAGGAAAAGGAAGAAACTAAACACCCTACCCTACTCCTGGAGAGAGTGAAGGAATCCTTCCCCCACCCCTTCACCCAAGACATAAGTGTTCAAAAATAAAATTTTGCATCTTTTCAAAACATTTCTTTATTAAAGAAAATCTTGTTCATGAGGGATTTGCCGGGCACAGATCTGGCAAGCAACAAACGGGGGGAGGGGTGCATGAGAAAAGGCAAGCAACGGGGGGGGGGGGGGGGGTGCATGAGAAAAGACAACCAACGGGGGGGGGGGTGCATGAGAAAAGGCAAGCAACATATGGGAGGTTGGGTGCTGAGTGGATGAGAAAAGGCAAGCAAAATACAGGGACAGAAATCACTAATGCATCACTCATTCATTGCCTGCAGCAATTGGGAATTGTTCTGCTGGATGTCTTGAAACAGGGCAGCCGTGGCTGCTTCACCTTCTTGCTCTTTTTCTCAAGTACCCCATGCTAAGCTGCGAAAAGCAATGGTGAAATCAGGCAGCAAAAAAACTGGCTCAAAAATCTTTTTCCTGTTTGTTTGTTTCCTCGGTCGGTAGTTGCACTGTGGGATAGCTACCCAGATTGCACTGCTTTCTAATTCGAATTAAGGCTGGAATGTGTGAATGCAAGAGACCAGCTCAAATAGAATAGTGAGAACAGTCCGCTGCTATTTCTTTAAATCGGCTGCTGAAAGTCGATTTAAGCTAATTCGAATTAGCACTGCAGTGTGAACATAGCCTAAGAATGTCACAGCTAAAGACAAGAACAAATAGATAGGATGTGCTAACTACTTATGCTAAACTATTCGTTCTTTTATTTAGCTGTGACACTATTAGTATCTTCCCCAGACCTGAAGAAGAGCCTGTGTAGCTTGAAAGCTTGTCTATCTCACCAACAGAAGTTGATCCAATAAATGATATTACCTCACCCACCTTGTCTCTCTACATACAACATAGTCAGACTCAGGCACAGCAGTGAAATTTCTCATGTCCACAAGTGGAGAGTGGTAAAAAAACCCGAGGCATTGGGATCTTGCATCTCCCTTACATACGCAGACTCTAAACATTCAGTGCTGCAAAGTGGAGCTCATGTGCCTCCCAAGATCACAACCTACCAGAAATTTCCAGAACACCATGGTTCAGGCAGGTGCAACCAGAATGTTCCTAAGGAGGGGACCCAGGGAGAGGATCCATTTCCAGTAGGATGCCTGTGCCCCAAGATAGCAGACGGTGGGGTATACAGTGCCCTATAGGCATGGCTGTGTTTGGCACACAGCTCACAGGGGGCAGGGATGACTGCAGCCAGGAAAGGAAGCACTGGGTTATGCCGAGTCTGAGCTTCCAGTGCCAGGGCAGGGCACAACCAGTGACCACTGGTGTATTGGGCCCCTGGCAGTCCTGCTCTCTGTGGAAAACCCCAGCATCTGGGCTGCAGCCCCAGCTAGGGCAGGGGGTCTGGAAAGTGCCAGGGCCTTTCCTCCTAGCTTGCAGCACCAGGACTCCTGCAGAGGCTTCCCCATTGGGTATGGATGCAGGTGCCCTAGGCCCTTACCTCCTGTGCTGGCAGTGGGTCCCCAGCTGTGGGGCCACCTCATGCAGCTGTCTCAGACATTGCTGGAAGGTGAGATGATGGCTGCTGGGTCTCTGCTCAGCCAGCCAAAGGGGGCGAGGACTTGGTTCCCTGCCCCCACATTGCACCCTTGGGTTCAGGCACCTTGAATCCTATATGTGGGAATATGTAGAGGCTCCTTGAAGAACAGCTGTTTCAAAGTAAAAGGTTTTTAAAAAAATTTCCAGGAGATATCAATCTTCCTTAAAGGAGCATTGTTTTTGTTTCTTTTTAAATAAACCAAAGTCGACCTCTGCGTGTGGGGAAGAGGATGCAGAAGGCACAGGGGAGGTATTATACTTTAACTGATTAAAGAAATTCAATTTAGCAGCTTTTAATTTGGTCAAATATATTGATATACATCAAGTGCATTTTTTAAGTTGCAGTTTTGAGCTTGGAGTGAAATTCATTGGCCAAATGCTAACACTATTGTTACAGTGTTGTGAATGGTGCAGCCAGAAAAGACAGACACTGGTGTGTACCATGAAAAGGATGTAAAACAAAATCTTGAAACAAGTGTTCCTACTTATTTTACCCTGTAGAACAAACGTGCAACCACTAAAGCTAGTCACCAAGAGAATGAGATATTATGAAGCTTATTGAACACTCTACCAGTTTTCACAGTGTATTAGCAGAAAGTTATTTAGCACAGGTGGTTTTGTAATGATACATTGAGAAAATTCATAGTGTTTAGTGACTTTCATATACATCAACCTGTGGATGGACTAATGTTCTTGCCCTGGGATATAATGTAAAACATACTGGCCAGCTGTATGGATTCAGATCATAGCTAGTAAGCGAGCTTATTTTTCTAAGACAAATATGGATTAGTTCTAGTATTTTTGTTACATGTTCATTAGGCTTAACCTTTCATTTTCTCTTTCTAATCAGCATTATGCAACATTTAAAATAAGAATGCAACTTCTTGAACAAAAGGATTATCCTGAAACACACTGAAAAGGACAATTACAGCGCGGATGAAACACTTGTTTCTTTTGGCAGATGTAGGATCCTCTATTGTTATTTTTCTCTGAACGACCTCTAGGCTGTCACCTTTTCAGCTTGATATTTTGCAACCTGTTCCCTCACAATTTAAATGCAACATATTTACATAATTATTTTCCATGAGATAGGATGGGAACAAGCAGTGAGCTGGGTCAAAGAAGTTGGGGGACTGTGCTTTTTCATTTTTCCCCGTAATTCCCACTTTCCCTGTAAGTGGATAAAAAGAAGCAGCCAGTCCCAAAAGTTGCCTTCTGTTTGGAGGAGAGGGGCAATTGGAGAAAATGATGAAAAGTTGTTGGGCCCAGAGGTCCTCCCACTGGAGAACAGAGAAAAGTGGCTGCTGTCTGGAGAGGTGGAGGGAAGTGAAGAGGGATCATCTAGGGTGCTGATATAGAACTCTTCATATCTATGTCACTAGTTTGAAGCAAGCCCAATTGGATATCATCCTGGGGGCGATTTGATAACCCATGTGAAGCATGTTGGTGGTTTTAGTCTCATTCCTAGTTGGCAACTCACCACTTTAATAAAACAACAATAACCACCCACAAACCACAATTCATAGCCACACCTACCCCCGCTGTCTTTGGGTCAGTGCCTTATGGGGAAAGTCTGGGTCCATAGAGCGCCCATGCGACATCAGAAATACATGGGGCAATACACCATGATGATCTATCTCACTGAAGGTGGGAGGAAGATAGACTGGTTACACCAATTACACAGACACGGGTAGGAGATTCTATCTATGAATAAACAAATAAAATAAAAACACCACCAACCCACACTTGTGCATTGAACTGGTCACAGGAAGACAACCATGTTTAATCTCAGTCCACCGAGGGAGTACTTGCCATGCTGAATGGCATCACAAACCGTGTTTAGAGCCAGTTGTGTCACTCAATAGTTACAAACTCAGCTAAAAGTAATAATATAGACAAGGCCTTAGGGAAGATCAACACTGGTGAAGCACAGTGGCGAATCGTGCATTCCTCAGCTCTAGGCAGGGACTTTGGTCTTGAGGAATGTCACTCCAGCAGCTTTTGCTAGCCCTAAACTGACTTAAATGTAAAAGCAATAAAAGCTGTCTCTCCCTCAGTGTTCCCCTCCATCCTCAAGTTGCAGATTCCCACACCAGTGCCTGCTTGGAGCTATGATTGATGAACATTTTTAAAATACAAAAAAAGGAATATTTTCCCTTTGCCCTATCACTTCCAGCTGCAGATTTCCACCCAATCCCTGTTTTGAGTTATGATTTAATAAATATATTTAAAATTGAAATCATCTTTGCCTTTTGTCCTCTCCTCGCTCCAGATTCCCACACCGATCTCTCCTTCAAGCAACAATTAATACATAATTTATGTCTGAAATAAAAATCATCTCCTCCTGCCTTAGCCTTCCAGATGCAGATTCCCACTGGCGTCCCTGCTTTGAGCCATGATTAATACATATGTTTAAAATAAAAATATCTGCCCTCTGCTCCACAGCTGCAGAATTCCATTCCTATCTTATCCTCCATTTCCAGCCTCACAAGTGGTCCCTGTTCCAAATTGACTGAACACCTTCCCTTCATGGCACTGATGGGTTCTAACTGAATGCTTCAGAGCTCACTCACCTCTGTGTAGAACCAGCCCAGTCCCAGCAGGGTAATGTCAGCAGTCTCTCTTTGTCACACCTGGGAGAAGCAATAAGGAAAGTGAATGCACGAAAGAACTAGCTGGATGGGAGCCCGGCAGTGGGGGGTAAGCCCAGAGTTACGCTGGTCAGCTTATTGGGGCTTGTTTCAGTAAAAACAATTTGCTAAAGTTCTATCACAGTGATGACTGCATGAAGCCCTCCAATTCGTAGTAATAATAAAAATTAAATTAGTTAATAGGGCTGTCAGGACTGAGTCAAATGCTCTATTAGTATTTAATTAAAGTCCCTTTAATTAAGGTTGTTTTTACCTAGTCGCCATTTGATCAGAGAAAACCAGTTTGGTGTGTTTTATAGCTTCTATTCAAGAGCTTAAATAGCTGTAAGGTGAACTAATCTCTTATACATCCCTAAAGTACTAAACAATATGAAAATTAGACTGGAAGTACCATGTAAATCAAGGACTTAGCAGTTATAGAAATTAGGATTGGTTGTCTAGAAGAGTACAATTTAAGACTAACAATTTGTCAAATCATTGCATGAGCACTATCAGTAATAATCAAATTACAAAGTTAACATAAGACTAATGATTGAATGGCTTACTTAGTCTTTCTGCCTCGATGCAGTTTACTTAGTAGCTTATAACTTCTCCCCTGTGGAAGTAATGGGTTATGGTTTGAATCTTTACATTTTCCAGGTATCATTTAGAGATCTGTGGTAAGGTTTTGTCATGGCTGGGGCATGAGCAGCCAGACCTAGTGGGTGGAGCCCAAGTCAGGGAACCAGAGCCAAGTACCAGAAGCAAGCCAAAGGAGCAACAGACTGAGGATCCACCTAGCTACAGAGACAATTTCCTGGTATTTCTTCCAGGCTTATCTAGTATTCTGAACCAATCAGGGACTCTGGGAGCACTGCCAATCAGGACCTTTGAAGGTGGCACAGCCTATGCTCAGGACCACAAGGCTCACAGCCCATTAATCAGCTCTCTGCTAGAGGGATGGAGTGGTGTAATGGATGAAGCAGTTTCTAAGACCCTAACAGACCTAGGTTCTAGACCTATAGATGCTCACGTCATGCTCTAGCAACCTTGATCTGTTGCTGGATTGGGTTTGTATAGGCAGATTTTTTTAAAGCCCTCCATCAGTTCTGGGGCCTGTATGTAACTGGTGAGCTCCCAAGATTGTTTCTCAGGGCCATAACCTTTCCAATTCACAAGGTACCATAACTTATCTTGCCTCAGCTTAGTGTAGAGGATGGCATGGACTAAGTATTCCTTGTGGACATGGATGTGAATATGTGGAAGAGGTGACTGCATCCGGTCAGGGAATGGGTTTTCTGCAAACAGTTTCAAAAGTGAAAGGTGAAAGATGAGGCATATTTTGAGAGAGTTAGGTAATTGGATCTTGAAAGTTACAGGGTTAATTTGTTGGCAAATTTGTTATGGCCCTGGATATTGATGGCCCAGTTTGTGAGTTGAGAAGCCTGTCCATGTGGAGGCTCTTGGTGGGTAGCCATACCTTCTGACCCAGAGTAAAGGCCAGACCCTGTTGCCTTCAGCAGTCTGTGTGTTGCTTAAAGGCCTCCTTAGAATGCTTGAGGTGACCCTTTAGCTCTTTCTGCACGTGGTGGATTTGCCCAACCACTTCAGGAGCTGCAGGATTTTGAGAGGCCATTGGTAGTGTAAGGTGAAAACAGGGATGAAGCTGGCGAAGAAGAGGCTTGGCCCGTGAAGGCATAGTCAGAACTATTATATGCAAACTCAGCATAGGGAAGGAGGACAGATCAGTTTTCTTGGTGATACTTGCTAAAAATGGCCATCTGTCTGGAGATGACATGCTGATGAAACAAAGATGAGGATATTTAGCCGCTGGAAGACCACATGCCACAGACATGAGACAACATGTGGGCCTTGATCCAATGTGATGCAACCAGGGAGTCTGTGGAGATGGAAGACATGCATGAATAGGAAGTCAACGGTCACCTTGGCAGAGCATAGTTGGGCACAAGGAATAAAACATGCAATCTTAGTTAGCTGATCCACTACAGTGAGTACCATAGCTTGGATATTTGATTCATGGAGTTCTACAATTAAATCTGGGGTAATAGATGCCCACAGCCTGGATAGGGTTTCTGGAGGCATGAAGGTGCCAAGAGACTTGGTTCACAAGTTAGAGGAATTGATGTAAGCTTGGATCTCAGTCAGTATTCTGGGCCACCAGAAGACATGAGGGGCCAGAAGGGAGGTTTTGAAGTGGCTGAAATGGCCCACTAAGGGGTATAGTGGCATAGCCACACCAGATCCAACTGGAAGCAGCCTGGTGGAACATAGATGTGACAATCTACATATACTATCCTGCTTAACATGGTGTGCTGTTGCTTGGTCCTTGCATTGGTGGTTCTGGGGAAGTTATAATCTCCTTGGCCAGTGGGTCATCCTTGGAGGCTGATCAGATCAAGGTGACCAGATCCTGATGTACTGTGGCACCGAGGAAATTGTGATAGTTGAGGAGGAAGGGTGTCTTCTGGCAGATCTCTTTTTCTTCTTGTAGTATTCTCTGTTGTGGGAAAGAGCATTGGCTTTGCCATTCTTGGCTTCTGGCCAACAGGTGATCACAAAATCAAAGCGGGAGAAAAATAAAGCACACCAGAGGTGTCTTTGGTTGAATGTCTTGGTTTTACTTAGGTACTCAAAGATTTTATGGTCCATGTAAATTTGTACTGGATATAAAGCCCCATTGAGGTAGCGGTGCTGCTCCTTGAATGCGGATTTGATTGCAAGTAATTCCTTATCAAGAATCTCCCAGGAATAGTACATGCAAGGATGCATAAAGGATGTAGAAATTGTTAGGGCCCATGCTTCTGGGATAGTGTAGCCTCAATGACCACACAGGATGTGTCCATCTCTACGGTAAATGCCTGGTACCCAACTCCCTGCAAGCAGGAATCCTTGTCGAGCATGGAGTGAGTATATGTCCTGCCTCAGCACAGTAAAAACACAAACTGTTGTGTTGGCACTATTCCTTTTCTTCAGTGCTCAACCACCTCCAGGCCTAGGACCAGATCCCAGGGCCAAAGCTGGAGCCAGAAGACAGGAACCAGAGCTGAGGGTCAGAGCCAGAATTAGAAGCTAGGAACCGGAAGCAAGTTGAAGGATCAGAGTCTGTCACAGCAGCCAGCTGGGAATCCACCTAGTTGCACAGACAACTTCCTGGTGTCCCCTCCAGGCTTAAGTAGTGCCAAGAAACAATCGGGGCACTGGGCGCTCTGCCAATCAGGCCCTTGTGATGCTTGGGCCAACAAGGTTCACAGCCCGTCAATCACTGCTCTGCCAGAGCTGTTGGGTGATGATGTGGATGTGGCTGGTTCTCTCTGGGATCAGCAGACCCAGGTTCTAGCTCTGTACATCCTCACAGGTTTGCTTTGAACCTACGTTAATTAATGCCCAATGGTAATTTGCACTACGGGTTTATATACACATGCTATTACTGGCCACGCACATCCACACCTAGAAAAGGGTAGGATAAGTCTTTCCTGGCAGGTGTCCTTGCAGATATCTGGTTGTCCTGTTAAAGAAACAGAAAAAAAAAATGATCAGCTTGCTTGGTCTGTGAAGCCTCAGAGTCAATCAACAACTATAGTTTAGGGAACCAGATGATGTCTTCTAGCTTGGGTACCATCCCGTTAGTGGGTGTTGTCCTCGGATCAACTCATCTACAATATCTTGGTCTCTTCTTTCCTTGGAGGGAAAGTAGGGGTATCAGCCATCTGGTTGTCATCATGTAACCTTAGGAGGAGCACATTTTCCTCCTTGTTTACCTGGTCTTTTAAGGATGAAACCTAGGCTGGTATGGTCCTGCATGACTTCCCTGGTGATCTTCTGAATCAGGATTATAGGATTTTCATCCCAAGTGAATCATCCAATCCTAATTAAGTGGGGTCCATCCACATTGGTCCACTTTTGGGGCCCTCCTTCTTAGGGTACTGTTTCTTGATCACATCCATGAGTCTGTGTTTTTTCCCAATTAAGTGATAATGGGGGAATAACAGGAGATGATGGCTCCACCAAAATGATCTTAACCTCCCCTTTTATAGTGAACAATCAAGACTCCTAAATGGCCTCTTACCTAGTAGGCCTTGATACCACCTTCATGGTTTTAATTTATGACCTATTGTCATTTGACTTAGAAACATTGTTTCCTAATTCACGTCTCATGTTTATACTTTCTCAAGGCTTACAGCACCTCATGACCAAAGAAAGAAATTATGGAACTGTTGCCCTGTCTGGGACACCAGGGAATTGTTGAAAGGTTATTTCGCTCTATCAAAGCTGAAAGCCAAGCTACTTGTTAAATCTATTAACATAAACCTAAAATATAGCAAATTAAAGTGGACATTTATGTCTATGTTACCATGGGCCTATATATCCTACAAGTTGAATGAAATGGAATATGAGTGACCATATAGTTGTTTTACAATTTGGCCTTGCCCACTCTCTTCAACAATAGGTGGCACTATTTAAAACAGATGCCCAGTTGATTTTTGGGATAGGACGATTTCCCAAGTGGAATCGATTGTTACAAGGCTTTTAAGTGGTAATCAGTTCCTAGCTACTTCCCCAAACTCCCAAGACAATCAAATGCAAATATCAGATAATGAATTAATAAGTATTTGTTTATTTATATAACCCTATACAAAAGTTTTTACTTTGGAATGAGGCTTTTCAAAAGGATATCAGTGGCTCCGTACTGGAAGGCTTTCTCTCTGTTCCCATCCCCCCTCATTTCAGTAATGGATCTACCTGTCACCTTGTTGCAAAGGGATCCACTTTACCCTCATCCTGTCTCTTCAGTGGGATAGTGTTGAGGTTAACAGCGACCAACTGAGATGAGATGATTGCCTGGAGCCCCTTCATCATCTCCATCCTTAAAAGGGTGATAGGGCAGTGGCTTCAGGAGGGCCGCCTTTCCTCCATTTCCTGTTCAAGTGAGATCAGTGGCTGGCTGCAGGCAATTTCACCGAGAGCCTCCTCATTTATGCTGCATACAACTTGCTTGGCACTCTGCATCTCCCTCTGCCATCTACATGTTTGGTCCCCACCTCCTATCCCATCAGTCATTAAAACAAACTTTTGGTGGGACTTGGGGTGTTGTCAAAGTCTCTAGTTATGCTTAAGTACCTTACTGAATATTGGGAACGATATTTAAAAAAATCTCAGAAATTTGTAATTTTGTTTGTTTTCTCCAGATTAATATAAAAATAGTTAAACTGTAGTAGCATAGTTCTATATCCATTTATTTGTAATCTCTTTACCATGGAATACACTTGGTCTGGTAGGGGGATATAAACTCTCTCTAGATGAAGATGGTACTAGCAGACCTGCCTTCTGACATGCATACGTTTCTAATTTTAGTCTCTGTATTTTAGAAAAGGATCCATTTTTAATTTCTTGAAGATAACTATGGATAAAGTGAGTACTCTGAGTTACAATTTCTAGCTTTTTAAGAGTTTCCTCAGTTCCCTTTATAATAATTTTAACATTCTCACTCTGTGCCTCTAGAAACCTCCAATTTTAGAATTTTCCTCTAGCTCCAAATTTGGGATATGTTATTATCTCTGAATTTAAATGAGTGGAACTCAACTAGTGATTTTGCTTGGATACTAACCAGTCCCCTCCAGTCTTCTTGCTCAGCTTCCATTGTTTTACCGTCAGCCTCAACTTGCAAAAAAATATTCTCAGATTTTACTTATACTTAAATTATGCAAACCTTTAAACAAGCATGGAGTTATTTCACTCATTTCCAAATAATTTTAGGTTAACATAAACACATAAAATTGCTCTATAACCAAATAAAAAATCTTAAATTGATAACAAAGGTTACATTTTCACTAGACCAAAGCATAGCTGTTCTACAGCGCCATCTAATGAGACTGAGCAGTGTACATTGAGAATCAAGTTTCCATGATTCAGTATAGTACTTAAGCATGTGCGTATCTTTAAGCACAAGTAGTCCCATTCACTTAGTTGAACTACTTGTGCTTCAAATTACGCATGCACCTAAGTACCTTCCTGAACAAAAGCCGGCCCTAAATGATCAGAATTACTGTAATGGCTTTGGAAAACTGGGGCCCAATTCTTCCTTTAGTTACATAGCTGCAACCTCTTCTTGAATTCGCCCATGTAAATAAGGACAGAACTTGTGACCCTGGGACCTTAATGTACATCACTCAGTGATATTAAATATGCGAAGAACAGAGAGACAGAGATGACTGAGACATGATGGTGTGGTATAAAGGTTGTATTGTCATGAATTCTGAATAGCCACATTACTCACACTTGGTGAAAGCATGAGTGAGTTATTCAAGTCACTCTGAATGAGAATCAATAAAACCTTTTATACATCATTCCTTCATGTATTTTGTCTGTGCCACATGTTTCAGAGAAAAACTATTTTAGAAAGTTTTAAAGAGTAATGATTTTTTTTCTATCCCTATATCTGAAAACCTAGTCTCTCATAGTACTTTATTGTCAGAGGGAAAGAAGAAATTATAATGATACATTTTAGTAACCCCTAAAATAGCTTTTGTATAAATTAAAATATTCTCATTAGGGGAGGCAGTGTTGCCTAGTGAATAGAGGCCTGCAGTGGAACACAAGGGACCTGGGTTCTACTCCTGGCTCTGCTACTGGTCTGTTGGATAATCTTGGGCAAGACTCAGCAATTCTGTGCCTCAGTTTCCCCATCTGTAAAATTACATTAATGATACAGACCTCCTTTGCACTTTGATATCTACTGATTGAAAGTACTATATAAGAGCTAGGTATTATTTCTTGATTTATTATTACTAAAGATTTGATATATTGTGACTGTAACAAGTGCTGCATCTCAGGTGTTTGTAGTCCTGATGGGCCCTATGATATTGGACTTTAAACATGGTACTGGAATGACTATTGAGCTGAGTACTGACTACCAATATTAGGAAGAATGTCCACATTTGGGATGAAGCATTTTTGTGTCATGTTGTTGCTGTTTTGTTGTGTTTTGTTAAATAATGTAGCCTGTTTGAAAGTTGCTCAGAGTTTTGGAATATTAGAAGTTGTTTTGAGAGTGATAGATTAGTGGCCAAGTTTTTCAAAAAGTGACTAGTGATTTTGGGTGCCTAACTTGAAAAACGCTAAAAAGGTTTGATTTTGAGAATTCAGCACTTTCTGAAAATCACACTCCCTTACGGTGTCTCAAATTGGGCACCCAAAAACTGAGATACTCAAAATCACTAGCTGCTTTTGGAATTACTGGCCATTGTTGTCACAATGTTAATGCAGTGCTCCTTGGATGTAGCGGTCTAGATAGTCGCATACTGAGTCTAGTAGGAAATGCGAACCCAGGCCCTTTTAAGCCTACCTACTCAAGATCAGTCTGCTGCTGCCTCAATAGAAGGATCTATCAATGATGAAAAATGTCAGGGAAGAAAACCTTTTGGAGTTTTGAGAATTGAGAAGTCAGCTAGGGGTAGCACAGAATGTCTTCACTGCAATGAAGTATTTCAGTATTCACCTGACTCTAATTTTCACCAATCTTAAATGTTTAAGCATCAGCCTCCTAGGAAAAAAACAGAGAAGAAGAAGAAATTAGGACATAATTGTTTCTTCACAGTTTTCGATACATTTGTGAGTACTTAACGAATGATGGATAGTTCTGCAAATATGACTTTCTCAAGAAAATCAGAGTCCATTTTGCTGCTGTAATGAATCGTGATATATACCAGTTCAAACACTGCTTGCCAGCCAGCTATGTTAAGACAAGATGCTAAGGGAATCTTTTTCTTGATTAGATAATGGGTCAGCTGAAATTCCTTCAGCTTTAGTGAAACAGAAGTTAGCAATTTTAGACATATCAGATGATGCATCAATTTTCTGTAAACAGAACACTGTGAAACCCACTTTATTGAAAAGCCCTTTATACAGTGCTAGATTTAATCTCTCAATTTGAGAAGCAGCCCCATGAAATAAGATGTTTGCATGGAAAATCTTCCAGATTTCCAGTGGAAATATAAAACAAAGAGGAGCATTTTCCCTTGGGGACTGCACCTATCTTGGATTAGATTTTCTCTGATGTTCTTGCATCATATTATCAATGGCTTCAGGGGAGTGAAACAGCAGTTTTCTTTCTTTAGAACAAAGGCTTGCAAAGTTAAAAATGTTAATATATTTAAAGCACTTCTGCCCAATGTTCTTTTTATTACTCTAAGACTTCTGGAGAATAAGAGGTATCTTATTGTTTTATTTTATTTTATTTATTTATGTTACTGATTTTTGCATTGAAGGATACAACTTGAGAATGCCAAATAAAATTAGTGTAAAATGCACACTTTCTGTGGTAAATCGATTGTTTTTTAGGGAAGAGAGTTTTTCTCAGTAGTGCATAGATCATATAGAGCCTGATCCAAAGCACGTTGAAATCATTAAAAAGACTCCCATTGAATTCAACAGGTTGTGGATCAGGCCCATAGGACCCACATAAGTTATCAGCTAACCTGGTCAAAAGACTTGAAAATTGGAGGGCAGAATTATGTTTTCAGACCCATGTAATGGGTCTCAGTTCTGAGATCCTTCACTCCCTATCTCTGTAATTCTCCCATTGTCATTTATTTTGTGCAAATGGAGCCTGATCCAAAGCCCATTACAGTCAGTGGAAAGAGTCCCGTTTATTTCAGTGGGCCTGGATCAAACCCATAGGGCTTCTTCTAGTTCTGCAACCCTTGCTCATGTGATTTGTTCCACTGAATACAATGGGATACTCATGTAAGAGCTACTCAAGGGTTGCAGAATTGGGCCATGAGAGGAGAGCAAAAGTGAGCATGTTCAACAGTTTTATCCATGTAGTGACAACAGACTATAGGAGGAGAGACCTGCTGTTTGGTCTGAGTGTAGTATTTTATTCTTTATCAGTGTAGCAGATCACCAGTACTATTCTAACCTGTTTGTCTTAAGGAAAACTCTATTGAATATTGCTTATTGTTAAATTATAGAGTAAGAACTTGTGCTTTAGCATCTGCAGTTGGATACGACAAACTGATCATTTCTCTTTGCTACAGTATATATTCTTTTCACTGAATATACCAAATAAGTAGAAACATCATACAACTTATATGGGAAGGCCATTAGGACATACGAGTTATTTCTGAGTTCCAAATTTTCCAGCACAGTTGTCTGTGTATGTTTCAATGTAGTTTTAAAAAAGCATTTAGAATACTGTTTCATAATGCACCTCACATACCTTACAGGGTCCTAAATTAACTTCATCAAGTCAGGAAAAAGAACTAGTTGTTATGGGTGGCACGATGAAGATTTCTGTTCAATGCACAGCAGCAGTCAAAAAAACAAGCAAAATATTGGGACGCATAAGGAACAGGATGAAGAATAATATGGAAAGTATTATAATGCCATTATGTAAATCAAAGAAACCTCTACATAGAATACTGAGCTCAGTTCTCTCATTCTATCTCAGTGGTTCTCAACTTTTTGTATCGGTGACACCTTTCATATAGCAAGCCTCTGAGTGCGCCCCCCTTGCCTCTGTAGGCACCTGTTCCTGGCCCCTGTGGGCTCCCCACTCCCCCTTCACTGCTGGCCCCTGCGGGTTCCACACTCCCACTTTCCCCTAACCCCTGCACTGTGCCCACTTTACCCTTAAGCCTTGCAACCCTCTCCTGCACCCAGCTGTGGAAACAGACCTTCATGCATGGAGCTGTTGGTATTGCTGCTTGCTCCCACCTTGAAAGCTGCTCCTCCATGCCCCCATAGGGGGCTATGAGGGGGAAGTGAGGAATGTCAGGGCTCCCTGCATCCAGGTCACTTTCTCCACTTGGGCTGCATAAGAGGAGGGCAGAGCAGCAGCAGCTCCTGATGCTCGCCTCACAGCACAGTCCAGGTGGGGAAAGTGACCTGGATGCAGGGAGCCCAGGTGTTGCTTTTTCCTCCCCCCCCCATCAGAGTCCCCTAGGGGGCATGGAGGAATGTTGGGGGTATGAGTAGTATCTGTATATCACTGCTCTTCTCCTTCCCACCTGTTCCTTCCTCAGGAGGAAGCAGGGAGGCTCACAGCTCTGCACCTGGCCGGGGCTCACAGCTCGCAACCCCCACATAACCCCACATCACAACCCTAAGGGGTTGTGACCCCCCAGTTTGAGAACCAATGTTCTAGCTCATAAAAGATATAGCATAATTAGATGGGCTTCAGAGACAGGCAACAGGAATGGCCAGGGGCCTGGGAAAAACTCATCATGGGAGACTGAAAAGACTGATTGTGTTTACCATAGCTCTTCAAAAAATGTCCTGTTTTTCCACTGGAAATTTTTTAAATTAGAAATTTTACTAACTCTACCGTTTACCTCAAAAGGAGACCAATAAAAGACGATATGATAGAAATATAGAAAAATAATGCACAGTACCGAAAAGGTAGTTTGGAAACTCTTATGCAGCCTGTCCCATAACACAAAAACCAGGGGATAGATAATGGAATTGAAAAGTGTCAGAGTTAAAACTGACAGAGGAAAATACTTTTTTCACACGTGCAAAGTTAGCCTATGAAACTCATCATGACAGGACATATTTAAGGCCAAAAGATTAGCAGGATTCTAAAAGAACAAGACATTTATATGGCTAACAAGAATAGCCAATGTTCTAATTATAGATATTAAAAGAATAAAAATAGTTTAGGAAGGATATAAACCCACATGCTTCAAGGCATAAATTAATATATAATTATTGGGCGGGAGGGGTGGGTAAGAGGAAAGCTTTTCTGGGAACAGGTTATCCCATAACCACCAGCTGCAAGGTTTCCTGCATGCAATCATTGACAGTATGCAGGACTAGATGGACCACTGGTCTAGTCTAACCCAGTATAGCAATAACTATGGGTTTTTTTCTAATAACCGATGTATATTTTAAACTCTAGACAGTAATGCAATGAGGAATTGAGATCCTTTTCTTTGGGTAAAAATAAATACATACAACAAAAGGGTCTGAGTCTGCTCTGACTTACACTTCTATAAATCAGGAGCAGCTTCAGTGAGGTCAACAGATTTACATTGGTGTAATGTTACTTTAAGATCAGAATTACAAGCAAAGTGGTTCCTTGGGACCACTTGGGATTCTGATCTTAGTTACACTTGTGGAGAAACTCCAATGAAGTCAGCAGAGTTACTCCAGATTTGCACTGAAGTAACAGAACTCAGAGTTAGATCCTTGAAGTAGAATACAATTTTGATATATGGTTTCATCTTGAGACAAATCAGGATATTGTGAATAATGGTTGATAATCATACAGACTTCCCACAAATATTATTTTCACCAGTCAGACTTCTAAAATTGACTCATACTAGTCTGTCTATCTCTTCTTTAAAGCCAGAGTTTGATATCATCCCTTGAAAGTCAGGAATTAATTGATGGCAGAAAATATCAAATGAACTCATATGCTGATTCTGAAAGAAAAATGTATGTGTTCTACGCTTATCAAAGGCTGGATACCAAATGGGAAGGCTCTTCCCCCAAATGACTCTTAATTAAACAAAATGTCCTGCAAACACAATGCTAATGATTCCAGTCTGAGAGATGGAATGGGATGTTTGCAGGGGAACTCTAGAACAAATTGCTTGTTTTCCCAAGGTGAAGGATTAACGAGGAGGTGGGAGTGGAGACTAATAGGAAATAAACCTTATGTCTGAGCCTGAGGGAGATGGTATGGGAATGCGGGGAGACAGCAACAGAAGCATAATACAGTTAAAGGTAGCACTCTGATTGACATAGTACAAGTTAATTGTTGAGAGCACACTACCCCTGTTTAAATTATCTTTAAGTAACGTTAAGATGCACTGAGAAATATATAACTCAAGATTGTCTTTGGGACATGACAGCACCATTGTTTCCGCCTTCCAATTCAAATACTGACTATCGTAACAAAGGGGGGCGGGCATGATAGGAGAGGCAGGAAGAGGTTATTCTAATGTAACAACCTCTTTTTTTTTTCTTTTAATGCATTCACTCACTTATGCAAAATGCATTAACTAAGATATACCACTTCAGATGTGCCTCCTCATTTGTAGGATGCATGAGCAGGATGCATTGTTCTGTGATTGCCTCTTTTCATTCCCCTCCCTCCTTTCCCATATAAATTATAAACAGAATAACAGATTTTGGTATGAAGCATTACTACATATACAGTCAAAACACCACCACGTATAGGATAGCATAAGTCTAGCTTAATCAACAACAGGTCATGTTTATTAGAAAAAAATATCATTGATGCTATGGACAGAGCAGTGGCAGCTGCATTTCTCTCCTCTAAAGACCAGGCTAGCTGAATTTTGCAAGCTCAAGGAATGCAATCCAGCATGGTGCAAGGAGTAAATGAAATGAAGGAACATAGTTGATTAACACTTCCTCTTTTTGTATTGCTGGAAAAGTGAGAGCACCCTCTTAGATCTCTAGACACGAAGCGAACTACCACTACTATACAACAAACAACACATCAGATAACCTCCTAGTGCGTTCCCCACATGCCACTTGCACAACCTTTGTAGACAATTATTAGAATAAAACTCTTGTTGCTGTAAAACAAATATAGGCAGAATGAACTGAATCTAATCTGGTTTATTTACATTTAAAAAAATTAAAACCAACGATCACTAATAATGAATTCCAAAGTACTAGAGATATTTGTACCCAAGAATACAAAAATGTAACCATCCTTTTGCCAGGCAGAGATAACTAGATTTATTTCCAACGAACTCCCTCAGCTAGCCAGTAATAAAGGACATAATGTTCTTTTCTTAACTGGTTTAAATGCAATTCTACCTGCTCCTTATAAAATCTTTTTGAAGAGCATCTAAAGTTCTATTTAAGAGACATACACTTCTGCCATATATTGGCTGCCCTTCATTTTCTTGGAAAATTCCTGATTTTATTTAATTAATTAATTTATGTTATATGTAAGTAATGTATGTGCAAAATACATATGCATATATGTATATATGTGCACACACACGCACATATATATAATACAGCATTACTAGAGGCAGAGTAGTGGCAGTTGTATACATTATACCGTATACATTACATATAATATTACATTTCCCCCCCCCCCCCCCCAAAAAAAAAAAAAAAAATTAAAAAACTGTAAGGCTGCAAAGTCAAGCACTCATTGGTTCGGAAATGCCAGATTTAGGTTGTCAGTAAGAGGCAGTTTTTAATTACATGATCCCATACTATTTTTTTCAGCAGGATCCCCTGCCTCATTCAGTGCTCAAGATGGGCTTGCTCTGTGGATGAATCAGAGTTGTGTGTAGGGCCCCTGCCTCATTTGTTGCAGAAGTTAGAAGGTGTATAGTGAATGAGGCAGGGAATTGCAGGGAGAGAAGGGAGGATCTCATGATTAAAGTAGTTGAATGCTGCGCTGGAGAACTGAATTCTATCCCTGCCTCTACCACAGAGTTCCTGTGTGATGCTGGGTAAATCACTTAAATCAATTTTTTCACTGGAGGCTACTAACTGAGTGTTCCTCATTTTCTGGATGCCTAATTTTAGACATCTAGCATCAGATTGTCAAAAGTATTGAACACTCATAGTTAAAAGTGAAATAAATTGGAGCTGTGCACTGAACATATAAAGTGCTATAAAAGTGATACATACAGTGTAAACTCAAGTCCTTGGTGTCTCAAATGAGTGGACAATTTTGGCCTTAATCTCATTGTGACTCAGTTCCCCAGCTGTAAAATGGGGATAATAATTCCCCCTCATCTCACAGGGATGTTGTGAGGATAAATTCATTATTGTTGTGAAGCACTCATATATGGTGATAAGGACACCATAGAAAAGCCCCTGAAGAAATTAATAATTCTGTGTTCAATGCAAGCTTTGGATGATGTGCATTAAATAAGGCATGGAGCCACATATTGGATAAGGAGAAAAAGAAGAAATATTGAAGCTACCTATTCAGTGAGTACTATCCCTCTTGCACACTGAAAGAGACAGGGGCCTTAATGAAGTTACACCAATGTAAAACTAGAATAATGCAGAGGCATACGCATAGTTTGACTTCTGTATTTGTGAGGGCTGCTCCAGTCAGGCCAACAAAGGCTGGGCATGAGGGGAGAAATTCCACACCTGCCCGAGGCCAGCAGTTTGGGGGAGCAACGTCTCCTCTTCCCCCCTCCTCCCCACCAATACACCCATATGCAGAGGTGAACTGATCTTTTCATTTCCAGTGGTAAATATGCTACTGTGTACATGGTACAAAAATGGTGTTTTGTGTGTGTATACATATATACTGCCGGCTTCTGGGCCAGATTGTGGTTTTTAAGATACAGTCCTGAATACCAAGAGCACCAGAGGGACTATATTTTAGGCAGACATAATCTTTCCCAGTGACTCTTTTTGCTTATGGGGGATGGTGAAGAGCAGTCTATCAACAAATACCTTAAAAATCTGTATTATATTTATGCATTGTCTTCCTCTTTTTAAATATGCCATCCTACCATCAGCAACAGCAATATAAGAATGGCCATACTGGTTCAGACCAATGGTCCATCTAGCCAGTATCCTCATTTCTGACAGCGGTCAGTACCAGATGCTTCAGAGGGAGTGAACAGAACAGAGCAATATTTTGAGTGATCTATCCCCAGTCTTCTAGACCCAGTTTCTAGCAGTCATAAATTTAGGAATATCCAGAGTATGGGATTGCATCCTTGACCATCTTGGCTAATAGCCATTGATGGACCTATCCTCCATGAACTTATCTATTTCTTTTTTTAACCCAGTTATATTTTGGCCTTCACAACAAGATCCACAGGTTGACTGTGCATTGTGTGAAGTATTTATAGACTCATAGACTTTAAGACTAGAAGGAACTAGTCTGATAACCTGCATATCGCAGGCCACAGAACCTCATCCACCCACTCCTGTAATAGACCCATAACCTCTGGCTAAGTTACTGAAGGCCTCAGATCAAGATTTAAAGACTTCAAGTTACAGAGAATCCACCATTTACTCTAGTTTAAACCAGCAAGTGACCCCATGCTGCAGAGGAAGCTGAAAACCCTCCCGGGGTCCCTTCCAAGCTGACTGGGGAGAAATCTTTCCCCACTCCAAATATGGAGATAAGTTAGACCCTGTGCATGTTGGCAAGGTCCAGCAGCCAGACACCTGGGAAAGAATTCATTGTACTAACTCAGAGCCCTCCCTGTCTCTAGCCATTGGGAATATTTACTACTAGCAGTCGCAGATGGGCCACATGCCATTATAGGCAATCTCAACATACCATCTCCTCCATAAATTTATCAGTCTCAGTCTTGAAATCATTTAGGATTTTTTGCCCTCACTGTTCCTCTTGGAACTTCACTTCTTTGATGGTTAGAAACCTTTGCCTAATTTCAAACCTAAACTTGTTGATTGCCAGTTTATATCCATTTGTTCTCCATGTTTGTTTTAAAACAGCTGTCTATTAATTTCATAGGTGACCCCTGGTTTGTGTGTTATGCAAAGGGGTAAAATAACACTTCCTTATTCACTTTTTCCACACCACTCATGATTTTGTAGGCCTCTATCATTTTCCTCCTCAGTCTTCTCTTTTCCAAACTGAACAGGCCCAGTCTTTTTAATCTCTTCTGTCATGGAAGCTGTTCCATACCCTTAATCATTTTTGTTCTCCTTCTCTGTACTTTTCCCAATTCTAATATAGCTTTTCTGAGATGGGAAGACTAGAACTGCACACAGTATTCAAGGCATGAGCATATCATATATTTATATAGTAGTATTATGATATTTTCTTTTTTATTATCTACCCCTTTCCTAATGGTTCCTAACATTCTGTTAGCTTTTTTGACTGCTGTTGACATTTAGCAGATGCTTTCAGAGAAATATTTGCAATGACTCTAAGATCTCTTTCTTGAGTGGTGACAGCTAATTTAGACCCCATCATTTTGTATGTATTGTTGGGATTATGGGAAATGCATTACTTTGCATTTATCAGCACTGAATTTCATTTGCTATTTTCTTGCCCGGGCACCCAGTTTTGTGAGGTCCCTTTGTAACAATTTAACAGTCTGCTTTGGACTTAACTATCTTGAATAATTTTGTATTGTCTACAAACCTTGCCATCTCACTGTTTACCCCTTTTTCCAGATCATTTATGAATATGTTGAACAGCACTGGTCCCAGCACATATCTTTTGGGGACCCTGCTACTTACCTGTCTCCACTGTGAAAACTGAATGTTTATTCCTACTTTTTGTTTCCTATCTTTTAACCAGTTACTGATCCATGAGAGAGCCTTCCCTCTTATCCCATTACTATTTACTTTGCTTAAGAGCCTTTTGTGAGGAACCATGTCAAAGGTTTTCTGGAAGTCCAAGTACACCATCCACTGGGTCACCCTTGTCCATATGTTTGTTGACACCCTCAAAGGATTCTAATAGATTGATGAGGCATGATTTCCCTTTACAAAAGCTGTGTTAACTATGCCCCCAACCTACCATGTTCATCTGTGTGTGTGTGTCATAATTCTGTTCTTTACTATAATTTAAACCTGTATGTGTGGTACTGAAGTCAATTTTACTGGCCTGTAATTGCCAGGATTGCCTCTGCAGCCTTTTAAAAAAAATCGATATTGCATTTGCTATCCACCAGTCATCTGCTATATTGGCTGATTTAAGCAATAGATTACATATCACAGTTAGTAGTTTTGCAGTTTCATATTTGAGTTCCTTCAGAACTCTTGGGTGAACACCATCTGGTCCTGATGACTTATTCATGTTTAATTTATCAATTTGTGCCAAAATCTACTCTAATGACACCTCAAACTGGGACAGTTCCTTAGATTTTTCATTTACAAACAATGATTCAAGTGTTGGAATCTTCCTCACATCCTCTGCAGTGAAGACCAATGCAAAGAATTCAGTTAGCTTCGCTGCAATGGCCTTGTCTTCCCTGAGAGCTCCTTTAGCTTCTCGATTGTCCCGTAGCCCCACTAATAGTTTTGCAGGCTTCCTACTTCTGATGTTGATGTTAGTTTTTGTATCTTTTGTTAGTTGCTCTTCAAATTCTTTTTTGGCCTGACTAATTATATGTTTACACTTGACTTGCCAAAGTTTATGTTTTTCTCAGTAGGATTTGACTTCCAATTTTCAAAGGATGGCTTTAAAAACTATAGAGAATATCTCACAAAAAGAATGTGAGGGGTATCTGTTGTGTCTACCTCTGTGTTTATATAGTACATAGCACATTTAGATCACTCCCATAACATAAGAAATGATAACAAAATACACTTAAGCAACTGGTCTGATTTAGAGCTATAAAGACACTGAAAGGCTGAAAATCAGGCCTGACACTAACAAAACCTTAACTCATGCTGTTGTGCATCTCTACATACCTCTCTCTTTAGTTAAGGCTGAGGGCAAGCTTGATTTGCATGCTTAACTCTGAATGTCCCAGCTAATGTGCATTTATCTTAGACTTTTTGAGTGAAACGAAGAGAAAGTTTTTGTTATAGCTGAAGTTCATCTCTGCAGGGAATGTGAATCTTACTTCAAACTCAACATGACCCTCAGAGGCGTGCTGCAGTGTACACCATCAGGTTTCACCAGGTTATCTGCAGCTATTCAGCACTGTATTTCCCTTTGAATTATATAATATAAGATAAAAATAAATGAAACATGTTAACAAGGCACACAACCAAGTAGAATGGACACAAGTGTATGAGATCATGTAGGATTTTTGAAAGGATGACTGAAAGAGAACTCTTTTCAAGCATCTGGTTGCTATGATGAAAAGCAAGTTCTTCCTATCCATTTGCCATGGATATGACCTTATCTCAGGTGGTTTAAGAAATCCTCTCTGAAATGTAATTAGGTTAGAAAAACATACACACTAAAATCTGGAGGTTTTAGAAGCATGGCTCGGATTTGTAGAGAAGTATGCTTGGAAAAAATGGGCAATATCACATTCCTTATCAGCATAGGTGAAGGTATCTTCAGATACAGCAGTGTATGAATGGTAGCATGGGACCACCTGAGCAGTACTGAGCACCCACAGCTATCAAGGACTTCAACAGAAGTTGTAAAAGCTCAGTACCGCTCAGGATCAGATTCTAGCTAGCTTTGCTTCCTCTTTACTTTACAGATCACATATGGCACAGAAGCTTATCGAAAGCCAACAGAAGTCAATGAAAAGACTCCCACTTATTTTAGTGAGCTTTGGTTCAGAGTCATCAAGCAAGGTTTTTCAAAAGTGATTTTGAAGGCCTATGTTTTTGAGTGCCCTACTCCTTTGACTTCATTAGACTTCGGTCCAAGCCCAAGAGGATCTGATTTTTCAGAAATGCTGAGCACCCTGAAAATCAGGCTCCTTCAAGGTGTATCAGACTAGCCATTCAAAAAATGGAGGCACATAAGATCACTAGTTATCCATTATCTCTCAGTTCTATACAATCTTAGAATACACTATGTTATAGTTAATGAACCTCAAAGCAAAATTAGAGAGAAAAATAGACTACTTTTTTGCAAAGACAATAGGGAGATACAGCTGCTCAAGCTACTTGTAATGTTGCAAGATAGACCAAGCTAAATTTTATCTAGTTTAAGTTGCTCCATCTATAGCACTAGTACCTGAAATAGATGAAGCCGTGAGATCTAACAGATAATGGTGAATTAGAAACGCCAGTGTGAGGAATGTGAAGTTGTATGGATATTGTTGATTAACTAATCATACAGCCCTATGGAATTTAGTTATACAATTGCTACACAATATATCATATCCCATCACCATTGATGCTTCTATTACTCCATGATTTAAAAAAAATGTGGAACTGATGAAACTTCAAATACATAGATTGGGAATTGCAACATGTGCCATTCGACATAGGTACTCTTGCAAAGATGACCAGTCTATTGCCACCAATGCTCATATACTGATAATATTGATGGATATAGAAATGAGTTCATAGGTTAGCTCTTAGTTTCAGCAGAATGAGGCCTTGTCCGCACCGAGAAATCCAGTATGCTAGCTACTGTGTGATTACCCAGGGTACACCTGTAAAACACTTCTTAATGAGGAGAGACCAAGTATGGGACCCTTAATTTAGCTGAATATAAAATTTAAGCCATAGCTGCCCTTTCAATAAATTCATCTTTCAGCTGCATAAATCAATGTCATCTACAATGACCAGATTTTGCTACATCTGGAAAAAGATTAATTCTCTGACCTTGAACCTTGACTTTCTGTTCTGTTGAATGTTTAAAGATTTTTTCTAGTATAAACTTGACATTGGTATATGATTACTATGGATTACTATGTAAAGTCCCAGATGTAGCAAGTCTCTTTATGTACTGTGTGACTCCTTTATGTGGGTGGAAAAGGAGTACCTGGTAAAATACTTCATTCATTTATTAAATGTATATGGTATGAGCTAAGTTCTCTTTTCTACTGGTGAAATGTCATTGACTTCAATGTGGGTGCACTGGTGTAAGTGAAAGGATAATTTGTCCCAATATTAAATCCAGAAACAGTTGATTCGTTCTGTTGCTTGCTTAGCAAAATACAATATTATTATAGTAGTAGAGGCTTTTATTCCCCTTACGGGGAATGATCTCATTGCCTTTGACTTTAAAGTCCAATTTGCCTGTAGGTTGCAGGTAACAGTAAGAAGAGCATAGTTTACCTATAAAAAATCCTAATTAAAGAATTGTGGAAAATATAGTCTCTCATCACTCCTTTTTATAATTAAAAAATGTTTGTTACAAGTCTTGTCTTGTTAACTAACTTTTAAAGAACGTGATTCAATGGACAGAATAAACTCTGGAGGAAGAAACTAGATTAACAAGGAAAGATCAAAAGCAGCTTGAAACTAAAAAGACATTTCTATAGCATGTCCCACAACTTAAAGACGTGCTCCAAATCCTCATCTGGTATAAAGCAGCATAGCTCCACTGAGCTGAAACTATGCTGCTTGCACCACCTCGAGAATCTGGATCAGAATGTTGTTAATGAATGGTGCTTAAAGCAGAATGTACAGTGTACCGCTAAAGTTCACCACAGCGAAGCTTTTGGAGTCTCTCCTATACAGTAGGTTTATCAGCAATGAAGCAGTTAAAAATTATAAAATAGCATTAGAAAACATTGTATTTTTATTGGTCAATATCGCTATTATTATCGAAGGTGTAACATTCACTAAGAATTATGCAGGGTGCAGGTATATAAGAAAAGGTTAAAGTTATTCACTTCCTCTTTGTAGAAAATACTACATGCTTTCTCAGTAGCAGGTCTGGAGTTCCTTCAAAGGGTATTATTTCCAAAGGATGCCACTCGAATCAGACATCTGTGCCAGGATGCTCTATTCCATTCCTAGTGGCAGTGCTCCAACACATACCATTCAACTCCAAGTTACCAAGAAACTCCTACGCTGATCAAAACATGAAGACAGGTTTCTCTAGCATTGCTGTTGTACAAATGCCTGACTAAACTCACTGGATCAGAGCTGGTGTAAACAGAACAACTCTGCTGAAGTCAATGGAGTTGTTGCTTACACTGAGTATGAATTTTGTCAACATTCTCCTTGTGTTTCTATCAGACAATGAAAAAAACATACCGGGGGGACCTAGAAAAACAACATTCTCCACCCTAGTGTAATTATGGTACCACGGTTGATAAGTATAGGAAGATACCACCAGTTACTGCAGATAGTTTGGGTGAGAAATCAGTGGTTCTCCCTGTCCTGCACAGAGAGCATTTCAGTAAATGAACAGACAGCCACAAAGTCACCAGATGACACATTTTGCAGTTCAGTCAGCTCTCGGTTGGCTATTTTGGAGTCTGATATTGATTTAGCAGCGTTTTAAGCTAACTTGCTTCTTTCAGTTCACTAGCCAACAGTGGTGAGTCAGTATTCTGGCCATTCCTGGCCCTGAAAACAACCAGTACTACCCCCAAGCCAGAAGATTCCTGCCAAGAGCAGGAGTAATCTGAGTAGGATGTGGGTGCATGTTATATTTATCTTCATTTATTAATTTTCTGGATGACAGTGACCACAATCTGAAACATTAATGACCCCCATAGTCTGATCACCAGTATCAATCACAGTTGCTATATAATGAATCACATAAAAAAATTCAATCAGTGATGGAAAAGGCCTTTGAGATCCCCTGAATGAGTTTCAGATGTTTGCAGAGTATTCGGAGGTGAACTGCCTCTCACACCAGGGAAACTCTTCCAGGTGTTTGCAGTTTCATGCCTGCTGCATAAGTAATGAAGCCCATAAAAAGGCTTTTCCTCTGAGCTGCCTCAGCCAGGGGAAGCAGAACAAATAAGATGACAAAGCAGCACTTCTGGAAATGGAAGTCTTGACCAATAAGGATGAAATTCACCCTCAAGCTATGTGGACTCCTATGCAAAGTCCAAAGCATGTGTTTTTAGTATAGATTTTTTTTTGATTTTAGAACAAGAAAAAGAAAGAAAGCACAAATATAAAGCCTGCATTTTGAACGACAATGCAAGTGGGTGGTGAATCACTCTGTAACGTTCTGTGTCTGAAATTAACTCAGAACCGTGGCTACTTCACAATCACAGCTGACCCTACAACAAGTAGGGTCTCTGTTTAAAGATGCAGTATACAGAAAGCAGAACATCTTTCAGTATCCTGGCTGCTGTACGTATACTCTGTGTGGAAGGTCTAAAGCAAGGCTGCAAATGGAGATAGGGATAGGGTGGCATTTAGGGCACAATAGGGGAAGGGCAAGAGATCCATGATTATGCAGATCCAGTAGCCTTAATATCCTGCACAAGTAAAACAGGTTTTGTAGCCAACATTCCCTTCCATAGACTGAAATAAACTTCATGGGGTGAGAACCATGTTGCGGCCTCATGCCCTGGTCTCAAGATAGAGGGGTCCATTTAGGCCCCAAACCTCTGCATGCTTCCTTATCTTTGACCTTCCTTCACCCTCCTGTAAGTTGCTTTTCCTGCTGTCACCCCTCCATTGCAACATGTAAGTTAGGCCACTGAGTTAAACTCTGAATTCAGTGGTGTTGCCTTGCATTTACATCAGCATTACAGAGTAGAATGTGGTTCATTTGCACTCGCAATCATACCCATTTACTGATGTGTAACTTACACTATCATTTATGGCACTTATTTATTTGATTCCTTATGTCTGCAAAATCAGGCCATGATTCAGCATGAGATCCTTAGCTGAGCAGACCCATTAAAAAATGCAGAATCAGACCCATGTATTTGTAAATTTTGTGAGAACAAGCTTTCTCACTAAATTGCCTGTGCCCTGGGCTAAACCAAAACTGCCACAAGAACAACTGTCCCTGTGATAATTTGGTACTTCTGCTCCCAAAAGTGCCTAGGTATGTAAAAATGAAACCGAACAAGAGAAAAAAGTTAACCAAAAAGTTTTTGAGCCTCATGATATTTATTTGGGTTCAGTTGGAGTTTAGGGAATTTTTATTACATTCACATTTATTCACCCATCCCTAAACATGAAGGGTGTAGTAGAGCGGCCAGTGATAGAGAAGGAAGTACTGTTAGGGAACCAGGTATGGCTCCCTGATTCTCTGCCTATTTCCAGGGCAGTTTAGTGCAGCCTGAGTTCTGGTCTAATTTGTACCAGCTGGGCCCAGTGGCCTAGGCAACCATAGGACAGCTGGGGATAGCTGAACCCTCTGACCACTCCCATAAAAAACTTTGTACTGTTGGATGTGAGGAGGGAGGCTAAAAACCAGCTCTTGGCCCACTGGGGACTTCCCCAACAGGGAACTTATGAGAGATTTCTACTCCCTTGGAACAGCACAAAGGGAGTGTATCCATGCAGAGAATCTGCCCCCAAATCATTGTTCAAGCATTCCCTTAAATAACCCTCATTGTCATAGTCACAAAGTCCCTTCAGCAGAGAAGTCTTACCTCCAATCTTTGAAGTCACAGGACCTGATTTGAATCTTACACCACCAACACTGGTGGCAAGTCCAGTGAGTTTGACGGAGTTATTTTTTATTTTACCCCAGTAAAAGTGATCTCAGACTCAAGCCCACAGTTTCTGTATTGCTCGGGAAACACCCTTTTATGCACTCTACCATAACATTCCTCTCCTATCTCATACTCCACATGTGGCTCTGATTGGCCATGTCTTAGGTATAGTATTGCAGCTTGTAGAGGCAGCATGCTGACAAATGAGCCAGTTTTAACAGTTGGGTGGAGAGACAAGTTGCTTTAGATACAGGTTCCTTTCTAATACAACAGGCAAAGAAAACTCTCAGTTCTACTGACCTTGTTCAAGAGAATCTTAGCCTTTACTCCATTCTTTTTCTATAAAGGACTAAGAAATAAGGGCACACATTTTAAGATTATGTAGTACTTTCCTTATAACAAGCAAATGAACGGTAAAGAAAGATCTTACATGAATGAATGTGCAGTGAGTCTGAATTTAAGAATGACAGGGTAGTTGAACTGCAGTGTAACAACTAAACATCCAATATGCCCTTTTTCTGTTTGCATTTTGGGACATGGAGCTTTGTTTTGAAAACCCCAGCTCCATTTTTGACTTTGCAACCCAAAACACCACCAGCAGTAATAGAACCAGGATAAATACCTTTTTGAGTCTTGCATACAAAATCAAATTTTGTTAAACAATGTACTACACTGCCACCTCACTCCACTCCCCCCGTCAAAAACCTACATTCTCAAAAGGGTCCGACAAAACAAGTTTATTTGTTGTTGTGGAAGACAATGTAGTAGTAGTACTAGTAATGTACCAGATTAGCTGCAACTGATACATAATACACAGTTCAGAAAACACTGCCTCTTTCATTAACACAAACTCTTTAATGCAACCGAGTCCATACATTTCTGAGATGTGAAACCCAAGAAACTTAAAATATATTAGATATAATACATATATATATATATATATACATACACATGTATTTCCCTACCCCTAAATGAATTAGAGGAATATATATATTTTCTTTAGCATCACTGCCAATAAAATATGCAGTTAGCTGTTCACAATGAATGTGATATGCAAGAGTTGTTTTCATCCATCTCTTACCTTCATAATTAGGTGGCTTGTTGGACCATGACTGGAATGAGACAAATTAACTTTTTTTTTTAATTGCTAATTCATTTCCTCTAGTGCTTTGCTGGTATTGAAAATTTCATTTAGTTACTAGACCTGATTCTTCTGAAGCTTAAATAAGAATACTACTCACTGATCCTTTATGAATAGGTGTACCAGCTTATCCTATGGTATTCCCAGGGTCAACTACACTTGGTAATGGGAGAAAATATGCCACTGGCAATCAATGATACAGTCATCTAGCACATATAGGGCCTGTGTTGCTAGAGTCCCTCCAAATATATGTTGAGAGCAGTTTTATTTTTAATTACACTGAGCCATCCCCCTCCCTCCCCACGGAAAAACCCATAGGAGGAGGCTATGACGGAGAAGACTCCATGAGATTTTCCTTGCAGTTTCCCGTGTTCGTGCAGGCAGGAGCTGAGGAAAGCTGACTGAAGTAAATGGAAGTCTTTTTAATGATTTTAAGGGGTTTTGGACCAGGTCCTACCTTCCTCAATGACCTTAGGTACATATTGAAAACTAAAATAGGTGACAAGAGTAAGCATTGCAGCACTCTACAAGAGCATATACTTGGCATATATAATCCCTCATTGAAGAGCAGTTGAATGCATTCCTTTTATTACCCACAAATGAGTCAACCTCTTGTTGTCTATAGTTTTAAAGGTAGCTGATAGATCTAGCAGCAGCAGAAGCATGAAAGCCTGTGTATTATCCTGCACTAAGAGTTACCCAAACAAAGCCAGAATGAAGTTTCTATGCCATATTCGGCTTTAAATTCAGCTTGACTGAGTAGCCCTTGCTCGCCTCCTCCCTCCTGGCTGCAGTCACAATTTGAGCAGAGCCATGTAGGGGAACATGGGGGACTTTACTCCCCTGTGCAGCTGCATAAGGCTGTGATCATCTAGCCTGAAATGTGAAGCAAAGCAGGGTAATCTTTAAGAGCTGTTAGTAGCAGGGAGAAAATTTTGGTAGACAGTGTGGGGCAAGGATAGGCTTGTTTTAGCAGTACAATGAGAGATTCACAGTATATGACTATAATGAGATTTTGTTGACAGATTAGCCTGGTGCTGTTGAACCTCTGGCTCTCTCTCTTCCTTGTTTTTTTTTTTTTTTTTTTGGGTGGGACAATCTGGCAGTTGTATTCTTCACTAATTGGAACTCCATGATGGAAAATTCCAGTAATCCTATCGGGATTGAATTCCAGTAGCCTGCAGTAGATGTAATAAAGGAATAAAACTGAGACTGTGGCCAATAAACGGTTGAGTTGGGAGTAGACTCTGAATGTCAAAAGAAGGTAGCAGACCTTACAATAGAACAGATAAATCTGAAACACTAGGCCAGATTTGGAGCTACACTAATTTATACCAGCTGAGATTCTGTCCCACCATGAAAAATATTCCTCGACACAAAGACTTAGATTATGTTGTGGATATCACCTGTGCCAACTGGGACCATGGTACTGACATCAAATGGCAGTACTGCATTTGCACCAGTATAAATTAGATCAGAATCTGGCCCAACGTTCTAACAAAGATAGCACGAAAAACACTGAAGACAGTTAATGTACCAATAGAGTTTTCTTAAATAAAAAGAGATAAAGATTGGAAATCAATTACTATATCAGCACCTTTACTTTAGAAATACTGAATAAGAAATGGTTAAGTTAACTTAAATTTTCAGAGCTGTTTCTGGACTGGTTGAGTATCATGAATATTATAATCAAACGATTGATAAATTGGATATCTTAGCTGAACAGAAGTATATAGTGTAAAAAAAAAAAAAGTGTTAGATTGTATCACCGTGGAAATCCCAGAGACAGGAAATTTCAAAGATCTCCGAACAGATCCTTAATTGCTTCTCTGACACAGTTATGGTGCTCTCTTCTGCAAGATTGTTTTGTTATTTAATTTTTTTAAAAACCTCTCTGCTACTAATTGATGAAAACTCATATCTGAAAAATGATCTCATTTGCCTGTTAGTTGGAATAGATCAAAACTTTTCAGGGTAACAAGCTCAGGGAATAAAGGTGGCAGCTTCTCCCTTCTAAAGCATCACCAGCTAGCTACTTCATGGAGTGTCGCTGATGGCAGTCCCCCATGGGTGCTGGAAACAAGGATTACTAGAAATTTGGTGACAGATTCTGTTCTCCAGAGATTTTCACACCACTTTTGCATATCAGATTAGTATCCAAATTTTTTGGTGCTTAATTGAACTGAATCACCCATTAAACATAACAAAAGGCTGCTAACTAATCAAAAATCACTAAGAACTGAGGTATCATTAAGGTCCTATTCTCATGCATTTAGCTACGTAACTGTTATGACTGTGGATGTGCATTGCACATTTAAATCTCTAAAGACTGTTTTAGAGATCAGCAGCCATTTTGTGTTCAATCTTGTGCAGGCTATTATAGAGGAGACACACTGTTCATTCTCATGATAGTCTTTACATTAGTTCTTTCTTGCTTTATTCTGTTAGGGAACACCCACACTACACAGATTATTTGCTGGTATAGCTATACAGACAGAGCCCCCTAGAGCAGATGCAGTGTAAGCCAACAGAAGGAGTATTTCTGTATAGCAAACCACCACCTGAGTGACATTAGCTATGCCAACAGAAGCCCTCTTCTGTCAGCACAGTTGTGTCCACACTGGAGGTTTTGCCAGCATAACTGTCTGTTGGCTGGGGTGTGATTTTTTTTCACACTGCTAGCCAACATACCTATTCCAGGAAACTTGTAGACTAAACCTATATTTAAAATAATTAATTCCGACTGAAAGCCGTTTGCCTTTTGTGTATAAAGAAACACAACACATGTTCTTAATACTTTTATTAGCAATGAGCCAAATCCTAAAGTCTTTATTTAGGATTGCTTTGTGCAATGTGTTGAACACCCTCCACTTCGGTTGATTTCACTTTTCACTATGTGAGGTGAGTGCAGAATCTTAGCGTATCAGGGCCTCAGTCCTTAAAACCCCACTGATTTCAATACAGTAGAGTTTTGTCTGAGTAATGATAGAGCTTGCCCCTGTGGAAATCAATGGTAAAACTCCCATTGATTTAAACAAGTACAGGATGGGTCCCAGAGTAAGACCTTCAGGATTTCACCCACAGGTATTAGCAATAATAAAGCTACTCAAAAGTAGTAAAGTGAAAAGACGGGGCTAAATCCTGGAAGGGGAGATTTTCAAAGGCACAGATGGCAGTTCAGGACCTAACTCCTGTTGAGAATTAGATACCAATGAGCATTAGACATCACACTGCCATTTATGCCCTTGAAAATCTCCATCAAAGCCCTTATTCAAATTTTACTCAGACTTTATGCCACCAAAATTCTCACTGAACTCAACT
Organism: Emydura macquarii macquarii; assembly: GCF_026122565.2. Taxonomy (NCBI): domain Eukaryota; kingdom Metazoa; phylum Chordata; order Testudines; family Chelidae; genus Emydura; species Emydura macquarii. The sequence goes on along the minus strand of NW_027131400.1, from coordinate 8,309,960 downwards.
GAAATTTTACTGGAATAGGGGGGTCAGTGAAAACTAAGCAAGAAGTTTGGGATGTGGCTGAGATTTTGTTTGTGTTTACATGAATTTAAAGATTATTCTTCATACCCATTGGATTAGGAAAAAATTGGGATATAGTAGAGTTTAGTTTTAAGAAAACCACCATGATTTGCATTAATATTGACAGTAGTCTTTACTCTCCAGTTCTGAGAACAGCCAGATGGTAAATTTGGAACGGTTAGTAACAGAAAATGTGACCAGCCCAAGCTTCGGAAGCCTCTTAAAAGAGAATTTGGAAGCTGGAGTACCACATACAGATACAATCCAGAAGCAGATCTCACTCTAATTGAAGAAGTGGCTGTGGATAGTGTGCAGTGCATTAAAAGGAAGGCACATGAAGGCCTTTGCCCTGGTATTATTTGGCTCAATTCATTTCCTGGAAGAAGGAAGAAAAAACTTAATTTAAATATGTATATTGGGGATTTTGAAAAAGATACTGAATTTACACAAGAGTTGGCTTAACAGATGAAAAAACAAGTCACTACACGCAGGAGCCGTAACCACAACAAAGCGTAGATAAGGACTAAGCAGGTTTATAGGATATATCTGGGAGTCAATCTGGAATTATCTAAAAGTCCCCAAAGTGTCCTGTTCCAGCATGCCTTAGGTCTTACATAAAGTTTCGGGTGGAGGTTTTCGAGAGTTTTCTTCACTTCGTTGCAAAGACTGGTTAAAAGTTCTGGGCCTAATTCTCCACTACCCTGCACATTGTATAGTCATTTATACCAGGGCAAAGTGAGTGTAAAATGCTACCAAATCAGCATTCTCCTGACTTGGTGGTATTTTACAACCACACTTTGCACTCACCTTGCACAACTGGCCTTGTAAATGACCGAACAAGGTCAAAGACAGGAGAAAAGTGTGCATAGGGAGTGAATGTTTGCAAGACTTTATTAATCTTAGACTCATAATTACTTTTACTTTATTTTTCTGGATTGGGCAACTTTAAAAGGTTTTATTTGATCAAATTTGGCTATGGAGTACAGGAACTTAGGATGGTTGGACTGTAAAGAGATATTAAAAGTAATCTAGGACTCTAAACTTTCACCCCCAGAAATAAATGGCTAATGGTTGACCCTTCTAGAGATTGTCCAGCATTTGAGAAAGAACAGCAAGCAGATTCAGTTGGATATATGTTAATATAAAATAGAATCCTTTTATGGAATCCTATGCAAATTGGGATTTCCAACCAATATTAGAATTTCCCTTTGCAGTTCAGTGAACACAGCAAATGCAAGAAGTGTGCATAATACCAGCACTAACAAGTTCTGGATATGTTTGTTAAAAGGAGAAATTAGGTCAAATTCTGCTGTTATACTACTATAAAACTAGAGTAATTCAATAGACTTTGATAGAGTTATTCTTGATTCTGCTTTAGTAGGTTCTATGAAATATATTGGCCTTCCTTTTAAGGAACTAGATGAAGTGCCATCAGGCATTATTTTATTCCTCTTTAGCAATGAATGAAAGGTGAAAATACTCTTTTATTGGAGTTTCTCCTTCAGCAGAAACAGTAACTCTGCCCTGTAGTGATACCATGCTAAAACACATTTTTTCTTCCTCCCGCCACCCACCCATTATAGTGCCACTACCAGGCAGAATTAAGGTTGTCTGGGATACAATTAAAAAAGACAGAAGATGGCAAATTAATAACATGGGTAGATAAAGTAATATGGGTGTGACAGAGTCCTGATAAGAAATGGACCTCTTTCTTGGCCCCAGTCTCATAATATGGGTTGGGATTACAAAAGGTTTGTACCACATGCTTGAAATATGAGATGGACAGAATCTGATCTCAATTACTCTAATATAATTCCTCCGACTGCAGCTGAGTTGCTTTGTGTTTATATGATCGTAACTGAGATCAGAAATTTACCCAGAGGCTTAAAATGGACCAAGCATTAGATCTTCTAGCTAACAAACCTCACAGAGCACTAAATGTAATGGCTGTAAGAACTAAAGATGCTTTGGTGGATGTTTTCATAAGTTTATTAAGTTCAGAAGAGGTCTCCAAGGAAAAGGGATGACTAATACACAATGCCAATACTTTAAAAGAGACTCTGTCGGGACACACTAGTAAGCTACACACTAGTCTGTTTGACATGAGTTGTGAGCAAAAGCCTTTGAAATTATTTTAAGAGTCAAAAGGGAGAACATTTGGGAAAGCATAGATTGACTGAAAATAGCCAACATGGTTTCAGGAAGGGAAGGTCATCATGCCTCACTAGCTTTGTGACGTTCTTCACAGATATTACTGCTGTTCTAGACAAGGGGGCTACAGTGTATGTCACACTGAATGCAGGGAGTTTCTGAAAGTGATTTGACAAGTTTCACAGTGGAAATTAATAGGTAAGGTGTGGAATTTATGGAATCGGAGAAGACCAGCACATTTGGACTGAAAACAGGCTAAAAGAAAGATTACAAAAAAGATGACCTAAAATGGAAACATTTTAAAGCTGAAAGGAGGTTTATAGTAAGAGAACTGCACAGTTTAATGAGGGAACTTTAGCTTGCTTTTTTAAAAACAAGTAAGAGAGAAAGGAAACACATTGATTCAACAGCAGAAGTGACTAATATTGCTATATTTCTTTATTAGACGTGTTACAATTATGCTGCATAGAAACTTTTATCCAAGGATTTCAAAGTACTTCACAAATATGAAGGCTCACAATACCCCTGCAAGCTTAGTGAGCATTGTTATACCTTTTTTTTTTTTTTTTTTTTACAGGTGGGAAAACAGGCACTGAAATATCGATGACCTTCCCAAGCCCACACACTCTACTTTAGTTGTTTACAATGCCAATAACCCTTGCAGGGGAAATGCAGAGCCTTGAAATCAGGTCTTGGCAAGTATGTAAAAGAAGAAATTATTGTTCAATATTTTGTTCTAAGATACATTTATCTGAAGTTTTGGGCCGGGTCTTCGAGGGATATAAATCAGCGTTAATGGAGCCTACGATACCAGTGGAACTGTGCTGGTTTTCACCAGCTGAGGATTTGGCTCCTGCAGTCAGCCTAGAGGTTCTGCTTGAGACTGATCCTGGAAGGTACTCAACACCTTCAACTCCCACTGAAATCATCTGGAGTTGAGGGCCGCTCTCACCTCCTCATAGTATCAGGGCTTGAGCAACTTTGCATTTATTAACAAGCACCTCATTTCACTTTTAAAGAAAACATACATACAACTTCCAGTTAGGCTTTCAAAAGGAGACATAGAAGTGGTGTTTTGCCAGGATAGCCCCACAGCTACTGACCAGTCAGAAAGCCTGATTCATTTAAAAGGTAATCTTTTGGGAGGGAAGCCCACTTACACTCATCATCATCGTTGTCTTCATCACATGGTTGAGAGGAATGGCAGCATGTTTTGCACTTTAATGTTGTTGTTATCCTAACTGCACTCACGAAAGCCCATGCTCCCAAACTCTAGTCATAGTAAGCAATGCCATAGCAAATGCCTTTCGTTTTCTGAAGATAGGAGAAGCTTTTGGTGCTGCTGAATGAGCTGTGTGACATTTTGCAGAAGGTTTGTAATCCTGCCATAGGTTCATCAAGAAAGCAACATCAGCCATCTCCAAGGAGGACTCAACCGTTTTCAAAAAGGGCCTGCATTTAAACCCCAAGTTCTGTCACTTGTGAAAGACCATAATCTCGGAGTGTTTTCAAAGCATTACTAAGCCAAGTGGCTATGTCACAGACACTAAGAAGCTGGAGTTGCTCATTCCTCCCAAGCCAACTTAAATCTCTCTTGCAAGTAATGAATCAGAGAGTCACAAATTTCACTGTTCATCCCTTTCTGGGGTTCTCTTGCTCTTGATTGTAACCGTGCCTTAGAGAGAAGCCAGTACTTTCCTCAAACTGCCTATAGTTTTTTTCTTTTCCCCTTCCTCCCTCTCTTTTCTGGTGCTTCTTTGCCCTGTCTTAAATTTTCTAATTAGCTTTGCTGGAGGAGTTTCACAAGAAGAAGATAAGAAGAAGGCACTTACACCGGACAGTTGTTTGTCTTCTTCTTCTCTCTCTCTCTCTTTTTTAAAAGACTTTGAAGGTATGACTGAGTTTCCTGTTTGAACCATTAATTGAGGAGCTATAGGGATATCTGACTGAAATGCTCTGGGCAGTCAAGCAAGGAAATTTAAAAGGAATCCATCTGAAATGCAATAAAACAAATATTTGGAGGGATTTTTGAGGAATTCCAGCATCCCCTCTTGTTTTATTAGCTTCATCAGTGCTTGATGAGATAGGTACAGTCTCCAAGTAACTGACAAAAGCCTCTTTTATACCATTATTTAAGAGAGAATTCGTGTGGCACCCTGATTGCTGCTAACTCACCAGAAAGATTTTGTGTAATGCCTTGTACTGACATTTTCAGTTCTCTCTTTTTGGGAGGAGAAACATTAAAATATAAACAAGAAATTAGAGTTAGCCACTGAATCTCTAACTTCTAGAATCAGCTAACGGTAGATAGGAGGTAACAGAATAAATACCATGAAACTAGGGGGATTTTATTTTTTTAATATAACATTGTTCCCATGCTTGCCCATGTCTTTCTCTAATGACAAACACCCAGTCACTTTCAAGCCTTGCATCCCATGAGTTTGATTCCATAGTGTGGTAGCCTGGCACACAGAGCATTACAATTGTACTCAGTTTAGCAATATACCCACCAGAGTGAATAACTGCCGGCAGTGCTGACTGGGTTTGTGCCCACATACAATATACGTATAACAGAATGCATAACCGTGAGGTGTGGCATGGTAGAAACGCTTTACTGGCACTTGTCTGAGATGGCCACATTGCTTACAAATGGCAAAGGCAAAGCTACTGATAAGCTACATAGTTAACCCAAGCTAACACAGTGTGGCTTTTTGTCACTCTCTAGTGGCTAGGTAGCACATAGAGGTTCATGCTTTTACATCCAGAGGTCCCCGGATTCAATGCCCACAGATGACCAATCCAGGGATATTGTTGCAAACAGGGCTTGGAACAGCTAGTAAGCACCATATGCTATACGGGTACTCTCTGAAGCTACTATTTATTTTCCAGAATCTCAGCTTTCTTTTTTTTTTTTTTTTTTTTAAAGTCTCTCACTGTTGTTGTGAAGAAAACCTCAAAAACGTGAACCAAGTGTAACCAAGGCAGAGAGCCAGAAACAATAGCTCAGAGATGTGAACTTGCTCCATTCATCTCAGAGACGTGTTAACTGAGATACCCAGTGATGCTGATTTAAATGTGGATATTGTTGACTATTCCATTCTTTGTGTAAGAATGTAGGGGAGATTTGACAATTTACTATAAAGTGACATTTCATTGGTGACACAAGTGGCTGGAGTTTAAAAGATACCACCACTTCTTATTTCCCCAATCAGGAAGGACTCCAAGGAGCCTAATAGAGGTCATGTACATATTTAAATCCTACGAAGGGGGAGCAAACATGACACACAATCATATTTTGAACATCTGCACAATCAACTGTGAACAGCATCTTATTTTGGCAACTCACATGGGTGGAGCTTAATTCTGGGTGAACCTTAGAAGAGTACAAACATTTTTTATTCCCAATCTGATTCCTGGTTTAAAGTGATGGTTTATATAGGGATTTGAACTGCTGTGAACCTCTGAAGTTTGGAATGAGCTTCCCATACAGAGGTTGTGTATAACCTATGCTGCACAATCTGTGGTTATTTGTCCTTCTTTGATACACAAGATTTGAATCTATTGCTGCCTCTATGCTGTTGGACCTGGTCCTTCAATTCAAGAGATTAGAGGCTAGTGTTTTTAGGTCCAGAAGTCCCAGGTTCAATCCCTGGCGATGACCCAAGCATTGTTCTGTATACATGGCATACCAAATGATAGCCAATATCTGAACAGTGCTATATCAGCTGGGTAACAGAATAACAACATACATTTATAGAGCTGAAGGAAAGTTACAGATAAATCGGGTTCTAAAAAGATGTAGACAGACAAAAATAATAATTCCCAAATAATATACACAAGCAGAATTTCACTGCATACAACACACTGAACCATCAGGTATTCTGTTTATACCATATATATATGTATATTTTTAAAAAGCTATTTGAGAAAACTTTAGAGAATTTTAAAAATTTTATTGGGATTATTTTTGCATCCTTCCACCTATATTTTGTATCCAACCTCCCTGAGTCCAAGACTCAGAAGAAGAGGAACTTTGCTAATGCATTTAGGAATTTCGGGAACTGAAGTGGCTCTTTTACACAAAAACACTATGAGTTTAAGGGATCCATCCATCCATCTTTATATATATTTTATATCATGCTCATCCTCTTGGTATCTGAGTGCCTACATAGTTTGATCTGAAGCACATGATAGAACCAATACCCCCCAATTTAGGAAAGTCAAATCTGGAACCAGGTTCAAATTTCGAAGATGAACAAAAATCCCACATATGAATAGCCTCCAAAACACTAGGAATGTCTGGATACTGAACCAGAACTTAACAGCAGGGGCCCATTTCCACTTCTGTGCGATCTATCCCTTCATTAGCTGACATTCAGGTACTGTAATCTCTGTCTAAAAGTGTCCTATGGACAAACAGACAGCTAGTGGCACAATTTTTGTAGCAGATTCTGCTTTCTTCATTGCAATGAATCTTCCATGTGCACAGCTAATATTATGCAATTTAGTTAACTCAAGACCACATTACTGCTTTAAACAAAGAGAGAAAAAAAGAGAAGAAAACAGATCTGTGATCAGCATTTTTGGGGGGCTGCATAGTTTTGAACATACATTTCCTGTGGAATCAAATTTCATGGGGCTTTTCCCACTCAATCCCAAACTTTTTGTAAGCATGGCTGGATGAAAAGAGAACCTTATTGACTTGTCACTAATTGGGGTGCTTTTTTGCTAGTAGCATATAAGAAGCCATATTAGTTTTTGAATTCGTTTTATTATGCTTAACTGTTGGTACAGCTAAAGAACCTGCATAGTATGTACATGTAATGATTGGCTCTGGGAGAAAACAGCTGATTCTATTTAGTAGAGAATAGCTCAAGCAGCAAAATTCAATTCCAGTTTTCAAGCCCTCTCATGTTTAGGGGTGTCTGAACTTTTGGTGCTGGCTGGCCCATTATAAGGATAGGTGCCATCTACAAAATTCAGATATGAACCCAGGTTAGGACTTTGAGCACTCTCACAGTTCAACTTTGTTTGGAATCAGGGTTTGGCTTTGGATTCACCTCTACGTTTTAGTTAAAAATATAATACAAATTATTAAATGGCCTCCTTGTTCTTTTGTTCAACAGGGTTGGTTATCTCCTCTTCTCCCTAAGGTGCTTGTTAGTGTGTTTCAAAGGAATTCATGGTGGACTTTGATTTATAATTTTGCCTGAAAATCATGTAATGCCCACAGTTTCCGTAACTGGAAAAAGGGGAAGGGAATCAGTCAAGTCTCACACAAAAGGCTTGTGGGCTGTAGTGAGGCTTTTGAAAAGCCATCTCAGAGTTTTTATTTGTAACAAAGTTCTGAGCTGTGTTTTTTCAGGTTTTGTTCCAAACAGCTCTATAGATCTCTTAAGAAGATTTGGGGCAAAGGGTTGCAATTGAGCCAGAACTGACCCTACTGTGTCATACTGGCAGTTTCCTGATGGATCTCACCAGTTTCTGCAGATTTTAAGCTTTCATTTAAAAAACTTGAGTTTCTTGCACTTACAGCTGTAGAGGAAAACTTCTAAACAGGCTCCAGTGTAGTGCTGCCTTGCTGAATCTGCAGATGGACAGTCTGACACATTTACCCTGCGAGATGAGAACTGCCCCTTCAGTTTGGTGCTAACTCTGAAGCCTGAGGGAAAAAGGCAATTTAAATCAATTGCTTCACTTCTGACATTTAGTAGAAATATCTGGCTATATGGGGATTGTCGCGAGAGATTGGGTAGGGCACCACTACTTCCCATACAGACAATTATCCTTGTTTTCTGCAAAGGAAAGGTAGAGGTAGTGAGAAAAACAGACTACAAAAATGAAGAAAAGCAAAAGGGCAGATAGTCCTCGTACAGGTCTTTGTGCTAGGACTTTTATACATTCTCTTTGTGTTCTGCACAGTGTTTTTGGATGCCTTCCCACTCATTCACCTAGCTAGTATAACCATGAAGAGATAAGCAAAAGGCGGGAAGTATTTGTATGGAACCTAAACATTTACAATGCAAGAAATAAGACAAGAAACTGATTCCTGAGTTACTCTGGACAGACAGACCGAAGCGAAAAACATTCACTGAATGACTGAAGAGATTCAAATAAAGACAAAGTAAGGTAGACATCAATGAATTACTATAGTTTCAATTCAAACTCTGTAATTCACTATGTGCTAATAAAAGATGAATTACAGTTTTGTCTGGCTGAGACTGAACTCTTACTTCCACATCCAGTTCTCGCCTTCTTTAATCCAGGTGTATATTGATTAAAACACAATTTAAAAATTACAGCAAAAATCCACGATTTAACATCATCCTCTCATTGGAGTCATTAACTTTTCCTGAACGAAAAAAAAGAGCAGTAACTGCACTGACAGCTGAAATCTTTGCCTCTAGTCAATGCTCACACATTCTGGATCAGCAGGATCAGAAGATAACGCCACAACAAATACAGCATAACATAATACACAACATAACAAACACAGGATGGAGAAAGTCATGCAATTGGTTAATCCAAAAGATGGTTCAAGAGAAGCCAGAGGTCTGAGTGGCATGCCATTAAAATACATGTACTTTAAAATAGAATCAGGATATCCATCAACTATATACTATAGACAGCCATATATAGGAGACATGTTCATTTGCCATTCCTGATCTGCTGCTGTTTAGGTTGTCCTGCCAAATGCTGCAAGCACTGTGATGCCTGTAATCACAGGCTTTGTCAATACTATTTGACCACCTGCTTACTGGTTGGTAAGGAATTGAGGTAGCAAAACTGAACAGAGTACTCTGACTCCAAAGTAAGGGTGTCCACAGTAAGGGTTGGCGTTGATTTCATGAAACTGGGACACAAAGTATGTGCTGACCAACTCACATAGCCCGTACGAGGGATGGGACTATGTCACAGAACTTAAGTTATTTAGACGTGGGAATTGTTGCAAAATTAAAACAAACACGTTTTGAGCAAACCTGGGCAGATATATAGTTCTGCATCAAAATTAAGCAAAATTCAGTTTAACATGGTTGCTACCTTGTGACAAAGAAAATAAGAATAAAATAATGGAGAGCAGTCCTATCCCTAACACTACTCTGCCTGTCTCAGCACCACTGCCAAGCTTTTGTCTAGAATCTTCCCTAGACTCTTACCTTCCAGAATTCCTGCTACCGATTTAAAGACATAGTACTCATACCTTGACAGTTCCCACATGTCATCAGAGGCATTTCAGCATGTTTAAAGAAGTTTTATTCAAAGACAGAACCCATGTGAAATCAAACATGATAAAATGTTTGCAGTAAACCCTGAGAAACAATAGTTTTAACCCAAGTTCTAAACAGAGACTCTTCTGGCAGTTAAAGAGTAAAATTAACAAGCTTGGAAACGATTCCCATCCCCCTCCAATTTTCCTTCAGTGAAGAACTTAAAGCAGGGCAAGAAAATGGGGGTGGATCTTTAGGATAAAAACAGAATTAACATGTAATTGAAATTTGAAATTGCCTTTAGTGGTTCAAACTGTATTCTAAGATTTCACAAGTAGTTGACTCTCAAAGGCTTTGCCCACACTGTGAAATACAACCATTATTGAACACAGATGTCAGCAGTGAGTGTAGCTGAACTGGGTCTGAATATGATTTAGCTGTAAGTGTAGACAAGCACAAACTATATTCACCTTTGGGTCAGCTACACTGATCTCGGTCAGCAGTGTTCAGTAATGGTTGTATTTCATAGTGAAGACAAGGCCCAAATGGGCACACTACATTCTATATCAGTCAACATCTGTGCCCAAAAGCGTCCCTGTATTCACACCCTACACATTGCTGTAATAATCATTGTGCAAAATATGCCTTGTGAGGTATCATTTAAAAACTAACCGCTCACTGATCATCAATATTCTTCTGTAATGTATGTCTGAAATGCATATTAAGAGTTGTGAACATAAGCTAAGATTATTACTACAATGTGTTTACCAGACAAGTTTAGAGTGGGGGTAAATTGGTTTCTCAGAGATAAAGGATAAGCTGACACCTCTAGTCAAAGTTGATTGGCCATCACTTATCAAGTGGCCATTCTTTGGCAAATAAGTTGGGCTGGAACAGATCAACCTGCATTTTAGCAAACAGCATGGAACCTCTTTTACCATGAGACTCCATGTCTCCTTTCTCACAGCCTTACCTAGGGGTAAACCTCAGGAAAATGCATTACAAAGGGTGACTGGACTAGAAAAGTGAGGGGCAAAAAAACATCCCCAGGTCATCTCTCTCTTTCACCTTAGGTGACAAAGGAACCAGCCCTTTGATTTTGCGGGGAGATCCTAACCTAAGAATTTGGTCAGCCCTGTTACTGGGAACCTATGGTAAGGATTTGACCTTGAACCAAGTCTAGCTTGTTAAGTTTTAGCTACTAGAAAGTATTTTATCTTTATTTCTCTTGTAACCATGTCTGCCTTTAATACCAGATACTTGAATTCACTTTAAATTGATCTTCTTTTGGTAATAAACTTGTTATATTTTTAATCTAAATTAATCCAGTGTTGTGTTTAAACTGAACTGTTTGGTAACTCAAGTTAAAGTAGCTAACTGTTGAATATTGACTCTTTCCAGGGGCAATGGAGCTTTAATGTCTGAACTGCCCAGGAAAAGGCTAGACAATGCAGACCACACATTTTGGGGAAGGTTCGGGATTGGAAATGTGTTGGGGTCACCCTGCAAGTAGTAACCAAGGCTGGTGGAAGCCAGAGTGTGACTGGCGTGTTGCTGACAGGCTGCTGGGATCAGAGCTGCTGGACCAGGGCTGCAGCTATACACAGACACTCAGGGAGTGACCCGCATTCTGGCACACTGTTTGTGAGCGGCCCAGGTTGGGAGCGACAACAGCAAAGTATTGTGAGACTCCCCAGGTTGTAAGATAGGCAGTGACACAACCCCTTACTGGTGTCGACTGGACCCCAGAACATGACAACATCACTTGCATGTTCAGCTCCCATTGTGGACTTGAAACTGTTCTGCAGAAACTTGAGAGATAGCAGCAGAAGTAAATATCAAAGCATAATATCCTCAAACAGGACACTTCTCTCTCCTTTACTTCCACTTGGTTTCCCCACCTTCTCCCCCACAACAAGCCCTTGGTTGTGATTTCAATTACAGATTCAAGCTCCCAGATCCAAGTAACAGTCTTTTTGAGGTCGGGAGGTCTGGAATCCAAACCCAGATCCAAATATCACAAGTGGTCCCCTTCTCTGTAATGTGACATACCAAAACTACAGACCCAAATATTCCCAATACTGTGTGTGAGTGTTTGGGAGGTTCCAAAAGTGTGTTGAAATCTATGTCTAGAGCTACATTTGCGACTTTAGTTTAAATAGCAGTGGCCCAAGATATGGCTCACTGAATTCAACAATTCTCTCTAAATTAGGAAAAACCTTCCAAGCCCTTGAAAAGTAGCCAGTATGACCCTCAGGTAGATAATGTTTGTGTTCCCATGATTCAATGGTAAAGAAACCTATTCCGAGAGACTGGGTAAGAACATTAAAAACGAAAGCTATGTTTAGTATAAAAATATATAGGAAATATAAAAGCAAGTACTCACATCGAAGTGTTTGTGACTGTTCTGAATGGCATTTCTATTTCCAGGTTTCCACAGTATTATTTGTTTTAGCATTTGTGGTTGATCTGCACTAAGCAAGCAATATAGTCTGAGCGTGTATCATGAGGGGATAATCTGGGAAAACAATGTGCTTTTACACTGTTTCCTGAACAACAATATCATCAAAACTTTCCCAAATTGAAACAAAAACACATCAACCAGCACAGTAAAAGGGGTCAGATCCAGGTCAGACTTGAACTCGAATAGTGGTGCATGTTTTTGTTCCTCCAACCTATACTGCTATAGTGCTATACTGTGCATTTGCTAAATTGGTCATTGGACAGTTCTTTAATCCAAGGTGTTGAAGAAATAAGGATAAAGACAAAAGAATGGAGAACAAGTTAAAGAATTTTGGTACTCAGGGTTACTCAGGGTCACAGGACAAGTGGTGACACAGATTACTCAGGCACTCAGGGTCACAGGACAAATGGTGACACAGCCTCTTCCTGGTCTGAGTTGCACCCCAGAATGTGACAGTCAGACACAAGGGTGTGTCAGACAATCATTATTTAATGACAACAGACAATGAGATTTAAAAGTTAAAATTTTATAACGGTTGCAACACAAATTGTCAACATCACATGTCAAAATATATATGGTAAATATCCTTAAATCAAACGGTAATAAGTTCTCAAGCAGCTTTTTTCTTACTTTTGCCCATCTGTACATTTTGGTTATCATCGATGGAAATATTTTTTTCATCTGTGTGTGCACAGTGAATTGATGTTCACTGACATTTACCAATAAAAACCTAATCCTTCCATGACTACCTATATGTTCACCCACTGTATTTGCCTCAGTAATAATATCCTGCAGAACTGGCTTCCTACGGGTAATTATGCACTGAATAAATCAGTCCTTTTATTAATTTTAAATTTCTTGGGGCATATCCTGTAGCTGGTATAAATCAGCATAGCTCTACTGAACAGTCATTGAAGTCAGTGGAGCTATGCCTATTCACATCAACTGAGGATGTGGCTCAAGGCGGTCCTTTAATTTAATGAGTGTCTTCTGTTTTGTATCTCCAAAAGAAGGTAAACAGAAGCATCCAATTGGTACTAGCCACTATGTTATATCTCTCTCTCGCATCTCATCTTACTTCTCATCTTTCCACATGAAATAATCCTAAGGCTTAATTGTTGCACTGAAAATGAGCCTACTCTCAGTAGCTGATGGTGCAGGCACTTCAGATGCATGCTTCCAACAAGCACGGTGCTTCCATGAGTCCCCGGGGAGCACTGCAGTTGTACTATGCTTCAAGAGGGAGTAGTGTGTGCTTCCTCTCTGTGGGAGGACAGAAAGACCAGGACTCTGAACCCCTCTCCTTTGGAGAAGCTAGGACTGCTGTTGTCATGAACTTGGAGCACTCCATATGAGGGCTAAGCATAATCTGGGCCCTAAATTTTTGTATCTCCCCTATGGAAGCTGCTCCCTCACTCCCACACACTATTAATATTTTCTTTCTCTGTACTTTTCCTACTGGTGCTATGTCCTTTTATTAGTCTAAATTTGCCAAAAATAAGCAAAGTATCCCAAGTCACACACTGAGTAACATAATGGCATTATAATATTTTCCATATTATTCTCTACTCCTTTCTTAATACAGACATTTTATTTGTTTTTTTGTTATTGATTTTATTTTGGACTGCCACTGCATATTTAGCAGACATCTTTACTGAGCTTCCTACTATGAAGCTTAGGTGTCTTTTTCTGACATCTTATAACTACAGCATGTCAAACTATATATAATCAACACTCTGTTCAGGAAACGTAGCTCTTTCTCTTTGCAAGGTATCTGCAGACCAATCCGTTTCCCCAAATTTGTTCATTATTCATAACCTGTTTGAGAAAACAAATTATAGTGTATGGATAATCCATGAACTGAGCACTATGATTGTTCAGCAGATATGTTTTTTGTAAAGATTTGTACAAACGAAATTCCTGTCACATTAATGCTCACAAACAGCAGACAATAAAGGGGCTCAAAAAGCCTGACTCAAACCCCAGATTCTTATTTGATTAGAGTTGTTCATAATCAGGCTTTTATACTATTCAACCATCTCTAGTTATAACTAATTCAGAATTCAGCAATAATTATGAATACTTTAAATTGTTCTTTTCAGTGGACATTACCTTGCACTTGATATTCTATTATGAACTCTGTGATATTGCACAATGTCCGTATTACGTTAGGTCATAGGAGCATAGGAATTGCCAGATCAGACCACACTAGCAGTACACCTAGGGCAGTATCCTGTCTCCAACAGTTCTAGATACTTCAGAGGAAGATATAAAAATCCCCATGATGGACAATTATGGAATAACTTCCTCAGAGAGGAAGCATCTTCCTTATACGGAGCAGTTAATGGTTGCCCTTCGTCCTGTAATAGAGTTTATATCTCTTATTTTTTTTATCTTGTCCAATATAATGGTGGATGTTCTTTTTATCCATAAATATATTGAATCTGTTTTTGAATGCTGATAAATTCTTAGTCTGATTGACAACCTGCAAAATAAGATAAATATTGGCCAAGCAAAGTAAGATCCTATACTCAACTTGATGGTGTTTCTCTGTTTTCTGTTTAATGTCATAACTATTAAATGCCGCATCCAATCAATTGCAAAAGCATTCTAGTCATCAGTGGCCAGAATCCTATAGATAGGCTTGGAAGAATTAGCTGTTTACTGGGAAATGTCGTTAAACATCGATTTTACTGTGAACACAAACTGATAAAAGTATTTCATCTATAATAATTGAAATTTACAGATAATCAGAGTAAGAAAAATGCTGCGTGAGATCTTGTTAGTGTGTGCTTTAAGGAAGTTTACTTTGCATATTTTGACATGGGATGTTGACAATTTGTATTTTAATGGTTATTAAAACTAACTTTTTCAATCTCAATGTCTACTGTCATTAAAAGTTTATCTGATAATCCCCCTTAATTTCATGCAACTGTAAAATTTTAAATTGATAAAAACCTAAAAGAAGGCTTACAAATAATCATAGATACTTGTTGAAATTTTTTTTTTAAATCAAATTCTGCCAAGACCACCAGAACAGGGATTTGAGGGACACATGAAGCCACTGGTATCTAGTCAGCTAACCCATCAGTTCAACCAGGTCTGTAACTCTATAGATAAAAAAACCAGCCATTAACACCTTCCAGAATAACAACAGCCCACATCTCAGCTCTCCCTATCACCCTAATACAGTTTAAAATGTTGATACCATGAATGACTTCCCTCCCAGACAGAAAAGAAATAATAATGATGGGGAGGGGAGGGCGCACACAGAACCCCTAGCATGGGGATGAGAAAAAGGGGGAACTGGTATGGAAGAAAAGGAAATGGAGGGCATGCAGAATCCCTTACATGGGTAGAAAGGGGCACAAAGTGCCTCTGTCATGATGAGGCAGAATAGGGAACAGTCGTTTGAGGGAGGGAGCCATGGTGGACACACAGACCTGGTGTTTGGCAGAGAGGAGATTGGGGCAAAATGGGTGACAGTTGTATGGTGAAACGGAAAATGGAGGACACCAGAGCCCTGGCACATGGCACAGGGCGAAAAGTGGGGCACACATAGCTGCTAGCATGGGAAACAAATGGGGGAACACTGGCATGGGAGATGAGGGAATAGGGGTCACACAGAACCCCTGGAATGGGCAGGCAATGGGGGACACATAGAGCATGAGGGAGGAGGTTGTTAGGAGTTCCTGAACTATAGGGGCATGGGAGAGTTGTACACAGGAAACCTGTGAGGTAGAATGGAAGGATGCAAGGAGCCCCGGATGTGCGCAGTGTCCTCTGCCTACCGAAGCAACAAAGTGTGCAACCCTCTAGTTTAATATAACTAAAAATTACAGGTAAACACAAAGCAAAAGCCTAATTCCAAACAGCTCTGAACTTCGGGAGAGATCATAATTCAAACTTGGATCCAGATCTGAATTTTGCAAATGGCATCCATCCTTATATTGGGCCAGACAGCACTCTAGAGTCCAATACCCCTAAGCTTTAGAGTGCTTGAAAACTGGACCTGAATTTTGCTGTTTGAGCCCATCTCGGCTGCACACAATCAACTGTTTTCTGCCAAAACCAGTCATTATCTGTACATACTATGCTAAGCTCCCTAGACTTAACAACAGTGAAGCGTGATAACACAAATTCAAAGACACAAGAAGACTTCTTCTTTTGCTAATAGCAAGAATCCACTCCAATTACTGAGAGGTCAATAAGGTCTTCATGTCTTCCTGCAGTGCTACTGAAAAGTTTGGGACTGAGTCGGAAAAAACCCATGACAGATTATTCTTTGTTTCTGGGGAAAATATTATATATTCAAAATTATCAACATTTTGTAAATGCCATCTCTCCTTAGAATGAGCTAACCAGCACCTTAGATATAACCTTAGATGCTACCCCTAACCTTTAGGTTGCTTGAAAACTGGACATAAAGTTTGATGCTTATGTCCTTCTCCATTAAGCATGTGAATCACTAGTTAGAGATGTTCAGAAAATGAAATTTCTATCACAAGGGAAATTCCAGTATTTCTTTTCACCCCAAACTGGGACAAAAAGTCAAAATAACAAACATTTTCATAGAAAGAAAAGTTCCAAAAAATTTCAATTCAGGAATGTCAAAACAAAAAAAATTGATTGATTAAAGGAAAACTTTAATTTTGAAATGTCTGTTTGAAACAAATATTTCAAAATGTCAACATTTCAAAATGTGAATTCAAAATGAAACATTTGCTTCTAATTTTCTTTTTAAAAATGTCACTGAAATCATTGTCCTCCCACAAAATAAAAAAATGATTTTGATGAAATCCCATATTTAACTGGGAAAATTTGTAGTTGAAAAATTTCAATCAACTCTATATTACATGTTTGTAAAATAGTATTTTCTTCAGTTCACATATCTTAATCATCCCCTTTTGTTCACATCCTCTCTTCACAGTCCTAATCTTTTCAGTCTGTTCTCACATGGAACTCCTTCCATGTCTCTAAACATTTTCTTCACTCCTCTCTGCATCCTCCCCCCTCTATTTCTGATATATCTTTTTTTTTTTAAGAGGGGGTGACTTGCAAAGAACAGAGAATTCCAGTTATGAGAGTATCATCAATTTCCATAATGGCTTTATAATTAAAGCCAATCATAAAATTTTGCCAAAAACAAAATTTCAGTGAAAAAAAGGAAACTAACATTTATTTATTTAACAAAATTTGGTTGCATTTTCATTAAGAATTTTTAAGTTTGGGGTTTGAACCAACAAAAAATGTAATTCAGAGAAGGGAGGCCATGTGTAATAAAACAGAAAAAATATGTACACATCCTGTAAGATACTTAAGTCCTTGAGGGATTTGTAACTTGGCTTGAACATTTCAAGAACTTTGGATTTTACAAATGCTTTAAAAGGTCAAATAGATAAAGCATTGCCAGGGTAGGAATCTTTTTGTTCTCCGATAGCCTAAAAACTTTTGGGTTTTTAAGCTCTCTTTTTTATTAATTAGAACACTATAAAATATGACAGAATCCACAGATTAAGCACTAACATTAGGTACAAACAGTCCAGCATGTTTTCTCATATTTATATGATAATTTCCCCATGCTTTTAGGTCAGTCTTCATCCAGCTTCACTGAGTTAACATACAAAAACTTCTGTTTATTTCACTCTTATACTACCAGTAGTTAAAAGGCAAGGACATACTATAAAACACATATGACTATCATGGAATATACATAACACTGAAAGAGATAGGGAATCTAGAGAAGACAGAAAAAAAGCATTTGGCAGCCAGAATTCATAAAACACTAACAGTATCTGTATTTATTTTTATTAATGTAGGGTATTAATCAAGAATGTAGATTAACTCTTATTTATTTGTTTAGTACCAATGCTGTGCTTGTTTCTATACAGTGCACGAAGTAAAGAGAGTTCCTGCACCAACAGATAACAACCTAAGAGAGAGATACATCAAAGCCAGGACACATTGGGAAATTTAGAGGTGGGGATGGCATTTCATTTATTATGAATAAACTCATTTAGTTTAGTTTTCATTAATATTATGTTAGTGCACAGAGCTCCAAGTACTCCAGTCAAGATCTGGGCATCATTGTATTATGTGCTCTATAAGCACATGGAAAGACAGTATAGAAAAGTATGAGATGGAAATAAACGGGGCACTGAGGCTGGTATTTTTAGCACAATAGAGGGGTAAAGGTGAGGGGACATTATATGAGACCAGGTCTTAAGCATCATTTGGTATGCCCTGTTCCCCCACAGGAAGGATAATTCCATGTTGGTGGATGAAGGGAGAAAGACAGAGAGGAGTGAAGGGGAGGAAAAGGCTCTAAAAAGCAGATAGATGGAAAAGACATCCCAGGGTTTTCTTTTAGATGCAAGCAACTACGAATTCGGTAGCTAAATGCCCCAGGGCATCTTGATTATGGTACCTTTTATTTTAGATTTTATCCCCTTTTGTTTTTATTCCCTCCATTTGTCAATTCTGACTGGTTAAGGGTGGTCACTTCATAACCATTGCTTCATGAAAATTCACTCGCAGTTTTCTCCAGGGTCTCTTTCTCTTTCTTTTCCACTAGTTTCATTGGAACAGGTACCTGCACTTGGTCTACACACATACTGTTACTGCATAAGCCAGAATCATGTTTGAACACAGTTCTGGGCCCTCACTCAGTTTCCCTGGCCAGTGCATAAAGGATTGACCCATGATATAAAGTATTGTGTTAAATAGTGCTAACTGGAATATAGTTCTGGCAAAGCACCTCAGTTCTAGTGCCCTGATCCAAAGTCCAATGAAGTCACTGGGATTCTTTCTATTTACTTCAATGGGCTTTGCAAAAGGCCCTAAATGAGGATCTGCGTTTACATTCTTGAGACTCCTTCTGTGTTAGGGATCTCACATGACCCACACAGGGACATTGAATCCTTGCTTAAAATACACATTGTGGTGTATTCCAGAGGTATAGGATAGCCATGTTAGTCTGTTTTCAGCAAAACCACGAGAGTTCTGTGGGACCTTGAAGACTAACAAATGTGTTAGTCTTTAGGTGCCACAGAACTCTCGTTATTGTGGTGTATGTATCTGTTATAGGTCTGTGCTCTGCTCAGTACCTTTATATTTCCAAGAAGTCTGCCTATCTACTGGGGCAGCTGCTGCTTCATGAGGCAGAGTCAATGCAGCGTGTTATTTAGAATACACTCACTGTCTGCTCCTTTCTTGTTCTGTGGTTTCCCTTAATCTAAAATACAAGCCATTCTGACAGAAAGGATATGGTTGCTCACTTCATAGGAAAATATCATAATGAATATGTGCTATATTAATTTTCATACTGCATGGAGAGATGGGGTGATTTCTCAGCCACTCATGAACTTCACCCTCTCTCCAGATACAGCTAAATCATCCCAGCTAGCTATGACTCTTAACCTTGGGGCTCATAAACACATTTCTGAGGAACAATATTTTATCTTTGGAATGTGCCTGATTACACCAAATCAAAAGGATCTTCAAACCATGCTCCCTGTGGAAGATCCCCTCACTTCCCTCATACGTGCTTCATTCTCTCTTTTGTCATTGTTGCGCTCAATCATTCCTTTCTTGATTGCCTCCATACAGCAGACACCAGCCCCTCAGCTTAGTGATAGGAGGATCCTGCAACACCAGCCAAAAGGACGGGAAGAAATAGCTTTATAGTGTTAAGAGCTGAGGTAAAGACCTGCACAGAAATGGAGTCACTTGCAGTGCACAACAATAGGATTTATTGGCTTTTCAAAACTGAGGAACTATGCTACATATTCTTGAGCATTATCTACTGACATCTTAACTGTTATTAACATATATGCAGAAATCTCTTGTAACATAGGGTCCCCCTGAGGATGCTGGTGTAGGAGCTTTGCTTCCTGCCCTGCCTGTTTCAACAGGAGCAGAGCATGTCATACAAGTTTGTTTGCCAAGATGTGCTGCCTTCTTTCTTGGCTCTATAATTATTATGAGTAATTGATCTTAATTAAATGGTGGAAAATGAATAGATTTGCAAGTCCCTCAGTCCTGCTTCTCTGCCCATCTGCCCCTGAGATACTTGGTCTAACTATAGATCAAGAGGGGGCATTTTTGTTGTAGCCCCTTCATTACTAATCACTAATTAAGAGACTGGACCCAATTCTGATCTCACTTGCCTCAATGTTAGTTAGGAGTAACTCCAAACCAATGGACTTATTCCAATGCAAAACTGGTACAAGTGAAAGCAGAATCAATCCTACAAATTCAAAAGTGAGCTAGTGTTTTTGTCATCTTGTCTAAGATACTGAATCCCCTCCCCATTAACCAACTCCATAATGAGGGTGTTGTAGAGCTGCCCAGAACACGCTTGTGTCTCAGTAGCTCTGTTGCCCATTTTTCTTGACAGTATTGCTCCCATCTAGTGATGTGCTTAGCATTCCTACAGCGCTAAGATGGGAGTAATTCCTCTGCATGGGCCCAGCCTCCTATCAAATAAAACACATTGTAAAACAAGTTACCTAAGAGCTTGTGTTGAAGGGGAAACTTCTGTCCTCACCCCTCATTCTACTTTGAGGTCTCCTACATGGAAGGAATCTTGTTTGGAGGAACCCTTCCTCTACAAGTCACTGTTTAACGTTGGCACTCCTGGGTAAGATCATGGGCTAAGGATGGATTATCAGACTGCTTATCATCAGCTTTTGTCACATTTATATTAATTACATGTAGGTTTTCCAAAAGCAGACACTAAAAAAACCCATGTTATTTTTGCCACTTCATTCTAGACCCAGACCTGCTGAGCAGAAGAAAACTCAAAGGTTGTGTGCAGTTCATTTTGCAAATGGGAGCATGCAGAGGATCAGTGTTACCAATATGTCGGTACTCAGTGAAAGTCGGTGCAATGCAGATGAAAGAGTCTAGAATTTTTTTTTATATATAATACCACTGGATTCTGAAATTAGGACTAGTAGGTAGAAATTTCCTGCAGAGATTTTAAGAGATATTGCTCTGCCATATTCTAGGCACATGTTTCTCTTTAAGCTCTGGAGTGCCGTCAATAATAGCTACCACTGGTGAGTCACCCAGCATCTTTACTGCAAACTCAAAGGGAGTTGAATTGCTTGTTCAAATGCACTAGGCTCTAAATGCTAACTTCCAAGTGTAGTACACTATGTTTCTGTAGTAGTAAAAAAGGAAATGGATGTGTGGAATTTCTATGGTACCTATGATAGCTGTTTTTACTTCTATAGGGCCCCATGCCCTGATTCAGTCCTTACTAAGGTAAACTCCCACTGAGTCCAGTAGAAGCAAGATTTTGCCCCGAGTTATGACTGCACAGGTGTGAAGACCACAGTGCACATGAACTAAATAAAAGTTTGCTTTGTTGTAGTGGATCGTGTGTGAAAGAGAGAGAGAATGTGTAAGAGAGAACATGCACTTTGAGATTTACTGATGAAAAGCAGTATGTAAAGAGCAATGTATTATTTGTATGTGTCTCTGTATGTGTTTTCTGTATGGTGTAAGAATCTTATATTATATTATAACCCATTATTGTGGTCCCAAAGAATGTGTTTTCAGCGAGTGTGTGTTATAGAAAAATGTGTTTTGTTTGTGTATGTAGGTGGAAGAGAAAGCACACATATATTTGTGCATATTTTTCACAGTGTGTGTCTGAGTATGTTTTCTGTGAGTGTCTCTCTTTGTGTATTTAGTCAAAACACTGGATTTGACTAATCTACCTCAGGTGAAGGATAAGCGCTAAATAATGAATTTGTAAAATTCAGAAAGCTACAGAAATATGCAGGGGACTACAGAAGAAGCATTTAATACAAAACTTTCATAAATCCACATGTATTTTTTTCCTTTTTAAACACCACTGAATGAAAGAGTGGTATGTTTATTAATGAGACTGCGAGCCATGTCTACAATAACAATTAATAGTTTAGAAGATGTGCTATCCATATAAAAACTGGAAACAACATCCGTTTTTAGCTCATGCAGCATTCAACCATCCAGCTTTTCTAAACTCATCCACACCTGAAAGGGTTTAGGGGGGAAGCTTTTGTACAACTTTTCTATCACAAAGCCTGACCTTCATGTTACTCTCCCACTTTGCTGAATAAACTAAAAACAAGACTTCAAAAAAGGCGCAACAGCAAATTACCGAGCTGAGGAGCTATAATTAAAAAGGAAATGAAGAAAATGGACAATGTGGTACCGTAATGTGAAATGTGACATTGATAAATCAAAGGAAACTTGGAATTTGAGTAGTAGATATTTCAACTGATCCAGCCGAAGATAACTTGTATTCTTTGTTAGCATAGACAATCTTACCTGTGCTTAGAGAGATGAAAAGGAGCAATGGCTGCTATATCATTGAATACATAATACCAACACAAATAAATAGATCTTCTTTTAATTCCTGCTAAAGGAAAAATCTTTAAACATAGCTATGTATCAGGAGTTGTGTAGGACCAGTCCAAGGGGTCTTTGTGTTTGGAACTAAACAATTACTTAATTAGGACTTCCTGACTATTTTTTCCATGCAGGCTAGCACATTCAAGGAAACACCAGTAGCTTAGAAATGAGGTGGACTTTAACAGCAAAGAAAATTAAACAACTAAACACATGCTGGGCAAAGTTAAAACACTTTCAGCTAAAAAGTGCCTTACAGTTAGTATAAATCAGTAGGCATGTAACTTTATGGGGTCTGAGTAGAATAATTCAGCTATGTACACCATGATCCGTCGTTTCAAAAGCACACACTGTTTATTGATACACTGTATTTTTCCATCTCCCTCGGTTTTAGAATTGAGGTGCTTTATGTACAAAATATAATATTTAGGGATGGGGTATGCTGACGGTGGGGAGACTTCCTGAAATGACAAAATATCATAAGATACGGTCATGGGCATAGTTTGGGAGGGAAAGAAAATGTTGCCCACCACAAACTACAAGCCTCAGATGGGTGCAGAATTTGCTCCCCTGCGTGAGGCCCCATTTGCCTGACTGGAGCTGTCCCCCCAAATATAGAAGTCAAGTGAAATATATGGATGCAGTTTGGTAACCAGGCTAGGCCAACTGAAAACTTTCATTGCCTGACAAAGATTCCAATCGGTGCCAAAAGGGGGCTGCCTTTAAAAAGTCAGCACTTAGCAAGAGTCCGTGTACAGTGGCATCTGAAAGGGGAAAAGTCTGACTTACCTGTGAATTTTCTTTCTTGGACCCTCCATGTCAGACAGTCTTCACAGTGGGCATTCTCCATCTCCATGACAAATGGAGACTGACCAGATCTTTGCTCTGAACCTGAGTTTAGGACCACTCTCAGGAAGAACTCTCTAGTTCCAAAGTTGAAAAATATTAACTCTATGCAAGTTTAAGAGTGCTATTCAACTCAACAGTGAGGCCAAAGTCTGACTTGTTAGCAGGCAAATATTTTTGAGGATAGCAGTTTTGAGAAGAAAAACCTTGAAGCCAGTGAAGAACTTGAGACACATTTTGATAAAAACCTTTTAGCTCTGCCTCAAATGGAGACCTGCAGTCTGCCATGTGTGCAGCTTGAAGGCAGAAATGTATGGGGAGTTGTTCCAGGAGGGCAACCCTAAGCCCAGACCTAGTCTGCTTCCAGTTGCCATGGAGATGGGGAACACACATTGGACACTTTCTGAAACAGATGGGACCGAGAAATTATTTATTCCCCTACATTTAGCGATCATTGTGTGGTAACTAAACAATTACATTTAATGGCAATGACTGTATGGTATCTCTCATTGTTACTGCTTACTATTATTGCCATGTGATAATGGTAAAAAAAAATCAGACAGACATACTGACTTTCTTTTAACAGTGATCAAGAAACTTTCCTAGGATGAAAGCAAACGGGTTATCCCTAAAGCTAGCCTCTCACAGCTTTACCATAGAGCTTCTAGCTAGAACGTCCTCCTCCTGCCTTGCTTCCTGCTATAGATTTAGAAGACAGTACACTTGCTGTATCCTCACACTTATTTAAAACAAATACAGTGTTTTAAAACAATGACACCAAAGATTACACAATTTGCCATGTTAATCCAGTTTTTAGGGCTATTATGTCTGTGAAAAGGAGAGGGGAAGGGATTTCAATATCTAGCTTTAGCTCTATTTACTTCACTTTGACTGAGTATAAAATATCTTGACATCTTCAGGACTACAAAGGAGCTCTCTTAAGGATCCAGCTACTTCACCTCAAGCTTTATATAACTGGGGGGTAAACAGGCTGAAGCCAAGACTATCTGGGTTGACAGTGCTCATTTTAGAAATTCAAACGCTTTGGAAAAATTGACTTTAAATAAGACACAAAGTCCAATTTATTGATGGGGAAATGCAAATTTTAACTATGATGGGGGGGGGGGGCGTAAATGCAATTTTCTATGAGTTTCCATCATTTCAGACAAAACTGATTCTCTTCAGTTGGCACTAACTGCCAATGGCTTACCTGCCGAGCCAACAAAGCTCAAGTTGGAATGGGTGATTTCATGAAAACCTCCTGCAGACTTTTACAGAGTACCTATTAATTGTTCTCAGAGGGCTGAAAATGACTAATGTGGTATGGACATGTAATTAGAAAATGTTGTATAAGAGTGATAAGAGGACGCAGAGTATTCGTGAAATATGGAATGACATGGACCAAAAAGAATGGAAAAAACTAAGGGAGCACAGTAAGAATCTGTGGTTTCTCATGAACCCCACTAGATTACAGAGGAAGAAGATGCAGTTTGGCATACAACAGGAACAGTGATTTACAATAAATAATTAATTCAATTAAATTCTCCTCATTATTTGTACCTAAATTGTCTGTGAATGGACTGCAATTAATTCATTATCTAATGTTATTCATCAAATAATATCAGTGAAAAGCTTGTGGCCTGTAGCTTGCTTGCAAATATTTTGTTGAATATATTTTGTCATTTGATATCTTTAGATTGTAAGCCCTACAGGGCAGGTATTATCTCTTTTCTGTGTCTGTACAGTGTCCAGCATGATCAGAATGGTTGGTCAGTACCAAATAAATAATAATAATAATTAAAATTTTGAAATTAAACCTGTTTAGATTGGATACATAGGCCATATAGTATATTTCTGTACCCAGACTGGATGGGTGTAGCACTTAGAATCAGAATTCCAAAGCAAACATTAACAAGTACAATTCTGAAATTTATTTGTCATGAATATTTGGCAATATTTGCTTAAAATGTGCCGTGTCAGTGAGCTTTCGCTAATCTCATTTGCTAGAATACTTGCAGAAAGCAAAAACAAAGGGTACAAATTAAGTTGAAACGAGCATAATCTTAAGCACTTATTACAATATTTGCCAGCTCTGTGCTGAACCTAATCAGTTGTAGCATGAGCACATACCTGATTCCATGCTGTGAAAGAAAAAGAGCAAGCATCTCCTTCCTCACCGTACTACCAGTTGAACTGTTCTAGATAGATGACCTTCTAATTAACTTGGACTGCCTTCACCCAGCCACAGCCCTATATACTTCCCAGTACAAGGAACTCTCTCATCCAACTTCACATAGAAAAATGAACTGAATTCAAAACAGTGTCTATCTCCAAGGAGGACAAATTGGAACAAAAGAAATGGTCACCATACCAACTTCTTTGATGGGGACTCGCCACCTTTTCCTCACTGAGTAATGGGATCAACCCAAACTCATGCTTATATAACCTTTATATCATACCATGCCATCATATACTTCTATTCTTTCACAATGTATACACAGAAAAGACAAATAGCAATAATTCAGTGAGGGAAAAAAAGACCTCTGCATAGGTGAAGAATCTTACAGAGGGTCACATTATAAGATTGGAGTTTAAATCTGTCAGTATTATTTCATGAAGTACCCACGCTGTGGTCTGAACATACACTTGTGTAGCAATATGTAAAGAAATATATATTGTGAGTCAACTCTCCTCCACCTTAATTAAAGGATGGGAATGGATTGCCTTGTTTTTACAGTATATAAAAATGAAACAAAAGGAGTGAGCTATAGGTAATGCATTTTGCCCAACTAGAAAAATAATAAAATGGACAACCATGTGGGAACCCCACTATCTAATTCTGGAAAGTTCTTCCTTCCATCAAGGAACTTGTCAAGAGCAGTCCAAATCTCTCCGTGACTGCCATCCTGGATCTTTTCATTTGAACACTGACCAGGCTCAGTGAAGCATTAACTAAAAATGGACACAAAGCTTTCACAACTTCATAACAGGCTGTTGGGATCCCTCGATGGGGCTCTCCATGGATTCGAGATCTAAACTGCAAAAGTAATCTGCTATGATCAGGGCCTCAAGCATTTATGGTGCAAGCATTTCAAGCAACTTCCAAATGTATCAGCAGAAACTGGTTGCCTATTAGAAATAAAATTACAATACAATTTTACTGGAAGGTATCTACTTAGATGGTAAGGTCTTCAGGACAGGGACTGTTTTTAATTAAGTGTTTGTAATGTGCCTAGTACAATGGTTTCAGTTGCAGTCTATATAGTTACTATGGTAATACAAATAATATAAACCTGTGCGATATTTAAAGTTAAGACAGTGAGTTATATGATTCTTGGGGCAGCTGTCACTGTTTCCTACATGTTTTCTACCTAGATGTAATGTACTGTATATCCAATTTTGTTATATACTGTATATTTTCACTGTATGTGCTTCATTACAGAGGATCATAGTAATTAGCTGATTGATCAAAACCCACTCAGTTACACCAAGGTAATTCTGGAGTAAATCCATTAGCTTAAATGGAGTTACTTTGGAGTCATATTGGTGTAACAGTGGAATTTCACCTGATGCAAATCATTTCCATGCATGATATATGTCTTTCAAAAGAAGAATTATGACCAGATGTCTCTTCACATTTCAGCAATTTATTCTGAAAATGGAGAGGGTGTCTTGCTTTTTCTCTGATTCTCAGACAATTGACATTTTTTTTCCTATTCTCATCCCCAGCCCTTTCCCATATGTTCAACAGCTAATAGATTACAAGAATTCTACTGCACAAGCCTCTAATGCAATTTAAAATTGAAAAACTTGGCAAGGAATTAGTTAACAGGTGTCTGGTATCCATCTATCATATATTTACAGTTGGAAAAGTTACAAGTCCAGTCTTTCTAAAAAAGGTTTGGAACTCGACTCTGGAGGAATGTTAGACAAGAGCTCCAATCCTTCGTTTGGACAGAATCTGTTTGCCAGTGGCTGCAACTGGAAATGGAAGAAAGAGAGAAAGAGAGAGAGAAAGTGTTTGGAGAAACAGAGAGGAGGAGAAGAATAATTTGCACGTTTAGATTGGTAATCCTGGGACTTTCCAGGCTTGGGAAGCCTCCAGGAATGCTTTTCAGGTTTACCCACTTCTTCAGGTTTTATAATAAAAAAACCTGAATGTAATTTTCTTTAAATGCTCAATGTCCTTTCACCCTAGCTGTTGCTGAAATGAAAAAGGAACACTTCACATCTGGTTTGGGAAGTTAGCACTATTGGTGGAGATAAATAGGAGACTGATTGATAATCACAGCTATTACTTGTAAGTGAATTAACTTCTCATGACATAAACCCTGAATAAACACACACTGAGAGCTGCGTAGACTCTCTCCATGAAGATATTTACAGAAGTTAAATTGAGGCTCTTACATGTTTATTTCACTGTTTATTCTCTAAAATAAAATAAAAATTAATTATGTTGCACATAAATAACAGTGGCATTGCAGGATATAGAGTTTTAGGAGGTAAAGATGTTATTACTGCTGAACAGAGATTGACCAAAACTCCAGTTCCGGACAACCTGACCTTGAGTGAAGGTCTGATTTTTACTTTGCCACCAGACTTCTCTTTATATAATGAGCTGAACTAAACCCCTGGATTTGAACAAGCCCGAACTTTTAACTCAGGCCCTTTTGTCCCTCTGAAGCTTTCAGCTATCATAGTCAGTTAAAGAAGGTCAAATCCTGAAGCCCACTATCAAATAAAACTCCCATTGACTTCAATGCTTGGGTTGCCTGAGGGAGGGTCAGTAAGGATTTGTACTAGACTAAGGAACGTAGCAATCATTGTGCTTGGAATAGCAACAAAATTACTTGTTCTGGTGGATGACCTCTTAATTCCCACAGATATGTAAGCTCGTTGGGACAGAGCCTGTCTTTTCATTATGTGTATTTACAATGTCCAGCACAATGATGCCTTATAGACCAAACCAAGGGCTTCACTGCCAAAACTCTCTTTTATGGCATCCCAAGGCTCAATCCTTACCCCCAGATTATTTCATATCTAAATGTACTGTTGGGATGGCTGGTGAGATAACAGTAGCTGAAGAGCTATCAGTGCATTGATGACACCAAATTATACATCTTCTTGATATCAAAAATAAACAGCACCACCTCCCAGCTTTCTCAATGCCTAATTTAAATCAACACCTGGAATAGCAGCTGGTTAAAGCTGAACACAGCAAGACTGAGGTGATGCTGATAGAGACAATAGAGCATTTTGAAGAATTTCCCCTCTCTGTAACCACTCAGTGCTCCCATTTCTCTGGATTTTAAAAGTGAGCCTCACAATATTTGGTGTTTTACTTAGAGCCCTCAGCTCCTGGAGGCACATGCATACATCAGAAATTCAGCTTTCATTTAAAAAAGTAAGTTTCTAGTCCTCATGTTTTTAGGCTTGTCTCTGCAACTGTGAACTCTAAAAGCTCAAAAACCAGAAGGCAAATAAAAAGAACTCCAAAAATGTATTTTAAAACTATTATTTTTAAGCCAATACCATATGTTTCTGAGGACTTGATTTATGATTTTTGAATGCTTGGGGCTGGCAATATGGCACTCTCTATTATCCTGGGCATCTGCTCCCCAATGAAGACCTTTTAGACATCTCAATGTTACTGGGTGCCCAAATAGCCATGATGACAAAAGAACACCCACTCTCATGACTGCACAATAGATTGCATCCCATCTTATCATGCACAGATTTGGACTGGGTGACCTATACACTTGTGTGGCTTGATCACTGAAATTCATTGTACATAAAATGTTCAAAAGCACCTAAGTGATTTAGAAGATTCTGTTTCCATTGACTTTCAGTGTCATGAAACCCTGGATCCTGAATAAGCTCTAACTGGTACAAAGCACATCAGCCTACCTGCTTAGCAATACAGGTCTCTGTGACCATATCACTCCTGTGCTCCACAGTCTGAATTGAATCTCCATTGAATGGTGTTCAGTGCCTTCCACAAGATTGGCTTTATATCCCTGAAAGACTGCATCTTCTTCCATGATGATGACTTTGCATAAGAGCTACATTCCACTGGAACCAAGATGGTCAGGGACACAAACCCATGCTTGGGGCAACTCTAAGCTTCTGACTACTAGAAGCTGGCAATGGAAGACAAGGGTGGATCACACCGCAATTGCCCTGTTTTGGGCACTCCTGCTTGAGCTCAGATACAGGCCACTGTCTGAGACAGTCCAATACTGGGCAAGATGGACCAACGGCTGACCCAATATAGCAGCTCTTAGATTATGTTCTCATGAACAATTAAGCTGTTGACCAATGTGGGGAGACTTGTCACTGCAGAAGACCAAACTCTGGCAGGAGCTGGACCTAGACTTCTTGAATAGTGCCCACAGCCCTCCGATGCTCAGAAATAGGTTCAAAACTCATCTCTTCAACTTTGCGTCCACTCAGTGAGTCCTTTCCAAAGCAAATGCAACCCACAAATATAATAATAAACCTATTTTTTTCTACAGGCTAGGAAGAAAGAAAGAGGGATTAAACCACTGTGTTAGAAGTCTTCTTATGATGTTCATCTACGATGGTGGCAAAAATGCTGGATGCTTCCACTGGTGACACTGAACACATTTTTTGCTAAACTTCTCTTGTGTAGATGCAACTTTTGAGAAAAGGCATCATGCTTTTCGAACACAAATGTCACTATTGCTGTGGTTTTGTATTCTCTGCTGCTAGCAATCAGAAGCTAAGACTTTGAACTCTCACTTAGAAGGCAGTGCCCCAAGCCCTTTATGCTCTGATATGGAGTTTTGTCATCCAACCCAAGTCTAAATTTGCAAGAGAGCTAGTAAGTTCTTTGTGTATTAACTTTGTGCATTCTCTCCAGAAGTTCTTCAACTGTGGGCAGTGGGAAACCATACAATGTGTATAGAAAGAAGAGTATGCAGACTTAGACCTCGTCTAAATTAGAGAAATTTGGCATACTACCATACAGTGTGTATAGAAAGAAGAGTATGCAGACTTAGACCTCGTCTAAATTAGAGAAATTTGGCATACTACCATACAGTGTGTATAGAAAGAAGAGTATGCAGACTTAGACCTAGTCTAAATTAGAAAAATTTGGCATACTACCCACCACTTGGCCCCATGAAAGTGTCTGCTTCCAGCTGGTGCCGCCTAGTGGTTGGGCAAGGCTGTGACCAGTGCTCTTTTGTCTTGGTGCCCCCTGTTGATAACCATTCCAACCCTGGACTGGTCTGTCCCCTTTTTTGACTTGTCCCTCCAAGTAACAAATTGCGTCACCCCCTCCAGGGTACATAAAGAATCCAACAAATGCTAGTTCTGCTGCCCAGCAAGGGGTTTCAGGCTTCACCTGACCAAAGTCCCAGAGTCGGGATTCTCTGGGATAGGGAGTCATCCAAATCCTGAGTCTCTACTATCAAGTAAAGGCTTTTTTGCCTCCATCCCCAATAGCGGCTGGGTGGGAGAAACGAAACTTACACTCTCCAATGGGTCCCAATCCAGGGCCCAGAGGTAGACATTTGAGTTGTGCACCATGGAATGCTATGTGGCTGCCTCCCTGGATCACATCCTACTAGCCTCCCTATTCAAGAGGGAAAAGCAAAAACTAGTAAACAAAATATATCAAAGAAGAGAAGTCTTTGATCTTGCATATGCCCAGAGTTCTTTTCCCTAAACTGGTCATGTAGACCATCAATAGTCAGGTGGGCCTCTCACAGTGTTTCTTCTGCAGAGCTTCAGAGTACAGGTCTGATCACCTCCTCTGGCTGCCTGAAAGTAAGCTACTCAGCTCCCCTTTTAAACTCCTCCTCCAGCCTGTGCATGCATTGCAAGTGTGGTGGGGCAGAGCTGCCTGGGCCCAGAGAAGCTCCTTTACCCCTTTCACTCCAGAGTAGGGTTTGTACACCCCATCATAGCCCCCTAAAACCCTTGTAACACACTTTGCATTCACACACAAATATGCTTCCATTAGAGCACAGGAGTTCCAACTACCACTTGGATTAGACTGCCAAGAGCAAGGTTAATTGTTGTGTGGTCCTTACCATGCCAATCTCATTGGGGCAGTGCAAGTTTGGATAGGGATTACTAGTGTAATAGTCTCCATGGCAAAAATATTAGTCTGACTACCATCCCACAGTGCGTCAATCTCAGTTTAGCTATTCCATTAAGTCTACTTTCTAAACACAACAACATGGGGCAACTTTGCCAGAAGCCCTTTACTCAGGCAAATAGTACTGTACACACCATGGAGCAAAATTGAATGCTGTTTTCCCAGCAATCAACTTCTACCACAATTTCTTTGAATTCATTCTGATTCTATCAGTAGCATGTCTCACAGGAGACCATCATATGAACATGCTGCCAGATGACCCGAGAGCAGTGCATGGGTCCTGGAAACTCAGAGATTGTTTACACATCATTTCTGTACTGATTTAATTAAATCAGTTTAGAAACTGGTTAAATAAGCGTCCTGCCCCCAGTGTAGACACTTATAAATTGGGTTAAGTAAACAAAACAAGAACACCCATTCACACATACTTCATCAAAAATATTTCAACCAACTCTAATTTTAGTGCTGAAATGTGTCAGACTGAAAATCCTAAGACAGAAGTTCACTGTTTATCTATAGAATAGATTCAGCAGGGGCATAGATAGTGCAATAATCTCTTTGCTATACAGCCACCAACCTGCCTCAGTTCTGACCTGGAAGGATATCCACATCTAGAGTTGAGAGGCTAGCTCAGTTTCCATGCCCATTCAGACTTTGGCCTCACTGGTGAGGTTCCAATAAGTCTGGCAATCAGTGCCAATTGTGTTAGGGAAAAGGACTACCGCTAACCCAGTACACCATCCTAGCCAAACAATACGGAACAGAGGGCTGAGCAGGATGGCTGGGCATTAGACCGTCACCCCCAGATAACATGGTTCAAATTTGGTCTAGGTCACATGTGAAAATAAATTCAGCAATGTTTCGGCAGCTTGTGGTTATATGTCACATAGGTTTGTAGTACAGATATTAGCCAGGGCAACTGTTAACACTAGAACTTTGGACCCTCACAAGAATGCTGAATGATTAATTTTCTGTTCTAAAGTTTAGTGGTGATACTATGCAGGATTTGGGAGTTTAAGGATGGAAAAGGGTAACCTATCCCTGCATACCTCAGTTTCTCCTTCTTCCACAGGAGGTACTGATTTATTGCTGAAATTCCTAGTCCATCTGGGAAACTACACTGATGTCTTGAAGTTGTCTGACCATTTCCTATATGGAAAGAAATAATCCAAAACCCAGATGGTAAATATTCATTCAATGGAAGGGAGAAATCTGGTAAGCAGTAATGCCAACAGAGACCTAGGAGTGATATTGGAAAGCAAATTAGATACAAGAATCCTACTACAGTAGCACCAGAAAGTAATACAGCAGTAAAATAAACTAAGACAGTTTTAGGTTACATCAGCAAAACGTTATACGGCAAGCAGAAAATAGCCCCTTCCTGTATGGTTTTGGCATCAGCATCTGGAAAAGCGAGTTAATTTCTGGGCACCTCATTACCAGAAAAATTGACAAATGGGAAAGAATTCTGAGAAGAGCAATAAAATTATTGAGGAAGGCTGGATTGATTTATCAGAAAGAATAAAAGAATTACATAAATATAGCTTGGCTAAGCAGTTACTGGGGAGGCAGAGTGAACATGACACGAGTCTACAAATATCTGAAGAATGTAAACATCAAGAAGAAAGAGGAATTGTTTTGGACAGTACAAGGCTGTGTCAGTTAAAGCAATAAGAAGAAATTAGGAAATGAAATATGTGAGAAAATTTTCATTGAAAACTTCCTAATGGTGGAATATATTAAGTTGTGGGATAATCTGCCATGGGAAGTCCCATCACTTGAAACCTTTAAGACTAGACTGGATGAAGCATGAATAAAAGTGCAGTAGGCACATCCCTGCATTGATGGAGACATGGGTTAGACAGCCCAGTTGGTCTTTTTCATCTCTAACCTGTATGATTCATAATATATTTGGCAAATCACAAAAAGATACTAGGGTAGATCCTCAGCTAGTGTAAATTGTCATAGGCACATTTAAATCAATTTACTCAAGGTGACGTATACTATACGTATACTGCCCCATACTATAGAGAGGAAGAAAGGGGAAATATCACACTCCCTAAACATGGTTGAACATATTAAGCAGGAACCATATAATTTAGAGTGGTAGAACATCCCTGACTTTCCTCCTTATCACTATAAGAATCTTCTGTATGATGAAGCCATTTTATTATACGTAACACAATATTTCCCTATAAAATAAACTGTAACAGGACCATGGACTAGAAGGAAAAAATTTAAAATGTGTCTGAACTCTGATTTAGTGCATTAGTGCATTTAGTCCCAGTAAAGATTTCCCGTCACCACTTTTTTTAAATGTAACATTCCAGGGGAAAAAAGATCAGGAAACAGAAGTTAAAATATTAGCCCTTACTCTCTCATCTCCTTCAAAAGGCAGAACATTAGAATTAAGACTAAGAGCCTGATTCTCGTTTATGCTAAGGCCTTTTACAATGCTCTGGTAGCATAAAGGAATCCTAAACACAGGCATAACTGTAATTTACACCAATTTTAGGCACTCTTTACTCGGAGAATCATCTCCTATTCCTTCATTAATCCTTTCACAATGACTGTTTCCAATGTATCTTTCATCATCAATCTGAGCCTGGGTACAAAGGAGTTAACTTATTCCACTATGGCTAGGGAATGCACCTGATACTGTACTATGTCAGGGAACCTCAGAATCATTAAAAATGTTTACCTACTATAAAGACAAAAGATGCAAAATCTAAGGTCCAAAAGGCAAGGTCAAAGGCAGAGTTTTAGCCTTATCTCTGAATTTCTTAGATCTTGTTGGCTTTCCTGATCACTAGAGTTATTTTAACTTAGTGCTCTGTATATATGTGTGTGATTATCAGACTTCAGCACAGTTTGCAAGGTAAATCTCAGCAGTGTAGCTTTAACATGATCCCTTCTTGGAAGGATGAATGTGAGTAGAGCTGGAAATGTAAGAAGTGTGGATCAGACTCAGATACTGGTAAACACCGTCAGTCTGTACTGCTCCAGTCCAAAGCTGGGATAACTTGGGCTTGTTAACTCTTGAGTTTATTATTCTATGAATCAACATTTTACACTGTGTCAAAAGTCATACTTATAGCTTCAGGAGACATGATTTTGGATGTACTAAGCTTTATATCTAAAAAAGACCTTTGAACTGACTTCTGGAACTTGATGAATTTTCATTCCATGCCACTTTAAGAACATTTGTGTGTGTGTGTGTGTGTGTGTGTGTGTGTGTGCACGTATATACACACATATACACACACACACACTTAGCTTTCCATCTACTGATTTCCACAAAAAAAAAAAAAAAAATTCTATATTGCTATTTAAAGACTAATCTTCCAGTAAAAAGCATTACCACAATTCTTGATTACATCACACCACTGCAGTATTCAATTTATCATCACGATCTTGCTGTATTTAATCATTTATTTTTTAAAAAGATAAAATGATAGCTGTTAAAAACATTTTTACATCTTGTACAGTATGCCACTGATCAGTAGTTCCTGTTATGGGACTCATGACCAAATTAATCTTTCATCTTTAGGGGATTAATTTTTTTATATATCATATTTAATTAATCTACTATTTTATGCTATCTATAGGTGAGAAGAAGTCTTGGCTAGTTGTTACAGTTGAAGCACCAAGGGGGAGGGGTCAAGATTTCTCAGTTATCTTTCTAATGGAGACACTGATCCTGATCCTGATTCCATATAGGATCATTGTGAAGCTCACTGCAGAATTGGAGCCTTACTGCATAACCCTGGAAAAGTCACTTCACTTCTTTGTGTCCCAGTTTCTGAAAGTGGATAGTGAAACTGAACTGTCTCACAAAGCTTTTGGGAGGGAAGCAGTACAGTAAATAGGGCACAGACTTGGGAGTCCCTTGAACAGGGTTCTATTCTAAGACCGGCCTCAAACTGTGTTGGTAAATAATTTAATTGCTCTGTGCCTCAGTTTCCCCCTAGGTAAATGGAGCTGATACCCACCCGCATGAAGTCCTTTGAGATAAAAAGCACTATATTAAGTCCTCATCATTAACAATACTAATACTAGAACTACTAATAATTTTAAACCACTTTTATATCCTCAGATGAAAATTTCTGTTATAAGTGCAAAGTATTATTTTTCTCCCAAACTAAAAGGGCAGGTTGTCCTCCCTTAGAATGATCCAGCAACGTTTACAATGACTTCATAGGTTAATGTGACAGTTGCCCAAATCACTGCAGAAACCTATTGATATCTTTGTTAAGCAACTAATGGAGGCTTTCTTTCAAGCCTATGTGGCTTATAAGCTCTGAAATATCTTATTAGCCAGATGAAAAAAAAATTTAGGAACCAATTCTGGGAATCTAGCAGCTTGTAAAGAGCAGAAACACAATTAAGATGCTGAGCTGCACAGCCAAAAGTTTAACATGTCAGACCCAGTGTGCCCTAACACACACAGTCTAACTCTGACTCGCTGAGCAGCTTTAAGCTCTCTGTCAAACTGGCATGAGTCTTAGTGATTCATTTCACAACAACAACACACCAGTGGAGGGCAAAGCTAATGCAAGCTGGGAGTAGCTGGATCAGTGAGATATGACTCTTATGTCTAAACAGGGCTTTGGGCTGAGCAGAGTTGGCTTAAAGCAACTTCCTCATAACAAAACAGAATGGATAAACGAAGCAGCTAAAGCACTTTCTCTGACCCTTTTGTCCTTAGTTTGCAAGGCGAACAAATACACCCTACTTTCATTGTACTGCCCTTCTCATTTGTCAGCACAATTAAATGCCAAAGAATATTAGCACTAAAATTTCTTAATAAACCTAACAGTTGAAATAATCCTGAGAATTGTGGCTTCCAAATTCTCAAGTTTTATTAGGAAGCTGTTTTTTTCAAAAGTCTCTCTATGGAAATCGGCCTAAAAATTTGGCATAATTTGAAAATCCCAGTGGCTACTTTTTAAAAAAAATGTTAATAGAGCTCCTGCTATATTTCCTGAAAACAATATACATGTTAAATAGTTCAGTTTAGAATTGAAATCTCTTCTCCCAAGAAACAGTAACATTGCCAGAATTCCATAATGTTAATTTTTGTTTATCTTGGGCCTAAATGTGCCCTAAAATACACTAATGTAAATCCCGACTAACCCCAGTTAAATCAATGGCATTACCATGGATTTACACCATTGCATTTTAGGGCAGAATCAGGCCCATTATTTCCTCAGTGAGAAGTTTAACTTAGTAGGCTGGAAGGTTAAAGCACAGGAGCTGGGAGTCCAGAGATCTGATTTGTTTTTCCCATCATGTCCTTGGACAAATCTCTTGACCTCATTTTGTCTTATTTCCCCATCTACTTCATAGAGGTGTTGTCAAGTTTAATTCCTTAATGTTTTTATAAATATCTTTGCATGCAATGAATGAGAGCAATGCAAAGTATTATTAATTGGGAGTCTGGTGGCAATCCAAAACCAGTCTTAGTATTTTGGAGTATATCCACAAAGCAATTTTGGCACTTGGCCCAGTTGTCATCCTTCTGTACATGGGGCATCCTCTAGGAAGTTGGGGAAGAGCAATTAGATGATTCTTTGCATCCTCCTAAATTCTTAGACCACTGTCAGGTTTGTTGTTTCATAATAAATGTAGCCCAGATGTGATGGGAGAGAAGAACTTTTTAAACTAAAGGACAAAGTTGGCACAAGAACAGATGGGTATAAACTCGTCACAAATACATTTAGGCTGGAAATTAGAAGGTTTTTAGCCATCAGAGGAATGAGGTTTTGAAACCGCCTTCCAGTCTGAGTCATGGGAGCAAACAACCTTATTTACATTTTAAAATGGAGCTTGATAAAGCAGGGTTATATGATGGGGTTGCTTGCGGTAGCAGGGGACTGGACTTGATGACTCAGGACTACCCTTCCAGTTCTATGTCTCTATGGGATCCATGCATAGTAGTTAGTTGTGTTTTTTTTAAAGCTCCATCTCCATGCATAGTTACTATGACTGCATGAGCAGACAGGGGGATTTCACACATAAATGGCTAGGTCAGTGCCCAAATAGCCAGTTTACACACACAACAGCAGTTCTTGCATGGACAGATACAGGTTTGCAATTACATGCAGGGAGCACGGGGGAAGCCTAGCGCCCCTGCAGTGGAAATATTGTGGGGGCTCTGACCCTTTGTAAACTCACACACATCCAGGTGAGACAGGATGGAGACAACAGCAGGACCCAGAGGGGCTCGAGACGCCACTGCGAGTCCAGGATCAGGCTGGGGAGCACAGAGCAGGACCCGGAGGGGCTGGAATGGGTCTGGGAACATGAAGGAATTCCCGCCATCCTCCTTCCCAGCCTGGAGTTGGCTACCCCATCCCCCAACCCCCACCACAAGTCACAATACCTCTCCTCACTCCCCCTCCTATCCCTCTACCCCCATTTGCAGGATGCTTTCGCTCCCCTGTACAATTTCATGTATTAGCAGCATGCAAGGGATTAAGCATTTCCATCTACTCATTACCTTGGCCACCGTTACCCTGTAACCACCAAACTAGTGCCAATGTTTTGAAATATCTTTTTCCTAAGGGGGAAATTAAATAGTCTGCATTTAGGGCCAAATATACACACATAGCTCACGTTGATTTCAATGGCGCTTTGCCCTGAATGTCTAATTGCATTTGGTTTTGAACAGCTTAGTTTATTTACATAGGTTGTTAACGTGTTTCACGCTTCAGGCATGTACTTTACAAATGTAAATTCCTTTACTTGACTATTTTGTGGGGGGCTGGGAGGAGAGGATGTGGTGATTTATTGTTTATTATGGTTAATTTGGGATTGGCTTGCAATTATAGCACACATTACTATATTCTTTCCACCTGTGTCCCTCAATGGGCTAGGATGCTGTGAGGTTCCAGGCTCTTCCTGCAATCTGTGGCGTAGTCTCAACTTCTGCTGAAATTAATGAGAGCCAAGTGTACTCAGCCCTGCAAAATCAGTCCCATGCTGGATAAAAATACATATCTATTATTATTTGTATTGGGGCATTTCCTAGGGGATTTGATCATGAATCAGAGGCCCCATTGTGCTAGGTGCTGTAAAAACACAGAACAAAGCGATGATCCCTACCCCAAATAGCTTACAATTTGAGTATTTAGCTGTAAGAAGAGTTCAGGGAGCTCTGGGAGGGCTTTCAGGCAGGGGGGATGAGCACTAGTTTTTATACCAGTAACAAACCCCAGATCTGGGGCTGACCAAAAACGGATTGTTGACACATGTGCATAGGTTTTTGTGTTACTGTTACTGGCCAATTAAACCAGGTTTACAGATGCTTTGTGTTGCCAGAGCCGGCACAAGGCAGCCAGAGCATTCTGGTGAATTGTCCCCTTATGTTTTTCGTCATCTGTAATATACATCCAATTTTTACTTTAATTTAAAACATTAAAGAAAGCTCTCTGGTCATATGAAAATTGTAATAGGTATGAAGAAATTTCCTGGAAGGCAGTAGGTCCAATCCTGCACACTGGCGTCAATGGCCAAGTTTTGCCACTGAGTTCAATAGGAAAAGGATCAGGCCACCATTTGAGTTTTGTACATGACTCTAACTTACATTCTTACAAATAAAATTATATTAAGAAAGGGTTTTTCTGGCTCCTTATGAATTTTCTCTCCTAAAAAGTGAGGCAAGACCCATAATTCTTGCTTGGAGTAGCAACAAGTGTGTTATAAGGATGAATAATACCTAGATCTTATGAAGTATGTTTCATCAATAGATCTCAAAGTGTTTTACAAGGCAGATAATTGGCACAGAGAGGTGAAAGTGACTTGTCTAAGCTCACCCAGCAAGCCTATGGCAGGGCTAGAGTGGAATACATCCCCTGAGTCCCAGTCCAGGGGACTTGCCCACTGGGCCACACAACTCTAATCCATTATATCGTCTCTAGAACAGAGCTCTAAGTTATCTCATTTTCTCTGAGGTAACAAAAGTTGTACTATGCTTGTGAAACAATGTCAAAATTATTACAACTAGAAAATCGCAAACAAACAATTATCTAGGAAAAAATCTGTTGACTTTACATTTCCATCACATTTTTATAATTAACACTTCTCTGCTGATTACCCGACGCATACTTGTGAGGGACAGTGTTAGGTACCAACATGAGACAAATTTGGATTTTGGACTGGTATCAACAGTTTAAACTCAATGGACCAAATTCTGGCATACCTTGCACCATAAATCCACACTTGCTGTTTTTGGAGCTTACAGTGGAAGATGGCTGCCACAGTTCTAGCTTCCCTGAAAACACAGGGAAAGCCTTCTCCATTAAGCCACTACAACAGAAACAAAAGGGCACATTGAGTATGTTCACACTGCAGCTGGAAGCATTGAGCCTCCCAGCCTGGGTAGACAAAGGAGAGAATAAACTACAATATGATCATTCTATATCTACCATGAGAAAGTGAAGACTCAGTTCTGAGGAAAAGCTCAGGCACAATAGCTGATCAAATGAGAGGTGGGCCAAAGCAGAACCTCAAATCCAAACCCCTCCAAATTTTGAAGCAGGGAGAGATTTGAATTAAAATACCTGGATCTGAACCACTACCTATGATTTTGATTCTAAGTTGGATCAGAACCTATTATCTAGTTTTGTGGCCAAAATCCCTCCAGAACGACTTTTCTGTTGAGGTGTTTGTTGTGGTTTTTTTTTTTGTTTTTTTTTTTTAAAACCTTGAAATGGTAGGAATCTCAGGTGAAATAGCTTAATTTATGAGATTTCTGCAGTTTGAGGTTAAAATCTAACAAGAACAGCACTCAAGAATTTTGCACCATGCAGTCCAAACCCTAGCTTAAAATAGTCCTGATCCAGAACCTCCCTAGAGCATTACTGAGGCAAAACTTTATAAAAGTCACATGAACATAATGAAAATAAAAATTCTCTAGCTTTCTGTAATCGAATAAAAAAGATAAATATAGTCAGAAGAAATAAAATGATCAGTTCAGAAATCTACATCAAAAGTGGGGGTTGATTGTACGATGAACATTAATATTTGACATCTAAAATTCATCTTTAAAAACTCATTTTAAACTGTTACTGATGATGCTATAATAAGATTTAGAAGGTTTATGGCATTTTGGAGTTGTTCCTATTTAAACACACCTTTTTATATTTTTTTCAGCACTACTGGCTCTAATCAGTGCATTAAAGGTATTTTTGACAGAAAATGCAGTTTCCACAAAAGCTTTTGATTTTCCATCAGGAAAATCATAACAAAATGTTTCATTTTGGTTCAGTTCAGTAGTACACTGCATCTGCCTACAGTGCCTCCATGCTTCAAGGGAGTTGTAATTTGCATGTTTCATGTCCCCCCATCTCTGCTATGTTCAGGAGATCTTTGGCTAGGCTACATATCCCATACTGCCCTGCAGTCTCCCAATCTAACCAAGCTTGGTGGTACACCATGGGAGATGTAGTCCAGCCAGGGAGCCCAGCCCATAGGGAAAAATAAGGGTATGAGGGACCTGAATTATAACTTTCATGAGGCACTATAGCACCTTTGGCAGATATATTTCATTTTGAGTGAGTTGAACATTAAACTGTATCAGTGATCCTTAACTGACATTTTTCAGATCTTATTCTGTGAAAAAAATGTGATTTCATTTTTCATCTCAATACTGATGGAAATTCCAATTTTTGCTCAACTCTATTAGTAAAAGGCAAGAAAACACTAGAGGAAAGAAATGCTATGTTTTGGTTATAAAGTCCACTTTGTGAAGGTGGATCAAGTCAAACTTCCTTTAGGGAAAGCCTCAAATGGAAACTCTGATTGGACAATTAGAGACTCTGTACTAGCTTTGTTTTCTGTTGGATAACACTAAACATACAGAAGTCTTCTGATATGTGGAAGCATAATTTCAAAAGGTTTTTGATAAATACAGAAGTGCTTCATTAGAATGTCCTTGGTTCATAATGTTGACACTGGTTAATAATCCTGTTCCTACGATGGTTCGGTGCCACTAACGGGTTTTTTGTTTCTTCACAACTTGTTCTACGCACCAGTCACAATTACAGGGCTAACTGCACCTCAATGTCCTTTCTGGGATCTGAGAGCACCTCCTCAGGCAGCAGGCCTTGTGCCTTTACTTATACTGGAATGGAATTCCGCAATTCTCCTACCCCTCTTGCAGTTTTGTACTGTGCTGTGACAGGGTACAAGAGCTCTCCCTAGTCCAGACCCCAAAGGGTTAATGCATCAGCCAATTAACCCTGCCATGTCAGAGGAAACAGGTGAAATATAAAGGGCTGTCTGGGAAGCAGCAGGAGGAGAACAGCTGGGTGGGAGCTGGAGCCCCACCCATAGGTCTCTCTGACTGTAGATTGAAGTGGCTGTCCTAGTTTTCCTGCTGCTGTTTTGTTCTGTTTGGACTCTTTCTAAGTGCTCATAAAGCTGGTCCTGGGAAGAAGGGACTACAATAGCTGAAGGCTGTCCGACTGTTATTTTTTGGGCTGGGAAATCATGGCACCAGCCCCGCATGTGCATTATACCATCTATAAATGACTTTATGAAGACAGTGATGGTGGCTTCTACTTTGGGACTTTTTTTTAGCAGCTGTAAATAATAAGCCCTAAAAATAAGGATGGATATGTATATATACATAAAAATCTTTGATGCATTGCAAAATACTATAGCATGAACATGTGTAAAAGCACTCTGTAGTCCTCAGATGAAGGAAGCTATAGAAGTGCAAAGCATTATTATTATTACTCAAACAGCAAGCTGAAATACAGCATGAAACTAATATACCAGAGCCATTGTGGGGAGGTGGATGGGGGGCAGGGGTGAAAGAGAGGGTGGAACAACAGCTGGCATTCTCATTTGCTGCCAGTAGGGTGGATCGCATGTCCGTATGTGGAGAATCATTTTTAATTCTACCTTAGAAAGAGAGTAAGGGAGAAGAGAGGGAGATATTCATTCCATGTCATCCAAAAAAGACCTTAAAGACCTATTTATTATTTTGCTGTCTTCAGGGAGTTTGCTTTGGGGTTTTGATTTCAACTATGATATAGTAACTACTGAAGGAAAGCAAGTTCCTGAATCAGTGCTCTCCTTTTCCCCTCCCAACTCTGAATTTATTCTCTCTCTTTCACCCTTCTATTCTCAGCCTCAAAGCACGCACACACGCAAACACACACACACACACACACACACACACAAGTTCATTTTTGAGAAACTATGAAGAGGTTGATCTTAGGAAAGTGCATAAGTATACGATGACCTTGATTCTGACTAGAAGAGCTTTCAGGGAATCCCTTCTATTCCTCCAATTGTGATCTTGTATTTAGATCAACATTCAGCTTTATTTTCTTTCCAGTCATTTCAAACTGAATTGTGGAATTAAAATAGGACAATTTTTTATGGCGCTATACTGATTTTCAGTGGCTGAAGATCTGGCCTGATAGTTTTAAACTAAACACTGCAGATGCCATTTAATTTATAATTTACGTATCGTTGTCTGTTATCCAATAAAATGTATTATGTACCAAAAAATAAAATAATAATAAAAAAACCATTACTTGTTTACATGCTGTAGACAGGGCCATCTTAAGAGTAACAAGATTCTGACACTTCCACGTGATACAGCAACAGCTAGCACGTTTCAGTATGACCACATGGTAGCTTTGTCTCCGGCATAGCAATGTGTCAGCTGTGTTTGTCTGCCCCTGCAGTACCATCATGTTTGTATCAGCGCAAGTTGACCAGATAGCCTCAACTGTCAGTGTGAGATCAGAGGATTGTGGGCCTTTTTCAACGGATGCCTCTCCAGTGACTGCATAGAATTCTGAGATGTTTGGCCTAATGTCAGGCTCTATCAGTCTCCTAGGGCACAGCATGCCTTTTCAAATACATTGACTGGTTCATTTGCTCAAAGTTCAGTGCCCTTTGGTATAGTTACTTTTCTGCTTGATTGCCTTGGCACTGAGTAGCCAGATATGCTATCCAGGTGATGTGAAGTGGTATCTGAAAAGAAGATAGCTTTCTAGGTGCAGAAGTTCACCATAGGCCAAATCCTCAGCTGGTCAAAATGGAGCTATGCCAATCTGCAAGTCAATGGAGCTATGGTAATTTACACCAGCTGAAAATCTGGTTCCATGTTTTTCTACCTTGTTGAACTGAACCCTGTGAAGCTGCAACTCTAGACCAAGACCAGCTCTTCTCCACCAGTGGGATACCATTTTTGTGCAGTGGATTGACTTTTTGATATTGGCATATACAATTCCACACACAAAAATTCATGCACAATCACAAAATTTACACCATGCAAATTACAAGTTAGCCTCAAATTGCCAATAGCAAGTGAAATTATACAATTTTTGCTTGCAATTGTGGAAAATATGCTCACAAATCAGGCATACAATTGCAATTTTAGTAATTTGAATACTGATCAGAATTACTATAGTTTTGTGCAAGCTAATGACAGAGCTAAATCGTCACTTCCAAATTCTGACCCCATTTAAATCTTATCCCC
Organism: Emydura macquarii macquarii; assembly: GCF_026122565.2. NCBI lineage: Eukaryota > Metazoa > Chordata > Testudines > Chelidae > Emydura > Emydura macquarii. The sequence continues at coordinate 8,266,197 of NW_027131400.1, read as the reverse complement.
ATTGACCCACTGTTGCACGCTGCTTGACTGCTGTACATATAACTTCAGTGGCATTTCTCAGGTGTAACTAAGGGCAGACTTTGGCCCTGAATATCTAATTACTGCATGAATATGGGCAACGTCCTGTTTCTTACTACCTTATGTACCAGCTGCATAGGATCTTCCAATGTCATCTTTGTTTCTCTGCTCCCTCCTCTCCTTACTGTATCACTTTTCTTTAAAAGCTAAATGGCAAATGCAAAAGAATGTGCCACAAGGACTGGATTTGGTGACTGAAAAATGGTTCTGTTTTGCCCAGTATTCTCATCCTGCTGCATTGTATCCTCTCTCCTGTCTTTTAGCACAAGCATGAAACAAAAAACAGAGTTACGCATAAAATATAGGCAGGAAGTGGAAATAAAACAAAAGTGTCAGGAAAAAGAGAAGGGGTCTAATGTAATATTTGATAAGATATAAATCAGTTCTGCAGGGTTTCCCTTAGAAGGCCATTATAGTACATTAATTGTGATTTCATGCACTAAGTGACAGGGTATATTCCGCCTTGGTATTGAATTTATGAATAAAAGAGCAGTGTCAGTCTCTGCTAACCCTGGTAATGGCATTTAACTGAAGCCTTTGGCTACAGAATTTCGTTTCTTTGGTTTTATTCAGATTCAAATTTCACATGGATAACGCAGGTCTCCTTAACTAAAGGAGGAAAAAGGACACTCAGGCCTGATTCTGCTCTCTGTTTTGTTGGTAACGTCAATGGACATGCACCAGTGTTAAAAAGCAGTGAGCAATCAGAAGCAGGTTCACAAGCTAGACAATTATCAAAGAATTTTTAGTAAGACACAGTGTGAGTGAGTGAATAGGGGACTGTGGACCTAGAAGATATTGTTAGACAAAAATGTGCAATGTGGAATTTCAGTATTTTGTTGTAAGGCAAAACAAGCCTAACCCAAAAGTTAACTTAAAAGAACTCTCTGCCCCACACAGGCCCACATTCTCAATTCTCATGGGAGTTAGGCATCTAAATACCTTTGAGGATCTGGGCCAAAGTTCATATTTAGATGTGAATTTCCCAAATCTTGGGAACTGTGTGATTCAGGTTTTTGGTCCAGGTTTATCTCAAATTTGGTACTTTATCTCTGTGGCCCCTAAGTGTTTGTTTCACCTGTTTGTCCACAATTAAAAGAGACACCATCAGCCAAAAACCTAGCTGATTTTAAAAAATGAGTTTAGAACAGTTTCAGGTATTACACCTGCCCCTGAGTTGTCCTGCCAATTGTTATGATTTTATAGTCACATTAATTTTAAAAAATGTTTTTTCCCCTCTCCCCTGATTCTGAGTGAACAAACCACAGGAGAAACTAAGGGCCATATTTTCCAAAAATAGAAGCCTAAAGTTAGGGTTCTAAATTCACATTTGGACTGCAAATAAATGGCCTCATTCTCTAGAGTGTTAATCACCCAATAGCTCCCACTGACTACAATAAAAGTAGTGGGAACTCACCACTTCTGAAAATCAAGTCATGTGTATCTCAAATTTTGCACATGGAATTAGAGACCACTTTTGAAAATTTTCAAAGTGACTTGCCCAAAGAGGTACAGCAAACCTCATCTCCCTACTCTGTACTCATTCTTCCTGATGGAGCTGATTCTTCATGTGTGTCATTAGTAACAGTAGGATAATTTACCTTCTTGTTTAGGATAACCTATGGAAGCTCTTTGTAGCACAAAAGTGAGAAATTGAGTTAGGAGGGAAAAGAGGAGAAATGAAAAATAAAACGACCCTACAGAGTGGTCTCTGCCAAAGTACTTGCACAGGAGATGGTTCTTCTGACAGTGAGTCTTATTTCCTTACGATACTCCCAGAAAAACTGCCTTAAGCCACCAAATTTCAAGAAACAAAAACTAATTTAAACGGTAATTAAAGTGAAAATCATGAATTTGGGGGCTCATTATCCGCTAGTAGGTTGCACTATAATGCAGGGTACAAATATAGCATGATGTATCATTGTGTCAAATAAGCAAAACTCTGTACCAAAATCTATCAAAAATACCTGCTCTTTTAGCAGAAATCTCTAGCCAGCTCATGGTTTGTTCATTTCCTCCACATAAATAGCTATCAAATCATTCTCTCTTCATTTAAAGCAGCTAGTCTTGTCCTACTTGCAGGTACTGTGCACTCAGAATAATCATATGCTGTATATTCTACAATAATGTATTGGGAGTGATTGAACGTAGGGTAAAAAAATGAATCAACATCCTGTGCTTCCAGTATAATAACATAGAAGTAAAAAGCTGATGTAGATGAATGTCAGAATAATCAGGTGGGTTTCATCAACTGACAGGAGCCTGATCCTGTACCATTGAAGTCAATGGGTGCTTTGCCATTGACTTCAGTAGGCACAGGACCGTGGCCTTGTTGCTTTGGTGAGCAGGGGGTTGGACTAGATGACCTCCTGAGGTCCCTTCCAACTCTAATATTCTATGATTCTATGATTCATAAGTTTCTGTAGCCTTGATTTTGACTATTATGCGTATAGACAAGAGTTGCAAGATTTACATCGTTTGAAGCTGCAGAGGCACTTGCCGGGATTAAATCAATGTCCTAGCAGAGGGACAGCCCTTCTTCAGTAATGCCCACTTTTTCCCCTGCTCCTGTTGCCACTCTAGTGGTTGTGATGGAGAGAGCCGGGATATTTAGCTGACCCCCTGCTGTGAGCAAGTGGGTGGGGAGGAAGCAGAGAGGCTTCTGTCTGTTCCCGTCTATCCCCTCATTCACTGGGCCACAGTAGCTGGCTGGCACACAGGGGGAGTAATCTACCCCACAAAAAAGGGGGTAAAGGTATTTAACGCCCAGCCCTAGAACAAAGGGAATGAGGGGACGAACAGAAGGAATTGTGATTGACTGAGTCACCATTCATCCTTTGGTCTGCTCCCAGGGCAATGCAGCCACAAGCCACCCTTTACTAAAGTAAAGCTACTATCAGGCCTATGGTGTGTTAAGAGGTGCTGTGCTATCAGAAGGGTTGGTTTTGAAAAAGACAGTGAACCAGTTTCTTGAACACTGACCATTAAAAATCCCACTGAAGTTTTAAGAAGAGTACGATGCTAACCAGAGACATTTGAGCCTTTTGTTAGGAAACATGAAAGCAAGCCAAATGCTCCTGGTTTTGGAGTTGCATATCAGACCTAGAAACTGGCTGTCTAGATTTGCCAAAAGATCCATAATTCTGATTCAAGTTTCAAAACCTGCCCCTGCCAGTTTAGTGCATTGACCTGGGTATTTCCTTTATGGTCTCCTCCTCCCACCATGCAGTAGTTTGGGGTTGTTGTTTTCTAATGTATACTTTAAAAAAAAAAATCTGTCCCCTATAGACCTGGCTCCACTTTGCTTTTATCATCTGCCCAGCTCTCAGTCTTATTTCTTACTCCTTCTCATTTTGTTCTTCCTGTGTTTACTGTTCTTTGTTTTCTTTATTCCCTCCCCAGTTGATGGAGTCCCTATGCCGCTTTTACCTCCCCGCTGCTTGGAAGCAGAAGATTCTCTTCTCTCTGACCGGCAGGTTTGGAGCCTATGCTATTGCAGTGCTCCTGGTACTGCAGCTCTCTTGCTGCTGCAGCTGCTCACACCATTTCACTGCAGATTGGAGCAATGTGACTTCCTAGCCTGCACTGTTTGACTGACAGACAGCCAATGTTCAAGGCGCTGAAGAAGCAGAGAGGCAAAACCACACAGAATAGCACTTCAGGAATAGGGAAGACAGTCAGGAAAAGGCTTGAGGGGAGAGGAGGGACTCAGAAATCCCAGCGTTTTACTGAAATCAGGAGAGATTTCCAGTTGCAACTATTAGCAGGGACACCACAAATGCCTCTCAAAACTAGGATGATCTCAGAAATATGGGACATCTGCTAACCCCATGGGTACGGTTGAAAAGAAATAAAACTCCCAGGGAAAGGTCAGCACTTCTGTTAATATCTTTTAGTAAAGCTAAGTGCCTGATTCTGATCTTACAACATTTTTTACATTGGTGTAACTCCATTGATTTTAATGGAGACACCACTGATTTCCACCACTGTGACAGCAGAATTCGGTCTTAAGTGTCCTTTCTGATTAATAAAAGTTGTACGCTCCACCAAACTCTAAGAGATTCACACTCCACAGGTCTAGGGAGTTCCTCCTGTCAGGAGGTTTGATAAGTGTATGTTAGTGCGTACGCTGCCAGCTGCCCGGTATCTCATGTACTTACCTTCCCACTCTGGCAAGCATGATCTGAACAGATGGCTCTACATTGGACAGCTCAATATACAGGCCCATCACATTAATGCCCCTTTTATTTATTGATTGTATTTATATACTTAGATTGGAACATACAGACATAAAAAGAATTCCTTCCCCAGGCTTTAGGCGCTCTAACAGATTAATAATACAAATTAAAAAGAGAACAGTAGCAATCAAATAGATTTTGTTTCTTCAGAGAAAAGCTATCTACAAAACCCAAACTGCCCTCAAAAGTGCCTGCAAAATACTAATTCCTCCCAGTACAAAACCCACAACCCTTATCAGGACTCCCAAACCTAAACGCTCATCAGATGCATGCCAAAAGAAATGGTATTCTAGCACATTCTACACTGATGGGATATTTCAGATCATGGGACTGGGAGCCGATGCCAAAGTTGAGGGGCCCTCTTGAAGAACATCCAGTCAGCAGCTTGCTTTCTCATATATACCAAAGGAGGTCCATCAGAGCACTTCCTCCCCTCTCTGCTGTCCAAGCATTGCTTCTAAAGCATTAATATATGCCTGTCTCAAACAAACGGAACTTAAATTTGGGTCATCATCAGTAAATCCTTTGATAACGTTTATAAAGTACACAGAGATCCTTCGACATTGAAAACAGACATTTGCCAAAAAACATAAATATACACAAAGCAGGAAATAGACTGCTAATGACATTCGCAGGGCATCAACAAAATAAACAAACATACATAACATGCACATCAGGTGGTCATAGTACGAGAGTTGGAATCAACTGAATCTGCAGGGAAAGTGCCTTCAGAGTTTCCCTTTAAACCACACACTGCAAAGCTGCCTAGGCAAAGGAAGCATTCAAAATCAGATCAGTGTGTGAAAATTTTAATTCATATTAGCCGGACAGGTCAGCTGGAATTTTGGTTCAACTGCCTATTTCATCTGCTTGCCTCATATGAATCTGCTTTTCTTACCTCCAAAAAGACTTTCTTCCCTAGGAATTCAAGCTCCTTCAGAGGATGCAATTATCATGTGAGGATCATGCAACCACCTGCCACGCTTTATTGCATAATTAAAGGGGGAGGATGCAGAAAATCTGTCTGATCTGATGTGCTTTCCGAGAACAGTGAAAGATCGCCTGAACAGTTAGGGTGTATTGAACCAAAGCATTAGTGTATTGTAACTAAACAACTATTAGGCCTTTCCATTCAAAGACAAGAGGTGAGGTGTTCTTGAGAACTCCAAATTCCCATGGGATGTAATATGATTCTTCATGGGGGTCTCTGGAGAAGTGAAGTATATATAGTATGTGTATACAAAAGGTTGGGGCTGGGAGTGATTGACTTACAAGAAATGACAAAAAAATACTATAATGCCTTAGGAAAGTTCAAAAGAATTTAATAGAAAATTACAACCTTTCTACAGTCCCTCTCGCCCGAGAATTTAATATATAAGTATATCCTGGCTATATAGTTGCATAGAATAATTAAAAACTATAAAAAGGGTATTGCTCTTTATTATATTCTATAGGTTTTCATAGTAGTTTCTATGCAGCCACATTACATTTCTGGAGAACCTAATATTAAATTCTGTAAGGCTTTTCCATAAGGGAGCCTAGCAGCCATGAGGGAAAGCATGCTTCTGGTGAGTTCCTGAGCAAACACATCAAGTCATTCTGATAATTTGCAGAAGAACAAGTTCTGAAGCTCTGAAGCAACTCTGTGGCCCACATCCAGGCTAGAAATCTCAACAAAGGTGGAAACAAAACAGATCAAAAAGACATTTTCAATCCTGGAGCTCCATCAGTGCAGAGCTCATTGAGGCAGCCATCTTTGCTCCTCACCAACCAGACAGGTGTTGCTCTATCCAAGAGCAGTCAGAGTCATTAAAATTCCCACATGTCACTCAAACACATCTTCTTTGGAAGACAAATTTGAGATTTTATGTACAAAATAAGATCCTCAGATGGATGTTATTCACAGAGGTGTAACCGTGACTGGGAAACTGGACATCAACATGATCAAAGAGTCTTACCTGTTCCACCTTGCTGAAAGAATGTAAATCAATGTTTATGAATTTCACATAGAAGACTACAAATGATAGTAAACCAAATCCATGTCTAAAATATCAGCGTCCTTGAAGTACCTAATCCCATAGGTTTCCTGGAGTACAGATTCCCTCTATGTTAGATTTAGATGTACAAAACAACTCTAAATATGTGACTAAATGTTTCAGGATTTCTAACAAGGGGTCACCTACAATGAACACAATAGGAAATAAAAGTATTGCTTTGTCAAAGAAAGAGAATCATCAGAGAAAGTTACCATACATTTTAGCTGTTAGCCCTGCCACACAGTCCTGCAGGAGATTGCTGGTGTGTGTTAAGAGAATTTTCCATGAAGAAAACAATGCACACGTAATTCTGTACCTTGTAAAACTCAGAATATATGTTCTAGAAGTACAGTACATTTTGGGGAATTATTGGTTAATCAACCATTAACATAAATCAGGGAAGGAAATGAATCTCAGAAACTGCTGATGATTTGCACAAGTAAAAATGGAGTTTGATTAAAAGTTATATTTAGAAGATCATATTCTATTAGGGAGATTCTGCCACCCTAACTCTGATATTGAATAGTAATTTACTCTAGGAGTGGTCGAACTGAGTATTACTGAATATGAGTATTGAAAATCTGACCTTTGGAAGTTGAGGTTGGGAGAAAATGAGGGATTTTTACATTGACATCAGTGGAAGCAAATTTAGGTCAATATACCACATTTTTGAAAATCCCATCCCTAAAGAGTATTTTAGCTATAAATGTTTTCTGTACTCCTTATGACTAGATTTTGCCACTTCCCTGCATACCCCAAAAATGGTGAATAGGCATTTAAGATATCTGGAGACTACAGAATGTGAAGCTCTATGACAGTGAAGCTATACTGAAATATTAAATTTTTTTAAATTAGTTGAATATGAAAGAATCTAGCTTAGTTAACCTATTTGCAATGGGAGACAATCATTTAAAGGGTGTAAAAACCAAAGAGAAAGAAAAATTATTTAGGATGAATGTATAAGCCAGAATTAACAGGAGGAAATTAAGTAAGGGAAACTTTAGGCTGAATATCAGGAAAAAATTCCTGACAATGGGCCAAAATTAACCTTCTGGTAATTCCATTGACTTTGAAGAAGTTATTCAAGGGATAAAATCAGCCCAGTGAAATGCACTAATTTTGGAATAATCTTGCAAGGGAAGTTCTTGGAACCACACCATTTGAAACCTTTAAAACTAGACTAGAAAATGCCCTGTACTGGCAGAGGGCCAGAGACTAGGGCTTTTCCATCTCTGGATTACATGATTCCTTAAAACAATAAACTCACTGTGCTGAACAAAGCTATTAATGTGGCATATGGGCAAGCCTTTGGCAATATTCCAAATTTAACAAAACAGTCAGGCTGCAGACTCACCATGTACTTAAGTTCTGGTGTACAACTTACTTAGTCACCTTAGGTTTCAGCATATATGCACACACAAAGTGACCAAGCTAACCACATTTTTAGGGGGTTCTATTTTTTTCATTTTATAGATGAGGTAGAGAGTGGTGAAGTAACTGGCCCAATGTTACACAATTTGCTGCTAGAAGAGCCAGTGACAGACCCTGACTCCCAGCCCCATGTCTTAACCACATAAAACAATCTTCCTCTTTATACTGACTGTGTTTTAAATGGACCTATACTTGATCATAATGAAGTTGGACATAAAAACTAGGAGGAAGTATTCTGAAGTGCAGAGACTGGAACCACTCCTGTTCAGTCTCAGCAATCCTTTAGCATGTAGGTGCTAACCTTTGGCTAATGCACTCCCTTCAGTCAAAATTGTCACTTTAGTTACAACTGTTTAGTTTAATTTAGTTATTTTTAATTTGAAAAAAACTTGTGTACTGATTTATGCACTTTAAACAAATAATCAAATATGTTGCAAACATGTTTATATTATATATGAAAGAGTGCGTGTGTATGAATGAGAGAAATGTACCTATCCCTGCAATCAATGGTGCACGCCATATTGGATAACACCACCACCCTTCTGGAGCATAAACATGAGTAGAGTTGAGTGACTGATTCACATTGAATAAGTTATTTGATTAGTTTTCCGTCTGTTTGCCCATGGGACATCCACTTAGCCAATCCCAATGTCCTTTTATGTATTTGTTTTAAAATTAAGTGAACATTGATCAAATTTTTTACTCTGTGGATGGACCCCAAATATTCAAACTCTGTTGCTTAGCTAGTCAAGTCAGAGGCACATAGGAATTGTCATATGGCATCAGACCACTGATTCATCTACTCCTGCATGCTGCCTCTTAGGGCCATGGACTAGAACCTGGGCCTGCAGAGCTTGGGACAGCTGGTGTTCCCGCAGTGCCACCAGGAGGTCATGAAGTGCTACAGCCACGAAGCACTGTGGAGAGTGGGTGCTGCAGGAAGTACCAACTCCAGGAGCCAGAGTAACAGTACACTGAGGCCCTCTGATTGCCCAAGTGTTCTATTTAACCCTGAGGGTTGCCCCAGGAAGTTGTCTGGGCAACGATACAGACTTCAGTGTGCTATGACTCAAGACTTCACCTTGTTTCTTGCTCATCGATCCCAGCCTAACCCTGACCATGATTCCTGCCTTCTGATTCCATCCTGGTACTACCTCTGACCTCCGGTTTCTGACCCCGACCTGACTGACCCCGACTCTTGCTTGCTGAACCTGGCTCTTGCGATTTCTCTGATTCCTGCTCAGCAACTACCATCCCTGACCTTCAGACCTGAGCTCAGCTGTGACTGCCTATGCCTGGTCTCTTACAGTGCCAGATGTTTCAGAAGAATGTTCAAGAAACCCTGCAGTATGCAGTTATGGAAAAATTTGACTATAGAGAAGATTTTTATCAAATTTCCAATAGTCAGAGGTTGGCATGTGTCCTGAAGGAACGACTTATTCCTTCCAAAAGTCTTGGGTTTTTATTTTGTTTGTGAGGTATGGGGAGGGGTTAATCCTTACATATGTAATTCGGGGATTTTATTATCCACATAAATGTTCAAATATTTTTAATCCTGCTAAACTCTTGACCTCAGTATGGAACCCAGTATCTTGTAAAAATCAGTTCCATAGGCTGAATATGCATTTTGTGTAAAAGTATTTACTTCCATTATGTTTATATTTGCTGCCTTTCTGTTTCATTGAATTTCCCTGTGGGCTTGTATTATGAGAAATGGTGTACCTGATGTCCAATTGATCTTCTCTATATCATTAATTATTTTCTATACCATTACCGTATCTCTATGTATGTCTCCTCTATCAAGTGAACTGCCCCCGTCATGTCAGCTGGTATTGTGGCTGATCTCTGATTGGATGAATGCAAACATTTTTGGCAAGAATTTAACATTTAGTTTCTGTGAATACTCATCCATTCAACTTTAAAATTCACTATCCACAATTATTTTTGCAAATAAAACTCAATGACTCAAACATTTGCAGGGAAAAAAATATACACACACAAAAGGGGGAATGAACATAACGGAAAATATACTCAGCTCTAAATATAACGTGTGGGATGCCTAAACTGAAAAAGGGGAAAAGCACGCTAAGGACCAAGGGTTGCTCCTACCCTCACTGAAGCCAATGCAAAACTCCCCTGGACTTCTGTGGTACAAGATCAGGGTCCCGATCCTGCAAGCTTTTACAGTGAAATTACTCCTATGAGTAGTCTTCCTGAATGCTAAGTTATTCATTTGCTTAAAATTTTTTTCAAGATCAGGATGTAAAAGATGGAGCAGAGGGAGAAAGAGGAAAGAAAGTGTTACCAAAGAACTCTATTAGATAGACTTGTCTCTGAAATGGTTTCCACATTTGTGAGTGGAAGAGCATTTGGTTTGATTTGTTGGCTGATGCTGTAAACTTTGAAACTTTTGTGATTATATGAATCTAATTTCTCTGTATATTTGTTCTTTAAAGACCTACCAAACTCAAAAACTCAACTGACGTGCTAGTGTAAAGAGAGGAAAATTCCTGTGCCTGGTGAGAAAACCAGAAGCAAGAATCCTTCAAGTGTCAGCCTTATCAGAAAATCCATGGAGGCTTATCAGAAGATATATATCCAGAGATTTTCCAGCTGCCTTTCTCCTTAGGCCTGAAAGTTTGATATCATTATGGGACATTTTCAAGGCGGCGGTAGCAGCAGCTTAATCTTTTCACAAGATGTAAATCAGTTTCAGCAATTATCATAATAGATAGTTTGCTCATGTTTTCTTGCTGGGAAAAAATACCATGTCTTATAAATTCTTCAGTGCTGTAACATCAAAGAAGCAGGGTTGGCATGCAGATTTGGAGGGGAAGAGAGGCTAATTTGATGAGGGTGTATATTTGATAGAGATATCATTTAAAAGACCATCCTGAATGGTATCTCAAAAGCATTGTATGCCAGGCTGAGTATTGAAATCCTATGATTGGGAATGAAATGCCTGTAGACCAAAGGTACTTGCTCTTATAGAGCTGGAGAGACATCTCATCATTTAATGGAGTCATGGGGAGCCAAAATGTTCTGGACTGACATCATCATGTATTGTGGAGTCCAGTAATATGTCAGGGCAGGATTCTCAGCCCTCCTTTGACAGCCCAAAAGGGGACAAAGCTGGCTTAACTCACCTCCTGGAGATTTCCGCTACAATGGAGTCATTCCCAAGTGGAGCAGAGGTGAAATAGCACAGCAGTTCACCACCACCTTTCCCTCAGCCACCAGCACAGGAAGTATGGCCAAGGAAAACTAGGTATGGTCAGAGTGCTACTGGTTCTGACAATCCCCAGTTGCTGGAAAAAGCTTCTTGTTGCCATATGCAACTGCGCATAATTTAGAAGAGCCTAGTTCTGTGCTGACCCCTGCTTGAGAACATGAGCCTCAGCATACCAAGTGTTATCACTGACTGATATCTATGATAACAAATTCTCCATTGGAGGAAATAACTGCTTTAGTGCAGGCACAACTGTGACTTTTTAATGGCAGCCACAGTACTGACGCAATCTTCTGATGAAAGGACTGCAAAGTTATGCAGACATCACACCATGATTTTGTAATTCTTCACTATTATTTCCTATTAACAGTAGTATCCATAATGGATTAGGCACTTTCCAAGCAGAAAGGAAGGCAAAGTTCCTCTGTGTAGGAGCTCACAATCTCCTCTCTCATGCCTTCTTCCTGAACTGTTAGAAAGTAGAGAGGTTTTTCTCCTGTCTCTGTTTCCTCTTCAGAGTCTCTCCAGCGTATTTCCAGGGATACAGCTGCTCTGATACATAACAAGCATTGTGGGGAGTTGTCAGGAATCGGGGCCTGCAGCAGAGCTAATCTCCAGGTTGACTGGCCACATCACCCGATTGGCTGGAGTGGGCCAGCAGGCCAGCTCTTAAACCAGTAGCTGCAGCAGCTTTCTGGTTGCTCAACGCTCATACCCACCACCAGGTCTGCTTCTGCATTACCTTGTTCTGGCTGCTCTGGTCTTGCACCCAGCCTTGCCTCTGTCCTGCCCATGGCTTGAACCCCTCCTTGTCTGATACCCTGCTTGCTCCTGTTTCTGACCTCTGGCTTGACCCAGGACTTTGGCCTCTGACAACTGACCCTGGCTTGACCCTTGGCTGTGACATCCAGTTCTTGCCCTCTGGTTTCACTCTTGGCTCTGGCTTCTGACTTCTGACTCTGGCTGTGACCTTAGTTGTTGGTTCCTGATGCCTGCTTCAACCACTAGGCTTGGTGCCCGCTTCAACCACTAGGCTAGACCACCTTGTCCTGATCAGCTGATTGAGCAGCTCCTAAAATTAGGGCCACAATTTTTTGGCACAAGGTCCTAATAAGGTCTCACTGGAAATGGTGGATGATGTCCAGAACCTGCTGGTGCAAGTAACCACGCTGTAATCACAGGGCTTGGCTTAGCTTCCGTCCTCCTGGAACAGTCCAGCCCCATCTTGTAACAATTAGACGCATTCATTCGAGCCATGTCTGTTAGTTTTTGACAACCCCAACCGTGTGTGGACTGCTGAAACAGCCCTTCTGGCCCTGCAGCCAGGACATCAGCCCATTGCCAAGTATGCTGCTGAATTTCATTGTCTGGCTTTTGAGGTCGGGTGGAATGAGGTGGCACAGCACCACCCATGCCGCCTGGGATTAAATGAAAATATAAAGGACAAGCTTGTGTGGGTGGAGTCACCGTCCATTTTGGACAATTTGATTGACTTGTGCATGAGAATTGATGATTGCCTCACAGAGCAACTCTGAGAGCGTACCTCGATTTTCTAGAGGTTGCTATTCATTCTGCCCACAATTCTCCAAGTGCGCAGGGCTTCTCTGAAATCAGAGTTCTTGCAAACCAAACAGGTTCACATGCATCTCTCTGACTCAAAAAAGCGCTAACATCAGGTGTTAGGCTTGTGCTTATATTGTGGGGAATCCAGCCATCTTACTTGTACTTTTCCAGCAAAGACTCAGACATAACCAGGGCTGGGAAATGCCAGTTTTAGCCCTAAGGCGTGGGTCCAGCCAGAGATGGTCTTCTTCCCCCTCCAGCAGTCCAGAGTCAGCACAACAGGAACCCCAAGTCAGTTTCCGATGCAACTCCAAATGCCTCTATTGATTTGACTATTGGTAAATTCTGAGATTCACCTAGAGGCCCTAGTCAACTTAGGGGCCTCAGGTAACTTTAAGGTTTGGACTTTGCTAAGACCCATGTGGTTCCCCCCATATGCAAGATCTGGACAAGACTGTTGATGGGTCTCCTCTCTCCTTGGGACTAGTAACCCACCAGACCATGCCAGTAACAGTTATCACCGTTATCTCCAGGGGCAGAAGGAAATGCTCCAATTTGGATTAATCTTAGGTAGGCCCTAGGTTATCAGCCACGACCTGTACATTCACTGGGGGAAGTGAACCCTACACTTTAACTCCTGGCATTGCCAGCTATCCTGACTTCCAGGATCTGAGAATCAGATCGTATGCTCTGCAGTTCATATCACCCACTGGAAGACCCTCAGGCAGCAAGACTGCCAGGACCCTCAGCAGCCCCTGAAGCTCTGCCTGCCACAGCCAGGATCCCCCATAAATACTGTGACTTTGCCAGTGTTTTTGACAAGAGGAAAGCTGACATGCCATCCCCACATCAGGCTTATGATTGCCCAATTGATATCAGCCTAAAGCAGAGATCCCAATTGGTAGAGTGGCCTTGGGAGGATGCAAATTCCATGATAAAGTCCATGGAAATAATGGCCCAAGGCTGAAGTGGAATGGGTAAACTATGGAGGAGATCTAGTGGTCTCGAACCCAAACTTTGGGTTCTCCATCTGTATTTGCAGGCAAACCTTCAGAAAGGTTTCATCCACCCACCCATATCCCCAGCAGGTGTTCTGATCTTTTATGTCAAGAAGAAGGATGGCTCTTCATATTTACTATCGGGCCCTGAACAAGGTGGCCATATGAAACTGCTTCCCACTCCTCCTTGTCAACAAGCTTTTAGATCAGCTACGTATGGCCTGTATTTTCACAAACTCAGATCTGTGGTGACCTATAATCTGGTGCGTGTGTGAGGGAGATGAGTTGAAGACTGTCTTCCATACTCGAAATAGATTAATGAATCTATGAATGAATGACTATCTAGTCATGCAATTCAGCCTATGCAACATTTCAGCAACCTTTCAACAATGTATGAACAATATATGTTGGACCACTTTGTCATTATCTACTTTGATGACATCTTGATTTTCTCCAAAGACCCAGCTCTTTATGATCAGCATGTGCATAGTGTTCTTGAAAGACTATGACAGAATCATCTATATGCCAAGCGAGAGAAATATGAGTTTAACCGGGACATCCTTGAATTTCTTGGATATATCATCTTGCTCAACAATTGGCAATGGACCCCTTCAAAATGACAGTCATCGCAGATTGGGTGGCGCTGAAGAGCATCCATGGAATCCAATATTTCATAGGTTTTGCTAATTTGTATAGACACTTTATCCCAAGATTCTCTGCTTTGGCCAGTCCTCTCACAACTTTGCTGTGAAAGATAGTCCGGTTTTCATGGTCCCTAGAAGCACAGGCCGCCTTTGATAATTTGAAACAGAAATTCATCAAAGCTCCTAGCTTGATCCACCCAGACCATTTATGGTGGAAGCAGACACTTCAAACTATGGTTTCCATTTTCATTCTCATCCAGAAATCCCCACCAAATTGTCAATGCCCTCTGCTACTGAACTCATGGCCACATCTAGGCTATGTTCAGACTGATGGCGGCAAAATTGCTGCCGCCAGATCAATCTTTCTTGATCGAGTGAGCGGTCACTGAGACCTGCTCAATCGATCAGGAAGTCGACTGAGTAAGTCCACCCCCTCAAGTAGTGTAGCAGTGTGAACAGCGCTCAGAAGGGAAGCACAGCAGTTGACGTCAGTTACGCAAACTACGTTGCGTAGTTTGCATAACTCCCATCGACTGCCGCTGAATCGCGCGGTAAGTGTGAACCAGCCCTAGCAGGTATACCAAGAATTCCAGAGGCAGTTAGAAGTCACCAAAGCAGCCCACAAATGGTATGCTGGCTAGTCCTGCCAGCCAACACCTGGCTTTAGAATCATGGAGAAGGTGTGGTTGTCTGCCTGGAATCTGCGATCAACTTGCCCCTCCATGAAGCTGCACCACAAGTGGCTGGGGCCTTTCCAGATCACAAAACAGAGAAACCCAGTTACAGTCAAGTTACAGCTACCATATTCTCTCAAGATTCACCCAGTCTTCCATGTCTCTCTTCTAAAACTATTAGTCAAGAATCCCTTCCCAGTCCGCACTACTCCCCGTCCTCTGCCTGTAACTCTTTGGGGCCAAGAAGAATATGTGGTTGTGCAGACTCTAGGCTCTCATTGGGTGCAAGGGAAACTACCATGTCTAAGTGACTGGGATGGGTGCTACCCGGACAAATGTTCATGGAAAGCTATAGAACACATCAATACCCTGGATGTCCTGTGTGCCTTTCATCATGTCTAGCCTGGCCAGGCCCCGAGGCCCCTTAGATGGCTCCCTCAAGGGTGGAGGAGTTCTGTCAAGCATGAGGACCTGCAGCATAGCTAATCTCCAGGCAGCTGGATCAGTACAGCTGGCCTGCAGCAGGCTGTATGATTGTCTACACTGCCTAATTGGCTGGAGGGGCCAGCAGGCCAGCTCTTAAGCCAGCAGCAGCAGCTCGCTGGCTTCTCAATGCTTATGTTGGACTCTGCCTGCTCCTGCATTGCCTTGTTCCTGCTGACCCTGCATTGCACCCAGCCTTGCCTCTGTTCTGCCTTGAACCCCTCCTTGCCCAATACCCGGCTCTGGTTCCTGACCTTCGGCTTGACCCATGGCTATGGCTTCTGACTACTGACTCAGGCTCTGGTTCCCAATGACTGCTCCAACCACTAAGCCTGCTGTCTGCTCTGATCACTAGGCTAGATCGCCCTCATCCCAGTCAGCTGACAGAAGTCCTCCAGCAATCAGTGTTCTACTCTCTCAGACAATTCAGAGCAGGAGAAATCCCTGTCCAACTTGTAGATTCTGTGAGAGCTGGGTGTATTGATGTGGTAGATTCTGGAACACAGAGTTAGTCTTTCCAAAGAAAAGAACAAAATAACCTCCTGTTAGGGAAGACATGAACAATAGTTCCAGAAGCAGCTTATGTATTTATACCCCAATGAGCAATATGTTTTTACCATAAGGAAATGGGTAGGAATAGAGGAAATGGAATTGAACGTGAAAGAAAAAACAAGTAAAAATTACACTTTTTTTTTCCCTAAGGAGTCCATGTGCTAATGATTATCTTCTGCTACCATGGGAGGATGCAGAGGAAAGCCAAGATCCACTGTAACCATTACAAGAACAGAACAGAGTAGCATTAATGGAAATTTGGCCAGTCTGGCAGATATTGTAAAACACTTATAGCTCAAGCACCATGAGTCCTAACACAGCATCTTGGTCCTAACACAAACTTCAGTCTAACAATATCGAATACCAGGAAAAATTGCAGTTGCTTCTACAGAACCTTGCTTGTGACCAACTCTGGAAGAGTTATATTCCTAAGATAAATGTACATCATCACAGAACAATGACAAACACTAGCTTATCTGCAAAGACAGTGCGTTCCAATTCTCAGCATCCTTTGCAATGAGGGAGATGTGCTGTGACTGTGGAGCTGCTAAGGAATTTACACGGCTCGAAGCTCAAGAATTCAGGAATAGTATATCTTTTTGAAAGGCCACTAAAAATGGCATCCTAATAACATCTGCAATTAAAATTGTTTAATGTTGGAAGGACTCCTCCAAGGAACATGTGGATCATAAGACTCATTCCATTCTCATGACTTCAAAATTTGAGAGGGCACATATGCCTACAGAAATAATAGAACTGACTCCCTTCCTGAATATGAGAATACTTTAAACATTTAAAAAATATTTTAAATATGAAAATACTTTAGTTAAAAGTGATAAATGGTAAATGTTTATGCAGTGCTTCTGAAATGAGCTCCAGGTATAGGCAGGGATCCACTCCTGCAGAAGTTCCCAGGATCACAGGCCTTCTTTCTTTATATTTATTTTTTACATAAAATTAATACATTGGCTATCCTTTCTGTGTATCTGTGTTAAACTGAATTAAAAAATTAAATTGCAAAAAAAAAAAAAAAAAATTAAGGAAGGGTGGGATGGCTTAGGGGCTCCATAATGAGCTACTGGGCCTTTCATCTCCAGGTATCAGTTCAGATACACTTCATCAGACAGTTGTGCATGCTCTGTGTGAAATGAGTTTGGGGGTTTCAGATCAGTTCCCAGTGGAACAGTGTCCACATCATGAAAACTACCATCACAAGTGGTGCTAAAGTGTTATTCTTGTTGCACTCTTGGCAGAGAGGCCAAAGACTGAAAGAAACATTAAAATTGAAGAGATGACCGGGTCCCTCCTGCTCTCAGTTGAGGAATTCAGGCAGGGCAGGGCAGTGGGGGGGGGGTGGTATCTCATGCTGCCACGGCCCTTGTTGTAGATGTTCTGAGGATGCAGAGGTGACCTTGATAGCCTGGCTCCTTCAACCAGAATTACATTCCCATAAAAATGACAATGGAGGGGTTTTGTGCAGCTTATTGTACCATAAGCAAGTATGACAAAAGGGCAAAAGTTGAAGAATATTTGAATTAAAGAAAGCTGGGTAAAGGGTTAATATGGATTTGTTAATTATCTCTTAAGAATCTGCTCAGATGGGCTCTGTCTCTGCATGCGTGCACACACAACTACTTGCTTCAGTACCTAGCTTGAATAATAAGGCACAACAGGGCACGCGTTGTAAAATAATTGCACTCCCTGGGTGTATTGCGAGACATGATTCCTAAGGGCAAGTGCCATCAACAACCTGAGAAGTGTGATTATGGTCCAACAAGGCTTGCCCTGTTGAGTCTTACAGCAATTATAAAATCTATGTATCTGTAGTGTTACAAACACGGAGGGAAGATGGGGGAAAGACAGGAGATGCTTTTAAAAGTCTGTATTCTGGCAGTGAAAGTTTAAGATGCCATACCTGCTGCTGGGACTCACCATTATCCAATCAGATGGCTCAAGGATATGCTCTGTGACACATCTCAACCCTATGCTAGAATATTGTAGGAATTAGCTACATTTGTCAATGTCCCTTGAGCTCTCTGGAGATAGATGAGACCATGAGCGGTACAGAGTGTATCAAAATACAAACCTCTCCCAACATGAAAAAGATTTGTGAGGTATCCCTGGGACAGTTAACAATCAACTCCTCTGCCAAAGAGGTAAATTTTCAACAGATCATTCACAACTGTAGCCAAGAGGCTCCTGCTGAAGTAGAAGAGACGGCGCTCTTCTTGACTGTGCCATACACTATCTTGGGTAAATCACTGAACCTCTCCATGCATCAGATTCTCCATTGACAAAGGTGGGGATAATAATACCTGATTTATAGGGCTTCATTAAGGCTTAATTAATTAAAATCTGCAAATCACTTTGAGATCCTCAGCTGGAAGGCAGCATAGAAGTGCAAAGTATTATTTTTTAAAATAAATGGGAGTGGTGTGGTTGCCACTTCATGAAGTGGTTTGAAAATGTAAACATGTTATTTGTAAAATGGTGCATAACTGCAGTAAGCAAAGTGGAGGGGGAGAGAGGACTTGGAATAGGCTAGAAAATAGGCAGGGCGAAAGAGCCTAGAATGATAGGACCCATTAAAACAAAAATATTCTTTTTCCTGTGAAGGGTTCCAGGCAGAAGTCTTGTAAACCTTACTGAGAGTGTTTGTTTAGTAATGCCAGAATGAATTGGGGGCACTGGTGGGGGTGTGGACTAATCACAGAGAAATGTAAGGCATTTGACTCTAAAGCCAGTGCCTGCAGGAACAGAATGTATCATGTGTGTTCAGAAAGCTCTTTCACCTTGAATGAGAAAGATAACTTCAAACAAATGAAGTGATTGTGCACAAATTTAGATGAAATCGGATTCCTTTCCAAACCACACGGGATTAGGTGCCTTAAAACAGTCCTTGGACAAAAGCTAAGCTAACACAGACATTGTAGCTTCATCCAGTTTTGAAAAGGCAGGAGGATTGTATGTTATATTAAATTCAGCCAGCTTTACAGCCAACATCTGGATGCAGGGACAGCTGTAACTGTGTTGTGTAATGGCTGTGAAGTGCAGAATGAAAACATCTTAAGAATCAGCCCCGCAATATCTAATCGTCAGCCAGTCAAAACATATTGGAGCTAATGGATATTAATCACTGGAAACTTTACATGCATTTAGTAAACAACGCCTATTACAATAGGTTAAAAAAAACCCTGTGCTTTGAAATAGCATCTTATCTATAAGCTCATTGAAATCAGTTGGAGTTTTTCCATTCACTTCAGTGCCATTTTGCTTTAGGCCTTTTAAAGATCAGTTAACAGTTCAAAATAATTTAATTCTATTACCCCAATTTCTGTACTAGCAGGATTGCAAAAAATATATATGTTGCAATGCAGAAAATAACACTTGAGTGTTCTAAATTTGCAAAGCCATGCAACCAACAACTTACTATGTTGTACTGTTGCCTTAACTGGTGGGGGGAAGGAGGTGGAGAAAGTATGTGTAAAATGATCAACATACTAATAAACCCCAAGGCACACCAGAGGCTTTTAATATGCAGAATGTTTAAAATATTAAACAAATAATAATAATGGAAATCAGGATATGATGAAATGGTTTTTATAATCACTTCTGAAAGTTTCTCTCCCAAATTTGTTCAAACTGTTTTGTAGTCAGCTCACAAGCAGAAGAAAACACAGAATATATTTTAAAGTGACCCTCAAGGATATAAATAAAGCTATGCTTGTTCACTGTTGTTTGATTTTGAGCTTGTTGAGTTAGACCAAGTACATTTGAAATGAATCAAGATGTTAAACATCTGCCTCCTGTTATTAGAAAATTCTCTTCCTATTTATAAACAAATGCTTTGTTGGGGTTAGGCTGTGGATTCCATTACTCTGTGGATTTGCATTTCCTTAGCAATTTGAACTTCAGGCCACAAGTAAAAGGTACATTATAAATCTTCTGGAATCTATCAATGAAGGCAGAAAAAAAAGAGTAATTAGTTAACAAACAGCACAGGCCATTTGCTTGGCTTTACATGGTTGATAACTGACTGCATGCTACAAGCATAGCACTAAAGAAAAAATGGATTCATGATTTTTAGCACAAAGATAGTTTTTGCCTATTTATTCATGTTAAACAACACATATATTTGTGTGATTGGAAAGCACGCTTACGTCAAATCCCTACCCTTTCTGTAACGATCTTGAGGGTTCATTAAAGAATAAACTGTTGAAGGAATAAAATAGAAGTTTAACAACACAGATGGGAGTGACTCCCAGGTGTGTAGATGGGAGCAGCCGTGTTAGATCTCACGTAGGACACATCTCCCAATTCACACAACACTGTCCCATGCTAGGGAGTGTCTCTAAATCACAATCTTCTACAAGCATATCTCTACACCTTCCATTCTGTCTAGGTTCACCTCTCCTTCTATTGATATGTCCTCGTGGATGTCCCACCATAAACATGGCAAAAACAGAATTTCTTATCTTTCCTCCTAAATCCTCTCCACTTAATTCATCTTCATGGACAGCTCTACTAATATCTCCTTCACTGTAATTTGCAACTTTAAGGTTAATTTGGATTCCTCCATTTCCTTCTCACCTCACGTCTAGGTTCTCGCCAAATCTTGTTGCTTCTCCCTCTGATGTTTCCAGTATGTGCCCCTTATCTCCATCCTCACTACCAAAGTCCTGGTTCATGCCACACAGTTCTCTCTCACCTGGACTAATGTAACTTCCTGACTAGCCCTCTTTCACACCCTGGCCGAAATGGCCATCTACAAGACCAGTGAGAGGAGGTTGGCAGGGGAGCACTCTGCGACTGTGGGGCCTACTTCCATCCCCTCGTGCACTCGCATCCAGGCGGAGTCCCTCTGGACAGCGTCCGCTGGCTCCCTTGACACCTTCCAGGAGTAGTGGGTGCTGTCCGGGGTTCTCTGCTTGGTGTCGCGTTCCGGCTCCCTCCGTTTGACCCTTTGACCCTCACGCCCGTCTCTGTTTTTGTATTAGTTGTCCCACGAAATCAGTTGAGTCCTGGGTCCAGTGGCTCCTCCCTTTAAGCTGGGGGAGGGACCTTTAGCAGTGGGTGGGTGGAACTCAAATAGTAGCCCTCTTTCACACTCCAGTCTATCCAACATTCAGCAGCTAAAACACTCTCTCTGCTGCCACATTAAAAATGTCACTCCTCCAGTCCCTTCACTGGTTTCTTGTCTCTTCATAAAGACTCACTTTTAAAGCCCTAGGCCATGCTTTGCCTGCCTACAGCTCATCTCTCTTCACTCCTCCATTAACACCCTTTGTTCTAGCTACACATCACTTGTTGCCCCCTTGGACCAGTTTCTTCCTCACGCTCTCAATTGTGTGCTTTTTCTCCATACAGCTCGCTACACCTAGAACATCCTAATTCATGTGCACAAAGCACCTTCACTCCACTCCTTCCGATCCTGCCTCAAAATCAGCTTTCTACCATTGGTTTCCCCGCATGTTCTACTAACTCCAATCCCTTGAATGGCTGTAACCACAGTTTAAAAATACTAGAATTTACATGATTTGTTTCTGTATAGTGCTTTTGCTTTAATCCCCATGCATCTATTCCCTACTCCACTCCATTATCTGTGTTAATGCTGTATGTTTGTTTCATTAAGGGCCTGATGCAAAGTCCACTGAAGTCAAAAGGAATCTTTCCATTGAAATAAAAGGCCTTTGGACCGGGCCCTTAAACTGTAAATTCTATGACAGGGACCACATCTTTTTTCTTTACTCTTTTTAAACAGTGAGCAAGTCATTGTGCATTAATGTGTACTAAAAATAAGCCTCCTTCATAGAATACTTTCAATTAGCATGTTCATGACCAAAAAACGTAACAATGGGGCATGAGTGGATTGGTTTCCATTTCAGCCTGATCCAAATCACACTGAAGCCAATGAGACTGTTTGAACTTCTCCAGTGGGTTTTGGATCAGGGCGTACTATCATAGAAACTAGGGGCACGATCCCGTGTGGCTTCCCTCGTCAACCATTGACTTAATCACAGTGGCCAATTGGCTTACATTTTTCCATGGTGAAGCAGAGAATTAAGAAGTTAAGAAGAGTTTAGAAGAGTTAAGAAGGTCCTGGTCTCCCTCAGCAATGCATGTCCTCCTCTTCTGTCATCTGATATGAACATACAGCATAAAAATAGAACTGAACACCAGAATTCAGAGGAAGATAAAAATCATCGGCATAATTTTGAGTATAATGTTACTCTGTATAATTATTCAAGCAGTATAACAAAGCTAAGTGAATAAGTCATAGAAAATAATTTACTCTGTACATTTAGCCTTTTTCTCCTGTTTACAAATTGTTCATGAGCAGCTTACTGTTTTCTCAAATTTACTGACTATCTAAAGTTATCAGACAAAAAATATTTTATGCAAATAATTCTTGGTCTGTAGATTGCCTAGAAGCAGTTCATTGTACTCAATATAAAACTGCATATTGTTTGATTTTACACAAGTCCCATGATATGTTTCTTTTCTTGGATTAGGTGAGTGCAACGTTTAAGGCCTATATGAAAATCAGGACCTATATGTATACCTGATGTAAGAAATATCGCTTGTATAAATATTCAATATATCCTGATGGCTGTTTAACCAAATAAAGCAATGGAAAAATATACAAATCTGCTATTGATTACCTGTGGCCTCATCAGCAAAAGTATATAGTACATTCCACCAAATACATGGCTATAAATATGATGAATATATTTAAGAATACCCTACATATGGGTATTACTTTCAGAAGATATTTTAATGATAGTCAACACAATATATTGCACATGTTAAAATTATATTTGCCATGTCTTTGCAAAATTATATTTACAACAGGTTTCCTCTCTCTGGGTTACCGCACAGGCCGAGGACTGTCTCGACCCTATATTCCTGGGCAAGGGTGTTTTGGCCTGAGTTAATGCAGAATTTTTCTGCAATGTTTTAAGAGATTTCAGCACATCTTTGGTGCTTTTCTCACAGCATTATTCTGCCTGTTTCTCCCATTGTTCTCTTGGAAACACCCAAAGGTATTTTCTGTCTATCTTAAAAATTTCTCACTTCTTAGCAGAAACTGATGCCTTTAGTCTGGCTGTATGACTCCACTAAGGTCAGCTTCCCTGTTTATGGCACTGATCCAAAGCCCATTGATGGGAATGAAAAACATCCCATTGACTTCAATGAGCTTTGGATCAGACCTTCAGACAAGTTTCGACACATTGTCTATGTAATTTATTATATCTTTTCCACTCTGCAAATTTTTGCAAGGATTTGGCCCTTTCTTTTCACCAGGGATCCCAAAAGCGGGAACACTTTCCCAGAACTTAAAGAGAAGTCATTTTTTTAGCCAAGGGTTGAAGGCCTGCAAACTGCAGCTGTCTCCTGACACAAATGCTGTGTGGAGCCCCCTTTACTATAATGATGGAGGTCTGGAATTACTGTTAAGCGTCTACTTCTCCACAACAACAACAACAGAGAGGCTAGCCCTGGAACGTCTCTTTCATTCATGCCACTCAGTATCCCACATATTTATTTCCACAGCTTCTTCCCTGGTGCTGACCTGCTCAAAGGTGGCAAGAGCACCGAGGTGAGTCCAAGGACCAGTGAGTGACTGAGAAAGAAGCACTTGGATTTATTCTTCCATGAGTTGAACTGAATGGCATTTTACCTGCCTGAACATGAATCTTGTCTCTTGAGTTATGGATTTCTTAAAACAGTTGATGAGTTCACAAACGTCTGTAGCAGAGCAGGGAGGATCATATTATTAGCAGCACTATTATTCTATGGTATTGTCTAGACTAAACCTGGTCTCTGACTCAAATTTCAACCCCAGTCCCCCTTCCGCCCACACACAACTCAGTCTGACTTGATCCAACGACCCTACTAGCTGTAATCCAGCTGTAATTAGGATCCAAACTTCGTCATTTTGTAGTGAGGATGCAAGTCAAGCCAGAGTCAGCAAGTCTACATTAGCATGGCTGTGAGACACGCACCTGGCACTTGTAAACCCCAGGTTTATAGTGCAGTGTGGACACTGAAGCTTTGTGAAGAGACCACAAAACTTCTAGCAGCTCCCTTCTCCTTTGTCTCCCCCCCCCCCCCTTGCTTTAGGGAAGGCAGGGTTTAAGTATACCTGGAATACCCCTTAATTGGGTCCAAGTGTCTCTAATTGACCTGCAGTAACCTCTCCTCTGCCTGTAGGGAAAAGGGCCTTTAGCATTCTAGGGCTCACATACTGGCCCTGGTATACCCTTTTGGAGGGCTGGGGGAAGTGCTGCTGCCACCGCTGGTGCTCGGGTGCCCTGCCGGCCTGCTTGCCTCCCCCATAGCCAAGAGGGAGAAAGTGAGTGAGTGGCCCCTCCAGCACCTCCGCTGCTACCACCACCACCACCATCTGCAGAAGAGCCTTTCCTGGCCAGCTGCTTCCTCCTACTGGGGGTGCCCCTTCCTTGCTGCTGTCCCCTGCCCAGCCCCACTGCTTGGGGGCCCCCCGTCCCCATAGCTGCCCCTGCTGACCAATCCCTTCCCTCCCCCTCCCTCCCTGTGGTTTGTCTGTTGGGTGGTTTGTCTGTTTGCCCCACCCTCCTTACTTTGACCTCTGTGCTGGTCTGTTTGTTTGCCCTGCCCCGGTCCCTGTGTTGGTTTGTTCCCTGCGCTGCCCAGCTTCAGCAGTTTGCCCCTGATCCTTCCCAGCCCTGCTTCAGCCCCATGCCCCCGCTCTTCCCCTGCCTGCTGCTGCTTCCCCCCTGCTCCTGGCCCTCATTTAATTGGCTCCCCCTTTTTAGTTGACCATACACTGCACTCCCCTACATTGGTTTAGCCCCTGCCCCCCTGTGCAGCCGAAGGAGCCGGTGTTCCACCTAGGGCTGGTGAGTTCATTGCCCCTGTACCCCCAGCTGGTTTGGCCTCTCCATATTCCCTTGTATTGTATTCCCGGCACTCAGCTTAGTGGGGAGGAGCGGTTGTCCCCCCTGTCCTTCCCCCTCCCAACCCCGTCCCTTCCCCCCCCTCCCCTTCCTTCCCTCCCACCCCCCCAAACCTACTCCTACCCCCCTCTCAGGATGCCAGGCCCCCCTCCCTAGACACTCCCGCCCCTCCCTCTCGCCCTGACAATCCGTCCCCACCCGTGGTGACTGGCCTCGCTACCGCTGCTGGGCTGCCAGGCACAGGTCCCAGGGTACTAGCAGTGGACACCTTGAGTAGAAGCTCCAGGGACTCTACTGTTGCCACACCTCCTGCCCCCGCTCCGGGGAGCGCACCTTCGGCTGTTAGAAGGGTCAGGCTCACATGCCACCATCATCTTGCAGGAACACAGCAGGTGCTGTGAGAGATCCCAGGAACAGGGAATCTACCTGATTGTGTTCTGAAACCTCTCATACATTATGCCCAGGTGTGCAGAACCAGGCAAGTATCAGCACTTCTCATTTATTACATTGCCTACCCTTGGCTGGACACGTTGTTCCTGCTGTGGCTGCCTCCACACCTGCCACACTTGTTTCCTGGTCCTGCAGTTATTTTTTTCTGCCAGGAGAGAGACCTTTTTTCTGGTATTTGTTCACACTGTCTGCCTGAGTGACTAGCCGCCATTTTAAATTAATCTACTTTCTCAGTACGTGTAGTGGAGTTCTGCTGTTTCACTATTTCAGAATGTCTTGCTGTATCTATAGCTTCACACAAGGTAAGGTTGCTTTGCATTTGGAGCCATTGACAGATTTCTTGAATCTTTAATCCCAATTACAAATTTGTGTCTGAGTCTCATATCTCCTGTAGCCCCAAAATTGCAGGTCTCTGCTAATTCATATAGATCTTTCAGAAAAGACTCCACCATCTCCCTCTCTGCCTGGATGCACTCATGGAATCTAGCCCTTTCATAAATAATATTGCATTTGAATATAAAATGTTCAAATTTCCTCAACACTATCAAGGAGTCAGCTCGTTCCTCCTCTGTCCCAAAGGTGAAAAAAGCAGAATACCTGCTCTGTTTCTGGCCACATAGGTCAAAAGAACTGAGCTGTACTGCTAGTTCTTCACTGAGTTTCATAAACTGTTTTGTACCAGCCAGGCCACTCTGGAGAAGTCCAGGGGTTTTGAAAGCTTGAAATTAGGTATCTTTTACATGGCATCACCGGTCTGCACTTGGTTGCTTCCCTGCAGTGCAGACTCCCAAATGGCAGCTTTCGAGGTTTCCTTTCTGACACCAAGTCATAGTTCAGTTAACTTGTGCTCAGACCTAGCATACCTTCTCCCAGTAATAAATAAATGTAGTTCTGCGGTTTACCAAGCCTGTGCCAATATCATTATTTTGGGCACTCAGCACTAACTCGCCAATAAGGAGATTGGGAGGTCACATAACAGGCCTAGCTCAAAGTTTATTTAAATTAAGAAAAACTCTCCTAAACTTCAATGGTCTTTGAGAAATCCAGGGCTTGATCCAATGTCTTGGTTCTCTCATTTTTAAAATGGAGAGAACAGTGCTTCCTACTTCCCACATGTAGAGGTGAGACTCAGTTAACTAACTGATCTTTGTTTATCCCCTTAAGATCCTTGTGTGCAAAGCACTGCTGTTGAAGGGCAAAGTCTATCATTTCTTATATCTGAAATATGAAGAAAATATTGAACTATAATCTTGATTCCAAATATTCCCCTGAACTTTTGAGGTATTGTCAACATCTGAATCTGGATCCAAATTTTGCAGATATCCCCCTACCCATTTCTAATTGTAATGGTAAAAGTAGGGCACACTTCAGTTTATGAGGAAATAATCTAGCTCGTTTGTTGGGATAAGCTATTTGATCTCCTCTTTATCACAGTTTATCTGCTCAGGAACTAGATTATTACCTAATCAAATGGAACCACCACACTATTGTCTTCTATCGTCACTTAGATAACGAGGGAGAAAGTTGTGTTATAAGAAAATCTTGCCCCATTGTCAGACCTGAGTAACAGTCTGCTCTAAGAAAATCTAAATCTGTTTTCTGTGATGCGAGGCTGCTGCTTTTTTCAGAGCTGTTCTTTTCTGTCAGGCCAGCTTCTTTAGTCCTGCCTCCCCTCTCTCCCGCCCCTCCTTCTCCTATATTTCAGCCACCTGGAGCTGCAGCCCTTCCCTTGGGATCTCCAGGGCCTTGGAAACAATGAGCTGTTTGCCTTGGCAATGGCAGTTTTACTATCAGACTCGTTACTGAAAAGGGTGTTGACTCCCTGCCTAGTGAAAGTCATGACAGGCAGTCACACACACTCCAGAGATGGTTTTGCGCTGGACTCAAAACGTGCACCACACAACTCTCACTCCCCACCTCAGCATGGCCAAGTTGCAGGGAGACAGCTGCCCATTGCTACTCAGTAGTTGCTTGAATCCCACTAAATGCTTGTCAAAATGCCCAGAGAGCTGAAAGTGAGCCCTTTAAATTACATTTGTTGAAAGATTCCTGGTGCCTGTTCCTGCTTTTCATTTTCAGCAGCTCTTTGAAATCATAGTTTGTTTTACAGTGTTGGTGTGGTTTTTTTGTTTGGGGTTTTGTTTATTTGTTTGAGGCATGCAAGCTATAAAGCATGGATGATACACATTAAATGGGTTTGAATGGGGCGGTGGACCATGTGTATGGAAGGTAGAGTTTGGGTGAATGGCTTTTTCACATTGTTTACTTTCTGCACAGTGGCTGGTTTCCTCATGCACAAAGCTGGCTATTTTGCTATATGGCTATTTCTCCTTGTTTAATGGCAGGCAGGTTGAGGGGAAGGAAGAGACAGAGCCACCAAAGTCTGTATCCATGTAACGTCAATTCACAGAGCAAACAAGGAGGCTACTGAGAAGGAAATGGAGACCATGAGTGTTATTGATTGGTTAGAGCAGTCAGTATTCGTCAGTATTCGTGGGTTGTATTCGTCAGTATTCGTGGGTTGTATTCGTGACTGGCATTGGACAAGTCATTAAACTCTATATCTCTATTTCCCCCTCTTGGTATCTCCCGAAGAAATTCTTAAATAAAGTTCGTAAAGTATTTTGAACTCAGATGAAAGACCCTTTCTACATGCAATGGATTATTACATGTTTTTAGACAAATTTTTACTTACAAATAAAATACAAGGGAAAGAGGAGTATCTAACATTGAGATTTCTATTCCAATTCTTTTAAAAAAAAAATAAAAAAAAAGTGCTGTGCCTTTCCAAATTTGCTATTAATATGTCCAAAAAGAAGCAGGGAATATGTCCAAATTCAGATTAATGGGAATGGAATGAATATCTCCATTAAAATGAAAAGGAGAAAAAAAAACATCTCAGAAGCCCTGGCTGGCGGTAGTTTTTGGTCTCAGTCCTCCAGTCTTGATGATTCATTCCAGGGATGGAGAGAGCCCCCACCATCTACAGATGTTTAACACCTCCCTAACAAGATTTAGTATCAACAGGGATGTGTGACCAATAATATTAAGGAACATGAAACTTCCTAAAACATCTGCCTTTAGCCAGAGTTAGGGCCTGATCCTGTGAGAGGCTGATGAAAATTGCTAAAGATCCTGCATAATCAGACTTTAATTATTAACACAGAGGATAGGTATTGCAGTTGCCCCTTCTCCCTCCCATTGATGCTATATAAAAAGAGTGGAGGATGATGGAAATGGGGCTCAGAATTAATCCGGGATACTGTAAAAAGGAAAAGTGTTTCAGGAAGATTTTGTCTTCACCCCAACAGGACAGTGTTAAAAATTTAAGTTACTACATTAGAGCAGCATAAACAAAAGTCACTTAAAAGTTAAAATACTATCTGCTCTTCACTCAAAAAGCAATACCCTCAAGCCTTCCACCTCGCCTGACCTCCATACTTCCATCTACCACCATGACACTTCTTTTCCCTGAAATGACCACCCCAGCCCTACTCAAAAAGTTGAATTTGGAGCCCAAATAGATCTGAGTCTCGGCCCTGCTATGACATCTCCTCTTTGCCCTATCAAGTGCTCTGGCACAAATTGAGTCAGGGACACTCTCGGTCTTTGGGATTTTAAGTATGCCAGAGCCCCACGGGTCATCAGAAAGCTCAATTGAAACAAGAGGCACAACATGCTGATACCCTGCTCAAGCATAATTGTGTTCTGCTTTTAAGGGATTCCTGTGGGTTGGGTCACGTTGCAGATCCCAGAATCTCCATTCGATGCCCAGACTCACCATTATGATTTAGCTAATATCGCTCTGCACCAAGAGGGATACACAAACCTCCCCAGCCATGATGGGTCATACAAAACCAAAACTACTAAAAAAGGACAGTCGGAAAAAAATATTTAACATTCATCTTTCTTGCTTTTCATAAGATGTAATACAAGTTTACATTTTTTCCCCAGATTTGCTAAGTAGCTGCCAACGTTGAATTGCCGAGAGGCATTTCAGAATATTAATATGATAGTATTGAATGTTAACTAATTGCCAGTTGCTTATGAAAAACATATTTAAGGATTTACAATGAACACATGAAGAAACTGGTAGTGTGTTTTCATGCCATGTATGTTG
Source organism: Emydura macquarii macquarii (assembly GCF_026122565.2). Lineage (NCBI taxonomy): Eukaryota > Metazoa > Chordata > Testudines > Chelidae > Emydura > Emydura macquarii. The sequence goes on along the minus strand of NW_027131400.1, from coordinate 8,236,762 downwards.
GTGGCTGTGCTGGAAAAAAAAGATGTTTTGATTGAAAAGACAAGTAGAGGCACTACTGAGAATCAGCGAAAGTGAGGAGTTCCTAGACAGCCAGGTCTGGGAAACATTAGTACCCCAGGTTCAAGGAAGAATGTAGCTGGGTGTCAAGGAGTCAGAGAGAGAAAGTCAGAGAGGAGGCTTTGAAACTACCAGACACAAGACGTCAAGGCAGTATTCTGCATGACTAGAGACAGACAAGGATGGTCATGCTGTGGCTACCAGAGAGAAGAGGACCAGGAGGAATTCCACACAACTAAAAGTTTCCAATCGATACTAGGATCTCAGCAAGGAAACTGTGAAAGATGTCTCTCAAGATCCATCTGGTCCGAGAAAATGGAGAGATACATGAGATACATCTGTGGATGGCATCTCGGCCCAACCTCCTAGACCTTAAGAGACCATCACTATAATCTAGCCCGACCTCCTGCATATTGCAGGCCACAGAACCTCATCTCCCACTCCTGCAATAGACACCTAATCTCCGGCTGAGTTATTAAAGTCCTCAAATCATCATTTAAAGACTTCAAGTTACAGAGAACATACACTAGCTTAAAGCTGCAAGTGACCCAGGCTCCATGCTGCAGTGGAAGGAGAAAACTCTGCAGGGTCTTTGCCAATCTGACCAGGAAGAAAATTTTTTCCTCACCCCAAATATGGCAGTCAGTTGGACTCTGAGCATGTGGGCAAGACCCACTAGCAAGACACCTGGGAGAGAATTCTCTGTGGTAACTCAGAGCGTTTCTAGTGCCCCATCATAGCGATAGAGATATTAGCTGCTAGCAGTTGCAGATCAGCAACGTGCCATTGTAGGTAGTCTTGTTATATCATCCCCTCCATAAACTTATCAAGCTCAGACTTGAAACAAGTTAGGTTTTTGCCCCTACTGCTCCCCTTGGAAGGCTGTTCCAGAACGCCACTTCTCTGATGGTTAGAATCCTTCATCTAATTTCAAACTTAAATTTGTTGATGGCCAATTTATATCCATTTATAATTGTATCTTGTATCCATATTGGCACTTAACTGAAATATCTCCTCTCCCTCCCTGGTATTTATCCCTCTGATGTATTTATAGAAAAATAAGAAAATCAAGCATGCACACAGAGATCTCCAATCATCCAAGAAAGACAGATTTCTTGTTGGGGATTCATTGTCAGAAGAACTGAAAGAATATTCTGTCAGGGACAGGCAGACAACAGGATGGTGTGCTTCCTTCTTGGAGCCAAGGCATGAGATGTCACTATAAGATTGGATAGGCTTCTGAAGTCCACGGGCAAGGATCCATTGGTGATGGTTCATATATGCACTAATGACAATGTCACAGGATATCTCACAGATAATGGATGACTGAAGAACTCAGAAGCATGCTTAAGAAGAAGAATGTCCAAGCAATTTTCTTAGAGATCCTTTCTGTTCCATGAACGAAAGAAGATAGAAGACAGAAGATTCTGGAAGTGAACTGCTGGCTAGGAAAGTGATGAGTTTTGGTTTTGTGGAACATTGGCCCAACTTCAATGGGGAGGGAAGTGGCTGTATAATTTGGATGGCCTCCACCTCAGCAAAAAAAATGAACCATTCTCCTCAGGGACAGGTTTGCTAGTGTAGTCAGGTAGGGTATTAAACTAATAACAAAAGGGGAAGGTAAAAAGAAAGAAGATGTAAGCACTCATTTAGCTCAATAATCAAGATGTTGGAGAAAAAATGATTCAAAGAACCAAAGGACATGAAGAGAAGAAATTCTTTAATTGTCCATGCACCAATTCTAGGAGCATGGATAACAAACAAGAGAAACTGGAATTGCTCATTTATGAGCATAAATTTAATGTAGTTGGTATTACTGAAAACTGGTGGTATGATTCACATGATTGGAATATTAAAATGAATAGTTGTAAACTATTTAGGAAGGATTGAGTGGGCAAAAGGGGAGGGGAGTGGTAGTCTGTGTCAAAAATGGCCTTACCTTTTTCTGAGTCACGGACAACTTGGAAGAAAATGATCTTGAATGCTAATGGATCAATGACTTAACAGATAAAGTACAAGATGGAGTACTAGTTGGTGTCTGCTACAGACCACCAAATCATACCGGGGAAGAGGATAACTGGCTCCTTAAGCACCTATCTATAACATGTAGGGGGGAAAAGCTGCATGATCATGGGAGACTTAAATTTGAGTGACATACATTGGAGGTCTCATGCTGCTAGTAGTAAAACATCCTTGGAATTTCTTAATATTATAGATGACAATATCTTAACTTTAAAAGTGTTGCATCCAACAACGGGGAATTCTATGTAAGCCCTCATCATGACAGATAAAGAGGAACTGATCACAAACTAAAAATTAATGGTAGCTTAGGGACAAGTAATCACATTTAGAATGTGCAAACAAAATAAGGTCGAAACCAGAAATACAGAATATATACTTAGTGCTTTAAAATGGCCAGTTTCACAAAGCTGAAAACAATTATGAGACAAATAGCTGGAAAGAAGAATTCAATAAAAAAAAGTGAATGGTAATTGGAAGTTGTTTAAGAACACTTTACTAGATGCCCAAAAAGCACAATCGAGGAAGAAGGCAGAACTGGTTAAAAAAACAACCTGACAGCAACTGAGAGAGCAAGTGAAGATAGCTATAAAAAAAAATTTAAAAATAATATATAACACAAGGAAGAAAGTGGAAGTTGATAATAATGAATATAAATCAGAAGCTAGGAATTGTATAAAATTGATAAGGGAAGCAAAGGGGCACAAGGAGACCTTTATGGCCAGCAGAGTTAAGGACAATAAGTATAATTGTTTAAAGTATATTAGGAACAAAAAGAATTCTAATGATGGCATTGGTCTATTACTAGAAGGAAATGGTAGAATTATCAATATTAATGCAGAAAAGGCAGGATTGTGATTCTGTTCTGCTTTTGGGGGGGAAAAAACAGATGATGTATTCAAACCATAACACTCTTTCCATTCCATAGTATCTCCATTTATGTTAAACAGCAGCTACTAAAGTTAAACATTTTAAAAATAGCAGGTCCAGATAACTTGCATCCAAGAGTTTGAGGAGCTTGCTAGACTGTTAATGTTGATTTTCATTAACACTGGGGAAGTTCCAGAAAACTGGAAGAAAGCTAATGTTGTACCAATAATTTGAAAGGATAAACAGAATGAACTGGGTAATTATAGGCCTGTCAGTCTGACATCCATCCCAAAAAAGATAATGGAGCAGTTGATACAGGTCTCAATTAATAAAGAATTAAAGGAGGGTAATATAATTAATGCTAATCAAAATGGATTTATGAAATATACATCCTGTCAAACTAACAATCTCATCCAAAAATATATATCACAAGATTGGTTGATAAAGTAATAGTATTTGTGTGATATCTTCTGAAAAGGGTTTGACTTGGTCTCACATAACATTTTCATTAAAAAACTAGAACAATATAAAATTAACATAGCACATATTAAATGGATTAAAACCTGCCTAGCTGAAAAGTTTTAAAATGTACTTGTAAATGAGGAATCATCATTGAGCAGGTTTGTTTTTAATGGGGTCCCAGAGGGATCTGTTCTTGCCCCAACACTATTTAATATTTTTATCAATGACCTGAAAGAAAACAAAAATCATCAGTGATAAAGTTTGCAGATGACACAAAAGTTTAGGGAGTGGTAAATAATGAAGAAGAAAGGCAACTGACAGTGTGATCTGGAACACTTGCTAAGGTGGGCACAAACAAACAATATGCATTTTAATATAATTGTGTACACATCTAGGAACAGAGAATTCAGGGCATGTTTAACAGGATAGGAGACTCTATTCTGGGAAGCAGTGACTCTGAAAAAGATGTGGGTGTTGTGGTGGATAGTCAGCTGAACATGAGCTCCCATGGTGATGCTGTGGTCATCAAAAGGGCTAATGTGATCCTTAAATTCATAAAGAGGGGAATCTCAAACAGGAGTAGAGGTTATTTTACCTCTATTTGGCTTTGGTGTGACCCATGCTGGAATACTACGTCCTGTTCTGGTGTCCACAGCTCAAGAAGGATATTGATAAATTGGACAGGGTTCAAAGAATAGCCGCAAGAATGATTAAAAGATTTAGAAAACATGCCATACAGTGATATGCTTAATAGATTGAGCTCCAAGGAGAGGTTAAAGAGTGACTTGAACAGAGTTTATAAATACCAATTTGGAGAACAAACATTTGATAATGGACTCATCAATCTAGCAGTGAAAGGTATACCATGATCCAATATCTAGAAGTTGAAGCTAGACAAATTCAGACTGGAAAATAAGGTGTAGATTTTTAGGGTAATTAATTAATTAATTAATTAATTGAGAGAGAGAGAGTGTGTGTGTGTGTGTGTGTGTGTGTGTGTGTGTGTGCTACAAACGTTCCACCCAGCTGTGCTAATGATGTCACTACCATCTATACATTAGGTTTTCTTAATCATGATAGCCTAACAGCCAAGCCACCTGCCAACAACCATGCCACCATATGTAAAGGAACAGTGTTGTGGTGGTTAGAGGACTGGGTGTCACGGTAACTGGGTTCTGCCACCAGGTCTACACTTGCAAAAAGGATGCATTCTTAAACACGTCTTAACAAAAGCATTTAAAATCCTAGTGTAAGTCAGGCAGCCTATTGTCATTTTATTACATTAACTGGTCTAGTTGCAACATATGGGGCATTCTGCTTATTAGCAACGCCTTGGTTGCCAGCAACAAGTTGCTATTATCTGGCAGTTGCTAATAAGCGGAAGGTAGGTTTGTGGGGCAGCAGCCAGGGAAGTATGTGCTGGGACAAGTCTCTCCTGGCTACAGCCCCTCAAACTGCCAGGCGGGAGGGCAGCAGTAAGGAGTGGGGCTGCAGCCCAGACAGTGGAGCTTTTTACAGCACTGTACCTCCCCTGTGCTCTCCAGAGGTTGGGGCTCAGCATGTCCCAGTGTTTTCTTCTCTCTATGCAGCTCCACCCTCCCCAGTAGGTCACAGCTTGGAGAGTGCAGGGAGAGGTATTGTGCAGCTCTGATATCTGGGCTGCAACTCTATTTCTTGCTACTGCCTGGTCCACAGCCTCCCCTCCCAGCCCACAACCCCTCACCTCCTGTGTGGTCCCTGTGTACAGGCAGGTTTGCTGGGCGGCAGCCCCAGAAGGAAGTGCTAGGATGCACTCTTTTGAGTGGCTGCAGCCAAGGAAGGCACATCTCAATACTTCCTTCCCTGGTGGCAGCCTCAAAAACCTGCCTGCAGGTGGGGCCTTTCTTTAAAAAAAGTCACTGATAAGTGGCATGTTGTTGCCATGCTGTTGCCAATATCCAAATCCCATTAACATGGTTGTTAATGGGATGGAATTGGTTCCCAGCACAACGGTGACCTTAACTGAAAGTTGCTAATATCAGAATTGCTAGTAAGCAGAATCTACTGTAAGTTAACACCTACACTCCATATGCCTGGTCCGGGTGACAAAAATACCCTTTTCCTGGTGAAGACAAAGCCCTTGATTCACTCTGAATCTCACTCCTGAATCACTTCAAATTATCAGTCAACAAAATGTGAATGAAAATGATTACCTAGAACAAAGGGCTTCTATGAGGCTTAATAAAATGATGCTAAACCATTCTGAAATCCTAGGAGTAAAAGTGCTCTGAAAATACAAAGTATTCTTGCCTATTGCTGATGATTAGAGTGTTACTAACCCTTGTGATGTTATCAAGAATCAGGGGAAGTTTGGTGTTTTCCTTAAAACCCCAACTCCCGAACTCATTTTATTACATGAGAATCTCAGTTTTCGTTTAAAAAATATAAGAAGAAACTTTCTACACCTCACTGTTGCAAAAAAACTCCCAGAATTCAAATAAGAACACAGATCGTAACGTATTTTTTTAATCTTGTGATTTCTAAGCCCATCTTGTGATTTCTTTTGGAGACTGACTCATGATTTTTGCACATGTGGGGCTGGCAGTATTGCAATCACAAACATTGACAAACATTTGTAAGAACCAGAGGCTAATTTCACGGATATACAGCAGCTATTGTTTTCCAGCAGTCACCCTTAAAAACTTCTCAGTTGCCTGAGGTAACTAAGGATACTCCATTATTCAGAGGTTGCTTAGGTATTCCTTATACTAAGTACAAGGAAGTTTAGATATCAACTAATTACAAAGTAAAAAAATTGGACAGTTGTCACCCTTAAAAACTTTCCATCTGAATGACACGTATTTATTTAGCTATATTTAAAATGTGCTTCTCCCTTACTCTACGTACACACCGAAAGCTGAAATCAAGACACGTTCAATATCAATTGAACTAGTGTCTACAGACCAAGACTTTTCTCAGAACACCCAGACTAAGATTCTCCCTCCCCAATCTCTATCACCCAGCCAGCCATCACCTACAGGGAGCACCTGGGGCAATAAATGAGCTCAGATGGGGAAATGCATACTTAAGCATGGTGAAGATTATTCCATGATAAGTGTTAACAAAAACAAAAAATTCACACCCAGGCTAAACTGCCAAGTTTCACCTTGGAGCTAATTTTTACAGCTCAGTTACATAACCCTCTGAAAATTAAGATTAATGATGGAAACACTGACAAAACCATAATGATGGCAATGAGGACCATGCTGTGCTACTGCTATGAGTAAGACATCTGGGATAGCCTGTGATTTATAAAAGAGAAGTCTCTGTAGAACTCCCTGAATGCAAGAAACACTAACTTCAGAATTAGATTGATAGATTTTTAAGGCCAGAAGGCACCATTATGATCATTTAGTCTGAACCTGCATAACACTGACCATAGAACTTCACCCAATGACTTCTGTGTCAAACTTCTTGTTGAGCAAGATTCAAGAATTCTTAATATGTCACTTTAGGCAAGATTGGCTCAGCAGATCAATCCAGATTTCGTCATTCTGAAGCTACCACATAATTCTCCAAAGAGCTACTTCCCACCCAGTTCAAATACACTAATATGTTTGAGACCTATGTTTATAAAGTGCTCCCAAAAATGTGGAAGGCCATTCTTCCTCCGAGAAAGACAAAAACAATTTGAGCATATTTTCAAAGGGGCCTGTCACATTGAAACCCCTCCCTTCCAGTAACAGACAAGTTGGTTTTGGTTGAACTGGGCCACATTTAGCCTTAATCCTGTATCATGATCAATGGAACTAGAGTCAGAAGGCCCATGTTCAATGAAGGCACTGTTACTGAGAGGCCACCAGGAAAATAGGGAATATGAGCAGCTGGATTGGAAGCAACACAACCACATGGACAAAGCAGTGCATGTGGTTTTATTGAGCTCTACTTGTTCAACTTAAGCTGTATTCAGCTCTATTCTTTGCTAATGAAACAAATCCAGCCCCATTTGGAACATGTACTTTCGGGGCCAGTTCTTTTTGTTTAAGTACAGAAATCTGACCTACTATATCATTGCTCTTAACCTTTATATGCAGTACTCAGTATCACACCTTTTAAATGTAGGTAGTTTGTGCTTCTTTCTGCTCATTTAGGGGGAGCTGGGGAGAGTTTAAAGGAGTTTAAAATAAATTCTTTTGTTCTACACAAGCACACAGGATTTCAATCTCCTCTTTTAGGATTCATAACTCCTTGCATTTGGAAGGCATGCTAGCTATTTTGTACTGCAACAGAAACACCCACAAGAGAGAAAGCAGGCGCCAGAGAGCGTATGAGTAAAGTCACTACAGCAGCCAGTATGAGAAGTCCCACTGCAACCAGAAACCACCATTACAGCAGACCATATGGCACTGGAACGGCTTTGTTAGATAAGCAGGAGCTATGACATAACTTGAGCTAAAATGACCAGATTTTGGGACTTGGGATGTGAGAAGGTGAAGGGAAGGTGGAATAATTTATACCAAACTGTGTCAAATACATGACATTGAAGACTAGATTGTGAGAGCTTTACATACATTGATGAACAATTGCTCACACTAATGGTCCCATTGACTTCAGTGGAACTACTTGTATAATTGCAAACCACTGAGTACAGGGTTCATAAATTGGTCCTTAAAGATCATGGAAGAATCTGTGTAACTCCAGGCCCCCCTCCCATTCTTCACTACCAAACTGCACAGTAAGAGCTCTCCTGTCCCTATTGTTTATGGGAATTCTCTCTGCTTTGTAGAAAGGGCGTGCCAAGATTGGTGTGCTTGCAAAATCCTTCAGTGATTTGTGCAAGGGGAGTTGCCTCACACATACTGGTGATATGGAGATAAGGATACAAATATTGAACAGGCTATTTTAGTTAGGCCTGATTCTCCATACAATGTCAAATGAATTAAAAGCCTTTCCAAGAGTAATTGTGCAATTTTATGCATATACAAGAAAGTAAATCTTTCACAAATCATCCCTTCCATGTCTTTTGAGCACTTTTTGTCATGCCATGGTTCCAAGACTTTTCTATGGTTTGTAGTAATTTGTTTTGCTAATATTCTAGTTAGTTTCCAATCTACTTGGTGTTGTTGGCCATACACATATAATTTCTGCTAGAATTGAATTTTCCAAACAGAGTAACTTTATAGCTCTTTTGTGGACCCTGAGATGTGAATGGAGGTTACTGCCAGTTTGCCCAGCTTCTACATATTCATAATCTTACATAGGGGATAGCATAACATTAATAGCATTCTCTAGAAAGGCCTATGAAAGTGCCTTGGAGTTTGCACAGTGTCATTCTAGGAGAGAATCCAAATTTTACCATCTCCTTTCTTCCCTTTTTGATAGCTCCTCTTCTCCAAAGTTCTCCAAAGTTAGAAAGAGGGATGTAAGTCTGGGAGGTTAGTCACATGCTCAAATGCCCTCATTTGAAGGCATATCGCTAGAGCTGGTCCAAAAAAACCTGACCAAACAATTTTCGATCAGAAAATGCTAAATCTAAACATTTCAAAGGAACGCATCGATTTCCACAAAATTTTTGACAAACTTTCAAGATTATCTGAATCAATATGAAGATTTTTTTTTAACTTTTTTCATTCAACTTGCTCATTTTGCTTCGTACCGATTTTGTTTTGAGTTATTTTAAAAAACTTTTAATTCATGTTATTAAATGTATATTATATTTAATATTAAATATATACTATTTAATATTTTGTATGACTGTTTTGACATTATCAGAATGAAACCTTTTTATAACTGTTTTCATGTTTCCAAAACAAAATATTTCAGAGTTTTAGTTCAGCTGTAAATTTCAGCTTTTTATCCCAATTTTGAATGAAAGGAAATTTTGAAATGTCAGAATTTCCTATGGAGAAATTCCATTTTTGGACCACCCCTATATGCCACCCATTTTGATTCCACAGTTACCAAATTGGTGTCCGCTCACTTTTATTGATTAAGATTAATTATATCAGAAATGAAGGGGCATGTCCCTAAAGTTGTAAAAAGTTATTTAGACTAAAGAAAGGAATTCTACAACATTCCACATCTCTCTTATTTTGGGTCTTTGTCACACATTACAATCCACATTTGGGTCTTGGTAGTTTGAGAGGCATGGCTATTTTATCTCTTCCTGCACCTCTACCAAAACAAGAAATCTCTTCTTAAAGACACTTTCTTACCTGTGTTATGTGTTTCATCCAACTCATTTTGTAATTTTTCATCCCTCTTTAGGAAAAGATTACACTTCCATCCTTTTGTAGTTGCTTTATCAAATATAATTTCATAGATTAATCTAGAAGGTGGTAAACAGAAATGGAAGCCCCAGATTACACATAAACTTGAACCAACATTTTGAATCCCCTTAACTTGTGTGTGTTTGAAATGGCTCCTCTATCTTTGTAATGGGCCAAACTGAAACTGCATATCTGAACATCCATGAATGTTAGCATGTTCTAAATCCACTCTCATGCTAGCATTTGAAAATTGTTAGCTACTGTGTAAAATGTTGGGTTTAGTTAGGTTTTTTTTAAATGTGCTCAGAAGGTCTGATGGACTGGGATCCAATACATTAAAATATATTATTATATCATGGATGCATTTGAAATAATGGTCCTTTAAAGCAATTAAAGCAGTGCTTGGAGAGTGTGATGGAATCCACTCACTACAGCGGTGCCTCCTGCTGGCCATCCTGGGGATTAGCTCTGCCAGCCAGTGTGCCCTCTCCATGTGGTTCTTCTCCCCTCATTGTCTCTGCCTGAGTCCAAATACTGCAGTCTCTTCATGACTCAGCCCTCCAGTTGTGTCACCAACAGTATTTCTCCTTCCAGGGTAGGTATCATTGTCCACCAGTCAAGCCACTTCCCCAATGGAGAATGGACTCACCCACTACAGGACCCTGTAGATAGCAGCCTCTTGCTGTGTCTCTAACTTTGTTCAATACTGCTTCATTTCCCTAGGCCAATTCCCCATGCCCCAGCACCTTCTTCACCCTCACCTCAGGGCACTCAGCCAGTCAGGAGCTCCACCTTGCTTCCCTGGTCCCTGCCAGCAGCTGGTCTGTCCAAGGTGCTACCCTTGTTGCAGTCTGCTAGGAATACCATCCTCACTCTTTGGGCTTCCTGCAGCAACTGACCCTGCTCTGCCCTGCAGTTCCTTTAGGTTCTTCCCTTATTTATTGCAGTTGACATTATGGAGGGTCTTGGATGGTGCCCTGCTGCTGCAGACGGAGATGACAGAATGGGGTATGTTATTCAAGCTAGTGTGTAAGAAGTTATGGATAAAGTGTCTGAATAAAAGTCTTTCCATTGACTTCATTAGGCTTTGGATCAGGCTAAAAGTTCCTAATGTAAATTACTGGGATTATTGTAACTGATAGTCCCCCAAAGCTGACCCTCCCCACACCCATTTTGAGTTGCAGGGAAGGAAAAAGTGCTAAGGTAAACCTCAACTAACTGCTCAGATAGCGTAATGATGAGAGCTACAGAAAGGATGACGTGCGAATGGACATGAAAAATGGACTATCCTCTCAATGTTAGAGGTAGCCCCCCGGAGGTATTTTGCTGTTTAGAATGGGGAAGCAGTACCTGTGATTCAACTAATCTGTGATTAAAAAGAGGTCTTCCATCTACAGCATTTTCAGAATAGCTTCTTTTATGGGACTGAGGTTTTGTTCTTGTCTGGAGGCAAGGCTTCTTCAAGCGCTGTGTCTGTTCCTTTCCCCTGGGGTTAAATAAAACAACCTCTCTCATGAACATTAAAATATCATAAATTTCTTAAGGAAAAGAAAAAACACATAATATAGAGTCTTGAAGGGGTGATATTGCCTTAGACCTGAGGAAAACTGGGGGAACTTTTAATATCTGAAAACTGTAAGGTATGGTTCAAACTTGTTAAAAACAGGATTTGTGTTTTGATTGGAGTAAGCAAGCATGAAGTAGTCAGCTGGATCAAACTAGTTTCTTTTTCCAAGCAAACTCACAATGTGAGAATGTGCCATCTCCTCCAAAACAAGAGAGAGAAAGCATCTGACAAGTGACAGGTTAAAAATATTTACCAGCTAGGAGAGAGAAGCCAGCTGCAAAATAGCTGTTTAGGGCTGCAGCTGCTTGTCCCTGCCAAATTTAAAGGACTAGCCACAGAAAGGCATGCTGGGAAACAGTTCTATGGGGGGGAGGGGCGGTTGGTGAGTAGGGATCAGGTAAACACCAAGGAAGGCACTCAGGGGAAAGGAACTGCTTCTGGCTTTTGCCTAACTTTGCTGTATTCCATACACAAATGTAATATATTTGTTTATACTTCTCTCATCTCCTTCTCTAAGCTCCCTCTAGTACTTTCAAGTTAGTATTGTATTTACTCACTCCCGCTGTATTCATTTAGCATTAGCTATGACAACATGGACATCAGTACTAGTACTAGATTACAATAGTACCTAGATGCTCCAGCTGAGATCAGAGCTAGGCACTGTACAAACATAGTGAGAGACAGTCTCTGCCCTGAATAGCTAAATAGGCAAGACAAACAAAGGGTGGAAGGGGAAGTATATAAATGACTTGCCCAAGGTCAGTGGCAGAGCTATGGAAAAAAACAGGTCTTGAGTCCCATTGCAAATCTCTGTCCGCTAGCCATGTAACTTTCTACTGATGGGAGGTGTGACAAAGTGGGATGTGTTTGTATCAAACTAGGAACTCAATTTTGTATTATGTGTTAAACACATCTGAACTTACCCAAGGAAACCTATCGAGTGACATTCCAGACTGGGGCCCTGCCCAGGAAAGGCATTTGACACCTCAGTGGAGGATTATAATTGAGAAGCCGTCCAGATAGCAATCTGGAGCTATCAACTTTGAATGACTGAACTACTGGCCCCACCTTCAGGGAACAATGTTTTTTCTTCACACATGTTTACACGTGGTTCCAGCATGCTTGGGGCCAAGGAAAGAAGTATCCCAGCGGAGCAGATAGTAAGCAGGGAGACTCTAGGCTTATCTTCACTTACAGTGAAGACACTACTATGCTGACAGGAGAGCCCCTCAGGGAGGTGGATTAACTACCCGTTGGTGTAGTTAATCTACCTCCCTGAAAAGCGATATCTATGTCAGTGGAAAAAGCTCTCCTATCAACATAGCATTATCTTCATGAGGGGTTAGGTCAGTATAATTATGTGAAAAATTCACACCCTTGAGTGACGTAGTTATGCCAATAAAAGGCCAATAATGTAGACCTGGCCTCTATTTACAATGGGGTACTGCTCTGAGCAAGACCCTGAACATCACTACATTACACTGCCCATCCTGTAATACTGACAGACCTTAGACTCATTGAAAGGATTGGCTAAGACTTTGTTTTCAAAGATCTGTAATTCTCACACACTTTTAAGACTAAAGTGATTGTGGTTAAGAAATTCCTTTGCTAAGTCTGTTTTATTGCTTTCCTATCACACTGTCCCCAAAGGGGTTAAACTAACAGGCCAGAGCATCCAGAGCCTTGGTGGAGCTTTGGGGGAGTGTAAGTGACTGGGGGACTCGGGAAGTCTGAGGCACTAGTTTGAGGGTCTAGGGTGGCTGGACTATGGATACCATGTCCCAAGGAAGCCCTATAGACTCAGAGCTAGAAAACAGTGACTAGACTTTACCAAGACCCAGCTGGTTTAGATGCATATGGGACTCAGTTAGTGGATCTGTACAATGGGTTAGTGTCTGTACACAGCAGTACTGGGCCAGGTCGCAACAGGTGGCATCTGGAAAACCTCTTCATGAATATGGGAAGAAGTTTCCCTTGATGATTACCATAGCTACAGATTGACTATCTTTGCCTGTGGTGTCACTCTGTTTGGCTTGTATTGCCACTATTATAGTAGAGTTTGGACTGGGGATGCATAATTTCCTCCTCCTTTTGTTAGGTTTGAGAGCAGCAACAGTTAGCCTTTAAAAAGCTCTGCCTAGTTGGAGTCTAGTAACAACAAAAAAAGCAAAACAAGCCAAAATGTATTTACACCCTGAGGATGGAATTCACCCACGTATACACATATAGCATGAGTCTGGAGAGAGGGGAAGAAGAAGTGTATATACAGGTGAAGACAAAAACCTGGAATTTAAGCAATTATATGGAATTTGAACTCAGCATTAATTTAACTTTGATTTGGGGCCTGAATTTCAGTGTTGTGATAGTATGGTCTGATAAAAGATAAGGGTAGTGGAGGTAAAGTCAGGGCACACGTGGTTTGGGTAAGGGTCAAGATTAAGCTCTCTTTCCCCAAAATAGCTTGTTACAACATAAAATTCAGATCTCAACTTCTTGTTCTTTCATTTTTCAATATTCTTTTAGGTCTGGCTATTTCCTGGTGTTGGCCATATCCTGAGGCAGTTTATCAAATTTGATAAACCACAAGCTTCTCTGGGTGATCTCATCCACTCCCATGATTTCAATCACCATCTTTCTATGAATGACTCAAGTAAGCTTCTCTATCCTCGATCCATCTTGCATCCCCACCTGTCTCTTTGACATTGCCTCTTGGCTATCTCACCAGCAACTGAAATTCAACAAAGCTAAAACTGAACTCCTGGTCATACCTCTGAAACCCTCCGAATCCCCTCCCCCACATTCTCAGTCACTGTTTACAATACCATCTACCCTCCTGTCAAACAGGTCTATAACATGAGCGTCATCTTCCACTCTACCCTCCCTTTGGCCCCACACATCCAGGCTCTATTCAAATCTTGCCATGGCTCCAGCCATATCATTAAGATCTGATATTTTCTTCCTACTCAGACAACTAAAACTTTCAACTAGGTCTCATCTCCCATCTTGACTTCTGCAACCTCCTCCTCTCTTGCCTTGCTGATACCCACATCGATCCATATAAAATGCAGTTATGAATATGATCTTCCTTGCCCATTACTCTGACCACATCAACCCCCTCTTTGAATCCCTTCACTTGTTGCCCTTTTCTCATTGTATCAAGTTCAAGCTTTGTCCTAACCTTCAAAGCGATTCACAACTTTGCACCTCCCTTCTTAATCTGCACAAGTTTTTATCACGTTGTGTCCTCTTGCTTTTTACAGCTCCCAATATTTAACTGTTGTAATTAAGTATACCATGGCTAGTACAGGTTACAAATTTTTCAACAAACTTCCTCACATCATTTCTAAGATGAGAAATGCATCAAGATATCTTTTATTTAATTATTACAACTTTTAAATTTTCATAAGTCATGCCCATAGAAATCAAGTTTTCATTTAACAAAGAATTTGCCTGGTATGCTATTTTTCTCCCTTTCCAGCTGTTTTAATATGTCCTGGGGGAGATATATGGCATAGCCAATGTGCACCCAACAGGTAATGGTACTTTGATGTACCTTAATGGTCACACTATACACAGCTTGCATGTATCAGTTACTTTGCTCATGTATTGAACTTATCTTCAGTTGTGAAATCCAATAAAATGAACAGCTTTGTATGCACCTCAATTGGTAGAGCTATTTGCTTTTATGTGCATCTTCCATGTAGTCTTTTTGTAAATCAGCTAGTTAGTTCTGTAGTCTCGTGACCTCACTCTACTGGAACTTATTAGTGCTCCCTTCCACCATTTCTCAGACACTGAAGTCTGAAACCAAGTGTTGAAATAAACTGTTTTTAGGATTTCATACTGTACACATCTCCTCTGTTACCTTGTTTGAACTCTTAGTTACATCACAATATAGTGAAAAGCTATCTTTTTAATCCCCATTTTCCTTTATTTTTTTAAATCAATCCCTCATGTTCCTTAGGTTCTTTAGTGTGAGTTTTCCTTCTTGCCTTCAAGCCAAAGAACAGACACTGGCTTCATCCCACCAGGGAAAAACCTATTTTTTATGTAATGCTTAACATTTTTAAGAGCGTTTTATGTTCAAAGTGCTGCACGGACATTAACTAGTTCATAAAGCACCCCTGTGGCAGAGGGAGAAAAAAATTATTGTCCCATTTTACAGATAGCGAAACAGTCAGAAGGATGGCATGACTTGCACAAGGTCACACAGTGACAGAACTAGGATTAGAGCTCAGGATGGCCAGATTTAACCTTATTTTCTTCTACTTCTTCTTCTAGCCAGGCAGACACTTCAGGGGAGAAGAAATCCCTGCATAGCTTAGAGTTCAGGTACCATCTTCCACCAAGTTCTGTTGCAAGCAAAAGCAGAGAGCTACTCCAGTGAAAGCTGAAAAGTCAGTAATACAAGAATAAAATAAGTACAGAGACTTGACAAATATCCTGAGGCAGTGAATTTGAATCCACTCCTTGATCTGAATTGCCAGACAACTTTCAGGTTTTTGTTATTCCTATGCTGCAGTCGCTTTTATTGAAAGGGGGTGGGGGCAAGGAGAACAAAGGAAAAAAACAAGAAAAAGACAGAGCATCTCAACCCCATTGTGACTTATGCAGTCAAAAGATTTAACTGGGATTGACAAGGCTTAATTGTAAAGGTGCAATGATAACTCTGCCTAGGACTTGTTTTTACCACAGATTTTGCGGTCATCACCATCAGTTGAGCAACATTGTTTTAGAAAAGAGAGAGAGAGAGCTACTGCTGTCTGCATCATATACCCTCATTCTATATTTGAATATCTGATTATTCCTTCCTACATGTACCACTTCACAGTTGTCTTTACTGAATCTCATTTTATTAATATCAGCTCATTCTTCTAGCGTATCAAGGTCATTAATTTCATTCTCCAGAGTAAAGTTGGACAAATCTTTTGTTGATAAACAGGGATGAGTTTCTCATGAAAATCATAGCAAACAAATATAGCCTTTTTTTAAACAAGCTACTAAGATGTTGAAACATTTCTAATTTAGGAACTTTCCAGTGAAAAAAGGGACATAATCTTGTCCACTGCAAAACTTCTCTAATAACCAAGTATGAATTCCTCTTTTTGGAGTCATCCTGCAGCCTTACTCACATGAGTAGTAACAGGTGAGTTGGGGCTTTAAGGACCGGGCCATAAGAAAATATGCTTTCTAAGCAGGCATGCTGAACAGTAACAAAAATGAAGAAAACAATATTTTGAATACATTCCAAAATCTGAAGCAAATACTCTATTTAGCAATATTTATGGAGAATAGTGCAAATTCACCGTGAAAAACTACCACCAATCATAAGTTATTGGGCTCAATAACTGGATGAAATTTTATGTTGTGTGCTATGGAGGAAGTCAGACAAGATGCTTTGTTGGTCCCTTCTAGCCTTAAAATCTATGAATAAGAATCTACAATCATTCTTGGCTACTTTGTGGCTAGTCAAGTTGACTCTGAGAAGAATTTTTTGTTTGAATTAGCTATTGATTCTCAGATATCGGGTTGTGCTACCATAATTCTTAAGAACCTTGAGAAGATGCTTCCACATTGGCCAAGATCAAGCCATTCTTAACCAAGTTCCTTGCAACCATGGGCATTTTTATCATAGAAAAAACAGTTACTTACCTTACAGTAACTGTGGTTTTTCGAGATGTGTTGTGCAGATATACATTCCACTGAAGGTGTGCACTCCAGTCAGAGACTTATGCCCCAGCAGTCCCATTAGGCAGTGCATGCACCCCACTCTCTTTGTGCTCTCAGGCAAAAAAACATGAGAGGGCTCTGCCACCTTCCCACCTCTGTTCCTTCACACCACTGCTAATAGCGTCCTAAGTAGTGGGAAAGTTGGGAGGGTCATGGAAGGTATATGTGCACAACACACCTCAAAGAACAATTATTGTTTTTTCTCCTTTGAGTCCTCCAGGTACTAAAAGCAACTATCACCAAGAACACTATATGCTAACTACACCATACTAAATGCTAACTTACTATAAGTTTACGGTTTACAAAAATGTTGTTTATAACATTAGCTAACCAAAGCTAAGCTGTGGGGAGCTCCAACTCTCACCATGGACTTTAAGAAGGAATTGAGCGGGAGGTGTCAGAGATGCTCTTTTTATGCCCTTGCCCGAGAGCATGAGGAGAGCAGAGGTCCATACACCACATATTGACACTGCTGGCAAAAGTCTCCAATTCAAGTGCACCGGGTGCACATATACCTACAGTGGAAAGTATATGTGGACAATCACTCAAAGGAAAAATGTTTTCTTAGTTCTTGGAACTGGCTGTACAACAGCTGAAAAGCAACACACTGTGGGAGGAGGATTTTATGGACTTCAATGAATAGCAGAATTTGGCCAGCACTAAGGGCTTTTGAAAATCCCACCCCTTTCACTACAATACTGGTGTTCAAGGCTTCAGTGAATAATGAAAAAGCATGCCTGTCTGTTGTGTTCTTTAATTCAGTTCAGTACAACATCCATTAGATGTAGTGTGAGAAGTGTAACTTCTATTGCTGGATGTAATAGAAAACATGAGATAGCAATAGGGATTCTTATGGCCATTGTTTTGTTTAACATTGTTTGGTCTTTGCACTGTTCTTTAAAAAGCACTAGATCCATCATATCTTACCAACAAAATTATGCTGTGGCCAGTCCCAAGTGCTGTTCAGTGTCTGCCATATGAATGCTATCAGCAAATCAGAGCACCTTTTTAGCTATTGAGGGCTGAAGATGTAGTGCTTCTTGACCTCTTTTCTCCATTTTACTGAGACACTGATGGGTACAGATTCCTCATTGTTTGCCTGGTAGTGCTCTTAGAATCCAGGTTTCCTTTGATGCCAGAAGTATGTAGTAACATTAGCAGGAAACTCAGTCTTTCACATAAACTAAAGTCCTTTTTAGTTGTACATTTGTATATAAACCCCAAGCAAAAGCTGTAAATCATTAATCTTACTCTGGGCCACTGATTTAGTAACTGGGAAAGTTGCTACATAAAAAGAATATTTTGACAAAACAATACACAAAGCATTTCCTGAGGATTTGGTGATGATCTGGGAAGTGATGTCCAAACAAGCAGCTAATGGTCATTAGGAATTAGGATCTGCATTGTCTCAACATCACTGCTACAATTTTAAAAAGATACTTTTAACTTTCAATGACTACCACATTCCTGGAGAGTTTTCTAGCAATTGTGTGCAAGCGAATGAGAAATGCCTTCACAGATCTGTGTTTTAGGTAGAAACCAATACAGGATAAAAAACATTTTTAAAAGGATATTTTAGAATGGATTTAACCCTGATGCTTCAAGTCACGGAACCGTTGCTAACTGACAGGGATTAGAAAGATATTTACCCATTGGGCAAGTTATTCTTTAATTGTCCACTCTAGAGTTTCTTGCACCTTTCCTTGAGGCATCTGATTCTGGCCGTTGTCAGAGACGGGACACTGGATTACTTGAACCACTGGCTTGACCCAACATGGTAATTATAAACCAACCAAGGAAAATAGAATCCATAGTATGTTTTCATAAAATAACTCATTGTTTTTAAACAAAAACGCTGCAAAAATGGTCAAACGCCTCCTTTGAAATTAAATGCAAAAACCTCTGGCCTGATTTTCAGTACTGCAGAGAGCCCAACAGCTTCCATGAAAGCCAAAGGGATCTGTTGTGTGGTTAGTTCCTGTGAATCTCAGGCCACTTAGGGTACCCCTACCCCACAAAATAAATAAACAAACAGATAAATAAATAAATATCTGCAGCAGCAAGTCTCAGGGCTTAGGTCAACGGACTCCGCTTGCAGGGCTCACACTATGGGGCTAAAAATAGGAGTGTCGACTTTCCCACTTGGGCTGGAGCCCAGGCCCTGAGACCCTCCTCTTTTCCAGGTTTCAGAGCCTGGGCTACGGCCCCAGCCTGAACGTTTACACTGCTATTTTTAGCCCTGTAGCATGAGCCCCATAAGCCCGAGCCTGGGTTCTTAGACTCACGGCTGCAGAGGTTTTTTGCAGTGTAGACGTACCCTTAATTAGGTCCTGAACATGGACTTCAGCCTGACTTGAAGCACCTGGTTTGAAAATATTGGCCTTCACTGAATGCAAAGTTAAATTGGCGCACAATATCACAAGATGTCAGGAAATGAAAAGATTTCAGTTCCCACAGCAATGTTAACTGCCACAATGCACAAATCTTGTGCTGACTCTCTGCACAGAGATGAATTTCCAGTTTTTCCTTGTTAAACATATATACATGCTCTATGTTTTCCTATGTGTTTCCTAATACAGGCAGTGCGATGTGGCTGAATTAAGTATGTTGCTGGAGAGATTACAGCACTGAAATTGTGCGCAGTGAATGATTTATTCAGCTAATTTAGCTCCTTTTTCTGTTCATGATCAATGAACAAAATTCCATGTTTAAAAGTTTGCTCATTGTTCAAAACTATTTAGTAAATGGTTTATGTGAACATATTCACTACGGAAAGGGAACATGTTTACAAGCTATTAATTACTATAGCTTCATATATTCACTATTGATAATTCAATATCCACACTCAGTGAAATTCACCCTGTATATTGGTCCAAGAGTCAGGACCAGGCCTATGCATCATAAGTGCTCAAAACGGGGCTTAAACAGACTTACAAGTAGAGTGGGGCAAAAAAAAAAAAAAAATTCAGTGAACAGTACATTTACCAAAAAATGCATTTTTCATATTTGCAAATTTGGGTCAAATTGGCTAATAGTTTTGGTTGGAAAAAAAAAAAAAAGAAAAGAAACATTTTGGAATGTCAAATAATCATTTCATTTAAAAACGTTGCTTTGAATTGATATTTAAAACATTTCATTTGAACCAAACAACCTTTTCAGTTATTTTTGGTGAGAAAAACAAAGCAAAAAATCTGTTTCAGTTCAAAACCAAACAATTGTTTATTTTCAATTTTATTTTTTCAGTTTGGTCACAAAACCAAAATCATCAATTATTTGCTCAGTTCTATGTCCACGGGTAAATTTCATCCACTGTATGGCTGTCCACAATAATTCACAAATTATTATTTCTCTTCCTAGGCTGAATTATTTCTAAACCCACAAAAAGCCTTCAAGATGACTACTGGCCAGATCTAGGATAATTACTCAGGTGACTATATATTCACATGTATTCATAACACTTTCCTAAAACTTTCTTACAAACAAAATTTACTCACACAATTGGTGACTGAAAACTAATAAAACCATCATGGTAAGTTCACAGTTTTTATCCATATAATGTTTGCAATTCTTTTCCAGCAATATTTACCCAGTTCTAGTAAGGACCTTCCTTTTGTGTTTACTGATCTTTAGTTATTTGTACAATTTTATCAGTGCGTTAAGCACAGCTGTTTGCATTTCACAGAGTCAGTTGTCTCAAACACCACCCTTATGAAAATTGTTAGCTATATATAACTGTTTTGCTGAAAGGTACTGAGCAATTTCACGATATAAGGTCACATGATATAAGTAATCGGAGCTGGTGCAGGAATAATATAAAAAAGTCTAGAAAGAGTTTACTTAGTAAAAATAATTAGCACAACCAATGAGCAAAAAATTTGGGCAAAAGCTGGTGTTATGGGAGACGTTAAAAAATATCCCATCAAAGCATGTCCCACGTATGGGAATATCTGCAGTAATTAACATGAAAATCTCAGTTTGCTGAAATGTGCAAAGCAAGTAGTATGTTTGCAATCAAAGAAATGAATGATGCAAGCACCGTATTATATTAACTGTTTATTGGAACTCTGTCCCATGTCAATACCAAGGAAAATAAAAGAATGGAAAGTAACTCTGGAATTGAATAAAGGCCCTATCACAGTTAAACCTGATACTTGGAATCCAAACCAATATGCTGCCAGAAAAAAAGGAATACAAGAAAATCAAGAATAAATACAAGATGGAAAAAGTAAAAGTAAAATTAGCAACAGAGTGGAAAGAAATAATTGGGTTACCGGGATACCAACATTTGGGCGCGCGCACACGCACACACGCACACACACACACTGTGAAGTCAATTGTTTTTATGACTGAGAGTCTGGAAGCACAGGCTATATGAGGGCCAAACATTTATGAAGAATTATGACTGATCAGACACCTAATGGAAGTTGTGTGTGATCTAAATGAACAATAATAAAACCAGAAGACTTTGATAATGTCTTTGATACATAGTCTGCATTAAAAAGAAATATCACATTTGTTTAAATTCTGAGATAACCCACAAACTCCATTCCACCCAAGAAAATTCCACTTGGGCTTTGCAGGAATTAACATGCCCAGGGAATTTAAAAGTTATAAAGAAAGTCTGGATACTTCTGATGGTGGTAGTTTAAAAAAAGCCAACAAGTCAGAGAATGTTGCTGTGAAGTGACCCACATCTGTCTCTCTCCCCAATAATTTCTTACACTCACTGGCCATTTCATGTCTCTCACTCTTTAGGCCAGGGTGTACGTCTCTAACGTGTTTGTACAATATCTAGCACAATGAAGCCCCGACCGTGACTGGATGGAGTGTGGGGCTTTTTATCCCCTTTTGGTCTGAGGAACCATCTACCTCTATTTTTTGTTGTCAGAGGCCCCAATCTCACAAAGCACAAGTGAAACATTAAGCATGTGGGTAGCCTCAATTAAAATCAATTGGACTATTCACGTTCTTAACATTATGCACATACTTAATTGTTTTGCTGAACCAGGGTCTAAATAGGTTTGCATTTTTAATATATTCCAAAGATGCCTAGAAACGTTAGATGGCACTTTTTGTTTTGCTGAAATTCAAGTAAATAAATAGTATCAAGCTGTTACATAGCACTTTTCAGTCGATCTCAAAACACTTTACAACGGAGCTCAGTATCATTATCCCCATTTTACAGATGGGAAATTTGAAGCACAGAGAGGCAAAGTGTCTTGTCCAAGGTCATCCAGCAGGCCAGTGGCAGAGCCAGGAATAGAAGCCCAGTCTCCTGAGTCCCAGCACCATGCTCTATCTACTAATGTAACAACTCACTATTCTACTGCGGAAAGTGATGTTTTTGTAAAAACTCCTCTTGAGTTTCTATAAGTGCTAAGGTTTGTAATCATCATCATTATTAATTATTTGGGAACCAGACAGAACTGTTCTCTCTCTCTCTCTCCCTCTCCCTCTACTCATGTATTTTCAGTTAAGCTCAATATAATTAATTTCTTACTCTTAGGAAAAAAAAAGTGCTAACACTTGCCCTCCTCACTGTGATGTAACTCACCCATCCTTGCATGTGTATATATACCTACCTAACTGTAGGTTTCACTTCATACATCTGACAAAATGGGTTTCTGCCTATGAAAGCTTATGCCCAAATAAATTTGTTCGTTTTTTCAGGTGCCACAGAACTCTTGTTTTGCTGAAAACAGACTAACATGGCTACCCGACTGGAATTAGTAAAATAGGTTACTTTTCTAATTTTCTTCTGGACTCTTTAATGCAATAATAGTTAGCACTTCTCTAGCATCTTTCACGGGCGGCTCTCAGAGCTCTGTTGCAGACATTAAGGGCCTGATTCAAAGCGTAATGGAGCCCATATGCAGCTTTCCATTAATGACAAGAGGATGTGGCTCAGACCCTAACTGTTTAAGCCTCACATGTTAAGTCAATAAATATCTTCATTTATAGATGGGGAAAATGAGGCAGAGAGAGGCGAAGTGGCATCAGCCCAGTTTAAAGGTCAGAGGTGAAATCGTGAAGTCAAGTCCACAGACTCCAAATCCTATGCTCTGTTCACTCAACAATTTTGCTTCTCTGAATACAGTTAGTAAGTACACAATGATAATTTATTATTAAGTAAGAAAGATAGTAAAGGAAACATGGTGTTTATTTTTGAGGTCTCAGTTTTCTCACAACCCAAATTCCTGTCACATATATTAGATTGGAAACATCTCATGTTGTGATGTAGATTTCTGTGCTGAAATCATGACACTAAGGTCAAGATAACCACACAGAAGCCGTAAAAACAATGCACAGAGAAGTGACCTGCCTTCTTTACTATTTGATTTGCAGTTGACCTACAGAAGGTCTATAAATTCATTAGTTTTTGGCAGCTGAGTTTCTTAATTCAATAAGAAATTAGGTCTTCTGGAGCACAAAAATTGCCCCACAAATACAAAGTACAAAACCTCTTTGGTATTTAATTTCATTCTAGCACTTTGGGTACAAGATAGGACTCCGATGATTGGAAGGAAGTCAAATGCTGAAATTTTTTTTTGAAAAAAAAGACATCCCTTTTTGCATTGGCTCAGAGAACAATGCTGCTATTATGACTATTTAACAGCCAGTAATGTGTTTTCAGCCAGGGCCTCCGTTAACATCACTTTGGGGTTATTTAAAAAAGAGAGAGAGAGAAGGCTAAGTGTCCTTGTTTGAGTGATTAAACTTTACAAGGTTGCATGTAACCATGTTTATCTTTACTACTCATAAAAAAAAAAAATCAGCTGTAAATCTCCAAAATGAACCCAAAATTCACAGTTCTAGTCCCTGGAGACAGCTTTGAAGCTTAAAGTAGATGCTGATGATTTTAAGAAGTTGTTTGCAGCCTTGTTATGATTGTGTCACTATTCATTTAATGGCATTTTGACTCAAGACACAGGGATCCATTGTCAGGATGATCCAGTGACATCACAGTCACAAATCACCACAAAAATAAGACAATATTTCAGGAGTGGAGCATGAATGTGGCAGTGATGGCAAAAAATATATGCTAGTCTCTGCTCTTCTTTTCCTTATTCTCAAATGATATTATTTACTACATCCTTTAGAAGTCTCGTATGGTTTGCTTTGAATTGCATCTGGTACTTTTGAGGCAGTTGAAAGTGAAGGACCCTGATTTACACTATTGTATAGCAAGAGTACGCTATCAACATAAACACTTAAATAAAAGAAGAATCAGGGAAGAATCAGGCTTAAGGGCTCTACTCCAAAGATACAGTAAACATGCATGAAAAATTGACACTTTGGAGATCACACACAAATTTTCTGTGTATGTATACACAAAATATAGAGAGATGTAAATATTTGTGTGTATTATTCGTAATTGAATATGTATGTATACAGACACAGGGCCAAATCCTGAATTTTTTATGCTGTCGTTCCTCTGCCTACACTTAGGAAAAGCTCAGGACAGACATTTTGTCTTGCAAATTCTGATGTATATGGTAGTGGCTCTGTGTAATTGAATAATATCGCCATACCATTTCAGAAAATAAAAATAAATGCAACCACTATATTGGAAGAGGTGATAATCTAGCCAGCCCATAGAGGAGAATATTTTAAACCGGTGCAATAGAAACCTAAAATAAGAATATTGGGCCTAATTTCGCAGTCATTGGGCATCATAGAAAGCAGAAATGTTTAAAATAATTGTCATTCTGAATGTTTTGAAATGGAATGATTTTTAGTTTAGCTGATACTTTTCATGAACATTTTCAGGTTTTTCCCCTCCTCCCTTTTTCTTTTTTCCCCACTGGAAAACAAAAAGGAAAACGAGATTTTTAAAAATGAAGGAAAAAATACGAAACCCCCAAGAATTTTCCATTTGGGGTTTTCATTGAAAAATGAAAAAATGGGGAGGAGGGAGGAGGAAATGAAAAAAAATCATGAATTTTTTTCTGAAAAAAGGCCATTATTGGAGGTGGCGGGGGGGAGGGAACCCTGAAGAATTTCCATTAGCTCTATCATTTGGCTGGATGGAGGAATCACTGGGTATGTCTACACTACAATCAGAGGTGCAAATGCAGCATGTGTAGACATCAGGCCCGCCAACCGGAATTCCAGGCCCCAGGGCAGAACAGTCCCGGCCCACCTCCTCTGCTCACAGCCCCATCCACAGTCCATCCCAGACCCTGCCCCCTCCTCTGTTCAGACTGCTCCCCACTGCATCCCTCCCTTCCCCCATTGCTCAGTTCCCCTCCTCTCTTCCACACTCCTCCTTCCCCCAGGCAGTGAGCAACAGTTGGGGGAGGAAAGGAGAGACGCACGCGAGGAGCAATGGTGTGGGGGAGGTTGAACAAGAAGGGGGGACGTGGCTTCAGGGAGGCCAAGGGGGAAAGCGTGGGGTGGAAGAGACGAGGGGGGCCAAGCAGGGAGGTGGGCTGGTGGGGAGGGAGGTGGTGGCGAGCTGGATGGGGTGGGGCCTGAGCTGGTGTGGATTGTAGGTGGGCCCATGAATGGAAGAGGTGGAACAGGGAGCTAGCCTCCCCAAGGGAAGCTTTCACTCACCGCCCATGGCCCAGCCCCTTTTAAAATCACTGGGCCCTTGGCACCATTACATACAGTTTTAGGAGTTCTTAGCAGGTGAGTACTGTTCAGTCTTTGAAGAAATGCTTCATTGTTAATTTTGTGCAACAAAGCCTTTTACAGGGAGCTGTTGCAAGCAGCACAAGAGTTCGCTCTCGGCCTTCATTTTTTTAATAAGATTCAATTCTTAGGGCGGAGCTGCTCCATGAGAACTGGGCTCTGGTGGTTTGGCTGCGATTCCTGAAAAAGCCGGGATTGCCAGTGTGCCGTTTGTGACCACGTTTGTTCAAGGAGTGTGGTGCATGTAAATAAAACAAGTTATGTTAAGAAACTACTCAGACACCATGTCGCTGATTTTTCCTTGAATGGGAAACTGACCTGCAAGACCCCAAAATTTGTTATCATTTGGCAGAGGGGCATCGCTAGTTTTGTCTAAAAAGCGTCAGTGTTGTTGGAGCTGGGGACTGGGTCCTGTCCCCCGGCTGCCGCTCATTTGTATTGTGATTTTGGGATAATCGCAGTCTATGCTTTTATATATCTGTTTTTTAAATACGGATTACCCCACAAACACTCCTGCTAGGAAGGTGAGGCTTCATTAATGGTTGGAAGTTATTCTAGATTCTCAAAAGGAAGTTGCCACTGAAGCACAAACTATCGTCATATTTCTATAATAACAGGCAATTCTTTGCTAGCCTCTTTCACTCTTCTTCATAAGGCAGGTGTAGTACTGCTAACTGGCTGTCAGGAATGGACGGCTTTGATTTTGAAAAGGGCACCAGCAGGATAGCCACAGACAGTACAAGAATCCAAAGGGTGGTAACTTGGACCTAGTTGGTGGTCATGTTTTCTTTGATTCTGGGAGATTTTATCTCTTGCTGTATATGACAGCCTCTCACAAAGACAAAGGCTTTTCATCATTTGAACACGTGATCCCTCAAGGATGAAATTAAATCACCTCACACAAAAAGGGACAGTGAGGAACTTGGACTATATCTGCACTTTTCAAAATGGTGCAATCTGTGAATTCTGTGCATAACAAAAGATGCTAAATGGGTGGCAGGGCTCCCTGAGTGTCTACATGGCTCTGCCACTGCTAGCCGTCCCACTTTAGCATTCCTCCTCCCCTGAAGTTCAGCAGGCATTGGCAGCCAGTGCAGCTGTAGGGCTGGAACTTTGATGTGGGCTCCCACCCATCCTCGCTCGCCCCTTTTTTTGCAGCCTTAGAGTAAAGACAGTGAGGAAAACCCAGATCCAAGCTAAGTGTTATGATCTTTGCTCACAAGTCTGAGGTCTGGGTTGCAGGAGTCTTCCCTCTCCCATAAGGTTTGAGGGCAATGAAGATCCCAGTTTGCCCCAGCTCTGTCCTTGCTTCTGGGGGGAGTAGTGAGGAACACAGCAAACCCTCCTCTGCCTCCCCCCCCAAGCAGGGGAAAGAAGATCTCAGTGCCCCCTTTTCATAGGCCAAAGGCCTTTTGGCTTCCAGGAGAGCAACAGTAACAGCAGCAGAGCCCACCAAAAAATTGTGAAGGACAGTAGTAATAGATTTTGAAGCGGGGGAGGAGGCAGAGAGAGACAACAGCAAGCACTGTTCATGTGGAACGACTATCAGCCTTTGGGTTTCCAGGATTGTGTGGTTTATTACTTGGGGGTTCAATGGACTTTGGGGACCCAATTTACTTTTCACCTGTGAACAACAACATTTTGAGGTGAAATGGCAACATCCACCTCAGCAAAGTACCAGGGAAGGTTTTGTAACCAAGATACAAGCACATCTTTGCGGTGCCATCTCTCCTCAGCATGCATGCACACATACTTCATTTCCTCAAGAGAGAGCCATCCAAGACAAAGTCAAAAAATCATTTCACTTCCCCCTCCTCTGAAAGCATTAAAAGTGGTAGGGCAGGGACAGCTCTTCACCAGTTTTGCTGCTGTGCATATGCTTATTTTCACAGCTGTAAGTATTTCTCCGTTTTCTTTTTTTCCTGTCAATAGTACTTAGGTTCCCTCATGTGTATGCAGATGATAGACAACTCAACAGTACACCTGGACCTTCCAACCAGTCATTAAAATATGCAGGCTCAGTGCTGTTTGGCAGTCTCAGAAATATCCACTTTTAGAAGACGTATAATTGCTAGACCAAAAGCCTGATAAAACTGAGAGGGTGTTGCTAAGTCTCGGGTACAAGTTCTTTGTACTTCTGCTTTTCTGGTAGTACTTTTTGATTCTCCAGTGCCAACCATATCCCTTGAAATCAAAGTCACCTCTGCTGAGACAGCACTGCAGCTTTTTACAACCTGAGAAATGCGAGGATGACATCACTGCTTAAGAGGAAAAAAATCTAGATATACCAGTCAGTATTGTGTAATCTATTATTACAGGTTTACCGTAGGACTGTGCTCCACTGCCTTCTCCTGGTCACCCAGAAGCTGTTCAAACTCTTTATGCGCTGACTTCCCCTCCCCTCACTGTTGAGAAATCTAGTGGTCTGAAGAAAGGCCTGGGAACTTTTCACTTCCAGTACTGGGATCTAACACTAAACATTTTTGTGATCTCATGCAAGTCATTCCAAGCTCTCTGCCTCATTCTCCTCATCTGTAAAATGGGATAATAATACTTGGCTACCTACCCCACAGGGCTACATATTAAAGATGAAAAAAGAAGGATTTAAAAAAAAAAATTGGGGTAATGCCTTTTTTCTGGTTTTGCTACAGGACTTGTTGGAGATCTCGGAGGATGTTTATTGTGAGCTACTGCCATCTGACAGAAGAGATGGACATACTGAATCTTTAACAAAGGCTTATTTTCTCCAAAATGTTAATCAGTCATCGAAGAGAAATGAGTGTTTGCAAAAAACAGAAAAGTCTTTTAAAAATCCTAATTAAATAACCCCTTGCCCTCTCAGCTGTTGAATTACCACTCTTCATTCTTGTGGTAACATTTCACTACTTCTCCAGTCATCAGTCTTCCAGCCTACACTGGACTAGATTATTTCAACATGAAGAACAAACCAACCCAGAAGACTTTTTATGCACCCCATTAAAAAAAAAGTTTCAAGCCGTCTCTACACCTCAAAGAAGCACAAAAGGGCGCAGGAAACATTTTTTCCTCTTTGCATGTCACCTTTAATATTTGCATATTATCCACATTCATACAGTTCTTCATCTCCCAATACAGTAGAAAGAAAATATTACGACATTGTTAATTCACACTGATACTATACCTCCACTAAATAAGCGTTCTGACCTTTCAGGTTTTCATCAGCTATGTTCCAAGTCACTCAGGTATGTCTACCCTGCACGGTTAACCCAGGTAACTGGCACCTGTGTCTGAGCACTTGGGTTAGCCAAACTGACATGCGAGTGCAAAGCCCTACCCACGTTACTGTGTCCTCACAGTTTCTGCACTTGCTTGTGCGTGTCTGCCATGGTTCTTTGTGCCAAGATGCTCTAGTCTAGGATTCTTTCCCAGTTAGTTGCAGGAGAACTTGTCTGTCCTCAGGAGGGAATGGTGTGGAGTGATTTTGCCTGCATCTTCACTGCAAAGTGGTCAGGTTCCATCCTAAATTAAACTAGAGCCCAGATTGTAACCCACATCCACAGCTGGGTAAACTAGCCCAGGCTTCAAGCACCTCCACACTCAGGTCAGAGGGTTTTCTATGTGGGTGAGAAAGTGGGAAGGCAGTGGCTAAGGGCTTTGGCTAAAACCCAGGTAAGAGCCCATGCTGACTATGCAGTGAAGACATACACTCACTCAGTGTAGTCAGTCAAAGCTAATTGTTATCTTGTCCCCATGATACCACTATTCATGTGCCTTAGAACTGTTGGGAACTTCTCCCCATGGAAGCAGTTCTCGGGTGAGATCCAAAATTCTGCATTGGTCATTTCTGTTTTTAATCTTCATGACGGCCACTTTTCCTAGTATTCAGAAATATCTTGCAGTAGCTCTCAGACCTGTGTATATAGGTACCTTCTGGAATAATTTCTGTTAGGTGGAAGATGTTGAGGAATTTCTTGTAGCCTGCATGCTCACGCTAAGATAATAAAATAAGGAATAATGCTATAGTATGGAAACCCAAGAAACCTAGAAGTTCAGCATTGGCTTAAGCAGTTAGCATAAGTGCAAGGTCTAAACAGCCTCAGAAGAAGGAAGTAACTTGCCTAATAGAGTTAGCATAAGTAAGTAAGCTAGTAGTGGCCCTAAGTCAAAAGATGGCAGAAGTCTTTGTCTTGCAATATTTGAAAGTGCTGAAACTAAGCCTAAAACTGCTGACAGGTAACTGCAAGTAGACAGCCGGTACCAGTTTTAGGATATTTTTTGAATAAACATTAGATGCTTAACCACAGGTAGCTAGTAACCAACTGATGCATATGTTAATAAGTTCAAAATAATTCATATACTAGCCTATAGGATAAGGGCACATCAATATTATGATGGTGAGGAAGTGAAGATATGGTAAAGGATGGAGGAGTTACACATACATGTGCAAAAACCCAGTCAAGGCCCATAAAACATCTAGTCTTAGGTTAGGCCAGCATGCTGATGGAGAACTCCACTGGAGTCAGATTAGGATCTGTCTCAACCTTTCAAGCTCTCCCCAAGGATAGAATAAGCATACAAATATAATGGTGCTGGATGGAGAGTCTACGGGGCTGTATTACCTCACTTTGCTTGTTTGGATTGTTCTGTATATAGAACTAATCATAGTGACAATAAAAAGTTTTACAACTTCAGAAAGTTCTCCCTGGATGTGAGTGTTGTCGTCCTTGCTGTGCACACCAGGGCTCCCAATTAAATGGTAATTCTGATAATACTGGGCCTGATCTTGAGATAGGAACCTACCAAATTTCAGAGTGCTAATTTGGGAAACTAAATCATTAATATAATCAGTACACAATCAATAGATCAGGCAACAATCTAATAACTATTTGGAAGGTAGGCCGAGTAGCCAGTGTTATTGCTGCCTGCTGATTGAGCCTGGGAGATACCACAACTCAGCATAATTTATTTTATGTTCAGAAATGCAAAGCCATATGTTGTATGTAATAGTATTTTGATCATTAATGTGCTTTACACATTTTGAAACATTATTACACAAGGAAGAAAAGGTATTGTGTAACTACTGGCAGGTCTGATTGTACAAGAAGGGCCTGATTCTGGATGGAGATATACACGGCTACTCCTGCACAACTTCTGCAGCAGCTTGTTTGTGCACTACTTCTAGTGAGTGAGCAGGCTACCAAATGTGCAGGGGCTACTTCATGTGCTATACTGTACAGACTCAGGGCTTGCTCAATCCCTGTTCAGCCACAGCACACTTCTCTCCATCCTGCACTGCTGCTTGTGGATCAGGAAAAGGAAACACTGGGATGTAGAAGATGCAGTACTGCCAATCCACGCATTTAAAAATTGAGTCAGCCCCCCCTCCAAAATAATGAGTTCTTTAAAAATAATTGTTTGCGTTCTTTTTATGCATCTGAATTCTGAGCCTTTAAGGTGTGCTTGGGTCATCTTTTTCAAGCTTTCCTTCCCAACCATTAGGGCTAGAAATTTACTTTAAAAATAGAAACTGAGATTCTCATGTAGCTTCCGGATTCCAGAAGCTGGGGGTTAAAAAAAACAAAAAAACCAAACAAACAAACAAACACCAAATACCACAAGATTCACCAAACAAATTGCAAGAGCTGGCAACACTGAGTCTGTAACAAGGACCATGCGGAGAAGTACTGTATGCTGGACTTCCATATTAGCTATTGTGTGTCTATTTTGTGATCCCAGCTTTACTTCAGAAAAAAGGGGTGACTGCCCTAAAGAGAGAGAGAGAGAGAGATCGTGTGTGCATGCACACATGCACCCACCACCTACCCACCCACTCCTGTAGTACATGGCCTACACAGGATAAAGGCTACTGCCGCTACCATATGCAATACCAAATGCAAGCTATTTTCTTGATCAGGGGACTCACACAAGAAAGTCTGGAACACTATAAAATCCATGAGATTAGAGCTCCCCTGGCCTGTTGAGTTGAACTGCTAAGTATGCAGGCACAGAGGGCACCAGCTAGAAAAGGATTGGTGACCTTGTTATCAAAGCCAATGTGTGTCACCCAGTCTTGTGGTTTGCAATACTGGCCCTCAGTCACTGGTACTTTTAGGCCTAAATTTTCAAAATTGACCTTCAGTATTGCAGACACATTTGAACTGATTTAGCAAACTACCTGACTTTGCAGCTGCAAACTGAGTCTTAACACATCAAAATTAGTACAATTACAGACACAAGTAATTGCACCCACAATATCGGAGTCCAATTTTAGACCTGGCTAAACATTAGGAGTAGAACTAGTCAGAAAATTCCCACTGAAATGTTTTTTTTCCCAATAGAAAATTTGTGTGTGGAAAATTTCAACCTTGGAAAAAAAAAAAAAAAAAAAATTCCATCAGGAAAAATCTAAATGATGGTTAGCTTCGTGTTAGTGCAACCCAAATTGAAACATTGAAGTTTGTCAAACTAAATCAAAACCTTTCATTTCAGGTCAGTTCATCGTTAATCTGTGTTCATATCAGCTTCTGGGAATGGTAGTTATAGAGCTTCATGCCCCCATTCTTTTTTATGGCTAAGCTTTCTGGTCAGACTACATCACCCATGATGCACTGTAGTGTGTCCCCTCCAGTTGAATGGTTGTGGCATATCATGGGAGTCACAAGACTACAGTACATCATGGGATGTGTAGTCTGGAAGGAAGAGCCCGGACCATAGAGGAGAATGGGGGCATGAGGCACACAAACTTCCATGGGGCCCTGCAGCAGCACCATATTTAGACATTTCCAAATAAAAAATTTCCATTCTGTTCTGTTTGTTTTTTAATATTCTGACTTTTTATCCTGAATCAGGATGAAAACAAATATTGAAATATTGGAATTTGCCCATGGGATGGATATTCAGCCATGGGCTGGACACTTCAGTTTCTGTCTCCTAGATTTCCTGATGCTCCCACATTTGCTAGCCTGACTGAGTCAGCCCTGTGATAAAATTACTGCTCTGTTTGTTTTGTCATATACTGGCAGAGTCGCATCTGGCAATGAGGCTTTGTTTTTAATAAATACAGGGTAGGAAACCTCCCAAATACTCCAGCTAAATCCAAAGAAACCTCAAATCTACTAGTCCACAGCTAGTGCTGATGACTGGCACAGAACAGAATGCACACTCTGTTCACTGCACCCAGCCGTAGATACCAGTTGTCTGACGTTGAGAGGTGCTGAATTTCTGGTGCCCTGTACCTCCACTCATAACCAGGCCTACATCTGGCTTTTTGAAGGAATATGATCAGAAGTAGGCTCATGTCTTGTTATTGTGCGCAGGATTTTTCTTGCAAGAAGGCTGTGACATTTCCCATACATACAGAATTTGCCTCCTTCATTTTATCATTTTTTGTCAAGAGTGTTTTTCAGCTAGGATGAGAGTGTTAACTGTGTGGCAGTTTGCCCTCCTTGTTAGATGATTATAATGCATTTCATCTGATAGCTGCTTGTTGCTTCTGAATATCCATCTTACTGAACTATCAAACTATTCTGCTCTATGATTAGCTCTTATGGACTCAGAACAAGTGTTTCTTGCTCAAAAGCTTTGAATATCAATTGGTCTCTCTTTCTTTGATCTCCATTATTTCTCTGGTTCTATTTTTATTTTTTTCCTCCTCCTTCCTTCACTTAGCTTTTTTGTTTACTTACTATTAAGAGAACTGCTTCACACTTAGGGCTGAATTGTTCAGGGTCATGTGTGCCTTAAAAGTGGCAAAAAAAATTATGCCAACATCAGGCACAGCAAGCTCAGGAAAAGGATACAATTCACATGAAAGGTAGATAGCTGCCCATATGCACAGTCCCAGGTGACAGCTGCTCACAGATTTCACAGGTAACTGACAAAAAGGGGATGTGGTCTTCAATAAAGAAGGAATGGCCAGAAGGAAACAAGGCTTCGTCACACTCAGGAAAACATGAAGGAAAAAGGCAGAAGGAGAGTGTAAATTAAAGTCATCACCCCACCTACCAAATATATTCTAAATGTTATTTTTCTTTTCTGAAAAATGTGTTCATTGTTTTCACAGAATTAAATGCCCTTTTCAGTGAGAGATGTATATCACTTATGGCCTTTTCATAGTTGTCCTTCTCGTCTTTACTTTTTTTACAGTGCATTTCCTTTGCTGGCTTTTTATTTCTTTCCACTGCACTGATTTCAGCTACATCATTCAAATCAAGATAAAAAATTTCCCCACGTTCCAGAGGTATTTAGATACAGAAAACTTCGCTCAACCCAGTGTAAAGGTATGGGTCAGCTCAGCCGTTCAGAGACATCTGGATCCCCAATCATTGGAGGCCCATCCTTATATTAATGCAATATTTATTAAAAGTAGGTTATTTATTTCACTTGCTTCCATTAACAAAAAAGCCAGATCTAAGGCCAACAGAAGTAAATGAAAGTCTTTTAATTGATTTTAATGAGCTTTGGATCAGGCCTGAATAGCAACAACCGTAACCAGACAGTTTAAAAAACCCATAGGCTGAAAATTATTTACCCTAACTATTATTTATACTTCTCTTATAATAAGTACACATGAACAATGAATGCAGTTACAGAAATCAGATTGGTTCACGAACAATTCACAGCAGATAAATTCAGAAGGAATATTATTCTGTGTAAATAGACTATCTTCTAAATGATTATGTATGTGTGTGCGCATGCATGCACACATACGAACTTCATCATCTAACTCTTTAAATTTTACTGTTCATAAACACGGTGCTTCTTTATTCTTAGAAGGAAATTCATCTTCTTTTTCTGCGTGCTGTAGGGAGTTCTCATTGTATAGCAGGGCAATATGTCATGGATTTCATTGCACTTGGGAACCAAGGAATTTGACCCTTGAACAACATATCAGAAAGTAAAAAATGTGTTCAGATCATAGTTACGTTGAGCTAACAATACAGGTGGCTAGGGAATACTTTGAACACTGGCCATATGATCCTACTCCAGCTTCACAATGATCAATGTTTTTCTTCTTTCTGAAAAATATACCAATACTTTGGATTGTAGAAAAAAAATGAGGAAAAAATATTAGTAGTTAACAGTATTGCCAACCCCAAGCATTTAAAAATCATGAACAGGACTCAAGAGATCATGAAAAGGATTAGAATATACATAATAAATAAATAAATTTGGGGGTTTTATTTTCTTTCTGGTTTTTGAGCTTTTAGGGTGCCTTTGGGTCACATTGTGAAGAAAGTCTTGAAAATCAGGAAGGCTAGAAACTTACATTTATAAAAATGAAAATAGATTTTCACCTAATTAAATGTCTCCAGGAGCTATAGCTTTGAGAAAAACCATCAAATATCACAAGACCAATGATAAAATCCCGAGAGTTGGCCACAAAGAATGAGCTGTGAAGTGATAACACATGTGCTCGTTGAATAAAAACAAATGAGAAAACAAAATCTTATTCACAAATATTTTGTCAATAGGAGTGCCAACCTCCAATTGGCTATGATTGGCACTCATCATAATCTGAGAATATTCAGGTATTCACTATTCTGAGAATATTCAGGTATTCAGCACCACTAAGTATTTGTGGAAATCCTTGAGAATCCTGAATTTTCTACAGATGACTGGATAATTAATTTCTACTGAAAGTTCATTATTTGCCTGTTATTCCCCTGTTAAAAAGTGTGAGTTACTCAATCAGCAGCCAGAAACAATATCATGTCTTAGATACCCAGTCACATAATATAACAAGTATTTGGAAGAAACAGTTCACAAACAACCCACAGGCTGAAATCTAGAGACTTAGAAATAATTATTGAATTCTCAGAAGTCAGGATTCCTTTGCAAATGTTTCGCTAGCCTAAAAATGTGATTAATTTAACAATGAATATTATTCATAATGAACATAGTCAGTTCCAGTTTGTCTTTTTGTTCCAACTTCATTGAAACAACCAGGAATAAACCAGGAATTCTCTTCTAGCCAACAAGTCCTGCTGATGTGGCCATCATAAAAAGACGCTTAGTTTATGTTATAGATTTAAGATAGTCCGTTCTGCTCTGCTCTCAGAATTGGAATATAAAGACATAATTCTTAGCTGACCTGCTTCAGTTTTTCTGTACAAACTTCACAGAAGACAGAACACTTAGATTTGTACGTGGGTGTAAATCCAATGTACACAGCATGCTGTATGATTTATATACGGGCCATCGTTCAGCCGGAGTCTGGCATTTCATTGATATGCCTATTATTTAGATGTATTCAGAGTTGATATGGGATTTTCCCCTGCAGTGACTGTGTTTTCGAAGAGATGCAAGAGCCAGATCTTTTATATTCCCCAAGGTTAAAGCAAAAAGTGAGATGTCCTTTGCTTTTCCAACTCCTTATTCATATAGAATAATTCATCTGCTGATATTCATAAGGTGACTTCTACTGGCAAATGCATTGGTGTCCAAAGGAGACTTTTTAAGCATGTAGGTAATTGTTTATGGATTTGTATCTGCTTTTATTTAGCATACTTGGTAGTGCTCTTTCTGCTGCTAGTCTGCAAGAATCCTTTTCGAGCCAGGGGGCCTGCTCTTTAGGGAACAATACTTTACGTATTTGTACTCCTTGCAAGTCCCACTATACTAGAATCAATGTATCAAATCAAACTAGTGAAGGAGCCAAGCAGCCTAAGGTAAGAGAAGGAGAGGTTTTCTAACAGAAACTTTGGCAGCAAGGGATTAAATGTCTGTTTGCTCATTTGTATAAACTTCCCTCCCCCTCCTCATAAATAGCACGGGAGAACTGGGGCATCTTTTATGTCTTCTCTCTGCTTGTTTTATTATTTCTTTATTTAAAATTTCCAACAAGAAAACCCTTATGAGATTTTAAGGCCACATTTCTGAAGAAATGTAACAGTAAAATTATTTAAAGCACACTGGTTATGATTCAAGTCCCTTCTTCTTTGCATCTCCAGTGATTGACATGAGTATTAACAATACAGGGTGTCACCCTCCATTTGACTCTCCCCTGTTATGGTCTTAAATCAGTGGTTTTCAAACTCTGTAGGCTGTGTACCCCTTTTCAAGTAATGTACCCCCATCTGAAACAGGGTCGTAATATACCTATGATTAGACTGCCAAGTCTTACTAAATAAAATGTGTAGTCTGCCATTATAGAGTTTTCCTCGCGTACCCCGATGAGAGCTTGCGTACCCCTAGGAGTACGCGTACCCCAGTTTGAAAACCACTGCCGTAGACTACTAAAGTGTGCATTGTGCCCTTGAAAGGCTGAGCACACTTTGTAGATTGAATTAGGTCTGTCAGTTTTACACAGTCCAATTGCCCCATTTTGAGAGGGAGTGGCATAGTATTCCTCCTGCAGCCACCTACTGAATATTCTCCCTCACATATCTGCCATCGGCCTCCATCTGCCACAGAAAACCAGAATCCTGGTCCCCTCCCAGGAACACCATCCTCACCCACACAATGATCTCTCCAGATGGCAACATGGAGTGGGCTTTGATGAACTCTCTCTCGGTCAAAGAATGGAGGCATGAAGTTGACAAGCAATCTGAAAGCAATGTTGCCTATCCAATTTAAGGATGTTTTGGGGAACAAGACAGGGTAAAGATTTGAAATGAACGATAAAGTCAGTTGTCTGTCCTAGAACTTTGGCTGTGTAGACAAAATCTTTTTACATTATGCTGTTAGCACCCTCTAGAGGTCAAAACACATCACACTCAGCTTGGATGCCAGACGCAAGCAGAAATAAAAAGGAAGTGGCTTCCAAAAGGAGCTCGACATTCATGCCCACACGTTCCCTCTCAGGTTAGAAAAGCCACTGTGTATGCAGGATGGGGGTAATGGAGTGGAAGTTCAATTTTAGCTGCAAATCAGAGATTGATTTTTTACAGTAAATCAATCTTGGGTATAAAAAGAGTAGCTTGCATACCTACTACAGCTGTGCAACTGTCACAAACCTGTCTCACTGAGTTATGACTCATAATTTTCATGAAATGGTCTCTCAGTTCGTGACCCAGTAGATCCCAAACATATGATTTAATCAGGCATTAATCAAAGGCAATTTTTTCCTTCCCTAGTGTTAGTTCTGATCTATACCACATTGTCAGCATCTCTCCTAGGCAGGCACAGTGCACTTGCATGCAGGGTGGGGATAGGGATACAGGAAAACATGCAGCTGCCAAACTGGTGGATGTAGACTTTAACGATTCCATATGCATGTTCTCAGCCTACAACTTCATATTAGAGACTCTTGCAGGCCTGTGGCTCTTTTTCATTCATTCAGGGTAACAAAACATCCACAGGTGCATGCTAATATCATTGAAATTGTTCTAGACCTTAAAACTGTATTTAGCTTTTGCGACAAGTGAAGAAGCTGCTACCGTATGCACACACATTTACACAGATATCTGATTGTACTTCATCTGCTTGTGACTGCCGCTGAACCAAAATGCCTGTTCTTATCTGCAGTGGTCTCGAGTGAAAAGCTCACTTTACATACACCTTCCTCCCAAATTTAACCTGAACTGTTCCCACAAGTAGGGCTAAGTGATACCGCAAAAAAATGTGGGTCAGATTGCTGCCTTATTGAAGTCAACAGAAGTTTCACCATGACCTTCAATAGGGCCAAGATGCCATCCAGTGTTTACAAATATTTTTACAAATTCACAATGGCTGTTCATTTCCACCATGTTCCTGCACCTTTTTGTTCACAAACGTTTGAACAAATGGCTTGATAATTGCTCTTCCTTCACATACAAACAAGGGTATTCCCTCACAAAAACAGAAGTATTAATTTACTATTCATCATGCATTATTCTCTTCTTTAAAAAAATTCTAGTCACCCAGTTAGGCAGCAGAAGCAAACCCAGGGGCCAGATCTCCAGCTGGAGTAAACCAATGTAGCTCCAGTGAGTTCCATCATCTATGCTAATTTACCCAACTGAGGCTCGGGCCCAATCTGACATATGCAATCAGCACTTACCACAAACAGCCAACAACTAACAAATGGAGATGATAGTGTGCAAGCAACCCATAGGCTGAAAATTATTCATCCAAACTATTTGGCAAAAACAGACAAATCTGCAGAAGTCAGGATCAGTTTCTGAATGACTTGCAAACAGAAACTAGGGCTGAATTAGGCAACACTAATTGCAACAAATCATTTGACCAACTCTACATTCAATCACACATTAAAGTGCTTCCTCTCCCACCCCCACTTGCTTTCGATGAAATTGGAAGATTCAGTAGGCAACTCTGATTTCAGCATTACTGCAAGGTCAGGCAGAAGATGACACTCTAAAGGCAAACATGTCTTCTCATAGCCACATGGCAGGAATATGGGGAAATTAATGGGTAAAAATCATTTATCTAGCAGCGTCTCCCACAATTCTGATATATATGGGTTATTCCCTTCTGTTTGCAGTTTCCAGGGGCAGTTCCATGGTGTAACACAGCCCCTGCTGGCCACACCCCCTTCTCCACTCTGCCACTGGACAATTAATTCCAAAGTTGTTTTAAAGTGCTTAGAATAACTTCACATGCCAATCAGTAAACTATGTATAGTAGGCTAACTGGCCCATAAACGGTAGATATAAAAGTTACATTTTGTCTTCTGACAAAGGCTATGTCTACACCGCAGCACTAATTCGAATTAGCTTAATTTGAATTACAGAAAGCAATTTATAGAAAGCACTGCAGACTGTCCACACTACAATGTTTGTGCTGGTTTCTTGCATCCACACTGGCCAGCCTTAATTCGAATTAGAAATCAGTGCAATGTGGGAAGCTATCCCACAGTGCAACTAACCATAGAGACTGTTGTGACGAGTGTTATCATCCCAGGATGTAGCGCTGCTTCCCCTACCCTCCTCTCCCACCCCCAAACAAAAAGGAAACCATGCTGGTTTTTTACTCCCCCGATCGCCATTGCTGCAGGCACATGGAACTATGCTCTCATTTTGACAGTGACAAATACATCACAGCTTATCCTGGATTACTTTAGAACTGTATGCTGTTTGCCTTTTATTCTCCCCCTACCACTCCCTGTATATTGCTTCCTTTGATTTTGATTCTACAGGTGTCTGTAGAATGTAAGATAAACCAACAAGGGAGTCAGTTAGTATATTAATACAGTGATACAAATGTTTCCATTTCACTGATGGAAAGCATGATATAATGTATCCACATGTAGCACTGTGTATAAACTCTTAAGAAAGTATCAATTTCCATGATTGGCCACTGAAACAATGTAGCAAAGAATTTCCTCTCACTGCTGGCATTTAAAATGCATTCACCATGCGGGGAGGGGGTGGGTGGTGAAATCTTTCAAAGAGACAAACTTTAAAGGGCTAAACTTTCAAAGGGACAAATCTTAAAGGGACAAACTGCAAAGGGGTTGCTGGGCAGTTAAAACACATTCACCACGCAGAGAGAGGGGGGGGGTGACATTTTCAAACCCTTAAAGGGACAAATTGCAAAGGGCTTGTTGTGGGGGGGAGGGAGGGGTGATCGCAGCTTGGATTTTAAACCCATTCACTGCAGGAAATGAAGATTTAAATCTTCCCGGGGCTGCTTTGAGGGAAGGTGCTGAAATGGGACATGACGGGATACAGCCTGGAGGCCAATTAATTCAAATTAAGTCCCATTGCATCCACACTCACACTAATGCGAATTAATTGACGCGCTTCAGGCGCTAATCCACTTGCAGAGGTGGTTTTATTAATTCGATTTTAAAGGCTCCTTAAGGCAAATGTAGACACGGGAGTAATTAATTCGAATTAAGCCACCAGTGTAGACCAGGCTTAAGAAGCTATCCAAGGGCCTTGTGCTTCCATTAAGGAAATCTGCAATGCAACAACATGGTTTGTTTCCTACATTCATGGTAAAAATATAATATTCCTATATTAAAATTCTGATCTGATACTGTATTCAAAAACCTTTTTCCTAAGGAACCAGTAAATAACACAGTCTGTACATACCCAGTGAGGCTTTGAATTTTCAGATTGTCATGACTGGTGATCATTCTTTGACCAATCAAGTGACAAGGATTTCTGGCTAGAAGGACACACAGTACATTTCCTTCAGAAACTAGTGCTCAGGAAAGTTCCATGTAATAAAGATATCAATACTGTGCAAATAGTGTTTAGAACATGGAATTCTACGTTCTTTCCCCCATTCCGAGGCTGATCTTCCTGCCATGGCAAAATTCCCATTGACTTCAATAGAAGTAGAATCAGACTCTCTATTTCTTTCTCTCTTTTTTTTAAATAGAAGTAGATAGTGGAAAAATCAGATTCTGTTATGAGGAGCTAAGAATAAAACACTTGATGTGGAGGTGGAAAGGTACAACAAGAAAGCCATACAGACACTCTATTAGTCTGGATACTGAAACGTAGACTAGGACTTGACATGCAGAATAACCACAATGAGCACTGATTTATTTATCACAACTTGTCATATGACAAGCCCTCAGCTATTAATAGCCTAATAAGGCCAATGTAATGTCCCCTGTGCATTTAGCTATGTGGTAAATGCATAGCACAAGTTTGGCATCTGGAGAAACAGTACCAAGAGCAATGGTAACATCCAAACTGTGAACACTTCAGGTGCAGTCTCAGACTGATTCCATCATTCAACTAGCAAGGATAAAAAATTACTTCCCTATAAATTACTTCGGCTGACTAAAAGGGTTATTGGTGACATTTCAGCTCTTCACCTCTCTCTACACTCCACCCAAATTCCTGTCATCCTCTCCCACACCAAAAATCCCATGCCCATTTAAAATCCTACAGCCTTCTAAAACTCAATGACCACCATCTGTGACAAGGAAAATGTTCTAGGTAGCACACAGGTGGCTCCCAATAACATTTGTACGCACCCTGTACTTCAGGGGCCTTGGAACTTGATTGGGAGTTTACAGTTGGGAAGAGCCTGGGAGACTACAACTCCCATGATGCCTTGGGGAAGAGGGGAGAGACTCTTCCCCTTCCAGAGA
This sequence comes from Emydura macquarii macquarii, assembly GCF_026122565.2. Taxonomy (NCBI): domain Eukaryota; kingdom Metazoa; phylum Chordata; order Testudines; family Chelidae; genus Emydura; species Emydura macquarii. Next base: position 8,195,199 of record NW_027131400.1, on the reverse strand, counting down.
GACAGGGAATAGCATGTGGGGAACTCCATTTTGGTGCTAGGGTGGAGTGCAGCCGAGGCTGGAAGCTGCTGCCTGCTGACGGGGTCCCAAAGCTGCTGCTAAGAGCCTGCTGGAGCCTGATCGAGCAGGGAGCTTCGGAGGTTGGTGGCATTGCCCAAGCCAGGGCAGGGACTGAGCCTGGAGCTGCCTGAGGTGGGCCTGCAGTGAAGGTGGTGTGAGTGCTTCCCCCCCCCCTCCGTTGTTTGGGGCAGGGCGTGGAAGGGAAGGGGCACTGCACAGAGACTTTCACGGGGCCTGAGAAGAGGCAGAGGGAGAATCCTTTCAAGCAGGGCCAGAACTGCAGACATTTGGTTGGGCCAGCTCCAAACCTCCAGCGGGACAACTGGGCTGAACTGGTGCACTGAACCCACAGAGTGCGGGCTGCTTCTTCAGATCTTCAAGCGCGCCCACGCAAGCAAGGGGTTAGGGCTCTGAACTCTTGGGGAGTGTACACTCTGCAGGTGGGGTACACAGTGGCAGTGTAAATGCAAGTTTAGACAAGTTTCATTTGTTTTCATACTAATTTTATTAATTGATGTATTCAGCTGCCCTGTGGAGTTAACATTATAGTGATGTTTAGTTTCAGTCTGTTATGCCATATTTCTTTAATTTGTTAAGTAAAGTTGTGTTAACTCTAATTTAAGTATATTGGATGTTTAGTTTGCATAAGTGCAATTGTTAAGTTAGACCTGTCTCAGATTATTATTATTATCATCAGACTAGGTTTAGTCCTGGAAGCTCCCAAGGCCCGCTATTAAGCGTGTGCAGGGGCCAGCCAGGTGGAGACACCGCCAAGTTTAAATTTCTTTAAAAGTAAAGGGACTGCAGCAGGGGGGTGGATAGAGGATTCCCACCTATTCTACATCACCGCTGGGATACTCAGGATCTCCTTTGTTGTTAACAACCTTAGCGCCCTTGCACACAGGTGAGTGTTGCCGGCTCCCAAGTAACCCAGAAATAGAAGGGGGTTACACATTTCACATTCAAGACAGTCTTAATACATAGTAAACCACTGGCTATGCAAAATGGGTTTTGTATGGATTAAGAGCACCTCCCTGCCTTGATGGGCAGATGTTCAACTGCACTCTACACCTTCCTTTTCCCATCCCCCATTTTCTGATATCCAAGTAGTTCAGGTACCAGGACCCAGTTCTGCCAACCTTATGTGCATTGAGTAGTACCTCTCTGTGCAAACCAGAGTGAAACAGAGGACTACTAGTCCTAGTAACTCAGGGCATATCTGCACTGCCACAGCAGCAGGCCTCAATGCAGTGGTGTCGATTGAGCAGTTCGGTGTAGTCCCACTCAATCAATGGGAGAGCGCTCTCCCATCGACTCAATTAGTCCACCTCCCCAAAAGGCAGAAGGAAGCGTCAACAGGGGATGCTCTCCCGTCAACGTAGCATTGTAAAGACACCATGTTGCATAGACATAAGTACATCGATGCAAGATAGTCTAGTTATATAACGTAACTAATTTATCTGACATCACCCAGTGTGGCAGTGTAGACCAGGCCTCAGTGTAAGCAGTGGTGACAGAATTGATCATTTAGGATCAGACTGTAATATCCTTACAAATGCAAGTAGTACCTTAGTTTGCAAGTTGTGCCACTGAATCCAACTGAAATACTTGATGAGTAAGATACTACTACTAGTTGTGAGTCAGAGTATCGGAATCTGGCCCTTAAATGGTTGTGGATCAGTTTGTAGAGACCTTACTGGCGATCTCTTATACAAGCAGTCCCTTTGATTTCAGGGTGCCACAATCTGATTCCATTCTACTTCATCTTAGTAAACGTTCTCATATAGGACCTCATTTTGCAACCTTTACTCACACCGAGTAGCACTGTCCCAATAGTCTGTCCTAATGAATGAGAATTAGTTAAGTTTTACTTTACTGAAATATACAGCATGCATTTTCTTTTTCTAAAATATTTCTTTGTGTCTGTCTCTGTTATAATCCCTCCATCTGGGGGTAAAACTCAAGTTAAGCAAAGCACTGGGAAATTGCCATGTACTCCTGTGACTTCATGTTGCATATAAAATAATTCAAACACGCTATTAAACTGTGTAATTTAGCTCATGTGTAGTTAGAATGTGCAATGTTTGCCAAGTGGCTGTATCCAGCTGGAAAATCAATTTATATATGCCACTTTAATAAAACCTGAAAGTCTTCCTCAATACACTAAAAATACGTTACTCAAAGTTGAAATTGTACATTACGTAAAACCAAAGGTGGCTGTAAATTACAGCATAAGCGTGAAGAATGATTCCTTTGCTGCCAAAATTTATATCAATGATCGCTGATTTAGGGATGGAGAGAACACGCCATAATAACGTTGTGCAACTAGATCATGTGCTCTTTTGGCCATATTCTGGCATAAGAGCTGCATGTGTCTATTTACATAAAACAGACTTGGGGTCTGATTCTTCTCTTCCTGGTGTGAATCCACTGAAGGCAACAGGTACACCAGTGTGAAAGTGGTAGAGAGTTTGGCCATAAATCACAATTGACTAAATGGTTCAGGAGGATGGTAATTCATGTTATTTTTCTGTATTACAGTACTGCCTAAGGCCCCAATAAAAATTGGAGCCCTGTTGTGCCAGGTGCTGTACACACAGCCCATGCCCTAAAAGGGGATATATAGCACTTCACTTATAATTTACTGGTTGCAATCCAACCAATCTTGGTAAGAACCATAAGTTGCTGCAGTATGATGGTTGTTCAGTGGCCTATGTGAAAACCACCAGGTGCTCCCAAGTGCAGTTCCCAGTGGTCAGATGCCTACATTACAAAAACTTGACATGATTATTACTAGCTGAGGTCATTGTTGCAAATTTGTGTAGGCAGGAGAAAGGACACAGAAAATCTCATAGTGACAACTACAATCTCCCCTCTGGAAGCAATCCTTCCTGATTAGAGCGGACATACACTGGTGGACAGGGCAGTAAAGTCTGATGTGTGACTGCCCATACTGTACCAATTCTGTGTACAGACACAAGATGTCAGTCTCCAGGGCTGTCTACCAACATCTTTCACCAGTACTAGTTTCACATGAAAAGTAAAGTAATGAGACAACAGGTTCATCACAACTGTCTCATTACAGTATTCTTAAGACAGAATATGCATATATATATATTTAAGGCAGGAAAAGAAGCTACTCATCCACAAGGCAAAAACAGGTCTGCGTTTCCTACCACACCAGTAGAATTATATTAATATCAAACTAATTGCTCTCTCTTATACTGATGTAAATCAGGACTGAGTCAGGTCCTGTGCCATTGTACTAGCTTTAGTTAGCATCTCAGAGCCTATTTTGCTCTCAGTAACAACAATGAAATCCAGAGTAACTCTATTTAGATCAATGGTTGCTACATCAGCGTTACTGGAATCAGAGTTTGGCCCTCGTCTCTACATTTGTATCCTAAACTATCTCCAGCTCACAGATGGAGAAATTTTACATACTCTAGATATCACATGGGTTCCTGAAGCCTTCCAGCTGACTCCTGTGCCTCCTAGAAAACTCTTTCTTTAAGGGTCCAATCCTGCAACACTTACTCATGGATACAATCCTTACTCTTATGAATAGTCACAATGAACTCATTCACTCTCACTTAGGGCCCATGATTTTTCAGCATACAGCATTTGCTGTCACCTCTGATTTTACACAATATACAGTTTCAACTTTATATAACACCAGACAATCCTGCTCTCAGTGAGATTACTCACAAAAGGCCCTAAGTATTTAAGAGTACCTTTTATGATTACTACTATCCAACACATGAGTAAGCTTTCATGCACAGAATCTGTTTCAACTCTTCAAGAGCTGCCGATACTGTAGATTTCATGCCAATACATGTGCTTTATATCTCTGGTGAAAATATCAAAGCAGTGGATGGTCAATTTATTAAAGTCAGTCTAAAACCTGAGAAAGAACTGGAAACAAACATACTATAGGATGGGGGCTACTTTAAATATCTTCTTACACTTTGTTAGTTGCTTTTCTTCCCAAACTCCTCACTTCTGAGGGAGTTACAACAACTCAGGGCTTACATACATATAAAAGAGTTAGGACATTTTAACTTTACCAGTAGAGTTAACATAGAACAATGCCTCTAGTATGGAAACAGTTATATCAATACAAAGGTGCTTCATACTGGGATCTCTATTCCTCTACGGGAAGGGGAATAAACTGTACCAGTGCAACTACATCCACACAAGAGGATGTACTGGTATTTAAAAAAAAAAAAATCTCACCGCTAACCTAAACAGTTATACTGGCACAAAGCCTGTGTGTAGACCAGGCCAGAGTCTCCCTTAGATGCAGTGGATCAAATTTAGAGATGAGGAATGCACACAGGGGCATGGGTAACTTGGGGAAGGCAGACTGCGTTAATGACTTTCACCATGTAATCCAAGTATGTTAAACAGAGTCTAAGTTAAACATAACACACAGGCCTACATACAGTTTTTGTATCAGTATAACAATTTTGGTTTGGGACGGGATTTATTTTTTGGCCTAATTTACAAGTTGCTTTTACCTTCCATTTTGAGAGTTTATATGGAAGCAGGAGGACTGAGTCCTACCATTGATGATAATTCAGCAAAAGACTGGCTTTTAAAGCAGAAAGTCATTATGATGCCAAGACTTGAATCATGCTAGTTCTTCATATAGTACTGTTGAGCACTAACAGTGCTATATGTCATAGACATGAATAAGTGCCAGGACAGCAATCTAAACACAACAGCCAAAGGAATAGCATTCAGTGATTAAGTCTGGCCCAAGGGTTTAATCTTTAGGGTTAAAGAAATACTCAGAGTGCAATTTCCAAAGGCAGAAGGTAAATTCCTGATTTAGAGGAATAAATATTTCAGATGAACCCATAGATTATGAAACAGTCTTTTTTATGAATGGGTCTCCTGGAAGTATATAAAAAAAAAAAAAAAAAAAAAAAAAGAGGCCCTAGGGATTGGTTGGTGCAGGAGCCAGTCCTGATTTCCACATTCCACAAAAATCACCTAGTTCCAGAATGGATACACCTGTAATCCCAGTGGCCACCTATGCCTAGGACATACATCTGAGCACTTTAATATTATCTGGAAAGTTTCAAGTAGTGTGTCATCATATTTCCAGGCAATAAATGTTGTGGCCCATAGCTTTAGTCTGTCTGAATTGCACTTAGTGTAGGATCAGAAATAAGGGGAAAGGTGGATTTATACCATTTTTACAGCTCCCTGCTCCCAGAGAAAGCCCCCATCATAGCTGAGAGTGATCTCAGCACTGTTCTAAGTTATACCCTGATGACTATTACCATTACAGCAGCTGGGGCACACAGTGGCATGACACGAGGATCACTTACCCATACCAACTCAATAGGAGTTTTCCCTGCCAAGACTGAATAAAGGCTGTAGGATCCAGTACATTCCTAGCAAGTTTATACCAATCTTACTTAATATTAAAATAGGGCCACTGAAGTCCCTTCACTCATCTGCTGAACGTGTGAGTAAGCATGAGCATCCATATGTATTGTTATCATCATCATCATCAATACTTGTTACTAACTTCTTATTGCTGCTCGTACTGATTGTGTGTTTAATCCTGCATTATTTGCTATGACAAAGACTCACTGAAATAAAAAGGATTAGAAAAGCAGTCCCCCATAAATGCATTCTCTTTAAGGGTCTATGAACTTGGCCGTGCAGAGAGGATGCTGGCATAAGAAGCAGGTTCTGGATGCAGTAGCTGCCCTATAGAAAGAATGATATGTCCATCATCCTTTGCCCACTGAAGGCCCACATGCCAAGATTTTCAGAAGTTACTAGTGATTATAGTGCCTCAATTCTTGCGTGACCAACCAACCCTCTGAAAACTTGGTGCCTTTAAGATGTCTCAAGGTGGGCTCCCAAAATCACTACTCACTTTTACAAATCTTAGCCACAATCTTTAGTGGGTTGATCTAAAAGTAAAGAAGGGAGGTTAAAAAAAGACAGTGCCACCAATTAATAAAGAGAAGGACTCTGCTATTGGATTACTCATCAACAGCAGACATAACGAATATAAGAAGTACAGCTCCAAAACAACAGACTTCCAGCCCAAAAGTAGCTCACAGAAAGAAAAGAGGTCTGGAGCCAAAGGAAGAGATGGGAAGATGTAACCACATTATTGTGAATAGAAGTACGATAATTGAGGTGAAGGAGAGTCAGGTCAGGTATCTGTAGCCATTGATATTTCTATGAGGAGTACTAAAATGTAAGCATTTCTATCTTCTCTGAATAATATCATTGTGAGCATTGGATGCTGAAAACAGAATTTCAGATTCTTTTTACTGCCAATGTGGCTTCTAAACAACCAACAAATTGGAAACAAATTGGAAAAAGGCAGCTGGAAAATCCGCAACCCTATAAGTAGTCTGTCTATCTGGCAAAGGAATTGGGGGGAGGAATTTCTGGAGCTTACATTTACCGACTACTCTTTCTTTAAGAAAAGTAGAAAGCAGTTTTGGATTGTGAAGATATTAACAGTTTTGAAATGGAGAGAGCATATGGGTCTCTTGCCCAGGTGCACTGGTTGAGAAACATTGTTGGGCTATTATAATCAAACTTTTAAAGGTTTGAAGAAAAGGAGGTAATACTGAAAGAGGCAATACAATACTCTACAGAAAGGAAACAGAAGCTAGGGAAAGGTGAGACAGTTCATATTTTCTCCAATGTTACCCTAAAAGAAGCATAGAGAAGAAAGAAAATGTTGAATTTGAGTCTTTAACACCAGGGCAAAAAACTTAAAACCATGAGATTTTGCAATCTGCCACCCCCATAATAAATTCAGGAAGCATCACTAGGAAGTAGTGGCAGCTGAATGGTTTATCAAGTAGATTTTCTTTACTGCAGTTTTCATTTCTGTCGCTACTCGTGGGTTCTGTATGTTATTTAGCCATACTACATGGTTTTTGTATAAGACTGGGGCTAAAAGAAGGGGAAGAGGCAAGAAGAAAGCAGGGAGTGTGTTAGTCTGGGAAATATATTCTGTAGGTCTGATTTGTTTCTTTAAACATTAGATTGTATTATCTTCAAGCATTACAATTTAGAACTGCGATTAGTTTAACAGTTTATTTGATTTAATTTATGGAGTGGTTAAGTGTTTTAATCATTTAACCCATCCCTGGTCATCCTTGGCAGGGGAAAAGCAGCTTTATTAACCAATTAGCATGCTCCTCATTTCATGAGTAAAATATGAATGCAGGGATAGATATGGAAAGTGGGATGCTGTCTCCAGTGAGTAAGGGGATCTAGGACATCAATTTGTACACAACTTTTAAAAACTGAAAAAATAAATTAAGGGTATGCTTTTCAGAGGTGCTGACTGTTCTCAACTGTTATGCAGGTCAAAAGGACCAAATCTTGGAGTCCTTATTGAGACCAAACTCCCATTTACTTCAATGCATCATGGGAAGCTGGAGTCAATGGAAGTTTTTTCTGAGTAAGGATAGAAGAAACGAATAATCAAAATTTCAGCATACCTCTGTAAAGAAATAATAAAATATATTGCATATACTGCATGTCTGTCAACTAAATTAATTTAATCTACAGTACTTTATAGATTTTATGCAGCTCCAGACAACAATTCAAATCTCAAACTACAAAATCTCATAGTTGAAGGCTTCATCAATATTGTAGTCTCCAAACTCTGAAATATGATCTCCAATTTACCATTCAAATCAAAACCAAGCTCCAAATTTCCCTCCATGTCAACATTAGTGTAAGCAGATAAGGACTCCAGCTGCACCTGATTTGACTTCCCTATAATAACCGCAACCAATTGATCTATATAAAAAGAATAAGAATTCCCTTGAAATGTCACCTGACATTTGCAGGAAAACAATTGAGAAAATGCAGATTTAAGATCTAATATTTCTTTTTTGCAAAAGAAAGGATCAATGTCTCCTGGATTTGTGTAGGCATGGAAACATCAGGAAACAAATTACTACAATTTCACTTTACAAATGGATTTAAAAATGTTTATTTCTGCATTAAAAAATATTTGGAGAATCCAGCATTGAGAACAAATGAAAAACTAAAGATAAACATGAGCTGAGATCTAAAATACCCTAAGAGATGGCCTGACCTAAAGACCTCTATAGCTTTACCACCAGACCATGTGCAGCCTCTCTCAATCAGCTCCACAGATTGTTCTACCCATGTTTTTCTCGTAAAAGAAATAAGCCTTTACCAAAAAGAAGAAATTTCCATCTAACCCTCAGTGTCACTTGCCACACTTCTTATATAGAATATGGGGAACTGCCTCCAGACATTTAGGAAATTGTAATCTTCTTCTTAATATTGTAAAGAATTCTTAAGATTTTAATTTTGGTCTTGCTTGAATTGAGCTGGGAATTGAATCCAGATCTCCCGAGTCACAAGTTAACACGGTAACCACTAGGTTAACCTTCTTCTCCAACCAATTGGTCTCTGGATCAATCGCTTTGCTGGTGTCTCTATGGAATTATCAAGTCCCTCAATAAACATTTGCTCTGACTCAGTTTTGTTGAAAAGCAAATCATTGTCTTATTTTAGGGCTGTTTCCTCCTCCCCATTCTCCATACTGATGTGTATAAAATAGCTGGCAGCAGAGACCCTACCTTCTCCTTGGCAGCAGAGACCTTACCTTCTCCTGCAAACCTGTTATCTTTAAGTCTTGCTTGTGCTAAATTCCTCCCATCGTTCTAACCTCTTTCATTGACTGTGGACTAGACTCCCACATCGCAGCCAGCTCCAGCATACAAGTTTACAGTGTTCATGAGGGCCAGAGAGATGGCTAAATTAAAAGAAGACCTCTCCTTAACAGCTTATCCCATTTGATTTCCATAATAAGAGAGTGAAAATTAAAAGAACTTCCACAAATAGTGGAGTGCACCAAAAGAAGCAGGCAAACAGACATTTCCTTTAAAAAATTATTTTAGGGAATTCTCCAGTACTAGGCACGGGGTTCAGTTGAATGTGTACATTTGAGAGAGGAAATTATTGAGGGAAATCTAAAGCCAAGTCTGTACTATAAAGTTTTGCTGGCATCGTTATGATGGTCAGGAGCACTGGGGGAAGGAGGGAGTATAATCACATCCCCTAGCCAGAACAGCTGTGCTGCAGTTTCATTTCTCCTATTGTGAATCCAAACCTGCTCCCACTGAAGTCTGTGGGAGTTTTGCCACCAACTCCAGCAGAAACAGAAATTTACAAAATAGCTCCTATATTACCCCGTCTATCTAAGTATTTATGTGGCCCACATCACCATAGTATCTGAGTGCCTCTCAAGTGGACAAATGCCATTTACTTTTCACAGAAAATTTGTTACCAAAGTTTTTTTGGTTTTCAGTTTCAGTTTTTTTCCCTCATTGAAAAGAAACAGAAAATTTCAACCAAAATGAAAGTTTTCTGCCAAAATATATAGCTAGCTTCTCTCTTTGTTTTGGTCAAAAAGCTGGGGGTTTTTTTTGTTTGTTTGTTTTTTTATTAAATAAAAGTTTTGACAAAACCAGTTTTGACCAGCTCCACTCTGAAATATTGACAAATGAGAAAGCGCCTCTCATCTTTCCCACGCTGAGGAATAGCTTAAATTCATGAAGAGGCTTGATTTTGCATCTGTCTGAATGAACCCGTGTACATCTGAGAGAGGAAACGCTAAGGCCAAGCCTATACCACAAAGTTTTGCTGACATAGCTATGTTGGTCAGGGGCCTGAAAAAGAAAAAAAAAAAGAAAAAGAAAGAAATCACACCTCCTAGCCAAAATAGCTAAGCCAGCAAAAGAGTGCTTCTGTCGGCATAGCTAATGTAGTTCGTGGAGGTGGTGTTACCATGCTGACAGAAAAAACTCCTTTTGTCAGCATAAGCTATCTATACTATAGGGCTCTGCTGGCATAGCTACACTAGCAAAGCATATGCAGCATATGTAGACAAGGCTTAAGTCTAAGAACAGTTCTGCATTTAGCCCTGAAAGTGGGTAGCGTAATTTTTATGCTTGTCTCTTGCAAGAGTTAGCTCCATAGTTCCAGCTCCTGCACTGGAAATTCTCACTCCTGTACTTGCTAGCTTTCCCTGCTGATCAATGCTCGGTATTTTGGAACATAGCTGCCATGGAAAAATGGGGTGGCAGAAGGAGAGACAGAATCTCTCAGAGCTTGTCTAGATGGGGACACTCAGGAAAATTATCTAAACATGTGAAGTTAAAGCGCATTAGTTAAAGTACATTAAACCCATGCCTGGGTGCTCTCTTTCAAAAGTAAAGTGGCCTTAGTTTACTTTAGTTGATTAGGAAATACCTTGAGAAGAATTAACTAAGCTTGTCCCCATGTAAACAAGCCCTCAGGTAACTAGTGCTAATTTCAAAATGGGGTTTGAATATCAGAACAGAGACCTTGAACTGGACTCTGTATTCCATGGAAAATTCATGCAGAGTGTGAAACGCTGGGGCAATGTATGCATGACAATCTGTATTGCTAAGTAGATTTGTTTTAACTAGTTCAAGCCTTGTCAGGATGTGATATTTCATTCTGGATAAAATTTTATTATGCATTAAATTTAAGTATTCTAGAAACACATGAATCTTTCTGACTACTCAAGTCAAACAATTGTCCATGATCTCAACTATATAAATACTAATGGTGGATGATATTTTTGGGAAAATATCAGAACTAGCCTAAACCTTCCCCAAACATATTTTGGAGATTTGGAAACGTTCAATTAACTTCTCCCCACACATACCTCTTAATTCAATGTTTCATTTTAGACATGGGCCACAGCCAGAACCAGTATCAATTTCAGGGATTAGGGAGAACAAGGTCAAAGTCAAATACCTGAACCCAAACCCACCCCGATGCTTTTCCTTCTGGATGGGATCTAAAAACAGAAGGAGTCCTATTTGCCAGTTCAAACCATCACCCAAATCCTACAAGCACAGCTGATCTCACAAGATTTTCTGTCATCACACACAAGCCCTCGCCTTAATTCACCTTCAAGTTCAAACTCTAACCTATACTTAAAAGTGGATCCCACCACCTCTGCCAACCCATCTCTAATTTTTTCCAGGTTCCAGTCAGAACCAGAAGCAGAAATGGTCATTACAAAAATATGACATTACCACCGAGCCTGGGGTAGCCGCTCTTTTCCCAGGAGCAGCTGAGACAGTTTGCCAACATTCTGAATGCTTTGCTACGGTCTGAATCAATTTTCATATTTACTAAAACAAAACCCAGCGTTGCCAGGCCTGTGGCAGCCATTGCCAAAACAATGTAGATTAAATGCAGCTATGCCACAAGTGGGCCCAGCTCCCATTGAAATCTCTCTCTCAGGCTGAAAACAGATGCCAGAGGCTAATGATCATCATTAAAAGAGAGTTTGTTAATGTCCAAGGGTCATCCATACATATACTGGGCCTGATATAGTACTGTGTTGCTCCAGTTTTATGCTAATGTAAACTCTATTGGTTTCAACTGAATTAAACTGGCATAAAATTGTATTAAGAAGAGAAGCCAGCCACAAGTCAGTCTTGAAGTACTCTCTCATAATTACCACTACCTAGCTCAGTCAGGCTCACATTTCTGCCTGGCCCCTCTCACAAAAGATCATTTTCTTAGCTGTCACCCTTAATAAGTAACTCCTGTTGCTGAGTAGCCAAACCTTTATTATGTTATTTATTTGTATTACCAGGGAGCCTAAGAGCCCATTGTGCTAGGTGCTGTACAAATACAGAACAAAAAGATGATGATCTCTGCTCCAGACAGCTTACTATCTAAGCAGACCTTACACCACACCTCTTTACTATATAAGCCATAGGGAAAACTAAATTTAACAGAAGTTGCCTTTTCTTTGAAGCCAACCACAATGCAAAGCCTCAGAGAGAAGTAATTAAATTTAACAGAAGTCAATATCTGACATTTTCAATCTACCCATATTGACTATTTCTAGTCAAGCACCTGATTCTCTCTTACTTAATGCCAGTTTTACACCAGTGTGATTCCACTGATTAGCTCACATACACCGGTGTAAATGTACTCAGGCCGTATACACTTTCTACATCATATAGAGCCAGATTTGCCGATATGCTGTGGGTGACACAAAGCAGCCATAAACCCAGTTGACCAGCAACGAAACTGGTAGATCAGTTTTGCATTACTAGGGCAAGCTGACATTTAAACTGTGAACCAAGCCTCACCGACATGTTTCAATCAACATATAAGGCCAGAGTCTGTGTTTGGATGCACAAGTGCACCAACTAGCTCCATTGATTTTAGTGGAATTTTTCCAGATTTAAACCATTTTAGTGGAGTAGAATTTGGCCCGTATTCTGTTCACAATCCAGGATCTTAAACAGTTTTGTTTTTTGACAAACTTTTTAATCTTTAAGCATCATTATCATTTAATAGGAAACAGCACTAACAGCATCCTTGAAAGAAGTTAGGAAGCTTCCCTTCTAACGGGTAATAAAGCAACAAGACACTCTAGATTATTGCTGTTTTCAAACAGTGGTAAGAGACTTGTCTGCAGAAAGCAGGAACCCACCATTTATCGTACAGGATCCACCATTGCCAAAGGGCACTTTTTAATTACTCCTGACTAAACATTGCCATTTGATTGTATCTGGCTTTTATTTGCATTCGTTGTTTGTTCCTGCTGTAGAGGAATAAATCTGTTCAAATAGGCTTATTTTCCAAATCCTCTCAAAATGTCAAAATTAAATAAATAGTTTCTTAGACACCATTGGGAGTAGAAATCTGATTAACACACACACACACACACACACACTCACACCCCCCAATCCCCTTATGATTTGCTTTCCAGGAAGTTCCTTTGAGGATAAAAGAATTCATACAGGATTCGGATAGATACACAAATCCAGGAAGCTATCTGTCAAATGACAAATGGGAAAAGTAAATAACACCCCGTCCCCACTCCAAAGCATGATCTGAGAAGAAAGATTCAGAACTGTGGGATTTGGATTGCCTCCCCCACTATTCGTGAGGTGAAAAATTATTTGATATCTAGGCCAGCAAAAGGTCCCCATTCCTTCCTCTCGAAAGACCCATCGTGCTAGCAGGAACAAAGGAGGAGATAGAAGTTGCAATACATATGGAAAGTAAGAGAGAAAAAGAGACAGACACAGCAGGTAGGGAGTTGATGATAATGCAGACAAAAAGAGAGGAACTTCTTAAGATTCTTTCTAAGAAAATGAATCTTCACTGTACTGGGTTCTTTTATTAGAATACCTTGCACTTTTTTTTTTTTGCTCTCTCTTCCTGACACTGTAAGTTATGTTCACGCTGACTGTGACACTTTGTCAGAGCAGACCTCATTGTTATTCTCCCAGATGATACCATCGTGATCTGTGCGCACAGAATAACGCTAGAGTAACAAGTGTGACTGCACCTCTGAGGATTTTGTGGCTGCAGTCTGTGCAGAGTACTAATTATAATTAAAAATGATGATCTGTAGCAGAGTTTGGCACCACTTATCCTTTTAAAACAAGAGGAAGGATACAAAGCTAAAACGATTTCAAACGGTTGGGAGGGAGGGAGGGAGGCAGGCATATAATTTGAGAGTTCACAGCAGCCTGTGGGACTCTTAGAGGCTTTTCTGATGGTACCTTATACAATTACACAGACATTTTACAGATTGAGCCGTAGGGCCCATATTATTGCTATTTGTAGCACCTAGGAGGCCTCAACCAAGATGAAAGCCAACAATAGTAGATGCTATACAACACACAGACCCCATGCTACAGTGATTACAATCTAGACAGACTGGACAGACAACAGGTAAGTAGGATCGTCCCCATTTTACAGATAGTACAGAGAGATTTAAGTGCTTGAGGAAGTCTGCTGCAGAGTTGGGAACTGAACCTACATCTCCTAAGACCTCGTGCAGTGCCTCATTCACAAGACTGTCCTTCCTCTCAGGAAAGTCTCCCAGTTTACATATGCTCTCCACAGTTCTTAGCTGATGTTATCAATACTATCTGAGAATGCTTTGAAGTAAAACCTGAAGTCAGATGCCAGTGGTCATAACACCTACAGATTTGTCAGCCTGCATCTGAGTGGTTGGATTTTTGTTATTGTTTTTACTTAGAACTACATGTAATTTTTCTTCTTAGGTGTCTCCCCCTTATTTTGATTAACCAGTATGGCAATTAATCAAGTGTGATTTACAATAAATAAGGGAGAGAGGGAAAAGATGTGGCTAAGCACAGAATAGGCCAGGAGATCTGACGTCTATCCCCAGTTTTACTGTAGGCTTCCTGGATGACCTTAGGCAAATTGCTTCATCACTTTGTGCCTCAATTTCCCTATCTGTAAAACAGGGTTGACATGCAGATGTTATGCAGCTAACATCCTGGATGTCTGCAAAGCACTTTGAGATTCCCAGAGGAAAGGCGCTATAGGACTGTACAGTATTGTTTACTCTTTTCTTCATGATAAAGAGAAAGACAGGTAAACAAGAATAACATCAGTATTTTCATACTTTGCAGATTGTGAATAGGACTGCCAACTGTCTTGCCCAGAATAAGAGGTATAGTCCCCTGATACACCAAAGATGGAAGAGGGTATTCTCCTCCAATGTAGCAATCTATATGTTTAGAATTAGGAATCCAGCATGACCTCAACACCTTGCACCACACTCATTCTGGTCTTAGGTGGTCAAAGACAAGGTGACAGAACTTATGTGGGCTTTAGAAAGCTTCCTCCTTCCAACTAACATCACCTATCACTTTTCACTTTCCTAGACTGAGTCTGAGACAACTGCTTTTCAACCATGTGGCTTCCTTCCAGTGAAGTAGGAGATTTATAATCCACTGTAGCTTGCATATTGGTGGCGCCGGAGTTCATGGTGTCTCAAGGTCTCTCCAAGCAGACTGGTATAAATGTGGAAGAAGAGTGAGTACTGAGCCATTTCATATCCTAAAGCACAGGGAACAGCTGCCCATCAGGATCCTTAGGGGAGAGGGGAGGAAGCTTTCTAGAACCCCAAAACAGAAAAGAGCCAAAGATTCCATGAAGTCACCCAAGGACTTCACTACTGTAGATCTGTTTTATGTGGAAGAAGCTCAGATACTGCTGATGGGTGGCAGTGCAAAACCCTGAGATACACCCATTTGAGTGAATGAACTACAGCATGGTATTATCCCATTTACTCCTGCTAGATCTTAGACACATTTCATCTTCCTTATAAGAAAAATAAACTAGGTTTAAATAATGTGCACACCCACACACTTTAAACATATATTCCCAGGCAAAGCACTCCATTAAGCTGGAGCTAGGTTGAGAGCATGTCACTAACTTAACGAGTAAAAAATAAATTAAAAGTTACAGGGATGTTGTAATTATCCCTAAAAAACAAACATTACAAACCCGGGAAATCCAGAGTTCAGATTACATATAAAAGAAAGCTAAACATGTTAAAGAACAGACACACCCAAATAGTAAAATTCCCAGTTAAAACTATGGGATGTTGGGTACCTTAAACTGCAATTCACAAATGAGAGAGGAAGAGGTATGTAATCCATTGTTCGGTAAATCTGTCTTTCACCCCTTTGCAGAGTGCTCACGTAACACCCTCCACACTGCTGACTCCCCCACCTCACTGGGGGTTCTCCGAACAGAAAGGGGGAGCACATCAGCCATACAGAGAGGCCTCTGCATTCCTTACCTGCAGCAGTGGGCTGGCCAGTGCTGAGAGGGGTTCTTGGGCCAAACCAATCAAAAGAGCCACTGGATCTGCACTTCAGATTCATTGGCCTAAAATCCCTGAATAAAAAGGGGCCGATTGTTATTCCAGTCCATAGACTGGGCTGCACTGCAGCACTTAGGCCTGTTTTCATGCTGGGGATGGCTCCTTTGCGCTTTGTTCAAGGAAGGGAGAATTTCAGTCTATGTGCACATGGTAATTATTTATTTCGGGGGTGAGGGTAAGCAGATTTTTAGTGGTGATGAATGACACTCGGGTCGATGGATGCCCTCTGCTTCTCCACACAGCAGTCTAAGCTTGGTTAGCAGCAATGCAAGCTTCCCAGTCAACAGACCTCAAGCCAGTTGTAGAATAATCATCCCTCCAGACTGAGAAAATAGAAGAGAGTCTCCCTGGGCTTCTCAAGCCTTGGCCTCTCTGAAGAAATTGTTAACAAGGATGCCAAATGTGGTAGTGTGGTGTCAGCTGGCTTTTTTTTTTTTTTTTTTAAATGCAAGATACTTTTCTGCAATGACCTTTACTGAAGTCACTGACAGCATATTAAAACAATTAGGCCAGATTCTCAGTGGGTGTAAACCAGAGTAGCTATGTTGATTTACAGATCCAGCCTCTTGCTTTTGGAATTATTCATCTGGTTAGGTGAAGGTAAAGGCAGCATCACACTGCAGCCTGGCCCAAAACGGTACTTCAGCTCATTCAGAATATTGTCAATATGTTGACATTTCCTGGAAATCTCTCTCATGCCATCTGTATCTATTGCGTGTTACCAGTGAATGATCCTTTCTAAGCCTTGAGGCGCAGTCAAATCTGGGTCTATTTCATATCAACATGAAACCTTACCTCAATCATGAGATTTAGCTTGCATCCATATCCATTAAGAACACTGGAAAGCCTTAAGAAGCCGTAAAACATTTTCTACTGGAAGGAAGCCACAGGATAAATCTTTAAACAAAAGTGACTTTTTGATAGAGTTTAAGTCCCTTGGCTTAACGTGGCAGGATTTGAACTGATATAGCGGCTTTGGAAACCTACTACTTAAGTGATTTTCAGAAACCCTTTATCTGTTCACATTTTTGTAAATCAGGAAATTCATCATGTTGTGCATAATTTCTCTTTACTTTCCTGAAAACTATGTTAAGACAAATCTTAAGAGGAAATTAAGTAAGGATGTTATTAGTACTTGTTTCCTGACCAGTGGTTTCTGTATTCTGATGACATGAGAAATTGAAAGTAAAAGGTTTATGTGGATGTTGTGCTGCATTGAGATCATCTATAAAACAGCCATGTCACAGAAGGCAATTTTGGAAAAAAAACCTACTGTAACTTGAGGAGATTTTACCTGAACACATCTTCAACCCTACCCACTAAAAATGGACAAATCAGAGTAGAGGTGTTTGAAATATTTACAACAAAATGCACAACTACTCAGCAAATTTTTCCATTAAAAATGAATTCTAAGCTGTGTCAATTTTTGAAGCAACAAATAAGCACCATTTTCCAGTAAAACAGGAGCTAATTTTTGAGCATAAGCGCATTTGAGAAAAAAAATGGACCTATGTTTTGGAGCAAAGGCGGCTTTCACATTAACAAAAGTGATAGTTTATGTTTTTGCAGTTTCTCAGTGCAATAATAGTCATTTTCGTGGTAATGGTGAATAAAGCAAAGTGCAGCAGATGCAAAAATCAAACAAAATGAAAAGGTGACCAATTTTGTTTGGAATTCAATGAAAGAAAAATTATGAATCTTGCACAGTGCCAGTTAAAAGCTATCTTTTATAACTGACTGATAGGAATGGGTAAATTAAGACAATAGCTTTCTTCCTCTGTATCTACCTTGTAGCATTTCAATGATGAATTAACAAGTTTCAGTTTTAAGATTAAATTTAGTCAAATTAATAACAGGAAATAACTTATCAAGTAAACAAGTTGATACCACTACTGTGTAATCTAACTGGGATGTATTTTCCTTATGTCTTTGCAACTGGTTCCTGTCTGTGTGTGAGAATCAGAGAGTCAGCAGCAGGAAATTTGCCATTGCGAGGTGTCCTGTGGGTTGTATGGCAACTTTATTTCCTGCTGAAACTTAATCATTAATAGCACATTCTCTACTCAGGCAACATTCCTATTGATTTCTTTGTGATTTGTGCCTGAGAAAGGATAGCAGGATTTGGACCATAAAAAGCAGTGTACTTCCCCCTTTCTTCTGCGTATTAATCAGTCTTTCATCCTAGAGTTCTAAATATAATATGCAATTATCCAGTGGAGCCTGGGCCCCGACGCCTACTGAGGACGGAGGATCTCAGATTCCAGCCTCCAGCTTGAGCCTGAAAAATCTATACTGCAATTCTGAACCCCGCAGACTGTGCCCCACAAGTTGGAGTCAGCGGACACAGCCCAGCTGCAGCCATGCCATGGGTCTTTTAGTGCACTGCAGACAAACCTCTACTCCCATCCGTTGAGGAAGGGCCAAGCTGTGTTATAGCAAGATTGTTGCGTTTAATTGTTCAAATCTAGCCCCCCTCCCCCCAAACCCCTGGCTGGGATCATGGAGGGCCTTGAGAAAGAGCAAAATTGATGTGATCCCATAATGAACATGGCAGGGGCATAATTTGAGAAGCCTGAGCTTCATTCCCTGGATGCTGCAGAGCGCAATTCTATAAGGAATATTCTCTAAACTTAGGCCAGTAAATAACCCTGCCTTCTCAAAAGAAACAAAAAACAAGGCAGGCAGAAGTCCTACAGCAGAGCAGGGACTATCCAGTTTATTGCACTGAATACAACACATACCTTGTGGGCAGGCAGCATATGAGTGCATTTGGTGCAAGGAACTCATGGTTCTCGGAAACCAAGTACGGGCTCTTGAGACTAGAGTGGCTGAACTGGAGGAAATAAGAGATACGGAGAGGTCCACAGACGAGACTTTTTGGGATTCAGAAGAGCGGTTCCCTCTCTAAACTCCCTTGCAAAACTCCCGTGTTTGCTATCCCCTCTGGTCGCTTAGAAGCTGGCTTTTTAAACCTCCGTTTTCCTGGAGTTAACAAGAAGGAGGGGCTAAGGAATCCTAAAATAATTAGAGATGAAAGAATGATTGGCTGGAATCTGGTTAGGAAGCTCTCAGCCATGCCTAGTAGTATAGAGTACTGGAAAACTCTCAAAACTACCTGTTCTTCCAAGTTTCTCCCTGCCCAGTTTGCAGAATTAAGGGCTTTGGTTGGTTCAATAAGCAGACAGACTTTAGGTGCCTCTATAAATCATGCCTGAGCTCCAAATCCTTTGAGATTCAATTTGCTAGTCTCTTTCTATCGAATGGAATATGTGGTTTAGGGAATGGCTTGATGTCCTGAGTCTCAGATTTGACATATCCAAGCTCCTTGGAATCACACGTTCAAATCCTGGGAAGCGTTAACTCAGCCCTTCATTTCTGAGTTAACTGAGGCCAGGTCTACACTACAGACCTATGTCAGCATAACTATGTCACTCAGGGATGTGAAAACTAAGGGCTGGAAGAAAGCCGATAGGTGTGGAGAAGCACATGGGTCAGACAGACATCCCTTGGGGAGGGTGTATTAAAGGGGATGTTTTATATCCTAGAAAAGAGGATAGGATAGAAGCTGCTAGGAAAAGAAGAGAAACAGTCAAATGAAAAAGAGTCCCATATAATTACATCACATGAAGGCAGACAGCTAAATATTGACCAATTTTATAAATGCTAGAAGTCTAAATACTAAGAGAGGTGAACTTGAGTGCCTGCTATTAAATGAGGATATTGACATATAAGCATCACAGAAACTTGGTGGAATTATGATAATTAATGGGATTCAGTAATACCAGAGTACGAAACATATAGGAATGACAGAGCAGGGGAGTGGCACTATGTGAAAGAAATCATAAAGTCAAATATAGTAAAAATCTTACATGAATCAAACTGTACTATTGAATCTTTATGGATAGAAATTCCAGGCTTGAATAAAAAGAGTATAGCAGCAGTAATATAATGTCGACCACCTGACCAGGCTGGTGATGGTGACTGTAAAATGCTCAGAGATTAAAGAAGCTACAAAAAGAGAAAATCCAGTAATAGAGGGAGATTTCAACTATCCCCATATTGACTGGGAACATTTCACCTCAGGATGGGATGCAGAGATAAAATTTCTAGATACCATCAACAACTGCTATTTGGAGCAGCTAGTCCTGGAACTCACAAGGGAGAGAGAGTTCTTAATTTAGTCTGAAATGGGGCAAGAGGTGAATATAGCTGAATCACTCATTAACAGCCACCATAATGTAATTAAATTTAGCATCCTTAGCGGAGTGGGGGGAAAAAAACCCAGCACAGTAGCATTTAACTTCAAAAATGGGAACTACACAAAAATGAGAGGCTAGTTAAACAGAAATTAAAAGGAACAGTCACTAGAGTGAAATGCCTGCATGCTGCATGGAACTATGTAAAAAACACAAACTAAATGTATAACCTAAAGAAAAAGAAACAATAAGAGGACCAAAGTAACATCACCATAGCTAAACAGAGGAAAGAGGCAGTGAGAGACAAAAATTCGTATCTTAAAAATTGGACATCAAATCCTACTGAGGAAAATACAAAGGAGCATGAACAGGGGTGGCCAAACTTACTGACTCTCCGAGCTGCATACAACAATCTTCAGAAGTTCAAGAACTGGGGCATGCTTGCCGGGCCTTGAGGCTTTTGCACCACATTCCTGCTGAAGGCCCAAGCCTTGGCAGGCACCTCCCATGGGACAGAAGCCCCAAGATCCCCTTCTCCGCTGGGCAGAAGACTTTAGGCCCACCATCCCAGCACAGGGCAGAAGCCCCGAGCTCCCCAGCCCAGTCTGGTAGGTGGAGAACATGGGGGAGGAGGGGCATAGAGATCACCATGAGCTGCACTTTAACTATAAAAGAACCACATGCAACTCATGACTTGCGTTTTGGCCACCCCTGGAGCATAAAGTCTGGCAAGTCAAGTGTAAAAGTATGATTAAGGCAGGCCAAAAAAGAAATTGAAGAACAACTAGCAAAAGACACAAAAACTAACAGCAACAATTCTTTTTAATTAAGTCAGAAGCAGGAAGCCTGCCAAACAATCAGTGGGGACACTGGACGATCAAATTGCTAACAGAGCATTCAAGGAAGAAAGGTTGTTGCAAAGAAGCTAAATCAATTATTTGCATCAGTCTTTGCTACAGAGGATGTGAGGGAGATTCCCACCGCCACATCATTCTTTTTAGGTGACAAATATGAGGAACTGTCCCAGACTGAGGTGTCGCTAGAGGAAGTTGTGAAACACATTGATAATTAAATCATAATAAATCACCAGGACCAGATGGTGTTCACCCAAGAGTTCTGAAACATGAAATTGCAGAACTAACAACTGTGATATGTAACCTATCATTTAAGTCAGCCTCTCTACCCGAAGACTGGCAGATAGCTAATGTGATGCCAATTTTTTCAAAAGGCTCCAGAGGCAATCCTGGTATTACAGGCCGGTAAGCCTAACTTCAGTACCAAGCAAATAGGTTGTATTAGAATGGGAAAGGTTCAGAGAAAGGCGACAAAAGTGATTGGGGATATGGAACATCCTCTATAAAAGGAGAGATTAAAAAGACTGGGATTGTTCATCTTGGAAAAGAGTCGACTGAGAGGGGATATGATAGGAGGTCTACTAAATCATGAATGGTGTGGAGAAAGTGAATAAAGAAGTGTTATTTACACCTTCACATAACACAAGAACTAGGGGTCACCCAATGAAATGAATAGGCAGCTGGTTTAAAACAAACATAAGGAAGTACTTCTTCACATGACACACAATCAACCTGAGGAACATATTGCCAGGGGATGATGTGAAGACAATGTATAATAGATAAAAAAAAAGAATTAGATAAATTCATGGAGGATATTCAATTAGCTAAGATGGTCAGGCATGCAAACCCATGCTGTGAGTGTCCTTAACTATTTGACTTCTAGAAGCTAGAATTGGATGACAGGAGATGGATCACTCAATTTGCCCTGTTCTCCTCATTCCCTCTGAAGCATCTGGCTCCACTCACGGTCAGATGCCAGGATACTGGGCTAGATGGACCATTGTCTGACCCATTATGGCCATTCTTACATTTTTATCTCCTGCTTCCAGCTGAGCCAGAAATACAAAGATGAACCGCACTCACTGTACTTTGGCAATTTTGATCCCAATCCCAGAAGGAAGGTTGTAGAGGTAATAAAAAAAAGTGAAGTAAGAGGGTGGAGGAGAACATTAACCAGACATTTCAGAACCTTCCAAAAGATTCAACTCTAGCAGTGTGGAGGGGGGTCTTATGTTTTCCAAATCAGTGCTCCCATCTCTACTGCATACAGGGTATGTTAATACATTTCATCTCTGAAGGAATTTTCCCTGGCAAGTTAAATGGAAATAAAGGCTTTTAAAGAAAAGGCTGATGGAGCCAAAACTCACAAATGTAAGGCTATAATGTCTATACAACTCTTCTACCTCATGTCCCCACCTTAAAAAAGGACATTAAAGTAATTTTTCCCCTGCACATTGGCTAGTTTGGAAGCTGAGCTGAGCAATACTGTGTTGGCTGTTCATGCGTTCAAAGAACTAAAAGGGAGGGAAATGAAAACAGCCTCTTTAAATGAAACATGCCCTGGTCACAGCAATCTAATAAATGAAAGTGGCATATCTGTTTTGCTAGTTTTCCAGAAGTTTATCAACCTTGCTGTTAAATGTTAGCATGGAAGAAAAATTACATACTGTTTATTCTTCACAGTTTGCTTTTTGAGACCACAGCACCATGAGGAGGATGGGGTTTTTGCTACAATACTTTCCACATTATCTTTTGTTATTTTTTGTTTCTTTATAAGCCTTTGGAGGCTCATAAACACTTCTAGTACTCTGGTACCCAGGGAAATGACAAAAAACATACTTTAAGTACACATGGGATTTAGGGACACTTATTACATTTCTGTTAAATTCTCCTTTTTCAGGTCCCCATGATGGAAAGTACTTAAAAGCGGTTTTATATCCTTATGCTCTTTTCACTTGCAATGCTCTTATTGTAGCGTAAAACCAGTGAAGTCAATAGTGGTACTCTTGTAAGGCCTGGTCTACACGAGGAAATTAGGTGAGTATAATTACACTGCTCGGGGCATGAAAAAACCACAGTTAAACTGACCTACCCCCCAGTGTAGACAATGCTAGGCTGATGGGAGAATTCTCCTGTTGAGCTAGCTACCGCCATCCATGTAGTTTCTTCACTAAGCTGCTGTAGTGTTTTAAGTGTAGACAAGCCCTAACTAAAAGAATCAGGCCCTAAATTACTTACTCAAACTGTTTGTTTTAGAATCATCCATTAACCTATCAGGCATAATTGTTCTTTCATAAAAACAAAGCCTGTTTTCAAAGCTGACATTTATCTGTTTGTGGTTGTAGTCTCACCTAATAGTGGGCAACACCCAAGATCCTGAGAACTTGTCCAGATTAGAAAAAAAAAAAAAAAAAAAAGGTGCTTTTTCAATAAAATTAGCTCAGTCAACATGATGGAAAACCCTACTTAAACTGTGTCTATATCGGTGTTAACACCTTTATTAGATTAGGTTTCAAATCGAGATAACTAGTACAACTAAGCTAATGGGACTTTGCATCTCTGCCCCACCTCACCTTTAGGCAAAACTCAAGAGCTTTGTTTGGTTCAGACAGCTCTCCAACATTTCATATGACTACTCAGATCTTATTAAATTCATTTGAAAAACTTCAAGCCTTTTTTTAAAAGGTGAGGCTTTCACTACAAAAGTGTTTGTGAAAAATCTGACTAAATTTTTTATTTCTTTGATTTCTCCAAAATTTTCCAAGATATTTATCAAAACTTTTCATTTACTAAGATCCAGTTTTCAGTAAACAAAAAAAAACCAACAATAGTTTAGATAAAATATTCAATATAAGACAAAAATGGGTCTGTTTTGAACCCTGTGAAATGGAAATGACTTCAACATTAATTTTTTGTAATTGAAAAGACTGTATTTCTAAATAAGCACACACGTTAATTGTTCTGAGTAGCACCTATGAGTAGCACTTAAATAAAAAAAGAAAGCCAAGCTCCTGCCCTAAAGAACTCACAAATCTAAAGACAGGTAAGTACACTAAAAATGGGAGAGAAGTGCAACTTATACAATTAATATATGGCATGTAAATTGTACTGAAATTATTCCATAAACTCAATACTGACAGTCAGTGAGTTTCCCCATAAGCATCACATTAGAGGTGGCTCTTTATGAAAAACTTGCATGTAGAGAGGGGAGGAGCCTTGCCCATAAGCTCAGGAAGGATGATCCATGTGTAAAAGGAGGCAGAGTGAAAAGAGCATGGACAAGTTTGTGTGAGAAGCTGATAATCCAATAGATGATGTTGACAGTCTTAATGGAGCAGAAGAAGCTGAGGAAGGCAGAGTGTAGTGCAGGGTTTTGAAGGTGGTAACGAGTTTGAACTGGATAATGGTGAAAGATGAGATTAAACTAGCTAGAGACATAAAAGGTAACAAGAAAATATTCTACAAATCTGTCAGTAGCAAGAGGAAGACCAAGGACAGGATAGGCCCATTACTCAATGCATGGGGAAAGACAACGACAGAAAATGTGGAAATGGCAGAGATGCTAAATGCCTTTATTTCAGTTTTTACCAAAAAGGTTAGTAGTGATTGAATGCCAGTGAAAATGAGGTAGGATCTCAGGCTAAACTAGAGGAAGAACAAGATTTAAAATTACTTAGATAAATTAGAGGTCTTCAAGAAGGCAATGCCTGATAAAATACATCCTAGAATACTCAAGGAGATGACTGGAATCTCTCCCGTCTTCTGGGAGCTTTTGATGATAATTACTAATTGCTCAGATATCTCCTCAGAGAACTGGAAGAGGGAAAATATAGTGCAAATCTATAAAAAGAGAATAAGGACAACCCAGGAATTACAGACCAGTCAGCTTAACTTCAGTACCAGAAAAATAATGGAGACAATAATCAAACTATCAATTTGCAAACACCTAGAAGATAATAAGGTAATAAGTAAGAGTCAACATGGATTCATCAAGAAGAAATCATGTCAAAGCAACCTAATAGCTTTCTTTGATAGGGTAACAAGTCTTGTGGATGGCAGGGGGGAGAGGGGGAGTGCTAGATGTGGTATATCTTGACTTTAGTAAGGCTTTTGATACTCTTTCACATGACCTCCTCATGCACAATATAGCATAGGTGGACCTACAATAAGGTGGGTGCATAACTGGTTGGAAAACGGTTCCTAAAGAATAGTTATCAGTCATTCATAGTGAAATTGGAAGGGCATATTGAATGGGGTCCCACAGGGATTGGTTCTGGGTACGGTTCTTTTGAGTATCTTCATAAATGATTTAGATAATGGTAGAGAGAATACACTTATAAAGCTTGCAGACAATATCAAGCTGGGAGAGGTTGTAAGTGCTTTGGAGGATAGGATTAAAATTCAAAATGATCTGGACAAACTGGAGAAATGGTCTGAAGTAAACAATGAAATTCCATAAGGAGTGCAAAATGCAAAGTACTCTGCTTAGGAAGGAACAATTAATCACTTGAACACCTACAAAATGGGAAACGACTATCTACAAATGAGTACTGTGGAAAGGGATTGGGGGCTATAGTGGATCATAGGCTAAATATGAGTTAACAATGTGAGACTGTTGCAAAAAGAGTGACCATCATTCTGGGATGTATCAGCAGGATCGTCACAGGCAAGACACCAGAACTAATTCTTCCACACTACTGTGCGCTGATAAGGCTTCAGCTGGAGTACTGTGTCCAATTCTGGGAGCCACGTCTCAGGAAAGATGTGGGCAAATTGGAGAAAATCCAGATTAAAGGTCTAGAAAATTTGTCCTATGAGGCAAGATTGAAAAAACTGAGTTTGTTTAGTCTGGAGAAGAGAAGACTGAGGGGGGACATGATGACAATTTTCAAGTACATAAAAGGTTGTTACAAGAAGGAGGGTGAAAATTGTTTTCCTAAACCTCTGAGGCTAGGACAAGAAGCAATGGGCTCTAATGGCAACAAGGGAGCTTTAGGTTGGACATTAGGTTGCTCTGAAATTGAATGAAACAGAAGAAATGTGTTGTGGTACAGCAAAATGATGTTTCATTAGATAAGGCCAGGGTTGATGTTCACAATCAAATCCCTACTGGGGAGGGCAGAGGCAGATTTTGTATGCAAGACAAATTTTTGTTTAGAAAGACTACTGAACAGAAAAATCCTCATGTTAGTTTTTGAAAACAGTTTTTGCTGCGACTGTGGGGTGTAGAAGTGATTTGACTGAATTAGCTCAGAGTGAATTGCTGTCTGCAGAAAGCAACCGTTTCTTTGTTGATATTTAATAGACTTGTTTCAGTTCCTAACTGTCAGTCTTTCAGATGTGTCTGAATCCACTGACCTTGCTTTAGAAAGCCCTGGTGTGGGTAGCTTAAAGGGTGAAGTGAAAATTGTTAGGGAGTTTAAGCAACCCTATAACCAAATGGCTGTGCTTGGCAAGGCTGTTGGGGAGACAACATGGTTGGAACATGAATGTCTCCATGCTGATTCTTTAAGTGAACAGTCTGTGTCTCAGATTCAGAGGGGAGACTGGGTAGCTGAGTCTGCAGAACAGAACAACTGATTTCTTGAGAATAAAGGAGGTGGCACGCAAACTCTCACCCCTAGACACTTTGGAAATGTCTTGTAGTCTCTCAGTAGACTCAACATCTAATTCCATGTAGAAGCAGAGGTTGGTCATGGAAGGACATCAGAACCCTGGTTCTAACATGCTGGTGAAAGTGGATGGTATTGATATTTCTTTAAAACAGAGACCAGCCTTGGAATGGGTAACAGTTGAGAATTTGAAAACTAGTAAACAAACTAGTGTGTGTTGATGAAAATTACCTGGTTTGAGGAGGAGGGGGCAGTTGAGAAGGGCGGAAGAAAGGAGGCGGTGGAAGATTTGCCCATAGCTGTTCGCACAAAGGACACACCTGGCCAGCCAGTAGATTATGTTAGACAGGAGAGATAAGATTTCAGCCCTCCAGGAAAGGAAAAAAGAAAAAGAAAAAAAACTTAATCCTGCAAAGGGAAGCCACAAGTTAATCCTAAAATACCAAAACCCCAAGGATGTATTTAAACTAAAAGCCTACATTAAGGAAAAGCTAGAAGTTAAGTGTGCAAAGATTCAAAAGGGTATTGAACAAACTGACCTGAGAGACAGGCTATCTGAACAGAAGGCATGGCAAAAATGACAAAAATGCTAGTAAACAAACCATTGTGATAGATTTGATGTTAATATTAACGCTAATGTTAACTGTTGTGATTAATTTGTTGCTAATATCAAGAATTATAAAAACGTACAATGTGCATGATCTTTTGGAAAACCTTTGAACGTGTTAGGAGTGGTACATGAGAACACACTGTGCTAGAAACCCTGATGGTTATGTTGTTTCATTACATGAGAACACACTTTATGTTAAAAAAAAACCTTGTGACGCTGATATTTCATAGCCAGTGCCCGTAACCAGTCTTGGACCTTTTCACAGCAGAAAAGCCATTACAGACCTGATCTGATGTAGGAAAAGGGAAATGGAGGCACACTACTGCATTGCTGTCATAGCTAAATGCTAAAATGCCTACATTATGTAGAACGCTAATATCTACATTGACGTGATGTTAATTGGGTTCCAAACATTTGTCAGAACTCATATGGATAAATTAGCTATTTTCATTATCTCCTGCAAGATCACATGAGACATACAGGGATTATGCTGCAAGAGCAGATTCAATCGACTATTGGTTTTACCAATTATTATTATGGGTTTGTAAAGGGATTCAATAACACTGTTACTTCCATGATTACATGTACAAAGAAAAAGCCTGTTTTAGTCAAACATGATTTTGGTGAACCATTTCTGTTTTACACTGACTTCTAATAATGGGTTGGAAGCTGTAATAACACAGGACCAAGAATGGGAAGTTCCTAGGATTCATTCAGCAGTGTCTGGGAGACCCCTTACTGCATCAGTTTTGCCTTGGAGGTGGATCTTGTATGATTGGAACATGATGACCATTTATATCATTAATACTGCCACTGACAATTACAACAAATCTTGTACAAAGTAGATCATGTAAGGTGTCAGTGCAATGATTTGCTGAGTATGATTGTCCTGTTTGTATGCATGTATCATCTTTGTATCTAAAGTTATGAATATGACTGTGTGCCAGTTTTTCAAATGTGTTTGCTCCTGGGTTAACATCCACAAAGTAATTTACATCCAGTCTAGCCAGCACATTGTGAATGGACCATTCAAGTTGATGGCCCATTATAGAACACTTAACTCTCACAATGGGGCATAGAAGAAGCTCCTCCCTGCCTGGTGAGCCTTCCTGTGGACCTGTTAACCAGAATATGCATAATGGCTGCTCCTAGGAGCCATCGAAGCGTACAAGGGCATGTGACTAGCTTATGTGACCCTGAATGCCATCTTATCGGTCTAATTTTCCACAGACTAAGATAGAGAGCATTCCGTCCACATGGGAGAAGGTATAAAGGACCCTGGAAGCATCTCCATTTTGCCTCTCTGATCTCTGGACTTGGACTTTTACACTCAAAGGAGCATTCCAAATCAATGGACTGAGGACTTTCCAATCTTTTGGAAGTTACAGGGATTTGACAAACCAGCAGTCTATAACATCACTGATACTAATCTGATCCAAGAACTTTGCAATGATTGTATGTATATGGTTTCTTTGACCATTTTAACTTTCTCCATCTTCTTTTCTCTTATAAATAAACCTTTAGATATTAGATACTAAAGGATTGACAACAGCATGATTAGTGGGTGATCTGAGTTATATATTGACCTGGCTGTGTGGCTGGTCTCTTGAGACCAGAAAAACTCTTTGTTTGATTAAATTGGTTTTCAGTAACCACTCATCATAAAATCTAGTGTCTGGGTGGTGAAAGAAGGGCTGAGATGCCTAAGGAGACTGCAGTTTGGACTTCTTGTTAACCAGTGCGGTGAGACAGAAGTTTACTTTTGTTTCTGGCTTGGTATAACTAATAATACAATAACCACCAGTTTGGGGTGAGTCTGTCCTATTTCTCAGCAATAATCCTGAATTTGGCATCCTCAGCTGAGACGTACGTGTGAGTGTGAGTGTGAGTGTGAGAATTTGTTGCCCCCTCCTCCCCCCAATCTTTTTCTGTTACAACATGGGAAATACCTCATGTAGCAAACACTGTTCTGAAATTGTAATCTCTGTGTAGAAAATGTACTACAGTGAGCTGACTCAATGTGCTGTAACTGAAGTTAAATAGAATTGACTTGTGGTGACTAAGTATGCTTTCAGCTGACCTAACAATAAACTTCAACTCACTAAACAGTTTCTTAAATGATTTCCTTTAAAAAAAAAAAAAAAAAAAATCTCTCAAACTGTATTAGGAATTTGAAAACTACTTGCTAGGGTCCTGATCCTCATAATGGATCCATGTGTGTGCAAAGTTCTGCACATAAAGATCCAACTGATGAACTGGGGCCTTGATGTGTTCAGATTAGTTATCCTTCAAGACACTATTTTTGGTTAGGCCCGGTATAATCTGCTTCAGTCAAAGAGATTCTAGTAACAGGATCAGGGGAGGGAGGGAGGAAGGGCAGAGCAACAACCCGACAACATTGTTTTCCTTTTTCCTTTTGAGTAACTGACATTGATGTTGCAAGGCTTACCTTATTATTTGTTATAAATTGCTTTGTGCTCCACTCCATGAATGGTAGGTATTACAAGATTCAAATAGAAAAAACAAAAAACAAAACAAAAAAACCCCCCAACAATCCCCCCTCTGTTATTAGACTATACAAATGATCACATTTAAAAATCTGTGTTTGAAATCCCAAACAAGTAGGTTTATTAACTAGATACACAGACATGTAAACAGAGACATATGTACAGATACATACTTCTGTATTTTCTTACTGCATATTTCATTTTTCTGTACATTTATTAAAACATTCCATAAAATATAATAATTTTAGAGTACACATGTAAATGCATACGTATATTTGTGTACATATCAATGTAGCTAAATACACACACACTTTTAGGAGAAATGGAAATTTGTGCCAAAAATGAACTAAATAGTTCTCTATTTCATCGTTCAGAAAGAAATGGAGGCTTTATTCATACTTCATATTTTAATGTGTTTTTTGTATAATTTTCTGAATAAGTGATGAGACACTAAAACACTGAGTGAGAGCATTCATATTGCACAACTCCCTAAGGTGTTAAGAATGGTAGATTCAGGACGTGAGATAACAATAAGCCTACTATCCCATTTAAACATAGCAGCATAAAAAACTAAAAGGAAAAATAAATGATGACCTAAGAAATAATTTATTTACTAAAGTAGAACTATGTGAACAACATGTAAGAAATTGCAGTGCATCTTTAAATGGTTGTCTAATGAACATTTGTTTTTTTTCCAAAGTGTTGACCCAAATAAATTGAGCAAAATAGGAAGACTCCTATTGACTTCAATGGAGCCAGGATTTCACGCAGAACAGGCGATAAATAGCCTTATGGATGAAATTCTCATTTCAGAGAGAGCCACAAGGTTTGCAGATCTCTGCTCACGAGCAGGCCAGTCTATGTTATTTGAAATCCTCCTCTACCTGCCCTTTGAACATGGATGTTACAGATCTCATTCTGACAGTGCTTGAAATCCCTTGCACTTGGCCAGTGTTCTTAACAATAGCTAGCCCCAGACCTATGATGCACTAAAACACATGCAGTCAAGGTCCCCTGCCCTGGCTGAGTAACATGGAACAGACTCCTTTGTCTCCTTCTATCCAAGTGTAGAAAGACCATCATCACAAGAACGTCCTTCTTGCTCTGCAACTACTAAAGAACTAATTCCCTCCTTTTCCCCCTCTCAAATAGAGTACTGCAATACAACAAAGCCAGTTTTGTTCCCCTCATTCTCCTGCCCAAGCCATGGACAACTTCAAACTATTCTAACAACCAGCATGAAGGCCACTGATCTAGTAGTCCAAGATAAGGATTGACAACACAAAGTCTAGCTGATTGTTCCACAATGATACCTCATCTGAGAATTCTGACTCATGCATCATAAGTCCTCACTTGCTCATGTTGTTTTATGTACCCTCTGGGGCAATTCTCTTGTCAAATTACATTTTATATCACCAAGAGTGGAGGACCAAAAATCTGCATAAAAGATAAGAGAACAACTGAGCGAGAACAGAACAACTCAGTGAGAATTCCCTCTGACACTTGCAAAAAAAAAAAAAAAAAGTGTAATGGAGATATGTACAAAAAGGAAATGCATAAAAAAGGCCAAACCACTGCCTAGGACCAAAATGTAAAACTCTGGCAATGATATAACATCATACCTCAAAAATGCTATCTTGTAAGTATCTGCTTCTTCCTTGGTACTTTTCATTCCCCCGCAGAGCTTAAGCCATCCATGTTTAACCAATGGAAAAAGAGACAACATTGTAAAAATCAAAAATACATTGCTATATGTCGAATGCCCATTAAAGCCAGGTTATTCTATAGATTTTTAAGTCCAGACGTCACCATTACGCTCATCTGGGTCTGCGCTATATGTAGAGGTCAGACTACAGAATGTGATCCATTGATTTCTGCACCTAGCCCAACATTTTTAAAGATTTCCCCTGAAAATCCCTATAGTTTAGAAGATCTGAATAACAAAACAGAAAGCCAATTTTCGTGATTGCAATTACAACAGTACTAGAAAATTTGTATCTGCAAACAACCATTTACAAAAACTCTGAAGCTAATTATCTGAATCCAGTTCACTGACCAATGACTTGCAGTTTCATTCAAAAGTTGGAGACTGATAAATAGTCTCAAGTTACAAATTTCAGATCTTTTGGTGAATACAGACTTTATTCTCTCCCTCTCCCCCTTCCCTCTTTTCCTTTTCATGAATTCTTATTCAAAAGTGAAACATTTGTTCAGTTGAGGGAGATTCTTCTCTCTGGAGGGGGAAATAATTTTATCAGTAAGACTCCCTGGTGATCATGTAGACTTGGAACTGGTGTTAATCAGCCTTTTTGACATGGTAGCTTGAATAGCACTTCCCATGATGCTTTGTGTGTCTACCTTAATTCTTTCCGTTTGAACTCACCACGATTTGTAAGTGTCTTTTTTTTCCTTTTGTGTGTCTGAAGTTATCCCTCTATTAAGTTTAATTGGAAAGGTACCTTTTGTTCCCCCAGACTAGTCATACACTAACCACTGAACTCCCTAGGCTTAAATTTCTGGGGTAGCAAGAGTTCAGTTTTCTGATAACTAAAAAAAAAAAAGTCTCCTAGTGATAGATCAGATAAATGTATTCTTGCTAATAAAATGCGTGAATGTTTACCCTGAAGGGTGTGTGTGGCATCAATTTATATCAGCAAATAGACACTTTTATACAGTAAGTCACAGTGAGTTCAAAAGAAAAAAATTAAAGGTAGACACACACATATCATGAAACAATGAACATTTCTCCATCTACAGAAATTGTTTCCTACTATAAGTGCAGATTATTTACAACATAATAGTTCTCTTATACTAGAATGTATACTGTTGAAAAAAAAGGGACAGCAATTACTTAAATAAAAGTTATATTCTGTGCCACTGGGGGAGGGGAAGGATTGCTGCCATATTTGTTACCCATTGGAAGGATTTCCCACAGGTATATTTCCGAATCTGTTTGTAATCATTAAAACTAAATATTATATATGATCCCAAGCTCCAGAGTTCAAATCAGAATCCATTTTTCAATCAGGATTTAGGCTGGGGGTGCTCAAACCTCTACTAAAAATATGCAGCAACAAAACTCGGAGGATACTGCGCTGCCTGAATTTTGTGCAACTATAAAGTATTAGCCAAGGAAAGGGACCTAAGACTGATGTTTTTCTAATTCTCTTGTCATCCACTTCCAGAAAGAATATTGACTAAAGGTGCTATATGTACTACTCTCTGAATTCTTGATTCATTTCTGGTGGTAGTACTTCCAGTTCTATACAATAATTATAGGAGATATTATCAGATCTACTGCTTGAATTTTGCATTGTTTCTATCTGATGGCCTGCTTAAATTTCATGGACTGTTTCCTCCCACCTTCCATAAACATACTTATAGTGAAATACTGGAGAAGTGTGCGAATTCTCTCATTGATCCATCATTATTAAAAGGAGCATATGGAGTCTCAGTTTATGTAAGATATGTGAAGACCATCAATAAGAACAGAAACAACATTCCTGAATGGAGTAGAATGATAGGGGAAGAGGGCACAGGCATGTATGAAAGCAAGAGAGAGAAAGACAGATAGCTGGGTCTGGCAGGCTATGGATAGGGCAGTATATGGCAAGATAAAAAAATTTAAGAATTAAGTTCGGCTAGAGAGGACTATGGATTGAAGGGAAGAAAATGTAATTTTTTGAGGGGGGGGGAAGGTTGGCAAAAGGGGCCTGCAGGAGTGGTTGTTCCCCCCCCCCCCCAAAAAAAAAAAAAAAAAAAAAGTAGAAAAAAGTAGGAACAAGCATATGTATCACCATACATAATCAAAAGGGATTGTTAAAACTATAAAGGATTTATTTGTGACGGCCAGTATTGATCCCAGAAGCATGTGGAGGTACAATGTATAAGGTTGTAAGTCCATCAGTGAGAACAAAAGACTCAGAAGAACTCTAAGAAGGGGGAAGAAGAACCAAAAAAGTTACAGCTTTAGGCAGCTGGGATCTTACCAGGGGCAGTTGTGTATGGGGGATGAAGGTGTAATCTACTGTTAGTGGACTACCCATTGGGATAGGTGGGATTTCATTTGCATTCCATTCTTCATCTCTTATGGGCTGATCTATGTTTTTTAAGTGTCTCCTAATTCTTAATACAAAAAAAACCAAAAACATCTTTTTAGGGTAGCTTAATTTGGTTACTTTTAAGTGAGTGTTTGGACTATTTCTTCTTGTCTGAAGCTATTGGGTCATTGTCTTCTCACACTTGTGTTAGACTAGTGTAACTTCATTGATTTAATGGCATTATTCCTGATTTACACCAGCATCAGTAAGAAGAAAAACAGATTCATTGTGTTTGGTATAAGATCTCTTCAAATCCTTTACAAATAAGAGGCAGGATGTGTGTGTATTGTACATGTTGCCCTCTCTCAGAACTGGAATGGGGAACACAAAGGCACTTCATTCCAGTCCCCCAAGCATTTACTAACTCAGGCTCAACATTCATATCTGAAGTACAGACCAGTTTATTGTGTGAATATTCAACATACACTGGAAAAATATTAACACACCTTATGATCTAAGAATGTTTCTCCCCCCTTCTCTTTTTTCCCTTCCTGATCACAGGACTTTAACAGCCTGTGGTGAAGATAAAACATTCCATTCCACTAAGGGCCCCGTGAAGGGCAGGAGTCTTATATTCTCAGCAATACTCTCCAGAGGCAACATATTACATTTTTCTATATTCTCAGCCCTGCCTTCTAATTTGTTCATCTAGTACTTCAAATGGCCCGAGTCAGTACATAAAACCAAACATGCTTCCGTTTTCCGCCTTATTTTTTCCTATTGGTGATGTATTATAACACATCATGGTTTTGTACCATTATGTGAAATAATAAACCAAAAAACCACTCCCAAATGTAAGAGTGCTTCAAGGTTTGGGAAAGGAAGGAAACCTCCTCCCTCTCAGCTCGTTGTAGCTCATTCAGTAAGTTTGCAGTGATGTGTTTCTGTTGGTTTTTTCAGAGCCTGCAAACAGAATGCTATAGGGTCTCCCTTACACAAAGCACACAATTTGCATGTGTCTGAGATGTGGAATTTGACCTATCCAATACATAGCATACAGTCACTGAGGGACACAGCTTTGAATATTTTCTGACAACAGTGGTCACCTGGACCCACCTTTGACAAAGGGCATGTTCACTGGACCTATTGCATAGAGTATAATTTACACGTTTGCAGAGAAAACAACCCGGAAGGAAAATAGTTCTGCTCTAAGTGAATTGGTGCTCATGAAAAGGTGTCACATTTACTGACCTGGAGACCAAAGTCTGCCATTTGTTCACAAAGTCACAGAAGGGGCATCTGTGGTGCAAGTTTCCCCACAAGGCCCTGCAAAAGCACTTCACTCCTGACCTGCAGGAGCTACTTCTAGAAAGTGAGATGAGCTCGTTTTCCATTTCCCTCAGGCACTGGCCTCTCAGGAACTCCTAAGGAAAGGGCTAATTATGGTAGTGTACCGTCATGTAAGTATTTTTGTTATGCTTATTGTTACCTGGTGGCCAATGTGAGAATAAGTATTTACTGTTAAAAGCCCTACGGCTGTATTTAGCATACTCCAAGTCAGAGGTAAATCAATTATGTTTTATCACAGTCCAAACTTCTTGGTCAAGGTCCAGACACCAGAGGGAAAAAAAAAAAAACCCCAACAATAATGCTGTAAGTAAATAAAAAGATTTCGGAGTCCGTTCAAATGCATCTGGCTGTCCGGATTTGGCCCGCAGTCCACCTATTGACTACCACTGCTCCAGGAGCTTGTGAGGAAGTTTTTCAAGATGGAACTGATTAGTTGTCTATGTAAATCTGTACCAGAATAAAAGACTTTTTTCAGTTCTCAGTTTTAAGTCTCCCTCTACTATACCTACAGTTTTTTTGTCGACAGAGTTAAAGCAGTCCAACCCTCAGTGTGGATGCTGTTGTACCAGTATAAAGATGTTTGTTTCAGTGGTGGTTTGGATGAGAGAAACAGATCCACTATTATAATAGCTTTACACTTAATTAGGTCATTGAAAAATTTGGTTCAATCAGAGAACATAGCAGAAGTTTTCTAAAGAAACTTGGCATTTTGGTAGGTTTTATTGAGCCATTCATACTCATAAGAATATTAGGGCTTATATCATCTACAGACAGAAGCCACCAAAAGTGAACATGATCCCCACTCCTCCCCTCCCCCCAACACACACACACACACACACACACACACACACACACACACACTTACTTTGAGGCATCAGTATTGTGCCATGTGTAGGAGCAGTATTTAACCACTAGAGGAAGACATGATCATGCACTTTGAAGAAAATGGTACACTGGCATTGTAAGGACAGATAGACTGACAAATAAAATATGAAAGGATTCCCCATTCCTGATTCAATTTCCGAAGTATCAGGAAGATATGCTGTTTTGCAGAAATGAAAGCAGCAGACAGTAACACACATCAGTAAAGAGATAGAAATATATTTCTTATCAATGAACAGACAATAGATCATAAATAGAACCCTCCTTGACATGCATAAAAGAAACAGTTTTCAGCGTACTTTGACTTCATCTCTCAATTACATATACAGGCTGTAAGAATTCATTTGTAAAGTTTCTGTAAGAGTATGGGAAGACAGCCATGGAAGTGACTCAATGTTGCAGACTGGGGTAGTGTCTAGTAAAATTTGGTAAGTGGCAATGCACGCTACAAGAAATTCGATTATCCAAGGCAGGATTACACCAGTATTACTGCTGCAACAGTCTAGAATCCTAAGTGTCATAGGTGTTGAAAACAGTCTGGTTCCAGCCACACTAATTGCCAGATCAGAGAGTGACAGATTTATGTGCTGCCACAACAGACAGTTATATAAAAAAAATCACATACATGGGAAGCCGGGACTAGAATTCTTATCCTTAAACTCCAAAAACACAGGCTTCTTCCAAATGACCTAATGAGAACTCCTTCACTGAGACTAGTAGCAGCTCCCATATTCTCTTTGTGGACTTCCAGAGGGCAAAGTCACTCAGAGGAGGACATATGGTGGAAATCCAGTGTCCAGCACGGCTCATTATCCTAGTGGAGACAGGACCTGAGCCATGCACTGCTTTATGAAAGTCATTAGCAGATCACTAAACGTCTATGGCCAGTTCCTCGGCTGGTGTAAATCAGCACAGCTCTGTCAAATTACACCAATTGACACCAGCTGGGGGCCTGCCCCCCCCCCCCCGTTGCTGTAATATTTTCTACTGAGATGCTATGCAAGCTCAGTTAAAAAAAACTAAACAACTATCACATGTGTGTATGAAAAATAGAAATCTAAGGGATTTTCTAAAATGTTTAGCATGCTTAATATATGCTCGAACTTCCCTCTTCAAAACAGTTTGGTGACTGATTTTAGGAATCTTGCTTATACTATTCCTCCAAAACATAACCTCTCAATCTCATCTTCACTTCATTTTTAAGTTAAGAAATGATTTTCCTACCTGAATGTTTTTATCAAGTGGCTTGGACTCCAACTATCTATATAGGTTTACTCTATGGAGCCTATAGCCATTAGATTATTATCATGTCTTATGAAAAATCATACACAGCTTGCTCTTGTAGCTGTACATTACAAGAAAAACATGGAGAGACTGGTTCTCTTTAGATTACTACCTGTGAATTGATGCCGTGTGAGCCCAAACTGCTTAAAAGGTTATAACTGATGTAATTTTTGCCATTACAGGTAATTTATGGCTCCTGTGTGTCTGACTTGTCAAATCTTCTTAGAGAGATCAAACAGGGGCTGCTTGTCATATGCGTTTATCTAACACTTGTTCCTCCGCAAGCTCCAAAATGTAGTCAGTTATTCTTTCTTAGGTGTCAATTTTCTCCTGTGAGTCTTGCCTCTTGGTCCTCCTTCTAATCCAGTCCCCAAAGGCACCTCAGCAGCCAATATGAGCAATTACTACAATTCTATTGTCATTTTAAAAAGCGGTAATAATATTTCTCTTCAGCATGGGTTTCAGTAATCTGAAGTGGTCTGATTGGAATGGAATTTATGCACACAAATATTTTTCGTTTGTGCATCCGGCTTTGTTGCTCTGCCTACTTTCCACTCAGCTTTGCATAGCTCAGAATGGTTCTCTGGCACTGGGAAAGCAATCTAGGAACAGCTATTTGAGCAAAAATCAACTTTCAAAATACATAAGTGAATTTTTTCACGAATGAGGAGGAGTTCTATAACCCCTCCCAAACCCTTCTGCCCACCCAGAACCACATGGTCTAGTGAAGTGATACTTAGGCTGAGGCTTAGGAGCCACAAGTGGCTCTTTAATGTGTCTCCTGCAGCTCTTTGCAAGACATGATATTAAAATGCTGTGTGATTTAATTATTGACCAATCTAAGTTATTAACCAATCGGGATGCTTTTACTCTGTTATTAACCAATTATAGAATACTTGGTCAGTCATTTTGCTGTGAGAATAATATATAAAAATTATAAATGAAACAACGAATTCACCCTGCTGTGGCTCTCTTGGGTAGTGTTGATCATTAATTTGGCTCCTGAACCACTGTGGTCTGAGTATCACTGGTCTAGTAGAGTAAGCCCAGGTTTACTAGCCAGCTGGTCTCAAGTTCTATTCCTTCCTCTCGTGCTGGCGGACATTAGGGGCTCAGAAGACCCGGACTCTGTTCCCAGCTTTGATGCTGGCCTGTGGGGTGATCTTGGGCAAGTCGCTTCCCCAACCTGTGTCTGTTTCCCCCTTTGTAAAATGGGGATAATGAGGCTGCTCTCCTTTGCAAAGGGCTTTGGAGATCTACTGATGAAAAGCTCCATATAGGAACTAGGTATTACTGTTATTTATAGAGCTCTTCACAAACTCTGGGCCACATCCTGATTACCTCTTACATGTTAATGAAAGATGTGGGAGCCCCCTGCTCCCACATGTGGGGACTCCACCCTGTCCTGAGCACACTTATAGATGGGCAAGCTGATGCAGACGGGCTCTGTGGACAAGCTGCACAGAACACACAGCTCTCCGGCTGTTCCTCTGTGGATCCTGCACCTGTTTGTCTCCTGCAAAAACTCTTTGAAGGCAACTATAGCTTCAAGGCTGAAGCACGTCCACAGAGCTACTGTGGAAGAGAAGAGAGGGCACCAGGGATGGAGGGAAAATGTCATCCCGTTCTGTGTGTGTGCGTGTTGTGAGTAGACAGGAGGTTTCTGGCATCTCCCTCAAATGCACAGGGAGCCATTGGAAATTTTGGTCCCTTTAAGCATTCATTCCTCAGCTCTATTTTGGAGATGTCAGTGGCTCTGGCTGATACATCATTATTTTTAAAGATGCTGGAGACGGGAATAATACTGCTGGAGCAGCAAATAGGTAACACTCTAAATAAGTACAAGTGATTGATAGTCCAAGTCCCATAGTTCAGAAATGAATCCTGACTTCAGACACTCCAAAGTTTCAAGTTCTTAGGATCCAATGTTTTGATCTGGCCCAGTATGACCGGGGATATTTGCAAAGTTTAGATCTTAGATACAAAAATATCCCCACCACCCACTGCCACTGGTTTGGCAGTTTTGGTTCAGGACCATCTATAGAAATGCTTGTAGTGCAAGGCACAAGTAGAAGTCAAATAGACACAGCAATTAATAATAGATATATAATACACATGGGCTGTTATCAGTAACTGCAGCAGAATGTTAGTAATAAAAAACCCACACACACCATTAGCAACAGTTCTGTAGAAGACGTTAAAAACTTAAAGAAAAAAAATTCTACAGAGACCCTGAGTATAGCATAACATTTGCATGACACTTTCCTGATGACCTTAGCCCCACACACAGAATATGTTTATTAGGCACTGCTTATCACTACCTTATTATTTGTATAGCACCAGTGTGTTAAGTAGACTCTTTATGACAGATATGAAGACCAGGCCTCTGCCCAGAAAAAAAATCTTACAATCTACTTTCCCCAGTAATATTTTGGTAAT
The DNA here is from genome assembly GCF_026122565.2 of Emydura macquarii macquarii. NCBI lineage: Eukaryota > Metazoa > Chordata > Testudines > Chelidae > Emydura > Emydura macquarii. Next base: position 8,155,611 of record NW_027131400.1, on the reverse strand, counting down.
TCCCTGGCACAGTATGGTCATCATTGCACATTGTGAAGCAGCAAGTCATTTTAGCTAATGGGTGCACAGGAATTGCAGCCCACCCTTAATCAGAACTGAGGGCTCTAACTCATTTTCTAGAAAGACATTTTGACAATTAAACCCTCTGGGGAAAAGTGACAATCTTCTATAAAATGATTTTATGTTGTTTCTAAAACTTCAGCAAATTAGTGTATTGTGTGAGGGATGGAGACCTTACTCAATGTTCATTTGCTGATACTATTGACCTAGTGTATTAATAGAATCAGTGAATCTCTGAGATGATATTTATGTCCCACTCCTAAGCAGAATTTGTTGGCAGAACAAAGCAAAGCAGCCTTCCTACAGACTGTAAGCACATCTCAGACCTTGCAGAGTTCCTAATGTTAATTCATTAGCCAGCGAGGGGTATAAATGTCCGATAATGAGGTTGTTATGGTCATGGCATACAAACAGAGAAGTTAGATAAAAATACTCTTTCTGGAAGGTTGCAGTGTAACATTACTTTATTTCTTATAATCTGGAATCTTAACTTTAACACACCAGAACCAAAAACTGATAGAGAAAATAGGCTGCTCCTTAAAACAGAGTAGCAGAACTCACCCTACCTTGATCTAGGATGGCTCTTCACAGGCTGACTGATGAAAGACCCAGCTTACATGCTTCCCTCAGAGCCCCTAAATCTGCAAGCAGGACCAGGAAAACCCTTGAGAATTTGAAGTGATAGCATGTATTTTAACACAATTTTCGACACACCACAAGGATGACAAAAATTACAATGAAAGCCAGCACTGGGGCGGACACTACGGAGGAAGTAGGAATAGAAAATTAGTGAGAGGGTTTGACATGAACTGGCCATAAGGGAGAAAGAGAGAGTATCTTAAAGAGAAGGGAGAAGCACTTCTTCATAACCTCTCCTGATTCTTCCCAACCCGTGCTGAGCTACTTTCAGAATTGTCCGTGAAGAACACAGGAATATCAGCAGTATAGATGGTCACACCACAGATACTGCAAAGAGAAAGGGTTACCACTTCTGCTTTTCTTCTTAACTCTGTTTTTGTTACCTCAGACTCCCATCCTTCCCCTCCTATCTGTTTGTTTTGTCTTCTTGTTATAGTCAGTCTATCACAGCAATTGTACTATGAACCCTTAGGGATAGATACTGTCTTCTTTGTCCTGTGACTGTTCAGTGCCTCGCACAACTGGGCTAGGATCCTTGATTGGGGTTCCTAGATGTTATCATAATACAAACAAATTAATAACTTCCTAATTAGTAGGCATCTAACAAAATGACTTGCCCATAGTTTAACCAAATAACTATCTGAAGTTTTGATATAACCCTAGATCACCCTCATTAGAAATCCTGGAACTCTCATGAGGTTTGTCCATTAAGAAGAGATAAAAGACACCCCCTCAAAATCTTAACAGTCTGCATGTCTGACATCATGGGGCAAATTCTGCTCTCAGATACACACATGCAACTCCCCATGAGTTCAGCAAGAGTTGTGCAGGAGTATCCAAAGGAAGAATTTAAACCCATTTATATTATTCGCATACCTCTCAGAGATAGGTGTCCCTCATTTTGAGGAATATTACTCATTTTAGTCTCAAAGTTACATATTACCACACAAATTTGTTGTCCCCTCACATTTTTTATTGGACATCCTTATATCAGAAATAAAGAATTGTAAAACTACAGTTACAGGAAACATTGTTTATGCTAAATGGATGAATACCACAGCATTTTAGTTTCCGGCATGTGTGATGTGCATAGACCTCCATTTTGGTTTTTTGAACTTTTCTGTCACACCCTGCACACACATTTGTGCTTCGGCAAGTTCAGAACTAGGACAGTTTACTGTCTACAAGTGACAATCTTCTGGAGTAATCCACAGTCATCCACAGAAAAAGAAGGCATATGAGGCAGAGGGATGAAAGAGTTAACCCAGAAATAAACTTAAATTACATCAAACCCTTCCCTAAAGCCTAACATGGAGTTCAAGTGAGAAACAGAGGAGGAACCCACTGCAGAGTACATAATACAAAAATAGGCCCCTTCATTCCTATTTCCATCACAATAGTGAAACACTCCTACCTTACAGGAACATTTCTTTGGAGTTCTGGAGTTTCTTTGAAGGCCAACAACCCAAGAAAAATTAGCAATGGTTCCTACACCATTTTGGAACCACATAACTAGCCCTGGGAGTTCAGCTGATATATATAGTCACACACAGCACCACACACTGGTAGAAATTATTATTGCAGTCTCCTGGTGAGATGAAACTGTAAATACCCTTCAGATTGTTTATTTTGTTGGTGGTGTTGTTAATGTTGTTATCTCTTCTTAATTTCTCTCTCCATAGGTGGACTGCGCTGGTGACCTTTGCATACTCCTATCCAAAAAGGGGCAAAGGCAACAAATTGTTTTAATGTTTCTTTTTTAAATGTAAACATATACAGACATACACACATGAGATTTATAAACACATGAAAAGCTGGAGAAGCTATAGGCTGAAGTCAAAAGGGGTGTGGAGACAGAGGCTCATAAAAGTAACCTAAGTGATTCAGTTCAGGTCAGGAACTGATAGGGGGTTTCCTCATTCTTGTTTGCTGAAGCTGCTCCACCTTGGAAAAAATAATAAAAGAGCTGTTGGGGCAGCATAACTGGTGCCTGGGTCCCCCAGATGGGCAGCCGAACCACTATCCTACAGAGTCATTCCTCCTTGCTCTCTCTCTCTCTCTCTCTCTCTCTGCCCCACTGACTCTTTAAGTATGGATATACAGTGGAACAGCTTCACAGGAGAAATTGAGAGAGTGCCTCCTTTCCCACATTAGAATATCCCATAGCTCAATAGTTAACACACCTCCTTGTAAGAAGAGAGACCCTTGTTCAAATCTTGGCTCCCCATCAGGTAGAGGGGAAATTGAAAATGGGTTATCTGACCCATTTTGAGAAAGACTGGGGAAGCTTGATAACAGCAAAAGTAAGGTTTAGTCCCCTCACTTTTTCACAGAGCTCACATACTTCCTTTCCTTTGCTTCTCTCCCCTCCTATTCCCCCGCGTATCCTGGGAATTTTAGTTCATGGACTCAAAGCTATTGGAACAAAATGACATAACTATCTGCACCTAGCTAAACACAACAGTGGGAAACCCTTATGCAAATCCTTCCTTCCCATCAGAGAGAGAGAGGAATTGAACATGGGTTTCCAATATCCCAGCACATACTCTAACCAATGGGATAGAAGTTATGAAGTGGGCAGTACCAGCATCACCTGCTTGTCCAGCTGGATTTTGAATGTACTTTCATCTGATGCATAGCCTCAGAGCATACGTACCAGCTGGGACCCTGCAGGCAAGATAGGCATTCATCCACTATTTTTCTCCAGTTTGTGAATCACTTGGGGGCTTAGGTAGGAGATAGGTACTCAAGTGCCTAGATGAAGGCAGCAGTACGCAGGCCCAGAGGCCAAAATTTAAGCACCTAAGGAACTTAACTCTGAAAACTTAGGCAACAAGTGAGTTTAGGCACCTACAGGGTCAGGCATCATCTGAGTAGGGGTTTTGTGGATAGCAATGGAGCCTAAAACTGGGACTTAGGCACTTAAATCCTAGATTTAGGTCCTTATGTCCCTTTGTGGCTCTGGGCCATAAGTCTTGGAGGATCAGGCCCTTAGATGATAAATTCTTCATCCTGGCCCCACTGACATCAATTAAAGTTTGCCATTGACTTCAATGGGGGCAGGATTTCATCCTATGTCTTTCTTTTCTATGTTGTGTGAGTGCTTGCCTAGCATACTTGAGTTGCTGTCTAAATGTCATAAATAAATCATAACAACTTAAAGAACTAAACACTGCAACACTTGAGAAGAGACACCAGGCTAGCTCACAATACTATAGCTTAAAATACTTGCTAATGCCATAAGCACTATATTCATCATTAAAAAATAAGTTACTATAGTGTTTTAGTTCATTTTTGTACTGTAGGATACTGTACCATTTTTATAGGGATAGCTGCCAGCAGTGTCACGGGAGTTATAAAAAGCAATCTTTTCACTTCAAGACTCATATTGACATATAGTAAGTTTGCATGTAGATAGCACTATAAAAACTTAATCCAAAAGCTAGTGAAGTCAAGGGTAAGAATCTGAGTGATTTCAATGCACTTTGGATCAAGTCCTATATTGCTGTTTTGAGTGTGAGATAATGATGTGTCCTTTAATGGCTGGCCCATGTAAAAAATAACGGACCTGCTTCAACCAGCAATTAAGTCATTCTCCTTTAGCTCCAATAGCAGAAGCCTAGGTTGGTGGAACTGAAGAACAAGGGTCCATCTCAAGTGCCCAATGCACTCCACAAACATCAAGCGATTTAGCTGTGCAACATCTGTGTGAGGTAGGTATGTGCTGTTATCCAAATTTTATATATGAAGAAACTGGAGCACAGAATGGTACAGTCTGGCTCCTTTCACTGAAGAAAAATTCCCACTGGCTTTCGTGGTGCAGGATTGGCCCTACGAGACTTTCCCAAGGTCATATAGCAAAGTCTGTGGCAAAGCCAAGTATGGAATCCAGGTCTCCTGTCTCTCAATCTTGTTTCATAAGAACAAAATAAAACTACTCCCCAAAACTAATTAAATTAGGACTTGAAGACCTCAAGGTGCTTATCTAGATTATTTAGACCATGTCTGTAATACTTTCATTTCCCCTCTTCCATAGGATCTGATTTAACTTTTCTTAGGTAATAGATAAATTATTGGTGTGTGTATTATCAGCATCTTATTAAGAATAGGAATCCAGCTGGCTGCCATTGGAACACTGTAATATTATTATCTCATCAGCAATCAGAGTGGGGTCCAGAGAATGAAATTTATCAAATTCCATTGTACAGTGTAACACGAAGGATGATAAACATGATTAAAATTCATTTCACCAATAGAGTTGCTCATATGTATTTAATGTTCTTTTTCCTTAGAATGGTTAGACAAATTGCATAGCTCCCTACAATGAAATTCAGTCATGAACAGTATACGGTGCGCTCTGATAATAAAAAAATCAATATTTTGACAAAATGCATTTTGCCTGAAGATTAAAAATAACGTGAAATAGAACATACTTAAGTACTTTATAATTTTTCCTGAGAGCAAAACGCATTTGACTAAATGTTGTACATCATTTCACAGAAGACTAGGTGGAATATACAATCTATATTCCTAAACAAACAACCACCTGTATTAAGAGGCAGCACAGTTAAACACTCAGAAGTCAGAAGATGCTAAAGTGAAGGTTGCATGTGCAAATATAACTCCACCCCCTTATGCATATGCATTATGGTGCAGATTTTAATTGCATGATCATATACTATTTTTCAAATGCAATATTTAGTTGAGCCATTGACTTAATTTTATATTTTTATATTTTTTCTACAACCTTAGACACACATGTAATATCCTCTGCTACTGTGTATTAGTCTGTAAACCCAGAGGGACTCCAGGAAACTCATTTATATACATAGTAAACAAAGGAAGGGCTTCTGCAGACCTATTTTAATCATCATACAATTTGCAATATCCATAGCGAAGGAGGCAGGGCTCCTACAGAATTTCTGAGGGGATTTTAAAGAAAAATAAGAAATTTCACAACCTGGAACTATTTGACTGTAGGCACCGGTGGGATAGCCTGTCCCATGCAAAGTGTACACTCAGGGATTGCTTGCATTGAAGTTAACGACCAAATTCCCATGGGCTTCAGTGGTACGGAATCAAACCCTGCATGAGGCAAATTAACATGCCTTTATCCTGCTCCCATAGACTCTCAGGGTGGGACCCATGAAGAGACTAAAGCTTTGCCACTTTTAAGTGTGATTCGAAAACCAGGGGAAGGCAGGCATTTGACCACCTACATCATGTACAGGTCCCAATCCATTGGGTGTGCTCAGAGGCTGCCTACTGAATCCAGTCCCATTCAAAATCACAGAGTAGAAGGAGCCCAGGTTGTAACTTTTAGCCCAGTGATTAGAGCACTCTGCTGAGAGGTGGGAGACCCCTGTTCAAATCACTTCTCCCCTTCTGGCAGAGAGTGGAATTGAACCTCGGTCTTCCACCTCTCTGTGGTTTCAAATGGGCCCCAATCCATTAGGCAACCTCTGAGCTCATCTATTAGAGTAGGTCCTGCACATGACTTAGGCAGTTGAACACCTGTCTTCCCCCAGTGTTTGAATCACTCTGCGGCTTAGGCAGGAGAGGAGGCTTCAGTGCACATGCTCAGAAGAAGAAACATAGGCGCTGAGGAAACGGTTACCCTGAAAATTTAGGCACCGAGTGGGCCTAGGTGCCTACAGGGTTCAGCGGAAGTATTTGTAGATCACAGACACAGTGGAGTCAAAACCAGGACTTATGTGCCTAAGTCTGGGGTTTAGGTGCCTATGTACCTTTGGGGATCTGGGCTTCAGATACTACAGTGAAAGCACATTGTGAAAGCTTAGATAGATAGATAGATAGATAGATGTCCAGGGGAGTTTAGCCTTGGAGTTAAATAGGAGCTAGAGTGGGGCCCAATGGGCGTGAGGGTGCACGTGAGATAGGGCTCGTAGTGAGTGAGGCCCATAGTTAGCCTATTAAGGCTTGTCTCACTTAATAACATATCTAATTGCTGTTCCAGTTGTTGCACTCTCTTGGCTAGAGCAGCCTGGCTTGAAGCCATGCCAAATAGTTATCATCTTATTTCCATCCAGCAAAGAATTTTTAAAGACCCAATGGCCCAAGCCTACTGTTAATCATGTGAGTAGTTCCACTTTGGTCAGTCTGACTGCTTACATGAGTAAAAGCAGCTGGAGCAGGATCTACAGGTGTAATATGAAGAAACTAAGCTCATTAATAAAACATTTCTCACTTGATAGGTAACTGTTCTCCAATTTGCAAGAAATCACTGAAAAGCAGAATCCTGCAGCTGACATAAGCTAAGTTTATGTTCATGGAAGGATAATATATATTTTTACATATACAGAGGAACTGTTTGCAGTCTATGGGCAATATTCAGCCCTGGTGTTAGCAGATGCAATTCCCACTGATGGCACTAGGACCATTTACATTAGGGCTGCTTTTGGCCCCCAGGTCTATTTAGTAAAAGAATGCACAATAGTACCAGATGGGGCATTGATTTAGTACATGCTGTAAGGTTTTGCATGTGAATATTACAAAAGGCTGTTTCTACAATAGCAACTATTTGGGGCTAGAGAGCACAACATGTGCCAATCTGAGCTGCATAATGCTTTGCATATCTTAGGTTTCTTTACTTTGAATAGTTCCATACAGAACAGTTTCTTAATCTCTCCCATACAGTGACTGTGTAGATCCTCTGTCTAACACAAGGATGCAGCACATCTCTCAAAAGATGGACCCTGTATTCACTTGTGAAAGCACAAGCCAGCTAGTGGGAGTGATTGAGGCAGATCTTGGCTTAAAAAGCCCAGGGGCTTGTACTATTTTAGTACAAGGGATTGAAAAAAAAAACCCAACCCCACATTTTTTGTACATTTGGTTTTCATTTGTTTGAAATGGTTTTGTAGCCTAATAAAAGATCTACAGTTTTATATAAGGAAGTTAACTAGTTGTCTTTGGGCAGTAGGAGCCCTTTTCATTTATTACTGGGTTATTTTAAGGGCATTACTGCAGTGATCCCGGGAGCTCCCTTATAGGATTGATTTGATTTAGATCTTTTTTTAAATTAGGCTGCATTTTATTAAAATACCAAATGTCAGTGAGAAAACCCTGTATCTGTAACCTTCTTTATAAAGTTTCTCCAGCTTGGAATGGAAAGCATAGTTTGTAAACCATTACATCATCCATTATTTATCCCAGCGCCTATCTTAAGCATAAGCAATGTAAAAAAAGGTTTACTGGCTTGAGATCTCATTCAAGCTCTTCTAGAAGTGGAAAGTTATCTAATTTGCCAGTCCACTCTCACCTTCCAGCAAGGGTTAATTTGCCAGTCTGATCTCACCCTTCAAGGCTTGTACCTGAGGGAGGGAATTTGCCTGCCTAATCTCACATTCTGGCAGTGGGACAAGATGGGAGGTAACTTACCCACCAGCTCCTTCCCTCTCATAGCTTGCAGAACTCAATTTGGAAGGCCAGCCTTGATTTATCCAATTAGCAACAACTTCTGCATCTTTCCAAATATACCATGAGGGCTTTTTCCCAGTAAAATGCTTACCAGACATAGCACAACAATAAGAAACACACATATATTTAAAAGCAAATGAAATCTAAACAATACGGTATATATGCTTATTTTAGTGGCTCCTTTCATTCTCTTTGTTGCATGAATAAGCACCTATTATTTATATATGTTTATAATATTGGACACTAATATTAGCCACTTAACCACATAATACGGTACAGGTTACTGAATAAGTTGATGGCAAGTATATTGCAAACTTATCTTTCTAGGGTCCAATTAAAACCCTTTTGGTTCCTTCCCTCTTTTGTAATTAGATTTTTCCATAGAATATGTACCATATCGATACATTTCCCCAGTAAAGTCATGCCTACAGTTCTTATTCAGTGTTGATCTGTGTTAATTCAAATAGACATCAAGGGACATATCATAGTCTCAGGACACGGCCCTGATAACTAGACTGAGTGGTATGGACTGGGCAGGGGAGCAGGAGGGGTAAAAAGGGGTTGGAAACTCCCTCCCACCACAAGTTGAAGAACAGTAGCAGCAGAGTCGATCCAGGGCTATTAACTCCAGCAGTGGGGGCTTGGCCAGTGGATCTGCATAGTCATGGATCCACTGGGCTCTATGGCAGTACAGAACCCCTGTGCTTGGCTCTTAGGATTTTGCCCACTAGAGCACTGTATAGGTGGTTCTGCTATTGCATCTAGTGCTCCTCACAGCACAGAAGCTTTGTGTTCACTGCAAAAAAAAAAAAAAAAAGTGCATGTTTACCTCAGGGTAACTAATACACATGAGCTATCCTGGGTTAAAAACACAATGAAGACCAGGCACTTCACTTTTAATGTGAGGTAAACTCACTGAGGTCATCGCCTGGAGGTTGTTTACCCCAAGGTTACCCTGAGGTAAAAAAAAACCACACACCATTTTTAGCAGTGCAGACGAGTCCAGAAAGGCAGGCAAGATGCATTTACCCCAGGGGCAAAATCATGCCTTTAAGCGTTTGATTCTGGGAAGCCTATCCCCTTCCCCCCACCCCCATTGAATCCTGGAGCTGCATTCATTTCTATCGAGAAGTTTATAAAATGAGCCTGACAGTGATTTTTTTCCAGCCCGTTGCGGGGTTGGTTGATTTGGTTTGCATTAGAAATTCAGGTCTTGCTGACCCTGGTTTGTCTATGTTTTTACTTGAAATCTTTACAGACTACAGTGAAAAATGGTAGGATTAAGGGCAGATTAAGCTGCAAATCCACATCTGAGACGTCCATTGAGTTCTCCTGCAAAACTAGGGAAGACCATGCTTGACATTCGTGCTCTTTTATTAGGTTAAATAAATAAATAAATAAATAAATAAAGCTGGAAAATAAATAGCATGAAGAAGAAGAAGAAAAAAAAACAACACAAACCTACTTTTTTTTCTCTGAAATCATCTCAAAAGGAATGGACAAGCAGTAAACTCTAGAGGCATGCAAATGGATACCAACTGAAAGCCGGATCCAGTGTAAATCAGTGTAGTTCTATTCAGACAGTTGGCTTGTCGAGATGAATGTACAGGGTGGTGCTGGAATGGTTAAACAGTGAAACATAAAAAATAACACATCACGTATCTGCGGCAAAATAACCTTTTCATTCTGTCACAAATTGGCCCCTCTTGTTGGGAACTGAAACATTTCATGTGGGTGTAGGGAGATTCCTGCATAAACATCATCTGTTATAACAAAGGGCCTGTTTCTTCTCCTACTGAAGACAATGGCAATGTTCCATTGACTTCAGTGGGAGCAGGATCGGGCCCAAAGTTTACTTGCGGCTTTCAAAATGGAAACCTCCTTCCTAAATCAAATTTAGGATTTGGCAAACGATTTAGTGAACTAATCTGAATACAGGTCACACAAATGTTTTGCTTTTGGGGATAGTGGAAACAACATCTTTTAAGTGGACCAAGTTCCACATCAGATTTGCCCAGCCACGGATAAAAATGGCACAAATGCTTCTCGGATATTGAATAATATTGTTTAAAGCTAGAAATTGTGAGCTGCTAGTCTTTACGGTTCAGTCAGATAGGCTAAAAAAAATCCAGAGTGGTTTACATGTGGGTGGAAAAGAAAGGGGAAACTTCTGTGAATGTGGGTAGTAATTCAATTTAGTATTTTATTTTGATAGAGGGCTCCCTCTTCTGGATTTTTGATTTAACTGTATTTCCTGGAATCAAAGCTTGGCTGAACAGCCTTGCTACGCTATAGATTTCAGACATAATTACTAGACTTAGGGTGACATTTTCAAAAGCCTAAAAATGTCTTAGAAGCTCAAGTCCTATTGACCCAAGTCACTTAGACTCTTTTAAAAAACATTAACCTTAGCGTTTAAGTGTTAGGTGCTGTGAAATCTGGCCTGTGAAATTTTAAATGTATTTCTTTAACAAGGCCACTACATTCTTCTATTTTATGTTTCAAGTTCACACATAACAGACAGAAGTGATTCTAGTTCCTCTCAGGTAGAACTGCTTGAAAAACATTTATAAGAAGAGCTAGTCAATATAAAATAAATACAAAAATAAGTGTTAGCTGCAGGACTGTAGAAACTCAGCATTCACAAACAAAAAAATGGCTCCCTCTGCACACTTTTAAGTAAAGATTTAATATTAGAGCAGTCATATTTAATACTAACGCAGAGAGGCCTCATATTATTATGAGTGTAGCAAAATATAAGCTTAATCTACTACTCATTGAATTTAATAGCAAATCTCCTATTGTCTTCAGCTAGAGATGGAGCAGGCCTATACTACAAAATATTTATCAGTAGAGTATGGAATATTATCATACCTGATTTCAATGGGAGTCAGAATGAGTCTTTACGTACTAATTTGCAACACTTCAGTGATATGCAATGGATCTTCTGGTCATCAGAGTGAATCAGTGAGGTCTTACCATACCTTGTGGTTACTTTTTGTCTTATTTCACTGAACACATCCCTGGACTGATAGGACATATTTCCAAGGAGCACAACCTGTAGAGGACTATGTCTTTCAGTTTAACAATCCTAGGAGGGAAGTGACTCTAGAATAGGAAGCTCCCCAAAACCAAAACTATTGTTTTTGAAGCACTGATACAAATCAAAATAGTTTCATACAGATACTGTCCTGATCCCTTAAATTCCTGCCTACCCTGCAGGAAATTTCCTGCCCGATGGGCTGAATATCATTGAATTCCTGTAAAAGACAAACACTCATGTCCTGAAAAATAGGCGGAATTGTCAGGCCATGGGGCTATATATTCCAAAACTCAACAGTTATTTAGGAAAATAACTTTTTCAAGCTGGAAACCTGTCTCAATATGAAGATTTTTTTTTAAGATTGGCAGGACTATAATACCCCAATGCAAACATTGCTATGAGGCTGTGGTTATTGATTAGGTTCCTGGCCAAATGGAAATTCATTATTCTAGGACAAGATGGGAATGCCAAGAAAACACTGAATTTAATTGGAAATAAAATAATAGTATTTCACATTACCTCTTGGCCTGAAAAGTAATCACAGCCCTCACAGGGTTAGATCTTTGAGACTCAGTACATTATTACACTCCACTACCTTTTAAAGTAAAGAAATAATCTATGTCATTAGTCTAATTTTTGCAACTTTGGATACTATATTGGAGTATCTGACAACATTATAAAACCTTTTATTTGGGAATTATACATAATCTTTTCAGCTAAAAGTTACCAAATGTCTGCCCATTATTATTAGTTTTATTATGGTAATACCTAGAGGCCTCAACTGAGATCAAGATCATTGTCCTAGGCATTGTGCAGACCCATAGTAAGAGACAGTCTAAGCCTCAAAGGTGTTAAAATTTAAATAGATGAGACAGACAAAGGGTAAGAGAAGAAATCAATGAAGTGACCTGCCAGGTGTCATCCAGCAGGGCAGAGGGAGATCCAACGATAGAATCCAGATTTCCTGTGTCCTAGTCTAGTGACCTTCCCCCACACCACATGCTTTTAAACTGTGGCTACGCTTTCAGAAATGACTATGCAAAAGTGTCATCATAGGGTTCCATAGTTCAATCTTTTCTGTATATTTGTAGTTTACAAGTGAATACATCTTTTTTTTTAACTGCTGGCTTTGAAATAGCACCCTGGGATCTATAAGCCACAGTGGGTTCCATCTTCCTCATGTGTCATCACCAATAATAAAAGTATTGCAGGCCAAATTTTGCCCTGAAGAACAGAGCCCTGAAGAACAGCTCTGTGTAAGCTCAAAAACCTGTCTCTCTCACCAACAGTAGTTGGTCCAGTCAAAGATATTACCTAACCCACCTTGTCTCCTATAGTCCTTGAATCTAGCAACTCCTAGCTCTGGAAAAACAAGCTATACAACAGAAGACAGGATCTTTGAAGTTAAGAATCTGTCTCATTGTCTTTCAAATGTATGCCTAGGCGTTATCTGGGAAGCCATTGTGTTGCTTCCCAGTTTGTTCTTCACGCAGATCCTATTAAGCTAGAGATCTATGCATTCATACAGGGGAAAGTCACATACAGTGCTTATGAAATTGTTACATCTCAGTATTCATAACATTATCACAGATATTACATGGCAGCAGGTGAGGAGAGACAGGACCTTATCTCCCGCAAACCTCGAAGAGAGAGGCAAGGGCTTGAAGGAAGTCAGAGGCGGCTTGTCGGGGAACTAGCAGTGACGTTGGAGACTGAGATGGGATGCAGTTCTGGTTAGGACAGAACCTGTGTGGCAGGTTGCTACAGGTTGGATTAGCCCTATTAGCTCATTTCCTATTAGCATCTGCCCCCTCATTACTTCCTGTCACCCCCGTTAGCCTTTGCTCTCTACATCTGCTCCTGCTCCCTGCAGTAGCTTCTGTCTCCACCTTTCCTCCATGCAGCTCCTCCCCATTGCTCTCCTTTCCCCCCTTAGCTGCTGTCACACCTTCCCTCCATCAGTTCCTCTGTCCTCTTCTAGTTTTCTCCCCATTAGTTTCTAGTTCCTCCCCTTCCCTCTCTCCAATCACCCCTGCCCTCTCTGCTGTGACAATGACACCATGACACCACCTCCTTGTCTTTCCGGGCTCTGTGTAGCTGGGAACAGCATGGGGAATACAGGGCATCCACAGTGGAAGGTAGACAGACAGGCTGATGGCTGCTCAGCAGACAGCACTGTGGTCCCTGGTGGCCACCAGTCTGAACTCAAACTAAACCTTCCTACTTCCCAGCGTGCAGGAATGCCTGAAGGGCGGCCTATGTGTGCTGAGAAGACACTTTCCCTTGGTACATTGTCACATGCGTAGAGCTCAAAAATTAAACCCCCTCCGTTTACTGAGAACAATCAGTACCCCCCAGTCTTCTCATGTCCCTTCCAAAGATTTGGGCTCTACAACCAGGCCCAAACCAAGGGGAGGATATAGTGGGGATTGCAATGCCGGCCCTGGCTCCACACGTTCCACAGCCCTTTGAAGATGTAATGATTCCCAGCCTCCTGTAAACCCCAACCCCTTTCTTCTCCCTTCATGACCCACCTGGCCAGCTTGAACCTGCAGACTAGGATGTTGGCATGGAACTTCCAACTGTCCCTAAGGAGACTTTGGCATTAGTTGAAGGCACCTACATAGGCCCCACCTTTCATGGACCAGGAGACACCAGTCCTAGCCTCCATACACCAAGCAGTGCCCAGGAGATGTAGTGGTCTCTGGACATCCAGAGAAGTTGTGACTTACACACCATCCACCCAGGATCACTGAACATCAGTTCTGGCATGCACACACCATGTGGCGCCTGGGATATGTAATTGTCCACAGCTACCTGTAAACCTTTTTCTTCCTCTTCTTTGACCAAGCTAAGCCAGGAGACCAGGAGATCAGCATTGACTTCAAATTGCCCTCATTGTGACTTTTAAACTTTTCATGCCCAGCCCCCTGTGAACTTAAACAGCATAGTACCCCTTGGGAACTTACACTTCCCCAGCCAAAAATGCCAAAGGAAGGAGCCAATGGTTTACTGATTGATTTGCTGGAAAACTGAAAGGTAGAAGAACAACCATGTGATAGATTATGCTAAATCTCTCAATTTCTAAAACATTCTCAAGATTTTGGGGACATTTGACTTCTGGTATTTGAAGGTTTCTAGCCGGAAGTACTTCACACAGTGCAATATCTATTCCATGCACAAAACTCAGCAATGGGTTTCTAATTGCAAGCAAAGGATAATCCCACAGAACCTCAAAGCGTGACAGTCTGAGCCTCTGCATTTCCCATCTCAACTTCCCCCAAATAGGGGATTCAGCCAGGATGGTCTGCAAGACCAGGAAGATCTATTTCTTTCCCCACAAACCTGTTGGGCAAAAAGCACCAGGGAGAGGATTAAGTGTGGAAACATTTATAAAATGGCACATTGATTTCACTCTCAAAAGTGAAATTTCCTTGGAAGTGTCTCCTGACTCAGCCCTTACCCACCAGTCTGATGTGCATTGGGAGAACATGAATAGTAAGAAAGGTCAGGCCAGTACTGTCTCATCATCCCACATGTACTGTGCTGACCTCCACACTGACTTCACAATGCTGGGCTTTGTGTTGACAGGGTGACCTCACAGCACAGCAATGAGATGCTCTCCCTGCTGTCTGTTTGCTTTCTCACAGAGTGAGGAAGTATTTACTCCCTCATTCTTTGATGGAAAGTCTTTTCCTAATGGACAGTGTGAGGGAGTCACTTCTATACAATCCCCGCTGTCTTCACCAGAGAAGCACAAAGTGTCCCTCGTTTCCACCTTTGTTACCTTAGTTGCACAACCATTCATCTCTTGGTTTGCACTGTGCTTTGTGTCTCCCAGTTGTTCAGTTTTTAAACCATCCTTATGTCGGAATCAACCTGGATATACGTCATCTCGTTATATACAAATATTACACACAAATAATTATATTTATCAAATACTATTACAAAGATTACAAAGTCAAGACTGAAACATTAGGGAATACCTGAATTACAGTTGCTTCTGAAACCTTAATTTAGCTCCCTTATGCTAATGCATTATGATATAATCTTCAATAGCATGATCATGTACTATTTTCCAGAGAACCCCTGCCTCGTTCAGTGCACAGAAGGGATGGTGCTCACTGAATGAGCAACTACTTTTTTTCATTTTCATTCAACGTGTGGCCCCCCAGGCCTTATTCACATCCTGCTCTGAATACAGAATTATTACATTCTTCCTGGTCTTTTCTATGGCACTCATCATTATAGTATCTGAGTGCTTCACAGACATTCATTAATTTACCTTCACAATACCTGTGTTAAGTGAAGAAGTGGTATTTTACAGGTGGAGAGCTCTGAGGCAGAGGCAGATTAAGATGGAAGTTAGTGTAAAGTACTACCAGATGAGAACAGAAGCATTTTACACCCACATTGCCCTTGTGTAAATGACAATGCAAGAAGCAAGGTAGGCAAATCGGGGCCAAAGAATCTGGCATAAACCCACCAATGAAAGAAAACACACTCTCTCAGAGGTATTTCTAGGGTACCTATTATCTTGTATAGAGACTGACTGTGCTTAGGTAATGAAGAAGTCCTTTAACTCTGCACTATTTCCTATAACATATGCTGCTCCATGAATGATGGAGAGCCATTCCAAACTCTACATTTCATAGATGTAAATCAGACCGTTATAATTCTATTTGAATGTGAATTCTATTTGAATCTAAAAGCTCCTAAATTCTACTCCCGGAAAAGTTAGCAAGACTTAATACCTGGCATCTCTAGAGGTCAGTGTAACATCAGAAGTGGAAAGAAATCCCTGTTGGACTGCTTTCGGTGTGCTTTGGTGGACCTATATTTATATTGGAATGCAAATTTGCCCAACAATAGAGTTTTAAGGAAAACATCTATGGAATTTTTGAGCCACGAGGGCCCAGTGTCAAATCTTTCCACTGACTTAAACTGTGAATGAGATTTGTAAGGGGTCTGTTGGTAGTTAGACTTCAGGAATGTCTATTCTACCGTGTGTGTGTAAAATGCTCATTAAGGGGAGTTATGTACATATATCCACCAGAGGCCAAATCCTGAAGTCCTTATTCACTCTTGGCTCTTATTCTGGTATAATTCCCATTGAAGTCTTTTCAGGAATTATCCTTGAGCAAGTGTAATATGATGGCAAAGTGTGTGCTGCATCCTTCTCTAATGGATTGCTAGCTAGAAGGTACCATCCTGATAGAGACTACTAGCTAAAGGAGTTATTCCTTTTAGTCCTTTGCTGTGATGTTGAAGGTCCTAGCTTCAAATCCTGTTGATAATCCATTTGGGATTATGTTAAATCCCAAATTGTTAAAAAAAGGACTAAGTAAAACTGATGGTATGTCTACAATATGCTGGCAAGCCCCATAGTGTAGATTTAGACTGCACCAGTTTTTCCATCCAGTGATGTTAACTACTTTGTCAGAAGCATTCTTCCATCAACATAGCTGTGTCTACACTGGGGGTTTTGTGAACATGACTATGTTGGTCAGGTGTGTGTTTTTTCATGCCCGTGACCAAGGTAGCTATGCAGATATAACTGAGAAAGGGTTTCCAGTTTGGCCCAAGAAGAATAGGCCTGATCATAAATTATAAATTCTGACCACAGATCTGCATGGGAGAGTTTAGTAAAGGAACTATTTGGGAGTGAATCCTGAATTCCTTGTACACTTAAAACTCCTGTTGAAGTCAGTAAGAGTTTTGGACAGGCAAGGATGGTGCAACTGAGCCCTTGAGACGCTCACAAGCGACCTCTGTGCTTATTTTTTGTTTCATTGCTATTTTGTCAAGAATTGCAGCTGTGCAAATCTGTGGGTGTCCTTGGTATTTATGGTGGTGACAGCTGCCCAAAGTGGGCAGGAGTTGCAGTACTTTGCAATGCTAACCTCCAGAAAAGGTGGAACTTGAGCCAGTATAGTGAGCATAAGCTACAGTTGACCTTTGAAAGAGCCAGCAAGATAGCAGAAGTGCCTTAGCTCCTAATCAAGAGGGAACAGTGTTATTGTGAGTGGGATAAACATTCATCACAGAGGGAGGGAACTGCCAAATTTGAACCCAGATGTTATGGGTTGATCCATTAGCCTTTCAGCTCACCATGCTACCTAAACTATCTCCTTTGCAGATAGCTTCAGATGGTCTTTTATGTATATTTGACGGAGTGGAACACAGCTGTAGTATAGCAAATGCACATAGCCCGTCTCTCAAATAAAGCAATCAGATATCCAGATGCAAAATCCAGAACTCAGAGACCTCAAGTGAATCTGAGACATGCCCAGGAGGATTTTGGTTTTGTGAGGAATAAATATAAATATAATGATATGTGACAGATATAATCTCATTCCAGTATTTTCCACTTTATTTAAAAGGAAAGCTACCTATTTTGCTCAGCCTTGCAGTCTGAAAGTTCAAAAGATAAAAGCTCCTCTCAGCCTGAACAAACTATAAACTGTAGTTGAAAATAAATTCATAACATCAATTGGCATTAAAGAATTTATTTTAAAATATATTTCACAGTGTGCTCATGCTGAGAAATGCTTTTATCTTTGGAACTTTCTGCTGCAAGGCTGAACAAATGTTGGGACAGTTTCCTCTTAACTCTTTCAGTTTCCCTGGCTGACAGAATCCAGCAGAATGGAAACTGCTTATAAAATGTTGATATTTAGACTGGACAAGTATATTGTGCTACCTGGGATAGCTCCCGGGTCCCAAGAAAGGGGGAAAATATTATATGTTGTAAATCCTGTTTATATATTTTGAACCTGCCATTTAAAGCAAATTGTATTTATTCCTTCATACAGATTACAATTGCTATACTAACAGTACATCACTATGCTATCCACAAATCACAATTGCTATGCCAATATATAAATCACTAAGGGCCAGATTTTGATGCTCTCATTCATGTTGATTAGCACCTTGCTTACTGAAGTAAAATGTTGACCTTTGTTGGCAAAGAAAAAATAAACTTTTGAATAACGGGGGAAGGAACTACTGCTGCCATATCCTCAAGTTCTTTCCCCAATCATTAGCATCACTTCTGGTTTGTCTGGCTTGATCCGCATCCAACTCACTTTTTCCTAAAGGTATGTCTACAATTTGAGCTGGAGGCGTATATTCCAGCTCAAGATGTGCCTGAGCTAGCTCTGATTGAGCTACTGTGCTAAAAATAGAGTGTAGCTGGAGGTTCATGTGTACCCATCTGAGTCGCTAGCCCTCCCCCCAGTCATGCCACCATGGCTATCTTCTACTTTTAAAGCACTAGCTCAGTTAGAGTTAGCCCAGCTATTTCTCCTTGAGCTGGAATTTAAACCACCTGCTCAAAGGGCAGACAAACCCTAAATCCCAATCTTGGCCACGCACAAGGAAAACTCAGATTATCATCTAGGTCTAATGAAAATGAGACTTAGAGCAGCATGGTCTCATACTCATCTGCATACTGATTGCGTTGCAACTCAGATCATCTCACTATCTCCCCCAGGCTGTCCTCATATACACATTGAACGGGCAAATTTGATGACATAGAACCTTGGAAAACCCTACAGAAGAGGTCCCCCAAGACAAATGAACAATTGTCAATGCCATGAGCATCTGCACTGGTAATAGACAATCTATCTTCTGATATCTCTAATACAGGAGAGAATGGAATTGCTCGGTGTCAGACTGTATGTCAGGGGTGTCATACTATGGGAGTTATCAAATGGCTATTTGGTGGCCCAAATGGCCTGGATCTAGGTGGTGGCCCTGCAGCTCAGGGCAGTATGGCCCAATGTCCAGAGTCAGTGAGACTGTCCTTTGGTTCAGGGCAGCACGGTCTAAATTCCCAAGTCTATGCAGTGGCCAAGTTCGCCATTAGCTGCCCCAGTGGAGAGGCAGCCAGGGTTAGAGGACCAGGGCCCACCCTTCTCCACTAGGTCCCAATACTGCAGTTCGTTCCCTGAGCCACTTCATACCCTTCCTTCCAGTGCTCGTAGTCTTGCAGCCTCTGCTGCCTTACTTACATTGGCGATCAGCTCGGGATCTGCTGGAGTCTCATCCCGGCTGGCTTCTGTGTCCTGGAGTTCCAGCCACCTCCTGGCAGAAGCCTACAACACATGTCTACTCTTGTCAGTGGCCATCTCAGACTGAGTTTTTATACTCTGGTCCCAGTTGGAGCAGGACCAGCAGGGCTGAGGGGGTGTGGCTTCCTCAGTCCACAGAGTGTGGTTAACTCCTGCTGAACCAGTGCGGGATAGCTATACCCTGTCATACTAAGAAATAGCACTATCTACCTCATCTAAAGATTGTAGGTCTGAATCAAGAAAACCTCATGCTTAGTGGTACCATCACTAGGACAAGAAAAAACAGCAGTGATATTTCTGCGGTGATACCTATGCTATACTCAGGCTGAAAGCCAGACTGAAAAGCAAATCCAAAAACTACCCAGGACACTAAAATTGCCTTGGCGTGCCCTTCTCAGTAACCTTCCCCAAAAAGGGAAAGTTGGGGATAGGGCAACACCTGATGAAGTTGTCAGCATTGAGAGTTAGCTTCTAGAGTAAAGGCCTAATAATTACCACCATCCATCAAGCAAGTATACGCCTTTTCTCATAAGGAGACACAACAGTGTTAACCATCATCTAGCCATGAGCAACATCGTTCCAACGGACAGGCTGAAGCTCCTCAAGAACCTCAATGAGGAAAGCTAACTGAAATTCTTTCAGAGAAGATATTACATTTGTCCCTTCCAGACACTGATCTGCCCCTACAACAGTAGCCAATTGAGTCAGTATCTGATGTGTCTTTTCCTGTGTAGAAACAAATCCATCTTTACTCGTATGGCATCTGCTGACAAATGCCAACTTTCTAGCAACCACTGTAAGTATAAAATTTCTCACTGCATAAAAAAAATCTGTTTCTGTGCAAAGCAGTAACTAGGATTCACTAGGCTTTCAGAAGAAGAAGAAAAAAAAAGCTTTCCTAGAGAGATATCCAAAATACATTGAAATGTGATACTTAAAGTGCTAATTATGGGAAAGATATTTACACTTATAAAAAGGAATATACATGTACTGAAAAGAAACCAAGGCAATATGAAAGAAATGGATTCCATTCTGCTAGCGTTTGACTTATTAGTTATCGCAATGGTCACTCCTAATGCCTGGAAAACCTCTATATCCTTGAGCAAAAGGGGACCACCTCTCTTCATTCCATTCCCTCCTTAAAACACAAGCCTTTCAATATAATAAAATAATAATAATATGTCATTTGTTGAGCATCAACAGTATGCTTGGCACCATAAAAGACTCAGAAATAAAGATTGCTCCTATTCCCAGTAGTTTACAATCTTGAAGACAGGCAGTGAGTTGATAAGATGCACAGGGATACTCATAGGCGGGAACTGACTTGGTAGCTACTGTTTCCTCACTTTTTGTGAACAGTGTAGATGAAGTGAAATCTTAGGAAGGATTTGAATGGAGAATTAGTGTTGACTAAATAATCTGCCAAAAAAATTACGCTGCAGTATTTCGAGAATGGATCCCATATATTGTGTCTGTATTGATGAATCTAAGGCCTTATCCTGCTCTCACTGAAATCAATGGCAAAATTTCTGTTGACATCGATAGAAGCAGGGTCAGGAAAAAGATTGTGACTTTAATTCTCCTCTCCTTCTGATCTCTGTTTGGATGGAATGGAAGGGTTGGGAGAGGGGAGGGGATGTTGGAGGGGAAGAGAAGGGAGGGGAAGCCTGGAGGAAGACAGTTGCAGCTCTCTGATTCAGGACTGCCCAGCCCTGCCACAAGTTAGGCCTGCACAGGGATAGCCCTAACTTTTACCAGTAGAGGATCAGGTGTAGTGGAGCTCTGCTCTGCCACACTTCCTCCACCCCCTCTGCCCCTCATCCTGCCCATGCCCCTCCTCAAGCATACCTCCTTATGCTGGTGGTGGGCATAGTTACCTTTCCACTAGCAGAGATTCACCCTGCGCAGAGGGAATTCTCCAATGGCCAACTCCAGCTACTCTAAGTGCCAAAGTGTCCTCGGCAGACTGGAAAACCCTGAACTTCACAAAGTCCTTTGGGGAAAGGACCATGACTTCCTGTGTATTTTACAAAGTCAAGCACAGTGGTAGGACTGCAGCTATGGGGAAATTCAGCTATCAGACTAACAGCTCAAAACTGCTTGCTTAACAATTTTTTTTTTTAGTGACATGTCTCTGTAACCGGTGATTAATTTCTTTGATGAGCTAAAGTGCTACAGAACTCTCATTGTTTTTGCTGTATACAGACTAACATAGCTACCACTCTGGAACTCTTTGATGAGCTTTGTAACATTTTCTTGATTGACATCTCAGTAACTTTTGGGGTATAAACAGGAGGTAGCAAGTCTGAGTCAGCGGATCACTTTGTGGACACATTGAAAGATCCCCAAGCACAGACGCAAGGACCGGCCATCTGGAAATCTGTGACTGGGTCACCAGAAGACTGCCTCAGACTTGTGGGGGTATTATTCAAAATTGGCAGTTATATATTATATTCTCCTCAGTATGAACCAGACTACCTTCCATCCAAAGCCATTTAGCTGCTACTTCAAATTTGCCTCAAATCTCCCAGAATGGACAAAGCACAATATAATTTACAAACCAAGAAAGAAATGAGCAGAAGCTCCAGGGAGCTTGTTTGCAACATGAAATATTATGAAGATTTTACAACTATAATTTTATTTTCCTCATGGAGTTTAAATATGGAGAAAGCAAAAAACAAGCGTCCTTAAGATAAGTGGACAAAAGGTGAAGAAGTCATTTTGCTATAAATTGCAAAGCGATAAAGAGAATGGCATCACCTCCCTTGTACGTGGAGTCTTCTCTTCACCTCTTCTGTCCTCCCATTTCTCTAACACATACATGCAATCCAGTTTGGATTTGCTGAGGAAGCTAGATGGTGCTGTTGATCCATGAATTGCTCTTCAGTGTCCTGCATTGAAATCCTGAGTTAGGTCACAACTGGAGAAAAATGGTCTTGTTCTAATAATCAGGGATTTGGGAATAACTAGTGTCCTAGTCCCAGAGTGCTTTAAATTCTAAAGGGACAGAAGCAGCAGGACTCATGTCACATGGAATGCACAGGGTCCTGGAACTCTTAGCATAAAATACACAGATTCAAGGTGTTTAAAAAAAATTATAAATATCCCAGTGTATAAATTGTAAAATAAAGGAATATAATAAAGAAAAAAATCAGCCACAAACCATGTACCAGAAAAACTTGTTTCTCCTACCTAAGCTCTAGGTTCAGTGAGTACCTTTCTCCAGAAGGGCTACCACCTGAGTGAATGTCTTCTAGTAATACTCTCCCTTATATGTTGGTTAGGCTTCCATCATAGCTTGCTGTTAAAGGCATACACACACCTCTCAACGTTCCTGTTTTAAGGATGAGTGTAAAGGGGCAAGTTAGATAAGAAGAAAAGAAAAGATTAACAAGGTCAGGAAACACCTTTAAAAGGCTAGCACCCTACCACAGGCCAGCGGAGCATTCAAGAGCCTGCTGTACTACATCTGGGGAGCAGACAGGCCATGTACCATCCAGAAGATGTTAGCATAAGTAATTTGAGAGTCAGCCAACCAGCCACCCTGAAAGATCCTAGAGAAGAGAATGGCATCCCAGTCATTTATAAAGGATTCAGAAAGGGCAGAGCCTCCAGGCCATCCCTCAGGAGATTCAGGAGGACTCCATGTATTCTAGCCAATAGAGAACAAGAGAAGAAAAATAGCTCCACAGAGCCAAGTGGAGAAAGGCACAGGAAATTGAAGAGTCTAATGCAGACACCAAGTAGGGGATTAGGCACCAAGAACTGCCCACTTACTCTCTATTCCCTGCCCTTCCCCACCCAACTGCTCAGAGGAGGGCACAAGTGGGCAAGCAGCTTATTTCTCTATATCTAGACCTAAAGTCTAGTGAAAAAAGCATTAAATAAAAAAGAATATTTCTGACTGAGATTTTTCAAAGTTATCTAAGGGGTCAGACTGTCCAATTCCCATTAACTATCCCATTGGGATTTGATCGCCCAAATATTTTGGGCAGCTTTAAAACTGCCAGTCTTCATGCCTTGTAGTGGCGTGGATCACAGTGGACAGACGCTCGAGTGAACAATGTTTGTCATCCCACCTCCAAATGGTAAAGATGTGCCTGCTTATTATTCTCTACCACATTGGTATGGAACAACCTGCTTTCACTGGATCTGGATAAAAAGCAAGTTGACATTTTCTTGTGTAAGTCATACCGTGTCAAAATGCCTAGAGGCAGTATCACGAAATATTTGTCTCATTGGCTATGTATATACATTGACAATATATAAACACATGTAGAAAGAAATATTTTTTAAAGGATACAAACCCTAGGGAAAATGTTAAATCTATCAAAACCAGTGAGGACCAGATTCTGCCACCCATGCTCACATTAAGTAGTACCTTACTCTGAAAACACAAGTGGATTCAGTAGGGCTACTGTAAATACTGGGTTCTTTAGATTATTAATTGACCAGACATCAGATAGTCAAGCTCAGGTTTGGTTTATTAATCATAGAATAGGTATCTAAGAGTAACAGTACAAACAGAAAGGTGATACATAGTGTGACCCACGTTGGCAACAGATGTGGGGAGTACGCAGTAATGAGTCTTGAGTAATGAGTGCTTAGACTTCCTCAGATAAGCACGTTTCCCCTGTGATCGCCATCTTCACCAAAGGGGGTCCTGGTCTCTGATGAAAGCTAAGAATTCACTGGTTATCATAGTTATTGTGGGAAGTATGTACAGAAAATATTTTAAGAGTTATGTAACTTGTAAAATATTGTGTTCCAAGCTGCTGGAGGTGACCCTGGTGGTTCTCAAAGCTAGCTCAGTAAAGAGCGAGAACAATGACATCTTTTGATCCAGTCCAGACAAGTGTTCACAGTCTTTTGGCATTTCTTTTCACAAAGCTTTCTGGGAGTTCTTTATCATAGCCATGATATATGCTTAGGCTTTAGTCTTTGTATGCCAACACTACTCATGGAACAAGGTACTGTAAGGGCTGGTTGAAAAATTTCCATTGAAACTCCGTGGGAAATTTTGATTTTTCACTGAAAAACTGAATGCCCAGAAACTCAATAAATGTTGGTTTTCAGCCCAAAACAAAATATTTCAATTCTGAAATGCCACTGCAGTGCCTCATGGGAGTTGTAGTTCAAGGGACTTTTGCTCTCATTGTTCTCTATGAGTCAAAGTCCCCAGCTGGACTTAATCTCCCATGATACAATGAGGCCACGTGCCTGACATGATACATGACCCTCCTCTCTCTCCAAGAGGTGAGACTATGGTGCACCATGGGAGATAATAACAACAACAACAATAATACCTAACTCTTATTTAGTACTTTTCATTAGTAGATCTCAAAGCACTTTACAATGGAGATCAGCATCATTATCCCCATTTTACAGACATTGTCCAGTCAGGGAGTCTGGGCAAGACATTTCAGTGTGGGGCTGAAATATTACAGTTATTGAATTTTCACTGAAAACTCCACATTTTCCATTGGAAAAAAGAAGAAAACATTTTCTGACCAGCTGTAGGTACTACTCGACGTGAGTAAAGGTGGCAAAGTGTGGCTTTTTATTGGTAACATTTGGAACTGTACAGTATTCGTTCCAGTTTTTGAAACCTCAGAAAAGGTTACTTTAAAAGCTGTAATGTCTTTGGAGCGGGGACTTACTTTTTACTGTATGTGTGTGCAATTACTAGCATATGGGGGGAACTTAATTCCTGATGGGGGCCTCTAAGTATTACTCTAATAATAATAAATTATATGGAAAACAGTTGAGAGTTGTCAAAAACTGGTTATGAATAAAATTAAGGGAGAAAAGGTGTCTTCAGGTGTTTGTATGTCAGGCTGATATTAGAAGTATTTTCAAGCTCCAATGTGAACATTATTCAAACAAAGAGTGTGGGGGAGCCTACAAGTTCAATTCATGCAAGTATCCCTATTAAAGCCAATGGGGCTGCTTTCATGAGTAAGGACTTCTTGAATCGTTCCAGAGGGGTAGCCGTGTTAGTCTGTATACAGTAAAAACAATGAGAGTCCTGTAGCACCTTAAAGCCTAACAAATTTCTTCAGGCGTAAGCTTTCGTGGGTTGCAACCCACTTCGTCAGTTGCATCTGACAAAGTGGGTTGCAGCCCATGAAAGCTTATGCTCACAGGAATTTGTTAGTCTCTAAGGTGCTACAGGATTCTCGTTGTTTTGACTTCTTGAATGACACCAGTGGGTCCAAATTCAGTTCCCTTTGGATAAAGCTGGATCATTCTCCTTGGCTAATCTTAAGGAAACGTAAGGGTAAGAGGCCCACATTGTCCAACCTCTGATTTAAAAGAAAATACATTCTTATCTCCTTATTTACGGAGAAGACTGGGCTTCCTAAATACAGCATATATCTAGCCTGTACATTTGGCATTGATAATGTAAGAAAATGACAATTTTTCACATTTGTGTAGCACTTTACATTTTCTCTGGCTGCTGTACAAAACCAAACAAATCCAAAAGAATGAAATCTGACTGTAGCTAAAGCACTTGTGAGGAGATCAATACAAACCCTTTTCCCAGATCCTTAGTAGTTACCTCAGCAATGGACGCCTGGGGCAGATGAACTGTCCTCATCTCACAAGAGAGGAATGCGATGTTCTCATCCCTTGCCTACCCCACCTTTCCAGAAAATCTGGTCCTTGCTGCTTCTGAGGTGATGGGTGGTTTAAAGACAGGTTTGCATTACATATGGTGCAACCGAAGGGATCTTCAAACGTGAGTCTCCTGCTCTAGATGAACCAATTTCCCAAATGGCCTCCCAGGCAAGTTTCCAAACTAAAATTGCCAGGACCAAAAGTGAGAACTTGTTCTCCTGGTCCTTAGAGAATGACTTAATGTCTGCTTCAGTAAACAAATTTTTAAAACTGTTCCTTGATACTACCCTACAGAAATGCAATTAGCCTGAATATGTCGTGGCCATCCACTCATTTCACTGGTCACAACCATTATGGGATGATCTCAGCTATATATTTTATTGTTTCAGGAATAAAAGCCCATTTTGATATATTAAAGGCACAATGTCAGGGGAAAAAATCATGTGTGTATGTGTCCTATTAAGAACCTGAATATTTCCCCTTTCTAATGGTATAAAGCTCCCTTTCTACCTTAGCAGGGCCATAAGGTTGTGGATTGTAAAGTCAGGATCCTTTTATGTATAAAAAAGCTGTCTCTGGCCCAAGACTGAACCTTGCCTCCTCAAACAGAGATAATTAGGAGGAGATTCCAAATTTGGGAGATAAGAAGGAAACATTTGTTTGGCAGGTGGGTTGGTTTTTTTGTTTTGTTTTGAAGCGCTGGCTAGAAAACAGATTTTTGCCCTCAAGGATAATTTTAACAAAACATTATTTTTCTGTTTTCATCAACCTTTTCCATAGAAAATTTCTACCTTTCAGCAAAATATCCAAAACCAAAATATTGCGACTGAATTTTTGGTCATTCAATTTTCAAAGAAATATCAACATTTTCCATGTAAAGCAGGCTCTTTTCACAAGAAATAAATAATTTTGTTGAAAACCCAATTTTCTGTTGAAAAATAGTTTCAACAGAAATTTTTTGACTAGCTTTAATTTTCTTTTTTTTTAAATGGTGACTGTTTGAAGCCACATAGGAATCTGGAACAGTAGAAATGCCAGCAAAGATGGTTTACTGTAGGTGAAGTGGTCACAGTTGCATTAAATCATTTATTAAATGACTGACATATATTATATGGCTCTGCAATTTATTTCCTAGAAACATGCACCAGATCTTCAGCTGGTATAAATCAGCATAACTTGAAGTCAATGCAGCTACATCAGTTGAGGATCTGGCCTCAGGTCTACATGTATGATATATGATTTATGTGTGTGTATAAATGAATGGTTATATAAAAACCTTGTTGGTATTTAGGTTTTATATAAAATAGATTTTTACAAAACCTAAACTCAATAGCCAAGTTTTCACAATTATTTTTTAAAATTCTAATAAAAATAGTGTTTTTATCTGGATTTAAGCATTCTCCAGTGGATTTTGAAACTCAGATGTTGCAGCATTGAACTAGTGCATGAGAACCAGAAGCTGAAACTAACTAGAAACTAAAATGAAACTGATTAGTGTGCTTTCTTTAAGGTGAAAGAAATGAAAAATAGATAATCAGAATTTAACATGGAAAAGAAATCAGCTTTTAAAACTATTTCAGTTTTTAATCATTTTAGGTATTATTAATAACACAGGTAAGTACATTTGATATTATTTTTATCTTTTGAGTGTCCTTTTAATAATACCGAGGTTACTACAATGGAAACAATTGGTTGGTACTTTGTGATGCCTATCTGGTTAACTGACATAAAAGAAACATGTTGCTGGGCTCATTCCATTTCCAAATAGAACTTCAAATAGCACTCAGTAGCAGTCTCAGCAGAGATAACATGATTGAAGGGGGATGGAGGCTGAATTACCCTCACCCATAGAGGCAGTATGTGGAAGTTGTCACCACCAATGCCTATGCTGTTCCTGTTCTTAGGGATAAACAGACAATTTCAGTCTTCACAGCTCTCAATCTGACACCTATCAGGAAGGGTTGGTTAAGAAAAAAAAATCAAATCCAATATTCTTTCCCTGATGATGTATGCTCTGTTGATGATACACGCACAATTTGTTACACCTAGTGTTGAAGAGTGAGCTTTCACAATATCTTCACACTCAGCACAGACACTCAAGGCACATTGCAATTTCCAACCTCTAACATCATGTTAACAATTACATCTAGCATTTCCACCATCTAAGGGGTAAAGTTGATTATTCACCTTCTGCTCTGCTGAGAGCCACACTCTCTCCTTGAAAGGAGCCCAATGGTCGTGCCTAATTTGTATATTTATATTCATAGAGTTTAAAGCCAGAAGGGACCATTACCTCATCTAGTCTGACTAGACCTGGTTAGAAATTTTCAAACAAAATGCCAGTTCATCAAAGGTTAAATGTTTCACAGAAACATGTTGATTTCAATTACTCTTTTGATGGTTTTCTAAGGAAAAACGACAGCTAGGCTAGGGTAAATTTTTTTGAGGAGTCACATCCACACTAATTATAGTCAATTATCTATTCCTGACCTGTGTGTTATATTGATACTCCATTCAGCCAGAATCTTCATCAGCCAATAAAGTTCCTCCATTCACAATTTTAAAGAGAGATGTTAAACATCAAGTCTTAGGTTTCTACTATTCACATGGGATTTTAAAAATAGATATTTGAAATCAATCAAACTGATGATCACATTGAACCTAGTGAAGTCAGTGAAGCCTATAGCAGTTGCTTCACAGTCACAGATGTTAGTAGACATCAGGTTTTCTTTTCCACTGCAAGCCAAAAAAAACCCCCAAAACTCCGTGCTGAACACAGAAACCCCTGACTAGAAGAACAATGCCCAAGGCAAACCCTAGAGGTGGCAACAACTTGAAATAAAGTCATTGCAGGAAAATTATGTTGATTCAATATTTCAAAACAGGATTCAGAGGTATAAAGATCAGAACACTCTAAAGGGAAGGAGCATGATTCTGAACTTCCTTACACTGATTTAACAAATTAAGTTACCCCTGATTTACATCACTGTAAGATCAGAATCAGGCCCACAGTTCTCACAGTAACATTATCTCAGAAACAGCTGAATACACAGGGCCAAAATGTTATGCTACTCTGATTTACAATGGCTGTTAACCACCCCTCAAAGGGCCAAAACTGCAGCTGAAAATTTGCCTCAGCACATTGGTATCATGGTCCTTTCCTCTGGTTACGTCCTCTATGCTGTGAGTAGGGATGGGGGAATACCATAGAAGCCAAGCCAGGTCTGGGCTACCAGAGGACTCCCCTTTGCATTAGGAGTGACCCTCTGAGAGGCAGTTATGCTAGCTTTATGGTCACGTTCCATCAATGTGGCAGTGCAAAAAGCAGCCTCTCACTGGAGGATCTGGCTGATGTTCAAACTTTCCAAAAACATTTCACTTTGAGCTGAGACAAAGTATGAGAAATTTCAGCCCAGAGGGATGTGTGTTTAAGTTATAAATGACTGACAAGCGGGATTTAGCATGAAATGCCCATCCCAGCCTTGACCAAAACATCACCCTTCTTAACACTATAATTAATTTTTTTACAGTATTGCAAAAAAAAAACACAGTGCAGCAGGTTTTAATGACCTTTCATACCAGCTACCTCAAGGCAATTTCTATTTCTCAAGAGTCATCTCAGGATTTTCAAATAACCTCAGTAGAAACCAGTTTTGATTATTTGTCTTAGGAAACCGATAATGCCAGAAGCGAAGTTGATGAAATCATTATTGGTCTTACTGTAGCCTGTTATGGCCTTTTCCATGACTATACCACTCCCAACAGTCTGGAATTTTCCTCCACTGCTTTTGTTAAAGGTCATCTGTCTCCATGACCGTGTGCAGGAACTGATTAATGAGAGTACTACAGCCCTTGACAACCCTAAATCCAACTTTGAGCATGCTGTCAGGACATTTTATTTTGCAATGTCCTGTTTTGAGGATGATTCTAGAGTGGGCGGAGGCCAGGGATTTGTTTTAAATAGAACCTAAGATCCCTTTCAGCTGACCACTGCAAACTTCGCTCTTGCTTCCTGACACTTTCACTTCACATAAGGTACCAAGTCAACCATGCTGAGAAAGATGTTGATCCTTTCAGCTCTACTGGCTGTGTTTCTAGTTGATCCGACAAAAGCACAAGGTAAATCAAACCTATTATAGAGTCATAGGATAGATTCGAAGGCCTGAAGGAAAAAACAGTCTCAGGATTTTTGTTATGTTGGGGACATAGAGCCAAATTAGTCTCTGGTAAAATTCTGTTAATTTCCGTGGAAGGATTCAAATTCAAGGATGAATTTGGCCCATGATCTTTCCTTCTCCAGCTGCCACAGTTGTCTACTCTGGGCAAACTTGCACCTGTAGCCTGTCGGTAAAATTTTCAAAGTTGGTCGCTTATAGGTAGGCATCTAAATCTATATTAAGCACTTAGATAAGGAGCTTGGTTTTCAAAGATGCTGAACACTCACAATGCCCATTGATGTCCAATTTGTTTTTTGTTTCTCCAGAGACATCAGTCACCCCTGTGTCTGGAGAACCAAGCATGGAGCTGAGCACAGAGCCAAGCACGGAGCCTACAGGGGAACCCAGCGGGGAACCCAGTGGAGAACCCAGCGGAGAGCCCAGTGGGGAACCAAGCAGAGAGCCCAGTGTGGAAACACGTTCAGAGCCCAATCAAGAGCCAAGCACGGAACCCACCAAAGAGCCAAGCTCAGAACCACCCAGTAAGTTAATTCTGCCTTTTACTCTCCCTTTATGATCTCCTCTGCTTTTACTTTTTCCCCACAAAACCCCCATCTTCACTGCACTGATGGGGCCAGACATGCACAGGGCCTTCAGTGGGGTCAGCGGGAAAGGAGGGGTATGCTAGGGAGCCACTGCTTTCCCCTTAACTCAAGGCTACGTTTCTGCCAGGTTTTGATCCCCTCCCCTTGCTTTGGCTTAGAAGATAATTGACGTTGGTTTCTCTATTCCTTTATGATGATTATTAGTGTTCGTATTGCTGGTTCTGTCTTGCCCAATAAGAGCTATTGCCTTGTTATCCCCACTTCCCCTCCCCTAATTCACTATAGATAGCTCAGTGTCATGTCTGAGCTAAGCAAAGTAGAATCCAGCACTAGCATAATTCCAGTAATGGGATGAAAGCTCAAGGCCATAGCAAAGACAGAAGTCAGATGGTTTTATCAGAAAGCAGTCTCAGCTGGCTAAACAACGTGGGGGTAAAACCACCTGAGCTTTGTTTACAATATTGCCTCCACCACTGCTGCTAATGGGGAAGAAGTAGACATCCAACGTTCCTTATTAAATACATGGTCTTGCAGGCTGAAACACCCCAAGATGAAATGCCACTGACAGCTCCCACCTACTCACCTTTTTGGCCCTTGGAATTTATTATTTGTGATGTAATGAAAAGTGTTGTGTCCTATAGTCCCTTGCTCCCTGTGGCCACGGTGAACACCTCTTCTGTCTGCTCAGCGTGAGATTATTTTTGACATCAGAACACGGGCTGCCTACTAGCAGCACCCTCTCCAAACCCCCTCCCATTTGGCAGCTCTGGGTCAGTGAAAAAGAGCGGGTGTATTTTGCCCTAAGACAGGCCCCATAACGCAGGGGCTATGGTGAAACTGCATAAAGGAAGATGCTGAATCTTTCATTGGATCTGATGATTTCTCTGCTAACCCCCAACTAAATTATCTAGGCCAAGGGGATGAAATACTTAGACTCACTGGACCAATAGGTTCACATCCCAGCAAAGTCAGCTTCACCCTTCATCTTGCTGAGTCAGATAAATTGATTACCAGTCATTTTCTTGGAGGAAGGATGTATTTTAGATGAGACCTTATTAACTAGGCTCTTCTAGGTGCATAGGACAGTCTTGTGTCTATTGAAGACACTACGGTACTTTTCAGACATACACATACTTGACTTGGTCACACAACAGAGGACATTTCCCTAGAGGCTCCATTTCAGGGGTGTTGTACATACGATACTTTGTGAAGAACAAGACTATTAATTGTGCAATAGTAATTCCTACTAGGGAATAGCTACGGGCTCAGTCTCTGTACTCCATAATTCAGCAGAACTTTCTTTCATTCACGCTTTTGTTTTTGCCTTTAGAATAAATTGCAAAATTAATCCTGACAGAAGACACATGACCAACCCCTCCTGCCAACCTTGCCTTCAATGAAGAGAAATTCCAGCTGATAGATGACAAAACAAAACTTTCTATAACTTTAGAAGCTATAACTTGTAGAAAATTAGCAATAATTGATTGGATTTCAACTAAACCTCCACTCAATGCCTGTTTATTTTGTTTATAATGTATTTATCTGGGACAGGTTAGACAGATCACAGCTGCCATTTACTCATTATACTGTGGCAACCTTCCCCCTTACTCTCTGCTGAGGCTAAGTACTAGTGGTAGTCTCTGTGGACCTGCTGTGAGTGCTATACCCCTTGTTGTAATAATCTTAACTAAAAAAATAGAATTACATTACCATCCCTGGTTCTACTTCCAGCTCTGCTAACTGATTTGCTGAGTGATCTTCATTTAGCCTCTCCCTGCCTCTGAGTCCCAGCTGTAAAATTGTAATACTACTACTTACATATCCCAGCCCGGATGTTGTGAACCTTTATACATACATGTAAATCACTTTGAGATCCTTGGATGGAAGGTAGCACAAAGTATTACCTTTATAATATACGTTGTTATTGTTGCAAGTGCCAGCCTGTCTTCTGCTACAGCTGCCAGATTTTGGTGGGAAATTCTCTCTCACATCATAACAATATTTCATAACATACCCCTAACTGTTAATCTCTGCATAAATCCATGTGTAAAGCTTGGGATACAGGTAGAATGTGAATGACAAAGAGAGAGAGAAAATGGCTGCCTTCATCCAGGCTCCAGCAGTGACTCTGAATACAGTTTCCTGCACTGTTTTCTCACCCATGAACAGTTTGATTTTTTTCAGATACTGTAACTGCATTTCTTGTGCAGGAATGATGGTCTGGAGTCTTCTGGTTATTCCCAGCCTGATTATAAAACAGGTAGCATAAACTTTCTCACACTGCCTTATTTTTCTGACCACTACTGGGTTACAGAAGATAGTTTATACCCCATGTCCTTTCATTCCTTAACTCCCTACCCGCAAGAGTGCTTCCTATTGCCAATTCTGATGGTAATGTGAAAAATTGCCTTTGGGATTTTCATTGTTCTCGTATCTTCACTCCTAGAAGTGAATAAACATCAGGAGTTTTACCAGCTGAAGTACAAGTTAAGCAACAAAAAACAAATAGCAGTACTAGAGAAGGGAAAATTACTTCTGAAAGAGCGAGATTTGAAGTCATGAAGGATTATTAGAAACAGGAACAAGAGTAAAAATATCATCCTTATCCCCTGCTGGTGTCTCACTTAATACTTTGGGTACTGTCTGTGAGCTAGAACTGATCCCAGTATTTATTATTAGTTGACTACCACGAGCAGCCTTGGTACTGTATAGGACAGAGATACTAGCTCTCCCGGCAACGTCCACACTGCTACTTATGTCGGTAAAACTTAGGTCACTCAGGGATGTGAAAAAAAAAATCACACCCCTGAGCAACGTAATTATTGCCAGGATAAGTGGCATTGTGCATGGCGCTACGTTGGCAGGAGAACTTCTCCTGCCGCTCGTTGAGGTGGTGTTATTGGGTCAATGGGAGAGCTCTCTTCCTTTGGCATAGAGTGGCTTGCAGCAGCTGACCTGGCAGCAGTACAGCAGTGCCCCTGTAAGCTCACTGGTGTAGTCATTGAGACCACAACAATCTGCAGTGACAGCACCCCCAGAAAAATCATGGTTCTACAGGGCAGCATGGAATGTTTTGTTTTAAGAATAACACTTCCTAGGTAAGTAGATTTGCAGTTACTAGGGCCTCATGAAAGAAACTTAGGCCTGGTCTACACTACAACCATGTTGCTATAACTGCATCACTCAAACCCCTGGGTGATGCAGCTGTCCCGACCGAACTCCCAGCATAGACAGCACTGTGTCAGTGGGAGGGCTTCTTCCCTTGAGATAGCTACCACCTTTCAGGGAGGTGGAGTACCTATGCCAATCGGAGAAGCACTCGTGTTGGCGTAGGTAGTATCACTAAGCGCTCCAGCACCAGTGCAGTTGCATTGTAAGTATAGACAAGCCTTTAGTTGCAGTGCAACAAATTAATAGTTTTCATGCTTTAAGTTCAGTTAAGTGCTCACAGTAGGTCAGACAAGATAGCCCTGCGGGCTAGGAGGTGGGGTCTGGGAGCCTGCGTTCTACACCCAGCTCTGCTAACTGATTTGCAGAGTGACCTTCATTTAGCCTCTTCCTGCCTTTGAGTCCCACCTGCAAAATTGTAATGCTACTACTTATGTATCCCAGCCCGGATGTTGTGAGTCTTTACACATACCTGTAAATCACTTTGAGATCCTTGGACAAAAGGTAGCACAGAGCACACAGTATTACTTTCATAACATATTTCAGCCCCAACGCCAGCTACTATCTGCTTTCAGAGCCTGCCTTGGAATACCACACTTTCCTTCTATGACAAATGTATTTTTTGTTTTACCAACCAACCAGAATATTGCTCATGGGGAAATTGTCAAGTTTTTAATGGCATCAAGGCAACATGGATATATATTAAGTAATAAAAGGACTGGAAGGGGCAGGTAGCTCAACATCCTGGGAGCATTTCTAGAGCTCTTCTTGCTCTTTCTTTATGTATTGTTCATTTGATTGATGGAAAATTGATTGTAGGCAGGCAATGTGCAAGGAAATCAAACAGCAACAAATTAGAGTGTTAAAAAAGAAAATACACATATTTGGAAAAGTGCTTTGGTTTGAAATGGAAAAGAATCACGCCCCAATGGTGCCACATGCTAAGGCCTGGAAACAGAAGATTCACACATTACACAATGTCAGCCAGACCAACTCCACAACATAGTTTCTCAACCTGTGGTACGCGTACCCCTGGGGGTACACGAGACACAGGCAGCGAAAAACCCAGTAAAAGGAGATGGGAGGCAGACACTGACTTCTGAGAAAGCCAGGAGGCAGCTGCCCGCTTCCCGCCCAGTCCCAGCTACCATGTGGGAGCCCAGCAGCAGCCTCCTGTGCCCTGGGCTCGCAGCTGGTTGGCTGCCACTTGTGCTCCGGCTCTGAGCCGAGAGACAGCCTCCTGTGCCCTGGCTTGAAGTTGGACAGCAGCTGCCTGCCGCCTGCCCACACCCTGGGTCCCCACCTGTGCGGAAGCCTCCTCCACCCCAGCTTGGAGCAGGTGGCAGTCACCCACCTCCCAGGTTGGCAGCCAGGTGACAGCCACCTGCAACTTGCCCAGCTGGCAGCTCCCCTCCCTGGCTCAAAGCCCAGTCCCCAGAAAGCCAGGCGGAGAGTCCAGCAGCTTGCCCCCTCCTGGAGCCGGGCTCTACCCACAGGCTTACTAGCTAGAGCAGTGAAATTGACAAGTATGACAGACCCAGATTTTATCAGTATAAAAATCTTAAGGGTGGCCCACATGGTGTGATTTGCCCTAGGCCCGCACCCCCCCCCCCAGGGATGGCCATGGGGAGCGCTGCTGTCCACTCTGGTGGGCTGCTAGTGCCTGCTCAGACCTCACAAGTTCCTGCCAGTGGGAGGAGAATACCACGTGACCCACCATCAGGCCATAGTGATTGGCTGGCGCTGATCTTTGCTCCTATATGGAGGATGGGGAGGAGGAAGAAGGGGAGAAGCAGCAGGGAGTTTTGCGATCTGCCACAGCCACACAGCATTGCAGAACGCAGAACTCTCCTGATTCATGAGAAATACAGTCGTTCAGCAGTAAAGGGGAAAAAGATTCAATTTTCCACTTTGAGAAATACAATGTTGGGGTACTTATTAAAATTTTCAGAAGTTAGGGGGGTACTGGCTACTTAAAAGGTTGAGAAACACTGCTCTACAACATACCAGCAATCACAGTCCAGACGGAATGATTGTCCTATTGCAAGGGGTGAATCTCTCTCTCCCCAACCTATTTATTCACCTCTGAAACACAAATTCCTTCAGCTTTGGGAGACAGAGGGGAAAGTTCAGTTTTGAGGGCCAAAATAATACAGGGTAGAAAGTTGTGCACTCCTGTTTACCAGGTCTCACACTACAACCGCCAGGGGACACTCCATGAAACTGAAAGGCAGCAAGTTTAAAACTGATAAAGGGATCTTATTTTTAAACTCAGAATGAATAACTAATTTGCACAACTCACTGACACATGATAGACTTGAGGCCAAGAACTTAGTAAGACTGGATAAAGAATTACAGATATATAAATAACTAGAACCACCATACCCATATCAGAGAGGAAATTACAAAGTGGAAGAGGTATAAACCTTCATATTTCTATATAAGCAAGCCTCTGTGTGATTGGGATTAGAGAAAAGCTTGCCTTCTGGACTGCTTATTCCACAAACTGTTCACAGTGCAGCTTCTTGCTGATTCTGGTACTTTCTGGATAAAGGATGTTATGATCCACTGGTCTGAACTGCTATGCTTAATTCTATGTTCTATGAAAACCCATTGAGGTTAGGAGCTCGCCTTCCTATGATGGAAGGGAAAGAAAAATTGCTCGTCTTCCAGTTCAGAGTCCAGAATGGAGCTGCCGACAACAGAAATGTAAAGGACTTTTCTCTAACTCCTTACTTATAGGGCAGTAGCATTTCAGAGAGGGTTGTAGTTATGTTTTGGTAGCTAGTCTACCACACTAAAGCACCTTCTTCCCAAATCCACATGTGAGGAACCCAGGCTATTATACCAGAACTTCATGCTCTCTTTATTTAGCACATCCAGAATTCTGTACTCCTTCTTTCTACTGTTCGAGTATATTTGTCCTTATTTTTTCTCCTGCCTTCTGAGCAAAGGAACCTCAGGTGACAGATAACTATACCTGGGCAACTGTTTTATGATTGTGTGTTACACAATCTCTGTGAATAATTTGGACTTGTGTTCATAAACAAACAGCTCAACCAGGGAGTCAGATTAACTTACCCAATCATACACCTCTGCAAACAGGGAAGATAATATTTAAGTAGCACAAACCTATGCAAATTTCACTGGCTTTGTCTGTTACTCCAAGAACTACCTCAATGACTAGAGGGAACAATAACAGGTGAAGCTGAACATCTTCTGTTAAAAAAAAAAAAAAAAAAAAAGACAAACTTGCAGAAACCCTGGTTATACAGATGAGTCACCTGCTTCCCTCATTTTTCCACCTTCTGTGTAGCCTGCATGTATTCCTTTCGCTGAATGTAAAGTAAGTGCAGCAGCTACATTGCTGGAGGGAAAGGAATTGAGCACTGCCCTTGGAGAGCCAAACACAGACAAACGCCCTTGATCGGAACTACAAGCAGCATGGATCAAGACACCTTTTCTGCAACAGTGTACAAAATACGCAGCAGGTATTTTCTAGCCATCTTGATAAAATGTATTGCTCAGCGCTACATTTTTCACTTTGACATTTCATCATTTTCCATCGGACACAAAATTCTAGTTCTAAACAGATGCCAGCAATGATGTGACAAACAACATTAACATTTGAAATGAGTAGAACAACTGTTCCCTTTCGGGTACGATTGAAGACTAAATAAAATGGGGTATTTTTAATTCTACACTTTAGCATCTGGACAGTAATGCCATTGCCCATCACTGAAATAGCCTCTCCTGTTATGGAATAAGTAGTCAGTAGCAGCAACTACATCTACCTACCCACCTACTTCTGCAAGCCAGCATTATCTCCCCCACAGGGGACCTAAGGGAGATTTCTACTCGCTTTGGGCTGCTGAATGATACAAAGGGAACACAGCAAGGTCCAAGAATCTGGCTCTGAAACCTCCAGCAGTACAGTGCTCCTTAACTCTATGCTTGGACATTGGTTCTGGGATGGCTCAATACAAGAGAGCTCTATGTACCGGAATACCAATATCCCAATTTTATGGGACATTGGTAGATATTCTGCTCCCTGCTTCCGCAGCACATAGGAAATGTGAACAGCCTGCAAGGAGAAGGGGGAGAATTTCTCCAGTGTAGCTACAGTGTTGGGTTGCCAAAGGCACCCCCGCAAGCCTTGGCATATTAATAAAAAGTGAAAATGCCAATGAAACTCCAATTTCAGTTTTTCCTCAGAAGTTACGCTGTAGCCAAAACTCCTAAGTCAGTCTTTTGTGCTACAGTCTGGATATACACTTTTTGAAACCAAAGAGGTGAAAAACTTAGGTGCGTAAATAACTTTGAGGATCTGGGCATTAGCGTTTGTACACATGATCAGCTGGTATATTACAATCATTCCTTAGCATACTGCACATATAAACAAAAAACAAAAAAATATGTCAAATTGCCCTTTTACTTATCCTACATGCTTAAGTTCTGCAGAGGTGATTTTACAAGCTTTTTTTAACAAACAAACAAACAAACAAACAAACAGCTACAGTCCCTCAAAAGGGGATGAAAATGTCACAGGGCACAAAGACAATAGAAGCACGCATGGCTTAAGTTTCTAACTGAACTTTTTAATAAGGTAGAACACAGTTAATGTTTTTCACTGAAATGCAATCACCCAAGTGAATAAATTATTGTATACTCCACTGAGTTCAGAACAAAAATCCCACATATAGAGAACGCATAAGTTTTAACCACTTATTTCTTTAGCTATTAGTTTCTATTCTGAATGATGCACATATTTTCAGCTTCTCTTGAATTTTTCATTTGCAGGTAAGTTACTACACATCAGGATCTGGCACAAAAAAAAAAAAAGAAAAAAAATGTATTGTTTCGATAGTTCTATTTCTTGAACTGCCTCTGCTGCAGCACATTTAAAGAGTTATTTTAATGACTAATTAATTAGATGGCTTAGTCAGAACCCACTATTGGCTGTGCAGTTCTTTGGTAAAGGAGTAGCAAGAGATTCTTTGCTTTCTGTCAGTGCCCTGGGATGATGCATAAGCACGCTAAACTTAACCCCTTGGTTAGTTGCTGCCCTAACAAAACCGCTGTTTGCGGTCATTGTGATGGCTTTTAAAGTGTCTCCGGTCCCAAAGATGGCTAGGGAGCGGCTATTGATTTTTGAACTAGCCACTAGTCTTAAGGCACGGTCAGAGGGCTGGTCTGGCACCACATTAATCCTCTTCATGAGTAACATGGCTCGCTCTTTCTCCCCAGGTCCTCCTAAGGTTTCTAAGATGGACTGAAAATCTTTGACTGCAGATTCACAAGCAAACAGCTCCTTACCCTTCATGAACTCCTCCAACTGAGGCAGGACTCTCTCCGTCCTTTCCTGTGCTGCCTGCTCCGTTAACACTTTCTCCTTAAAGATAAAGTAGCAGCCACCATAGCTAAGGGCAGAGACGTATGTAATTAAAGTAGTGATGTCCAAGTTAACCCTATTGCACACATCTACTTTGATCTCAGTAGGAAAAGCAATGCTGGCTACTAAATTCCCCCGGTCTACTCTGGTCACCTGCAGAAGCTCAAGGCTTTCTTCATCAGATTCGCCGGCACTTGGGTGTCTGTCTTCATTCGAGCATTCTACCAAAGAGTTAACAGCAACTACGTCTCCCCGCACAGATATGCCCATCTCTTTCAGCCTCTCTGCCATAGGACTGGACACGCTGTTATAAAAAGCAAAGATAATGTGGGGATTGCTGTATTGCACTGGTTGCTGATGGCTTGCTTGCAGGAAGTCCCCCGCCTGCTCAATGATGCTTTTGTCGCCATACTGGCCCCTGCCCAGCCAAATATTATGAAGAGCTTCAGCCTTTCGACCAATTGCTTTCACCCAAGTGTGGCCACCATTTGCCACAACATCGACCACCAACGTTTGCTTTTCTCCAAAGCTGTCTTCATAGGCAAAGACATGAAGGACACTGACGACCTCTTCCAGGTTCTCTGCCGACTCAATTATGGCTCGGAGATGTGTGAGATTGGTGCTCTGCAGATGGGACTCCTTAATGGCCACCTTCCCAGCCTCTACCCTGTGTAAAAATTTCAACTCAGCCTTCAATTTGCTGCAGAGCTTCGCTCCACCTTCTATACCTCCTTTTTGTGATCTGGAAAGCGCTTCTGCTCTCTTTATTAATTCCTTAGCAACAGCAATTCTCTCACAAAGCAATGACTGCACAGACATGTTGATAACATTATTCCTAGGAGATAAAAGCAAAAGATAATCATGACTACAAGTTCAGTGATTAAGACAATATAGAAAGAGGCTTTGCCAATACCATACATCAGACCTTGGCCAAGATCTACAAAAAAGTGACTACTGATTTGGGAGCTGGGGCTCAGGCACTTTGATAGCACCTGATTTTCTGCACTTTCAGAAAAATCAAGACCTTTAAAAAGGTGTCTCCCTTGATTTGGGGTTCTTGTATAAATTTGATTGTGTGAATAAGCTTAGAACTGAGGGCTAAGTTTCTCAGAAGTGGTTAGGGAATTTAGACACCCAAAACACAAGATCAATAAACTTGCCAAAATTAAAATTACAAAATTCACTGGACTCTAAGACCTCACCCTCTCCCCAGATTTGCACACTATAGTTCTAGTGATTATTTTTAATTGTTTATACTGCACCATGGGAGCTCATTGTGCTTTACCATTTTTAAAGACAGTCTCCTGTCTCTAGTTACATTGTAGAACTGCAGCTAATTGAGTAAATCTAGAAGACTATTGCATGGCTGATCAGAGAGAATTTCAGGAAGGTGTGTAGTAGACTGGATTGACTATAGGCCTAGTATACAGGAACTCCTATATGCTAAGTAGGGTCTACTATGGATTAATTGTGTAGGATTGGGTATATCATTCCCCACCCATCCACTCCGCCCTATCAATATAATGGGTATAATATTATTTACCTACTGTGGAGGGAATCAGTTAATATGGGAATACTTCTGAAAAAAAAACCAGTATAAAATATTACTACAAGTACTTTTCATATTTAACACAGGATGCAAAACATACACCCCCTATCATTTTCTGACTATCTGACGAGAACCAGTGTTGATGACAGAGACAAGAAACTCCAGCACAACTGGAAGTAGACATGAGAAGAAAGCCCACCCTCTATATATGGATCTGCTAGTGCAGGTTCTGAACCCAGATTTGTGGAATCTTTGAGTCCATATACAGTTTAAACCATACTTACCAACTACCTATCACCACCAAAATCTTCCCTTTCTTTTCACCACAAAATTCCTTATTCAGTCCATCATCATCATCATCTCTTCAGGCTCTTTGCCACAAAATAAAACAGCAAAACAATCCACCTCTCTCACCATTAAGACAGCATTCAGACACTCCTGAAGTACTTTTGTTGGCTCCCTATTGCCTATAAAATCAAATTTAATCTCCTCACACTACACTCAATGTTCTTTTTTCATTTCTGCATATATATATGTCTTCTTTCATGTTGCCCCTTCTGCGTGATGGTCTCCTCCAGCCATACCTGCAAAACCAGTTCTTCAGTGCTGCTTATCATATAGAGAAACCCAGAAAATCTAGACCTCTCAACAGCACTTCGGAGAGTTTGTTAAAATAATCCTACTTTCTTATTGATTCCCAGCCTCCCAAACCATCATTTGTATTTGTTTGTAAAACTTTAACTAGTCAGTACACTCAGTTTTGCAATAAGTGTGTTGGCGATACCGCTTGAAAAACATCACATAATTCATAACAAACAGGAAAAATTAAATGCACTCAATCACATTGTCAGCAGTAAGATCTGACCAACATGCAACATGACAGAAAAGAAAAATAACCTGTTCTGTACTCAAGTTTCATGGACTGGCTTTAAGTGGAGATAAGGGAGCCATGTCAATTTTTTCCTACATAAACTGTCCTCCAACTGAACACCACATTATTTTCAATCACACCCTAAAACTTGACATTGTTACTATTGCTATCTTATTGTGATCTGACCTTAAAACTAGCATTGTTTGATGCAGCACCATTGTATGAGAAGAAACTGTTACTTATTTTCATTGTTATAGGCTTGGGTGGTAAATGAATTTGCAACAGCAGCTGGATACAGATTAAAGGTCTCCTATTTGGTGGGAGGTGCTTATTCCTGCAGTTAAGAATAATTTACTGTAGTGGAATCAGCTTCTGTGAACAGCTCTCCAAATATTAAAGCTGTAATTCTACCAAAACTTTTCAACTTTTTTAATGTTATAATTACATTATATATTTACACCATTTATTAACAGAAGGCTGTAGAAAGAGTCAGCTATGAAACAAAATAAAAAACCCTATTATAATATTTCACACAGCCAGAACAAAGAAAGTTAAATATTTTTGCAAAATTAGTTCAAAAGAACAGACAGTCATTTTTCAGCACAACTATTATTAATAAATAGGTGGCTGATGTGACATTGATAAAAGCAGCATTAATCATCAGAGAGAGAAAATAAGCCTTAAGTTCATCCAACACAACTCGCATTCTAATGACAGTATCAGAAGACTTCCAAATCTACAGTATGTCTTCATAGATTCAGCTACACAATGCAGTTAATAAGGTTTTTGGAATAAAAGCCTGGTCTCACTTGGTGTAGTCTTCAAGGAGACACACCATGCTCTCAGTACACACACCAGCTAATTGCAGTGATTAGAACACTGTTCCAGCCTCATGGGGATATTTATTCAGGGTCATTTTGACCTTTTGTTCCACTCCTTGCTACAACTGAACAGTGAGATGGCAATTCTAAAGCCTATGCGGATGTTCTGCCCTGTCTGCCTCCCCTTCCTCCTGCTGATCTCCTCCTGCCTCCCAGGCACTTCCTCTTCTCCCACCTCCCCCAGAGCCCCTCTCTGTGCTGCTCCAGGAATGCTAGGGGGCTTCACGGGAAGGAGAGCACCAGTGAAACCAGGGGCAAGCCAGGGATTTCACTTTCCTAATGGGCACAGTCACACCCCTTGAGGGTGCTCAGCAGGCCCCTATGAGGAGGGCCCTGAGCACATGCAGAAGCAGTGGGGGAAGGCAGGTGGGGCTATTACACCTGCCATGGTGTGTCACCTGCCTGGGAGCAGCGTCACCAGATTGTCCTGATTTTTCACACATGCTTTTTTTTTCCCCCCTGAGAGGTGGGAGGGGGGAAGGAAGTTTAGTTACACATATATATATATACACACATATAAGACAAAGCCCCTAATATGGGGCATCTGGACACCCTCTATGGGAGCCCAACCCCAGGTGCAAACTGGAGGCTCCACACTGCTGAGAGCGGGGAGCCCAGCCCGGGTCCCTCCTGCAGCCCGGCACCCCCCAAACCCCAGCGCTCTTTGGCAGGATTATTGCTCCCCCCACGCCCAGGCCCCTCCAGCCCAGGCTCAACTCCAGCCCCTGTCCCGTCCCACCGCTACCCCGGGAGCCCCTGCCACTTGCCCTTCTCCCGCCTGACCGCATCGGCCCCTCCCCACCGCCCCGGCCGCTACTGACCCTGCAAGCCCAGGGGACGGTCGGGCACAACCTGGGGGGGAGGGAAGCGCCTCGCCGCTGTCTGACCGCCGGCTGCTCGCGGCGGGGAGGGCCCTGCCTGGCGGAGTCCCGTGAACACACCCAGCCCCAGGGCGGAAGCGAACCCGCCAGCTTAAGGCCGGGCCCGATTATTTAAATACCCGGCTGCTCCCGGATCAAATTCGAAAGCAGCCGCCCCGCTTCCTCTCCGCCTCAGTGCAGCCCTCCCCTCTGCTCGGCCGCGTCCTCCGCCCTCCCAGGCCATCCTACTGCTCCGAGCCGCGGGCGGAACTAGCACCAGCCCCCTAGGACTCCACTGCCGAGCGGCGAGTCACCCACCGGGCTCAGCTCATTCGTGCATCCCGCAGAGTTCAAGCGGGTCTGCCTTATTTTACCCGGCCCACAAACCCGCCACTAAGGCAGGGCTCGTAGGCTGCAGAGTCTCTTTAGAGCGGTGGTTCCCAACCTGTGGGCTGGGGGCTAAAAGTGGCCCATGGGGGCTTTCAAAGTGGCCAGTGACTCCCTCGTGCTGGCTGCAGAAGGGAGCTGCTGTCTAAGGATCCAGGTGGAAGGCGTTTCCATGGGGCTAAAAGACCAGTGCAGGCTCCTTCCTGCACCTAAGGGGATAGGAGATCAACACTGTCCCCCCCCCCCCCCCAGCAGGAACCACGCAAAGCGCTCCACCTAGGTCCGTAGGTGCTGGGGTCCCTGCTGGACTCAGAGGGAGGGAAGCACTGATCTTGTTCGCCCTGGCTGCAGAAGGGAGCCACTGTCTAGGGACCCAGATGGAGTGCACAGGGCTACATGACGCATGAGGTTTCCCTGCTGCAGCCAGGGAGATGGGCCATCAGCAAGGATGCAGCCTCTTTGCTGAACTCCTTCTGTCTGCCTGCAATGGGGATTGGGGGGGGGGGGGGGTCCTTCAGGGCTGTAAAAATTACATCTGTGGCCCTCGAGCCAAAAAGGTTGGGAA
The DNA here is from genome assembly GCF_026122565.2 of Emydura macquarii macquarii. NCBI lineage: Eukaryota > Metazoa > Chordata > Testudines > Chelidae > Emydura > Emydura macquarii. Next base: position 8,111,298 of record NW_027131400.1, on the reverse strand, counting down.
CCACTACTCTAAAGGGACACTTAGCAGTACGTGGCAGCTGAGCCAGCTCAAGGGCCACACAGCAAACTCCAGCTGTCTACTGTGCTCTTAAACGTGCCCTGGTTGTGTTAAAAAACAAAAACCAGTACGGAGGTGCATTTGGATCCAGGGGGCTGCTGTCTCTTTCGATGGACCAAGTGACCCCTACAGAGAAGTGAGTCTTGCTTCCTGGTGTATTTCAAGCCAGCTGCTACCCCCCGCAGTGTCTCTCTTTGAGGGTGAACCTAAACCCCTTCACCAGGATTAATTTACATCGGTGGGTTAGTCTCTTCCCCCACCTGGGAAGGAGGATGTTCCTTGGAGTCCATGATCACAGTAATATCACATAGCTGCTGTCCTTCCTCGGTGTTCTCACAGCAGCCCGCTGCCTGGGCCGAACTTGTGCAATACTTACACCCAAGAGTAGGGAGCAGCCCATCCCCTTGGGGCACATTCCATATGCCTTCCCCCTGCCTGGGGCAACAGCAGCATCTTCTTCCCAGCCCTACGCCCCAACACTAGAGACTAAAGCCATTGTCAAGCAGCAGCAGCAGCAGCACACAGAGGCTGGCCCTTCCTCTCCTGCAAGCTAAGCAACAGGCCCTGACTGCATCATGATGCTCTACTACCTTCTCAGCCCTCTGCAGCGCCACCTAGAGAGTACTCTGCTGGCCAGCAAGAGTCGGGAGGTAAGGATCCCGGCCAGGGATTTACTTTAAGGATAAACTGAAAACTCTTCATTCTTATATCATGATTTATTTACTTGAGGGGTAGTGTATGTGTGGGTGTGTGTATTACAGGAAATTAATTATTCCCCTGCTACCATTCATACCCATACCTTATCTGTTCCATAGCTCTAAAAACTAACCTCCCAAGTAGGAATGGATATATTTTTTTATTTTCCTCTGTATAGTGGGAGTTGCTTTAGCATTTGCTCAAATAGGACCCACTATGTACTTCAGGCTGCAACAGACATCTCCCCCCTGGCTTCCGGAAAAAAGTCATAAATCACTGCCACCACACATCCTGCAGCCTTTTCAATTTAGTTTTGCTGCTTGTACTCTCTTGCGCAGCTGGGCACTTTCCTCTCTTAAAATGGCATTAAAAAAGGGTGGAAACAACAAATCAGAATAAATGACGCCCTTAAAAAAGTTTCAATTGAAAACTTCAGTTTGCTTTAAATTGCTACCCTTTAAAATAAAAAGCAGTAATGTATTATCTTTGGTAAATGCGACAGCACAGAAATTACCCTTTCTGACAAAAAATGACCTTATGATTTGTAGGGCCCAAACAAGAGACCAAGAGGTAACATCTAGACCTTCATGGAATAACTAGGGGAAATATACAAGCAAACATGCATCAGATTCTTTGTGAAATTTTTTAGAAAGTGGAAAGAAGGAGGGAGGCTGTCTAAGCTGTGCTGATTCTAAACATCAGCCATGAGCCGACCTCCAGAGGAGTTGCTGCATCTTTCAGACTGGTTTTAAATAATTTTTTCCAACTCACAACAACTCTTAATTGACAGATGCCATCATGGCCTCCAGCCTCAGTTTAAATTTGCACATCAAAATTCTTCAGTCAGCATAAACAATATTGTAATGCTGGAAGGCCAAATGTTAATTCTTACCCAGGCTGCAGGCATTAGCTATGAACTAACAATCTCGTAGCTGGAGATCAGACCAGGTGACCTGTATATTAGCTCTACTCAAAAGAGGTATTAGTCTTATAAGAACATATTTAGTTTTTAGACCCTATGAAATGCTTGTAAGTTGCTGGATGCATGAATCTCATTTGCAATGTCTATATTCTATGCCATAAGAAAATATGTAAGCTTTGCTTTATAACTTTGAAAATGTTTGCTTGGGACTTGTAAAATCAGGCATAGGTCCCCTCTTACCCTCCACCCCTGCCCATCCAAAAGGACTATCAAAATCAGATGGGTCAAGGACCATTACAATCCAAAGGATTAGTTAATGGTCCTATCACACCTGAGAAGCTCCTGTGGGCTTGGAAGCTGAATGAAGGAAATAAAACAAAGCCATAGGAAAATGTCCCATCTTTTTGGCTGTTTGAACTCTATGAGACCATAGACTCTAAACTGAAGCCAGAGATTTTCAGGAGCTGCCTCCTGGGTCTGCCCTGAAAGACACTTTGAATGGACTGATCACAACTCTGTCTCTCTTAGGATTTAGATGGTAACTGATTTGTGTATAGATTTGCTTGCTTTAACTTGTAAATAACTCATTTCTTTTTCCTAGTTAATAAACCTCTAGATAGTTTATTACTAGATTGGCCTCAAGCACTCTTTTTAGCGTAAGATCTAAGGTCGCACCAGGGCATAGAATTCAACAATTACCTCACATGGCTTACATACAACATTCCTGTTAATACACCCTAGAATATTAGCCTTTTTTGCAACTGCATTATATTGTCTTATATTTAATTTTTAATGCATTAGGAGCCCAAGATCTTTTTCTGCAATACTACTGCTGAGCCAGTTATTTCCCATTTTGTATTTGTACATTTCATTTTTCCTTTGTAAGTGTAGTATGTTGCACTTGTCTATAGTGAACTTCATCTGGTTGAGTTCAGACAAATTCTCCAATTTATCAAGGTCCTTTTGAATTCTAATCCTGTCCTCCTATCTTGGTATCATCCACAAATTTTAAACATCCTCTCCATTCTCCAATGAAGATATTGAATAGTACCAAACAAAGTACAGACCCGTGCAGGACTCCACTAGGTGTGTCCTCCCAGTTTCACAGTGACCCATTGATAACTACTTGAAGTACGTTTTTTCAACTAGCTGTCCACCCACTTTGTAGTAATTCCACCTAGACTACATTTCCTTAGTTTGTTTATGAAAATGTAACATGGGACTGTGTCAAAACCTCTAACATCAAAACATGTCTGCAGCTTCCCCCATCTACTAGGCTAGTACTGCTGTACATAAAAGTCTCCAAACAGTGTGTAATTGATGCAAAGATGAGAAACAATAGTTCTGAGGGATGTGAATTCAAATACCTGGTGAAGACTTTTCCCACCCTGGACCTCCTGTCAAGAAAGAGGCATGTCCAAGGATCCTAGCAGCACCCATGGGCATATTCAAGCCCTGCTGAAGGTAGACCAAGCACAAAGCTCAGTGAAACTCAGAAGAGTACACACAATTGTCTTTTGAGCATCTACACAACCTACTGTGAGGAATTTTTCATTTTAATGATTCACAGAGCCTGGTAGAGTTCCACTACCCTTTTTCCTCCACTTCAACCCTTAGCTTAATCCTACTGTAGAAACACCGCTGTACCACTTCAGCTGCAGTGAAAATAAAGCCACTTTTTAAATACTCCATAACGATTAGGCGACTGTTTAAAGGTGTTGACCATTTGGGTCTAGCAATTTAAAGATTTTTTTAAACTGAAAGGTAAAGATACAGGTAACTAATGTAATTTTTTTTTCTACTTTTTAAAATGTTATTTTTAAGTGATATTTTAGTTTTGGAGCATGTTATCAAATGCAATCATAAGGAGCACTTCAAAAGTGAGGTACATGACTGGAGATTTGTAACGAACAGTGCAGTGGTGCTAGCCTCCAGCTAGTGAATGTTTAGTATTGAGAAAAGAATACTGAGGGGGATACCGGATCACAGTCTTCAAATATGTTAAGGACTGTTATAAAAAGAGCTGATCAATTTTTCTACTTGTCTTACTTTTAGCAACTGGCTTAACTCTGCAGGAAGGTTTAAGTTAGATATTAGGAAAATTACTATAAAGATCATTAGATACCAGAATAAATTACCAGGGGAAGTTGTGGAATCCCCATAATTGGAGGTTTTTAAGATCATGTTAAGCAAACACTTGTCAGGTATACTATGTTGCACCTCAGTGGAGGGGGATAGACTAGATGACCTTTTGAGGTTCCTTCTAGCCCAACTTTTCTATAATTGTATAGAAAAGGTGAGGTTTTAGAGAACAAGATAGCAGCATGAGAGAGGTGCTGGAATGCTGTTCTGCCACATAGTAGATTAAGCCTTTGCTTAAGCACATTTTTCTCTCCTTTTCCAAGTGGTTTATGAGGGCACAGGAAGCATGAATTTAAGATTTAAATAACCTGCACTGCAATTCCATCACCCAATTTTTTTACCAAAGATATTTAGGAGTGAAATTAGTGTTTCTGAATGAAAGACTAAGCAAACTGGATTGAGTGAGTCACAGTGCAGTCTTCTGGACAAAATTTTATTGCTGTGACATTTGTATCAAGGCTACTTGCTACAGATGATCCTACTTAAATTACTGGGATTTATTTAAAACATGGTGTTATGGAAGACCCAAGGAAGAATGTCTGGAACACTATCACAAGTTAAGTAGTTTACAAGCAAGTTTCTGCAAACTAGACAATGTGTTCTTCACTCGGTTGTTGCTTTCACTTAGTTTGATAAGCTGCTGGGTGTACCTATCCACTTTTTTACATAAGAAAAATAGTCCTGCTTATGGTCACTTTACATTTTGATGTCACTGAAGTTTTAGATTACCTAAAGTTACTAACAATTCCCCAATAGCACTCACATTGAGTGACTGTAGAACAGACTTTGTGCACTGAAAGTGTATTTATGCTCTAATGTTTCTTACGAAATGCAAATTCTCAATTCTACGTAACTTGGAAGTTATACCAAAACTTGTCTACAAATAGATCACTTAAGCACCCAGTCTTATACCTGTGAAGTTGTGATGTACAATTTCACAGTTGCGTCTAAAGAAGTTCTTGACGCAGTGTCCCATACTTCATGCAAGTCAGATTAACATTTGAAGGGTAATTTACATAGTTAAGCACAATTCAAGGAATATTTTAAGGCATCGTTTTTTCTTTCTACTTACAGTAGAATTTTATTGATAGTACTGGAAGAGAGCATGTGGGCTGTATAGCTAGTAGGATCTTTATTTTCCCACAACATTTCAAATAATAGTACTTTTATTCTGAAAAATGAAAGTTCTTGAGCTATGAAACACACTCCAGTAACAAAACACCTGCATTAGTAGACATGTAAGTTTAGGGCTCATTCTAGTGTTCCAAAAGCAGAACTCTTACTGAATTAAATGGAGAGTTCCACACCATACCTGGAGGACACAGCTTTTCCTGCATTATATGTAGCAGATATTAGATAATTCCACGTTTGGGCAAATTTAACTGAAGCCAACTGTTTGGGCTTTTTAATATCACACTGTAAATAAAATCCTGATGTTAAGTAATGTTCATGTGCCCTCACACGTTTAAAAAAAGTAAAAAAAAGGAGTAATATCAATTTAGGTTGGCTGGCAGAGCTCCAAAGAATTCTGAGGTTATATGTGCTTAATAAAATTATACTGAAATTGAACTTTATATAGAAAATTAAAGAACACAAATATTCCCCCCCAAAACTGGGCTCTTTGTATGTTTTATTTTTTAGCTTCTATAAGCTTTCATTATAACTATAAATTTTGTACAGTTTCATGTACAAAGATTCCATATATAAATGGGAATAATTATTTGTATTAAGATTCCAAGTGTCGTTATTAGGACCAGAGCATTTGGATTTTGGAGCATAATATTTAAAATATTTGTCAGACAAACCATGTAGAAATAAAGTATGCAAAAACTGCAAACAAAAACATTTAAGTAGCCAGAATTAAAAAGATCTGTGTGAATCCATACTGTCTTGCTGATTACTAGGCTATCGCAGCCAAGTAATCCTTAACCTCAGTTGGAGTCAGTCTTCTAAACCCTGCTTCATTACAGATGCCAACTTCTATGTTATCTTCTGTCATTTGCCCTTCAAAGCTTTCCTGTTGGATAGAAAAGAGTTTCCTTAACCGTATCAATGATTTTCATACAACAGTAAGAAACCTATTTAAGTATTTCTCTAACCTTGAGTGTTAAAATAGCTGTGTGAATGGCATCTTCAAGTTCCAAATCTTCGTTGTATCTACAAAAAAGAATGAGATCATAGTTCTGTATTAAGCCTAAGATATTCTCTCAAACATCATTAGAATCATCATGTATTTAGAGTCTCAGACATGCAACTTGGATTAGAATTATTTCATTAATGAGAGAGACAAAACAGAATAAAACCACTTCAAACCTGCAAGATGTTGAATATAACCTGTAAATATTACACTGGACCATTCTCCTCCCGTCCCCCCAACACACACACCCTCATACACAGATTGGTCAAGAAGTTTGTGCTAAGCAAGCAGGAACATTTTTTCCGGTTTTACCCATAAGCTTCTAGTATCTTCACTTTAACATTTAACTTTAACATCAGAACTTCTAAAATGTTGTAAATGATTACACATTGTAATCTGGCTGTGAAATTCTGAACTTGGCTGATATAGATGTATATATCAATATTCTAGGAGTTCGACTGATAAAGCAGAAGTATTACCTTTTTTCAAGGAAAGTTTTTCCATTCACGTAATTTTTTCCCATTGCTGTTGCTTTCCATGCAAAGTAAGCCCCCTGGACAGATGAAATCACATTAAATTACATGAAAAACAATTCAAACTAAACACTTACTAATCATTCAACTAATCTGTGAAGTAAAATACAATAGTTTCTTATGAAAACTTTTTGGTTTGCATATACTAGGGCTCCTATTATCTACATAAGGCTCTGAAAGTAGTTTTGAGGACTAGCTATTTGCTGAGAAAGTACAAATACTCCCTTACTTAAGATACTGTGTACTTTCAGCTGACATATCCCCCCTTCCTTGAAAGGTGAATTTGATGGAAAAAGAGTGATTAAAATCAATTTCAATTTGTGGTTCTCTGGACAGAGATGAAGTGTTTCATCTTTCCCAATAGTGCAGAGACTAACTCACTGAGAAATGTGTACCTCCACTGTCTATTACAGTGCATTTTACATATTATTTTATGATAAATGACAAATTGCATAGTTTTTATTTACATTATTTAAACTATAACACCATATTTTGCCTCTCAGGGCCATATGTAGCCCTTAATCTGAGCAAGAACTCCCTTTTCAGTGGAAGTTGTATGCATCAATCAGGGTAAAATATACTCAATATCACTTTTTCAAGGCAATTAACATGTTTGGTACATTTCAGTTTTTTAAAATTTCATCAAGGATCGTTACAATGACTAATTTCCTTCATTAAATACTAGAGCTGTCTGAATAACACATTTCTTGGTTTGCTGCCAATTCTGAAAAGTCAGGGGAAAAAAATCAGTTTTGGATCAAGAAACAAAATTTCAGCAAATCACAAAGTTAAAAAATACATTTCAGGTCATACTAAATGTTATGGTCTCCACAAAATGAAGTTTTCGTTTTGAGCTTTTTATAAAATGCTTTTGAATTTTTTAAAAATAAAACTGATGGAAATTTCAAAATAAGTTGTTTCAAACTGAAAAAGCAAAATTTTTGTTTAGAAAATGGGGAAATTACACATTTTTACTAGGGGGTCTTTTTCCAATTACCTATTTATTAAATTCAGTGTTGTCTAAACTACATTCTTCACCCCAAAAAAAGTTTCGTCCAAAAATTTTAGCCAGATCTATTAAATACAAGTAGTGTAAATATATATATATATATATATATATATATATATATATATATATATATATACTTGGCCACAGAATGGTGGATTTGCAAAATACATTTACAGTCCTGTCACTGTATGTGTGAATTCATTTGAATTAATAATTTTGATCATTATGTTACTCGTAAATTAGGTTAAATCTTAAGAGGCGATCAACTTGTTCAGTGTCCAAAGTCCGTCTTCCCCCTCCCACCGGCACACAGAGAGGATCTCATAAGTACACACAACAGTTTGAATGCCTATTTAAAAATAAATTTGTTTTTAAAATTGCACGATACTAAACATTTGACACTCACAGATGGATCTGACTGAAATAGATATGGTCGCCCCTCATTCCAACCACATATCAACAACGACACTCCAAAAGGACGTACACCACTATAGGGAGAGAAAAAAAAAACCACAACTGCTTAAATCTGAAGTTATCTATTTTAAAAGTTCTTAAGACCTCCCTTAAATATATTAATCACTATCTCAATTTTCATTTTTTAAAAACTAAATTAGCCATAATCAAGTCCTTCCTCACAGTCTAATCCAGATGGATTTTTACTACGTGGTTATCTTTTCCATTTTGGCTCTAATATACACAACAGTCCTTTTCTCATTGCCTCTCCTCTTTTTTAACACTGAATGGGGTTAGTCCATAGTGCAGAAATGTATAATATTTTGAATCTTTGGACTTTACACTTTCAAGATACTATTAACAATACATTCCACCCACTAAGACATGAACAGATGTATCACCCACACTACGTTGTCATGACTTTTCTTGACCAAGAAAGTTCCTCCCTCCCTTTCAGACATAAAATGTTTACTTGTCAACTAATAATGAACATTTCCACAGTATCTTTCATCTACACATCAGAAAACATGTTATGAACACCACCATGAGTTAGGTAAGTAATTTACACGTAGGGAAACTTGAGCCAGAAAGATTAAGTAATTTCCCATGTATATGATAAGCAGCCCAAGGCCAAAAAAAAATTAATTTAGTAAAAAAAATGCAACATAATGTATGGTAAAAATAGACAACATTGCAGCAGGTTTAGTAAGAACTGTTTACCCAGACTGTGTGTACTCCTGCATCACAGATGCAATCCTCTGTACTAGCTGAGCTGTTGGAATGGGTTCATGGTAGACCAAGTAATATTGCTGGGCAAGCTTCCGAGCTCTGTGCACAAGTACTCTACAAAAGAACAAACCAAAAGTTCTAATTATATGAGAAAGCTAAAAATCTATGACAGCATAGGACTAAACGATTCTGTATCATCACTGCCAGAGTGATTTAAGGGAATGCATACATGTGTTCTATTGGGATATATTATGCATCAACTTTGAAGTCACCCTGAGACATAAGGAAATATGGAACCCTACTTGATTTGAAACTATTTCTTTCATAAATGTTTGATTCTCTATCATTTTTCTATTCATAAGTTTGAGTCTCTATTTTTCTATTCACTTAAAGTATAAATGAAGCATAACATTACATGAGACACCATCAGCATGGTTACCCATTAAGAGACAACTGATGGCTTTAATATTGTTGGGAGACCAGAAAGGTCTATTTGCACCAGCGCCTTTAGTTTTCGTGATTTAAGATCTAAATCAATATCAATACAAACACCCTCTCAAACAGCAGTTTTTCTGATACCTGTAATCAGGACCCATGCCACTATACACCAAGCCAATGTGTTTAGTAATTGGTTCTACTTTGTGTACACTCCTCTCATCATAGAGAATGGATTTCTGTTTCTTCTCAGTTGCCAACACCACACCATTTGCAGCTGGAAAGAAAGAAATATTTTTCTGTTTATACATTCAATATAAAAAGCAGTTGAAGCACAGAACAATTTGCTGGCATGTGAAAAGTTCCCCCTGGTTCCCACAGATCTATTAAGGTTTACATTAGCAAATTAAGCTGCCATCTATTAGAGCATCTACCCCACACCACACAGGTGTGGAACATACCTCCTTCATCCCTCGTATTTTAAAATGTATATAAGGAAGTTACTGCAGTTGCTACAATAGGTGTAACTGTTATGTACATTAGTTCAAAACGGGAGCTATCTATCCAACAAACAAGAATCAGAGTAAAGATTTTCAGTTCCATCAATTTTCTCTTTACACTAAACTATTTACCAAAAGTGTATGTTCCTCACAACTGTATCTTTGTTTTATAGTCTCCTCTCCCCTCCCCTTTTTAAAATTGTTTCTCTGGAAATCAAGGCTTTGAGATATTATGCCCACCAAGGCATGTGAAAATCATCTAAAAAGTATGAAGAATGCAATTCCACATTATTTTGTACATCAACTCTCCCTAGATCAACAGAGTAACTAGGAAATATGCATTTTCAAATAGCCAAAATCTATTGTGATTCTCCCTACAGGCTGCATCATGTTACAACCCAGATCCTTGAATCTAGCATTGGATTAATCACATTCTTCATATATACCTTTGAAAATTTCTTATACCTTTAATTCCAACTGATGGGGCCCCTCCAGCAACCGCTGCCAAAGCATATTCAATCTGAACAAGTTTACCAGAAGGGCTAAAAAGGAGAAAAGATACAATTCAGTCATAAGATAGTTTATTAAGAAAATATCTTCAACTCTTTATCTGAAAACTAAACACATTTGCCTTTCACCTCTTGAGATCTAGCATCAAGTTATGTAGATCACAAATGAAAGCAAGTCTGGAGTCTTATTCTAGCTTGAACAGGGCCTGGATTGGTTTATCATAGATCCTGCTGTTGCAGAATTCTGTCATAAAGCTTCTGTGTGCCCCTGCTTACACCATATCTGATGAAAATTGTTTTCTAGAACCCAAGTAAAACATAAGGAGGCAGACTCAAAAAGCTTTACTCCTTTTCAATTAATAAGAGATTAGCACTCAATTTGATGATTTCACTTAGGAGCAGGAGCATGGGTTATTGGCAAACAGGAAGCAGACGACTCAAGGAAGAATGACTGTCAAATCAATTTTATTTTCATTTTCGTAATCTGCTTTTAACTGTACAGATTTTTTGAAGGCAGGCTTAGGCACGACAACATTTCAGATAACTGAAAAATACTTATTCATTCTCAGTCATAAACTAGGGTATTGCATAGTGTGGGTTTACAAAAATTGTGAGTTTAGCAGGCCATCACACCAACCCTTACTGATAAAACTTACTGGTGACAAAAAATAATTTTTCTACAGAACGGTGAATAAAAAAAATCACTTGTTCCAGGCATAAAGTGAATTTGTTTATACAGGGTCAACTTAATGCTTACCCATTAAGCTTAAAATACCTAGGTTTCCTGGAACAACAGGTAGATCTTCATCTAACCAAGTGATTATGTAAACTGAGTGGCCATCCAATGTACTCTTTATCTAATCTTTTGAACTACGCTTTAAAACTGGAAGTCTTGTCCTCTCTGTAGAAATCAAAGAGAGCATTGTACTTTTTGTAGGAATAGAAGTCAGCCCTATATACCTGGCCAAGTCTTCCCCTTCATCCCCCCTTTTACAGCATGCTGTATAAGACACATTAAGATTTCCAGCACAGAAGAGGCTGCATTTAAATGATGCTAAATGTATGCAGGTTGTGAAACTTTTTAGGGGCAATTATATAGTTATGAGGTTTGTGACCCTGTACCTCTGGATGTTAGAAAAGTGACCCAGTGAACAAGAATCTACTTCTATGCTTTTGCTTATGAATTATAAGTGAAGTAAATACTGAGGTACATATTTTGAACTCTCTACACCCTGTCCTGAACACCACGCATGCAAAAACCATGACCACTGGCAACAGATCCATACATAAAATACTGGATACTACCAAAGCAGTTGGAACATCAGCTTGCACAAGAAGCGATTTGTTTTTTGAGTGATAATGGCATAAAGGGCAGTTAACGTGCTGCAACAAGACTTTTTTTTTTTTTTTGGGGGGGGGGGGGGGGGAAGGAAGAACAGGACAGGACGCGAAGGGGTAATTTAGAGAAACAAAAGCCAAGTAGATTTGAAGTAAGTTTCAGGAAATACAGTAGCTATTGTGAGTTAAAATGTTTGTAATTCCATTAGGAAACAATGTTCAAACTGTGGTAGAACACCGAACACATTAAACTACAAAACTTAATGTGTCTAATACACAAAACCAAAAAGGGTCCCCCTAAAATAAATGGAAATTCTAGGTTTAATACAGAAATACTTTCTCTACTGTATTTCAACCAGTTTAGGTCAACACTTTGCAACTCTACAGTGTCCCCCTCTTCCCCCCCCCCAGGTTGTGTGTACACTTTCCCAATAGTAGGGCAGACTCCTGCTGTCCGTTTCTATTTTTGTGCTTTGGAGGAAATATTTCTGGTTACTTCACAGCGGCTTTCCAAAAAAGAACATGCAAGTTTGCTTGCTCTGCTGGTTGATGTGAAGCGGGCGCACCCGAGCAGAGACCACGTTTCACAGAACGCAGGCAGGCATTTCGATGGTGGCGGGGGTTTGGATTTTGTTGAGGCTGGTGTGTAACATTTGCGACTCACCTTCCCGCCCCACCGCAGCGAGGCAGGCCGCGGCACCCCACCGCGCGGGGAGCGCCGGCAGGGCGGCGCCCGCGAGTCGCAGCGGGCTGGTTGGGGGGGGGGGGGATGGGACGTGAGCTCGGCTCAGCCCGAACCCCTGTGAAGGGCTCTGGGCACTTTCTAAACCCATCCCCCCCGGGAGGTTGGGGCCTGGTAACGCCGGAGCGGGACTGGGACCGGGACCCCAAACCGACTCCTGCTGCCCGCCCAGTCCCGTCCGGGGCGCTCCGGGCACGAAAAAACTCCCTCGGCCGCGGCTAACGCCAGGAACCCGCCGCCCCCTAGGCTGGCGATGACCGGACTCCCTCCCCTCCCCCCGCTACCTGAATGTGGTGAGAGAGAAGCTATAGCCGCGCTCCGCCGCCATCTTGGCCTGGTCCCCGCCTGCGCTGAGTCACCGCCTCCCCCCAACCGTCACCGCGTGCGCCGAACTCCAAACGCTGCTCCCTGATTGGTGGGAGACTGGGAACTGCGCGGGGCATGCCGGGACGTCCCTTTCTTCACGCGCTAATAAGAGCTCCTCCCCGGCCCCGAGGCGATTGCGTCGGGGCAGGGCGCGGATTAGAACCGCTAGGCCTGCTGGGGCTTGTAGTCCCGCTTCGAGGGGTGCGCAGGGACTGCTGGGAGTGGGGCCAGTCCCGCGCCTGTGTGCCTCGCGGCGGGCGGTAGGTCGGCAGGGCGGGGCGAGCAGAGGACTCGCTTTCCCAACGTGCCCAGCGGCCTCTCCCAGGCTAGCGCGGGCCGGGCCGGGTTGCACCGCACGGCCAGGGGAAGATGGCGGCGCTGGTGGTTTTCTGGTCTCCTCCGGCTCGCGGCCTCCGCGGGCTTCTGCAGCGCTGCTGGGGGCAGCTGCAGCGGAGCCTCCTGCGGGGGCTGCCCGGCCCCCCATGCGGTAGGTAGATCCCCAAGCGCCTTCCCGGCCCGGGGCAGGGCTTGCCTTCTCGCAGCCCCCCCGGTGCAGCTGCGACCTCCTGTTCCCCCCACATAGCAAGTGTGAAACGTCGGGATGGGGGCAATAGGCGCCCATGTAAGACCCAGCCCCAGATATCAGGACTGTGCCTATAAAACCGGGACTTCTGGTCACCCTGCTGGGCCCACTCCCATTTCTTCGGCTGAAATGGTGCCAGTTTTTCAGCCCCTTGCGCCCAGCTCCAGGTGTCGTCGGGGAGTGAAGTGGACGTTGCTGGCATCTGACCTGCAGGCTCCTGAGCTCTTTCTTGGTGCTGCTGGGCTGTGGCTCACTGTCCCGAGTTCCCCGTTTGCATTCACTGATGGATTTACCCGCCCCCCAGAGGCATTGTCCTGCCTGCCTCACCGATGGGGCACTGAGGCACTGTGAGAGCAAGTGACTTCCCTCAGGGCACAACAGGACAGCTATGGCCGAGCCAGCACTGACCCATTTCCTTTGAACCTTGGTCCTGGAGCTTAGCAAAACCATTTCCCCTCCCTAGGCCTGAAGTTGGGATGTCCCTGCCTTAAATGCATCCATTTTCCTACAGTGCATGATAGATGCCTTATGATTAGAAAAATAGGATTTTTAGCCATCAGAGGAGTGAAGTTTTGGAACAGCCTTCGAAGAGGGGGAGAGACCCTGGGATTTTTCACCTTCCTCTGCAGCATGGGACAGGGGACACTTGCAAGTTTAAAATAATGTAAATGGTGGGTTCTCTGCAACGTGAAGTCTTTAAATCATGATTTGAGGCCTTCACTAACTCAGTGTGAGATTAGGGGTCTATTATAGATGTGGGTGGGTGAGATTCTGTGGTTTCCAATGTGCAGGAGATCAGACACTAGATGGTCAGGATGGTCCCTTCTGACCTTAAAGTCTATGCGTCTATAAATCCTACCATAGAGACTAGTGACATCTGAAAAACTGGATTGGGATCATTTTACAAGCTTGAATAACTACCCCCATTTTCATCAGCAGAATTGAACCTAGGGCAGAACTAGTGGTAGTCGTGTGTGAATAGGAATCTTGACTGTACTTTTTCTGAGTTTTGTAGGTTTGTGGCTTGTGTTTTCTTGCAGTGCTACAGTTCTTTTCAGAGGCAAGTAGGGAGACTTAAAGTGAAATGTTTTCTGGTTTTGTAATGTTAGAGTTAAGGGTTTTGAAGTCCCACGTTCCAGAAGGATGTGGGAAAAGAAGGTATTGTTGTATAGCAGGAACCTGAACTGTACATTAATGAAGTGTTTTTGTTTTTGTAATTTAAATAAATCTTTGTATAGACCTAACTGGATATTATCCATCTTTTCATAAAATTACAAAGAAATGGTGGTTTTCTTAAGTTAAGAGCTCTGCAGAGCCATGCTCATGTACGCCGCACAATTTCATTTGCCATTTAACATATTGCAAAAGTATTGATTTGATTAACTGAACAATTCAGTAGGTGTAAGCTATTTGATACATTTTTTAATTTTTTTTTCTGAAGCACCAGCATTGGCTGTTCAGGCTCCAATGACTCTTCTTGAGCCAGAGGAAGATATTAGTGAAGAAAGTAATGAAGCGCCAAACTTTTTAGATAGCATCTTTTGGATGGCAGCTCCCAAGAAGAGACGTACTATTGAGGTGAACCGCTGCAGACGAAGACACCCCAGTAAACTTATAAAAATCAAGGTAATCTGTCAAATTTCTATTGGCTTTGTCATGTCACTCATTGCAAATAACTTTTTTTAATGCACAGCGTATTTAGAGAACACTTGGGCTCATAATTTTCTAAAGCTCAGAAAAGAATGTACGTTGATGGTCAGAACACCTTTAAAAGCTCTCTGGAAATTCTCTATATATATTTAAAATATTTATGCCACTTATAAAACTACAATCTAAGATACAATCAAAATGTGCAAACTCAAACTGCATTTTAAAATAAGATTACCGTTGAGATCCAAACCAATAAAATATGAACTCCCTTTATACATCTCAGTGTGAGTGAAATGCCTAAATGTCCTGCGCATCAAGATGAACTTGAGTGTTTTGGAGCCCAGTCCTGCAAACATTATCAGGCATAATACTTTAGCCATTGACTTCAAAGGGACTGTTCATGATAGTAAACATTTGTCCCAGTGGTCACTTTGTAGGATCAAGCCCTTAACTTGTTGCAGGAGTGTCTATAAATAAAATTTTTCAAATGAGTAAGAGAACAAACCCACCACTACCACCATCACATAGTTGGTTCGTGTAGATTTATACGTGGTTAGTTCTTAATTTTACACTTGTTGCTATATAAACAAATGGAACTGTAGTATGCTTTAAAGTCTTTGTAATACTGTATGAAATTACACTGCAGTTCTCTACTACTAAATCTTTGCTTTTAAGTGGGCAAATATGCCAGATTCCTTTTTTTATTGTGAGGACTAGTACGCCGCATATTAGTGAAATTGGAATTTGCATGGCAGTATTATATGTGGGTGCTTGTGGGAAAACGACATTGTACTGAAATGAAATGAGCTTTTATTAGGACAAATAGCAATTGCTCATTACATTTACCCCAACATCTCTTAGCTTTTTAGGAAGTCTTTCCGTGTTTGTCCCAACTTCTTAACTTCTAAACTTTCCCTGCTTTTGTTTTCGTTTAGAGAAATATAGATGTTTGTCCTGAATGTGGCAATCTGAAACAGAAGCATGTCCTTTGCGGCTATTGTTACAAAAAGATTAAAATGGAAACTCAACTCGTAAGGATCCAAATAAAGGAAAAGGAAGCAGGACCATTTAATGCTGCCACCGTAGAGACTGTAGTCTTATATGAGGGAGAGAAGCCCACAGAACAAGATGAAGGCAAGCGAATTATTGAAAGGAACAGAAAGCGCCCAAGCTGGTTCACACAGAACTGATGCCACAGAACTATAGAACTCCATGTTATAAAAAACAGTTGATGCTGCAGGAAAGAAGAAGATGTTTATCGAGAACATTTACTTTTTTAGTTCATTTAAAGCGAAGATGGGAAGATGTCACCTTTTGGAAAACCTACTTCAAAAGCATTTCCTTTATGTGGGATTGAAGTCCAATGTCATTGCCATAATAAGGAATGGGAAACACATCTGAAAGTAATAGTATAGTAGTAGTAAAAAGTGAGAGGAAATCAGGAACAGCTTTGTGTTGAGGTGCATGCTTATTGCACATTAAGTACAACATACTGCTTTAATGCTATATTACTGTAAAATTAAATGTTGATTTTTAATTAATGAAATGTCAGACATTCTCAGCTGTAAAATAAAGTATATTAAGATCTACAGGGAGAGCTGTTCTCAGTGCTCTCTTTTTTTTTTTTGACTGCTACTCTGAAAAAGTTGTCTGACTTTTCATAATTTTGTTGAGTAGATGCCAAGAATATTAACAGAAAATCAATTTTAAAAATGTATGAAGAGCATGGAAAGCAGAGGTAATTTTCAGATTAGGCCTCTGTGAAATGGAGTTGTTTGAGCTGGGAATATCACTGAGTATTTAGAATAAAGGACTGGCATTCAAGTTTTGTTATATTCCTTTCTGCCACTGGCTGTGTGTGACCAAGAGCAAGTAATTTAACATCTCTGCTTATCAAGATGTGAAATAAAAACTTAACTTAGAGATGTTATAAGGCCTTTAGTAATTGTAAAGTACTTTTGGAATCCTTAGATGAAAGCACAAACGTTAAGCATAGTCCCTAGAAACATTTGTAAGGACAATAATAAAGAATTTCCAAATGGTGGACCATCACCATAAGATTTAATCAGGTGGGCCGCAGCTGATAGGCAGTTGTGCCAGTTAACCAGGTCCCCAGTGATTTGAGGCCCAATCTGCATTCACTATGCTGAATTTTTTTTGGAGGGGGGAACAGTGCATCTCTTTACAGTGCATATGATGCATATCTTAGACTGTTGTTACTCTCTGCAGAGAGGGTGCAAAATCACCCTCCACTGGCAACTTGCTTCTCAGTGCCTTCAATTACAGCAGTCAGCTGAGTCCTCACTTTTTCCATTACAGTAATGAGCTAACATCACTTATATTAAGATTGAGACTTACTGGTTAAATGCCCCCCCTCCCCTCCCCCCCCCCGGTACTCTAAAATGCACTTGCTTACTTGGATTATCTTAAATTGCTTTGCTTCTGGAGGGCTCAGGGTGGGGTTAGTGGTCCAAATTTGAAGTCATTTAAGCAAAAGGTTTCTGAGAACACCCTCTACACCTCCCCCCTTCACTTACATCTCAAGAGGACAGAGTTAAAGTTGCAGAGTGAGGCTGATGTGTACATTAACTTTATTTCCTGGTTTTCAGAGCTTTAAATATAGGTGCACTCAGCATTCTTAAAAGACACGTGACACTGCTAGTCAACCAGAACTCTATTGTAACTTATGTTTTTGGGCCGTGAATGGGCTTTCACTCCAGCTGATGATCTCCAAGTACAAAAGACTGGGCTGTGGACAGGCATGAGGGTGGGATAGCCTCCAGATAGCTCCTGCAGCCTGTCTTACGCTCCACAGGCCAGAGAGGCAAAGAGCGATGATAGAGGTGAGCCAGCGGCCACTTAGCGTGACCCTTCTTAAGACAGAAGTGGCTTGAATCCTTTTGGTGTCCAGCCAGGGACCACCCCAAATCCCACCAGAACTTTGACTCCCCAGCCACAAATGAAGCCAAAGAAATGTGCAATTATGTGAGTGTGGCACAGAATGGAAGATTTTCTGGTGCCAACTATGGAAGGCATGAGAACATGGAATTTGGGGGAATAAGGTGGGGGAAGTGATTGGATTAATTTTTTTCTCCTTTGAGGGGAGATACGGATTTATTTTAGGCAGGGATTAGAAGAGTGGGACTTTGTTTTACTTGTCAGTATGATTTTTAGCCACTCATGTACAGTGCCTAGAGATGCACCTTACTATATGTTTGAGTGATGCAACATAATGGACAGAGGTGCTGCAATAGCCCACTGAACAGAAATGGCAGCTGTGACAAAGAAGTTTGAAAACCTCCATATAGATAATACAGCACAATCTACAAATTGTATTTGTGTAATCTGAAGTAGGTTAGCAATTTAGTAAAGTTCTCTGGTGTACAGGGAGTATTCTCCTGGGTGATGGAAATCTCTAAAATGCTTGTCTTTTAGTGCTTCTAAAGGCAAAAACAACAATCCAGAAGTATTTTTGTGTCCCGGGGTCTGGCAGAGGTGAATTACAATATCCAGAGGTAATGAACTACATGAGAAATGAGAATTTCTCCTTTGCTCTCCCTTTCGTTTAGCAAGGGAATTCTAACAAAGGACTCCAGCAAAAATCCTTACGTATACTGTATGGAAAGAGCTGCTGGTAATTGAAACGATATATACTTATTTTAAAGCACTAGATGGCAGAGTAGCTCTAGATTTCTGGCACATGGTAAAGGGTAGCTGAAGATATTTCAGACCGACTAATACCTGAAAAAGAGTTTTGTGTAAACTCGAAAGCTTGTTTCTCTTACCAACAGAAATTGGTCCAATAAAAGATATTATCTTGCCCAACTTGTCTCCTAATATCCTGGGACCAACATCACTATAACAACTCTGCATAATACAGTCAAAGACAGATTTTAGAAATTCATGGCTGTAGAAGTGACAGATGTGTAGACAGACAATTTGATAACTACAAAGGAAAAAATTATGGTTATTGAACACACGGCTTATCTACTGCATGATAGCATTATAGGAAGATAGCGTATATATATATATATATATATATATATATATATATATATAAATAAAATATAATTATCATAGGCATTCCTTGGAGAGAGAGAGTTTAATGATCAAGGCCTGAGTAGCTATCTAGAAGTGGAGGGAATGGTGAAAAACACATGGCGTTCCACTGGATTGTTCCTCAGAAGTGAATTCAGCAGGAGCAGTGCTTCCTCATAGCCTTCCTCATCTCTAATCTGTATTGAGTCACTGGCCGAATAGGCAGACCCAAAAAGGAGTTAAATCTGGGAAAGGGACAGGAAAGGAACAGGAAGTAGGAGGTGCTCAAAGACAGGATCAAGTTTTGCTGTTGAGATTGATGGGGTTGCCTGGATATTACTGAAGGCTGACTTTGGTCCACTGTGTTGTCTTATTTAAAGGACAAATGCTAAAGGCTTGAAACCTTGACTTCTCTTGGACTTCATACCTGTGTTCTGTTTTTCAATACAAATCACAGGCATCTACCTATAATAATGCTCTGGAAGCTAATGGTGAATCAATGGGACCAAGGTGCATGCAATGAATATGGTAAGTTTTAGCCTATGCTTAGGCTGATTGGGGTTTGGAACAGGAACAGCATTAGTATTTTTGGAGAATGGATGTAAGAGTTTCATGAGATGTGAAAACAGTGACCACCTATCCTACAGCCTTGGCATGTACCATGCTTAATATTCCTCTGACATTTGGTATTTGTGGGGGACATTGCAATAAATCTTGTGGCTCCAGCATTCAGTGTGGCATTCAAAGAGTAAATCAAACGTCTGTATGAGTAGAGATAATGGGCAGAACATTACAAATCTTGTACAGTATACAAAACACTGAAAAGTACAAGAGTCTTGCAAAATGTATTGTATGGCAGAGGGTCTAGGTTTTTTTGTTTTAGGAAATTATTTATCCGTAGCCAGAAACATTATTGAGAATGGCTTATTTGGCAATGTGGCTTACAGCTATTTTCTGTTATGGCATAGTTCTAGACCATGATATTACATGAACTATTTCCACCACAGCTCAGGATTTTGAGCAGACTGTTAGAAAGATGGATTTTGCCATTCTATAATCTGGGATTAATATTAAATACAAAGAATAGTGATTTTAAAGAGGCTTTATCAAGTAGTTTAAGCCCCAGAACTGACCTGTTCTGTTCTTGTAAAAAATGTATAAATATTTATTCTAAATTGATCTAATTGTGAAGCCCCCATATAAACACAAATTAATTAATGTAATGTACTATTTCAGAGCCCACTTCTGTGAACTTTACTCCTGCAGAGTAGTACATTACTCTGGAAGTACCACTGACTTCAAGAAGACTGCTTCAGAGAAAACTACTACTCCAACTGAGTAAGAGAGGCAAAATGTGGCCATTATTAAGGGCCCTTTAGTGAGTTCTGTAAAAAAATAAGTCCCTAAGTAACATTCTTGATGAAATCCTGGCCTTCTTGAAGTCAATGGGAGTTTTACCAGGATTTCTCCCCCCACACCCCCATAAGCCTAGTCCAATGGGACTGCTACAAATTCCCATTACCATAGCATCCCACCCCTGATGCACCAGCCCATGTTTTGCAAAGCTGCTGGGATGACATTTCTTGTGGATGATGAAAGTGAGCTATTTCTAGGAGAGGGACAGAGGTCTGAGACAGACCCCATGAAATATTTTGGTGGTTCTGGCCCAGGATGCTTTGTGGGTTCAGCCAGACTAGTAAGAGATGTGTCCCCACCTTGCTTGGGTGTTCCTATGCTGGGCAGCTTTGATTCAGCACCGTAACCTCCTTTGGCTTCCACCAGCCTGGTTATTCCATGCAGGGTGACACCAACAGCCCTTCCAGTCTTGAGTCTCCCATAAACCATCTCCTCTAAAGTGCTCAGCCCCTCTCACTGTAACACTCACAAAACCTTCTCAAGTTCACTGCTTCTTTAAAGAGTCAATGCACAGCACCAACCTGTTAGTTTGGCTGAGGATTTTATTCATTGGTTTGAAACACTGCACTGAGATGGATGTGTAATAAAACAAGAGTAAGTCTATTAACAAAGAACAGAGATTTAAGTAATACCATGGAGAAGGAATTGAGATAGAAATGGTTACAAACAAACAAAAGTAAAAGTACACTTAGTAAAAGACTAAAACCTAACGTAACAAACTAGAGCCTTTTGTTCAAAGTAGACCTCTCACCATTTCACCTGAAGAAGAGCTCTGTGTAAGCTCAAAAGCTTGTTTTATTGGACCAGCTTCTCTTGGTGAGAGGAAGATATTACCTCACCTACTTTGTCTCTCTAATATCCTGGGACTGACATGACTACAATATCACTGCATATTTCTCACCACAGACCTTCTTCCAGCTTGGTTGGCCAGTCCTTAGCCAGGACCCAATACAGAGCACAAAGTGCTTGGTTTCTTTGTCTCCTCAGGTGAAAGATCACTAAAATGTCTCTCTGCTCCCCTTATATTTCCCCAAGTCCATTGCCTCAAGAGTCAGGATGAAGCCTGGCTGTTCAGATGCTTCCTGTTCTTCCCATCTCCCTGTTGACTGTTACATAAATGGTGCTTCCATTGTTTAGATTCCACCATGCTTAATTTACATTGGAGACAGGTAGATAGTTATCCATTCTGCCTGGGGGAAAAACCTGTTTCTCCCTTTATTTGGTCACAGACTTTAAAGCATACTGTCAGTAAGTATCCATAACTCCCCATATAGTGTTAATACATATATTTTATGATGATATTAATTGTGTGTCACTGGCTTTCATAAAATACTTTACTTGATACACTTTTATAGTACAGTAATATTGTATACAATCAATTGATTCAACTGCTTATTCTTTGGGATTCAGACTGCCTATTTTCCCCAGGACCCTGATTGTCACCTGCCCCAAATTCCTCCTTCCTGTTTTTTGGTCTGCACAAATGAGAATGGCAGGAGGGAAGGCACAAGTACTTGGGAGTGGAGAAGGGAAGATGGGGATAGAGAAAGCACAGTGAGTGAAAGGGAAACTCATGGGTGGGGGGAAGGAGACACCTGCAGATTGGAAAGGAAGGAGGAAGAGGTAGCTGCTCAAGATGGAGTGCAATGGAGGGAAGATATCAGCAATAGGAATGGTAAAGAGGAAGGTAACTGGAGGAGCAACATCTGTATGGGCCTGAAGGGGATCAGTGGAGCTACCACATAGATGGCAAGGAGGAAAAATAGGCTGTAAGGCAGTACTCCCTAGTGCTGCAGTAGAAAGTAAAATAAATGGAGCATCAGTGCCCATTCCCCATGTGAGTTGTCTTATAGGGTGTCTAGGGCTAGCCTTTGGCCCTGCTGCTCACCAGACACCAGCAGCCGCAGCATACATTTCCCTCAGTGTCATGGTTTTGTATGAAATTTTAATGTATGGTGAGATGGGAATACTAAGGAAAATTGCATCTCATGAGGACCTTGACAGTTAGTGGGTCTGCCTTTCTTCAACTGTGCCAAAGACTAGATGGAAACAAAGATAAATTGTTACATTGCCAGATGAACAGGCCCAGACAGGAAAGATTTAAGATGAGCTCTGAAAGAGCTGCAGATTGATTCTGGCAGATATAATCAGGAAGGGAGTTCCATAGACAATGCCCCACCACTGGCCTGATCCAAAATAGACAAAAGCCTACTTAGCACTAATCAGCTATAGAGCTCAATCATTTACAAAGGCAGGTAAAGTAGCATTATCCCCATTCTACAGACGTGTAAACTGAGGCACAGAGAGGTTATGTGACTTGCTCAAGGCTACACATGGAGTCAGCGGCAAAATTAGGGACAGTACGCAAATTTCCAGATGGCCAGTCTGCTACCCTGTTTACAGTGACTTAAGATGACAAACAATATCCTGTGCCTCAGAATGGTGAAAAAATAATGCCACCATAGCTAAATAGCAGAGTAAAAGAGATGGTTAGAGACAAAGAGACATCATTTAAAAATTGGAAGTCAAATCCTACTGAGGAAAACAGAAAGGAATATAAACACTGACAAGTCAAGTGTAAAAGTATAATTAGGCAAGCCCAAAACAAAAAATAATTTGATGAGCAACTAGCAAAAGAAACAAAAACTAAACAGCAATTTTTTTTTAAGTACATAGAAGCAGAAGTCTACTGAATAATCAGCAGAGCCACTGGATGATTGAGGTACTAAAGAAGCACTCAAGGAAGACAAGGCCATTGAGGAGAAGCTACGTAAATTCCTTGCATTGGTCTTCACTTTAGAGGATGTGAGGGAGTTTCTCAAACCTGAGCCATTCTTTTTGGGTGACAAATCTGAGGAACTATCCCAGATTCAGGTGTCAGTAGAGGAGGTTTTGGAACCAATTGATAAAATAACAGTAATAAGTTACCAGAACCAAGTGATATTCACACGAGTGAAACATGAACGTGAAGAACTACTAACTGTGATATGTAACTTACCACTTAACTCAGTCTTTCTGCCAGATGACTGGAGGATACTTAATGTAATGTTAATTTTTAAAAAAGGCTGTAGAGGTGATCCTGGCAATTACAGGCCAGTAAGCCTAACTTCAGTACCAGGCAAACTGGTTGAAACTGTAGTAAAGAACAGAATTATCAGATACCAAAATGAACACGATATGTTGGGGAAGAGTCAACACCGCTTTTGTAAAGGGAAATCATGCCTCACCAATCTATTAGAATTCTCTGAGGGAGCCAACAAGCATGTGGATATGGGTGAGCCAGTTTATACAGTGTACTGGGACTTTCAGAAAGCCTTTGACAAGGTCCCTCAACAAAGGCTCTTGAGCAGTCATAGGATAAGAGGTAAGGTCCTCCCATGGATCAGTAACTGGTTACAAGACCGAAAACAAAGGGTAGGAATATATGGTCAGTTTTCAGACTGGAGTGAGGTAAATAGTGGTATCTCCCAGGGATCTGTACTGGGATGAGTGTTATTCAACATATTCATCAGTGATCTGGAAAAAGGGGTAAACAATGAGGTAGGAAAGTTTGCAAATGATGCAAAATTACTCAAGATAATTAAGTCCAACGCTGACTGTGAAGAGTTGCAAAGGCATCTCACAAAACTGGGTCATTGGACAACAAAATGGCAAGTGAATATACAATGCTAAAAATACAATGCTGACAAGTGCAAAGTAATGTCCATTAGAAAACATAATCCCAGCTATGGATACAAAATGATGGGTCTAACGAGCTGTTACCACTCAAGAAAGAATGTGGAGTCATTGTGGATAAGTCTCTGAAAAACATCTGCTCAGTATGCAGTGGCAGTCAAAAATGGTAACAGAATGTTAAGAACTATTAGCAAAGGGATAAATAAAACAGAAAATATCATAATG
The DNA here is from genome assembly GCF_026122565.2 of Emydura macquarii macquarii. Classification (NCBI taxonomy): domain Eukaryota; kingdom Metazoa; phylum Chordata; order Testudines; family Chelidae; genus Emydura; species Emydura macquarii. The sequence goes on along the minus strand of NW_027131400.1, from coordinate 8,087,143 downwards.
CCACTATATAAAGCCATTGTATGCCCACACCTTGAATACTGCATGCTGTTTTTGTCATTCCATCTCAAAAAGGTATATTAGAATTGGAAAAGATATAGAGAAAGACAACAAAAATGATTAGGGGTATGGAACAATGTTCATATGAGGAGAGATTTTAAAAAGTAGGATTGTTCAGTTTAGAAAAGAAACAACGAAGAGGGGGATATAATAGAGGTCTATAAAATCATGAATGGTGTAGAGAAAGTGAATATTTACCCCTTTACCTAATACAAGAACCATGGGTTACTCAAATAAATTAAAAAATAAACATAAGGAAGTACTTCTTCACACAACGCACAGTCAGCCTATGGAACTCATTCCCAGGCAATATTGGGAAGGCCAATAGTATAACTGGGTTTAAAAAAGAATTAGATAAGTTCATAGAGGATAGGTCCATCAATAGCTATTAGCCAAGATGGTCAGAGATGCAACTCCAATACTCTTTGTGTCCCTAAACCTCTGACTGCCAGAAGCTGGGAATGGATGATGGGATGGATCTCTTGAAATTGCTCTATTCTGTTCTTTACTTCTGATGCATATGACGTCGACCACTGTCAGAAGACAAGATACTGCACTAGATGGACCATTGGTCTGACCCTGTATGGCTGTTCTTAATTACAACCCACCTTGGATATTTAAAAAAAAAAATCATTTTGCAACTGAAGCATTTTTAAAAAAACACAATAGACATTCCTTTATATAGGGTGTGGTTTGTGCTTTTCTGCTGTAGATGAAGCATAAGTCAATTAACAAATCCTAGTCCAAGAGCTTTGGTGATGTCAATTGTGGTGCTGGCAAGCAAAGGAGGAAATAAATAAAAGGGTATCATATCGATCTGTGTTCTGTAAGAAATATAGGGAGAAGAAGTAGGAGAGAGAAATTTGTTATCAAATGAAAGAATGACAAAATTACCATTGCACAGGTAAGCATAAGAATTTAGATATGTGCAATTGGAAGTGAGAAAGATAAATAGATTCTGTTCTGGGACTAGTGCTGAGTCAGGCTGCACTTCTTGCTCTGATATTTTCCAGATTCATCTGGCTAGACCAGCCTTCATCTCTCCTGGTTATTCTCCCCTGCTTTAATTAAGCAAGATAGTGCAGAGCTATTATTCTGCAAGACCTGAGTATCAGTGCCCTGAAGGATTTGTGGCTAGGGTTCTCCAGACCACGCAGTGCTCTAGTTTGTTTTTACTGACTGAAACTCTGTGAATCATCCCACTGAGGAAAATGGGACTTCTCACAGAGTAAGGTAAGGCTCTCAACATGAGCAGGGGTGGATTCTCCCACCATAAGTTTTTCTTAAATAAGCAAATCCCCAAATAAATGGGGTTCTAGAAACAGAAGATTTTCCCTCCAGCTCATTAGATTCCATTACCAGGGAATAATGTGCCTTAATTTCCTGATGATTAAAAGGCATGATATCCAAAAGAAAATTAAATAGATAAGAAGTTAAACTATTTGAAAATATTGCTTGAAAAAATCACAGATCATTTGACTCTAAAATATCCATTATGAATATGCAAAGAATCCATTCATATCACTTATCAAGGATGGCTTAGACATCTCACTGTTTATCAGGCTTTCCACTAAAATAGACCTTGAAAGCTGAAAAAAAATGTCCAGGAAGGGAACTCTCTAACTCATTTTCATAGTCTTTCTGATCAAAGAGATGTATTCTGTTTTCAAGACAGCAGAATGTATCTTCCTAATCTAGCTGATTTGACAGATGCTGGGATCCCTGAATCTGTCATATATGCTTTATCACTGTTTATCAGATTCAGCTGACAACTGATTTAGATAGGGTAGTCTTTACTCCAAATAATTTAATTCAGCCCAGTTTGTTGATGATTTAATTATATTGATGATGTCTTCCCAAGAACATCATAGTTATAACTAAAATCTAAAATAACTTTTTAGAACACTGTCTCTATTAGGAGCATAGGTGAATTAAGAAAAAAAAATTTGCTCTCCACTTTCCGAACTGTCTTGAACTGGATTCTGAATCTTACAGCCACATACCTCCTTTATATTGGGGTCCTAGAAATGTAAAGGAGAATCACAACTCCACATAGAGAAGCTTTTAGTCCTCTTCCTTTTAAAGGTAGGCTTGAAAATGTAATGTGATTGCCAGCGTTGAAAACTTTTTTTCCCTAAGCTGAGTTTTCCTAAAGATCCCACATTCAGCTACTGGGGCTGCCTCTTTGGATTCTAGAAAAACATAGCCATAGGTTCCTTGATGGGTTCACAGCAGTAGGGATCAGTGCCACTGAGGCTACTATGGATAGCTGTAATGTCCCCACAATTCTTTCCTTCCCCTCCCCCAAACCAGCTGGCTAAGGCTCAGCAGCTCCTTTGTGTGTGACTTGTGGCCACAAACAGGAGCAGCTCAATAGTGCAAGACACAGCTTGGTGTAGAGCAGTGTTTCTCAACCTTTTAAGCAGCAAGTACCCTCTAACTTCTGAACATTTTAATAAGTACCCCAACACTCGATTTTCCACTCTGAAAAATACAATCTTTTCCCCCTTTACCGCTGGACAACTGTATTTCCTGTAAAGCAGCAGAGTTCTGAGTTCTACAGTGCTGTGTGGCTGTGGCAGATCGCAAACCCCCCTGCTGTTTCTCCCCTCCTTCCTCCTCCCCTTCCTCCATATCGGAGCAAAGGTCAACGCCAGCCAATCCCCATGGCCTGATGGCGGGGTCACATGGTGTTCTCACACGAACTTGTGAGGTCTGAGCAGGCACTAGCGGTCCACCAGAGTGGACAGCAGTGCTCCCCATGGCCGTCCCTAGGGGGGGTGTGGGCCCGAGACAAATCACACCATGTGGGCCTCTCAGGATTTTTATACTGGTAAAATCTGGGGCTGTCATAGTTGTCAATTTCACTGCACAACTAGAGCAGTGAAATTGACAAGTAAACCTGTGGGTAAAGCCCAGCTCCAAGACCCAGCAAGCCACTGGGCTCTCGGCCTGGCTTTCTGGTGACCAGGCTTTGAGCCGGGGAGGGGAGTTGCCACCTCAAATTGCAGGCAGCTGCCGCCTGGCTGCCAGCCCAGGAGGTGGGTGACTGCCACCTGCTCTGAGCTGGGGTGGAGGCGGCTTCTGCGCAGGCTGGAACCCGGGGATGTGGACAGGTGGCAGGCAGCTGCTGCCCATCTTTAAGCCAGGACACAGGAGGCTGTCTCTCAGCTCAGAGCCAGGGCACGGGTGGCAGCCACCCAGCTGTGAGCCTAGTTAGTACGGCGTAGGAGGCTGCTGCTGGGCTCCCACCTGGGAGCTGGGACTGGGCAGGGTGCGGGTGACTGCCGCCCAGCTTCCCAAAAAGCCAGCATCTACCGCCCAAGCCAGCGATTCTTGCCTCGCGTCCCAAGAAGCCAGCAGCTGCCGCCCAGCTTCTCAGGACTGAGGCAGCTGCCATCTACCTCCCAGCTAGGAGGTGGGACCGGGCAGGAAGCCGGCGGCTGCCACCCGCCTCCCCCAGAAGCCGATGGCTGCCGCTGCCTCCCTTCACTGGGTTTTTCGCTGCGTACCCCCTGTCTGTGTCTCGCATACCCCCAGGGGTATGGGTACCACAGGTTGAGAAACTATGCTATAGTGGACTAAGAAAGGGACTGAAAGCAAGTGAATTGATGCTGACACCCTCAGTGGCTTTGGTCAAGACACAGAAGCTAACATTTTCAAACTTGGATGTGTAACTTTAGGCAGCTAATTCAGGCCATGTTGTTTAGGTTTTTAGGTGCCCAGCTTTATATTCATAAGTTTGGAAATATTGGCTTTATTGCTCTCTGCCTCAGATGCCACATCTGTAAAACGGGAATAATAATTACATAACTCACTGCTGGGTTGTGATAATTATTTTTTTATTTTATGTGCATCTTTAAACTAACTAGAAGGCACACTAAACACTCAATGGCTGGGAGGTGATGGCACACAGAAAGCCTAGCTTATCTGGACTACTGTCACTTGCAAAACTTATTTTAAAATGTTGGCAACTGTGCACAGACTCCAAGTAGCTGGTCTCCACTTCTCCTGCAGAAGACTGGCAGGATGGAAATGAATTATTCCTCTACACCCTCTGTTTACACAGAATTAGTCAAGTTGGGAATGCATGCCATGCATGCTACCCTTGCTCAGAATCCTCAGGCCAGCCATCTGCATAGTGATGTGATCAGGGTGGACAGGAATACTTTACAGCTGGGCAGGGTGCAAAAAATTGTTTCACAGGCCTACCCAGAAGTGTGAAAGGTGGCTTTAGATTGAAGCTCGCAGTGAAATATTAATGGACAAAGCAAATAATAATTCTGACTGATTATTAGGAAATTACAAATGTGGTACAAAGTCAATGAATTTGGCCCAATGTTTCCAATGGAGTCACTGCTGCACTTAGATTCTAAGCATTCTGCCTTAATCCACCTTTGGTGAGGAATAAAAGACTCAGGCAGGGCAATGGATGATGAAGCTAATCCACATTCTCTGAATCCCCCTAAATTTTAGGGATGAAATCCTAGACCGATTGGCAAAATTCCCATGGACTTCCAGAGGGCGAGGATTTCACTTAAGTCTTCTTCCAGTGAATTAATATACTAAGTAAGAGCTCACTTCTGTGAATTGCTGAACACTGACTGCAAAATATTTCATGCTTTCAGTTCCCATCAAAGTCACTGGGAGTTAAGGGTGCTTAGTACCTGGTAGGTTCAGGCCCTTACACTGTAGTTGTATATTACTTACGGATTATTTTATCTCCCACCCCCTCAGCCAGCTCCCTGAATGCCCTGTAAGTAGATCTCTCCTAAAGCCACTGCAGCTGGCTCATTTCAGGATGCAGATATTGTGGAAAATAATTTATGAGACCCTTCATCATGTGCTTTTTGGACCCCTTATAGATCTTTTCTTTACAATTTGCATTTTCCTTTAAAGAAAGAATCTTTGTACCTTTGTGAAATTCAAATGCTACAAAAGAATGCTTTCTAACTGCAGAGCTCCAGTGGGGCAGAGTGCATCATACTAACAACAAAGTCGAAGAGGGCATCTTGTGTTTGCACAAGGGTGGAACTAGGAAACACCAGAGAATAACTGTAGCTGAATTTTGTTATTACTGACCACCTACAAAAGAGAGTGGCAGTGTATTGAAATAGAGCTGTAATGCACCACTCATTATGCTGTGACTAATATGGCTTTATATCTTTTTTTAGCTACAGAGGAAGCCCCGAGGCAGTAGGGATTATCAGAAAAGCAGCAGGGTGGGAATGGGAATAGAAGAAAGAGCAGGAGAGTGGCCAGTGCTAGTTCTCTTCAGGGAAAATGTAGATCCCTTTATAGATGCATAGATCCATTAAGTGCATGTAAATGGAAGCATGGTTTGTTTATTAGCCTATACAACCTCCCAACTGACCATGGAACAGGCAAATTAATTTTATATCCCATAAAAAAAGAACCAGAACTGTGTTGTTTCTCTTCCCATTTAGTGTATCTGGCTGGGGTAACTTGCAATTAGTTTATGCCTCAATTTTTCTAGCAGAAAGCAACCTTGTGATTAATTAATTTTTAATACTGTACTAATGCATGAAAAATCCCTAGCATGCTCTTTGTGGGTGTAAGGTATTTACAGTTACACACAGACATGCACTCTTGATATAGTCTAAGGACAAAAACAGATTTATCTTTAAATATCCAGGATTGCGGCTGGCTAAAGAAGTCTAACAGAGAAATTAATTATCCCATCTTGGTTCAGAACATGTTTTCAAGTAGATGACCACATCACAGATAATAACCAATAATATGGATCAACATAGCAAACACATACAAAATAAATAGTGGCAACTGCTCCCTTTCCAAAAATTTTACAACGAAAATGAAATGCTTCCGAGTTTTTCTACCTTTTCTCCCTGTATCTGAGCTACAGTTAACATGTGTGGCTGAGTGACAATACACTCTATGACAAACATCTCTTTGCATCACATTTTCCTCCCACTTTCCCTTTGTTTTGAGAAATAGGGGTAGTAATTTACTGCTGGTATAACCTTCCCTGCACTGGACATTGAGTTGGAGGAGTGGAACTAAGGCTCTGTCCAGTCACTGTCCAATTGTTTCAGTGGAGAATTAACCTTGTTTACTCCTGTGTGTTTAGACCCAGGGTGCAGGTAGCCTGCATAGAGGTGTAAAAGGGGGTAGTCCAAATCACAATCTAGCCTTTATTTTTTACTGTAAAATAAAACTAACCAATCTGTCTGGGGAGGAAGTCCACAGGGAAATCTGCAACCATACCTTTGTGGGTGAGGATGGGCCCAGTGAGGTTGAAATGAACCAAAAAAACCCAAAACAAAAACAGGAGAAAGGGAGAAAACTAACTGAAACATTAAAATATTTTAGTGTAGTTTTACTGCCTATTTGATGGTAGTTACTCAGATTGGGCACATCTCTATATTATTTAGTTCAAAGGATGGGTAGAGAAGTCAGGCCAATAATATTCAAACTGGTTCACCCATCCTTAGAAGCTATGTCAACTAAACTATAGATTTGAATTGCTATTATTCAAACCAAAGTTTATGTAAAATATACATAGAAATATGCTAGCTGTCTTTTTGGTTTTTATAGTTCACAGATTATGCAAAGATGACTGGAAAAACTGTTCTAACAACCAAGATAAAGAGTAAATCATTGAAGTGTTCTTTTTTCAAGATAGAAATGTTTCTGGACAGCTGTAGTATTTACTGAAAAAGCATGTGCCAGTTTCTTCTTTGATCAGTGCCAGATTAAAGTCCAGGATCTCCAAAGTAGCATTCTCTGAAATGCTTTCAGTTCTCAGAACAGGGCCAGTTGGACAAGCAGAACTGCAGGGTTTCAATGTGTAGATGAGATGGTGCTGGGAGGAGGGATTTAGGTTCATTAGGAACTGGGGAACATTTTGGGAAAGAGAATCTACACAGAAAAGATGGGTTCCACCTAAACCAAAACAGAACCAGATTTTTGGCATGTCACATTAAAAAGTTAGAGGAATCTTTAAACTCAGGGCTAGGGGAAAATTGACAGGTGCGGAGAAGCACTCTGGTAAGACAGAGACATCCCTTAGAGGAGGGTGTATTAAAGGGGATATTCTATGCCCTTGTAAAGAAGAGAGGATACAAGTTGATAAAATACAGCTAGGAACTGAAGAGAAACAGTCATACAAAAAATGTCCCATTCAAATAAATCACACGAAGGCAGACAATGAAATAGACAAATTTTATAAGTGCTTGTATACAAACGCTAGAAATCTAAATACTAAGATAAGTGAACTTGAGTGCCTGCTGTAAAATGAGGATATTGACATAATAGGCATTACAGAAACTTGGTGGAATTATGATAATCAATGGGACACAGTAACACCAGGATACAAAATATGTAAGAATGACAGAGTAGTCACAATGGTGGCGCTATATGTGAAAGAAAGCATAGAGTCAAATATAGTAAAAATCTTACATGAATCAAATGGTACCATTGAATCTCTATGGATAGAAATTCCATGCTTGAATAATAGAGTAAAGCAGTAGGAATATATGACCATGATGGTAATGGGGACTGTGAAATGCTCAGGTTGATTAGAGAGGCTACAAAAATAGAAAACCCAGTAATACTGGGGAATTTCAGCTATCCCCATACTGAATGGGTACAGGTCACCTCAGGATGGGATGCAGAGATAAAATTTCTAGACACCATTATTGACTGCTACTTGGAGCAGCTAGTCCTGGAACCCACAAGGGGAGAGGCAATTCTTGATTTAGTCCTAAGTGGAGCACAGGATCTGGTCCAAGAGGTGAATATTGCTGAACAGCTTAGTAATAGCGACCATAACAGTTAAATATGACATATTTGTAGGGGGAAAATGACAAAGAAATCCACTATAGTAGCATTTAACTTCAAAAAGAGAAACCACTGAAAAATGAAGCTAGTTAAATGGAACAATCACAAAAGTGAAATACCTGCAAGCTGCATGGAAGCTATTTAAAATTATTGTAATAGAGGCTCAGACTAAATGCATACCCCAAATATAAAAAAAGGACCAAAAAAGTGCCACCATTGCTAAACGGAATAAAAGAGGTACTTAGAAGCAAAAAGGCACCCTTTAAAAATTGGAAGAAAAGTCCTACAGAGGACAATAGAAAAGAACATAAACTCTGGCAAGTCAAGTGTAAAAGTATAATTAGGTAGGCCAAATAATAATTTGAAGAGTAATTAACAAAAGACAAAAATTAACAGCAACATTTTTTTAAGTACATTAGAAGCAAGAAACTTGCCAAAAAACCATTAGTGTCGCTGGATGATTGAGGTGCTAAAGGAGCACTCAAGGAAGACACTTGTGGAGATATTACATGAATTCCTTGCATCAGTTTTCACTGCAGAGGATGTGAAGAAGATTTCCACACTGGAACCAGTCTTTTTGGGTGACAAATCTGAGGAACTATCCAAGATTGAAATGTGAGTAGAGGAGGCTTTGGAACAAACTGATAAATTAAACAGTAATAAGTCACTAGGATCAGATGGTATTCGCACAAGAGTCCTGAAAGAATCCACATAAGAAATTGAAGAAACTTCTAATTGTGTATGTAACATATTGCTTAAATCAGCCTTTCTACCAGATGACTGGAGGATAGCTAATATAATGATGATTTTTTAAAAAGCCTACAGAGGTGATCCTGGCAATTACAAGCTCGTAAGTTAAGTTCAGTACCTGGCAAATTGATTAAATCTATAGTAAAGAAAAGAATGATCAGACACGTAGTGGAATACATTATATTGGGGGAAGAGTGAACATGGCTTTTGTAAAGGGAAATCATGCCTCACCAATTCATTAGAATTCTTTGACAGCTTGACAAGCATGTGAACAAGGATGATCCAGTTGATATAATGAACGTGAACATTTAGAAGGCCTTTGACAAGGTTCCACACCAAAGGCTCCTAAGCAAAACTAGTAGTCACGGGATTAAAAGGGAAGGTCTTTTCATGGATCACTAACTATTAAAAGATAGGAAACAACATATAGAAATTAAAGGTCATTTTTCACAAGGAAAAGATGTAAATATCAGTGTCCCTCGAAGATCTATACTGAGACCTGTGCTATTCGACATACTCAGAAATTATCTGGATGAAGGGGTAAACAGTGAGGTGGTAAAGTTTGCAAATACTACAAAATTACTCAAGGTATTTAAGATGACTGCAAAGAGTAACAAAACTGGGTGACTGAACAACAAAATGTCAGATGAAATTTTGTACTGACAAGGGCAAAGTAATGCACATTGGAAAAAATAATCCCAGCTACACAAAAAATGGTGGAGTCTAAATTAGCTGTCACAACTCAAGAATGAGATCTTGGAGTCATTGTGGAGAGTTCTCTGAAAACATCTGCTCAGTGTGCAACAGCAGTCAAAAAAGATAATGGAATGTTAGGAAACATTAGGAAGGGGACAGATAAGACAGAAAATACCATAACCAAATCCGGGGTATACCCACACCTTGAATACTGTGCGCAATTCTGATTGTGCTATCAACAAGATCTATTAGAATTGAAAGAGGCACGGAGAAAGGCAACAAAAATGATTAGGGGTATGGAACAGCTTCTATGTGAGGAGAGATTAAAAAGATGGGGACTGTTCAGTTTAGAAAAGAAATGAGTAAGTGGGGATGTGATAGAGGGCTATACAATCATGAAAGTGGAGAAAGTGAAAGAGAAGTGTTATCTATCCCTTCACAAAACACACCCAATGAAATTAATAGGCTGCAGGTTTAAAATAAACATATGGAAGTACTTCACACAATGCAGTCAGCCTATGGAACTCGTTCCCAGCAGATATTGTGAAGCCTAATAGTATAATTGGGTTCAAAAAAGAATTAGACAAGTTCATGGAGGATGGGTTCATTGATGGCTACTAGCCAAAATGGTCAGGGATGCAAGCAACCCTGTGCTGTGGGTGTTCCTAAGCCTGTGATTGCCAGAAACTGGGACTATCAACAAGGGATTGATCACTCAATAATTGCCCTGTTCTGTTTATTTCTTCTGAAGCAACTAGTGCTGGCCACTGTCTGAAGAAGGATGCAGGGCTAGATGGGCCATTACTCTGACTCAGTATGGCCATTGTTAGGTTCCAAATAGACAGTGTAACAAACAGGGGGAGATACACACTTCACACCCTTGGTCAGCTAGTTCCTGTGGGACCAAGTCCAGGAAAATGATGAATAACAATTCTTTTGACTTCACTGAGATCTGTGAGTTCTCCTCAGGTTCCCTATCCCACTTCAAGGTTAAATCCAATATGTGCTGTAATTTATGCACCCAGTATGAATTTTCAAAGCAGTCTAATATATTTAGGCACATCCACTGAATGAGTCTAAATACCCGAGACTGCTTTGAAAATCTCAGTCATAATTCCTAGATGCATACTTCAGTTGTTTTGAAGCACTTTTTCTGCTTTACCTTTTCAGAGTATTTTAGGAAAATCAAAGAATCCAAAAGACTGCTTCATATTCAATCCATCTAAGATCACTCTGAGAAAGTGCTGATATTAATTACCTTGTTTTAGCAATTAAACTCTGGTCTGTGGGACTTCTCAATAACTCCAGGTCTCGTACAGAAAAATCTAAAATTTATGAAATACAGCTTATACATCTCAGATCATCGGTTTGATCTTATCTTTCTTGACTGCATAGAGTTAAATCAAAAGAGGCTCTTGGGGAGGGGGACCAGGAAATGAAACAAGGGAAAGATAAGGTATAGGGCAAGAGAATACCAATGGTCCTTGAGGGAACAATGGTGGGAGTTATGAATTGGGGAATGTCCCTGCCTGGCTCCAGCTATTTAAGAGCTAAGTATTGGGCTGATGAACCGGCAGAACAGTCATTTAATCTTGTTACTTTGGGGTGAAGAATCTAGAAAGGGGCTCAAATCACTGTCTTTCTCTGCCAGAGAGAGAGCGAGTGAGCAAGCAAGAGAGAGCACATACATGGTTATGTGCTTTAAAAAAAGCAAACTAGATTGACTTTATGGAGAGATGGCGCAGAAAGATGGCAACACATTTCAATGCATGTGGTATGCTGATGGACTATCAGAGCCTGAACCTGTGAGCTGCTGAGTTTCCTCAAACCCCATTGACGTTAATGGGAGTTGAGGGCACTCAGCACCTCTGAAGAAGTGCTCAGCATCTTGGAGGATTGAGCTCTTGTCAATACCTGTTATCTCACTATTCCAAACACTGACTCTACTTAAAGACTTGGCATGAAGCCATTGCATTATTGTAACTTCCTTTCTGGGACACTGTCTCCTTCTGTTTTGTTTATGGCTCTCACCACCAACTAACAAAACATTAAACTACATTGAACGAGTTAATTATAAAGTAAGGATTTTGCCCAGAGAAAAAAAATAGAGATAGGCCGAAACATAAAATCCAGCTTCGAACTTCTATCACGTTCAGGGGGCTGTGCAGACTCGAGAGTTTTGGTTTGGGGTAGCTTTTATTCATATATAGATTTTTTTTTAAAATCTTAAACTAGGGATGTGTGAAATTTGGTGGGTTTAAATTTTCAGGGGGTTCTGCAGCTCACACTAATGTTGGTGAGCACTTATTTATGCAAGCAGTCCCACTGAATTGTAATGGGGACTACTTGTGTGGTTAAAGACACATAAGTGTTGCAGAACTGAGGCCTGGCTTAGCAGCGTGAGTTGTCTCAAAGCTTAGTGAAGCTTTCAGCAGATCTGTAACAAAACCTGAAACCAAGCAAGTTTGGCCCGGATTCGGGTTTTGTTATGAAATTTTCTCACTGCTCTCGTTCAGTGTTTCACATCCCTGCCCCCAAATTAGTTAACACTCATCGTTCAAAATTGGTTTTAAAAGAAAGAGGATGCATTGACGTTATTTACAAGCTAAACAGAACTGGCTGGTAAAACATTTATTATTGCATGATGCCATCATTTTGACTAAAAGCAGTCTGAACTCTGGACACTTTCTGAAGCTAAAAAGTGTTGGGTGTTGCCTGATACACACTTAAAGGGGTGATGATCACCAGTCGGTAATTTCAGTTATCACAAAATGATGTGAGATCCTGTGATATGCACACGTGGTTGATACATGCTCAGATTTTTGCAGGACAGTCCTGATTTTGGCCCCACTCTTACCCTGAGCTCTGTGTGGGTGGAATCCTGCACTTGCGTAGAGCCCCAGTGAAATCAACAAGGCTCTACGTGGGCACAGGAGTCTTCTTGCACTGGATCAGGGCCTCTGTGGGGACTGTTCCCTATCCTGTAAGCTAGGGACTGTATCATGTGAGGCGTGAATAACAATGTATTTAAAAACGACTAGTGTATAGTTAAATTTCGAGCCCCAATTCTTCAGTCTGTAAAGTCTGCTTCACACCAGTCCACTGGTTCAAAGGAGATTTAAATTCAGTGAATCCAGGTCCTTGGTGTACATTACAGCAGTGGTTGTGGTTCCTATGCCACACACACACACGCACACACACACCCACACCCACACACACCATCTCAACTCCTGACTGCTGACCACAGGGAAACCATATGGTCTAAACAGACTGGAGAATTTGCAGGCTCACTTGATTTAAAATCAACCACAGATTTCCAAAACAAGTGAGCTGTAGGGAGGAAACCAAATAGAAATCTCTAGTAGTTAGAAAATTGTCCAGCAGAAAAAAGTTTATACCAGTCATTCTTAACATCCTCATCTCAGAACTAAATCTTTGCTGGAATGAAAAAAAAAGTAATTTGTTTAATAAATTACGACGAGCAGCCTAATTCAATACACAGCTCCTTCTTAGTACTTGGCAGTGCTACAGCTCATGAAGATATCCTTAATGCATTTGTTACTGAATAAATAGATTTTTCAACACAAATGCCCCGTGCTCAAGTAATTTTTCTTCAACATTCAAACATTCTTTTTCAAATAGCAGATTGAATTTGTTGAAATGAGCCATCTTGTATCAGACCTCTTTGCATTTCATATTAATTAGTATTGTGATAGCTGATCCAGCGAAGCATATAAGCATGTGCTTTAAGCACGTCTATGGCATTGAAATCAGTGTGACTACCTGCATACTTATAGAGAAGCACATGCGTAAGTGATTTGCTGGATCTGGTCCATGCATCTATTATGATGGAGGGTATTCTGAGATGCCAGCAAGGGTGTCTCTGAACTATGGGGAAACACAGGCCTCACTGAAGCTGATGGGCACGCTGGTCACCTTTCATTCACCCTTAATGAGAGAGCAATTAAATACCCCTTTGTTTTCTAATAGCTGAAACAATAGAAGCCACCACCAAAACCAGGGACCAGCATGGCAATGCTGTGAGGCTAAACCCTGTGAGGCAAGGGGTTTCCCTGGGAACAGGATTGCAGAAGCAGGGGTTTGGGATTGATTGGATTGTAGCTGCTTTACGGCACAGAAAGCAAGCAAAAAGCAGCCAGAAAAGCCAGGAGACAGCCAGAGAAGCACTAGTTGCATGACCCTGAGAGGAAGCAAAGAAAGAGAGCCCACAAGGCTCCAAATATTGGCTAAACTGCTCGGGCAAGGAGGGCAACATAACAGTTAGAAAATCCAAGGTTTTATTCTCACCTCAGTTACACCTGTAGAAATCAGAAATAATGCCATTGAAGTCAATGCTGCTGCATCAGTGTGAAACTGGTGCTAGTAAGATCAGAATTACAGCCCCTGTGTTCTAAAATAGCCAGCGCAGCTACCAGGGTGCCAATATATGAATCTCAGACTGGCCATGGTGGTCCTCTGAGCCATGGCAGTGCCAGCCATTTATAAATAAAGCCTATGAAGGGCAATATCCTGTATTCTTCCATATCATCTCACCATGACCCCTCAGTCAGCCAATCTTTAATGCACGGAAAAGACATTACTCTTGCTGCCCATTATTAACAGAGCCTCTTTCCAGTTTCTGCTGTGGCAGCCCTATTCTTAGATTAAAAAGTCTATGCTTCAACACACACACATGCACACTTATTATTGTAAAAATGACAATAGAAAAGGGAGGTTCCACTCAGTATGTACACAAAGTGGTGTTCTCCAGAGGTGAGACAAAGAATCAGGACACAGGGCTTCTCAGCTTCTTTCCCAACCCTGCCACTGGCTCTTTATGTGATCGTTAGAAAATCACTTAGGCCAAAATTTCCAAACTTGGATGCCTGAAGTTAGGCCCATATGGATCTGATCCAATGCCTATTGAGGTCAATGGAAAGATTCCCATTTGCTTCGGTGGGTGTTGGATCAGGCCCTGTATAAGTGGTTGGAATTTTGGAGAAGCTAAACACATGGAGTTTCCACTGAAGGCAATAAAACTGGTTGCATAAAACCTATGAAAAGCAGGCTACTTAATTAGGTGCCTAACTGCAGATTTAGGGACCTAACTTCAGGCGCTCAAGTTTGAAAAATTTGCCCTTACTCTCCCTGGCCTCCATATATCCATCTATAACATGGGGACAATATTTACCTACAACATTGGGAGATGTGAGATTTATCTTCCCTCCTTAGTCACATTAGCTTGATTAAGATCTCAGTTAAACTGGCATTATCCAATGACTTCAGTGGGATTATTTCTGATTTACACTGGTGCAAATGAGAGCAGAATCAGGCCAAGAAAGCAGTACTTTACTCCATGAGTAGTCCCATAGATTTCAGATTTCATTGTGAGTAATGGTGGCAGCATCTGACCTCTGGTGCCTGATTCCTACTGTAAGGGAGGTGGCCGTCCCTCCTTGTCAGTCCCAGAGGGAGTCCATGCCCCCTCACTACCACACCTGTGTGGGCAAGCTTTCGGTAGGGATTTAGCTATCTACAGGGCTCCCGTCCCAGGTAGCACAGGACTGGTAGCAGTCTACACCCCCTGGCTCCCAGACAAGTGGGCAAATAAACAGTCTAGGGGGCTTCCCTGACAGGGGTGAGCTCTACCACAGTCTAGGTAGCTCCCAGCAAGGGGGTTGGATGAGCACCTCCAAGGATTCACAGGCAGGGCTGAGGCTGCCACCCCAGGGAGGTGAACAAAGAGTGGGGATGGGGACACAGGCCCTCCCAACTCCACCATGTCTTAGCCCAGAGCCCTAACAATGGATCACCGGGGCTCCAGCTGAAATGCACCGACAGGTGGTTGGGCATAAGCCCAGCTGGACTATGGTCAGCAACCGCTTGGCTACTTCCTCCACCCCCATTTACCTGTGGCCAAAGGTTATCATCCGCCTTCTCGGGGTATGTTGCCAGTGACAGTCCGAGCAAGTCCTCACCATCTGGGTTGTCAAAGTGCTCAGGCAGGTCAGGAGAGTCCTCAAAGCAGCTGGAGTCGTCATCATCAGGTTCCCCCTCCAGCAGCAGGCAGGAGACATCCTTCTTCCCCAGCAGCTGTCTCACAACTGAGCTGTAGAGCCCACTCTTTATAGTTCCTGTTCCTGTCCCACCCCTCTCCTTCTGGCATGTAGGTGTGGCTTCCCTGGCTCCACCCACGAGGGGGTTGAATGGCAGTCCCTCCTTGTCAGTATTGAAGGGAGGCCACACCTCCTTGCTACACCCACTTACACTAAGGCCACTTTCCAATGCCCTGGCAATATAAATGGGCGCTGACATGTGTAAAGATTTCATTCACACTCATTTTAAGGATCCTCTACACTGCTGGAGCAGTGCAAAGTGGCCTAAATATAAATGAGAATCAGAGCCACAATTTTTGTAAAACACTTTGAGATTCTCTGATGAAGCTGCTACAGTAATACCAAGGATTATTTTATAATGAATGGAGATAACTATCTGCTAGCCAGGGTACAGAAAAATCAATGATTTTTAAAAAATGGATTTTATATTTAAATACAGTTTTAAATGTAAATAATTTAAATGTAAATAGAATTTGAAACTGATAACCTATGTTAAGGCCTACACTTATTACAACCTATTAAAATAATTTAAATTAAATACAAAAATAATATTAAGAAGTACATGCTTCTGTCAAGTTTTTAAAGAAAATCAAACCACTGAACTGGTGGAAGTCACTGGCTCAGCACGTGGAACCAGAGTTTGCTGAAGTGCTAAACCAGCTTTTGACGGCAGTAGCTTCTTTTGCAGGTTCAGAGAAAATATTTTCTTCATTCCATTTTATTCAACTGGTTCAGTTCAATGACTAGTTCATTCAAAGTTAAGAAGATGATCAGGCATTGAAAAAACAGGAAAGCATGTGTTCTTCTTCCAATCTGTGAATAAAATGAGGTGTGAGAGGATGAGATCTACTACTTCTAAAATTTTGAAAGACATGGTGACCAGCAACAGTCAATTCAATTCACTAATTGCAAATAATACTTTCTTTGTCTAATCAGTTCATTTTAAATGCAAACTAAGGCTTCCTGCTGATTTAAATTGGAATTAAAATCAGTGATTTAAATCAGTCCACCCGGCTGCTAGCACCACACAGCTGTCCCTGAATGAAAGAACAGGATTCTTAAGAAGTGCTGTGGCATCAGCTGGTTTATTGCACTTCCCAAGTTGTGAGTTCAGGTCCATTGTGGCCACAATGTAGGCAAGGTTAATGCATAGTTCAAGGGATGGACCCGGCTCCCCTGCCTTGGTCCTTCGCCTGAGGATGCAAGCTGGCCCTGAATGAGAAATCAAGCAGAGAAAAGTGACACTCCTCAAAACAATAATCAAATCCCCAGTTCAGTGACAGAGCTGAAAAAATACAGCAACACATCTGTAACAAAATGGAGCCATATAGTCATAGGCTGGATGAAGCACACCAGTTTATTTAGAAGGAAAATAAAACCTGCCTTCTGGCCAGACAAAACCACATCCAAATGGTTCTTCCTCCTTTTTCTCACCCAATGCGCATGAATATAGAAGGGAAAAACAAAGCTTTCCAGCTTTATCCACACCTGGGTCCATTTTCAGTTCAGTGTGTGGGATAACAGATGTTGAAGAGACTGTTAATAATACAGTGAGTTATGCACCTAATTACCTCAGCGCTGCATTAAATGTTTACCCACAATGTCAATGCATCTGTGTTTCTAACTAGAACTTGCTCTGTCTGTGTGTGCATGTGTGTGTCTGTCTTCCCCCTCCCATCCCAAATTCTCTTTTATTTATCTAAAATAGGAGCTCAGGAAGTGAAATGACAACAAGCACATTAAATACTGACATGTCATGGCTCTCCAGGGAACACAGATGGGGGCTTCAGCTGCAGCAGGTGCTGTGATGATAGATCGCAACTCAAGCACAGAATTATTGTGAATCGTCTGTATGGGCCTATTGTTTAGGTGCCTCTAACTTGTTCACACGCTACACAGAGCAGTGGTGGTGCCGATGGGGGATAATTCAATTGATGCTTTTGATCTGAGAAATGAAAAGGATGTTCTCCCATCTCTTTTCTTCCATAATGCAACACTCACTTATAGCTTTCAACAACAGCTCCACAGTCAGACTGTGTTTGTGTAAGTGTGGGTGGGAGATGGGCATGGGAAATAGGCTGATTATTAGTCTCTCAAATATATTTTCTAGCCTTCCAAGGGAGCTCTGTTCATTTAATTGAATATAAAATAAATGAGTCAGGTTCTAAGGTTAACAGCTAATGTTATACATGTTGTAATCTTAAACAATATTTTTGACTGTGTTAATTAAAACTAGACTGGACAAAACAGTAAGCAATAATCCTTCCCTGGTAGGGGGATGGATAAAATGAGCCAATTGGTATTTCCCATTTAAAACTTCCATGAATTAATTGTGGAAATAGTTCAGAGCACATATCCTTCAGAGTCCTTGGAGGAACTCTGGTGTCCAGTGGCATAAAAGCCACAATCTGGCCCTAAATTAATAGGCATGGCTGAACCCTCCCCCACCCCAAATAAACCCCTTTAAATAAATAATAACACTTTTTAGTTGTGTCAGTTAATTGGTAGTTTGTAAATGAATGGCTTTAAAGTGAGAAATACCTTGGGCCATTAATTTTTTTGAAGAAACTTTTAAAGTAGCAGCATTTCAGACCAGCTCATGCTTAGTGGATATAGGAGATATGGGTTAGAGTTGGTTTCCTGAATTTTTAGTACTATGAATAGAAGAAAGATGAATGGATTGTGTTACTCAGCAGTAACCTATCTGGATATGTGGTGGGATACAGTGGGGTAAGTAATTACTGGGCGGGAGAGTGGGCAGGAGGACAGAGAGGATGGTATTGTCTGCAAGAATGGAGAAGAGAGGGCATGGGTGGAAACTAGGCTGTTCTCAATGGTAGTAGATGACAAAACTAGAAGCAATGGTCTCAAGTTGCAGTGGGGGAGGTCTAGGTTGGATATTAGGAAAAACCTTTTCACTAGGAGTGTGGTGAAGCACTGGAATGGGTTATCTAGGGAAGTGGTGGAATCTCCATTCTTAGAGGTTCTTAAGGTGCAGCTTGACGGAGCCCTGGCTGGGATGATTTAGTTGGAGTTGGTTCTGCTTTGAGCAGGGGGTTGGATTAAAGGATCTCTTGAGGTCCCTTCGAACCCTAATCTTCTATGATTCTAGGAGATCTGTATTTTTGCCATGTTAAATTTGCGTTGGTGGCAGGACATCTAGGAATAAACATCAGAAGAAAGGTCAGATGAAGAGGTAGATTTGGGAGTCATCAGCACTGAGGTTCTGTTTCAGAAGATGCAATAATAATGACACAATTTAATATTTTTCACCTCAAAAGAAACATTTAACATTGCAGGACAAAATTATAGCCCTCTACAAATATTGCATGTGGTTTCTCTTAATTTTTCCTTTAAAATTCTATTACTGCATATCCCTGTTTTGCCTGAATGATTTTAAAAATTCTTGAATAAAGAGGTGAGGAAAGATAAAGTAGCCATTTAAAAACATAGTTATTTCAAATTTCAGTCAGCTATGTAGTCCTGACCCATTGAGAAATGAACATTGGGGTGGAATTCAATCCTTCAAAGGACAAGCATGTAGTAAAGTAATCCTCTAGAAGAGTGTCTTTAATCCACCTGGCCTATACCTTAATCTAGGAAGGGAATACAGTTAGTTTGTACAGCTGGTTTAAAAAAAATCCTCATGAGCAATTGTTTAATTCCACACAATTTCAGAGTAATTCTTTAGGGCATTAGCACCAGTCCTAGAGAACTCCTTTATAATCCTGCACGGCTGTTCTTCTATTGCAGGCTACTGCATCAAGCCAATTGACTCTGTACAGTATGTGAAGATGGGACAAAGTCTCTTGCTTTGCACTTCCACTGCCAGAATTATATTTTTGAAGCTACTTTGTTGGAAAGAGGGAAATGGTCAACCTATAAAAAAGCAGAAAGAAAAGCCTCAGCTGTACACTAGTACTATAGATAAAATCTATTTGATGTTTGTGTCTTATTTCCTTATTTAGAATTCTTACAATAAAAATGAATTAGAAGCACTGACCTTTTTCTTTCCCTGGGTTCAGAGTTCCACCTTGGCTGAACATCCCAAGGAGTGGATATTTATCTCAATTATCCAAACATCTGGATGGTTCCTCATAGCCCTTCTTCCCCCACTTTCAATGGGTCCTTGTATTCCCTACCTGATATTATCTTCCTGGGAGGGAGTGAAGGTCTGCTAGCCCCAGCCAGCCTTTTCAGACACCAGTGGGATTAACCGCCTTTCTCCATAGTGCAATCTAGGAGTGGTGTTGCAGGCTCCTTCCCGCTCTCTGTCTAGCAGTAAAACAAACATTCTTATACTATTTCAGAGCACCCATTTCAAGTTCTGGCTGAACACCAGAGGTGAAAATAATATATCTTAATATTTGAGATCCTCAAAGTTCAGTTTAAATTTGGTTCTAAAACTGGGCAAAAGCTCCAAGAAGGTAGATTTGGGAAAGAGGAATTTCTTAATTTATTCAAATCAGTTTGACCATCTCTGCTTAGCCTTTGCTTATGGTAGAGAGAATAATCACAGTTTTTTTCCCTTCTGTGCCGCAGCTCTCTAAGGTTACAGAAACATTGCTGAATTAACTCATTTATTCTCTTACTGATACAGAGAATGATACCCTCCCCACTGTCCTCTTTGGAGTGGAGACTAGATTTTGAAGTTTACTTGAATGCCAGTCAAAGGGCATCTGTACAGGATAACAGAAGAGTCCTGTTGGTTGTAGTTAAAAACAGGACATTTTGCACATGTAAATAAATGTATGCTATATCTAATGCATTTCTCATTGTAAATATATGGAATGCCACCAGCATTGCTGCAGAGGCGCAGTAAAAGTCTGATACAATTGAACACACAGTGTGGGGTTATGACATTCTTCTGAAGGATTCCCATGACATATATTTATAGAATTTGTGGGTTCTGCATAAAGTCTTGCAAACAATGCTTAATTTGTACCAGGTCTTGCCACGGCACCTCTAGACTTGGCAGTTTATAGCCCCGCCACCTCTGCAGTCCACTGCATCCGTTATGAAAGTAAGAAAATTGCTTGAGCCCAGCACCAATTTCATTCCAAATTAAGCACTGCTTGCAAAAGGTACTTCCATTCCTGCAGGTTGAGAATGCGGTCCAGCTAGACTGATGCAACTGTTTTACAGGATTACCTTCTGTATTGCGTATGTTAAAATTGATTATGGCATTACAGTTATCTTTTAATCACTGACTCAGGCTAGCATTTTCTGTTCTCATGAAAGGGGCTGTTTCAGTTATTTCTAATTCAGACACAGTATTCCCTTAAGTAATTAAGTTGTGCATGATTGCAGATCTTAAACTAACCCAGAATTGTGATTCTCATTATTGCTGTGTCTAGACCGGGTTTTTTTCTAAAAATCTCCCATTACTTCTGTTGCACCAGTAGAGTTCCACTGATTCTAGCATTAGCGTAGACTGCCTGAAATAGATTTTACCACTGTGTTACCTACCCCTTTTACAGTAGGTCTCTATGACAGGGTGGTACAAACACTGGTGACCAGTCTATAATGTTCCCAGACTTGCTAACACTGATAGAGCTGAACTGGTGCTATAGTAATAGTAGGAGATTTTCAGAAAAAGCTACATGTAGACAAAGCCTTCTAGAGGAGACCCTCAGGCACTGAAATCTGACTTGATTCCTTCATCTATGTAGCACAATTCACCCACTAATTATGACTGGAGAGAGAGCAAATTATACTATCACATTTTGCAGGAACTGGATGGTTATTGGCAATGGGGGTCTTCCACTTCTAAATCACTGATCTGACTCTGTCCTACAATGGTAGCAACAAAATTTGTGCAGTTGCCTTTATGAAAGTTAAGATCAGTCAAAACTAAAAAAACCTTAAGATTAAAAACTCCAGCAATTTAAGGAAATTTGTTGATGAACTTACTGAACCAGTGCCAATTATTTTTGGAATATCATGGAAATTTGGGGAGGTACCAGAAGATTAGAGAAAAGCGAACACACTAATGCTTTTCAATAAAGGAAAGAAAATTGATTCTGGTAATTGCTCATAAATATAACTTCTATCCCTAGTACATGTAGTGGAACAAATATTCGGGGGTGAAGGGTGATAGAGAATTCAAAATCTAGAGTAACGGACATAAGCAACTAGAATAATGGACAAAATGGATTTATAAAGAATAAATCTTGCCAGACAAACGTGCCTGTATTGTTATGATAGAATTTTGAAATGAGTGAACTTAATATACATGGATTTTAGTAAAGCGTTTGGTACTGAGTCTCTTGAAATGTTGCTTAAAAATTGGCTTGGATAGGAACAATTAAGTGGAATGAAAATGAAAAGAAGGGCTGTTAAAATGGGTAATGATAAATGGGAAAATAACAAGCTGGAAGAAGGTGTCTAGTGGGATACATTGTTTCCTCTAATTTAAAAGGTCCATTGATGGCATTGTTTGGTACTGAACCTCACATCTTTTAGACATAAAAGGAACTCATGAACTGTTTGGGTTTTGGGGGAGTAGAGATTAATGATTTCCCTCCTGAAACGAAGTTGTGCTAAGTTACTGTAGAATTGTCCAAATTCAGCTTTAGAGATTTGGTACTTCTATTATTCAAAACTGTCATTTGGATCAACTCTTCCATATCTGTATGAATACAACCAAAAACAATTTAACAGTCACTGTGGAATTTCTGCAAAAAGAAGTACATATTTCACAGAGGGAGGAAATACTTAGTGATGTGAATTATCATGGCAGTTTAGCTAGATGGAACTAAAGCATACAAATGTATTGCATACTATTATGAGTGACTTGTTTGTTTGATACAATTGTTGTTAAGAAATTTCTGGAATAAAGACTTAAATTGTAGATGGTGCTGGTTATTCTTTCCTAATTAGTGATTTGTTGTTTATCTGTGTCTTTTTTTGCAAATCTGATCTAAGAAGACTTAAAGATTATGGTCACATTTGATATTGATTTGTTTCTTCATGTGCTCTAACATGTTGAATCAGTTGTTCTCAAAATGAAAGGGGAAAAAAATAAATTCAAAGACCAGTCAATAAATAATCCACTGCTTTTATCCCTTAAAAATAGCCTGTCGAGTAGGGAAGGAAACCAGAAAAGTACTAACAAGGTTTCAAAACACATGAGTTCATAAATGATACACCAGGATAATCTTATTAAATGATTCTGGCCATGTGTAGTATTTCCCCTCAGGACTAGAATTTTTGGTAATGGACAGGATCAGGAGGATTTGAAAGGACTGCATCCTCTTACGTCAGATTAGTTTGGGTTGCTTATGAAGGATTTGATTGCACTACTGGTTCTTTTAATGCAATTCTAATAACAAAAAAAATCTCCAAGTTCAGGTATTTTCTGATCCCACTTCTGCCAATCAAACTAGAAGGGTTCAGAGGGGAGAGATCTCTAACTTGCTGTGCCACCTTCACATATGTTACATGCTTTTCTAGAGACATCCCTCTGAGGCCAAATTATACAGTACCTTGCTTAAGAAAACACAGAGCTATTTACTTGGGTTGTCTTATATTGAACAAAATGTAACAGGTGGCATGCTGCCATCACATACCAGCAGATGTCCAGCAGGATGTTTGCATGAAAGTTGGTGCGGTGCTCAGCAGAATTAAATTCCACTCTCATCCTGCATCTTCTCAAAGAGGTGGTGACTGTACAGGTCTGAGTGGCAGAGCCAGCTGCAAATGTACATCAGGAGTGATTCCAATGAAGTCAATGGATTTACACCAGTTGGAAATAATTTTCCTAATAAATTGGTTAAGGTTTACTATGACTCAGTTTCTGCACGAGCATTCCTTTATTAGTCCAAAGGCCACTTGGTTGCATCTGAAATACCAATACCAGTGTATAAACACTTAGATTCTATATCCTAGGAACAATGGGGTTATAAGCATTGGCCAAAATACTTACAACACGGGCAGGCTTGGGAGATACCTTGCAAACATGGCATGACTCAAGAGCAGTAAGAAAAGCTGTGACAAAGAAACCTCTAAAACCCTTGTCTTTTTATACACTACAACAAATGAGGGATGTCATAAAACTGGTATTTCAAATTTAACACAAACAATCCTTTCTTGTGATCTCATTCTTTTTATTCACATGCTTTGGGCCTATCACTTCCGCTAACATCAAAACTCAATTTAAAACCATAGTACACCCAGGTCCTGTGCAAAATTGGTGTGAATGAGATCAGAGTCAGGCCTAATTAGATAACGAGCAAAGCAAAGGCCAGTACTACATAGGATGTGTTAGACGGCAGGATACTCTTGTAGGACCAAAGAGAACCAATGTAAGTACAGTATGTTTAGCAGTTGTTTTTGATGTTGGTTTTGTCACTAGAAGTTTCTCCTCATTCTAATAATATGTAACTCAGGAATTTGTCTGTGAAAAATTTGCTCTTTTATGGGTGAAGACTAGAAGGGCCTAAATTCAGCAGAATGCTGTAATAATATCTAACACTGATCCTGCACTGAAAACCATACAGATGGACCCCTGTGTCCACATGGTTCTCAGTTCAGGACTGGGACTTAAATTTATAAGCTTGTAGTCAGGTGTTGGTTGTCTCTCCCCCTCTGGGTCAGAGGGAGGCCACACCACCTCGCTATGTCACTGTTTATTGACCAGGGGGTGAGGGTGGAGAATTAGCTGATCAGCAGTGTAGTGAAGTTCTGGGCCTCCAGCAGGGCAGAGCAACTGAGCAATCTATAGCCCCTGTCCTCAGGCAGGGCAGGGCAAGGGAGCAGTCTATGGCCTGACATCTTGGCTCTAGTAGATGACAGGCAAATGCAGGCCTCTTGGTGTATGGTGGGGTGCTGCCACCCTAGGAGTGGGGTGGCAGGGCGGTTGAGGGGACACAGGACCACCCAACTCCACTGCATCCCAGCCCAGGGCACTAACAGTGGGGGAGCGTTCCGCCACTGGGTCAGCGGGAAATCCAGCTGTAATGCACTGACAGGGGCTCAGGCCCCAACACAGCCGACTTGCAATTGGCTGCCACTGGGCTACTTCCTACCCTCTCCTCGGGGTGTACCTGGCTCCACAGGGCCCCCTCGGTTACTCTGGGGTACGTGGCCCGCAGCAGTCCTGGCTTTTCCCCTGCAGGCATAGGCTCTCTGGTGGGCAGGGCATCTCTGGGCTCATCTGCAAAGACAGCAGCCAGGAGCGAGCCAGATGCATCTATCTCCCTCACTGTCTCTGTTCTAACTGAGCTGCCTTTTATACTTCCTATCCTGCCTACCCACTTCTGGTGGGAGGGGCAAGGTTTGTCCAGCTCTGCCCATTTGGGAGGGTGGCTTCTTCCTCTCTGGCTTGGAGGGAGGCCACGCTGCCACACTACAAACCTACATGAGCCCCTGTGGAATTATATCTCTTCTCTAGTTAAAATATACTGATATTATTTTAAGGTCCTGTATCTTTGTTGGTGGGGATCAGCCCTCTCTTGCTGTTAAAGAGAGTTCCAAAAAGCTAATGTATCCACTGATTGTTTTCTGATATATGTGTTGAACCATAACCTGGGTTAAAATCATAAATGTTCTAAAGTGGATGAAAGGTGGCAGGAAGATCATGTTATTTAAAGTAATTAAAAGAAAACACAGAATAGTGACTGAAATGATGTGAACAGACTTTGTTTGAGCTAAAAACCTGTGAAACAGGGACTTTCAAGGCTTCTAATACAATGCCATCATGACCAGAGCTGGTAGATTTTTTCTCCCCTAACAAAATGGAAATTTTCTTACAAAAATTTTGGTTTACAATGACCAAGAACCAAAATTGTTTGGTTTTGAGGTTTACAGTTCTATTAAAAATGTTAACAAAAATGGAAAGTTATCATTTCCTTAGAAAATAAAACATTCAGCTTTGTTGCTGAAAGCTGGTAGGGAAATGTATTTTAAGATGAGCGGAAAAGACCATATATAGACTATCAAATTTGTTTTGATTGACCTGTTTTAACAGGACAAGGTTGCCAATCTCTTTGGACGTATATGGGGAATACATGGCAACTTCCTGTAGGTGGCAGGGAACTTTCAACCATACAATATGTCACAGCTTTGTGCAGACCTTGCTCTGGAAGGACATCAGTCAGTTGTGAATGAATCACACATACTACTAAGATAATAAGGCCTGGGCAGAGCCAGGTCACTTTTTCTAGGTCTAGGTCTGGGTCTCTCAGGCAGACTCCCAGGTGCGGACCTCATGTCTACCACCCTTCCTTGGAACGGGCCAACTGCTTCAACTGCTTCAGGCCAGCTGCTTCAAACCTTGGAACCAGTGCCTTGGCACTCCCAAGCCCCTCAGTTGCTTATGCCTGTTCTCTCAGAGTTCCACCTCACTATGGGTGTGCTGAAGTTCTAGTTAACCCCTTCAAGGACATTGTAGCAGACAAGCAAAGAGCATAATCTCAGGAAAGGAATTTCTTAACCACAGGCACTTTACTTTGAAACAGCACTAGAGAGTTACAGATCTTTGGAAAACAAACAGTCCTGCACAAAGCCGATCAAGTCTGATCTCCACCCTACTGTGACTTCTGGGTTTGGCAGTATCCTTAGGATAGGTAACCCTTCTTGCCTCCTTAAAATAGTCTTTCTGCATGTGAGACTGACTGTCTCTTGCTTAGAAAAGCACCTGTGTTTTAAAACAGTCTCTATCCCCCTTTGGCTTTAGCTAGGAGAGTTCTGACCTTTCCTTTCTCCCAGTCCCTTAGCCACCACTAGTTTCTATATCAAGAGTCTTCAAAGACAATGGTCCTCGTGGTACAAAATCCATTGTTCTAGTAGAGAAATCATCCAATAGCTTCTCAGACATAGTCTTTCCATTTGGTATCAAGTCCCTGCTACAAAATCAATGCCCTAATCCACAATGGAGTTTGCAATACAATAGGAAGGCTACAATACAAAGTGCCACCCCTGAAACAAAATAGCATTCACAAATAGCATATTACCATTATGGTCCCATGGATATGTCCCCCCAAACAGTTCCTGAGACAGGAGTCTTAAAGTTCCTATTATTAGCCCTTCCCTACTGAGTCACATACTGTATCTAAATGCAATGGTGCATTAGATTGTTTTAAAGTGTGTCCTTTCAACTGATTTAGATAAACCAGTGCAATATCCCTGTGTGGGAACTCTTAAATCAATTTAAACCTTGATTTAACTTGATTTGGTTTTAATCCAATTTTAGCTATAACTGGCGCAACTATGTGTGTAAACATGGTTTCAGTTTTCTTTCCCCACATTATTCTTCCTACCTCTTTGCCTTTTGTTTGATAAAGATCCAGCTTTGCCAGCCTAGAAAAATCTAACCTTACAACACTTCGTTGTGACTGGTTTGATCAGCAGCTCTTGCCTGCTAGGATTGGCTAACTGTGTCATGGCCTGTGTGATGTACTGTGTGACCTTCCAGTAATGAAGCTGTTAACATAAGAGACACATACTGTATTTTCTTCTCTCAAGAAAAAAGAAAATTGCATTTTAACAATAAAATCTAAGAGCTACCACCTAAAGCTAGCACTCTTTCCCCTCAAGCGCATTTGATGCCATTTGAGAGACTTTCAAGACAGGGGTTTCCCCTTTTGAAATACTCTGTGAAAAGTTGAGGCCCTCTCCAATGCTTTTTAAAGTACATGAGAGTCTTTTCATTGATTTCAATGAGTGTTGGATCAGGCTCCTAAAGAGAGGAAGTTTGAAATAAAGATGTACTTGAATTTTTTTTTTGTCAAATTTTTTCACTAACTCCTTTTTCCCCCATCTCTCTTTTTCTTTGCTTTTGGTCTGTTTAATATGTGTTCTTGTTTGGTGTACAACAAAGACAACCAAGTTCCTGGCACCAGAGCCTTAAGCCTAAATTATTTTTAAAGTTATGACAGACAGAAAGGTAGATAATATGATAACTTAATTATAACCTCCTAAACTCTACTGAACCATTGCAACAGTTGCTATTTCCTGAACAAAAATGTTGTCTTGCTATGTGAATTAAGAAGTCCTATTTGGAAGAACTTCCTTCTAAGCATCAAAACTGTAAGCTCTTTGGGGCAGGGACCATCTTGTTGTTGCGTGTTTGTACGGTGCCCAACACAATGGGGTTCTTGTCCATGATTTGGGGTTCCTAGGCACAACTGCAATACAAATAATAATTCAGAAGGAAAAGCTTCCAGTTCAAACTCATTAAATCTTCCTGTTTTTATTTATTTAATATTGCTGTTCCTTGTTGCCAGAAATCCTACATCTGAGAACATTCTCACCATGCATGAATGTGATTCCAGGAACTGTGTTCAAGGCTTAAGAAATGGGAAGACATGTTAGTACTAAAACTAAAATGAAGCCTATTGTAGTGCAGGCAGAGACCATCCATGTTTTCCTATACAGCTTCAGATTCTGTGCATGACTAAACCATATTTTCCTAAAGTTTGGCTCGACTGTGTACCTTCTTCAGTACTTGTCACAACTGGAAGGGGAATAATAATGTTTATGTGCATTGTTTAAAAAAATATTTGTGACGTGCTGTAACTAGGCAGGCTACAGTGGAGCAAGGCTACTCAATATAAAGATAACCTTATTCAGCCCTAATCTCACAGATGGAAGAGCTGGTTTTAATGAACTGAGCATGTCACTTCAATAAATCATATTTTGTCAGACTCAAAAGAGAAAAGTGTGTAATTTTGGCTTGATACAACCCACAGTGTCAGCAAAAGTAGAGTAATTATCTCTGACTGATTTTGTCCAACAGCAGATTAGGAATCACAGCATGCTGTGATTACACGTTACAGATATCATCAGATTTGTTTTCTTGTATCAGCAAAGATGGAATGATTTCCAAGCTCCGTTTAAGAAGTGAGCTTTTAAATAGTTTGTTAGACTGTGAAATGTAGCCACAACATGGTTTATGGGGGAAAAAAGTAATTAACTGGCTTCTATATCATAAGTTGCATAGTTTCCCTGTGTCTTCAAAGTGTGGGGAGAAATTTTTTTTTTAAAATGAAGATGATACATAGAAGATCTAAGAGTGTAGGCTGCAAATTAGAGAGTGATGTCTAGAAAAGGAAAAATGAGTTATAATGTTTAAACAATATTAACAATGGCTCATCATGGAATTTCAGCAATTTCTTGTGCATTAAACCTTTATTGTAACAGTTGAGTTGTTGAGTTAACTGCTGCTCTCATGTACTACAGCCTCCAGAAGTTCTGACATGGCCTCCTGTGATGGAGTACACTCAGCATTCTAGAAACACTCTGGGTGAAGTCAGCAGGACATTAGTGGACAGTGTCTCTCCTCAGGGCACCCCCTCACCAGGGCAACTGCCTCTTGGCTCTGACCTCAGAGCATTCAGCACCTCTCTTCCACCATGCGCTCCCCACGGTGAGTCCCCCTGGTGGGACACCTGGGGGAGCCTTACACCCCCCCAAAGGGGCCATGCACCTCATCTCATAGTCAGAAGTGATTCTCAGCCAGCTTGGAAACAGCAAGGTTTATTAGTCTTCAGGAATGCAGCTTAGAACTGACCTTGTTAGCACAGAAATCAGGAAGTTACAGCAAAGACCATCTCGGGGAGTTCCAAAGCCCCCATGGGCTCTTCTCCCTGGGATCCCCCACAGGGGACTGCCTCCTTCCAGCTGCCCGGCATCAGATACACCTCATCTGGGAACTCCAGCTTCTGTAAATACTGTTGGCAGAGTGTGGAGGTCTGGCAACACTGATCTTGGACTGTGTCCTGGAGTTAGGTTCCTTTTGGAGCTGTTTATATAGTTAAAACTTGGGTCCCGCTTAGCTATACCTTAACCAATCATTTTAAACTAAAGCACTACAAAACACCAGTCCTAGCCCATCACAAAACAGTTCTTTAGCCAGTCATATACCACCACCTTAGTTGATTTAAATATTGTACAATTACTTATGCAACAGACAAAAATCATTAAGACAAACAACAGAAATGGGTACCATAAGACAAACAATACGGAAGTGTATATTTTACAACCACAACTGTCGATAGGTGATTCCTTGCCAGACAGAATGCTATCAAACAAAGTTTTCTTTAAACATCTTGAGATCTGTTTTTTTATCTGGTGGAGGTGGGTACTATTGGGACAGTAGCACCTTCTGAACAGGCTGTCACTACATTGTTTGATGTAATTTAGATGGGGATGTGAAGATGTGACTACATGCTTCTTAGCTTATGGCTGCTGTCTCTCCTAATATGGCTGTTACTGCTTAGCCAAAAAAAACAAGGCCTCGGACCTTACAAACAGGAGCAGGCACAGTGGTGGACTTGAGCATTGAGAATGGGGATGGCACGTGCACAGTCTGGTCACACATAGGAGCTGTGAGGGGACAGAATGTGCTCAGTGTCAATGGAATTTTTGGTGATTTTAGCTGCTAAAATACCATGTGCAAACTGTGATTCCCTCCCACCTCCACACACACACAGCCTAATAAGTTGGCCAAATATGGATGGATTTTCATGGGGATGGCAAGAGACACATTCCTGACACAAAGACCCATAGACTCTAAGGTCAGAAGGGACCAATATGATCATCAAGTCTGACCTACACAACGCAGGCCACAGAAACTCACTCATCCACTCCTGTAATAGACCCTTGACCTATGACTGAGTTATTAAAGTCCTCAAATCATGGTTTAAAGACTTCAAGGTACAGAGAATCCACCAGCAAGTGAGCCGTGCCCCATGCTACTGAGGAAGGCGAAAACCCCCCCGAGTCTTTGCCAATCTGTCCTGGGGGAAAATTCCTTCCCAACCCCAAATAGGTGGTTAGTTAAACCCTGAGCATGTGGGCAATACTCACCAGCCAGACACCCAGGAAATAATTATCTGTAATAACTCAGAACCCACTCCATCTAACATCCCTTCACAGGCCATTTGCATATCTACTACCAGGAGTCAAAGATCAGCTAATCGCCAAACTAGGCTGTCCCATCATACCATCCCCTCCATAAATTTATCAAGCTCAGTTTTGAAGCTAGCTAGGTTTTTTGCCCCCACTGCTCCCCTTGGAAGGCTATTCCAGAACTTCACTTCTCTGATGGTTATAAACTTGCATCTAATTTCAAGTCTAAACTTCCTGATGGCCAGTTTATATCCATTGGTTCTTGTGTCCACATTGGCAGTGAACTTAAATAATTCCTCTCCCTCCCTGGCATTTATCCCTCTGATGTATTTATAGAGAGCAATCATATTTCCCCTCAACCTTCTTTTGGTTAGGTTTTCAATTCTGCGGATCATCCTAGTAGCCCTTCTCCGCAATTCCAGTTTGAATTAATCTTTCTTAAACACGGGGGACCAGAACTGCACACAGTATTCCAGATGAGGTCGCACCAGCGCCTTGTATAACAGAAATAACATCTCCCTATCTCTACTGGAAATACCTCATCTGATGCAGCCAAGGACCACATTAGCTTTTTTCATGGCCACGGCAGCTCATAGTCAACCTGTGATCAACCAATATGCCTAGGTCCTTTCCTCCTCTGTCACTTCCAACTGATGCATCTCCAGTTTATAGCAGAAATTCTTGTTATTAATCCCTAAATGCATGACCTTGCACTTTCCACTATTAAATTTCATCCTATTTCTATTACTCCAGTTTACAAGCTCATCCAGATCTTCATGTATGACATCCCGATCTTTCTCTGTATTGGCAATACCTTCCAGCTTTGTGTCATCTAAAAACTTTATTAGCACATTCCCACTTTTTGTGCCAAGGTCAGTAATAAAAAGGTTAAATAAAATTGGTCCCAAGACCGATCCCTGAGGAACTCCACTAGTAATCTCCCTCCAGCCTGACAGTTCACCTTTCAGTATGACCCATTGTAGTCTCCCCTTTAACTAGGTTTTTAATCAACTTTCAATTTTCATATTAATCCCCATCTTTTCCAATTTAACTAATAATTCCACATGTGAAACCATATCAAATGCCTTACTGAAACCTAGGTAAATTAGATCCACTGCATTCCCTTTGTCTAAAAAATCTGTTATCTTCTCAAAAAAGGAGATTAGGTTGGTCTGGCACAATCTACCTTTTGTAAAGCCATGTTGTATTTTATCCCAACACCCTGCCAAATTTCAATTCCCTGCTCCAAAGCATAGGGGCACAAGAGTTATCCAAAGGAAAAGTCACTAGAATTTTTTATCATGGGCAAAACATTTTTTTCCTCTAGCCTCATTCTTGAAACAGCTGAACAATTTTTGCTGAAATTTTCAAAAAAATTCAGCCTGAGACAGACACCCAAGGAAAATGTCATCCCAAGCAGTTAAAGTTGTAACAATGTCATAAGCAGCTGAAAACAGGTACTTATAATGGGAAGTGTTGGGCAACCTTAATAATATGCATTGTTAATGGCTCTACCAATAATAATAACGGATCTAAAGAAGCTCAAGTTTTCATGTTATTCAATTCAGGATTTTGTGGTGGGTTGAAATGGGCTGCAACTCCTTTGTACATATGAACATATTATGCCAGTTAAACTGAAAAAAGCGAAGAAAAATACTTTTAAATTATATTAAGAAGAGAGAGTGAGAGAGGGAGCTTGGAGCAGTAGGATTGTTTCATTCTTATTTATGATGGCAGCTTGAAATTTCAGCGCCATTCTGCCTGTGGCATTTAAAACCTTTTTATGTCCTGAGGCAATTTAACAACTGAAATTGAAGTGAGATGTTGCTGGTGCACATAATTTGTAAGAAAGGAAAAAATTGCTAAGTCTCCGTTTTTAATTAGATAAAAATGCATACTGTTTAATTTGCTTTACATTGTTTAGTAGGCACTTGCAGCAGCCAGCTTGTGGGTTCTGCTTTTATAGTAGGTGGAGACATTCTAGGTTAATTATATGTATTATTTTTATTGGCATGTGTATGAATCTTTGATGCTGATTTAAAAAAAAAATTAGTTAGACAAATGTAAACAAGTCCGAATTTGGAACCATATATCTGACCAACCCACACCATTTCATTTGAGATGGCTCCAAGCGGCAAAATTTGAATTCAGGTCAAGACTTCTCCCAAGGTAGCGTGGGTTCAGGTCCAGTGTTCTTGTAGCTCATCTCCAGTTCCTATAGTATCATAATTAAGACTTCTTGTTAACTTGCTCTCGGAATCTTCAGATCTGTCCATTAATTATGCCATCATAATTAGGAATGAGAGACATCAAAGCTAAGATATGGACTGTCATATCTAGAATTGGTCAGAAGCTCACAAGCTGACTGCTCTTAGGATCTTAGAATACAGTGCAGCTTGATTGAACCTATATCAGGCACACCACGCACAGGACCTACTCCTCATTCAGTGGATTCTTTTTAGAATTGTCATATATGCAACCCCACCTGCCTGACTCTTTCAGGTCAAACTGCCTTTTCTCTGCCTTAAATCTTTACCCCCCACCACCGTTTCCCCACTCTTTATATATGACACCCAGTAACTAGTTATACAATAAGACCGGGGACTTCATGGAATATGCTTATGAGAGTCTGATGATATGATTAGAAGGGATGTGTTTTTAAAGGGTTGGCTTTATGCAACAACTGCTAAACATCCCTTCAAGCCATTACTGACTTGAATAAAGCTAAAGTCAAAAAGATTTAATTGAAAGTTTAGTGCTTTCATAGTAAAATCAAAGAACCCCGGCTATATTTCAGTGTGTCCTTTGTTATTTTGTTTGTCTTTAAGGCAGTAACTGAAATTTTGGGCAGGCAGATCTATGAACCTGACTGTCTACTTTTTCAGTGAAACTTGCTGCTGAATGGCTCAGTCAGTCATAGTGCTATGACCTGTGCCATAGCTGCTGGTGTCTAACACAGACCGGGTCTGCTGCAAGAATATCAAGGGAGTCAGGATTTGGATCGTGCTGCCCAGTGTCATGGAAGGGAGTACTATTGTCCTACCATATGTTCTAGTATGTGGTGACACAGCATCACAGCACACACACTAAAACACTGAAACAGTGATTGTTACAGAGGACGGTGTCTAAAAGCCTAGCTGAAAGACTTATCTATATACTTACCACATGGCCTCTATTGTTGAAGTCTCTAAACACCTCATAATCATTATCCTTGTAACTCCCACCTCTAAGGTAGAGACACATTATCCTCATTTTACAGATGAGGAACAGAGGTACAGGATATTCTAAGTGACTTGTTCACCCAGGAAGTCTGTAGCTAAGCCAGGAATGGTACCCAGATCTCCTGAATCCCAATCCTGTTCCATAATCAGTAGACCATCCTTTCTACCCTCATGGATGTCCAGTTGCATCTATAATGCCTTCCCTTTTGATTCAAACGGCAATACCATTCGCATTTCTATAACTAATGGTCTGTCACCATTTTATCTGGGTCCTGATTTTGAGATTTGATAGCATGGGCCTAAATCATTTCTGCCCCCATTCCACTTTTCTTTTCCCTCCATCTTTTCCCCCCAGAAGCATTTATTTTAGATATACAGATTCAAAACCCAATTTCAATGTAGCTTTAATTTAAATAAAAACAAAGAGGTTTTAAAGTTAATAGTTTAGGAACTAATCCTGTGATCATTTGTGAGTGGGGATAGTACTTACTACTGTGAGTAGTTCCATCGCTACAACAATTAACTTCAACTTCATGCAGATCCAGCTTCTTTTGCTACTCAAGTCACAACATGGTAGAGGGCAGGACTGCTAATAAGTGGCAAAGGAAAGGAAAGGAATGCACACCCAAAATACAGTTATCACACCATCCTGTTCAGTTTCTGCAGTTCTGATCTGGAGGTAGGCTACTGATGGAAACCCTGAAACCTAGCATGGTTTTGAAGAGACACTTCTAGAAAATATAGCTTGCAGTGAACACCATTAAACTAAAGAATCAGAGCAGCATTGTATAGGGAAAGATATTCATACTGGTCCATTTCTCCAGCCCCATAGATCATCTATAAGCATAAGGAAAGATAATTTGGCTAATTGTAAAGTATCCTACTGTAGTATAATGTTTTCATGAGTGGCAGCAGCTAGTTTTGAGAAGCATGCTTCATCTTTTTTTTTCTGACCAGTTCTGGATTGCAGGGATCACTTTCCAAATGATCAATAAACAGATCCTCTTCCCACGCCAGAAGTGCTTTCTTCCTTCAAATGTACACTTTTAAAATGTACACTATCTCTGGCAGTTTTCATACTACACTTCTGTTCCACAAGATCTTTACCGAACAAAAATTTGCATGTTTATACTCTAACATAGCATCAGTGATTAAACCCAGGGGTACTGAGATGGTAACGTGCACTCAGAAATGAAACTTTTTGTGTGTGGTGCTATTGTTTTGTATGAAACTCAGAATATACATCATGCCACTAGATGACTGCTGCTTTGCTTGGCATAAATCATACACAGGAGCAGTTAAAGATGCTGCTAAGTCAGCGTATGTAGTTCCAAAGCAAAAAACAAACAACTCCCTCTCCTTTTTGCCAGCCAAAACTTGTGAGTCATTGTCTGATAAATACTCAGTGAGCACATTCTGCCAACTTGCGAGTCTCATGAGAGCCAGCCAGGTAATAGGACCAATCCCAAGGGAGTCAGTCAGTCAGTCAACCAAGCACCTGGACCAGCTTCGGGGAAGCCAGCAATCCATACCAGGGGAAATGCTCACACTCAAGAGAAGGCAACTTGTTAATATTGTAGTTCATTATCATAGCTGATTCTATAGTTAGCAAAAGAAAGTTATGCTGGAGGACTCGCTGCACAATTTATTTTTTTAATTAATGTTCCTCATACAGAAGATCAGCAAATGCTCTATAGTGAGGATCAATTAAATGCCAGGGAGAAAAGGCAAATATTGAGGCAAAATGTAAAGTGATAAAATGACTCAATGCCTTCCTGGAATCCAGGACGCTGTGTATGTGGTAAGTCAGGCAGATTGATTGGTATTGTGGAAGGTTTTCACAGTTAGCTGAGTGACTCAGGTATTTCAGTATTCATCCTAGAGAGACAAGGTTGGTGAGGTAATATCTTGTATTGGACCAACTTTTGTTGGGGAGAGAGAGAAGCTTTCCATCTTACACAGAGCTCTTCTTCAGGTCACTTTCTGTAAACTCAAAAGCTTGTCTCTCTCACCAACAGAAGCTGGTCCACAAATGATATTACCTCACCCACCTTGTCTCTCTAATATCCTGGGACCAGCATGGCTTCAAGAACACTGCATACAGTATCCATCCTGTAATTTGAACCACAAACAGGAAAAAGATTAGATATAATGATTCTTTCTCTTATCCTCAGTAATCTTCCCTCAGAGCTAAAAGGATGGCATTCCAAACAAAGCAGAAGGAAGAGAGGTAACTCAGCTGTATACATTGGCAACCACCAAAATCTATCATAATACCCATCCTCCACACATTATACATCTGTCATTGTTTCCGCTTGTTTGTTAATAGTTTAGTGAGAGAAGACAATCTTTCCTAGTGGACTCAGGTGAGCATGTAGCTGTTTCACAAGTGGTGGTCAAGGCCTCTCCCAGTGTCATTAGCATGTCATTTTGGGGATCAGCCCTGGTTTGCTTTTTCTCTTTTCCCTTCTGAC
The DNA here is from genome assembly GCF_026122565.2 of Emydura macquarii macquarii. Lineage (NCBI taxonomy): Eukaryota > Metazoa > Chordata > Testudines > Chelidae > Emydura > Emydura macquarii. The sequence continues at coordinate 8,051,155 of NW_027131400.1, read as the reverse complement.
TCCACTTTTTCATGGCTAGAAAGGCTACCCCAGTCTTTCTTGGTTTTTTTTCTGTGAAGTAAAATGCACGGGCTTCACAGAGGGCAGCACTAGCATTACATATTGGAAGCAGGCGCTATAGGGCTACATCCTCAGCTTGTGTAAAGCAATATAGGAATGACTTAGAGCTACGCTGGTTTGCATCAGCTGAGAATCTGGCCTTTAGAGTATTAAATCTGCCCACTCTTTAGAATTGTATTGCTGGTTGTGATTTTGTGGCTCTGCGGTAGAGGAGATGGAGGACCTCATGGTCGACCTCACACCCACAGGAAAGCAAAAATTTCTCCCTCTCCCTTTATGCGATCAAGTTCAGATATGACTTCCTGTTGTTATGTTCCAATCTCTGCCCTCTTATTTGGGGGACATTCTGTACCATAATATAATATTTTTTATTGTATGTCAGATGTTTTTTGGTCCTAGACTTCTTGACTCTCTACAGTTTTATATTTACCTTTCTAAAGGGAGTCATGTCTGCTTAACGTCAACATCAATTTGGGCAGAAGAATTTGACATTATCCAAGGTTTTCCAAAGTGTACCTTAGGCTGGAAATGAAATTGCCACAGCAGATTCATGTTTGAGGCCAAAAGATGCTGAGTTCCCTCACTTGGGGAACTGTGCTCAGGCCCTGTGCAGGAAATGCATGTGTGTATGGGAGGGAGGGGGGTGTTCTCCTTGTACTCTCTTCCCCCACCATAGCAAGAAGCTTGACTTAAGTATTCGATTCCACATGCCCTTCTACGTGACCTTCAGTGAGCTGCATGTTGGCAGAACATAGGCCTGCCAGGAGCTCCATTAAAGTCAATGAGGCTCTGTGAGGGAAGACAGATGGAACTGTGCAGAACCACTTGCAGGATGGGGACCTTTATTTGCTACCTGCCTAAATTATTGATTATAGGAAACCTTTCTAATACAGCTTCTCCTGCTCTCTTACAGTTTACTTTATGTTAAAATATATTGGTGGAAATATGTCTGTTATTCCCATTAAAAAATCCAAGTTGATTCAATTCATCCTCACCAGAAAGAGTCTGTACAAGATGATCACTGCTGTAATTAGCAGAATAACCAAAATGGTGAATGGGTACATATAATGTGTATTTTGCAGCTCTGCAATAATATTGCGTTATGCATTGCTCATATTACCGCAGTGCACAGACACCTGAAAAAAGACTATATCCTCCTTGTGTCATAAACTGTATATACTGGTATCATGAGAAAGTCCCTGCTCCAAAGCAATTATAAACAAAACTGATAAGACAGATCTTTTCTGCCAAGGCTGGGAGAAAACAAATACATAGAAATGGCCATACTAGACCAGTCCAATGGTCCATCCAGCCTAGTATCCTGTCTTCTGATAGTGGCTAGTGCCAGATGCTTTAGAGGAGATCAATAGAACAGGGCAATTATTGAGTGATCCAGCCCCCCTCGTCCAGTCCCAGCTTCTGACAGTCAGAGGTTTAGGGACATCTCCAGTGCATGGGGTTGCATCCCTGACCATCTTGGCTAATATCCATTGATGGAACTATCCTCCATGCACTTATCTAATTTTTTGAATCCAGTTATACTTTTGGCCTTCACAATACCTCTTGGCAAAGAGTAACACAGACTGTGTGTTGCATGATGAACTTCTTTATGTTTGTTTGAAATCTGCTGTCTGCCTATTAATTTCATTGGGTGACCCCTGGTTCTTGTTTTATGTGAAGGGGTAAATAACACTTCCTTATTCACTTTTTGCATACCATTCAAGATTTTATAGACCTCTATCATATGCCCCTAAGTCATTTCTTTTCTAAACCTAACAGTCTCACTCTTTTTAATTTCTCCTTGTACAGAAGCCGTTCCATACCCCTAATCATTTTTGTTGCCCTTCTTTGAACCTTTTCCAATTCTAATATATCCTTTTTGAGATGGGATGACCAGAATTTCATACAGTATTCAAGGTCTGGGCGTATCATGGTTTTTATAGTGGCATTTTGATATTTTCTGTCTTATTATCTATCCCTTTCTTACTGGTTCCTAGCATTGTGTTAGCTTTTTTGACTGCAGATGTTTCTGAGAGCTATCCACGAGGACTCAAAAATCTCTTTCTTGAGTGATAACAGCTAATTTAGAACCCGTCATTTTGTGTGAATTATTGGGATTGTTTTTTCCAATACGCATTACTTTGCACTTATCAACTCTGAATGTCATCTGCCATTTTATTGCCCAGTCACCCACTTTCATGAGATCCCTTTGTAACTCTGTAACTGTAGCTCAGTGACAATGCGATTTCTGGGAACTGTAACTTTTTAGTCATCTTTGAACTTAACTATCTTGAGTAACTGTATCATCTGCAAACTTTACCACCTGAAAATCCAGATATGCCATATCAACTTGATTGCCTTTGTACACATGCTTGGTGACACCCTCAAAGAATTTGAATAGATTGGTGAGGCATGATTTCCCTTTACAAAAGCCATGTTGACTCTTCCTCCAACATATTGTGTTCATCTGCGTGTTTGATAATTTGTTTGATAATTTGTTTGATAATTTGTTCTTTACTATGGTTCCAAACAATTTGCCTGGTACTGTAGTTAAGCTTACTGGTTTGTAGTTGCCAGGATCGCCTCTGGAGCCTTTTTAAAAAATTGGCATCACATTAGCTATCCTCCAGTCGTCCAGTATAAAAGCTGATTTAAATGATAGGTTACATACCACAGTTAGTAGTGTAAACCTACAGCCTCAGGTGTATCTTGCTGTTTATAAGGAAAAAATGGAATTCATACCATTAAAGGGGCTTTTATGATGGAAAAGAGCATCTATCATAGATTCTGGTATTGATTATATTATAGCAGTTTGTGTTGATGTTCCACTCATAATTTCTTTACCATTAGTTATTAAATTAAATTGTACTTTACCATATTCATGATAATTACTTACTGTCCTGTAATAAATATACACTCACTGATCCTTTTTCTAGCAGTGGCCACATCTCTCTCATGCTTTACAGTGAGTTGCCATGGCATCATTTGTTAAGGCTTTGTTAATAATGCATTTTAATAAATTCTTTATAAGTTACGAAATGTAGCTGCATGTTCTGGGACCATCACAGTTACGAATAAAGCATTTATAAATAGCTTTTTAAGAACACTTTGTCAGGCTCTCAGAATATTTGTGCTTTTAGAAAACACTTTAAATACAGCTAAATAAATAAAATAATGAATTAATCTTCTCATTGTGTTTGGAAAGTAAAAATATTGCCATTTATAGCTGGGGAAACCAACACTAAGTGACTTACTCAAAGTCACACAAGTCCAGAGCTAGGAATAGAAGATGGATCTCCTGGAATCCAGGCTAGCATTTTAGTCACAAGACTCATCCTTCCTCTGAATGGAAAACATTACTAATTTTTAAATATGCAAGGAAAGTTTAATTCTTTAGCTGAAACAAGCAGCTCTGCAGCAGATGGCTAATTGGAGTTCTCCACCTTTGCACTTTGAAGACTGACCAGAAAGCAACTGTAGAGGTAAGCATAAATTTGCTGCAATAGTTGATCCATGCTCTGCTGTAGAGGTGCTTTATTTGATACTCCCTTGATCATGAAATGCAGCTGGTTATGCTGTATATTACAGAAGGTAAATCTGACTGAATTTAAAATAAGACTGTTGGACCAGTAGGTGCCTTCCACAGGACAAGTAGGGAGCCTGTCTGACCTGTAACACTTATTGTGGATAATGCTTAAAAATTATGCAAGTCTTACATGCACTTACTGTGTTTGCAAAATATTGGAAATCTTTAGAACAGATATTGTCATGGGATTTTGGCACTTCTGCAATGAGCCCCAAATTCCAGGTAAAACCCAGAAATGCTGTTATGTGGAAATGAAATAATAAAAGGGTTTCAAATACATTTGCTTATTTATTTTTTTAACTTTGAGTTTTGGGCAAAAATCTGGCTCGATTCTTATTTTATCCAAATCAGTTCCCACAGCATGATCATAAATTCTTTCATCCATATTCATTGTTCAATGTTTGGCCTTAGTTTTTCACTTTGTTTAGTGGTGGAGTAAAAGGAAAAAGACTAAAGAACAGTAGGTTTATGATGATCAATATTAATTTTTGTTATTTCCATACGTACAATTAATTGTAAATTAATACAGCATACTTCTTATAGATGGCCAACACAGGCTCTAAATTTGCCATGTTTCACAATTTCTTTGCAAATAGGTCTGAGAGCCAAATTCAAAGGTGGATCCAAGTTGGTATAATTTACATCTTCCAGCTTGTTCAATTTACGTTACAACAAATTATGCCTACTTCACCCTCCATCTTACCCATTGCCTCTGAATTTGGCTCGTTGAATGTAAAGGAATCCAAGTTGAGCTTACATTTTCTTACAACAGCTTCTAGCTCTTGGGTGTGTAGATTACACCAGCATAGACTCCCTTACACATCACTAACTGGGTATAAAGAGTCTAAGTGAGTCTTAGCATAAGGGACTTCAAGTTCCAGCATCTTACCCACTGTCTCTGAATGTATTGTATAGACATGAGCTGGAGCTTCTAAGTTCAGCTTTGAATCCAAACATTTTCTCTTTCTTGAAATTACTGTGATCTCCTGGGAGCCATAGGACTAGGGATGGTGGGGTTAAGCTATTTTAAAGCTATTTAATTTTTCATACCATACACATCACTTTGGTATCAAGTGCTTTATTCAAAGGAGTCTGTGGAACAGGTTGGACAAACACCTGTCAGGGATGGTCTACATTTACTTGGTCCTGCCTTAGCACAGGGGGCTGGACTTGATGACTTCTCAAGGTCCCTTCCAGACCTACAATTCTGTGATTCTATGATTCTATTCCAAGAGGGCTATTTCTTGCCCCCAGTTGGCTCCCTGGGGTGCTAAATCCTACTAACTTCCTTCCCAAAGGAACAATCCAATGGAATGTCTGAAAGGGGATTTTGTGCTAAATCCTACTAACTTCCTTCCCAAAGGAACAATCCAATGGAATGTCTGAAAGGGGATTTCAATAGGAGCTGAGGTGCTCAGTATATCTCAAAAGGTGCTTGACACCTGGCAGGTTTTAGCCTATAATAAACAAGCAGCGGTTTGGATTAAAATCAATACGTCCTGTAAAGATTTCCCGCAGTCAGTGCAGTCTTTGTTCCATTAGCTTTCTCTTCTGATGTCTGCCCACAGAACCAACAATATATCTGCTCAGGCAACTACTAAATAGCTTTTGTGTCTACAGTCTGACCTTAAGTGAGACAACTTTCTTGACTAGCTACAGCAGCAGCATGAATTATGAGTACTCAAAACTACTCACTGGTAAATTTAATGCAATATCAATAAAGCAAAAATAGTTAATGTTATCAAAAAAAGAGAAGGCCAAGAAAGTACATTTTTTCCTGATATTAGAGCAGAAGATGTTTTGATTTGGCTTGGTGCACTGAATTGAAGGTTTTATTTCTGACCTAAGCAATCTTTAACAGCTTTCTCGGCAAGTGAACCAAGGAGATCAACTGTCAATAAAATAGTCCCCTTGAAGACTAAATGTGTTCAGAGTTAACATTCAGTGGTGGGTCTGATGAATGTGGGAATTTTGGAAATACGTTTTTATTCCTGTGCATGCCTCAGTTTCCCATTGTTCTTTGCACTGCTATGCATGGAGTGTAAATGGTTAAAAAGTTGTTCTTGGGACAGAGCAGGAGATCTGATGTGTTGGGTAACATAACTGTCTGTGATGGTATGAACAGGTAATAAAAGGACTAGTAGAAACCAACGCATATCAATGGAGGATCTGAAAAGACAATGGAAACCCCAATGGCCAAGACATTCTCACCTCATGACTAACAACAAAGATGAAGAAGATTCCTCCCACTTCTCTGTAGGGAAGCAGAGCAGACCAGAGCTGAGCCCCAGAGCAAAGGAGAAGGGTGCCAGGTGATTGGGTTAAAAGCTGACCTTTGACGAGATACAGTTTCCTCTTACTGGAAACTGAAAGGGAGACAGTGTAAAAATGGATTCTATGGTGGCATGGCTAGATAGAGCCCTGGTGTTGGCCTGTCTGAATTGTCTTAGCCCTTGCTTCTCTATACTAACAAAGAACTTCCTAATGTAGTATTCCAGTTGACCAATAAACCCTACTCTTTTTTTTGAAAAGGCTTTCTGGTGTCACAGCAAATATTTGCTGAGGTGCATCGATCCCAGACAAGGGCAAAAAGCCCCTTAACAGGAACCTATCTCAGTTGGACTTGCTGGGCAGAACTCACAGTGTCTAACAGGAGTGCTGGAGGAGCCTAGAGGTTCAGTTTCAGAGGCACTGAGGCTGCATGACTTACCCTTCAGTAAAAGTGAGACTCCTTGTGGGCCTGGCACACTAATGGGGTACCTCAAGGAACTGTTTAAAAGCTGGGGTGTAGTATAGATCCTGTGGATCTTTGACAGAGGGCAACTCTTGTTGAGAGCAGCAAGGTCGGCAGCCACAATACTTCCCTTTTCATTCCCTCGTAAATTAAAGGGTATGCTCTCATTTACCAATTTTGCTCTTACTGCAAGTGAGCTTACACTGCTGGAGATGAAGATTGGGTCTGGATTTGTACAGAAAGGATTGGAGTCTTGGGAAAAGGCCAAAGTGTTGGCTACTTTCTGCTGTGTTGCCTAATAAACAAGGAAGAAAGCAAGTAAAAAATAATTACTTCCATCTCTTCCCAGTCTTAGCTTTATAATGCTAATAATTTAACTTCATGTTCAATTTTAGAACTCAATATTGACTTCTCTAGTATCCCAGTGGATATTTCAAGGATTGCCTCCATGTTAATACAAAGTTAATAGGGTTTGATATTTAATTAATAAATGTACCTCAATACAACAATTAAAAATGTGTTTGTGTGTCTTGGTTGTGGCCCAGTCTTAGGTGACCAACAGAAACAACAATATTAAACATCAATTGCCACTAAAAGGTACTCTTTTATTTTGTTAAAGTGCATTTAGCACTGTCATGAGCATTTTATCACTCTACTAGCCAAAGCTAATTGTTTTTAAATTTGAGTGAATACTCATAGAAAATATTTTGCAGTCAATCTCTACTTGCAGCAAACTTAACAAACTTGAAGTTAGGATATCACACTTTGCTTACGGAGGTCAGGATATGTGCTTCATAAGATCTGTACACAGAGCTCGGGAGAATAACTTTCAATACCTTCTTGTAAACCACTGTCATATAGGTGATGTTGGTAGTCAGGAACCTAGAAACTATACGTTCAGAAATAATTTTGACATTCAGATGTCTGAAAATTGGCCTAGGTTTTGCTAGGTTTTGCTTTCAAATGTAGATTACTTGCAGGTAGTACACAAAATATACACAAAATTGTCCCTCAGCTTTTCAGGTACAAAAAGTATATGGAATGCAACATTACAATCTGCAGATTTATCAACATTATAACAAAAACAGTACTGTCACAACACCATCTTTCATCCTATCCAAATCCAGTGCTGCAGGTGTAATAGAAAATTGCAGGTGCAACTTGCTGGAATATGGAAGATACTTACTCTCAGGTAGGCACAACAGTTAATGAGAGCTTTCTCCTTGGTAAAAGATGTTGGACTGTCTCGTGCTGAAAGAGATCTAAGGGTGGAAGTGGGCATTAAACTAGATGTGAGTTTGGAATGTTGGGGGGAGGGGAAGCAATCACTGAATAGAAAGAAGATACTCTATATCTGACTGGTGAGTCAACAACACCTGGAATATCATTTTCAGTTCTGTTACTTCAGTATCAAAAAGATGCTGATAAATTAGAGGGCATTTAAAGAAGACAAAATATAATTTTAAAAGACTAAGCAATTTTATAAGGACAAATTTAAAGCAGCAATATATATAATGGCTTGAGCAGATGGCTAAGGGAGTGATGTGATATTACGTATCAGTGTGTGAAGGTGAATTATTAGGGTGGTACAGGTAATATACCTAGGAGAAAGGATATGAAATTAAGTAAAAGCTGTTTAGGATGAATATCAGTGAGTCTTCCTGCTAGTGATATCTGTAAAACTGAAATAGATTTCCAAAGTAGTGATAAAAGCCCCATTGGTTAGGTCATTTAAAACAAGATTGTACACATCATTAGAAAAAGAAATCCTGCATTGGCAGGAACTAGGCTTGTTTAGTCCAGAGAAGAGAAGAATGAGGGGGGATTTGATAGCAGTCTTTTACTACCTGAAAGGGTTCCAGGGAGGATGGAGCTAGGCTGTTCTCAGTGGTAGTAGATGACAAAAATAGGAGCTATGGTCTCAAGTTGCAATGGGGGAGGTCTAGGTTGGATATTAGGGAAAACTTTTTCATAGGAGAGTGGTGAAGCACTGGAATGGGTCACCTAGGAAGGTGGTGGAATCTCCATCTTTAGAGGTTTTTAAGGTGCAGCTTGACAAAGCCATGGCTGGGATGATTTAGTTGGGGTTGTTCCTACTTTGAGCCGGGGATTGGACTAGATGACCTCCTGAGGTCCCTTCCAACCCTAATCTTCTATGATTATATCATTCTATGAATTAGATGACCTATAAGAAGTGATTTCTGTAATTCTCTCATATTAGTCATAAACTGATTACCTACTAGAAATATGTCGCATCTACAATGCATGAGAGTATTATTCAAGAGCTGTGAGAGCACAGACATAATACTAGCCTGCTTTTTAGCTTGTGTTTCCTTCACTGTTTTTATTTTATGTGTCTCGGTGTTATGAGCATCAATTTCTAATGCTTCTAAGTTGATCCTTTCCAAACATGACTATAGGAGATGTCGCAAAACAGCTTTCCACTCTCTGTGTTCAGGATCTGCTTCTGGCAACATTTCACTCACTCAGTAGATGCAAAAGTAGCATATTTTGGCCTTCAGACTCTTACTTGCACTACAGGAGAGTGAAAGAAGTACTCTACACGCATACCTGGTTTAGTTATCTTCATGTATCATCTTGGTTTGGCTGATGACAACCATGTTGGCATGTGCGTTAGTGCAGAGCTACTAATATTCTTGATCATGAAAAATGTAACAAGGACGAAAACAACATGGGATATACTTGCTGGACAAAATTAAAGGAATTATTTAAAAATACCAAGAGATAAACACATTCACTGTATCTGCGGCTTTTGTAACGTTGTCTAAGACCTATTACTTGAGTGTCTTTCTTAGTTTTGGTGCCATGTAATTTTTTTTCCCTTTAGCTTCATCATATTGATGATTTTTATTTCAATAGGAGACTTCAGATAGAATATGTAAGCTGACGTAAGTTGGATTTCCTGCCACCAACACTCACTTCCACCTTTTTACACGCACTTACTAAGGTTTAAAGAAGGCTAAGGTGGAATCACTTGCTTACCAAGGAGACCAGAAGCAGAAATATTACACCAGCAATGACCTCCATATATCCCTGTATCTCATGTAGTCCCATGGTCCTATGTTACTAGTTGGTTGTTATTGCTTGGTCTCCATGGCCTTCGAGGAAATCCCAGGTTGCTGCAGGCAATGATTCAGCAAGTAATACATTTCCCTTTGGGTTAGCCTGACCTAACTATGGTGTTAGGGTGTTATAGTGGTGGAGACAGCTGCTTTGATACTTCAATCTGAAGTCCAGAAGGCCATATGCAGATTTTTAGCAGCAAGGTGATTAACCATTAGAACAATTTACCTAAGGATGTGGTGTATTGATGCGGACACAGAGGACAGATACATGGATAGATTTAAGTGGCAGGCTGCAACTTTTATTAAACTTTAACATACTCTGGCATTTAATTGGTTCCAGTGTGGAGGTTACAGGGTTCCTTCCATATAATCTGTGACTCAGGGTAGTTCTCCTCAGCCTAACCCCCAGGACTCAGATCACTCAGAGTCCTCGCAGCCTCCCCCGCCCTGCGAGTGGGACAGCGTGCAGAATGGTCTGAACCTCAGCCTGCAAAGGCCAGAAGGCCTGACCTCATCTCTCAAAGACCCCAAGGTCTCACCCTCTCCCATGAGCCCAAGCCCATCAGCAAAATCCTAGGTCTTTTACCTCTGGGAATGATTCCTTTTATCCTTATAACTGCACTAGAAACTGGCCACCATGTTGCAACAAATTAACAACTATACCAAGTACCTCTGTTAGCTAGTACTCACATTCCTGCTTAATCTACTTCATCTTGAAGGTGCTGCAAGGAAGGCAAAAATCTCCCTGTTCTTCTGCCAGTTGCCGCATGGGAGAAAAAAATCCTGCCTGACCTCCAAAGGGTGATAGGCTAGACCCACTGCATCTGTCAGGCCAGGTTCCCATTCCTAGTTGAGAGTGGGTAGGGTGGGCTGCTGGAATGGAGTCAAATCCCTGTTCCAGGTTAAATCTGGGGAATGCTGGCCAACCAGCACCAATTGGCCAATGGATGTCAGAGACTCCTATCTGCTATTCCCACAGCAAGTATCCCTCCCCTCACTGCTGGGACTGATTGTCCCCTTTCACCGCCAGCCCCATAAAGTTCCCCCACTCATTGAGGGGGCTGGGTGGCATTTCTCCATCATTTGAAGTCTTTAAATCAAGACTGGATGCCTTTCTAAAAGACATGCTATCGCTCACACAGAAATAGGGTCCAGGCAGTAATTGTTGGGTGAGGCTCAATGGTTTGTGTTATGCAGGAGATCTGACTAGATAAGCGTAATCACCCCTTTTATCCTTAAAATCTATGAATCTGCCATTCTTGTTCCGTTTATTAATTCTTATTATTATTATTATTATTATCAAACATTTTTTCACTTTACTTATTTTTTCAGTTCACTAGATTTTTGTTTACATGAATTGTTTAGGGAATAGGCTGTTCTTTATGCATGTGTCTATACTGACATACAAGCAAGAAAATTAGTGTGTGAGCAAGAGTATTTGTCATTTCAAACTATTTCTCACTTGTTACTTATTCTCCTGTTTTAAAAAGTAATTCCATAAGTCAGGGAGTGGAAACCATGCCTTATGACTCAGATGTACAGCCCTACCACAAATAACGATTAGTGAATAGTCAGAGTGAATCTTTCATGAACCACTCATTGGCTGAAAACTGTTCATCTATACTATTTGGTAAAAATCAGTCCTAAATTCAGACAACCAGGCCAGTTCAATATATTTATGGGCTGGGGATAATTTGTTCAGCTCTCATGATGGTAAAGGTTATCAATTATCATTTAATGTGGGTTTGGGTTAGGTACAATTATAACTGATTTCAAAAACAGTGATAGTGTAGTTTTGTAAGCATGCCTCTCTTTGGGATAAGCAGTAGAGTTTATTTGCACGTGTCCCTTTCACATCTGTGAGGTATACATCTATAAGTAATAAAAGACCCAAATGTCTTTCTTGGCAGCTTGCTACTTTTTAAGTGACTGATTCAACCAGCCAAGATTATCCTGTACAAGCACTCTTTCCCTTCTCATATTCAGGACACAGGAAGTTCAGTTTTGACTCACTTTAAGGACAGGCAGTTCATAGACATCTAGCTTTAACTCTGCCCTCTTCATAGATCAGGCTTTTCTCCAAAATAGAACCCTGGCCCTAAAGCTGCGCTTAGAAAGCTGAAGTAGGAAGGAATGTGCTGTATATCAGATCATATGGTTCTTATGCTTTTCTCTCTCTCTCAGCACATACTGTGGAAAGGTCAAATCAGGACAGGGATTCATGGCCACTAGTGATTCTTCAGATTTCATCCCTTTTTAACTGTAGCTGTACTTTTGTTTTTGGGGCTAAATCCAATTCCCAGGAGATTCTATTGACTGGTTTATAAATGATCAAATTTTGCCCTTGTAAAAACCAGCTCCTGTCCTGAACTGTGCTGACACCATTTCCTTTGCCTTATTAACAATATATTGGCTGTAAAAGGCTGTTACATATGATTATCAAATGAACTACTAGCAACTCCAAAGGTGGTGGGCCAGCTTCATTCTTATTGGCACAGACTTGTTGGCTATTTGCTGTGACAGCTTGGCCTGCTGCTCCCCATGGTGTCCCTACGGGACACAGTGGCTGTTGTATAATGAGTAAAACTAGAGAAAAGGGGGTCAGGTATGAGGGGGGACCTCATTTGTTGTGGCACTAAGGGCTCAGGAATACAAACTAGAACACCCGTATCCAAACTGCAGACCTCATCATGTAGCACTGGCCACTCATCATACTTAATAAAGATCTCTTTCTTACAACTCTGCCTACCTGCTACCTTTCTCATTACTAATGAAACAGTGGCAATACACCCACTCATCTGCCTTGAGGTTTCCACCAGGCAGAGCTGCTGCAGTCCCCAAGCAGACATTTCACTGCTGGAAGTCTTGTGCCGCTATCTGGGTGATTTTGGTCAATCAGTTAAAATGTTTGTTTTCAGATTTTTAAGGATTTAGTTCAAGAACAGAATGATGGAAACAAGTAGCGTTTATCTAGACTTCCATGTTTGAACCAGAACTTCCATTAACTTCATGTCCTTACTGGTTATGTAGGAAAATATATTGTCAAATTTAATATACATTTTTCTTGTATTCTGACCCTTCCTGGTTTGTAAGTGTAACATTATGAGAGCTATATTTCAGATAGTCTTATAATTTTTTGTTTACTGTGTAGATAGTTATAGCTTGGCTAAATGCTTGTTGATAGTTGTGGTGCAATTCTTTTAGCAAATGAGTTTATCACCATTAAAGCTGCTTTTTCTGATGAAATAATTTCCTTGGTTCAGGGCTGCTGGCTACAGCTTATACCCATGCAATCAAATAAAACATTACAGTAACAGGTTTTGTGAAGAGTCTGAATAGTAGGGAGCATTTTCTAGCATCCAAGTACTTCAGTTAAGTATTATGTGACCCATAAATAAATAAATAGAAATAAGTCATGTAACTTTAAATATTGGAACTAACTAATGGAAAGTGCTAATTTGCATGGGACCTTGAAATATAATTAGCTGGACTACAATATTACTGAATTATGTTAGTTTATTATGTCTAAGTGTTGTAGGGCTTTGAAACATATATTCTCAGAGCGCTATAACATGCAGGGTTTTTTAAATACACCTTTTTAAAAGATGAATATGTCATAGTGGTTTTCCCTTTTCCAGAATTACCCTGAGACTAGAAATAATGACTTTTTTTGCAGGCGTCCCATTGGAAGATGAGTTAATTGTGCTACCAGCTAGTGGTGATAAATACTTATGTCATCTGAATGTATTAACACATTATAGTCAATTCTAAGGTTGTAATTTGGAGAGAGTAATGAGGTGATGGCTGACTTGATCCTGGAGTTGGGGGAAAAATATTTGTGGGAGGAGGGGATTCCATGGGTTGTTTTTTTTTTGTTTGTTTGTTTTTTGTATCATATGTAAGTTTTGGCAACACTGTCATTTTAATAATGTTTAATCTTCCTATAAGTGACTGGTAGAATAGTAGTATGGATTCAGTGTTACTTTAGTTACCCTGGATTTATTGTTGAGCTCAGAAAATATTTTGTGTATACCTTAATGTATAAAATAGATGCTAATGGAATCAGTGGGGCAGGATTTGGGCAAGTTAGTCATTTGGGTTCCCATATCAGTTTTTTACCCAATTTACTTTTAAACCTGAATATTTTCCAGACCCATTTGATTTCATAAGAGTCACTCTGGATTTACAGCGGTGTAACTAAGCATAATCAAGTCCACAATATACAACATTGCACTGACATGCAAAGCAAAATAAAAATTAGACTTTTAAATGTTTTATTCTTTAACACCTAGTTGACTAAAATGCCTGACAAACAGATAGAAGAAAAGATGTCTCTGGTAAATATCAAACTTCCCATACTTTTCAGTTAAGGGCTGAGATTTTTCTCTTCTGTTTATCTGGGTCTTTCACATGAAACTTGAAGCAGAAACGGGGATGACAAAAGATGTTTCTGTTCTTCCCAAGAAAGGAAGAAACAAAATGGGAAAAATATTATGTTATAAATCCTCCTAGGCAAACTTTATAAAGAAGCAAAAACAAAATGACAAAACCTTCCTTTGCCATATTTAATACTCTTCAGAAATGAATAAGAGATGTTTCTTTGACTGATGTGATAAAATACAAGATCCAGTCACGTTGGCACTTGTGTTCAACTCTCATTGTGATCAGTGAGAGCTGCATGCAGATTGCTAGCAGGATTGGGCCTATAGCATGTTTTTGTAAGCTTTAACAGGCAGAAATAATGATTAACAATAATGGCTTGCTTTATGTTCAGGAGCAGAACAAGAATGTCCTCCTTTATGGGGTGGCCGTGATCTAAAATACCATTTCTGTACGATTTTATAGTCCCAAATTTATTATTCTCCAAATAGGTCTGGGTTCTGAGCATGCATTTAGTAGCTTTGAAACTCACAATATTCCAAATGCTCATAGCAGCTTCTGAATAATTGCTTTTCCCTCTCTGAGTGCACAGGCTGTATGTTAAAATACCGTAGTGGAAATGTGTTTTTTTAAAACTCCAATTTAGCTGAAATGAAGCTAAAAGTTTTTTTCTTTTTCAAAAGGCTGCCAAGTTAGACATTCCCAGAAGAGTGCATATGTTCATGTTCTTGGGCTTTAGAAGTAGAATCCTTAAGGGAGGGAATGTTATAGTCAAGTTTCTCACCCCAAGAGACCAAATGCTGCCTTCTCTTTTGCATTTTCCTCCAAGATTTTACAGTGACAGCTGCTCTCTCCATTTTTGTTGCCACACTCACTAACGATAAGTAGTTTAACTAAAGCAATGAATCATTCATGGTGTTTTTCAGAAAGCCCATAGTTATTTCATGAACTTCTAGATGTATTAATTTCAAAGTTGCTTCTTCTGCTGCAAGTACTAATTTGAAAGAACTACACTTAAATCAGGCCATGGACACAGCCTGCTTTCTTTGTTTCTTAAAGAAAAATACAGGTTTCTTATTTGAACTCCAATCTGGTAATTTACTATAATATGAAATATACTCTGATGCAGGAGAAAGGACCCTGGTATCTACAACAATATGGTACAATTTAAGTAATGGAATAAAATTTAAGCTGTTTATGTAGGGCCCTACCAAATTCAGGGACGATGTTGGTCAATTTCACAACCAGAGGGTTTTTAAATTGGTCAATTTCATAATTTCAGATATTTACATCTGAAATTTCACAGTGTTGTAACCCTGGGGGTCCTGACCCAAAATGGGATCTGGGGGGGTTACAAAACTGTTGTAGGGGGGTCTCAGGATTGCCACCCTCACTTCTGTGCTGCCTTCAGAGCTCTGGGCTCTGAAAGCAGAAGCCGCAGATCTTCCTACAGCTAGAGGAGGCTCCTGGAGGTGGAGGTGAATGTGATCTCCCATGCTGCTGGGAGGGCCACAGCCAGGAGCTTCTAGCTGCTAGTCCCAACCAGCTGGGGAGGGACAGGACTTGCTCTTCCCCTGCACGACCCCTCTTAGGGGGAGATGAAACCCACCTCCGGGTACCTCCCCTGGCTGCAGAAAACTCTGTGGCTGGGCAGCCCAGCGGTGGTTAGCAGCGAGGGGCCCCCCCAGCTGCGGCACTCCCAGCAGCACAGGGGAAGTCAGATTTCACAGGGAAGGGCCAGTTTCATGGTCTGTGACACATTTTTCACAGCTGTGAAATTAGTAGGCCCCTACTTTATACCAAATATATCCTGGCTATGGGGGCCAAATCAAGACATTGCCTTAAAAAAGATAAAAGAAATTATTTAAGCATCTCAGTTCTCAAGTACTACAAATTGAACAAACCCACAATGATCAGTGTGCATGAAAACAGCTAGAGCGTAGGTGGTGTATTGTTGTAACAACATGGGTCTGAGTGGAAGCCAGTTGCATTTTGCTCTCGCACATTCACAGAAGCCGAAAAACAATATGCACAGATTGAAAAGGAGTGCCTGGCAAACATGTGGGCATGTGAGAACTTTTACAGATATCTATGTGGAATGGATTTGTTTACACGGATAACAGACCATAAACCGGTTCTAGCCCTCATCAATGGAAAGGCCTGGATCAAGCATCGCTGAGATACCAACATCTATTGATAAGGTTAATGCAGTTTAACCCAATTGCTAAATATATTCCTGGGAAAAATCTGGTAGTAGCAGCAATTTTGTCACAGAGCCCAGGATCACAGTCAATTAATTACCCATGAGCTCAAAGGTGACAAAGGCGTACGTGGATACTGTGAATGCATACAGACCGGTGTCAGAAAATAGACTATATCAGCTACAAAAAGCAACCTTCACAGACACACAACTTCAGGTAGTTCTAAATTACATTCTGGCCTAAGAATCTAAGGAACACTAAGGAACAAGAGACTACTTTGAGGTACCTGAACAATTAACTGAGTCAAATGGACTCATGATTAAAGGCATTGTAAAGCTAAATGAAATAAGAGAAGAAATCCTAATCCTCATCCATAAAGGATATCAAGGATTAACTAAATACCACGAACAAGCCAACCAGTCAGTATGGTGGCTGGGCATCAGCAAGGACATAAAGTATATGTACATAACTATTGCAGAACTAGCAGATCCCAACACAACACAAAAAAAAACTTAAAGAACACCCCTACAAGATAGACCTTGGAAGAGACTACCTACAGATTTATGTGCATTCAAAGGACATCATTACCTGGTTGTCATGGACTATTTTTTCAGGCATATAGATAGAATGTACTTGAAAAACATAACGTATCTCAGTGTTCTCGAGGTGCACTTTTTGCTCCTGTCACTTCGGTATTCCAGAACAACTAGTGATGGACAATGCACCGCAATTAACGGCAGCAGAATTTAAGTCATTCAGAAGGAAATATGATTTTGATCATATTACTTGCAGCCCATATTACCCACGAGTGAACAGAAAGGCTGAGAGAGCTGTAGAGACAGCCAAGAAAATCCTACAGCTGGAAGATCCATTCCTTGCTTTTCTGAGCTACAGATCAACACCAGTAGCAGCTACTGGGTATGGTCTGGCAAAACTCAGGATGGGAATACTACTCAGAACTACTGTTCCAGTTTTGTAAAAGAATCTATCTCCAAAGTGGCCAGACACGAAGACAATAGGGCAGAACTTTAAAGGATCTTATACTGAATGCAGCTAGTGAGTACCTCTTCAAAACTGAAGTTCTGTAGTCAGTTCATATCTGATACAGAAGCCTGACCCATTAGAAGCAGCCCTGCAACCTATGATGTACATGAGAACACAATCAAACGGGAATACTCTTTCCATTAATTCTCTCTTAAAAAAAAAAAATTAAAAAGTGATAATTTAAAATTCATTTGTAGCATGTCAGAAGCAGGTGATAATCCCAACTGCATTAATACTGTGATCAAATGTTTCAAAAGTTAACATAGGCAGCAGAATAGATGTCTGCAGGCCAGGTTTTCAATACAGCCATATATGGTAACACCTCCTTACTGTAAGCTGTTTGAAAAAAAGTTACATCCAATTTAAAATTTAAAGAAATCCTAAAATGTATCTTGTAGTTAATAAATCACTGAAATGGGAATTGGAGATTTGAGGGTCAAAACCTTATGCCACTGAAATCCATAGAAGCTTTGCTCTGAGCTTCACTGGAAGAAAAATTTGGCCCATGGATTGTACTCCCAGGTCTGCTCTGCTTCCTGTTGAACCTTAGGCAAGATATTTGACTTCTCTATGCCTCAGTTTCCAAGAGGGAAAACATTGCTTCCACTGAGAGAGCAAAGAGAGGGAAGGGGCTTCCTGCAAGAGATATGAAGCCTGGAGCAGGCTTGCTAAATGAGGCAACCAGAGACACCTGGCCCAGAGAAGGAACCGCCAGCAGCTGGTTTCTTATAACAGCACTGAAGCTACTCTAGGGGAAGGAGGGGAAAGGGGTTGACTGAGAATCTGCAAGGGTGATAGCTGATAAGAGAGGCTCTGTGAGGGACCCCTTTTCTGCTTCCTTGGGCTTTAAGGTAAGAGTCATGCCTTGGACAGATTTTTGAGGACTGTGAGAACCTGGGGAAATTCCTTTTTTGGTTTGTGGGGTTTTTTTTTGGAACTTTCTTTTAAAAAAAGAAAAGGAAAGGAAATCAGTCCCTAAAGAGGGCTGTGATTGAAGGAGAAA
The DNA here is from genome assembly GCF_026122565.2 of Emydura macquarii macquarii. Taxonomy (NCBI): domain Eukaryota; kingdom Metazoa; phylum Chordata; order Testudines; family Chelidae; genus Emydura; species Emydura macquarii. The sequence goes on along the minus strand of NW_027131400.1, from coordinate 8,033,061 downwards.
AACTTTGTGGGGTTTAAGGAGCCTGAAGAAGGGGAATGGGGGGGCATAGCAGATGTGCTTTGACTATGAGGGGGTGCTTGGGTAGTAGCTCCTGCTACAGTCCCCTACCACACAGGCAGGTTGTGAGGCTAAATTAATTAATATTGGCAACATTCTTGAAGCTCCTCAGACAAAAGATGTGATAGGAGTGCAAAACACAGTTGTTAACTTTTTTTAAATCTAAATAAATAAGAGGAGAGGCTCTGGTCAGTAAGATTGACTCATCAGACACCTCTGGACTTGGGCCAACAATATCTTCCACTTTTCTAGTATCTTCCATATGATAACCTCAAAGTCCTTTACAAAAATTAATGAATTAGGCTTCATATCTTCCCCAGTTCACTGATGAGGAAAGCAAGATAGAGAGAGTGTGAGGTCACATAGCAAGTCTGTAGCAGAGCCATCAAAAAGGGAGTAGTGGACTAGTCTATCTGGTCTCTTTCTAATGTACCATGTTTGGGTCTGATGCTGTAAACATTCACATGAATGGGCCCACTCAATCACTTCATCCTAAATCCATAATTGTGGTGGTTTGCACTTACCTGGCTTCTAAGTGAACAGATAACTATGCTGAAATTCTGACTTCCTATAACCTTCTACAGATAGTCTACATTCCACTGACCCCATCCCACCTGTTCTCTGGGTTTGAGATAGGTGCACACGTGTATCCACACAATGTGAATCCAAAGTATTATCCAGATCACGCAGCAGTAAGGCATTTAAAAACAACTATGCTATAGCCTTAAGTCATGTTCCCAACACGGATGCTATTAAAGCGATCACTTGTGTGGCACTGCAGTCAGGATTCAATATTTACTGATGCCATAACCATGATGATGATGATGAAACCTGGGATGTAATAGTAGGATTCTATTCTAATGTAATTTAATTTTCTCAGTAAAAGCTAACCGATGTCAGTATTAGGATAATGTTGGGCTTGATTCTGCAGACACAGGCCTAGATTTTTATTCAATTCACATGCAGGAGTGTCTGCAGGATCAGCGTCTTTGTTCAGGCAACAGGCACAGCTGGTTTAAGAACTTATTACTGTATAACCACTGATGAGTGCAACCAATCCGTTTGGCCCTAGTTAGTCATATGCCAGTGGCTGGTCAGGCGCCTACAAGGTCTGTAGGCTTATTTACCTATCAACATACCTTCACACAGATCACATAGTTCAGACTGGCTTCCAGACTTTGGGCCCATTCCTCCCACCAAAACTCAAACCGACTTGAGTTTTGCCCTTAATATTTACCCTCTTCTTGGAATGGAGCTGTGTATGAGAGAGCCTCTCAGGAAAGTCCTAATCCATATATTCTATATATGTATGTACATACACACATGCCTCCTTGAATTCTCAGCAGTTAGGGGTTTTTTTTGGTTTTTTTTAAATACATGATATTCCCCTACCTCTATTAACTACTAAATTCCTTTTATAATTCTTTGGATTTAGCTGCTAGCCTACTACTGAAAACAAATATATATAATAGACACATACGCCTCACAAGTACATTATGGTATAAAACTATGGACTTGAAACTGTCATCACGTCTCGTTAAACACAATTCTGCTTAGTCTTGTCATCTGGACATTCTGCAATAGGAAAATTCAAATTTAGCCTGGTAGCTTTGATCATTTGTGTGATCTTGAGTAATCTTTATATCTGATGTACTTTTTTATAATTATTTCAATAAAGTCTGGGTCTCCTGGGTTTTTTTAATGTAACAAATAAATACGTAGGACAGCCATACACTGGACTGCTAGTGTTCAAGTTTTCTACCTAAGGCATTGTGTTGTGATTCCTGACAGATTGCATTAATGTCAGCTTCCAAGGCAAATGGATTTAAATTTACTTTTTTATATAAGCTCTCCCCAACCCCAAACCACATGCATGTTATGTTATATTTCCAGCCACTCAGTTTATTGTGGAGAAGTATCATACTGGAGAGGATATTCTTCCTTTTTCTAATGTTTTACTGATTCTGCTAGCTGAGAGGAGATCAAATGAAAGGATTCCCACCACACTGAATGCATGGCATTTTCCCCCCCTTCCTCTCCCCGCTCTTCAAAATTCACTGGGTTTTCCCAGCAAGTGGTGTCATATAAGTGGCAGCACTAGACTTAAGCAAACAGATTTACCTTGTCGTCAATTAAGGAATCGCAAAGCACCTATTTGGATAAAATGGTTAATATAATGCTTAATGTTTGTTTAAAAATAGTTGATTCCAAAGGAATGTCAACAACCCAACCAAATACTCCTCCGTCACTCTGTGTAGTTCTGCTCTATTAAGGCAGAAGTACAAACTAGAAAATTAGTTGCACTTATATATCATGTTTTGGCTGGTCTCATCCACTTCTACCCAAGATGAATACAGCACGCTCCAGTGTTTTAATTACCATCCCTCCATGCAATAGATTTAGAGATAATTCATCCTCTAGTTACTAAGGCCCTGATCCAAAAAGGTACTTAGGCATCTGAGTGTGGGGGTTTAGGTGCTTTAGTCCTTGTCTTAGAATTCACTGTGATCGAAAAAATTCCAGCTGAACCATGTAGGCACTTAAACACACTCACCGCCTAAATGGTGAGGGTAAAAGTTCCTTCAGCACCTATGTTCCTTCCTCTGAGCATGCACTCTGCTGCTTCAGTCTAGGTGTCCAGATACCTACCTCCCATCTAAGCCCCAGAGCAGGGGTAAGCTATTTCTTTTGGCCAAGGTCCAAATTTCTTGGTTAAGGTATGGTCAAAGTACAGACTCCAGAGAAAATAATTAAAACAAAATAAGTAAATAAGATTTCAGGGTCCATTTAAAAGCAGCTGGTGGTCTGGATTTAGTCCACGGTCCACCTATTGACTACCTCTGCCCCAGAGCAATCCACAAACTGGGGAAAGGTAGGTGGGTGAATGCCTGTCTTGTAGGTGGAACCCAATGCTCAGAGGCAACCTACTGAAGTGGGTCCCATTCAAAATCTTACCACCAGAGGAAGAGGTGGTGGCATTATAACTTTTAGCCCAGTAGTTAGAGCACTTATCTGGGATGTGAGAAATTCAGTTTCAATTCCCCTCTCTGTCTGAGGCGAGAAAGGACTTGAACAGACATCTCCCACTTCCCAGTTGAATTCCTGAACCATTCTCACTCTCTCCCCCACCCAATGACTTGAAGTATTTATCCTGAGTGGAACAGTCATTGGGCCAGAGGAAGAATGAGAATGGCTTTGCAGTCCGGTTGTTAGGGCACCCACCCAGGGGGAGGGAGACGCAGAGTCCCTGCTCCAATCACTCTCTCATTATTTATTCATGGCTTCAGCAGGAGAAACTGAGGAACTCTTTCCACACACATATAGAATCATAGAATCATAGAATATTAGAGTTGGAAGGGACCTCAGGAGGTCATCTAGTCCAACCCCCTGCTCAAAGCAGGACTAACCTCTGCTATATCATCCCAACCAGGGCTTTGTCAAGCCGCAGCTTAAAAACTGACTCCCCCATATCAGACTCCCCCATAGCTCATTGGTTAGAGCACTCTCCTAAGAGGCAGGAGACCTCTGTCCAAATCCTTTTCCCCCTCAGGCAGAGGGGGCAAACTAAAACTTCGTCTTCCACATCCTAGGTGAGTGCTCTAACCACTGGGCAAATACTGAAAAGGCGGGCACCATCACCACCTCCTTTGGTCATTTTGTGCGGAGTGAGACAGGTGCAAGAAACTACTTGGGCATCTAAGCCGCCTGACTCCAGGAGATGGATGCCTGTTTGTGGGTAGCTAAGCAGAGAGAGGTGCCTCTCTGCATCCCAGACTTTAGGTATGTTTGTACTTTCAGTAGTGGGTGGATTGCGGATGCTACGTGCCTAGCTAGCACAGGCATAAATAGCCGTTTGGACAATGAGGTAGTTCTTAGGCAAGCAGAGTACAGACATGCCAGGACCTTAGAGTATGTATCCTACACAGCTGTCTACATGGCAGTGCCTCCCGTCTCCACTGGTATTTTTAGCAGTGTAGTGTGCCTCCCAGCATCTGGAGCCTTTCCTTGTCCCAGTGAAAAGCTCCAGCAGCATGGAGGTAGTGGGGAAAGACTCCAGCAGCACCCTGCTGCCAGAGTCTTGCACTCCTGCCAGAGCCTTTCACTGCCACGTGTAGCTATGCACCAGAGTATGGATGCAGCCTGCCTTTCACCGCAACATGTAGCTACATGTATCCCACACACCACCACCACCAGTGTACACAAGACCATAGGCACTTACCTCTAAGAGATGCGCAGGGCTTAGGCATCTCATTGATATCTCCTGTTGGCTACCTTAGGTAGCTTCCCGCCTAGCATGCTGGCTTTTGTGGATCACATTCTAAATCACCTGTCTTTCCCCATTTGTTGTATAGGAAGCCTACGTTTCGTTCCTGGGATTTTTATTTATATATTTTCTAGGCACCTAAAATTTAGGTGCAGTGATGTTCAATGCAGCAACACTTAAAACCCTTTGTGGATCTGGACCTGGAATAGGATATATTATTCTGCAAGCACATTAACATAGAAGGAATGGCTTAGCTAAGCCACACAGTAATTAAAAACACTGAATCGCTTTGTACCTTTAAACAAACCAAAACAAATTAAGATTAAATTCTGCTCATCTGAAACAAATCTCCGATTGAAAAATGAAAGAGGATTTTTTTTTACTGCACACAAGTAATCATGGAATGATAAATTTTTAATAAAAAATATAGAAGGATACATTTTAATCCAAAATATTATAAAAGTTAAAGTGGCGTAGTATTTAAGAGTGATGATAATTTGGACAATATAACGCTCAATTCACAAGAATAAACAGAACAACCTAAATCACAAGTTTTTTTTAACAAAAGAAAAAGTGTGTGTGTACATGTACACATACTATCACTCTGTGTGTATTTTGTGAATAAGGTGAAGATGGTTTGGTCCTAGCCTCTTGGGCAGTTTTCTATTTCTCTTTGGTAAGACTTATTTGGGAGTTACTGTCAACAATAGCATCTGTCAATCTGAAATTGATTCAGCTCCAATACCTGGCAAAAGCTGCTGACCCTCTGCATTGGACAATGAGGGGGAACAAATCTTCCACGTCAAAGCTTTCAGAAATAATTAACTAAGGTTAAATGAGATCTCCATTCAGTGAAAATCTTAAGAACAGCTGCTTGGGATATTGCTTCATGTTTCCCTGGAAGAAGATTGAAAAAAGTTGCTTTTACCTTCAAATTCATTTTTGAAAGTCTGATAATTTAGATATTTCCCTGTTTTTCTACTTGTTAAAAACTTTTTATTTCAAGCAGTTTAAATTTGTATATCTAATTTGCTTCCCAAACCCACATCGTGGTAGGAGACAGGCACTGTACTACTGCTTGTATCAGGACTGCAACAGTCAGGAGCATGTGTAAGAACCTGACTTAGCACACTGACACCATGAAGAGTTAGGCACCGAGGGAAATGGCAAATGTGAGTTTAGATTGCCGGGATTGAATGAATAACCAACTGCCCGTAGATATTATTGGTGAGCTGTATCCACAGAGCAGCAAACAGGAAGAAAACGTGGTCTGAGTGTGTTTCCTATCTTGCTCAAAGAAAAGAGAAGGTATGCTACTTACATAGTCCTGTGTGGCATCAATTGACTCAAGGCAAATTGTATTTGTTCTAAGGTGTTCTGGATTCCATTTTATTTAAAGGCAAAACAGAAAAACTAAACATAATGACAACACAAACCATGATAGAACTTACTGCATGGTATAAAAAGCTGTCATTCACCACCATGTTAGGCTTGGTCTACGCTTACTTCGGTGATTCGGCGACAGTCGATGGGAGTTACGCAAAGAACTTGCGTAATTCCCGTCAACTTCTCTGCTTCTCTTCTGTGCGCCGTCTTCACTGCACTGTGCCGACGGGAACCGCGTTCCCATCGACACAGTGCTACGCCACTTGCGGGGATGGATTAATAGCTTCGACTTCTGGATCGACTGAGCGGATCTTCACTGACCGCTCAGTTGATCCAGATAAGTCGATCTGACGATGGCAACTTTGCCGCTGTCAGTGTAGACATAGCCTTAATAATGAGTCAGACAAGACTAGATTACTCTATTTTGTTTGCTCCTGACCACCAAGGCCTCAATCCTGCCAACACTGGCACACATGCTTAACTTTATATATAAGAATAGAACCCTAGTCAGCAAAAGCAATTAATAAAGCTGGTCAAAAATTTTCTGACAGAATAGTTTTCTATTGGAAAATCTGATTTGATTGAATGGAATCAAACAGTATTCTTATCAGCAAGTTAAAGAAGTATGGGTTGGATGAATGGACTATAAAATGGATAGAGAACTGGATAGAGCATAGGGCTCAACGAGTAGTGATCAATGGCTCCATGTCTAGCTGGCAACCGGTCACAAGCGGAGGTCCCCAGGGGTCGGTCCTGGGGCCGGTTTTGTTCAACATCTTTATTAATGATCTGGAGGATGGGGTAGATTGCACCCTCAGCAAGTTTGCGGACGACACTAAGCTGGGGGGAGTGGTAGACACCCTGCAAGGTAGGGATAGGATACAGAGTGACCTAAACAAACTGGAGGATTGGGCCAAAAGAAATCTAATGAGGTTCAACAAAGAAAAGTGCAGAGTCCTCCACTTGGGAAGGAAGAACCCCATGCCCAGCTATAGACTGGGGATCGACGAGCTGGGCAGCAGCTCTGCAGAAAAGGACCTGGGGGTAACAGTGGATAAAAAGCTGGATATGAGTCAGCAGTGTGCCCTGGTTGTCAAGAAGGCTAATAGCATATTGGGCTGCATTAGGAGGGGCATTGCCAGCAGGTCACAGGAAGTGATTATTCCCCTCTATTCGGCATTGGTGAGGCCGCCTTTGGAGTAGTGTGTCCAGTTTTGGGCCCCCCACCACAAAAAGGATGTGAACAAGTTGGAGAGAGTCCAGCGGAGGGCAACAAAAATGATTAGGGGGCTGGAGCACAGGACTTATGAGGAGAGGCTGAGGGAACTAGGCTTGTTTAGTCTGCAAAAGAGAAGAATGAGGGGGATTTGATAGCAGCCTTTAACTACCTGAAAGGGGGTTCCAGGGAGGATGGGGATAGGCTGTTCTCAGTGGTGGCAGATGACAGAACAAGGAGCACCGGTCTCAAGTTGCAGGGTGGGAGGTCTAGGTTGGACATTAGGAAAAAGTTTTTCACTAGGAGGGAGGTGAAGCACTGGAATGGGTTACCTAGGGAGGTGGTGGAATCTCCATCCTTAGAGGTTTTTAAGCTGAGGCTTGACAAAGCCCTGGCTGGGATGATATAGCTGAGGTTAGCCCTGCTTTGAGCAGGGGGTTGGATTAGATGACCTCCTGAGGTCCCTTCCAACTCTAATATTCTATGATTCTATTAAATGTTCTGAAGAAACCTGTCTATTCTGTCAAATTTTGAAGACAAGACAGGGAGGATATCATCTGTGACATACTGTCACACCATCCCACTGGGATTCCCCCGTTGCTTGGCACCTCAGTTTCCCCAGCTCCCTAGACTACCTGCCTGCTCAAGGGGTGGGCTCGCTGGCTTCTGTATTTCCAACTTTAAGTTGTGAATTGGAGCAAAACACTGGGAATGCAAAATTTTCCATGTAACAGAAATTCTGGTTCCGCCACAGCTGTAGTAATTAGGTGCATAAATTATCGGTAAGAGCAGGGCCTCAAACTTTTTTTATTATTTTTTTTTAAGTATATGTGGTTATCATAGATGTCTGTGCCACATCTAGGCACAGTTACACCGTTGTCATGGGTACAGCTCAGTATCCAACTCTCTGATTATCTTGCACTACCTGTGTTACACCCTCACTGGCTACGTTAAAACACACACTTCCATCAAGCAGAGAGAGGCATAATAAGAATCAGTGGCTAGAAGATGAAGCCAGACAAATTCAAACAAGAAGTTTAGGTACAAATTTTTAACAGTGAGGGTGATTAACCACTGGAACTAACTGTCACAGGAAGTGGTGGATTCTCCAACTTTTGATGTCTTCACATCAAGACTTGGATGCCTTTCTGGGAAATATGCCTGTTAAACACAAGTTTCTGGGCTCAGTACAGGTGCAAGTGGGTGAAACATAATGTCCTGTGATATACAGGAGGTCAGACTAGATGATCTAATAGTTCCTTCTAGTCTTAAACTCCTATGAATCAGCTAATTATAATCACATGCAAGTTCTCTCAGACAATTACATCTCTATGGCACTTCCTTTACACTAGTATCCCTGTATGTCACATTTTCCACCATCAATATAGCCCAGTGTTCCAAATATTCTCTATGCTGTTCTAAAAATGTACCCTTCAGGGACTATTAATAGAAAAGTAATAAAGCAAACAATCAAAAGGGAAAGAATCAATCTATCCACTTTTTAAAAACAGTCCTGAATACACTGGATAAAGCTTTGAATTCCCCAGATTTCTGGAAGCTTACGACTGCCCCACTAATTCATGGCCCATGAGGCTTTGCCTCCGTGAGAATGAATTGCTAACTATGCCGTTCTATATCCTGTCAGATGGCTGTCATTCCAAATAGAGCTGGATTTCATTATTCCTATTCACTGAATATTCTAAAGCAACAGATTCAGTTTTCTGCTCTATTTATCAGTTAAGATGTACTGGACCAAGATAAAAACTTGCCAAAAGAATATTCATTGAAGATGGATTTTTAAAAATAAAAGGATTTCAAAGAACTAAACCAACATGTTTTAAGCTTCAGGAGAGAAAGGTCTCCCTTTGAATGGTATGATCACGAATGAGCAGACGGTAAGACCTATGTGCTCATTGTAATAAAAGTTTGGCTCCCAGTAGTTCTGGTAGGGAATACTGAACTCCTAAGCCCAGTCACCTGATCCAAGTTGCAAAGGATCCCATGACAGCATCCATCCATACCAGCTGTTCTTGTTGTATAGTCACTTTAGGTTTTTTGTTTGTTTGTTTGTTTGTTTGTTTTTTATCTTTTACAGTAACACCTCAAAGTGAAACTTGGTATTGCCAATTTTGTATGTTGGGCCAGATTAATCACTGATGTAGTTCCACTGAAATAAATGGAGTTAATTACGCTAGCAATAAATCTGAGCCATTCAAGTTTAGAAATTACAACTTTCTCATTTGACAATTCCAGCATAAGTGGAAGAATTAAATACTGCTCCCCCACATTCCTTTTTTTAAAAAAAGAGATACATATGCTTTGGCTGCTTTCTTGAGGGAAAGGAGTGACATGCCATAATGCTTCACCATTTCTCTTTATGTTGTAGTTACACAGATAGGGGAGGAAATACCATTCTGTCAAATATGAGACCCATGGTGAAAAGAAGGTTCCTGGCCTAAGGGTTCCTCCCATCTTTTCATGTAACTTATTATTATTATTTATTTATTATTTATTTAACAGTTACAGTAGTACCCAAAGGTGACACTTCAGGTTAGGTCCTCATTATGCTAAATGCTGTGTAATGCATATACCTTGATCCTCCAACTGGATCAGCAGAGGCACATCTCTGGGTCTCAGTGAAGTCAATAGGAATGCTCAATATGCAGAAAGTTAATCATGTGCCTAAATCTTTGCCGAGTCAGTTGTTTATTCTTCCTAAACAGCAATAGGGATCAGGTTCAGAGGAGCAGTTTGGGCTCAGTCTTGTGGAACTCTTATTCATATGTGGGATGTTTACCCCATGAGCAGTCTCATTGACTGCAAGGGGACTACTTTTGTAAATAAGAATGGCAATATCAGGCCCTTAAACCTGAGTGGATGGGAAAATGAGCCTTAGGGCTGTGCGCCGTGGTCGGTCTTCAGATGTGTTTCAATTTCTGTGTTCCAGGAGTTGGATTGAAATAGGAATATTACAGTATTGCCAAACGTAAGCATTCAAAAATCCTGCAACAGGCCCCAAAAATCATGAGGGCATTTTAAAATAGGTTTTAGATTCTTTTATTTGCCTTCTCTTTTCTGAGCATTTAGGGTACACATGGGTCATATTTTCAAGTTTTTTATTTTTAAAGCAAGTTTTTAGCCCTTATGGCTGCAGGAAAAAAAAAAAAACAAAAAGAGACTTGACAATATGACCCAAGTGAAAACAGAAAGCAAATAAAAATGAAAAGATGAGATAACATAACTCCAGAAGGATGGGTGCTCGAGAAACACAAAACATTGTAAGACTTGTGAAAAATCATGTGAGTTAGCAACACTACGCCACCCACATGATTACTCATATTCTACAAATATAAAATAACTAAACAATATATGGAGGGGAAGAGACTTTTGTAGCTCCTGGAGCCTTCCTAGCATATAACAGTCCACCAGTGCCTGAAGACTTCTTGGTGGTCTAATGGGACTGTGAAGGCTGGGCTGGAAGAGATAGTATTCTCCTGTTGCCTTCGAAGTCATTGACATACATGCAGGAGATGCACTCAGCTTTAAAATAGCCTTTAAATCTCTTTGCAGCTTGGCTGTAAGTAGATTTAAAATCTATTTTTAAAATCAGCTCTTCTTCTTTCCTCCCTCCCCACCACTGGGAGCTGCTTCAGATCCAGTGACAAACATTTAGGGAAGCCAGCTGCTTGGGACTGAGTCTGAAACCATGGGCCAAATTCTGCTTCTATGCCATGCTACTGAAGTGGATGCCTTGCTTCCATGCACAATTTGGCCTTAAAATCACAGGTTTCAGCTGCCTCAGGGACTTTATGATCCTCAGTGCCTAGAGTCTCTGGTCCTTTTATTTTAGTGATAAATGTTGTCATTTACAGAGCTTATTATCCCATGCTATCAGGGCCTGATTTTCAGAGGACCCCTCGCAATCATTAATTCCATCTGGTCCTGCAAGTGCTCAGTGCTTCTGGAAACCAGGCACTCAGTGACCTACAATTATTTAAACAAACCTTCAAAACAGAATTTAAATAGGTACTATTTTAAATGTCACCCCCCATCTACAAATAGTAGGGAAAAAATCAGAATTTTTCTCCTTTACTTTTCTTCCCTCCTATATCTTTTTGGTGTACTGATGTAGCCTGATGTAACAAAGTAAGTTCCATTCCAGCCTGTGCATTTCCTACCCAGGTACTGATGTTACAACACAGTGAAATTATTTTAGTCATTTTATAAGGCCTCCTTCCCCACCCCAACCTAGTTTACAAGGCCTAATGTGATCTTTCGCAGAAGAAATAATTCACATAGGAATATCGCCTTGATCTTTTATTTTTGTCTTTTTGGATGGGAAAGTGCTTCCTCCCCTCTTCTTAAATAAAACCCTTCCCTGAACTGGTACAGGGACAGTAAATTAATATGGCAGATTGGAGTTTACCAAATGTGTGAGGCAGGCAGATTTCTGACTCCTGTTTGCATGTTGGGCACCAAGATTAACGGTAGGAGGTTGTTCATCTCTGACTACAGCCTGATGATTATGCACAACACATTGTTTCCCTCCGGCAAGGATTAAGAATGACTACAATCTCTTATGAATGCTTCCGGAGGGAAGGGAACACATGTAGATAGATGAATGGGCAAATTTTCTCAAGTCTTTTATCAGCCTGACCATTCCTTGTGATTAGTAGAACTCTTGAATATATTTTTCCATGTAGAAGGTAACGTATGTACAGTTTACAGAAATGAGAAAAGATTACTACAATTTCCATAACAAATGCAGAAGGCGTAGGAGAGATTAGAGTTTCCTACTGCGTCAGAGAAAGCATCATCTGTATCATCTTGTCCACCTTGGGCAAGTAGCACTGATATTGTCTGGTGTTGTAGGTGAAGTAACTTTAAAAACAGACCATTTATGTCCCAAGGAACGTATCATAAATCACTGATTGCCCTGGAGATTGGAGAGCAAAAGATAGCTGTATATGCACTGTGGCTGAGGAAAGTTTTGTCCCAGCAGGAGAGGAATTGGATGGCTGGATAAATAAAGGATAATCCAAGATCCTATCAAATACATAAAGAAGCATGATATAAGGGCACCAAATGCTTTTGCTGAGGATAGCATAAAGATAATGTCATTTCTGGCATTGTTCTGGCTCTCCGTCCATGATGGTTAAAATTGTACATTATCATAGTGTATTGATTTTGTAACTAATCATTCTGTTTATTAATGCTGGAGCTGTGGAGACCACTCTGGGGAAGAGTAGTGTGATTCCGCACTTCACCATAAAGCAGCTAACAGTAGCCTTACTCAGCAAAGCATTTATATTTTGAGCTGGCTGGAAAAGGGGGAAAATTTTCACAAAAACCTTTGTGAAAAATTCATAACTTTTTTGTTCAAAATTTTTGGAATTCGGCATTTTTTTTACCAGCTCTAGTAATATGTAATTAGAATAATGTTGTAATAAACTCAGGGTGCGGATCCATGCTACACCTCTAAGAGGTATAGCACAACCCTTGCTGCCCAAAGAAAGGGTGGATATGGTGGCTTTAAGTCGCCTTAGCATCCTGCCTGTCCTGAGCTGCTCTGGGGACTGGAGAGGCCCTTGGTATCACTTAGAAAGCCCTGGAGACCTGTCTGAGTTATAGCAGGCTCCCTAGGCTTCACTATGGGGTACAGTGCTGCCCGGCCTATCCTCAGCATTGCGTGCTGCGACCTGCTCTGAGACATGGCTCCAGCCCTGTCCCCATCATGCCCCCTACACCAGGGCTTGCAAGGCAGTCCTTGAAAAACAGCCTTATGGCTTTCTTCCACAGTGCCTGTACCTGGTAGATTCTCTCCCAGCAGGAAACAAGTCTTTCAGGACCCCTTTAGGCCATGCAGGCTCTCCTACCCAGCATAAAGGAACCGACACGGGGGTGAGGATCTCACCCTCCATGTTCTCATGGATAGTAAGGGCACTATGCTGTCTTGGATAGTCATGTTTTCATGTGAAGCCACATTTAATCTAAGGGAATCACCTAAAAATAAACTATATGGATTTAAAAAAAGAACTCTGATCTGTTAATAGGAGCTCCCCACCAATTAAGTAAAAAACATTCTTAATCGAATGTAAGTAGAGACGATTATACTAATACTATATTGAAGCAATAATGCCAGTGTCTGGTAATGCCCTCTCTAGAGTGTAATTAATAGCCCCATAGAGAAGCCAAGGCTCTGACTTGCCAAACTGGTCTGTAATCCCTGGTAATGTCCCCTCTAGAGTGGTTACTAAGTGGTTTGTCCAATGCAGTGTTTGTAAAGCCCTCTGTATCTGAATGATGCCATAAAAGTGACTTGTATTAAAATAAGCTTTCATTTAAAAATGTGCAAAAATGTTTTACTTTTGACTTAAGTCCACTGAAAGGCCAGTCACTGGGACTTCTGGTATTTATATACAAGGGAATTTATTTATAAAATACAGGGAAAAGGTCTTCCGTGGAAAGAAATCTGTCATGCTTGTACCTGGTTTTATCAGAATTTAAAATCAGATAATCTGTTACGTAGTAGGAAGGAAGGGAAAAGGGGTGATGTCTCTCACAGCCTTCTAAATACGTTAAAATGTTACTCATAGCACTATTAATACACTTCCATTATTAAGATAAAATTGTTTGACAATTTTTCTTTCACACTTAAAATCAAACAAATACGGTATTGCTGACCCCAAGCATTCAAAAACCATGATTTTTTTTTTTTTAAAGTTGGGGTTTTTTTAATTTGCCTGCTGGTGTTTTGCACCTTTAGGGTTCACATTTTTAAGCTTCTCTCTGGAGCCGCAAAGGCTGAAACTTTTTTCTTTTTTTAATCCGTAGGTAAGTGGTGTGCCTCACATAGTCACGTGACTCCAGGAGCTGCAGCTTTAAGAGAAACAGCAAATATTGTGAGACTTGTGATAAAATTGTGAGGGCTGGCAACTCTGCTTGAATAACAAATATAGCATCAAATGTAGTTATTTTAAAAATTCAGCCTAAAATTCAAGTTAACCCTAAAATACAAAATAATTGTCAATTTCTTACAATTTATATTCTCGTCCATTTCCCTAGTCAAGTGGCTGGTGTCTCTCCACCTCTTTTCCCAATGGGGAGACAGATTTTTCTGTCCCTGCTCTATACTGTCTAGAGAACACTGTTCCCTATAATTACCTCTCACATCCTAGGTTAGTGCTGCAAGTGGCTGGGCCCGCCTCCTGCTGGCCTGGCTGATGGCCAGTGTTGCCACTGGTGTCGCCACTACCACTAACCTCTACCGGGAAATGCTGCTGCAGCTGCATGCTCATGAAGACAAGAAGAATGGCTTCCCAGAGCCTGCAGGATTGCCCCTGCTGGGAAAGATGAGAAAGGGTCACTGCAGAGCATGAACTGGGGCACTGTAAGGACTTGATCAGCAATTTTTGCAGGTGTGGGTGTGGACCCATCTAGCCATGCAAAGCCCTACTGAAGTCAAGATGCAGGTTCAGAGGATTAGGTGTCTATTTTAAGACCCAAAATTTCCAGCACAGATTTGAAAAATGAGATTGTTCTGGAGAATATGGGGCAGCTGGTCACTTTCTTGTAGAGTTTCTTTTTAAAAACAAAACCAAAACCACCTATATCTATCTATCTATAGTTAGAAAGCACTCAAAAGAACTAAATATCTGTAGAGATTATTCCTTTATTTCAGGATACTCCCTTCCTAATGATTCTACCCTTTACGTTCTTGGAAATACAAAACTAACTCTTACTCCCCATTTGTGGTTTTGTTTTTGTTTTCAGTTACCATTTTGACTTGGGGCTTTGGATTTCAGTTCTTCTTCAGTGATGAGTTTATATAAAGGACTTTCTGATCGAAGCCAGGCTTCTTTTAATCAGAGCAGATCACAGCTTTTTAAAGTCATTGATGTTAAAAGCTGCCTTGGGCAGTCATCAGATGGAACTCTTGTAATAACTGACATAGTTATGAGAATTCATAGTGCTCAACATTTTGCAGGATCAGAATTTAAGGGATATATTTAAATAATCCTGGACACAGGATGGACCTTCATAAAAGTTACCTGAATGATTGGATCAACTGGGAATGTTGTGTTCTTGATTTTTGGACGCTGTGTAGATTATTTTCTCCCTATTTGTTTTTATGGTGGCTAATTCTTGGGGGTGGGGGGGTTTCAATGAACATCTTTCTATTTTAAGCTTTATTCACACACAAACTTGCACCAGTTTAGTTAAACCAGTGCAAATCCCTGTCTGAATGCTCTGGTTTCCTTTTGACACTCACACCCGTTCCTAATCAATTTAAGCTAAACAGAAATAAGCCTGGATTAAACTAAAATAAGTGTCCACTTAGTCTTTTGGACAAGTTTTAAATTACACCTTAAATTAAGCCAGTGCACTTTGAATTAGAAAAGCCCCTATTCAACCCTATTTTGTGATCTATGGCCGGATTCATCCCTGAAATAAGTTCACTGACAGCAATAGGGTTCACAAAATAAGGATTGAGCCCAGTGGACCTAATTCTCATTAATATTAAGGAACCTTCATCTCCAGTATAAAGGGGCCTTAAATGTGCTTAGCTTATATTTGCAAACACTGTAAGACTCCTCTATTGGCGGAGTTGTATAAAGAGGCCTTCATGTAAATGAGAATCAGGCCCTGTGTATTTAATGAAGCCTGAGATCAGTCATATGTGGAAGTCAAGATTTATAATATAAAACTATTACTGGATTGAAAACATGGCAGACATTCTCTGATGGGATGGAGAAATCTTAAAAGTAGCAGTGTTGAAACATATATAGGGTTGATAGTGGAAAGCAAATTGGATATATTTTGCATTGTGTTATAGAAGCAGAAAAGGCCAATGCATTTTCATGATCTATGTGTATATATAGAGAGGAATAGCATCATGGGATGTGAGTGTGTGAATATCACATCATGGGACAGAGGTTATATTTCATTTCTGTTAAGCTCTTGTGCAACTGCACCTGGAATATTGCATGCATTTCTAGGCACCTCATTATCAGAAAGACACTAAAAAGCAGGTGGGAGTTAAGAGAGGAATAACACAAATGATTAGGAAGCTGAGTGAATTATGAGGAAAGATAACTTTAGTTAAGTGACTATTAATAGGGAAATATGATAACAGTCAACAAATAGTTGAAGAATGTAAACATCAAGGATGGAGTGTCAATACAGAATATAGTAAATAGTTTAGTGGGAGGCTAAAATGAAGGAAATGGGAAATTTAGAAAGGGAAAATCTAGCATGAATATCAGAAAAAAGCTTTCTGTCAATAAGACCTATTAGCCTTGGAATTACTCAGACTCTAAGAAGGGACCATCATGATCATCTTGCACATTGCTGGCCACAGAACCTCAACCACCCACTCATAATAGACCCACAGCCTCTGGCTGAGTTACTGACATCCTCAAATCATAATTTAAAGACTTCATATTACAAAAAATCCACCATTTACACGACTTTAAACCTGCAAGTGCTCTGTGCCCCATTCTGCACAGGAAGGCGAAACTCCCCACCCCCTCTCCGCCTCAGGGTCTCTGCCAATCTGACCCGGGGGGAAATTCCTTCCCAAGCCCAAATATGGTGATTAGTTAGACCCTGAACATGTGGGCAAGACCCACCAGCCAGACACTTGGAAAACAATTCTCTGTAGCAACTCAGAGCCTTCTCCATCTAGTGTCCCATCATGGGCTGTTAGAAATATTTGCTGCTAGCAGCCATAGATCGATTAAATGCCCTTGTAGGCAGTCTCATCACCTCTTGTTGGTTCAGCAACTATTTGGGTAAGAAATCTGTCAGCTGTCACTTCCAGGAAAATCTCAGCCCTACTATTATTAGTAGTACTTGTCCTCCAATCCATATCTGGGAAGTTAAAATCTCCCATAATCACACATTTCCCAATAGTATTTATTTTATTAAAAACATGAAGGGATGGACAGCTTGTTGGACTCCTCCAGAGTCTCCTCCCTTCCCCCTAAAACCCACAGTGAAACACAGCCCAGGTTAACAGCCTTTGGCTGCATTCCTTTTTGCTGTTTTCCTTCTGGGCTGTGGAACCCCTATTTTAGAGGCTCAGCTGCAGTAGGGCAAGTTGGAACCAGAGGGAGCCAGTGAAGCTAGGGCAGAAATGAAGAAGGAAAGGAAATCTACAGGGGTGCTCCTTATCTCTTGCAGATCACAAACATCCAATTCTCATGCAGCACTCTCAGAAGGTATGGTGCTGTAGCTGAATTCCCCAGCATTAACATGGCCCTGAGGCACAATGCTTCCTGGAGTTCCCACTTGTGTGATGTGGCTTCTCAAAGTAGGCCTGTGCATAGGAGGCACAATGATCCTGATTGCAGGGGAATGGTTAGATCTAATAACCTCCCTGCTTTCACCGAATGAACATTTCATTTTAATGCTTCTAATAGGAGAAAATTGGTTTTCAAGTCAGCTGACACTTTTAAAAAACAAATTAATTTGTTCTTTGGAATGGGCAGGGTCTATCCTGTTGTCAACACAGCTCACATACCACTGAGCTAATATTCAGAACTAAAACTCTTTCCTAGGGCCTCCTCTATTCTTAACTTAAAGACCATGTCTACACCATGGGGACTATAAGAGTACAGCTGTGGTACCAGAGCTATGCCGGCATAACCCCCTAGTGTAGAGACAGCTTACTGCAACAGAAGGGTATTTTCCATTGCTATAGGAACACTACCTCCCTGAGTGATGGCAGGTAGGTCTAGGGAAATGTTCTTCCATTGACCTAGCTGCATCTACAGGAAGGGTTAGGTTGGCATAGCTATAGAGCTCGGAGTATGGATTTTTCACACCCATGAGTACAATAGCTATTTTGACCTCAATTTTAAGTGTAGATCAGGCCAAAGACTATGGACTAGAAGATCCTTAGATAGTGCAAGTCAGCATACCTCAATTGTCTTCAGTGCAGCTATGTTGATTTGTACCATCTGAGTATCAATCCCAACTTGCATGGACAATAGCCTTAGTTTCTTCCTGAACTTTCTATTTATAGGGTTTCCTTGTACGACACCCTGTCTCTTCCCCTAGTCTCTCCTTTGCCTTAGAGATGCTCCAAAATTTATCTTCCTTTTAGTTTCCTAGGAACTAATGAGTCCCATTTCTTCTGGCAGCCAGCTAGAGTCAGCAGAATAATTGTGCATCTCTATGCTGGGTTCTACTATCTCTCAATCTGCTACAGTTCTAAACAAAAGTTTCTCTTTTTTTTATCCTTTGTAAGAATGATGGAAATGTTCAGGAAAGAACAAGATGTGAATTTAGGAGGGAGTGGAGAAATACATCCCAATAAATTGTTTTGTAAACAATGCTCTAAATTCTATTTTTCAGCTAAACTATCTCAGCTAATGAGACTACACAGGTGTAAAAACAGAATTGGGCCTAATGTTTCTGCTCCATTCTGCACTGCCACCAAAAGGGGAGCACTGCTATCTAGTGTGAATTATAATGATGAACCCATGACTAGTCTTCCTTTCAGTTGAATATAGGAGATTTCCCACTACACTTGGATTCTGAACCAAGCTATGCCATCACTTAAAACTCCCCCTCACAGCAGCAAGTGTCAGAATAAGTCTTTTCTTTTTGCATGAAACATCCTCTGGCATAAAAATTCCAGACATCAATTGCAGAAGCACTCATGTAAAGTCTCTCTTTTATTAATCAACCCCAGGTACCTAAAAACTGGATTACTCAGTTCCTGCATTCCTGCACTGCAGAAAGACCACAGCTACTGTCAGTGCTATGGAAGCAGCAGAAGGTCATTGGCTGAGTCAGGCAGGAATCAAAACCATCTCCAGCACCATCCTCCCACTCCCAGAAGTACTGCTTTTGCAGTCTATAGTTTTAGAAATAACCAAAAATGAACCTAATATTGCAATAGAAAAGAAGGTGACAATAACAAGTAATAAAATACAGCTGTACTTGTGTGTTTCCAAAGAACCCTGGGTTTTATGTTTAATCAAACATAATGAGGTTACATCTACTACATCCTCTGCTAGACTGTCAGATCCAATGGCTTTTAATGTGCAAGACAATTTCAAGTAGGGTGTAATCTATATTGTTGTAATTTAAATATACTGGGACAGATCCTTAGCTGTATAAATCAGCATAGTTTCATTGACAATCAGTGGTACTAATGGATCTAGGCCAATTAAGGCCAGCTGAGAATCTGGCCCACTAATTGTCTAAATTGGGCTTTTTATTTTATATACATAAACGTGCTGTCAAAGAAGGAAGTGCCTAATTAGAGCTTTCCTTGTAACCAATCATGTCTGAAGATCTTGTCCATTACAGGAAGACCCATCAATCCCTTCCAGACCACGAAGTGGCATTGATAATGCATTTCAAGAAAGAAGAATTTAGCAAACTCGGTGAGCTGGTAGATAAGATCCCATGGGAAGCAAGTCCAAAGGAAAACACAGTTCAAGAGAGCTGGCAATTTTTCAAAGAGATATTATTAAGGGCACAAGAGCAAACTATTCTACTGCGTAGAAAAGATAAGAATTATGGCCAGAGACTGCTGTTGCTTAACCAGGATATCTTCAGTGAAACTCAAAATAGAGTCCTAAAAAAAGTGGAAACTGGGTCAAATTAAAAAGGATGAATACAAATACTACAAGTATGTAGGGACAAAATTAGAAAGGCCAAGGCACAAAACAAGATTCAACTAGCTAGAGACAAAGGGTAAAAAGAAAACAGGCCACAAATACATTAGAAGCAAGAGGAAGACCAAGGACAGGGTAGGTCCATTACTCAACGAGGGGGGGGGGAATGACACCAAGAACAGAAAATGTGGAAACGGCAGAAGTGCTAAATTATTACTTTGTTTTGTTTTTCCACCAAAAAGGTTAATAGTGATGGGACGTCTACCATAGTGAATGCCAATGAAAATGAGTTTAAATAGGGAAAGAACAAGTTAAAGATTTCTTAGACAAGTTAGATGTCTTCAAGTCACCAGCGCCTGATGAAATATGTTCTAGAATACTCAAGGAGTTGTCTGTGGAGATATCTGAGCCGTTAACTTCGAAAAGTCATGGAAGACAGGAGAGATTCCGGAGGACTGGAAAAGGGCAAATATATTGCCAACCTATAAAAAGGGGAATAAGGACAATCCAAGGACTTGCAGACCACTCATCTTAACTTCAGTACCTGGAAAGATAATGGAGCAAATAATTAAGTAATCAATTTGCAAACATCTACAATATAATAAGATAAGTAACAATCAACATGTATTTGTCAAGAACAAATCATACCAAACCAACCAAATAGCTTTCTTTGACAGGGTAACAAGCCTTGTGGATGGGGGGAAGTTGTAGATGTGGTATATCTTGACTTTAGTAAGGCTTTTGATACTGTCTCGCATGATCTTCTGATAAACAATTAGGGAAATACAACCTAGATGGAGCTACTATACGGTGGGTGTATAACTGGTTGGAAAACCATTCCCAGCGAGTAGTTCACACTCAAGCTGGAAGAATATATCGAGTGAGGTCCTGCAGGGATCACTTCGGGGTCCAGTTCTGTTCAATGTCTTGATCAATGATTTAGATAATGGCATAGAGAGTACGCTAATAAAGTTTGCAGATGACACCAAACTGGGAGGAGTTGCAAGTGCATTGAAGGATAGGATTAAAATTCCAAATGATCTGGATAAACTGGAGAAATGGTCTGAAGTAAATAAGACGAAATTCAATAAGGTCAAATGCAAAGTACTTCACTTGGGAAGGAGCAATCAGCTGCACACATACAAAATGGGAAATGACTTCCTAGAAAGGAGTACTGAGGAAAGGGATCTGGGGGTCATAGTGGATCACAAACTAAGTATGAGTCTACAGTGTAACACTGTTTCCAAAAAAAAAAAAAGCAAACATCATTTTGGGATGTATTAGCAGGAATGTTGTAAGCAAGAAACTAAAAGAAATTATTCTGTTGTACTCCATGCTGATTAGGCCTCGACTGGAGTATTGTGTCCAATTCTGGGCACCACATTTCAAATTGGACAAAGTGGACAAATTGGAGAGAGTCCAGAGAAGAGCAACAAAAATGATTAAAGGTTTAGAAAACATGACCTATGAGGGAAGATTGAAAAAATTGGGTTTTTTTAGTCTGGAGAAGAGAAGACTGAGGTGGGACATAACAGTTTTCAAGTACATAAAAGGTTTTTAAAAGGAGGAGGGAAAAAAATTGTTCTCTTTAACCTCTGAGGATAGGACAAGAAGCAATGGGCGGTTTAAGCTGGACATTAGGAAAAACTTCCTAACTGCCAGGATAGTTAAGCACTGGAATAAACTGCCTAAGGAGGTTATGAAATCTCCATCATTGGGGATTTTTAAAAGCAGGTAAGACAAACACCTGTCAGGGATGGTCTAGATAATACTTACTCCTGCCATGAGTGCAGAGGATTGGACTAGATGACTTCATGAGGTCCCTTCCAATCTTTTGATTCTATTCTAAATGATAGATAACTATAGAAATAAATTTGAATTATCAGATTAGAAGTGCTGAAGAAGAAAAACAAAGTGTCAACAGCAACAGTGGATCAATATGGTGGGTAGTACTTTTAACAGAGAACTTAACTAAAGAGATGGAACCTACATATTCAAAAGTATGCTATTTGACTATTTTTGATTGCCCAACTTGAGACATTGGCCCTCTGAAAATTGGGCTCCTTTAAAGTGTTTCAAGTTGGGCACCCAAAAATTTACACACCCAAACTCACTAATCATTTTTGAAAACTTAGGTCCTGGGTTTGATGTATAAGGTTCTGATAGCTTATAATGCTAAGAAAAACTATACCAGGAAGCACAGACAATCTTTTATACAAAAGGTTTTTAAATAGGAAATTGCATTCCAAAAAGGAATATTGTAATAGCCCAGAACATGATAATGTCACTATTATAAGATGTATTGCTTTGTACTGCTACTGCAAAATATTTCCATATTTTTTTTAAATAGAGAAATGGCCTTTTTGAGGAGCAATGTCTATCTTCTTACTAATAACTGTTTGCTGTGGTGTTGTAGTCATGTTGGTCCTAGGATGTGAAAGAGACAAGGCGGGTGAGGTAATATCTTTTATTGGACCAACTTCTGTTGGTGGAAGGGACAAGCTTTCGAGCTCCAAAGAGCTCTTCTTCAGGGCTGGAGAAGGTAACCAGAGTGTCCAGGCTAAACACAGGGTGGAATAAATTAAGCACAAGGGGTTCACACACATTATAGGAGACCACTGAAAATGAAATGGGCAGTAACCACCTCTTCAGTCAAACGACAATGGAGGAGTTGTAGGCAGCAGGGCGTGTTACAAATTGTTGTAATGGGCCATAAAACCAGTATTTCAGTTAAGTCCATGGTTTTTAGTGTCTAGCAGAATTATGAATTTAAGTTCACAGGCTCATCTTTGGAAGGTGTTGTGCAAGTTTCCTTTGAGAACGAGGACTGAGTGGTCAGCTATGGAGTGATTGTTTGTGAAAAGTGTTTGAGCACAGGTGATGGTGTGTTTTTCGTGGGTTTTTTTGGTCTTATTTTTCTGTGAGTTCACACTGGGCATGTGCGGTTGGAGGGTTGTTTCCCTCCCCTCTCCCCCTCCCCCCCCAATTGAAGCAGGTTCTTTTGGGGTATCTGGGGGGCCCATTCTGTGATGCAATCTATTTCTCTGGTAGAGTGTCCTTGTTTTGCGATGGCAGTTTTAAGTGTGTGTGAAAGTGTGTATTCTGGACTTTCCCTTAGATTAATCTGTGGTATCATAGTGCTTGGTTGTAGATAAAAGATTTATGGGTGTGTTTGGTGTGGTTGCTGGATCTGTGGAGGTAAGTGTGGCGATCCATGGGTTCCTTGTTTATGGTTCTCTGTAGGGTTCCATTGCTGAAGCTGACCATGGTATCCAGGAAACTGATGCTGATGTGGGAATGTTCGAGAGATGGCTAGGTAGTGGTTGTTGAAGTTGTGGTGGAAACTCAACACCACACAACATACCAATCACGCACCCCTGTCACCTACCATCCCACACAAGAACCTATATTGAGGTATAATCAAGCAACCATAACCCATACTTTTTAGGGACCACATCTTGAAAAAAATCTTTCCCTAACCCCCTTTTCTAGCCTTCAAACAACACCCTAACCTCACCAAGCTCATCAGAAGCAAGCTCCCCATGGACCAGGACATGCCAACTCAATGCGGCACCAGACTCTCCCAGAACAAAAGGTGACATATCTCCACTGTTGTGATGATCAATAACCCCCATAATACATCTTTCAAGATCCATGGGTCCTGTACATATCTATCACAACATGTGATGTACCTCATCCAGGACATCAAATGCCCTACCAATAACTATGTGGGAGAACTAAGCTCTCAAATGAACTCGCACGGAAAAATGGTAAAAAAACAAAAACACCACATCACCCATGGGCAAACACTTTTCACAAAGCAATCACTTTATATCTGCCTTCTTAAGTTCTCACCTCACAAGAAACCTGCACATCATCAAAAGATGAGCCTGGGAAGTGGGAACTTAAATTCATAACTCTGCTTGACACTAAAAACCATGGACTTCACAAAGACACTGGTTTTATGGCCCATTACAACAATGTGTAACACACCCTACTGCCTGCTAACCCAGCATTGTCCTCTGATTGTAAAGGAGTTAATTGCCCATTTTGTTCAAATGGTCTCTTACAACATGTTTGAACATCTTATGCTTAACCTGTCCCACCTCATATTTAGCTTGGACACACTGGTTACCTTCTCCAGACCTGAAGAAGAGCTCTGTGAAGCTATAAAGCTTGTCCCTTCTACCCTCAGAATTGTCCAAAGAAAATATTACCAACACACCGAGCTTGCCTTTCTTACTAATCACACATTTTATCTCTGTATTTTTCTCTTAGACTGACCAACAGGAAGGTCTTTAAAGAAGAAGGGTTTATAAAAGAACATTCATTCTACATACTAGCTAGTTAAGCACAGAATAGGCTTCCAAGGGAGGTTATGGAATCCCTGTCAATGCAGGTTTTCAAGAACAGATTAGACAAACATGTCGGGGATAGTCTAAGTATATGTGGTCCTGCCTCAGCATAGGGGGGTGGACCTCTCAAGGTCCCTTCCAACCCCACCTTTCTGTGATTCTTTCTCGAGAGTAACAGAAATATTTCCTTTGTTTCATTAACAAGATTTAGCTTGGAAGTTTATGGCAAAAGTTCATGCAGCATGCCAGTACTGTGAAAAATGTTTAGCTGGGAGTTAATGTAGTTGCTCAGAGGTGTGAGGGAATTTGTGACTTGTTTAAAGCAGCTCTTGTCTGAACCAATTACTTGTGACTAATGCACATGAGAACATACCTACTATGTATAGTGAATGGGCCAAATTTTGCTCTCTCACTGGTGTACAAACTGAAGTAGCTCCATTAGCTTAGTCTGGGTTTACACTGAAGTAACCTAGAGCAGAATTTTGGCCCTATGTACCTTGTAAAGAATTACACCTCTCTTGAAAAGGCAATTCATACATGAAGGCCTCTATTATTGTACATTTACAAACTATAGTGGGAAGGGCTGTTGAAGGGACACCACCCCCCATCATTCTCCAAGGCAACTGAAGTTCTCTATCCACAGAACAGATGCAGCACATGCACCAGAAGTGCAAGTTCCCTCATCTGCCCTGCTTATGTGACTTAGTCCTGACCGGGAAGGAGTAACAATAGGGGCAAAAGGGTTCCAATGTCTATTCAGTTCATAGTCCCTCTGCTGAGACTGCCAACTAAGGTGCTAATTAAGCTCATCGATGGAGGGGATGAACTGTGATATTTTTGGGATGTGGAAAACTCTCCACTCTGCTGAGAGGCAATTAAAGAGTTCATACTGTCTTGCTACACCTCTAAGTAGTGATGACTCTCTTTTAGATATCTCCATTTTTAACTTACTGGCCTCTCTATGCTCCAGGCTGGAACTGAATTAAATATTTAAATGCTGCGTGTTCTTAAAAGACACATCATTGCATGATGAATAAATTGAAAAGAAACGAGATACCACTATTAGGCGAATTTATAGTTTTGTAGGTATCTGGCTAGCAAGAGAACACAATTTTTTTTTCAGCCCACTCAATACACATACAATGACAGCACTGGGGTTATTAAACTTCCTGGTGCAAAACCTACCAGTCTCCAAGATGTACTGCCCCTAAGAAATTAAAAACTGCACCATGACAGAGACTCCTTATACTTGCATCTATGTTGTGTTCCACAACTTTACATTTCCTGCTTCCTGATCCATCCAGTGGATTATTATAGCACAGACTGTTTTTAATAAAAAATGCCCATGGCTTCTTGAAACAAATCTTATGGTAAGCTAAAAGGGAAATTAAAGTAGCTTTACTACTTCTGTGCTGTTTGTAATACCTACAGTGCGTCTTGGATTTGGACTATTGTGTGGGAAGAGAAAATGTACAATTGCAGTGGTATTCTCATGGCAATAACAGTGAAATAGACACTATTGCCCAAATTTGTAATGGGACAGCTTTGTGTTCACATGCAAACTTTGTATGTATACCTATTTGCATATAGTGTATAACCTAGAGCAGCAGTTCCCAAACATTTTCCTTGCATGACCCCATTTTCAGATGTGGTGTTTCCCACTACCCCAGACAGCATGGAAGTTGCAGTTTAAAAATGGTGTCCTCCCTGCAGTTTTATCTCACACGGACTGTACATGCAAGGTCACACCGCAAGGAGGATGCCATTTTGCTTTACAAAACGGCGTCCTCTGGACTGCATAATCTCACACACATATGGGTGCATGCAAGGTCATGCTGTATGAAGGGTGCCATTATGTTGAGCAAAATAGCATCCTCCGTGCAACGTGACCCTGCGCATACGGTGCGTGTGAGGTCACGCTGTGTGGGGGAGGCCATTTTGTAAAATGGTGTCCTCTGCATGCTTGGGGTTGCCGTGACTCCATCTGCTGATGGACCCAAAGTTTAGGAACTACTGACCTAGATTTATATGACCAAAGCAGCTAACTGTGTCCTTAGTTGTTTGAGTTGCAGGTACACGTATTCATCAGCAAAGTTTGCATGCAAATTTAACAAGTGCGTAAAATGGAGGCCCTTTAAAAATTTGACTCTATGGTAGCGGGGCCCTAAAATTCCACTTGATTTGAAGGACTTGTCTATTGATTACAATGAGCTCCTTTTTTTAAATAAAAAGGGACAGCTTTTCTTTTTTTTTTTTTTTTTTTTTTTAATTTTTATTTTTAAAGTTCCAGGGCTGGATGTGTTTCGCAAAGAGATCAGGTACATTTTCTAAAAAAAGTTGAGATATCCTGGAGGGAAAAAATACTTACTGTAGAAAACCATTGAGAGATGTAGCTCAGAACTTTTATTAACTGCTTATCACATACCAGTAGAGTTTTGCAAATCTGCAGATATCCACTTTATATCAATGGACCATGTTTGCGGATCATGTGTCAGATGTGGCTACAAATTTTGTATCCACATAGGGCTTTACATATCAGGTTTCCAAATTGACTAGTTACATAATTTTTTCTAACCAGCTTTATTGAGAAGTCTTGGTAGAGGTTATTATAAATATATTACCAAGGAGCAGGTTCATGATCTTCACTTTATAACATTCCTGTGCTCTGACTGTCAGAGGGAAACCACATTTCCATGAGTAAATTAACCTGACTAAAGCATGGAAATTATTAGGTAGGGTAATATGGTTAATTTAGTAAGAAAACAAACAAAAAAGGCTAAATAGATGCTGCCTAATCCCTGACTGTCAAAAATCCCCCAAAAATTAATAAGTGGTGGCTGTAAATGGATACACAACCAAACACAGAAGTAAAGGCCTTTTAGCAATTCCCCAAAGTGTTTAAAAATTGATTTTCATTATTAGCTGAAAAGTGGAGGCAAGTTAAAACAGGACACAACTGTCTTTCTTTGTCCTCCGTATCCCCACTGTCCATTTCCATGTGAATTTTAACTGCCAGCTCCTGCAGTAACAGTGTTTTTCAGTGTATCTATATTAGGTTAAATCCCGTTCACAGTGATCACATCAGCCCTTACAGTCCTATTGACGTCAATGCAGGATTCGGCCTATTAAATTGGTATAAGATGTGTTTTTATTTCATCTGTTTTCAGACAGCCACCTATCATATTACATGCTGGCGGTAAAACAACAAATGCCTCACTTTCATCGTGTCTTGCTGAGTGTGAGATTTACTCATGCTGAAGAGAATAAACTACATTCTAAAATGTTATTTGCTGCCTGACTTAAAATTATGAATGCAGGCAAACTGAGAATTGTCCCAGGGGACTGAGAATTAGGACTCCCTGGTTCTGTTCCAACTTCTCCACTGACTTTCTGCATGACCTTGGGAAAGTTACTCTATGTGCCTCAAATACAGTCATCTGCAAAAAGGAAATTAAAAATCAGTGGCATCTCCAGCTCAGAACTGTAGACTGCCCTAGCTCAACACATGTCCACTAATTTAGTCCAAGGTTTTGTGTTGTGGCAGACAGGCTGTTCAGTGACATTCTGCTGTTGTTGCTATAGAACCTCCTATTGGAATATACTCTTATGCTCTATGCAGTCTAAGGCACCAGAGCAACTCCCTCATATAGTTCCTTCAAATGATTAAAGCAAAAATTTAAATCCTGATAACTTTATGTATGGGACGTGCCCCTATTTGCAGGGATGTGGGAGACACACGACACTCTTCCCACACAGCTGCTGAGGGACTTGTTGAGGGTATAGTGCTTTGAGATCATCACACAAATAGTACAATGCAACTGTGAATTAAAATTGTCATGTTTTCTCTGCCACTAACTGTTGGTATAGCAAGAAGCCCTTGTTTCCTTTTACTAGATAACTGCGTGATAATCACACTCATGAATTATATAGGTCTCATGATAATGTGAAAGATTATGTGCTTTTCCTTGCTGTACTGCACATAGCATCCTGTAATAACTTCACATTTATATAGAACATAGTGCTTTTTAAAGGGGGGAGTTTTCTAAGCATTGCAGAAATAAAAGTTGTGACGGATGGAGTTACAGCTCTGTTCATCCTTAATATTCTTGCTTTGGGGGTTGTTAAAATCTCTCAACTGACATTTCTCTATAGTTTCATGTCTCTCATTTGGTTTAGGCTGTTGATCCTTCAAACCTGATACTGAGTGAATGCAACTACTCTAGTTCTTCCCATAATAATGTCTCTTTTAGTGCCCCCCTTTTCCAGGAGTTTGTAGTGTATTAAAATGTACACTGAGATCCCCACCCACATCAAAGGGTGAGGGAGACTGATAGGGCCGGTGGTAAAGGGGGACAGTCAGTCCCAGTAGCAAGGGAGGGAAACACTTGCCAAGGGACAATAGGTAGTTCATCCCATGGGAGTCTCTGGCACACACTGGCCAACTGGGAGAGAGGGATGCTGTTTGGCCAGCATTCCCCAGCTCCCAGAATTTTGGCCAGTGCAGGGGCTATGTGGAGCTTCTTTCAGCTCTGCTCCAGCAGCCCACTTCATCCATCTGAACTAGGAATGGGATCCCGGCCTGACAGATGCTGTCTAGCCAGGCGCGTGTTTAGAGAGTCAGGAAGGAATTTTGTTCTCCCATGGGCCAAATTGGCAGAGGAGTAGGGAGTTTTTGCGTTGCTCGCAGCACCTGCAAGCCACAGGGGGTTAAGTAAGAATGTGCATGGTACCTAACTGAGGCTTTAGGGTGGTGTTGCTTACGCATCACAACTCACAGATCGTTTCCAGTACGGTTAAGAGAAAAAAAGGAACAGTTCCCAGAGATAAAAGACCTGGACTTTTGGTGATAGGCCTTGTGGCCTTTGTGGGCCAAGCTCAGACCTTGTGACCCTCAAAGGCTGAGATCCCCACCCTGCTGCACAGTTTGTCGCCCCCATGGTGGGGAGGATGCTAGGGCTCAGAGAGTTGAGTCCAGGAGGTCTGGCTGAAGAGCATCTACCCCACATTATGGATATATGGTGAGGAGCCCTGCAACCAATATAAGAACAGCCATAGTGGGTCAGACCAATGGTCTATCCAAGTAGCCTGTCTTCCAATAGTGGCCAATGCCACGTGTTTCAGAGGGAATGAACAGAACAGACAGTCATCAAGTGATCCATCCCCTGTCACCTACTCCCGGCTTCTGGCAATCAGAGGCTAGGGACACTCAGACCATGTGGTTGCATCCCTGATTATCTTGGTTAATAGCTATTCTCTATGAATTTATCTAGTTATTTTTGAACTCTGTTATATTTTGCCCTTCACAACATCACCTAGCAACAAGTTTCAAGAAGTAATTCCTTATGTTCGTTTTAATCTGCTGCCTTTTAATTCCATTGGGTGACCCCTGCTTCTTGTGTTTATGTGAAGGAGTAAATAACATTTCCCCAATCAAAATGTCTGTTTTTTATATCAACAAAATATTTGTTATTCTTATACTGAATAAAGATTGCTCCATTTAGCAGGAATGGTTTAATGGAACAAAGGATCAGCATGAGGAACAATGTATGGAGTGAAAAGAAAAACTTAATGGCCAAATATTCTATCAAAGCTGTTCTTTTGGCTCAAAGCGAATGTTAATGACACTTGTTCTGCATTTCATGATCAAGTCATTCTGAACACTAAGACACTGGTGAAAATCCTCCACCCCAAGAAATATGTATGTGTCACTGCTGAGTTAGAAGCTGGCAGTAGTGACACCAGAACCCATTTAATATTTTCTAAGTGTACTTTTCTCTTTTGAATGATTATTTCTCAACTCTTACTAATGTCACAAATATAAGTGTGTTGTGTTTTGATTTGGAAGATAGTGTCATCTTTATATTTGTCCCTGTATCTTGAACAAACTTCATAGCTACTTTGTGGCTATGAATAGTGAATGCTTTTTCAAGTTTAAGTATACAATGCTCCTTTCTAGATGACATATTGCTGCAAAGGCAAAACAATTACTGTAATTTTTATACGGTGAATGAGTATAATGGGGCTTGTTTAAAAAATTTTAAAATTGAAATCCTAATTGACAGAACACTCATCAGAACTTTGTGGAGTAAGATCCTGTTTTCATTATAATACATGTTCCACTTTTTATCAGCAACCGTACTGAAACTGCCTTTGCATGATAGCTGTAGTATTTTGTTCTCAAGGGCAGCTCTTTTAAGAGAGTGTCATTCACTAACTTGGTTTGATTTGACTTTTCTAGGGCAATATATTATATACAAGAATATAATGTAGGTAGGAAATGGCATTAGCATCTTTTACCAATGAACTGGAAACTGTCAAATTAATAACTAAAAAGCAAATGTCAGGAGATTCAGACAATTCAAACTCTTTCAGGGCTAATAGACCATGAGACTGAAAGCAGAGCTGTAAGCATGAAATTGCTAAGTGATTAAAGAAACAATATGGAACAAAAAAAGTAGGACAGCAGTAGCCATTTTAAAAAAAGATGTGGTGGTCCTCATACTTGATACTGCAGTTACTGGCCAAGTTTAGGAAATGCTACTAATCCTCAAATGCTAGAGATGGAGAGATTCATATATACTGGAAACATAGTTAAGCGTTTATCAGTGTCCACGTGATAAATTCACTTTTGATGGATTCATGAGTCATTCTTTATTATTTGCTTTGGGCTGAAACTTGCAATACAAAGTGTCAGCCTGGGATCTATCTCTTTAAATTACAATAGTTAAAATCTTTTGTTGTATTTTTTTAACAGCACTGTAAATTTTCTAAGCAGGATTTAAACACTTGCCTACTTCTTTGAGAACAAGCCTTTCCTTTACAAAAGATATTTGTGAACTAGTTAGAAATAAATTAAAAACTTCTCCCCTCACCCTTTGAACCTCTGTAAGAACCAAACTCAAAAATTTTGAAATTCTACAATGTTATCTTTTTTTCCCTCATCACTTTAACCTATCTTCACCCTCTAGATTGTGAATGAGATGAGACCAAAAGTGCTCAAGTAATTCAAAAAAGGTAGCAATGGGTTTAAACCAAAGCCCCAAATCTGACTTTCCCCAAACTTTGGGAAAATTTGGATCTGGATCCAAACTTTAGTTCACATGTACGTCCTCAAGCTGTTTTTACTGTATTTGTATGTCTCTTAAAAATAAGGCATTAGACAAAAGCGCCTTCAGATAAAGTACTTTAAATTTCCACTTTGGATTAATCATGAAATAGGGCATTTCCTGATTAGAGAAGAAAAGTAGTAACAGCTCCAGCCGACTGGGTAATAACAATAACAATGGATTACATAGACTGACTCAGTTTAGGAAGAGTATTTGTATAGCTAACAGCACACAGTCTAAACAGCAATTCACGAATATAGAGAAGACATGTCTAGGGATGTTCTTAAAGGGTGACCTGACCCAAGGAAAGATAACTATCTACAGCCATGCAGTGGAATAAAATGAAAAATAATTCACATATATGGACCAGAATCTGTCCCCATTCACAATGGTGCAATGTATTGAATTCAGTGGGAGTGCAGTGACTGCTTATTTCTTACTGATTATTTTCCATCAGAGGTGGGCAAAGGGGGAGGCTTGCTCTCAGCAGATCAGCCCATGGGTCCAGCCCCTATATACCACATATTCTTTCCCTCACCATCCAGGATCTGCAGGAGACCAGATCTATCTGCTCAGAAGTTTTGTGCCTCTGCCCTGGACCTCTTATCCCAGTGCCCCCATCCATATGAACCCTACTAGTGTGGCTTTCTTGAACCAGAAGCTGCCCCCAGGACTCTACCTTAAGGGCAGGTTTCCTGCTATGCAGAGAAGGCCACAGAAATGTAACACGATCTAAGTCTGTGTTGCTTTTGTGGATGAGTATCTGCAAGCCAGGTGAGAGAATTATGTGCATGTCCCTTTCAAAGACCCCCTTCTGACCTGCCACCAGACCCACAGAATGTTTTCTATGGGATCTGGGTAAAAAGTCAGGGGGGTGGGCAGTGGATGCCGCTACAGAGGTGACTGCCCCTCCTTTCCATGTAGAAGAGAGAGATCCTTAGGTAGAGTTTGGATCAAAAAGGAATGATCAGAGAATTTGACATTGAGTATATATGCATATCCCATCACAAAAATGTAGTTACTTGTCACAAAATATACTGACCAATACTGTATACAGCATTGAGATGGTATTTTCAAAAGAACTAGTCATGACTAGGAGAAATCCCTTCCCTCCCCTCCCCCCACACACACACTTGAGAAGATAATTTGGTATGGCTGTCTCACCCCAAGGAGCAATTACACTGACATTTGTTGGCCTGCTATACACAACTGTCCTCCTATGGAGCTTTCAGAAGATTTTTAATTTGGATGAACATCACTATCTGAGTGGGACCAACATCTGATAACCCAAATAGCTTCAATGGAGTGGCACTGGGTGTAGCTGAATGAAAGGTTTGCCCATAGAGACCAATACAGACATAAATTGAAAACATCAGTTTGAGATTTCCGCATCAGTGATATTCCTGGTTTTGTCTGAGCCTGGGTTTTAACTTGTTCATCTTTATCAGTTTAAAGAGTTCTATTACTGCAATAGAAAAAGAAAAACAGAAAGAGGATAGCTCAGAAACTAGCATCCAGTTCTTCGTGATGGATTTCTCCTTCATAGGGCCAAATTTTGCTCTTCTGCAGTGGTATAAATCTGGAAATACTCCAGTAAAATCAATGGAGTTTACTTTGGATCTGCACTGGTTGTAACTGAAAGCAGAATTTGGCCTTATTCTCACAAAGGGCTCTGCCACAGGTGAAATGAACATAAATCATACAGTTCAAACAACTAGTTATTCTCTGATAAAAGTTTGTCTGTTTCTGTCTTTGAAAAAGAGGTATTTTTCTCTTCTTATGAGAAGCAATCGCAATCTACTTTTTCTGCTTGGAACTTGCTGCAGTTTAGCATTTCATTTGACACAACATTTCCCCCATTTTAATCTCCTTTATGATGCAATTTCAAGTGTTAAATCAAATCCAATATATCTAGGAATTGCAATGCAAACACAGAGAACCTGATCCAAGCTTTAGTTCTGTCCTTTATGATATTCCATGCAATTTACTGTATGATTTTAGACTGTGAAAAACTGAGGGCTTGTCTGATCTGCCTGGACAATTAATGAGCCTGACGTCCTTGGCCAGAATGTCAGTTTTCCCTACTGTTGTTCATGACATGCTGTGCAACACTTGTTTGTCTCTCTTTAGGTACTCATATGGCCCTCATTGCTGTAGTATCTCAGTGCTTCACAAGCATTACTGGATTTTATCCTCATAATACCTGTGTGAGGTAGAGACGTATCAACCTTATTGTATTGATGAGGAACTGAGGCACAGCGTAGATAGTGTCTTGCACAAGGTCACACAGGAAGTCATCAGAAATTAAACTTGTGATCTGAGTCCCAGTCTTGTGCCCTATTCACTTGGCCTTTCTTCCTCTTTTGCCTGTTGTCCTCCAGTGATTCAGTACTGAGTGAAATGACTTGTGCTCAGGGCCAAATGCTGCTCTGTTATACTGCTGTAAAGCCAGAATAATTCCATCACTCCAAAACTACATTGGTGTAGCTAAGATCACATTCTGGCTCATAACTTGTAAATCCTTTTGGGATCTTTATTTATTAGTAGTAGCGGAACACCTGTGCTGTTGTACAGGCGTGGCAGTCGGGCCAAGTAATCCACCATCTGTGCAATCTCCCTCAAAAAACTAACAAAATTATTGCAGTCAGATTAGCTGTTGAGCAAGGGTGGTGGTGTGTTATGTCTTATATCACAATGGTTTTGGACTCTTGGCATGGCATAGGTACATGCCATACTGTAGCTGTATGCAGTACAGTGTAACTCAAAGTCAATGACTAAGAATTTGAAAACTGAACTGGATCAGTAATGACTGTGAATTGTAAATCCCAGTGACGATTGTACCTGGTCATATTCTGAACAAAAAGATCTCTTAATCATGACAGTAGCAGTGTCTGTTGCTTGACACTGACTCAACAAACATTCTATGATTCAGAGTGACACACACACATAGGGACAATCCTGGAATCTTACTGCATAGGTAAGCTTTCTCTTCTCTACTTTTACTATATTGTTTTTATTTTTGTTTACTGTGATTGACATAGATTACTGGAGGTCACATTATTTTTTTAAAAAGCTGAAAATGGTTAGAAACTGTTCAGTCAAACTAGAATAACTCAGGGGAGAATACTTGATTATACAGTTCCACTGTGTGTAATAATGAATGAGCTTTTTATGACTATTTTTGCTATGGTGTGTTCAAAACCATTTGTCTTTCCAAAGAATAGAACTTGTTACTACAGAGGTTTTACGAGAATATAATTTTGTGCAGTGTAATAAGACAATAAAACTTAAAAAGGAAAAGGATAACAACTTTATAGCACATATCTCAAGCAGGTAGTGTAACAATAGTATTATCTGGTGGACACGTAATAAGACAAAATATTAAGAATATTTCTAACTACGGGGAATATTTCTAACTACAGTAAAAGAAAAGAAGCAAAAGAAGCCGTAGCTAGTGGGGAGGTTGAAAGAAACCTTCTCTTAGATGGCCTGTACAAAGAGAGTTGAAGGTTGCTGGTGCACATGTGTGCACATTGCTACAGCCAGCACCACCATTGCCACCTTTGCTGGCAGTCTCAGTGGAGAAGATCATGAGCTGAATCTGCATGGGGATCATCTCAATCTTGGACATGGTCCCTTCAGATCAGGGTTGGGGTGGAGAGGGGAAAGCCCTGTACTGCTCATGCACATGCTGTATTTCAAGTGTTTCTCCTGGAGCTGGAATTACACTTCCAGCTCCAAGTATAGACATACCATGAGTGGGTGAGAGGGCCCTCGCTTCTGATCATGGCTCTGCTGCAGTGCTGTGCACCAAGCCCTCCACACACACACAGTCCTCTGCTCTATTGGGTGCAGACTGAATCCCTCCTCCTCTGGCACAGACTGCAGTCTGCCTGAAGGCCTCAAGCAGTGGCAGGGGAAGGGGAAAGCCCCAGCCTCCCCAAAGACAGTGAGATTAACATGGCAAAGTTGTAATGCATGAGTTTTGAGGCCTCCTAATTTCTACGAGTACTCTCTCACCCCCATACTTTCCTGGTACAGGACTGGAGAGCATGCTGTCGTGTCAGCCACTGGGAAATAAACTTTTTTATCTTAATATGGAAATTAAGATTCCTTTTTTTAATTGAAAAAAATATAAGTTTAAGAAAAAATTACTGAAAAGTTAGTTTTCAACAACAGGATAACTGTCAATAAAGTAGGACACTTCTAAACTAGGAAGTGTTATGGTAGCCTGAGTTGGGCACTGGACTGGGAGCTAGTTGACCCAGATTCTGTTCCTGGATGTGCCTCAGTTTTCAGTGCTGTAAAATAGGGATAATGATACTTTCTTTTGTAACATGCTTTAACATCTGTTGATGAAGAGTGCAATAGAAGTGCTAAAAATTATTAATCCATTTTACTACTACTACTACAGCTATTTTCAAAAATTTATTTTAAGACACTCTCTCAATGAGCAGAAGATCACCAAAATAGGAGGACATTTTTACTGTCACAGAATTAGAAGAGGTTTAGCTTAGAAGGGATGGAATTGACTAAAAGGAGCCATGATTTGTTCTTTCAAACAGCAGGCAATTGAAATAAATCTGTGAAATTGTTTTAAAGCTGACCCTTGGAAGCTCCTATGTCACAATCAGACCCTCTTTCTCACATTAAATCAATAATCCTAAGCAGGAGAGCAAAACCTTCTGTTAGAAATTTCCACCTCGATGCCACAAGTGAGCAACGAGGGGGTTACTTTACAATTCTTTTATCCATAACAGTATGTAAATGTATATATTTTCAGCAGCTCCCTATAGACCCTTATTTGGTTACATTGACACCTATAAAATGAGTATTAACGACTACATAATTAATATAATTATACCCGCCCCTGTTTGTTGTTTATTGGATTACCATACAGAGGGGAGGCACATCACCTTAAAACCTATACATTTTACACTAACATTCTTTGAAGTAAAGGCATGCCAGGGGGAGAAGGAAGATAATGCTTTCTTCCCATCAAAAGGCCTTGCACAGGAATGGCGATAGACTCATCCCCTGCGCAGATGGCCAGGAAGGGAGCAGAAGAAGAGAGATAACAGACTCTAACTAAAATTCACACCAATTAACAGAAACAAGGTTTGCCCTTGTCTTGACTCCGTTCCCTGTAGTTTAGGCCTGACCACTTGTCCAGTTTTAACTCTTTACTCTCCTACACCTTCATGTTTTAGTATGCCATATACCATCACTGGAACACATATAGCTTGGAAATGGGATACAGCACAAATAATACACTTACGTTCCCTACTGCATTTGTGAGCTTTCTCCTTGTGAACAGCAGATGTTAACGGGCTTTCTTTTATTAGCAATATGTTTACTGAGGAAGAGAAGACAGAGTGGCACGAAGGTTCACACAACACATTAAAGTCTGAAGTAACGTATATGGAGCTCTGTATTACCCAGAAATCTATACCGAAAAAGATTTCCATTATTGAGATATTACAATGGGGGCTTTTAAGCATAAGGGCATCATGCTATGAAACCCCATAAAAGACATTTCATATTAAACATAAATAAACAAAAACAAACCATTTTTTTCAAAATAAACTGATCCATCATAATAAATGAGCCACATCGAAGGTAATATCTTCCTGTGGCACCAGTCTCCATGTTTTATAATAAGAACCAGGTTGGAGCAGGAAGGAAGGAAGAATATTCTTGTTTTTGCTGGTAGCAGTCCCTTGGCCCCCAGCTTCCTGCCTGCCTTCCATCACCAGTTTCTCTTTATCAACTCATCAAGTTCCTTTGGAGCATAAATCCCGTTTCCCCATATACTCCTTCACCCTATATTGATGTCCCCTACTGGCACCATTCCCTTTCTACCCTGGATTTTTCTCCTTGCACTGGCGAGAAGGGCTCAGAGGAAGAATCCAGTCACTAGTCTAGGAGAGACAATCCAGCAGAGACAGACATGCTTCCTTCTCACAAGGTGTGGGAAGGGAGAGAAAGAAAAGCAAGGGAGTCAGGCTATAGAGTTTTCCTCTCATTGAGCTAGTGTGCTAAAAATAGTAGTGTAGGTGTGGTAGCATAGGCAGTGGCAAGGGCAAGCTGTGCCAAGAACATACCCATGGCCTCATGCAGGTTTGTACTGAGCGTAGTTAGCCCATGTTGCTCCTCACTGCTGCCACTGCTACCATGGTTACACTACAATTTTTAGTGTGCCAACTCAAAAGCTAGTCCAAGTATGTCTGTGGGAGCTGGGAATCGCACCGCTAGCTCATACTGCAGGTGTAGCCAAAGAGAGGAAGGGGAAGCCTAATCAAGAACCCTATGTGCTATTGGAGGAACGAGACAGTCCAGTAGCAGCACCATCAAGTTTGCACAGCTGGAGAGTCCACAACAGGTGCGCCACTACTTTGTCTGCCTGTTCTTGGGCAGAGAGAAGTCTAATAGGCAAGCAGAGGCACTGGAGCGCCTATTGTACTGCTTTATGCTACTGAAAGTGGACTAAATCCTAGACGTCCATGTGCTGTCTGACCCACATGGTTGGCTGAGTGATAAAAACCAGTTTTTACAGCATTTTTCTCCTGTTAGTCCTGCAGAACATCACAGTGGAATTATAAAGCTGGTGCCTCATCAATAGAATCATTAAATAAATTCTGAATGAACCTGAATCTTCACTGTTACTGATGAGTGAGCCAGAAAGAACATTGCTTGACTTTCAGATCCCAGGCTGAATGTGTTGGGCTGGCAGGCAGGAAAAGTGGGGTTTTGAACTTCACCCCGAGCAGATTTGATCTGGAGTCATTGAGAAACAATAAACATGGAGTCTGCCCATGCCATTTTTCAGATTAGAACCATACTTTAAAGTTGCCAAGTTTTAATACTGAGGGAAATCCTAAACAAAACAAGATTTCAGCCAAACCAAAATAATTGTAGAAAATGCCCCATACACTCAAACTTTGTACAACACATGGTTCAACTAGTAAGTGGGCCAAATTTTGCTGTTACTTTGATATATCTGAGAGCAGAATTTGAACCACAGATTTCAAGGAGTATTCCAACTATATAACGGAGGCAGAAATAATAGGCCAATATCTATAGCCTCTCTACTTGTTTCTCTCAACCACCAGCTTACAATACCTTCCACACAACTGCATGTTAGGTAAAGCCAAAAGAGTACATTGTACTTGATATCAAGGACAAGAGCATTGTCTGATGTGATTTTCAAGCTGACAATTAATTACTGACAATCTGACAATTAACTATTAACAGCTGATATGTTATCCAGGTCTGATGGAAGTTGTTTGTGTCATTTATGTGGCTTAATTACCAAAAAAACGAGGTAAATTACATTTTAGATCTTCAGAGATTTTTTTTTAATGTAAATAGAATGACTGTCTTTGTTATCTGTAGGTATCGAATGTGGGACTTCAGAGTATGAGCCTTCACAGCCTGAGGTAAGGATAGGCACCTAGGAAGACTATCAAGCAGGCTTATCTGCATTTTTGGGTGTCTAAGTGTATTTGTAAATCTGTCCCCTAGTTGGGAGCTGCATAGATTCATATCCTCTGTAGATCAGGCACAAAGGGGGACAAATATTGAACAGAAGCTTACACCAGGCAGCAAACATTGTAACTTAATGGCACCATTTTACATTTCTGCATGGATAATTTCAGGTTTGGATATAAATTCAGGATTTTTATTCTTAGTGACCAGTGGAAAGAAGAAAATTCATGGCAGATCTTTTGGCTCTGGTTGGAGAGAACAGGTTTACACCAATATATTTCTTGTCCTTCTGTTGGTAGGATAGAATGATATTAGGTTCATGGAGACCAGTAATTCATTGCAATGGCAACTAAGCAGTGGAAGAATAGGAACCCTGATGTCAGTTGTAGGACCACAGTGAAAGGACTGGGGAGAATTTTGAGGAACCTATTAAAAATCACTTGAAACTATGCAGAGCCCATGCCCTCAAATTCACACAAATAAGAAAAATTCTCTCCATGAAAATACATATTTTACTCCTTTTTACTTGCTTAAATCATTGTACTGTGCAACAAAATATGGCTGCTTTAAGAATATCAATGTGACTTTGGAAAACTAAGAGCAGAAAAAATGTTTGGAAGAGACATATGGCCTAACATGCTGGCCCATTTTTGGATTGATCTTTTTCCAACCTTCCTGCTTTCTCACCATACCCTCTCAGTCCCTCCCTTCTCCAGAAAACAATCTGCTTTCATCTGTTAAATCAGCCTCTCCATTTCTGCTGAATTAACTATTAGTCACATGGAGACTGAACTCCTGTCACCCTGAGAGGCAGGCCTAGACTCCAGCTCATTGACACACCAATGTTGGGAAGCTCAAAATGCTGCTGACTTCAATGGGAGTTTTGGGTGCTCAAGGAAAGCAGGATGAGGCCAGAACACTGAATGTCTGCCAGCTATGAAAATCATCCACATAATGGATAAAACACGGGCAATAGCAATCGGATTAACCCCCTTGTTGACCAGTCAATGTGCATCAGCTCTAGGAGACACTGCTTCAAAGGGTGACGGTTGTTTCCATGCCAACTTGGGGCTTGATCCTTCACTGGGAGTTTTCCCACTGATGTGCCTGGGAGCAGGATCAAGCCCTAAGACTCCATTGTAGCAAAGCACATCAGCACATGCCTAATCTTAAACGTGTGAGTAGTTGATTTCTCTTGGCAGATAAGTAATAAGACAGCGAGGGGTTGATTTTAACAGGAAGATAGTTAATAAGTTCCAGAAGTTGTGGCTTCTTTGGT
Organism: Emydura macquarii macquarii; assembly: GCF_026122565.2. Classification (NCBI taxonomy): domain Eukaryota; kingdom Metazoa; phylum Chordata; order Testudines; family Chelidae; genus Emydura; species Emydura macquarii. The sequence goes on along the minus strand of NW_027131400.1, from coordinate 7,993,275 downwards.
TACTCATATGAGCAATTATTGTATTTGTTTGGGGTGTTTTTTTTAATCTGTCACATCATAAAGTGCTCAGAGTCAGAACACCAATTACATTATAAATAAACACATATGCTAATTAAAACAAATCAATCGTTGACCTCTGTGCTGAGCCTGTCAACCAGAATGTCCATTTTTGCCACCGGTGGTGGTGTCTTTTGAGGTGCAGATCCCTGACAGCAAGGCTGGAGACAATGAGGCTACTGAGACCATTGAAAGTCACTGGAGTTTTGGGATCCAGGATCAGTCTTTTCACAAGCATTATTACATAGTTCAGTACAAAAGAAAATATGTGCTTCTTTATAAATCAGATTTTTTTCCCTAGAGAACCTTATTGATTAATAAATACATTAAATAATATAAGATAGTTGGGTTATTTCAGGGGTATTATTGCAGGCTATTAACAAAAAACCCAGTAATACCTTTACCCATGTCAAATAACATTTTATGTAAAGCTCTGTGTAGTTTTTTGCCAAGTATGCAAATACCTAACCTCTTTTTGTTCTGTAGAGCACAGGTATGCAGCTTCACAAGAGAAGAGTTAGGGAGGAAAGAGATTTAGAAGGGGGAATGTGAAACCAATGTGTATCCACATATATCAAACAATTAGAAAAACTGAAAAATGTAGGCCATGCAAATTAATGTAGCCCTAAGGCTGGATTTCTTTTGATCAAGATGGGTAAGTGCTCTAGTAAATTAGTACTCATGTAACACACTCACACACTTATTAATATTGACCTTGTTTCATTCTGTTTGTGAATATGTTATATAATATTACATTTTGTAATGAAAATAAATTTAAAGTTAAGTGGGTTGAATTCTTTCAGAGGTAGTAGATGCTGGCCTCTCTTCCTATCATCTGATCCCTGTTGACTCTAGCAATCATAATGCTTGGCCCGATTATCCCATTTGGGAGGGCTTTATCATACCTTCAGATCCTTGCAAATGTTCAGTGTGAGGCAGCAAGCCATAGCTGAGTTTTCAGTGAGGTTGGGTGTTTACCCAAATACTGTAAAAGTATCTGTTTTTGGAGCCTGAAGTCCTAACACCTAGCTGATTGCCCAAAGCATAGTTGTCAGATGAGATGAGAGATCCCAATTACACAATGCAAAGATATAGTGACAGATATTGGATAACATCAGCCAGGAGCATTCTTGCAGATAGTATGAATGTATCAGAGTGGGATATGTAGTTCTGAGTCCCAGCAGAGAGAATAATCTATAACAAGAGGTCAAGTAAGCAAGATATGAGAAGATATGGACATCCAACTTGGATATATGTGCAGTGTGGAGAAATTCCTGCTGTGTATTATGTCTAAGTCATCCACAACAGCATGTATATATTCCTGTCATCTCTAATAGTGTTCTTATTGTTGGACTAGTTGTATGCTGCTGAATGGTTTATACACAATAAAATAGCCCAATATCTCAGCAAAGGGGAAAGCAGTTATATTCATAACAGACAACCAACTCCATCAGAGATTAATCTATCACAGACACAACCTCCCTTCCCCCCCTCTGTAACATAAATCTGAACACTAAACATCCCACAAAACCCAACACACCTTGCCAGTATGACCTCAGTGATGTACATATCACCAACCTGTTGTATTTTCAGTTTGTCACCAGTCCATCCTGCCGATGCAGATTGTCTGCTGAGGAGCAAAGATCCCACAATGGCAGGAGGGTACCTACCGTCTCATGTTTGGAGGATTTAAAGTGCAATGTAAAGCTTAAGCCACTTTAGGTTGCTTTAGGGGGGAAGCATGATGAGTTAGGGATTAGATGCTGATGACATCTCTTTTGGGGAAGGCCATCTCTAATTTTTCTACAAGTGCAAGGAAAAAAAAAAAAGAATAAACCATGTACAGCACATTTCACCCCTCCCCCACAACCCACCTAGCTCAAGACACAGCAACACAGAAGGTAGCTTTTTTTTTTCTTTTTTGCTGTAACATTAAAGTGACCTTATGTCTTATATTTCATATGATGTCCAGGTGTTCCCTAACATCTTAGGACACCTGAAATGGGTCCTAGTTTTTCCATCCCATTAGTCAAAAAGTTTGTTTTTTTATAACTACAAAACAATTGTTCAATATATATGTATTCTGTATTTCTCAAGTAGAATTTACTCTGTGTTTACCAGGAACAAATAAGCCTATGGCACGAGAGTTCAGTGTGATGAATGGTGTTTGGAGTGAAAAGAAAAGTCAAATGAGTGTAAATGCTGTCAAAGCTGTTCTTTCACTCAGAGGGAAGGTTAATGACACTTGATCAGCGTTTCAATGAACATTAAGTTAGTGGGGGGAAAAAACCTTTCCTCCATGAAATATGCATAGGTTGCTGTTGAGTCAGAAGTTGGCGGTAGTGACACCACAGCAGCACCCATATAAAAAAAATCAAATTCTTTTCTACAAGGATTTCACGAACCCTAAAAATGTGTCACAAAAGTGTCCCGGTTTTTTATTGTAAAAATCTAGTCACCTTTTTGCAATATATACCCTTTTGGAGAGAACGTGTCATGACATAAGCCCAGTTCTGCCCTCTGTTACCTGGGCATAACCCCCACTGAAACCTGTCATTGAAGTAACTTCCCATATGGGCAGTTTATTCCATAAATGTGAAGCTTCTTGCACCTTCATTTGAAACATCTGGCACCAGTGACTGTTGGAGACAGGATACCAGACTAGGTGGACTACTGGTCAAACCCGGTATGACAAATCTTATATTCCCATATTAGGAGGTGTTACCAACTCCAATAAGGAAAAATTTTAAAAAAGGAACTAGGAGGAGTAGAAATAAGGGCAGGAAATAAAAAATGCAATTCATCCTGGAAACATGCAAGCTAATGTCTGAAAGAAACAATCTGAAACATCGATAGCTACTTAGTGGAGTAAGAAATTTTCCCAGATGTTTTTAGCTTGATTTTTCCCATGTTGAATCTCATTTTATTTCCTGCCCATATTTTGAGCCTCTCTAGGGGCTTGTCTACATGGCGATTTAGTGTGTGTGGAAAGCTGGACTGTGACTCTATGGCACTGTAGTTTTTACCACGAAGTGGGCCCTGCTCCTTGTGCACTGGAAATTCTACAGTATGCTTTGACTTACTGCTGTCCACAGAGCCATTTAGAGCGTGGCACACTAGCGTGCTCGATTGACACCCTGACTCGCTGCATTCTAGCTTTCCCTGTACACAAGCCCGAGGACGGCCTTCCCACTGCCAAAATTCTCCCACTTCCCCAATGAGAGAGAGACCCTCATGCCAATCAGTGCAGCTACCCAAACTCTATAGTATATAGGGCACACAGTACACTCTGGCATGAAAATGAGGAAACCCTACAGTGTACCACTGTATTAATTATAAGAGGGCACCATGCCACACCTCTGCCTTTTCCACAAACACAAACCGCTTCTGAAACCTTGCTTCTAAACATCACTGTGTAGTTTACTTAGTGTTTTAATCCCTCCACCAATATCTCTATACCCTTACATATTGTGTTTCAACTTTCTAACCCAGCCTCCAAAGGGAAGAGGGGGGATCTGTACTCAGCCAACCATGGACCCCCACCTCTTCTTAATCAGGCTCTTCTGCCCTTCTATTTCTCCCCTTCTCTTTTTCCTGAGGCACTCCTTCCTGAGCCCTTCTATACAGTTTCCCTGGAAATGAGCTAATTGGTTCCTTGACTCACTAGCCCCAGTCTGGCCTGGTAATCAGGTACACCTCTGTCCAGTTAGGCCTTCTCCAGTACTAATAGTGACCAGAATGTTGGCGCAGGTGCTAGCCCTCAGTACTCTCTCACAGGAATGCTGTAGGTGAACTTGTCAGCAGGCTGGGGGTCAGCGCCAGAAAAAACAGGTCATTGTCGTTGATCCCTTGAAAGTCAAGTTTTCAAGTCCCTTGAAAGTCTATTTTATATGGGTCTTTTGGTGACTTGAGCTGCAGACTCATTGGCAGACATTGCAGGTGGTGTTGGGAGGCAGGGTTGGGCCACAATTGCTACATGACAGTTGTCTGTCCTTTCTTTACTGGTGTTTTTCTGCAATCAGGGCAAGGCGATTTCCCTTAAAATTGGCCATTCCTTCTTTGACAAGTCTCTGCCAGTTAGCCCTGTCTTGGGCTACTGTCTCCCAGTGTGTGATGTCGATGCCACATCTCTTGAGGTTTGTCTTGAGGATGTCTTGAAGTGGTTTTTTTTGGCCTCCCTGTTTCCTTTCTCCTTTGCGTAGTTGGGCGTACAGCAATTATTTTGGTAGGTGTGCATCAGACATATGCACACAGTGCCCACTCCACCTCAGCTGGTGCTGAATAATAAGGGCCTCAATACTGAAGATATTGGCCACCGTGAGCACACTGACATTAGTGCGGCAATCCTCCCACTTTATGTTGAGGATTTTCCAGAGAAAGTGCTGGTGCTCCAGGTTTTTCAGGTGTTTTCTGTAGGTCATCCAGGTCTCGCAGCTGTAGAGGAGAGTTGAAATTGCCTTCATTTTGTATTCTAAGAGTCTAGTGTGTGTTCTGATGTCGTGGTTGTTGAATACCCAGCGAGACAGTCTGCCAAAGGCAAGGCTGGCACAGCAGATTCTGTGCTGAATCTCGACCTCTATGTTTGCCCTCTGTGAGAGGGGCTGCCAAGGTAGGCAAAGTTTTATGTTCTCCATGTTCTTCTATGTTTTCCAGTTCCTCTCTGTCAATGTAGATCTTCCTTGCTGGGTCTGATAACTGACCAGGAACAGGCTGGTGGAGAACTTTTGTTTTGCTGATGTTCAGGGTTAGCCCTAGGTTTTTGTAAGCTTCAGAGAAGCAGTTAAGGGCTGTTTGTAGGTCCTCTTGTTCCGCGCAACTACAGCATGATCATTTGCATACTGGAGTTTGGTTATTGTTGCCGATGTTACTTTAGTTCTGTCACAGAGGTGAGAGAGGTTGAAGAGGTTGCCATCAGTCCAATATTAGATGCCTATGCCCTGTAGCAGACAGTCTTGGATTAGCATTTTCATAGCTGCTGGGAAAATGGAGAAGAGAGTGGTTGCCAGTACACAACCTTGCTTTACACCAGTTTGGATGGCAAAGGGATCAGAGGTAGAGCCACTGCACAGGATGGAGGCAGTCATCCGGTCAAGTAGGAGTCTTACAATGGTGGTAAATTTACATGAGCAGCCAAACTTTGACATGATTTTCCACAGAGCCTCACGGTTGACAGAGTCAAAGGCTTCGGTCAGACCGATAAAGACCATATACTGCTCTTGGTAGTGTTCTTGATATTTTTCCTGAATCTACCTACCTTCGAAGATCATGTCAATGGTGCCTTGTGATTGTCTGAAGCCACACTGGGACTCTGAGAGCACTTCCTCTGCAATAGGGAGCAGATGATTCAATAAGATTTTAGTAAGACTCTTCCCAATGATGGAGAGGAGGGCAATGCCTTGATAGGCCGACTGTGGCAACTATCTCCCTTTTTGAAAATTTTACATGGGTCCTTTGTTAGATGATGTTAGTGTTGCGTAAGTCAGAGGGGCTTTCTTCAGTGCACCAGATTTTGAGAAACAGCAAATGGAACTTGTTTGTCAGTGTTTCTCCCCCCCACTTTCAGTACTTCAGCTGATATGCCATCAGGACCTGATGCTTTATTGTTCTTCATTTGCTTAATTGCTTTACAGACCTCCTCAGGTGTTGCTGGATTGGCAAGAGTCTCCCAGACTGGATGATGAGGGACAGAGTCGATCGTGTTGTCAGTCACAGTCGAATCTTGATTTAGAAGCTTTTGGTAGTGTTCTATCCAGCGCTCTTTGATGGATTCATTGTTTTCAAGAAAGGTACTACCATCTTCAGATCTCAGCAGTGTGAGGCTACATGAGGTTGGTTCGTATAGGGTCTTTGTCTCACAGAAAAACCTCCACATATCATGTCTGTCAGCGAGTGCTTGAATTTCTTTTGCTTTGTCCTCTGACTATTTATTTTTGATTTCTCAGATCCTCTTTTGAACCACAGCTTTGAGCTGATGAAAAGAGCTCTGCTTTTGACTGGATGATGATTTTGCCAGTCTCAGAAAGCTTTTCTTTTCTGGTTCAAGAGGGCTGTGAACTCAATGTTGTTATCATCAAACCATTCCCGATGGCGGGGCGTAGCAAGGCCAATGGATTCCTTACAAGCCTCATGGATGGTCTGTTTTAGGGCTTCTCAGTCGTCTTCGACACTCGTGTTGTTGTTTCCAGGTGTGCATATGGTCAATTTTCCAATGAGGTGTGCTTGAAAGTTCTCTTGGTGCTCTGAGGATTGAAGTCTTTGGATGTTGTATTGCCATCTAAGTCATTTGGATTGCTTTCTATGTTTTCATGCTAGCCCTCAGCACTCTGTCATAGGAATACTGTAGTTGAAACTGTCAGCAGGCTGGGGGTCAAAGCCAGAGAAACCAGGTATCTTTCCATTGGAATTGCAAAAGCAGAAAGTGAGACAATGGGAAATTCAGTCTTGGATTTGAATTTAGACCAGGGAGGTTGCAGGAAGGGGAGTGGGATGTAGGTAGGCAGGTTTTAAAGATTCAGCTGTTTTCTTAAAATTCAAATAAGCATTTGAACTACTAAACTTCTGTCTGTTGTTAATTTTAAAGCTGCTTGCTCATTCAACTGCCCTGCTTCTCCTTTCCTCTCCAAAGCATTGTTACAGAGCAAATAACATTGTTCCCAATATGGTGATGGTGTTTCTTTCTGATGAATAGAAGACCAAAATTAATCTATATGCATTACCTTACTTTTTGCATCACTTGCCCCAATGCAATATTTGAAACGGCTCACAATTTGACTGTGTATCTATTAGGGATGGCCATCAGACACACAGTTTGCCTCTTGATCTGGTTTTTGAACTCCTCAATGTGACTGTGTCAATGGACACTCTGTTAAGAGCTGCCTGTTTCTGTGGATTTTTGTACTGAATTTAGGTGTCGTGGTGATGAGTATGGTATAAATACCTTGATTACATTAGGGTAGATTGGGGTTTGTGCAAATATAAAGGACCAGATTCTGAGCTGGGCCCAGATTGTGAACCCTAAAAAATTTGAGAGCATTTGGATGACATATCTTGTTCAATCCTGTCAGAGGCTCAGAATGAACAAGATTCATTCCTAGACTAGACACAATTTTTATACACATAAAAATGTTATGATCCTAATATCCTGCAACCCTGCAGGACTAGAAAGAAGAGGCTCCCTCCTTTCCGCTGGGGCCCAGCACTTGATTCTGTGCCTCCACATGCCTGAGATATTGGATTTTATAGCCTTCTGAGATTAGAAGTGAGTGGCATGAATCGCTTTCAAACATCTTTTCCAGTGGTAGAAAGCTCTTGTTCTAGCTTTCGTTCTTAGAGATGAGTCAAGAGATATTAGGCCTTAAACCTATTGTTGCTGCAGGACTGAATGTCTATTCTGGGCCTGATTTTGAGGAGGAAATTCCCCATTTAAGAAAAGGAAGGAAACATTTTTGAGGCATCTTTTTTTTTTTTAATTAACAAACTATTGGCAGTTGTTCAAAGCGGATTTGCTGTTTGCAATGTCAGAAGTGGACTCAGCTAGGTGGATTAACGGTCTGAGTGCAGATAAGGGGTCAAAGATACATGATAAATGTGATTTACTACATGTTGCTAACGTATGAATTTTGTGGCAATATGAATGTATATACCCTTTCTCTCTCTGACATGTATGCAAAATATTGTTCTGTTACACTGGTGCGACCCCACTTACTTCACTGAAATTGCACTGGTGTAACCAGGAACTGATTTTGAATGGATATTGTTTTGGTCTATAGACTCAGATTATTTTCGTCTTTATCTTAGTTTGCCTGTTCTCTGCCATGTTGTCTCCTTGTTGTCAGAAGTGCAGTCTTCCACACTATTGAAGAGCATGGTATGGGGTTAGGGCCATTATCAACCCAAAAGTGTGGCAAGTCAGCTCTAGAAAAAACTAGCTGGCTGTGGAGTAGAATGCAGACTGTGTTCCCTTGTGTTTCTTCTGTGTTCCAAGGAACTTTGAAAGATATTCCACTTTCTTAAATATGATACCTTTCAGAGCTTCTCTTGGTGTGGTGTGGCTCAGCCCTGCCCCTGACATTAGGCTTGCCTCTACAGAGCAGAAGTGAGTGCTGAGTAAGGATTGCTGGATTTTAGCCCTGTGTATTTTAGAACACTTGAACTATTGATTTCTCCATTTTAGCAAATTCAGAAACCTTGAACAGTGCCTGTTGTAAAATTTGTGCTCATTTCAAGTGTCATGACCACAAGAGTTGATATAACTGGATGAAATTTTGGGTCTGTCTTTTCTATTTTAGAACTTCAAAGGTTGCTGGTATTGGATGATTCAGCAGGTGGACAAATAAGACACTCCTCATGCCCCATGTGTTACAGTGACAAGAGGAATCCGTGCCTGACCCTTAGGCAATCCATTAACAACTAGTAGAATGGGTGTGCTGTAGGCAGGCATGTACACTATATAGCACAGCACACAAAACTTGCTGGGAGATCATTAGGTTTAATTATTTCATTGCTAGAACTCTGTCACTAACTGCACCCACTGTGTTAGCGATCATTCTGTGTGTAATGGCCAGTCTGGTTAGTACTGGACAACCTGGAAAAGGGTGGGGTGGCCAGAATGTGTGTACACATTTCAAATTGCTAGCTATATCCCCGCCCTGAGACATGCAATCTGATGTCCTTTGCATCATTGCTTTTGCTTACATAGTTGCAATGCTATTACTGCTTCTAAAATTTTGTGCTCTTTAAAAATAAATAAATAAAATCCTGCTACATTATTTGTCTCTGGGACCTTCTTTGGCTCTGATATCCTCTCACAGCAATTTACCAGTTTTTCTGATGTCCTCATAAGGTTATATTGATTCACAGGCACAGTGCTATTTCCCCACCCTCCAAGACCTCAATACACACACCCACTGCTGCGTTAATCTGTAAAATCACCTTTGTGTGCACTGAAACTTGTAGAATAAAAATCTGTTGCTTTTATATTGTGAGATGTTGTGTTCCATTTCTATACATTTGTGCGGTTTGAAAGAAAATTTGTTAGAAGAAAATATACAACATCGAGTTACACCAGTAACATTCCAGGATTAAAAAAAAAGTGCAAGTTGTTAAGCCGGCCATGTGATCTGATGGAGAGGGTATTGCATTGGGAGTCAAGAAATTTTGGTTCTATTCTTTTGGTTCTACTGGCTCTTCTAATGACCTGCTATGTGACACAAGGCAAGTCATTTCAACTCTCTGTGCCTCTGTTTTTACCCTTTCTCTTTCTTGTCTATTTAGGTTCTGATTCTGCAAAGACATAAGCACGTGTTTAATTTAATACATAATGAGTAGTCTCAGTGGACAGACATGTATATATGTCTTTGCAGGGTCATGGTTTTAGAGTTTACTTCTTTGGGGCAGTAATTGTCTTATTTTATTTTTGTACTGCACTTAGCACAGTTACGTAAGTTATTTTTGTGCTTTATGCTTATTCTGAATATTCTTCTGTATATTATTAATTATTGCCAATTATTATTAATATTATTCTGTATATTACCCAAGAACTGCTATACTGGGTCAAACCAATGGTCCACCTAGCCCTGTATCCTGTGTCCAACAGTGGACCAGATCTTCAAGGGGAGTATACACAATAGGGAAATTTTGGAGAGAACCGCCCCTGTCTTCCCCTCCCTGCTTCTGGCAGTCAAAGACCTGTGTCACCCTGAGCAATCCCTGAACATCAAGGCTGATAGCCATAGATGGACCTATCTTCCATACATGTATTTAGATTTGGGGGTTTTTTTTTAACCCAGTTATACTTTTGGCCATCACTCATGAGTTTCACAGATTAATTGTGCACTGTGTGGAAAAAGTACTACCTCTTCTTTTTATTAAACCTGCTGCCTATTAATTTCATTGGGTGACCCCTGGTTTCTGTATTGTAGAAAAGCATAAATAACACTTTCCCTCACACCATTCATGATTTTATAGATCTCTTGCACAGGATATTTAATCCTCTAATTTAATGTGATTAAAATACTGAACCTTTTTTTCCCCAAATTTGCTTGACTTTCCTTTCTGAGTAAGGACTATGCTCATGCCAAGTTTCAACCTTATATCTCCTGTTTTTAAGATAAATGAGCTGAAATAAAAGGCCACAAAACGTTTTTCACCATGGGAAAAGTCTATTTAAAAAAAATCTTTAATAACTCAAAAATAACTAAGCTGATTGATTTCAAGCCTTCCATAAGAAAAAACACCTTTGGGCTGATACCAACCAGAGTAAATTTCAGTCCTGAAGGAATTTACATGTGATGAAAAATAGGGGCTTATATATAGAAACAACTTCTTTAACCTTGACCATGAAGTAAACACTATTGGAAAGACGTGTGCCCATATTTTGTTTTGTCACTTGCACAGATTATTTTGCTTCAGGTTACAAATTAAGTTCTATGTGAGCCTTGCAAAATTGCCATGAAAATTTGCCAGTCAAAGCAAAAAACCCACTCTTCACCAGGATAATGATTGTAATGAAAACACTAAAATAAACCAGTTGTTTAGGTTGAATGGTAAAAGCAAAATTTGACAAGGGTGATCTATCTTTCCTCTATTCTAGATGAAACCTGAAGCCAATATTTTGAGGAAGTGCCTTCCTTTTTTTCTTTACCAGATGTATACATATACAATACCTTGTCTGTGGATGCTCACTGAAGCCCCCAGTAGCATTCCCTGTCTATTTTTGGTGAGTTGATTGATGCAGGAGTTGATGCTAGCACAAATGAGGAACCTATGGGAGTAATGAGTGTGCAGCAACTCTGCATAGATCATTAGCTGTGGTTTGCAACCAATTCACTACTCCTGTTCCAGCTGGAGATCTCCACCTTTCTTTGTCAAGAAGTGCAACTTGTAAAATGCTCTCAGTATGGGGAAAGTGGGAGAGGAGAGAGCATAGAGATCCCCAATTAGATAGGAAGGAAACTGAATGGTATGTGTTCCCCAAGAGAGGGAGGTACAGCTGCTAGAGCGGCAGCAGTGCTTTCTCGGGCTATCATTTCAGACAGGTCTCTTTGTGTGTGAGAGAGAAATTAATGATGAGAGCCCATGAGGATAACGGGCTAGGGGAGAGCCGTTGGGAGGGATCTGAAAACAATCTGAGGAAGGGGAGAAGAAGGCAAGTTGGACTCATTTGGCCCGATGCTGCTCTCGCTTACATCACTTTTACATCAGGCTAACACCTTTGATTTCAATAGTTACTCCCCATTCACGCGAGCGCAGCTGAGACTGCTGAATCAGAGCCAGTGTGTGTCTGTGCGGTGGCTGGAGTGTGCAATTGTTGGCTTCCTCTGCGTGCTGCATCAAATGGGTGCCTTCTGGAGTCTATTTGTGTGGGGGAGGAGGTGCTGAATGCCGGGTGTGTTTCCTGGGAGAGGCAGTTATATTAGGTGTGGGTTGGACCTTGTGGCTGCAGGGGTGTGCGCCTTTCCATTTGTGAGGAGGCACGGGTGGACAGTGGGGAACTTGCATGGTCAGGGAGAAAGGGGTGCTTTGGAGTCTGTATGTGCGGGCTGGAGGGTGGGGGTCGGAGCCCACGTCCTGTGTCTGTTATCTCTGTGTGTGTGCTGGATTATGCATGTGGATGCGTTAGGCTCCAAAGCAGTGTCAGCACTGGAGTGTGTGTTGTCCATGGGTGTGTGTCCTGGAGTCGACGTGCAATGGGGGTGGGGAGTGGGGAGAAGACTCAACACACATTGGTGGGGGGGGGGGGTGAGCTCTGCCTGGGTGGGGGAGCAGCAGCAGCAGCAGGTCTCCCGGCTCCGTGTGCGCGGGCGGGGGAGGAGGAGCAGGGGAAGGGCCGGCTGGCGCTGATCAGTGCGAGCCGCGGCTTGCGGTTGGCTCCATCCGCCTGGTACCCGGCGAGAGGCGGAGAAGAGAGGAAAGGAGAGGAGGCTGGGGGTGGCGGGATGGGGAGGAGGGAGCAGCGGCGGCATTAGCGTTGCAGGCGTATCCGCTGCTGCTGCTGCCGCCGCCGTCGGTGCAAGACTGTGGCGGTGCGTCTCCGCCGGGACCGACCTCCCTCGCACGCCCCGGGGGCTGGGCGGTGTGGAGACGCGGCGCGAGCCGGGCAAGCTGACTTGGGCTCGCGCTGCACCCGCGCGCCGCGCCGCGCCGCACGGCACGTGTGGGATCTTAAAAAACCTGCCCCGGCTCCTGCGCGCGGGAGCATGATCTGTGCCCGGGCCGGCATCCTCCAGGTAGGGGGCTGCCTCTCCCTCACACCCCTGCCCAGCTCCTGGCGGCCGGGTGGGCTCTTCCCTTGACAATTTTGAAAGAAAAGGCCCTGGACGCCCCTTGCGGGGGAGGGGAGGGGGGCAGGCTTAATTTTACTCCTGGCATAAATCAGAGGCGGGGGGGGGAGGGGTGTAGCTGCCCCTCCCCCCGACATGTCTGCGAACGGGGGGCTGCTGGGCGTGTGGGAGCAGAGACAAGGGGGGGAGGGATGCTCGCCCTAAAAGGCAGCAACAACGTTCGTAGCTGGCTTGGGCTCTTCTTAACTAGGGAAAGGACCGGGTTGTCTCTGAAGACCTGGGCCTTCTGGTAAACGGCCCCTTGCTGCGGGCTATAAATAGCGCGCCGGGGGCTGACAGGTCATGCAACAAAGAACCGCCCCCCCCCCCATTTTGTTTCACTGAAACAGGTGGAGATGGTTGGAGGAAAGGGAGGCTGGCAAATGTGTAGCCTGGACTCCCCCAGTTGACACAGGAGGCAGTGCTCGGGCGGGTTGAGTGTGTGCGCCGCCTGTGTGGTTGGTTTCAGAGCATCTTTCAGTCCCATCACTGCTTTGGGGTGGCCTGATCTGGGAAGGGAGATGGAAATCGATAAGTATATGTTGAATGCTTGTATGGGAGGGTGGGAAAAGGAAGGTGTGGGTCTGTACAGCATATAGGACGAGTTTGATTATTTGCTAAACCATTGGCCTGTCATCTGAATTTCACTAGCAAGCAAATAATGTAGGATTAGGAGCCACACACCATCAGTAATTGACCTCCCTTTGAGAATGTGAACATAGCGGTTACAATGGAGAATTCCATCCTTGATTTTTGATTATTATACCTGGGCTTTTTTTCTGTCGGTCCCTGGCCCCTTGATAATGCAGCACATTTTTAAACATCAGCTATTTGCTTTTTTCTGTGTTTTATGCTAAGCTAAACTTATAATTCCATATTTTGGTTACTACATTTATTTTTGTTATTACATCATTACATTTTTCATTATTTGTCATAGGAATTTGAATGGTCACAACTCATTTTAAGTATGTTAAGGAACTTAAGATCAATGACATAGCCATAAAATAGCTTGTAAAATTGTCAGATGCTGATTTTTATCATTGCATAGCATATATACCTACTGTTAATTTGGTTTCAGTTCGTATCACAGCCTGTGCAATGTTTGTTTTTTTGGTTTTTTTTTTTAAATAATAGTTGCAGGAAAATTATTTGGCCTGAATCTAGTTTTTCGCATCCTTCAATTTAGAGCTGCAGTAATGCCTTTTTATGCTGCACTCAGCTGAAGTGCATAGAGAGGTTGTACAACAATCACTCAGACTAAAGGCGAATCCTTCTGCTACCCTCTTGTTCATGCATTTAATAACCTACCATCTGATTTAGTGAGGCACATATCCCTATATGAAGAGAGAAGCAATTAGGGGATATGGAACTGCTGTACTGAAAATGTCACACAGCAGGTGGTCAGTTGTGCCTTTCTGATTGGTGATCGTACACTAGGATTGTAGTTATTACAGTAATTCATTTTAGATTGGGGATTCATTTTGAAAATTTGGATTTTCCACTAAGAAGGGATTATCATTCCTTTGTCTAGTGTGTGTGTTTTGTAAATAAATGGAGAACAGTATGTATTCTGACTGCAGTCTGTATTTCACTTGTTCCTGTTTCTGAAATCCACACATCATTGGGATACATAGATGCTATGTTTATTTCCATTCACCGGCACCAGAAATAAACTTAAAAGCTGTGTGCTTTTAGTCAATGTACAGCATTAATCCTGTGATTTGAATTCCAATCTGGTATGGGAGGAAACAGTCTGTCTTTCCAGAGTAACTATTAGTTCCGTTTGTTTGTTTGTTCACTGTTCGAGCTTTGAAAATATTGAATTGAAGAGATGGCTACAATCAAATAGTTTTTTTGCATAGTCAGGGCTTCAGAAGAGTAGTAAATGAATCAGGATACGCCATAGATTACTATCTATTGTAGAACATATCCAATAGCATGTTGCTAGTACACTCTTAGATTTGGACGTCTAAACAGGCAAGTTTTCAAGTTTCTTTTCAGCTTTTTGTCATAAGCAAGCTAATTTGAAAACAAAGTGGCTCAGAGCATGAACTATTTAGATCAGTGACGCTAAGAGGAAATATCAACATATGAAGGTGGTAATGATTTATTTAATAGCAAATCATATGATATACATTCACTACAGTCCAAATTTACCAGTAAAATCAAATCAATTCACATGTTCCATATTTAAAATGGCCTGCAATAAATAATTGCCTGGTGATTTCACCATCATTGTCTATGTTCTCTGTATATGCGGTCTGCTGTACATTCCTTGCAAACCTAGGATGTTTTGTGTGGAGTGTTGGGAATGCTACTAGTGACACCAACCAGCACTCTAATGCCAGAGAAAAGCCAAATCCTGCTCATTTTACTCTTGTGAGTAGTCCTAGTGAAGACAATGCAATTACTTACATAAGTAATGCAAGTAGGATTTGGCTCATCCACTAATTTTTTTTTAAGCATTGAGGAAGATGTGTGTGTCCAAAGAAGGAGTGGGAAAAATTCCAAAATGGGGGAGTGACTGTATTAAACAGACACAGTGCTGGACTACTTGTAAACAGGCATTAACATTTATTCCCTAAAATTGTTTGAAATCTTTAAAAATGTGAATGCATAAGTTAAAGTGGCTCCTAAGATGCTTTAACTAAAGTAAAAGCTGTTAAAAATAAATTAAATCCAATCCTAACTTGGACAAATCAAGTACTTCAGACTTTATTAATCTAAATCCACTAAAAAGTACATACCCCAACCTAAACATCCCAGTCAATCTGATAGATTTTTCCCAACACTAAGTTCTCATATATTGACACTGATGTACAATTTTTCCTGTAAGACAAGCACTTACAATTTAACATGCTTTTCTTCAAACTTAAGTGACTACTTTAATATCTATTACACATTTGATTTTCAACATCTGTACAATACGGCCATTTCAAGAAAGATCTTTTCTCCATGAATATCTTAGTTCCCAATGTCCTTCTGGATCAAAGAATCTTGTAACATTTCAATTAATGTTTTTTAAAAAAAAGTCGTCTTCAGGACTAGAGCAGAAAGCAGTGGATTTGAGGTTGAGGTTGCACAGAAAGAAGGAATATTGGCTCTGTGGAATTCTCTCCCACTGATCACAAAGAGGCTATACTTTGCAGGGAATAGAAAGCAGATGGGGAGGAGGAGAGCTGGTAGAGGGAGGGTCAGGGTCTGGGTTCAACAACTATCCATGGGACTGTCTTGCCACCCCATCCTTAACTCCATGTGTACCCTTGGACTAAATGAATGCTGTCCCCGTCATCGTTAACTAACACATTTTTCCTGCACAGCAGATTCCCTCCTCCTAAAAGAAATAGCCATCCAGAAGGCATTAGCAGAACGGCGTGGAGGTCAGAAAGCAGTGTGAAGCCGTAGTGCCTTTGTGGATCTGCCAAGATCTTGGGAGATCTAGCTGCTTGGAAGTTGAACTCCTTCTAGTTCTGTGAGGGGCAAATGCCACCACTGTGATGGAAATACTAGAGGGAAGCTCCTTAGCCTTGCCTATGTTGGGAAATAGGAAAAAAAAAAAAAAATCCCACCGGTGACAGTTTCATTGGGAGCCCTAGTGTAGACAAGGCTCCTACATCTGCATCTATTTCTTCTGCCATGTTAGCTAAACCAGCTTTTCAATAAATGTAACTCACATGGGGGTAAGCATACTGGAAGTCACCAGATTCTTGTCTACACCCAGGCTTTTATTGGCGCTTATTTATTTTGTAAAATTTCCTACTGTAGATATGGTTAGATAGTCAAAACCCAGAGAAATAACTCTCCTTGAGCATGATTTGGTTCAGATTTAAAAAATTATATACCCAGACTTATTTCCTTGTGTGTTATGTACGATTTACCAATCTGATCATTAAAGTTCAAAGAATTTGAAACCCTTCTCTACTTTTGCCAACTGTTTACTTTAGCATTTCTCTCAGTTTTGAAAATAAAAAGAGGAGTCCGTTTCACTTCTGTTTGTTTTGTTTTGATTTTTAGTCCATTTTACTATCACATTTTCATGTATCAGCACAATCTCACAAGCATTATGTGGCAAATACTGCAGGTGAATATTTATTTTCTTTTTTAAAAACCTCCATGAATAAATTGTCATCGGATATGGTAAACTTTTATTGTAAAGAAGTTTAGAATTTGGGCCAAATTTGATAGAACTTTACCTTTAGATTTATTCTTAAATAGAAAACAGAATATTCTTGTCTCTCTATGCATACCATTGAGAAAAACATTGCTATGTCCAGTAAAAAGTAAAGACTACAATAATAAAGGGAATGCTGGCCACATATTCCAGTAAATGATGTACAATCAAGTCTTGAGCCCATCAAGATGTTTTAAAATTAACTAAGAAAAAAAGCTGGCCAGTTCTTTGACTTGTTCAGGCCAGGGTCATCTTTGTCATACTCCATGAATGGTAGTCAAGTGACTAAGGAATGGATTTATGAGTCATTCTTAAAGTTTGTCATTTTTTCTATGGCTAGGACATCCCATAATTGAATAATCCATTTATTCTAGGAGGGAGGTTTCAGGTTATGTCATTCTGTTGCATTGACCAATGATCAACTGGCAAAAGATGACATTTGGGCTTCTTGTACCTCATTCTTCACTATGTTGCACCTTGTGTACTCATTTACACCTCTTTGCACTCAGGTCAAAGTGGGTGTAAAGCACTACCAAATGTTAGCGTTACACCCATTTTTGAGAGGTGTAAATGATCACACAGGATGCAAGCAGTGGAGAATCAAGCCCACCATCTGATCCCAGTAAAGAGTACATAGGGAATTTGTGATTGACTCTGCAGTCTTTTCTCATATAACTATCCAATTGGCACCAATAGGATTTTTGGATAATTAAGGATTGCGGATAGACCCCATTGGGAGAAAAAAACACTTTTTTGTATTAATTTGCTCAAGCAAAAAGGGATATGGAACTATTAGCTAAGTAGGAGTAGCCCTGATCAGGAATTTCCACATGGGCTGAAGCTTTTCTGTTCCCCATTTGCTTGAAATCCTGTGCCTTGAGTACTTCTAGAGGCTGTGAACATGATTCTGCTCTTCTTTACACTGGTTCTGTTAGTGAAGTTGCTTCTGATTTACATCAGTGTGAGATCTGAATCAGGACCTCTCTTCATGATTGAGTGAATCATGTAAATAAGTAGCATGATAGTGGATAAAGCACTTAACTGGGTATTGGGTGATTTGGATTCTAGGGTCTACCATTGACCTTCTGGGTGACCTTGGGCACTTCATCTCTCTGTGCCTTCGTTTCCACTCTCACCCTTTGTCTGACTTTTCTATTTAGATTGTATAAGCTTTTCAGGGCAGGGACTTTCTCTCACGTTTGCCCTGTGCCTAGCACAATGGTGTCTGATCTCACCTTGGGACTATAGCAGCTATCATAATACAAATAATAAAGTATGGTACTTCTGTATATACCATGGTTAACAAGGGGGAATCCCCATGCTCCTGTTTTGAGATTTTGAAAGAAATGATCAGCCAAACTCACTCTAGAGATCACTGCACAGTAATATATTCCAAAGTTCTTTGAGAAGTCTGTGCAGTCAACATTCCTTTAATGCAGAGGAAAAGGTCTGTGGGGAAGAAAATTTGTGCACACCCGTCAAAAATGCAGTTACTGAGATTTTTGCTAAGGTTTCATTTTATGGATTGAGTGAAGCAGCTGCTCTTTTTCACACTTTTTACATATTTCTGTGCAGAGATTGGTAGATAGGCAGGTCATTAAGCTGGACCGAGATAAAACTGGAAATGGTTTTGTCTGCTATGGATGGGAGATGCTATTTTGAAGAGGGCATGCCAGAGGGCCCTGCGTGGTCCTACAGACGGGGGCAGGTTTACGCTATTCCCAGAAGAACTGTGATGTCTGGTATTCTGGGCATGCGTGAGTGGCCATGCTACTGATAGAGTACTGACGTTTGATTAAAGCATGGAGTAAAATTCCATTCTAGGTTTTTAGGTTGAAATACATGTGTTTGTCCCAAAGTTGCCTCTTCTGTTCATTCCCTCTGGGGCAGGTGGAATTGGCCACTGTCAGAGGATAGGATGCTGGACTGGATGGACCATTGGTCTGACCCAGTATGGCCGCTCTTATGTTCTTAAAAATAAAACCCATTGAAACTTGAGAGTTCTTAACTTCTAAAACAGTAGTGTGTACAGAAGGTCTCCTGTATTGAATTGCCTGTATTAAGGTAAAACTGAAATGAGTAATTTCTTACATGTAGTCAACACAGACCGTAAAGGGAACTGATAGTGATTTCTTGTACACCTGCCTGTTCCAGTAGTCACCTGGGAAAATTAAGGTGCTGTTATGGTATCTATTTTACACTTTTTAAATATCGTTTAGCCACAATAATCTCTAGAAATGGAAAATTGTCTTCTTACTGAATTGATTTTCCACTTTGTGACCACACATTGGGCTGCAGAGCTGGATTTTTGGGACCTGGGAAAACTGCAGCTCAGTGGAATCTAGGATTTATTAGGAGCAATTCACATGCAATCATCCCAAATTTCACATGGAGCTGTTGTCTGGATGTACTGATCGATGCACCTCAGACTTTGCCAGTGTTAGTCTGAAACCGGTGTGTGCTATCATGGTATGTTTTTGCAAAAAGGAAGATCTGTTACTGCTCCTTCCAGCTATGGGTGGGTGAGGAGTAAAAAGTTCTAGCTTTTGTCCCTCCTTCCTACCACGGGGGAGAGAGAAAGTAAGCAGAAAAAACAGGGGTGGATGATGGGATGAAGTGACATTTGGACAAATCCTTCTCTCATGAACCTTGGTGGAATTCTATGAAGGCCTGAGGAGTTGCACAGATGTAACTGAGAACAGAATAGAGGGGGGTATCCCATCCCCAAATCCTAACGATGCTGCTATGTTGGTGGTGGTCTCCTTTTTCCCCCAAGAAAAGAAACCTACTGAAGCATTGTTTTCAAACTCACGTCTATCAGTCTTGGTATAACAATAAATTACAGGAACATTGCTAATATATATATATAAGAAGCAATAAGGTAGGTCAAGTTGGGACATGTCAATACTGATAGTATCCCTTTAAGAATGGATGTGATTTTATTTTGCAGCAAGTATCCTATTGCAGACTCAGCAAAATGGAAAACTGTTGTTTTGTCACATTCTAATGCAGCACATCTATCATTTACTGGGAATGCAATATTTGGCTTGTATAATTAATTATGTGTAGAAAAGATGCATGACGCACACTCATTTTGATTTCTTTACCTAGAAATCTTGCTTTTTTGCATACAACTGTGTTTGTTTGAGGAGGAGGATGCAGCATATGCTGTGTGAAGCAGCATGCTATAACTGGCAAATTTCTGTTGCAACTGTAAAATGCAAAAGAAAAAAGACATCATGACAGTAGATGAAATATTTAATTCTGAAGTTGGACCATCAGATTTATGAAAGGCCCGTTAGCCATTAATATATATGCTGTGTGGGTTATGGAATTGTACATGATATATAGAGATTATGGATGAGATTCTTTCACAAAGCTAAATTATGCAATGCGAATGCACCATATTATCTTAAATAGTAGGCCGTGCTGGATCAGCACCATGACTCAGCAATACTATACATATGTACTGAGTCATAGAGGTAACTTGAAGCCAAGATGGAAAGACTATTATTAAATCAAATTGCATGGTCCAAAATTGAGCAAAACTGCTGCTAAAATTATGTGTGTTCAATTAGAGACTGCAGAATTTGGCCTATTTTTACTATATATCCAAAATTGAACATCACAAGGAACATGGGCTGTTGCCTTGCCAATCCCAAGCATTGAAACTGATGTTAGCCTGATTAAGGGATCGGGATTCCTTAATCATGCTAATATCAGTTCCAAACCGGGAGAAAAAATATGCTGCATTGTTCACCCAGACATTCAAAAATGATGAGTTGGACTCCAACAAATCATGAGATATTTTTTTAATGCTTGGGTCCTTTCTATCTTTTTCTGGTTGATGAATCTTTAAGATATCTTCTAGTCACATTGTTAAGCTTTTTTTCTGCAAATGTGAGGACTAGAAACATACTTAAAAACAACCTCCCTCCCCTCTCAAAAGCTGAGATTCCCACATAATCATATAACTCCAGGAGCTGGAATTTTTGGTAAAACATCAAATCTTGCATTACTTGCAGCAAAATCATGAGAACTGGCAACACTGTGAAGACTGAATTTCATTCTCTTATTTTTCATTACTTTATTATTTCATTAAAAAACAAAATAGCAAACTAGAAGGGGCACTGTCGAGCTAGACATTACAATTCTGTCTGCACTTTCAGTAGTGTCTTGGATCATTAATGTTGCATTTTGCCACAGTGCCACATTGTGAAAAAAAATAAAAATCTTATATTCTGTAGTAAAGCTTCCACTGAAGAATGAGAGTTGCCTGAGGAATGATAAGGTCTTTTATCCCAGTCCAAATCGCAGCCTGTTGTTAGTACAGACCCACTATCTGCTCCTGAAATGCTATATGGAATTTTTTCTTATTTCCCAAATTATTTCTTGGGCACTACCCCATGGTTTCACCATCATGATATTGCTAGGAGTCTTTCTCTTGCCACAGCAGCTTCCATTCTCTTAATAACTTTGATTTTTAAAAAAAATTGGATAATTGCAATGTGCCGTGCTGCTTGCCTGCTCCTCTTTGGGGGTTTAGCACAAACATGGGTGTTCTGGATGTCCCCAAGTAGGAGTCAGGGATAAGATAGAAGGTTCTTCTGCACTTTCTTCCCTCCCTTGTGCACCTGCAATAGAGCCAGAATCTGACTTCATAGCTGTACTTTTTACCAGCACGTGAATGTGACTTTTTGATGCTCAGAATTGGATTGGTGGCCCAGACTGGGCTCTCTGGGTGGAGATGCTGAGTACCTGGGCCTTCCCCCACCCTACAAAAACTGTTCTTCCTCTGACTTCTGTGGGAGGAGGGGAGAGAAGTGATCTCCCTAAAAATGCTACAGGAGGAGGTGGCTGGACTAGAGGAAACGGTGTTTTTTTGTATTTTCAAACTCTTTTCAGAGAGAATGAGAACATGCTGTGGGAACCTTCCAGATGATTTAAAAAGCAATTCATGAGCCTTGAATATCATAAAGTTTGCTCATCCCTCAGAACCAACATCATTTTAGCATTTCACCAAACCTGGTGGAGCATTTATAAAATACATGTCATATCCTTTTCTTCTTTGTGCACATCATAATGCACAGCTAATAAAAAATGTTCTTTAACAAGGTCTTTTTTTGTAAAAGAAAATTCATCTAAGGCAATGGGTGGTTGTTTAGGTTGTGTGTGTGTGTGCACAGGTTTTTATTGTAATATTATTTTTCTAATGATTGGAAATAAGTTTGCTGATGCAAACTTTTTTTTGTGGGAATTATTTGTTAGTAATGTATGATTCTGGCTTTTGACGGTAAGTTAAATATGGCCCTTACAAGCTTTATTTTTTTTTCTTCTTTTTTTCTCTAGGCCTAATTCTGCAAATGCTCTGTGCACTTGTATAACTTTATTGCATAAACTAGTCCCATTAACTTTACTCACTTGAGTTTTCTTATTGAAGTCCTGTACATATGGAAATGCTTGCAGGTTCAGGGACTATATGAGGCCAAGTTGTGCTTGCTTTCTTACAATTCTCTTTTCAGCATGGCGAGATAAAGACAGAGTGGCTAATGCATTATGAAGGAAAGTGCTGATTAATAGTGTATTAGCTAGTAGCTCCGACAGGTTCATCATGCATATAATCAGTCTGGTTGATTTGTGACCTCTTTGATCTATTGTCTGTCTCTCAGAATCATTACAATCTCCTTGTTGGCCTTCAATAAACTCACAGGTAGTATGATCAGACCTCACAATTTTATTGGGACTCTCTTTATGTTAGGGGCTTTGTCTTCTATAGATCCCAATTAGCCCCCAACCTACCTTGACTTTTCACCCTTGCTATCTGGTGTCCCTACTCAGAGGGAAATCAAGTTCACCTTGTTTAGCTACTAACTCTTTGAGTTTTGGTAGGACACTTTTGCTCTTTTTTGAGATCTGAATTGATTCATGTCTTGATAATGTCCTAAATGGAAGCAACAGGTTCTTGTTTGGCTTGGTTAATGCAGTAATTTTCTGACTTCTGGTACTGTTCTTGGTATGGATTTTGGTTGCTAAAGCAGAACATGGCAGCTGTGATATGTGATGAAAACCCATGCATGAGAACACAAATACATTTAGGGCCTTATTTAGCTGTCCTAGCACGTGTAAAAAAACCCTTGATTAAAACAATGATTATGTGCAATATCTATGAGTAAAGACTTCTGTTTTCCAATCTGTGATGAGAGAACTTTCCATCATATTTTTTGATGATTAAAGTAAGATTCTACTTTGAAAAGTGACTATACAAATAACATTGTAGGGTCCCACACTTACTGTGTCCTGGGGATTTCCAGTTAAAATTTGCTTATCTTATTTATAAGTTGTTTTTTCCCCCTAACTGCCAGCCCTGCAAACTCAGCCAGGGACCTACCTGAAAGTCAAGCTGTGTTCTTTCTGGATTGTGTATAATCACCAGTAGCTGTGAATCTTTTGGCCAGATTCTGCCCTTACTCCAGTGCCATTTCATAGTCTTCACATTTTGCCTTCAGTTACACATGTGAACTCTTATCGCTTTCAGGTGTGTTATGCAAGGGTAACAAACAGAAGGCATAATTTGAAGATGTTGGGATGACACAGATGGCCCTCTTAATGGAGCTTAGTTGACAGTGAATGAGGAGGATGAGAATTTAGCTCCCCCTCAGAACTTTTTTGGTTCTTCTGCAGGGCTGACGGTAATAGGAAAGTAAAATCTCTAGTCACTGAAGACAGCGGGTAAACTCTGAATACACCACAAGTAGCAGATCTACTGACTAAAAAGGAGCCATATTTACATAATCCGTTTTTGGAGTAGAACTGCATTTCAGTAGAGAAACTCAGAGTTGATGAGCAGATTTTTTTAGAGATGGTGAACTAATTTTTTACTGTGATATTCCTTTTCCATCCTTCCTCCCTCATACACCTTTTGTATGCTAATTTAAGTTCCGACAGCTTGCTGCTCTCTCTCTCCTTTTAAGGGTTGCTGTTGTAATAGGCTGCCCTGTTCATGTTTTACAACATTGCATCTTTGCATTGCTGCATCTGCTCCCAAATCTAATCTCACATGTAGCATTATTGGTTCAAGAAGCCCTGAAAGGTCTTAGCCAAATGCTAAGTCACAAGACAGAATGTAAGATTAGAGGCATTACTATGATCTATAGAGAATCCATGAATTATATATTTAAAACAAGAGACACGGCAAACTAGGTGCACCTCTGAGTTGTTGATCAAGGTTATTTGATATGGCAGTTGCTAAGACAGTGTAATTATTATGTATATTTTTTACAGAATAAAATAAAGAATAGAGTAAAGAGCTGAATTCATCTCCATGCAAGCTGCCTTGAGGCTACCGTGCCTCTCCTTACATTTGTTTTCTTGAATATATGTATTATTATGCCTAGATGCTCTGATCCGTGTGGCCAAGTTGCTGCTGACTTCTTTCCTCTCTGAGTTGCTCAACTCTGGCACAGAAAGGAAAGAGAACCTGGCAAAAGCAGTCTGAAGTGCAAATATGAAACTATTCTTTATATGAAACTATTCTTTATATGTTGCAGCATATGTCCATGTGGGGAGAAAGGAATCATCTAACAGAGTTGGTGAAAAATTTTCCAGTGGAACAGCTTTTTGTTGGAAAATGCTGTTCTGATTTAAATCAAAACATTTCAGTGGGACATATCTATTTTGTCTATTTTTTTAATTATCAAAATGTTTAATTTTTATAAGGTTGAAGTGTTTTGTTTAGACTTTCATGTTATATTAATATATTATTTAATATATTATTGTACTTACTACAATTTACAATATACTATAAAAGTCAAAAGGATAAAGTCTAAACAAAATACTTTGATCTTACTGAAATCCAGCACTTTGATAAGGTTGTTTTGTTATTTTGGAAATTCCATTTTTCAGAATTTTTGTTTCACTGGAAATTTTGACTTTTCTTTATGATTCAGAATGAAAAGAACAAAAAGTCTGATTTTTGCTCAGCTCTTTTTAATAAGAACGAGTGTGTAAAATTACAACTGTTTTCTATGCACCCCCCATTTTTTTTTTTTTTAAAGGCCATGGGTCCAGTCTTATGCCTGTTCTAAGTCCACTGAAAACACTGGCCTGACACTAGGGATGCATTTGGCCAGTGAAGTCTACAATGGTTGTGAAAAATTGTATTATATTTTCATGGGTTACAGGTGAATTGACTATGGGATGAAGGCCATAAAGAACTTCAGCTAACATTTTTTAACACATTTTTTGAAGATTGAGATACCAAAAGAAAACAATCGCAAATTAACCTGTGGGGGAACAGAACTATGTTTTATCATTCTGAAATAAAAAACTGATTATGGCTAAACAAAACCATTTTAAATTAGGTCCCAGCTTCTTTTTTTATTTTCCTTTATTTTCTTTTTTGATGCACATAGCCTTAGAGTGCTCCTCCAGATTTCTGCAGACTTTTGTTGTTGTTGAGAACAAACATTTTACTGCTAGAGTCCTTTCATCATTATTTCTTGCCTCCCTATCCTCCTCATCTTTCCTCCTTTTCAAAGCACCCTGATAGTGGAAGATGGCATTTTCTTTCTCGCAGTACCATGCTTGCATATAAAATATTAAAACATTTTGGGTTAGGACCTCAGGTGGCATAGATCAGCATAGCTCCATTGCTCTAGTACTTTGTTTCCAATTGATATTGGGACCTTCTTATGTTCAGTTGAAAATTAAAGGTCCAAATTTTAACACAGCTGTGCTACTCTGATCTTGTGCAATGAAGGTAAGATCTCTGCAGCAGTTCTCTGTTCAAAAGATCTCTGTTCAAAAGTGGGCTTACTCAAGAAAGAAATGTACTATTTTGACTTTACATTTACCTTGAAAGTGAGAGCCAGACTTTATTATATTGAGCAGGAGAATGATAGCCCTTACTAAAGAAAAACATTTTAAGGGCCTTTCTCTTTCTATCCCCCATTTCTATGGTGAACAATCTTAAATATGCAAATTTTTTCCATATCCTGCCTTATAAGTCATTATTGTTCTATTGTGGTGAGCCCTTTTTTACGTTGCTTAGTGTATTGAAATTTTGACGTGGAAAGATTGCATTTTTCTCAGTGTGTGTGTTTGTTCAACTATTCATTTGTTCATTGTTCAGAGCACATTCTTCTGCAGCAGTGGCATAGTTTCATTTTTCTCTTGTACAGATGTAACACCTATGATAATGAAAAAAGATAGAAAAGGTTAATGGATATTTTTATTGTTCTAAGAATGGTATTTCTTGTAATAAGTCTGTTCTGATCAAGGTATGGTAGGCAAAATTTGAGGAAGGTTAATTTCTTTTTGTTGATGGTTAAAATGAACTCTTACAGTGAAAATCTACCTTCATACTTAAATATGGAGCTGCTTTTGTTTGTACTTTTTTCTCTTCTGGATAAACATAAGCTTGCTACTGTACTATAATGCGATCAATTTCATATTTCGCCCATTGGTCTGGGTACTGCCCCAGCAGCATAGCAGAGCTTGATGGATACTGTGCTGGAGGGTTGGGTATATCAGATTTGCATGATTTCTTGAAATGACAGTTATCACCTCTTCCATCTTGTATCAACATCCTCTAAGTACTCAAGCCATTTTGCCATACTTGTGTTATGCCATTCCTCTTGTTCAACCTGTAAAGTGCCAGTGTGCAAACAAGTTTTAACTTCATAAGGGTGTGTTAAATGCAATGAAGCCAGATTCAGATACAAAAGGGGAAAATATCCTCAGCAATGGTTATTTTTCAAACGCAGGGTTGTTATTCCCCCAACTTCCTCCAGGCAACTTTAATGTTCTGAAAGGATCGATACTTTTTATACAGGTAGGGTTTATATATAGAGTTGGTGACATTAAAAAGTAATAAATGCCATACTACAGTCTTTACTTTCATTGTGTTATTACCTAAAATTAGAATGTATGTTTCAGCAAGCTGTTTCTATTACACCCTGAGTAGGGCCAAATCCTTATGGCAGAGTGCAGCCTGAGTAGGCAGATAAAGTGAAATCCTCCATGCCAGACCATGGAATGTCTGTGGAGCCACTCTATTGAGGTCACGTTGACCTAAAGGCCCCTCCATTGCCCTTATGCATCCCTGCTGTGGGATGGGAGACTGGAAGATCCCCTAGACTGCCACTGGCTCCACTGCCCTATTTGGTCATGTAGCTGGGGGCAGTATTTGCCCCTAAATGTTTACTTTTTAAGTGTGGCATTGTATTTTCAAAGCATACGAGCCCTGCGCTTGTTGTCTACTATATAACCTGCAGAGGGGTAAGTCATAAGGTAGGTGGTAGAGAGTTTAAGAACAATTTTGCATGCAGTAGTAGCTATATTACAGCAAAGGTTTCTTAGACACATTGAAAGTGTCATTATTTTGCTTATATCAGACTTCACACTTTCTTCTGGAATGTCCCCCCCTAGTGAAGCAAGAGCTCGGTTTCAGAGTTACTTTTTACACTAGATGCACCAAGAAACAAAAAGGACTGAACTGTCCTGCTGGCAGGGGTTACAGAAAAGATATGAAGCTACCAAAACTCAGGAACTAATATCCTGCAAAGTGACTGGCAAAGTCTAAGGATCACTTGTATATTCTTATTCCATTTGAACTGTCTCTGGTTGTTGACACTGCTGATTACTCTCTCCTCCACTTTTTTCTTCTGTCACTTTCTGTGATCTGTTCTTTCCTGCTTCCCTTCTTACCTTACTGACCTCTCTTTTGTTGTCATATTTGGTGGATCCTTATCCTTTTTTCTTCATTTATCTTTTGCATCTTTCTGTGTTTTGTCCTTGATCCCTTCCTTTTCTGACTTTTTACCACCACATCCATTCCTGTTTTTAAAGCCACCATCTCTGGGCTGACTCTCAGAACTATCTTTCTTCCTCCTAACTAAGCTCCGTTGTGCAGTTTTTGCATCTCCTGTACTCCTGCTCATAGATGCCTTACAACTATTTTCAGACTGGGTCTGTCCAAAACTCAATCTCTCATCTTTCCTTCTAATCCCTCTTTGTTTCCTCTTTTCTATGTTGCCATCGACAAATTCACTATTTTTTCCCCTGGCTTGCAATCTTAGTATCCTCTCTGATTGTTTCTTTAACAATGTCTTAATCCTTTCTAATGTCAGTAAAAGTTCCTCTCTATCCCCAGTGCTAAAATCTTTATCCATGTCCGTTTCTAACGTTGCCTACTGTTATCTTCTCTTCAGCTGGACAAACTGGCAGGGAGACCAAACATTGCGGCAGTATCATCTTTCTTCTCTGTCACTCTCAGCGTGTCACTTCCTCTTTGAATCCCTTCACTGGCTCCATATCGCCTTACCATATCTAATTCAAGCTCATTTTCTCCTTCAGGCTCTGCATAATATCACTGCCATCTACAGCTCCATTCTCATGTCCTCCCACTCCTACTGTTGCTTAATTGACCCTCTATCTATCTGTTCCCTTCTTCTCCTCCCACCTTGTGGAATCGCAACTCTTTTCATGCTACCTCCTCTACTTGGTGGACATAAAATAGGTGACTGTTTGAATGACTCCTTTCTTTCCTCCTTCAAATCCTTCTTGATGACCTACTTCTTCCGTGAATATTCTTTCACAGGTGATCTTTTCACTCCCCTTCTTACCTGAACTGTTGTGCTGTATTTTATCTTATCTATTTAAGGCTTTGAGGCAAGGACTATGTCTTAATCAATGTTTTTGAAACGACCATGACAGCATGATATAAATTCTTATGGGTCATACTTTGCATAATGTTAATATACCTATTATATTGGAAATCTGTGAGACCATATATTAGTAACAGGTATTTGTCTGTCAATCATCTTTTTGTGAGCTGAACGAGCCCATACTGGAGCGAAGTACTCTGTCGCTGAATAACAGAGTGTCATGGCTGAAGTGCGTATCGTTTAGGCATTGGCACCCCATATCATTCCAGCCAGTTTTCCAAGCAGGTTGTTGTGTGTTCTGACCCTAGTTGCTGTCTTTGTAAGATGGTCACAATATGTGAGAGTTCTATCCAATGTGATGCCTAGATAGACCGGGTGTGAATTATGCTTAATTCTCAATGGTCTGAGAATAATGTTCAGCTCTCTGCCTGCTTGTGCATGATGTAAATGGCAGACACTCGACACAGTCTTACTTCCACTTGGTATCAGACACCACTGACGACAATAATCAGCCAAAGCCGCCATATCTGCATTCAGAACACTCTCATGTACGTTAAAGGAGTGTGTCTGAGTGCTGAGGCATATGTCGTCTGCATAAACAAACTTGCGAGACCCGGTATGTGGTAGGTCTTTCGAATATAAGTTGAACAACGCTGGAGATAATACTGATCTTATCTCGGACCCCTCTCAACATTTACCTGGTTTTGATTTACCATGAAGGCAATGGAGCCTTCTGACCTGGCTTCATACCAGACATGGAATTTGTGCTGCAGAGGAATTTTGGTGGCGTTTTAGAGACAGTCCACTCTGTCAATGTGGGCAGCCACAAACTATGACATACATTGTTGAGGACTGCAAAATGACTCAACTTCCTGGAGGTCTTCGTGCCTTCAACATCGTTGATAAGAACACTGTGGCTTAGCTTGACTGGATTGCATATGCGAAATAAATACTGTAGTAACAGGTATGATACTTAAATTTTCTAAAATACAGGAAAACCTCATAATAGCACCCTCGAATTAAAATGTTCTCACTGAATAAGCTGCTGTTTTGCAACCCTTTTAGCATTTTAATTCATGAGGGATATGTGCCTATAGCATCACTCATTGATATGTTATTTCTGTTTTCTTTTCCCTGTTTATTGTGAGTTGTTTTACTGCTTTAACATGGCATGTGCATGATATAGCATTCAGTGTAAAGACGTGACCAGCAATAATCATGCAGACACAGTCACTAACACATAATCATATGGGGGAAGTTTTCAGGGCTCAGCTAGGCACCCAAGTTCCACAGTATTGCCAACCCCAAGAACCAACCCTCAAAAATCATGAGTTGGGCTCCCCAAAAATCATGATTGACTTAAAAATCATGAGATTAAAAAAAATTACAACTTTGGTGGGTTTTTTATTCGTCTTCCGAGTTGGAGTGCTTAGGGGATATGTTTTCAAGCTTTTATCTGCAATCATGAGGCCTACAAACATAATTTTAAAAAAATGGAAGCTGAGAATTTCCCATAGCCCCATAAATACAGGAGATGTCAACTTAAGAAAAGCAACAGTTATTGTGAAACTCTTAAGAATAACACTTGCTTCCATTGAAACGCAATGAGAGTGGGGAGCCTGACTCCCATTTATGCTGTTGGATATCTCTCCTGGGATAGCAAGCAACACTATTTTCAGGTTTGTTTTTGTTTAATTTGGCCGTAACTTCACTTTGCTTGCAATCCCCTGATCATTATTTTTTTTACTGAACATGAATGTTCTATACTTTTTAAAACACATGTCCTTTCTGAGGGTTAATCAGAAGGAAAATTTTCTAATCCATGAAAGCAGGGGGACAGTCTCTACTCAGGCTTCTGCTCTGAAATATTAAATAAAGGAATCAAATGGAAATATTCCCCGGTGATAATATCTCAAGGAAGCTTAATTAAGAAAATGAAATTGCATTAAAAATGACCTGTTGTGGACTGCCAAAAAGCCAACAGAACAGTGAGAAATTTGTTAGCAATGTCTACCCATCAATAAGAAATTGCAGAATGTGCAAAGCCTGTGCATCTTGATTCTGGATAGAAAGAGATTTTTAATTAATTACTTGTTTTAAGGTCAGGTTTTATAATCAATATCCCAGTACTCATCTGTGTAGCTTTTTTAAAAGCTCAGTGGGTCAGACTGATAATGTCAAGGGTCCGTGGCCATGGTGTGTCTGTAGAAATGCTTTTCTCACTAGGCTACAGGATATTTAACAACCTCAGGAATTTTGAGAGAATGAGCCATATGCAATAGTATAAAAGGCAGTTGTAAAAAGTAGAAATTATTTGGAGGGTGCAATTAATTAGAAGTATAAATGTTCGTTAAAGGCCCAATCTAAAACCCATTGAACTAGATAGCAAGACTCCTACAGATTTCAATGGACTTTTAGGCAGGACCTATATCCCTTTAATCAGTAGGCACCAGATTTTAAAAGATTTTCATGCTCACCGTGTTAGCTCTATCTTCATTTTTGCACGAAGCTGTGCCTCTCCTTGTTTAGAGGTGAAGGGGCAGAGAATTGGCTATCAGGAAATCAGCAAAGAATTAGAGTAGATTAGAGTAGTGTGTGTGAGGACATTGAAAACAGTAGCAAAAGCCTTCTGATGCTCTTTTTTCTCCCTGTCTTTTGTTGCCCAAGTACACCAAATGCATATAGAGAGGGGCTCCATGGTATGTCTACCTTGTAGCTGGGAGAGTGCCTACCAGCTCGGGTGGACAGACTCCTGCTATCTCTGATCAAGCTATCATGCTAAACACAGCTGTCTAGCAGTGTGGACATGGCAGCATGGGCAGCAACTTGGAGCTCGGATCCAAGGAGTTGGGCAGGCTTGGACTGTTTTGCAACATCTGCAGTGTTGTTTTTTGGTTTGCTAGTGTGAGTCTGTGTACCTGGGCTGGGAGGCATGCTCCCAGCTGCAGTGCATACCGACATACTCCCTCTTCTTGGCTCTGGGGTTTAGCGTGGGGTAGTGGGTTAAGAAGTGGCATTGGGGAAAACCGTTCCTGGATTCTGCTCCCAAGTCTGGAGGTGAAGATAGTCTAGTGGCCAGAGCTGGGGGATTGGGAGACATGACATCTGTGTTCAGGAGCAACAAGAGCTTGGATATCTTTTTTGGGCCAAAGCCTGGTTTCGCTCTTCTCCTGAAAACTGCATTTCTTTGCTGCCTTTCTCCTCTTCCACAGTTGAATTAGTGGGGAATTTTTTGGACTCTTTATCAGCTGATGGCTCCCTTTAACCGACAACTGCCATTTTGCTGTCTGCAATACCAATAAAAATCGAAGCAACCTATCATTCTAGTCTGCTGACCAGTACCAAGCAGTTTACTTGATTTCTGAACAGGATGCCCTGTTCACATTAGCTCTGTGCTGCAACGTGTTTAGTCAAGATAGGAGCAAAGTCTGACATCTGATACAAATCAAGGTTTTTTTGCCATTATCATTCACTGTGGAGAGGGGTCACAAATGATGTCTATAGTTACTCTGAAGACCGCTACATCAGAGACCAAATTTCGATCTTTGAACCACTGAGACACTTGCAATTATCTCAGACAATGCAGGTCAAAAAGCACAGGGTAAAGCACACAAGAGCTGGAGATAAAGTGTTCGTGGCCAACGGGGTCTGGCTATGA
Source organism: Emydura macquarii macquarii (assembly GCF_026122565.2). NCBI lineage: Eukaryota > Metazoa > Chordata > Testudines > Chelidae > Emydura > Emydura macquarii. The sequence continues at coordinate 7,961,403 of NW_027131400.1, read as the reverse complement.
AATAAACTTCCAGAGGAAAACAGGTGAATCAGAATCTACCTGTGTTTAGGAAATGCTGAAAAACTTCTTCCTGGAAGAGGCCTTTCCACCATCAGAACGATATCCACAATATTCATAGATCCATAGATTCCAAGGCCAGAAGGGACCATTGTGATCTTCTTTTATAACATAGACCTTAGAACTTCCTCAAAATAATTCCTAGAGCATGTCTTTTAGAAAAACATCCTATCTTGATTTTAAAATTTTCAGTGTTGGAGAGTCCACCACAACCCTCAGTAAATTGGAAGACTGGGTAACATCGCCACCTGGTGATTCCTGTCATGACACTATTAAAAGCCCATATATAATAGCTATATATATATATATAATAGCATATATATAATATATGTATTATATATTGGGCCTTTAACAAACATATCTATAATTATATTTATTTATATATATGCTATTATATATAATATATAATAGCATATATAAAATAGCAAAGTCTCTTCCTGATTCATATTAAGATTTACTGGAGCTGCAAAGTTTCATGTGAACCAGAACACCTCCCCAAAAGGGCTTAACTTAATTTTCTTAAGCAAATAACCCTTTAAAGTTAGTGTAATTTCTGTCCTTCATAAAGGAACACTGGATTGGGCCATTATTCTATTCAGTGTTTTGTTTAAAGAAAAAGTGAGCAGTAGAAGAATTTTCCTACATTTAAAAAGAAATTCTCCTAGATAGAATGTCTTGTTTACACAATAGTAAGTAAGTAGGCTTTTGCAAAAGCACAGAAAAAATGTTGTCATGAAGATTTGCTAGAACTTTTTGGTACTGTGAGGGCAATACCCTGGTGGCCATTGTGTTCAGTCCTCTAAAGTTAGTTACTGGTGGTGCCCTTTTTATTTATTATTACAGTAACACCCACAGGCCTAAACTGATATATTAGGGCCCCATTGGACTAGGGACTGTATAAACACACAGAGTAAAACTCAGTGTCTCTGTCCCAAAGACAAACAAAGGGTGGGAAGGGAAACAGAGACTTTCTGAGGGTAACACAGTGGGTCAGTAGGCATAGCTGGGACTAGAGCTTAGTCTCCTGACTCCCAGTTTAGCGTGCTGTCCACTTGACCACATCATCTCCCTTTTCTGTAACTTATCTTGATAGTAATGTGATTCTTAGTACAAAAGATGCAGTGTCAAATTGAGATTTTTTTGGGGGGGAAATGATTAGCTAGCATGGAAAACCAAAAAGATAAAAGAAGTTTGAAAAATGTGGCTCAATTCTGTTATTTCTTTCAAGCAATATTTTGAATGATTTTTTTCTGGGTAGACATATTATTGAAAGGATCTTTTTATAGTGCCAGATTCTCAGTCAGTCTGCAGTTATGTGAAATCCAGCACAACGAAGAAGACTCGGGTCCAAATCTTCAGCAGTCCTTTCTCAGGCAAAACTGCCACTGAAGTTTTGCTTGAATAAGAACTGCTGGATTTGAAGGTTAGAATTTAAAATAGGAAACTTTATGTGGGAGGAGCATTGTGGGGAAAGAGAGGGACCTGACCCTCCAGCCCTTACTCACATGTATAATGCTTTTGAAATCAATTAGACTCAAGTAGTCCCAAATAAAACCGGTGAACTACACATGTAAGTAAAGGCTGCAAGGTTTGGCCCAGTGTCCGAAAGGTCTATCATTTTTTATAATTCAGTGGTCATTACTGCATTTGGGAAAGAGCAGGTTCTATCACTACCTCTGAATAATGTGTCCCCAAACATCTCGCTCAGTGTGTTCTGTGTTAATTATGCACACTCTCCCTCTCTCCACCATTAGCGTAATGGCTGCAAGAAAATTATTTCTCTTTGAAATGAGTGGCTATTGCATCCATAATCGTTTTGCATCAAACTAAGAGGTGACTTTTGTGTACATAATTTTTCTCTTCATTACAAGAGAGAAAAGGAGTGCAAGGAGGGTACTTGTCACTGCATTCCTCCATTGTCTTTTATTGCATATGCAAATATGAGTCTCAGACAAGAAATTGAATCAGTTGTCTTCTCTGTGACTCTGCTCACTTCCTGCTCTCCTTACTAATGAGGGGAGTCATTGTATGCGAATAATAGCAAATCCTACATTAAAAAACAAACATTTGATCACTTTAGTCAAAGGAAAGTCCTCAGTCACTGACTGATAGCTGTTTTTACTGCCTTATGGTCAATTGGTCTTGCTTCACTTCTTTATTTTCCTATAAAACAGCTAATATATATTCTTTTTTACAGTGGCTGGGTTACAAAATGGGGTGGTTACTTTCCATCTTATGTAAGGTTCACCATTTCAGTGCCATCTTCCAAGAGACAGGAAGCCAAATTCTGTTCTCATTTACATGGGTATAACCCCCATTTCCTATTAGTTGTATAGTAGCTATTGTTTTATAAGGCCATCTCATCTTCTCTAGGACATCTTCTCTAAAACATAAATCCTAGATATACATACCTGTTTTCCTGTGTAGAAATGTTTAAAGAGCACAAAGTATTATTTAATGTTTGTATGATGGTGCTAACATTAGTCCTCTGAGCAATGCAACGGATGTCGTCATTAAGGCTGATGAGTAAGGCTGAAGTTTTGATATAACCTCTGCATAGGTCTGCCACTATTGAAGTCCCTTAGGGTTGCACGAAGATGTGTTCTTTGTTTGGGATAGCCACAGCTTTGCGCAGTGCAGGAGCCAGGTGAAAAGGAATTTTTATTCATTGTAGCTTTTAGTGTTTGACAGCATTTTTTATTTTATTTTTAGCCACAGGGATGCACAGTGGGAGCTTTTCTCTAAACCTAAGAACACCCTAGAGAGATTTTGCTGGTGTGCTTTGAGAGACAGCCAGAACTAGGTGATGACACTCCCTGGAGGGCAGCAATCCCAAATATAGTATGTCAGGATGAAGAGACAACTGCAGTTAGAACAGAGGAAAACTAAGATCTTTGGAAGAAAAAAAAAATACTAGCACCCAAAAGCCTCAGTCAGAAGGGGAGCTCTGTTGTGCTAGACACTGTCCAAATGAATAGGAGAATATGATCCTTGTCCCAAGGAGCTTATAGTTTGCTTATAGTTCAGACATAACAATTGAGTGTAACAAGCAATAGGAAGGAAAGAGAGGCAATTAGATCATATAGTTACACAGGCTAGCCACATATTACCCTTCACTTAGCAATAGGGCAGGTTGTGAGCTTTTCGTTGAAATGATTTTTGATGAAAAATGCAATTTCCACAAAATCAATATTTTTCATTGGAAAATTTTGGTTTTATCAATTTTTTCTCTTTTGGGTCTAAAAAATCAGAACAAAATATTTAGTTTCAGGTTGTTTCATCCTGAATGGATGTATTATAATTTGTTGAATTGAACCCAAATATTTCATTGGTTCATTTTCATTCATTAAATTACATCTCCCTATGGTGCTGCAATGTCTCATGGGACATGTAATTTGTGTGTTTTGTGTGAAGAGGATGTTAAACAGCACTTGTGAAGTTAGATGTTTTTAAATAAGCAGGTCAGGTTAACTTGTATCTCAGAATTTTTAAAGAACTGTTTCATGAGGTGCTCTCTGGACTATTAATGTTAATTTTCAATAAGTCTTGGAACACTGGGAAAGTTCCAGAGGACTGGGAGAAAGCTAATGTTGTGCCAATATTTGAAAAGGGTAAATGGGTTGGCCCAGGTAATTATAGGCCTGTAAGCCTGAAATCAATCTCAGGCAAAATAATGGAATGGCTGATCAGAGTTAATAAATAATTAAAGGAGGGTAATATAATGAATGCAAGTCATCAAAGGTTTATGGAAAATAGATCTTGTAAACTAACTCAATTTTTTTTTTTAGATGACAAGTTTGGTTGATACAGAAGTCTTTTACATCAACAGTATTATCTTTAAGGCATTTGACTCATATGACATTTTGATTAAGAAACTAGAACAATACAAACTGAACATGGTACATACTAAATTGATTAAAAACTGGCTAATTGATAGATCTTAAATGTAACTGTAAATGGGGAATCATCATCAAGTGGGTGTGTTTCAATGAGGTCCTGCAGGGATTGGTGCTTGGACCTATGCTATTTCACATTCTATCAATGACCTGGAAGAAAATATAGAATTATTACTGATAAAGTTTGCAGATGGCACAAAGATTGGGGGAGTGGTAAAAAATGGAGAATGGATCACTTGGTTAGCAAGATGCAAGTAAACAATGTGTATTTTAATACAGCAAAATGTATAGTTATACATCTAGGAACAAAACATTCAGGCAATACTTATAGGATGGGGGCTCTATTCTGGGAAGCAGTGGCTCTGAAAAAGACGTGGGGGCAATGGTGGATAATCAGCTGAACATGAGTTCCCAGTGTGAAGCTGTGGTCAAAAGCGCTAATGCGATCCTTGGTTGCATAAACAGGGAAATATCAAGAGTAGAGAGGTTATGGTGCCTCTGCATTTGGCACTGGTTTGAACTCTACTGGAATATTGTGTCCAGCTCTGGTATCTACAATTCAAGAAGGATGTTGAACAAGTGGAGAGCATTCAGATAAGAACGATGAGAATGATTAAGGGATTGGAAAAGATGTCTTTACAGTGATTGAGCTCCTTGAGTCTATCTATTTAGTTTATCAAAGAGAAGGTTAAAGGGTTACTTGATTAGTTTCTATGGGGAATAAATATTTTGATAATGGGCTCTTCAGTTGAGCAGACAAAAGTATAACAAGATCCAATGGCTGAAAGCTAAAGCTAGACAAATTTAGACCCAAAATAAAATGTGAATTTTTAACAGTGAGAGTAATCAACCATTGGATAACCCATTACCAAGAGTTGTGGCAGATTCTCCATGACTAGAAATGTTTAAATCAAACTAGATGTTTTTCTAAAAGATATATGCTAGTTCAAACAGGAACTAAATCAAGGAAGTCCAGTGGTCTATGTTATGCAAGATGACCATAGTGGTCCCTTCTGGACTTTGTCTCCATTCTGTTCTATAGCAGGATTCCTTTGCCAGACTACATTTCCCATGCTACATTGCGATCTTCCCTCTGAGCCCTGTGTTACCTCTTGGGACTCACATGAAGTGGAACACAGTGGAAGATGTAGTCCAGCCAGGGAGGACAGACAGTTGGGAAGAATGAGGACATGAGGGACCCAGGATACAACTTCTCTGAGACATTGTGGTTTTTTTTGGCCAATGCAATTTAACTTTGAATTGTCTTGAAACAAAACCGTAATGTTCAATATTGAAATATTTTGTTTCTGAATCTGTTTTTCAAACTTTTCAGTCTGCAAAAAATTTCAGTATTTTGACTTTTTATTCCAATTGGGGATGATGAAAACAAATGTTGAAATGCGGGGCAGAAATTCTACTTTTGCTCAGCGTATTTAGCAGTTTGCTGTGAAGGCTAGAATCACCTGTGGCTTATTATGATCTCAGATCAGCAAGGAACTAATGCCTAACTTTAGGACCATGACATCAAGGGAACTACTCAGGTGCTTAAAATTAGGCACATACTTAAATACTGTGCTGAATCAGAGCATATTTCACAAAATTTGCTCCTTTTTTCATGCTCTGTGTGTAACTAAGCTGATGGGGCAGATAACATAGTGGCGTCTTGAGATAATACAGTGTCTACAGGTAATTAATATTAAATATGAACATTTAAAGAACAGATAACCATGAAAGCAGCAGAGTTGTTTAGCATTACCTTTAAGGGATATGTGGGCTAGTAGCTACAGAAAGAGATTGGGTGTCAATCCTCCAAAGTTCTGTTGGCTTCCCCTCTGACCCATTGTGTAAAGCTGAGCCCGATCCCATCTAGTCCAAAAGGGAGTGTAAGAAACTTCCACATGCCCTTATGGCTTTGCCACAATGGTAGTGGGGAGTGCAGGTGTAACGGCCACATCCTAAATTATATTAGGAATTGAACTGGGGATGTCCACAGCTAAAGGTCCATCAGCATCTCCAGTTTGAGCTAAAGAGCCAGGATCTCAAGCAGTGAACTATAACAGACCAATGTCCTCTGTGGATTGGCCACTGGGTGGGGATTTGTAACACATAGGGCCAGTGGGTTACACAGACACGATACTAGGCTAGCATAGAATCATAGAATATTAGGGTTGGAAGGGACCTCAGCAGGTCATCTAGTCCAACCCCCTGCTCAAACCCAGGGCTCTCTCGTACTGGCATAGCTCATATTCATGTAGCTCTTTATAGACATCTTAAAATGTAAGGTTTATTGTAAAAATAAAAAAATGGAACTCACAGCTGGATCTAAATTAGCTGCATGGATTTTTTTTTTTAAAACGTGGGAGCCAGGAACACAGTAGACTCTTCCTATCTGGCACACACCCTGGTAGAAACAGAAATGTGAAAATTAAGTGGCTGCCCTAATTATCAGGGGCTCCAAGGAATACATTGCGCTGGGAGATATTCATTTGTATTTCATGGCTTGCTTTAAAAATAAGCATCATGCAAAGTACTAGAGCAGTCTTTTATTTATGAGGCTCTGCCCACACAGCAACTTTTCCCCTTGACATTAGCTAGTTAGAAATTCTGCTAGGGGCTGGGTTAGGGCTGAAAACAACTGCTTTTGTGTCCATTAAGCACGCTGCTAATAATCTGTTAATAACCAATGAATTTTAATGGTGTGTTGCTCCAGCTAATGACTTGTAGTTTGGTTCTTGTTAGCAATTTGCATGGCAGTTTTCCTGTGTGGCCAAACACTCCTAACTGGGCATCCGTAACCTGTAAATTAAGTCCTCTCTTCTCCCATGAGTCTGTGGGTACACATCCCACAGTATACTTTCCCATGTGTTCAGGGTTCTATTCTGTGCCTGACTTTTGGGTATTCTATTCCCTGTGCATACTGAACCATATAACTTGAACTGGTTAATTAATCCAACCGTGCCTCTAACAGATGACAAAATCACAGTTGTGGTTTTAGTGAGAAGAGAAACTGGTAGGGATGATGTTAACTTTTTTATCAGCCACAATGTCCCAGCAAAGCAGCATATAGTGGACATAGGATATGTAGAGTGAGAAGTGTATGCTGGATGCTTTTAATGACTGTGAAAAAGCTTGCAGACAGCTCATAAAGTACGCCATTTAAACAGACTAGGTGTGTCATTCATTGATTGCTTAAGGCAGTGTTTCTCAACCTGGGGGTTTAGAGGAGTCGCAAGTGCAGAGCTGGTATTGGGGGTGGCAAGAAAGGCAATTGCCTGGAGCCACAGGGGCGCCATGAAACTAAGTTACATGCCTCAGCCCCATGGGGGTGGGACTCAGGCTTCAGGGGTACAGTAGTTTGGAAAGGTTAAGAACCACTGGCTTAAGGTCTTTGAAATATTCCCAGCATCTGTTCCCTAGGAATTGTCCCAACTGAGTGTGATATTAATCACTTTACCAATTAAACACATTTTAGTGAATATACTAATTTTTAATTGTATAAAAATAAGGGAACTATGCATGTTTTCACAGCCTTGTCCTTATACAATATTGCAGATATGTACATATGCATCTGAGCCTAGAGCTAAACAGCAGAAATATCTTGCCCTGGAGTTTTTGAGTGTCTAGTCCAAAATTTTTTTCTAGGGTGGGATTTTCAAAAGCTCTGGTCTAACTCTGCTTTCACTGAAGTCAGTAGACATTTTAAATGTTGACTTCCAGGAGACCAGAGTGAAGCCAAGGCTGAAAACCTTTGAGAATCCCACCCTTTGTTTTTGGTATGACTATGTAATAACCTGCACTCTGGCACTAACACCAGCTGCAGTTGCAATGCAGAAGAACAGAATGCTGTCCTGGGCTGGGGGAGAGAGCCAGTGAGAGGGCAGCACAAGCTAGGGAGGAAGCTCAGAATCCACCCAAAGGGGCAGTTGGAAAAAGCTGTTTGAGAAATAGACGCTGAGCTGGTGAATGAACCGGAGCTGGGGTTGGAGTGGGGTGATAAAATAATGGAAGAACAAAAGAATAAAAGTAGGGGACTGGGAAGTGAGGAGGAAGGAAAAAAGGAAAGATTTCAGGCCAGGAAAAGCAGGAAAAAAAATAGATCTGGGTATGTGAGCAGATATTATTAGGGAAGGGAAGCAGAGGGAAATAAAATCTATAGACTTACCAGAGAGAGAGTATCAAGGGAAAACAAAACTGAAAGCATAAGGATAGTTTAAGTGCTGTATTTGGGGGGGGAAAGCGATGCGTGCACACGTGCGCTCCCACACATGCTGCAGGCAGTTCCCCTGGCTCACTGGCTGTCTCACTTACCTGGAGTGGTACCTGGGCTGCCAGAGCGGCGGGAGAGGCCAATGGGCTGGCTTAATGGGGGAGCCCCACCTGCTGCTGTTGCCCCGGGGGATACCACATGCAAGGCTCCTGTTTTCCCAACCCCCATTACCTTCTCCCCTTCCCCTCCCCACTGCCTCAACCCCCTTCTTTTCCTCTCCCCACACTGTCCCCTCCCCTCCCCCACCCCATTTCCCTACCCTCTCTTTTTCCCCCTGCCTTATCCCATCCCCCTTCCTTCCCCACTGCTCCCTGCCTCATCCCACTTTGCCTTCCTCTCCCCCCCACTCCACCATCCCCCTCTCCTGCCCCATTCCCATATCCCCTTCTCTTCCCCCTGCCTTATCCCATCCCCTTTCCTTCCCCACTGCCACTCCCCCACCTCACCGCCCTTCCCCGATCTCTCCCTCCCCTGTGGGCATTCACTGATCACAGTTCTACACAGGAAACAGGATGGTGGCCATGCAGAGTGCCTAGCACACAAAAAAGTGGAAGTCAGTCTGCAGTAGGACCCATGAGGCAGCATCCAACTGCAAAGGCAGTGAGCACCTGGCAAGAGAAGTGGCTCTGCTCTGTTCTGCCCCCTCCCCTCCAGGTCTTGGCCTGGTTTGCAGCAGAGGGGCTGAGTGCGAGCCCAAAACATGAAGGCGTGGCGCAGCTCTCCTCCCTCACCTGGCAGGCTGAGCAGAGCAAGCCCTGGGTAGAAATGGGGGGCAGTGGCACACCTCCCACGCCTTTCCTCTGTTTGGGGGGGAATGCCCCCTCCCCCCCCCCCAGTCCTCTGCAAACTACACCCATGACTGAAAGAAAATATAATTTGATGCAAAAGGGAATTGTTGGTTGAAAACCAATCCTGAAACAGTAAATGAGAAGCCACCCACAAAGGAGCTACAGTATATGACCAAATAGAATGACTGTTTTGAACATCTGTTGATGGAATCTAATTCAAATGTGCCTAAGAAACAAATGAGGGCCCACTAGGTGAAGAAATCCTGCTTGTGGATGAATTCGGTGAAAAGTGGTACAGCCACAGGAACATCTAATCTAAGGAGCACTTCAAGCCAAAGACAAACAAAAAACAGGATAGGAAGAGTGGAGCTGCTCTTATAGCCAAGGAGAGGAAAAGTTTGATTTTTTTTCTGAAGTAACACAATATATTGTTAAGTAGTCTCTTTTGTTCTTGTTAATAACAGTGCATTTGGTACTAACTGCACAGCATGTACACGATCACAAAGGTTAATGAGTTGGTAACCTATAATGTATTATTATCAGTAGTAAGTCTTTGGTAATGTTCTATATTACTTACGCTCCTGGTACAATTTTGGAGTTTTCCCTTACAAAATTCTAAACATTTAAAATTATCCCCTTTTGTTTTGGTTTGCCCCTGCCTCTCCTCATAGCCTAGCCTAACCTAGCCTAGCCCAGCCTGGTCGCACAACTATAAACACATTAGTTGTGCCAGGACTTCTGGAAAACCAGAAATTTTTGGACTCAGACAATAGGGCTATTACTTTTAGGCAGAGAAAATGTGCAGATATAAAAACAGGATTATTTATTTTATTTACAATATTACACACACATGTGTGCACACACTCACTCTCAGATAAAACACCTCAGTTAAAAGAACATTACTAAGGTTGCAAGGTCAAGCGCTCAAAAATTAGGAAATGCCAAAATTAAAATTGCCTGTGCCCAAGGTATAAAAATATTCAGCCCAAATGGTTGAAGTTTGGCAAAGTTATAACCAACAGCAAACACGGTCTTGTAACGGGAAGTGCTGAGCAACCTTAATAATAGGTGCTGCTACCTGCCCCACCTTATAATACATTGTTCCTGCTTTGAACTCAGATGCTTTAAAATGGAGTTAATAACAACAGCTAAGCTTAGTTTTTACTTAGCTTTGTGATAAATAAGAGCCTATAAACAGTATAAATAAACCATATCTAATAACATGATTAAAATATGGGTTCCTCCTTAACCTGATTACAACATGCTCCAATTTAATATGTAGCCTGGACTATAATTGGGGTTTGTAGCCAATCTGAAACTCTATCCAAAGCCAAGTTTCAACCAGCTGTGTCTTAGCTAAATAAAAATGTCACTCAGAAAGTTTGATACCTGAGACACAGGCAATGCCAAGATCAAAAAGGAGAATAGAACTCTGTATCATCAGTGCACTGATAATACCACAGGCCATACCTCCATATTATCTCCTCCAGCAGCCTCTCAGCAATCAGACTCTGAGCTCTTTCCACAAGAATATATGCTCATTCCTTATTTTGAAATCCTCAGTGTACCAGATTACCATTTTTTTTAATGTGGGAATTTGAATTGATGAGTCATTTCGATATAGGAAAAATACATTTTAGGAAGAATGTCAGAGTATGATGAAGATCTATGGATCAGATAGCTGGGTAAATACAGAAATGTTATTTTGAGGCAAGAAAAAAAATCCGCATTCTGCCTACCTGTATAAATGTTGGGCCAGATTTTACCCTTAGATACTTAGAAGTGTCTCTCTTTGACATGAGTAGGAGGTGTTTGTATTTGAAGGCAAAGTTTGACTTTTAATTTTGGAAAGAGATTGTCCCATCAATATTATTTTCTCTGCCCAATCATAATCTATGAGCCCAGCTGTTACTTAAGTAAAACTCCTAATGGAGTCTCATAGTTCATAATGAGATAAGCCAATTAACCTTAAATTACTATGTTTATATGATAATGCCAGTATTGTACACTGAGGTTTTTGTGCATCAAACATGTTCAGAAAAGTCTGTATAATGTATGATATGTGGCCCTTTTATGATACTAATGATGTATAGTTCTTTTTTCACCCAGAACCTTTTATTATATATGATTCCCTCCTCCCAGCCCCCACTCCAAATTAAGGATATCTAACTGCATTACAATCCACAGAGTCCAGTTCTTCCTGCTTCTATATGGATATGACTCTTATTGACTTCACTGGGAGATTTACCAGTGTACCTAAGGGCAGAATTTGGCCCCATGTTGCAATTTTTCTATACTTGAGGCCTAGTTGACAAGAAGTAACATATTATCAGAAACTTTCCTTGTCATAGCATACTTACAACAGAAATAAACAGTTTTAATGAGCTGAAAAACTCAAAATATAATTGCATGTATGATGAGTTCCATAGTGCCCGTGTCAATTTCTTGAGCTGTCTGACAGACTTTTCTGAGGTTTCTGAAAGAAAACAGAAAAGCTTTCTCTGTTAGAATAATAACCCTTTTCTTTCTTATAGTACATACCATGAATGCAGGGGATTTCAGATATTGTAAGTCAAAGGACATTTTGGGTTTCCTGCATTCTGCATCTTCCTAGAGCGTAATAATAATGAGAGTTGCAAATCATTATGGGATGCCACAGAGCATTCCTGATACATAAAACTTCAACTGAAGTCTCTTGCTCACACAGATCCATGTTATTTGCATAGCATCAAAGTTGAGCTAGAATCCACTGCAGTGAGACAACAGCAGACTGTAATATAAGGATTTCCCCCCAAAGTCTTAGAATAACACTGGCTATCATAATAGAGACTGCAAACGTTTAAAAAGTACCATATTTCAGACTTTGTTCCATGTGTTGGCCTGATCTTTTAGTCTCATTATTATAATGATGACACACACAAGATTTTGGGAATTAAACCACTAGTTTAAATATATGTAGTGTACGTATGAAAGATCCAGTTTGCCGCTCAACAAATATTTTGTGGAAAACAATGCTGACCACTTATATTTTGTCTATCAGTAATAATATTGTTCGTGTGCTGATTGGCAGGTTTAATTTTAGAGACATACTTAGGAGGTATCTGGTCCTGGGAGTAGGTGACAGGAAAATCTGTATTCAGTCCTCTTAAAGTCTTGCATTATGCTTTGTCTCTGTAATGATTTGCTATTTTACCAGAAGCCGAGATCAGTTAATGGCCTGGTACTGTGAGGTACCGTTGACTTCAATGGGAATTAAGAATTCTTAGATTTTCTCAGGTCAATACTAAATTGAACCCAAGTTGTCCAGTAATCTTAGGGGGCTTGATACCACAGAGAGTCAGTGACCAATTAAGAGACTTCCCAGGGCATGCAACTAAGAGGGCAAGATCGAGGAGCCCTGGAGGTGAAGGTTACAGAGTCTGCTTGGGGAAGGTGGACTGAAAGAGAGTTCCTTTAAAAAGATGCGAGAGGAGAATTAAAGAGACAGAAGGGAGCTGGGAAGTAGAGTCTTTTATTGGGGGGTGGAGGGAGAAGATTGGAGATGTGAATTTGGGATCTTTTTGGTCTTGTTCCACTCTGGCAGAAGCTAAGATAATTATGCAGAAATGAAAGTCCTTGGCTTGTCTGATTTAGTAATTGTTTTTTTCCCAACATTGAAGTCAGGCTTTTGGGAAATAAAGATTTCTACAAAGTTAAAATTAAAAAATAATAATAAAATTATTGTTATGTAAAGTTTGTAACAGTCTAGTGATCATTCCTCACAATATGTTACTAGTGCGTTGGGAGAAAAATTGAGCTGGGATCATAAATGTCAGATTCTTCTTCCTGAGAGTCGGGTTTTTAATGATTTCACTCATTTATGTTTGCTCAATCAAAGCTTTATATTTGTGTGCCTCACCAATCACACAGAGGCACATCAGTATACGATGACAACAAAACTACTGTATCTAGGGCCCTGTAGTGACTGTTGAAAAGATGAATTCATGGCATTTGAATATATTTGCAGAAGCAGGTGTAAAATAAAAAAAATCTATGAACACATAAGGAACAAGTGACCATTTTTTATGCTAGAGAATCATTTTTGCCTGAATGAGCAGCATTTTGTATTGCAGAAGATAAAGTACTATATAAGTGGCCTTTTGAGATCTAAATTAAAAGCCAAAGCAGAGCTGAATTAACAAATTACAGTACAGGTTTTGTTTCCTATCTGCTTTCAGGATAAACAATACATTGCTTTTAAGATGAGTGTTCAGCATTAAGACTTTGAAACACAGGCTTTATTATATCACATTAGTGATTTTGTACTGAAAAGAGAGACTTTTTTATTACAGGGACATATCCTACATAATTTAGGCCTTATTCAGTCAAAAATCCCATTGAAGTTAATAACATTTTTGCCTGAATGAAGCATAAGGTCTCCATGATTTGACCCATATAGTTTCACCACTGAATATTTTTTCTGAAGATAAAGAGCAATGTATGTCTTAGACAGAGAATATAGGAGCCATAATAAATTCAGGGAGTGTTTCTAGCGAAGTGAGAGGCTTAGTGTACATTGGTATCATGACAGAGGCTAGTTTGATCACAAAAGGCTTAAAATGTGGGATAAATTAGATGTTTTTCAAAATCTCATTTGTAATTTGCATGACAGCTTGAGCAAATTTCAAATACCTACATTTTACTATTTAGAAAAAAGAAATACCATTCAATATTTACTTTTATAGAGTAAGTATAAATAAACTTGCCTCTGTGTTGATTATATGTTGTATAAGACAATGTGGAAAGTTAGCAGCTGTATTATAAAGCATATGATATAGCAAATATGAATGTCAACATGTTTGATATCAGTATTCAAAAGTAACATTATTAGAAAAGCCACAGCTAGTTTTGCAGCCCATGGTCAGCATATTTCCATTATGCACACTTATAAACAGGAGTTTTACAACTTGGGTGTATTGAATGTGTTTGGTACACAAGATCTCAGCCTAAAAATGAATTTATTTTGCTAAATTTAAAAAGAACCTTTTTGGCTGAGTTTGATTTATCTGCTACTGTATAATTCAATGTAATTTAGGCCTATTCTTGAGTTATGCTGAATATTACAACCTTCTATCAAAGCCAGGATCATGCCCTCAAATTTATCAAACCAAACTGGATATACATCTAACATGATGACTACCCAGGGCTTACTTAACATGAATTCACTTCACGCTGTTGTGCTACAGTGTGGATATTTAATCCTTCCCTGAAAAAAGCAGTGGTGTTGAAGTGGAAATGGACCAAAACTATGATTCTGATCTCGCAAACACTTTTTCACAGGAGTAATTTTTCCACATAAGTGGTACCATTATTTGAGGAGCAAGCCTGTGTCCATCTTGTAATCTGAGCAGCTAGACTAATCAGTGTATGTTTTAGGTGGTTGTGCTTTGTTCCATATTGGTGGCTGAACTGTGGTGCTCTGATGGGAGACAGCCTCATCTGAATAATGATTTTTTGCATTGTTGCAATGACAGTGATTCAGAGCTGCTTCAGGGGCAATACTCCCGATGAATATGCACCTTTGATCTGTGTGCACAATTCCCACTGACATCAGTGGGCGTTCAGTGCATGGAGTGTGTGTGTGTGTGTGTGTGTTTTCCAGCAAGAAAGGAGTTAACTCTTTTCTTAGACCTCATGCAGGTATATGGTGTGTAACAGTCGGGTAAAGGATGTACAGGTAAAAACAGCCACTTGATAGTTTCAAGGGAGTTGTTGGGGACCACTGAGGTGGTCAGAACACTGCACTTATTTAAGTTTTATATATTTTATGGCTAGAAAGGACCATTAGATCATCCTGTCTGATGTCCTGTGTAACACAGGACAGAAAATTTCACCCAGTTACCCTGTATTGAGCTCAGTAATTTGTGTTTTTGTTATGGGGCTTTGCTGTGATCTAAGTTGGGTTGGTTTTCTAAACATTTTGGTTGCTGCTGTTGTAACCAATGCATTCTAAGACCCCAGGAACAAAACTTCAAAGAGGAAAACTGTCTGAATGGAAAAAATGGTTAATCATAATACTGAACCAACTGGTCCACACCACCAATTAAAACCATTTGCCTAGCTTCTTTGCTTTTGGATATTTGTCTGAGAAACTATTTTTTTTTATTGTTTTCGTGGAGGAATGTTATTAAGAAAGAAATTAAATTCCAAATGTGTAATGACTTTCATCTGTATCTAAAACGACAGCCTTGATAATGGTCGCTTGTGACATTTAGAAGAGAGGAAGACGATAGCTCACCATCTGACTTTTCAAACTTTGTTATAGGAGTCTTTAAATGACAAGTGACTGTTCAGATCGCATACAGTGGGCCAGATTGTCAGCTGGTGTAAATCAGTTTAGCTCCATTGACATCAGTAGAGCTGTGGCAGTTAATGCCAGTTAGGACCTAGCCCAGTGTCTATCAAAGTTTAGTCATTATACTGAACCACAGGATATACAGTAATCAGATGACATCAGCTGTAAACCATATCTTCCAGGTAAATTGATAGGGTTTGGCTGAATGAAAGTAGGTGTGCCAATTATACCATACAAATATGTTACATATAACTATTGTGAAACTGCTGGAAATCACAGTTAAGGTTCTTCACATGTTGCAGCTAACTTGAAGGAAACACTTTTTAATAAATTTGAAACTATCGTGTACCTAACACATCTAATTCAAAGTTATTTTTTCAGCATTATGTGGAATATCAATTTCTTTGTTGGCAGCCAGTTTTATAATATGGTGTAGTTTAAGCAAAGCAGGACTGCACAGACCCACTCATTCCAACTATTTCACTGTCACTCAGTCCACTCTGGCTGCAGAACAGAAAAGCTGGGATAACTAAACCCTACATGGCTTGGTGTGGATGTGGAGCTGGTAATAGAAATCTTTGGCTTTGGTTTTTAGGGAGAAGAAATTAATCAAAAACATGGGCCAGCTTGGTGCTCACTTACTAAACTAGACAAAATCCAGCTATCTCACTAGAGGGACTTGTGTTCCCCTTCAGAATTTTTCTTTTTTATTCTGTGGGGAGTTGGGAGTCTGATTCCACATGCTCACCTAAGGGCTTTTCTCTGGAAGTTCAAGAACCTCAAATGGATGCTCCATCTCATCTGTGGGGGCATAGAGCACCAGGTAAGAGCCACTACAATAGTCAAAGGCTCCTTAAAAATGGTCTGGAAGAAGCCAATCACTACCTCAGACTCTGCAATAAAAAAGGGAAAATATCCCCTTTTCCACTGGAGCCAGCTGTAGTGAGCACAGGGTGGGTATACCCCCCTAGAATACCTAGAGCAGTAGATAAAGAACCCCTGGAATTGGTTATCACCTACTGCTTTCATTACAGTGATTGTGCTTCTACTATTTAATTTATTGCGTGGTGAAACCCTTTGCTTTGTGTCTGCTCTTGTGTGCCTTGTCACAAGTTGATAACCAATTAGTGGCATTGCCCCCATCTGGTGGTTAGGTTCACTATTAGTACATCCTGTACACTACAGCCATTGAGGATCAAATTGTGACCCATGAAGTCTGTCGGACAAAAAAGAAATTCCATTTGCTCACACCCGCTAAGCTTGTCTCAGAAGCTTCCTATTGCATATTTTACACTTTGAAGAATGAAAGTTCCTAGGTGTACACTATTTGGGGGGCAGGAGCTTGTCATTTATTATATGTTTTCGCAGCGCTTACAGTGGGGCTCCAACCTGGCTTCTATATGCTGCTGCAGTATAAGTATTAAATGCTAAAAGTACTGACTCTAAATACCCACTTTGAGGAAACTCACATCTGGAACTGAAGTTCCTTTTGATGGACCTGAACCAAAACACCAGAGCTGTGCAGCCTAAAATTTTCCCAAAGTTTGAAAATGGGTTTGGACTTTGCACCTTGTGTTCTTCTATATGTAGAGCTAATTCTTTCTTCATATAAATGGGCACTAACAGAAACTATTAAAATAATTCCAGTTTTTTTAAGATAATTCAGTTCCTAGATAAAGCATTTTTCTTGTACTTAGATGCAATTTACCCTATTTCAGATGCTATTGTAGTCAGTGCCTTGCAATTCCTACTTTCATTAAAAGAAAAATGCAGCTTTGCCACTATCAGTAACACATTTTTAAAACAAGGTGAGTTACTGAAAGCTGGACAAAGATGGGCTATCTGCGCTCATGTGTTTTAAGCTTAGAATCAAATAAAAGTTAGTGATGAAAGTGACCTATTAGGTCATCTTGTCCATCATGCTGCCAATGCAGGATTGTTTCCTACAGATACCTCCAGAATAGTTTTTGGTTCTTTGTCCAGCTTTAAATAACTCAGGCAATGGGGTTTCTACTACATAGATTATTTTCCTTCAAATGTATTAACTTGCATTCTTCGAGACTGAATCTCAGGGGAAAGATTCCCATTGACTTCAATGGGCTTTGGATCAGACACTTGGTTACCTGCTATCCAAGGCCCCATTTCAGCAAAGCACTTAAAAATGTGCTTAAATTGCAGCCCTTGAGTAGTCCATTGACTTCAAATTGTGATTCTCTCAGTCTGCAGGACAAAAAGAGTTTCCATGTGCTCAGAACTTTAGTATTTCTTGTCTCAGATTTCAATGAGATTACTCATATGCTTTAAATTAAGCACGTGCTTAAGTGCTTCAGCTTTGCTGAATTGGGGTCCAAATTTCTAGCAGCTCTAGGTCTGTTTGTGTTCTTTCTGTCCCCTCTGATGTTCAGAGCACCTTTCCGTTTAGTGGCATCCTCAAACTGAATTAATGCCCTGTTTAGAAGAGGGATCAATTATTAATAAAGAAGTTAAATAAAAACTGAGCTGAATATCAGTCCTGGCATCCCCATGGACATTTCCCCACAACTCAATCCATGTGACAGTGCTCATTTCCAAGCCAATTTGAATTAATTTTTTCATGTAAGATTTTGAGGCTTTATAGCAAATGTTTCAGTAAAGTCCTAATATTTTATATCAGCTCCATTTCTTTTGTGCTCTGATTTTGTAATTCAGTACAAAAAGTGATCAAAATTGTCTGTCAGGATTTGTTCTTTATAAACCCATGCTTCAATTAACTGAGAAAGACTCAACATTTTCAAAGCATCCTAGGAAGCAAAGGGAGACTTGGGAAACCATCGGAATTGCTAACTGTATTTTTTTATAATGCACTGTTGGTTGGTGTGAGACTAATTATGGTCAGAACATTTATCCTGTGATGTACAGTAGTTAGATGCAGAGGGCCAACTCATTGACTTCTCATGAATCCCCTTTGTACCATTGCATTCAAGCAGCAACTGAGAATTCCCTTTAGCTAGGAAATTCTGGGGCAGGTTAGGGCAGAGAGGGACAATATGCTTTGGTGTTCATGATCAGAAGAGTGACTATTTGCAATTAACCACTGGCACAAGTAAGAACAGCTCTGAGGCTGCTTTAACTGCTGTGGAGAGCTAGTTCAACCTCCAGCTGTTCCCAGGATTTTGAAAGGAGAAGATGGAGGAAAGCCAGCTATGCCCCCTTTTCCCATTGGTCTAGAGTTTCATGGTTAAAATGCTGGTCTATGGATTTCTCAGCTAAGCAAAGTTTAGTTGTTTCACCTGTCAAATGTTCAAGGTTTTTTGGAGACATACTAGATCTGCCCTTTAAAAAGATTTACTGAATAATAATGAGGCCTCTGCATATTCCAAATAGAGAAATAAATTATTCTTATCCCAAAAATCAAGGTCTTATTTTACATGATATTCTAAATCTAGATTCAGATTAACGTTGCAATGCTTCTTTTAGTCTAGAGTTCTAAAATGTCTCTTCAGAACCTCAATTATGATAAATCATAAAGTTTTTAAGTGGTTATTTTAAAAACTGTTTTGTATTACAGGTAATCCTGGGATTTCTGTTTCTAGATGGTGTACTTCCTTTAAAATTCTAACCACTTCCTTCACAATGTTTGCGCATCAATCATTTTTTCACTTGAGTGGATAAATGTTTTTTCAGGAAGTCTAAGCTAGAGAAGAAACCAAAGGGGTGGGTGGGGGTCCAGCTTCTGTTAACTTTCCGGATCCCTGATTCAGCATGATATTGTAGCATGTGTCAATGATGCCAGCCTTCATTGCCCACATTTTACATTTTCAAACAAGCACTTTTGTGCTTTCTCCCAAACTGCCTCTCTTGCTTGGGAGGAGAGCCCTGTAAAGATCCACAACGCTACCTCATTGTCCTCCTTTAAACTCTGCTTTGTTGTGATGCATGTAAAAAACTTGACAATGGTTGGGTTGCTGGCATGCTGGGACCACTGCCCATCACACTGAC
This sequence comes from Emydura macquarii macquarii, assembly GCF_026122565.2. NCBI lineage: Eukaryota > Metazoa > Chordata > Testudines > Chelidae > Emydura > Emydura macquarii. Next base: position 7,942,083 of record NW_027131400.1, on the reverse strand, counting down.
CGTTATTGTCTCATTGCTTTCTTGTGCTCCCCTGCCTGTGTCTGTGTCCACCTGTTGTCTCTTGTCTTTTACTTTGATAGCAAACGCTTTGGCCCAGGGCTGTCTTATTGTTCTGTGTTTGTACAGTGTCTAACACAACAGCATACTGATCCATGACTGGGACTTCTAGATTCTACAACAAATAGAATAAATAAATAACAATAGTAACTTTAAGCACATGAGTAGTTGTGTTGAATTCAGTGGGACTATTATACTTAAAGTTAGGCATCTGTTTAAGTATCTGGCTGAATCAGGACCTTTAAAAACTAGTGTCTTTAGGACTTTGTATAAGTCAAGAAAATAATCCTCCTATGAAGCCATAACAAAATCTTGAAATATGTCTTCACCTTTTTAATTGCTAGATTGTGGTGGCTTATTTTGACTAACTACTGCAGTTATGGTTTTTGTAGAAATTACCTTGGCCACAGAAGCAATACTTTGCAGTTCGTTTCCTCCTACCGTTTACACAATAAGTTTACACATACAACTGTTTGTTTTTCTGGTATAATGGATTTAAGCTTCCACAGAAGACCAGTTTGGTGGCCCTATGGTATTACACGGCATTGCGACATGGGAAATCCAGCTCTAATTTCTGGTCCTGTTGAGGGTGTCTAAACTCAGCCTTTTTTCTGTAAAATTTCTCATTGTTGCTAACAATGGATTAGCTGCAATGGTGAGAGCATTAGCAGAGACCAACCAATGTCGTCTGAAACAGTCTGTCTTCTCAACCTATGAAGAGCAAATCTAGATGACTCTGGACCTGATTTTCAGAGGTCCTGAGCATCCACAGCTCCAGGTGATGTCAAAAAGTGGGTGCTCAGCACCTCTGAAAATCAAGCCATTAGCTGTCTATAGTGCTGCTCTAGCTGTTGTTCCCATCAGTGGAGCCAAACCAATGCAAGTAATGGTGTGAAATTTTAGGATTTAACAGTCAGAGGAGGCTGTTCTCTTGTTCCCAGGACAGCACAGGCTGAGAGTCTTGGAAGGGGTTTGAGCATGTGGGAAGGGTCAGCAGTGGCCACTTTCTTCTACAACTAAAGAAAATGTCAAATCCCCAGCAGTTCTCACTCAGGTCCAAACTGTCTCTTCTACCTCCTTGAGCAGAGGAGATATGATGGAGGAGGAGATATGATGGACAGGGATGCAGAGGGCACAGAAGAGAGTGCTGTCTTTGGAGCATTTTTCCCCCATATCCTGCAAAGCCTTTTGTCAAGGGACTCCTTGGTTGGGCAGAAAGCATAGGAGTGGGTGGAATTAGGCCTGAAAGACTGTTGAGCCTGTCCTAATCAGCTCTTGCTCAGAAGGATATCTAAAGTCCAGGACCGGTCCCAGTTAGTGCTGCTGGTGGATGAGGTCATGGCTCCATTCCCCTTTCCACACCAGCCAGGAGAGCAGCCTGGCCATGGAATGAAGTGCACTTTACAGTGCCTGAGATGGAGAACAAAAGCTGCAGTCCCTGGGAGCTCTAGGAGGCAATGCATTTTTCTGAGGTTCATTGTTTCTTGGACTCCTATTAGGGCATTTTGGATCCTCACCATCCCCAATGCAGGACTGTGGCTTAAAGCCATAATGATATTCTAAATGATTCAAAGCTGTAAGGAAATAAACAAGTGTGGATATAGATTTAAATCAGTGGGGAAATAGCACAATAGAAGTGTAACACTTATGAAAAATAATTTCCTGGATCATTATGTAACTTGTTCTCAAATCTACTTTACACTCAAAGCTCATGTTTGTTCTGGAATATTATTTTCTATTTCTGTCACCTCTGCGGTTTGTGGGAAGTAGTTAAAGAGCTCATATTAGGTTTCTCACTTTATTTTTTTTCTCTGTCTGTAGTAAATCATGTTGTGATAATAAACAGCCATCTTTTAAAATAGAGACTTTATACTGGCTTTATTGCCCGTGATGTTCCAAATGATCGGATGAGTTTTGTGGTGACGTTTGTAGAGGTGCATGAGATCACTCGCCAGGGTGATATAATCATACTGAGAAATTCATCCCAGTGCAGAGAGACAGCCCAAGACTGTGCAGTGGTGAATTCCACTATTTAGAGCTCAGTTATGAGTAAGGTGCTCTGTTGCTCCCCTGTACAAGCTATCCACTTCACTGGAGCCCCTATGGGGAGGAAAGTATGCAAATGGATGAAGAGAGAGTTGAGACAGGGCTCCTCCCCAGCACCACTACACCAGGCAGGCCAGAGGGGGAAATGCCAGACTGGGATTTTCAGAATCACAATTTGGTTTCTGCCCTGCTTCTGCACATATTGACCTTTACTCAGGCTAGATTTTAGGGTTACAGTTCAGCTTGTAATGAGTAAGGCGTCCGGGGTTTTGTTTAGGCCTTTATCTTCTACATGTGCAATTTTGCTAGTGATGATAATGAAAATTTAACAAAAAACCAAGTCAGGAATTCTGATTGCTACAGTTTATTTTTGTGTTATAACTTAGGATCCCTGTCATGTTAGCAACTTGGAATCCGAGACAGTGTAAAATTACCAACTTCTTGTATTTTCACTTCCAGAATGTGCTCTTTATTTCTATGAGGACATGCAAATCATTGCCTGTGCTTAAAAAGAAACAAGGACAGTGATGCTGCTGATCTAATGTTTTGTGTATGTGAGAAAGTGATTATGTAAAGTCTGCAAGTTGTAATTTAAAGAAAATGGAATCCTTAATGTTTTGTAACACTTTTTAGAGACGTGAGTCTAATTTTTATAATGATCATTAAATATGTGGAGAACTTGGACCAAGAGAAATCTAGTCTTCCGGTTGGTGTCAGTATGTAGATCTTCCTATTGCGTCTAGCTACAGAATCAACATTAAAATCCCTATACCTTTTCTATATGCAGAAAGCCCTTGGAAGAACACTCTACGTGACTGGCATAGCCCACCATAGCCCATCGCTGGCAGGTCACCTAAAAGGTTAGGCAGTAACTGCATCCTTACCCTCAAGAATAAATGGGGATTGGTATTATTTTAATGGCCAAAAAAAAGGGGTTTCCATTTCTGAGAAAGTATGTGTTAAGGAACTGGTAGCCAATTCCCAAAGGAGAATCTGTTTCTGTTGACATGGTGGTTTCAATCATGCACAGCCTATGAGGGTTCTGTAGTTTGCTTAGCCTTGATTAGAATCAATACGCTTCACATTTTTCAGAATATTCTGATGAGCTGTAATTTATAATGGTTTGAAACAACGTATAAAGAGCTGGCCTGGCTAAAAAATGTTAGGCAGTTTTGCCCACTGAAACGAATTCTCACAGGGATCAGTGTGGGTTAGAATCAATTCTGCTAATTGACACAGTAGGAGCAAATGGGGCAGAGATGTGAATTATGAATTGTACAATGGCATAATTAAAACAGTGTTGCTGGATTGTTAGCAGTCAGCAGAGATTGTGGAGTAAGTGCTATGTAACAAAACTTTTTCATCATCATCCCCATTGCAGTACATGTGAGTAGGTGACATTTTGAAGAGAGAGTAGGTGAATGTCTCTCGAACATATTTTGTGGCTTTGGGGGGTTTTGAATATAAAATTATTCAGCAGATAATGGGAATTTCCAAGACAAGCTGTGATAGGTATTTTTCCAGTGAGATTTGTTGACTCATCAGGTTTCACCAGAATTTCTCTCTGATTTATGTAGGCCTTTGGTGGGTTTTCCATATTCAATTATCTACTGCCTTCAAAGAGGTCATCTTTCTATAATTCATTTTTAATCTTTAGAGAAGTAATAAGGATGGTCTTGTGGTTAAGGCAAATGACTGCGACTGCAGATATCTGGGTTTCATTTCTGGCTCTGCCCCAGACTTCCTGCGTGTCCTTGAGCATGTTATTTAATTGCTCTTGCACCCTCAGTTCTCCATCTATAAAATAGAGCTAATACTTCCTTTTTTCTACCCTTTGTCTGCCTTGTCTATTTAGATTGTAAACATTCTGTGGCAAAGGTTGTATCTTACCATATGTTAGTACAGCACCTAATAATGGGGTTTTGATTTCAGCTATGGCTTCTAGGCACTATAATGCTAATTAAAAATAATAAATAAAAAGCATGTTTAGTCTGTTTACACATAGATTCCAAGGCAAGAAGGGACCACTGTGATCATCTAGCCTAACCTCCTGTGTAACACTGGCCATCGAAGGTCCTCAAAATAATACCTAGAGCACATCTTTTAGAAAAACAGACAGTCCTGATTTAAAAATAGCCAGGGATGAAGAGTCCACCTTGATCCTTGGTAAATTGTTCCAATGGTTAAGTACCCTCACTGCTAAAAATGTACACCTTATTTTCAGTCTGAATTTGTCTAGCTTCAACTTCCAGCCATTGGATCATGTTATATTTTTCTCTGCTAGATTGAAGAACCCATTTACAAATAAGGGTACTTATAGATGGCCATCAAGTCACCCTTAACATTCTCTTTACGCTAAATAGATTGAGCTCCTTGAGTCTATCACTATGAGGCATGTTTCTAATCCTTAAATAAAACATGTGGCTCTTTTCTGTACCCTCTCCAATTTGTCAATATCATTCTTGAATTGTGGATACCAGAAATGGACACAATATTCCAGCAGTGGTCACACCAGTGCCAAATTAAGAGGTAAAATGACCAACTCAAGATTCACCGGTTTTTGTAACCAAGGATCGCATTAGTCCTTTTGGCCACAGTGTTGCACTGGGAGCTCAGGTTCAGCTGATTATCCACCATGAACCCCCCAAGTCTTTTTCAGTCACTGCTTCCCAGGTTAGAGTCCCCCTCCTGTAAATATGACCTACATTCTTTGTTCCTAGATGTATACATCTGCATGTAGATGTATTAAAACACGTTGTTTGTTTGCGCTCAGCTTACTAAGTGATCCAAATTGCTCTGTATAAGTAACCTGTTCTCTTAGTTATTTACCACTCCCCCAATTTTTGTGTCATCTGTAAACTTTATCAGTGATTATTTTATGTTTTCTTCCAGGTCATTGATTTAAAAAAAAAAAAAGTTAAATAGCACAGAGTCAAGAACAGATACCTGTGGGATACCACTAAAAACACACATGCTTGATGATTCCCTGTTTATGATTACATTTTGAGACCTATCAGTTAACCAGCTTTTAATTCATTTAATGTGTGTCATGTTAATTTTATACCAATCTGGTTATTTTTAACCAAAGTATTTTGCAATACCAAGTCAAACGCCTACAGAAGTCTATTACATCAACTGCATTACCTTTATCAACCAAACTTAATCAAAGTAACCTCATTTAAAAAAAAGTATCAAATTAATTTGACGAGATCTATTTTCCATAAACCCCTGTTAATTGTCATTAATTATATTACCCTCCTTCAATTCTTTATTAATTAAATCCTGTATTAGCTGCTCCATTATCTTGCCTGGAGTTGATGTCAGACTAACAGACCTGTAGTTACCTGTAAGTCATTCCATTTACCCTTTTAAATACTAGCATACCATTAGCTTTCTTTCTGTCTTTGAGAACTTTCCCAAGTGTTCAAAGATTTATTGAAATTCAGCATCATGAAATAAGAAACCCAACTTGCTTATGATCATAGGAAATCTGCACAGGAACTTTTCTAGTGTTCGCCATACATGTTTTCTGTAAACCAGGTCCATGTATGAGAAATATTTCTTAAATAAGTTGATAATTATTGGTGGGGAAAATGAACAAATTGCATAATAAACACGTTGAGATATTTTTGCCACAAGGGCTCCTTTTGATGTCTATATGCTAAATGATCCTCTTTTTAGAAGTGTACTGCTTATGGCTATTCATTGCAAATTAATGAATAATTAAAACTGCTATTGGATAAAAAATCATGAATCTTTTGCCCTTGGAAACATAATTCCTGTTTTCCTTTCTACAAAAGTGAAACTTGCATAAATGTAGTGGGTCTGATTCTTCACCCTATGACATCCATTTTACATTGGTGTAACTCCAGTGGTTTCAAAAGAATTACACTGGTGTAATAGAGAATCAGGATGATAACTTTCAAAGTAAATATATTGATTCTTACTTTTTTTTTAAAAAACAGTATGGCATAATATGAATTGCCTGTGCTGCCTGTAATATAATTTGAAATTCTAAAGCTTGGACATTTCAGTTGTGTAACTGTAACTTATGCATTCACCTTCATGATTTTCTTCTGATTTACTTTTTCAAATACATTGTTCTCACTATTACATTTTTTTTAAATGCCTGATGAAGTTGGTTTCCGTATGTTCATTAATCAAATGTCTTTGCTGTACAGATGTTGTGCTTAAAAATAAATCTCCTCTTAATACATTATTGAAGAGATCTTGAAAGGCTTGTAAGTGTGGCTGAAATTGTAGTAGGAGTTGGTAGCAACCTCTATATTTAGGTTTCTTATAACTTTCCATTGTAAAAGTGTCTTGCTGCCTTTTTTTGAGACGCTCTAACAACTCCATTTTTTGCAGCACATCTTTGAAACTCTGCAAGGAGAAAGCCCTCAGGCTAGTGAAGTGCCTTTTCTTTCCCCCATGAAATTCTGTTCAGGTTTACCTGAGTTGGAAATGATAAAAAATTGCCATTTGCCTTCTCTCACTTGCTTTCCTCAGTAAAATTTTGGCAGCATGCCTAAAAAATAGTTGAACAAGATCATTCTAAAGGGCTGAGTCCATGGTGCTACCAAAGAAACAGCAGCACATACTGCACTGGGAGTGCCTGGAAGCTGTTTATGAATGGTAGTTGAGGGGGACAGAGCCGAGCTGGGTTCTCACACAGCCCCAGCATCCCACCCCTCCTTTTGGACGGTTCTACATGGGGCAGGAGCTTCCCAAACCCCTTAGATGGGAGACAGGTGGAGAATGGAGAGCAAAAACTGGGCCAGGCTCCTGGCATAACCCCAACCCTTAACCCAGAAGTTGGTCTCTGCAGATCATCCCCCTGCAGGAGCACCACCTGGGGCAGGAGTCCCCAGTCCATGGATGTGGCGGGAGGAGAGAGCCAGGCTCTCGAACAGCCAGCACCCATCCTTTTGAAGCCTGAGGATGGCGTTCCAGTCTCAAAGCAGGATCCTCCCTCCTGTCTGTTCCTCAACCAACTTGCTCCCTTCCTATCCGAATGGGCCAGAATAACATCGGACCATTGGGTCCTTGGCATCATCTCAGTGGGATATGTCCTGCAATTTTCTTCCACCCCTCCTCACAACCCTCCCTCCCCGTCTCTCTTCAGCAACTCCTCTCATGAGCAACTTCTCGTGCAAGAGATGGAGCATCTTCTAAGTCTAGGGGCTATAGAGGAAGTTCTGCCAGACATGAGGGGGAAGGGGTTTTACTCCCGGTACTTCCTCACCCCAAGGCGAAAGGGGTCTCAGGCCCATTCTAGACTTGCATTGTCTCAACAAATATCTCAAGAGACTGAAGTTCCTCATGGTCTCCCTAGCCTCCATCATCCCTTCCTTGGATCCAGGAGACTGGTATGCCGCCCTTGAACAAAAAGACGCATACTTGCATATCACGATCTCTCCGGGCCACAGACATTTTCTCCACTTCGTCGTGGCCCGTTCCCACTACCAGTTCACGGCTTTACCCTTTGGTCTCTCTTCTGCCCTGAGAGTGTTTACAAAGTGCATGGCGGTGGTGGCTGCACACCTAAGGTGCCAGGGCATGCAGATATATCCGTACCTGGACGACTAGGTGATCAAAGGCGGGTCCCAGTCTCAGGTCCGGAGCAGCCTAGACCTCGTATGTGTCACCTGTCGCCATCTGGATCTGTTACTAAATAAGCAAAAATAAACATTAACACCGGTACAGCAGATAGAGTTCATTGGGGTGATTCTTGACTCCACTCAGGCCAAGGCATTTCTACCACACCCTTGCTTTGAAGCCACATCATGCATTAATACATGTCTTCACGAGTGCCCCCTCACAACAGCCAGACCTTGTCTGCAGTTGCTGGGCCATATGGTGGCTTGTACATATGTGGTAAAGTTTGCACACCTAGGACTTAGGCCGTTCCAGTCGTGTCTGGCCTCGATATATGCCCTGAGCAGACACTCCCTAGACTGAGTGGTTAAGGTCCCACCCCCACATCCTGTCCTCACCAGAATGGTGACAAGACACTCGATCGAACAGCATACCCTGCAGTTTTGAGGAACTAGCACCCTCGATCACATTGGTGTTGGACACTTCGGATTTGGGGTGGGGACCCATATCAGCCCCAATCACAGTACTCAAGGGTTTGGTCGCAGGAGGAGTGAGAGATGCACATAAATGTGAAAGAGCTATGGGTGATGCGCCTGGCTTGCGGGGTGTTCCTTCCCTTCATCTTGGGCAAGGTAGTGTGGTTTGTGACGGACAATGCTGCCACAATGAACTACATAAACAGGTAAGCAGGGGGGCTCACTTGCTGTCCCTTTGCCAGGGGGCTGTGTGTCTATGGAACTTTGCAGTAAGCCACGACTTTCACCTTATAGCCTTTCACCTCCCAGGCATGCAGCAGACTGCCTCAGCAGATCTTTCTTACCCTGCCACGAGTGGTCGCTCCACCCGAAGATGGCCGGTATGATCTTCCAGAGGTGGGGTTCTCCCCAAGTGGACCTTTCTGCATCCAAACAGAAAAAGAAATGTCACCAGTTCTGTTTGATTCATGGGCTTGATGAGGGATCACTGTCTGACGCTTTTCTTTTACAGTGGACGAGGGTTCTTATGTACTCATTCCCAGCCATTCCACTGATACACAGAGTCCTGCTGAAGATCAAGAGGAACAGGGTTAATATTATCCTGATTGTAACAGCATTGGTTCAGCATGCTGCTGGAGCTGTCAATCGCCCCCTCGCTGGAGTTGCCCCAATGGCATGATTTCCTCTTCCAGGATCGGGGTCAGCTTCTGCACCTAGATCTGGAGTCTCTGCATCTGATGTCATGGAGACTGCATGGCTGAACCCTGAAGAACAGGCATGTTCATCAAAGGTTCAGCAGATTCTGACGGGCAGCAGAAAGCCCTCCACTTGGGCTTTGTACCTGGTCAAGTGGAGAAGGTTCACCTGCTGCGTAGCGTCCCAAGGAATTCCATCTGAACAGTCACGATTCAGGCTATTCTAGATTATTTATTGTACCTTAAGCTTCAAGGCCTAGGTATTGCCTCGTTGAAGGTTCACCTGGCAGCCATCTCAGCATTTCACCCTCTGATAGACGGGAAATTGTTTTTTTCCCATTCTATGATGGTTGGGTTCCTGAAAGGAGTAGAGAGGCTCTACCCTTAAGTTTGAGACCCAAAACCCCCTAAGGATCTGAACCTAGTTTTGTCTAGGCTCATGGGAACCCCCTTCAAGCCTACCTGTCCATTGCTGTTGCTCTCCTGGAAGGTATCCTTTCTAGTAGCGATTACCTCAGCAAGAACTATGTGAAGTTTCACGAAAATCTTAGTGGTTTCCTCTTTTTGTTCACACTGGTCCTATTTCCTGGGCTGTTCTTGTGTCAGTCACACACTTGATGGTCTTTTTGCATGATTTCCACACTGCTTTGCAATGAAACGTAACGTTCTGGGAAGCCACTCAAGCTGTAAATTTTCATGTTGAGGGGAGAAGGATGTTCTGAGGAACAACATGGACCTGTGTTCCTGCATAGATAATAGCATGAAAGCTGCAAAGAGAAAAAATTGATGACTTTCTTTGTGTCATAATTTAGGTGTAATTTTCTTAACATACTATTTTTTAGATGGGTTATTATGCTTATACAACAAAATATGCACTGGTAGAAATTACACTGTAGAGGAGAAAGTAATTAGGTTTTGAAAAGAAACAGAATTTTGCAGTTGAGAACAAATCATGTCATAAATTTTTATCTATAAAAATTGTGTTAGTTATCTCAATAATGTGAATTTTATGCACAATAAAAAATATCAAGACAACTTACTGTTACAGCACTCCTCAAGTCAGATTTGATAAGTGGAGTTACACCACTCAGTACTTTGGCCCTTAAGTAGCACATACAAATTATGCATGCATGGGCACAACAAAGAATTGCGTATTCATTAGTCAATTGTACACTCAGATGAGTGTTTGCATGCAAAGTCACCCATTTGGAATTGGGACCCATTAAAATTAGAAGAAATACTGTGGGCCAGTTCCAAGATCTGACCCTCAGTGTGATATAGTAATACAATATACATTTTTAAAAAAATATTTCTGCAAAGGCTGTTGTAACTGATGGTAAGTGGCTTTAGCAATAGCAAATACTATCAAAGAAGCATGTATGTTGGAGATAAGAGTTTGGTGCATACCATAGAGCTGTCATCAGCACAAATTTTTGCATGCTGATATGAAGAAGCAGGTTATGCTGTAAGAGAAGGGAATAGGTGTCACTGGTTCAAGAGCCTCTCTTTCTTCAGTCTGCTTCATTCCATACCGTTGGGTAGCTGCTGGCCATGCACACCAGGAGCCACAGTGAATTTCCAGGAGACTATTACTTTAGCGCAATTTGACTAAGAGAGCGCATTCTAAACTAATAACAGGACTCAGCCATTGTAGGCCCTTACAGCCTAGAATCACCACACAAACATTAACAAAGGTATTAACCCTCCTTTCAAAGCAGAGTAGCTGGGCTCGATACAGGGGGGCTTCCAGAGAAGTGGGTGGAAACAGTAGTTTGTCGTCATAGGCTATGTATACACTGTAGTTAGACACCTAAGGCTGGCCCGTGTCCTGTGACTCAGGCTAAGGGGCTCAGGCTAAGTGATTGTTTAATTGCATTGTAGACATTTGGGTTCAGGCTGGAGCCTGGGCTCTAGGACCCTGCGAGGCGGGAGCATCCCAGAGCTTGGGCTGCATCCTGAGCCGGAATGTCTACATTGTAATTAAACAGCCCCTTGCCTTGAGCCTGAGTCAGCTGGCACAGGCTAGCCCTGGATGTCTAAGATTTTAAGGCCAGGGAAGTACTATTACGATAATCTGTTCTAATCCCCTGCGTAACACAGGCCACAGAATCACACCCAGTTATTGCAGTGTCTAGCGTAACAACTGTTGGTCAAACAAGACCATGTGTTTTAGTGAGATGTGTTGTCTTGGTTTGGCAACTCCAGGTGATGGTGAAAATCCCAGTTTATAAAAGTGAGACGTGTCATTTAGTTTTCTGAGCACAATGTTGGGTCCCAATGACTGCTGAGTTCTAATCCTAGTTCTGACACTGACTCCCTTTGTGTAAATCACTTCACCTGTCAGTCTCACTTTCTCTGAACAGTATTCTGATCTCTCACTGGTTTAAATGCAGAGTTAGTATTTTAAAGCCACAGGATTTAAACCAGTGCAGTGGAGATGAGATTTTGCCCTGTTTGTAAACTGGAGATAATATCTACAAACTTCAGACAAGAATTTTGAGGATCAGTTGTCAAGTGCCAAGTACTATTCTAAGAAAAGATTTTACAGTTAGGATCCAGTCATTCCGTGTTTTTTTTTTTTTTTTTTTTGATAATATGTGTCAATATTTGCATATGCCATCAGCTGCTTTCATCAAAAGACACAATTCTGTAACTCAGAGCCAGGCACTCAGATACCATAGAATATGCTCTGAGGAGAAAATCCGGGATACACACTTTAAGGCACTTAAAACCACCTTCACCAAACAAGGACACTTCACCAGAGAAATAGATCGCATTATGGGATGGGCCACCCAAATACCCCAAGGGAACCTGCCTCAATACAGGAAAAGAAACTCCTTCAACTACTCATCTCTGCTTGTAACCACTGGAATTCATAAGAGGTATCATTAAACAATTACAACCCATACTTGAAGGAACCACATACTGAAAGAAATCTTTCCCAAATCCCATCTTCTGGCCTTCAGACAGCCTCCCAACCTCACCAAGCTCATCATCGGAAGCAAGCTCCCCACAGACCAGGACACACCAACTCAAAGTGGCAACAGTCCCTGCCATAACAACAGACACAAAACCAGCTGATATATCTCCACTGTTACAATGCTCAATACCCACCACAACACACTTTTTAAGATCCATGGGCCCTAAACATGACTGTCACAACATGCAGTGTGCCTCATCCAGTGCACTAAATGCCCCAGTAACTATGTGGGTGAAACCAGACAATCACTACGCTCTCCAGTGAACTCATACCAAAAAACGATAGAAGACAAAAATGCCCTATCTCTTGTGGGTGGACACTTTTAAAAAAACAATCACTTCATATCTGCCCTCTCAGTCCCTGTCCTGAAAGGAAACTGCACAACAACTTGAAAAGATGAATGCAGGAACTTAAATGCATAACTCTGCTAGACACCAAAAATCACACGGACTTAATAAAGACACTGAATTTATGGTTCATTACAACAATCTGTAACCCACTAACCCTTCTTTATCCTATGACTTTAGAGGTGTTCACTGCCCGCTTCACATTGAATGGTTTCTTGCAATATGTATTAACTCCTTATCTGGTATTTAGCTGTGACACTCTGAGTACCTTTCCCAGATCTGACAAAGAGTTCTGTGTAAGCTCGAAAGCTTGTCTTTTTTGCTAACAGAAGTCAGTCTAAGAAAAGATATTACCTCACCCACCTTGTCTCCCTCATGTCCTGGGACCGACACAGCTGCAACAACTCTGCAAACAACGCTTATTCACATTGAGTAGTACTTTGCTCTCTGGTTAGTCTAATTGGTTACTGTGGAAGGAGGAAGGAATTACGTGATGTGAGTAAAGATGGCAGAATTGGATCCAGAAGGTTAATTTGCTATTTCTTTCTAGGTGTGTTTGGCTTATTTGTATACAATGAGTCCTTTCTAGTTCTACTTTTATTTCTTAGAATTTCTTTGCTGTTGGTTTCCTCTACATATGTGCTGGTCCCGAACCATTTTCCCATTAGATTAATTTGTTTATCCTGCCCTGCATTCACATCAGTTTTTCTTCACCCTGATCATCTGCCCAATTGAAAGCTTTCACCTATGGGATAATATATCTACCCTTAGCAGGGAGTTCTGTTCCATCTCTTTTAATACAGGAGGGTATAGAACATATCCTTCTTAGAGAAGCAAATTGAGTTAGGACACCATGATGGCATTATTCTGTATTGTAAACTTTTTCAAAACCTCCACAGGCATCTAAAAAGATTCAGAACAATAGAAACAAAAGCAGTGGAAACTTCTAAAGGATAAGGATATCCTCTTACACCTTCTCCAGACATATTGTTCAACCCAATCTATTGACATTAAAAGGGTTACCTCTATGTGCAGAGACTGTTATGTGGCCAGATTTTAAAGGGTTCAACACCCACATTTATTATTATTATTTATTATTTTTGATATTGTAGCACATGGGAGCCCTAATCATGGACCAGGAACCCTTTTGTGCTATGCACTATACAAACACAGAATAAGAAGATTGTCCTTGCTTGCAATCTAGGTATAAAACAAGAAATCACAGATGGATCTAGGTAGATGGGGGAGGACAAGTGAACAACGAGACAATACTGTCAGCATGATAGGCAGTGATCTAAATATGCCAATGCCTAACCAGGCCAAATTTCTAGATGAACTCTGCTTCCATATAGGCACCTAAATACAAGCCAGATTTTCAAAATCATTCAGCACTTATTGCAGGTGATGAGCAATTTGGAAAATATGGCCCATATTTTACACAATGAGACCCTCTTGTGTTGAAGTTTTGTTTTTTTTAAAGTGTGTGTTTATTTATTTATATTTTTACAGTATGGGTCCAAAAGGCAATGGAGCTCTGCTGATTTACATCAGCTGACCTGGCCCATTATTTATATGCAGTGGTTCATTAGCACATTGCAATGCATTGAAATAATTAGGGACTTTCCGTTCTCATTCACTACAAACTACAGATTGGCCTGAACCAGCTCTCTGGCCTGAACCATAAGTTCATTCCTTATAAACATATGAACATTTGAAATCTTGGGCTTTTTTATAATTACAGATAAAATAAATGCCAGCTAACCCAATCTGCCCCCTTTCATTCAATTGTTAATTAACTGATTTATTTTAGGAGAAGTAGATTTTAATTGTATCAGAGTTCACTAGAATGGAATTCCACAGTATATTACATGAAGTATTTCATAATATGTGTCTTGCAGAAGTTTTATTTTTTGAATAGGTACCTTTTAACTGGGTTACATGAAAATGAACTGTGGAAAGAATGGTCAGTCTTGGTTCACTTTGGCAGTGATTCAGCACAGTCACTTCCACAGCTTGAACTCAATTTTTTTAAGCTTTCTTCTGAATTGGAACTGCTCTTGCTCCCCAAATGTAAAGGAGATCAGTCTGTGGTTTCTAGCAAAAATCATTAAAAATGCAAATAATAGCATTACCTCCATATATGACAGCAGAAGCTGTAGTCTAATTGCAAAGTGATTCTGTAATCATCAGCTAAACTAATAATGGCTTGATCTGAAGCCTTGATTTCAGTGGCCTTTGGGTCAAGCCCAACAGAAGATGAATGAAAGGTACAAAAGCTGAGTAATCTACTCCAGTTACTCCTATCTGCCAAACTCTGGTAGTATTTTTGTTGACTTCTCCTGCACCATTTACTGTTTTGACTTTACAAAAACAACTGGTTTGCAGAACGGATACGTGTTTTAGATAAAATAAAGAATGATCCCATTGAAGTCAAAGGCAAAACTCCCTTTGACTTCAGTAGGTGCAATTTGGACGCTTTGGTCTCTTTTTAATTTTAATGAATATTATGCTCCCTGAACTGTAATCTATGTGGTTGAAATCCTGGTCCGATTTTAAGTCAGTGGCAAAACTCCCATTGAGTTCAAGAGAGCCAGGATTTCACCCTGTGATTTTATTTTGGTCCTATTACCCCACTTTTTGCTGTAAGGAAATTCAAGTCAGAGCATGCATAAAACTCCCATTGACTTATTGGGAATTCTGTATTCAGAGAGCTTGCAGCAATGTATATGTTTTTTAACTTATCAGACCAAACACATAAGGGGTAAAGACACTGCTGTAAGAGGAATTTTACTACCAATGATGAAATTGGCATATAATTTTCAAATGGTTTTGAATACATTTGCTATATTCTGTTACTCTGCATGAACCTGGCTATTTCTGAAAGACTAAGTCATCCATATTACTTATTTGCAACCTACAATAAGCAGGTCTGTTTTAAACTTACCTGTTAGTTCTCTCCACCCTGAAGAGTTGATTTTCCTTTCACTTATATCTTCTGCTTCCTGCTCTGGAACCTGATTTACAAACTATGCAACCTATTCACCTTTGTGCAGGTTGCATAGGATATATAAGTGATGGCAGAAAGTGGTCCCATTTAAAAAAATGTTTCAATTTCATTCCCACTCCTGTACACACATTGGACCAAATTCTACTTAATTTCATCCAGGTAAATATGAAATAACCAAAATCTGTGTAGTAACTCTGAATTTACACTGGTGTAATGGATGGGCAAATCACTAGTCTGATACTAATCTGAGTTGCTAGTCTGAGTACTGAGGGGATGCACAGAGGAAAGGTAAAGGCCTCCTAAACCCATAGAGTGGCTCCATAGTTATTTTGTGTACGCCACTACAACTCTGTGAAATTGTGGGTTAATAGTGTTATGCCCTAACACAACTGCACTGTACTGGGGAGCCCTGGAGAATCCATGCAGTGCTAGTCTTTAGCCCCTCCCTCATCATCTCAATAGATGCTGCCATTCAGGAAGCACCCCTTATATAATTTAATGGAATCTAGGCCCCTCCTTCGTGCAGTGAATCACTCCACTTTTTCTTCCTGGAGGAGTTTCACATCACGGAGGTGGGGATTGGATTTTCCTCTGAAAGCAGAATTTGGACCAGAGTTTCTCTGTAAATCAGTCTTTTGAGCCGAGCAATATTACCAGCAAATCTAAACCACAAACACCTAATATATACTCTTCCACTTCTGTCTGTCAGTTTGATTATGTACTCAGAAGAACTGTCAGATTTATCGGGCATGTTGTTTTGGCTATCAATCCATAGTGACTTCCCTTTTGTTGAGTCACAGCACACAACAGTCTTAAAAAAAGGTACATTGGGTTCTTGATCAAAGTGTCCAGAATCTTACCAATAGCCATTTCCAGTGAAGTCAGGCTGACCAGTATTCTATTCTCTGAATCCTTTGTTTGATTATTTCTCATATAAAGGACATGCTTTTGCCACTCTTTAGTCTCTGTTACTTCCTCCTTCCTGTCTGGCAAAGCCTTTTCTCTATACTTTACTAGATTGTTCAGAATCCTGGTGGTGTAATTCATCATAACCAGCATGCTAATTTTTCATAGTTCTCGTTTTTTAATAATTCTGTTCAGATGCAGTCATGTGATGTTTAATTTTTTCACCTTGCCAAGATAAAAAAGCATTTGTCTGTCCCAAGATGTGACTTTCAACTTCTTTTGTGAATATGGATATTGGGCATAATTCCTTTTGGCTCCCAAGTATTGTTTGAGGTTGAATAAGCTCAGTTTTCACCACTGGGATTTATTCTAGATCTTAGAGTACATGTCATGAAAGCCTCCCATTTAAATGAGAACCCTTAGAATAAAATGCATGCTGGAGCACTACCTCTCCCTTCAGTGACTGAAGGTAGAAGCTGCATCAAAGGATGCATGGAAAAATAGATTCCAGGACTGAGTGTGCCACATAGTCACTGAACTGAAAAAGAGTTGCTACACGGTTAGGCATCTGCCAAATGCTGCTGTTAATGCGGCTGGAGAGATAGTCCGAGTGCTGCCGTGCAGGTTTAAAAGGGGCAAATCAGCTCTGTCATACCGTACAAGTCACAAAGGGGTGAAATATCACTGTTTGGGGTGGAGTTGAGGAAAGAGCTCTGAAAGAGTGTCTCCCAAAATCAGATGGACAAATGCTATGACTGGAGGCAAAGAGCCAAATAGGTCAATCAGAGATCCTACTGAGAAGGCCTGGCAAGCCCAGGTATAGTAGGAAGTCCAGAGCAAGAATGGAACTTTGCAGTATGATGTAGAGGAGCTGGAAAGGAGATTCTAGTCTCCATTAGTAACTAGTGAACGTTACAAGGAAAAAAAAGAACAAACATAAAAACATAAGAATGGCCATACTAGGTCAGACCAATGGTCCTTCTAGCCTAATATCCTGTCTTCTAACAGTGGCTAATGCCAGGTGCTGCAGAGGGAATGAACAGAACAGACAATCATTGAGTGATCCATCCTGTCGTCCACTCGCAGCTTGTGGCAATTAGAAGCTAGGGACACCCAGAGCATGGGGTTGCATCCTTGACCAACTTGGCTAATAGCCAGTCATGGACCTATTGTCCATGAACTTGTCTAATTCTTTTTTGAACCCACTTATACTTTTGGCCTTCACAATATCCCCTGGCAATGAGTTCCACAGGCTGTGACTGTGTGTTGTGTGAAGTAGTACTTACTTTTGTTTGTTTTAAACCTGCTGCCTATTAATTTCATTGGCAGACCCCCAGGTTTTGTGTTATATGAAGTACTAAATAACACTTCCGTGTTCATTTTCTCCACTTCCTTGTTCATTTTCTCCATACACAATTTTATAAACCTCTGTCATATCCCCTCTTGGTCATCTCTTTTCCAAGCTGAAAAGTCGCAGTCTTTTTAAGTCTTCTCAGTCTTCTCAGACGGAAGCTGCTCCATACTCTTAACCATTTTTGTTGCCCTTCCCTGTACCTTTTCCAATTTTAATATATCTTTTTGGAGATGGGGCAACCAGAACTGCATGCAGTATTCAAGATGTGGGTTGTACCATGGATTTATATAGAGGCATTATGATATTTTCTGTGTTATTATCTATCCCTCTCCTAATGGTTCCTAACATTTTGTTAGCTTTTTTGTCAGCCGCGGCACACTGAGTGGATGTTTTCAGCATCGGTGGTGCATGACTCCCATATTTGGGGAGGCTAGGCACAAGCGCCGGAAGCTCCTAGAAGTGGGTGGGACACCAGTGCCCAGACCATGGCCCCACCTCCTGCTCTGCCCTGAGGCCCGCCCATGCTCAGCCTTCTCTCCTTGAGGTCCCACCCATGCTTCACCCCTGCTTGGTCCCAGGCCCTGCTCCTGCTTGGCCCCCTTCCCCCAAGGCCCCCACCACCTGCCACTTGTACCTCTCTGCCCCCTCGTCGCTCACCCTCAAGGCAGGAAAAAAATGGGAGAGGCACGTGTGCATGGCATAGGGGGAGGGGTGGAGAGGTACGAGTGATGGGGACATTGGGGGAAGGGGTAGGGAGAAGCAAGCAGCAGGCAGGGTGGCGTCAGGGGAAGAGACAGAGCCGGGGGGAAAGAGGAGCAGCGCAGGCAGGGCCACAGGGGAAGAGGACAAGTGAGAGCGGGGCCTCAGGGTGGAGCATAGACGGGGCAACCACGGCGGTGGCGCTTCAAAGGTGGCGGGCTGGAGCACTTCCAAAGGGAGGTGTGCCACATTCTGTTTGGGGAGGTGTAGCCTTCCCTACCCGCTTATACACACCACCCATGGTTTTCAAAGAACTGTCCACAATGACTCCAAGATCCCTTTCTTGAGTGGTAACGGCTAATTTAGACCCCATCATTTTGTATGAGTTGGGATTATGTTTTCTAATGCGTATTACTTTGCGTTTGTCAACATTTAATTTCATCTGCCATTTTGTTGCCCATTCACCCAGTTTAGTGAGATTCCTGTGTAAATCTTTGCAGTCAGCTTTGCACTTAACTATCTTGAGTAATTTTGTATTGTCTACAAATTTTGCCACCTTACAGTTAACCCCTTTTTCCAGATCATTTATGAATATGATGAGTAGCACTGGTCCCAATACAGATCCCTGAGGGATACTATTATTTACCTGTCTCCATTCTGAAAACTGACCATTTATTCTTACCCTTTGTTTCCTATCTTTTAACCAGTTACTGATCCATGAGAGGAAAATTAAACCTGGTTCCTGTCAAGTGAGGCCTGATGTTAGGGTTGCCATCTCTGAGGTACAAAAAACCAGGACATCTGGGATAATCATGAGCCCATAAAGCTGGACAGTTTGCAGTGTGTACTGAGCATCTTTACAGATTTCCCAGGACAGCTACCTCAAAAAAGGGACAATCCTTGGAAAACCTGGACAGGTGCCAAACTTACCTAAGGTATGTTATTAGCAGAGATAATCAGTGGTATGACTTTATACCTGATAATTACAAATAGTTAATTTATTATGGCAAAATGTTAAAAAGGAAAAGTAGGGGGAAGAGGACAAAAAAGGGGACAGGGAATGTAGCGAAAGAAGGGGAAAAACTGAGTGGAAAATTCTGAAAAATGATTTTTTTTTTAATTTTCCCTCCAAAATGTTCACAGAAAATTCTTACCTTTTTTTAGTGATTTCAAATAAAGACACTTTTCTAAAACTAAAGGAACATACTTCAAAGTTATAAGTTCAGGGATCCAGTGCAGGTAAGCATGCAGAAGTTTCAGTACTTAAATGTAACTGTCAGAAAGTCTTGGTTCTGTACAGGTAAGACAAGAAAAGACATTTTCTTATGGATTCTGGTATTTCTTTTAGGTTGGCCTGGAAATATGGCAAGGGCAATCTTTCTTGTTGTACAGTATATTGGTAAATCATTTCAAGTCACCAAACAAACCCCTAGAATGCAAAGATGCCAAGATTCCACAGTGGCAGTTGTGTTAGAAATACCTAGAGAGACAGATATGTGAAGATAAAAAGAATAATTTGAATTTTATGAAACCTCAGAAAAGGCTTGGTTTGGTTTGAGTTGTGGATGAAGGTTCAGGAAGTGATAATTTTATGTGTTACATATCATTAGTACAATAAGCCCAAAATATGGACATACTATTCTTAAATACATTTGCAAATTCCATATAATTCTTGAATTAGTTACTAAAGCAGGTTTTAAAAAATGCAGAAATGTTTTTGTGAAAATGTTTTAAATTGTTTTGGTGGAAAATTTTCGTTGAAATTTTGATTTTTTTTTTTTTAATATGACCACTCTATACAATGGTTGAAAAAACAGCAAAACAATTTAATTGAACTTTTGAAAGTTTGAATATTTTTGACCAGCCTTAGTGATCACTATTAAAAAGTCAATATTTGAAAACAGATATCACACAGCTACCACAGTTAGTTCCTATTTGAGGTATAGGGGAAAACTTTAGTATCTCAGATTCCACTTCAAGCTAACTGCTGGAAAATCTGACTTTAATGGTGACAATTGCATATTCATTTTTATTTATTTTCCAAACAAATTCTTCACACTTTCTTGAAAGCATAAAACAGAAAACTCCAAAAAAGGACTAAAGTGACACTCATGAACATTTAATCGGTAACCAGCTAGAGAGTCTCCATGACAAAGGGTTAAAGAACCTAAAGTGATTGGCACTATCCATTAAAAATGGAAATGTTCTTTGTCTGCTGTGAACCTAGTTACAATTACATTGGTTTCTAATGATTTTAAATGGATATTTTGATGCCTTGATTTGCTCTGTAGTTCCATTTCCACATCCATGTTGCAAATTAGAATGTCAATAGACATTACTTGTCTATAGAGCTTGTTTCTCAAGTACTATAAACAAGAAGCTGTAGTATCCTAAAATGAGATGCAGAAAGAAGTTAAGAATAAAACAGGACCAGGAAACTATCTTATTTAATTAATAACATGAGTAAAAGGGGTCCTGCCCATTTTTATAAGAGGTAAAGGAGAACTGTGTCTCTGAGCCAGTTTTTTTCTAATAGTGTAATACTCTTCTGTGGTGTTTTACAGCTCTGCTGTGAGAAATCTTGGCATGACCTTGAATATTAATCCTATTACTTTAATCAATAATTTAACACACAAATGAATGCACCAGAGTTATTTTTAAATCAAAATATTTATTGAAGTTCCATCAATTTACAAATATGCAAACTACATAAACCTTGGGTATACAATGGAGTGCAAAATAGTACTGGTATGTCATGTGAAATAAGGTGTGATCTAAACTTGAAAGAAAAAATAATGAAATGAGTGAATAGATAAATAAGAACATAAAAAGGCTATACGGGGTCAGACTAGCCCAGTATCCTTTCTTCCGACAATGGCCAATGCCAGGTGCTTCGGAGGGAATGAATAGAACAGGTAATCTTGTTCTAAATATTGGGCAACTGGATGATTAGTTTGGTGAATACCATTTTTAAATTAAACAAACAAAAACTTGTATTTATCAGTGTTAGAGACCAGGGGCTAGATTAAGACTTTTCTTGAATGACAGGTAGTATTTAGCTCCACTGCCCCAGGAACAGTCTCAGGAAGAAGCTGATTTTAACAGTTGCAGCTCCTCCTGGTTTCCCTTTCCTGCTCTATACCAGTAACAGAACATTTTTCCCTGTGTGCTGGCTCAGCTATGTCAGCTGGTGTGCTGGGGCTCTTCCCATTTCCTACTCTTATCTGGCCACTGCCTGCCAACCTACATCCAGCATCCTTGTGGGGCTGCCCTATCTCACAGGACACAGACCAGGAAGGCTGCACCCCTGCAGTTCACAACCTTGCCCTAAGTGCTACCATTGATCTTTATGAATACTTGAGAAGATTGATAGAATAAGACTGTAGACTAACAGGATATTGAACAATTTAAAAAATTTTGGCCATGAAACTGAGATGGAAGGATTAACAGTGGTCAAATGGATAATCCAGCATAAATATTAGTTTTGTTCTGTTGTACAGAAAGCAGATAGAACAGTCATTCTCAAATTATTGCCTCTAGATCACCAGTCTTTCGAGCCCCTTCCTTGTGGAACGAAACATAGTGAACCTCAAATATTGTGGAAATGGGGTGCTGCTAGGGAGTGGTGTGTGTGAGTGTCAGAGTGAAAGAGAGAATGTGGTGTGCAGAATGAAATACTTGGAGAACAAATGAGAGAAAATGTCAGTGGAATAACATGAGGGAGTTGCTCCAGGACCCACAATGATCAGAAGTTGAAAGCATGCAGGAATGGCTGTATTGCAAATTGCAGTCTTTAGAAATCTTTCTTTTCTTACGGAAACTTTTTCCTGTGTGGTATTTATTTCTGCTCCATAGTAATATGGTTTCTAGGCTGATATAAAATTTCTCTTTTCTTGTTGGTTATAAACCTGTATGTCTGAAAAGAGGCTATATCCTTCTGTATTGCATGATGGTCTGGCTCTTTTCAAGCTGCTGTCACAAGAATGTCATCCATAAAGAGATACAAATATACTCCCCTTAACTGAGCCGCTACCCACACCAGAACCTTGGTGAACTCTCTTGAGACCAGTAATCCAAGGGATAGTGATGACTGGGGGATTGGGCCATATATTTGTAAGGAAATCTGAATCTTTGGTGACATAATCTTACTGGTGCGTGGAGGCATTGTATGTTTCCTATATAATTAGTGATGTTAAACAGTTACCTGGAGAACCTGTGGGGAGAATTGATTAGAGTTTCTTTGTGAAATCTGAATTACATGATATGTTTATGTAGTCTTTTCTGGGCCAACAGTACCCAGACTTTCCCTGAATTCCTCAGGGTTACACAAAGGATAATATGTGATCCTATATAGGGTGTATATATAAATGCTCATTGTGGAAGAGACTCTGCTTATTTATATCCAGAAAGTGTTCTGTGGCTTATTAGATCTAGCTTTGTTTTGCTGTCATGTTTGAAATTGATTGTATGGAAAATGTGGTGAAAAACTCGCTCCTGTGATTCAATATTCTTGTATTACTGCTAGGACCTACTTGTATGAGAAAGTTCTATATATAATGAATAAAGAACTCTCTCTCAAAAATATTACATTTCCTTCTAACCTTCGTTCTGCTTTTAGGAATAAGTCTTGGCTGTGATTTTTTTTAAAACTCTAAAACGATCTGCTCTCTCTTCTGTCTGATTTGTGTGTAGTCTTCAGTAGGGAAATCCTGGCCCTTTGAAGTCAGTGGTAAAATTCACATTCACATCAGTGGGGGCCAGTATTTCAATCCTAGACTTTATTATTTTCAGGGTCTATCCAAACAACTGTTCTCCTGTGTCAGCTTGCCTGAGAGAAGAATTCATTTCAAATAGTTGACTTTCGGTGGCTAACATAGTCAGTGTCTTCCGGAGTACACAGTCAAAGCCATTTAGATACTCTAGAGGAAGACAGAAATGAAGCCAGCATGACCTTGTTTAGAGTGAACAATACTTTATCCACAGAAAAAGGTATTTCATGCAGTTCCTTGCATCTACAAAATGCTGCCATAGCAAGTAGATGGAAGATAGCAATATTTAAAGAGTGTCCTACGCTACTTTCTATTTTCTCACTGAAGCCCCATTTTTAGATCTGAACATTTCCTTGAAAATAAATAATTGTCTCCTTAGATGTGTAGCAGGCGTCAGTCTGGGGCCAGCAGGTCTAGTGGTCAGGCCGTGGCCAAACAGTCTCTTCAAGTCTTGGGACAACTCTTCCAGGCAGTCCAGGGGGGCCAGCAGTCAAGGCACAGTTTATTGCCCTCCCTCCACCCCTGGAGTCCTCTGAGATCTCTGACAGCTACTGGGAAGTTGGAAGGGTTGGGAAACTCAGGCTCTTCCTCTCCACTGAGTCCTAGCCCAGGGCTCAAGGGGAGAGAGACTGGGAGTGGGTCAGTCCCTTCTGGCTGCTACTCCAGATCAGCCTCCCCTGGGCTGCTTCCTACCTTCCCTGTTTTCCCATCAGTTTGGGGCTTGGCCCCAGCCTTCTCCTTGCACAGTCTCAGTAATTTAGAGCCCCACTTGGGGTTAGTGGGCAGCTTCCCATCTCACTCCCAGAGCCCAGTTGTTCCCCCTTGTCAGGGAGAAGGCAGGGGGAGGAGAGTGGGGCCCTGGTCTCCCAGCCAAGTCTTACTCAGGGTCCCAGTGTTCCCCCTATAGATTGCTCTGCGTCAGCAGCTACCGCCTGTCTGCCTTCTTGCAGCCAGTCTCTCCTTCACTCTTCCCTCAGCCTGCCTGCCTGCCAGAGCTGCCTTTTAAGATGGTCTTCCACAGAGTGCATGCCTGGCAGCCACTGAGGGGCAAGGCCTTCTTGGCCCAATACTGTTCCACTGTTCCTTTAACCTTAGTATGGGGTCTATAAACCCTATCACAAGGTGACTATGTCCTTTGATAAGGATGCTCAAATCGCATCCACCTCAAGCACGGAAATATCAGCTTGATTGTGTTGCCTTTTATAACATGTCATTTCCTGTCTGCTTAGTTTTCTGCTCTTATTAGGATGTCCCTACTCTGCCTTAATAACTTCCACAAAGGAGGAGTGGAGAGGAATGGGTGTCACATTTTTAACCTTAGAGAAAATAAAATTTTCTTTTCTATTATTCTTTATACCTTGTTCTTCAAGCCCTAAGTGCCTCCACTACCCTCTTAATCACAGTGCTAGAAAACTCTCCTTGGAATAATCTGGCATGCTGTGCTGATCCAAAATCTGATGACAACTCACCATCTTTCCAGGAGAAAATTCAGTGAACAGTCAGATTGATTGATTGATGGATCATGGATTGATAATTTGATTTCTTCTTGTATTCTGAGGAAATTATCAGAAATAGGGCAGTTGGCAGAGGAGGGGAAAATGTGCCTTTTCTTTTGTGGCTGAGGCTTATCTGAATACTTTAATTTTTTTTCTCTTCCCTTTTTAATAGCCTTTAGTTCTTTGAAAGCCTTTTCCACTAGAAAAATCACTTCCGCTATATCCACACATCCCAATTGCCAAACAGAAGTGCCTTCATAGGACATGCAAATCCCAAACTATGATGTTCAGATTGGTATTTAGCATGACAATGTTCATTTTTATGCACCTTGGTTCTCACTGGGACATTCACATATGCAGTAACTTAGTTAGATGTTCAAATGCATGTTTGAAAATTAGGTTCACAGTTAATAACAGACATGTATGATTCTGCTTTATAAAAATAAGAATATTTGGGGCCTGATAAAATTCCCCCGACTTCAGTGATAGCAGATAAACCCTGTAGAAGACAAAGGCAGAATGCTAGCTTCCATATTCAAAACAGATAAGACTTATAAAAGACTCCTACTGATGGATTAGGCCCCTAATGAGTTGGTGTAGAGAGAGACCTAAATCCTTAGTGTGGCAGCTAAGGACTATTCTAAGAGTTTCTTCAGTGTGTGCATGTAACTTCGACTACTTTCAGTAGGAGCCAAGTGTGTGTGCTAAGAGACAATTTACCCTCTCCCCATATTGTGATCTTAACTCTTATTAATGTCAATGGAAATTACACACACAAATCAGCAGTAAAACAGACCACTTATCGCTTTTCTACCACAAGCCCGGCACGTTTTTTAGTATTGGATGTACAAATAATCTCCTGTGATCTTTATTTTCTGGATCTCAAACCACATTCAAGGAGTTACAAATCTAACTCTAGATTTATCAACTATACTTCAGAAGTCACCAGTGCTATCTTGTGTAGATAAATCATGATCTTAACAAATACCAGATTCTTTCATCTAAAAACAACAAGTGGTGGATTGAAAATATTTGTATCCACAGTAATTAGAAGGCAGTATCTCAAATCAGTAGAAATGTGTTAGATGAAGGCCTGCGCTCACCTACTCGTGTTTCATTTGTTGACCCCGCTGTCAACTTTACCTTTTGATGTATTTTTGTGATATTAGATCGTGTTCTTGTGCACTGCATCTTTGTACATGGATTACTTTGAATTTTCATCAAATCTGCAGTTCAAAAAATTAAAAAGAATCGGATGACTAAATCTATTGTGCCTTACTTGGAGATGAGAGGGAACAGATGCTCTTAAGAACAGTTGGTAAATTTAGGAACTCTTTTCAAATCAGTGGAAAATGCAAGTTGCCTAACCACAAAGCAAAACACTTTTGTTCATTTCTTTTTTCAGGGCAAGTTCAAGTAAATCTGAGCTTTACTGCAAAGCCGTTCTATTATGCTCCCAGATGCAAAGCCAGTATTCATTGTATGACATTCTTCCCATCACCTGCCCAGAGAGTTATGTGAGATTGGTTTAAAAGATTCAGTTTGATGGGGAATGGATTTAGAATGGATAATATAATCAGAGCCCAGGAGTGTGTTTGTGGGAAGGCATTAACAGCCTGCCTTGCAGAGAGGTGGCTGAGGAGTATCTACTGATTTTGCTGAAGTCAATAAGAGCAGTTGGGGTTCAGCACTTCTGAAAATCAGGTCATAGGGGAATACTGGATAGAGACTTCCATGTAAACAAGGGCAAGGCGGATGGCACATGATCTATCCCAGCTAAGGCCACACAAAAGGTAAAGGCAGCCTGATTCACCTGAAAATCCAAGTTACTAACTCCTTCTCAGGGTATGTCTACACTGCACTTAAAAACCTGTGGCTGGCCTGTGTCAGCTAACTCAGACTCGTGGGGCTCAGGTTGCGGGGCTGTAAAACTGCAGTACAGGTGTCTAGCTGGGGTGTTTAATTGCAGTGCAGACATACACCTAAAGGCCCAAGTTATTACCACCACTTAGTCAGAAGAAAGTAGCTTGTACTAAAGCATCAGCAGTAAAAGTCACACGAGTAATTTAGTTGGTCCCTGGGAACATCAAGAACCAGAGGATTCCTCTACCTATCTTAATCAGCCATCCCTTTTTTTAAATTTAAATGGTCTTTTTATGGGAAATTACAATTCAGGGGAACTGCTGGGTTGACAAACCTGGACAGTGAAGTTCTTTGTTTATCCACAGAATAGGTTTGGCCCTGGTAGTCCATGTATAACCTTCATGATCTGATTTTTCCAAGGCTTTCGTAAGACCTCAGAGCACTGCTCTTTTTCTTTATAATGCTGAATTCTACAACTGAATCATCTGGCTTGGATTCCTATGCTTTTTAAGACACTAATTGTACTTTTTGAAGTGTTCAGGAAAGCCCAAGTCAATGTATTTGGTGTTCACAATCTTGATTAAAATTAAATTAAAACTAAATTAATTTTCTATAATAATTAAGTAAATTCTAGATATGGGCAAAAATTAGGACGATTTTGGATTTGCAAAGCCTCATTAGCTGGCTTTGGTTTGGAAATTCCAATGTGGGTCCCATTTTGTCTGTCTGTCTGTGTCGGGGTGGCCAAACTGTGGCTCCTGAGCCACATGTGGCTCTTTTACAGTTCAAGTGCGGGTTGCAGAGCTCCCTATACTCCCACCCATTCTCTGCCTACCAGACTAGGGTGTGGTGCTTAGAGTTCTGCCCTGTGGCAGAATGGTGGGGCTAGAGGATTCTGCCCATCAGTGAGGGGAGTCTTGGGGGGGTCAGTGAGCTTGGACATCCTTGTGTGATCTGTGTGGTCCATTTTTATCTAATCTATCCAGGGTATTTCTCATTGTAGTTTATCCAACCACCCAAAGTTTGTACAGGTGGGTTGTTGAATAAATAGTTCCAGTGTTGGCTAATCTCCAGTAATGATAACATCTAGTGTTTAAGATTACAGCACAGGACAATTAATTTTTTGAATCACAAATTCTCCTCTCCCCTCCCCACTGTGAATCTAGATGGACTGCACTTCATGAGGACACCATTTTATTCACTCCAAATGGACATTAATTCACTTCAAAGAAAAATGCTGTTTCCACCCTATTACCACTATTACTGCGACAATGGGGGGAGGTCCCAATCCCGCAAATGCTTACATACGTGCTTAAGAAAATTGGTGAAGGTGACATTAGCCAAACTACTCTCAGTCTTAAGGACTTTGTTCAAAGTATGAGCAAAAATTTGTGTCAGTTCTTATGTTATTGAAACAGTTCATGCATCCATAGGCAAGTCCATCCTTTTAGAAAGAAGCCATAAGCTATTTCTATGACATGGAGCTATTTACTTTGTTGTATCTGCTGTCCACTCAGTATAGACGTGGCACATGAACTTTAACTGTTAATTAAAAAGGGGGCTATTAAGGTGGATTCATTTTGTAAGGTTATCTAAATGTATGTTCCAGCAGAAGAAATCCCTGAATAGCCTAAATATTTTCCTTGGAGAAGGCTTTGAAATATATGATTTCAAGTTAATGTAATGCATTTTGGGGAAATATCTATGTCTCAGTGCTATGTTTAGGTTGTGCTACTAGAACTTGTATTGACTCTTATTGTAAAACCTATTTTTAGAAGCAGGTTAGGGGAATTATACATTAATGAAAGAATTTTTCTCTAGGGTGAAATGTCACATAAAAAGTTCATCCTAGGTTGAACAGTTGTATTTATTACTGATTGATTTGTTCATTTAGAATGTATTAGTAGCATTTAGAATTTATATAGTTTATTCCTGGTTACACTAGAGCTAAGTGAAAATCAGCAGATGCAGTTTAATTTCAAACTGACTCAAAATGAAATGTTTTCGTTCAGTTCAACAAACCACATTTTTTCAATTTGGGTCAAATCAATGTGAAAAAAAAGTTGTTTTAATTTTCTCCATGGAAAATAAAAGAAAATTGCAAAATTGAAAATTTTCCTTTGCACTTTTGACTTTGCAGACACTGCATTTTCCATTGAAAAATCATTTTCACAGAAAATTCCTGACCAGATCTAACAACATGCTTATAAGATAGGGAAGTATGTGCCATTCTCTCCCATTATATAGATGGGGAATGTGAGGCAGAGAGGTTACCATTATTTATTCTTATTTTTATTGTATTAAACATCACTTACAATACTACACATTTACATAGCATCTTAGAAAATATAAACATTTAAGGGTGAATTCAGCCCATGTGAAAATCCCTGTAGCAGCTGTATGAGAATGTAAGCTGGGGGCTGGATGTGAGGAATAGATAGGCAGGATATCATGGGCTATGAATCAGGACAGAATTTATCTAAAAGATCCCACTTCCATAGCACAATTATCTTGCATGTAAACAGTAAAAAAAAATTTCAGCTTTTCTAGATTTTTCTTTTATTTACAGCTAGCAGAGGTGGCACTGTGTTGTCAGTCTTTCATGTCCCATAAGGATGTTCTTTGGGACATGTTGCAATAACTCAGAGAGCTTTTTTTATACAGAACAGAGTGGAGGCAATCAGTCAGCTGAGATTCTTGGGGTGTTTTTTCCCCAGCAGAGGGCTTCCTTTTTTTTGAAGCAGTTGTTCCTTTTTGTATCATCCTTTCATATAAACCACACACAAGTTGTCTTGAAGAAGTGAATGGAGCAACCCAACTGATATCTACTACTACTGTTTACTGTGCTGCAAACCTTAGACTATGCATTTGTCAGAAACCAGTGAAAAATATCATCATGTCACAACCTTGAGCTGAGTATCTGGCCCATAGCTTGTAAAAATCCTTTGATATAGAGGGTCTAACGTGGCTTACTTAATGTAGTAGCCAAATTCTACACTTTGGTGTCTAAAATGGCATTTACGAATTAGAAGTCTAATTTTTTAAACAAATTTGTTGTTCAGCTGTAGAATATGGATGACAAATTAAAGGTTTTATGGGGCACAGTGTTTCCATTGAAACAGTAAGAATAGGTCCTGTCTGCTAAACTCAGCAACAGTGATTTGGTTAAGTGGCATAACAATAGGGCACTGAAAATGTAAGAGAGAGAAACTGTACAAAAAGAAAGCATTCTGAGTGTTCTAGAAATGAGAAGAAAAAAAACCTTAGTTACAGCAAATTTGCTTGCAATACTTGCTTGCATTTTATCTATAAAGATTAGAAGCTTTTCTCCCTTTTTTGTTTTTGTTTTTTGTAAACAATAAATATAAACTTGTAGGCTGCAGATACCAATCATAGTGCTGAGCAAGTGGTGTAACATAGTCTTTGTGTTGCTAATAGGTATTTGGATGTTCTTGTGCCACAGTTCATCAGATAAATTGAGATTGCCAGCTCCAGAGAAATTCAGCAATAATTTATTATACGTGAAGCAGACTGCTTTGCAGGCACAAGCATCTTGTTTTAGTGGCTCATTGCAGTCAAAGTCTCATTGCAGAGAAGTAATGGCATTTAGACAGCGCTAAATAAAGTTATCTATCTTGAACCCTTTCCTGTTCGAAATCTAATAGCTTTAACATTCTGCTCTAATACAAGATACAATAATAGTTTACTATATCACTGTCATATACTCTATTCGTGCAAGTCTTTTCTCACAGCCCACATCTGCACTTGCTGCACTGACAAAGAATTACTTTCCCAGACACTCAGAAATGAAACTTGCAAATACAATATCCAGCTTTTATGAGACTTCAAGATGAGTGATGCAGACATCAATTCTATTTTTGGGGAGATTGATGTGGTTTAACTAGCATTCTTTTGCTTAATGTATACTGCTTGTTTGATCTTGGATTCCATTATGTGTGTTGGTAAATATTCAATTTGCTAACAGGTATAAATTTACTATTGATCCTTGATAGTCTACCAACCAGATTATTTCCACCCCCTCTGGTTAGGAGCCAATTAGCTAAATACCTCCAGAGGTGCAAAGTGTGACTAATTAAGTGCTTTCACTAGTCTTGCAGGTGATGTGAGTTAAGCCCCATCACAGTACTTAAGAGCATTTATGCATTAGGGAGGAGAGAAGAACTGCACCACTTCCAGTATCTACATCCAACCTAGTGATGACCACCAGACATGTGCCCAGCATAGGGCAGCAATGAAATTTTTCTAGCTGATGGGTCACCCTCCAGAAATCCAGTTTCTGCTACATCATTTACACAACCCCATCTAGCATAATTCACATAACCACACTGAGTCAAGTGAAATCATCTCTGCAAATGCATCAAGCTCCATAGACTTGTTATCTCTCTTTTTTGCTGTTACGTAATTTATCAATAGCTGGGAGAAAGACATTACATAGTTTTCTCAGAACAGAAATGTATCTGAAGAGTTTTTTCCTTAGTAACATAAATGTCTATGGGCTGGTGGAGCAATTGGGTGCTGGTCATGAAGTCTGCCAGAGCATTTTAAACATCAAAACATTTTATAATTAGGGGGTAGGGTCTTATTACCTGCATAATTTCATAAAAATAGCAGACAGAAAAACTCTTCTCAAATCAGTCCATTCTACAAATATTGACAAATCTTTTGCTATATTACATGGTACAAACAAGCTCATGCTGTTGTGTAACTACAAGCTTTTGCTTTAACTGTAGGCAAAAGAGTATGGGAAAATGTATAAAATATATCATCTGGGGCTAAATACGTCCCAATCTTTCCTAAATAGTATTTTTTTTAGTTTAAAGTTGCATTATCCGTTGTATTTAGAAGATTTCTGCCAATTTTGGTCAAAATTAAATTATGTTTCTACAAGTTTATGGCCCTTTTTGTGGTTTTATGGGTTTTTTTTTTTTTGGCTTCAATGTCCAGTAACTTTAAAATATATAGAAAAACTGTACCACTTCCAACATCTATGTCCGCTCTGGCAATGACCACCAGATACAGTAGAACCTCAAATATACAAACACCAGAGTTACAAACTGACTGGTCAACGGAACACTATGTGAAACCGGAAGTAAGCAATTAGGCAGCAGCAGAGGGTCGGGAGCAGGGAAGTAAATACCTGTACTATACTGTGCCTGTATTGCATCTTAGGCATGCAGAACAGAAGCAGCCTGGGGTCTTCACTGTTTCCTGTAAGCCAAGGGTGCTGTTTCATCCCCCCTGCCACCCCACCAGGAGGGGGAAGCTGTTTTCACAACCACCCCGTCAAGGGAGGGACAAACTTGCAAGCTCATTCTGGAGCCTGGGACAGAAGCTGCCACAAGGAGCTGCTGCTGTCAGGGCCCAAGCATAATTTTTTCAGGCCCAGTACAAACTTGTAACACCAGCTGCCTCCCACACACATGCCACAATCCCTCATCCCATACATACAATCTCATGAGCCATGAAAAAAGTTTGAATTCTGAAATTACTGTTACATATTTTACAAATCTGAAAAATGCCTCCCTTTGCTATTTTTGTTTAACATAACACCAAGTCTGAGAGTCTTACAAGTTTGCTTACTGTTTTGTAACTTTTTGGTTATTATAAAGGTATTATATCCTGTCAATGTCTTGATTTTGTTCATCTGCTTCCCTAGTTAGCATATTGCCTGACTGCAGAAAGGCCTTTTCTGATTTGAAAAACTGGAGGATAGATTGGTGTCCTTTAGCTTCTTTTAGTTCCCTTTCTTTTACCTCCTTATGTTTCTGGCTGCCTGATTTGTATTTATAGCCACCACCAGACACGGCAGTATGGGGTGTGTGTGAGAGACTGTGAGTGAATTAGACACTTACTCGCATGTATTTTGGGCCGGAAAATCCTACCAGAAGAAGCAGCAGCACTGGCTCCCATTGTCTTATGGTGCTTTGCTTTGCCCCTCCCACCAGCTGTCCCTCCCTCCTGCCTGTGCTCAAGGAACTCTGGGACTGGTAGTTCCTGATCTTGATATGCTAGACCATGTCACAGAGAGGAGCACAAATCTCTGTCTCTCAGTCTCAAACTACAAGTCCTAGTTTAATTGCACAAGCGCACACTCTCTATTCTAGAGAAGGGCCTGGGCTAGGCCAGCAGGCCCAGCAACTCACTGTTCAGAACGTTGCTTGAGACTGCTCTAACACTGCTTCTGATTGGCAAATCTCACAACATCTGGACAATAGATACATAGATACAGGGAAATAAGTTTCTATAAATATCCTCAGGCATGATTCACAATTTAGCCTCCATTTTTTCCTCATGGTAATAGGGATTGCAGCATGGACTGGGCCCCCCAGGGCCTCCAGGCCCCGGTAAAATGTACCCTTTTTCCCTCTCATGTGGGGGCCCTGGCTGCTATTGCAGCCAAAATTTGGCCTGGAGCTGGAGCGGATGAGCTGCGCTCCGGAGGAGTTTTAAAGGGCCACAGCCTGTGCATGGATATGGCCCAGGCTTTGCCAGTGGCTGCATTCCTGGATCCTGCCAGCACCTCTGGGAGTGAAAGGGGCAGGAGAAGTGAGGCACTGGCAGCAGGTTGGCGCCAACCCCCTGCCATGTGCTGCCACTGGAGCCTGGTGAGCAGTGCATAGAGCAGAGCAAGCCCTGGGGAGAGGTGCCTGAGGGCTGGGGCTTGTAGTGCCAAGAGTACGGGGCAGGTCCCCCCAGTTCAGCCCAAAGGCAAGAAACAGGAATAGGGCAGGGAGCTGATTGCAAACCAGGCAGTTCTGCCAGGTGCCACCTTTGCAGACCTCTCCCGGCCTCAGCTGGAAGACACTGACTGCAGGGTACTCTACCATAATGTTTTGTTCAGAGTTCAACATTTCAGAGTTATGAACAACCTCCATTCCCGAGGTGTTCATATCTTTGAGGTTCTACTGTATGAGTCTAATATGTGGCAGCAATGACATTTTCCATTGATGATGGATTACCCCTTAGTGCCCCAAATGGATCTAGGCTGGTAGACTTAGGTCACCATTCAGATTCCGCCTATTTCAGGAGCAGTTGGTGGCCTGTATTAAAAGTTTTTGTCTCAGTCGTCCCTTTTCTGGTAGCCGAATGTCCACATTAGAAGAAAAACCACAAATGGTGCTCATTGTCAGCCTTTTTGGAAGAGGAACCAAAGACTTGAGGCCAAATCCTTAGCCTGTATAAACTGCGATTGCTCCATTTAAATTAATGAGCTGTCACTCTGGCTCCTTTCACCAGAACTAAATTCACACATTAAATATAAAACAAAATGTAGGCAAATAAAAACAAACAAACAAACAAAAAACCCAGGAAGGTAGATTCTCACAGCAACTCTAAGTAAGCCTTTTCCTACATATATGATAATTCATATTACTATTATTTTAGTTTTTATTGAGCACTATCATTGTGCATGGTGTTGTACAAACATAGAAAAAGATATGGTTGCAGCCAAAAGGGACTTTACAATCTAAAGACCCACGGACTGAAGCCCACCATGTCAGCCGAAGTCATTCTTAACTTCAGATGCATGACAACTCTGCAAATCAGGTCCAAAGTGTCTTAAGTTGAACACCCAGAATTTGTGGACACTTCTGAAACTGCAGGCCACTAACCTCTGTTTCTTAGTTTGTAAAATGGGGATGATGATAATACTTATCTAGTTGAGGTTTGAAATAAGGCTTCCTTTATTAATGTTTATAAAGAGCTTTCTAATGCTCAGAGGCATACCACTATTTATAATTGTACGGTGACTTATGCAGGATAAAGCAAAATCTTGGCAGCAACAAAAATACATAGGTCTGATTGTCATTTATGCAAAGGCCCAGTTATATCACTCTGAATTAGAGTTAGCCCCACATTAAGGTCTTTCTATATTGCCAGAGCAGTTTAAAGGCGCATTAGTATAAATAAGAATCTTTCCCTATGTAATACCTCTATTCAACCCAGTTACCTCCTCCACTCCCACTCTTCTTATGGGTTTGATGGACAGACCTGGGTTCTTTTGAGTCCCGTCTCCAGCCTCAGCTGAATGTTTTCTTTCTTATTCTGATACACAAGTACTTGGTAGTGCCTTCACCTCCCACATTCCTTCCTGGCGAAATTAATAGTGGTGCTGCTTGGAAGGAAAAAATTCTACCTACCATCTAACCCTGACCTAGACACCTAATAGATTTCCACAGAATAACATAGAGACATACAGTAAATCAGACAAGGTAATTGTATTAAACAAATTATAAATATCAATTAATAATGCAAACAAATGCTCTTAGGGTGACCGGTGTCCAAACCCCGACTTAGGTCATAGGAGAATAAGACTGTAATGTCCTGTTGGTAGTTTACTACATTGGGGCCCTAGTGCTAGGGAGAGTTGTGTATTCAGTAGTGGCAGACAGGAAGTTATCCCTCCACTTTAGGACACAGTCAGAGCATAGATGTCTTCCAGACAATGGGCCTGACCACCAAACTAAGTGTTGATGCACTCCCAAACTCCATGAAGTGAATGATCCTCAAGTTCAGATCCCGGTTCCCTCAGCAACTGTAAGAGGGGTCTAACAGTCTTGGTCGAGATCCACGCTATCTTATGCTCATCATGTAGAATTTTTCACTACTAAAATCATGCTACTTCTACTTCTGAGAGACATCAGGGAACAGGCACAGATGATATAAACACAATTCTAAAAATCCTTATTTCTTCTTTCTAAGACCCAACTGTAGGTTAAAACAAGCAGGAATGCCTGATCTAACAAGAAGAATATTTATTGTCCCTTTGTAACTATTTTAGCTAGGTAGCTAAAGGACTAATCTATTCCTAAATTAGATGGGAGTTTTCCTAGGTGAAACCTGTAAACTGGGAGCTACCATGAACAGAGACCGGAGCAAACTTAGTGATATTGCTCCCAAGTACTCAGAAGCCACTTTTCAGGAATGACCCTGCATGCAGGCCTGGGACTCCCAGCCTCACCAAAAGCATATCCTCCCTTCAATGGAAGACTCCTCTCTCTCCTTCCAACATGGCTCTTCTCTCTTCCAACTCTCCTAGTATCCTATCCTGAGAACCTTCCTCATTGGTTTGGCAAACTCTGTTTCCCTGGGCTTAACCTGCCGATCTGCCATGCTTTAATCTTTCTCTCTCTGCTTCCTCCTTGGAACAGGAGTGCTGATGGCCTTCCAGGCACATGCTGCAGTAACTCCCTGAACTGGAAGAGGCCTCTACTGCTTGAACAAGCACCTTCCTTCTCTTCCTTTTTTTTTTTATGAGGCAGCCAAAATGCTGAGCCTGCCCTTGGGCACGTTACTTCCTGGGTCAGCGTTCCTCTCCCTGGGGTTTCCTCAACAATCTGTAGTGCTCCCTGCCTGAGTTATTGGCCTAAATTCATCCCTGTGTAGGTCTAGACATCTAGGATTCCATATTTCCTCAGCATGCTGCCAGCATAGCACTGCTAAAGCCTGAGAATGGGTAGATCCATGCTATCTCTCCTAAAGAGTAAATTCACCTGTAAACATTTACATAAGCATATAGGATCCAGAACAAGATGGGCCACTGAAATGCAATACCATTGCATAACATCCGATGGGGCTTTGGAGACTTGGGCTATAAACAGTAATACCAAATATAATCATGACAATGAGATACATTTTTTTTCCATCCAAAATCAGGGTAACTTTTTGGACCTGAGAACCTGTCATATCTCAGCAAGCACAAAGAGATGCATACCATGGGATACCAACTGCAGTAGTTTGCGCACATCATGTAGTGTTGGCAATAACATATATCAGTTTGCTTTGGTAAAGGCTTCTTCCCCTTTCATTATTAGAAATGTAAAGCACTTAGCTGAGATACATTTTGAGGGGTAAGGGGGAAGCTAGTTAATTTTAAGACCTCAAGGTCAGATTATCTGCTGCAGCCAATATCTGTGCAGCACAATAGGGGGATGGGGTGTTGGAGCTGGTTATGCATCCTGGATTCTCTGTTCAGGTTCACCCCCACCTTGGCTCTGATTTAGGAGAGAGCAATCTAAGGTCTAGTTCTAGCTAGGAATATAGCCAGCACAACTCAAACAGGAGCAGCATGGATAGTGAAAACGCATTCTTTATATTTTCTATAAGATATGTTAAACTCTGACTGATAGGATAACAGTGCTTGCTTTCTTTTTAACCTTCACCATAGACCACCGAAATTCAGTGGTTTTCTGTTTAGAAAATACTGTTGTCACTCAGCTTTTCTAATGAACACTAGGGGGTCCAATCCTCCACAGTGCTATGTACCCTCAGCTCCCATTAACTTCATTCATATGCAGCATTTTGCAGCACTAGGTCCCTTACGAAGTGTACATCATTTATGGGCCAGGTTGTGGCTCATCCTACATGCCATTAGAAGTTAGGAAGGGGCATACCCTCCTCCCCTCTTTACTCTCTTGCAGCAGTGTGCACTACTGCTTTCAGTGCTGGAGGGGTAGCAGGGTCCACAGAGGTAGGAGTGGGCAGAGTCATCATTCTGCTGCCTTGTGACATTCCCCCCACCCGCAATCCAGACTGGTGTGTAGCTGTGTCACCCCAATTCCTCACTCCTGGGCCCTGACTTACTCCGCTTTGCTGTGTGAACCACCCACTTCTGGGTCAGCCCACGCCCAGCCTCCTGCGAGTAATCGGTCCTAGGCCTAGAGAAGGAATGCTTCTGGCCAGCCATTCATGGGATAGAGCCCCAGCAAATGCCCCCAGTCCCAGATGCAACCCCGGGAACTGCCGTCTTGCAGGATTCAGTGCTGTACACTTACATTTGTCCACCGGTTTATCAAAGAAATTGATATGCACCAGCTCTGTCACTCTAACTCAGGTCTCTACACCCACTCAATCCACATGCACTGTTTTAGATAAACAAATACATGTATTGATTACAGTAATATTTTAAGTGAATCTCAGTCAGATTATTAATAAATCAAGGAGTGAATCACAATTAACTAAAAGATAACTCATATCCTAAACTAGGATTAATATTCCAGTCTCTTTCAATCTATGATGTTAGTTTACCACATAGGCTGGTTGCAATGCATCTTGCAACCAGGCCCCTCCTCCCTGTGAGTAAGTGCCAGTCTTTGATGTGCTTGGAAGATAGATTCCAGGGGAGAGCCCTAGACAAAGACGCCTCCGCTTTTAACAAGTTTCCCCAACACCCCCTGGGGTCAGGTGATTGGCCCTGTCTGGCAATGGGCATGATTTCTTCCACTTGAGCCAAAGGGCTCACAGGTGCTTAGGCCAGTCCATTGTTCCTGTATGCATGCCTCTGCTGGGTGTGGAAACACAGCTTTGTGTTCGTCTGCATCTATTCAAGCCATGTGAGACACACATTTGGGGATATGACACAGCAGAGTTTCATATCTGTACATATGTATGACATTGCAGGAAACATGCTACCATAACAATAATGTTCAGTATGCTATGGGCATTCCAAAAACACCTTACATGGCATACTTTGCATCAGACAATACACAGCTACACTGTAAGGGTGAACATGAATGATGTACAAATCACACCATAAGGGTGTACATGGGCTACAGCGTGTCACACAT
Source organism: Emydura macquarii macquarii (assembly GCF_026122565.2). Classification (NCBI taxonomy): domain Eukaryota; kingdom Metazoa; phylum Chordata; order Testudines; family Chelidae; genus Emydura; species Emydura macquarii. The sequence continues at coordinate 7,904,205 of NW_027131400.1, read as the reverse complement.
CTCCAATGTGCCTCATGGTGAAGCTATGCTGATGTTTCAGGGAGTGTACACAGTGATAAGAATAGACTTAATGTAGTTTTCTTCCTCCTCACAGGAATGGGGATATTGGGAGTGAATCTTCCTCCCAAGCTGCTCCAGGGCCAGCACACCAATCCACCACACTTAATTATGGGCAAGATTGTAATGTCACAATCTAGCCCTGTATATTAATATTACCTTTAATAATTTATATTAGAGTTCTGTCCCCCAAATGTGTTAGATGTTTTACAGGCACATAAGAAGACACTGTCCTGGCCCCGAAAAGTTTCCAAACTAGAAAGACAATATATGGAAAAGGGATGAACCACACAAGCACGTTAGAAGCATACCTTTCAGAATGCCAAAGTCCAAATGTGGGATGCAGTGAATGACAAAGACGCAAAAAGACCCCAAAAATTATGGATGCAGGAAATTTAAAATATTGTGCGATTTACTCCTTTGGGGGTAAATACATCTCTCCCTAAGCTTGGGGTCATCCTACTTTGTTTTCAGTGTAAAAAATCTTCCTCAATAAAAGAGAGAGGACATGAAAGTTGTATGGAGTGTAGGTAAATTTGGGACTAATCTGAGTTACATCTCTCAAAATGTAGGGCATTTGAGAAGGGTGGGGAGAAGACAGGGCAATATCTGTTCCTTTTATTTTATTTTATCTGTTGTATTTGATGTCTTTTCTATATTTTTCAGATAGTATTTTTTAATATAAGTGGGATGTAATCAAATGGAATTATTTTATAACTAAGGATTTATGAAGATTGTAGTTTCCTGCTGAATTTTTAGTTTTTTCCATTTGTTCATTTTTGTGATTTGTTGAATAAACATTTTTATGGTGGTGCATTTGGTGTGCCAAGGCTCCTATAAGCTGTTATGAGATTTTATACTGCCTATGAAAGCATTCTGAGTCATTCTTGAGAACCTTGAGGAAAAATAGGGATAAGTATGAATTTTAGTTTGCAGGGTGACAGACACAAGAGATGCACAGATTAAAGAGATTTGGAAGATTATTACCATCTTTTTGTGTGAGGATGTTTCTAGATTTCTACATGCTTCTATGACAATAAAATGAAGACACTATAAAAATCAAAAGAAATAGAGGAGATTGATTGAAGTTGCGAAATGAAAAGTAGTGGCCATGACAAAGTATTAAATATAAGGTGAATTAAAATGTTACTAATGTCCTTGTACAGTGTATTCTTGAAAGTTATATTTATTTTATTGGGGAAGATTCTGCAATCCTTAGGCATTTTGGCTGAGTAATGACAGCTGGATTTGGCCCAGGATATGACTAATGCTTTACAAGTTTAATATTTCATCATTATTTCTCTCTGTAGTTATCCTAAGTTTCATGTGAATAGCTGGGTATAGATTGTAGGGAGAGTAGAGGTTTTCATCACCATTCTCTACCTTGATATTGGACGAAGTCTGAGCAGAGAACACAGCTTTGATTTTTGTGCCTTTTGAATTGTGTTTGATACTAGGTCAGTGCAAGTACAAGACGCTGAAATTATCTTCCTTTCTAGTGAAAACTCACATGATTCCACCACTATAAAGACATTGGTGGTTTAAATGGAAATCTGGTTGGCTGTTGTCTATCAAAACTCTTCCAATCTGAGCATGTTCTTATGATACCTAAAGAGTCAGTACTAGTCCGTGTTTATCATATTTTAGCAGGATGTTTTGTTGCATTTCCTTTCTTGGCTAAATTAAATGTGATCTTTCTTTGGCAGTCTCAAAAGTTCATTGTACTTAATTAAAATAAATATTTTAAAGGCATAATTCACTGTTGTAGCATCTAAGTCTGCTGTATCATAATAATATCCCTTGATAGAAAAGAACGTGCAGTTAACATATGTAAGAATTACTCAGTATAAAAAATTTAAGTAAATAAATGAAATGTTGGCATAGGCAAGAAAACACAATGTTCTGTATTTTATGTCGCTTATGTTGGTTTTGGGATACATGCTGAGTTAATCTCATTGAACTTTTCCCCAGGAATTGATGCGCTTACAATTGCCGGGTCATTATGCTGCTCCACCTGTGTAGTGTTAAGGTCAGTGTGTTTTTCTGATTATAAAAACCATTCATACCATTCCATTATAAATTCACTACCATTCATAATGGAATGCACCATAGCTCAGAGCTAGTTGCAGCTGCCCCTGGTAGCCCTTTAAAGATCAAACAATGCAGCTTAGGCAATTTGAGATCCTTTTACAGCTAAATCTAACAATGCTTCATTTGAAGTGATCTTCTTTAGGTGTTAAATTCCCATACAACTTTTTTTTAACAAGCTCAAATATATTTATTTTATTTAACCATGCCACAGTAACCATTACAAGATGAACAAGGACAAGGAAGTCCTGCGAGCAGCAGGCAACTGTAACATTGCAGTTGCTCACATTCATACTTAGACAAAGCACACAATGCATCAGCCACCCACAGTCATGGGGCATTTTCTGAAATTCACAGATTTTAACCTTGAATTGATTCAAAGTCATTAAAACACATAAATCAGTCATCACAATATATAACTGATGTGAAACTCAAAAGTATATGACTGTCTTAGATGTGTAATAGTTGAATCTGTGAGATGCTGAGTATGCAGCAACAAACTGTTATTGTATTACACACCATTCTGAAGAGCTTGGATTTCCTAAATTGACGTACGTTCATAGAAACAGCCAGAATGTGTGTGACTGCCTTGCTAGTGTTATTTCCATCACTGAAATAAGTACAGTCTTCTGTGATTTGTTACTTACCTCTACATTTTTTCTTTGCTGCTGAATCCACAGAATAACTTGAATTCCTGGAAAATACAAAATGCTGCCTTATGTGTAACCAGGTCATTATGTTCTTCCAATTTCATGGGGACTTGTTCTCAGTTCATTGAATTTTGCAGTTTATGGTAGTCAATGAAGGCCTTGCACATTAATTTTCTTTCTCGGGAGATATTAGTGGCTTGTACTGTGTGCAAATTAGACAAAGCTATAATTGCTGAAGAAATATAAGCAGTCATTTCATAGTGATTTGTATCTTTATGTAAATATTGTACAGTACTCATGATTTTAACTCCTGTGTAGTTGTAAATATAGAGGAATTCCTACTTGTCATGTGAAATTTATGTAGATGCATGTACTGTATAATGTGTACACATCATAAAAGTCATTGCTCAGTGATAGAAAGAAGATATTACATACTGTAAAAAGCAATTCTTGAAGGTTCTTGTTTATGAAAATTCTGCCCACCATAACTAAAGCCTTCTGGCATTTCACATTTCAGGAATTGGAGCATCTTATATACTGTATCAAATAAGTGTATCTCTAGATGTATTTAGCAGCGCACTTCCAGTGCACTCATGTACTTGGATGTATGTGAAATGGGCCACAAACCAGGAAATACATGAAATATACCAAAAAAACCATAGTAGGTACTGTGCAGTATCTTTAGTGAACCTGAGTTGTAATTACAGGTGATCTGGCAGCTAGTACTGATCATATGTCCATACAGCATTTGTAATACTGACCAAGTAGGAAGATGCAATTAGTTTTAAGAATTAAAATAAATGGATTTGTTTTCAAGTGGAGAGAATCAGATGGGAGAGATTCTTTAATAACTAAAGATATGGGATTGTCCTGTAAGTCAGTAATAGTGTTTTTGTATGGGTACTTTTATAAGAATTTAAAACAATAAACATCAGTTGAGCACAAGAAGGATCCATCTACAGTGTTATCAACTCTTAGCCATTTGTGATATTACAACCTTTCCCAGAAACTGACCCTGAAAACAGAAACATAGATTGAACAACTGCATCTTTCACTGCCTCCTAACATCCTAGCATACTTGGGCTCTGGCAGACCCAGAGTGAGACTCCTAGAGCTCAGGATTCACCACCAAGAATTCTGCCACCTATCCCCAAGAGTTCTACTTTAGGGACAGATAGCAAGAGTATTCCAATAACCCATAATTGATATGTTGGGGAAGATTGACAAAGGTAGTCTTTGAGGCATAGCAGTCATAGACCATTGAGGGGTTTATAGTTGACAACCAATACCTTAGATTGTACTCAGAAGGGAATTGGGAGCTTGTGCAGAGCACAGAGCCTAAGTGTTACATATCATGTCAGTTTGCCACATTTAAAAGGAGGGTGAGCCACGGTCTATGCTAGTTGAAGTTCCTGAGTGATCTTCAAGGGTAGCCCTTCTTAGAGTGTATTAAAACCTGGATGTGGCATAATTGTAGATAACTATGGCCAGGTTCACATCTCAAAAGAGTTAAAGGAAGGGGTTGTTGTCTCTGTTAGTCAGAACTGATATGATTTCCAAAATATTTAAATGTGATGCATTACAGTTTACAGCAGCTCCCTGTGTTACCTGCAGCTGCAAAGAACTATATGTAAGTATGCAATGCCTCCTCTATAGTCTTTAAAGTGCTACGTGACTCTCGTTGTCTCTCCTCCAGAGATGCTTCTTTTAAATTTCCTTTGGGCCTCAACCGGTGAGGCCAACAAAGCTCAAACCTTCCAAAGTAGTGATGGATGTTCATATCACAGACACAAAACACTGGGTTTTTTTTCCGACATTTCACCAATAATTGTTGGTTTTTTTAAAATGTCATTAAGTGAAATAAAAAATTTTGCTCAATATTAACTGTTGGCCTGTGACTGGGAAACACCTCCCACCATATTTTTCCAAATGGAGGGAAAACCTGTTCTCCACTTCCCATGTAGAAGCAACAGGTTAGAACAAGTTTACAATGAAAATTTAAAAGTAATTCACAGCTGCCGTTGGCCTCTCTTCCCTTCTGTCCCTGGAATAGTCATTTTCAGTAATGGTGCCCCCTGTCTGGAAAAAACAAAATAATGTGTAATCAATCTGTGGCTATAAACAAAGAGGAAGCAGGTCCTGACCTGCTCTGTGTCAATGTGGAATGGGGTATGAAACTAACAAAATTCTCTTCCCAAAACACAGTCTTTTACTATTTGAGCTAAAGGACAATCTTTGTTCATAGTTAAGACTACCAATCACTGGAAGGTGACACGATTCCAAATAATGAGTAAATCTCATTATATCCGGTAGAGGACAGATGTACACATTCACAGAAGCTGTTATATCGCAGGTACAGTAGGAACAACTAACCTGCATACTGTGTGGAAGTGTAATGATTAAATTTAGAAGAAAAAAGTCTGTGTCTCCTCTTCTGTGCATATATCATAGCACCTATGTGACCTTTCAAAAGTTGTTTTATCATTCAAATTAATAAATATCATTAGATTAAAAAACCACCTCTTCTTTCACATCTTAAATGGGTTTATTTATACACTGACTTATAATGTGCCCATAGCTAGAGTCTCTGGGTGCATTTCCATAACTGAAATATAATTTGAACACTAAAGCATACCATCAGAGGCAGCAAAAATAGCTAGTCATGCTACTGGCAATATCTGCCCATCACTTACAACAACTTACACTAAGTATCCAAAATTCAAGAAAATACTTGAGTAAATAGAGGGGCCATGCTCTGTGTGTTAGAGTCTTTATGTATATATATAAAACAAAACAAAAAACTCCATTAGCCTCCCTCCACAAAAAAATTGAAATTTGAATTTACTCAATGACAATATTGTAGTTTCCCCTCACATCATTTACAAAATTCAAGCGCTTAAAAGCATGGAAATGAATAGTTAAGAACCTCAGAAATCTTACAGTGCCAACATCAAAGCAAACACATTATTCTTATCAAATATAAAGAAAAGCATATTTCATCTCAACACACTATAATTGTCAACAAGGACATTTAAATTGTGCCTCTGCACTATCTTATATTAATAGAATGGCCATTGTTGTTACTGTGGGATAATCCCAGTTTTTATGCTCTGTTGCTGATCATCTTGGACGACACTGAAATAACTGAGAAATACCTTTGGTGCTTGCACCACATAACGACAACATAATGGTCATTTTGGCTTCATGTGACATAATATGTGTCACAACTTGCAATGTAAATGGCAATATCCTAATGAAAAGAAACAATATAAAAAGGTGAAAATAACAAGAATTCTGTAGCACTTTAAAGACTAACAAATTGAATTTCAGCAAGCATAAGCTTTCATGAGCTTCAGCTCACTTCCTCAGATGCAGTTGGTAGAAACAGAATTCTCGTTGTTTTTGCTGTATACAGACTAACACGGCTAACCCTCTGGAACTTTCCCACAATATAAAAAGGTGGAAATTCAACACAAAAAAGAAGAACATACAAATATACAAGAGGATATTACTATACAAAAATGAGTGTGTCTCAGTTGGAGAACTTTGCATTTCATTCTAAAATAAGTTTTTTGGTTCCAGATAAAATAATCTGTAATTATTTTGAGGTGTTGATGCTTTAAACAACTCTATGATGATTTATAAAGTTTCCTCTAAGCCCTTTAATTATTTTAGATCTTATCCAGGTTAAAGGAAGGAACACTTGTTAATCTTTCAAAGGGAATCCTGCATTTTTAAACTTGATCCACCATCATATAAGGGGTTTTACCTCAATACTGTACATATCTTATAAAATCAGCTGTTACTCTAGCTTTAGAATATATGCAATGTTGTTCACCTACCATAAAAGCAGCACTGGTCACATACTTTTTATAGTACACTATGTGACTGTATTGAGATAAAATTTTAATAATAGTTTAATAGTTTAATAAAAGTTTAATAGTTTAAAAAACAGACTTCTTAATTAGACACTTCATCACATGCAGAGATGATCCTTTTAATCACAGGAGTTAGAGATTGGAAAAAAAAGACCTATTCGTATTTCTAATGCAACCTTGTGCCAGTATAGGATTTTTCCCTACAGAATATTTAGGATGCAATATACAAATTCAGGCATTCTTTTACAATGTAGTTTTTCAGTAAAAAAAACTCTCAGTCATTTAACAATCACAGATAATTCTCTTATAAAGCAGCACATCAACATACACAGATGCATTACCCTGACTCAAACAGAGGCATTTTTTTGGCCTAAAGCTTTCTTATGTAACAATATAAAAACATTTGCAACTCTTTATATTAAAAATGGATTGTATGTACCACTGCTGTCTTTATTGTTTGCTGATAATGTGGTAACTAGAGGGGTCTAAAAAGTTACTCTGTATGTATTGTGTGTGTATTTAAAGTTTAGGAGCCCACAGTTGCATAATAGGATTATAGATGACAAAGATGGAAAATGACTAAGATATTGAGATGTAGGCAGGTACACATAGAAAGGAAACCACTAACCTTTTCTTCAAGCCCTTAAATAGAAGCTAGCAATCCTTGTGAAGTCAGTTATGGCTCTAAAGAGGGGTGGGAAGCAGTACCATGGAGAGAAGGAGGGATTATTGTGAACTGAAGGGCTAATTTCTACATGCTCCAATTAGTATAACATAAATATTAGTTAAGATGACCGTTATATATCAATAGAGAAAAACAGATGAATTCTTGGCACAAATGCCCTTTCCTGTTTATGTCAGACCCTGTTTCTTTAATTAAATTGTTTCTAGAAACAATACCCTGTATTTTGCTTATTGTCCCACAGTCCTGTAGCAGAAGAAATAACCCTAAATTTGGTACTGCACAGGGGAGATGGGGGCATTGGGTCACTAACACTAACAGAAACAAAAAAGACATATTGTGACACTTGCATCGGTGACACAGAAGCATCAGTACCAACCTCAGGGCAGACAGCTAAAAACCAGGGTACAACCCCAAGCTGTTTGCGAGTTCTGAACTTAGATTTCACCAACCAACTGCCCCAAGTGCAAACTCCTCAGGCACTGTAACAGCCTAAACATGGAGACACAGACAGTGCCCTTAGCTACTCCAGTCTGTTTTGCCACCCAGATGAGTGTATCTCTGTGATAGATGGCCCCTTACACTAAGAATCACAACAATATTCAGGTTACTCCTAAACCCAAAGGACCAGTCACTTATTTCAGTTCAACGGTGCTTTAGGTGTCACACCAAAGACAATGCTTGTAGCCGATATAGTATAGTAGATTATATGAAGATTATTAAATAGAAAAGGGAAATTATAAAGCAAGCAAACTTCGATATGCAAATGAGTTACAGTTTCAGAAGGTGATAGAATCGTTTATAATCAGCAAGCTCATTACACATAGGGAAGTTTTGCCCTTACCATCTTCTTTCAGAGCAAAATAATAATTAGCAAAGATTTTTTTTCCCTTCTCTTTCCCTCTCACACTCTGATAGATTGCCAGGCAGAAATCCATGTTAAACTGAAGATGCGGTTGAGCATGCATATCAGTAATTGAAAGGTTGTATTTTACAGGGAAGTTGTCGTAATCCCCAAAACAAGCATTACAAATGCATAATGGCTAAGATGTTGGCAGCTGAGCCAATAGCATCTGCTTGGTTGTGGTCAAAGGCAGGAGTTGAAATTAGTTCACAAGCCAAGTCAGAAAACAGGTACTGAGGTCAAGCAGGAGTGGGATTGAAGGCAGGAGTCAGGATTAGTTACAAAGCTAAATCAGGAGATGAGTACCCAGGTCAAGCTGGGCCAGGATCAAAGGTTGGAGTCAGGAGTGAGACAGGGCAAAAGACACAGTCTATAGCAGTAGCAAGCCAGAATCTGTATTGTTGCTCTGACAGCTCCCTGGGGCAACTCCATGGTTTAAATACTTGGGGTGGACCAGTTGGATGGCCACAGGATTCTGTCTATCTGGCCTCTTTAGGTGATACTTTCTGCAGTGGCTAACCCTCTAGTAACTGTTGGGTGCTGCGTCACCTGGCTCCCCAGGGGCAAAGTGAAGTCATTGGTCACCCAGGACCCTGCAACCTCGGTTTCTAGACAGACCCTTACAAAATGCAGGAAATTCACAGTTAAGGTTAAGCTTAAAAGAAATCCAAACCTATTGAAATATGGAAATATACAGTTAATGCCCCCGAGCACACATGATGGCATTTCTCTGTCCGTTTGGATATAAACATGATAACTTTCTCATCAATTCTGTAATTTCAGGGAATGTTCCATGTATCAGAGGGTCCCACTGATTTTGGTGAAAATCAGAAAACTGGAAGGGGGAAATGAGGGACACAGCATGGAGCTTCTGGCATCTAGTTAGAAGAGCCATCAGTTTCAATGGTCTGCAATTGTCTGTAGATCAAAGAACTGGTTGATGGCATGGCAGCCATGAATAGCTTCCAGCATAATCACACCTCCCATTTCAGCTATGCCCATTGTCCCAATACAGATTAAAACCCTGAGCCCTGGCCTACACTACAAACTTACGTCAATATAACTATGTTGCTCAGGGGTGTGGAAAATCTAAACCTCTGAGCAACACAGTTATGTACTAAGTATAGACAGCTCTATGTTGATGGGAGGGCTTCTCCCATTGACACAGCTATCACCTCTCGGGGAGGTGGTCTAACTGCTGATGGAAGAAGCTCTCCCATTGGCATAGGTAGCATCTTCACTAAGCGCTACAGTGGCACAGCTACGCTGTTGCAGCTGAACTTCTGGAGGCTAAGTGCATTGCACACACCATAGGCTCCTTGCATTCCTCCATTTCACTCTTTGGATTTGCATTTTTAATTGAACAAACTCCTAAAATTCTTAAACTTAATTCCATAAAGTTTAATTTAATTTAAAGGTTTGTCCAGGATGTTACAGAAAATTGTCATATCTGTCACAGGGGCCACCTCATTATCCACCTTTAAAACTGTCCTCGAAACTCTCCTTTCGCCAAAATGCCCACAAACACGTGACTACAGTTAGGCTGCTGATGTGCTGACACAGCTGCTTATTATGCTGACGGATATAGTCTGATTGTTTCCTCGTGTTCCCCAGTCTGTCTGTATTCATCTGTTGTCTCTTGTCTTATTATTAGATTGTAAGCTTTTGGGGGCAGGGACAGACTTTTTGTTCTGTGTTTGCACAGTGCCTAGCACAGTGGGATCCTAGTCCATGGCTGGGGCTCCTAAGCATGATGGTAATAGCAATACATAATGACTGTTTATTTTATGTGTTTGTAAAGCACCTAGAAAAATAGGGCATCAGTTGTGGGTGGTGCTTCTATAAACTACCAGAGTACAAATAAATAATAAAAATAAAATTACATCAACAAAATGTCAGCAAAACTAAAGGGCTATCACTCCTCAACCTCCAGAAGAAAATGAGGTAACCACTCCCTCAGGAAAAGATGAATCAATAGATGGGCAGTGTTTCCTGAAAATCTGGCTCTGCTGTGAGAGGCGGTCAGCTGATCAGACACATCAGACTTTGAAAAAACAAAATGACTGATACAGTACATACATGTTTTTCCAGAGAACTCTCAAACTGAGATTGATGTCTCTTTATTTCAAACAAAAGATCAAAGAGACTACCCATCAGTGACCTTTTTTAAGCAATAGCTGTTTTAAAATAATGTCTTTGGAAAAGAAAAGATTGTGAAATAACACACTTGACCTTTGGCTTCATATTCTCTGTGACTTTTCTATTGTGTAGCCCTAGGCAATACTTTACTGCTGTTACTTTAATGGTCACTTGAAAAGGGGAAAAGTGGTTATGTGTCCTTTTTTGTTCTTGATGATTTTTTTTTAAAGGCCTCGATATAATTTTTTATTGAAAATGTTCTGCTTACATTAGAAACTCAGGTCGTGTTTAAATTTGTTTGATGGTTTCTGTGTTGGGAGAATGGGTAGGGTTATGACTCCATGAGTATCAAGAAAATAAATCCTGATTAACGGGGGAAATAATTGTTTTATTCAGCCCATTTAAAACTCTATTGTTTATTTGTTTGTTAACACTTATTTAAGTTAAGACTCAGGGCTTGTCTACACTTAAAATGCTACAGCAGAACAATTGCAGCTCTTCAGCATAGACACTACCTAAGGCCTGGTCTACACTAGTACTTATGCTGGCAAAAAATTTTCCTCTCAGGGAGGTGAAAAAATACACCCCTGAATGACATAAATTTTGCTGGCATAAGCGCTGGTGTGAACAGCACTATGTTGGCAGGAGACTCTTTTCCATCAACATAGCTACCGCTGCTCATTTAGGTAGTTTTATTATGTCGGCAGGAGAGCTCTCTCCCGTTGACATAACACGGCTACAGTGGCAGAGCTGTACTGCTGTAAATTTTAAGTGTAGATTAGCCCTGAATCAATGAGAGAGATTCTTCCATTGGCATAGGTAATCCACCTCCCTGAGAGGCACTAGGTAGGTCAGAAGTATTCTTTCATCATCCTAGCACTGCTTACATGGAGATTTAGGTCAGTTTAACTACACCATTCAAGAGTGGGGATTTTTCACACCCCCTGACTGATGTAGTTAATCCAACCTAATTTTCTAATGTAGACCAGGTCTGAGAAACACTTGGGTTGAAGGACATCTTTATAGGGATTGAATATTCACTACCTTTTCACTTAAGGTCATAGTTATTGTACATTGCATAGTTATTATACATCGCAGCATTGATAAATTCACAGTACACATTTCTGACACCTCCAACAAATCTTCCTGAATAAATAGGGAAGACCAGACTTCACAAACCTCATATTTCTAAGGTAAAAAAATCAAGCAATAAATAGAATGCAGACTTTCTTTATACAGTGTATTGTAAAGCATCAAAAAAAAAAAAAAAAAAAGACACACTTTTTTCCCTTTAAAACTAGTCAGTATTTAAAATATAAGTTTATATTATTAAAATATGATTGTCACGCAAGAGTTCCAGCATATTAATGTATTTAACTGGGGGTGCATAGTACCAATTCATCCTTAGTAGGTAGGGTGTTTATATTTTAGTTCTAAAATACTAAACCATTCAACAGGGCAAATTCTCATGCTACCTGTAATGTTTGGCCATTTTAGTGTGCATGTTCCAGCTGTATACCTGGTTTGATATGTGTGACTCTATACACAGTATAGATGTGTTGTTCACACAACATAATCACTCTAAGACTCCATTTAAGTTAAGCGCAACAGCAATGTGAATTCCACAAAACTGCAAGCTAGCCCAAAGTGGTGGAAGTAGACAGTGGGCAAATCAGTGGGCAAATCAGTAGGCAAAATAAAAATTACTATGGGGTTGATGCCACAATAGAATAAATGGCCCAAATTGCGGGTTGTAAATCATATATAGTTCTTGTCGGTACAAAAGAAGCCCTTGGAATTTAGTTTATTTTCTAAGAGTGTCATCACTATAACTAAGTAGTGTACTTTTTATATATTCTGTGATCACATCCTTTCAAAATTTATGTTCCTTTTCTATCGTTGTCCCTAATCTGATCTTGTAGTCTCTTACCTATGTTTATTTGTATTTAATATGCAGTCCAACACTGTATTCTAAGGCTTAAATTTTCCAAAGTGACCAGTAATTTTGGGTGCCTCAGTTATTGAGTGCTCAACTTGAGATACCCTTAGCAGTTTTCAGAAAGGGGTAAGCATTCACCCTCAGAAAATCAGGTCCCTTTAAGGTACAGCACATCTTATCTATCTTGTATGGTAGCTACAAGAGAACTAACTTAGGAAAGAGTGGCATAAGCGGTTGTATAATTCCTCTAACCTCTTTATAGTACTCTTATATTCACAACCTTTGTAAGATGTTATGTGCCTGCATATTTGCTGTTTTTCTTTTTTTATTACCTCTATGTAATTATAAATTATTGCTTGAGGTTCCGTGGCATATTTGAAATATTTTTATCTATGGTTATGCTATTTCTTTTTTCAAGGTTATAGCAATAAGGGCCATATTCTGTCCAAAAACACTTGTGCATCATTCCCACAGCTTCAGCGAGAGTTGTTTGCACATATCCAAGGAGAGGATTTGGCACTAACAGAGTAACACTGGCACTGTACTAGTCATCAGAGGCAATGGTATACATGCAGCTGGTTACCTTTTGCTGGTAATCAACACAGTGACACAGAAGTAAAGTTTAACACTGTTTTATTACAGATCTGAATGAGCTCTATTGGATTTGACAGGCACTGCCTTTTAGGTTCATTATGTTTCTGACCAATATAGATAACATCTGTAGGCCAATTGCAGTGAATTCCTTAGCAGCTGAATTTCATAACAAGCTTACATGTAGAGATTCCTTACCATGGTGTATCTTCTTATTGCCTGTCATATCTCATTTAGCTTTTCACTGCTAAAAATTTATGCAAAAGCAGTAGTGTTTACCAGAATTGATGATGGCTTCATAAATCACAATCTAATAGAAAATGAACTAAAAATATCTAACATATTGAAGCAATTAGACTGATGATATGTGTGGGTTTTATTGGGGGGGGGGGGTTGGGTGGGAATGGGCTGGTCATGGTAAATGAAAGATTACATGCAGTTACTTAATTCCAACATCTGGAGTTTTTAAAATAACATCATATATCATGAGACTTGTAATAAAATTGCAAGAGGTAGCAACACTAAGGCAGGTAACAAACTGCTCACATTTCTAGGGACATTACTCAGTATAATCTGAAAGTTCCCTCTTAAACTATCATTTGACCTTCTAAAATTGAAATAAAATGATAAAGTGTGTCTACATTGGTGATAAATGGGGTTTTCCTTGGATTTCAGCTAGCTTAATTGAGCTAATTTGATTTAGAAAACAACCAACCAAGCAAGCAACCAACCAACCTTTTATTCCTAGTGTAAACAAGGCCTACATGTTTAATTCAGTCAAGTGCTTTAAAGATCATAAAGAATTTATTCCAACTCTTGAAAATCTTGCTCATTGTGAACTTCTGCTTACAAAGAGCATGTAATGGCTAATACCATTGGGCTATTCCCAATATCAATAACTTCATTTATATTATGCAGCATTTTTAATCGAACATTTACAATAATTAAAAAATTATTTAACCTAAGGTAACCTAAGGTCTGTGTGGGACAGAGGTGAATTTGGGTCTAAAATGAAGGATGCTCTCATAATGAGGGAGAGTTGAATGGTATGTCAGATATTGGGAAACTGGGGGAAAGCCTGCAGGGAAATTCCCCCATTTTGGCAGGAAAATTGTTGAAAATTACAGTTGTTGCCAGACATTTGGAAATACAACTCCTTCCTTATTCCTATAATCTAAAACTGGATCCCAATTCTTCCAAGTCAGTGGGAGTTTTGTCATTGACTTCAATGGGAACATAACTAAATGTGGAATTTTGGACCCCAAAGTAGTCGACAACATCCCTTAAATTGATTGTAGTCTAAATATTTTATTCTGTATTCTGGAAAGAACAGAGAGAAACTTTTTATGTGTAAAAGTATATTATAAAGACACTTTTGTTATTTCTGCACTGTTATCCCTCCCTGATTTTCTATTTTACCCATACTGCTCAAATACCTTTTAATCATGCACCAGAATACATCTTTTAAGGAAAGTATTTGCAATGTTTGCCAGTCCTTGCATGATAGCATGCAAGCTTCTATGACTGCTCTCATTACATTCATTTACCATGTTGTCTAATTGGTGAGATAATATAGGTCTTGTCCTACTAATGAGGAATATTGACAAATTAATCTCTGACATTAGCTCTGCTCTGCTGCAGAAGCCTTTGGAGCACTATCACTGGATATCTATGCACCAGTACAAAGATGCTGAATGTAAGATTATTAGAGACTCGGGATTAAATAGTCTACAGTGTAAAACTTTTCAGTGGTCTCATTTAAGAAGCAATAAAATGTCACCTTTGCCCAATACTCTTTGAAATATTGTAACATCCGTAGTTTCAGTGTGTTCTGTCATAAGTACAAACTTAAATTCTTAGATTCTTTCAACTGGAAGTGTAATATGTATGTTTCAGCATGTGCAATAAAGAAAACTATCTAGGATTATATTATTTTTGGGGGGAGAGGAAGAGTTTCTCACTTCCTCTGCTCAATTCCAAGGATTCTTCTTCTAACCCTTTGGTCCATGTTTCAGTTACTGTCCATTGTGTCCCAGGGGAATAGGTTGAGCGTCCCATCAGAGAGAATGAAGAGTGCTCATGATTGGCAGGATGGGTGGTTGTTGAGTGGCATGAGCTGTTAATTTTCCTTGCAAGTACTGAGAGCACCACCCCTGTCACATTCATTGTCTTTGCTGCTCAAGGAATAACATGCCTGCATCAGGAATTATCCCACTCATCAGCATAGAACTGTACCAATTGACCACGAGACCAACCCTTTCATTTTGCTTCTAACTTGTACAATGATTTACTCACTGAAGCTAAATGCAATAAGATACACTACTGTACAATAAAACTACACTTTTAAATGCACAAAAATCAGGAAATGGAAAAATAAAGGTCCTATTAACATTAATTTGCCCCATTACACATATATAATAGCTTTGATATATATACATAGCAGGCC
Organism: Emydura macquarii macquarii; assembly: GCF_026122565.2. Classification (NCBI taxonomy): domain Eukaryota; kingdom Metazoa; phylum Chordata; order Testudines; family Chelidae; genus Emydura; species Emydura macquarii. Next base: position 7,888,831 of record NW_027131400.1, on the reverse strand, counting down.
AAATTCTGCTTTCTGTTAGGAGATTCCATCCCATTTGAAGTCTGTTGCATATTGTTTTATGTATCTCTCTAAGATGTTTTCAGTCTTCTCCTTATAAATCTCTCCAGTAGCAGTAATTCCACCTGCCCCTACTGCTCCTACTGAAGCCTTAGCAGTTACCTACATCATGCTGAAAAGTTATTCTTTTTTTAATCATTTATAATTTTTAAAAAAATTCATTCTGCTTCTGTCCAAACTGTTCAGTCATTTTTTTGAATTATTCGTGAGGGCTCTTTATGTGTTTTATACAGTGCCTCCTAGCACAATGAGGCCTGGGCTATAAATGTTACCATACAAGTAATATTTTAAAAATATATTTTTCACTAGAATAATTGGTTCTCTCCACACACACAACTGAAGTTAGCTATGGTTATTGCTAGTGCTCTTCTAGCACATTTTCTCTAACCCGTGTGGACAGAGGATTTTTTCCGCTAAGTGAGCATATTTGTAGGCTGAAGCAAGCCTTAAACATGCTTTCTGAAATGGCATTAAAAATGGTTTTTGTCTGCTCTAAAATTGTGCTCTATTCTGTAGAACTCAATTTAGTTAACTTCAGTTGGTTTGGCTAATTCCCTAAACTAACTCATAAATGGCTTTGATACCAGTGCAAGGGGATCCAGTGCTGAAAACCGATTTAAATAACAGTTCCGGTTCCAAGTGCAGACCAGACTTAGCTCATATTTATAACATGGCTCTGAGAAAAATATCTTGGATACCTTGCTCAGGGAAACTGCTAAATTGTGCTAATAACTGTAGGACAGTTCCAACACTAGTTGAACTTGGTTGCTTAGCATCAAATATAGTTTGAACATGTCGTTTACAAGGCCTGTCCCTTTAAGTTCATCTGATGCTCCATCCTTCGTTTAAGTTCCCTTAGGGCCAGATTTTGTCTCTTAGGGAAGGTCCCACATATGAGGCACAGTGTCTCGTGGAGCTCAGAGAGAGCACAGCCACTCCTGGCAGCACCCATTAGGAGAGTGTAGAACGTACTGATTACTGCGGCCAGTCAGTTCTCCTGGCTGGCACAGGGGTGGTAGGGCAATGGCATTGCCTTCTCCCTGCCTCATTTAGCATGACTAATGCATGGATTGGGCTAGCAGGGGGAGGTTCCTGTGCTCAGGTGAACACAGGGAAGTGTAACTGTGGCTGGTTACTGCATGAGTAATGTACAGGGAAAGGCTGCTTGCACCTTCTGGTCTTTGCACGCTAGTCCATGAGCCAATCACAGTCCTGCCTTTATTAATTGCATGCATTTCTAAGTTGCTTGTTCCTAAAGTGTCTTGACTCCATTAACATAACTGAGTTAAGGGAACAATATCCTATTGTATCCTCACATCATCCCATGACGCTTTCTTGACGGAGATTAGACCTCAGAAATAACCAACCAAGGGACCAGCTACCAGGGTGATGCTGGCCCCCAGTTAGACAGAAGCTTGCACACAGTAATACATCTTACATCATGTCCCAAAAGCAGCAAGAGAGGGGCTCTTTCAGGACCAAATCTTGTGGCCTTTGAGAGGGCTATGGAACCAGTGTGGGGATTGCTAGCTGCACACGGGCACTCCAGTCATCCAATTCCCCTTATATTCAATGAAACAGAGAGATGTGGAAGCTCTTTTCATGCCAACACCTAGGAGAAATTGGTGGTGGAAGAGGGCCTGGGAAGGGGATTCAGGGTGAAGCCAATGAGACTCCATCAGTGAAGACACCCTAAGGGGCAGGGAGTACAGTGGCTGCAGACACCTCTGCAGCTGTGAAGCTGCAGCAGCAGCAGCTATGGAATGGATCCACTAGTGCCTGGAGGGCAGGGGATAATTCCATCTTCTTGACAGCAAAGCCTATTCAGCTGTGCTTTGCAGAGGACACAGGATTTGGCCATTCATTGTGTTACCTGGTAATTTGCTGTGACCGTGTTTATTTAGGGCTAGATTATAACTGGGACTATGTGTCTGGGCAAGAGTGTAGGGGGAATAAAAAAAAACCAGCCTCATATCCCTGGATGGGTTACACAGATCTTGGGTTTGGGAGCACATGAGTAAGAGGATGATGCTCCCCTGCAGAGGCAGGTGGGCAGGGAGGGAGCAGAGCCCTGACTGACCCAACACGTCAGAGTGGAGTCATAATTTGCTCTTGGTACAGACCAACTGCACATCATTACCTTGCCATATCTCCCCCTTCTCTTCCATGGAGCAAGAATGAAGCAGAGGAGGATTGTGACTCAGAGACAAATCTCAGGGTAATTCCTGGGGTACTGCAGTTTATGTATCACCCCTTGCTCAGGGCTGTGTTGGAAGTCAGAATATAATAAACTCAGTGTCGCAATCCACAAGGTCATATCTACATAATGGGTTTGTGGCACTTTGCCACATATGGTCACCTGGACCTGGTGGGTGAAGTTGGTTCTTACAAATCATTGTTTATGTTCATTAACTGATATCACATCACCTAATGATTAAATTCTTGTCCATCACTTAGGATAGAGTTGGATTCCTCCGACAGGTGGTAGAGAGGATATTTTCTTGTTTCTAATTTTGATAATTTAATGGCATTCCTTTTCATTATGGATTATATTTAAACATCATCCCTCAGGCTGTGCCTGCATATTTTGCAGGCGCAAATGCACATGGGTAATTGCATTGAAACATGCAAAACTGGCAATTGCATACACAATCACCCATTTTCCCCTATTAATTTATGCTTCTGTGAATGTATTTTGACAGCACAATTTAATCCAGGTAATGAGTTAAAAATATGGCTGTTTGTCCGTTTTTCACTTTTTTGTTTTCCAAATCAATGTGTGTGAGAGAGAGAGAATTCAGTGCTGGAAAAAGATTTTGGATTTACAGTTCCAGAGACTCTAGTTAATTTAATCTCACAACTATTTTTCAACTGTAACAACTAGTTCTAGTGACATAAACATGTGAAAAAGCTGCACAGTTTCTTGAAGTGCTGGTTTTCTTTTAAATAGGTGAATTTGTAATAGAAATGATTGTTAAAACCACACTGAAGATGAAAAATTGTATCCATTTATTAAGTATTATTAGTGTTACATTTGAAAGAACACGAGTAAGAATGAATATGATATAAGCCATTAAAATTCAGAATGAAAAGTATCTGCAGAATCACAATTCCTTAGAGAAATTTGTCACAAAAAGTAAAATAATCTTTGAAACCACATAGCTGTTGATTAATGTATTAACTTATGCTAATGATGCATATTTATCTGGAGTAATGCTGATTGGGAATTTTTCATCAATATATTTTTGTTGGAAAATGCTCATTTGTCAAAATTGAAACTTTTCATGGGAACATGTCAGTTTCAACTAAATTTTCTCCAGGAAACTTTCTCAGATCCAGGATGGAACTGCTGGTGAGCAAGACACCGCAGAATAGTCCAGTGGTTAGGGGACAGCTGAATAGCTAAAACCCTGGTGGTTAGGGTATTTACCTGGAATGTGTCTCAAATCCCTGCTATGCCTAATTCAAACTGGGTCTCCAACATCCCTGGTTGGTGTCCTGACTGCCTGGCTATTCTGGGGTTCTTTCTCAATAATTCTTTTTGGAACTATTCTCTCTGTATAAATAATTAAATATTCTTTGGGGAAGAAAGAGACAGATTCTATAGCCCAGTGGTTAGGGCACTGTCACCTGGGATATGGGAGAACCAGCTTCAAGTCCCTACTCTGAATAAGGCAAAGCAGGCACTGTCACTTGGGTTTTGCATATCCAAGCAGAATGCTCTAACCACTTGGATGGTTATATTGGTTATTCTGGGGTGGGTGGGTCAGTGTCTGTTTTTTGCAAAAGTTTTTGAAAAGTTTCTGTTTTGTCCTGATGCAAAACAAACGGAAATTCCAAGTTCTCAACAGTTTTGGGGAAACAGAATCTTTCCGGTCATCCCTCGTAATGAGCTTGAAACTTTTGGTATTTGTGTCTCACCATCACAAAACAAATAGTACAGTAAGACTGGTGATTGTCTTAGGTTGTGCTAGCTGCAGCATATGTATCCTATGCTGAGTTTATTGGGTTTAGGTTTATTGACTGAAACCTGGTAAATATCATCACCTTCCCAGGAACTACTCAATAGGTTACAAATATTGTTTAATGCATGTGAGAAACTGTAGGTTTTTTATAGAAAAATGATGCATTTACTAGTTACACATTCACAATAAAATTAGATCCAAATCCTTTTTGCCTTTGTTGTTGTCCTCACAGTGAGGGCTGATTTTACACTATGAAATGAGCACTCCTTCCTGTTAAAATAAATAAATGCAACTGTTAAAAAAAACAAACAAACAAAAGACGTAAAATGGTCTGTTGTGTGTGGTGCTACCTAAGCAACACCGTAAACTGTTCTCTGTATTACTTCATTCTTCCCCTTGTTCACTTGTCTAGGGTGACTTTCTTCCTACCTTTGCTCCTGGTTTGCAGTCCAGTCCTTTGCCTTTATTTTGCCTTCTGTGTTGTAGATCTAAGGCCCGGTCTTTCCAACACTTACTATCAAGAGTAGTGTCCACTCCTGTAAGTAGTTCCCAGTGGGGCGGGCTCCTGGTAATAAACACTATGCTCTGTACTGTTTGCAGGATTGGGCCATTAGATTGTAGGCTTTTGGGGGCAGGATGTGTAAAGGGCTTTAACGTACTTTGGGTGCTATATAAACAATAAAACAGAAACTGCCTTTTTGTTCTGTGTTTGTACAATGCCTGGCACAATGGGGTCCCTGGTCCATGACTAGGGCTCCGAGGTACTACCACCATAGTGATACTAATACTAATAATTAATTATCTCACTATCCTTCAAGTTATTCAAAGAAAGCGGTCTGTCTTATTAGTAAATAAAATAGCTTATATTTTCATACCTTATTGTACCTATGGTACAATGCTGTGAATAGGGTTCAAAATTAAAATATTATTCTTATTCACAGAAAATGTTTTTTCCCCTCTTAAACTTAAATCATTTAAATTAAAATGGATGATTTGTCTCCTGATCATGGGAAAAGGCCCTTCCTATGGCAGAATAAAATGGAGAGAGCTCCCTGATCTTGTATCAGAGGTGCTGGAAAGCATGGCTGGAAATAGGTGGATAATGAGAGGAATGTATGAGGGACTGAGTGATTTGAATGGCAGAGGGGAGGGGGTGAAGAGAAACAGCACATCGTGTCTGAAAGTAAAACAATAAGCAGTATCTCACATTGGGCTTGTCTTCGCTGCAGAGTTAACTTGAGTTATTATGCAAGTGTTGCCCCTGACCTAAGTCCTGTCCACACACAGAAACCCTTAACTCCAGTGCGGTGGTGCTTTTCGCTTGGGTTGGCTGGCCCAAGATGGGGTATAGGCTAAAATCAAGTGAGAACAATTTGCCAGCTGCTAGGACTAACATTCTGCAGCATTGACACAAGCTAGTGCCACTTGAGTACTGCTAGTCCTCCAGGGTCTTTCCACAATTCTCTCGCGTACCCAGAAAAGTCAGACACATTCTCCCATTGTTCACTAGGAAAATATTCATAGAGCATCTCATCTTACAGCAATGCTAGGAACCATGGGATGTGCGCCCAGAAACCTTCGTGCCACACATGAGTGAGTGCAACTCCATGGTAGAAGCAGACATTCACTCAAATGTTATTTCACAATTTGACTGCTCTCACTCGAGCTAGGCTAACTGGAGAGGAATAACTCCATTTGCTCTGCCATGAATACATATCCATTATGGCATAAGGGATAATTTCTTTTAGTTGCAGGAGTACTTTGTATCTCAATATGGGAGAATTTCTTTGTGAACACCTGCTGGTGTCTCAAAGTGGTGAAAGTTGTCCTTTATAAACATGAGCTCAAATTTATCCCTATGTAAACTCCACTGGAAATTATCTCAGCGATGAATTTAGGGGATGGTGTCTGAAAGAGGATGGAGTTTCTATTTAGAAGACAGTGGATCTCCAACAGTCTTTGCCCCATTCCATGGCTCTGGAGTGGATATGTGGGTGTGTAGAGAAACTAGCCACCATCAGTTTCCCCATAAAATCCCTATTACAGCAGAGCCTGATGGCCCAGGGGAACCTCATGTATATCTTGCTTTTACAGTTGTATTCTTAGTAATGATTAATCAATAAAAAGTTTGATATACAATAGGCATCTCCTGTGGAAACATTTTCTGTATCTCTTGTTTTACGGTCAGGTATGAAGAGGCTGTGTTCATTCATTGTTTTCTCATTTCACTGCAACTTTTTTCTCCCCTTCTAAGTTAACATATAAAATTCAACAAAATGTATTCTAAGTAGTATTCTTTTCTTTCTGCCCGTTCACAGAATCTATACCAAAACAGATTCCTAGGCCTGGCTGCCATGGCGTCTCCATCTAGGAATTCACAGAATCGGCGCCGGTGTAAAGAACCACTGAGATACAGCTACAACCCTGACCAGTTTCATAACATAGACATCAGGAACAGCTCCCATGAGATGGTAACCATTCCACGTTCCACCAGTGACACTGACCTGGTCACTTCAGACAGCCGGTCTACTCTAATGGTCAGCAGCTCATATTATTCCATAGGACACTCACAGGATCTAGTCATTTATTGGGATATAAAGGAAGAAGTAGATGCAGGGGACTGGATCGGCATGTATCTCATTGGTAAGTTCTGTCTTCCTTTGGTTTTTCCAATTACTTTTATTATTTAATTGTGAGTATATTAGTGAACAATAAAGTGAGGGGCTAACAGAACTATCTTGGTCTAGTGTAGGCCTATGCTGGGCAAGCTTATATACATAGTTCTCCAAAGACCTCTTAGTCCTAAATCGCCACAAATCCCTGAGCTTCTTTTTGCCCAAGTATGTACTGACTAAAATCTTTAGGGCCCTTTCTACGCTGTAGATGGTTTCCCAAAATTTCAAACTGGTTTGATTTTAAAGCAGTTTGAATTTTTGGGAAAATGTCCCCAGGGTAGACAAAGCCTAGGCTTCCAAGCATCTACCACTGTAAGTCCTTACTCACCTGATTAGTCATTTACTGCAGTGAGACTACTCACCATTAAGGATTACTCAAGTGTTACCCTTGCCTTGGGTCAGCAGATCAGATTCCCCAACCCTGAGGGCTCATTGAAATAGACCCATCAGTTTTCCCAACCTTGAGGGCTCCCTGAGGAAAAACAAAAAACCCATGTCAGTTCCTCCAATCCGTGGGAGCTTGCTGATTTAGGTTTAAAAAGGTTCAAAAGGAGGTAACGGGTTTTATGAGAGGACAGCACATCTGTCTGATACAGAGACCACACTTAATTAACCTATTGGTATTACAATAGCTAAGCATTGATTAGATAAATGATAATACAGCAGCAAAAGTTACAGCTCACCAAAGCGGTGTTACAATCTCCAGATGGATCTTGCTGGCTAGTTAAGGTTCCAGTCTGGAGGGGGTCTTCTGCTCTGTACCTTCCTTTAGTATAGGATGAGGTTGGTCTTTGGACTTCAGAAGGCTCTCTTTTCTTCTTGCTTCCAGACTGGCCAATGTTTTTATGCTGTCTTTTCATTAACACTTGCAGTAGCAGTGGCAGCCAATTTCCTTATTGCAAGAGGGTTGTTGGAAAAGGGAGGGGGAGGAACGAGACAGCACATCCTGACCACGATCCATGCATCTGCTGCTTTGGCATTTAACTGTTCTTAAAAGTCACCCACAACTTGTCTATGTTTTATGGTTAAGCTCATTGTTTAGGCATTTGGAATATCTTGTGGTTAAAGTTCTTCAGATATTTTTGCTATTTTTTGGACACCGCAAAAGGTAATTTTCCAGATACCCCGAAAGGTCATGCCATGCGTCACATCTGTTTACCATTTTTCATATGCTTTCTGCTTGGTTGCTGGAGAAAGCTGCTAATGCTCCCTACATAAGCAAATAAGGTTTTGCAGGAACAGAGCATTAGCCCTTTGAAAAGCATTGAGCAAACTATCTTTTCTCTGTGTAACTAAAGAATACTTAGATATCAGTAATAAAAATTAGTAACAACGGACACTTATCTATCTTCTTTTCTTCAGTACAAAGTGAAAATTTATAAATACCTCATTTAAAAAATAGTGAGAAAGTTTAAAATCTTTGGGCAGGATTCAGAACAGATGCACTGAAGGCTTCATCCCCCAAACTGGGGGTGAGTTCTATAATTAGATTTCACCAAGCCGGTAACAAATGCGAACTCCTGGATCATTATAACAGTCTTACCACAGAGTCACAGTCAGTCCCCTTGGAGTCTCCAGTCTATCTTGCCACCCAGGCAAACTGGTCTTAGTGATAAATGGTCACTTTATCACACCTGGAGCAGTTACTTCTAGTCCCAAGAGACCAGTCACTTACTCCAGATCAACTGGTATTCTACATCTTTTACCAAAGACAATGCCTGTACCCAGTCCTGTAATAAACTGTCTAAAGATTTATTAACTAGGGAAAAGAAATGAAAGTTATTTACAGATTAAAGCAAGCAAATATACACACACAAATGAGTTACCATCTGAATCCTAAGAGTAGCAGAGTTGTAGCGATCTGTCAATTCAAAGTATCTTTCAGGGCAGATCCAGGGGTAACCTTTGGGGATATCTGCCTCAATGTCACACTGTCTCGAGTGGCTCATGACTGTGAGTGCCTCCAGACAGCATGACACAACTCCAACAGGATTATGCCACTACAGTACACGAGGCAAAATGAGACTGTACTCCTCTGCACTTAATGCAGCAGAATCCTGGCCAGCAGAGCTGTTTAACCTAGTGCACTGGCTAATCAATCCAGACTGCATAGCCCAGTCACCGGATCTGAGCCTCAATCACTGTGAAGAGCTGTCAGTGTACCTTGCTGTTAAGATCAACCAAATATATATGGAAAGGAATTTTCACCCCTGACCAGATTGAATTATCCACCTCACCACCCCTGACTGAGTTTGGCCCCATCACACATTCTAAAGGTCAAGAAGCTCTGAAAATATTACAGCCACAACCATTAAAGGGATCCTGGCTGGATGTCAGTACTAATGGAAATGCTCCTTCAGAGGACACCTACCAGACTCCTTGAAAAAATGCAAGTTTGTCCAGTCCTCAAGAAACTATCAATCAATCCTGAAGACCTCTTCAACTCCTGCTTTGTCTCCAACCTTCCATCCCTGGTCAAAATAAGTGGGAAAGTAGTAATCACCAAAAAATCAAAAGCACAAAATGCTACCCCAAGCAGAGTTTTCATCCCAAAAAAGGAAATGTGCCATAGGCTCCATGAAGTCTGCCAGGAACTGAGTTATTGCTATTGATTTTACATGGAAGGTGTTCAGGTACTGCAGTGATGGGCAGCAATATAAAACTCTAAGATACAGAGATTGTATTTATATTGTACAATAATGCTGGGAATGTGTTCTTGTATACTTTGAATGAGAAAAAATAGAATGGTACATTTTTCTGGTACTGCAACCTGACAATTACCCTTGCAGTAGCTGTAAATTACAAATTATTACTGCAAGCTTCTTTCAGAGGAAATCCAGAAACCTAACAAATACACAGTAATTAAAAAGCTTTGAATCATTTATAACTTGTCACACAGTAAATCCACGAGACTGGAAAATCTCTGGATTCTTGTGGAGTAGATTTTTCCTTAGATTTGTTCAAAGTTTTCTAGAATCTACACTTCTATTTAAGAAGAAAGTGTCCTGGCCCTTACTGATATGAAGGTAACCTTCACAGTGTAAAATGATACATGCCTGTGTTTTTGAGTTAGCAGCCAGCCAGACTGGAACAAGAATACCAAAAAAACCTGTGCATTTCCCCACTAAACTTAGTAGGGCTTTGAATAGCTTTGAAGCCTATTATCACCACTTAAATAACAACACTTAACCATTTCCATGCTGATGATCATAACCAGAAATGCCCAGTTAATGTGGTTGGTTGTCTGTGTAGCTAGGGGGTTGTGGGAATAAACCTGAAAGTTTTAAATATGGAAATAGTTTAATGTTATCCATGAGATAACTGAGAAACTGTTTGTGCCCCATAGGGATCATGTAGAGTTATTGGATTTCTATAAAACTTGGTATTATTATTTACTGTTTGTATTACCGTAGCATCTAGGAGCCCTAGTCACGGACAAGGACCCCATTGTGCTAGGCACTGTAGATACAGCAAAACACCAAAGGACTGACAATCATTTTCATCTTAATAAATTAGGAGATATCCCTAAATAATCTTGTTGGGTCCTGGCATTGAAATGTATAGAAAACATGGTTTCCCCATCACCAAGGCTCACAAAGAAATTTTGAAGATATCTGATAAACCACAACCTTCTAAATAAAGATATTCCAAGCCTTAACAGGACACAGAGTTTGGCAAGAAGATATATCTGGTGGGTAGCATATATACTCTGATGTAGAGGGTTTCAGGAAGGGGGAGACTGAAAAGGACTAGATCATAGTGGACAAGTTTTTAGAGAATGAGACCCCAGGATGTTTTGGGAAGGCATGTTCCAATTCAGTGGTTAAGGTAGATTGAAATAAGAGAGGGGGAGGTCTCACCGCACCAGCCAAGGATGTGGGGAAATTGCTTTTACAGGGGGGAGGGTAGGCACTCTCCTTCACCTCCCACCTTACTTGAATACTTGTTCAGATATTAGCTAGTGGCAAATTGGGAGCTCATCATTATTTAAAACTGGTAAAAAATAAATTTAAAACTGATATCAGCCCCTACAAGAAGGGGTTGTCATCAATGAGGATAGGTTGTATAGAATATGTTAAGAAAATGATGGTCATGTAATTAGTGTCCAATAATACTATTGGATATGCCTGTTAAAAAAGCTGCGTGGAGTCCAGTGATCAGAGTGGAGAAGTCAATACATCCCCAGAATCAGCAATTGATTTTGTAAAAGTGTGTGATAAAAGAGCATTAGCAAAGTTCATCAGTTTGAGAGAAATCATGAATATGGAGTTTGTTAAAATACAGACGTTGTTTATCCAATCTGCTTTGCGATTGGCAATGGCTAGGCAGCAAGAACATGAGGGTTTATGTTGTTGTTAAATTTGATCTTGAAGCATTGTAACTTCCTCTAAGACTTGCTTCATATGATCTTTAATTCACTATTACTTAGCATTATTTATCATCTGTAGAATAAATGGTTAGCTATTCAAATGATGTAATAGTTTACCTGATGCATCTGTTTATCACTTCTCAGGAGAAGAACTATGAAGTTTCTAATATAAACAATCCTCCAAAAATATGTCCACAGTCAGAAACACATGTAAATACTCAAAAGGGAAAGATTAAGTAAGAATGACTACCCTGATTACACAGCTCATTTGATGTTTAAAATTTCAGGGGCTGAAGAGTTTTCTTAGCAAAAAAGCTAACAGCAAAATATTTACTGTTTTTACATAAAACCAGTACAAATGTCATTTGTCTGAATAGCTAAGATTTACATATTGGTATTTATAAATAAAAATGTGTTTTAGTGGAAGTTTTGCAACAGGTGGAATATTTGCGATTACTTATCTGATGATTTTATCTTCCCCCTTCACCTCATTTACTGTTAGTTTATGTTATGGTACATAGCCTCTTAGATGAATTAATATTGACTTCTGGAAGCTATATATATATAGATAAAGAACTATCTTCTAATTAGTGCAGTTACATTTCAATTGCTACTAGATTTCACAGCTGTTATCATCTCAGCATCTGCTGTTGAATGGCTAATGAAAAGTGCCTAAACTAGATTTTGAAAGAAACTTTTGGTCTGATGCCTGTAAATCCTGGTATTAATCAGGTATACCATTAATTAATTAATAATGGTATGAATCCATCTGGGGCGAATATTGTGCTGTATGTACCAATGGACAATAGACTTTCTTCTTTCAGCAATTCTTTTAGGGAAAATGAAACACTTTAAAAGCTATTTAATAAAAGTTCTTCTTCTTCAAGTGCTGGTCCCTACCTGGATTCCAGACGTGGGTGTACATGCGTGCCATGCACTAGAGCTGGAACTGTTCAAAGCAGTGTTCGTCGACCTGCATGCACAACTTGCATCGTCCACATGATATATCCGAGATCTCTTGTAGTTGTGCGGGTCAGCGCCCCTTCAGTTCCATCTTATCGCTGCATGGCTAGAATCAGGAACGTTTTTCTTCTCCTTCTATACTGCTATGTAGCAAAAAAAAAAATTCATTTAATAGATAGCATAGTTTAGAGTTATAGTTGTAGTTAAAGTTAGCGTGCTAAGGGAAATAGTTTTCAAATTCTCCCCAGCCTGGGGCAGTCTACCCCATGCGGGGTATTATGCCCAGACAACCCGAGTTCAAAAACTGTGTCACATGTCCACGATCATTCTTGGTGAGTGACAAGCACCGACGCTATCTTTACTGCCTAGGTGAGACTCACATTGTTGCGCGGTGCTCTATCTGTCACTCCTTTCCTTCAAGAACATGCAAGTCAAGAGAACTCCAGATCAAGAGACAGCTGATGGAGGAAGCAATCCATCCACATGTGCAAACAGAGTTGGCACCGACAGATCTGCCGGAATGCCAGCCACACTGGCGGTGACTGTATCCCCGGCCGTGACACTGGTGGTACCGATGGTGCCGACCAAACCATATTGTGCTCACATGAAGCATGATCAGGGCCAAAAGGCAGATCCCCTGAGAGGGACCACCTCCAAACGATGCATTCCCACCTCGAGCCAAGACCAGCTGGGTGAGAAACTGTGTGCTCCCAAATGGGATAAGACAGACAAAAAGTCTAAACACCTGGACAAGCCCATGACTCCAGCTGCTACTGGAGCTCCTCCAGACCCCCGACAACCACTGACTCCGCTGGAACTGCTACAGCCACCACAGTACCAACTCCAGGTGCTGCGCACACCAGGCCATCTCTCACCCTTAACTCCCATGACAGAACTCCTTCTGTCACTGGAAGGTATTAACATCCCATCCCGCAACCACTCCACCTCACGGCCTGGTATTTGGATGAGGCTCGCAAATAGATAATGTTTGCTCCACATCAGTATGGTATGTGCTCACACATAGTCGATGCCCTGTGACTAGAGCCTGCTATCAAGCCAAATGGAAGCGATTCACAAAATGAGTCTCTGATAACCACCATGTTTTCTCAAACGTATCTGTACCAACCATCCTGAATTACTTACTCCACCTCCGACGCACAAGCCTCACCCATTCCTCTATAAGGGTACATCTGGCAGCTATCAGCACCTTCCCCCATCCGTTCATGGGACTTCTATGTTTAGCCACCCAACCTCTGCTAGATTCCTACAAGGTTTACTGAACTCATTTCCTCCTGTTAGAGAACCTACCCGGGTCTGGGACCTCAACCTAGTCCTTTCAGCTCTTACCAAAGCACCATTCAAACCCCTGACCACTTGCCTACTAATCTACCTATCCATGAAGTTAATCTTTGTGGTGGCTGTAACCTCGGCCCGACAAGTCAGTGAACTAGTGGCCATGATGGCAGACCCTCCCTTCACTGTATTCTACAAGGACAAAGACGCTCTATGACTCCATTTCAGATTCCTTCCCAAGGTGGCCTCACCGTTCCACTTCAACCAGGTCATACATCTCTCCGTTTTTTACCCCAAACCTCATTCTTCCAACAGGGAACGTGCTCTGCACTCCCTCGACATCCGTCATGTTCTAGCCTTCTACCTCCATTATACCCGCACATTCCAAGCTTTACCAAGACTCTTTGTTGTGATAGAGGAACAATGGAAGGGCCACACTTTCTCTTCCCAATGAATCTCTAATTGAATCACCCAGTGCATTACTTCCCCTGCTGCATCCCGCTACCACCTGGCATCAGAGCACTCCAGACGGACTCAAGCCACAACATCTGCCTTCCTTGCTGACATCCATGGTAAGACATTTGCAGGGTGCAAATTGGGCCTCCATTCACACATTCATGGCGCATTACACCATAGCTAACTCATTGTCTACTGATGCACTAGTAAGTTGCACAGTACCACAGACTTTCACATCTGCCGAGCCCTAGAGCCCATCTCCATACTGATTACTACTCACTACGCTACCCACATCTGGAATCTGCATAGTGACCATCACTCAAAGAAGAAGGGGAGGTTACTTAATGTAACTGATGGTCCTTCGAGATGTGTGGCCCCTATTTGGATTCCAATCCTGCCACTGTCTCCTCTGCTGTGGGCTCAATGCCTGTAAGGAAGAGGAAACTGAAGGGCATCAATGCATGCAACCGCAGGATACCTCAGACTTACCACATGGACTACACGAGATGTGCATTCAGGTCAATGAACACTGCTGTGAACAGTTGCAGCTCCGGTGCATGGCATGCATGCATACGCACGTCTAGAGTTCAGATAGGAACGACACATCTGGAAGAACCATCAGTTACAGTAAGTAACCTCCTCTTTTTTATGCACAAAAGCTTTCCGGTCCAATTTCCTGTCCATATTTTCTTTTCGGTCAATTCTTTTCAAGTTTATATGTATAGAAAAAGTTCTTGACCTAATTAGTAGTTGAAATTGAGCTTAAAAATTTGTTTTTTTCCCTCTGCTCTAGTCTTTGATTTTATTTCCCCCAAAAGGCAATTCTTGCCTCAGTCAGACATACCTCATTTTTTAAGCATTTTGATTAATACACATTTTTACATTTTTCAAACTAATTTGATATTTAGAAGGCCTGATATTAAGTCTATTGAAGTCAGTGGAAAGACTCACTTTAATTAACTTAAAAATGGGCTTTAGATCAGGCCCTATTTGTGAGGAGTTTTTCCATTTATCCCACATGTGCAAGCAAACAGTGTAACCCAAGCACTATGCTAGCAACAATAAAAAAGAGAATTAGTTGTGTGATGCAGTGACCTGCATATAGGATTGAGAAACACAAATTCCTAAACTTAATTCCCACCTCTGATGTTGGTTTCATCTGTGCCTTTGATGTAGCTAGTTAACGTCTCTGCCTCAGGGCTGTTCTACACTAGGACCTCACATCAGTACAGCTTTGTCTCTCCTGAGGTGTGAAATATCTACTCAGGGGTCAAACATACGGCCCGCCAACCTTTTTGGTCCGGCCCCTGGCAGCAGCACGCCCTGCTGCAAGATGTTGCGGCGTTGTACTCTGGCGGCAGCACGTGCTGCCATGAGATGTCACGGATTTGTACTCTCTGGCGAGATGTCACAGCATTGCACACTGCTGTCAGAGAGTACAAGGCTGTGAGATCTCGCGGCAGAGTGCACTGCCACAAGATCTGTGTACTCTGGTGGCACCGCGTGGAGCGCTGTGTGCACGAGACACAGCGCTCTAAAAGGCAGGAGAGGGACAGTGTGGTCTTGGGGCATCACGCAGAGCACTGTGTGTGCAAGACCGCGCTCAAAAAGGTGGGAGAGGAAAGAGTGTGGTCTCGGGGCATCGCAGGGGGCAGAACTGCTTCTTCACAGCCCACTCACTTCAAAACACACGCTACTTTCAGCTGCAGAAAAACCTTCCTACTGCTGCTCACAGTTCACCATTTTCTCCCACTTCGGTTGCTATTGCCACCCATACATCTTTCCAGAAGAACTGTCCCAAAAATACATTGGCAAATAGCTTAGAAAAGACAGAAGCCAATTGTTATATTAGATTTATTCAGACTGAAAGATCTATGCTCCTTCTCTGTCTGGTGCCTAGTAAAGGCACATCTCTTCCACTGCATAATTTTGGGGTTACTCAATTCTCCTATAGAACAACAAGTCTTCAAATATCACTGTAGCCCTGCAAAGTAAAATACCATCAAGCTGTGATAGTTCCACACATTGTAGGAGGGTTTTACAGCTAAGTTATAGAGACAAACAATACCTTGTGGCATCGCAGAGTGCTGTGTATGCCAGACTGTTATGGTGATATCTTGCATACACAGCCTTGTGTAAGCCGGGCCTTGTACATATATACACAGCCTTGTGTCTTTACACAGCCGTGGGTAGGGTCTTGTACATACATACACAGCCTTGTGTGGGACCTTGTAATTATGTTATCGAAGAAAAGAAAAATAGATAAAGAATGTCGTGTGGTTCAAGAGAAGTGGAGAAATTTGTATTTCTTTGCTGAACCTAATGGAAAGCCAACTTGTTTGATTTGTACGCAACATGTAGCTGTTGCCAAAGAGTACAATGTTTGGAGGCACTATGATACCAAGCATGCTGAGAAATATGATAAATATATTGGGAAGTTGCGTGAGGACAAACTTTCTGAATTGGAGAAGTTCTTGAAAAAGCATCAATCGCTATTTACAAATGCCCATCAAGTAAGCAGAGCTGCAATTAAGGCAAGCTACATGATTGTGCATGAACTAGCACGGTCATCAAAACCTTTTTCAGACAGGGAAATTATAAAGAAAGGTATGTTAATGACTGCAGAATTAATATGTCCGGATAAACGGCAAGCCTTTGCAAATATAAGCCTCTCGAGAAACACAGTCGCTGAGAGAATCAGTGATTTGTCAGAGAGCCTTAACAATCAACTAAAGGACAGAGTCAAGTCCTTTATTGCATTTTCGATTGCAGTTGATGACAGTACGGATGTTAGTGATGTGGCACAACTTGCAATTTTCATTCATGGTGTTGAGAAAAACATGTGCATCACAGAAGAGTTTGTAGAATTGGTTCCGATGAAAGACACAACAACAGGGGACGATATCTTCAATAATTTGGTGGAAACTTTGGACAGATTAGGTATAGACTGGATGCAAGCTGTGAATCTGGCTACAGACGGAGCACCACAAATGGTGGGTAGAAAAGCTGGAGTTGCTGCAAAGTTAAAGGAAAAATTGCTTGCTGTCAATCCGCAATATCAGTTTTGTAATTTACATTGCATTTTACACCAAGAAGCACTGTGCAGTAAAACACTGAAACTGGATAATGTTTTGGATGTGGCTATAAAAACGGTTAATTTTATACGAGCAAGAGGCCTTAACCACAGGCCTTCTGGTAGTAACTGAGAAACCTCATAGGTTACCATATCACACTGATGTTCGTTGGCTAAGTCAGAGAGCTGTACTGAAACGCTTTTACGAATTGCGTGGTGAAATACAATTGTTTTTGAATCAGAAAGGAAAGGTTATGCCTGAACTGCAAGATAATGAATGGCTTCAAGATCTTGCTTTTATGGTGGACATCACAGAACACCTGAACTGTCTCAACACAAAGATGCGGGATGCAACAAATTGGTGACAGATGTTTTTGACAACATTAGTGCTTTTGAGATTAAGCTTCAGCTTTGGGAAAAGCAACTTTCAGATAATAATCCCGCACACTTTCCAATTTTAAAATCTCGACGCAACACAGCTGAGTTTCACTGTGATGCTCTCACAAAAAAGCACAGCAGCAAAATTTCCAACTTAAGAAATGAATTCCAAGCAAGGTTTTCTGACTTCAAATACCTTGAGAAAGACTTTGCAATTTTCCGTAACCCATTTTCTGTCAATGTGCACGAGGTCTCTGAGGAGCTTCACATGGAAATAATCGAACTGCAGTGTGATTCTGTTCTGAGGGATTAGTTTTCCAGTGTTGATGTTGGAACATTTTATCAGTATGTAGGATCAAATTATCCCAGGCTGAAGTCTTTTGCTTCAAAAATTCTGTCCATGTTTGGGACAACGTATGTCTGCGAACAGCTCTTTTCTGTAATGAACATCAACAAGTAAAGATTTCATTCTCAACTTACTGATGCACACCTGAACACAATACTCAAGCTTGCCACAGCCCAGTCCCTTGCTCCAGACTTTGATGCTGTGGTCCAAAGTAAGAGGTGTCAGGCATCAGGAAGCAGCAGTAGCAGTAAATAAAGTACTATAATTCGTAATCATTGATCGATTCTTTTAATCGTAAAATAATAGTAGTTGTAGAAGTGAATTTACTGCAGTTTTTATATCGCTGATATCTAGCAAATAAAATACAATACTACATAAAAATGGTTGTGCCTAGTATTTCGATTTATGATACGTATGGCCCACTTGAAGTACATTTAATTCAAATCTGGCCCGCCATAGCAAATGAGTTTGACACCCCTGATCTACCTCTTTGAGAGACATAGCTATACTGATTTAACCCCCGATGTAGACAGTGCTAGGCCGATGGAAGAATTTGTCCAGTGACCTAGCTACTGCCTCTCAGGATGGTTGAGTACCTACATATGTAGTGTCTACATTGAAGTGCTACAGCATCGCAGCTGCAGGATTTTAAGTGTGGACATAACCTCAATTTTACGATCTGTAAAATAAGACTAGTCACAATGACATCTGCCTTGAAGAGGATTAATTAGCTCATATAAGGGGACTAATTAGCTAATCTTTGGAATTTGCTAAGTATTATTAATATTATTACTAGCAATACATCATTAAGAGATAATGCACTAAAAATGCAACCAATATAGAGGAGTTTTTGGATACTAGCTTTTTTCTCCTGTAGTTTCTGTAGAGAAACAGTCACTAGGTGCCCATATATGTCCCTTTAAAGAATATGTTTTCCCATTAAATAATATTTCAGACACTGTGAATCTCCTGGATGGTGAGTGGGACAAACAGATTTTTCAACTCCAATGCAACAGTTGTCCCAATAATCAAGAGAAGGAAACAAAGCAGGCAGGTAGTACTCTGGCTGCAGTCTTTTCTATGAAGCCATTGGCTCCCTATCTCACAGGGATGTTGTGAAGATAAATACATTAAAGATTGAGAGGTGCTCAGTTATTACAGTGATGGGAACTAACCAGATAAGTATCCAAAAATAGATAGTGAAGCCAGAGATGTATAACACTTACTCACCCAATGATTTGCTAATAATTCAATCATCTGAAGAGACCTCGGAATTTGAAGATGGACCATGGCCATGCTTAACAGTACACGTTCTGAGTACCCCATTGACTTCAGTGGGACTACTCATGTGAGTAAAATTGAGCATATTGTTTGCAGGATTGAGGCTTAAAACAACAAATTTATTTCACACGGGTTGTCAAACAGCCTACATATTTTTTCAGTTTATGCAATCTTTAAATTCCCTTTCTCCATTTCATCCCATTATTCCTAACCAAAAGGAATGATTTGACTAATCATGTCCTTCCCACCCATGAGTTGTTGCATATACATTGACCTTTCTTAATTTTTCCTTATCAGTTGATCTGTCCTGTCCCCAAATCACTTTTCTTCACTGAACACCTTCCAATTTGTTACAGTTTTCAGTGGTGAGGTGCCTAGAGCATGCAACATTCCAAATACAGTCACACCAGGCTCTATAAAGAGGTTTTGATGCCTCTGTTAACCGTGTTTTGCTGCTCTATCACATTGCAAACTCCTTTCTAATTTGCTATTAATATCATATTGCCTCTTTATAAATCCATGGTACACCCACATATTGAATACTGCGTGCAGATCTGGTTGCCCCATCTCAAAAAAGATATATTGGAATTGGAAAAGGTACAAGAAAGCGCAACTAAAATTATTAGGGGTATGGAAAAGCTTCCATACGAGGATATATTAATAAAACTGGGACTTTTCAGCTTGGAAAAGAGACGGCTAAGGGCAGATATGATAGAGGTCTATAAAATCATGACTGGTGTGGAGAAAATAAATAAGGAAGTGTTATTTACTTCTTCTCATAACACACAAAGTCGGGGTCACCAAATGAAATTAATAGACAACAGGTTTAAATTGAACAAAAGGAAGTATTTCTTTGCACAACACACTGTCAATCTGTAGAACTCCTTCCCAGAGAATGTTGTGAAGGCCAAGACTATAACGGGGCTCAAAAAAGAACTAAAAAGAACTAGATAAGTTCATGGAAGATAGCTCCATCAATGGCTATTAGCCAGCATAGGCAGGGATTGCTGTTTGCCAGAGGTTGGGAAAGGCCGACGGGACAGATCACTTGATGATCACCTGTTCTATTAATTCCCTCTGAAGCATCTAGCATTGGCCACTGTCAGAGGAAAGGATATTGGGCTACATGGACCATTGGTCTGACTCAGTATGGCCGTTCTTATGTCACTCCAGTGGTATGTATCTTTCAGCATTGCTACGTCCTAGTTTTCTTCTTGGCACTAAATATAGATGTTTCACATTATTTCCCCCTTTCTATTTTCGTTAGCATTTTTACCCAGCTGAAATTTATTTCTTCAGTGTCCCTTTATACATTATATCTCTGTCCTATGTGGTGTTAGCAACTTCTCCCATTTTAGTATTCTTAGCAAATTTCATTAGTGTGCTATTCCTTCCCTCTTTTAAGGTCTGATCCAAAGTCCATTATAATTAATAGAAAAACTCCCATTGATTATTGTGGCTTGGATTAGGCCTTTGATCCATTTGACCCCTGTGCTATCCCACTGTACATTGCCCCCTCCAAAATTCAGTGTAATGTCATGTAACATTGCTCTGTGCTTACATTTCTTCTTCCGGTTTTCAGTTTATGTGAAAGTGTTCATTATCCAAGCTGATTTTAGCTATTTTGAGAATAAGACGTCATGAGACACTTTAAATTTGTAACAAATGCTCCACTAAAATCCAGATATGTTACATCCACCACTTCAGTAAAGGTAATTTTGGAAATGCAGGAGCTTTAGATCTGAAAATATTTTCAGTATGAATCTGCAACCTGGGCAGGGATATCTGGAGGCTGCTTAGGTTTCTTTGTAAAAAGAAACCATGGGCTGACAGTTGCACTGCAGCTAATTCAGGATGAGAAGATAAAGACTCCAAAGGAAAAACAGAATTTGTTGAAGGTTATGACAAACTCAATCTGAAGAATGACTGTTGGGGTCCTGTGGATTTTTTATTGCTGATTTTCCTACCCTGGATCAAATGATTCAGGATCCAACTCCATCATTTCTGCTCTTCCCATTGCCTTTATCAGCTTTTCTTAAAATAGCACCCCTGCCTGTGATGGCCAAGAATTGCTATAATTAAGCTGGCTCTGTTTTCTCCAATTCTTCCCCCCCCCACTACTCCCCCCCCCACCTCTACCCCCATCCCCTCACCCCCGTTTTCCTCTCCTCTTCATCTTTTCTTCTGTCTTTATCTTCTCCTCTCCTCTCTGCTCCTTTTATTGTCTCTCTTTCCTCCTTCCTTTTTCCCTTTGTGTGTCTCTTCCCTCTCCTCCAACCTCCTTTTTCTTTGCTATGTAAGTGATGTAAATGAGGCTACTCATGCTTAAAGTTAAACATATACAGTACTTAAAACTTCACTGGATTGAGGACAGAGTGCTTAGCACCTTGTAGAATCAAGCCCTAGTTCTTCAAAACTGCCCCCTGTAATAATCTTTGAGAAGACTGAAGTTTACTGTAAACAGCAGCATTGTAATTTGGCCAGAGAATTTGTTCAGTGTCCTTTTTTGGACTACAGAGTATCTCTGCAGCAGACACTGTGAGCTAGAAAAAATAATGCAATTTGTATTTTTAAAGTAGTGAAACAATTACTGCAAGATAGGTATCACGTAAGCACTGCTCCTGCTAAAAGTGTAACATAGATAACATGAATAAAAAACCAGCAAAAATTTGCAAACAAATTAATATAGAAAAGTTTTGATCCATATTACTGCCTGAGCCGTAGTTCATTTAAATTGATAGAAAGACCTGCATTTACTGCTATTATAATAGCTGTGGGACTCTTTGGCCAACTGACAAAAAAGAGAAGAAAATTGGTCAACAGTAATACTGATATTCAGAAATATTCTTTATGCTGCTCCACTTTCTTTGGATGTATGTTTTCTATTGCTCTTTTGCTCATTTTTATTAATGTTCAACAAATAAGTATCTTCTTCCACATGCACTACTAATTAATAACTCCTCTGTTAAACAATACCATCCACTTTTGTTGTAGAATTTCTTTGAAATACCTGCAGATGTCTAGGGTCTAGTTTTTTGCTACACTAGTGGTCTGCAAAAGGGCACTGATGACTAAAAACTGACATCTCTATATAACTCCCAACCGACTGCCCTACTGAAGGATACAGGCTGTCCTCCTAATGTTATGCTTTACTTAGGATGCTGCTAAATAAAGAAGAAATATTGGATGTAGGAAGCTTCCACGTACTGTACGTTTGTATGTCTTGCAAAATGTAATTTTATTTCATTGGTAGTTCATACTTTGCGGGTTTTTTGCTATAGCTTACTATGCAAATTACAAAGCAGTTTAACAATCGGTAGGCCAATTTTCACAGAAAATGATCTTTAATAGCACTCTGCTAACTCTATTCATATGCAGGTATAGCACAGATCTACATAATGACCAAAATAACTTTTTAAATGTAAGCTAAAGTAAATTTGTTCAAATAAATATCACAACGCCTACCATAATTTCTGTAGTGCAGCATTTTTTATTCATTGTTATGTTGTGGTAATCTTAAGTTTAAGCGGTGTACATCAAATGATGTAAAATAAGCGGTGTACATCAAATGATGAATCAAGCTAATGTAGAATATGAGTTTTGACTGGTGTATTGAGTTCAGAAAACATTTTTCCACAGAATTTGTGTCCAGTTTGTGTCATTGACAATCAATGTAAACTTGAAGCCTATTCTATTCCTAAATTCTGTTTTTTAGCTCATTATTCTGTAGAAAGGTGGGCTGCTACTATTTTTCAGCAACACAACCCATGTTTTTTTTGTTTCCTCGTAACAAAACCGAACTGACTGAAAAAGGTGTTAAATTACAGCCATTTGTAACATTTTCTGTATTACCTGAATCCTTCCAAGAAAGACAAATTGAATACCCTCTTGTTTACTCTGTTTGAGACATTTAGGGAAGATCTAAAATATTAAGGTCTTGCCTGCTTAGTGTAGACAGTCCATAGTCCATGAAGTTCTCATAGCACTTCTTACAGGATCTTTTTGTGGAGTGTCATTGGTCAACATTTCCCCTAATTCCACTGTTGCCTGTTCTTTGTCAACTGGTTACCCCTTTCCCTGAAGAGGTAGCTGTTTCAGTAGTGATGTCTGTATATATTACTTGTGAAGCACTTTGAGATCACTCAGGATGAAAGATACAATGCAAAATTATTAGTAGCAGCAGTAGTAACTAATGTCTGGATTTGGCAGTTTTTCCATTCTATTGTCTCTCACCATTTACATTTAAAAATGATAACTTTGGGAATGAAGCTAAATCACAGAATGGTAATGTGCCGACATGAAGCCATAATGCAAGTCCAGCTATAACTAAAAAGGATCTTTCTTTTTATATTCTCCTTTTCTACTGAGAGAGACCTTTGTGACCGCTCAGATTTGGGTTAAGACTTTTCAGATATAATGTCCCTATGTGACGTTCCTCTCAGCAATCTGGACTGGTATATTGCTGTCACCCCAATCCCTTACTCCTGGAGCCCATCTTACACTTGCTTTGCTATGTGAACCCCCACTCCTGGGTTAGCCCACGAACAGCCTCCTGCAAATAAGCAGCCTTTGCCTTAGTGGATAAATGCTTCTGGCCAGCCACTCATGGGATTATGCAATAGAGTGACCCCAGCAACACCCCCAGTCGCAAATGCAGCCCTAGAAACTTCCATCTTGCAATGGTCAGTGCCGCCCACTGAACCTTGCAAGCTCATTGGTTCATCAATTTATCAAAGGAATTGATATGCACTAGCTGCTTTAGATAAATAAAAAAATAAGTTTATTAAGTACAGAAGGATTTTAAGTGATTATAAATCAGAGGAATATAAGTCATTTGATCAGGATGAAATAAAAGCAAACCACATTCTAAACTAAACTTAACACTTTCAGTAACTTTACAAAGTTAGATAATGCTCACCACAGGCTGGCTGACGTCCTTCAGCCAGGCCCTCCCCCTGTGGATAGTCCTTCAGTTGCTTGATGTTGTTTTGTAGATGGAAGTGGAAGAGAGAGAGAGAGAGAGAGAGAGAGAGAGCAAAATGTCTTCCCTTTTTAACATGTCCCTTCGCCCCTCTCTGGGGCCTCACCACTCCCCCCACCCTTCAGAGTCAGGTAACAAACGTGCCTGGATCCCTCCATGCCCCAAGTCACATGAGCATCTCCTTATTGATGCTTAGGCTAGACCATTGTTCTTAGAAGAGCTGGGTTGTTTTATGCATGCCTTAGTGAGGCACGAAGTACCTCCCTGCTTTTGAAGGGTTTTACTTAGATCTGCCTCAAGCCATGAGACATATATTTGGGAATATTACATAGCAGAGCTTCATAACCATACATATGACATTGCAACAAACATACTGTTATAACAATAATGTTCAGTATGTCATGAGCATTCCAAAAACACCTTACATGACATACTTTGCATTAAACAATACACAATTACACTTCAAGAGTGAATATGAATGATACACAATCACACCATAAGGGTATACATGGAGTGCAGTCTGTCTGGACCCGCTTTTAGAACTGCACAATATGGGCTAACCCCATTGAAATAAATAGGAATTTTACCACTGACCTTCAATAGGTTCAAGATTTCACTGTATGACTTTTCAATTACATTTCCTCCCCCAAAATAGGAGAACCTTCACTTGGTTCCTGTTTTAAATCACAGTGAGCCAGAGAGAGCTATCTTTAGTCACCATCAATAAAAATACATGCATATACTCTGTTGATACCAAATTGTCACTGGCAAGAAGTTTGACAACTTTACAAATTCCCTTAAGGAGATTCAGGAAGTCTCCCATGACACCAAGAAGGCTTGCTTGGTTGTTCTATCATATTCCTGATATATTCAAAGAAATCCAAATTTAGAGTCCACAGGGAGGGACTCTAATAGAAAAGTTATAATTTGGCTTTTAGCCACTTGGAAATGCTAATTTACTCTTAGAATATCTTGAGAGGTGCTCTTTCCATGCATAAAGGAGTTCCATACGTACAAACTCATCAAAGCAAAAAGTATGTTCTAAATGTTTGTTAGTTCTCTAAAAGTTGGTAGTTGTACTAGTTTGACCATTCATAGTTTAAATACTTATTCAGTTTAGAAACAGGACAGAAATCTACGTAAATTCCCAACTTGGGGATAGTATGTTTTAGATGACATAGGCCAAGATTTTCAAAAGTGGAACGTGATTTTTGGTACCTGATTTAAGACATCACAAAGAAGTCTGATTTCCAGAGAGTGGATGGTCAGTGCTTTTTGAAAATCAGGTCCATTTACAGCACATGAAATTGGGTACCCAAGAATGAAGGCACCCAAAGATATTCATCACTTTTATAATCTTGAACCTCGTCTAATTAAAAAGAACCTTATAAGACTTTTGTCGCATGGATTTTGTTACATTATGAATATATAAAGAAACATGACACCACAATGCTCTTAAGATGTTAAACATATTCTGTCCGAGGGGTGTATGTATGGGTAGGAAGCAGGGGGGCACCTTCAGATCTTGGTCAGAGCCCCTCCTGATAAAGGTTTTGTATGAAGGTTACCATCTCCCAGCTGAGGAGGAATTAATGAGACTTCCTTCAGAGTTTGCTAAGGCCAGTTTGCCATAGAAGACACTCTTGAGTAACTGAGCAACACAAAGTACCCCCATTTCCATATGGCTTCACATTCTGTCTCTGCAGCATCCCAAGACTCTGTTGGCATGGAGAATAAAAGACCAAGGTCTAGAATTTAAACATAGCAGTGTAGAGTGTTGCTACTGGACACTTTGTGATTTATGTGGATACCAGTGAGACACGATATGCCCGATTTGCAGATTAATAAGGTTTAATGAGCAAGGTTTTCTATAAATATACTAGTTAAATACAAAGCCTAAAACTAACTACAATATATCATACACACTAAGCCTGGAGAGCTAAGCAGTTACTCAGAAGGCTGTATACAGGAATGACTTTCTTTAGGAGCTCCGCCAGGGAGTCAGTGCATCCTCCTGTGGAGGCAGGTGTTGATGGAGCGCGCCCCTTTGTCTAAATAGTGACTTCTTATACCCTTCCATAAACAACCTTCACCTTATTATCTCTCTACTCATTATCATATATGCTAATTACCTACATTGGGTTTTCACCCTTAACTATGTTCCATTGTCACCATGATAATTGGGGTCATCAAAACAACATCTGGTGATAGTAGGGGCAGTGTAAAAGTATGTCTCTTGGCAATGAAACAGTGTACCCCCAGACGTTCAAGGGTAACTTGTTGTTCCCATCACCGTTATCTATGTGCAGCTGCAAGAATACATGTTGTGTATTTTGTCTTGATATGTGCCCTGGTATGCAGAAACTGAGACATCTACAAGGTTACTCAGTAGTCCTATTCATCTCTGCCAACCGGAAGATGTCATGCTACAGGGGTCAGAATAGCCAAGCAAGCAACTGAAGCTATGGTAGGCCTGTAGGACAGTGGTCAAGCAACTCAAATTATATTGGGCCTCCAACATAGAGGACTAACACTTGGTTGTGTGCTTGTGGACTATTTTTAAAAGTTGGATTAAACCCATTTCCTATAGGCAAGAGAGTTATGTTTGTCTCATGCTACATCTGGCCCAAATAGGCTAGATAGTGATTATCTCCTAGCACTTGGTCAAGATGCCATACCTTTTTGATATTTATCTCCCTCTTTCTTAGACAAATACATCTCTCTTTTGCTGATGCTAAGACCTATATATCTCTGCTGAATGACCACCAGAGATACATCTATGCATTAGAAAAGTTCTTCAGACAGAAATTCAGACGATACCTCCATCACCTTCATGGAGCGAGATAAATTAGGATATGCCAAACTAGGATGCCCTAGAAGAGCAGTGTATGGCACTGCCATCCAATCACAGAGCTAGCTTAAAGGTTAAGCTATATTCTCAAATTTAAAAAAAGAGGGAAAGGAAGTGCATTGTGATGTTTTATTGGAAAAATGTCAAAAGGCATTAGCACCTCGTTGAAATACATGAAAGGCAGCAGCATTAACTCTGCTATGTATTTTGAAGCATTTCACCATTTAACTTGGGGAGGTAAAGTATGTAGTGTGCTTTAAGGTCATTTCACTTATTCATAAGGATACCTAATAGAAAAATAAAGTAGTGGGATTTGTTTTCCCTTACACAAATAATCTTCTTAAAAATATATTTCATCTCCATAAATATTTCTCTGATAGGAAATATTTCCTGTTCTGTGCCCCCCAAAATTATTTGTGCATGAAGCCAAGAATGGGCAAGATTTGGTTCTGGACTAGTAACTGCTTTTCTAGACATAAACGTGTGACTTTAAAATTCACTATCTCACGTTTCTGCAGGGCTAAAAATGAATTATCTCCTTGAAAAGCGATTATCCACCTTTTTCTCAAAGGGACACACAATGCTTACATTTAGATTTTGAAGAGACCCAAGATAATGGATTTTAAAGTCATGGCATTTGCACATCTAGAAGAGCTATTTTAGGTCATGATGGACTTGTTTTACCTTTTATTAGTTATTTTTCTCTTCCTTTTGCTCTGTACAGATAGACTCATGGGAACAAGGCACATGATTTTACAAGTTTAGGGATACAATAAATAGTCCCAATAAATTTTTACCTGTTGTATACCTGTAGCATATGCAAAATACATGGTTCTGTAGGGTGGTCAAAGACTTTATTGGCACTTGTTTGGGATGATCTGCATATTTTATTAGTGCTGATCTGACCATCCTAAAGTCATGTTAATATAACCTTCCTACTATGCCAACATGTATTCCATCTATATCTACAGTTTATAAAATATATATGTATACACACACACACACATATTGCCTGACTTCATTAGAGCAGGAGTTGGTAGTGAACCTTATATTTATGTTGATAACGCTTACTATTAGAATTCATTCAACATTTTCTTTCAGAAACTCTCATACTTCCATCATCTGCAATGGGCCTTTGATATTCATCAAGGGGAATCACCTTAGGCTACAGACATGTCACTTCTTTTCTTTTTGTTTCCTCATGGAATTTCAGCCAAGTCTGAATGAGATATACAGTGTTTCAAATTGTGATTTCCTTTCTTTCATTTAAGAGCCTCTGGAAATTTTTGGCAGCCTGCCAAAATCACTCTGTTCTGAGGCTGGGTTCATGCAGTCGTTTACGTTACATTGGGCACAGCAAGGAAACGAGAAAGCCAGGTCAGACTCCCCTCCCTGTAACCTCCAGGACCAAGTGGCACATTTTCTCTTCCTCACCCATACATGGGGCACTACAAGGAAAAGAAGCTCCCCCAACTTCAGAGCAGAGAGAGTTAGAGATTTGGGCCAGGCTCCCCTCAGACAAGCCCTGACACCAATACCCACCCCTGCACACTATCTGAGGCAACACATAGAGCAATAGCTCCCCAACTACTGGGATGAAGGAAAGAGAGAACCAAGCTGGAATTCCTGACCATAGTCCTGACCAAACACCTGGACCCAGCAAACCAGCCCCTCTCTTGGAAAAGAGATTTCTCTTCCTGCCAGTTAATATTAGTCCTGTATGTTTAGTGCTAGATGTAGATGTCTGTGCTGCAGTGTTGAAGGCTCAGGGTTAAAACAACTGAGCTGATTCATGAATGGGAAGAGGGTTGATACTTACACATACAAAAATTTGTTTTTATCTTTCTCTTTAAAAAAAATTACATCTCAGAGTAGGGTAAGGGTTGTTTTGTTTTTAATGTAAATTTGGATGGTGAAAGGGATCAGAAATGTAAACTGTAAATGAGGAATGGAAATCATCCCAGAGGATATTATGCTACTTTTACAGGGGCAACTGCAGGTGTACCACAGAAATGTAAAAGTTTGATACATAGAAAAATCTCCACTTCCATACAGTGCATGAAACTGATCTAGTGAAATAATTACTGGTAATTAGCAAATCAACAAAGGGAAAATGTATTGTAGATGGCATTGCCTTTTATAATTATCCACTGGAAGCATTAATGACCTCTTTAAAAGGATTTCCTTTGTAAATCCCTCAAGGGAATGTCACCAGAGAGTTTAAAGTTGGTAGCCCACTTATCTTGCTCCTTGCAGAACATTTCTGCATAAAACCAAAGAAATAACACTGACATCTGCCCTGTGCTTTATTTTTTTGTTAAAAGTTTAGTTCTTCTTTGAATGATGGTCCCTCTATGTATTCCACTCAATGTGCACATGAGCACCATGTGCTGGAGATCAGATGATTTTTCTCTAGCAGTGTCAGTTGGTCTGTGCCTGCATCCCCTCCTCCTCATGCTCCAAGCTGAGGGCACTAGTATTAGTGGCACCACCTATTGGTATAGAGGCCTCTTTCTCCTCCATCTAACAGTGTGGTATTTGGATGGACAATGGACCTGGAAAAGTCATTCTCAGAGGCAATACAATCCATCCTTAGCAATCGTAGGAAAGATTCCACAAGAAAACGCTACACAGCAAAATTGAAAAGATTCTCTATATAGTGTCAGCCTAGTCGACTACTTCCAGGGGGTGCTGAGATCCCTAGTATTCTTGATTACCTTGTCTTTCTGAAATGTCAGGATTGTCTCTCAGCTCCTTGTAAGGTGCCCTTGCCAGCCATTAGCGTCTTCTGTTTCCTTTGCCAAAGCAAAGCAAGCATGAGAGGAGAAGTTATCTTCTCAGAGAGACTGCCCAATAAGCTGCATCCTGCTGTTTGAGCTTATGGTGACCCTTCCTCCTCAAGATATGAGGACCTACTTGACTAGAGCCCAAGTTATATCAGCAGCTTCACTTTGAGATGTGCCTGTCCTAGAGAGTTGCAGAATGGCAATGTGAGGCTCCATCCATATCTTTGTGAGACATATGTCTTGGTTCAGGCTTCAGCAGACACATCTTTTGGGAGAGCAATCCTCTAACCTATCATACAGCATAGTTCCTCACACCCTTATCCTCAATGAACATTGTTTGAGAGTCACCTTGAGTAGAATGCAAGTAGGGACCATGACTCAAAAAAGGAAGAAAAGTTACTTCCCCTGTACAGTAACTGCGGTTCTTCGAGATGTGCAGTCCCTATCTGTATTTCATTGCCTGTCCTTCTTCCCTTGTGTGATGGAGCCTTATCCGAGTGCTATTTCTAGTAGTAAGGGAACTGGAGAGGTGGTTGGTGCACACCTACTCTTATGCCCTGGTTTGGCACCCAGGAAGAGAGGGGTGCAGGTGTGGACCAACTGACATGGCTAGCAAAAATCTGTCAGTCTCAGGCCCCTTGGAGCGCAGCTACACCTCGAGTGGAATACAGATAGGGGGCACACATCTCCCTCTATTCACTGAACAAGGTAGGGAACCTTTTTCTTCTTTCTATTTAAAAGAAGTCTGATCTCAGTTTAATCTTCATAGAATTTTTTAAATAATGTTTCTCTTCTTCTTTCTTCTTTTTTGTCTTTTGTGTACTGTTTAGTAACCTCATGAGAGCTTAATATGCTTTCATTGAGTTACTGTGAACCAATCTAGTATTAGAATTCTGCATCAGATCAATCCTTCAGAACACTGGCTTAACTCCTATTAAATACATTCATTTTTAAACTTTTACATACATATATCATATATCTTTATTCTTTCTCACTCCTTTATTTCCATTGAAAGAAATATCTGCTATTTGAACCTAATCCTATGAGGTGTAAGCAACCTCGACTCTCACTGGGAGTCGAAGGCACTTAGCTCACCCTCCCTTCCTCCCAGGATCAGCCAATAGTTCCATTCTTTTGGAGACGAACTTTATTTACCAAAGAACTTTCTAACTTTGGATAGTAGGTCTCAGAATTGTAGAAGATATTTCCACCACCTGTGTAATCATCATGTGATGCTTTACTAGTCCGAAATCTACAGCTTTACCACTTAGGTCTTCACTTGAGAGGCAAGATCCTACAGCCACCATTGAAGTCACTACGGGGAGTTCTTCAAATGAAGCAGCTACATGACTGGACTCTTGAGTAGCTGGTAGTGTGACACACTTTTAGTGAACTGTCAAACTGACTAATAACATAAGCATGTCTAATCAAATGTCTACTGATAATTTACAGTATATATTTAGTTTAGTTCAACTCAGACACAATATCTGGTTTTCTGTGGAATCTTCCTTATTTACTCAGTTTTACAGCTGAGTTGACCAAGGCAATAGCAAATCAAATGGTTTGCCTGAGGTCACCTAGTTAATGTTCTGAATCTGAACCTAGGACCTTATTGATGTTCATCTTCCCACAGCTTTACTATCACCATTAATCAACTCAGCCTTCTTCAAACTAAAATTTAAATACCCATGTAGTACCTTCAGCTGTAGGAGCCACTTGATTAAAATACACGTGTAAGAATTTATTCAGATTAAAATGAAAACTACTTATTCATTTCCGGAAGAGAAAAATACAGGAGGGTACTCATTAGTCCCTGTTGATAGAGAACTCTCCTTCCCACTAAGAAAAATGTTTAGACAATTCACTACTGTGTGCTTCATTTCATTCACATAAAGCTTGAATAATCAGGCCAAGGCATGGGGAAGTAGCACAGCCCATCCATTGTCCTTACTTTGGCCTATGTATTCCTGGACATAAATGATTGACACAGGCCAGAACCTAAGATTGTTATTCCCCTCTAATGGTATGTAAATAGTTTCTGGTTTTCACTGATAATGAACCCAGTTAGCAAACAATTTCTCTTCATCAATTAATGGAAGTATAAATACAAGCAAGCTATTGTGGCTGTATGTTATTTATTAATTTTAAAATTAATGTAAATGTATATGCAGATTTAGGGGTTGTGGCCTTGAGAGCCTTGGGAAGTTCCAGATGAGACCCATTGAGTCCTATCAAGTTGCCTACATGGCCCTCAATCTCTCAGAGTTTTAGGCAACCTGCAATAGATTACTGAGAGAGACATCATTATTCTAAAATGGCCTTGATAGTCTGGGATATGCCATGTCTCTCAATAAGTCATCATTACACTCAGTGGACAGCACTTAGCTATCAATCCTTTGGTTTAAATGGGAGGGAGCAGCTAGCAACCAGGTATCTGTGGAGAGATATCAGCTTTTATAATCCCTTGCTCTGAATTAACTCAGACATAACCTTCACTGATTTCTGTAAAAGCCACCTAGACATCTATCGGATATAATGGTGATGAGTTCAAATGCCTATACAGATCTGTTCTGCATGTTTTGGGAGGAGAGATGAGTGCTAGGGTATTGTTTTTTTCCCCATTCTGTGACATTCAGCTGGTTGATTTTTTTTTCTTTTTATTTGGGTACGGTTGATCCAGCTGTTGTAATTTTTAAGAATTGTGTATAATTGTATATTTTAAATTATGTCCCAACAAAGTTAGTGTTTTAAGGATAGGTGCATTTTCTTAAAATATAAATAACTGAAACAAAACTCATTTATTTACATGTGGTGGCAAGCTATCAGATATAATACATTCCATTGAGCATAAGACATATCTGGCCTTTTTCTTCATTTTCTCTGCTGTGGTGATAGTTAACTAGGTCATTTTTTTCTGTGTGTAGATGAGGTCTTGTCTGAAAACTTTTTGGACTACAAGAACCGTGGGGTCAATGGCTCTCACCGTGGTCAGATTATCTGGAAGATTGATGCCAGCTCTTACTTTGTAGAGCGTAAGTACTTTTCCACTACTATTATAGTGCAATTCAATGAATGGAGAAAGAACAGAGCTGTTTTAGGTTCTGCAGATGGTCATATGTTCTTCAGGAAGTTTCAAGCATGTAACATAAATACATTAGGATGATCTAAAATGCTTTATGGAGTGGTGAACCACAGTGCCAACAAGGTCATGAATACTGTAGATATTGACTAACTCAGACTATTTTCATGCTAATATAATTAAGTATTAAAGTCCACTTGGAATCATATAGTATGAGTTCTATCATCAGTTTGGACTTACATCAATAACAAATTAGTGGGCCTAATTTTAAAGTCTTTAATCAGTCCTCATTCAAGAAAAAACTCATATTGACTTTATGAATTAACTGGAGAACTTTGAGTTGCTCACTGCCTCCAAACTATGACAAATTCAGAGGTGAGACTAAGGCGAAGTCCAGTTCTGATCTTCACTTTTGCTAGTTTTATACTGACTTCAGTGTAACTACATTGACTTCAGTGGAATTACTTCTGATTTACACCTGTGCAATTGAGATCTGAATCTGGCCCAGGGAATCTAAAATAATGTAGCAACACTGTTTTCAAGTCCCCTGAGCATGTAAGTCACACAAACTTTAGACTTCCTTACATCTTAATAGAGTACTGTAGATATAAGGGAGTCTAAATTAGCATAAGGGAGTTTCAGGACTTGAACTGTTTGGCCAAATTCAGATATGATATGCATGGATGTGTAAGTAAGAGCGTGTCAATCTAAGGTTGATTGAATTTAAGGTAGTCTAAGGGAATCTTAGACTAAGGTGGTATGATTCACATATGGAGAGGGTCGGAAGAAGTATGTAAGTTAGCCATTTTAGACTCATTCCTGAATTTGACCTAAGTATCTAGCACCAGCAGGAATTCTGCCACCTGCAGGTGTTCTGCTGGTATTCATAGTGTTACAGGTGGGTTGATCAGAGTTATTTTGCAAATGTGAGGCTGCAGGTCATGTTCTGTAGTGTCAAGTGGTAAGTTGACCAGCAGATGGATGTTTCAAAGAATTAAAACATAAGAACATAATAACGGCTATACTGGGTCAGACCAATGGTCCATCTAGCCCAGTATCCTGTCTTCCTACAGTGGTCAATGCCAGGTGCTTCAGAGGGAATGTACAGAACAGGTAATCATCAAGTGATCCATCCCATTGCACATACCCAGCGTCTGGCAAACAGCAATCCCTGCCTATCTTGGCTTAACAATCATTGATGAACCTATCCTCCATGAATTTATCTAGTTCGTTTTTTAACCTTGTTATAGTCTTGCCCTTCACAACGTCCTCTGGTACGGAGTCCCACAGGTTGACTGTGTGTTGTGTGAAAAAATACTTCCTTTTGCTCATTTTAAACATTCTATCTATTAATTTCATTTGGCGACCCTTAGTTCCTGTGTTATGAGAAGAAGCAAATAACACTTCCTTATTTACTTTCTCCACACCAGTCATGATTTCATAGACCTCTATCATGTTCCCCCTTACTCATCTCTTTTCTAAGCTGAAAAGTCCCAGTTTTATTAATCTCTTCTCATATGGAAGCTTTTCCATACCCCTAATCATTTTAGTTGCCCTTTTCTGTACCTTTTCTAATCATTACATCTTTTTTGAGATGGGGTGACCTGATCTGCATGTAGTATTCAAGATGTGGGTGTAATCTTGATTTATAAGGAGGCAATACAATTTGTCACGATGGTCATAAGAAACACTAATAGAGGGATTTAGTGCTTAAAGTTATGGGTATTGTAGACATATTTGTAGAAGTGTACAGGAAAGGAGGGTGGAGGAAGAAATGGAAACCATTTTTCACAGAAATTACACTACTCTGCACCTTTACCAAGTTCTCCAGATTTCAATTATTTCATCTATTTTTATATTGTTTAATCTGTGCTTCCCTGGTATTCTCAGTATCATCTACTTAGTCTGAGTTACCAAAGGCTAAATGTACAGATAATTTTTAAATTTCACTAAAAGCAATAGAATTATTACTGTGCTATGTTTCTATGACACCACAGAATAGCTCTCTCTCATTCAGTGGTACAAGCTTCAGTACTCTTAGGGCAGTCATTTAACATATACTCTGCTTTTGTTTAATACAACTGAGAGAATCTTTACGTTGGGGGAGGGAGGGGGGCGTAGGAAGAAGTGTAAATCATAGTAATCAGAATGGATACAGAATCATTTTTAAACAGGCTACTATCATGCTCATAGATATTCTCCTGTGTCATTCCATTTGATGGGCAAAATAAAAAAACAAACCACAAAAACACATCATATCAGTGCTAGTAACAGAAAAAAGATTTAGCTTTTTTTTTTTCTTTTTTTTTTTTAATTTAGTAAAAAACTTCAGATTAACTGCACAGAGATACAGCGTGCAGCAATTTAGAGAAATCAGCAGTCTCTTTCCATGACTGCTTAGTTCAGGCCAGGACAGAGAGATCCTGTTTAGCATCACTACCATAACACGAACCGGTTGTGTCAGTTTAGGACCGTAAAAGCACTACAGGGTCAAGTCTTTGTCTTGTGGTTTCAACGATCCCTTTTGTATTCATTACAACCAATTATTAGTTATTATTACTTTCATTTGTAATAGCACAGAAAGGCCCCAGGTGAGATCAGGAGCCCATTGTGCTATATGCTGTACAGACACATGGTAAAAGACAGACCCTGCTCTGAACTGTTCAAGTCTAAATAGACAAATCATGGGATGGGAGTGAACAAGTTCCCCCATTACAGATAGGGAACTGAGGCACAGAGAGTTTGCCATTTATTCAAGATCACAGAGGGAAATCTGTGGCAGAACCAAGAATTTAATTTAGAGCTCCTGAGTCCCAATCCACCACCTTAACCTTCTTTTCAACCAGTTTTGTCTCTTTTCTACCCGCAGGGACAGTACAATAATCAATTAGCTTCTTTATTACCTTTTTGTTATCTCTAATTCTCTGTTTCTATTCCAGTATATTACTTATAACTATGTGTGGTTAATTCTGTACAGTTATCTGAGTGCATTCATATTACACACACACACACACTCTAACATTACTCAATACTATGGCCACCTGAGGTTTATATTTATTCACCCCTAAAAAAATATTAATTAAGTTTCCTAAATAAATTTGTGTCTTTACTCTTTATATGGATCACAAACTTACAGTGTTGAAAGATAGATATGCAATTGGTGTGAGCCTTAGAGAGTTTGCTTCCAAATTACAGCACTAGTGCAAGACAAAACTGAATTCATGTCCTGCTATACTCAGTCAATAAAAAGCATTAATGGCTGCATAGGCATTATCACACTACAGCCGGTTTTGCATTTCTGCAGCAGACTGGAAATTTGATTTTTATGGCATCCGGTGATAAACAGTAACTGACCACAGTAAATACGAAATGCCTGTTCTTGGAGGTTTTGTGTGCCACTAGGGAAGCATACTTTCTCTGTGTTGGGGCTTGGAGGGCACTGCAGTGAAATAACCAGCCTATAATGAGTTTTCCAGGAAAGCAAGCAAGCTTTACTTCATTAGAATTTCTGGCACAATTTTAAGCCTATGCAGCAATACTGAGTGTGAGAGACCATTTGTTCGAGGTGTGACACTGCATCTTCTCATAAACAGTGCATTAAGTTAGCACATCCCTAAAATGGGGGGAACTTTGACACAGTTCAAATAACACTGTCTTTAGCATAATAGCTGAATGTGCAGTTGTCTTGTTTATCACTACAGGTTTAGTAATGACAAAGGCAGGAGACACAATTTGCAAATTTCAGAAATAACAGTTTTTTGTACCACTGTTGAGCATGGGGAAACAACAGAAGACTTACAGTCTGAATTCATGCAACTGAAGAAGTCAGAGGTCTGAGGCAACATGATGCATCTGCCAGAGAGACTGGAGCATTGTAGCCTAGTACGTAGTTAATGTTTAGTACAAATTCCTTTGTTTTTGGAACGTAAGCATAAATGTTCCAAAAATCAATGTACTGAAATGTCCCAACCAAGTGCATTTATTGGAGGCCCTTCTGAAAGTATTCCTGTTATAACTTTAGGAAGTTGCATTAAAGGATATTGTCAAAGTGCAGATAATTAAAGTATGATGGTGCACAAGGACTTTCCAAATAAATGAGGGAAGACTGCACTGTCAAAAATTTTTTAAAAAAGCTTTAGTGCTGCCAGATCTTTTATACAGCAGCAGTCCCTCTCACTCTCTGATTGGAGCTGGCCACACTGGCTCTGCCCCCTAAAAAGAACACTCAGTTTCATTTTCAAGTCCCTACCTTCTCTCAAACCACACCCACATGCAACTCAGCTAGATGTAGGGGAGAAGCTCATGACAATATTATTTTCCTTATTTTTGTGCCAGTCAT
The DNA here is from genome assembly GCF_026122565.2 of Emydura macquarii macquarii. Lineage (NCBI taxonomy): Eukaryota > Metazoa > Chordata > Testudines > Chelidae > Emydura > Emydura macquarii. Next base: position 7,851,939 of record NW_027131400.1, on the reverse strand, counting down.
AGAGTTCAAGGCCAGAAGGGACCACCAGATCATTTAGTCTGACCTCCTGTGTATCGCAGGCTTCCAACACCACCCAGCACTTGCTACTAAACCCAACAATCAAAATTAGACCAAAGTAATGCAGCCCACAAGAGACTAAACTAGTATGCGTCACAGGCAGTAGGAGGGATTGAGGTGTCCCAAGGCCTGAGGCCCTCTGCCTCCACAATGGCAGAGAATTGATTAAGTGAAAGATACCCCGCCAAATGACCCGCTCCCCATGTTACAGAGGCAGATGAAAAAAAACCACCCAAGATCACTTCCAATCTGATCTGGGGTAAAATTCCTTTCCAACCCCATATATGGTGATCACTTAGACCCTGAGCATTTGTGCCAAGCAAGCACCTGAAAGAGAAAATGCTCGCTGCCCTCTGTCCCGCCCCGTGTCCCATCTCTAACTGTCACCATCTCTGATGTTTCAGAGGAAGGAGCAGGAAACCTCACAAAAACAATACACTGAGGGGGAAAAAAATCCCTTTCTGACTTCTGCGGGTGAAGCTCTGAAGCATAAGATTTTAAGAACATTGGACATAAACTAGAAGGGACACCTCTCCCCCACCTCCCCCCCCGCTCCCCCCGGGGTTCCCAGCCCTACTACAACCATCACAAGTAACCCCATCATACAATCCCCTCATAAATTTGTCCAGTTCCCTCTTAAAACTATTAAGATGTTTGCTCTCACAATTCCTAGTGGGAGGCTGTTACAAAACTTCACTCCTCTGATGGTTAGAAACCTTCTAATTACTACCCTGAATTTGTTTGCAGCCAATTTATACCCATTCGTTATTGTGTCAACATTGTCCTTTAGTTTAATTAGCTCTTTAAAACCTCCTGGTGTTTATCCCCCTGATGTATTTATAGAGAGCATTCATATGTCCCCTCAGTCTTCATTTTGCTCGGCTAAACAAGCCAAGCTCTTCCAGTCTCTTCTCATAAGATAGGCCCTCTATTCCCCTGATCCATCCTAGTAGTACTTCTCTGCATATGTTCCAGTTTAAATTCATCTTTTTTGAACGTGGGTTGTACAAGATGCAGAATGCCATCACTTCCCCTGGGCTTTAGTGGGAGTTCAGGGTAGAGCTGGTTAGGAATCTTTTTCCCTCCGATGGAAAATTTTCACAAAAATTTAATTTAATTTAATTTAACCTCTTGATGCATGTAGCACAGATTGAAGTACAGGCTCTAAATATTGGCAATGGGGACTTCAGGGATAGGTTTAAAGGCCAAACTGAAATGTTTTAAAGAGAAATTAAGGCCTGATCCAAAGCCCATTGATATCATCAAGAGTCTATCTTTCTCCTGACTTCAATGGGCTTTTATTCAGCCCCAAAGAGAATACAGTTTAATGTCGTAAACAATTTATCCAAAACAAAGTGTAGCCTTAATAGTGAAATCAATGGGAGCTTGGGGTGCTTAGTACCTCTAAAACTCAAGCAAACAATAAATACTTTTTAAAAGTAGAGATGGGCTCATAGCCAAGACCCTAGATTTAATTACTGTGAACTTTGGGAAAGTTTGGATACTGTCTGAACCTGGATCTAAACTTGGATTTAAACTTGATCCACAGGCCTATGATTATATTTATTTACCTTCTAGGAGCTGAGCTTAGATTTCTGTGTTTCTTCTTTTGTGACAGTTGGTATCACAGGGGCCTAGAGAGAAACAGGGAGCTACATTTGTTACCGTGCTCTAAGTGTTCGAAGTGTCATCAATTCTTGCTAGGGAAGATCCTTAAATTCTAACCTAGGAAGGTAAATAGAGGAGGAAATAATTTTAAAATATTTTGCTTTTACAAGTATTTATTTGTAATTTTTATCAGGGGCAAATTCTAATCCCGCTGAAACCAGTGCCAGATTTACATGGGGCCAGGATTTGGCCGTTAGTGATTTTGGATCTTAAGCAGGTTTTTGTATTTATTTATTTATTTGTGTATTTAATTTTGTATTATAGAAGCACCTAAAGGCTAGAAATGATAACAGGACCCCATTGTGCTCGGACAAAGGGTAGAAGGGGAGACAGGTACAGACAGGTGATGTGACTTGCCCAGGGTCATGCAGCAGGTCAATGGCAGAATTCGAAATAGAATCCATGTCTCCTAACTCATAGGACTCCAGTGTCCTATCCACTATTTTAAAATCATTTCAGTCCACCCGCAGAACCAAGTGTGGATATTCATCAAAAGTTGTATGATTTCAAGTGTTCACAGTATAAATGGGTGTTATTGCACCTGTTCTTTATCTTTCCCTTTCACTTCTTAAAGAACAGTGTTTTTGACAGCTGTACTGATTCCTACAGCTGGAGTGGGGAGAAGGTTTGCGTGGCTGTGCCTTCATCAGATCGTACAAATGTCAGAAAAGGTTTTCCACTCATTTCTATGAGGCTTTTATTTTAAGCAAACTGTGGGCAGAGGAGTAGATCTGGAAGCATTTGTGCACAATGAAAGCACATTGATAGGCCAATTGTATCTTCTTCCTTCCAGACACCAGTTCAAGAAGTAGGGCTTGAAGTCGGCTTCCCTCCCAATCCTCTGGGAATCCTGTGCTGGTCCGACCCTCGCCCAGCTGCTTCTCTCCCTCTGAAAAAAATAACACAACACTGAGCTGTTCTCTGCCTCCCTCCCATTTGTTGCTGCCACTCTCTTGGTCCCTTCTGCACCTTTCTTCCTTGTATGATTCACTACAACAGTCAATTTCTTGCTACTGTCCAAGCCCCAACTTTGGATAGTGAGGTTTGGGTTGGCAGCAAGACACTGTGACTGGTTTGGGGTGCTCGCTAGAGGCTTTTTTGGGCACGAGGAAGGAGAATTAGTGAGGGGGTCACTCATTCCAGCTAGGAGCTCTGCATATCTCAAACTTTGGGGTTAATGCTCATGGCCTAACTTCCACTGCAAGATGCAGATGTTGCTTCTGCGGCAGCCTGTGGTGCTTGATCCACCATTGGGTGCAGCAGGTGGCTCTGGAGGTGACCTAAAAGAGATGAACATCACCCACAACCACTGGAATCCTCCAAGAGTGTCTGCTAGAGTCCTCATCCCCTTGTATTAGAATTTGTGAGCAGTTGTAAGTGGTCTGCGCCCATCCTCTCCTTCAGATGCTCTTGAGATCTTGAGGTGGGGCCTGAATGACCTGATTCTCCACCTAAGTCTTCTGGAGACTCAAATTCACTTTTGGTTGTCCATTTACCCCAGAAAATGGAAGGATTTAGGGCAGTCACAATGGCTCAATGCCACGCTTAGGAGGTTGATTCAGCTGTGAGCTGGGCACTTGCTGAAGTTCATATAGACTAGAGTGAGTCTATGACAATGTGAGTGGTACATGCTCCATATGGATATTTAGGATTCTTACTATAGGCACTCAAGTTTTAAAATGTTGATCTCTACATGCATATCTATTTTGCGAAGACGTGCTTACCAAGCCATACTAGTGATATCTTAATAGTGAAAACTGATACACTATGTACCAGTTTTTGATTGAGAACTCTGCTGTGCAAGAGATGCATTTTTACTGTGGCTTCAGCAATCAGGTTTTCAGAGCAACTCATATTCTTGTTCAGAGTCTGCAATAGTTGTATAGAAACAAGAATTGGTTCTTGACATCCAAACTATGCTGGTAGTGTGGCTAATGCTGTATTTTCTCATATATTTTAAAAGTTAACTGTTCCTTGAAAAGTCTGTATATAAATGCTTATGAATTGGAGTTTTTTATTTTAGTATTCCGCACAGTGAATGGTGAAGTCACATATTAATTTGTTTTAATGGATCAGGAAAACAAGGTAACTCAGTTGATATTGTTTTGCAAATGATCACATTTCTGCTATCAGAGCTTCCACTGTGGTTTGTGTGTTAACCTTTGCCATTGTTAACTAAAATCTGGTGGAAATTCTCGTTTGGCCTGTGCTATCCAGTGCTTTGTTGGAATGTACTCCAGAAGATACAGCCTCTCCCTCTGTTTCACTGAACAAGGAGCCCATAGTCTGCCCTTGGATACTCCCATTGGGCCTATTTCTGAAGCAGCTGAAAGCAAACAATTCCCACTGAAATTAGTGAGAACTGCTGGCATGCAGCAGCTGCAGAATCAAGCCCATTGACTTCATTGTGCATCCAGGTGCAGTGCATCCAGGTGCAGAATTTGGCCCAAGTGGTTTTAACTATGTAGAAAAAATATGAAAAGGCATATGATACAAACACAAGGGGAATAGGAAGATGCTGTGAGTGACTGGAGTGATATCCGCACATTTATAGCAAGGTCATTTTTGCTCTGAAAGGCGATTGGGATACCAGCTCTCGTTTCAGTAGTTTTATTAATAATTAAATACAATGAAAAGTGCTGTATTTAAAAAAAAAAAAAAAAAAAAGGGGGACCTGACTTCAACTCATGAATGTAAAATAATCCAGAGGAAAGGTTGCCTTGCCTGTCTCCGTACGCCACATCATACCAATGCACTGCTGCTGGATATGGGGGTTGATCTGGGTGGCTCAGAACAGTGGGTTGTCCTACATCCCAGATGTAACAAGAGATCAAACCCTAACAGGCCTCTTTAAGGACAGATAACTGGAGATCACTCTCATTTCAACGTTTAAGATAACATTAGTACAAACGATTTGTCACGTTAAATTTTGGTGTTTTATTGTGTTTCTCTTTTACAAAATCCTGTGAAAAGTTGCCATTAAAGTAATATGTCAAGGCATGACATGTAGTGTAAGTTATTGAGCAATATGCAAATGTTGCATTAATATGCAGACTACAAACTTGATTCCTGTTTACACTAAGGCGCTTTTACACTACTCTTTAAAGTAAATCATTTATGCCCATTTCCAGGCTCTTTTTACATTGTTGGAGCAATGTAAAGGGGGTCTTAGTGTTAATGAGGATAGGCTCCATCACTTAATTATTACAGAAACTTAGTAACATTCTAGGACTGTTGGGTTCTAGTCCTGGCTCTCTCATTGGCTGTGTGATCTTGGGTAAAGCAATTCATCTCTCTGTGCCTCAGTTTACCTGTCTATAAACTAGGTATAATAATACTTATCCACCTCCTGTGTGGTGCTCTGAGGATTAATTTGTTAGGACCAGATGCTGCAGTAAGTACCCAGACAAAATACAATTTGACTTCCCTGAGAGTTTGGCCTGAATGAAGAAGACAGGATTGGGTCTGCAAGTAGGTGGTGTACCCATTCAGTTCCAAATAAAGTGCACATATGCTGTGTAAGGACACACTCACCCCCTTGCTTAATATTGGTATAGTCCCATAAGAGTCTCAGAGGAAAGGTTCTTTATACATGCAAAACTTTCAAACCTCCTATCGTTCACCCATCCCCATTAGAAACTATAATTCCCTCTCAAATCTTTTTGCCAGAGCCTTTTTATAAAAAATAAGCAATTTTAAAATAGATCATTTTGATGTGCTTGTTTCTTAATTAAATTGCCCTAATGATGCTTCTGTCCACTCTTCATCTTTCATTTATATTATCTATCCTGATTTCATGAAGTTCTCTCCTCTGAAATGATCTCCTGCCTGCAAATCTTCTGACTCTTTAATGTCAAGAGCTGCAACCTCAGTGAGTCGTCTAAATTTAAACTGCAGTGTTCCCTGCTAATCCTTCCATCTCCCTTGCTGGTAGGTGCTAGCTGACATATATGTGCTTGTTTCAGAAGATGATAAGTGGTGTAGTGAGATGACATGTATCTTTGCTTGTCTGGGGATGAGCTGTCACTACATACGTGTGACTATACTGCTTGTGTGCTATAGAATCATCCCTAAAATCATGAGGCTAAATACCATGGGCCTGATTTTCATTTACATTAAGTCCACTAAAACTGTTTTACATGACTAGACTGTATATAAAGATAATCTATTCCCTTTTTAAAACCCCTTTGCACTGCCGGAAAGGTATATGATGTCTCGTTGTAAATGAGTCAAGCATCAAATATAGAAGTCAGCATTGTTTTTTAAAAAATCCCGTTTTTCCTCTTTCTTGTACTGTTTCTGTCCATGCTGTCACTTCACACTTTCTCTGTCTTGCACAGCTAAAGCCTTATAAGTTTTGTAGCACCAGAATCACTTGTTGGAAGCCCCAAACCAGAGAAATCACTACAAAAAAGTAAAAGGAAACCCAAATCTCCTTTTGCATTATAAATATAATGCACAAAATTACAAGATGTGAAATGAAAAAAAATCACTTGCATCATAAGAAAAAAAATAAGATTCAGTTATAAAGCACACCACTGGAATGGCAAAATTCTGGAGGTGTAACTGGAAGATAGAAATAAGCTGGGTAATGAATGGGTTCTGTAACTGAACCTCAGCTGTAAATATCATAAAGGCTCTGCAGTGTTCTCCATGGAAGCAAGAGATTTCTAAATGTGAACCAAGAAGAGAGGATATAAACCTGTGGAAGGAAATCTCAGTGTTACTGTACTTGCTTTTAAAGTACAGAAGCTCCATAGAGCAGAGAGCTTTCTCCAAAATCTGTCTGTGCTAAAGAAAGGGAAAGTCTTATGGATCCCTTAAATTGTGGCACCTTACAAAATCCACAAAAGATTACATTAAAAATAGTGTGGTTGGGAGAGAAGTGTGGGTATAGCAGGGCAAATGGATCCAGTGCTTGCACTTGCTGAATGCCAGGTGCAGGAGATTTATTGTGCTGCCAGCAATGCTAGTTACGCCAAAAAGAGGATATAGTGGGTTGGGATCCTGACCTGAGATGAGTGCTGAAGCAGAACGTTCTTTGAGAGGTTGTAATAATTACTTCTGGGTCTCTAGTGTCCATGTTGACATTTTGTCTTCTTCTGTCCTCCACCAACAGAATGTCTGTAGGAACTGCTTCTGGTGGAGAATACCTCCAACACACACCCCCTTCATGTGTCTCTGGATTTAGAAGTCATGCTTCATCTAGAACAGTCTCACTTAATAGTGTAAGGGCATATGTGTTGCTTTGCAGATGTATGGTACAGAAAAACAATTCTGTTTTTCTACCATATATATATTCTTTTAAAATAATTCTACAATTAGGGGTATGTCAAGTCTTTTGCAGTAGGGTGAGAACGTAACAGAACAGGCTCACATTTTTTTATTTCCTCCGTCGCTATTTGTCCGGTGAAATTTCACAGGCTCATGGGGAATTAATGTTGTTAGGAATACGTTAACAGTTGGCAAATTTTTGTCTTTCTAATTTAGATCATCTTTGGGTGCTGAAGGAGAACATCTTTGAGATGTTTATTTATACTGACTAGCTAGCCTGCCAGCAGGCAGATGCTTTTGAGGACCAGCACCCGAAGATGATCTAAACTAGAAAGATGGGTACTGGTCCTCAAAAGCATTTGCCTGCTGACAGGCTAGCTAGTTGGTATAAACAGACATCTGGATTTGGGTTTTGCTTTGGGCCCATTCTAATTCAGGGGAAACTTTTCTGTTTCCTATTTTGTTTCATGTGGGTTCACATCTCTTTCCCACATGAGTTTCACTCTGAGTTGGGGATTGAAACTCAGAATTTTTAAGGAAGAACTCAGCTGAAACAGTCATGAATTGCCTGGCCACAGGACAGGTGGGAACCATATGAAACCAACAGGTTTCACAGGATTTTCCCCCTAAACTATAATTCAGCCCAGGGTTAATTAAGAGCTCAGCCTGTCAAACCCTGACTGACTTTCAGGTTTCCAATGAAACCTGGATCATGTTAGAAAAGGTTCACATGGCTCTGATTACAGCTCAGAACAACACACTGATATTCAGTCAGTTTGTAGTATGGAGCTTTTGCAAGAGAAGGAACCCAATCTGTGCTTCTTACTCTGGCAAAACTGCCCCTGGCTTCTGCAGCAGTTTTGCCTGGGTAAAGAGTGAAGGACTAAACCAGTGTTTCCTAAAATATGTTCTCCTCTAGAGCTAAAAAAAGGACTACCCAAGGGGGGGGCATGGACAGATACCCAATTGTTATTCAGAGTCTCCTGGAGGGTTGAAAAGATTAAATTGTTGGACACCAAGTAATTTTTTTTTTTAATTACTAAAAAATGTTTAGTGTCAAGAAACAAGAAATGGTAGGCCAGCTCTTACAAATTGTTTCTCTTACCACTAACTCAGTGTTAAGTGTGGTGGACAGACCTCTGTACTGATGCAAAAATATTAATAAAGCTATTTAATTCTTTTAATATTAAGTTGTTACAAACTTTACTGAGTATTAAGATATAGTACCAAATGTGTTATAGCCAGGATGCTAAAAAATATAACAATACCTGTACATGTTTTAGTTAGTTATGTTAATAAATGTTCAGGTTGGTTAAAGAAATTGCAGGAAGTTTCCGCTGTCTGTCATCCAAAGACAAGTCAAATGGCAGGAAGATAGCCCTCCTTAGCCATGAAACCATGTTTATTATCAGTGGGAGTCACTATCCAAAATGAATAATCTATCTTGGAGCTGATCAGGACTTTCCCCTGCAGTTGTCTGGCCACTGGAATTGAGAACAGGGAGTCTGGTCCTCCTGAGCTCTCAGTAACCCCCTGCTGGGTCCAGGCAGCTTGGAGGAAGAAGCTTCCTGATTCAAATGCAAAGGGAACAAGAGCCAGATGGGAAGGGGGGAGTACAGTAGATTTAGATAAAGAGAGCAGGACTGGAGGCTGTCTGTGGGAGAGAGAGAGGGAAACTGGGAGTGGGGTGGGGGGAGACTGGGATTAGCTGGGCAAGGAGACTGGGAATGGGAGCTGAATGGGTCAGAGACTGGGACTAGGAATCGGTGAGTGATTGGCAGACCAACAGTGGATGAGGAGCCAGGGGAGACTGGGAGTGGCTGGGCAGAGACTGGACTGGGAGCAGAGCAGTCAGGGAAGATTGGGAGGGAGATGGAGAGACTGAGACTTGATGGGCAAGAAATCTTAGGTTGGGATGAGAAGCCTGGTGAGTGGAGGCTGATATCGGTGAAGTAAGAAGAATGGGACTGGTATAAGGAGACAACAGTGGGGAAGAGAAAGGACAGAGATGGGGACAAGTTGGTGGGGACAGGGCAGAAGGGATCATGACTGGGGGAAAGAGGAGGAGTCTGTGTCCACTAGAACACATTCCTCTCCAAAGCATGGAATAGGACCCACAATTCCTAATTCTCACCACTCCTCTGCTGTCAGCAAATATCTGTGAAACTCACTGGCAAAATATCCCATCCCCCTCTAATGCTGGTCCACTTGGAAGATGTCAGATTACTACAGCTATCAAGTTACTCTGTTAATTCAAGTGGCAGAGGTCTGTGCAATGAATGTAAAGGTTTGAACCCTACTGATGACTTATGTGGGTGTGAACATGATGCCACATGATGGAATTTCTGTTTTTTCTGTTAGTTTTTTGTTTTAAACTAGGAAATCACACACACAATTGTTCAAGAAACATTATTAAGTTTGCAAAGTTAAGCACTCAAAAGTTAGCAAATGCAAGAATTAAGGTTGCCTATGCAATCTTAATTCATCTCCTTTATGTATATGCATTACAATACAATGTGTAGCAAACAAGGTATTGGGACATACGTTGAACAATGAGGAGACAACAAAATATTGAATAGCTGCACACTTACCGAGGACCAATTGTTGCGCTGAATAAGGCAAGGGTTCTGTGGAAAAAATAATATGAGGTGATGCAATCAAAGACTATCATAAAGCATACGCACAAAGGTGTAAATTAAGATAGCACAGGCAATCTTAATTCTGGCTTCTCCTAGTTTTTGAGTGTTTGCCTTTCCAACCTTAATGATGTTCCTTTAACATTTGTGTGTGTGTGTAATATCATATTACACTAGTTATAACTGTGACTGCAAAATACATTTATTATATTTTCAACCTGAATTTGTCTTTCCTACATTCAATGTATGAGGAAGAGTCAAAATATCAAAAGTCAGACCAGTCGAACAGGGTTTTTTACATTTAAAAAAAAAAAATCTCATGAATTTTAGCCTAATCATATGATTTTTGTGGGTTCAAACTCAGATTTTTGTTTTGTTTTGTTTTTAATTCTTGGGGTGGGCAATAATATTTAATATTTATGACTTTCAATCTTAACAACTTGGATACTTTATCTCCTTTTTGAAATAAAGTAGACACTTTTTAAAATTATAGCTGGACCCCATTTGTAAAGTTTGGTTCTACAGTCAAACCTGGATACCAATATTACCAAAATTCAGGTGTGGCCATATCTGAAGTTTTGGTTTGGCCCATTATAATTCTGGGATCTGATTTTTTCCTCACCTACAGTAACGTAATTCCATTTCCTTAAGGAGAGCTACTGCTGATACGTAGTGAGGCAAATGTCAAGATAATCAGGACCATACAAGCCAGCTGGATCTGGATCTGAATTGCTCCAAAAATCAGAGTGAAATTTGGGCCCTACTGAACTCAGTGGGAGTTTCACCCAGAGTGTTTAGATATGGGGGTTTGTGTTGAGTTTATTTTATGCTTTAGTTTTAAAAATGGTATTTTCACCCATTATAAGAGCACAGATGAGCATCAGCATTGGTATGTGTGATCCTGTCTGGAGTGGTTCTTGACCGTGAGTGCCAACCTCAGGGCGGACGGTCAAAAGTAGGGCAGACATCTCAAACTGGTGGTATGTTGTATAATTATATTTCAGCAACCCAATAACTGGCTCACCATAGAGTGACAGACAGTCCACTTGGGCTATCCAATCTATCTTACCACCCAGACAAACCAGGATGAGTGACAAATTGTCACTTACACCAAAAATCACAAAATATTCAGGTTTCTGCCAGTCCCAAGAGACTAGTCACTTTGTACCTTAGATTTCACCAGAGACAGCACCTGTAGCCAGTCCTGTAACAAACTAACTAAAAGTTTATTAACTAGGAAAAAGAAATAGAATTATTTACAGGTTAAAGCAGGCAACATATAGGCACAAATGAGTTCAGTCTATGGTTCTAAAAGGTGAATTCTGTCAGCATTGAATGTCTTTTCAGGGCTTAACTCAAGCCAACCCTGGGGATCTTTGCTTTTTTGTTTCTTAACTACAGAAACTTCTTAACTTTCTTAACTTGCAAGAGTCCAAACAGCAAAGAGATGAAAAATCTTGATGGCAGCTATTTTTATTTCCCTATTCCAGCATTCAAACCCCTGGGACGGGGCTTTCTGCATGTACTTCTCCATTGGTGGATGTGGCAATTGACAAAGCTTTTGTCCTGTGATGGCCCACTTAATTGCTGATAATTCTCCTGGAGGGGCAGGGAGCCAATCTTCCCATCCGAGTTCACAAATTCAGAGCAGGCATTTTTACAATTATAAAACAAACTTGTCTTTTACCTTGTAGCATGGGATACAGACGTTACAAGTGGGCTTAAAGCATGCAGCAATTTGCAAGCAATTCATTGAGTCTAAACACTAAATACAGTCTTATAAGACTAATATTGATTTTGAACAAAACTTGACATACAGGCGAGCTGGTTTGGTTTCTAGCTATGAGTTGGTCAGTTCTTAGGTAATGTCTACAGCCATGCCAGAGCTGGCACTTGGTTTAACGGTGTCACAGTGTAATTCTTTTTTTTTAACTTGTACTTCTATAACTGGATAAATAACTAAATTTAAAAGATAAATAAATTGCTCCTGGTTTGAAATGTTCTGCACTGGATTGAAAGGCAGCGCATGCATATCTTGTGGCTGAGTTACCAAACCATGAAAACTGGGTTAATAATGGAACCCCTGACACCACCTTAAGAGTAGCACTGCTAGCTGTCTCCTCTGTAATCACTGCATCATTGTGACGGCTTTTCTGAGTGTGCTGAGCCTTCTATGGGGGATGAAAAATCTCATATTGTGCTTTTCCTCATAGAAAATGATTCAGTAGAAACCCTGTAAATGCCTGTGTGCACAGATAGCGTTTCTGCCTCTGAACTAGTGCATTTTTTTGTAGTTTGGTGAATTGAATCTGGTTTTGCTTTACTAGATTTGTTTCTTTTTGTTATTCATCATACATTTATTGCACTCTAGATGCACTATAATGCTAAATAATACTTCTGTGACATGCATTAATGATTTAGCTGACCAAGGCATATTACATACTGTAAAATATAAATACAATCACTGACATAAAGTATTTAGCAGATTTATTTCTTTAACTAGGTATTTTAAAGCAGAAACCCAGCACAACAGAAATAGAAAAGGTGCAGAAATGGCAACAGAAAAGATTAAATGCTGGGTTTGGAAGGGAAGGATTTCAGCTGAGGAGACTATTTCTATTGCAGAGGAGATGAGTAAAGGGAGGTATATAAGATAGGACCCAATCCAACTGCTTTTGAAATCAATGAGTCTTTCCATTAGCTTCATTTGGAGTTGGATAAGGCTGTGCATGAGCTGGTATAGAACAGATTACTCAGATCCTGGAAGATGTTTTAAAAGAATGAATTACACTTATATTTTTTAATGCTTTTGTCATGTCAGAGACTATAAATGGCTTGGTCTGAATGCTTCAAATTCCTTTCATTTTAGAACACATAGCAAGATCTAGTTCATCTCCTTTAGTTCTTATCATGTTGAGAACTGGACAGACTAGTGGGGTATGTGTTGCTCATATCGTCAATGGAATAGATGTAAGGTGTACAGTTGCCTCAGGAATTCTGGTGGAGGATGTGCAGGAACTTGGGGGCGAATTTAAAATTGTTTGGGATTCCTTAATTCCCAGATTTTCAAATGTTAATTTAAAGTGTATACTCACCTGTAATGTGCTAGCTTTCTATTGTTTGGATTTTGTAGAACTACAAGGTTCTTTTCAGAAGTTTTGTTGGGAATTTACAGTCTTAACTCCACACACCAGCCCCTGGTTACACACACACACACACACACACACACACACACGGAAAGAGACTAGAACAAATAATTAAACAATCAATTTTTAAATACCTAGAGGATAATAGGGCTATAGGGAATAGCCAGCATGGATTTGTCAAGAACAGATCATATCAAAACAACCTAATTTTCTTCTTTGACAGGGCAACTGGTCAGTGGATTGAAGGTCTGCGGAAGGGGGAGGGAGAAGCAGTAGATGTGATATAGCTTGATTTTAGTACGGTTTTTGACACAGTCCCACATGACGTTCTTGTAAGTAAAACTAGGGAAATGTAGTTTAGATGAAGGTTACTATAAACTGGGTGCAGAACTTGTTGAAAGACCAAATTTGGTGGTAGTACTTCTGAAAAGCATCTGGGGATTATTGTGGATCACAAATTGAATAGAAGTTAACAATGTGATGCAGCTGGAAAAAAAGACTAATTTTCTGGAGTGTATTGACAGGAATGTCATATGTAAGACCTAGGAGGTAATTGTTCTGCTCTATTATGCACTGGTGAAGTCTCAACTAGAATATTGTTTCAGTTCTGGGTGCCACACTTCAAGAAAGATGTGGATAAATTGGAGAGCATACAGAGGAGAGCAATAAAAATAATAAAAGATTTGGAAAACTGACGTATGAGGACAGGTTTAAAAAACGGGGCTTGTTTAATCTAGAGAAAAGAGATGGACAGGGCTTGATAATAGTCTTCAGATTCATTAAGGGCTGTTATAAAGAGAATGATGATCAACTGTTCTTCATTTCTGCAGAGGAAGGACAAGTAGTAATAACTTAATCTGTGGCAAGGGAGATTTAGATTAGATATTAGGAAAAGCTTTCTAACTACAGTAGTATCTCAGCGTTACGAACACCGATCAATCTCACACCTCATTTGGAACCAGAAGTATGCAATAAGGCAGCAGCAGAGACCAAAAAAAAAAAAAAAAAAGAACAAAAGCAAATACAAAGAAAGAAAGCAAAGTACGGTACTGTGTTAAATGTAAACTACTAAAAAAATAAAGGGAAAATTTAAATAAAAAGAATTGACAATGTAAGGAAACTGTTTTTGTGCTTGTTTCATTTAAATTAAGGTGGTTAAAAAGAGCATTTTTCTTCTACATAGTAAAATTTAAAGCTGTATTAAATTAATGTTCAGTTGTAAACTTTTGAAAGAACCATAATGTTTTGTTCGGAGTTACGAACATTTCAGACTTATGAACAGCCTCCATTCCTGAGGTGTTTGTAACTGTGAGGTTCTACTGTATAAAGGTAGTTAAGCGCTGGAATAGGCTTCCAAGGGAATTGTGGAATCCCCATCATTGGAGGTTTTTAAGAACAGGTTGGATAAACACCTGTCAGGGATGGTCTAGGTTTATTTGATCCTGCCTCAGTGCAGGGAGCTGCACTTGATGAGCTCTCGAGGTTCCTTCCAGACCTATGTTTCTTTGATCCCCTGTGTGTGTGTGTAATCTGGGAACAGTTTCAAGGGACTAGATTTTTATATTAATAATAATAAGAGCATTTGCAATGGCAACATCAAGCCTAAAAATAAAAGGGCTATCAACCCCATGATTCAGGGCTCAGCTAGTGTGTGTACTCACTAAGAAGTGCTTCCACCCTCTCCCTCTGTCCCTCCGCCCCCCACCATGTAGTATAATAATGTACAGTTACAGCAGGGTCATCATGGGACTTTTGTGTCTTCCTCTAAAAAATCTCTGAAGTGTTGAGCAGCATCTAAGAAGTACTGGGTGCCCTCTTCTCCCATTGACTTAATCAATCATTAGAGGTCAGCTGGGAATGGATAGACAAAGCTGATGTGAAGGTGCATGTACAGAACCAATATACAGCACTGGGGACAAGATCATGCTCTATCTGAATCAAAATAATACTATGACCCAAAAACTTCTTATTGCCAAATGACAAGAAGGGGGTTGCAGGAATAAAGTCTGTGTCAGGGCAGAGCTGAGAAGTAGTTTTTCCTCCAGATAGGAGGTACAAGACTTGTATCTCTCTGTGGGAATGTAAATTAAACATTGTAAGCTAACACAATGGATGCCCATTTACATAGGAAGTCAAAGATTAGCAAAGGGATTTAAGTCAATCAGGAAGCAGCATACAGGAAAAGCAAGCCATGAGTGGTTATCCTGGCTGTGTGCAAAAACTTTAGAGGTGTATCTATGAGGCAAAAAAAAAAAAAAAAAAGACACCCCTCATCCTGCACCTAAGAAGAAAGCAGGAAGTGTATTTACATTTATGAAAACAGGGTCTCATCCAGCCTTGGTTGAAGACACTGTAAAAGACTTGCGGTAAGATATATTTTTTTAGACAGGACGTTAACTTGATAGTTAGTTTGGTCTCTAGAAAGCACATTATGATTTTGTTTTATATGTAATCATTTGTTTCCAGTATCCTTACTCACTGTCTCCTGAATCTTTAGTCTTTGATAATAAGAATAACCTTATTCTTGTTTTTGCTAAGTGCTGTGATATTAAGCAAAGTGCTGATCCTGAGATGAATCATACAAGTCAGGATGTACACTGTTCCCTTGGGACAGCAGACCTGGTATTTCTGTGAGTAGCCAGTGACAGGGGCTGGATATCACAGGGGAATGCTTCAAAGAGGCTCAAGGACTGGGGGGCACCTGTTGTTACACAGCAAGGCAAAGTCAGGGCTGACATTGCCCAGAGGAGGGTGCGTGGGGGGCTAACAGGCCTGTGGTGTCAGGAAGGTGACACCCAGCCAAGCACAAGCAAGACTCACTTGCACTGGAGGCAGGAGGTAACACAGTGACTCTCAGTCCTGAGTACCCAATTACTGTCACAAATACCTACCAAATCTACCTTGAGGAGCCTTCACTGACTTTATAATAGATATACTGTACAAAATACAGTATCAGTTAATAAGAAGGTAAAAAAATGGACAATGCTATCAGATAATAAAAATTAACACACATTTTATGTCTTCTGGGGCCTTAATGGGACATCCAGCTCCTGCATTTTGATGTTCAAATTAGCACTTAGGTGCATGTAGTAAAATTCACTCTTTTGCAGAAGGCTAGCATAATACTTATCTACCACTTTAGCCTCAGATACACTTTATTCGGACGACCTAACAGGTACTTAAACAGTCTTGTGCTGTCCCTGAGTACCTGTGCAACGGACTTAAGTGCCCACTTGAGAGTTCAGGTGAGGAGACTACATGTGCTACTAAGACACCCACATTTGAAAATAAGAGGCCTGATACTTGGAATCGGCGTAGCCTTATTTAAGCCAATGGAGCTATGCCAGTTTGTAGCAGCTAAGGATCTGGCACAGAGATTTCAGTCTTTACAAATAAAAACAACCGCCTCCCCCAACAATCCACTACAGAACGCGCCGTGTATCACTTGTCCCACCCCCAGCCAGAATCAAATAGTCTGAACCTCCTCTAGCACTAAGTAATGACTCACTGTGCTCCTTTCCTAGTTGATCAGTATTTCATTTATATTTCTGTTTGGATTCCTCTTCTTTTTCAGTTGTTAAAAATATCATGCCAAAAAGGTGAGATGCTTGTCGGTTATGTGTAATAATAATAATGAGAACTTTGTACTCATTTACTATAGTAGAAGAATTTCTCCACTTGTTAAATAAACTGAAATCTGTAACCTGTAAATACTGCACAAGAAATATGCTCTTGGATAGCACAATCTGTGTCTGTAACACATAACAGTAACACCTTCAAGGAGCATGAGGTTTTTTGGCATGATTATCTGGATGGATGGGCTAGACTTGAAGGGCCAAAATCAAAGCTATTGTAAGCAGGTGCAAGTCCATTGAAAATCAGTAGAACTGTACCATCTCTAAATTTGACCCAAGGAACGCTGTTGTTACATATCAAGTTAATGCATTTATGGTACATTTTAGTACAAGTGAAAATTGGGTATGTGTGCAGCTAGGTGTGTATATTATCATCATTAATTATACATCTCCATTTATGTTCCTAAAAGCCCTCCTTGCATAGCAATGATAGACCCCCTTCCGAATGAGTTCTGTGCATCGCTTACAGTCCTCTCTAGTCAGCTACTCAGGCCAATAACTGCCCGTGACACTTTCTAACCTTTCTTTTGTTGAGCAGTTGGCCATGTGTCGGATGTGATGCTTTTCCTTGAATGCTGCACCGTCTCTATGGGGTTTGCCAGGCTGTGGGTTACAGGGTCACAGGCCGGTGATTTACAAAACCTAATGCTACACATGATTTAAGAGGAAACTGTTACAGGAGGCACCTAAATAAACTCAAGATTTAAACTGACTATAAAATTTACATTTTTATCTTTGTTTACCTGGCAGGTGCTGAGACCTGATTGAACCCTAATATAATCATACTTAAAGCCAAATTCTGTCCTGACTTACACTTCCTCAATCCCATGGGATCAGTGCAGAAGCCTTACCTCTGTGGATTCGTCTACAGATGTGAATGAAAGCTCACAACATCCCAGTCAGTAAGTTAGCTATTACCAGACCTTATCCTCCCGCTGTGCAGGTTGAGAGAAAGTCTTATTAAAGTCAGTACAGAATTTGACCCTGAATATTACTAAACAGGAATTTACTTGTATCCTGTAGTAGAAGAATAGATCGCATTATTATTGTATCCTGTGTATAAAGGGACAAACTAAGATCCAGATTCTTCTCTCATCTACACTGACATAAGGTAAATATCTTCATTTTGCAAAAGAGAAAACTGGGTCATGGAAGGTGAAATCATTTTCCTAGTCACACAGCCAGGTCTCTGGTAGAGTGTGGAATGGAACCGAGCACTTCAGATTCCTAGTCCAGGGCCCTGTCCATTGGACCATCTTTGTGAGCTAAGTAGGTATAATTATCTCTATTTTAGAGATGGGGAAGCTGAAACAGAGGATTGAAGGTCATAGGCAGAGTCAGTGTAGGTCCTGGGATTAGTTTTTACTATGTGTTCCTGTGCAATAACTACTAGATATTGGTCAGACCACTTGAGGAGCCACATCACTCTCTATGGGTATGTCTACACTGATGGCAGAAGTGAAGACCTGCTCAATTGATCCAGAAGTTGATCTATTAAAACCACCTCCAAAAAAAGCGTAGCACTGCATCGACGGGTATGCGTTTCCCGTTGGCACAGCACAGTGGAGACAGCACACTAAATGGAAGTTACAAAGTCAACGGGAGTTACACAAGCTACTCTGTGTAGCTTGTGTAACTCCCATTGACTGTCGCTGAGTTTCACCGGCAGTATAGACCAGGCCTATGTTTTCTCCTCACAGAGTTAGCTAAAGTAAATTCAGTGGGAGTTGAGAGTACTCAGCATCTCACAGGATCAGGATCTGAGCCGCAACTGAAAAAGGACATTTCCTCTCTTTACCTGTTTATGTGTCTACTGCAGTTTCAGCTTGGAAGAGCTTGAGCAAGATCAAGCATATGGTTGTTAGGACAGTAGCACTGAAGGCTACTGTTAGCCAATGAGGCTCATATCTCATCCTTGTGTTGTGTGTCTAGGCAATAAAGAGCGAAGCGAGAGGGACTGAAATAGCTGCCAGGTAGAGATTATCAAATGATTGATATATAGCTCTTTGCACATCTGATTAATCAGCTCTGTGAAGAACAGAGCATGTATGTATACCTTGGTGTATTTTATTAGAGAATAAGGTCATGTTGCCAGCTATGTGATATACCATGTAGGTCAGTTACAGTTCCATATCAACTTGCTTGTGTTAAACCCATAGTGTCCATTTTAATTGTCACACTACATGTTATTGTATTTTCATTCTTATATGGAAATATAGGGCCAGATTCTCATCTGGTGTAAATTGGAGTGGAGCTATGTTGATGAACACCAGCTTAGGATCTGGGTCATAGTATTTTTACTCCTAATTTTCATACATTTATTCACTTAAATGTAAATTGCACACTTTCAAAGCCTTCAGTATTAGATTCTCAAGTTGAGCAGTCTTTCTAAAGCTAAGTCTGTTGTATCTTGGCTTTGTTGTATTAATTTAGGTAGAGTGCATGGGTGCAAATGTTATCTGGGGTTCTGCCAACCCAAAGCTCGTGGTAACTTTACTTTGTGCAAGGTGGTGTCCGGAAATAAGTCAAATGGAGACAAGCCATCCAGCCAATAGATGAACCAGTAGAAACAGTATAACACAACAGTGCTCTTACTACAAAGCTACGCTTTACTTAGGCTCAACCACAACACGAGAGTGCTCTTACTACAAAGCTATCCTTTTACTTAGGTTCGAGAACCACATGAGCGTGCTCTTACTTTAAAGGTATACTTTTACTTAGGCTCAAGCACTTACACACATCCACAACAGGTTAATAAAACACCCCAACCCGCAACCCTTAATAATTACTGAAGTCTGGGGCAGCTTTCGAGTGGGTACAGCGACAGCTTTCCGATTGGCCAGATCTTCCAGCTGTCATTGTAGGATCCAAAAAACACACACTCTCTGAGTCCAAACAGAGATCCCCTCCACCCCCATTTATCCTTATTAGTAGACAATCACACGTAAAGGAACAAGAAAAAAAGTTTGAAAAGCTAGACCTAAGGTTACCAGAGTACTTAATTAGTGAGGTATGTTATGACAGAATTTGCATATCTTGAGGCCAGGACAAACATCTCCCACAGGGCATGCATAAATAAGCTTATTGGTCTTTTCCTGAAACACAGATCCCAGCACATCCACCAGAGCACCAGGGAGAGAGAGCAGCATCAGGCAAATGTTCATAAAGGAGGCTCCCCTCCTCCCTTCCTGGCTTAGTCATGTCAAGGCTGCACAGGCCTGCTGAAAAAGGCCTATCAATTTTGGCTGCTGTTAGCAACAAGTATTATACACTATCACGTGGTCCTTAGCCCTTTTACTGATCTATTCAAAATCTCCCCATAAAATTCCCGTACACAAAGAGTTAAAAGTGTTAATATATCCATTACTGAGTTAGCTGAAGAGTGACGAGGGAGAGATTGAAAGTAGCAAACCACAGGTGCAGTGCTTTTTCTTTAGCAGTTTTACACACTAGGACTTGACTTTTTTCATCTTAATTGACATCTGTTGCTCCAAGACTTCCAAATTAGCAGTGAAATTGACATTAGGAGCAACATCAGTGACAGCTAAGCAAAACGATCTTGTGAATAGAAATTCTCTGAATGCCCAGCTGCAGCAGATTGAATTCCTCAAGCCTGAACATAAGAAACAATCTACCTTAGCCTAATGCATTAACAGCTGCACATAACCTGCTATCTAATTGCCAGATTACTTTCTTTTTCTGTAACTTAATCTGTAATGAGAGGTTGCAGAATTTAGTGCGTACTAGTATAAACAAATAGCCAGAATACAAGCATTAACTGAAGGGATCTGTCCTTGCCGCTCAAAAGTGGGAGGAAGGGGGACATTCAGCTCTGTATCCCAAAAGCCAAAGATTTTGAATCTCATTGGAATCAAAAGCAGGAGAAGCTGATTTTATGTTTCCAGTTAAGATGTAACAAAAATCTCATGAGTACACCCGTTCTCTCCTCCATTTCAGCCCAAAAAGGGAGAAATCTCATGAGAACATCTCTTCTCATGAGCCTCCTCATTCAAGATGTAACCATCTTGAGCAAAAGTCTTATGAGAACCCATGTGTTAGATTTGATGGCTTTCAAATCTAAACCTGAATGCTAGCCTTAATTCACCTTTGAACTTGAACCCTAGCCTAAATCTCCAATTGGGTTCGGCTCTTGATCCTAGCAGCAGCTGCTCAGCCTCTCCCATTTTAAACACATATTGATACCTTGGGCATGATCTTGCAATTCCTTTGTCCAAAAGACTCCTATTGAAAAGTTTGACACAAAAGGAGTGTCCATTGTTTATATATGGTATGATAATATATGCAAACCATATCAGAATATGCTATTAACTATAGTCAGTGATTAGCATTGTTGGCCATGTATCATCTGCAAACATACAAAGACATACTGAGAACACAACCTCTCTTCTCTACAAATGTAACCAGACTTACTGCTGGACATGGGTCTGTCGTTTTCTTCATTGTCAGATGGGGAAAGGAACCTCTCTGAAGAAAGAGGTGTGGAATGGTCCCTGAACTTGTGGAAGGAGCAGAGCCAGTGCTACATGATTCTCTTTTTCTTTGGGCCTACAGAAGCCCTTCCACGCCAACTCCTCGGAGAGGTGACAATGGCAGCACAGAATCTAAGGCGGGGTGGATCTCAAACTGCAGTGTGTGGGCTGCAGTCAGGCAGTATGTGGGTCAGTTTGCAGTATCAGAATAGGAACCAGTGTAAAAATGCTGATTAAAAAGCTGAGGTTAGTACATCAAGTAATGTGAGGTTTTAGATGTATTGCGCTAGGTATTTGTCTGAGAACAGCTGACCTAAGGGATCCATGCACTCATGGAGAAGAGGGTGGCCTGTGAAAGCGGTTGGCAATAACATGTCCAGCACAGGCTCTGGGATTTGCCCACACATTCTCAGGTTACTCAGCATTTGAGTTTGTGCTCCCTGGCTCCTTCACAGTCCTTTAAATCCCTCCCCAGAAGGGGAACATTAGATTAAATGTCTGTGGGTCAAATTCCCCCTTTCACTGAGGTCAGTATTACACACCACAGAGGAGTTTAGTTCTAAAAGTTTAAAACAGCAGGGTCAAATTTTTATCTGGTGTAAACAATTGCAACTTCAGTGTTTACAAAGGCCTTGCACCTATGGAGTATCACCAGCTTGCAGTCTGGCTCAGTGAATTTCTGTGGGACCTCTTTTCTTCCTGGTGATTTTTTTTTTTTTTAGAAAGAAGAATATACTCTCTGGTTTTCACAAAGACAAAGAAAGGGAGAGGAAAAAAGTATACCTAAGAAGCATCATTGACACACAGTTTTTATTGAAGGACTAACAGAGCTAGATGAGCAAACACAATTAATTGTGAGTGTTTCGGTGGGGGAGAAGAGGGGGAAAATTGCTTGCTAGCACATAAACTTAAAGGTCCACTTCTCTCTGGTTAATTAATGCTAATAGGAGTTACCCAGGTAACTCTCCAGTGTACTGAGAAGAGAATAGTCCTGTGAGAATGCAGCTTTCCACTTGGCAGGTAGGCAAAGAATGAATAACTGTGCTTCAGGGAATTCCTGTCATTTGATAATTACAGTGCAGTGTTCTTTTTATTCACTGATGCTTGTATTTAATAATGCAGTAGGCATTTAATGATGGAATTAAAATATTTCAGTGTGTTGCCATTCATTGTGGCAAAGCAGCGGGATGGCAATGTAGAGAGGCCACCAGGTGATGTCACCAATGCCAAAGGTGGAGCTGAGGGCAGATCCATGAGACCAAAGTACTATGGACCTCATTCTCCGCTGTGTTGCACCAATTTTCTGCCAAGCCTCTTCCTTGCTTTCATTAGAGTTACACTGCCTTAAAACTGGCATAACAGAGTTGAGAATGAGACCTTAAGACTACGTCTCCACCACAAAATGTGGTGTACTTAGAGGCCTCTTGAGTACTAGACGGAAGGAACCTTGAGAAGAAAGTAGAAGCTTAGACCCTTCTTTTGACCCTTAGAGCAACGCATTGATTTACGTTTAGTAATTCTCAGTATAGTTCTCTCTGCCACTAACCCTTAAGACATGTACCTGGGGTATTTGCACCTATCTTGTCTGCCACGCCTAGTAAAGAACTTGCCTTTGTTTACCTGGAGGCAGAGCTTGGAAAACCAAGAGTTTGAAACACCTACCATACTTACCTTCAAACTCGTGATACACATAGCATATTACCAAGTAGTAAAAGTGTATCACAACACCAGTCAGTGTTACTCTGCAATGGGGGGTCAGGTGAGGAGAGGAACCATCATCAGTCCTAATATAACCTGAGATTGTTGATAATTTCCCATCTCCTTTGATTTGCATTATAGTATTTGTAATATGACAGCAGTGAGCAGTCTTTGTTGTGTGAAAACATGATGTGCATATCTCTTAATCATCCAGAATCACATTCAACTTTGATCATAAGAAATAATAGCAACATAGAACAATATGGTAGTGAAATGGGTAATTAGGAGAGATTTTAAGCACTTGGATTCACCCCTATCTTGAATTCTCAGGCTATGCAGCTCCGACACAGCCTTCTTCTCAAATTGACCATTCCTTTCATTGTTGTCATGGAAATATTAGGCTAAAAATATCCTGAGATGTGCAGCTGGGATAAGAAACATGTGCATATTGATTCTGACGTGTGAAGAATATATTTAAAAAAAAAACCCACTGTGATATAATGAATAATAGAGTTAACCTTCTGGTATTTTTTTCTTTTCTTTTCAAGAGCAAAGAATTTCTTATTGATAGTATTGACACCTTGTTGCACAAGTGCTTAATTACAAAAAGCCCCTGCATGAAAGTATACTATATAATGTAGAGTTTAGTGACTGTAACTAATTCTCAATAGGAACTACATATTGTATTTTAATACTACACGTTATGATTACAATACCATAAGAAAAAATTTAAGTAGCTTGCAGTCACCAAAGTGAAAAAAATAAACAGACATGGCCCCTGGTCCAAAGATTTTATAATCTAATTAGAAATTTGATGTAACAAGTGAGGATAATGAACCATATGGAGGTGGTGGAATAAGGACGGGCAAAGGGGTGCCATCATAAGGTCAGATGGTTACTCAAAGTGTAGGCTTCTGAAGAGTGTGCTGTACACTGAAGCTCACGAAGGGTCTACAATGAGAGGCAGACCGCTGCGCAGATTTCAGGAGGCTTGAAAAGATGACTTGTTATCCTTTGAAATCTCTGTGGATGATTGGGAAAGGAGTGCAGAATGCCATTCTGGTTGGCGGAGTCACCTTGAAGATGGAGCAAGGCATTGCGAGGCGGATTGGATCAAGTTTTGTGATCAGCATCAGAGGAGAAATGAATCTGCTGCTCAGTTTCAGAGCATTGGTTGTGCGTGGGTGTGCCCTATCTATGAATGGGACTGTGACTTGCATGTCAGACTCAGCAGCCATCAAAGAACTCATCAGCACATATACCATGCTCTGTAAAAAGCAGCAGTGCCACTGATTGATTGACATCTTGAAAAGGAGACTATTAAAACAAACATTGACTCACAGGGACATTTTTCTGTTCCTATCCAAAACTCATCAATCATGCCTTTTAGAGTTAAATGATCAAAGGACCAGACTAAGAGTTTACAACAGGAAAGGTGGAATTGAATCTTGGACTACACATCTGTGGGGCAACAGGATTAAGAACCCTCTTTAAATCCCTGCTTGGGCTACTTGAGCCTTGGGTTTGGGTGAGCAGGGGTAAGCAGGTGCTGTGTACCCTCTTTTGCTCCCTCTCAGAGCAGGTGGGCAGGGAATAGGTAAAGTCTTGTCTGGTTCCCCAAATACACCACCCAGCACAGGGTGTCATAATTTGCTGCTATAATAGTAGTGCCAGCAGCAAGTAATATCTTCACCCCTCTCTCCAGAGCAAGGGACAGCAAAAGGGCATTGTGATGACTCAGAAGTGTATCTTTGAGGCACAGGACCTCCTAGGGCTACTCTTGAGATGGAGCAGCTGATGCAGCCATCATTGCTCAGGGTTGTGCCTAAAGGTTGTATCTGTATATGTTTAATTGTGATTTTAAGCTGCTGTCACACTGGGAGAAGTAAAAAGGGACCGCACATTGGCTGCAGTTCTTGAAGTAGACACAATACCTGGGAAAAATAGAAGGCTGCATGCAGTGTGCATGTGCTGTCTGTGCCAGTCCAACTCCACCATGTGGAAGTAAAGAGAGGTCAGATCTAAGGCTCTACCTTTGCCTCTGCCAACCTCTGCTTTTTTGGGGGGGGGGGGGTTCTGTCTCTCTCAGCCATGTAAGGTTTTGGGGTTTTTTTACCGGCACCCTTCACTGTAGTATCTGAGCACTCACTGTTGCACCTCTGGTAGCATTCAGAGCAAAGTTTGGCAAGTGCCAAATTCTGAGCTCATTTACAACAGTCTGAGTCTGGAATAGCTGCACACAATTACTTTGGATACAGATTGGTTTAACTGAGAGCTGAAGCTGGCTGCTAGCCTTTGCTGGAAGATTCTGAATTAAGACTTTTGATACAAATTTCTACTCATGATGATGCTCAGTGGAATTTCTCTGGTGTAACAGAGCAGAATTTGGCCCTAATTTACTGAAATAAATGAAGACCGCATATCTTGCTGGCTATGTTAATTGGATACTCATGTCTGGGGTATTTGGACAGACACAATCTATTTCTAATCTACTCAATTTAACAGAAAAACAAAAGTAGTTTCATGATGTTCACCTGCCACTGAAACTCTTACCAATTTTAGTGATTTTACAATTACTATTTTTTTAAAGCCTCATTTTCCCTGTTGTGTGTAAGATCCACATAATCCAGGAAATTGACTAACCTAACTGTGAAGGAGAAATAGTGAACTGATTATACACAAGGTGTTGTGTCAAATCAACACAATAAACAAACAGAAATATAATGATTTTTCCCTTTCTAATATTTTTTGGTTATTGTAACCTTAGGAGTTACTTGTAACAAAGTAGGTAAACAGTTTCCAGACAGAAGAGTTACTTTAAATTTAATCTACTTTAATTGTTTCATTTTGTAAAGTGCTTTGCTTCATCTGTTCTCACAAGTGGATTAAACTGGGTTTGGTTTTGTCTTGTACAATGTTTCATGGAGTTTAGGGGAGTACTTAAGATCATTGAGCCAAGTTTGGGCATGGTTTCCAGTTGTTATCTAGTCAACTATCAAACAATTATAAATGCTTTGATGACTTCATTTTTCCAGAAAATAAATTGCCTGCTCAGTGATGCTGAAAGCGAAGAACTCATAGTTAAGCTGATTTACATAAAAAACATTACACGCCTGTTGGCAATGGAATTTCATTAAACTCAGGATTTCAGCACAGCCCTTGTAGTTTGCTCTTTGTAAATAATTAAATGTCTCTCTCAAGTTGTTTTTCCCTCCTCTAATGAAAAACAGGTAGGTGATTACTGGAAAAAAAGTTTTCATGCCTGCAAACCAGTGCCTGTCAGCACTCTGAACTACATTCAGTAAAGGGAGAATAGGTATATATCACTGAAGAGTTTGAATTTAAACAAATACATGGAATTCTTACTTGTTTGGGGCCAGATTCTGCCATCCTGGCTGATGTTGAGTGAATAGATCCATTTATTTCAGTGGAGTAAGGTATTATTCGATGTCAGTAAGGGTACCTGAACCTGAGTCCTTTTCACCTTCCATTTTCAGCTACTAATTCTGGGAAGGGTTGGTAAATTTCTGGGAAATGAGCTGTTCATAACAGGCTAGATCCCATACCTTTATTCATGTTTCTCCACAAAAAGTCTTGACATAAGGGTCTCAGAATCTGCCCTAATGTAAACAATTAGTTCTGCTCCATTTACACATGGGCTAATTGTCTTTTTGTTTAAAGATATGTCTGTATATTTAGTTTTTGTGAAAGCTGCTGGATAGCCAGCAAAACTTCCCTTTTATCCACCAACAGGAACCAGCAGTGCAAGTTACACCCCATTCAGCCTTGCCTCAACCTTAGTTGTGAAACTTGGCGCCAAATACAGTGTTTGGGTTTTGTGATGTGGACAGCTATCCTCTAGGAACTGGACCGAAGCAACTTACGTCTTTCCCATGGGTCACTGAACAACTGTGAGAGCTTGTCTACACAACAAGTTACTGCACGGCGAGCCAGGATGTGAATCTACAGCGCACCAGTTAGCTATGCAGTAATGTCCTGTGTGGACACTGCCAACATGCAGTGAAAGTCCTGGTGTATGGCTTAGTGACTGCACTTTCAAGTTAGTAGTACCCCAGACCACACTCTGGGACTGTCATGCTGTAGCAGTTTCTACATGGGATGTTACTACACAGCAAGTTGGTGTGCTGTTGATTCACACCCCAATTTGCTGAGCAGTAACTCATTGTGTAGACAAGCCTAGAGATATTAACGACTACCAATTCCTACCATGCTGAACTGGATATGAACCAGCAATCTACACCACATCATTACCAATTGCCAATGTTACCTAATCACCCACTAACTTTTGTTCTATTTCTATCAATACACATTCTCTAATTATCCCCACTAGAACCATCTGTCAACATTTGAAAGACGAGAAATCTGAGTTAATTTCCTGTTAGCAGATTGATGAAACTCAAAGTCATGATGATTTGTCAAAGATGGCTTATATGAGAGATAATATAACCCAGTAGATGGCGTACTGAACTGGGATTCAGGAGTGCTTTCTTTACTTTCTGGTTGGTTCTTTTACTGGCGAGCTAGGAAAGGAAGAGGTTTCTGGGGCATTTTCAGCTTCTCAGCATACATGTGGAAGGGTAGTCAGAGTCTAGCATTCTAGTATTTTATAAGAATAATATAGTACCTTAGTAATATTCACTAGTGTTGGGTAGGCAAGAGTTTTTCTGTTCTAAAAGAATTTTTGAGATTTCTGAAAATTTTTCTTGTCCCAGGTCACGATGAGAAGACAAAGTTCCTCAAATATTCACTATGTGAAGATCCAAATTTAAAAAAAAAAAAAATTTGAACTTGGTCAGTCAAAACGTTTCATAATCATTTCAAAATGTTTTGTTTCAATTTCAACCTTTGTAATGTTTAATTTTCTTTATTTTTTCCTATACCCTAACATAAATTTCAAAATGAAAGTCATTTCAACCTGAAAATTGAAATTTTTGGTTTAGAAAATCTCAAAAATGCCACATTTCAACAATTTCAAAACTTTTTTTTGCAAAATATTTTTGGAATGAGAGCTTTGTCAAAACCAACCCTTTCCCATATATAAAAATTCCTAAATGGATGTAATATTCACTCTATGAATGGCTGTAATATTCACTCTGTATTCCTGCATGCAGAAAGAGAAAGACTTAAGGTGGCAAAAATCACCTGAATTCTGGCATTCCTAACTTCTGAGTACTTGCCTTTGCCATCTTAATAATGTTCTGTTAAGGTCATTTTGTGTGTGTGTATGCCAGGGGCATGCACAAAGGGGGGCAACCAGGAGGATGGGTCCCCTAATAATCATTGGGGGCACAGAACTCCTCTGGCCCCAAGGCTTCAGGGATGGGAGAGATAGCGAGCACCTGCTGAGGTCAGGGTGGGGAGGTAGGGAAGAGTGAGTTCCTCCCAGGGCCAGGGGCACAGAACCTGCCCCCTCCAAAAGGGGTCAAAGTTAAATTCCTGCACATGCCCCTGATGTGCGTGCATGTGTATAGTTTCCTAGTTCAGAGAAGGCTGAAAACAGAAATGCCACCATGCAGCAGTCTATTGACACCCACATGGTTCATCATCAGCGTTAGAACCTTCCTATCCAGCACACAGACTTCTGTCACTTGAGCTCTCAAAGTAACTGAGGTTAGTTGTTGGTGGTTTTTCTCTGTGTGGACCAGAGTCAGAAGGGGGATGGGAAACTTATGGCAGTAAGTTTCAGAGATATTTGCCGACACCAGAGGAATGATGAGACTCAGGAGTCTTAGGGTTCCATTACCAGCTGTGGCAGGGAGTGTTCTGTGGCAGGTGGAGACTCTATTCCGCCAAAACATGACCCCTTCTGCTGTTTCTGCCTCCAACTTCAGTCCTGTCTCTTCCCCACCTCTGGTTCCTTATCCCAGCTCCATTCTCCTCAGCTAGTCTCCAGTGCTAGTCTCCATTCCTCAGGCTTTTCATCCCAGTCCCAGTTTCCTTGCCAGCAAATACTAGTCTCTCCCCATCAAATGCCCTATTCCACTCCCTTTGTTTCCAGTCTTTTTGCCTAGCCTGGCCCAGTTCTCTCCTCTCAGCTGTTCTTCCGATCTGTTTCTCTCCCTCACCCAGTCACTCTTCCTCATCCACGTTCCCTATCTCCAGTGGCTCCCAGTCCCAATCTCCCTCCCTGCCCTTCTCCACCAATCTTTCCAATCCCTCAGCCCCCTGGTTCCTCATCCCAATCTTTTTGCTCAGCCAGCCCTAGTTCTGCCCCTGTACTCCTGCTCCTCATTAGATCCTCTCCCCTCCGATTTTTCCACTCTGGAATAATATAAGGACAAGTGTCCTTAAAAACACACTGGTTGGTTTCAGTTCCTTTTATTTACTGCCTCTTTCAGCATAGGTGTATTTCACTAACTTGATATCATAAGCATGCTTAACTGCAAACAGTAGCCTTACTTCTTCACTTTATCACTCACACTAAAAGAAATCAATATGAATGCAACCCCTTTCTTTCCTAACAGGATTGCCCATGAGATAAACTCTGTCATTGAAATTTACAGTATTTTGCCCAAAGTTGTATCACCTATAATTGACTTCCCTGTTGTACACATTTTAATTATAATGGTAGATTCCATCAAGTTCCCCATTTTAGAACTATATCTTGCACATCATAATATCAGTGTGTGGTATTAATTTAATATGATTTTTTCTTCATTCATTCACAGATGGGGAGTGGAGAGGGAGTCTTGTTAGCTGCACCAGCATTACAGTCTTGCAAAAGTCCATTAGACCTTGGGGTTTTATGCTTTTAGCCTCTATTTTTATCTTTTTGGTGGCCTTGGTAACAGCTCATAATTTTAGAACCTTAGTTACTACACAGTTCTACCTGTAATGATCATTGGCAATGACTGCTATAATTAAAGACCATACTACGGTAATCTAATCAAACTGTAATATCAAGATTGTATGATTTCTACGGTGTACTGCTTTTGTGTGTCACAACACAGTTGTTTTCCTTCAGTTTTGTATCTCTGATTAGGTTCAATCAGCCCTGCTCCTCCTGGACAGCCTACTTATCATAATTTTTTACACCATTAATATTTTGTGCAGGAACTCTGTCCAATAACAGCCACAACCCTTCTTTTTGTAATAGATTAAATTGCTCATAAATAACTGGTTTTTGGATGCTGTCTTTTTTTTTCTCTCTGACGGGTGTTATGTACTCAGAAATGCTTAGCTCAGACTTAGTCATGCTGCTGCTTAACTGAAACAGAAAATATCACTGGAGTAAATTGCAATCAGATTGTTAGAGTGTCTCATGTCTATCAAGCTTCCTTATCAAATAGGAATGAAAACACCAAATAGTAAAACACACTGAGATTCCCTGTCTCCCTGCAGAATGTTACTGCTTAATCTTTCCCAGCAGTTGAGTTTAGGAGGTTTCGTAATCTAGCAGGGGAAACTGGATTTATCTTGGCAACATTATTTTTTATATCCAAGAGAATAAATCTGCTCTTCTAGTGGAAGTTAAGCTTCTAAAGTCAGGATGATCTTTGAGCAAGAGAAGAATAGAGGATTATAAGAATGAGTGAAATTCTGAGGGAAGAAAAAAGGAGTTTAGGGCAATCTTGATAAACAAAACCAAAGGAATGAATGAAGACGACAAGGAAAGATGATATTTTAAAGGGAAGGGACATTAAAATATACTCTTAGGGACAATCCTAGTTTAGCAGAGAGGTAGTGATCATGGTGGGGACTAGGTGACTTGATAGATCTTTTCCATCTCTCATGTCTTGACCTCTGTTATGAACCCTACAAGATTATATTGTTTATACAATGACAAGACGAAAGTATGATGGAAGGAGGAGGGTGGATATACAGTACAGATAGTACAAAATATTATTTAAGAGCAATAATGCTGAGCTGATACTTAACAGGAATTCCCAGGTCACTTTGTAAAACTGATACTGGGGAAGTGACTCAGCAGATGGCAGGCAATGAATTATCCCTAGGTTTGAACTTTGTGTGGAAAGGTCAAGTTACCTGCTTTAAGTAGCTCCCAACCAGCAAAGAATTCATGTTTAGCCAATATGTGTTGTTTAGTCAGTTTTTTAATGCACTGCACAATTGCCCTAACACGATCTCAGATTGCCCCCACCCATGGTAAAACCTGTGGGAGCAGGTCTTGGGGAGGAAAACTGCTATCTTCTCCTTGAAGAGTTTCCCACAGATACCACTGGAGGTGGTGGACTTTGACCCCCACTCAGAGAAGAAACAGGGATTGAGCTCACAGAATCCATGTGTTCCCCAACTTCAGTGGAGATCTAGGGGGATCTACTAGCAATTGAAGCCATTCATGCAGAGGCCTATACTGCCTTTGGGTCTCGTAGCCTCCCTCCAACTTCCTGGAGACAAAGCTTCAGTGGACTTATGCTGCCAAATACGAACCCACCTCCCTTAAAGGGGTGAAGTTCCACGGCAGAGAAGGTTCTCAATGGAAAATCTAAATTTTTCAACAGGTTCCTCTCCCAACCAGGAGAAAGCTCCACAGGATGCGACTGAACCTGCTCTTCTTCTCTTCCTCATGAGCCAGAAGAAGTCCATATTCAAGAAGAGCCTTTTATGCATGGATCCAAGCAACTGGGGCCTAGGTTATTACACCATTGCACTGCAAAATGTAATGGAATGAAGTAAAAGGACAGGACAGGATGGAGACATCAAGCCTGGTGTAAAGGGAATACAATACGGCTCTGTCTTGATGCTTGCAAGTTACCGAGTAGTATGGCAACTGAAATACAAGTGCTCCTGACCTGTGCACTCTACACTGTAATTAGGACAAAGCAACACCACACATTGGAACTGTCTCTCTTATTCCAGAAAACGTTAACCATTAAGATTATAGTGCAGACAGTCCCATCACAGCAATATTATGCACTAGTGCCAGCTAACAAACTTTCAAGGTAATGCCTTGAAATCACCACCTTGAATATATTATGGATGCTTTCAAACAACTAGGGATAGAGTGACACCTGTATGAATAAATTTAGGAAGTGACCAAAACTTTATTGACGTTCTGCCTGGGAGCCAAAATGAACGTGCTGGAATACAATGAGAATGGCCATTTTCATGATATTTCTGGCCTGACTGGGGGAAAAAAATAAAAGCACTGTTCTCCTTGATGTTTCCAACCCAATTTAGCAAGCCAAAGAGGCTTAGAAAAGCCTTGGATAAGCATTCTGAATTTTAGATCTACTGATTGTACCAAACTTCGGAAGCTTTAGAAATGTAATAATCGTTACAAAACCCGCACAATACCCAATGGTCCTTTGAACACCCCCTGTTTTGGAAGAGGACAGCGGCTTCCCTAACTAGTTTGGCTTCTCTCCATGTTGTACCCAGTTTTAGACATTGAATTTAGAATTAAATAAGCTCCCAATTTCCAAAGGTATGATTGTTACTGAGAATACTAGACTGTTAGGTACCCATGTTTCTTTCCAAACATATAACCAATGAAGTGTCTTAGTAGTTCTTTAACCTTGAAGATAACAGAAGAACCCAGTATGCCTTCAGAGGAGTACTGAACATCCTCTTTACCTCTCCTCCATTTTTAATTTTAATACTTTTGGTTATAATTAATAGATAATTACATAAGAAGGCCAGACTGTGTCAAACCAATGGTCCATCTAGCCCAGTATCCTGTCTTCTGACAGTGGCCAATGCCAGGTGTTTAAGAGGGAATGAACGGAACAGGCAATCATGAAGTGATCCATCCCCTGTTGTCCACTCCCAGCTTCTGGCAACAAAGGCTAGGGACATTCAGAGCATGGTCTCTGACCATCTTCACTAATAGCCATTGATGAACCTATCATCCGTGAACTTAACTTATTAGTTGTTTAGCCTTGTTATAGTTTTGGCCTTCACAAAATTCCCTGGCAATGAGTTCCACAGGCTGACTATGCTTTGTGGGAAGAAGTACTTACTTTTGTTTGTTTTAAACCTGCTGCCTGTTAATTTCTTTGAGAGACCCCCTAATTTTTTGTGTTATGTGAAGGAGTAAATAACACTTCCTTCTTCACTTTCTCCATACCAGTCAATATTTTAACCTCTATCACATCCCCTCTTAGTCATCTCTTTTTCAAGGTGAACAGTTCCTCTCCTCCTATGGAAGCTGTTCCATATCACTAATAATTTTTTTGCCCTTCTCTGTACTTTTTCCAATTCATATATATCTTTTTTGAGATGAAGTGACCAGAACTGCCTGCAGTATTCAAAATGTACCATGAATTTATATAGAGGCATTGTGATATTTTCTGTCTTATTATCTATCTCTTTCCTAATGGTTCCTAACATTCTGTTAGCTTTTTTAACTTTCGCTGCACATTGAGGAGATGTTTTCAGAGAATTGTCCACAGTGACTCCAAGATCCCTTTCTTGAGAGGTAACAGCTAATTTAGACCCCATCATTTTGTAGGTATGGTTGAGATTATGTTTGCATTACTTTGCATTTATCAACATTGAATTTCATCTTCCATTTTGTTGCCGTCACCCAGTTTAGTGAGATCCATTATAACTTCTCACAGTCTGATTTGGACTTCACTTTATTGAGTAATTTTATATTGTCTGCAAATTTTGCCACCTCACTCTTTACCCCTTTTTTCAGATCATTTATGAATATGTTGCACTGGTCCTAGTACATCCCACTATTTACCTCTCTCCATTCTGAAAACTGACCATTTATTCCTACTCTTTTTTTCTTTCTTTTAATGAGAGGACCTTCCTTCTTATCCCATGACTGTTTACTTTGCTTAACAGCCTTTGGTGAGGGGCATTGTCAAAGGCTTTTTGAATGTCCAAGTACACTATCTCCACTGGATCACCCTTGTCCACAAGTTTATTAACCCCCTGAAAGAATTCTAATATATTGGTGAGGCATGATTTCCCTTTACAAAAGCCATGTTGACTCTTCTCCAACAAATCATGTTCATGTATGTGTCTGATAATTCTGTTCTTTACTATAGTTACAATTTCACTGGTTCTGAAATTAAGTTTATTGTCCTCTAATTGCCAGGATCGCCTCTGGAGCCTTTTTTTAAAAATTGGCATCACATTACATATCCTCCAGACATCTGGTACATAAGCTGATTTAAATGATAGGTTACATGCACAATTAGTAGTTCTACAATTTCATATTTGAGTTCCTTAAGAATTCTTGGGTGAATACCATCTGGTTCTGTTGACTTATTATTATTTAATTTATCAATTTGTTCCAAAACCTTTAGTGATGCCTTGATCTGGGACAGGTCCTCAGATTTGTCATCTAAAAAGTATGGCTCAGGTGTGCGACTCTCCCTCACTCATATCCTCTGCAGTGGAGACTGGTGCAAAGAATTAATTTAATTTCTCTGCAGTGGCCTTATCTTCCTTGTGTGCTCCTTTATCACACCGACAGTTCAGCCCACTTACTGTTTAGCAGGCTTCCTGCTTCTGATGTACTTAAAAAAAATTGCTGTAGTTTTCGAGTCTATGGCTAGTTGTTCTTCAAATTCTTTTTTGGCCTGACTAATTATACATTTACAATTCCTCTTTAGCCAGATAGTGTCTCTTTAATTTTTCCATGGAATCCTCAATGTATATGGTAACTGACAGCTTACTAAATTTAATGCTATGTAACCAAAAGCCAGATTCCCTGCCATGAAAGTCTGATCATAATCATACAAACTACTGGAGAGAATTACTTTCATGAGCTTATAGAAAAAGTTTATTTATTCTATCTCTAGATGTTCCATACAAATTGCATGTAACAATCTCCACAGGTCAGAACAATAAAAATCTGAATAATTTTTAGAACCGGTATCCTATTTGTGTGTTTGGCAGCTAAATTGTGATATTATCAACTTTTGCTGTCTGCTCAGTAAGTAAACAGTTTTACTGCTGAGCTGTTAAAAATCCCATAAAGAAAATTAGAAATTGAGAATTCAGTCCGGATTTGCAGTTTGACAGGGCGATATGCTCATCCCCACTTTAATACTCTCTAATAAAAATTACTGCTCCGAAATACATGAAAGGTGATAGCTCTTCAACTTAAATGACCATCTCACTGCTGTTCCAATGATAAAGAGTCAGGGATGCTGTGGCAGGTCTATTAATTCTTAAAACTGTCGTATTAAAAGTATGGCCTCAATCCTGCATACATGTATGTGGTCAACTTTAAGCCTTCAAGAAATGCCTTTGAAGTCACTGACGTACATATTGTTAATTTAAGAGATTGTTAATTTAAGGGAATTCTGTATGTAGTCTGGGAACAGTGTAAAGAGGAAAGTATGGTCTCCTAACTATAGTATATTGGGAATCAGAAGACCCTGGGTAAAGATTTCAAAGTGCCTCAGGGCCTGTCTATGCAGCAAGCAGGATCCTGCAGCAGCGAGCCTCAGAGCCTGGGTCTACACTCCGACTCACTCTACAGTGCTAAAAAGAGCTGTGTAGATGTTCAGGCATGGGCTGGAGCTCAGTCTCTGCATCCTAGGAAGGGGATGGCTTCAGAACCGGAGCTCCAGCCCATGGCTTTTTTTAGTGCTGTAGCATGAGCCCCGTGAGTCCGAGTCTGTAGACCTAAGCTCTGAGACTCGTTGCCATGGGATTCTCTTGCTGTGCAGATGTACCTTAAAGGATTAGGAGCCAAAATCCCATTGCTTTCAATGAGACTTAGGCTCTAGAGATTTTTTAGGCTCCTAAATAATTTAGGCAGTTTTGAAAATTTTACTCCTAATTTATATTTCTGGCTGCACCACAGTCTTTCTGTATGATGTAGGACAAGCTATTTAGGCCTCAATTTTCATAGAGTGACTTCTACTTTTGGTGTCTCAATTTTTTGGGGTCCAGCTTAAAACACTTAGGACCTAATTTTGAGAGGTGCTGCGCAACCACAATTCACATCTGTGGTCAGAGTGTCGGCTGTTACTGTTTCCTATCTTTTGTCACAGCTGTATTGCTTTTAACCTTTGGGCTATCGGCATATTCTGCTGCCTCTGTAGCATTAAAACATTGTCATTCATGTATTATTTATTTATATGAGCATTAGGTGTGTAGCGCTCATCAATGTGGTATCTTAAAGGAGCGTTACTGGGTTCCAGAGTGGCCCACAGGTAGCGGCAGTTGCCAACAGCAAGAATGGTAAATGAGGAGGTACCAATTGTCTGGTACAGAACTGGAATTCCATTTTGCCCCATGTACTTGTGTGCTAGACAGCACTGACACAATCAAATGATTTTTGTGGTATGAGATGTTTCTAGAGACTTGGAGTGCACATCTGTGGCAGAATGATTTCTCTTTGTTCAGGTGAGAAACTGTAATGCTTTGAAAGTGGGTGTCAACTCTATTATGATCACGGCAAAGTAAGCATGAAAGATTCTGCACTCAGAGGATACCCAGCACCTGACAACTTCAGTGAGGGTCCTACATACAGAGATGGCAGAATTTGACCCTGACGTGTGTAAGGTGCTGTACAGAACAAATAGAACAAAGGTCTATTTCCCAAATAGTTTGCAATCTAAAGGCCTGATCTTGACCAGGCATAGCACTTGGTAATATGAGCAGTTCCATTAATTTCAAAAGTACTGTTCATGACAGTAAGCACAATGCCTGGTGGTAAATGCTTGACGGACTGAGTCCAACAATAGGAGAAGGGGATGAAGTGTGATAAGGTTTAAGCAGTAAGTTATGTTGTTCCCACTTTGGCACCTATTCCTGCTGCGTATAAAGCTCTGTACTTATATGGTCCTCATTAACATTGTATCTGAGCACCTAATACTGACTGTGCTGCAATTACAATTGTAGAAATGATGGTAAGAAGTAATTCTTGGAAAAAAGATATTACGAAAAACTGATCCTGAAAAGCCCATTCCACTACAGTATGGGGTTGCTGACGGGCAAAAGTTAACCACAATATTCTCCAGTCCAGTGAAAACATATCTGCAAGGTGTTTACATTGGTATCTATCTGGGATCCAGTGGGAAGGCAAGAAAATTCAGCCATCCTTAGGGCTCCAGGACAATTCAGGGAAGCTGACTGGAAGATACCTTTTTTCCTTGTAATAGATCATGTGATGGATTATACAGTAACCATTAAAAGAGAAGCTGATTTCTTTTCTTCCATGTTCTTATTCAGTCATCGAGATGGGCTTCTTTTAATTAGTACATTTGGCTGAGAGGCAACAAAACTGTGAAGAGCATGCTGCTTATTTCCAGATCATCACCTTGCTAGTGCTCCTGCCCATACTAACAGAGCTCCTAAGGGTCTGATCCAAAGCCCATTGAAGTCAATGGAAATAAACTAAGAAAAGATATGGCTTAGCACTGTTAGTGAAAAA
Organism: Emydura macquarii macquarii; assembly: GCF_026122565.2. Taxonomy (NCBI): domain Eukaryota; kingdom Metazoa; phylum Chordata; order Testudines; family Chelidae; genus Emydura; species Emydura macquarii. The sequence continues at coordinate 7,815,006 of NW_027131400.1, read as the reverse complement.
TGCTTTAACATAGGAATTGCTATACCAGATCAGACCAGTCATCTGTCTAGTCCAGTCACCTATCTTTGTCATTGGCCAGAACCGGTGTGCTTCAGAGAAATCTCACAATGTACAATTACAGCATAACCTGCCCACAAGAGAAGTTTCTTCCTGACCTCATCAATTAATAGTTGGTTTATCCCCTGAATCATGGGGGGGTTTGTCCCTATTTTATTTTAGCCTGAGGAAATCTTTTCCACATTATGCAGACTTTAGATATAGTTTCACAGAACTGGTAACAACTACTCAGAAAAGGTTAATGACTAATCTCTCATATTACATAGGGACCAAACAACTTTTACATCTCATGCAGGACAACATAGGACACCAGAGTTGGAAGCTACCTGCAGTAGCCTAACCTGACCATCAAATGGAGACAAATGGCTTCCATTTTCAATTCATCTGCCCATTAACCTTCGTGAGTGGATGTGATGCAGCCCAAGTGCCACAGATTATAAAACTTCTTTCTGGTAACATTTCTAATACAAAATCATTTTCTCATTTAGCTGAAACAAAGATCTGCTTCAAATACTACCATGGAGTGAGTGGAGCACTACGTGCTACAACCCCCAGTGTCACAGTGAAAAACAATTCTGCTCCCGTAAGTTACTTCCAGCTTTTCTGCTTCTCTCTAATTCTTTCCAGCTATTTATTGCTATTTCCAGCTATTTATTGCTTTCCTTGCCTGTCCTTTGTATATTTGTATTAATTTTTAATATGTCTTTCTGCTCTTAAATTCTCTGTAATGTACTTAAGGGATATCAATTCTGTGTTAGTCCAAGAGGAACTGGAATATCAGCTATGTTACACACTAGCAGTGTCTGTTTATAAGAGTTAGTAACAATCAGAGAATGCAGTACTTCCCTAGCTCCTCCTGACTAATTTTATGCTAAGATTTAAAGAAACACACCCTTACACAAGGAGTCATGAAATTTCTTCTTTCATATGTAATTAGAGATTTAAAAAAAAAAAAACACGTTCTGTCTTTTTTAAATACCAGAGGCTACCACCTGTATTCTAGACTGGGGATGTCAAACCTTTTCCCATCTAGGTGGCAAAAACATCTGCTTCAGTTTGTCCCATCACCCTGTGCCCCAGAATGATTTGTGTTCATATCCCAGGATCCTTTGCAGACTTTGAGTCAAAAAGACGAACAAGTTATAATACATCATCAGTTCTTACATTCTTCTCTGTATGGTATGTGACATAAGAATGCATAATACGTTAAAAGCATAATAATGGAATAGAATAGCTTAATAATATTAAGTAGGAGAAAACAATCATGCAGATTGGACATTGTTAACATCAACAGATTTCCCATATTGGTGCACCCAAAAAGAGAGAAAAAAAGCATGAGAAATATTTAATGTGTAGATTTTCCACTATCTGTGAACCTCATACTTCCAGTCACTGCTGAAACCACCATTGTCAGCTCAAACTTCAGCCTCATCCTCTGTGTCTTCTGTGCCTTTGAACTGGCTGCAGCTGCAGTTGGAAACTCAGAGAAACCAGGTGTTTGAACTGAAAACACGCATACACCTTTCTAGTGCAAAGAAAGGTCATTCAGTGGGACCACAAATATCATTCGGACTAGAAAGAGGTTGTTTTTTTTTAATTTTAAAAGCATTTGTTACTCAAAGTTGTGAAAGAAGTTACAGGCCTCCCCCGTCTGCTTCAAAGACAAAGACACTGGGGCTGGAGCTAGAAATGGTATCAGCAGAGACTGTGGGTTTGAAGACCCCAACAATCCCAGATAGATTACATCAATAGGTCAGTCTAGCTCTCTCATTTTCAGTTAACTGAATTTTAAAAAAAGAAAATGTGAAAAAAAGAGAGAAAAGAATCAACCATTATCATGTTTAAAACATACACTCTTCTAAAAAGATATGCTCAGAAAATCGCTTTCAGAAATAACAGTTAACCATTCTGGATCTTATTCTGCTGCACTTACTCATCATGGGTTGTAGTGTAACCTTACAATCTCCCCAAAACTCAAGGGGAGCACAGAGATGCACCACCCAGGACCAGAGCAAAGAATTGTGACTCAGAAAGTGGAGTTTTCTTCCCTTCTTGCCCCTCACTTTTCTTGCTGCCCATTTTGTAGACAGCCCACTACTCTGGCTGGTAAGTAGCAGGTGCAGAGCCAGAGATCATCCCTGTCTCTCTAACCCCTCCCTGTCCACCAATGAGGAGTGTCAGGGGAATAGCTCCCCAGGTCTGGAGTCACAAGTAAGGACTGTGACAGTCTAACCTCACGTGTAGCCTGATAGAAGTCCATCAGACTACTTACACATGTAAGGACTGATAGACAGGCCCTTCAGCTTGACCAATGAATTACATTCAGCAGACCAGATTCACTGGTATGATCCAGTTGTTTTGCGCTGCTCCAGTGTCACAAAACAGCCAATAAACCTGGCCACAATACAAGTGAAGATCCTGATCCTCCTAGTGCTGCTTGAATGCAGGCATTCTGCCTTCATGGAACAGCTAGTAGGATCACGGCCTGCGACTTGTGCTCACATTCTGTTTTGCTTTTGATTCCTGATCCTGAAGTCACTGCTCAGGAATTATTCCCTTTGAAGTCAGTAGGAGTCTTACCAGTGTAAGGGCTGGACCCCAAGTGCAGTGTGAGAAACAATCCTTCAGCGGATAAGATTGCCTACCTTATCAGTAAAACAGGTACTAGAGAGAGAGAGAGTTCCGTGAAATCCTGCCTTCTTTGAAGTCAATGAGAGTTTTGCCATTGATTTCAATGGAGCCAAAATTTCACCCTTAGTTTCTGGAGCTCAGCAAGACCCTAGTGAGCTGCTTATTTTAGATTAATAGACTTTTTAAATTTGTCACAGCTTGGAAAGAAGATTGCACAAGAGCATGTGTCCTTCTAGAAGCATTTGGATACAGGTGTATTTCGGGATGCAATGTTTACAACTAGCATACTCATCTACTGACTATCCCAATACACCCAAGCAGATTCTCTGAAAGCCTCCCAGGTGTTGTTCAGTACAAATGCTGATGAAAGAGTATTTAACCATAAGTTTAAAAAAAAATCTGATTCCCAGAGAGAAAGCTATTGCAATGCTAGTTGGACACCATTACTTCATGTGTCCATTGGTTGTATTTTAGACTTGGTGACTTTTCCTATTTTTACACAGTGTATGTTTTGTTACTTTTGAACTTATCACCTCATGCTCCAACCCAGTTATTATATTTACCTCTGCTGATTTGGATGCCCTGCAGTTCATTTGCCAATGAAAAGTCTTCCCACGGTATCTTTCCTGTGAGTCACCATGATGAGTTTAACAAATTCCTGCGGGCATAAGCTTTCGTAGGCTGCAGCCCACTTCGTCAGATGCATGGGTTGCAGCCCATGAAAGCTTATGCCTGCAGGAATTTGTTAGTCTTTAAGGTGCTACAGGACTCTCGTTGTTTTTGCTGTATACAGACTACCACGGCTACCCCTCTGGAACGTTTCACCATGATGAGTTTGAATATCTAGGAATCCAAAGATATATACTTCACCCAATTCACACACAGTGGATGCTCTACACATGGATTTAGAGCAATAAATGGACCTAAATTAGTTATTTGTAAAACAAAAACACCAACAATTTGCAAAGAAAGGAACATCAACAGACTTTGGATTTTTCTTGACTTTAATGCATTTCTGCTTCTATCTGTGTATCTAAGCATTTTGCCATGCTCATTATAATAGTATGTGTAAAGTTAAACTCAGTAGACTAGAATTTGGTGACATCTGTAATATTCAGTTTGTTGTTATCGTCATAATGCTGTAGCTGTGCATTTGTCTTTAGAACAAGTACTATGCTGAAAAAATGGAATTTTTTTCTGTCAGTTAATTTTTTGCTCTGTTCAGAGCTTTAAAAACTCCATTTAAAAAAAAAAAGACTCTTAAGAGTAGTTGTTCCTAGCAGCAGGAAAAGCTGCATCAAACTGGTGGCAAAGGCTGTGAATGTGAAAACGATTTAACCTAATTATGGGTCTAGCCTCTTTTGCATTAATATAAACAGGCACCACAATGACCACCATAATACTCAAAAAGAACTCCTTTTCCCAAAGAGTTCACAGTCAAAGACACAGAACAGATACATCACAATTAAACAAAAAAGTGGCATATGGATATATAACCTAAGAATGAATCCTCCCAATTACACGGGTAGAATTAATTAGGTACATAGTAGATGTAAAGAAACACTGTTGACCTAACCTCTAGAGCTTTAGTGTCGTAATTTTTATCTTCATAGACACCTCATGGCACTAGTCAAACACACTGAGCATCATGGGTAGAACCATGTAAACTGCAGCTAATTATTGGGAGAGACCTTCTGAATGTTGTGCTGATGCAGAATGGCTGCCTCAGCTGTCTTTCCCACAGCAGGGATTACCATTTGATAAGTAAACTGCCATTTGATGGTGACTGATCATTGCTGAGGATTTCCTGTTGTAAATATTTGCATTATTTGCTGTCATGTTGGTGTGGGCCATTGATGAACACTTGATAATGAAGCATCCTGCTTCATTTCTTTGTGTGCTTTGAAGTCTAAGCTCCAAGCCAAGTCTTTATGATAAAGTTTGCATGTATGAAGAGACAAGTTTCTCATTCTTTCCTTTTTTTTTCCATACACTATTTAAACACTGTGGTTTGCTTTTCATTTCTCTTACTTCATGTCTTATTGTATGAGATATAGGTTCTCTTATTAATAATAGTAATACCTACCTCTTCTACTGTGCTTTTCAAAGTGCTTTATAAAGGAGACCAGTGTCATTTTACAGATGGGGAAATTGAAGCAAAGAGAAAGGAAATGACTTTGGAGGACAGGTTTAAAATTCAAAATGACCATGACAAATTGGAGAATTGGACTGAATTGAACAAGATGAAATTCAATAAAGACAAGTGTGAATTACTTCATTTAGGAAGGAAAAATCAAATGCACAACTACAAAGTGGAGAATAAATGTCTAGGTGGTAGTACTGCTGATAAGGATCTGCGGGTTATAGTGGATCAGAAATTGAATATGAGTCATCAATATGAAGCAGCTGCAAAAAAGGCTAATATGATCTGGGGTGTATTACCAGGAGCGTTGTGTGTAAGACACATGAGATAATTGTCCCACTATACTCGGCACAGGTGAAAACCCAGCTGCAGTACTGTGTCCAGTTCTGGGCACCACAATTTAGGAAGAATGTGGTCAAATTGGAAAGAGTCCAGAGGAGAGCAACAAAAATGATAAAAGGTTTAGAAAACCTGACCTATGAGGAAAGATTGAAAAAGCTGGGCATGTTTAGTCTTGAGAAAAGAAGACTGAGGGGAGACCTGATAACAGTCTTCCAATATGCTATGGGTTGTTATAAAGAGGATGGTGATCAGTTGTTCTCCTTGTCCTCTGAAGGTAGGACAAGAAGTAATGGGCTTAATCTGCAGCAAAGGTGATTTAGGTTAGATATTAGGAAAAACTTTCTAAGGTATATCTACACGACTGGGCTGCACAGATCGATGCAGTGGGATTGATTGAGTGGGCAGCGGAGACCCACACAGTCGATTCCGGAAGTGCTCTTTGGCCAACGCAATAAATCCACCCCTCCAAAAATAGTAAGGCTGCATCGACTGCAGGGCATCTCCTGTTGATGCAGTGCAGTGAGGATGCCGCAGTAAGGGAATGTAAGTAAGTAGATGGGAGATACAGTACGTAGCTTGCATATCTCTCGTCGATGGCCAACAGCAGTGTAGACCAGGCCTAACTATACGGGTAGTTAAGCTCTGAAATAGGCTTCCAAGGGGGGTCGTGGAGTCCCCATCATTGGAGGCTTTTAAAAACAAGTTGGACGAACACCTGTCAGGGATGGTCTAGGTTTACTTGCTCCTGCCTCCGCATAAGAAGCTGGACTTGGTGACCTTTCAAGGTCTCTTCCAGCTTTACATTTCTGTGACTTGTCCAAAGTCACCCAGCAGACCAATGGCAAAGCCAGGAATAGAACTCAGGTATTCTGAATTCCAGTCCCGGGCTCTATCTACTAGATCATGCTGCCACCATACATCTGCATATTAACCACAGCAGTAGTAAATCACCAGTACATTTTCACAGGACAGATAAAACAATAATAATTCAGTATCTTTCAGCGCAATAGGTGGGGAAGCATGGCTATGGAAGCAAGAAAAAGATTAACTTCCTAATAGTTAGTGCACAGCTCAACAGTTAAGGCTGTATAAAAAAGGCTTGTGTAAAATACATTATCAGTGCATTACAATTTAGTACACAAAAGAATGCAAGCCAGGCATAGCTTTTAACATATCTTACCAATACAAGGCCAAATTATTCCTCTTACAAGATTCAACCACACTGGCAAAGAGAAACACTACCAGAATGGCTATTCCTGAGGCATTGCGCTTACTTAAGTCACTGGGTATATGAGGGAACTTAACAGGAGGGGCTCTCTTCTACATCTTTAAAAAGTATAGCCAGAGTTCTTCCTGCTGCAGCCATCTTGACTTGCAGGGTAAGTGGTATCAGAGTACCACCTACATCCAACCTGCTCCCTTTGCCCTTCCTCTCAATGCTTGTATAGACCTCAGCTGCTTCGTGTTTTTACAGTTTGCCTCCACTGCATTATAAAACCATAAAATGGTACTACATAAAAATGCATGTTTCTGGAATTAAAGTAGTTCCTAAACTGATTATAGAATTACTTCTGTGGGTTTTTTGTTTTGTTTTTAAGTCTCTGTGTCAAAGGTTTTCTGAAAGCACACGAAGAACAATTCAGGTAGGCGTGTCAAAAGTGGTTTTATGGAGTCTGGAATTAAGAAGCTACAAAATAACTGTTCTTAATAAACTGATCTGAAGTAAAAGAAAGGAGTACAGTAGGGCTTGACTTGGCAATTTAGGGAACACTTACTCAGTGACGAATAGTTCCATAATGGTTGCATAATTGAGCCATAACCTGAAGTTTAACTACATGTCCATGTTACTTATTATTACGATCTTGGTAATACATGAACTTTTTAGAATCCAGGTACTGTACATAAAGAACACTGTATGGACATCTAATCACCCTGTCATATAGTGAACCTTCTATTTAATATGGATTGGTGGAATCAAATAGCATAACCAGAGTGTAACTGCAGTGTAACTATAGTCACTGCATTATAAATAATAACCTTGTTTTCTTTTCTGTGCACGTCCCATATTTTAAATGGGGGGAGAGATTTTGTTTAAAGGTTAAGAAAACTAGTTTCTCCGGCGTTTGTATTTTTTATCTATTTTCACAGATATTACCAGTTCAAGCAGTATTTTGGTCCTGATTCAGCAAAGCACTTAAACACTAATTGACTTCTATGGGAAGCATAGGGAATATCTCTCAAATTGGTAGAATCTTTCAAAACAGAAGAAAATTAGTAAGTGGGATCGCTTACTAATGTAGCATTGTATCTAGCTATGTGTAGCACTTACATACAGTAAATTAAAATGCATCAACTGATGAAATGACAGACATACCGAGTTCTGATTAATCTTTTAATCTTTTTGGACAGTTCAACTCAGTGTGGCTCAAACGCCTACCACCATCATCTTGTGTTGTGATACCATTATTTCACTTAAAAGAAACATGTATATATGTTTTAATACAGAGCATGTATATATGTTTTAAAACAGAATTCATAGAATGGAAATACAAACACTAACCTCTTTCTGTACCAACAGTACTTTCCTTAGTCACAGTTTAGGGAAATGTACTGTTAGACCTGAAGCAGTTTTCAGCTCAACCGAAACCCACAAAAATCCTTCGTGCTTTACAATTCACGCAGGGCTGTGTCTGTGGTTTTTTATTGCTCTAAACTAAGTGGAATATGCTTCTAATTTGCAAACTAAAAGGTCACCAAATATTTTGCTACTCTGGGTAACTTCCTGATCTGCTTGTATGACTTTTATAGTTTTTTTTTTAAAAAAGTCCCAAATTTCAAGATTAGTGTAGTCAAGCTCCTAAATATAGATTTAGATGGCTTACCATCTAAATTGGGCCCAGTAATACTTTGCATTTATATCACATGGCATCTGAGGAACTCAAAGCATTCTACAAACCTTAATTAAGATTCATGCCACCTATTGAAAACAAGTCTAATCTGAATTGGGTTTGACTGTTGTTTTAGATTTTTGATATATTTTAATTTAGGCAAATACTAAATAGCATCCTGTACACCTAACACACTAAACCATCTGAGTATTTTGTGTGTTTCTTTGAAGATTGCTCATCTAAGAAGGACAGAAAGAATAAGGTGCAAAGTATTTATACGTAACCTTTAGTTAAACAGTCTGTTTGTTTCATCAAGATGGCATGACACCTTATTTCTCTATCGTGATTTAATTCTCAATGGTGCCCAGAAGCATACTGATTAGACAGCTCTGAAACAATTGGCAGAGAGCATTTGTGTCAACAGGCAACTTTATAAATGCAGATGATGCACTGAATGCCGGTGCCTTTTAGTATTCTGGGATGGATTTTGGGTAATGTATCAGGGAACAAAAGAATTAGCGTGACACATCAGATGTGTCTCTGGCTAAGTACCAGCTACGTTCAGTAAAGAAAAGCCTTATGCCCACGGAAATAGAACAGTTGGTATGCATTGAGTGTTTCGTGTACTAAAAATCAATGGAACATTAGTCATTTGAAATGGAAATTCTGGAAATGGAAGACTTGCCCCTATCCCTTAGAATTGTTGTTCCAGTACATTGGGTTCCCCTTGATTGTGCTTAAGCACCTGAAAACATCATAATCTAAGTGCTTGTGATGAGAAATACAAACCCCACACTGGAGAAGAAGAGGTTAAGGAGCAGCTATGGGTCCAGGTGTCCCTCTCTGCCACCCCTGCAAAGCCTGCACAAGCAGGAGGCAGAGTTTAAAAAGGGAAACAGAACCGCTCAGAGTGCATCAGACAGTGGAAGGGAGCAACTTTATTCCCAGAGCCAGAGTTGTTGGGAAGGAGTATCCCAGGACTCTTCCTGCCTGAGGCTTGGAGATACTGATTTGGCCAAGCCGGTCACAAGTAGAGTGCCCCAGGGGTCGGTCCTGGGGCCGGTTTTGTTCAACATCTTCATTAATGATCGGGAGGATGGGGTAGATTGCACCCTCAGCAAGTTTGCAGATGACACTAAGGTAGGGGGAGTGGTAGATACCCTGGAAGGTAGGGATAGGATACAGAAGGACCTAAACAAACTGGAGGATTGGGCCAAAAGAAATCTGATGAGGTTCAACAAGGACAAACGTAGAGTCCTGCACTTAGGACGGAAGAATCCCATGCACAGTTACAGACTGGGGACCGATGAGCTAGGCAGCAGTTCTGCAGAAAAGGACCTGGGGGTTACAGTGGATAAGAAGCTGGATATGAGTCAGCAGTGTGCCCTGGTTGCCAAGAAGGCTAATAGCATATTGGGCTGCATTAATAGGAGCATTGCCAGCAGATCTCAGGAAGTGATTATTTCCCTCTATTCGGCATTGGTGAGGCCACATTTGGAGTATTATGTCCAGTTTTGGGCCCCCCACCACAAAAAGGATGTGGAGAAATTGGAGAGAGTCTAGTGGAGGTCAACAAAAATGATTTAGGGGGCTGGAGCACAAGACTTATGTGGAGAGGCTGAGGGAACTAGGCTTGTTTAGTCTGCAGAAGAGAAGAATGAGGGGGGATTTGATAGCAGCCTTTAACTACCTGAAAGGGGGTTTCCAGGGATGGAGCTAGGCTGTTCTCAGTGGTGGCAGACGACAGAACAAAGAGCTACGGTCTCAAGTTGCAGTGGGGGAGGTCTAGGCTGGACATTAGGAAAAAGTTTTTCACTAGGAGGGTGATGAAGCACTGGAATGGGTTACCTAGGGAGGTGGTGGAATCTCCATCTTTAGAGGTTTTTAAGCTGCGGCTTGACAAAGCCCTGGCTGGGATTATTTAGCTGAGGTTAGTCCTGGTTAGTCCTGCTTTGAGCAGGGGGTTGGACTAGATGACCTACTGAGGTCCCTTCAAACTCTGATTCTATGATTCTATGAAGCCTGCAAAGGAGGGACTGGTGGTTTTTGAAAGTCAGAAACTTTGTTTGTGTTCAGTTTTTTTTTTTACCCTGCGGCAAGAGGGAACAATGGTAGAAAGTGATCTAGGAAGGCAGCTGCATAACACCCCCAGATGTTGGTGCCTGTGGTTACCTTGCCTACCTCTGGGCCCTGGATCAGAGCCCGGCGGACAGGGGTCCCCTACCAACCCCTAAAGAGGGGACAATGACAGAAGCCTATCCCTTGCAGAGCCCCTTGTTAGGGAAAATCCTGAAGGTATAAGGGTCCAGACCTAAGACTCTGACCCAAAGGAAGATCCCTGAAACCTTTGCTGAATTCTGAAGATTTCCACATCATTGGACTCTTTTTGTGTACCCCAAAAGGGGTGGACTTCAATGTCTGACCTGGCCAGAGGGCTGAGTCACTAAAAGAACAGACCCCACACAGCAGGTCTGTAGTGAGAAAGGGGAACACCTGAGAGGAAGACAACTTGCCACACCCTGGCCTGACCACTAAATGGCACTGCTGGCACTTGTTCCCCTTCACACGTCTGTGTTTAGTAAATCATTCTCTGCTATGGAGATAATTGCAGTAGAATGAATGAATAAGTAAGGAGATCGAATCGGAAAGGCTTCTCTGATGAAATAATTCTGCAAACATTAATTCATCTAACCCATTCATATGTGAGACTTGCAACTGTCCAGGTCAGGTGAGCACAGACTGATACTGACTGGTCAGGTGAGCACAGACTGAGCACACAAAAGATAGGTTTTGGATCATTCGCACAGCTCCCAGGAATCTTGTACAAGCTTCCTGCCTCCTTCTGGACACCTGCTGATAGCAAAACTACTGAGCAGCTGCTCTACCATGTTGTCCTGATTGGCCTACAGATTAGTCATGCCAGTTTGGAGCTCCCCTTTGTTATAAGAGCTCTCCACATGCCCTTAGATTCTGCTCAATAAGAATAAGAACTGCTAAGTTCTCAATAAGAACAGGTTAGATAAACACTATGGGCCAGGTGGTCTTCAAGTGAAATTAATTGAGTTATTCCAGTTTATACCTGCTGAGGATCTGGAGCTATATTTAATTCTACCTGGAAGTGATTTTAAAGTGACTGCATATCAGTCCTTGTATACATTGACATAAATGTCCTTGGACATGCTAGAAGCCTGTGAGCAGAACAATGAACATCGTGTTGTGTCCTAGTAATTTTTTCTTGAGTTTTAGTATCACTTGATCAAAGCATCATTTACACTTGGTTGATCTTGGCAGTTAAAACAATTCAGCTAGTTTAAATGGAAAAACAGAAATATAGGAATTGCCAGGTTGATTCAGACCCAAGATCCACCTAGTTCAGTATCCTGTCAGTGACAGTGGCCAGAACCAGATGGTTCAGAAGAAGGTGCAAGGACCTTTTAGTGGGCAGTTGCAATAGGCAGTTGCAGTGGGCCGTTATGGGATAACCTGCCCCCACAATTTGGTCTCATCTAATAGTTAGGGATTGGCTTAAGCCCTTCTGAAATATTCGTTGTCATTCATTATAACAACTCTGGATATTTTAGATGTCCATAGGCGTGTCCAGTTCCTTTTTGAATCTTAGGTTCTTGGCCTCAATGACTTCCTGTAGCAATGAGTTCCATGGTTTAATTACATGTTGTGTTAAAAAAGTGTTTCCTTTGATCAGTTTTGAATTTCCCACTTTTAATTTAATTGAATGTCCCTGTGCTCTTGTGTAATGAGACAAGGAGAACAGAAGTTCCCAATCTCCCTTCTATATACCATTCAGTATTTTACATTCATATCAAGTCCCCACTTATTTGTCTCTTTTCTAAAGTGTTTTTTGGAAATATAAATAAATTGCTAGCCAGTTCTCCTTTATCTGGTACCTTACTGAGATGCTCAAAGAATTCCATATTGCACTTTCCTTTAGAATAGATAAGATCAGTGTAGCAACGTAGTTACTGTTTGTCACAAACTGCTGGGTGACACAGTGGCATTTAAAGAAATACCACACTGTTTGCTGTGGTACCATCAGGTTTTGATCGTGATGACATTTAGGAGCTGCCCTGACTAGGGAATAGTGAGGAGCACAACCCCTCCTCAGGCTCAGCGCAAAGAAAGTGTCTCTGAAGGGCCTGAATCTCCTCTCATTTCCAACACCTTTAAAATGATGCATGTTTCTTGTGGGGGCACAGAGAAGGAGTAGAAACTCTGATTGTCCCTGGCTGTTTCCTTTTCTCCCCCTATCCCCACACCAGTTCTGGCTTACAGCTGGGCCCTTTGTAAGGTTAGGCAGAGTCATCACTGAGATGGGAGACCTCCAAGAAAAAACAGGTACTGCAGGGAATGGTGTTGGTGATTCAGCATGTGATTGAGAGGTGATCTCCCTTAATCAAACCAAAACAATGGAGGTTCAAGGTTCTGTGTTAAAATCCTAAATGACTTTTTATAAGTTTACAATGAACGTGGCAAGATAGATGGACTGGAATACCCCATTTTTGAAGAAACATTGATACTCACTTTTGTGGCATTTGTCTGGTATGAGAAATAAGACATCAGAGAAACCTGAAAATTATAGCATTGTGGTAGGGTTGCCAGCTCATGGGATTTTTTTTTTTGTGAGTCTCTGTTTTAATTGAAGCCCCGCTCTTGGAATCTTGTGATTACATGAGAATCTCAGCTTTTATTTTTGTTTTAAAAAATAAGTTTCTAGCCCTTGCTGTTGTAGAAAAAAGCTTGAAAACATTAATCCCGAAGGCTCAAAAACCAGGCAAATAAAAATATTTTTAAATATCTCTGCTCTGTGAAACATCTATGTTTTTTTAAACCAATCTAATAATTTTGGAGGGCTGGACTCATGATTTTTTTTAATACTTAAGATTAGCAGTACAGAGAAGGACACGTATCTGGAGATCCAGAACTTGGTCTCAGACATCCTGCACAAAGAAACAGAAAGGAGAAAACCCACAAGCAGAGACAGAGAATGCATTATCTAGAAAGATATTATTTTGCTTCTTAGCTACAATGTAAATAATTGAAACTATCTAGAAGCCTGATCCAAAGCGTATTGAAGTCAATGGAAAATTTCCTATTGACTTCAGAGGGCTTTGGGTCTGAAAGCTACATGAGCGTTTGCAGAATTTAGGACAATATGATTTGCATACCATTTATTTTATTTTAATCTGATTTTGCCTGGCTATCCTAAATAAATCTTGTTTTGCTACAGCCCATGGTTTTAGACTGAAACCATCCAAGTTAAAAAAAAAATTAGAGGAGGTAGGGAAAGCAAAGTGTCTTGAAATTTATTTCATTTGACATTATTATCAACAAGACAGCAGACTTAGGAAATGACAATGCAAGTACTCAACTTAGACTTAAAACCAGAATGAAAAAATTGCAGCAGCCATAACAAAACCCATAAACCTCATGAAGAGGAATTTCTGACACTAGCTAGAGCTAGACACTGGTTGAAATGAGAAGCTCCTTTAGATGACCAAAAAGAAGAAAAACAATTTACCTGAGAAGTTGCATTTACAGTGTATGGAGGCAGAGATTTTCTGCTGAATTATAAGCTTTGAGCAATTGCTCATTAGCCCTATCTTACTCTCCAGCTTTTTCAAACCATGACCTGATCCTCCTCTCATGGAAGTCAGTGGCAAAACTCCCATGGACTTCAGCGGCAGTGGGCACCATGTTAGCATGTTCCTGGAGGATAGGTAATAAGAACAGTTCTTGCTATCAAAGTGCTAAAACTGGTTGAAAACTGTGTGTAGATGTGGCCGAACAGCCTGTTTGCTTTACAGTCCAGATGCTGCCCTGCATTAAGGCAAGTTTACCCTGCTTTCCTGATGTAAAGCTGCCCTTAAGCCAGGCTAGCTGGCCCCAGGAGGCCCTCTCCTGTACAGTGGCACCCTTGGGTAGCACAGAGCTGCTGTAGGAGCTCCTATGGCACCTCCTTCCCTGCAACTGGGAAAGGGGATCTCTCTGCATTTGTAACCCTTGGATGACCTGTTGGATGTGTAGGCAACTGGCACAAGCCAGAGCACCCTTTGAAGTGTTCTAGCTTGTGCTGGCAGAATGTCTCAGGGAGGCTGAAAAGTGGCTTAGAGCTTCCTTTGCACCCCTCATTGCCAGCTACTTCAAGAGTTCCTTGCCCTCAGTGGAGGATCTGGTTTACAACAAATATAACCACCCCAGTGCACAGTTCTCTGGCGTGGTTAGGGCCATTCCCATTCTAACACACTTTTTTCCCTTGGTAGTGAAGATGGAACAAAGTAATTATGAAACTGTAGCAGGAAACTTTGCTAAAAGCGTGAGTTACAAAATGCTGTTAGCTGTGGTAGGTCCCTTCAGAATTCTAAGGAATAGCAAGATTTTATAAACACAGTTATCAATATCTAATTTTAAAAATCTGTCTGCCAACATTTTTGCAAGCTATGGACCCCACCCTGCAAGCTTCTCTGCTGACCCGTGTGGCGCACCATTGACTTCACTGGGGCTCTGTACAGACACAAGGGTACGCACGCACAGAGTTGCTTGTAGTATCTGATGAGCACCGTTTTAGTATGTGCCACAGAAAATGGTCCACTAGAAAGTTGGCTACATATCGAGAAAACCGTGTCATTTTTAGAAACAATTAAGTGACCAACCCAGGAAGCACAGCCACATGTGTTCATAGTTATTCTTGTGTATTTCTATGTAATAATATATAGATTTCAAGTTTCAAAGAAGGAAGGAAAGATCAAGGTCTCTGGTTAAAGATTTTTCTTAGGCTGCTGAAGAATGGTAGGAGTCTGTTAAGAGAATTGTGGAAACCTAATAAAAAGCTGAATGGTTTATAGCTTGGAGGCAACTCCATGGGAAACATTACCTCAGTTCTGTTTTAATTTAAAGTGGTGCCCATAATTTCCTGCTTTTAGCAGCTAGTTATGCTGAAACTCCATTCTTTCCTCCCAGGGTAGACTGGGAAATGTGAAATACTTTCATCTTGGAGATCGAGTTGTGCACGCATCTCTGTGCAGGCAACCATCTAATTCCCTGCTGTCGTGAACCAGTCAATCAACTGTCTTCTACAGGACTTTATTGATGACGCTGAACAGCAGTTGTGTCCTGTAATTAGCCTGGCTTTGAGGGGTCACAACTACGCAGAAATCTAGTGAAAGAATTAACAAAATTGTAATGGTAAATTGGGGTTTGGAAAAGAGGAGGTTAAAGATCTTCCCTCATCTGAAAAATAGAACTTAATTAGATAAAATCTGCCACCAGAAGCAGCAGGCTCAGCTCTTTGGGGACAGGGAGGGAGTGGCACATGTCAGTAAACAGTACATTCTCTCTGTGATTAAGGAATGGCACTGGTGAAGGCTAGTCTTCCAAGACTAGAAGGGTGGTGTCCACAGCACAGAGCCTGGAGGGTGTGTGGGAATTACAGTGAGGGGAAATTGTGGGTTTATATGGTCATGGTCCTTCAGGGGTTTGAGCTGGTTGCAAAGAACCCACTAGAGGAGGAAACCTTACTAATGTAGAAATTGGCTCTGTAGTGTTTTGGATCGCCTAATGGAACACTATTACAGTGGCTGCACAGCAGTTTAGCAAGACAGCAGGATAAGTGGAATACGTTGCATTCAAGAGACAGATTAATTCCATTGACTGGTAACAGAGAGAGGGTTATAGCTGTGAAGCACTGCCACTAATGAGGGATAGATTTTCAAAGTGGTGCAGGGGATTATAGCCATAATACTTCCAATGACTTAGAGTCCTGAAGCAAATTCCTATTTTCCTATGAGTCCTATTCGCTTCTTTCAGAATTCATCCCTCACTTCCCTTGGCTCTAGCTTAAGATAAGGAAGAAAGACAATATTTATCCAGTTCAACTTGTTTTCCAATAACATACTTTTTTAGATAAAAAATTGGAGGGGATGCAAGTATTTACCATTTTCAGGAGACCTGATCATAGGGAATTAACTCTGAAGAGTTAGACACAAGCTGAAGTTTGAGCTCATAAAGACTAAGTCATCTTATTATCTTTTCCCTGAAAAGACCTCTGACTTGTTATCAGTATCACCTGATCTCCATATGCTGTGTACACTACTCTGTTAATTTCAAAAGTGCAGTGAAATTAACAGGGGAAAAATAAACCAAGGCAGAACAATGGATAGGGGAAGGGAGGTCAGGGAAGGAACTTTTTTGATTACTGTGCGGTATATACACAGCTATGAAAACAACAGTAATGGTCTGCCTTAGACTGATATCAATAAATAAATTCACAGTGAAGTTTGACACTCTGCCCTTATCTCACTCTGCTGTGCCTGTGCATTGCCAGGTTTTCAGAACGGCTAGTGATTGTACATCTCAGATGAACTGTTCGATCCAAATAGAAAAAGATGAGCAGAGTACAAAGTGTCATATCCAGCTCCTTCCTTTCCCGTGTCCTTTTAATGCAGACTGTTAAAATTTCATTGTAAATTTGTGAGCCAATTTAATCCTCTTGAAACATGGAGAAACATAGCACAAGCTGGAACCAAGCATAGTGCAGGCTGCCATTGGGCAGGTTTCCCCCTTACCCAGCTATGCCAATAATACATCTCATCCCTCACCTGCCATGACACATTTTTTGGTGTTTCTTTTTTCTTTTCGAGGTGTGCAAATTGGGATTGAGTCAAGACTGCTAAGCGCATTTTTTACTTGTGACCAAAATTAGGAGTTGGATGTGAAAATTAAGTTACTGTAATTATCACTTTTGTAACTAGACTTTGGCTCTTAAGGCATGGAACTGCTTTATAAAAAGAGAAAGCAGATCATAGGTTTACTGCTATAATTTCTGACTTTCTTTCACTTGACACTTACATTTTCAGCTTCTGCTATATTGAAGTTGAAGTGCAAGTCCCTTTGAATACTTTGATATGTTCTTAGAACACTGCTGCATGGCTTGAAATAGAGACTCCTGAAAAGATGGGTCCAGAAATATTGAGCTATGTGAGATACCACTATGTGGTAGTGTTTGATCAGTGTAAATGGTGAGCACTATATGTAGCAATCTTACTGTACATATATAGCAGTCTGCCTCCATGAAGACACTACGGTTGTCAGACAGGATCGAATTAGAATCTTTAACCCCAAAACTACAGGTCTCTTCCCCTTGAGTTAAAACAGTTTCTTTAGCTGCATATACCTACAGGCCAAATATGTTTCTCTAGAGAGAGATGTGAATTACAAACCGATGTGCTATGCCATACAGTTTCCTTTGGAGTCATTATGGCCTGTTCTGTGAGTGTGTAGGGAAAGTATTATGCCCTATTATTCTGTAGTTCTGTATGTATAGATATAGTCATATTTCAAATATTCATGTTCAAATATTCATATTCAAATACTCATGTTTCCTACTGCATATCAATGGGTCTTTTAGAATTATCATGAGGGCTGCACAATGTACAAAATATACTAAAAGCAGTGTGGGAAACACTGTAGGGAGATTCTGTATCAGTTTGTGGGCTGAAAATGGAAAACTTTTCTTCATTTTACACTCATAATACCATATTTTCAACCATGAGGGCCTATCCAACAAGGACTCGTAAAGAAAGATATTTTAGAAGGTTTTTGAAGTCTGTAATTAGGGGCTTAATTCAGTAGCCCTTACTCAGACAATACTCCCATTGATGTTCTTGGGAATTTTTTCTCAGGGCTTGTCTACACTGGCGGCAGCAGTCGATGGGAGATATGCAAGCTACGTAATGTAGCTTGCGTATCTTCCATCAATGTACTTACAATGACATAACGCGGCGTCTTCACAGCGCTGTGTCAATGGGAGATGCTCTCCAGTTGATGCAGCCTTTCTCCTTTCAGGGAGGTGGACTAATGGCGTTGACCAGAGAGCCAATCTCCCATCGATTGAGCAGGTCTTCATGATACTGCTGCGTTGATTGCTGTGGAGCCCACGGTGTAGAAAAGTCCTCAGTAAGAGCTGAAAGATTGGGCTCTAATGTGATAGAGCAGGAGTTTGAAGAATTTGGTTACATGGAAGAGTAATATTAGGAAAGTATTTAATGTATTTTTAGCTTCATTTCATCTCCTCTTCCATTTGCTCTCTCTCTTAGCTAGAATAATGAGAACAAAAACTAAGGATCTGATCCACAGCTTACTGAATCTTGGGAATCTTTCCACTGATTTCAAGAGGACTCATTTGACCAGCAAGATCTTTGCAGACTACCAGCACGTGCTGGTATTTTTGAAAATATTGGTCTTGGCCCTTGACCTTTTAAAATTATTACTTTCTGCAGCCCATATCTATCCCATCTATCTAATCAAACTTCTATGCATCCATCACTGTAATTTCTAGACACTGTCGATAAAATTTTCCAAAGTATTTAAGTCCCATTTTAAAAAGTCCTCCAGGGTCATATTTTCAGAAGTATTCAGACACCTAGTGGGATTTTCAAAAGCACCAAGGTACTTAATTCCCCTTCATAAGAATGAGAGTTAAGCACCTAGGCACTTTTGAAAATCCCTCTAGGTGCCTATCTGCATCTTTAGGTGCCTATACATCTTTAAAATATCAGGCCCCAAGTCACTAAGGAGCTTAAGTCCCATAGAAAGTCAATGGGACTTAGGCTCCTTGGGGTCAGATTTTTAAGGGTATTTAGACATTTAGATTTTAAAATGTGGCCCTTAGTGACTTAAGAGACACATTTTTGACTCATCCAGCTTTAGCTGACAGTTTGAGACACCTTGATTTAAAATAATTGCCTTGTAAACCAGTTGCACAATTTGTCCACATACATACATATGTATGCAGGAAATGACACACAGACCGAAGTGTAGCCTTAAAAATCACAAACAGTGCCTGCTGTAGCCATTTGGGTCTGGTGAATCCATATGAGTGATTCAACAGGATAGGGAGAAAAAGGATTGGCTCTCCACAAGAGTCATTCATGGATCTTTGTGAAATGGTTTCCAGGCCCCATCTGGATTTTATTCTCTACAGCTCAGCTAAGTTCAGAAACCAGATCTGAGAACTTTTGCAGCTGCTGTGATTTAAATACCCACTTACAATATTGTCCAATAATATGCCCCTCAGAGGAAAATTCATAATTAATAAAATCCAGCAGTATTTCCCATTGAATTATCGATCCTGCCTGATATAACCTTCTTTTTTGATTAAAAACAGTGTGCCAATGGAAAACAGTATCACGCACAATCATAAGCAAGAAATGTGGCTCCTCCTCCATCTTCAGTATATTCATAGCAGATTATTAATGTCTAAGAAGGACCACAGAGGCACCAGAGAGAATATGGCCATAGATTCACAGAAATGTAGGGTTGGAAGAAACCTGGAAAGGTCATAAAATCCAGCCCCCTGCACTGAGGCATGATCAAGTAAACCTAAACCATCCCCGACATATGTTTGTCCAAACTGTGCTTTAAAAACCCTCCAATGTTGAGGATTCCACAACCTCTTTCGGAAGCCTAACAACCCTTATAGTTAGAAAGATTTTCCTAGTATCTAACCTAAATCCCTCTTGCTTCAGATTTAGCCCATTACTTCTTGTCCTACCTTCAGTGGACATGGAGAACAATTGATCATCGTCTTTTATAACAGTCCTTAACATATTGGAAGACTGTTATCAGGTCTCCCCTTAGTCTTATTTTCCCAAGACTAAACATGCCCATTTTTTTAAATCTCTCCTCATAGGTCAGGTTTCTAAATCTTTTGTCATTTTTGTTGCTCTCCTCTGGACTCTCTCCAGATTGTCCACATCTTTCCTAAAGTATGGCACCCAGAATTGGACACAGTACAACTAACTTTTCTTTCCTTCTGCAATAACAGTAGGAAACAGTGAACCTGAGCCAAAGCAATGATTAAAAATATTGTTAATGTGTTTTAACCTCAAAATTTTGACTGACCTTGGAAGGTTTTACATGTTGGTTTTCAGTTCCCAAGATGCCCAGGTTAGTCCTCTGAAAACATAACTTTCTGTCAGACTGAAGTGAAAACAAGAAGAGCATGACTTGCCAAACAGTTGAGGAGAGAACACTTATGTGCACAGCTTTGTTTCTGTAAGCAGCTAAATCAAGTCATGCTTTTGATTAGGTTTTTTCTCCCTATTCTCACTCCTTGAAGGATCTACTTTAAAAAAAAAAAAAGTATTCCTCCCTCCTTCATAGTACTCTTCTCAATGTATATGTGTGTGATACTGAATAATTCATATTGGGTGGTGTCTATCTCATGTACAGAGGGACAGCTTGAGGCCTGTGCGACACGTAAGGCCTCAAAATAAGGCTTTAAATGGTGCATAGTCCTTTGGCTGTCCCTATACAGGTGGGTGTATTGCACCCATTTAGAAAAAATGTTAAGGTTCATTTAAAATTCCTTGACAGGTAACTATATATAAACTATAATGTAAACTATATCAAAATGACAGTTGTACCAAATCTCATAAATTTATATTGGGATAAACTATGTAATTCACTTATATAGATTTTATATTGTGGCTCATTTAATTCTGATAAGTCAGGGCCTGCTTCTGCAAACAATTACACACCTGAATAGTTTTACTGAATTCAGTGGGGCTATTCATGTGAGCAATATTACTCTCATAAGTATGTGTTTGCAGATTGGGATCTAAATGTATCAGTTTGTGAATATACTGTATTTTCTGACCTTTAAAATAAATTCCTTATACATCACAATTAATTTCTTTCTTTCATGACCCTGGAAAATATGAGATGATCAAAAGGAAATATTATGTTTATTGTACATCTAACATGCCCCACACTAACAAAATACACCTCAATGCAAATACTTTTTTTTCCTATTGAAATTTTGTATTGGGAAGTGACACATAGAGAATGAGAAAATTGATAGAAATGAGTACAAGTCAGCAGTTAGGAAATGCAGACAATTGATGGGGAAGCTAAAGGTATCAGTGAAAATTCTATGTACAGTAAGATTATGGACAATAAGAAGGAAATATTTAAATATATCAGGAACAAACAAAATCCTAACAATGGTATGGGTCCAATACTAGATAAGGATGATAAAATTGTGTATCATAATGCAGAGAAAGCAGAAGCATTCATTAAATATTTCTGTTCTGTTCTGTATGTAGAAAGAAGCAGGATGATGTATTCATATTTTACAGAGATAATGAAATATCTTCTATTCCACCAATAATTAGAGAGAATGTTAAACAGCAACTAATAAAGTTAAACCTTTTAGAATCTGTGATACCACATCACTTGCACACAAGAGTATTCAAAGAATTGACTGAGGAGCTCTCTGAATCATTAATGTTAATTTTTAACGAATCTTGGAACACTGGAGAAGTTCCAGATCATTTGGGGGGGGGGGAAGTCTAATGTTGTGCCTATATTTGAAAAGAGTAAACAGGATGACCCAGATAACTATTGGCTGGTTTGTCTGACACTGCTCTTGGGAAGGCTGATATGGGATGCAATGAGTGAAGAATTAAAGGACGGTGTCATAATTAATGTGAATCAAAATGGTTTTATAGAAAATTAGCAAGACCTTGTCAAACAAGCTTGGCATAATTTTTTTGTTTTTGGTTGACAAAGGAAACTGTGTTGTCCTAATATACTTAGTTAAATGCATTTCAGAAGTCTTAGTCCTACATGACATTCTGATAAGAAAAAAATAGCACTATCCAAAATCTGTGTAACCTATCTTAAATCGATTGAAAACTGATTTAACTGATAGATCTCTAAAAGTAATTCTGAATGGGTAATTGTCATCTAGTGGTGGTGTTTCTAATAGGGTCCCTCAGGGATCTGTTCTCAACCCCATACTATTCAATACCTTTATCAGTGATGTAGAAGAAAATATAAAATCAATTCAAATTTGCAGCTGACACAAAAATTGGTGAAGTGCTAAATAATGATAGGGACAAGTCAGTTACATAGACCAACCTGGATCACTTGGTAAGGTGTACTGATTCAAACAACATAACTTTAACACAGATAAATGCAAGGCCATACATCTAAGGAAAAAAAAGGGTGAGATGGTAAACTAGAATGTAGTGACACTGGAAAAGACTCAGAGGTCATAGTAGATTACAAACTAAACATGAGCTCCCGATGCAATGTGGTAGGATCATCAAGTAGGAGTCGGTAGGGGTATTACCTCTATATACAGCATAGTGAGACCATTTACTGGAATAATGTGTCCAGTTCTGATATCCATATGTCAGGAAGGATGTTGAAAAAATTGGAAAGCGTTCATAAAAGAGCTACAAGAAAGATTTGGGGTCTGGAAAACATGCCTGATAGTGAGAGAGTTAGAAGTTTCAATTTATCCAAGAGAAGGTTAAGAATGTGACTTGATCATGGTCTGCAACTGTCTACATAGGGAAGATATTTCTGATAGACAGCTCGTTAATCTAGCAAAAAAAAGGCATAATAAAAATCTGGGGTTGGAAGCTGAAGCTAGACAAATTCAGAATAGAAATAAGATGTAAACTTTTAACAGTGAGGGTAAGTAAGCAATGTAACAACTTATCTAGGAATGTGGTGGATTCTTCATCACTTGAGATATCTGAATCAGGACACAATATCTTTCTCAAAGTTCAAGCTCAAATAGAAGTTATGGGCCAGATGCAGAAATGACTGGGTATGGTTCTATGGCCTGTGTTGTTCAGGAGGTAAAACTAGATTATCATAATGGTCCCTTCTTGCCTTAAAATCTATGAATCACTTCACTCCTATTCCCAATATGTCTCTGGAGGAAGGTAAAGGAGCTGGATGATGTATGGAACATGCTCTTGCCACTGAGTTGAATAACATTCAGAGGGTTGAAGCCAGTTATGGGGAGTCAATACCATTCTGAGGGTTAGAGGAGAAGTAGTCAATGGCCCATCCTGCTAGCTGCTCCACTTCCAGTGAAGCTACTTGCTAGAAGCTCAACTCCCCCATCTGCTCCACTTGTCTGTCAGTGTGCCCATTTCTCCCACATTTTTCAACTCATATTTAAAGTCTTCCAGTCAGCAGATTGATTCCCCACTGTCCCCATGTACACATCATCCTATTCTTCCTTAGCTTGATCCAGAGAAGGATGGTAATGGATTTATTTTCTTAGCTGTGACAGTGTCCCAGTTTTTAGCACCAGGTGGCAAACTACTTTGTTGTGCTCTGTGCATAAAGTCATCAGCAGAGCAATTCCCTTCTCTCCTGCCTTTGGCACTGACACACCTCAAGCAACTACAATCTTTTTAAATTAAAACAAGAGCTGTTCAGGTTCTTAAAGAAAAACCACGATAGTCTAAAAGGTACAGATGGGATTGAGAGGAAGATAGTTATTCCCACATTCAAATCAGCAGTGTGCAAGAAACATGTTGATCATGGTCAAAAGTCAAGCCCACCAGGGCCCACTTTTTAAAGATCTTGACTATTAAAAGAGCTCAAATGATCATATATTGTAGATCTTGCTTCTTCAGACATGCCTTGTATATTTGTCACTACAGTATTTCATAGTTGCTGGTTTTTTCATGGGGTTAATAGTCATATTTTATGTAACTCGTAAATGTAGGTTCCTGGAAGTCAGCTGGAGAGCCACTATAATAACTGAATTATTTTGCTGAGACCACAATTTGCTATTAGAGTTAGTGGCAACATACCTATCCTGATAGCTGCATTCATTGTTTGTTTAATAAGCAGTTACTGTTTACAGATATTCCAGTGAGGAAGTACTCTTTTTACTAACACAAAATACTTATACATTTGCAGTATTTTCTTGCATAGTTTTTCATTTCTGTGAAAAGGAGCTCCCTTGTGTCTGGTTTCTTACTATATGCTAAAATTGTTTGGATCAATAGTTGCCTAATGAAAGCATGTAATTGTTTCTCAGTTGATTATGACTGCAGGAATAACAGTTATTAAGTCAGTTTTGTGTTCAAGAATCACTGGAGACAGCTACCTCACCGTTTTCCTTCTTCCAGCAGATTTTTAAAAGCATCACCAGTGAAGATCCAGTCCAGAGTCAAGGAAGTCGGAGACTGATCAGTTTTTCACTGTCAGGTATGTCTTTGCTTGAATGCATAAAGCTATGAACCCAGAGGATGGGACTGGAGATTTTTAAACTATGAAACAAGGCTAATAGACTTAGCCTAGAAACTTCGGGGCCCAAAGGTTTAATGAAGAGAGGCAGAGGCTCAACCTGAAAAACCTGCACACATGTGTACCTGTAATTGAAGGCAATTTTACATCTGTAAAGTCGGAGTAATGATACTGACATCCTTCATAATGCTATTTTGAGAGCTACAGGTGAAAAATGCTAGATAAGTATTATTATTAATTGCATGTGCAAAAGGGCAGTAGGGTGTCCAGGTATATATTGGTGCTTGCAATCACTTAAACGTATGTATTTTTACATACATAGTTGTGGCAGCTGCCTATACAGGTCCCAGTTCAGGAAAGCATCCCATTTCATGATATCACTTAACCACATGATTAACTTTATGCCTATTCTTAAGGTCTGTTGTAGGCAATGGGAGTTTAGCACATCCTTAATTTTAAGCTCATGCGTCAGCGCTTCCCCAAATCGGGCCCACAGATATGCATAAACATGAGCTTGTGCATGCTGTACTTTGAGCTCCCATGGGCTTCTACTTTTCTAAATTTGTCCTTAGATATTAGCACCCCTTCACCTTGATTGTCATTCCTGCTTCTAAATTATTATTAGTAGAATATTGCAGTAATATCCAAGAGTCCCAGGCATGGACCAGGACCCTATTGTGCTAGGCACTATACAAATCTAGAACAAAAAATCTCTGCCCCAGAAAGCTTGCAGTCTAAGTAAAACTGTGAAGAAAACAAAAAAAAGGACCATGCTTTTTAAGGCAAATTTTTAAACTATAAACCATTACCTTATTTCTTTAATATATGCTTAATTGTTAACTTGTGCACCTTAATATTATGGTCTACCGCTGACACCCTATTTCTTACCAATTTAATTAATTTTATTTCATTTTTTCCCCTCTTTTTAGTTAATGGTGGCAGAGCAATGTTTTCCAGTGCTGTGTTTAAGAAATAAAACAGAGGAGCTCAAAATCCTTCATCTCAGCTGGACAACAAAATGGCATTTGAAATTCAGTGTTGATAAGTGCAAAGTAATGCACACTAGAAAACATAATCCGAACTATACCTACAACATGATGGGGTCAAAACTAGCTGTTACCATCCAAGAAAGACATCTTTCTTTGAGTCAATGTGGATAGTTCTCTGGAATTGTCTGCTAAATATGCAGCAGAAGTAAGAAAAGCTAACAGAAGATTAGGAGCCATTAGGAAAGGGATAAATAACAAGGCAGAAAATACCATAATTCCACTATATAAATCCATGGTATGGCCACAGCTTGAACATTGTGTGCCATTCTGGTCTCCCCAGCTCAAATAAGATATATTAGAAGTGGAAAAGGTACAGAGAAGGAAAGCAAAAATGATTAGGGATATGGAACAGCTTCCATATGAGGAGAGATTAAAAAGAGTCGAATAAGGGAGGTTATGATAGAGGACTATAAAATCATGAGAGGTGTGAAAAAGTGAACAAGAAAAAGTGTTATTTACCTCTTCACATAACACAAGAACCAGGAGTTACCCCGTGAAATTAATAGGCAGCAGGTTTAAAACAAACATAAAAAAGTATTTCTTCACACAACACACAGTCAACCTGTGGAACTTATCATCAGGATGTTGTGAAGACCAAAAGTATAAGTGGGTTCAAAAAAGAATTAGATAAATTCATGGAGGATTGGTCCATCAATGCTTATTATCCAAGATGGTCAGGGATGCAACTACATGCTCTGGGTGTCCCCCAACCTCTGACTGCCAGAAGCTGGGAACAGATAACAGGGGTGAATCACTTGCTAATTGCCCTGTTCTATTCACTTCTCTCGCAACCATCTGCCAGTGGCCACTGTCAGAAAACAGGATACTGGACTAGATGGACCATTGGTCTGACTCTGTGTGGCCATCCTTATGTTCTTATGTAATCGGATTCTTGATAAAATCTACGTATTTTACAGTTTGAGTTTTTCAGAACTATCTTTGTATGAGATTTGGGTAACCAATTTTGGGGGGAATTGAGTATCCAAATCTCTTATGAAAAATCTCAGCCTGTATCTACTCTATTTGCTTTGTTCACTAATTTTATAATTTACCCCCTCCCCTCCCTACATCAAGCTAATCTGTCATAATGTATTCTTTATAAACCCATGCAGCTTACTGCTCAGGAGTCTTTTATCTTTCCAGAGCTTCCTGCTGCGACGGAAGTGACTTTCCATCACCTCCGAAACAGGCTTGTGCCTACAAGGCACAGCCCTAAATTCATAGACTTTAAAGCCAGAAGGGACCATTAGATAATCTAGCCTGATCTTCTGTATAACACAAGCTAGAGAATTTCACCCAGTTACACTGTATTGAGCCCAGTAAATTGTATTTGACTAAAACATGTTTTTCAGAATGGCACCCAGTCTTGATTTGAAGACCTCAATAGATGGTAGTTTGTTCCACTGGTTAATCACTCTCACAGCTAAAATATTCAGACTAATTGTTTAACTTTCTCTTGTGTTTTTTTTTCTCACTGAAGACAATTAAAAAATGACTTCTGTCTTGCAGTCATTTCTGAATAATTAATTTCTTCTCATTTCATTTATTAATAGACCTGTGTTCTTCCTAGTACTATTTCAGCTTCTTCCCCTATATAAATAAAAAGCTCTTCTAATTCTCCTCAGTGCCCTTGGCTAGCATGAATTCATTTATCCCCTGTCCTTAGTAATTTCCCTGCAAGCCTGCTATAACTGGATTCTTGTTTGCTTACCTCCCCACTTTTCTACTTTTTAAAATCTCAGCTCTTTCATGGATTCTTGTTCTTTAAGAGAAACTGGAATATGTTTATAGATTCATAGATTTTGAGGCCATATGGGACCAATATGATAACTTAGTCTGCACAACAGAGGCCATAGAATCTCCAGTAATTTCTGAATCACGCCCATACTTTGTTGGCCCTAATGTATAGGGTCGTTTAGGATCCCCTTGCCTTATTCTGCACTCTTGGATTTTAATACTTCCTGTCATGGCACCTTACTCATAAGATTTCCTAATTCCTTAATATTTGCCGTCTTGACGTCGACAGTGCAGCTGCATCAGTGACCCCTTTCCTTATTATGCTGAGTTCTAGAAGCTCGTACCTGCACTCATAGAGTTTGTCTATACAATGAGCTAGTATACAGCAAGCTGGAGTGTGAGTGTATAATATGCTAGCTGACTGCACACTAGCTAGCCAGACAGACCCTGACACTGTGCACTAAACATTTCCTAGTGTGGTGTGACCTACTGCTGTTTGAAGTAGTAGTATATCATTGACCCTGTCTACACTTACCTCCGGGATACGGTGGCAGTCGACGGGAGTTACACAAGCTATGCAAAAAACTTGCGTAACTCCTGTTGACTTCTGGGCTCCTCTTCTGCGCGCCGTCTTAACTGCACTGCGCTGACGGGAACCATGTTCCCATCAACGCAGCGCTAAACCACTTGTGAAAGTGGCCTTAGGACATCGATTTCTGGATCGACTGAGCTTGTCTTCATTGACTGCTCAGTCAATCAAGAACAATCGATCTGACGGCGGTGACTTTGCTGCCATCAATGTAGCCATAGCCAGAGTGTACTGTGGAACTTTTAGTGTGTGGTGGCAGGGTCCACATGGTGAGTTAGAGTATGTCAACACAGTAGCATGGGATTAGGAAGACACATGCTAGCTGTGCCCAAGCTAAAGTGCTAAAAGTAGCAGTTTGGCTATAGCAAAAGAAGCAGTGGCTCAGGCTTGTCGCCTGAGTATGTACCTAGGGATTCGGATGAGATTGTACTCGGGCAGCTAGTCCAAACTGCCACACATGCTGCTGCTGCCACACTGCTATATTTTAGGGTGCTAGCTCGAGTAGATCTAGTGCATGTCTTTTTAGAAGGGTGTTTCCCAGCATGGTTTAGCTGATATGTAGATATGCCCTAAGTGCATGGCAAGCTGGTGTGCTGGAGACTTACACTCCAACTTGCTACATGCCAAGTCTCTATGTAGGCAAGCCCACATGTGTATCTGTCAGCCACAGCAAATCTGCTAAACTTTTACAAATGGCTCTGAAAATACTTACTGTTGTTCTGTGTTGGCTCAGCTGGAAGGCAAGACTCACACAGCTCAAATATGTTTTTCAAATTAAGAATAGTGATGCTAAGGGTGTAGAATGCCAAACTGTGGTCTCATGAACAAATGACCAGGGTGCAACAAATTGATTCCATTATTGCCTATACAGAATATCACATTCTGTACCCAATGGGCAAAAGTTATCACTGTCACTTAAGAATTCAATTGGCTATGAATTTTCTATCACTAACTTTTTAAAAAAAGTATTCAGAGGAGAGAAGAGTAAGATTTCCCTCTCTCCCCTATTACCATTCTTTCCTGCCTGGCTACATAAGCCTTTCACATTTGCAATCCTATAGTTGCCCTCTTCTCCCCCCAGTATCTAACTGATTCCTTCTTCTCCTTTTCCTGCATGGAGTTCATCTCCTATGATGAACCATTAGCAGACGTTCTCCAAAATCGTTTGTATAACTATTAAGGTGATCCCTTTAAAAAGCCCTGGCAGTTGAGAGGTGGATACTGGGGCAATTCTGGGTCATGACAATTTCCATTGCCTTAACAGTCTATTAGCTTTTTTTGGATGCTGCTGCACAGTAAGTGGCTGTTTTCAGAGAACTATCTATAACAACTCCAAGATCTCTTTCTTAAGCGATAACAACTAATTTAGAACCCATTATTTTGTATGTATAGTTGTGCATTACTTTGCACTTATCAACATTGAATTTCATCTGCCATTTTGTTGCCCAGTCACCCAGTTCAGTGACTCTTCACAGTCCACTTTGGACTTAACTATCTTAACTAATTTTGTATTGTCTGCAAATTTTGACACCTCACTATTTACCCCTTTTTCCAGATAATTGATGAATATGTTGAACAGTATTGGTCCCAGTACAGATCCCTGGGGGACAACACTATTTACTTCTCTCCATTCTGAAAAATGGCTGTTTATTCCTAGCCTTTGATTCCTGTCTTTTAACCAGTTACTGATCCATGAGAGGACCTTTCCTCTCATCCCATGACTTCTTATTTTGCTTAAGAGCTTTTGGTGAGGGACCTTATCAAAAGCTTTCTTAAAATCCAAATACATTGTTTGCACTGGATCACTCTTATCCACATGTTTGTTGACCTCCTGAAAGAATTCTAATAGATTGGTGAAGCATGATTTTCCTTTGCAAAAGCAGTGTTGACTCTCAACAAATCGTGTTCATCTATGTGTCTGATAATTCTGTTCTTTACTATAGTTTCAACCAGTTTTACTGGTAGTGAAGTTAGGCTTACCAGAGTGTAATTGCCAAATACATTATAAAACTGTAGTGTACTGTGGTATAAATCTAAGACTTCTGAAATTAATTGATTTAACCAAAGATTTAGACCCACTTATTTCTAAGTCATCACTTAATAAAAATTCAATGGCAATATTTTCAGAACCATTCTGATTAGATGGAAATATTTCCATTTGGGGAAGCATAATGGATTAGAAAACTGTGCTTTTATAGATATGATAGAAAGGACCATCATAGTGTTAACACTGTTTTAGGAACTTGCCTGAGTTTTTGGATTGTTTCCTGAGCCTTTTATAAGAAAGCTTCAATCTTTGTAAGAAGTTATGTATGTCCCATTGCAAATAAAATAGGGATCTTTCTGGTATCGGCTTGTGCCCATATCATTTTCTGCAGATCTTCACTATTGTATTTTTTGATGACTGTAAGAACTTTGTGTGAGATATGATAGTTCTGTTAGAATATCTGTCCCTTAAGCATGACTATCACATGGAAGTCTTGGGGACTACATGCATAACGACTATCTATTTATATAGATGTGATGTGGCTCCTATCATTAAGCACTTATCTGAGAGAGAGTTGCAGAACTGAGCCCTGACACAGCCATGAGGACAGCTCAGGACTATAAATATAGAGAATCAGGAAAACAAATTATCCTGCTCATCATACATGTTACATAAATTTTATATAAGAAGCAAAAAAGTGCTCAGATTGATGTGCTGTGAGTTCAAAGATAGGACCTGGTCCTCAAATTATTAAGGTGCCTTCAATCTACCTTACATCAGCCACTGATTCTCTCACAAACTGAAGGTCATGATGGACAATCTGAGCTGTATATTTTACATAAATATCCAGGGGGAGCACCGGATATCCCTCCCTCAAACTTTAGAGTTGGTGCATCCATCACAATGCGCTCATCTCAGCTGTCTATTTACCAGAGATACAGAATGTGGCAGCCAAAAGTCTCAGTTGGAATTTCTCT
The DNA here is from genome assembly GCF_026122565.2 of Emydura macquarii macquarii. NCBI lineage: Eukaryota > Metazoa > Chordata > Testudines > Chelidae > Emydura > Emydura macquarii. The sequence continues at coordinate 7,784,526 of NW_027131400.1, read as the reverse complement.
CATGACTATGGAGACTGAACTCAAAGATGTTTCAAGACATATTCAGCCTTTGGGGAACCCTGACTACAGATCTCGAACAAGAAATATCCTCATTATTCCTCTAGAACCGGCCTAGGGAAACATTCACTGGGAGATGCCCTCATCCTCCCTGGTAGGCGATCCCTTACATGCCTTTGCCCTATTTCCTCTCTATCCAAGGTCCTGTTGAAAATTCAACGAGACAAAGCAAGGATTATTCTGATTGCCCCCTCCTGGCCAATGTAAATCTGGCTCCCTTACCTGACACAGATGGCAATATGTCATCTGGTTCCTATCTGGCCCATTCTCACCTGCTCCCTCAAAACAACAGGCTGATCCTTCATCCTAACCTGCCATCCCCTGCTTCCAGGCATGGCTCTTTCTTGTTTCCAAGGCTTAGAGGTAGAATGCTCTGATGAAGTGAAAGACATGTTGCTACACATCCGAAAGTCGACCACTTATTTTTAAAAATGGAAACAATTCCAAGTTTGTTGTCATTCTAAGCACATAGACTTAATCTTGTCTTCCCTCCCTTTGATTTTACACTACATTTTAGACCTCAAGAGGTCAAAACTCTCACTCAGCTCCCTTAAGGTACATCTCCTGGTAATAATGACCATCCACCATCAGGTAGACGGATACTCAATGTTCGCTCACCTGCTGACCCAGAGATTCCTTGAGGACATTGGGAATCTCTTTCCGCATGTGAGACCACCAGCTCCAGCCTGGGATCTAAACCTAGTTCTCAGGCCTTTGAGTAGACCTCCTCTGAGCCCTTGGCAACTTGCTCTCTTTTACACCTGTCCACGAAGACAGCATTTCTAATTGCCATCATTTCAGCTATGCACATAGAAGAAATAGCAGCCCGGAGGGCACACCCAGCATACACGGTCACCTTTAATGACAAAGTATTAAAGGTCGCATCCCAAGTTTCTCCCTAAAGTTGCCTTCACTTTCCATATGAATCAACAGAGCCATCTTCCTGTTTTTTTCCCAAAACCACATAGTGACAATGGGAAGGCGATTCTGCATATGCTAGATGTAAGAAGAGCACTAGCATTCTACTTGGACAGGACTAAGGATTTCAGGAAGTCCCCTAAACTCTTCCTTTCACTTGCAGAAAGATCCAAAGGCTCTGTGATATCAGCTCAAAGACTCTCCAAATGGGTCTCTGTTTCCATTAATCACTGTTATCAAGGACAAAACCTGTTATCTCCATCCAGAGTCCATATGCAATCCACGAGGTCAATTTCTACCTCTACTTCGGAGTTCTCCCTAAGAGGCTCTGCAGTAGAGAAGGAATTGAGGGGTGTTTGCCTGCGCAGCCCTAGATAGCCTCAAGGCAGACCATGAGGGAGGGAGCATGTGCAGGCTGAACGAACATTGCTACCAAAAATCTCCAATTAGAGGCGCAGGGGCACAGATACGCTACAGTGGCGGACGCATAGGGGGACACATCTCGAAGAACCATCGTTACTGCACAAGGTGAGTAACTTCCTCTTCTACAACAAGGAGAGAATTCGCATCACACACACAAAGACATTGTTCATTGAACCCAGCCCAATGCTTACAGCCCCTCTGTGACCCTCGTTGGGGCCATTAGAACCACATAAATACAGATCTGATGACACCGCCTTTGACCATTCCGACATATGACCCCTCTTCTCATCTATTAAACAGAGGTTCATAAACTCTTCCTGTTTAATGCTAACGCAGGGAAGCATGGAATACCACAGAACTTCTTTTTTCATATGGAAATAGCAACCTTTACAAGTTGATAGAAAGGACTGAAATCCATTCAAAGGCTTCAGGAGATGCAGAGTGCAACTTTGCTATACCTCCTGGAAATGTAAAGATGGGGCACTGATTTGCAGTGTGTTCGGTAGTTTGGAGGGCTCTGTATTCGCACTGTGTTGAGTCCTTGTTACTTCATTTGTGCATCAGGTACACATATCTTCCATGTAATGTCCTAATACAGTTGGTCATCCACTTTCTTAGGCAGAGAAAGAAACAACTGATTTGATGGTGGGCTCATCTATGATGTGCTTGTTAAATGTCCGGGTCTGCCCTTTGAATCTGCTAGGTGTCTTGTGGGTTGAAGTTGGATGACCGAAGAGCTTCTCCAGCTGCCCAGAATGGTTGACGGGACTTAAGGCAAGTGTGAGATGGATGAACAAGGTTGTCATGGAGCAGGAGCTTTTGGTTAGCAAGAACTTTCTTGTTCTCGCACACCATAGTCACCTCTCACTGTATGGTTGGAGGATGAATGTTTCTGAGGACTGAAAGCCAAGACAAGGCAATGGACTTCAGGGTGCCAGTTACAAGTCTCATAACTGCATTTAGTTGGATATCGATGAGGTCTATGTACAAACTTCTTCCCCAAACAACTGCGCAGTACCTGGCACTGTTACCATTTGTAGCATTTGAGTAGTGCAATCCCAGCTAGAATCTGCTTGTTTTCGAATGATATTGTTATGACTCTATTTTATGGGTCACCTGCTTCAGATGTTGATAGATAAGGTTGCGATGGAGAGCGACTCCTAGGTTGCAGGGGTTAGGCTCGTGAGCGATTGCCTTGCCACAGAAGTTTATGTTCAGCATCTTCAGAATTACTGAGATGGAGAGCTGATGACACTGATTTTGATGGATTGGGTTTGAGCTGCCAGTACCAAAAATAGCTTTTTATCTTCTTCAGATGAGCATTAATGCTGACTTTCATTTCACTGGATATTGCGGCCTGTGTCTTAGTGACAGGTCGTCAGCATAAATGAACTTGCAGCATGTCATCTCGGGCAGATCACTTATGTATAAGTTAAAAAGAAATGGTGCAAGTACTGATCCCTGTGGGAGGCCATTGTGCATACTTCACTTTTTGCAGGTCTGACTTGTGAGATGGACATGGAACGTTTTGTCTGAAAGCATTTACCTAATGAGTTGAAATGTCTGGCCAGATTGAAGCAGGTTGGATTGCTTCAGCTGTAGACTCTTGTGCAGACAGTGACATGGGCTGATGACAAGTCGATAAAAGCTTTGGCCATTTTAATCTTCCACTGAACGCTGGCCTCAGTATGTGTACCACAGAACTAACTTATGTGCCCTAAAACTTCAGAATTATGGCTTTTGAACCAAGGGCTTTTAAATAAGATTTTTTTCATGTTGATGTGCCATATCATGCAACTTTCACCAATAGGTGACATCAAGAAAGCAAACTCTCCCATATAGTGCCTGACTGAATTGTTCCACTTGTACTTGGATAAGTATCTGGATGATTATAAATGAAAAATTATTTGATTTTTTAAATACTGAGTGCTATGGTCACCATAATTTATCCCAGTTAATAGAATTAGGTGTGAGTCATGATAAGTACCTTCTCATAAAGAACAATATATATATCAAGTGCTAGTTATTTTCATTCCTATTTGTCAATAACTCATAGCATTGGATAACAACACCCTAAAATGGTGCAATATTTTCTCTAATGGAAAAAATATAAGAACATACACAGCAATAAATATTTCTGTTTGAGGAGACATCAGAGAAAACAAAATCAGCTCTTAGAGGCCTTTCTCATTCTTTCTCATCCTGTAGCCTTATTCTGATATTCTGCTGCAACACTGTCATCAGCATCCCTTTTGCAGTCATGGTTTGGGCTTTCCTGGAATGTACTGCTGACAGTGCAGTATTCACTACAAAGCCGATTGATCATATTGGACTTCGGTAGAATTGGGAGCCACACATTATTTGAAAGGTGTCTTGTACATAAGAATTTCACACTCAGAAGGGGCGGCCTGTTCAAGGTTCCCATTTTTTAAACATTTGTACAACATAAGGTTACAGTCTGAACCAAATCATTTTATTTGTGAATGATGCTGCTAAGCGCATGACCTCACACGCTATCACAGAAGTTCTTTCTAATGGAGTGATCTTTCCCTTAACTTGGTTTTTATTTGATTATTGAAAAGGATCCGACAGATGTGAGAATGGGATTCTTAAAATACAGCATGTTTTTATGCTCACATGTGTGACAGCTTTTGAAATCTCTGCCTGATGAGCTGAATGTCACAGGTGCGGAGCAGCACATGTTTCAGGCAGACTTCCCTTAGGGATGAATTTATTAAGGGGTGAACTCTATATCCTAGTATAGAGAAAAGGAAAGAGGTTGGTAAAGTACAGATAGGAGCTATTGAAGACAGTCCAACAAAATAGAATCACATTTAAATATAAAAGATGAAGGCAAGCAATTGAACATTGACAAAATGTATAAGTGCTTATATATAAATGGTAGAAGTCTAAATATTAAGATGGGTGAACTAGAGTGCCTGGTATTAAATGAGGATATTAATTTAATAGGCATCATGAAAACTTGGTGGAATGAAGATAATCAAATTGTAGCCTATAGAACTAGCCTGCTTGCTTGCATTATTATTAGAGATATTTTTCATATAAATTTTGATATGATTGTGTGATTAAATAATAAAATTAGATATTTTATTCAGCTGTAATGCAAGGTACCTTCCAGGCCACATCCTGGATGACAGCTACCGTTAGTATATATATATATATTCAACCTTTGGCTTAGATAAATGTAGAACAGTATAGGACATATATGGTCATAACGTTTACCCTAGACAAGTCAAGGGACATTAAAAGGGGAAGGGGCTGTCCCCGGTTACGCCCAAGAAACTTTACAAGAACACCACAGAACCCACAATAAGCTAGAAATAACAAAGGTGAGATAAAAGACAACCTGGAAAAGGATATAGATACGTCAATAATACGTACGAACCTAGTAGCCAATAGATTATATGTACCCCAAAAGTTTGGAGGTGGAAAGGCCAAGTATGGGCCTGGAAGGAGGATCCATGTTCTTGGGGGTATAAGAAAAATCAAATCCAGCTAATCGGGGCAGTCGACTGTCAGCTACCCCTGCTTGAAGTTTTATTTAGCGTTAAGATTCATTCTTTTATTTTATATTCTTAAAGTTGTCATGTTGTAATGTTAGTCTTAGCTTATAGCTCTTAGCTTTGAAGCAGTGCTTATTCCACTCAACTCCAAGTCCAGGAAGGGTGTGAGTATACTAGTTTAAAGCATATCATAGATATATATATCAAATAAGTCTTTACATTTAAGATTGTATTAATCCATTATCCATTTGATTAATCATTTTATTTTCTCTATATCAGTCATTTGTTTATTATTTTATGTTATTTTATGTTATCTTAATAAATTTATAAAATTATACAAATATTGGTTATCACTGGAATTTTTCCTGTGTTGTACCCGGGGTCCTTATAAAACTCACCTGAAGCCTGATTAAGGATACGAACCTCGTAATCCTTTAATTAGAGCAATTGGCAAACCTCTTACCCTATTCAATAAATTAATAACCATAAAATCAGGCTACAACATGGATACAGTAATACCAGGAAGCAGGTTTAATACAAACAAGACAAAGTACTTCTTCATACAATTAACTTGTGGAACTCATTCCTATGGGATGTCATGATGGTCAAAAATATAACTGGTTTGAAAAAAGAACTAGGTAACTTCATGGAAGATAAATCCATCAAAGGCTACTAGCCAAGATGGTCAGAGATCCAACCCAGGCTGAGGGCAGCCCTAAACCTCTGACTTCCAGAAGCAGAAGGGGAGGAGGGGTGTATCTCTCCAAAATTGCCCTGAAGCTCTGGTACTGGCCACTGTCTGAGAGAGGATACTGGACTAGATGGACCTGACCCACAATTGCAGTTATGTTCTTAAAAACATGCACAACAAAATTATTCTATTGGTCTTATCACCAGTCTAGTGAAGCAAAATATATTTGCCTAGCTCCCTAGAGTTTCTGATCCTTTACCCCTACTCTTTCACGTAGCTGTACTCTGACATACATTTTGTGTTCATTTACAAATCATTCCATTAGGAGTTCCAAAATCCATCTAGCACATCCTCCTATTGACACAATTGCACTGTTGTTAGTGGATTTTTAATTGGTCTCATCTGACCTATTGGATCAGCAGTCTCCAGTTTTTTTTAAGTATTAAAACTGTGTGATGATGAACATGTGGCAGATTAGGACTTTTAAACAACTCTCAAAGAGAAATGACACTTAAAAAACATTTAGAAAGAGTCTCCAAAATTGGTTGGATTTCTCTTTCCTAATATTTTACATCTCTTTAAAATAGTGACATAAAGAAAGAAGCAAAACTACTGTTCATTGCCTTTTTTCAATATGAAATAGAGTTTTAAATGAAAGGAGGTGAATCTCTGTACAAATAGCAGTTGCAATAAAGAATCACACACTAACGTCATTAAAAACAAGTGGTTACATGTTCCAAAGGAAGCTAGAAATGCATCTGGAAAAGAGAGTGAGACTGTACAGGTACCAGCTACTGTTGAGTCCTGAACTAACGAGATACCTGTAGATTGTTTTGTATTTCATGGGCTTCATAAAGTTAAGCAATAATGAGCTACATGGCCTTCTTCAAGATCCTCTGGGTAAATTTGAAAAAAGGCACTCTGCATGATTCACATTAAAGCCCCTCGAAGTTGTGCAGCTAAAATCATGCTCAAAACGTTGAAATGGTAGCCACGCACTTTCCTAAGTTACTTTAGAAGAGGCTCACCAGTACAAAGAAGCAGACTTATTTAAAACGGGGGAAAAAAGCTTCCATGAAGCCAAAACTTCCAAGCCCAGTTGACTTAAGTTGGATGTTTAAAGCCATATTTACATGAATGTTAGATTTAGGAACCAAACTTTAGGCATTTGCATTTGAAAATTTGAACTGTATTTTATACTATACAAAAATAAAATACATAATACTGTATAACAAAATAATAATGCAATCATATTAATGTTGCACATGATGCTTTTATTGTAAAAAACAATAAAACATATTTTAGTATGCAGGATTTAAATGAGTTTATTTCTTGTGCAGAGAGCATCAAAATATTTACAAGGAATATTTCATATAAGAAATATTGTGCAATTCACCTACTACAGCTCAGCTGAATGTATAGAATAGAATGAAGTGAATCTTGACAAGTTTAGCTTCTCCTGCTTGTGGAGTGTCTTTGACCAGATCATGATTTTCCCAAATTTGTTTATTATTCAAATTCAGAATTTTTTTCTCAATGGATTGATCATTAGTGTTTGAAATTAAAGCTTGGCTGTGATTATTCACATGGTATTATTTTTGTTCCGTGGTTAGATGAATGCACAAGCACTTCGTGTGTGAGTATTTCCATGTGCAAATCTAAAATTCCATTTCCGCAAATTCTAAAGGATGGAATTTGAGGTGTGTTTTCAGCAGAAAATTTTACTAGTCTTCAATCACGCAACTCTCTCTGCAGAAAGTACAGATCTTTACTGATATTGGCTCAGGATAGTTCTTTTAAAATTTTAAATAAATATGCACAGAAAACTTTTTGAGAAAGTATTTATTGAAGACCTTTTACAGACGGGTAATTAAGTCACAAAAGGCGACACTTTGGCCTCATTTAAGTCAATTAAGAGTTTTGCCATTAACTTCAAAGGGATCAGAATTTCACCCAAAGATTTTAAGTGACTTGCCCTTAATCAGACAAAATCTTTGACAAAGCAGACAATTAAAACTTTTTTTTTTTTTTATTTTCACTTCCACTCTCATGCCTTAATTACAAACTAATTTTTACTTTCTTCACAGATGAAGAGGATAGAAGATTAGTACTTTTTACAAAGTACTTTTTTAATCCCAAGTGTTATTGACATTATTTATTATGGTTTAGTTTTATGTTGCAATACAAGTAATGTAGAAGTAATGTAGTAGGATTTTTCCATAGTCCTGCTTTACTTTTTAATTTGTCATTAGTTCCCCTTGTTGTTCTGCTGGCTTCCCAATGAGCTCATTGCAATATGATTGCTAATCAGAATATTCAACTTGCTCCAGATTTCCAGGCTTTGGGTCTGAAGAAAGGAATGTTCTTCAACCCAGATCCATACCTGAAGATTTCCATTCAGCCTGGAAAACACAGCATCTTCCCAGCACTTCCTCACCATGGACAGGAGAAGAGATCCAAGATCACATGTAATACTGTCAACCCTATCTGGCAAGGAGAGGTAGGCTGAGTATCTCCGATTCTCTAGACTGCTCTATTCTTTTTTAGCCCTTTGTTTATCATGTTTTCTTAAAAGATGGAAATAAGCCTGATGATATCCTCAATCAACAGTACATTTAAAAAACCAAAACCTACCTTCTTATTTTTTACCAATCAGGGTTTGATTTGTTAATTTAAAAGACCTTAAAGCAGCTACCTTGATCGAATTTCTTTTAACTAGTGTTAATCAGAGCACAATCAGAGCATACATATAAATTTTCTAGGGAACCCCTTTTGCAGCCTGAATTGAACAGCATGCACTATTGTTTCATATGGTTCTAAGGCTAGCTTACAGCTTGGTACAATTATAGGACCGTACAATTTCATCTTCACCTATTTCCTCTTTTTCACAGGTAGAAATCCTTTTTACCCATACATTTCCAGGATATTTGAACATCTGTTTATTTGTCTTGTACATTGTATTTTTGCTAACTTAACCGTCTGCTGTTTATTTGTTTAGTACAATATCAAAATATGTTTAGTTAACAATTCTTGACCCAATCATTTCTAGGAAGCTAGCATTTTTCTTGACATGACTTCCAAGGCATCATGGCTCTCAGAAGCAATCTATAAGCATTATAAAAAATATCTGGCCAATAGGTCAATATGTTTAAATTGTGATTTAACAGATTGTTCTTGATACATGACACTCCTAAAAGTATTAATGCCAAAGGCTTAATTTTCTACTAAAATTAAGGTTAGATTAATACTTTCTGTACATATTGTAGTTTAAGGCCATAATTTTAAACAGTCATTATTGAAGGCATCAACCAGCATAGACAAATATAATTGGATGGTTTTGGAAACTGCTGTTAGACTGATTGACGTTCTTGCAGTTGTGAAAAGAGAGAGAGAACATTATGTGAGGTGCAATTGATGCAGCATGCAAACAAAAAAGGACATGTGTGATTGAAAAATGTCAGTGGTAATGTAAATTAGAGACACATTTGGCACATTTGCCCATCATGTTGAAGAAATACTCTGAAGTCAGCTGCACCTGCTTGGATGAATTCAATAGGGACCAGTGAGAATTGAGTGTATTTTACTATTGCTTGCTGCTTTTAAAGTACACCTGAAACAGCAGCATACAGCGCCTCAGTAGTAAACTAAGGGCACTAAACACAAAGGGTGTGATTTACTAGTGTTACCTATTGGTTCCACGTCCGAAAAACAGTAAAGATAAACCAAATAAATGGATCCAAATTAAATATAAACTGGAGAATAGTTTTGGGTTAATCTGTATAGAACCCTGCATAGGTGCCAAAGGTGGGGAGAAGAGGTCCAAAGAACTATGACTGCATGCACCTGCTCAGGAGATGAGCAGTATTAGGGAGCACAAAGACTATGTGAGTGTAGCCATGCTACCAGTACTTGCCACCCCAGAGGATGGGACCAGGAATGTGGCCTGAATCCTTCATTTTGTTTCAAGCTGGCAACATTTGCTGTGGAGGCACATGCTGTACCTGTGCAAAGAGTGAGGAAGTGGTTGTACTCCTGGAGACTGAGTGGGATTTTCTGAAGCATTCAACATAGACCTAACTCTGCTCCCAGTGAAGTCAGTACAGTTAAATACAACCTACTCTTGCTTTAAGGCCCCTTTGCATTACCAGTGCAGTATAAAGTGGCTTTAATGTAAATGAGATTCAGACCCTCTGAGACTGGCTGCTGCTCTGACAGTATGGGCTAGACTACACTTAAACTTACAGTGGCACAGCTGTATTGGTACAGCTGTGCCGCTGTAAGAGTGCTTTTGTAGCTGCATTATGCTGCGGCAGTGTAGACATGCCCTAAGAAATCCTAAGCAATTGTGGTGTCTGTCAACATTCTCAATTGCCGCCTTTTCTGCAGCCCATATGAAGACATTTAACTGCCACAGACCTGTAATACATTTGCATACACTTGGGCTATATTCTCCAGGCATCAGGTGACCTGAAATCTTCATCCACATGTCCATGTCTTAGCAATGAAAAACCAGTGTCACTTTCCACTGAATAAAAGTTATTGGGCCTGACTCTCCACTGCCTTTCACTTTGAATAGGGAGAGTTGGAAATGTTATCAAATCAGATTGGCTGCATTTTATGTCAACTCTGTGTGCATTTTTCACAGATATATATAACTACATAAGCAGAAAATCAAGCCCATAGTATGTAAAAATCAGGTGTGGGGTTTTTCCCATGAAAATGTTTTAGGTCCTGAATTCATTTTAGATGGATTGTTTTTCGTAAGGTGTTCTGTCATTGTGTAATTGCTTTGAGTAAATAGAAGCCAGATGTTCCTTTTTCTTAATTGAATGACAAGCCTAAATTCCCCCAAGTATAATAGGCCAGGCCTCCCCTGGAGCAGCTGCCGCCAACCCGCCACCAGACACCTGGGCCATGGTGGCTCTGCCTCTTCCCCTCCGTGCTAGGAGTGGGCTTTCGCCGGAAGTTTTTGCTTATTTATTAGACACCATGCAGATTCCGGGGCAACTGAGGAGGCGGTATCTGCAACTCAGCTTCCTGGGACCCTTGGACTCCCCAGGGAGAATACTGATGAACCTTGGAAGCTGAATAGCAGATATCACCGTATCCATCCAGGAACCTGCATGGTGCATAATAAATAAGCTCGGCTTGGGGGAGGGGCAGAGAGCATGAGTGGTGAGGTCCTTGGGGGAATCATCTCCTGCTGAGGTTCAGGAGACAAAGTCTGTGTGGACAGCAACCCCAAGCTGCTTCTGTGTCAAGATGTAGATTTTTCACCCAGACCCTCTTTCCTATCAAAGAATGGCCACTTAACCAGATGGTGGTCCATTTGATTTCACTGACACCTGGCTGAGGCGTCAGCTAGGTTTTAGTCTCTGGGGAACTGATTTATGACTGCCCTCCAGGCTTGGAACATGTACCAGTAATATCATACAGTAGAATCTTATAAGTTTACATACAGTGTTGCCAGACATATTATCTCAGGACAATAATAATCAGCAAATTATGACTTTTCAAATGATACTTCACAAGGCATACTTTGTATAAAATTTATCATAATCTTGTAAAAGGGTAAGCATAGGGGTACAGACTGTCCCAGCTTGGCTTACGTGATTTGCCCCAGGTCACACAGGAAATGTGTAGCAGAGTCAGGAATTGAACACAGATTTACTAAATCCCAGTTTAGTGCCTTAACCACAAATTTATTGTTCCTTTTTAACAATGGGCAAAAATATATTTAATAATCTTTGTCAGGTGCTTTAAAGTCTGCATCTGAAAAATGGCAACAAGGCCGACCTTATGGGTGGACGATGTGGGTGACTGCCCAGGGCACCGTGCTCAGTGGGGCAAGGAGCAGGGTGGGCCTAGGGTATGAAGCTGGATGGGGAGCCTGGGGAGGCAGCAGGGGGTCAAAATATAAGTTTGCCCAGGGCTCAATTTTCCCTACGGCCAGCCCTGAATGACAATAATGATTTTATCTAGTGTGCCAGTATTTAAGTATCTCAAAAAAAAAAAAAAGGATTGGCTTCCTAAGAAGTGTGACAAATCAATCTTATATAAAAATAATTCTTATAGTCTACTCTGGTGAAAACAAAATAGCTGTACCACATTTAATTAGCACAGGAAATGTGATGTATTTTCTGGAATAAATAATTTACAGGGTGTAGTGAGGGGGATTTCTCTACTTGGTCTAGATTTTACATATTCGTCACTTAATGAGCAAGTCTAACTGTAACATGGAGGGACATTGTGTATTAAATTTGTGAGAATTTTTGGTTCTTAAAGTAATAAATGAATGAATAACATTCACACATGGAATTTTCCATCTGTCTCAGATATAATATTGATTATATTTGTCATTTCATAATTCACTCAAGAACCATTCAGCTCAACTTTCAGATAGATATAAATTAGAAATTTCTAAATTTGATCTGTTTTGCAGTGCTTTATATCAGATAGCAAAAGTAAATTGAAATTTCTTATTAAAATATGAGAGCAGTATGCAGCATTTTAATACCTGCTGTAGGGCTCCAAGTGAAGCGAAAGCTGTCACACACAGGGTTGTCCACTGAGGAATCCTACAGCCAAGGTGACATCTCATATCACAGCTGAAAAGTCGATTTGTGATTTGTGTCTTTACATGTTCCCAGAGGGATAACATGAAATGCTGTTAATCCTGTCCACAAAATACTTCAGTATGGGAATGATGATCAATTTATTATTGCAACAATACAAATATGTTGGTAATAGAAATGCTGGAAAAAATCTTATATCTGTATTGTCATATGTAAATAAGCTTATTAATTCCCACTTCACTAGTGCTCATATTTGAAAAATCTATCCATCTCTCCCTGCTTCTCAACAAGAATTTAATATCAAAGGCTGTAGTGATTTGCCGTATTTGCACCCCCTAAGGATCTGGCTGTTCATGTACTATCCTATCTTATAAACATTGTGAAGTCGTTGACCTCAAACCTGCAAGAAGCTCTTCTCCTCTCCTTTCCCTCCTCCCTTTTCTTTCTCAGCTCCCATTTGAAGCAGAGAAGTGTCAGACACAAGGAAGTAGTGAGCATTGTTGCTGAAAGGCTGGGTCAAATTTTTCCTTGGTATAAGGAATAAGGTCAAAGCCCTGTCTTTGTCAAAAGTTTTATGAAGGCCAAACACTATTATAAAGTGTTTGGTTAAGACAGGAAATGTCTTTAGGGTTTGTTAGGCATAAGTGTTGGTTTCACTGTATATGTTGTATTTAATCCCTGGGACATGAAAGGTTTGATTCTGATATAACACTTGGTTTACTCTATTGGTTTAAATTGACTTAAACTGGTGTGTAATCAGAATTAGGTCCCATATATGGTCTTGTACATGTCTCAAGCATGCAGCTAGCTGGTAGTCTGCAAAGTTCGAGGACACTAATGGTTAAGTTATTACCACACTAATAGTAATGTAAAATGGAAAAGAAGCCGATGAAAAAACAGAATTGGTCTAAAATCAGCAAGATGAAATTGAATAAAGAAAAGTGTAAAGTACTTTTATGAGGAAAGAAAACTCAAATGCACAACTACAAAATGGGAAATAACTGGCTAGACAGCAGTATTGTTTAAAAGTGTCTGCGGGTATAGTGGTTCACAAATTGCATATAAATCAGCAATGTGATGTAGCTGAGAAACAGGCTAATATCATTCTGGGGTGTATTAACGTGAGCGTCATATGTAGGTTACAGGAGCTAAATGTTTTATTTGGCACTGGTGAGGTCTCAGCTGCAGTATTGCATCCAGTTCTGGGCGCCATAAATTAAGAAAGATGTGGACAAACTGGAAAGAGTTCAGAGGACAGCAACAAAAATGGTAAAAGATTTAGAAAACCTGACCTATGAGGAAAGATTAGAAAAACTGGGCATGTTTAGTTTTGAGAAGAGAAGACTGAGGGGGGACCTGATAACAGTCTTCAAATTTGTTAAGGGCTGTTATAAAGATCAATTGTGATCAATTGTTCTCCATGTCCACTGATGGTAGGAAAAGAATCAATGGGCTTAATGTGTGGCAAAGGAGATTTAGATTAGACATTAGGAAAAACTTTCTAATTATAAGGATTGTTAAACTCTGGAATAGGCTTCCAAGAGAGGTTGTGCAATCCCCATCAATGGAGGTTTTTAAGAATAATTTGGACAAACACCTATCAGGAATAGTCCTTCCTCAGTGCAAGGGGCTGAACTAAATTACCTGCTGTAAGAGCCATGTTATGCTGTTCCATGAGCTCTCCTGTTGACATAATAAAATGATCTCAACGAGCAGCAGTAGCTACATAGGTGGGAGAGCATCTAGCACTGTGCATATGAACGCTTATGCCGACAAAATGTATGTCACTCTGGGGGGTGATTTTTTAACACCCCTGAGCGACAAAAGTTTTGCCAACGTAAGAGCTAGTGTAGACATGGCCTATGAAAGAATGTTCTTTTCGCAAATCTTTTCTCTCCCTGGTACAATGGACATAAGGTGGGAGGCATTTTAATCATGTTCATCTCTCTTAATGATATGCCTCTGGCCTCATATACTCTTATGAAGTCCTTTCAAAATAGGTTTTTAAAGACAGCAAGATATAAAGTAACCCATCACACAGTTAATACAAATCTTAATGCAAGACTTAAATAAAACCAGACCCCTACGTCTGCCTTCATCAACCTAATTCTGGTGAGCAGTAGTGGCAGGTTTTTCAGTGACACGGATTTTATTTTCCTTTTGTTTTCAAAGGACTTGGAGTAATTGCGAATCACAAGCTTAAACAACAACAAAAATACTGGTTCAAGAAATAGTTTGCTCGTCTCAAACAGAATGGTTAGAATGTGCTCTCAGTTTGCAATTAGAGTACTTCTGGGCCATTCAGATTTTCAGATAAAACATATTTACAGTATTTCTTTCTTAATAACTACAACCATTTGGCTGAGTTAGCTTCCTGAGTGTTTTGTTTATTTGCCAGCGAGTGGGTAGAGAGTTCCTGGGAATGGGCACTCATACATATGCCACTAAAAATCGGCTGTTGCCTCCTTCCAGTATATTTAAGATGGTAGAAAGTGTTATCTGTTAGATGAGACATAAATCTTAAGCCCTTGGAATTTATTTTCCTAGAAAGATGGCTGAGGCCAGAGTACCAGCCAAAATGTAACTAGGGTACCCACAATCTGACCTACCTGTAGTTTCACTTGGTTGTTATTGTCTTAATTATGTGTTTTTGGTGCAAAATGGTGGCTGCTTTTGCTGAAGGTAGGTGCAGGTTGGTGCTGGGTGAAATGATCTGCATAAATTGAGATATTAAGCACTTTATGGTAAAAGATGTGCTGAATTAGATAAATTGAAAGTATTATTATAAGAATCATTTAGCAGAATACATCTTATAGACTCCCATCTAACCGCACTACCTGCTTAACATCTTTGTCAACTTCAGCAGATTTTTTCCTTTTTATTAAAGACATACAAAAACTGTGAACTCCATTAATAATTATGGGTGAGATTTTCAAAAGTACCTATGTAACTAAAGAGCAAAAGTCCTATTGAAAGTCAATGGAATTTATAAACTTAAATCTTTGAATATTCCATGCTATATGTTACCCAGTGTCCTACAAACCTTGCCATAATGAAACTTTTATCAAATAAGGGCTTGATCTAAAATCCACTCTTTCAGGCCCTTAGACTTCTTATTTATGTCTTATTTATTCCATGATTTCTTGAGACAGAATTTACTGTGGAATCCAAGAATCCACACTGGCCACAGAATTATGCTCCGGAATCTAAACTTTAATTTTTTTAAAAAAAATGATCAAAATTCTCAAATCTAGATGCCCAGATTAAGTTCCTAAATCCATATGTAGGCATCTACATTAAAATTATGTGATTTAAATGAGTGCTTAAGATCTGCAGCTCCCATTGATTTTCTGGGATTTGTTTGTGTTCGGTCCTGCTGGAGATTAGGCCATTTCTACTTAGGTGCCTCAGGAGTCTAATTTTTGCATCCTAGTATGAAAATTTTGGCCAATGTTTTAAGAACTAATGGTTAGAAATATAACCTTGAAAATGTGCTTTAAGTATAAAATGTTGTCGTGTTGTCTTCCAGACAATGTGAAATAATAGGTTTTAAAGGTTTGAACTGCCCCGTTCATCCCGATGGGATGTTATCACTGAAACCTACAGATGCCAATTAAAACATCACATAATTTCACCGATGATCACACATTAGCTAGCTAATGTGCTTATCTCACTCTCTCAAACAACTTCCTAAGGCTCCAGGGGTGCTGACAGGCTCCAGCTTCCCCATCCTGACAACGTCCACAATGTAGCTGGGAGTTGTCAGAACAACCTCTGCAGGATTTTGCCTTCTGAAAATGTTGAGGTGATGTAAATTAAACCCAGTTTAATGCCTAAGGTCCAGATCGTGACTCCCTTATTCTCACTGGCAAGCAGTTACTCATAAGAATAAACCCAGAGTGATTAAGGGATTTACAACATGGCCCTAAATAAATAACAGTGGAGATAAAGTGCTGATTAAACTATTCATTTGGTTATTTAATTCAGTTAAAATTCTATTTTAAAATGTAAATAAATCTGTTGCTCAACTTTTTATCTGCCATAGAAACTGAAGAACCTTACCCCATCGAGTTTAGATCCAGCTTCTACACAGGGGGTGAAATCCTGGTTCCACTGAAGTCAATGTGAATTTTGCAAAAGGTTTCAATGTTGCCCTGATTTCACCCAGCACATACAGGGTCTTGTGTACAGTAGCCTCATTATACAATACTTGCTCACAAATAGCCAAGCAAAATGGAAAAGACCTAAAATTTATTCAACTGTATGCAAAAAATTATAGTGTGCATAGTTTTCTGAATATTTGATAATAATTGAACTGTCAAGAGCCGAAACAGCTTACATTTTTATTCAGGAACTGATTAAAGGAAGAAGTAAATAAACTAGATTCCTTTAATATGTCATTCTGCTAGAAATGCAATTTAACTGCAACTTCTGTTTCCCAAAATGTATATAATTCTTGCTCGTATCACACTTCAATGCCCATGGGAGTCCTCAAAGTATTTTTAATCTATGCTATACTAATAAATAGGTAAACACTACATGAAGGAATGAAAAAGAAATCATAATTAACTGTGGAAGTAGTGTTTGAATTTGATGTTTCCATGAGTTCTTTTAAATTTTTAATGTCATTGTCCTGAAATTTGCTATTAATAAAGCAAGAATCTTGCTAGACTATCTAAGCCTCCAAAGAAGAAGAATTTATAAAAAGTCTATCAACCACTGACTCAGAAATTTTGTAGAACACATGAAATGATTGTAAGGGGAACTTTTCTATTTTTCATTTCTATAGCATGCTTATTATAGGCATATAGCAAGTCTGTGCATGGAAGCTCTACCCAACTTTCAAGGAAGTCAATGGAAAGATTCTCATTGACTTCAGCAGGATTTGGATCAGACCCTAGAACAGTAGCACATATTCAGATATACAGCAAAAAAGACATTGTGCTTCAGGAGAACATACCACTGTTGGGCTGGCACAGTTGGCTAAAGGGTACTCTTTATTGCTGCTGAATTCTGGAGCAAAGTGCTCTCTAGTAGATACTTTATATAAGCACTACAGTATTCTACAGTGATGGATCAAAACTCTGCAGCTTGTAGTAGTGATGCTGTAGTGCTTTGTGTTGCTACTGTTTAATATTATAGTATTTTTGAAGCAGTTATGGATGTGCTGCGGTTGCATTTCTAGTCATTGTGTTTCCCTGATACCTTACACTTCCTGTCATGGTGTACATCTCATTCACTACTACAGGATCCCATCTCTATCCACATTGCACACTGTGCTGCTTATGAGCTACGTTGCCATCTTTCCTCTTATGCAGTCACATAGGCACAAGCAGGATTTAGCCCCAGCTGCTTAAGAAACAAGAATTCCCATGGTGAAAAGTTCCAGAGGGGTAGCTGTCTTAGTCTGTATACTGCAAAAACAACGAGAGTCCTGTAGCACCTTAAAGACTAACACATTTCTGCGGGCATAAGCTTTCATGGGCTACAACCCACTTCATCAGAAGTGTTCTCATGAGTTTGTATAATTCAGTCAAATAGTATGAGGCATTAATGACAGGCATAGGAGGTTTTTGAATGGTGGACATTTCTGTATTCTTAAATAATGGAGATGTGAATGTTGCAGTGCATTAAAAATGTAATTGACTAACTGTAATACTGGAAATGGAAAACCTACTGATAAAATATTCAGCTAAAAGACTAAATCTGTCCTCACCCATCAAAACTAAATTATAGTCTTTTAAGATTTACTTCTGCTTACATCTTCCCTTTGGTATGATAGATATCTCAAATAAAATTTCTGTGTAATTATATTGCATATTCAACTGCAAATCAAGATCCTCATTCCTCCTGTCACCTATGTTTTAATTTATCTACTCGTTGCCAGCTACACTGACAACCTTTTAAAAGAGCTAATTTGTACATAAATCCAATCTAATCAGATTAATCGATTTATTCTGATTTATTTCAGGTTTCCTTTATATTATTGTCAGAAACCAGTCTCTGTCATTCTCCTCCCCTCTTCTTGTGATGGATTTTGCCATGTTTATTCACAAATGAGAATAATGTTGTGAAAAATACAAACTAGGAGCTAATCATCAAAATCAGTTGACTTAATGTTATAATTATCTTGAGCCCCTGGAACTGGATGTGCTGTCCCTTTTAAATGGGTGCTGATGTTCTCTGCAAAGGCAGCATTTAATGTGTACCATGTGTTCTGTACCATTTGTGGGCAGCACACACAAAATCCCATGCAATCCATTTGTATGAATAATTTGTGTATGTACAAAAATATTGTTGGTTCAGGGACCAGACATGCAATAAAATGCAGCTTACAGCCTTGAACCCCCAAAATGAGACTTGCTACAGGGTGTTTGCAGAGTAGCCTCTCTATGTGTTTTAAGGAAAGCCAAAGTTAGGGCAACTACTATAAACTCGACGTAAGTATAGACTCACAGAATCAGAGAAATGTAGGGCTGGAAGGGACCATGAAAGATCATCTAGTCCAGCCCTTCACACTGAGGCAGGACCAAGTATACCCAGACCATCCCTGACAGGTGTTTGGCTAACCTGTTCTTAAAAACCTCCAATGACAGGGATTCCACAACCGCTCTTGTAAGCCTATTCCAGTATGTAATTATTCTTACAATTAGAACATTTTTCCTATTATCTAATCTCAATCTCCCGTGTTTCAAATTAAGCCCATTACTTCTTGTCCAACCTTCAGTGGACATGGAGAACAATTGATCACCATCCTCTTTATAACAGCCTTTAACATATTTGAAGGCTATTATCAGGGCCCCCACTCAGAATGTGTATGGATTAGCTGGCATGCACACATGAATCTCCCAGTAACTGACACACTGTTCTTGATTCTGATCTAAATAATAACAACGTAAATCTAGAGATGCCAGAGGAGTAAACCCAGTGCAAGTGAGAGGAGAATCAGAGTATTTTTAAGTGTCACGTTATGTCCTCAGATCCATTCAAGATCTGACTGTCATATATGATCAAAAAGATCTTCATGTATACAATAAAAGGTCCTCCCTACTTAAATTATTGAGGAATAAACTAATACTGTACATTTCTTGGCAGCAGAACAGTGGAAGAACTTGAAATCTCAGTTTTTCTAAGTTAAATAGATGAGTTTACCTCAGTCTGTACAATATCAAATTGTATTTCCCTATATTCACTATAAGAAATAGCTTAAATGCTGAGATAATATTATTTTCTTAGCTTAGGGGAAGTCCTAGACTGAATAGGCATTAAGGTGACATATGGAGTACAAAGCAAATATCATTAGAGATCCATTAATAAACATGGGAATAGGTTGGATAATGATTATATTTGGCAGAGGCATCGCTATGGAAATTTTGCCAACAGCTAAATCCATGCATAGAGATCTGCGATGGCAAACACAGCTGTGGTACAAGTATTATACCATGGCGTTCAGAAATACAGCACAATGTTTTTATTCTAGATACTTGTTTTATTTTAGATAACAATGAAGACCCATACCTTTCATAGGGTTTTACCAAAGAATTATGCGGTCTCATTAAAACATGAGTAAGCCCACAGTTTAATCATGTAATACAGTAATACAAGGGAAATGGCAAGTTTTTAAATGCCAACACTGTATATTAGCAAAGTTGAAAAAATTTGTGTTAGTCTGTTAAGTGGTCAAATCAGCGCATCAAACCCATACATGTGTTAGCTGTTGGATCAGTTAACATTTTACTGAGTATAATTCTGTGACATAGTTTAATTTTTTTGTCTTTCTCATTCCTTGCCTTTTACTGGGAAAATCTTCAGTTCTTCTTCGAGTGATTGCTCATGTCCATTCCATTACAGGTGAGTGCATGCCACCATGCATGGTTCCCAGAACTTTTTTCCCCTTAGCAGACCACATAGGGCTGGCTCTGGTGCCCCCTGGAGTCCCGTGCACATGCTGCAGTATATGAGGCACTGCCGGCCCTATGCCCCCTCCGTTCCTTCTTTCCGCCTGTGACAGTTGCTTTGTCTCTGCAAGTGCCATTCCCCTTGTTTGAACTCTTTGTTATTCAAAGTACTTTAGTTAGTTTTAAGTAGTTGTTAAGTAGTGTTAAGTGTAGTTAGATAGGAAGTCCCTTAGGGACTTAGGGTGGCCGGGCCATGCCCCGGTCGCCTGGGTTTAAGCCCTGTGCCTCCTGCGGGAAGGCTTTCCCTCTCAGCAACCCCCACGATCGGTGCCTTAAGTGCCTGGGCGAAGAACACAGGAAGGATAAATGTAAGATCTGCAGGGCTTTTAAATCGCGGACCCAGAAGGACCAAGAGATCCAATTAAAAGCCCCGCTCATGGAGGCAGACTCCGCCTGGCATCTGAGCCGTCCTGCTCCACAGCACCTAGCGTCACCTCAGTGCAGAGTGCACTGCCAGCACCGGGATCGACTTGGCACCAAGCAACGTCCCGGTGCCGAAGAAGAAGAGGCAGCACGCGGAGCGCGGACACTCCCCTGCACCGTTGGTATGGGCAGGGTCGAGTGCGGAGATGCACCGGCCACGGCCCATCGAGTCTTCTCTGGCGCTTGCATCTCCGAGCAGGGAGCCTCTCCCGACTCCTGCTCACGCTGTCGACACCGGAGGTATTTCAGGCGGCAAGAGCCTTGTTACCCTTGCCCACGCCACCTCTGCCCCCCTCCTCCGCTGAGGGAGAAGGAGCCAGTGTCATAGGGAAAACCCGCATTGGGTGCCCCTGAAGGGCGGTGGAGATCCCCGGTATGGGGAGGAAGATCTCCTTCCAGACGGCCACCGGGGGTAGAGCAAAGACACTCCCACAGCAGTGCTTTCCAGGATGCAGAGGGAGGAAGATCTCCTTCCAGACGGCCACCGGGGGTAGAGCCTGCTCACTCCAGGTCGGCGTCATCGAGCCGGCCTGCTTTGACTCAGGATGCAGAGTCTCACTCTCAGTGCCGACGTTGGTCCCCGGCACCAGAGGCAGTGCAGGCCAAGAGGCGGCACCGTTCGAGGTCCTCCAGGTGATGCTCAGACAGCTCTGGCTCTGCATCCACGGCACCAAGTTTGCCCGCACTGAGGCGGTGCAGAACCCAGTCACCGTCAGAGAATTCAGCACCGAGAGGCCATCCCGCACCGAGGCGGCGCAGAACCTGGTCGCCACGCGAAGACCCCGCATCACGCAGTCCCCGATGCGGGTCAGGCTCAGCACTGTGGAGTTCAGAGCGGTGCCATCTTGGTCACCGAAGGGTAAGTGGCACCGTAAGTCCTCAGTGCTGAGACGGCGCTCCGGTACCTCGAGCTCCTCGGAGCGCACCTATGCTCACTGGCACCATTCACGGCGACGGAGGCGATCCTCTTCATCCTCTAGCTTGGAGGTGTCGAGAGAACGGTTCCCAGCACCGGGTGGCACATGGGACCAAGGCCGTGGATGGCACCGCAGGTCTAGTGGCTCGGGGTTCCACAGGGGGGACAGTCGTCAGGACAGCCGACGCCCCCCCACAAGGCGCCACAGCCAGCGGCGCAGTCAGCCCCAGCTTGACCCCAGGGTCAGTGGCCGCAGCAATGGTCGCAGCAATGGGACCCATGGGACATCCAGATGGGACAGGGGCCACAATCCATCCTGTCAGCGGGGCTTCGGTCCATGCCTCCGGCTCAGGAGAAGGCCCATACAGATCTCTCCTCGGACGAGGAGTTGGACCACATGGAGGGACCCTCTACGGGAGCATCCCTTCGTCAGGTGAGGGAACACTCGCAGGATGTGCCTTGGCAGTCCTCTTCCTCATCACCAGACGAGGCAGTCTCCCGGGACCATATGGCGCCACTGGAGGATTTCAGGGCACACCAGGAGCTCCTCAAGACAGTGGCCTCTAACTTGGGGCTGGAGGTGAAGGAGTTAGAGGAGGCCAATGATACCCTCTTCCATGTGCTGGCAACAGCTGCCCCAGCGAGGGTGGCCCTACCAGTCCACAACAGGGTCCTCAAACTTGTAAAGGCCTTGTGGCAAACCCCTTCCTCGGTCGCCCCTACGTCAAAGGTGGCTGAGAAAAAGTGTTATGTCCCAGACAAAGGGTTCTAGTATTTGTTCACTCACCCGGCCCCGGGAACCCTGGTGGTAGACGCAGCCAACCAGAGGGACAGGCAAGGTCAGCCAGGTTCCACTCCCAGGGACAAAGACAGCAAGAAGCTGGATTTGTTTGGGAGAAAAATTTATTCAACGGCAGCTCTGCAGTTCAGGATTGCCAATCATCAGGCCCTCCTGGGTAAATACAATTTTAATTTGTGGGACTCCCTCAGGCAGTTTGCTGAGGCCCTGCCCCAGGACCAGGCCGCAGACTTTACCACCATCCTGGATGAGGGAATCACGGTGGCTAGGGCAGTGCTCCAGACAGCCAGTGATGCTGCTGATTCGGCGGGTAGGGCCATAGCCTCCACCATTTCCATGAGAAGGTGCTTGTGGCTGCAATCCTCGGGCCTGTCCCAGGAGGTGCAGCAATCAATTCAGGACTTCCCCTTCAATAGGTCAACCCTATTTTCCAATCAGATCGATGCAAAGCTGTACGGTCTGAAGGACTCCAGAGCCACGCTTCGCTCCCTGGACCTGTACATGCCCCAGGCTTCCAGGCGGCAGGCATGGCCCCAGACGCAGCAGCAGCCAAGGCCTCCATGTAGGCCGTTTCAACCCTATAGAAATAAGGACAGGAATAGGGGGTTCAGAAGTAGGAATCAACCCCCCAACTTGTCCTCAGCCCCCCAACAGATGTCCCCCAGGGGGTCGGACAATAGTTAAATAGTTTAGTCCTGCCCTTTGGCCTACCCGCTGGTGGCGGACTCCCCAGGCAATGATGAAAGGTGTTCCGTTCAAGGAACTGGTCCAGTCGGTCACCCTAAATTCTGATGCTTCTGCTGTAGGATGGGGAGCCCGCATCAGCACCGACTTAGGCAATCAGGGGCTCTGGTCGGAGGAGGAGAAGCTCCTGCACAGCAATGTGAAGGAGCTGAGGGCCATTCGCCTAGCGTATGAGGTGTCCCTCTGATTCCTGACAGCCAGAGTGGGACAGGTGCTGACGGACAACACCGCAGCCGTGGTTTGCATAGACAGGCAGGGGGGAGAGCGCCCCTCGGCCCTCTGCAAGGACTCCCGGGAGTGGAGAATGATGAGGCAGGTAGCCTCAGCAAGTTGTTCCTACCCTGCCATGACTGGCCGTTGCACCCGGACGTGGTGGCGATGTTCTTCCAGAAGGGAGACCACTGCTCTCCCACCCCATGTTGGTCAGGGTCCTCACGGTGGTGGAGAGGCTCTACCCGCAGGCCTCCCTGGGGTCTCAACTGGGTTCTCTCGAGACACACAAGGCCCCCCTTTAAACCCATGGCTTCAAGCCCCCTGATCATGCCTTCAGGAAAGGTAGCCTTCCTGGTGGCCATTACCTCAGCTAGGAGGGTCTCCGAGCTTAGGGACTTGACCTCAGAGCCTAGGGACTTGACCTCGGAGCCCCCTTATACAGTATTCTATAAAGATAAGGTGCAGTTGAGGCTGCATCCAGCCTTTCCGCCCAAGGTGGTTTCCTAATTTCATTGTAACCAAAATAAATTTCTCCCCGTGTTTTTCCAAACCGCACGGTTCGGAGGAGGAGAGGAGATGGCATCTCCTCGCGGGTTACATCATGCATCAAGTTCTGCGACCAGCAGGCAAAGGTGTCTCTTCCGGGAACCATCACAGCGCACCACCAGAGCTCAAGCGTCATCGCCCAGCAGGCAACAGAGGACGTGGGATTCGGCAGAGCCGTGCTCATAGCAGCTCACCGGTAACTCCTACCTACCTCCAAATGTATTGCTTGTTAGTCACCTATAATGGAATGGACATGACCAAGCACTCGAAGAAGAAAACAAGGTTACTTACCAGTAACTGATGTTCTTCGAGATGTGTTGCTCATGTCCATTCCACAACCCACCCCCAGCCCTGTTGCCGGAGTTGGCAAAAAGAAGGGACTGAGAGGGCATAGGGCCGGCAGTGCCTCATATACCGCGGGATGTGAGCAGGACTCCAGGGGGCACCAGAGCCGGCCCTATGGGGTCTGCTAAGGGGAAAAAAGTTCCGGGAACCGTGCGTGGTGGCATGCACTCACCTATAATGGAATGGACATGAGCAACACATCTCGAAGAACATCAGTTACTGGTAAGTAACCTCGTTTTCTGTCATGTGTAGTTTTTGGCTCTTGCCTCTTATTTGTGTCCCTAAGGATAACAGATGGCTTGGAGCAGGACTTTGTATGATGTAATGTTGACAAGGTCAGGACCCCTCCCTTGGTTTCCTCCATTTTTGGAATGCTCATATACTGTAGTGAATAAACCTCTTAGAAATACCTAAAGTATCAGATGGGTACAAAGTTGTTTTAAAGAACAGTATGTTTTAATGTTTTAAAAATTCCCCTAGATTTTTCCAAGGGAAGATGACATGTAGTTCCCCAAGCAAAGATCCATACAGCGTCCATTTACATTCCTGTATTCCAAGAGCCCCAACCACATGTTGTTCCACAGGTATGGGAGAAAATGGTGCCACTTTGATTCTGCTTCCCTCCACTTGATGACTGTGCTTGTGGCCACTGGAATGGTATTTCTGTTTCTTCCATCCCCTCTGCACCATCCAGGCCGGGGAAGGGTGAGACAATCCTGTAACACTGAGATGGCAGCTCTAACCAAACAGATTCTGCAATAGCAGTCAATTTTTCTAAACACTTGTTTTAAATATGAATATGTTCTTAAGCAGATTACTTGTTTAGCTCTCTGAGGCTTAACCCTCTCTCCCACCTGCTCCAGCAAACATGGAGGGTCCTGCATGGTGCATAAATAACACAGTTCTGTCCTGGCACACTGTGGTGACATGTCACAAGCACTCTGTTCTCTGTGCAGGCCGTGGCATCATGGTTCAGTTTAACTGAACCGGCCACTTCCTGAGTGTCCGTTGGGGTCAGTGGTCACTCTGCAGTTGACCTGCTTCAGTTTCTTCTCCCCCCCACAAATAAACACCAAATAGGCTTTCATGAGTTCATTGACAACAACCCTCCTTAGGGTCTGGTTAAAAAATAAACACGAAAGTCTCCCTCTACAGCCTGAAGCTGGGCATAGCCCCAAACTCCCTTGGTGTCCCAAGCTCCTTTCTGCCTTAGCAGATTACTCGCAGCCCTTCCTAGCTGAGGCAGTTCCTCTGGTCTCAGGGTATTTCCTGAAGCAGCCTTTTTCACTCTCTAAAGCTTCCGGAGCTTCCCCCTTTCTCTCAAGCTTCCTGCTGTTCCTTACAGGAGAATCAGCTCCTCCAAACCCAGCTGGTTCTCCATCCCAGTTGGCTAATTAGATGGTGCTGGCCAGCTCCAGGCCTCTGACCCTGAAAAGGGAAGGCCACCTCATCACACTCTGTGGCTACTCCCTCTGTGGAAAAGTGGCGGTGGATTTTCAAGGTGGGATGTGTCAGTCTCCATATCTATCCAGTCCTTATCATCTCTGGTGGGACTGCCAACAAAGGTGCTAAATAGTGCTAGTTGCAGTGGTGTCTTTTGTGGTACAGGCACTGGTGCGTGAGAAGCTAGACTGAGATCACCAATTCATTTTACACCAGTCCCAATACAGCCATCAGCTCGTAATGACTTTCACTTACTACCAACCTGAGCCAAATTGGAACAATATACTTTGAAGAGCCAGAAAAGTTTCATATGGGACGTGTTTCTCTCTGCTCTTGGGTTATTTTTTCTGATTTCTCCTCCCTATTGACTTGTACATTTCTTCAGGAGACAGAAAAGAAGTGTCTCAAGAATAAAGCATGAACTAACCACATCTTTAAAAAACTGCACCATTTTTGCTTAGCAATCAGAGTTCTGCAGCGATGCAACCACATTACCAAAAGGCAAGTAATTGCACAAGACATCAAAGAACAAATGTATCAACTTGTTCTGCTGTTCCAGCTTTTTACTGCCCATAGATTTCACCCAGTTGTGTTTAATATTAATTTTGCAGCAAAATAAGGGATAAAGCACAACTCTGCCATAGGTGCTGTGTAATACATCATCACAAGTTGCATCAGTCATTTTGCATCGCATCATACCTGACAGGACATGTAAAGTAACTGTGCCAGGGTGCTAGGCAAAAGAAAGCTGAGCCAGACCTCTGTCACGTGAGCCCCAATTAAGGAAGGAAAATTGGAACCAGCTGAGTCGTCCTGCACTTAGTGGGCGAATAGGGAGCAGCTGCCAGCCTTGTTAGCCAGGGGCTACAAGAGGTTCACAGGAAGGAAGTGCAGGGGGGAAGCAAGCCAGCCAGCCAGCCAGCCACAGAATGAGGGGAGGCCAAGCGCCTCTCAGTTAGTAGCTGAGAGTGCGAGGCCCTTGAGGCTGTTAAGCTGAACTGTCTGTAAATAGAAGGTGGTGGGCAAGTAACTGTAAATAAACCTTACTGGTGGGAGCACAAAGCAGAGGTCTATGACTTGTTTATGGGCGCAGAGGACCCAAGCAACAGGAGGGCCCTGCACCGACCCATTACAGTAACACATTTGTGACTGACACAACATTATGGGTAATTAGTGGATCAGGTTAATTAGAACAGTGGAGATTTTATTTCCTGCTTGCTGTCCATCCATTCACTCACATACCAGATAGTGGCTATATTCTCAGGGTCACCCTTCAGCATGAGTGACACAAGCAATCCCTTTGGGTCCCATGTAACCTAAGCAACTTTTTATGGTCCAGTTTTCTTCATACTTTGTAGAGCAATGTTTATTGGAATCATATCACCAACAAACATCTGAGTCTGAGCTCTTACTAGGGTCCAGATTGCTCTATAGAGTGTAAAGTAAAATTACTGTATTCTATATTCTGTATTCATCTGACAAAGTGGGTTACAGCCCACAAAAGCTTATGCCTGCAGAAATTGAATGTGTTAGTCTTTAAAGTGCTACAGGACTCTTGTTTTTGCTGTGTTCTAACAGTGATTTTAAAATCTTCTGAGTTCCTTCTCAAATGTCCTCCAATCTGCTATGTCCAAATCAGTAAACAATCAATAAACAAATCATTTTCCTAGCTTTTTTAACCCCAACTCTGTAGCTATGTTTCATTGTAGTGCAGAAATCTGTGACTTCCCTCTAGCTTTTCTTCACTGACAAAGTACTGATATTGTTTTACTAAAATCAGAAGCAAAATCCATCTAGCCATTTTTGAATTACAGAATAAGGAAGGGGGGACTATTTCTTGTTTATTTGTTTTGTTTTGTTTTTGGAAAACCTTAAAGCTTTTCCAAATTGTTATCTCAGAAACTTCACTGTCTAGTCATTTCATATTCGCTTTATGCATTTATCCTGGAGAAGATGTGTAACTTACCCTTCTGATATGTCAGAAGCCCCACAAGCAATATGCTAACAAATATAATTTTCTGATGTATTCTACAAATACTGTCCACAAACTACCAAGCAGCTCATCCTCTGAAAAAGGTCAAGGCTTTAATCATTCCTTACCGAGGACTGTGGAGACCTGACATGAGCATATGCAGTGTTATTTCCTTGTTAAAAATGTGCTTAAAGTTAAGCGTTTGCAGGATCTGAGACATAATAAGTAGCTCAACTGCTTTTCACATAAGTAGGCTTGTTGACTGTTAGGTGCTTAAAGACCACCATGTGCATATGTGTTTGCAGGATCTGGACTGAAAGCCTCATGTCCATTGCATGAATGATCCAGAGTGCAGCAGGATCCTGAGGCAGAATAAAAGGTGGTGCAATTTTAACTCAGTGTCCCAAGCTTTTGGGCTTTTGATCTGCAGTGTTCTAGTGAGATTCTTTTTACCTCATTTACAACTTTGACGCTCCCTTGATGTAGATTTTGTTTAGATACAGTCCAAAGAGCTACGTGAAAGATGCTCAACATACAATTTCAAAAATGAAAGGAAGTTTTCACAGGTATAAATTACAGTATTTTGCTACATAAATGATGAAATTCCTGCAAAGAGCTGAGTTTGCTGGTGGAAATGGTGAAACTTTGCCTTCGTTCAAACTTATGAATATCACCGGAAGAAAATTGTTGGGTTTGCACAATTCTAATTGCTTTGAATGTTTATGTTTTCTAACTCCCTTGCTTGCATACATTCCCAGCAATCACTATGCAGGTCAATTTCCATAAATCACCAGGATATCAACAAGGAAAACAAGACTCAGCTCTTACATTTATTAGCAAGTATCTATAAATAGACTACTCAAGACAGATTCAATTCACAACAGACATTTTGGCCAAAGGCCTGTGTTGTTGGGTATTTTTAGTTCTATCCATTTTTACCTGTTTGTAAAAGGCCTTTGACTGAAATGTCCCTGCTGGGAACTGAATGTGATTTGAGTAGTCTATTTTTAGATACCTACTACAGGTCTAATCCTGAAGCTGCAGGAGTGACTGCAGAGCAGACTGATACTGCTTCACACCTTGAGGGGATAAGTATTCCTTCCTGCACACCCCTCACTCACTATAGGCCCCCTAGCTGGCAGTCAGGCTGCGAGCTGGAATATAGATTTTCACATTCACTCCAATATCAAATATTTACTGTTGTTTTCTTTGTTGATATGATTCAAAGAATGGAGATTGTTTAGCGAAGGGATCACTGGGAATACGTGCAGGCAGCAACCATAGACAATACAGACTCTGTGAGCATTTCAAGATACTCTGCTACATTTGTAAAAATGATTTAAATTGTGATTTGTAGAGTATGGGCGGGATCCTGAAAGCACTTGAACCCCAGACTCGGGTGCCTAAATCCTAGTTTTGGCTCCACTGTGATCCACAAAGCTCCCGATGAACCCGTTAGGTGCCTAAACTCATTGGGTGCCTACGTTTACAAGAGTCAAAGTTCCCTAGAGGCCTATGTTTCTGACTCTGGGCCTACACATTGCTCTCACTCTAGGTGTTCAGATGCCAGTCTCCTGCTGAAGCCATAGAGCAATTCACAAACCATGGAAAGGCAGCCTTTGGCCATTTAAGTCACATGCATGGCCAGATCTGGTACATGTGCTCAGAGGCTGCCTACTGAATCAGGTCCCATTCAAAATCCATCTTCTGGAGGTGCCACCTACCTTATAACTTATAGCCCAATGGTTAGAGCACTCACGGGGAATGTGGGAGACCTAAGTTCAATTCCCCCCTCTCTGCCAGAGGAGGAGAAGGGATTTGAACTGGGCTATGGGATATTCTGATATTCTGATGTGGGGTTCCCTCGGTCTCCTCTGTCGAAGCAGTTCCACTGTGGATAAATGGTGAAAGAGTGATTGGAGCAGGGGCCTGGACCCTGGGTCTGCCACCTCCCAAGTTGATTCTTTAAGCACGGGGCCACAGAGTCATTCTCAATATTGTTCTTTCTCGCCCTCGCCTCCAGTCCAATGAACATGTAAGTATTTTTACACAGTGGGACAGTCATTGGGCCAGAAAGAAAGAGAGAGAATGACGCTGTAGCCCCGTGGTTAGGGCACTGACCTAGGAGATGGGAAACCCAGAGGTCCGGTCCTGTGTTCCAACCACTCTTTCATTAGTTAGCCAGGGTGGAACAGCTTCAACAGAAGAGATTAAGGGAGCCAATTGTGAGACTATCCCATAGTTCTGTAATTAGAGCAGTCTCCTGAGAGGTGGGAGACCCCTGCTCAATACCTTGACAAAGAGGGGGTAATTGAATCTGGGTTTCCCATCTAGCTGGCGAGTGCTCTAACCACTGAGCTATAGGATATGCTCTGACCGCATTGTCTATAGCCTAACTCATTCCATCAAAAAGTGGCTTAGGTGCCCAAGCCGCCTAACTCCAGGCAGCAGGTTCCCATTTAGATTCATAGACTTTAAGGTCAGAAGGAACCATTATGATCATCTAGTCTGATCTCCTGAAAAACGCAGGCCACAGAACCTCAACCATCCATTCCTGTAAAAGACCCCTAAACTATGAGTGGGTTACTGAAGTCCTCAAATCATAGTTTAAAGGCTTCAAGGTACACAGAATCCACCAACAAGTGATCCATGCCCCATGCTGTGGATTGCTAAACTGCGTTAGATATCGATCTCTGAGAGGGGCTGGTGTGATGTTTTGGGTATCACCCAGACCAGTAGGGGGTTCTGTCACTGTCTGTCCTGTAACTTTGAAAGCCTTAATGCTATGCTGCTGTACCTCAGAGTCCTGACACCAGTCGCCAGCATACAAGCATAAAGGTCTCACCCTGGCTTCCACCAGCCTAGTTACTTCTTGCATGGTGACCCCAATAGCCTTTCCGGTCCCGAGTCTCTCCAAATCCATCTAGCCCGAGATCTTAGCTGCCAAGCACTCGGACTTTTCCTCTCTGCTTTGTCACCTCCAGAAGTGTGAAACCATCCCCCTGTAATCAGTTCACTTTGGCACATACACTCTGCACAATTTGCACACCAGAGACCTGCTTGGGTTAGCAATCAACAAAAAGTTTTATTTAATCAAAAAGTCACAGATTCAAAGATGTGGAAGAGCAAACACATACAAGTTACACAGAAAATAAACATAAAGATACAACTTCAGGCTTTACACTTATATATTAGATAAATTCCTTTTTCTACTACCTGTTGCCTCTGAACAGGTTTCCTATTATGCCCCCTAGTCCTAAGGGGAGGAGGGATCCAGCATTCAAGGACAGCCCCCGGTCTTCTAGACATTTCCTCAGCTCTGGATAAAAACCAAATAGGCACTGATTCCATGGGTCTCCAGGGCTCAAGAACCAATGGGGAAAAATAGGGGCTGTTTAGCACCCAGTGGGGCTGACCGCCACAGATCAGCTGAATTGATTCACGTGCCACCAAACAGCCAATTTGCGTCCCACTGAACATTTTATGGGTTGTACAATGCTAGGTGCTTGCAGCTAGTCTTGTCCGGTTGGGGAGGCAGCTCCTCCCGGCCTGACTGCTTCACTGCCCTGCTGTGAGGTGGATCTGAGTGTTGCAGCACAATCATGATCACAGCCTCTACATAGCCACAGATACATAAACTCCAGCAAACCACAGTCTGTATCCATGGCTCATAATGGTTATCAAGTTCAGAACATTACAAGCTTTCATAAAAGACCTTACTTGACGTATTTTTATACACAATACCATTGTAAACAACCAATTGATTCAATAGTTGTTTTTTTTTTGGTTCAGACCCCCTGTTCTCCCTTGATGGCGTCTGGACCCTGATTCTCATACATATCCCTTTTGAGTTTGAAGCTAGAGTTTTGGCCACTGGCCACGATGTAAGCTTCACCTCTGTCCCCTCTTTTCTGGACGGGGCATTGGCTACCGCGTACTCCAATACCTGAATATGTTTAATTTCCATATCATATTCCTGCACAGCTATCATAGCACTCTGGAGTTGGTTCCTTTCATTCTGTGCAGCCATACTAGTGTAGAGTGATTTCTTAACAACCTGAATCGCCTATTGAACAGATAGGTGTGAGCTGGTTTACAGCCCACACAAAAGCATAGCACTCCTTTTCTATTACAGAGTAATTTTGTTCAGACTCTCAGGAAGACAATTTTTTGCTCAGAAATGCAATGGGGATGTTTCTTGTTTTCCTCTCTGGCAGTGCTTAAGTTTTGCTGAGCCCCAGCAATTCTAGGCTTGGCAGTTCATAGCCCTGGCACCTCTGAGCTTACTGCATCAGTTATGAATGTAAAAAAATTGCTTGAGCCCCAGAACCTCTTGCATTACAAATTAATCACTGCTCCCTGATCTGCATCAGTGTGGCTCCGAGACCTGTGTTGGAGGTAGCAGTGCACAATTCAAACATTTTCTTAAAATCGGGGCTGGTCAAAATGAGTGTCATTGACAAACTTTGTTTCACTATATCCAAACCCTTTTGACAGGCATATGACCAAACCACTTTTCTGGTTTTGTTTTCTGGTGTAGGCTTGTGATTTGGCACAACAATGTCATGAAACCACCCACAAATTTTCAATAATAGTTAGCCAAGCCTATACAAGAGTGATCCTGTTTCTTAGCTTTTGGGATAGGCCAATTAACAATAGCTTCCACTTTCAGGGAATCTGGGTGAACTTGGGCTTCGCCCATCCAATGACCCAGATAAGGGATCTTTGATGCCCCCACCATATACTTTGACACC
The DNA here is from genome assembly GCF_026122565.2 of Emydura macquarii macquarii. Taxonomy (NCBI): domain Eukaryota; kingdom Metazoa; phylum Chordata; order Testudines; family Chelidae; genus Emydura; species Emydura macquarii. Next base: position 7,752,225 of record NW_027131400.1, on the reverse strand, counting down.
TTGTCTGTGAAGCCTGCCTCCCAGGGGCTGATTGTCACAGTGGGGCTTTAGCACACTCCCCTCCTATCGGCATCTCCCAATGGCTAGCTCAGGCAACTCCTCCCCTAGCAGGCTTTTGTGGATCACTTTCTTAGATGCCTGTCTCTCCCCATTCATTGTATAGGGATCTGAGGAGCCTAACTTGGCTTTGTGGATCGTTGTGTTGTTCCTGTGGTTTTCTAGGCACCTAAAATTTAGGCTTCATGACGCTCAGCATTGCAATGCCTAAATCCTTTTGTGGATCGCACTTGACATGCTTCAGTTAGCCTCTTCTGTCATCTATGGACTTGATCCAGAGTCCATTGAAATCAGTGGGAGTTTTTCCATTGACTTAAATGGACTTTGGACCAGGCCCTATGTTTTCTAACTCCCTTAATGAGGTTGTATTGTGAAATACTTATGGTTATTTAATCAGCTCAGAAATAGCCAGAAGCAGAAGAGGGTTCAGCACCCAAATCGTGTGATTCTATGAAATCTGCATGGATCTTGGAGGATCAGCCAGAGTTATAGAGCAACTATGCCGCCATAAGGGTTAAGGGGGCCCCGACCTTCTCTGGATTACAGATGGGGAACTGAGGCATAGAGAGGGTCAATGACTTGTCCAAGGTCACACAGGAAGTCTGTGGTGGAGCAGGGAATTGTACCAGCTATTTAGGGGCCCCACCTGAAGTCAAAGAGTTGAAGTTGATAGGAGGACACCTGTGGTCTAAATTGGGGCTCAAGGTGGCACAAGGGCTCAGATTTGAGCTCACAAATAACTTTGCAGCTGCCAATAGTTCCTGCAAAATCAGAAACTGGTCCACAGCCTCACTGAAAATATGCCATGGGCCAAAAGGGCGAAGGACCAAAGCAATGTAGCCAAGCCCAAGTGTAAGAAAATCACAATTTTGGCTCCAAGAAATCACAAAATTGGCTTAAAAATCAGATGTTTTTAAATAGTATATTTTTGGGATTTTTATTTGCCTTCTGGTGGTTGCACTTTTAGGGTTCATGTTTTCACACTTTTCTCTGCAACCATGAAGGACAGAAACTTACTTTTTTGTTTATATGAAAGCTGAGATTCTCATGTAACCACCTGACTCCAGAAGCTGAGGCATTAAGAAAAACACCTAAGATTGCTCCACTCAGAATGAAGACTCAGAGTTAGTAACACTGAAGATGGCAAATAAGTTATTCTCACAATGAATCCTTTCAAGGTTAGAGCTGAGGTTAAGAGTGGAGCAGTTTGTGTATGCAGGAGTAATATTAACCTGCATCTTCTTGCATAAAGAGTCCATTTTTATTTCACGTTATGTTCACATAGCTGCCTTATCTCAGCACTCTTGGAATGAATTATTCCTTGCAACATCATTCAGTGTGCAGTACCACAGAATTCACAATCAAGCTCTTTTTTATTCATAAATATGCAGCCTAAGCTGTCATCTTCGCTTCACAAAAAAGCAGACTCACTTCTCTTGTGTGACAATTTGCAAATACTAGACAAACAAAAAGGCATCATGTTTATTACAGCCAGTAGCAGTTACTAGCATTTTATATTGGCTGATAGGAATAGTCTTTTGAAGAAGACCACAAAACTCAGGCTCTTTTCTCCTGAATGAAGACTAAGAGCTGAATTTTGAGTAATGCAAAATCATCCCATCTTGGTGGTTGCAAGAAGATTTAACAGCTAAGATGAAGGGATCAGCTTTTGTAAGGCAGCAGTAGTTAAGAATGGAGGTTAGTTAAGATCTTGTAGTGTTGTGTTTCCTGAGCCAAATGCCAATCATGTCTTTAATTAAAAACCTTTTAGGGCCTACATTTTCAAAAGTGATTAGTGATTTCAGATGTTTCAGTTTTTCAGGACTGCACTTGATACACCTTACAGGGGCTGATTTTCAGAAGGAGGTGGCACTACACTTATTGAAAATCAGGCCTTGTTAAAGGGTGTCAATTTGTGTGCTCTAAAACTGAGCCACCCAAAATCACTAGCCACTTTTGCAAATCTTGGCCATTGAACATAATTGGATGAGAACAGCAGCAGCAACAAGGAAACAATAACAAAAATGAATTGTGTTAGCACAGTGAATGGGTCATTATTTACAAGCTACCTCCAACCTCACTTTTATTCTTGGGTTCATTCTTTTAACTCCAGCTGCAACTTTTAACTTCCTACTTGCAAATCTTTTGAACTCAGCCACAGAATGTTCCAGAACTCAAAGGTGCAATTACTCCTTACAGCCACTACAGTTCTTAAAGCATTGCATTCTTCAGGTAGAAGGAGAGTTTGGCATCTGTAGTTGGGAACTGGCAGGATGTACGTTGTTCTGGAGAGGGTACATGAAAAGTGCTTTGTTTGTATGAAGTGCAGCCTGATACATCTGACAGAAGAGAAGATCTGAAGTTTGGAAATGCATCTAGAAACAATGGTTGAGGTATGAAGCGGATTTCAGTAGATGATGGAGGGAAAGAGAGAGGAGGCTGAAGGGAAACCTCAAGACTTGCAGATACATGCTGGATGAGAGAACTGTGAGGGTAACTTGTGCTGGATGAGGAAAATAGCTAGTGGAAGCATGTGATTATGAGAACAAGACAGAGGAAAAGACCAGTTGGTGAAAAAGACATAGAAGCTTATGAACAGGTTCACTGAGGTGCAAAATGAAGGGGAGGAGCAGGCAGTAACAGAAAATAGGAGAGCAAGGAAGGAGAGAAGAGTGGTTAGTCCTACAAAAAGAGGAGAAGAATCAATGGAAGTAGCCAGAGCACAGAGCTCCAGGAGGACAGAGGATGACTTGCAGAAGATTGCAAGTGAGAACAGACGACAAGAACACTTGCAGCCAGAAAGAATAGAAGAGGGAAGGCCAAATAATTGCATCAACACCAAAAAGAGGCAGGTCTACATAACTGGATGCTTACTTCTAAAAAGAACAGACAGGCCTGTCACCAGAGCTGATCCAGAGAACAGAAGGGTGTGCTGTCTGCCGAGAGCTAAGATACAGGATGTGAATGTGAGACTTCAGAGGCTCCTAATGGGAGCAGGAAAGAATCCACTGATTGTCCTTCATGTGGAAAGAAATGATACTGTTAGATTCTCCTTGGAATCCATCAGGGAAGACTACACAAGACTGAGGAAGATAGTTAAACAAACTGAGGCTCCGGTAATCTTCCGTGGGATTCCACTTGTGACTAGAAAAGAAGAGGGAAGCAAAACAAGATTATGATGATCAACAGATGGCTCAGGCAACAGTGCTGTTAGGAGGACATTGAGATTTTCAACCCCTGGGAGGTATTCAGAGAGAGAGGACTGTTCTCATGGGATAAACTCCCCCTGAGTGGAGAGAGAAATAGATTTCTGGGATGGAGGTTGGCACAACTGATTAAAAGACCTTTAAAGTAGGGATTCAAGGGTGTTGGGAGATGCTCATGTAATTGCCACACATGTCTCTAATCTTGAGTGGCAGGAAAATCAAGTAAGTAAGGAAGGATACAGCAATGGAGAAAGGAACAACAGAGTGTAGGAGAATGAACAAGAGGAAAAACAATGCCAATACCATTGACACTAACAGTCAAGTAAGCAATACTGGCAGTAAAATGACTGTACCTAGTTGGGTAAGGGATCTGGGCAAAGCCAACCATAAACAATTAAGACATCTGTGCCAGTGCAAGAAGGCTGGGTAACAAAATGGAGGAATTAGAATTACTGGTGCAGGAAGTGCAACTAGATATTATAGAGATAACGGAAAGATGGTGGAATAATAGTCATGACTGGACTACAGATAATAAAGTTTATGTGCTGTTCAGGAAAGAAAGACATAAAAGTAAAGGTGATGGAATAGCACTGTGTATTAATCATGAAGAAGACTGTAATGAAATCAGAATTGATGGAATGGATAAAACAGAATCTGTCTGGGTCAAAAATCACTTCGGGGAAGAAAGGTAATGGAGGCCCCACTGGGATAATGTTTGGAGTCTGCTACAGACCCCCAGGATCCAATTTGGATATGGATAGAGAACTCTTTAATATTTAAATGAAATTAATACTGCTGGGAATTATATGATTATGGGGTACTTTAATTTCCCAGATATAAATTGGAGGACAAGTTCTACTAATAATGGTAGGGCCAAGATATTTCTGGATATGAGAGCTGACAGATTACTTCACCAAACAGTCACCAAACCAACAAGAGGTGATGCCATTTTGGATTTAGTATTGTTCAATAGCAAGAACTTGTGGCAATTGGGGGAGGTCCTGGATGATTAGAAAAAGGCAAATATAGTGTCCATCTTCAAAAAAGGGAAGAAGGAGGATCTAGGGAACTATAGAGCAGTCAGCCTCACTTCAGTCCCCAGAAAAATTATGAAGCAGATCCTCAAGGAATCCATTTTGAGGCCCTTGGAAAAGGGAAAAGTGATCAGGAACAGTCAACATGGATTCACCACGGCAAATCATGTCTGACCAATCTGATTGCCTTCTATGATGAGATGACTGATTCTGTGAATGTGGGGAAATCGGTGGACATGATATACCTTGACATTAGCAAAGCTTTTGATATGGTCTCCCACAGTATTCTTATCAGTAAGTTAAAGAAGTACGGGTTGGATGAATGGACTATAAGATAGATAGAAAGCTCAACGGGTAGTGATCAACAGCTCGATGTCTAGTTGGCAGCTGGTATCAAGCGGAGTGCCCCAGGGGTTGGTGCTAGGGCCAGTTTTGTTCAACATCTTCATTAATGATCTGGTGGATGGGATGGATTGTATCCTCTGCAAATTTGCAGATGACACTAAGCTGGGAGGAGTGGTAGATATGCTGGAGGGCAGGGATAGGATACAGAGTGACCTAGACAAATTAGAGGATTGGCCAAAAGAAATCTGATGAGGTTCAACAAGGACAAGTGCATAGACCTGCACTTAGGATGGAAGAATCCCATGCACTCTACAGACTGGGACCGACTGGCTAGGTAGCAGTTTGGCAGAAAAGGACCTGGAGGTTACAGTGGACAAGAAGCTGGATATGAGTCAGCAGTGTGCCCTTATTGCCAAGAAGCCTAATGGCATATTGGGCTGCATTAGTAGGAGCCTTGCCAGCAGATTGAGGGAAGTGATTATTCCCCTCTATTCAGCACTGATGAGGCCTCATTTGGAGTAAAGTGTCCAGTTTTGGGCCTCCCCACTACAGAAAGGATGTGGACAAATTGGAAAGAGTCCAGCGGAGGGCAACAAAAATGATTAGGGGGCTGAAGCCACATGACTTATGAGGAGAGGCTGAGGGAACTAGGCTTGTTTAGTCTGCAGAAGAGAAGAATGAGGCAGGATTTAATAGCAGCTTTTAACTACCTGAAAGGGAGTTCCAGGGAGAATGGAACTAAGCTGTTTTTAGTGATAGTAGATGGTAGAACTAGGAGCAACGGTCTCAAGTTGCAGTGGGGGAGGTCTGGGTTGGCTATTAGGAAAACCTTTTTCACTAGGAGGGTGGTGAAGCACTGGAATGGGTTACCTCGGGAGGTGGTGGAATCTCCATCCTTAGAGGTTTTTAAGGTGTGGCTTGACAAAGCCCTGCCTGAGATGATTTGGTTGGGGTTGGTCCTGCTTTGAGCAGGGGGTTGGACTAGATGACCTCCTGAGGTCCCTTCCAACCCTAATCTTTTATGATTCTATGACCTCATAGAAGAACTAGTTGTAGTGGACAACCTTTGTGTAAGTGAACATAAGTTAGTTCAGTTGAAACTAAATGGAAGGATAAACAAAAATAGGTCTGTAACTAGGGCCCTTGATTTCAAATGGACAAACTTTAAAAAATTAAGGGGATTAGTTAGGGAAGTGGACTGGACTGAACAATTCAAGGATCTGAATGTGGAGGAGTCTTGGAATTACTTTAAGTAAAAGTTGCAAAAGCTCTCTGAAGGTTGCATCCCAACCAAGGGGGAAAAAGTCACAGAGAAGGGCTACCTACCACACTGGATGAGCAAGCATCTCAAACAGGTGATTAAGAGAAAGCAGAAAGCCTATGAGGAATGGAAGAAGGGAGGGATCAGCAAGAAAAGCTACCTCTTGGAGGTCAGAAAATGTAGGGATAAAGTGAGAACTGGCAAAACCAAAGGAAATAAAAACAAATGGAAAAGTTTCTTTAGCCATATAAACTAAAAGAAAACAAGGAAAGAAGAGGGACAGTTAATCACAGAGGATGAGGTGGAGATTAAAAACAATCCAGGTAGGGCCCCACACCTAAAAATACTTTGCCTCAGTTTTTAGTAAGAGTAATGAGGAACTTTGGGACAGTGACAGGGTGGCTAATGGAAATGAGGATATGGAAGTAGAAATTACCACATCCGAGGTGGAAGCCAGACTCAAATAGCTTAATGGGATCAAATCAGGATGCTGGGATAATCTCCATCCAAGAATATTAAAAGAATTGGCACACAAAATTGCAAGCCCAATAGCAAGGATTTTTCATAAATCCATAAACCCTTTGACTGGAGAATCGCAAATATTGTACCTATATTTAATACAGGAAAAAAGTGGGAAACCACAGGCCTGTTAGTTTGACCTCAATTATATGCAAGGCCTTAGAATATATTATGAAAGACAGAGTAATTAAAGACATGGAGGTAAACGGTAATTGGGATAAACTACATGGTTTTACAAAAGGTAGATCATGCCACACCGACCTGATCTCTTTTTCCATGAAGTTAACCAATTTTCTAGACAAATGAAATGCAATAGATTTAATCTACCTGTATTTCAGTAAAAATTTGATACAGTTCTACATGGGAAATTATTAGTTAAATTGGAGAAGATGCAGATTAGTATGATGATTGAAAGGTATATAAAGAACAGGTTAAAGGGAAGACTACAACAGGTCATGTTGACAGGTGAACTGTCAGGCTGGAAGGAGGTTGCAAGTGGAGTTCTTCAAGGATCTGTCTTGGGACAAAAAGTGGGAGTATGCTGATAAAATTTGCACATGATACAAAATTGGGAAATATTGCTAGTAGGGAGGAGGACTGGACCAGTCCACACAAAAAATCCACTTCCTGGGCACTACAATACAAATAAAAGATGGTCACATTAATACCACCCTATATTGAAAACCAACTGACCACAATACATATCTTCATGCCTCCAGCTTCCACCCTGGACACATTACACAATATATTGTCTACAGCCAAGACTTAAGATACAACCGGATTTGATCCGATCCCTCAGACAGAGTCAAACACCTACAGGATCTTCATAAAACATTCTTAAATCTACAATACCTACCTGGAGAGGTGAAGAAACAAATTGACAGATGGATACCCAGAAGTCACCTACTACAGGACAGACCCAACAAAGAAAACAACAGAACACCATTGGCCCTCACCTACAGCCCCCAGCTAAATTCTCTCCGACACATGATTAAGGATCTACAACCTATCCTAGCAGATGATCCCTCACTCACTCAAGCTGTGGGAGGCAGACCTATCCTTGCTTACAGACAGCCCCACAACCTGAAGCAAATACTCACCAGCAACCATACACCATACAAGAAGATCACTAACCCGGGAACATACCCCTGCAACAAACCCCATTGCCAGCTCTGCCCACACATCAACTGTAGTGACACCATCACAGGTCCTAACCACGTCAGCCACACCATAAGGAGCTCATTCACCTGCACATCTACTAATGTAATATATGCCATCATGTGCCAGCAATGCTCCTCTGCCATGTACATTGGCCACACCGAACTGTCACTACACAAAAGAATAAATGGACACAAATCAAACATAAAAAATGGTAACATCCATAAACCAATCAGAGAGCACTTCAACCTCTGTAGCTGACACTCTGTAGCTGACTTGAAATTTGCCATACTTCTACAAAAAAACTTCAAAAACAGACTTCAAAGCGAAACTGCAGAGTTGGAACTCATCTGCAAACTTGACACAATCAAACTGGGTCTAAATAGGGACTTGGAATGGTTATCTCATTACAAGAAGTAATTGTCAATGTTCACACATTTTCACCTCCTAATCAATGGTTGTGAATAGGCCTCAACTCCTCTAACTGAATGGACTTTGCTCATACCTAACTTCCCCATTGTTGTTCCTTGCCCTTAGATGTATATATATATACCTCCAATCTGATTTCTATTCCTTACATCTGACAAAGTGGGTTACAGCCGACGAAAGCTTATGCCTACAGAAATTAAATTTCTTAGTCTTTAAAGTGCTACAGAACTATCGTTGTTTTTGCTGTATACAGACTAACATGGCTACCCCTCTGGAATTTTTTACCTTATGAAAGAAGACTTAAGGACCCTGGCTTATTTAGCCTAACAAAACAAAGGCTGAGGGGAGATATGATTGCTCTCTATAAGTACATGAGAGGGATAAACACCAGGGAGGGAGAAGAGTTATTTAAATTAAGGGCCAATGTTGGCACAAGAACAAATGGATATTACTGGATCACCAACAAGTTTAGGCTTGAAATTAGATGAAGGTTTCTAACCATCAGAGGAGTAAAATTTTGGAACAGCCTTCTATGGAGAATAGTGGGGGCAAAAATCTAACTTGTTTTAAGAGTGAGCTTGATACTTTCATGGAGGGGATGATGTGATGAGATTGCTTACAATGGCATGTGGCCCATCCACTACTGCTATTAGCAAATATCTTCAAAAGCCGGAGATGATAATCAAGATGGGAAGGTCTCTGAGTTACTACAGAGAATTATTTCCTAGGTGTCTGGTTGGTGGGTCTTGCTCACATGTTCAGTGTCTAATTGATTGCCATATTCGGGGGTCGGGAAGGAATTTTCCCCCAATCAGATTGGCGGAGACCCTGGGGATTTTTCAGCTTCCTCTGCAGCATGGAGCACAGGTCACTTGCAGGTTTAAACTAGAGTAAATGGCGGAGTCTTTAAATCATGATCTAAGGATTTCAGTCACTCAGCCAGTGGTTGTGGATCTATTACAGGAATGGGTGGGTGAGGTTCTGTGGCCTGTGATGTGCAGGAGGTCAGACGAGATGATCTTCTTGCCTTAAAGTCTACAAGTTTACGAGTCAGAAGAGGCCGTCAGTATGACAAATACAGTCATGTCAGGGATTATGACATGGTTGTCCCCTAACATGATCAAAATGTGGTTGGGACTTCACTGTATTTTAACTTTTTCTCAGACCTGTGCCTGTCCTTGCAAATAGAATTACATCCCTGTGTTGTTATCAACACACCCAATGCACAATGGCCCAGATCCTCAAAGATATTTAGCCTCCGAACCTTACCCAACACACAATTGCCTACCCTTGCACAGCTACTAATACATGTGCATGGGCAACGGTAACTTTTCTCCTTGAATAAGAATGGAACTATCAGGATCATTCCATTCCAAAGTTAATTCTGATTCACCTCAGATTTGCACCACATGGCAAAGGGTTAATGATGAGGGAATCATTTAAATCATTAAAGCAATTTGTACTTTCCATTTATGAATGATTGATCTTTATTTTGCATGTGTGCACATATGTTCTACTCCTTGGGGAGATTTTTTTGTACTAAAAGTGTCAACAACCTAATCATTTACAATTTTATTAAATCACAAATTGAGGCATTTACTCTAATGTCATTCATCTGCTGGTTAATTCTCCTGTTCTGCATTCCTTATGAGTGTCATGGAGAAGTCAGTTGCCTTGGAGCTATATCAAGCTGTTACAATAGCAATAATAATAACAAAGACATGATACAGTTTTCAATATGCATGGATATGTATGCTCTCTGCTTTGCAAAACTTACTCCCTTTTCTAATATGTTGCAGAAAATGTAAAGAAAGTGTGGACAAAAATGTGTTAGCACTTCTTTTAGTTTTATTTCTCTGCCTATTTGCAATTCTTGCCATACACACACTGCAGCTTTGCAGATCAAACATCCTGGCTACTTACTTGTGAGTCACTTCAAAGCCTCATTGTCAAAGATGTAGCTCCCTTTGACTTCATTAGGAGTTGTGGGTGCTCAGACACTGATTCAGCAAAGTACTTAAACCTGTGCTTAACTTCAAGCCTTAATAACCTGGCAAAATAAGCATTACTCCATTATAAAGAAATCTGGCTTGCCATTGACAGTGGAAGTGTTAGAAAATTATTTCAGGCACTTTAGGACTCATTTAATGCACCAATTTGATACTATTTGGATGGTGGCCTTTTAGGTGAAATCATGCAGCAGTCCCATATTCATTCAAAGCCATTTACGCATCTACATAAGGTTCTCTCCCTCTGTTTACAACTCACTAAAAGCAGTAAATCCACTTGGATCACAGGTGTGCAGTGGGGCAAGCCACCATCAACTCCCACACAGGTAGGGGACCTAGAGCTAAGCTGTACTGCCTTAGAAGTAAATTCCAATATCTGGGAAAGGGCAAGGCCAGTCCCACCAGGAGATGTACTCCTCCTAGGCAATGTCTGTTGCTAGGGCACAACAGAGCCTTGACTGTTTTTCAGCACTCTCCTTCACAGGGGCCAACGTTCCCTCCAATGCAACTGCCCTGATTGTCCTAGGGATGGAAACTGTGCATGCCACCTGGTGCTTTCCAGCTTGAAATTTACCCCTCACTCCTAAATTTGCATTTCTGTCCTGTCCAAATGCTTTTTGCAGTGCTATGAACACACATTAACATGATCGAAAAATATGTAGCTGAGCACCCTTCTCCTTGAGATCACTGGTTCAAATCTGGCCTAGGCTGGGTGTAACTGAAAAGAATTAATATCTGATGACTTTTGGGTGGCCATTGTAAAATGAGCTGATGGCATGACTCTGATTCCTAGTAGACAATGGTCCACGGCACAAAAGCACCACCAAAATTGGCACTGTCACTGCCGTTCCAGTCTTGGCAAAGAGGAGAAACATTGCAGTAGCATGAAAACAAATCTACCCTCTCTGCTCTGGTGTTGTCCTCCCAAATCAGAGCTGAGGCACAATGTGGGGGCAGAAGATGTAGCAGTTGTGTCACTGCCTGTTCTGTACCTGTCCTTTGGAAACGACAGACTCTAGGGTGGTGAATCCAGCACCTCAAATGGGGGTAACATGGAGGAGACAATGGGTTTGTGAGGAATTATTCCCCTCTATTCGGCATTGGTGAGGCCGCATTTAGAATATTGTGTCCAGTTTTGGGCCCCCCCACTACAAAAAGGATGTAGACAAGTTGGAGAGAGTCCAGCGGAGGGCAACAAAAATGATTAGGGGACTGGAGCACAGGACTTATGAGGAGAGGCTGAGGGAACTGGGCTTGTTTAGTCTGCAGAAGAGAAGAATGAGGGGGGGATTTGATAGCGGCCTTTAACAACCTGAAAGGGGGTTCCAGGGAGGATGGAGCTAGGCTGTTCTCGGTGGTGGCAGATGACAGAACAAGGAGCAACGGTCTCAAGTTGCAGGGCAGGAGGTCTAGGTTGGACATTAGGAAAAAGTTTTTCACTAGGAGGGTGGTGAAGCACTGAAATGGGTTACCTAGGGAGGTGGTGGAATCTCCATCCTTAGAGGTTTTTAAGCTGAGGCTTGACAAAGCCCTGGCTGGGATGATATAGCTGAGGTTAGTCCTGCTTTGAGCAGGGGGTTGGACTAGATGACCTCCTGAGGTCCCTTCCAACTCTAATATTCTATGATTCTATGATTCTAAACTACTACCAGGATCTTTCACACTTGCAAAAGTAGTGTTCTTGGACAATATTATGCTATTACTCTTCATCTAGATATTCACATTGTTGTCAGCAGAATTGTACTTGCAGCTTTCCCTCCCCTTCTCCCCCGGAAAATAAGGGCTTCACTGGGATTGAACTTGTGGAAAAAAGCAGGACTTGGCCCAATGTGTTTGGGTCCATTATAATTTTTAGGAGAGAGACTGTCACTGTACTATTTGTTTGTACAATGCTTACCACAGTGGAGCCCTAAGTAGGGCTGTTGAGCATTACTGTAGCATAAACAATGAATGTAATAATGTGCCTAATTAGAATCCACTACCTGCAAACTATAGAGGCCTGATCTTGCAACGTGTTGAGCATTTCCTGTGAGTTGCTCCTACTCAGCCCCTCTGACACAGGTTTTTACAGGTTTGGATCCTGGGCACGTTTTAACAGAGATCTTGTCTATAGAGTGATTTAGTGCAGGGTAAACTGTGGGGCAGGGGGAGAGACTCTACAGTGCACCAGCCTGCTTCACACTAAATGGGCCTTACGCAGTGCACTGAAAATTCTGCAGTGCACTGTGGTTCTCTCCCTTTTCAAACAGCAGAAGATCAAAGCCCACTGCAGAACTTTTTGCACAGGAGCGGCATGATCCACACGTACAGTTACTACATGTCAGGCTAGGGTGCTGTAAACTTACACTCTGGCTTGCCACACTCTATACATCACCACATGGACATGCCCCTAGCATTGGTTTTGTCCTGGTTCTATGAAGCTGCTTAATTGCTGAACCTTCCTGCTAGGTTAGTAAGCTTTAACTTGACATGCCAAAGACACTTACTTCATGTTCCATGTTCTCTTTTTATTATAGCAGTTCAGCTTTGTTTCCCTTCCCACGGATGTTCTGGAAATAGATGTTAAGGACAAGTTTGCGAAGAGCCGGCCAATCATTAAACGCTTCTTGGGGAAACTTTCCATGCCAGTGCAACGCCTGCTGGAGAGACATGCTATAGGGTATGTCTGTTGTCTGTGTGACTTTGTGTTACATAAGGATTACACTGCCACTATAATAAGGAAAGAGAACCATGGCTGAAACAGCATGATATAATCAAATAATCTTGTTAAAATGAAATTACTAACGTGACAGGGATGTGTCTGATTAATGATCTTGGTTTAAATTAGAATTTACTTCCTTGTTATAAACATGGGACCTTCCAGGAAAAGATCTTGCTGAGTGCAATGGTTTGTTTTCTGGTGAGCCCCAAACCTTGCTTTGTTTTGTCTCTATAAATGGTTCCTTGAAGCAAACAAACCGAGTGAAAGACATATAGACAAGTACAGAGACAACAAACACACAGTCCAAGGTTTACATGAATACTAGGATAATCTCATTTGTTGATTTTGTAAATATACGTAAAACTACCCTGGGTGCATATACAGCACCAGATAGAAATTAAAATGTGCTTCTCCAGAAGATATACAGATATTAATATTTAACACTCTTCATGCTCAGTGGTTTACAAACATTGACTAAACTTCGTTCGGGGCAGTGAGGAGATAGTTTTTCTAGTTTCACTATTATCTGAGGAGAAGATGGCTGTTTGTGGAACTTTTGAATTAAGTGTGTTTCAAGGAAGGACTTGAAGAAGGAAAGGGTGGAATCATTATGAATGCCAGGAATGTGCACCAGGAAACAGGAATGCATGGAAACAGGAGTGAGAGGAAGACATGAAGGGCAGTTAGCTGAATAGCTCAAGGGGCAAAGAAGAGAGCAGAAAAACCAAGAACAGAGAAGCAGCTAAGGGGAGTCAGGCTATACAGGACTTTGAAGGCAAAGCGAAAGAGCTGAATTTGATACAGAAGGCAGGGGAAGGAGATGCATTGATCTGAAGCGAAGTTTGACATGGTCAGATTATCAGTCTAGGAAGACTCATCACCACATATATCCCAGCAAACCTGGGTTACTAACTCAACTGAATCTTTCCATTGTAGTTGGAGACATTGGCCCCACTTCCCAGCTATTCCTTCCCTCAGGCACGCAGACACGCCCACACTGCTAGTTGGAATAATACAGTGTGAATCACCTTTGAAAATGTCAGGTGTTTCTGAAAGATACGGCAGCTTTCTCCGTTCACTGTGGACACTGGATAAGTTCACAGTCTCTGTAACAGTACTTGCTTTCTTACAGGGACAGGGTCGTCAGCTACACTCTGGGACGTAGGCTTCCAACAGACCACGTCAGTGGCCAGCTGCAGTTTCGGTTTGAGATAACTTCTTCCATCCATCCAGGTATTTGTTTCTTTAGTAATGCCTTATTTACGGAGAATTGGATTTTTTTTTATATATATATATTCTTTTCACCTACAGAGCCTTGAATTCTTTTAGGGCTAGACTGGCCTGAAGGACGAGTGATGAACAAAGGGTAGTACATAAGCTGGCCTGTCTCTGGAAGCACAATCCCTCTCCTGCTTCCCCTTTGCTCCTAGAGTGTGAAGTCATTTACTACTATTGTGTACATTCACTACTATTACATGAGTGTGAAGCCTATACTATTAAAGGACAATCCCTTCCCCTAGGATGACTCAGGGAGTGGGTGGGGAATTAGAGCTAAGGTTCTGTTCACTCCCACATAACTTACTCCAAGGAGGAAATAGCTCTGCTTACTCCTGTCCACGTGGATCCAAGGTGTGCTTAGCCCACATAGGGATGTAAGGGGGGTTCTTGTTCAGGCTTACTCCCTTACACAGGATACGTACTGCCAGTCACAATTGTGCCCATAGAATATAGTTCTTTAATAAGAATTTATTGGCAGCCACTCTGTAAAAATGCTTTTTTTGCAACATGTTCCACATTACTCACAACAGAGAATCCATTACGTCAATATCAGAATAGCATAGAGAGCGTTCTAGTGTCATAGCATCAAGACCTTTATGAATATCAGCATGGACTCACATTAAGTGTTGCTTCTCCCACCCACTGCAAAAAAATAGCACTATATAAAGTTTCAGACCATGTCATATCCAATCTTCGGGCACACCAAGTTCTAGTTTTCCACAATACACGTGGTTTTAGATTGATTTTGTTCTTGTTGTGTTTGTGATCAGTGTCAGTGGGGGAGAAATTTTAAGTGAGAAATTATGGCAATATCATAATAGCAAAATAAATAAATAATACACCACAAGAAAGAGAAAGGGAAACCGTGGGATGGAGGAAGGAGCTGTTATCACCATTTTAGATCTCAGCTTTCCAGCAAGACTTAACCTTTTACATGCTGTATTTAATCAATCAGTACAAGTATCTTGCTTTGGTGATTAGTTATATTTTGTTATTTGCACAATGGCCTGTGGGTTTGAGCACCCTATGAATAAACTGTTCATTAGTAGAAGTGGAGCTGGTTAAAATTTTTCTGATTTTGACATTTTTCCATGAACATTTTCAGAAAAAATGTGCCCATTTTTTTTGGCCTGTTCTAGTTATTAGGAAGTCCTATAATGGTGGTGCCTAGCAGATTTCAGTGTGATGATCCAATAGTATTGCCCAGGGAATCTGTCTGTCTCGCTGTAACGGAGCCCCTGTGAGACTATAAGTGCTTACTTTGAAAGCAAATAATTATATTAGTAGATGGAAAATTTGATCCCTGCTTGTTGTACAACCCTCTCTCACTTTCAGGGCATAATTAGGCCAGTTGGCAGTGGAAGGAGTGTTGGTGTTGGTTGAAGCTAGGTTTTATGTCAGGTATGGAGTAACTCCTGGGAGGAGGTGGGGTGGACAAGAATAATATCAGAAGATGTGAGTATGTGGAGTGGATATCTTCCTCCCAGTAGTGTAGGGTGGAAGTGGGGCTCAGTTCCCCTCTTTGGGGAAGTGTTAGGTATGGATGGGGGCAGCAGTAATGGGATTTGGGGGGGGGGAGAGGGGGGTTGGGAACAAAGGTTGAACCCTTTCCCTGAGAATGTGTCCTGGATGGGGATTCCCAGGAAGTAGGAGTCCTGGCATACATTATATGTACTACTGTGATTAAGCTGCCGATTGTTATATGCATTGTACAGAGATTTCCAAGTGAAAACGCAGTAAGTCTCAGTAGCAGTTTAGTGACCTATATATGTAACACTGTATGAATTATTTTAATTTTCTTGGATTTCTGTGGATGCCTGCGCTCCCACAACCATACATTACCCATGCCCCTGATTCAGTTAATGACTCTTGTTAGAGGACAAGGTGGGTGAGGTAATATCTTTTACTAGACCCACTTCTGTTGGTGAAAGAGACAAGCTTTCAAGTGCTCTTCTTCAGTTCTGGGGAAGGTACTCAGAGTGTCACAGCTAAATACAAGATGGAACAGATTGTTTAGCTTAAGTAGTTAACACATATTGTAAGAGACCATTCAGGGTGAAGTGGCCAGTTCACACCTCTGCAATCATAGGACAAAAAAGGGGGGTTAGTGGGTTACAGATAGTTGTAATAAACCATAAATCCAATCTCTTTATTAGGTCCATGATATTTAGTATCTAGCAAAGTTATGAATTTAAGCTCCCAGTCTCATCTTTTGAAGGTGTTGTGCAGGTTTCCTTTAGGATGAGGACTGAAAGATCAGATACGGAGTGATTGTTTTGTGGAAAGTGTTCGTCCACTGGTAATAAGGTGTTTTTGTCTTTTATCATTTTCCTCTATGAGTTCACTCGAGAGCGTGGTGATTTTCTGGTTTCACCCACCTTAGTTGTTATTGGGGCACTTAGTGCACTGGATGAGGTACAGCACATGTTGTGACAGGCATGTGTAGGACCCATGTGTTGTGGGGGTAGGGGAGCGGGTATTTATCATTGTAGCAGTGGAGTAATTCCTTTTCTTGTTGCACGCAGATGATGAAGAGGTCTCCATTAGTGCAGATCCTGAGTCAGCTGAACTGCAGGAAAGCCCTTTGAACAGCACCGCAGAGGAAATCCTTGGTGAGCCTCCCTGCATCGGCACAGTGATCTCAGAAAGTTCAGCTCCAGAGCGGCTAAATGGATGCAATGTGAATGGTGTCAATGTTGATAGCCCTGGGGAAGTCAACCAGAACAGCTTAAATGAAGAGCTAGCAGGAAATAGGGAGGTTGGGGCAGTGCCAGCAGATGCTGTTGCGTCCTTGGAATCCATCCCAGGGGAAGTGCTACCTTCCCTGAGTACTATGGACCTCACTGTGCAACTGGCTCTGCTGGCTTGCATGCCTTCTCCTGAGACTGAAGTTAGGGAAAATAATAAAGTCAATTCCATTACTCAGGGAGACGACAACATCTTTACCAGCATAGAAGCAGTAGATATTGATGAGGTGAGTGCAGACGTACAGGCTGTCAAGGACCTAGAGAAAATTCAAGATGAGGAAGGGGCCTCAGCCCAGGAGGAGGAAGATAACAAGTTGCAGCTAAGAACAACAGTGAAGAGGAAAAATAGACCCTGCTCCTTGCCTGTGTCTGAACTGGAGACGGTGATTGCATCAGCATGCGGCGAGCCTGAGACCCCTCGCACACACTACATACGGATCCACAATCTGCTTCACAGCCTGCCCTCAGCTCAGATGAGCAGCGATGGAGAAGAGGAGCAGGGAGGCGGCGAGAATGAAGAAGAGTCGACAATCAAGGAAGCGTCAGAGAAGGACGTGGTTAGCGAGTCTGAGACGCTAGCGGCAGATCCTCCTCCTGAAAGTGGAGTTGATGAGTATTTCAGCCGGGGATCTGTGCCCCGCAGCACTTCAGTTGAGCACCTCTCAGACTTAAATGAGCAGTTGTTGGATGGGGAACATCCCAGGACTGGAAGTGAGAGTGAATCGAGTTCCAGGCCTTGTGGGGACAATGAGTGTGACACCTCCTGCTATAGCACCTCCTGCTACAGCACCTCCTGCTACAGTACGTCCTGCTACAGTACCTCCTGCTACAGCCCTTCCTGTTATGACAGTAACAATCGCTTTTCCAGCCATACCCGTTTCTCCTCTGTTGACAGTGCAAAGATTTCTGAAAGCACAGTCTTCTCCTCGCAGGATGATGAGGAAGAGGAAAACAGTGCCTTTGAGTCAGTGCCAGATTCAGTGCAAAGCCCTGAACTGGACAGGGAGCAAGTGGACGTCTCCGCCCAGTGGCCAGATGAACTTGTAGCTCATGGTGGGATTCCACAAAGAGCGCCAGAAACCCTAGAGTCCCCCGTGGCAGGTCCGAGCAACAGAAGAGAAGGTTAGAGTCCGAAAATCAATATGCAGAACAACCTGATCATCTGGGTGTCAGCAGGGGCATCAGATAATCGGAGTTTCAGATAAAAAAAGGAATTCTCAGTATTATTAATAAATATTTGGGAGATGTGACCGGTGTCAGGTATTGCGGGATGGTGGGGAGGGGAGGGGGGGGGCTTGAAAAAAACAAAGCGAAGATGAACATTTACATCATCAGTTTCTGTTAAGTATTATAATAATAAATCAAGAATATTATAGGTCAGGTCAAAATTCTGATCACCAATTCTACCAGTCTGTCCCTTATTCCAAGGGATTTTTTGGTTTTACATATCTTGTGTGATACTATGTGTCTTACAAACAATGAGAAGATCTATGTGTGTTTATGAAGAGGCAGATCCTGAACTGGCGTAAATCAATTGATTTACAGCAACTGAGGATCTGGCCCAAAGTGTGTGTGTATGTAATATCTATACATATCTGTATATACAGAGAGTATATTATGGAGAAGTCCTAGTATTTTCTAGTTTAGGTTGAAGCCAGTTTTCTGTTATAAGCCCAATTTCCTAGCACTCTCCCCCTATAGTCACCAAAATCAACCTCAGATTTCACATGCGACAGATCATATTTCCTTGGATGCATAACCAAGTATAACTATCAAATACAGTTCCCATCCCCACACCTCTCTATAGGTATGTTGTATGTAGAGATATATTGTCTGTTTACATTGTCTTCATAGTTGTTTAACTCTTTTTTCCTGAATACTTAAATTCCTTGTGTGAAATTCCTCCCTAGTGTTACTTGGTTTACTCCAGTGGCATTGCACTAGGGATGAATTTGATCACTTGTCTTTTCTTCAGTTTGTTTCCTGTTTTTTTGAGGCTGAAGAAGTAAAGGCTTAGATGCTTGGCTACAACCAAAGAGTGTGCAGCAAAGGTCAAAAGAGGGGTTACAAAGGTAGTCCTTGTGTTCCCCACTCTTATGCTAGAATCTGCCTCCGATATGAGTTACACCAACTCTCTGTGGCTGCATGAGGATGATAACACAGCCAGGGATCACCAGCCCAAGTCATACCATCATTCCCTCAGCCACACCCCCTACTCCAACAAAAATAGGAGGGGTGCATGAGTCATTATGCCACCAGAGGATCTCTCTACCCTGGTGTGGTCCTGGATATGCCAGTTTGGGGCCTCCTTCCAAACATTTATGTACTGCATACCCTTAATTATTTGCTGTGTAGTGCAATATCTAGTCAAAAGAATCAAAATTCCCAGAACTACACAGCAACTGAGATGAGGGAAACATTTAGTAACATGGGCATTCTTCACTGTACATAAGGCTTTTTCAATGTAGGCAGTTTTTGTATATGTGTGTGTGTATATGGGTGCATGTGTGGCTTTTTTGTTTGTTTTGTGGTGTGTGTACATACAAAGAAAGAGAACAGAGTTTATGCCAGAATACAAATGGCTTCAGCACACTGCTCCAATACTAAGTTTCAGATTTCTGTAGATGTCCCTTGAGTATATCTAAAGGACACTGTAGAATGTTCGCTGGGGCTTTACTTTCAGTACCAGAGAGAGAATACAAGAGAAGGACAGCATGACTGGTTAGTTCACCATGTTCTTCTAATATTGGGTGAGATGTTTCAATAGTTGATCACATTGTTTAATTTATTTGGTGGTTATTGAAAGTACAGTAGATATGGTCGCCTCCATCTGCTCCAGGTGACTGACACACCATGCTTCAGCTGGCTTGGCGTAACTAACTTGACTAGGGGGAGTCAGTTATGGTGAGGTAAGTAAAGAAATGCAGATTGATAAACTGGCAATTGATGACGTAATAACTGTAGCAACAGCAACATTTAAAAATTACCACAGAGGTGTTTGCAGCACTGCATGGTAATTTAAAATAATGCTACCTATTCAAAGAGGGGGCACATCTAACTGTGAGATGTGTCTGTACACTTATTAGTGGTTTTAATGAAGACGTTTCAGATAATTGTGATATCATCAGAGCACTCAGGTGTGTGTGTAACTTTACCTTCATTTTGTCCAGGTAATTTTTCTCATTCATGAATGGTGCAAGTTTGTTTTTTTTTGTTTTTTGTTTTTTTGTTTTTTTTTGGGGGGGGGGGGGGTTTACAAGAAAAGCATTTGTATTAAATTTACATATAAAATTCTCTTCTGCATTTCCATGTAATATTTATATTCTACCTGTTGGCTGTTTAAGGGGGGAAATATTTTAGATTACTTTTTTTAAACATTTAAGTTTTGACGATGACAGGATATAGCTTGTTTTTATGGAGTGGTAGGATTGTGCCATGAAAGGTAGGTAAACCAGTCAACATATACCGAGGTGAGCTCATTTGTATAGTTCTATCCTATTTTTCTTTTTTAAATACAGTGGTATAATTTTCTGGCAATATCACAAACATTAAAGATCACTTTATTTGTTAGGCTTACATTGGATCTTAACTGTACCTTTTTTATACATGCTGTAAATTACATACACTATCTGGAGTTGAAGGTTGCAGTGGGAAAACTATTGTCACACAGCTTGAAAAAGTGACCGGCAGTGGGATATATAATTCCGAATCTGCAAGACATTAAGAAAGGATTGGGGCAAATATTCTCTGAATACTTGAACCCATGAAGTGCAAAAGTATTGGTTCCAAGTGCTTACATTCAATTCTAACATAAAGAATAATGTGACCTCCCCACAATAAGGTTGTAGCTCCTGAAGGAATTCTAGTGACATCAAAAATGCTGAGTAATGTATTCACATCACCAGGATGGAAACATGTATAGTTTTCATTTATGTTTCACTTGGGTGTATGCATATAGATATATATTTAACACAATATAGTGTTTAAAAAATCTTCCTCTGCCCCATCTACAGTATGTCTCAGCCTCTTCTTCCTTTTCTGTATTTCAGATCTTCCTCTTCTTTATCTCAGGTCTCTTCTTTCCTTTGTCTTATCTTTTGCTCTCCTCACCCCACCTCTCTCCCACATGTTTTTGATCCTTCTCTCACTCTCCCCACCTTCCACTCAAACTTGAAAGTTTGAATTTTGAACTATTTACAGTCTAGTTTCCATGCCTTTAAAAGTATGGCAGATGCATGCCTTCTGCATTACAGGGACTACAAAATCCTGCCCTCTCAGTTCACAGGAACTCTTGTGGATTTGCTCTAAAGAAGGCTTTTGTGATAGCAAGGAAAGCAGCTCTCAGCATTTAGATGGAGTGAATTCAAGGTTGGAGCTGGGAGTTTGTATGGTCCTGCCAAACTCCTGCAGGGGCTTCCAAAACCTTGCACTTGGTCGTACTTATGAAGTACTTCTCCGACATCAATCCTGACTCTCCTCACTTACACTGATGTAAATCTGGAGTAAATGAGTCCAGAATTCAGCCCATCATTTCTTATTATGTGCTCAAGCCCAGAATCTGATTCTTGACTGCATAATTTTAATAATTCTTTAATCTTTGCCATGTAAGTTATTATTAAAACAGTGCCTGGACATATGAATAAGCCATAGCAGCTAATACACCAGGCTGCTGCCTGCCCTGTTTGTTTGAGGGGGGGTTACGTTCTTTTTGTCACTTGTTTTACAGTAGTGCGTTTTAAACCACTTTTTGCAAAACAATGAATGAATATGAATATCTTGAATATCTTGTCCATAGGTGATTGTCCTTTACTCCATAATTCTCAGCCAGTCAGCCAGCTTCCTTCCCTGAGGCCTGACCACCATCATTATCCAACTATTGATGAGCCTCTTCCACCAAGTAAGCTTTAGTTTTTTTAAATGTATAATTTTTTCAACCTTTCCTGTTAACCTAAACCGTGTACAGGTCAGTATGTCTCTCTAAATAATCCACTTGTCCCCTGCACCCAGCCTGTTCCAAAGCCACTTAATGTGCCCTTTTCTTTTCCTTATTTGGTGCTTACTTTAGGAGTCACCATGTCATCTTGGGCAAAATACATAACAGCTCTGGGCCTCAGTTTTCCCACCTCTAAAATGGGGATAATAACATTTCAGTGTATCAGAAGAGTGTTGTGAGGTGGTAAAAGTGTTTTGAGCTCCTCCAGTGAAAGGCTCTGTGTACTGTAAGAGCAAAGTATTCTTTTTGTCTTTAAAGTTTGTCCTCTAGCATAATTGTTGCATCCCTGTGTCATGGCATTATAGATATGTCTACACAGAATCTCAGAGCCTGGGTCAAATGCACTGGGCTTCCAGAGCTCATGCTATCAGACTAAAAGCAGCAATGTAGACGTTTGGGTTCAGGCCATAGCCCTGCGAACCTCAATCAATTGACCTGGGCTCTGAGTCTCGCTGCCATGGATATTTTTTTGCTGTAGAGACGTGCCCTATGTCAGCTTCAAAGACAGCTTGGGCTGCTTTCTTTGTCCTTGCAGCCTTGCTTGCAATGCCAGGAATCCTCAAAATCAGGATTATCTTTTGAAAATCAAGACAGGTAGCATTTCTTAATCAGAGCGATAAGAGGAAAAGACAGGGAGAAGGCAGGTCATGTTCTAGTGATGTCACATTTCAGTTGCAGTGCCCACTGTAACCGTTAAAGAGAAGGTCTCAGCTCTGAAGCAGAGTAATGGACTTATGGATCTACAGCTTCGTCTATCCTTGTGTGTTCCTAGAGGAATGCCCAACTATTTGCATTAGTGTTATTTGTCCAGTAGAGCGCACTCTCTGCCCTACAACACATTGTGTATCACCTTTCATGTTTAGCACATGATTTAACAGGAGAAAATGCTCAGCATTTTAAAACTAACCAGGCTTAAAAACAAAGCTCTCTATTTTCTTCTCAGCCTGAGTAAAGAGCATAGCTATTTGGCTTATAGTACCAACCACATTGTCAGCATTCCTTAAACTGAAAATAGCACTCGATGCTGGCATCAATTACACCATAGCGGTGAATGATTCAACTGCTTTCAGCCTCATGAAGTCTTATTAGGGGCACTGTGTGGCCTACCAGTGAATGAGGAACTAAGAATAAGCAAATATTGCTCTTCCCCCTAATCTTACCTTACCACTTTTTGAAGGGGAGAAATTTCCAGCTAGACTACCTATAAATGGGACACTGACAACAGCCATTCAAATGAAGTTTGACCTGAATCCATACACTGATCAGAGACATTCAAGTTCAGTCCTATGGCTTGCTTAATACATTCCACCTCTTTTTTAACACCAGCCTCAGAAGGTAAGTATTTTCAGTGTTGCTCCTAATTAAAGCAATTATGATGGAGTTTAATCTGCACAAAACTAAAAGTATAATAATCTGTTAGCAGAATACTATCTATTTAATATTAAAGCACCCATCACCTTGGTATCTGTACGCAACATCATGCTTGTAATAAACATAAATGTACTCTACCTGAGTATATCTCTCTTCAGTGTGCAATGCCATGTGAATTTTTGCTAAATAAATTAAATTAAATAATTCTTCAGTTGATAGCCAGGCAATTCTCAATACAATCCATGAAATTTTTAAAGTCCATAGGAAGTACAGACTAAGGTCTGATCTAAAAATTTTTCTTTTTCCAGTGTTGTGATAATGTGTCCTTGAAACCCTTATCACTCCCTAATCCCAACTAAATCACTCTTAAATGTTAGAGAGAGAGAGAGAGACTATTTATTTTAAATCAGGTTTACAGTGAATAATGTTTAGAGTGTCTAAAATGAAGAGACACTAGTGTCTGTCCATAGTTATGGTTGAAGATCATTTCCCATTATTATAAGGACAATGTTGACTATACCTTAACATTCCCATAGCCAAATCCATGCTCCTGAAATATCACATGCCAGATTTTAGCCCATGGTAGAATATTTTGTGAAAGTTTCAGGAAAGTCAATTAAAGGCTTTTGAGAGACATGTAGATTCAAAAAGTGAGGTGATTTTCCTCTGTCAGTGGTTTTCTTAATGGTTTTTGCTTCATCATAACCCCAAAACAATTTGACTTCAAAATTCAGTGTATTCTGTTAGTCCTGATAAGGATTTTTGCTTTGGCTATGTTTATTTTGGGGTGTGGGATAGAATTATTTAGATTGTAACATGATTTTTCATGTACATAGTAAAGTAAAGTAAAGACAAAAGTAAGATTCTAAAGCATTCATCAGGGTGATGTGTGCTTTGCAGAGTTTGTATGGTGCAATGGCAGTACTAATAGA
The DNA here is from genome assembly GCF_026122565.2 of Emydura macquarii macquarii. Classification (NCBI taxonomy): domain Eukaryota; kingdom Metazoa; phylum Chordata; order Testudines; family Chelidae; genus Emydura; species Emydura macquarii. The sequence continues at coordinate 7,728,185 of NW_027131400.1, read as the reverse complement.
CGTATCGAATGGTGGAAACCCTACACTACTGAAGCCAAGAAAAACATTTGGGTTCTAATTCTGAGCTGCACCACTCAGAAGGTGTACCACAGGCAGGGAAGCAAAGGGGAACAAGGTGACTTTGTTCCTCTGAGATTGTCGGTTTGCCATGGACAGGTGTGGCTCATGGTGTAAGTCAGAGCAGCCTCAGAGGCTGCTGAAATGTGCATATAGGCTGCAGTGGTCCCAAAGGAACCATCTGGAAGTCCACAATAATTGGAATGCGGAGCACAGTGGCTGCACCTTCTCCTGATCCTTGGCTATCTCCTGATGTGCCCCTGCTCTAAAGTTACAAGGGGGCTGATGTAGGGCCATAATGTCAGCCTTGTACAGCCCAGAGAAACCTTCTGCTAAGGGGTAATTTACATGTGAGGTTATCGAGCTGGTTTTTTGAACCCTTTCTGCCACTGGAGCAACATAAAGAGGATGGAACACAGCTCAAAATCAGGGTCTTTGTCCATCTATTAGTTCATCGGCAGTCTATGCATTTATCTGTGAAGTAATCCATTCATCTTACTACAAATTCTGTATTCTGTACAGTTTAAATGACTTACTCTCCTGTGTGATGGGAGGGAAATAAATGCACATCAACCAACAGTGACTTCTATTTACATGTTGGCAAGGAATAGTCACACAGCACTCTCGGGTCAGATGCTATAGCAGAATGCTCTGACCCATTGCCTATAAGACAAACCTAGCAAAGATATTCTGATAGTGAAAATTCAGTGAGAGTCTATGTCTCCTTTATCCTGATCTGATGTTTTCACTGTGACCTCAAGCTCTGGACACAGCCAGCTGCTCCTAGGTTTGATTAGATGCTTTATGCTGGGAGGCTATGTTACCAGGCATGTGGCTGCAGACACACTGTAACATGCTTTCTTCATGCTTGTTACATTTGGTTGGGTTTATGGGTGGCACCTGCTCTAAGGCATTCTGTGTGACATTGTTTTTGCTGAGGTATGAATGTGTGTGTGGTTGTGGTCAGCAAGAGTACTGAGTCTGAATGGATATGTCTCAAGGAGATGTTCAAACTGTTGTCTGGGAATGCAGGGTTCCCCAACAGGCCCTGACTGACCAAGGTCCTTCAACAGCTCCTATAGGCTGGTTTGAATGGAGGACACATCATTGCCTAAGGTTCACGGATTATGCACCAAGTCATGATTTTGTTCAGTTTATCATCTTTGTACTCCAGTCTGGAATGTCAGGTGCTGCTTAGTCTTTTGCCCATACCCCCAGTCATGCATCCACATGGAGAATGAAGGTATTTTTAATAACAGTATGATAAGGCATGTCACCTTAGCTCTGGCCAACAGTCTCCTTACTGATTAGGCATACTGTTTCGGGGGAGGTAGCTGGTTGCAGAGAGTTAGATTCCAGATGCAGTGTGAGGAAACATAGCCCTTTATTGCTCTTGGAGGGTATGAGGGAAGGATCACAAAGAAGGCGGGTCTTAAGTTGGAACACTGAGGAAAAAGTGGACTCTACCACTCTTGCGTACAGGTGTGCTCCAGGACAGGAAATATATATTACTGTATAGTTGTTATGTCATCAGCTGATGGATCTTCATGTACAAATATTGTAGTTAGGAAATCAAATTTGTGCAACTTCACTCAAGAAATTTTAAGGTTTTTTATGCACAATTTGGTTAGCTCATTCACTTCTTAAATTTCCTCTTGCTCCTACATCTTTATCGATGCAACTGATGCTTTTAACCATCAGTGCATTTCATGCAAACCAACAAGCAGCTATCAGATGGGTACGGGGTTTTGGTTAGAATTATGGCCAGCTTTGACTAATTTCAACAAGAGACATGATGGTGCAAGGCTCAGTATCTTGTTACCAAGTTCTTCAGCTATCTGGTCCTTATCAGAGTGATAGATATTTAAAAAATTAAAATATGCAAATATTTCTGAGAAAATGTCCAACCAGTCTGTGACAAGTTTTAGGTAGAGGGCCTTAAGCTGCTCTGTATTATCCTTCTGAACCCTTCTTTAAAAAAAAAAAACACTCAGTTTTACATGGGGAAAATTTTATGCTCTGGAGCATGTGATTTGATTACTCAACTTAAGAAGCAGAACTATAAACGGTATCAATGGTTATGGAATTATCCAGCCCTTTTAAAAATATAGCCACTGTGTTTATCTCATTATTGATGACCTGTGGCACTGAATTCCACAGATTGACTGTATGCGCTATGTGAAGAAATATTTATGTATGTGTGTATACTACACATACATATATACAGCAAACCTGTGAAACTCATTGCCATGGGATGTTGTGATGTCCAGAAGTATAAATGGGTTAAAAAAAGAACTGGATAAGTTCATGGAGGATACGACCATTAATGGCTATTAGCCAAGATGGTCAGGGATACATCCCCATGCATGGGCAACCCTAAACTTCCGACTATCAGAAGGTGGGAGTGGAAGACGGGGTGGATCACTCCATAATTGCCCTGTTCTGTACACTCCCCCTGAAATTATGGTACGGGCCACTAATGGAGACAGAATACTGGGCAAGATGGACCATTGGTCTGACCCAATATGGCAGCTCTGATGTTCGTTTGTATGTATGTACACATGTATCTCATGAGCATCTAGGCTATCTGAAATTTCTCAAACTGACAGCTTCCTCCTTTCCTTTCTTTTTTAATACTAGACTGGGAAGCTCGGATAGACAGCCATGGAAGGGTATTTTATGTGGATCACGTGAATCGAACCACAACATGGCAGCGTCCCACGGCAGCAGCCACTCCAGATGGAATACGCAGATCTGGCTCAATCCAACAAATGGAGCAGCTCAATCGGCGGTGAGTCATTCTGGATTGAAATCCCAAAACAACAATACAAAGAAAATGTTCTAGTTACGAGAATCAGTACTCGTGTTATTCCAAACCAGCATCTGAAATGTTTTTAAATGACAAAAAGCTATGAGATATATTTGAAGGTATAATGTTGAATAACAATTGGCAGACCAGTGCCTATTGATGGTGGATGATAACCATCTTGCTTTAAAATAGGTGACATTTTTAGCACTGGCAATTTGGGAGCCCAAAATAAATTGAAACAGTTTTCAGTGCTACTTTCAGGCTGGCTGTACAATCATAGAACACTGTACTTTTTAATTAGTGTTTTTCTATGGAGTTCCATAAGTCTATATGGTACTTTACAACAGGAAGTGATGTTTAAAAATAGCAAAGTGCCTGACCAAACAGGTTACAGTCTAGAAACACCAAGTGAACAGTGTATTGCACAAAGAATGACATGCTCAGTCCTCATCCTCAAAGCAAACCTGCACAACACCTTCAAAAGAGAAGCTTGGGAACCTAAATTCATATCTCTGCTGAACACTAAAAACCATGAACTTAACAGAGACACTATTTCTATGGCCCATTACAACAACTTGTAACACACGCTGCCGCCTCCTAACCCTCCTTGTCCTATGGCTGCAGAGGTGTTAAATGCCCACTTTATTTTAAGTGGTTTCCTATAACATGTGTGAACACCTTATGCTTAACAATCTGTCCCACCACCCTGTATTTAGCTTGGACACTTTCCTTCTCCACATACCTGAAGAAGAGCGCTGTGAAGTGCAAAAGCTTGTCCCTTCCACCAACAGAAGTTGGTTCAATAAAAAATATTACCTCTCCTGTCCTGTCTCTCATGTGCTTGTTATCACTAATAGCCTTTGCAATACTGTAGGGTTTTGAAACGTGATTTCAGTGGGGAGAGGAAGGGTGTTTGGTGTAGAAAAACTGGGAGGTTATTTCAAGAGATGATATTGCATGGAAGAAAGCAAATGGTAGGATCTGGGAGACAAAACGGACCAGTAGGGAGGGGAGCTTTGACATAGCATTGGACGGCAGTCAGTGCAGAAAGAATGAATGCAGATATAAGCAGGAGTGGAGCGTAGAAGAATTTTGAAGGTCAAAAAGGAGAAGTTTGACCTGTGCCTGCTAGATGATGGGAAACTAATGTAGAAATTCAAGAAGAGGGGAGATGTGCAGCATGAAAAGAAATTGATTTTGATATGCAGAATGTGTTTAAAAATTAAACATTAAGGGACATTCTGCTGTGTGTAAATCCAAAGTAGTGATATCTAGCTCTGATATTGCACTTTTCATCAGTAGATCTCCAAGTGCTTTGCAAACAAGGTCAGTATCATTATCCCCATTTTACAACTGAGGCGCATTTTACAGAGGGGGAAACTGAAGGAAAGAGACTTGTCTCAGGTCACCCAGAAGGCCAGTAGCAGAGCCAGGAACTGAAGCTACATTGCCTGAGTCCTAGTCCAGTGCCTTATCCATTGGGTCATCCTGACTATTAGTGGAGTTATTCCTGATTTACATTCTATGAGCTGATTTGAAAAATTATCTCTTGAGAATAGTGTTGCTCCCCAGTTTTACCCTTTTCGCTCCCCCCTTCTCCACTCTGCCCCCATGGCTTTCCTCTTCTCATCACGTGGCTCTCTCCACCTAGCTTGCTCCCTGACAACTTACCTGCTGCCCACACAGAAAGTATAGGTTCTTTTCTGGGCTGTCCAGTGGTCTCCTCTCTTACTGGCTGCCCCTTTCCACTGCATGCATCTGATTCCCAGCTCTACCCCACTTGTGAACTGAGTACAACACTAGAGCCAGCTGCAGAAGGTTTCCAAACCCAAGTCTACCTCACTTATGCCCAGAGTATTGGCACTGATGACTTCTTTTCATTGTTCCTCCCACCACTTACGAGAAGGATCAGTGCAGGTGGGGGTGTAGATAGGGGCAGGATCCCTCAGAGCTTCTGTGTTACCTGTGAGAGCAGAGGGCAGATAGCTTGGGTGAAAACATGAAGAGAAGTCAAGCAATCAGTCTTTGAGTACAGGCTTCAGCCCCACAACTTTGAAGTGCTTCAGCTTCCAAACACCAACTGTGCCTCTCCAGCTGTTGCACCTATACCGTACCCGAGTCTTATGGGGACTATTCAGAGATACGGTCAAGAAAGCCACAGGTCTAGTTACCAACAGCCTCCCTTTGTAATTTTTTCTCCTCCAGCGCTGCAGGCTGAGTGTTATTGATGGTCATGTCGCTGGAATTACCATGTCCTCACTGTAGAGCTCTAGTGGTTCCCGTGTGGGCCAGCTCAATGGGTGAGGAAGCACCAACATATAACTATTGACTTTAGCCAGGCTGACAAGCTGTGACGCAGCATGAATGAGATTTTTTTTTTAAATGATGAGTGTTGCTGGGTATCCCACTGCAAGACATGGCAAAGCCCTTCGCACAGCAGGAGGAAACAAGGAACACTTCCTTAAAATGAATCCCGAGAGTTGGAGTCTCCCTCCAAATGAGGGAGCTTTGTCACTGACAGCAGTGTCTGTTCAGATACTCTACACACAGATTTGTTTACAGGTTTCTTTGGTTCCTTGCATTTCAGATTAAATTGAGTGGAAAAGAGTAAAAGAAATATATAGCTGGGCAATAATCTTCCATTATTACCCCAGAAAACATTTTCTCATCCTCTGCCCCTGCTTACTATAATGATATAGTTTCTTATTTAAACAAGCAAGACTGAAATTGTTTCCTCTAATTATAGACTTTAAAATGGCGTGAAGATTGGTTTGGGTTTTTCTAGTACTTTAACAGCATCATTTGATCATCTTCAGAGTGCCAAGCTAGGAGAAAAAGAGAGTGCTTCAGCAGTCCTCCTTTCCATGGCAGAAAAATAAGATGGGAGTTACTCAGATTTTTTGTAGGGAGAAAATGGTCACAGATGACAGCCATCAGGGAGTTAGCTAGTTTCCTAAGGGCTAACCAGCTTTCTGAAAATGCCTGTTGTGCAAAAAAGATCATAAACACAAATAGGTCCATGAGGAATTGTCTCCTTTTTAGTCCAAACCTGCCACGCTGGGCACAAAGGGGACATTTGACTAGCATATGTAGTTTTGTTTATAGTGGTAAGGACTTGCTATAGTTTGTTTTAATTAATTTTCCTCAGAATGTGCCAAGCTGCTATATTAACGTATAAAGAAAAAGCAAGTGTTTCTAGAAATCCCTTGCAGTGAATTAGGTGGATGTCTGCAGCCATTAGGGCTTGTATAAATTAGTTTGTTGTCCTGCTGTAACTTGAGTTAATTGATTGCCAATAAATCTGAGCTAACTAATACTATTGTAAATTCTATTGTAGACAGTCACCATTTGTTCCGTGAGGCTAAACTCTAGGGTGAGCCACAAACAACCACGAACAAATATTGGTGAGTGTTTAAACTAGAATTTACAATTGTGTTAGTTAGCAATCAATTAGCTCAAGTTACAGCACAACCAGAGATTGTAAGGTAGACTTACACTGTGACTTATTAAGTGACAGCCTTGGTTTACATTTTATTTTTCCATGTTTTCATATAGTTTGGCTCCTTTCTTGTCATCCAAGTCTGGGTTAGGGTTTGATTATTAATGATTTAATACACTGCCATTAAGCCAAGCCTATCTGTGCTGCTTATCTGTATTCTGGTATTTTTTGGCATTCATACATGCAGGATATATAGTGAGAAGAGGAAGGGATTTTCATTAGCAGCATATTTCTCCTCACTTGATTCCCAGTGGAGGCTAAGCACATTACAACTGAGTAATTGTGGAATCCCATGGTTTCTTAACACAAAAAAGCCATCTGGTAATTCTTTAATCTCTGCTGTAAAAGAGCCCCATTAACTAAAAATGCTGAATAGACCACCAAGTCTTTAGAAGGCTTCTCTTGTCATGCCAATGTTTGTATATGTAACCAGGGATATTTCCAAAAATTCCACCGAAAGAGATACGTATTGGTCATTGCAACAAACTTCACCAATCTCTGTATTTCAGAAGTAGGAAGCAGTTTTAATATTTTCAATGTGGCATTTTATGGCCAAGTGAAATGGAGAAGTGAGCCCTGTCCTGAAACAGATTTCTAGATTAGCTCTTTAAAAAAATTCAGGTAACTTGGATTGCCAGCTTGTGAGAAAAACCTTTTCTTAAGTGGTTGTTGAAAACCACTACTTAAGCTTGAATATTATTTTAAACAACTGTTTTTAAAAGTTTTGTTATTGTAGGTCAAGCCTCATTACCTGGTACAGTTTTTGGTAACTGTGCTTGAAAAACATTTCTAGGTGAGGCAATTGTATACAAAGAGCTTCGATGATAGAATTAAAATCAGCCTGAACTTTTGCCCCAAACTCAAACAAAATGGAACCCAAAACCTTCTGAGGTTTGAAAAAAGTTCAGTCTACTTTCTTTTCCAGCAAATCTGTTCTCCTTCCCACTTCCTGGATTCATCTGGGACAAAGAGTGGAAATACCAAAATATCACTAGGAAAGCTTGCTGTTTTCAGCCCAGACAAAACCACAAAGTATTGGAAATCTAGTTTTAAAAAAGAATACTTGTGAGTATTCTGTTCCAAGGGCCTCATCCTTCATTCTGTGGGTACTCAGAGATTCCAAATGACTTTAATGGGCATTTTGTCTGCATGGGGTATGCAGGATTGGGACCTAAAGTTTGGAGAGGCTCCAGACAAACACCCCTGTTTTTATTAGTAGATTTTTTGTCCTTTCCTACAACACTCCTTGCCTTTCCTCCACGTTACTGAAGTAGTTATCAGCCACTGCTGTTCAAATTACATGACATGGTTAACTATCCACTGTGATCTGGTTAAACTGTGCAGCATTTGTGTAAGAAGACTTGTCTTTACATGAACAATAATTATAATAATAAATGACTCAATAAATAATAGTACAGTAAAGATAGCCTCTAGTGTGGTTTTTCTAAACCACTATTTCTTTGACAAATCACTTTGAAAAAGGACTGTGATTTTCAAATGCATTCCCATAACTTTTGCCCTTTCAGATATTTTTTTCAAATACATGGGCATTTTCTGGTATTTATATAAGACTATTTTACAGTATCGAGACAAAAAAAGAGTAGCTCTTTTTGGCATACAGCTAGCATTATAGTGTAAAGTTTGCCAGCAGGGGATTTTCTACCATCTAATTAAATTGAAACTCCAGTTACTATATATATAAAACTTTTGACTATATTAACTACTTTTTTCTGCTCTGCTGTTGCATGAGGGTGTTGTAAAAGTTCTACAGTATTGGAGTGGAAAGTTTACTCAATTAGCCTGCAGTCAAGTGAATAAAAATTTTAAGAGCTTGTCATAAAGTAGAGAGAAAAAAAGTAGAGGTAAATTAATGTAGTTGTGAAATCTGCTATAATAATTTGCTTGTAAGGTGCATGTTTGTCTAAAAATAAAAATCCCCAAATCTCTTACTTTTTTAACCAACTCTAAATATGTTATTTATTGAGCTATTAAAAGCTACATTAAAGGAAAACTTGGAATACTGCAGGAAATGAAAACTACTGTGTTAGTCAACTATAAATCCATTAAATTTTCACCCATTTTCCATAATTTAGTCTAAGCTTCAGTAACCTGATGAGAGTCAGGCCTTGTCTACAATATAATTTTATTGACAAAAGTCAGCTTTCGTTGACAAAACAGTGGAGGTGTGCACACTGAAATGCTCCTCCTCCCAATATAACTCTCCTGCTATGCCAACAAAATAAAACTACCTCGACGAGCAGCATAGAGCTGTTTCTGACTTAGAGGGATTCAGCGTCAATGTATACACTGTGCTTCATTATGTCACCCTAATTGGCCTCCAAGAGGTGTCCCACCATGCCCATCCTGACTGCTCTGGTCAGCAGTTTGAACTCCGCTGTCTTGAAAGCACACAGGTATCCATCCCTCTCCCATCTAAAGGCCTGGGAATCTTTGAAATTCTTCTTCCTGTTTGCTCGGCGTGCACAATTGACACAGCATCTTCACAGCTAGCTGACCATGCTGGCTTTATGCACCAGATGCTCTCCTGAATGGAGCACACCTATGGTTGCCACCTTTCTAATTGCTGGAAACTGAATCTCCAAGACCCCGCTTCTTCCCCCCAAGGCCCTGCCCCGTCACTCCCTCCTCTGTTTCCCTCCTCTGTTGTTCGCTGGATCGTCTCAAGCAGAGTGCCTGAAGATAAGAGGTGGCTCCGGCTGAGCAGGGCCTGGCGCAGGTTAATAACCCAGCACCTCCCCCCATCCCGCAATAACTGGGCTTTAGGTTTGGGTGCCATTTAGGGTTGCCAGCTCCCCGAACATTGGACATCTGGCAACCCTAAATGGCACCTGGCCACAGAAACCAAAAATCGGACTGTCTGGGTAAAAATTGGAGGGGTGGCAACCCTAAGCACACTGGAGCTGTTGGATCTGCTGAGTCTATGGGGAGAGGAGACTGTGCAGTTACAGCTTTCGATTCCTATGGGCTGATTGCTCGTGGCATGCAGTGGAAGAGGGACACACAGCAGTGCCCTGCTAAAATCAAGGAGCTGAGGCAGGCATACCAAAAGGCAAGGGAGGCCAACCATCTCTCTGGTGTGGTACCAAAGACATGCCGCTTCTTTAAGGAACTATATGCCATCCTTGGCAGCAATGCCACCTCCACCACCAAGAGCTCCGTGGATACCTCGGGGGGACTGGAGGCAGTGGCCAGTGGGCTCAACCCTGATGACTAAGTGGTGAACAAGGAAGTGGAGCTGGAAGACAATATGGAGCACACAATGGGGTTGTCTGATAGTTTGGTGAGTCAGGACCTCTTTTCCACTCCGGAAGGATCTAGCGAGTCCCAGCATGCTGGCTCTGGCATGCAGGATTCAGGAGAGGGAGCTCCAGTAAGTGCTCATTTTGCTTTGATACTGCACGGTGAGAGGAGATTGAGCTCTCATGTACTTTGTTATATGGAAGAGGAGGGATAAGGAACAGAAATTAACAACAGAGGCAGCCCATGTACGCAGTGTGGCCATGTCAGCACAGTTTGTTAATGTACACGGGGATGTCCCAGGAATCCTCCATAGAGATCTCTATGAAACTTTCCTGTAGCTATTCTGCAATCTTCTGCCGAATGTTCCTTGGCAGAGTGGCCTTGTTTCTCCCACCACTGCAGGAAATTCTGCCACACCAGCTGGCAATTATTTCTGCTTGGACCAGAGTGACACACAGATGAGCAGCATACTGAGCTGGTCTGAAGCCCCACACATGCAGGATATACATTTTTGCAATCTGGGTTACCCTTAGGAGTGAGTTATTGGGTTTGATTTCCCTAGCCTGTGGAAAAGGGTACCTATATTCAGACTAGGCTCCCTAGCCACTTGTAGTAACCTCTTCTTGCCCATTCCCCCTTGCCCACACCCTCCTCCCTGCAAACTCACCATATTTGGCATTCACACTGACCTAAAAAGGAAAAGGTGTGTAACTTTCATGATTCACAACTAAGCTCACTCACAGTACTGTCTTTGCAGATGTGTCCTTGAGGATCCACTCCTCCACACTGGTGGAGTGCCTCAGTCAGATAAGGCTGTGAACCAGAAGGTGTAAGGAGAATATGTCTTTATCATCCACTCCTGCCCTGGAAAGGACACAGGGGCAGGAGTGGATGATAAAGCTCCTGAAGAACCAGACAGAGATGATGAAGTCCCTCATTGTCCTGCAATCTGAGGAAATTTGTACATGATTCCCCCTGCAGCACCTACAGAACTCCAGTCCATGCCCTCCCTGTACTCCTCCACCATATTCTTCGCATGTTCCTAGTCCCTCACAGTTCCCCATGCACTCCAAACCTGGGGACTCGTTTCACAATGAAACCTGGAGTTACACCCAGCTGTGAGAGCCTTCACCACGAGACTGTTCCTCATTATCATTTCCCCCTGTTTGACCAAAATATTGTGTTTTGTCTGTTATTAACCTTGAGTCTTTGAAATAAAATGAGTCTTTATTTGTGACATACGTACATTGTTCAGTGCTAACATTGACACACAGTGGCTATAGGCAGGAATATTTGCTCACTGCAATTAATGCTTAGGATGCAAGCACTACACGGGTAATTCAAGACAGCAAGTAAACACTGCCTGGCCGAATGCATCACATAAAGACCCATTACTGGGAATCATTGTCAAAATGCTCCTTCAAAGCCTCCCTGATTCGAATAACCTCCCGCTGCACCCTTCTGATTGCCCTTGTATCTGGATGCTCAAAATCAGCAGGCAGCTGATCAGCCTCAGTGGTCCACCCCTGGGGAAACTTTTCCCTCTTCGCTTCACAAATATTATGCAGGGGATAGCAGGCTGCAGTGACAGTTGGAATATTTTCCTCATTGAGGTCTAACTGGCCAAAAAGACAGTGCCAACACCTTTTCATCTGCCAAAGACCCACTCAATGGTCATTCTGCACCTGCTGAGCATGTTGTTGAAGCACTCCTTGCTGCTGTCTAGTTCCCAATGTTAGGCTTCATGAGCCACGGGAACAGGGATAGGTGTGGTCCCCAAGGATCACTACGGGCATTTCCACATCCCCCATTGGAATCTTCTGATCTGGAAAAAAAAGTCCCTGCGTGCAACTTTCTATACAGTCCAATGTTCCTAAAGATGTGTGCCTCACGCACCTTCCCTGACCACCCCGTATTGATGTCAGTGAAACAGCCCCGGTGATCCACCAGCACCTGAAAGATCATGGAGAAGTAGCCCTTTCGGTTGATATACTCCTTCGCAAGATGGTCAGGGGCCAAAATTGGGATATGTGTTCCATCTATTGCCCCGCCGCGGTTAGGGAATCCCATTGCCTGAAAGCCATCAGTTATTTCCTACACATTACCGAGAGTCACAGTCCTTCATAGCAGGAGGTGATTAATGGCCCTGCTTACTTGCATCATCGTAACCCCCACAGTGGACTTTCCAACTCCAAACTGATTTACGACTGACTGGTCGCCATCTGGAGTGGCCAGCTTCCACACAGCAATCGCCACTCACTTTTCAACAGTGCTCATCATCCCTACATGCATCACGATGTGATCCCACTACTTAGTGCTTGTTTCCCAAGCCCAGTACTGACGGTCCATCATGGCAAGCTGTTGCATGAATGCCAGCAGCAATCTTGAATTTTTGGTTTCCATGTCAGCCAGCAGAGCAAACATCACCAATTCACTCTTTGTTTCGCAACTCATAAATACTTCAGGACCAGCCGCGTTGTGTTCATAATGCTCCTTACCAGACTGGTCAGCAGCTCAAGATCCTTGCAGTCAGGCAGAGATGGTGGGTGCACAGTTTACAAGAGCTTCTCAAAAACGGCGTGAAATTAAGTAGGAATCAGATGAAATGATGGGATGGAAAGAACTGCATCACGGAACAGCGAGCATATCCCCATGATGCACAGTGACCCATTCCCAGAGCTCCCAGCGGCAGAGGGTGACAGAGAGTTTCAAGTTGCACAGTGGGATAGCTACCCATGATGCAACACACTCTCTGTCCATGCAAGAGCAATGACTGTGGACGCGCTCTGCCAACACAAGGAGAATTGTGTGGACGTGCTTAACTGAAGTTATTAAAGTGACTTAGAATCGTCAACATAACTTAAATCGACTTAACTCTGTAGTGTAGACATGGCGTTAGTATGCCATTGGAGGTGCTGTCCTTTAAATGGGATGTAAAACCAAGGTCCAGACTACTTGTCTTCAGAGATGTCATGGCACTTTGAGATATTAACCCTAGGAATTCTAGCCAACATCTAACTTGGAATAAAATGCATATTTAAAAAAAAAGCAGAAAAAAAAAAGAAAAACGAAGGCATAAGTCCAGAATCACACAGATGAAAGAAAGAAGAACAGAAACCAGGAAAGAGAGAGAGAAAGAACCTTGAGTCAGAGCAGATATTCGGGGAAGCTACATGGATTTATACCAGGTGAAGATCTGGCCCATTATGAATGCTGAGAATTAATGAAAATGAGACAACAAAAAGGGTTTAAAAATATCAAGGTGGGGCAGAAGATAGTTAAGATGATTAATGAGATAGATAGGTATTATTTTTTTTTAATATTTCTCATTAAATAATTTCTAAACCATGTCATATTCTTGTCATACATTATCAGAATCCCAGGCTGAGTCCTGGTCATGAACATAAAGGTTAGACGCTATGGACATTCTCTTATCCCTAGTCTGTCAAATGTTCAACCAATGGGTCACCAGTATGGCTCCAGCAGGATTGACTTCCCGCATTATTTATCTCTGTTTTATACAGGTAAATGAGTTACACAGAATGTGTACTGTATATGATATTGTACTGTATATGGCATATTTTAAACATAATAAACACATAAAAGACAACATCCTTTATGGGACTCAAACCGTTAATGTCGTGAACACTCTGGCCCTGATCCAGCAAAGCATTTAAGCACCTGCTTAACTGTAAGCCCATGAGTAGTCTCATTGAAGTCAATCAACATGAAATTGCCATTACAGAGAAAAAGGTTTAAAAATCTTCACTGGATACCTTTCTCTTCTATCATCCTCCTTGTTTCCCTCCTTGTTCTCACTGGCTCTGTCCCCTTCATCCATTTCCCTTCAGCTTTCCATTTAGCATATCATCACCTAATTCGATACATGCACACACACACAAAAAGTGTGGAACTAACATGACGTGCTGCCATTACATTGTCCACTCTACTTCTGTGTTACACCACTTTCCTTTACCCTGTGACTGTCTTATCTATTAGATTGTCAACTCTTCGGGGCAGAGATTGTCCATGATACTGTGTTTGTACAGTGCCTAGCACAATGAGCCTGTTCTTGTCTGGTCACTATGCTTTACCACAATAAACATGATGAATACTAACGATTAGTTAAAAATAATAATAATAATAATAATAATGCTTATGGAGCTAAGGCTGTGAAGTGTTGAGCACATGGAGCGTACTCCCATTGTAATTGTTGGGCGTTGAGGACACTCAGCGCTTCACAGGATCAGGCATTATGTGAGCAATTTTGTTAACCTAAGATAAATTGGGACTTGATTCTTCCCTGCTTTGCACCTTGTATCATCACTGATCTCTGTGGAATGTAGGTGTATAATGCCACCATTCTAATCAGCTGATTTGCACAGGTGCAAGACCGGGAAGATTCGGGCCCCTTGGTGCTTAAAAAGTACATGCAGATTTTAGCAACATTGTAATTGTTCAAAAATGTTGATTTTTTCCAACTCTCATTGTTAAGAAAGAGTTAGAAGGACATTTCTGTGAGTAGTAAGCTGCTTTGCACCATTATTCCTATTCTATAGCTAAAGCTATTCCTATTCCTATTCTATAGCTAAAGCACCTTTTTTCTTTCGCTTAAAATATACAGGTATCAAAATATTCAGCGAACTATTGCAACAGAGAGGCCAGAGGATGATGATATTATGAACAACAGGGTTGAAAGGCTCCCCATTGGAGGAGGAAGTGACTCTGAGGCAGACTTTTCCCAGCCAAACTCAGGTATGGCCAAGGAAGCTATAAACAGCATGTGGCACTAGATGGCATTCTATTCTGGGAAACAAGCTGGTACACAACAGTGCCCTCGTAAAAACTCAAGCTTAGTACTTTACAGTGGAAGTGGCTAAGTGAAAGGAAAGAGAGTATAGAGCATGAAGAAGGTAATAAGACCCTGAGAAAGATATAAGCTCTTTCGGTGAGTCTTTATACAGACAAAGTGTTTTTACAATAGAACAGGCTTGAATGTATAGGTATTATACATGACAATGGAGAAAGTGCTTGTTCTCTCAAGTTTGCAGTTACAGTAGCTACACTGTTTCATTTTTGTGATAGTGTGTGTGTGCCACTATGGGTTTTCACCCAGACCAGTAAGGGGCTGTGTCACTGTCTGTCCTGTAAGCATGAGGGTGTCTGTGCAGTGCAGAGTTGGCTCAAAGCCCTGACACCAGCAGTCTACTCACAGCACACTGACCTCACCCTGGCTCCCATCAGCCTGGTTACACCTTGCAAAGTGATACCAACAGTCCCTCCAGTCCCACGTCTCCCCAAAACCATCTCCCCTGCAGTGTCCAGTCCCTCTCACAAGATCTTCACAGAAGTTCTCAAGTTTGCTGCCTCCAAACCGACAGAGCACACACCTGATAGTTTGGCTGAGGACCCACACTTCAGTTTAATGCTCTGCACTGAGATGGTTTAGTAATAAGATAACAAATATGTCTATTAACAAAGAAGATAGGTTTACGTGTTCTCAGGTAAGAGTGAAAGAAATAGGAAAGGTTACCAACAAAACATGCCTTCTAGTGACTTAAACTTAATTCTAGCAAGTTACAATCTTGGTTTAGACAAGGTGGGTGAGATAGCATCTTCTATTGTACCAACTTCTATTGGTGAGAGAGAGAAGTTTTCGAGCCACACAGAGCTCAATAGGTTATCTTTCTCTCACCAACAGAAGTCGGTACAATAAAAAATACTATCTCACCCACCTTGTCTCTTGAATACCCTGGGACTGACACAGCTACAACTGCACTGCATAGAATCTTAGTCTACGCAGATTTCTCACCTATAGTGAATCCTGAGAGACTTCAACCCCCTTGATTGAAGGATCATAGTTTCTCAGATTACAAGAGCTCTGCTCTCTTATATCCATCCAGTGATAGCTTATTGCTTCATTTTATATCTTGCCAAAGTTCATTGACTCTGAGGCAGGAAGGCTTCCTGGAGAGAGTGTTAAATAGTTGTCTCTCCCCACTTGCTCGCCTAATGGATTTGTTTACCTTTCATGTAACTGTCTCTTTCATTTTCTTTTGTCACACCTTGCTTCATTTACATTGGAGACACCATCAAGTTAGTGAAACAACATTCCTTTGTCTAGAACAGGCTGCGTTGAGGCAATGTCTGCCACATACATTTTAGGAACACATTTCCAGCACACATCTATAATTCTTTATACATCACCCGTATGGACAACACACAATAATATCAACGACCAATATGTTACCATTTTGCATATGACACCTTACAGGACACCTTTTAGATACAGATTATGACAACAGTGAGTTGGGGCAATGAGTATGTCAGGTTGCTGAGAGTTATTGTATGGTGTGCCCTCTGCCATTTAGCACAGAGGGGCTCCCTAGGCTCACAGAGATTTCGATATTATGGACCAAATTTCAAAAGGCCAACCTCCCTTCTACACGCATATCTTGTGCCCACAAAATTTTCATTCACAGTTTTGCACCTGCAATTGAACAATAAGTGCAAAGCTGAGTGCTTGTGTTGCTCAATTGCTTGATTGCAGGTGCAAGTCACGTAGGAAGAAACACAAGCACTGAGACGTGGCACTTGCATTTCATTTTGTGGACACAAAAAATAGGTGTGTATTTAGTTGGTTAAACTTGTGCCTCCAACATGAGCAGTCAATTCTCAGCCCTTTTGAAAATTCATATCTATGGCAGGGTTGCTACTCAATTATGTCTATTATTACATCTGTCACCTTTTTTTCCTCCTTCTCCTGTGTTTGCATGCCACTACTGGCTAGTCTTTATTAGCGGGAAATAGGCTGCATAGCCTCTGATTCAGTTCTTTTTGTGTCTCCTGGAAGAGGAATGACTATGCAGAGTGAATATTTAATGTGCACTTTTCTAAAAGTAGCTTTGTTAAATATTCAGTTTGTCTATTATTATTAGCCTGAATCTTTATTTCTTTTTCCTTTAAAATCACTGTAAGCCTTAATCAAACATATTTCACATGATATTTAACCACTTTTGCACTCATTTATATTGCGATTTATATGATTCAGTTTAGGTGAACTACTTCTATATGGGAAATCATACCTGATCCTTCCTGCTAATAGTTAAATTGAGATGGAAATGGTATATGATTTGTGTTCTATTACTACTTACATATTACTTGTAATAGTAAATTGGATGCATGTTTACAATCGACATACAGTATTACTACATACAGTATTACTTTGGTTACTTACATAATAAAATATTAATAATAAGGCTGCCAGGAATTATTCACATAAATGGTGCGCTGGATTTGATTTAATATGTCTTTTCTTTCCTTTTTGTATACAAAAAAAACATTTGGCTGTGATATATGTCTTTTTAATGTATCTTTGCTAAATATATTGCTTGGCTGTGGGGAGAGAAAAAGTCACAGTTTCTTTCTCATGTGGAACCATATATAAAGTGCCAAGAATGAAATTATTAAACTATGGTAGAAACCTCACTAGAATAAAAAAAGATGTAGCATATGCTACCGACTTTTTAATGTAAAGAAAAATCCACAGGGATGCGTGAATGGCCACAAACAAAGGTGTACTGTCATATCCTCAGATGGAATACATTGGTTTAACTCCATCAAAGTCAGGAGAACTATATCACAAAGTATTTTTCCACAGTCTTAAGTGGACAGAATGATAAAGTGTAATTATAGATAGAAAAGTGACTGTCAACATTGTATCATGTAGTTCTGTATTCATTCTCTTGATGACTTCCTCATCAAATTTGCTCAGATTGCAACTCAAAAACTGATTTTGGTTTAAAAACGTCTACTGCAATCTGAGCCTGGATTCCAAAACTTAATATGTGTTCTTTCCACTCTAAAATCATCTACAGTAAGAAAAATTCCATAACCAGAACTTAGCTGACAGTATTGGACCAGATCTTCCACTGGTGTGACCTAGAGTTGTTATAGTGATTTATTGAAGTAAATGGAGCTATCCCAGTTTACACCAGATAAGGATGTGGCCCAGAATTTATAATATGCAATGTAGAAAATCATCCAGCTCTCACTCCTGTAACTGTATTGGTCCTGCAGTGTGAAGCACAGGGAAAACTTTTGTCATTCACATGAGTAGATATGACTCAAAGACGAAAGGAGAGCTGGTGCCATTTTTACATAGCCACTTCTGTGACCACAGCCCCACTTTAAGGTTAAAAAGAAATTGAGCAATATGGTTTGGTGCAGGGGTTGGTTTGATGGTACTGCCAGAAGAGATAAGAATGACACTATTTGTGTTGTATTTTCTGTTATGCGTACTACTCAGTTGTTTTGCTTTTATTTTCAGAAATTAGGAGAGAAGGGTCCCTTTCTCCAGTGAATTCTCAAAAAATCACCTTGCTGCTACAGTCTCCAGCTGTAAAGTTCATCACCAACCCTGAGTTCTTCACCGTGCTACACGCAAACTATGTAAGCACCAATATCTCACCATTTCACACTCCTGCCTTCTGGGTCAAAATGAAGAACTCTGGTCCTCTTGTAAAAGTGCACTGTGGGTATGTCTACACTGCAATGTAAGCCAGGGTTCAAATTCAGGCTCCAGCCTAACCCCTCTTCCATTTACACAAAAATCACGCTAATCCAGGACTCAAACTCAGGGTCCCAAGACCCCAAGGGGCAGAGGTCGAGCTGAATCAAACCAGGACACAGGGTTCAATCCCTATTGCTTTGCAGTGTAGAGACTACCCCATTGGACTCGTGCTCTGGGAGTCTGCCAAAAAAAAAGTATTCCACAGTCCCATGGGCTGACTTTCTTTGTTGTCTGGACACTCAAGTTTGGTGGACAGTCAAGTTTTCCTGCAATGCACCAGGAACAAAGGGCTAGAATGGCCACACTTTTTGAGAGCACTAGGAAATCTGGAATATGAGTGGTTGGACTTGGGCCCCCAGACTGTAGTGTAGATGCTGGAGCGCCATGTTGGGACCCGGGGTTCAATAATTCCTAAGCTGGGGTTACAAATGAATATAGATGCTCAAGCCGAAGGTTAAAAAACCCAATGTCTGCTAACTTGAGCTCTACTCACCCTGGGGTTATATTGCAGTGTAGATATACCCAGTGAATCCTTAATTCCCTGACTCAGGACTCAATTGTCCTTTATAGGAACTGGACCAGGCTGGATGTAGCATGCTCATACTACCCCATAGGGACTCTTGAGGGGAGTCTGCCTCGGGGACGGATTCTCTGACACCTCACAGGCCTGGCCCCACTATTTATTTCCTTTCAGAAGGTGCAGCATACTCACCATGTGTCTGGGCAGTTCTGTTGTGTGGTGCAGAGGGATCTGGGGTCATAGCCCTGCCTCCTCCCCACCACTTTTACATCCTTCTGCTTAAGGTGTGCAGAAACCTCTGTTGGATCCAGCTGCTCTGCAAGGCCACAAGAAGAGGGAAGGCTTCTTGTGCCCGCTGCAATTTTCACATCAAAAAGCAGGGCACCGTCTAGCACTCAGTGCAAATACAGACAAGGGATGATGCAGCTCTTTTGGATAAAATAAGAATTGAACCGAACCTACAGCAAACCCAAACCGAACTTCTCGAAGGTTCGAAAAAGTTTAGATAATTTTTCTTTCCCATTGTTGGAATGAAACTTCACTTCCTGCTTGCAACTGGGAATAAAAACTAACATGCAGTGAAAAAGGTTTAATTTAAGCCAACTAGGATCAGGAAATCTGAGAAATCTCCCTGGAAGAACCCGGTCTTCTGAGATTTCTACACCAAAGAAGTTTGGATAATATTTGGATAAACATCCAGATATCACTTCTGAGGCTAATCCATTACTAGTACTGATAGGTCTTCTCTCAAAAGGAACTTAAAGACTTTATGAGCTGTCTTGAAACAAGTCTTAGCTGGTACAAGGGACAGCTCACAAGAAGCTGAGTCTCAACTTCCTTTGTAAGGCCAAGGAACGGCTACATTTACTTTACAAAGCTGTCTCTGATATAGGAGCCAGAATAGCCTGTCAAAACATCTGTCAAGGCAGTCATACAAATTCCATTTGTGTAAAAAATAGTGTACCACATAACTCTAGACTTAAGGCCATTAAAACATTTTAACCACAAACTCCAATTAAAATTTAGAAGTATTAATTATGCCAGTGAAATTTGAGTTGGAAAATCTTATCCAGCAGTTAAAGCTAAAATGGAAAAGCTCTTGTTTAACAGATATTTTATTTCCCTGAAGGGAAAAAACTATGTGAAATTCTGGTTTCCCTCGTGTTGCTAAGTGAAATTGAAATGGTCAGTTGTAGCGGATCATGATATCACTTCTGTCATGCAGTATGCTAGGACCTCTGATATTTGCATTCATAAAACTTTCTTAGGTTGTAACATCTTCAAATCAGGGACCATACTACTTCTGTGTGTGCACAGCATTTAGTGCAATGGGGCCCCTATCCTGTTGGTGGCCTCTGGACACTGCTGTAAAATAAATATTAAATCATGAAAATAACATTGAAAAATTCATTTAAATGCACAGAAGGCATGAAATTGGAAGTTACTGGGTCAGATTCCACCCTCATTTACATCTACACACATCAGAAGTAACTATATTGGAGTCAGAGGGGGCCTTCAGCGAGCCAGTATGGCTCCAAAAGAGGGTGGCACAAGCAGGGAGTGGCATGGCCAAGGCAGCGTGAGGATGTACTGAGGCAGCACATTCCTTCAGTAACGTACACTAGAGCCCCCAATAGAAATTAATGCTGCCCTCCCTGGTGAAGCCCGCAGAGGAGGGCAGGTTACAGTAACATTACCTGCCCTTTCTTGAGAAGCATCCTCTCTGGAGTGAAGGGTCCCAGGATGAAACAAAGAGTTGTCATTCCACGAGTAATTTACATGTCCCTGTGCCATCTCAGATGAACATGACCCATTTTGGCGCCTGATCCAAAGAGATATGCACAAGCAAACCTAGCTGCAGAATCATGGCCTGTGCATATTTCCAGGAGATGTATGTTAATATTTACTGTGAGCTACAAATAAACAGTACGGCGCATGTTTACTTGAATGGTGACACAAATACATTCTTATGAATGTTTTCACATCTGTATGGGATCATACATTCACATGAACCGTGCATCTCTCTGAGTATGTGATCAGTGAAGTAAATGCAATTGCATGTATTTCAGATGTGTGATTCTCTAGAAATATGCACACTTGCACTTGTATATCAAGCAATTTGGTGCTGCTACCTATACATGCCCACCATACTGTGCTTATAGTATATGAAGTTTTCAGATTTCCAGGTGGTAATTAGTTATTTTTAAGTCTTCACTGATAACCTAATGCAAAGCCCTCTGAAATCGATTGAAAGATTGCTTTTGATTTCAGTGGGATTTGTATCAGGCCTTAAGGTCGTATGTCATGTCTGCAAGCCAAACTCATTTTTGAGACACTGGAACAGATTTCCTTGTCCTGTGTTTTTCATGTCTAGAGTGCCTATCGAGTCTTCACCAACAGCAGCTGCTTGAAGCACATGATTCTAAAGATCCGCAGAGATGCCCGGAATTTTGAGCGCTATCAGCACAACAGGGACCTGGTAAATTTTATCAACATGTTTGCTGACACCCAACTGGAACTTCCCCGGGGATGGGAGATCAAAACTGACCAACAGGGCAAGGTAAGAGCACCAACACTATTAATCACTGGGTGAATTTCCATGTCCTGCTATGATACACCGGAGGTCAGACTAGATGATCGTTAAGGGTTTCTTGTGGACTTAAAATTTATGACTGTCTGGTTTGTACATCAGCGAGCAGACAGAATTATTCCTGACAGTGAAAAACCTTTGTCTTGGGTTTGGCCCCAGGAAATGTCATTCTTTATGCTATCTCCTGTCATCACATAAGGAGACTAAAAAGTGTGATCTGATTCATTCTAGCAGCCAGGATTATATAATGCTACACCAGGCATTGTTGATCAAAAAAAGAAATCCCACTAATCAGACGCTATTCAGATTTATAATATTTGACTTCATAAATTGAATAGGAACCACCCTGTCTGAACTCCTCTATCGCACACTTTAAGAAAGTTCAGATTTAGATCCACATCTCAGCTGCATGGACCTGATTCTGCTCCTACTCTCAGCAGTTTTGCAGCACTGTGACTCCACTGATTTCAGAAGAGTTATATCTGATGTGTGCCAGTGTAACTGAGAGGAGAAATGGACCCTGTGACTACGGACTCAATAATGGGCCAAACCAAAACATAGTCCAAACACCCACAAATGAGGTTGCATGTGGTATGAAGGCAGAACTTTCACCTAGTTGTCCAGTAGTACAGATGCAAGGCTAGGAAATTACCAAAATAAGGCTTGATCTTGAGGGTCTGAGTTGAAGCTCATTAGAAGTTGCAAACACTCAGCTCTTCTTTCTATAAGGCCAATAGTTTCTAACTGTTTGTTGTCCATTTAAAAGGAAGAAGTAATGCTGAAATATAAGGGTCAAGTCCTCTGTGATGCTGAGCACCTTTCAAGCCCACTGACTTTGCTGGGAATAAGGGTGCCAGCACCTTGCAGGGGGCACTCAGCACCTTGCAGAATCAGGCCCCTGCTCACAGTCAGAGATGTGCATTGCACCTAAAAATGAGGGACAAGCCCCAAAAGGGACGTAGCTGCTATTAAATTACAGTGACATCAATATGGATCAGTTTAAAGGAAGTTGGCAAGTTAGTAATGCTAGAAACAAGTTACTGTATGTGAAAACAAGGTAATATTGGACTAATAACTCATTGAATTGTAAATTGTGAACTATCATGACTGCAAAATTTGGCTCAGGCTATCTGCATCCATGAGGTTCTGCTAATTGGCCCGTGGGGCCATCACTTGTAATAAGCACTATTCCCTGCTCAATTTGTATGCTGCTTTCTCATCCTTCAACTCTTTCACCATGTTAGCTTCCTGCTTATGAATATACAGTATTCTTTTTATTACAGTCCTTCTTTGTTGACCACAACAGCCGTGCTACCACCTTCATCGATCCCAGGATCCCACTTCAAAATGGCCGTCTTCCTAATCATCTGACTCACAGGCAGCATCTCCAGCGACTTCGCAGCTACAGTGCCGGAGAGGTAACTACAGCTTTCAGACCCCTTTCTAAATATGATATATCTGCTAGGGCACATGACAGTTCTTATTTTTAGCTTTCAACAAGCAGATACAGCTTAAAAGCATTTGTAATTTCACCCCAAAAATCCCATTTGGCCCAAGAAAAATCTCAGCCCTGACTTACTGTTCTCCTCCCAGCTCCTCAATTTTAGTCTCCCTGAACCCTTAGTTCTCCTTTTCTCCTCATAAGCCTTCATGCTGTTAGCTCTGTATCTGCCACTGCTTTGACACGACTCTGCTGGCCCATTCACTCAGTGCGTTTGTCACTTCATGCCTTGATATTGAAGCTCCTTGCCCATGGCCTCCCATGTCACAGTCCAGTCTGTTCAGAATGCTACAACACACCTATATAGGCAACCAGTATACCCACCTGTACATCACCCTCAAGCTGAAAAGCTCAAGCCTCAAGGCTCTGAATCTGCTACGGGATCACTCACTGTGAGTTCAGAGCCCTTCATGGCCAATGCCATGCTCCCCAACCACTTCCGTGATCTCATCTCTTTCTGTATCTTCAGCTGCTCGCTCTGCTCTGCCAGTTATGGATTTTCATTCATTCCCCTATCCCCACCTTCCTTTCTCAGAGAACGATCCTGTGCTGCCCCTGTCCCAACTACTTTGTATAGCTCAGTCTGCTCACTTCCCTCTGGCACAGATTGGGCCTGATCCTTTGCTGGGATAAATTGGAATAGCTCCATCATCAGCAGAAGATATGGACAACCCTTCACCACTCCTAACCTATTGCCCTCAGATACTCAGACACCTTCTTACCGTAACATCCATTGCTGTAACTTGAGTGTGTTCTGAGATACATGTATGAACGTCTTCCTACAAAATGAAGTGTTTTGACTGTGCAAGAGGAAGATTGGGGGGAAAGAGAAGTACATTAAGGCAAAGAAAGCCTGAGATCACATGATGTTGCCCTAGTGTGAACAGCAGATCCATCTGGGATAGTGGAACAGAATGAGGACATGAGAGGAATAACAGCAATGTTTATCTGACACCAGTCTTTTGCACACTTAAAAGTGTCCCTTATCGCTGAAGGGTTTTAATAGATTGGTTTGTGACTTTTTATCTTTCAAAGGAATTGTAGTGGTTTCATATTTCTTTCTTTCTAGAGAATTTAGCTAAAGGCCTGCCAAAGCAAGTTGTAGGCATTTGACCCTCCTTAAAGCAAATCAACCGAATTGGTAAGACAATGGAAATAGATTTTGAGGGAAGGCCCAGGGTTTGAGGTTCTGGCCTGGGCTTTAATAAAATCACACCATCCATTACAATCATGGCCTGACAGTTTAGCAGCATGATACTTTTACTGTTCACTGTGACATTAGTATCTGATAAGATACTCTCCCTAGCATGTATAGTGAGGTATGTTGAGATGTGTTTCCATGCTGCTAGATTACAGCTGATAGGTTTTATGACACAGAAATCATTTTAAATTATCTTTTTTCTTTTGCATGGAGATAACATTCCCCCTGCACAGTGTGGAGGGGATGACAGGAGCATAAATCCCCCTCCAGGCCCAAACGATGGTGGAGACAGGTGCACCAGCATTTCTCTCCCACCTATCTGCAGAAATTTCTCTGCAGGAACTGCACCTGGGAGAGGCTTTGTAGGGTTGGAGGGGACAGGTTGGCAGTGGGTCACAACCAAGGGAACAGCTATTGTATTCA
This sequence comes from Emydura macquarii macquarii, assembly GCF_026122565.2. Taxonomy (NCBI): domain Eukaryota; kingdom Metazoa; phylum Chordata; order Testudines; family Chelidae; genus Emydura; species Emydura macquarii. Next base: position 7,703,752 of record NW_027131400.1, on the reverse strand, counting down.
TCATCATCTCCCAGAAAACAAGCAGATACATTCCTAGGAGAGTTAATATTGATTCCATATGAAGCTGTACCACAATGGCTAACAAACAGACTAGGAATTCAAAATGCCCTTTCCTCCTTAATCTGTGTAAAAAACTAATTCTGAAACACCTTCCCATTCCACGCCTCTCTTCCAGGGTACAAAGCACCCATGAATTTATGACCCTAAAATTATTCACTCATATTCCTGTTTTTTTTCTTTTGCAATGAAGTATTTTCCTAAATTAAAGACCCCTGTAAAGGCTTCTGATGTCCATTTTTAAGCTTCTTGATCTTCAGTAGCATTACGTAGTTTATCCTATAAAAATTGTAGTTTTTCAACAGTCACAATTTTGGAGGCAAGGGAATCCATCTTCCTCTTTTTACAGAGCAAAAATGTCAAGGCTAATCCCAGCTACCCTTTAAAAGACTTAATAGGCCAGCTACTCAGCTAGTGTAAATTGGTGTTGTTCCATTGAAGTCAACGGCTAAAGACCAGAGGACAATCCATGCCTAGAATCCTGCTACACCTCCAGAAATCAAAACAGATCAGTAGCAATGGTGAAGTGTCATCGTTCTCTCCAGTTGGCTTCCCTTCTGGAATGGCTGCTGCCATTGTATGGCGACAGGGCATACTAGATTTTATAAATTTACCCTAAAAACAACAGGTATAAATTTGAGCCAAAACCAGTGGCAATGGCCACCGGTGGTGGAGAAGCAGTAAGAGGGATAGCTGGATTTTATATGCTCACCACCATAAGCAGTGATGGACAGGGGGCAGAACTCAAGTGAGCAGCAGCTGCACATTTCTAGTGATGACTGCAATAAATCACAAAGTGAAAAGAAGACAGAAGAGAAGCTGCCACAGTGGATTTGGGCACTGATGGAGTTCTCAGATATCTGGTTGCAATCTACACGGGGAAAGCGCAGAGCTCTTAACTCAGTTCGGTATAAATCTGTCAAATTTTCCGGCACTAGGTGAGTCAGGATGCTAAAGCATTAGCATTGTCACTTTTTTAAAAACTGGAAAATAATCTGATAATCTGAATTAATTGATTCAATTAGAAAGTCAGGGCAGACAAGATTGTAATTAAACTATGAATTGGAGCTAGTAAAGATAATTAGACTATTTGGAATTTTCCTACTACCTAGTCATAGCTACCGATCAAATAGGACCACTTGTGAGAGTAAAATTGCTCATTTCTGTAAGTGTAATGTCAAGGCCCAAACATGGCAAAACCCAGCCAGTGATGGCTAATTGATAACAATGGGAAAAGAAGAGGAATACAATTTACAAAATTGGATGATTTATTCTGTAAAGTTGCATGTGTAACTGGCTAGTTCTGATACTTAATTTTATTCATCTTGTACTACTTGGCTTTTTTTTTTTTTTTTTTACAGTGCTTTTGTTTCCTTTTAATTCATTTTTTCCATTCCTCCCCCTCCACCAACACATCCCCTGCATCCCTTTCCGGTTTGGGAGAATAGGATCAGGTATATGGGCTGAAGCAAATGGCACAGCAGTAGAAAGCTAACAGAAAGAAGTGAGTTTTGAGAAGGGATATCAAGATGAGGACTGGATCACTAAGGATGTTACAGGCACAGGCTAGTGAGGAAAAAGACATGATGGTCAGGTGTGGGAGAGAGAAAGAAACAAAGGGACTAGGAAGAGGAATGAGCACAGCATGGGCACAAAAGAGGGGAATTGTCTTATAAAAGCATGAAAATAACTGAACTCTGCTAGGGCTTGAGGAACAGAACAATGAAGGCAGAAAAGGTGCATTGCAGCTCCTTGTGTTTTCAGAACAACTATAGGGTTAGATAAAGTTATTTATGTTGAGAGGTGGCTATTATTACAGCCAAACTTTTCATTACCCCATGCAGCTTTCCAAAATCATTGATCCAATACATGTTGTTTAAAACAGCAAAAATCCCCACAGGATTAGTTGTTGTTTAATGTAATTACACCCTGGATGACTTCCTGGAGAGTTAAGTAATAAACTTGTCTTTAAAGACAATGGATTTTGCCAAAATTATCACACCAAAACGTTAAGCGCTTTGGGTCTGATTCTTTTCTCACTGACACTGGTGTAAACTGAGACTGACACCACTGAAATCAGTAGCACTATATCCAGCTAAATCTGGTGTTTGGGCAATGAGAAGCAGGCAATTTCTTAGGGAGGAAAAAATGTACAGTGTGCTGTAGCAGCAGTTTTGTGTTTGCAATTACAGCACATTTAATTAGTGCCGGGTTTTTTCTTATTTACCATATGTAATGATTACTGCCTCATTACCTATATACATTTTTGTGTTTTATACATTACAAAGGTGACTTGTCAGTCCCATTTAGCAGCTATGTTTCCATTTGTAGCCGCTTGGAAGACCTGGTATTTGGCAGTAATACTGAAATGTGATTGGCCTTGTCCAGAGCTTGGATTCAAAGCTAAGCATCTAAAATACTGGAATAAGGGCCATTTCTTTCTGAAATTATTGCCAAGCACTACAATTTGTTGAATCAGAAACAATAAGCAACTATCAGCTCAGCATTTGGGGAACTGGTGTTTTCATGCGTCTTTGGCCTGATTCCAATCTCTCTCTCACACTGATTTGTTACTAGGATAGCTCCATTGGCTTCAGTATAAAGTTACTTTGGATTAATACACATGTTAAGTGAGAGAAGATTCAGTCTCCCCACTACTTTCTCTCTTTTATTATTGTTATTTGTGGCAGAGGTTTACAGGAAAGTTAAGCTCTATCTATTCTATAAAAATTAGATATTTGTCAGCAAATATTGACAATATTTGTCAGCAATCTGTCGATACTTATATTACCCTCACTATCTGAGCACTTTCACGAACATTAATGTATTTATCGTCACCACATCCCCGTGATGTAGAGAAGTACTATTATTCTTATTTTACAGATGGGAAACTGAGATGCAGAGAGACTGAGGGCTTGACTACACGGGAACATTCAAAAATTAATCCAAATTAAATAATAATGTGCATTTAAAGTGGATTAATTAAATTGCATTAAACCCCATATATGGGTATTTTATTCAGAATTAAAGTAGCCTTAATTTGGTTTACTTTAAATTGGAAGTGAATTCAAATAAACCAAATTAAGGCCACTTTAATTCTGAATGAGGGTGTTCATACAGGGATTTAGTACAGTTTAAATTCACATCTTTAGTGAATTTGAATTAATTTTCCTGAGTGTCCTTGTGTAGATTTACAAAGGTATTTCTGCTCCTAAAAATGCAGATTATCAGTGCCTGATGGGATTTACAGAAGAAACTAAGCAGGTTAGGCACCTCAATTCCATTGAAGTCAGTGGAAGTTGAGTGCCTAGCATATTTAGATGTTTTCTTTTAAATTCCACTAGGCATCTATCTGCATCTTTAGGAACCTAAATACCTTTGTAAATTTGGCCCTAAGTGACTTGTCCAAGGTCACACAGAAAGTCTGCGGCAGAGCAGGGAATGGCTCCTCCTCCCTTTGCACCTTTCAAACTAGTGTTGGAAACAGTTTAGTTGGCAGTAGGAACGAGACAAAACCATTTTCAACATCACTGCAGAAAATAAGATTGAAATTTTGTGGAATGTGATCTGTCATGCTTTTGATGGCAGTATTTATCTTGTCTATGCTGGCAGCTTTTTTCTACAGTTGGGAAAAATCCAGGGCAAAGCATAGCTGACAATCACTGTCAACGGTGGGTCATTTTCTTGATGTAGACAAGACCCAAACACGGACAGTGTTGGACACTTACTGCTTCTGTTTATCCACACTTTGGGGTCTGTTCTCTTTTCGGTGCATACACATGCCTTTGATATATATTCATGCAAGTTTTACATATTTACTTCTGGGAGAATACTACCCCTTTCTGTTCTGATATATCTTTTCCTCATGTTATTCCAACAATAATTTCCACTCTGGTATGCCAAATGAACATTTTAGGGTCAAATTAAAAGAAGTGTTCTTTAATTTTTTTTCTCAAAAATTGCATGCCTGTTTTTACGTGTATGTGACATTTGCATGTGGAAATGTAATAATAGAAAGCAAAGGCCTGCTCTACACTTGAAAAATTTTAATTGTGTAGCAAGGTTGGTTGGGGTGTGATTTTTTACTAATACAGTTATGCATGTAAAAGATGCAGTTATACTGGTATAAGGCACTTTCTGCCATTATAGTTTATTTTGCTTTGTTGAACTGGAATAAGTTATACACCACTATGAGCACTTTTATACCAGTATGACTGCATCAACACTGGATGGGGGGAGAGGGAGGATTGCTGCTCTAGCTATGTTGGCATAGCTAAAGAGGCAAAATTGTATAGTGTAGACAAGGACTACTGGGGTTGAATAACCATGTGCATTGATTTGCAAACCCAGAATTACATGCCTCTTAGAAGCTGAACATCAGAGTGCAAAGCCATTCTTTTCTTCATGCAAACTTGTGCCTAAGTTATTTGAATGATATTAATATTCATGTTGTTGATTCCAAGTGTAATTTCTCTAAACTGAGACCATGCAGCACACATCACAGCTTTAGAATATGATGTTAAAAATTGTGACCAATAACAATAAAAAAAAAAAAAAAAAAAACCCAAACATTGTTCCCTAAACTGGGTTAGTCAACCTCATGACTCTGGATTAAAATCATAGAAGTTAAAAAGATATCATAAAAGTTTTTATTGACTAATGTGAAGATTCCTTCTGCTAACAATCTATTTACAACATTTCTTTCTTTCCTTCTTTCATGCTAGGCATCGGAAGTTTCCCGGAATAGAGGCATTTCTCTGTTGACCAGACCAGGCAACAGCCTAGTAACAGCCATTCGAAACCAGCACCATCATGAGTCATTACCTCTGGGTAAGTAGGGCCTTCTTTTTTTCTTTCTAGTGGGGCTCCTCAGGAACTGTTTTAGGACTATTCAAAAACCATATCCCTTATCTAGCTCTCTACCAACTCTGCTTTAATGAGGAACCCAGGGATAGTATATCAGTGGTGATCACACTGTATTACTGTATGCTTTACTGTATATGCTATATTATCATTGTTTAACAAGTAATTTTCAGTAGCTCATTTGTCATCATCTCCAAAAATTGTCACTTGTTGCTAGAGTAAAGAAAAGCTTCCATGGCCTTTATGTATTCCAGCTTACAATGACAAGATTGTTGCATTTCTACGCCAACCAAACATTTTTGAGATGCTGCAGGAGCGACAGCCAAGTTTGGCCAGGAACCATGCACTCAGGTATTGCACTCTTTAATCCTGTCCCCTCTGCCAAAACTAGCTTTGTAGCCAGCAGATGGGGTGTTCTATGGGGCCTGGAAAGAAATAAATCCTCCCCCTCCTGGCCACAGGGTGGTCGTTATATCACTCCCTGGCCATTGCTGCACCATGAAGTAGTAATTCATGATGCTGATGCTTCGGCACCCGATGCTTTGTAAGGGTGGTGGCTGTGGATCTGTATAGCAGTGGATCCACTGACCTCACTCCTGCTTCTCCTCTGGTCTTGCCTGTCTCTACCGTTCAAACTTAGCTACAGGGATATCCAAGGAGCTACCTTGGAGAGTGAATTCTTTGCATGGGCTCCTCAAATTCAATTCTAACCAACAGCAGAGGAGAAGTGGTGGGGAGGGGCGGGGGGGGGGGGGAAAGCAGGACTGGCCCCATAACCATTCACATTAATATATAGCAATGATAACAAATGGGAAAGTCAATGGAACCTAGGCTCCAAAGCCACTTAGGTGTTTTGAAAATTTCAACTTTTATGTACACAGTGTAAACGTGTAGACTCAGGTCCTTCGCTATCGGTGAGGAGTGCACAGTACAGCTTAGCCTTGAACCTGCTCTTACTATGATGGTCCCCATCACTAACTGCCAACGTATCAGACAGCAGCTGCTAGTGGCTCCCAAGAGCCCAAAACAGCACCCAGGGATCAGTGGGACACAGGGAAGCCCAGCCACTCTCCTCTTTGCATGAATCACATCTCCAAAGTCAGGGCAGTACAGTATGGGATCCTCTAAGGGTGTGCCTACACTGCAATTAAAAACCCACAGCTGGCGCATGCCAGGTGACTCAGGCTTGTGGGGCTCAGACTATGGGGTTGTTTAATTGCAGTGTAGACTTCTGGGCTTAGGCTGCAGCCTGAGCTCTGGGATCCTCCCACTTCACAGGGTCCTAGAGCCTGCAGGAGTTCCCAGCCAGTTACTCTGGTTGTAGAACCATAATCCACCAACTGTGCAGTGCCCAGGAAGATCTGGGTCATATACTATCTCTGATACATTCATCATCCAAGAATGAACTTAAGTGAGCTAGATAATGGGCGACACCAAGAATGCTGAGGTGTTTAATGCCTCCTTTGCTTCAGTCTTCACTAAAAGAGTTAATTTTGACCAGATACTCAACACAATTAATATTAACTAAGGAGAAGGAACCAAGCCACAATAGGGAAGGAACAGGTAAAAGAATATTTAGATAAGTTAGAGGTATTCAAGCCAACAGGGCCTGATGAAGTTCACTTTAGGGTACTTAGGGTAATAACTGAAATAATCTTGGAACCATTAGCAATTATCTTTGTGAACTCATGGAGAACGGGGTGACTCCTGGGTGTGGACACTAAGAGGGGAAGCACAGTTATGCGTTGAAAAACAATTGTATGGTGTGACATTGGCCTCTAGGGAAGCCATGCTGAGAATCTTAAACAGGGCAAAACTGCAAAGAATGGGGCAGGCAGACTTCCAATACTGGTGGTTTTTCCTCCATAAGATATACCAAGCCAGCAACAACCAGCTTCCGATCACCAAATCTGGTTATTCAGAAGATAAAAATACAGTTCCCTTAAAGTCACCCAGATCTCTTGCCTCTATCGAGATAGCCAAGTCAAATATGATGGGGATTACTGAAGATCTTTATCCATCATATGTAAAAAAAAAAAAAAAAAAAAAAAAGTTCTACCAATCCCAAAGGACTAGACACATTACCAAATAAGACAATGAATAGATCAGATCTTATCGAAATACAGGCTTAAAGCCAATGCTTATTAACTAAACTAATATTTGTGAAAAAAAAGAAAGAATATTTGTTAAAAGATCATATACATACAGATAAATCGGTTTCAATTCAAAGTAGAGATGATAACTGAGTTGCAAAGTTCTTAATTTGCAAAAGTCTCTAGAAATTACCCAAACGGTTTGGGGGTCATCAGTCCTATTCTTTGCAGTTTTGCCCTGTTTAAACTATCTCAGCGTGGCTCCCCTAGAGGCCAATGTCACACATGGATTCTTTTTCATGTTATTTTCATCATTTGTGACACTACTTGTGCTTCTCTAAAGAAGCAGAAGAATATTATCTCTACCCTCTAATTCCCTTCTTTTCCTTGTTCTCTTTTTATAGTTCACCTGTCGGCCTTCTTGTTTCATGTTCTACATTTCAGATATACTTTCTCTAAAAGAAGAGTTAAATCCTTGTTAACAGGATTTAAAACATAAAAAGGTGCCCTAGTTACAGTGGTTACCACTGAAGAGTCAACATTTGTCAACAGAGTCTATATAGTTATACTTATTTTCCACAGGTGTCCAAATAGAGGGAAGAATTGTGTTATCTGTGGGAATACACTGACTACACGATGGCCACTATATTTATGCCTCAATGGCAAAAACTCTATAGATCTGATATTTCCGCCTACAATTACCATCTTACTCTTGAGAGGTCTTGGATGAAATCCTGGCTCCATTGAAGTCAATGGCAAAATTCCCATTGATTTCAATGGCACCAGAATTTCACCTCTTGACTCTAGTAGTAGTGCCATGGATGAAGTAGCCCTATATTTTATAGAAAGATAGGACCATTATTTACTAAATTATACTCCCTCTGTCACTTTTTTTCCTCTGAGGTCTTAATGTATTTAAAATTCTTTCCAGAGTAATTAAACCATTTGATGCCATCATGGCATTTCACCCATTCCTTTCATCTTATATACAAGCGGTGAAATGAAAAAGAAAAAAAAACCCAGAATGATAAAAGCAAGTAAAATTTTAAATAAATGGTAATTGTAAGGATTAAATTAATCTTATGGGGCTAGATCCTCATTTGGTGTAAATCAGCTTCACTCCATTGTCTTTTATGGGGTGATGCCAATTTGTACCACTTGAGGATCAGGCCCAGGGATTCAATAAATGCCATGCTGTAATCAGCACAACCGAACAGAGAACATCCAAGTTTCCCAGTGAGATTTCTCTCTGAGAGTTTTGTTGACTGATCATTTACCACAAAGACAAAGAGTTCTTTGGGTGTAAAGGATTAGAGCTGCCTCCAGGAGGAATGAAATGCTAATAGACTCAGAGAGAGAATGAAAAATGCCTCCAGTACTTAAGATATACATTTTTGTAATTGAAATTTTTTATCATCGCCATCAAATTACTCCAGACTTTTTTCACTTCTGTAATTTGAGTTCTTATCCTTTAGAGAACAGAAAATCCTTTTCTCTCTTTTTCAGCACAGAACAAAATTGACTAATGATGGAGACTAGACAGCTTTGTGGATATGTAATGAGATTTGTAAAAGGATATTGAGCCCTTCACCTCTAGGTTACTGCTTTGTTTCCACCTTAGGTCAGTAGTGATCCAAAGCTACTGTCCCAATGGCTGTTCATCAACCTTTGTGGAATGGGTTTGGTGGTCTTAGACCAGTTCCCAGCAGACAAGCGTCTATCTCATACAGGGCTCGATCCTGCAAGGCACCTAGCATTCTGGCCCCAGTCCAGCAAAGCATTCAAGTACATGTTTAGCTGTAGGAACAAGTAGTCCCAATATTTGCCCCGTTAATATTGGAATGAATGATGTCTCACTGAACCAATCACATACTTAAAAATTGCTTGATCAGGGACAGAGTGCTCAGCACGTTGCAGCACTGAGCCCCGAACAACCACCCTTACTGGCACTAATTTACATCCAAGTTTGTATTCCCAGCAGAGAGCCCGGTGATTAAATGGCCATGAAGAATGATTTATTCTTTTTCTCCTAAAAGTAGTCCCTCTACATTTGCATTGAGGCACATTGTTAGGTGATGACTGCAATACTGCTCCCTATGTGCCATGATCATTGAGTGTGATGCTGATCTTACAGACAGTAGTTTTATACTGAGTAACTGCCATAGAATTATTTTTTATTTATAACGGTGTCAGTAAAATCAGAGTCAGGCTTATTCTGTTTCTAGAGAGGACTTCAGTCCCCAGGACAGTCAATTGAGCAACTTTAATGAACAAAAACAACGAGAGTTCTGTGGCACTTTAAAGACTAACAAATTTAATTTTTGTAGGCATAAGCTTTCGTGAGACTCAGCTCACTTCGTCAGATGCAGAGGTAGAATGATACAGTAAATAGGAAACATAGATATACAAGTGCATAGAGAGCAATGGGGGAGGTGAATGGAAGCTGGGTACTTGAGGGCTAATGACAGTCATTGAGTAGGAGGTGAGAATGGGTGAGCAAAGCAATTTACCTCTTGTAATGAGAGAGCCTTTCCAAATCTCTGTTTAAGCCCAGTTTGAATGTGTCAAGTTTGCAGATCATTTCTAACTCAGCAGTTTCTCTTTGAAGTCTGTTTTTGAAGTTTTTTTGGAGAAGTACGGCGACTTTCAGGTCAGTGACAGTGTGCCATGGGAGAAGTGTTCTCCCACTGGTTTATGGATGTTATTATTTTTTATGTCTGATTTGTGTCCATTTATCCTTTTGCGTAGTGATAGTCCAGTTTGGCCAATGTACATGGCAGAGGGGCATTGCTGGCCCATGATGGCATATATAACATTAGTGGATGTACAGGTGAATGAGCCCCTTATGGTATGATTGATGTGGTTAGGACCAGTGATGTTGTCACTAGAGTCAATGTGTGGGCAGAGTTGACAACGGGGTTTGTTGCAGGGATAGGTTCCTGGGTTGGACTTTTTGTAGGGTGTATGGTTGCTGGTGAGTATTTGTTTCAGGTTGGGGGGCTGTCTGTAAGCTAGGATGGGTCTGTCGCCCACTGCCTGAGTGAGAGACGGATCATTTGCTAGGATAGGTTGTAGATCTTTTAATGATGTTTTGGAGAGATTTTAGTGGGGGACTGTAGGTGATGACCAGTGGGGTTCTGTTGTTTTCTTTGTTGGGTCTGTCCTGTAGTAGGTGACTTCTGGGTACCCATCTGGCTCTGTCAGTTTGTTTCTTTACTTCTCAAGGCGGGTATTGTAGTTTTAGGAATGTTTCATAGAGATCCTGTAGGTGTTTGTCTCTGTCTGAAGGATCGGAGCAAATGCGGTTGTATCTTAAGGCTTGGCAATGGATCGTGCATATCCCCAATTTGGATGAGATTTAAACATTTGACCAACATCTTCACTCATGAATGTGTTGAGAGACATGCAGTGGCTTTTAACTTTTTTTGTGGAAAGATGGAAATATGACAAATATGATTGATTTCAGTAATGTGTTCAGGGTGAAAGCTGGAGGCATGAAGATACGTATTGCGGACAGTTGGTTTTCGGTATAGGGTGGTATTAATGTGTCACATTAATGTGTCACCCTGGACACATTACACGATCCATTGTCTACAGCCAAGCCAAGTCTACCTCTGCATCTGACAAAGTGAGCTGAGTCTCACGAAAGCTTATGCCTACAAAAATTAAATTTGTTAGTCTTTAAAGTGCCACAGAACTCTCGTTGTTTTTGCTGTATACAGACTAACACGGCTACTCCTCTGGAACTGTTTTAATGAACAATAAATTCAGATGTAGAAATTATTTTAATTTTAAAATAAAATAATTGTCCTGCAAGTTTTATCCCAGAAATTTGAAGGTCTGAATAAGACCAACCTGGAAGTGAAACATGTAAAGGAAATGGTGTTACATGCAGTTCTGTTAAGGAAAGGTTGTATATTTGTGATAGCCTCTACAGCTTACATCAGTCAGTGTTGTCAACTGTAGCATTACACATAAGCTGTAAGGATAGGAAATCATCGTGCTCTCTAAAATGTGACTCCTGCTTTGGGGTCAAAATGCTGGTATGATTTAAAGAATATTGTTGTTTTATAGGGTTTGTTTTTCAGATTTGAAAATGTGTTGGGCAATAGGGTTATTTGTTTGCTATCTTTGTAAGAAGAACGAAAAGGAACTAGAGAAGCAGCAAGGAAAAAATAATCCATCCCGAGTTTATGATTTGACAATGAGGTGATTTCTTCTCCCCCTCCTGTCATTAATTTTCCAGGGAGAAGATCCATTACATTCGGACAGAGGGAACACATGGGCTTGAGAAGCTGTCCTGTGATGCAGATTTAGTAATTCTACTGAGGTAATCAATTTGAGCAAAACCTCTTTGTCACTCACAGTATGCAAGAAGCTGGCTGGCTATCTCTACCCTATGTTTTTTACATATTTTAGGTGATCAACAGAATTTGTTAAATCTAGGCTGATCTCTGCCAGAGCCCTATTGGGATTACACAGGGATTCATTTTTACTAATAGCCAGCTGCTTGTCATAATAATTCAACTACAATATATGTATTAAATCATACTTTCCAGAAACTAGTCCCCACTGGTGCAATGAACTTTACCCTCCAATTGCACTGAATGGTAAGGTTTTGGTTTTAAGGATGAGATTAAAAATTATGTTTTAAATTTTTCTGTAGCATTTTCAGAGGCAGAAAAGTGGTTCAGACCTTCCTGACTAACAATCAGATGCACTTTATAGAAGTGTCAGTTATGCCACTGGTAGTGCTATCTTATAAGCTAAATCACATTAAGGAAGAGCTGAACGACAGCAGAGTGAATAGCTTATTATTATTAAATTATTAAACCTTGTTCTTTATGTAATTTAGACAAAGCCTTTGTAATGTAGGCAGTGTCTTAGCATCTGTTGGAACTCCAATAAAACTAGGGCTTTAGAGCCCAGGATAATTTGATTTATTTGCCTCATCACAATAAAGGATTAAACTTCTCTGTTGCCCTGTGTTTATGCTAAAACACATGCCATCCAAGTTGATTTTGATTGGCGTTATACAGCCCACTCTATCTAATGCAAGAGGTGTACGGCTTGCTCCCACTACCTATATCTTGATGCAGATGGTCAGAGAGCCATGCAGTGGCTTTGGCAAAATATATGACCAATACAAATCATAGTCAAAAGGGAAACAATTTGTGTATCAGTGTGTATCCCCTGTTCTTGCTTTTGACCAGTGGATGTTGCTTCTTTATCATTGCCTCAAACTTTGGCTCATCCATCCAAGATGGCACAGTGTTGGCATGAAAATGCCTAATGGAACTCACTTTGGTATTCTAAAATGAAGATTTTGCTTCCTGAGGCCATGCCTGATTGGGAAGATCACTGTTTTATGCATCTGTAGGTACTGATCATTGCTTTGTAAGTGATGATCAAATGAAGGGCTGCCTAAACAGATCCTTATAACAGAATCCCACTGTACCACATTCTTGTGCTTCTTCCTGTGTAATGAACATAAACAGGGGCTCTCTCTATCATTTTTCCTTTCAGCCTCTTTGAAGAGGATATTATGTCCTACATACCCCTGCAGGCTGCCTTCCATCCTGGCTATAGCTTCTCTCCTCGCTGTTCGCCCTGCTCCTCACCTCAGAACTCTCCAGGTACATGGAGGGAAAGCAACACAAGCTCTTGTGTTCGTTGTGTTTCTCCATCTGATAATCACAGAGGGGCAGGTCTCAGCTGGTGTAAATTGTTGTAGTTCATTGACCTGAAAAGAGCTGTGACAGTTGACACCAGTTGAGAATTGGCTCCAGACAATATTTCTGCTGGAGTGTTTGGTTAATACACAGAATGCTGTCACTTTCATTTGTTTCATGGGACGCTGATGCTAGCAGCATGGTGGGGATCAGAGATTGTCCCAGGAGAAGAAAATATTGTCACAGCTTCCAAACGGTTAGGGAAGATTGACCTGGAAATGGGATTGTGTGTTCTGAGTCTAATTTATTGACATGTTAAGTACATTCATGAATATGGATATTAGATGGCAAAACCAGCGTGCAAATCTCATATGTATGACAATGCATTCCGAACTCCGGTAAACAGCTTTAGGCCAGACTTAATATCCAGTCGGACTGTGTTTCCAAAACTGCTCCTTCTCCCAAGATTCATAGATTTTAAGACTAGGAGGGACCATTAGATCATCTAGTCTGACCTCCTGTATGTCACGGGCCAGAGAATTTCACCCAGTTAGCCTGTATTGAGCCCAAAAACTTGTATTTGACTAAAGCATGTTTTCCAGAAAGGTATCCATTCATAGAAGGTTGTTTCCAAGTGCTTTGTGCCTCTGAAATATTGTCTGTGCTAAGGAAATTGAGCAGCAGATGTCTCTCTTTAACTAAAACACCCAACCCCAACTCAGAAGGAGGCTGAATTTGATCTGCACCATCCAACTGTGTTTGGTGATCATTTTGAGTGACATCCCAGGAATATGATCTTAAGAAATCAATGTAAGCTATTTTCAAAGCCACCTGAGTTATCTAGACACCCAGTTCCTATTAAACTTAATGGGAATCGGGTGGCTAAATCCCCTGAAGACTTTGGAAATATCAGTCTTAATATTTTTGTGAAGAACACTGAAGCCTTGTGTACACAGGAGATATCTTTGAAAAATGTCTTATTGTTACCACTGAATTTGCTGATTTCAAGCAGGGGTTAACTGCACCAATGCAATTTGTGGCTTTGATTGTCTACAGCAGGGATTTGTACTGACTATTGATGTAGTAGGGGCAGATCCCCAATTTGGATGAGATTTAAACATTTGACCAACATCTTCACTCATCAATGTGTTGAGAGACATGCAGTGGCTTTTAACTTTTTTTGTGGAAAGATGGTAATATGACAAATATGATTGATTTCAGTGAATGCATTATTTGTTCATCTGTACTACTGGTTGGGGCAACCCCTAATAACCAGTAATTACTTCTATTGTGTTGTGTAAAAAATATTCGACAGAATGATAGAAGCTTAACCAGGGATTCTCCTTCCATGCTGCATAAATGTGCCTTTCTGTTTTATCATCTGAGTCAAATAGTGATGTCCTTCCCTTGTTGCAAATGAGTCTTCGCAGATACTTTGTGCTTCCACTAAATGTAACATTTTTTACTTCTTGTGGAGGCTTGTCTGCCAAATTCCTTGTAAAAGGACTTGTTTTCATTGTCTCCTTTAAAGAGATAGGGGAATGGGATTTCATGGATCCCATTCCCTAATACTGATTGCTCTGGTGCTCATTTACACAACAGAACTAATTGACTGCTTTCAGAATCCACACTTCAAAACCAAACAGGTCCTGAATTGCTGAAAATCTACTGTTAATGTGAAAATGTAGGACTTTTTACTGACAGAAATCCTCTCCTATGTCACAAAGGTTTAATGTGTTTATAGGTGAATGTCTTTAATATACAGAAGATTAACCCAGGAAACCCAATTCCCAGCCAGGCCTGGGGCCCCTAGACTCTAAATAGAAGTACTGCTTTGGATCCAAAGGTTTAATCCTGCCAGGTAATGAGATCTCCTGTAAAATGGTGAGGAGAGAGATTTTCAAGAGTACAAATGAGAGATAGACACCTAACTCCCATTGACTTTCCATTCAGACTAATGGGCGTTGAAGGCTCAGGAAGAACAAAGGAACCATAACCATCATCCTGGTAAGATGATGCAGCTGTGCAGAAGTGTTGGGAACCACTGAATTATAGTAACTGATTTCTGTATTAATGTCAAGTAAAACATGAAAATAATGAGCACTCAGGAATTCTATATGTGCCAATAAAAGTTCATATAATATTTTCTAGCAAGTTGTGGCTGAAAACACCAGCTGTATAAATAAGAACCTCTTTTAAAGATTTTTAAACTCTAGGACTTTGCTCTTTTCCCTTCTAGGATTACAGCGAGCTAGTGCAAGAGCGCCCTCTCCTTATAGGAGAGACTTTGAAGCCAAGCTACGCAACTTCTATAGAAAACTTGAAGCCAAAGGATATGGGCAAGGTCCGGGTAAAATTAAGTGAGTATTACATCAAGTGATTAAAATAAGCAGCTTAGTCTTGTAGCCATGAATCAGGAGATTAATCTGATATATGAGAAGATACATCATTATCATAGGTCAGAAATGAAACATTAGATGATGTATCTATGCATTTTATCCAGGAGAAGTGTGTGTGTACAAACACATGCACACATATATATTTATGTAAATAAGAAAGTAGGCCAACAAGAGGGTTACATCTGGGGGGAGCTTTATCTCTCATGGATCCATTTGCTTCTACACTCCTCCTATACCTGTTTTAAGAAGATGTTGATATTTCTAACTATATCATGTGTAGAGAAATAACGTTAGACAAATGTTAATGATATTGGGCCAGATTCTGCTCTCAGTTACACTGTTATAATTCTGAAGTCATTTAACATGATGCAAATACTTTGGGTTTACTCTGAGTTGATATGTCACTGTAATTTAGGATGAAAATTTAGCCCTGATTGTTGTAGACATTGTCAGCTTGAATACTGACAACTCTCATTGATTTGAACTGGCAGTGCAGGTGCTCAGCACTTCTGAATATCAGGCCCTATCAATTGCTTTCTATTCCCCATTGCACCTAACTAGTAGTTAGACTAGCTCCTTTTTCACTTTGTTAATATATTTTTGGGATCTGACCCTGTAATTCTCTGTCACTCAGTTGTGGAGTTCGCATTCGAAACAGCCTGGTAGCTGGCTTGCCTCTCTGCACCATTTTCCATGGATAGTTATTGTAATTGGCTAATGCACTGCATGCTTCGAAGGTATTTCCTGGGCATCTGGTTGAATTCATGCATCAGGCTGGCTTCATACCAAACCACATCTGTTGTGGAAAAAATATGTGAAAACCAGGCAATTGATTCTAGGCAAATGTTATCAAACTATTCTTGCACTGTCTGAGGAGCTCCAGCCATTGGTTATTCCCCTCAGAGTCCTGCCAAGGCAGAAATGAAGAACAGTACAAAAGGACCAAGTGTCATTACATTTACAAAAAATATACATATACAAAAAAACATATACAAAAAAAAAAAACATATACAAAAAATAAGAACTTCTTAGAGGAATTTTTTACAATGGGCCAAGCTTGTAAGTAATCTTTGAAACACTGGGCCATTCATTAAAGAGGTTTTGGAGAGTTGACGGGTCCATTTAGTGTACTGGATACAGATAAGGACTGATCTCCTCTTGCTTACACTAGGGTATCATAAGGAATAATGCCATGAAATCCACTAGCATAAAACCAGTGTGAGATCAAAATCAACCCCAAGAATGCTATGACACTATGAAGATAGAAAGGCCATAGGCCCGTCTGCAGCACTAATTTCTATACAGGAGATGCTACGAGAGCTTAGAGATACAGCAAGATTTTGAACCTAATTACCACTTAGAGGGGAAAACTACCTTTCAGTCAGAGAGTAAATCTTAACTAAACACATAAACAAGAACCAATAAAAGGCCAAAGTCAGCCTTTGCACAAACAGGCATAACTCCATTGACTTCAATAAAATTGCACCCTCTTATTCCAGTGCTTAGTTTGGCCCTTTAATAGCTACTGTTTATCTTCATGTATATTTAATAATAGTATGTCTCACTCCCCTCCTCAGGAGTTTCACACAATGCTGGTTAACAAGATATTTATTACTATGTGACTTTGCAGGTTAATTATACGGCGTGATCACTTGTTGGAAGGCACCTTCAATCAGGTGATGGCTTATTCACGCAAAGAGCTCCAGCGGAACAAACTCTATGTCACGTTTGTTGGAGAAGAAGGGTAGGGATCTATTAAATATTGTGAATTGCAAGAGCACCATTACATTGCAAAGCAAATATGATATTGGGAAAAGGCTGAATCTCTCTTGTTGTGCATTAGGTTTTAGTTGTTACCTCTGGGTAGGTGAACTGGTCCATATAAAATTAAAAACAACCCAAAGCTTTGTACTTCTTAGTACTTCTACATGCTGAGCACTTCTATAATTCCTTCCACCTGAGTTCTTCTGAAACGTTAACTGATTAAGACTCATCATCCTGGTGCCATGGGTATTATCCTCATTGGACAGCAGGGGAACGGAGACACTGGCCCAAGATCACATACAAGTCAGTATCGGGGCTGACTCTCCTTGTTCTTAATCCCCCTCTTTAACCAATAGTTTTCATTACCTCTTTAAAATGAACCTTTGTTGTGGTTCAAAAAATGTTTTCCTTACTCACCCTAGCTGAAGTGAGGAGTATAAATACTATAAGAAGAGCCATTGTTACTGTCAGCCAGAAGCAGAAAGAACTGGAAATCTCTCTAGGCGTCCTGTTCTTGTGAGACTTCCTGGCTGATCTTGCAAACCCAAGAGATTCTGGTAGTTCAGATGAGATTACAGTAAACAGCTGAACTTTTGTTCTCTTATCCAAAACCAGTCCTTGCAAACCTCACCCATTGACACTCCTCACATCAACAGTTATGTTCTAAATGAGGTTTAATCCGCAAATTGTAATTAAAGAAAAAAACTTTGAATCTCTCCAGTGCTTCAAATAATAAAGGTTTGGAATCCTTTTTTAATTGTGTTGCATGTTCAACCTCTCAATAGAAACATAGGAAGGATTTAGGGACACAAGGGAGATACAGAGTATGTCTAGACTGACGACGGCAAATTCGCTGCCATCAGATCGATCTAGCTGGATCAATCGAGCAGAAGTGAAGACCCGCTCTATCGATCCAGATGTCGATTTCATAAAACCACTTCCCCAAAAAGTGTAGCACTGTGTCAACAGGAACTCATTTCCCATCGGCACAGCACAGTGGAGACGGCGCGCTAAAGGGAAGTTACGAAGTCGACGGGAGTTACACGAGCTACTCTGCATAGCTTGCATAACTCCCGTCAACTGCCACCAAATTTCGCCAGCAGTATAGACCAGGCCACAGTTTCAACTGCAACGATGTTGGGGCATCTGGCAAAATGCACAGCAATCACTGCTGATTGAATTTGCTGAGGCAGCAGATCAAGTAAAGGGTTCTGTAGAGCTTAGTTCATCTGGAGACATGCTAGATAAAGTGTAAACAGAGTAAGTCACCAGTCAGAAATGCAGTTACTTTTAGTGCTGTTGATATTATGGACTTTATTAACCCCTTAATTTGTAAACATCTGAGTCAGTGTCATCTAAAAGTTAAAGAAGTTCTGTTACAGCACCTGCCACTGACTCTGCCACTACCTTACAGTGTGACCACGGCTAAATCTTTTACCTTTGCTTTGTCTCAATTTACCCATGTGGAGAATGGTTCTAACATGCTAACAATGGCCAATGTCATGAACTTTACTATGTACTTTCCCCTAATTTCTAATAACTTCTACTGTGTTTGGCATAGTATCCTCTGGAGAAAATGCAAATAATAAAAACCTAATTCATTTACATCTGAGGTCAAATTCACCCATGGTTTATGCTGTTTAATGCTTGCAAAGATGCCCTAATGTGGAAAGTCTCTATTAAGAAGGCAAGCAGACTGTAATGGTGCAAAGTACCTTCAATGAGCTATGTGCCAAGGAATGCAGCATACAAAGATGGAGCCAACACAACACAGAAATTGGGCAGCACTGGCTATGAAGGGAATGTGTTGAGTTAATATATCTCCTAGAAGCCTTCATTGCAGGGCTCCTGTGAGGGATTTCAGAGAAGCAGACAGGTGTAATTTATACCACCTGGCACCAGCCATAGCGAATAAAACCCCATATCTTTATATTAATTGAGCCAGGTTTTGAACTAGTGTAACCCAATTAATCTCAGTGGAGTTACATTTGAGATTAATTTGGTCCAATTTCTTTCACTTTGACTGCATACTTAAGAGTCAGAGCTGCTAGAAGTTAAAGGGCCATATCAAAATGTAGCATTGAAAGTGGGCAAGATTGCTTTGTGCCTCCTTCCAACCTGAATGAGTCAGACATACAGCCACTTGCAATTATGCAACTATAACTTCAGCCTTATTATATGTAGCAGTCTGGTCCAGCTGCAGAATTTTCCACCTCCTTTGAATTTGTTAAATGTAAAAAGCAATGCCTGTCTCAGAAACCATTTTGGCATTAAGTGATTTATGGCTACAAGTGGTTCTTTCTTATTACTGCATGGAGGTTTATATTAGACTAACTATAAAAGCTGCCTAACATTATCGCAGGACAGTCTGTTTTTAATAAATTCATCTTGGTTGAGATTAATACATTCATGAAGCATTTTTTTAAATAGTTGAGATAATTGAAAATGGTCTGATTTAAAAGTAGAGTTTAAAAAAAAAAAAGAACTGGAGAGTGGCCCTTTAAGAGAGAAATCATAAACCCAGACTGCAAGGCTCAGTTTAAATGTAAATGTCCCTGCCCAAGGTACCAAATAAACTTCAAACCACCAGAAAACTAAAAGAGAACTCGTCCAATAAGTGAAAAATTACCATTCTAGCTTAAAGTGGAGAGAGTGTGTCAGGACCTAGTCTTGTTAATCCTTGACTTGAGGGACCAGGCACTATAAGAAAGTACCCAAAGTTTGATACCTTGGGACTAGATTGTGCTTCAGGCTGTGTATTCATGCAGGGAGTAAGAACCATCTTGTATTCCCCTATGTGAGCTACCCAGACCATACATCCAGGTGTTTGGAATTAAGCAGGTGCTGCATATCTGCTTATGCCCCCCTGCAGAGCAAGGAAATGTGAGGAGCCTTGGCTCACTTGCTGCCCAACTGAGACCAGGGAAGTTGTGCAGTGGCAACTTATTACTGCATGGAACAAAGGGGATGTAAGAGAAACCTGTGATTCAGGGTTGTGTCTGTCATGCTACTCAGGGAATGAGTATGCGTCATGACTTGCGGAGGACTCTTCCTAAAATCAAAACATAGTCCTTGGAGAGGAGAGTCAGCATCAGCAAATGCGTTAGAAATACTTGCCTGCAAGTCGGATGTTAACCAGTGCAGACGCAAAGCATGAAATGCACATATCTGGGAATGAGACTCATTTTATCTGAATTTCCTTTCCAGCTTGGACTACAGTGGTCCCTCCCGAGAGTTCTTCTTCCTTCTATCTCAGGAGCTCTTCAATCCTTACTATGGCCTGTTTGAGTATTCAGCCAATGATACTTACACTGTACAGATCAGCCCCATGTCTGCGTTTGTGGAAAACCACCTTGAATGGTAAGGTCCTGCAGTACAAATGTTAAGCCTAATGAAATAGTCCCGTTGGATCCACATGATGAAGGGCATGCGTGTTACAAATGCTGTCAGGGCATATCAGGTTGCACGTAAATCCCATTGCTACCTTTGTTGGAGGGGGAGTGAGATTCTTTGGAAATGGAGCAGGAGAAGAAAGAGGGAATGTCTATGTGTAGATAAAATAATAGGGTCTGAAAGAGGAGGTGTTATCAGGCCTGTTACCAAAATGCACTGTCTCGTGATTGGAGGCTCTGATGCTAAGGCATTGTTTGTGCCCATCCCAGTGTGAGTGCACAAGATGCAGTAGGGTAAAAAGATTCAAGGAGCTTTCCTTTATCCTGCTACCCTTGCATCTTTGTGCAGAGGCCAGATACAATTGCTGTTCTTCAAGGCACTTGAATGCAAGAACTTCTCATGGGAATGGGGCCTGAGAGTGGCATGATTGTGGCTCTGCCCACCCAATGCCAGCTAGTCACCTGGCTTCCTGGCAGGGCAGTGAAGCCCCACATTGCTCCCTGTCAAAAAATAATATTTGTGCTGTCTCTCACTCCAGGCAGCACTGTGCCTGCCTATGACACACCTCCAGGAGCTCCTGCTGGGGTGGAGTATCGCCTTGCCGCTGCCTACTTCAGGCTGTCCCCTGACAGCACACGTTAGCCCTCAATATTACAGCACCAAAATAATTTTGTAGTCTCTGAAATAGCTCAGGTTTTGTTTGAAGGGATCAGCAAGAACGGGCTCTCCTCACCTCCAGTGCACGTGTTGAAAATCAGTTTGCTGTTTTCACATTAGTTTTTATTGGGCGTCTATAGATAGCAAACTGAGATGATCAGTATCCTATCTGCCTCTGCATCTCTCTGTCTTTTGGGATTGTTTTCCTTTGGATAATTTTAGATGTGGTCCATTGAACTGTGTGCTCCCAATTCCAAGCTTTATTTGTTTCCTTTGAACAGAAGCACTTGTTGGGATTTCATCATCTCAGAAAAACACTGACATCGGTTATTCCTTTTGATGTTTTTCTTCATCTAGGCAATCTCAGTAACTCACATCATGAGGGGTCTTTTTTGAGTAGAGTATAATTCATATCTCATTCAAGTTGTGAGTTCCATATATCCTTCTGTTCTTGTAAACACTTCCACCCTCCCATTAGCTTAAGGCGGGCAGCAGGAAGTCTGATGCCAGTAAATTGTTTCATTTGGGACCTGGTATATGGTTGCGGTGGATGGGTAATATAGATGCTTGGGATGTAGCAGTGGAGTCTGAAATAAATGTTTGGTACATCACCATACCCATGAAGTTGAGCATCCCTGGGATCAATGTTTTGTGATCTGTAATACATAGATCAGAATGCCTCCCCACCATCACTCTCAAATACTGATGAATTCAGGTATTTCAGTGCTTGCTTATTCCTCTGTGGTCCTGTGTAAAATGCAACAGTCCATTGCTGGCCTAGTTTCTAATGGCAGCAATGTTGAGTCCTCCACCTGCTTTTCAAGCACTGCTGATGAGCTCCAGATTTTAGTGGCTGAAGCTATGAAACTGATGCATTTTGTTGTCTATTTACTGCGCCTTTTCAATTTCTAAAAATTCTTCCTGTGAACAGTTTAGCAGCCATTTTGTCCTTGTGGGTGGTACAATACAGCCTGCTGGAGAGGAGACACACGCTGTGCTCCCTCCTATTTTTCTTCTCTCTCGTTTCGTTGCTCTCTTAATATGAAATGAAGTTAATTTAGACTGAAGGTGCTTGGTTGCTCTTTGTGGGTAGAAAATGTATAATACAGAGGAAGACCTGTCCAGCCATCACTGGCCAAAAGGATGAGTCAATCACTGCAAAAGGAGGGCCTTGTGAGTAGAGAAAGGAATGTAAACCAAAAATATGGGAGGTTTGCAGGAGACAAGGGAAAAATAAACAATAAGGTTGCTGTTCAGTGACAGCACTTGAACCTTTGTGGACAGAATTAACTGAGGCCAAAATTTCATAATCTGTCTGATCAGTTTCACAGCTTCCTTTTAGTATCCAGATACATTTTCTCTTGCTATACATACTGATTAATAGATAGCTATTAATATAAAGACAATATCCAGAGCCATATTTTACCTCAGATATACACAGTTGACTATACAGGTAGTCTGTGCATTCATCTGAGGCAGAATTTGGATCCAGCATTTTGAAGTCCAAAGAATGGAATTAATCCATTAAGGGCTTATGGACTAATGTATCTGGGAGTAGTTTACAAACTTGTCTGTGGTTGTTTGTGTGTGAGGAGTGGGACTTTTTTTTAAAGCTCTCAGCATTGTCCTAAAGTGGAAGACAATGGTAACACTCCTGTTACTAAAATGTATCTATCTTAGAGTTTCCTCTGGGCCCCCCTTACCATAGTATCTTAGCTCTGAGGACAATAATATTCCTCTAGCTCCCGAATTTGTTGTGAAATACCTAACTCACTGATATATGTAAAGTGCTTTGAGATCCTCAGATTGAAGTCACTGGATAAATGTGAAGTATTAATCTGAGTGTCTTTTTAAACCTTAAAGTTTGAGGTCAGTCACAAAAATTACACAGTCACAGATTGTTTCAGGGTTGGGGTTTCCTTGAGCCTGGTGCCTTATTTATGGCAGACTTTCAGTAGTGCAAACAGCTTCTCATTCACATAGAATCTGTCCTTGAACCCCTTTTTATTTTGGGAAATATTGCAAGTCTTATCAAGAGGTACATAGTGCAAATTAGCAACAGCTGTAGCTTGGTTTGAATTTTCTCTTGCATTATGCTTAAATGAATGCTGACGAGTTTGAGATAAAACACAGAGAAGAAAATATTAACTATTGTCCATGCTGGGGGAACTGAGAACCCACATTTTCTCTCCCAGCCTAAAACTTTCAGTTTTGCCCCCAGTGAAGGCTTATTTCATGCCTTGTTTTTTGTGCAAACACCATTCCAAATCCAGAATGAGCACATCAAAGCACAGAGTAGTCACGCATATGCCAAGTGAAAAAAAGAGACACAGACTGGAAAATATTTCTCATTTATGGAGAAACTGAGATTTAACATTTTTCCTACAAGCTTCCACTGTGAATAAGACTTTTTCCCCAGGTCTCATGTGTGAATGTTGTATGCACAAAACTAAGAGATATCACACATACTCATATTTACAAAATACACCAATGGAGAGAAAAGATATCTGAAAGGAATCTAATTAAATCTCTCTCTAGAGTTAAGAAGCATGATGAGAAATTTTTGACTATATATAACAGATTGTATTTTGTATCCATAGCCATATTGATTCTTCTTAATCCATGCAATAATGAGCCATTATATATTATCTAGTCAACCTATCTAGCTATCTGTCTGAATATTTTTAAAGCAACCAGTCACCATGGGATTTAGGCGATATATAACAACTGTGCTTATACAGGCTTCAGAAAGGAAAGGCTTTCCATGTCTGCTGAAAATAACTGTGACACACTTGCTGAAAAAGTCCTCCCTCTTTCCCCAAATAAACTGACCACATCCAGTGGAATGTGTTTACTACCATTTTGGTGGAAAGAAAATGGTTGAGGGCAATGACCGAGAAAGATCCCCCAGTGTTCTTGACCAGGTCTGTGGGACAATTGAAGAAAAGAGAGAGACAGTGAACAATCCATCCCAGGTTTTATATCAGACTCAGTGCATGCTGGGAGAAAGGACAATTGAGAATGTTAAAAACTACTATACTGACCAGCAACAAAGTTGGATATAACATTCAGTAAAGCCTCTAGTTCTCTACCATAATGCTGAGTTCTTAGGATATTAATAAAAGGCTCCCAATGGCCTATGACAGCAGGTTCTCACTTTCTTCCCTGTTACCATTCCTTTGAAAGAATTTCGAACTGACTTTCAGTTTGCTGCAGCACTAAGTCATTGGGGTCCATGCTCAGTCATTTATCCGTGAGGATATGGACATGCTTTTGCTCTGGTGATTTTCCTGGCTTTCTTCTGCCTGTGACATTCTAAATGATGAAGCCCAAATGGGACTGTATCAAAGATTAAAAGAGAGAGACAGAGAGACAGAAGCCACTGATGTTTAGCAATAGTCATCTGAGCCATCAGTGGGAAGGCTCTGCAAAAACACAACAGTTGTGGTGGGATCAAAACATCCTCTATCCTACAGATGGGAAAACTTATTTGGCTTATTTCTAACCCACTCAAACATTGTAGGTGTGGAAGTTTAACTTAAACAACAAAATTTATTAGGTTTGCTTTCCATAGGGTAAAAAGTGGAGTAAGGGAACTTCCTCTTTATTGCCTCACCTCAAGATGACTTCTCAGACAGAAATTTCTGCATATTCTCTTTTCTTGTTCGATTTTGTGTATCTCACGGGAGTTGAAAACAGAAAACATCCCAACTGTTCTTAAAAGGCTTGCAGAAGATTCACAGTGTGCCTTCATCGAGAAACTGGTTTGTAGAATGGAAAATAACAAGACGCGCACACCCACACACACGTATAAACACAGCTTGGAATCCTTGCTAGATGTAATGGTATAAAACAATCTATGCCTCTCATTGTGCTCCCTATGGGCCTGATTCTGCCACTCTTATTCAGATAGGGTAGTTCCTTACTCTCTGGGTAGACTCATGAAATCAATGGGACCCTTTAGAGAGGATGGTTCTACTCATCATTAGTCAGGGTGGCAGAACTAGACTGCAGCTCTGTAATCAGATCTATGCTTGTGGACAAAGATACATTTCGTCAGACCCAAACAGTGGCATGACACTGCTTCTTCATTGCTCATGTGACTACCCAAACCAGACTGCTAATTTAGCTATAGTTCAGTCAGAATATAACTGAAGTTCTGCTTATTGGCATGGAACAACAACAGAGGATGATGCTAACTTCAAACATCTTTATTTTCCGAATGGGTCAGTGACAGTGTTTTTATTGACACCATTAGGCATTTGTGGACTTCACAAATTTAGAATGTGCTAGAAATACCCTAAGGCTGAGGTGATCTCTTAGAAGTTCCTTGCTTTTTGTTGTTAAATAGAGGCTTGTGATGGGGTATACAAACCCCACACTGGAGAGTAATGTGTTAAGGAACAGCTCTGGGCATAGGCAGCCCTGCCCAGCAACACCTGCAAAGCCTTCACAAGCTGGAGACAGGGCTTAAAAAGGGAGCAGAGTAGCTCAGAGGGAGGCAGGCAGTAGAAGGGAGCAGATGACTGCTCTGAGCAGAAAGTTGCCTGAGACCTGACAATGCAGACTGAGCAAACCTACAAAGGGGAGGCAGGTGACTGAGTGTGCAGGTCAGAGACTTAACTGAAGATTTTGTGATTTACTCTGTGAAGCTAAAGGAGACTTGGGTAGGAAGTGGTCTGTGTGTGGAGGTGGCTGCTTAGTACCTCAGGGTACAGAGTAGCTGCCCACCATTGGGCCCTGAACCCGAGCCCATTGGAGAGGATGGGCCCAGACTTGCCTGCCCATTCCAAGAGGATGTTACAACAACAGGAGCCTTCACTGTGGGTGAGATCCCAGCAGGAAAAGACCTTGACTGTTCAAGGGCACAGACCCCAATGTCCCTGTGCTAAAGGGGAGGACTGGAAACCCTTCGGGTGGGAGGACTGAAGGACAGGACTGTGTTGTCAATGACCTGCCAACCCCCACCTGATCTCTAGGTGGCATTGTTCGTGGTTGTAAAAAGCTGAAGACATTTATGTAGTGGAAGCATTTCAGAGAGTCTAACTGAATGCTGTGAACAACATCTTTTTGTGCAAAGATTTAAGGTGAACCACATGGAAGAGGTTATGGTTATAAACACAGAGGGACATGTCTTCAGCTGCTGTCAATTCACCAAGTTGCATTGGCTTCAATGAAGATAGAACAATTTACACCAGCTGAGGGTCTGGACCAATGTCCCTTCCTTGTCTTTTTTGAATTCGTCCATGGATGTATCCATTTGTATGAGCACTAAGAGTCAGGCCCAGTGGATGCAGGCTCTGAGCAAGTTTCCCCGCATGCCTAAGTTCACTTTCCCCTTAACTTGCCACACCCCTACTACTTCAGCCCTGGATTTCTCCACTATATCAAGATGTACTATTTCTGTTTGTTTGGGGGTTTTTTACATGGACTGACAAGGGATTAGGTAGAGATGAGCAAATTCATTGCCACTAGTATCTTACCCGCCAGAGAACACAATTTCATAAATCCAATAAGAACTAACAACCTCAACTATTTACCCCCTGTTCCCTCCTCCACCACCCCCCAAGGAAGGTAGGCGGGTTTTGTTTTTTATTTCAATATTTGTCCAGCATGTGACAAATTGTTAAGATACGTAGTGTATAATACAACAGTTGTTTTAGAGGGTTTGTGGCTGGGAGTCAGATTGATTCTATTCTGGCTTTGCCACTGACTAACTTGAGCAAGTCTCATGGGTCTATATTTTCCAAAATGGTGAATGATTTGGGGTGACCAACTGGAAACACCTTGAATAGGCCTGATTTTCAAAAAGTGAGAGCCCCCTCCCTCAGAAAATCAGACCCCTTTAAAATATCTCAAGTAAGGCACCCAAAACCACTAATTACTTTTGAAAATTTAGACTATAACCTTGCTCTGACTCAGTTTCCAGATACAAAATAGGGATAACAATACCTAGCATATGTCAATTGGATTTCAAGTTGATTAATGTTGTAAAGTGCCTTGAAATTCTCAGATGAAAGGCACTACAGAAATCCACAGTATTTTAGGTTCTTCAAGTGCTGGTCTCTATGTGCATTCCATACGTGGGTGCGCATGTGCAGAGCTGGAACTGTTTTGAAGTAGTTTACATCGACCCATGTGCATGTTATGTGTTGTCCACTTGGTGTGTCCAAAGTCTTGTGGGACTGTGTGGGACAACGCCCCCTCAGTTTCCTCTTACTGCTGATGGGCCAGAATCAGAACACTCCTCCTCTTCACCTTTTGAGCTGCGTAGTGAAAAAAAAATTTTTAGTAGTTAGTAGTTTTATTAATTTTAATACTTTCAATAGTTTTAAGTTTGTAGGAAATCATAGTTAGTCTACAATCAGTCAGTTCTCTCATAATCCCATTCCTGGGGATTATGCCCCGACAAGCCAGGTTTAAGAACTGCATTACATGCCCACGATCATTTTCGGTAAGCGATGACCATCAGCACTGCCTCTACTGTCTTGGGGAGTCTCAGGTTCTTGCCCAGTGCTCCATCTGATGCTCCTTCCCAGTGCAAACTTGCAAGGCAAGAGAACGCAGGCTATATAAACACCTCATGGAGCAGACAATGCATCACGTGCACATCCGGAGGTGGCTCTGATGGACCCACTGGAACGCCCAACTGCACCAACGGTGAGTGCATCCCCTGCTAGGGAGACACTGGCAGTACCGGCACTACTGGCTGAATCCCATTGTGCACACAAGAAACACAGTCATGGGCACAAGGGCAGATCCCCGAGATTTAAATGCAGCATTCCCTCCTCAAGCAAGTCATGCATGGACACAGTAACACCTGTGCTGAAAAGATCCAAAGTGGAACGCAAGACCAAACATCATGACAAGCTGGTGACATCTACTACCTCGGCCACTAGCACACCACCGGAACCCTCGGCTCCATCCACTGCACTGGGTCCATCTAACTTATGCCTGATAACGTGCACATTCCTAGTACAGCGCACAGCGGGTCACCTATCGCTCCTGACATCTACAGCAGAATTGCTTCTGCTGCTAGAGGGCTCCCCACAGCAGCGTGGATCATCTGGCATCGTGCAGCTTCCATCTCCGGCTGGTGAGCCATAGCTGCTATATCACCCATCCATGAGACAACTTGGAGAACCACAAAACATACCCTCACCACAGGTTCCACCCACTGCAATGGTGCTGCCCTTTTCGGAACAACAATCAGATTCGGATTGGTCATCGGAACCGGGCCCAGCCTTCTCACTGGTGCAGTCATATAGCCCACAACAAATATAGGCACCACCAACGGAGCAGTGGTTTATATACCTGCATGGCCCTCAGACACAACAACCGTATTGGTAGAGCTGGGACCCCTATGACCATGGAGCACCACCACCCCCTTCCCCAGCACAGACCTCCATCAGAGTATACTGCTCCTCCCTTAGTTTATAACGAACCACACAGCTCCATTATGCCCTCAGCACCATCAGAACCACTGATTCCAATGGGGGTATTGTTGTCTCCGGACAAAGCACTCATCCCCCTCATCACTTTCCCCACCGGATGACCATGGTCAATACCAAGACCTCGTATGACAGATGGCAGCAGCCCTCAATCTCCCAGCAGAAAATGTCACAGACCCCCCAGGATGAGTTCCTGGACATCTTACAACCAGTGGGTCCTTCACACATTGCACTACCAACCACAACACAATCCTTCAAGCAGCACAAGCAATCTGGCATGCCCTGACATCATGCACCCCAACATGCGGGCAGCGAGACGATAATTTGTTCTGGCTAAAGGCACAGACTTTCTCTTCATGCAACCGCCACTGAACTCACTAGTGGTGCAAGCAGCAATCCAGCAAGCTAGACAACACCATCCGAGGACCACTCCCCCAGATCGAGCAGCCAAAAAACTCGACCTGATTGGACACAAGGTCTACTCTTCAGCTGGCCTGCAATTCTGCATTGCCAGCTACTAAGCCATACTGGCAAAATATGACTTTAGGTCATACTCTAAACTGGCAGAATTCCAAGCCTTCCTGCCAGAGGACAAACAATCAGAATTCAAGGCCATCATTGAAGGAGGGCAAGCTAGTAGCCAATGTCTCCCACAACCACAAATTCTTCAGTGACAAAACTCACAAGAGTCTACATTCACTCAAAGACTCTCGGACCACACTTCAGTCATTGGGACTATACACCTCAGCCCCTGCCCACGACTAAAACCGTCCGTCCTTCTGACCCTGATACTCTGCCTGACCTATCAACCCTATCCTCCATGTCAACAGGAACAACCCCGCTGCCGCCAATGCTCCCAAAGACCCAGATTCTCTGCCACCTCTGCCTCTGCCACCTCTTCCTCTACCATCTCCACCATCCATCAACGACCCTCAAGACAGCTCTTTTGACTCCTCCGCAGAGAACCGCAAACCCCACCCCTACCCTCTCCCGGCTTCTCCAACCGTGTTCAGGGGCCCTCTTCCTCTCTTTATTCACAATTGGAGCAAGATTACTGCTGATTGATGGGTATTGGACATCATACACCAGGAATATTTTATACAGTTCCACTCCTTCCCCTTGCCAGCTTCCCCAGAACAGCCTTGCAGACCCAATTCAACTAGTCATTCTACAGAAGGAGACATGCACCCTCTTCAAGAAGATGAGCCATAAAATGGTCCATTATCAGGACCATGGATTCTACTCCCCCTAGTTCCTTATACCGAAAAAGGAGGGGACCTTCGCCCCATTCTGGATTTTATACCATGAGAGCCTTAAACCGGTTCATCTGCAATTTCTGTTTCCGCATGGTCACTGTTCCCCAAATCATCCTCTCCCTCTCTCTTGGGGCCTGGTTTGCAGTTTTTGATATGAAAGATGCATACTTCCATGTGGACATACATCCTGCTCACCGCAAATTCCTTCGATTCACGGTGGGACACTTCCATTAACAACTCTGTGTCCTCCCCTTTGGGATAGCTACTGCCCCTTGTATATTCACAGAAGTCTTCGCAGTGGTCATGGCCAACATGTGACGCTTAGGCCACTCCGTATTTTCATACCTAGATGACTGGCTACTAGTGGTATCATCCCGCGAATGCCTCCTGATTACCATCCAAACATTGTGGGAACTCCTTGCCAATCTGGGCATCTGCATCAGCAAGGAAAAATCCACCCTCGTACCCACCAAAGAACTCATTTTTTTAGGTGCATGCTTGAATTCTCGCACGGGATGGGCCTTCCTTCCAAAAGACCATTTTGCCACTCTCACCACCCTCATTACATCCCTACAACATTGTCCCCATACACACATCCACCAGTGCCTTTCACTCCTGGGACACATAGTGGCATGCGCTTCCATTATTCCATTTGCCCGTCTCTGCATGAGATGTCCCAACTGTGGCTATGCTTGGTGTATGACGCACATAAGGGGCACCTCAACAAACAAATCCTCCTTCCATCCTCAATAGTAACTACCTTTACATGGTGGTGCAACCCATCCAAGGTCATGGCAGGCACCTTCAATCCCACCACACCTTAGACCACCCTTACCACAGACGCGTTGCTCATAGACTGGGGGACCCACATACACAGCACATGGCCCAGAACCTATGGTCCCCCAAAGAAGATAGGATACACATCAACATCCTAAAACTACAAGCAGTCCAGCATGCCTGTCAAGCGCTTCTTCCTTTCATCTCCAAACATGTACAACTTCTCTCAGACAACATGACAGCTGTTATATATATAAACAAGCAAGGCGAAGCCAGATCACCAACCCTTTGCCGGGAGGCAATCCGGCTGTGGAACTGGAGCCTACATCACAATGTCATGCTGCATGCAGTTCACTAACTGGGCACAGACAGTGCCCTGGCAGATGCTCTCAGCCGTTCCTTCCATTGCAATCACAAGTGGGAGATCCATGACCCCACTGTTTGCTCCATCTTCCATCAGTGGGGCACACTACAATGGGACCTATTTGTGGCAGCCACCAACTACAAGCTCACCTTCTTTTGCTCCAAAGACGCCCTCGGGCAAGGCTCACAAAGGGATGCTTTTCTCCTCCCATGGACACTGGGACTATGTTTGGCCTTCCTGCCCATCCCACTCCTCCCACAAGTACTCTGGAAAGTGAGATGGGACCAGGCAGTCCTCATACTCGGTCCCACCAATATTGGTTCATAGATCTTCTTCACTTCTCAACCTACCCTCCAATCTGTCTTCCTCCTCTCCCGAACCTACTCACACAAGAACAGGGCCAAATCTGCCACCCCAACTCACACCCTCTACACCTTGCAGCCTGGTATTTGGATGGGGCTCATGAATAGACAATGCGTGCTCCACACTGGTACAGAACGTACTCACAGACATTCAAAGCCCCACAGCCAGGGCTTGCTACCAAGCCAAATGGAAACGCTTCACGCAGTGGACATCCAAAACAACAATGACTCTGTAGCAAGGCACTGTGGCCTTCCTCGGAGCCTGGGCCGGAGGAAGGGTCGCAATGCCCCTGCTGGGCAGAACAATGCCCTACAGGTTAAAAACCCCGGAAGCAGAGGGGTGGAGCCAGGGCAGAAAAGGGAAATATAAAAGGCCTGCCCAGCAGTTCAGTCAGTGGGAAGCTGCCACCGGACGCAGACATGTCTTCCCAGAGGCTGGGTCTGAGCCTGACCCAGGCCCTGCAG
The DNA here is from genome assembly GCF_026122565.2 of Emydura macquarii macquarii. Lineage (NCBI taxonomy): Eukaryota > Metazoa > Chordata > Testudines > Chelidae > Emydura > Emydura macquarii. The sequence continues at coordinate 7,672,179 of NW_027131400.1, read as the reverse complement.
CTGTTCGGAGCAACTATCCCACTGACCAGAGCTTCCAAGGCCTGCCCAGGCCGCCGGGCCCAAGTGAGTGGATAGAGCCACCGGGCCCAAGTTTCTGGAGAGGGCCACTAAGCCCTAGTGACTGGAAAGAGCTTCCCGAGACCACTGGGTGGGAGAAACCCCCTGAGGCCGGTCCTGACCTGGAGGAGCTGCTCGACATCGGGGACCAACCAGAGCGGCCTGAGCCTGGTGTACCAGAGGACCCCCTGGGACCTGGAGGAGCTGCCCTCCGCTGACGACCCTGAGGAATTTCCAGACCTGCCACCGGTCAATGGTGAGGGACTCGTGGGGCTCCCACCTGCCGTCTACCCCAGCGACCTGGAGGGAGACAACTGGCTGCAAGTACCCAGGGACAGGGTGGGATGAAGTAGCCCAGGCACAGCCAACTAGAGAGTGGCTGAGTCTCTGGCTAAACCAGTCAGCGTGTTGTGGCTGGATCCCCGCTGACTTAGTAGCAAACCACCTTGCCACTGATAGAGCCCTGGGCTGGGACGCAGTGGAGTTGGGTGAGCCTGCATCCCCCACCCCACTTCCCTAACCACTCCGGGAGTGCTTGGCTTCCTCGGAACTTGCCTACCCGAGGATACTGAGCTATACTAGCCCTGCCTGCATACAAGGCTGAGGGCTCTAGACTATTTCACTTGCCCCGCCCGCTGTAGGGCTGGGGGCTATTGACTGCTTCACCAGCCCTGCCTGGTTTGCGGGCCGGGGGCTGTAAACTGCTTTGCCTGCCCTGCCCTACCTGAGGGCCAGGGCCACCAGACTGCTTGCTAGTCCCGCCTGTTGGAAGGTCAGGGCTATAGACTCCTTACTAACCCTGCCCTACGTGAGAGCCAGGTAGCTACAGACTGTGAGGGAAGCCCGCCCCACTGGGGCCAAAGACTTGTAATCTGTAAAGCTTATTCACCTAGACCAAGGCATTGTGGCCTTCCTCGGAGCCTGGGCCCAAGGAAGGGTCACGACGCCCCAGCTGGACTATGCTACCAGCTTACAGACTCCATAAACGCTGTGTCCATACTGACCATTCTGAATTATCTACTTAATCTTTACCTCTCAGGCCTCGCCCATGCCTCCATTCAAGTACATTCCACGCCTCCATTCCACCCCTCCATTCGAATACACCTGGTGACCATCAGTGCCTTCCTCCCACCTGTAGATGGCTTCTCTGCCTTCAAACATCCTACCACTACTCGGCCTCCTTAACACCTTCCCTTCAATCAGGAAACCTACCCCCCCATGGGACCTTAATCTTGTCCTCTCAGACCTCACTAAACTGCCCTTTGAGCCACTGGCCACTTGCTCACTTACCTACCTATCTATGAAGGTGCTCTTTTTAGTGGCCATCACTTTGGCCCAATGAGTCAATGAACTGGCAGCCATGATGGCAGACCCACCCTTTATGGTGTTCCACAGAAACAAGGTCTCCCTATGACTCCACCCCAACTTTCTCCTCAGAGTGGCCTCATCGTTCCACCTCAACCAAGTCATCCACCTCCCAGCCTTTTACCCTAAGCCACATACCTCCAACAGGGAGTGCACATTACAGTCCCTCAACGTCCGTCATGTTCTGGCCTTTTATCTCCAACACACCCACACTTTCCAAGGATCACCCAGACTTTTCCTCTCAATAGCAGAACACTGCCAAGGCCAAGCCCTCTCTTCCAATGCCTCTCCAGATGGATTGCCTGCTGCATCACGAAGTGTTACTCCTTTTCCTGAGTTGCTCCACCATCTGGAGCTCCACAAGAGCAGAGCCCACTATGTCCACCCTCCTTACAGACGTCCCATGGCAGGACATTTGCAAAGCAGCAACATGGTCTTCTCTACACATGTTTACTGCTAATTACACCATAGCCAATGCAGCAGTTGGCCGTGCAGCCTTACAAACTCTCACATCTGCTCACTCATCTCCACGCTGTATACTGTTCACTACACTACCCACATATGGAATCCACATAGGGACCAGCACTCGAAGAAGAAAAAGAGGTTACTGTAACTGATGGTTCTTTGAGATGTGTGATCCCTACCTGGATTCCAATCCCACTCCCTTGTCCCTGGGCTTGATGCCTGTCGGTAAGAGGGAACGTCGACCCATGAGGTCCCATAAGACCTCGGATGCACCACATGGACGATGCACAGCATGTATGCGGGTCGATGAAAACTATTTCAAAACAGTTCCAAGTGTGGTGGCACATGGTGCGCATGTGCACCAACGTATGGAATACAGATAATGACCACTCATCTCAAAGAACCTTCAGTTACAGTAAGTAACCTCTCTTTTTACATTACATTATACACTTGAATTATCAGCAACATCCTACTTTAAATAGATTATGTTTACATGGTACGTTTTCAAGCATTATTGTACATCTACTGGACAAGAATTATATACTATTAAAATAAATATGCAGCCACAGTCATCTTATAGGACAATTTCACTATCTGAGAAGTGTGTTACTGAAGTGCCTTGTTGCTTCCTGTATCCTGATGTATTTAAATAAACTTTGACTTTTCTTTTAAAGTTGATGTATGATGTATGTAGGACTGCTGGAACTGCTTATTAATTATGTATTAAGGGTCAGGAGGAATTTATATATACAGAAAGATTAAAGGCAAACTGTGAAGCAAAGAAGAAAAAATGTTCTTCTCACTAAGCCTTTCTGACAGCCTCAAAGAATTTTTGAAGTTTCTGCTTCATATTTACATTGGTATAGACTTTCTCTCTTTTATTAAAAGAATTTTCCAAATTCTTTGGAGGACATGAATTGGTGATATCAGTAGAGACTGAAACATGAGATATGGCTGTCCTAACCCCTGGCTCCTACACTGAATCCTACATCCTCTAATTTTACATATATAATTGTGGGGGGGGGGAGGGTGGAGGTTGGATACAGAAGAACAGTTCTCTGCCCCCTCTCTGCCCCCTCTCGTCATTCCAATTCCAATTCCATTCCAATTCTTCTGAATTTATGCTGGGACAGGAGAAAGCAGATTACGGCCCTTGTATAGTAAAATATTCCTAAATAAAAGTATAAGAGCGTTTACCCGCTACTGTTAAACAAGTGGCCTTACAGTCACTCCTTGACACTCCACCCATGCCAGAAAAAACATGTCATTGGTGGTGTCAGAGTTATTGTGGCTTCAATGTTGGATCTATATGTTAGTGACTCATTAGCACTCAAAGGAAAATGTGCAGTCATTGGCTTGTGTTTTTACAGTCTTCTTGCCTAGTAGATGACTGAATCTAAAGATTTTTCTCAGTGACTTTGACTGGTCTGTTTCAACACCTGCTGAAGCAACAAAAACCAAACATAAATCACTCTGTTTATAAAACTTCAACAGTTTGCAGATTTCCAACCCCCTAATGTTCTCAGAAGTTTATGTTCAGAATGCTATAAACAAAACTGCTCCTTTCTTGGCTTAAAAAACAAAGCCCCACATGTGTCATACTGAGTCAGTCTATAATGGAATATGTCATAAACTCAGGTTGATTCAGGCAACCACATACTCTGTGTTACAGGAGGCAGGAAAGTAAAAATGTCAAATATAGTAAATTAGTTCTGAAACTTTTCATTATTCAAAGAGTCAATTGCTCCTCAATCTGCGTCTTTTCTGTGGTCATTGGCAGAAATTGTACTAGATGGCCTTGATTCTCCACTGCTAGCCCAGAAGAGTGCAATTTCACACAATGCACCAGCATGGGCAGATGAGTCTGTCAGGCGTAGAGCTGAGCAAATAATTGATTTTTTGGTGGCTGAACTGAAATAAAAAACCCAAAATTTGTTCATGTTGAATGAAATGTAGAATATTGATTCAAATCAACATTTTCAAAATGGCATGTCGATTCAAAACAAAATGTCAAAAGGGCTCATTTAAAAAATGTTGAAACAAAATGTTTTGACATATCCAATTTTATTTTTTAAGCTGAAACTATTCACTAAATTTGATCCAAATTTGTGACTACTTTCTGGACCACAAAAGTTTACTTTTCAGCAGGCTTACTCTTCACCAGAAAAATGTTGCCCAACTCTAGTCAGATGTTAATTGGCTGCCTTCCTTCTCGGGGTTCCACCACGAGAGGGTAGCTGTAATGTGTGATGAGAGTTTTATAGGATCTCTGTCAGTGGCTTCCTAGGAGATGTGCTGGACCAGTGCATCCACCGAGGCATCCTACTATGCCCCCACCCCAAACAACCACACCCGTTGAGGGCTGCACTGTCATTATTAAAGTATCTTGCAGTGCCCCCTCTTTCATTAAACTGCATTTTTTCTTTAAAAGACTGACTTTGAAATAGCTTTCCTTATGGAGATGTGATTCTACTTCCTTTAACAGGACTCTTCTTGTAGCCTATGCTACAGCAGGCTTTAAAGCCCCTGAAATTTTCCTGACTCATTGTGGCACGTGCAGCTTATTAACTCATCCAGGATATAAAGGAGCAGGTCTTTTGAGAGAAGGTACTGAGGCACTAGGACAGAGCGGATTCTTGAGGGACACAGCAGGGACAACTAAGCTAAAGCTCATTGTTTTTGCATTAGTGATAAGCTAAACTCCAGGAAGGGCGTGAATTTGGACACTAACTCAGTGTTCATATGATCTGTTCAAAACTTAATAGCAACTCAGTTCACATTTCCATTGTGCAGGAAAAACAGCTTGTTCTTGGAGGATTTCTCTTTAGGCCAGGTCTACGCTAGCATTGATGTCGGCAAAACTTCTGTTGTTCAAGGGTGTGAAAAAAAACCACACACACACGCACCCCCTCCCCCCCCCAGTGATGTAAATTTTGCTGGCATAAGCGCTCGTGTGCACAGCGCAATGTTGGCGGGAGACACTTGCCTGCTGACATAGCTACCACCGCTTGTTGAGCTGGTTTTATTATGTCGACAAGCGAGCTCTCTTTTTGTCAGATAAACACTAGAAAAGCAAAGTAGATCAAACACTGAGGGAATATCTATGTTCCACTGCTAAAGGCCATTATACCTTAAATGGTCTCTTACAATATGTGCCAACTACTTATATTAAACAATCTGTTTCACCTTGCATTTTGCTGCAACGCTGTGAGTACTTTTCCCAGATCAGAAGAACAGCGGTGTGTGGCTTGACAGTTTGTCTCTCTCAACAACAGAAGTTGGTCCAATAAAAGATATTACCTCATCCGCCTTGTTTAATTTCAGCTCTTTGCTGTTGTGTAAAATATTTGCAAACCTCTTAACAATCTTTGTGGCTCCTGGCAGTATGTTACCCGGCCTGACATAAAATACCAATTTTCTCACACTGTTCAATTAGAACAAGTGAAGAAATGTTGGTGCCTTTTAAAGGAATGTTACAACTTTGCTTAGAAAATACAACTAAGTTTCATAGATTTTTGCCAGGATAATGGGAAGCAGAGTGAATATTTTCAAAGACAGACTCATGAAATATCTGTCATTTTTAGTACCTGAACAAAACACATTGTGTCTTTATGGTATACTTCATTCTGATAGAGGTAGAATTTATGTGCATAGATTCCAGTATCATTGGGCAGAACTTGCAGAGATAAATTCCTATGCTATGTAACTTTTTAAAACACAGCAGTTTCAGGTTCAAGGTGAACAATTCCTTCAGTTTCGCACTCTTGCATGTCTAAATTTTAGGTTTGAATTAACACAAGAACTAAAAGTGAAATTTAGCTGACTGACTCATCCATGGTTTTGACATGAAGCAGTTAATCAATGTTGGAGTACACAGGCTCCCTCAAAAGCTTAGTAAATCTTAGTAAGCCTGGAATGAGTTTTGAGTTTGTGACAAAACATGAAATGAGGTGCATTACAGTTCGGGAATATAGCACAAAGACTGTAAAATAAATCAATGGTTAGAAGAAATTGGGTCACACAAATCTATTGATGCCAGGCTAATTACCGTAGGTCCACCTCATCAGCTACACCTTTGGGTGATCAGGAAGACAACAATTGGTTCATAGCTCATTAAGAAGGAGGTAGAGGGACCCAGGAAAATAGCAAGTGGAACATGAGGTACTCCAGTGAGGCTAGGTGTCAAGGAGACTATGGGGAGGGGCCCACAGTGTGATCAGCGGGTGCTACCCCGAATACCAGAGACAGAGCCAAGCCTACACCTATCAAATGAAAACCATAAGACCTCATCGTCCACAGGAGGGGTGGACTTGTGCTCCACTTCCATTCCAGCAGAGGCTTTGTTGCAGCTATGAAAAATAGTCAGGAACAGTTTCCTGCCTCCACTGCTCCCGATTGCAGAAGCAATGAACTGGAAATGTTTTGTCATCTAAGAACATGGAAGCAAAAAGTTTCCACATGATTTCAATGAAGCAGACATATACACCATGTCAGCTGATGTGTTTTGGAAGAAGATATTTTTTGTAGCTGTGTTTAAGGGTGTGGGGAAGGGACAAGGTTGCTGTTGCTGTGAGGTTTACTAATGAGGAAGTAAATATAAAGGGCTCGATTGTGCCTCTTATGCCAGGTCTACACTATAAACTTACATCGGTATAACTATGTTACTCAGGGGTGCGAAAAGTCCATGTGATCCTCCTGTTGTGGCAGGATGGGATGGCGGTTCGCACGGCGTTCTCTGTATGGCGTTGGTCTTCCCATTGGGATCTGTGCAGAGGAAGCCATTTGCAGTTCATAAAAGCAGCCCATGTGATCCATGGGATGATTTAGTTGGGGTTGGTCCTGCTTTGAGCAGAGGGTTGGACTAGATGACCTCCTGAGGTCCCTTCCAACCCTAATCTTCGATGATTCTATGATTGAGGGCCAATGATAGCCTTGGTATTCCCCTCATTGGCACTCCCCTTCAGGGTTTATTTAAGAATGAATTTTTATTGTCTTTCCACAATTAATCCTTTGTACCTAGGGTATTTGCACCCTTTTCTTTTTCTTCTGGTCCTCGTAATGTCTACTCTCTCATTATTTGATGCATGTGTGAGTATTTAGAACCCACCAATGTCTACAGCCAAAAGGGCATAGTGTTTGGAGGTCCTACAGTGTTTGCCTCTGAGCTCTGGGACACACAGCATGATAGTAAATATGTGGAAGGTTTTAGTGTACCAGGACACCCCCACTGACATCATGCTGGGGAGAGGGGAGTGATGGTTTTACTACTGAAGTGCAAAATTAGAAGATACAAGGCATTAAACAAATGAATACAATAAATGTTTTACTGTGGTACATATGTGTAACCTTCCTGCCAACAGAGATTTCTGATGGCATCATACAGTTTGTATAGTAGTTCTGTCACTATGACTTGAAGTTAAATAAGTGCACCAGACTAAAAATGCAGGATCAGAGGTTGTGAGTTTGATCAGTTGTCAGAGTTGTAGAAAGATGATCAGATTTACTAACTGATTTGATTTGCTGCCCACTTACTGTTGTATGCCAAAAAAATAAAAAAGGATCACAAGACATAATTACTGCAATAAGCCACAACAGCGTGTTCATTAGTACACTATTAGTGTATGCAGCTGGTACACTGTAAAACACCCATGAAATGCATCAATCACTTACTAATGCACACCTTGCTGTGTCTTAGAGATGAGTATATGACTCATTGATTTTATTTTTTTCCTTTTTAAAAAAAAACTTTAAAAATAATTGTGGAGCTATTTATGCTCTAAAAATAGGTCTTTGCAAAGTCAAAGGGTGACAAATGTCTTTTCCCTTATGCTGCTTAATCTTTTTTTCTGACAAATTTCCCTTTTTTTCAAAAAACTAAAGCTCCTTGAGTAATTGATCTCCTTGTATCTATTCCTGCTTCCCAGAAACCCAATTGCCCATCCAGGAGCACTTTGTTACTCAAACACATAAGAGTGTACATATTTTTAAAAAACAACTACCAAACAAAGCACTCCACTCAACATACAGTTCTCCCCCTGGGAAGCAGAGAAGAGAGAAAAGAACAACATGTGACAAGTGTCAGTCATGTTGTACAAATTGTGGGTGGTTAGAAGCTATTGTGATGCGGTTAATATAAAAACCTGTATGGAATAGATACTTTGATCTCATTTTCTAGTATAAAACTTAAATATGGAATGTTGGGCTAGTCCCAGTGTAGTTTTTCCAGTGGAAACTGGCAGGTGGCCCCCAAACCACTGCTCAAAAGGGCAGCTTGGCACTTTGTGGGGAGGGAACAGTTTGAAACTGTCCTTTTTTCCCCTCCAGGTCCTCCTCTTCCTACAGTCCCCCTGCCCAGTATCACCAATCTCAAACAGTCAAAAACCATTAGTCTGGCCCCAGAAAAATCACAAGATTGGTTTATAAATTGTGAGTTTAAAAAAAATGATACATTTTCTGTTCTTTTCATTTCCTTTCTGCTATGTGAGTCATATGGGTGCATATGGGTCACTTTTCGCCAGCCCCTTGAGGGCTAGCAAGTTTTTTTTAAACAAATGAAAGCTGAGATTTTCACTTGTCTCTGTCCAGGTGCTGGACTTCAAGTAAAAAACACTAAATATTGTAAGACTTATGATAAAAATCACAGGAGCTGCTACACTACTGTATCTCTTTATTTCCAGCATTCCCATTTCCAGATATTGTTGCCCCACTGTTATGAAAATAATAATACCTTTAAGTTTCTAGCTGGATATTTCTGCTGAGTAGCCTTCTCTCACACTACAACTGTCTAAACTTCACAACAGATGGCCTGTACTTCTTGTGGTCTCTGTTCGAGTGCAACCGTCTTTGTTCAGCTTCTTTTAGATGAAGCCTAAATTGAATCTGTACAAATAAACACACAAGAAGTTCTAAATTGGCTTTACGGAGGAAAACAGGTTCTTCAGCAGCAGTATAAAAAGATAAGACCATTGGGAATAAAGCATGAACCATGTTATCATCGGCTCTAATTTAAGCCCTTCTATGAAATTCTCACCAGCCCAGTGTATCAAGAAGGTAAACATAACTTCATGCAACCACCTGTGTGAGATGAGGATTGCAAGACTTTAATATGTAGCACCAGTTGCTCATCAGTTTTGATGTATTTGCATAACCACAGTTGCCAGGTGAGTTAAAACCTGTAAGGCAAGATGGTCAAAACATGCCTTACGGAAAGATCAAATGACTCCACCCTTACCTTTAACTAGTAGCTGAAAACCTATGCTGTTGCACAGGTGTGGCAGTTGGGCCAAGTAATCCACCATCTGTGCAATCTCCTTCATACAAACCAATGAAATTGTTTGCATGCAAATGAGCTGTAGAGTAAGGGTAGTGATTGGTTGAGTTTCCTCTGAAATCACAATGATCTAGGATTCTGGGCATGGCATAGATACATACCTTACATACCTTAGCACACTAATTTGTAAAGTCAAAATGGTTAAAAACTTAAAAATTAGCTGATAACTGATAGCAAATCTGAGTGATGATTCAACCTGGTGGTATTCTGAAAAAAAAGAGCTTTCAGCCATGCTTGCACCAGTTTCCATCTCTTCACACTGATTCAACAGACATTCTAGGCTTCACAATCATGCACATAGTGACAGTCCTGGGATACATAGATTTTGACTGTGGAAAACCAAAAGTGCCAGCATACAATTCTGCATCTTGATCCAAGCAGTGATTCTAGGAAAATGTACCATCTAGATTTTTGCTAATGTGGTCAGTTAAAACAAAGCCTTAAAGCAAAGGGTTATCATCAGTCCAGCATTATTCTGCTGCCATTTAATAAGGATTCCATCAAATTAAATTTCCTATGACTCACCTGCATTAGGAGGAAACTGCCGTGTTTAGTCCCTACTACATAGGGATTTAACATTCTCGGTATACACATACTTGCAGTAATTCCCCCAATACTACATAGACATTATGAAACAAGTATTGAGAGGAGAATACACCTTTTATTTTGTAAGGCAGGTACATAAATGGCACCCACAGGAGAGGGAGTTAGCAGGCTGGCGTAGGAATTTGTAGGAAACTCCTGCAAACCGGTCAAAGAGTAGCATTACTGGAAGCAAGAAGGCAGGTGTGCACAATGTCCTTTTTGAGTGGACGAAGGGTGTCAATAGACATTCAAACCAGAGCAGCTCTCCTGCTCATTAATTCTCTCCCTCCTCCCGCTATTTCCTGTTCATTAACTACCCTCCCTCTTTCCTCCTCCATTTGCCTTCTCTGCTACTGGTATGTTACTCAGATTCAGTCATTGTCTAGTGGGAGGAGGGAGAGCAGGTGTTGAAAGAAATGGGTAGAATTGGTCCTCACATAACCATGCCATTCTCCCCCCACTTGCTCAATCCACCTCTCTTGCTAAAACAAATCCTTACCTCTAACAAGCAATTTACACTCGCTCATAAAACTCAATACACATAAGTCAGCTTAAGAAAGGTACTTGCCTTCCAGTCAAGCTTTACCTCAACACTGTTTATTCTGTAAATAAGCCTTGTTTTCTCTGAAGGCGATCTCTCACTAAACTATACCATGCCCTTAATCCTTCAGCCTAAAGCCAGAACCATGTTTCAACAATTTCTTAGCAGACTCAGAGTCTCAAACTAGCTAGTGCTTCCTTTGATATTTTACCTTCAGTTTCAGATGATTCCAAACAGTTCCCACCAAAAATTAGTCCGCATCTATGCTCACCTGAGAGGGTGTAGTGTGAGCTGTCTGGCAATGAAGTACTTTATGCAGATTGTATTTTGAACTTTCATTTTCAAAAATTATGAAGGACAAAGTAAAAAAATGAATTGCATCATTTGGGACAAGTGGACCTGACAGTCAATCCCAACGGCGATATGAAACTGACGGATTAGAGTCAACACTTCAGGCATTTTTTCCCCATCTTTGGTTGTCTGGCATCCACGGTGCTTTCATTGTGTCAGCTCCCCTCTTTAATGACTTTTTGCTGGAAACATTGCACTGGAGCACAAGTGAAGTGAAACAGGTTCTAAACGTTCCCAACAGCTGCCTTTTGTTGCTGGTATGGAAACAGCTGTAAGGATCATATAATGACGCTTCTGTTAATAGTTAGCTGTATGCCATATGCGCCTACTTTTGGCAGCAGGGGACACACAGGCAGCTCCTGTAGAGATGTAAATGCTAACTGGGATCACAACATAACATTCTGTGCCCCATTTGACTTGTTCTATCCCATGAGAGTTGACTGAACATATATCCATTGCTGCTTTTATTACAGCAAGGCATATATATCATTCATGTGCAAAAGGGATCTGTGTGCTTTTCCCTGGAGTGGAAGGAATGGTTTCTTGCTTTTGATATGTTTCTTTTTTCTTTTCTTTTTTTTTCTTTTGGTGCTGTAAAACTTTACTAGGATGTCAGTCAATTCAAAGCATCTTAGGCTTCGAGTACTCATGTTTAAGATTTGTTTTTCTTTTTCTTTTGGACTGATAAGGAGATTCTTTTTTTAAATAAAATCTCCCGGTGTGAAATCAGTCATACATTTTTCCCTCCAGAAACAAGGTTCTAAAGCTGGAATGGGTGGAAGGTTACCTAGTAAAGAGTAGAGATGCAGCAGATTATCATCATACACCATAATACAAGGCATATACAAAAAGTAACTGTGATTTTTATAAGTAGATTGTTCTGACAGGCATGAAATTCATCACCAGTTTCCAAGGATAGTTATTGAACTATCCAAAACAATTACAGCCTTTCACCTCTAGGTCACTGATTAAAGTCTGACTCAGGTTAGTGGTGAACAAACGTTTTTACTACCTGGCAGTTGTTGTCTGGTTGATGTAAAATGACTTGAGGTTCTTAAAAGCACTTTACAAAGGTGGATAAGTTTTATGATCCCCATTTTACAGGTGGGAAACTGGCACAAAGAAGGAAAATGATTTGGCCAAGATCACACAGCAAATCAATTACTAAAACTCAGGTTTCGTGTCTCCCAGGCCATTCTAACATAATGCCCAGTGGACTTCAGTGTCATGCACACTAATGTTTATCTCTGTCCTCTGGTTCATGTAAGACCACCAACATTTTCACAGTGCAAAAGAGTTCCCAGATTAAAAAGCAAACCATTTAAAGTACACTAAAATAGTATTACTTTTTTTCATAAGGGCATGTGTGTTTTACGGCTTCAGGGGTGTCATTTCCGTTTATTGTCAAATGTCATTTCATTTTATTTATAATCTAGTTAGCCTAAAGAGAGATGTATCGCTGCCACATTATTGCATCTGTTTAAACTAGATATGGGAATCCTGAACAATTTGTAGAAAGCTGGGATGTAGACTATCTTAGGGACTTAAATCATAATATTAATCATGGTCAGTATACACTTAAAAGACTGAAAAAACACACCTCTGACCAACACAGCTATGCTGACAAAACCCGCAATGCAGACACAGTTATATCTATGGAAGAATGCTTCTGTTGCTAACATCCTTCAGGGACGTGGTGTTGCTACACTGACAGAAGAATTCTTCTGTTGGCATAATCTGCAGCTATGCTAGGGGGATACTCTGGCATAACTATACCAACAACGTTGTGCCAACATAGGTTATGTAGTGTAGACATTGCCTTAGCGTAGCCATTGTTAATTTCCACATAGTGTTATGATCAGTATATGTTGGTCTAAATTCAGCCTAATCTGGTCTAGTCTGGTTTCTACAGGCACAGAGCTTGGTGGAGGCTTCTAGAGGTAGAAAATATGTTGGGAAAGAGGTTGCAGCTCACAGATTATTACCAACCTCCCCTCCAGGAGACGGGCAGAATGCCAGCCCAGACCAAATAATGTGTGGTGCTGGCCCTGAAGGGGATGTGGGTAGGTCAGATATGAGATATACTAATTCACCACATCTACAACCATTGTGAAAAAGGTAATGCATCTCCTGGTATTATATTAACCTTTACATGTATGTTTTATGGAACCAGGGTTAGGGGGACAACGGTAGTCCCTCCAGCCCACTCCAACTCCAGCTCATCTTCTTGACACACAGACTCCAGATTGCACAGAATGTACTCAGCAAGGTTTGGGATGGGGAGGTAGTGTGTTCAGGCACCCAACTCTTCCCCTGACCTTGTGGAAGAACAGAGAGCTATGTGTGGTGGACTCCTCCATGCCAGGTGTAGGGTGGTGTGATTTGACCCAGATGTTGGGCACACACATAGCTATGTGTCTGTGTAACCACCAACTGGCTTGCATGCACCAATGGATTTTTGCCTCCACGCCATGCTTTTGAAAATTTATCCCTAAACTCTTGGCAAAATGCATCTTTTTTTATTGGAAATATGAAGAAAGTGTGTTGAATGTCCTGGAGCGAGGTTATATTGTACCATTTGGAAATGGATTATGTGGTAGTGGATTGATTCATTCGAAGTGGGGAAATAGTTCCAATTGCTGAAAGGAGGGATATTTTAAACACAGTAAGTGATTGATAAAAGATATTAGCATAAGTATCAATACAAAAGAAACACTGGGGGGAATATCAGCATTTAAGTGCTGAAGTTAATGTGATCAATATAGAAATAAAAGAGTATTGTGATATTTGTCCATTACAGATGTACCACAGAAATATTTACTGCAATTACTTGATTCCTCAAAAACCTAATACACTGCACATGACATTTACCCAAACTGTAGTAGAGTATTTCCATTTACAGTGGATTGTGGCAGAGGTCTGAATTACATTTTTAATTATAGTCTGTGGTCCGGGTCTACAGAGTTAAGATATACTACAGATATGCTATCCTACTGAGTCACAGCAGATCTTCTGCTGGTAACAGTGAGAGGCTTACTCAAAGATCAAGGGAAGAATGTGGCCCTTATATAATAACTAAACATTTAGTTAGTGAAGTTAATGTTACACTCAGCATAACTCAGTGGGACAAAGGGATTCAGGACATTTTTAAGATCACCGCTATTTCTGTTGATCGTCATTTGCACATATAATTGCCTGATTTGTGTACAGAATTGCAATAATTGTGCACGTGAATTATTTGGAAATCTCTCTCTTAAAGTGGCACTGTTATGCCTAAAAGTTGACACCTTATTAAGATAAATGGGGCTGTTAACATCTCCTAAAGCTGTTGTTTCAGTCTGTCTGCAGACTCAGGAAGACAGCTCTGTGTTGGTTTTGCATCACTGACACTCCGTTCATGTCTGGAACGTTTTCACTGCAACCATAAGGGCTAGAAACACAACTGTTTTTTCAATAAAAGTGTGCTTTCTGGGGGGACCTTAATCTGTTCTGATGGGTAGGCAGATGAACATCTTTGGCTGGTTGAATACAGCCCAAAGTCCAGGTATTTGACACCACTGATCTATAGTACAATATCCTGCTAAAGATCACAGGGGCTGAACGTGGCAAGTGGTTGTTAGTTTAGGATTTGAGAGCAGCTGATGTGCAATATACTAACTGCCCAACCCACCCAGTAGTGTGGGTACTGCACTATACACATCAAAAGAAGCCTCTTCACTCAGTCACATAGTTTAAGGTGCAGTAATGGGCAGCTCTCAGAAGGAGACCAAAAAGATGAATAAACTAAAGTAATTGAGGGTAGCAGACACAAACAAGCAACAACCAATATATACATAAGCTCCGACATTGGTATGTCCTGAGTTACACATCGTTTACTGTGTGTTATTTGTATCCTAGGTTCAGGTTCAGTGGTCGTATCCTTGGCCTTGCTCTCATTCATCAGTACCTTCTTGATGCTTTCTTCACAAGGCCGTTCTACAAAGCACTACTGAGGTTGTAAGTATATGAATGCAAGCAAGCAGAGACTTGAGCCTCGATCCTGCCATGATCTCTGCAGAAACAAACCCTTGTGGAGCTGATTGCAGGACTAGGACCTTAGTTTTCAAGTTCCTACCACTGTTTGTTTTTAGGGTAGATGGGAAGAAGACTTAATAATTTCCTTTATTTTCCCCCAAAACTTGCCCTACTTTAATATTAATAGTATCAATTAAAGGGTTAAAAAGCACGGGGGTTAAGCACCCAGTGGAAATATTGGTCCATGTTCCTAAATTTGAATATTGGGAAAATGCAGTCAAACCCATCTAAATGGGATATGGGTAACTGAAAATCATATTTAATGGGACAGTCAATCAAGAAATAATTCTTTTCTTTAGACAAAATGACTTATCTTGCATGTCACTGGAGAAACCATATTTGCTCAAGCTCCATTGTTGGGATTTTTTTTCAGCCCAAGCACTTGTTAATTATGTTCAGAAATGTTAATATGGATATAAAGCATTACAGGTTTCTTGTGGGTTTTGCTCGGTGTCTCACACAATGAGAGCCTGGAGAGGCCAAGTTATGTATTAGTTTTAATGCTCATTTATATGTTTTGATATTTTAATGGATGGTCTATTGCTCTTTAATCAATCTGATGTGGTAAGAAAAGCCACATAAAATATACCAAGATTCAGTTGAATGAACTGATATATATCAACAGATGATAACTAAGAGGAATGTTTAGCTGAAATGGTTGGTTAAGCAAAAAAATCAGAATTTGCAATGAAGTCTCTTTTAATAAAATTTTAAAATGCACTTCATTTTCTTTTACTGATATTTAATATTCTGTAGTCCAAGCAATTTGAGTTTGCTGTTTTACCAGAAGGTGTATGTATAAAGTCAAGAGAGCATCAGCTGTATGGTCAGAGCTTTGTCATAAGAAAACACAGTATATGTTCTAAGCCATAAACCATCATCCTGATACCCATGAGGTTATATCTTCCTCGTCATTTCTCTGTCTTGCTGCACAATTAGGCCGTGTGATTTAAGTGACTTGGAGTACCTGGATGAGGAGTTTCATCAGAGCTTGCAGTGGATGAAGGATAACAACATCACTGATATCCTGGATCTCACTTTCACAGTGAATGAGGAGGTGTTTGGACAGGTGAGTATGGTTATGTGATCAAATACCGCAGAGTTTGAAAAACAGATTTGGAGCAAAGTCAAACATGATTAACATCATTCTGATTGAACAGATTTTTAGTAAATTCCTTAAACTTTTTTTTTTTAACTGTTCAATACCATTTTCATCTCTTGTCCTCTGTTTCTTATACGCCATCTGTTTCAATGAACACAGTTATTCTCAGAGTCTACAACATTCAATGCCAGCCCCAGCTTCCCGGCAGGCCTGTTGAGCCACACACTGATGAACAGAAGGAATTCTCTAAAGTGGAATATGGCACCTCTTTATAGGGTGTAACTCAGATAGATTTGTCTTTCAGTGAATGTGGACAAAGAGTGTAACTTACATATCGATGTGACTGAAGGGGGGCGGGGAGAAAGGAAAACAGGTAATAGGTGATGTATGATATGGCAACCCTCACAACTACTTTGCCTTACACCTTCCTATTAGTTGCTATTCCTCCTATCCTCACCTCCTTCTGCACATAGGGCATATAAATTACACTTAATTATGCACCCCCAGTAATTATGTTCCATTACTGCTTATACCTGATTTGTTTATTCTGTTTTGTTTTGTTTGTTTAACTAAATTATGCATGAGGCCGAATTCGGCTCTGAATTACACCTATAAATGCAGAATAAATCCATTGATTTCTGTAGAGTTTAATCTACATTTAAATGAGAGCATAATCTCTGTCCTTTACACCACCATGACCCCAGTGAATTTGGCCCAATGAGTTTTAGATGGTGCTGGGACATCAAAGAGGAGGCGTATGAGGAACTGGATAGAAGATAGATAGACTGGACAAAAGGGGAGAGATGAGGATAGAGAGGCAATAGGTAATGCTGTGAGTGTGGATGAAGTTGCCAAGGAAGAAGAGAGGACAGAGCCCCAACAGAAACCAATGGGGAGTTAAGGGCAGGATTAAGAGCCATAGGAGATGTTGAAGGCTAAAGATTTGCCAAAACCTAGGGAAAGGAGAAAGTGCAGGATGAGGGTTTGACTGATAGTCTCAAAGGCAGCAGAGAGATCAAGTTGCCTCTGTGACTTTCCAGGGAAGTAGAAAGGACTGGAAGGGATCAATAATAGAGTTGGAGCAGAGAAAATCTGTCAGCAGGAGTAAACCGTATGGTCAGCCATCAAAATCTTGGAAGCAGAAGCAGAAATAGAAGAGTCTGCAGGAGGGTATTTTCAAGGATGTAGGTGAACTCTGGTGTGTCTATAGGCTGGTGGAAAAGAACTAGAGGACAGAGATTGATGACAAGGAAAAGAACGGTAGTGAAGGATGACAAGAGGCAAAAATGGATGAAATCTGGGGATAGGATAAGGGATTACAGATACTGGGGCCTCTTCAGGAGAGATAGGATTGTTCTTCACAGCCCTGCCCTCAATTATTTTCTTGGCTTTGAGCAAAAGTTTGCATGACATCCAAATGACAATGAAGTGATTGCCCTGGGAGAAATAGCAGTTTAAAACTAATGCATAAAGGCATAGACAAACAAAGACATGCAGATACATTGCACTGATAGATGAGTTAAATTTGTATTTACACTAGTTGACAACTAAAGTAAGTGAAAACATCAATGGGAGTTGTGCACATGCATCTCAGGGACCACCTGGCTTGCTACATAGAATTACGCTCTTCACAAAGAGAAGATGCATATCACTAAGAGGGATTTTGTTGCATGCTACAAATGAGATAGATCTTAAAAGAAAAGATCAAGATATCTGATAGTACTAAAACAGGTGAACAGCTTGTGACCAGATTCTGATACCCTTATTCATGTTAATTAGTACCTTACTTCACAAGCTGACCTATTGATTCACTGGGACTACTGGTGGAATAAGGTGACTATCATTGTGAATAAGAGTATCAGTATTAGTGAGAAAGAGATTCTCACCCTCCACTGAATTTTGCCAAGTGATGACAGCAAGATATTTAAGAAAGAAGAGAAGCTGCATTTATTACCAACAAAGGGTCTGAGCCGAAGTCCAATGAAGCTTTTAGATTGTAGGTTTTTTGGGGGAAGGCACTGTCATTTTACTGAATGTTTGTACAGCACCAAGCACATTGAGGCCCCAATCTGGATGGCCTCTTGGGGCTACCCCAATATAAATGTTAAATGATAAGTCCATGAAAAGACTCCCATTGACTTTAATGGGCTTTTGGATCAGGCCCAAAGCTGGTCCTGGGAGGAAGCAAATGTTTAGGGCCTGATATTTAGTATTTAAGAATAACTTCTGTGTGAGAAGGATACCATTTAAGCAGACAACTGGCAAATAATCTAGCAGAGAGTACCAAGAAGTTGGTGTGTACAAGTCTGGCCAACAAAATTATAAAATAGAAAATTGTACACTAGTTGCCAACAGACCTGTGTTTAAAAGAGTATGGTCAGACAACGAAGAGTTTGTGGACAAGAAAGTTTAGGAAATGGAAGAATGAAACGTGGAATTATATATTGCTCACAGATAAGTCCAGCTTTGAAGTTTTTGCATCCCAAGAGTGTTGGATTATTTAAAATGTGGGTGAACAATATTTGGCTATGTACACAAATCGAAGTGTAAATCACAGTGGTAGCGCTATTAATATCTGGGGCTGCATCTCAAAGGATGAAAGCAAACAACATCTAAAAGGGACATTTCAGTGGCAGCATGGGACTATGTTCTGCCCCACCAGGATCGCAACATTTCTTGCACCTGCAAGGATTATGTGTCATGATCCCTGTGTGCAGGAAGCCCTCTGCAGCACCATTATCACAGCTCTGCTCACTCATTCCCATAACAACAAGGCTGCAGAGGGTTCCTTGCGCTGCTGCAGGAGCCATTCTGCAGCAGGGTGGTCTCCCACATGGCCGGGGGCTTTTCGTCCTCCTTGCATTTCTACCCAGGGGTCACTGCTCTATCAGTTTGAGAAACATGGGGGGCAAGGAAGGGAATCAGATAATGCAGAGGATCGGATAATAGGGATTTGGACAAACGGGAGTATACTATGTAGGGATAATAAGAAGCTGAAGAAATCAATCACCAGGAAATCTGCATGTTTTGGGAAATCCTGCAAGAGATTTGGAACAATGGGACTTAAGCACGTACTTAAAGCTAAGCACGTGCTTAACTGCTTTGCTGAACAGGGGCTTTAATGACTATATCACAACTTTGCGCTGCCTTTAGGGATAAAATTGAGCCCTGAGGCCAAATTTTCAGCTGGTGTAAATGGGTGCAGTTCCATTGAAGTCCATGTAGACCAGCTGAGGATCTAGCCCATTATGTCTAACTTGAAACTTGTTAATCTTACTTGCTCTTACTGTTTCTCATTAAAGCTTGAGCTTGGATGAATCATCAAGTGTTTCCATAATTCATGATGCTACTCTAGGCTCTTGTCAATGGCCAGAATAATTATCAGATTATATATGCTTTGTATGCAATCTCTTGGACTAATAAACATATAAATCATATATGCAGCCTGTTCATTATCTATAGTAGACGACGTTATGGCAGCAGAAAACTGAAAAGGGCATAAGGAAGTTCCACCACTTTCTAAATCATCTTTTTTAGAGCTTCTCTGCATGAACATTTAGCTCGTGGTAAGTTGGGGTGTGAATCTACTCACACTAGCTTGCTGCAGATGTCTATGTGGACCTGCTGATGTGCATTAACTGTTCATTAATGTGCTTTTATGTAGTCCTATTTGAAATCAGAGAACCGGCAGGTATCATGGATTTGTTGATTAATGTACCCTCTCTGCACACATGCACATAATACATCATATGGAAGCTTATTATGTTTACTTTAAGATGAGGTATGATGTGAAGTATCAAGTGGTGCCATTGTCATAGAAACGGGGATAAACAATGACACCATCAACACATTAAAATGAACACTTTTAAATATTTGTATTCGTTTCTGTGTTATTTCAAGACATAAAATTGTATTTCTTTGTGACCTGAAAGCATCCCAACAATCTCTAAATGGTGAAACAAAATCGAATAATGAATTTGAACAAGTATCCCTGAAATGCAATAATGTTGGTGACATTTCTAGTCAACATCACTGTCATTATCTTGTTCATCATTATGATCTCCATCGAAAGTGCCTGGGTTACCACAGTCTCTATTGCCTTGGCCTGTACACAGTTCTGTGCAGGGAAGATTGTTCTGACTATAGAACAGTTGATTGTCATCCCTACTGGTGCAGGCACAAATAAGGTCTGGTAGGAGCTCAGAAGCCTTTGGCCCTTGAAGAATACAGGAAGTAATTTGTCATCCACATTTTTCCAGCTGTGTTGTACTGGTGATCCAATATCAGTGCAACGACATCCAGATCTTCATTTGCCAAGATGCTCTTTTGACGTGCTCTTCAAAACTGTCCTCACAGGGTGGGAGTTTGGCCAGTGACTTGTCCTTTTTGATGGCTAGATTGAGGCACAAATTATTCAGGTTTCTGTGAATGTCCTTTTCTTTCTCACTCTGGTGATACAGCACTGCTACCAACTTCCTTGCTGCAGAAATTGCAGCTTGTCTGTCACTCTCTCCCAATTTGGCAAGGTCTCTGAAGCAGTAAGTTCCCTATGTTCTGACAACATTAAACACAGATTTTTTACCAATATCAACTAGGGATGACACAGAGTTAATTAATCTTGTTAATACAGAAGGAAGTATATTACAGAAGTCAGGAACAAGTGTGTCACAAACTGCATGCACAGGTATGAAGCGACACGTCAGTTGTGCTGATTATGGTGCCTCTTTCAATCCACATGTTACCTATGTATACCATTTTTTAAAAGTAGTGAACAGCAAGGACCAAAACAACTGGCCTAATTACTCTGGTTCCTTTGACTCTGAGCGGCCCAAAAGCCGTATTAACACATAGAGCATGCAGAAGCATCTATGTGTCCGCTTCCTCTTGAGTACTGTACAGATCTTGGACTTCTTCAACACCCCACTGGTGATGGACTTTGCTGATTCACCATTGTAAAAGCCTCCAGCAAGAAGGAGTTTTGTGTTGAGTGTGTTCTTATATTCGCAGGTGCATTTTGAATCATATATTCATAGGGGAATTTTACAAATGAGTGCTTCTTGGATGCCATGCTTAGAAACTTTTTCCATTGAGGCAAAGGGCATCCACCAATTACCTGGTATTTTCTTGTATCCAACCTTATCTTGTCTGTTTCTGTCTTTCTGCAATTTTAAAAGGGTTACAGTTGTCAGAAGTCAAAGACTTTGATTACAGAATTAGCTTTGTCAAATCCTTTTAGGACCTGCCTCAAGTACTCAGCAGTCAATACATTGAATGTGTGGAATTTGTCTCCAGCCATTATTTGTATGACAGGCTTGGCATCTTTGGTGTACACTGTAGTTTCTTTGGGTATGTCTACACCGCAAAGAAAAACTCACAATTGGCCTGTGCCAGCCAACTCAGGCTCGCAGGGCTCAGGTTATGGGGCTGTTTCATTGCTGTTTAGACTTCAGGCTCTTTCTGGAGCCAGGGCACTAGAGCCCTGTGGATAGGCCAGCCACAGGTTTTTCTTTGCTGTGTAAACATACCCCTAGTTGCATTCTCTTAGCTCATTGATTCTTTTAGCTTCAGCCTCCAGTTGATGCCCTAATTCATCTTTGTCTGTTCTCATTGTGCCATCAGCATGGAAGAAGAGCACAGGCACAGGTCCTATAGGGTGACTAAGAGCAGTTGCCATTGAAACATCATCTCTTCATCTTGCTAAGGACAGAACTCTGCGGAAAACAATTGCTGGACTGATAGCTGCTGTGATTGTCTCTCCCATGTAAGACTTAAATTTGGTCTTCTTGGCCATGTCTGCAAATGTTTTGATGACAGATTTCTTGACTAGCCTAAATAAGCTATGTGTACCATCAGAATCAAGTGCACCTCTCACAAATCACTCGATTTGTTCTTCATCCACAAAAGGCACATATGCAATTGCTGTGCAGATGCTCTTCTTTGTTCCAAGCTTGTGGTTGAAACCGGACCAAAATGGAATCACATGAGTGTGAACAGTATCAATGCAATTTGGTATTGGTATTATGAAGTAATAGTCTTATGAGACTCCAGAAGAGTTCTCAGACATTGTTCATTTATATGTGACAGGAGTTTATTTTCTAAGTACTTTTTTATCGTGAGTCAGTTCTGGACGTTTTCTAGGTTTTTCAAACATTGCACATTGAATAAGAGTCTCTGATTGCCTAGGAAGAGTAAGTGACTTTTGTATCCCATGCATCAATGATATTCCTTGTGATGCTGGACTCTGCAAACTGTTCTTCAAATACCACTCTAGCCATTGAATAGAAGGTATCTTTCCATTAACACTCTCTATGTTGATGTCTATATTACCATCTCCTTCATGGATGAGATTTCAATCAGCATGAGATGGTGTAATTCCACTTGAAATGAACACACCCCTCTGGAACCTTTCTACTTCAGTTTTTGCAGCACTAGTGCAGAACTGCCTCAGCTCATCTTAACTGCAGAATCCATGAAGGTAAAGTATGTCTGTTAAATTATGAGACCCAAACTCACAGGGTTAGCTGTGCAGCAAGGCCTATGTGCAGTGGTATGATCATTTTGGAACTGTTAAATACTATGCACTCTGCAACTGAGAGACACCTTCTTTGAATGTCTTCTGAAGGAGGATATTATTGCCGGCTTGAATTATATGCCTCTTTATCTACCATCCAAAGGACAAACTCCTGCACCAAATAGGGCACAAAAGTAGCTACCCTCGGTAAACTACAAACACCTGAACTATGGATAACATTCTGAGGCTTTCATTTTGACTATTTCAGGCTAAAGAATTGAAGCAGCATTATACAAAATCACGTGTTCATTTGAAAACTATTCATCAGGCTCACTCGCCAGACGAACATCCAAAAAACATTTGTTGTGTTAAATTCCTGCTTCAGATCACTAGCAGTTTGGATAGCATCAGCTAATGTTGTTGTGCTGCATAGAACAATAGTAGACTTGCCTTGTCCGTGCTGGGCATGGAATTAAATTGCAGAACCATAGTGTTTTTCTAATCTTGCCTGTAATTTGCTCCTGGAATAGCTTGCAGTTTCTACATCTGAGGGAAGTAGGGCTTTATATCTTTGTAGCAGGTTGGACAGGAGAAGAGCCTTCCTGTTGTACTTAAGATCATTGTTTATCTCTTCTATCAGCTGATAAAATACAATGTCATAATGTGACTGTATTGTTGCAGTGAAATTAGATGGTTTTGCTTTAAGATTCTTTTTACTCAAAGAGGAAGAAAGGCACGTTGAGTGACAAACTGCATCCTTAGCAATCAAGTCTTCTACAGATATTCTGCACAACATGTGATCATCTCTTTGAAATGCTGCTCCCTTAGATTTGTTGCTCTCGCACATATTCCTGTTTTATTAAGTTTCTTGTCTTTCTTGTGTGTTTTTCTCAAACAAACAATGCAACAGGATCAATCACTGGAGGACATGCTTGATCTGGTAGCTATAGAAGCAGATGAACATGATGCTCTCTGATCAGATTCAGAGTCTGTTTTCTTCCCTGGGTTCAGTAAAACTCTGACGTGCCAAATTTGACTTGCTTGTGTATTTCGAAAGCAACCCCTGTGACAAAGTATTGGTGGCACATCATCTAAACTAGAAAACTCATTCAGTAGCCACCAATACAGTTAATCTCTCGTGACTTCTGCTACCATCCTCACAGAATTCTGTCCAGCAGTGGTGGCTTTTGATAGTTTTGCTTTTTCTTTTCTTTCCTTGACAACACATTTTTCAAAGTTTGTGAAGAATCTTTTTCTCTTTGATGTAAGCTTTAAGGGGCTTGTATCCTCCATGTCTTTGTGGAAACGGAGAGAAAAACTCTCTGATAGATTCGGTTTGGGATACGGGGGGTTAAGCGAGACAGTGATGATTCTGGGGGTTTGCTTAATCAATAAACCCTTTATTTTACAATAAACAATCCTATCCTTATAATAAAACAGTTCTATTTCTATAATAAACAGTTTCACAGCAAGCAATTACACAGCAAACAGTGATAGCAAAGGGCAGGAGAACTCCGTGCACGAAAGGACAAAATGTGCCACCCAAGACTTTAGCATTTTGTGATCTCTCCTGGATCAACGCATGGCTGCCAGCATGTGACACTAGGGTGCCCGGTTTTGGAGTTCCCCAAAGAAGTTACAAGACAAACACAACAGAAAACAGTTAATCCATACTCACAAACATTATATACAGGTATATCATGCTGGCCAGATTCAGTTGCCGTTTGCTTTAGATACTGCAGATGGGAGAGAGCCACTGTGAGTGATCAGTTCACAGTGAAGCGGGCTAGGGAAGATGCGTCAGCCCGCCGAGCCGACACAACCAGGAGATATGCAGGATGCCGGGTGGATTCAATTCCTCTCTCCCTCTGCTACCTGGGTTTGAACTTTTATAGTTTCCCCTGGTCAGCAGAGGCTAAGCCCCATTGGTTGCTATTTGCTGCATGACCTTCTAAGGTTATGGCTTGGAGTTTAGCCAACCAGGTGCTCCTGATTTCACAGGCAGGTATGAACCAGCCAACCAGGTGATTACAATTATCCTGGGCAGTTGCTGACCACGCACCAGCAGGTGGGGTCACTTCATTTCCTTATAAGGAGACAGGTACATGCGGCTCGTGCTGCTGAGTCAACCTCCGTAGGCTGCCTCTTTATCCACGTGGGGGGGCAGTGCATGTGGTGCTGCAGACGCCACTATGCAATTCAGTCTCCACAGTCTTCATATACTGTAACTTCCCTGTAGAGGTAAAATTCCTTAAGTTATATTGTTAGCATTAC
This sequence comes from Emydura macquarii macquarii, assembly GCF_026122565.2. Classification (NCBI taxonomy): domain Eukaryota; kingdom Metazoa; phylum Chordata; order Testudines; family Chelidae; genus Emydura; species Emydura macquarii. Next base: position 7,647,524 of record NW_027131400.1, on the reverse strand, counting down.
CCCCACCACCATTTTTCATTTTGTACAAGTATACAGACTTATGCTAAATTAGATATAAATTAAATCTATAAATTAGTATCAAAATTGCCATTTTTACAGCACTTTGATTGAAGCCCAATATGAAACCGTGTATTGTCATCTCTAACACTAATACTGACCTGTGCATAAGTCACTGAATTAAAAAGCTAGTTGCTAGAATATTTGAAAGACTAGTACAGCATACATAAGTAATTACCAATTAATTGCCTATGTATGCAAACTGTATGCTACATTGTATGTACAAATGCTTACAAATGGAGAAACGTTACATTAGGAAATCACATACATTTATATCTATCCACTAAGTGGTACAAACTATAGGCAGGCAATCTACTGCTACTGGTGCACAACCTTCAGTATGAGACTCATCTGGTCAGCAAATTTCATCTGAAAATATAGAAAACTATTATAACCACTTGTGACATACTTTGACCATTAAGAATATGTGTTGTGAATACATTTCATGTCAGTATATTGCCATATGTTGATATTTGCCGTTGTTGCCACATGCTAAACGGCTTCATCTTTTCTGTTAAAAAAAATACTTGCCCATTCAAAACCAATAAATACATTTTCATTTTAATACATTATCATTTAGTAATACATTGGTGTTTGACTAATAAACACCACATTAAGGTGTTGAAATTAACTTAAACAGTAAAAACTGTAGTTGTAGTCATGTTGCAGTGGTTCTGGAATTGTGCAAAAAATAACACTTTCTCATTTTGGGTACCATTGTCTCAGCTCGCCTACAGCTCCACAGGATACCTCATTTAAATGAACATGAAATAAACTATGAAAAGATATATGATGTGAGGGGAATGTAGGTTGGGTACATTAAACTCCAAAAATATGGCCCTTTTTGGAGAATTGCCACATGCCTGAATGAGACTAGTTCAGAGTGCATTAATGAAGTGTTAATGTGCATCAGCAGTTAGTCTGCAGCAGACTAGCAGAAGGTAGATTTACATTCCAGTTTTCCACAAACTAAATGTTCATGCAGATAAACCTTTAATTGTTCTTAATTTTTTGTAATCCATTAGATTGAATGTGAAATTAGTTTAATTACAAAGTAGATGATTTTTTGCCACATCTGTCAAAGATCCTATGCTCACTGTATAGGTTCCTAAATTGATTCCTTCTAATCACTTCTCATCTGTCTGAAATTTCAGCAATCAAATCAACTAAAACTAACCCTTAAGATGTTATGAAATTCTGAAGCTATTGATATATATATTTCCACTTAGCATTACTCACAGTAACAATTATTGCCTACAGTTGCATGTCACGTGAGAGTAAAACTTTTCAAATAAAACAGGTAAGTTTTTGAACCAACAGTTAACCACCAATTGCATTTCCTCTGTGAGATTATCTGACTTCCCCAATACTGGGGCAGATTCTCTGTCCAGGCCTGTTCCCTTTGCACTGGTTAGGAACTTGCAGCAGGCATAGAGCTGGCCTGGCTGACTCCTAAGTCACCCTCCCTGCAGCTCTTGGTGGGAAGGGCAGGATGAACAAGAGTGGTGAAAGTGTGCTGTGTTTTGGTTATGGTTAGTGGTTCCTCGGGTACCACTGCAAGCCGGCACAAGAAGTTGGAGCATTTCCAAGGCTGCTGTAGACTGTGCTGGAAATGGGCTGAGCAGAGAAAATCATGGTGCCTTGATGTGTGTGCCCCACTTCATCAAGTGTGATGTCAGTGAATCAGAGAATCTGAATCATTATCTTTGTATGCTGTTTGGAACATGTTTTTTTCCCCTTCTAATAACTTTTATTTTTCTTATGGGAATGGGGGAGAGACCAAACCAGGGTGATTTGTAATGATGGGATGCACTGATAGGAATGCAGAAACTTTGTTTGTGCTGCACCATTTTGCAAAGCCTGACTTGAATTTTGAAACACATGGTGATCTCTGTATTGCTACCCCAATATTTATTTCTGTTTGATAGGTGACAGAACGAGAGCTGAAATCTGGGGGTTCAAATACACAGGTGACAGAAAAGAACAAGAAGGAGTACATTGAGAGAATGGTAAAGTGGCGTGTGGAACGAGGAGTGGTTCAGCAAACAGAGGCTCTAGTCCGTGGCTTCTATGAAGTAAGTAACAAAGTTGCTCACGCCATCCACCATTCATGATCTGAATAGTGACAATAACTCATCAACACACTCTGATGTGGCTAGGAAGATAAGTTTAGAAATGAATGGAATTCTCAAAACCTTAGTAGGTAGGGGCAGGGGCAGGGGCAGTAGGAGATGCTGTGTTCAGTTTTAGTGATTGAGAGAGAAGGTAGCTGAATGTGAACTTGATCCTGCACAGTTCTGGTGAAGAGTACTGTCTGTATAAGTGCGAGATAAAGAGTGATGAATGGAAGAGGAAGCACAGGTAAACCTGACCTGCATTAATGAGATTACGGCTGTCCAGCCACGACAGTACTCCTGTCTCATAGCAAAAGTAAAGCAGAGAAAGCTGCACATAGCTAAGCACTGCATTGGTAAGATGAGGACTACACTTAGGCCCTTGTTCCCTCAGACACCTGCACATACTGCCACTTTTTCACCATGCACACTTGCAAGTAAGGGGGGGAACTCTGGGTAGGCTTATTACTACTGGTGCAAAAGACCATGCCTAGCACTTAATCTTATTTGCACCCACATGAGGCTCCTGCTTGCACAACCTTTTGCATCCTGCTGTATGCCCTATAAGTCTTTCAGGGTCAAATCTTGTATCTGCTCAGACTACAGAATATAGTCAATTCCCAGAGTCTTGCCATTCCCACCACTTCTAGAAAATACCACACTCGTGCCTGCCAATCAGAGGCACAGAGCACTGGAAGATCAAAAGCAAGGAAATAAAATAAATTGCTGTGACATTATGCTAAGTAGCTATACCCAGCAGAAGACTCCTTTCATTCAAATAGAATAAGAATTTGTGACATGTTTGGACAGGATATGTCCTGTCAAACCATATTTCACTTTCCTTGTGCATGTCATATGCTGTACTGGGTAGGAGGCTGAGTCTGTTGAGTTATGAGGTAAAACAATATTAACTGTTGGTGTTGGCTTTGGTAACTATAAAAAAAAAAGTCAGTCTATAAAGCACAGTGAGCCTGATTCTTTTCTCACTTACCCTGATATGAATCCAAATTCATTGGATAAAACGAGTGCAGACAAGAGGAGAATCAAGTCCTGTATACAGAATTGTAAAATTATTTTTCTTCTGGTTAGGGTTATTCAGTTTTTAGGTTTGTTCCATTTTCAAATCAATATTAAGCATAGGCCATTGTTGACTATAAGACTCCTCAGTCCAGATTTTCAAAGGTATTCAGGCTTCTAATGATGCAGATCAGTTTGGGATTTTCAAAATGCCCTAAGCAGTTTAGGTGCCTAATTCCCATTGTTTCCAATGGAAGTTAGGTTCCTAAGCTGTCAGGGTGCATTTGAAAATGCCCCTAGGCATGTATCTACATCATTAGGCACCTAAGTGCCTTTGAAAATCTGACCCCCAGCCACTAGTGGCTGTTATAAGCAATAAAGGCTTTTTGAAAGGTGTTGTATAGAAGACTGTAGTGAAATGTGGGTTCCAGTTTTTCTTCTTCTGTTGGGGTTTGGAGCGTGAGGAAGTACAGAATGAACACATGGTTGAGGAGAAGAACTCTCCTGAGATAGTCAGACATACTATACCCTTAGGAAGTCATCACAGGATGGTTTGACATCCAGCATTCCATACTATATAAACTGTGGCTAATCCTACTATATAAAATGCAGGATCCCAAGCTAGTGTTAATGGGTGTTTCTCCATTGAAATCACTGGAGCTATGCCAATTTACATCAGCTGAGGACCTGGCTCCAAGAGTTGCATTGTGGCAGAATTCATGTATATTTGTCTCTATATTCCATGTTCATGTGAGTACTGTACAGTTTGTGAAAGGTTACTTTTAATACAATGAAGAAGATATAGCTGAAGCATGAAGTACTTAGGCTGCTATCTTGTAACCAAATTCTGATGCAAACTAAAAATAATATAGAAAAATAAGCCCTACGTTTTGCAAATCTAATACACGGTTGATCATTAATGTCACTTCTCAGAAGTGAAGCAGTAGGCAGAAGTCCTGTGTATGAACTATTTCCTTTTCTTTCTGTTGTTCCATTCTGATCAAATCTTCTCATAGGTCAGCATTGTTTACAATTAAAATTCTCAGCAAACTCACAAAAGAAGAGCAACTGATTTATCAGCAGGTGATTGGAAGCTAATTGCTGACATGCACTCCTAGCCACAGTAGGCAGCTAATCATCAGAGCCATGACCGGGTTTTTCTGAGACAATGCATCTACTGTACCTCCAGTCCCAGAGTGGGCTCAAGAATGGTTTGTATTTCAGGTTGTAGACTCCAGGCTTGTCTCCATTTTTGATGCCAGAGAACTAGAGCTGGTGATTGCTGGCACTGCAGAAATAGACCTCAATGACTGGTGTAACAACACAGAATATCGTGGAGGTAAACTATCTACTCATACTTACTAAGGTCTTAATTATTATCAGGCCACATCCTGAGATGTGTACTCAGTGTTTGCTCTATTTTTTCCCAAGGAGAACTCCCATTGAATTTTCTCTCAAGAAGGAATTAGTGAAAACTAAATAAAGACCTCATGATCTGGCCAATAGACATGTTAATACTAGAAAAGTCTTGCAGTTTCTACTCAGATCTTACTCAGACAAAATTCCCTTGTCTTAATGGGAGTTTTAGCTGAGTAAGGATTGAGTAGAGACTGCAGAATTTAGCCTATGCTTTATTTATATTGAAGGCTCTGGCCCTATTGAGAAAATGGCAACATTCCTATTGATTTCAGTAGGGCCAACACAGCCCAATTCTGCTCCCAGTTACACTCAGCGAAATGCAGGTCTAAATTAAAGCCCCAAGTCAAATTCTTTCTCTCCTTCATTCAATACCACCACTAATCCCCCCCTGCCTCCATTGATTGGACTCATTTTGTTTTAAATGATGAGCATAGTGTGTGCAGGTGGTGTTGAGTAATGGGCAAATTAGCTGTCCTCCTCAGCTCTGCAACACAAAAGAAAATTCAGTGGAGTTGACCTATCCTGCCCCATAACTCAAGACCTGAATTTTGGCTGCTAGCGGCCCACCACCAATTCTTACCTATTTGTTGCTGAAGCACTGAGCTACTAACCATAAAAAGGGTCCCCTATAAAGGTTTTCATGTTTACTTCTTCTGCAGGAAGTGTTATTGCAGGTGTTTATTTAGATATGATGATTGAGCCAGATTGAGCCTAGGGTTATTCTGGCTTTCACTAGCATGAATCCAAGCCCAGAGCCCCTGCGGTGGAAAGTCTGCCAGGGAAGGGCTTTCAGCAGCCATTCCCCTCCAGATGCTGGAGACGAGTCCAGCCCAAAAAGGGACTGTTACTGGCCATGAAGAGGGCATGGCCTCTTACAGTGATTCATATCTAGGATGCAAGGAGCTAGGCCAGCACCTTCCTGTATTAGCTTCCTGTGCTATCTGGACCATTGATTTGATTTGATTTCTTTACCACTCTTATTACATTGTGTTAATGAAACACTATTGAACGTTATCTGCTGTAGATGTAACAGTTTATCCAGTTTTACAGCCTTGATTGTATTTGGAAATCGGAAATTTAAGCTTTTCCATAAAGCTGTCAGGAACCATATAGAATATCAATATTAGTAATTTATATTGCACATGGATAACCATAATATTTGCCCAAATGTCTGGGAAATGACTGTTTACATGAGTTATAAATGTGAGTTTTGCTATACATGGAATTTTATCATTTCAAATGAGTTAGCTATATTAAGTTATCCGGAGGTGGGAAGACAAGTGGGCTAAGACATAGCTCATCAATCATCAGATCAGTCTTTTAGCAGAAGTTTTGTAACAAGATAAGCTATTAGCTCATATTTCTTTTTGTGGAAATGTATTAAAATCGTACATCATCAGATCCAGTTCCCACTTAACATGTATGTTTCTAATCTCTCTCTCAGGTTACCATGATGGGCATATTGTAATACGGTGGTTCTGGGCAGCAGTGGAGAGATTTAACAATGAACAGAGATTACGGTTACTGCAGTTTGTCACTGGAACGTCTAGTGTGCCATATGAAGGCTTTGCAGCCCTTCGAGGAAGCAATGGGCTACGGCGCTTCTGTATAGAGAAATGGGGGAAAATAACATCCCTTCCGAGGTATGACTGTACTATGAATGAAATCTTAAATGCTGTGGGGAAGATGAAGCACAACACTTCATTTCAGTGTTTCTAGCAGTTAATGAAGTGAATACAAAGACAGCAAAGGACAAATCTCAGTTCATCATGATACAGCCATTACAGTTGCATGCAGTGAAGGATGATTTATTTTATATCCTTTATATTTTGAGATGGGCCAAAACCAGACCTTCACATGTGAATTCCTTTAAATATTAGGGAATGGTGAGTGTACTAATTCCTCAGATCCAAACCATATCTTTTTGGATTTTGGTTCTGAATCAGATCCCAGACCAAATGGGGCCTGTCTTCTGGTTCTGTTGTTTGTTTGGTTTTTTTTTTGTTTTTTTGGTTTTTTTTAAAAAAAGGCAGGTCAAACAGCTTGTGAGATTTCAAAACCTGTCTCTGATTCAGCCATTTCCTAGCCCAAGTCTCATATAGATTCAGATCTGAATACCTCCACTGTGTCTCATTTGCATCCTTGGTTCCATCCCTGCTATTCAGCATGTCATAGACTCATAGAGTTTAAGGCAAGAAAGGACCACCAGGTCATCTAGTCAGAGCTCCTGTATATCACAGGCCACCAACTGCCCAGTACCTGCACACTATACCCAACAACCACGTATATAGGGTCAATAGAAAGTTTAATGAGGAAATGGGCTGTAGTCAGTATTCTGATACCACCCAGCTTTATATATCCATTCTCACCAGCTCAGTAGGTGCAGATGAATGATTTACCCAGTTCCTAACAGACTGAAGCTTGCTCAAGAACTAGCCAGCTGAGACAAGACTGGAATAATGCATGTAGGCTGTGGGAAGATATTAGGAGAGAGGCAGAGGCAATTTCAGCTGTCTTGGTTTAGGGAAAGTGCCTAGTGTTTCTGACATAGATTCACTGCCTAGGCATCTTGTTAGATTCCACAGCTGCTTCTGGAGGTTGCAGCAGTGGCCAAGAATATTTTCATCCATTTGTGTCCAACCCTAGTAAGAACAATGTTACCTAGCTCTTATATAGCACTTTTCATCAGTAGATCTCAAAATGCTTTATGAAGGAGATAAACACAGATGGGGAGACTTAGGCACAGAGAGGTGACATGGCTTGCCCAAGTTTACCCAGGAGACCAATGACAAGGCCAGCAATAAAATTAGGATCTTCAGAATCCTAGTCCACTAGAATCCTGTCCACTAGACCACACTGTCTTCCATCTAGGTTGTGACTTCTTTTTTTAAATGTGGATGTTATTGTATCTAGCCATGCTATTGCCACCTTAACATTGGACTACTGCACTGCACTCTACATGGACTACATCTTAACATCATTAAGAGGCTTCAGCTAAGGAAGTGACCTATTTGATTAGCAGTCTTCATTAAGGGAACACCTCTCACCTGTGCTTCAAGATCTGCACTGGTTTGGAGCTCATTTCCAGGAGGATATCCAAAGTGTTGTTCTTGCCCTTTCAAGCCATCAATGGTTTGGGTTGTGCATATATTGGAGACCACATCCAGTTAAGCACACCTGAGGTGTTCCAGCATACAGTTCTTTTGGATAACTGGGGGAACATCTGCACTGGGAATTAGCCCCAGTTTCATCCACCAGTGACCAGCCAACAGTGTAAGTTGTATTGGCACTAATTCCAGTTTCAAGAAGGGGTAAACTGCACAGAAGTAAACTGCAATTTAGCATATCTGCTTTAAGGGTTTACTCCAGTGCAGCTGTTCTGGTGGCTGGCCAGGGATGGCTGCAATCAGGGCAAATCCCCAAGGTAGATAGGCCTGGGAGTATGCTGCTGACCAGGCATTTTCAAGGAGAATCCTTTGCTTCTATCACATGCTTCCTAGTTTGGTCTGACAGAGACCAAGTTTAATGACTTTCCTAGCATTCTGCAAGTCCCATCTGTTTTCCAAAGCCTTTGAGAAGTAGATGGGATCTAGAGGTGGTTATGGACATGTGGACGTTGTGGACATGAAGCATCACAAAAAGTACAAGTTCCAAGCTGTGCAGCATTTCTGTAGAAATACATCTACATTAGACCCCTGTGTATGAAGATGAGAGGGTTTTGTATTGTATGCAAGAAATGCCCCATGCTGACCTGTCAAGTGCTCTGCTTAACTTTCTTTGCTAACCTAGGCATTGGTTATGATCTAAATTCAGTTAGCCTCAAGATATTCAAGTTAACTGTCTTAAATTTGTCCACTGATTACTCAATGTCTTGCTCTCCCCTGAAGAAGCCTCCTCTCCAGATGAGAGCTGTAGAACCTTCTTCTAGAACTTTCTGAGCTCTGTGATTAGGAAAAGTGAAGCAGCCATTTCTGATGGGGGGAAACCCCAGTTTTTTACAATGAATTATCACCTTTAATATTTAATAATTGAAGAGTGATGTTGAGTATACATAGCAGTCAAAAATACATAAAAGACAAGGGCCAAAATGCCAAAACCTGGACACTGAAAGTTAGGTTTCTATATCCACATTTAGGCACCTAAATAATAGTTACTTTAATTTTTTATTTAGATGCCTAATATGAATTTATTTATAAACTTAAACGGAATCAACCATATCCTCTAGGCACCCAGGACATAATTTAAATTTGCACACTAAATGTAGCAATTTAAGATAACCCACTACAAATCCTCCTCCCCCTCGAACAATTTCCCACCTCCACATTTGCACTTATTCCCTTCCATCATTTTCACATGCATGGGGAAAATAAATGGCCCTTTCCGTGTGCCCTAGAAATCATCAGATTTGGTCATTTAGGTATTCAAATATGGATTTAGGATTCTAACTTTTGGCCTGAGTTCTTTTATGAATCCAACATAATTCTTCAGCCCCAGTCCACCAAAAGCTATGACTGTTTCTTGTGCCATAGAAATCTGCAAAAGGTTGCATAAAGCTCCAAGCAGCAGTTGGCTTCTGCACAAGATGGATGTGGGGTTGCTGGGTTTTAATGGCTAGGTCTGGCCTAAACATTTCCAGATGTTTTACAAAGTATCAAGAAAAGTTTTAAATATTTAGTAGGAACCCTGGGCTCTTTCTGGTCTCTTCTTCCTTCTCCAGATAGCTGTTTTAGATAAGTTGAGTCTCCCTTACACATTGTCTTTATGCTTTACTGATGCAATGTGCAATTGCTCCTGTACTGTTTATCAGTGAACACAGATGTTGTAATGCCTAACACTTGCCACAGCATGCAGCACTATCAGTAAAGACACACAACATGAAGTTCTGAGAGGAAATGATACTTGTAATAGTACTGCTATTAATACATTGCACTCGTGATAGGGATTTCTAGAGATAGTAATTATGCAGACCTAACGCCCGGTGTAGGCAGCGCTAGGCTGACAGAATAATTCTTCCATTGACCTAGCCTGTTGAGGAGGTGGATTAACTACAGAGACAGGAAAACCGCTTCCGTCGCAGTAGTGATGTCTACACTGAAGTGCTACAGCGGCACAGATGCATCACTGCCGCTGTGCAACTCTAGCAGTTTAATGTAGACATAGCCTAATATCTTGGACAGGATTGCATTCAGGGTGCCTAGCCCCTCACGTCGTTATGGCTACCCTTCTGTTTTTAGTGTGATACTCAATTAGAGCTCTTGTGGATATGTATTCTCAAGCTGGAAATTACACCTCCAGTTCCAAATATAGATATACCAACAGTAGTCAGAACTTTAGAGTGGTTTGGAAGATTTGGACTCCAGGGACTTATTCTAATCTTATTTATGCTGGTGTGAATCAGGAGTAAATCCACTGAAGTCAATAGAGTAACACTGGTGTGAAACACTGGTATAAGGAATATGAGACCCACCCAGTGGATTATTTCCATTATGCATGGGAAATGAGACATAGGTTATTTTATTCTAGTTTACATTTATGTACCAGGTGTACACATTAGAATAAAGGCAGCCAAGGCAAAAAACAGATCAGAGATATTGCTCTGCTCCCAGACCACAAGAATGTGACTCTGCAGCAATATCCAACCAGAGTGTGTCTAACCTACAGGGCTCTGTCAATGTAAAACTATGGTTTGTTTTTCCTCCAGACTGCTGTAGCGAATCAAATGAGATGCCACAAACTAGGTAACAGAGTCCAAGTACTTAATGTTATTTATGCTGGTTTCTGTTCATCAAGCCTCAGGTTTACTTTCCCTGTTTTCAAAGGGAAGTCTTCCCTTTGAAATGCAGCAGTTATACATTCACTCCCAGTGCTTGGTTTTCACTAACAATTTCCCATGGGGAAGATCATTCTGCTGTTTGGATTTGTACCTGGATGAAGATCTGAGAAAAACTTGTCCCATATAGAGCCTTGCTGAAGCAGGGAGGAGCATCTATTTGTGTCATGCAGATTTTTAACTCTCAGCCGACTCCCTCTTCAGTCTCACAAGAACTTGGCCTTAATTCCCCACCATACTTTAATGAATAGCAAAATAAACTTCTTATATCAAATCATATAGCTGTGTCTAAAAATATGGAAATATAACTCTTCACCTGAAACATATGTGCAAAGAGAGAGGAAAGCTTTCTGCTACAGCTGCCTGAGAAGACAATGCCCTCTGCTAAGAGTTTGATCCTTAGAAGTGATGAACACCCACACCTCCCATGGGGAGAAATCCTGAAATCCTTACTCTGTTTCTCCTTCAGAGTCAGGCACAACTCGCATTGGCTCAAACGAGAGCTCTGCCTAAGTAAAAATGGAATAAGGACCTCAGGATTTGGCCCAATAAGGGCAAATATTCTGCACCTGATGGGATCAGGCCTTTACTTTCTCAATCAATATACAGATGGAGCTAACTTTCCCTTGAAAGTGATTTTAGTTACACAGAGTAATTTATAAGTACCAGCATATTGTCTGCAGTTAATATATGATGATTATCAGTAGCAGTAAATACTTGATCTTACATAAATGATCTCTCTACATCCTAAGATATCTATCAGGCACTTATTATAATATCCAAAAGTGCCATATAACAATTATGAATAACAGACTACAAACTCAGCATTTCCCCCTTTTCTAGTGGTGTGTGTGTGTTAGTTTTGCTTGTTTTTTATTTTTTTTTATCCTTGGTTTTTCTTCTTCTCCTCATCCCCTCTCTTTCATTCTTGAATCCCTTCCTCTGTCCTAATTGCCATATTACAGTTCAGTCTAAGGGATGATTATGGGATATAAAATAATTATCCTATTCAAAGTAGAATTCCTATATTATTATTCTTAATAGTCTCATTATGTATACGTTTGGCAAAATTTCATGCTGACAATAAAATGTTACTAGGACAGATGAGGCACAAACTGATTCAGATGTAAGTGACCCTTAAAAAAACAGGTCCTCCTGTAAAGGAAGCATAAACTGTTTTTGTTGAAGACAACAGAAATGTAATCTTAGAGCCCCAGGTCACTTCTTAAGCAACAAATTCCCAAGAGGAACCACTGAGTGTTTCCCTTCACAAACGTAGAGGAACAAAAGTATATATTTGTATGGAAGATCTGAGAGATTTGATGATTGTGGCTGGGAGTTAGTACCTCTTCCTAAAAAAAAAAACAAGGTGAGAGGAACAAGTGGCCCATTTCTGTCTCCCTGGCACAGTTATGTCAGAAAGCAAGCCTTATTATAGCTGACAGGTTAAATCTATAAGTTTGACAGGGGCGGGTTGTGTGTGCATTTGCTGCCTTTGGACTGTCAGCATTACAAGGATTAAGGGAAGTGACAAAAGAAGAAGAATGCCAAGAGCTTAAAAGCTTACATGTAACTTTTAGAGAGGACACTTAAAAGGAAAGATATAGCAGTGGAGACACTAAGAAAGATTTAGAGATTCAGACCGCCACAAACTGCCAGGAGTTTTCACTGCAGACTGCAAAGAAGAAAGAAATTTTAAGATATCAGTTGATTGTTTTCTTCCTTCGAGACAAGAACATTTTAAGTAGGTCATAGTTGGTTTAGATTAATTTATTTTATGTTTTCTTCTAAAAGCATATAAGGGTCAGTTTCATAAAGACCTAAATCCTCTGCTCTTTCAACTTTCTTCCTATTTGCTGAACATGCTGTCATAAATATCAACCGGCTAACAGAGCTAGCTGGAGGCTTAAATGAAAAAAGAAAGCCTACTTGCAAAATGTAATTATTGTTTCTTCCCTTGCTCATACAGCATTCCCACTCCAATACACACAAAGGTCCTAATACTGCTAAATGCTGAGCCTCTCCTGCCATGTTCTGAATACAGTCAACTCCTGTTGAAATCAGTGACAACAGAGGATGCTCAGCAACCTCAGGACCTGCTCAGCCCCTTGAAGGACTGGGCACAAAGTTACCGGACTGTGACATTACAGAAAATGTCCCTGCCTCTTAATTGACCTATGTGCTTAGGAATCACATAGTATATAATATAAAGAACCCAAGTGCTGAGTTAAGTGCCTTTTGGTCCACCTGGAAGAAGAAGGGTTTCAACTTTCAGCTGCAAGAGGCAAAAACTAATGCCGTCTCAACTATACGGTGAAGGAACAGGAAAGGCTTATCTTCCTTCTCTCCAGCCCCCTCCCTGAACCAAAGCCAGAACTTGTCACCATTACATATACAGACAATTGACATCCTGGTCCCAGCGCATCAAGCCTGTCCCCAGACTTTGGCCCTTGCAACAAAGAGCTGGCAATGACAGCAGGTCCACTTAGAACACTGCAGAAGGCACACAGGACATTTTTGTTTTTAATGATACTGATGTAAAACTGGGCTGACTCCATTGACTTCACTGGAGTTACTCCAGATTTACATGAATGTAATTGAACAGAATTTGGCCCCATATTTTGTCCTTTGGCAATATAATGTCTGTTGCACATCAAAGGAGTAGAAGTACAAACCCGACCTGAGAGTTATTAATTTCCTCTTTTTATTTGATTGTTTTGGGATCCTTTTGTATGATAGACACTGTTGGGTTAGAGGGTACAAATGTTTTGTTTAGATAAATGTCCAAAGTGTCCAAAATCTCCAGACATTTTAAGGTTTCCTTCTCTTCTTTCTCTCCATTAGTTCCTCCCCCTATCAATGCAATAATCCTGCAATAATCTCCTATATCCTGCTCTTTACCTGCAACCCTCCTCTACATAAACCTCTGTCCTGTACAAATGCACAATCCAATCTTTGCTTGTATGTCCAACCAAGTGCCACTTGTCTGGCTCTAAGGACATACAGTATATTAGGTCCTTGCCTTCCATTCAAATAGTAAAGGAATAACACAAATAAGGTTCTTCTCTGCCCCTAAATGCTCTTTATGTGTATGACACTCAAAAGGTTAATAATGACTTTGGTTTTGAGGGACTTTGTTTCAGAGGACTGGGAATAGGAAATTGAGTTGGTCTGTGCTCTGAATCTGGCTCAGATCAAGAGTTAGTGAAAGTCATTAACAGCAGAAGGTTATTCACTGGCCTCTGAGAAATGGGTTTGATTATCTCAATCCTAGTGGACAGGTGTCCACATCATAGTAAACACCATTGCAAGTAGCACTAATCAGCACTTTTTCTGCTAGTCTCACCAGACCCCAGTGACTGAATGGACCAAGGGAACTCAACCACCCTCTAGCTCCCAAAGAAGGTTGACACACATTGGTAGGACTTTGTGGGGATGGCTGAGAAACACAAATAACAGTGGAAGGCTACTCATCTTTAATACATACACCACATGATGCATTAACTTGTGAGATGTATTATAATAATGGCTTTATCAAGGTTCATTTTTTTTCTCTAATTCTTTTATGTTTCCAGTTCTTGTCCAAAGGAAATTACATTTATTGCATACTCTCTCAGAGAGTGAGTTTACAATGTTTTTGTTTAGAAAAACTAGTAAAAGTTCTCCTAATTGAAATGCTGCATTGCAATGGAGACTATGCCTCTGGCTGTTTCAGCTGCCTGATTGCTTTTAACGATTCACTAGGGGTGCTTGATAAATCTCCCCTTTCAGTTCTGCAAGTCTCATGCCAACTAATCTGCCTCCGGCCTGGTTTTCTTGCTTCTTGGTTGGCCTAACAAATGAACAGCAGAGATCAAGACAGTGTCTACTTTAGGAAGGGCTCTTCTGCTTCAGTTCATAGGAAATAACATGCATTAAAGGATGAGATCTGAGAGCTGGAAGTAAAACAAGGTCATAGATTCTAAAAATACCAGAAGCCAGATTCTCATAAATGACTGTAGCTCCATTGACTTCAGTGCAGCTCTGCCATTTTACAGTAGCTGAGGATCTGGCCTGATAGGGATATGAAATTCCAGACATGAATAACACCCATCACCATGCCTAGGGCTTTGGGGGCAAAAGGAGACATATATGTGCACTCCCTACAGTGATAGATTAAGCATAGCATGATGGATTATTAATTAGCATCATTCTGAGGCTGTTGGAGATATTTGGAAAGGTCATTGTGTTTGAAAACTAAAAACCAAATAGTATTTTTATGCTTAACAGCCTGGAACAATTTTTGTTAGTAATTTAGGATTAGTCTCCCATTCTTAGGGCCTCCTCCTACTCCATTTTAAATCTTGAGGATTGTTGCTTACAAAGGTTACTAGAAGAAAAGGAAATAGTAAAAGGTTTAGCAGAGTCAGAACACAAATAGAAATCTTTTCCCCTAACCCAAGCATGATTTAAAACTAGAGTTGGTTGAAAAATGGGGACATTTTTCAGAGATAATGTGTCCCCTTTATTGCTGAAAAACTTCAAAATTTATCAACTAGCTTAGATTGTAAATTCTTTATGAGAATGGCTATCTTGTTGTCTGTGTTTGTACAATGCCTAGCACAATACATAGATTCTGACCTGCTGCACAGCATAGGCCATAGAACTTACCCAAAATAATTCTTGGAGCATATCTTTTAAACAAACTTCCAATCCTGATTTTAAAATTGTGAATGATGGAGAATCCACCACAACTGTTGGTAAATTGTTCTAATGGTTAATTACCATCACTGTTAAAAATGTACACCTTATTTCCAGTCTGATTTTGTCTACCTTCAACTTCCAACCATTGGATCTTGTTATACCTTTCTCTGCAAGACTGTAGAATCCATTATTAAATATTCATTCCTCATGTAGGTACTTATAGACTGTAATCAGTAGGGTCCTCATCCTTGACTAGGGCTCCTATGCGTTACAGTAATACAAATACAAATAATAATATTTGAAACCAATCCTTGTAACAAGTGATTTAGAGAAACAGCATTCAGCTTTCTGGAGACCTTCCTCTTTCAGACACCCAAAGTCGTTGGTTTTGTAGTGTTTCCTATTTTCCCCTTGGACCTACAGTTGTCAGTCCTATCTCAATACTCCACTCACAGAGCCAGATATACCAGTACACTACAACTGCTTTATACCTATCCTGTAGTGCAGAACTTAACCAGACACTTATACGTATAACTGCTTTGCATTTCTGCAACAGCACAAAACAACAAAAAGTGGCACTGGTGAATCTTACTCTGTGGGAGGTCTAAGACCGTAATTACACAGTTAGCCCCACATTTGCGCAGGAGATTCACCCACATGCAGCTCATTGCAGGATCTTGGCCTAATGCAGGATCTAGCCTGTCACATTGAAACTTTCTATTAATAATTAGTTTGTCTATGTATATGTGTTTTGCAAACTGTATGTATTTCTGATTCTTTGGATTTTAGGGATTTTTATTTTAATACTCAGGCTTTATTTAATTATCTAGACGACATAAGTGCACTTCTATGAGAATAAGCAGTGTTTTCTCATTAATATATTGGTTAAAAGTAAATTAAACTTACAACACTGCATTTTTCCATTTGCAGGGCGCACACATGTTTCAACCGGTTGGATCTTCCGCCCTACCCATCTTATTCTATGTTGTATGAAAAGCTGTTGACAGCTGTTGAAGAAACTAGCACTTTTGGACTTGAATGAGAGAATTCAGGCACTTCTGGTATTTTCCTGGCTGATGATGTCACCTTCCCTCCCCACCATCATATGATCTTGGTTTCCCATGTTTTTATTTTTGAAAACAAAAATCAGGATTGACAAAAGCTGTGCATGAAGATCTGCCTCCCTCTAAGATCTAACCTTCATACTTTCATCCTCAGTTTCCAATGGACTGCTAGCCTGTATGCAATAGAAAAACAACAGTCTCAAGGTTTCTGTATATCTCCACATACCTCCATTAATAATAATGAAAATACGAATGCAAGTTATGTTACGCTTGACCAAATGTTGATAAATGTTTACTTCCACTTATGTTGATTAAAAAATAAATAACTTCATCAAGCATTCCAAGCTTTCATATGCCTATGTCTTCTAAATAAATCCACAGTTCATCTTACTTCTTAACAGTAGAATTCAATTGAATTCAGGAGACGGTCAAGCGTTTCTTTCATCTATCCTTGTTTTTCCTGTACATGTCATCCATCTGAGAGAAGCCTATGAGCAAAACTGAAATTTTTATACATGGACTCATGATCCACATCAGCTGGAACTGGCCTAGGCATATGGTGCAGATAAGACATTTAAAAAAAACAAATAAAAAACCTGTAATGCAATGCAAAGTATTCCAGCGATCATTATGGATGGTTACTTGCCAGTACTGGAAAGAACTTGCACTTCAGACATATTGGGAGGGGCATCTCTAGTGTAATGTTTACCACACAAGAAGCACAAATTTGTGCACACTCAAGAAGGATGTCTTATTATGTAGCATAAAGGACAAGGATCCCTTACCTAAATATTGTACATGACAAAGAAAAGGAGACTAAGAAGAATGTTCTACTCTGGTTAATATCTTTGGGTTCTGTTTACTGATTCCTTGTTATTTGATGTTTAAAATGCTCCCTTACAAATGAAAAGTATAGACAATCCCATCCCCTGTATAAGAAGCCATTTATTTCTTGTCAGGCAGGGCTAACTTCTGGTTGTTTTTATTTTTTTTCCTTTATTGTCAAATGCAAACCTCCATAACCTCAAGAAGTGGTTGTGCACAGAAGGGTTTAGACAAAGTTCTATTAATATGAAGCTGCAGCAAGATAGTATCTCTCTTTCGGTTAAACATTTATAGCAATTCTTACTGGAGTGGAGCCCAATGACCTGCCTGCCTCATTAGGTACCACTGAATTAAAAGATCCAGCTCTTTTCTGGTACCTAGTGGAGATATCAAATTCTTTAATTTTGTGGACTTCACCTTCCAGCTCCAAAGCCAGGAAAAGGCAAGGCACACAGTATCACGTTTGCCTTTGATGGGTATTGCTGAGGCTATTACAATCAAACCTACAACACAGGTTGTGTCCTACTTTTAACCTTTGCTGCCCTTGTTTTCCAAAACTGACTGTGAATTGAAAGTGTTTGTCTTAACTGGGAAAATCTGAAGTGGTGCTTTATTTCTGAGCACTATATTGTCAAAGAATAAGTGAAATATACAGGGTGATTCTAGTTTGACATCAGCAGTAGCTCATGTGAAATAGATGGCAGTCAGATATCACGTGCTCTGTGTCTTTGTTACTGTTCTCGTTATATTATGTTATACTTCAGATAACTGTCAAGTCTGTAGACTAATTCAAACTCCAACACATTCTATTCTTGTAAACTTTCCTTTCAAAGAACATAGTCAGGTCCAGCCTTTCCATGTGTTTTTACTGACCAACATATTTAGCTATTAATACATTCATGTGTATAAGACTGTTTCCTAATATTTTGAATGATTTTCTTCTTGATTTTGAAATTGATACATGTCTTAATAGTGACAGGTGAAGGCATGCTTCTAAGCAGAAATACTGTATTTGGTTTAATCAGAATATGTGGAATTTTTAAGTGCTCCATTAATTCTACTTCACTAATATTTGATGGCCATTTAATAGTATTTTTATCATGTGGTTCTTTTAAGTATTTATTTTAGAATACACATTGTTATTTATTTATTTATTTGTATTAAGGTAGCCACTAGGGACCCCAACTATGGATCAGGGTCCCATTGTACTAGGCGCTATACACTCATGTAAAAACACAGCCTCTGTCCCAAAAAGCTCTGAGTTTTATAGTCATATACTGTGTGTGTTTAGCTCTTACTGACAATAATCATGTAAAACCTCCTTCTTTATGCATCTGTTACATCAGGGTGAATGATATGAGAGTGCATTCTACCAGAATTGCCTCAAAGGCTCTGATGCTGCAATGTGCTCAGCAACCTCAAGCCCATTCAGTGGGAGCATCTCATAGATTGGGTCCCAAAGGCCAATTTTCTGTGCAAGATTCATGTTTTATCCCTGATAGCATCATTACAAAATAACATGCATTATATGTAATGCTAGGTGTCTTCGACAATAGAAGAAAACAAACAAAGACCAGTATCCGGCTGGTTGGTCCCAGGTTGGCCAAAGAAAACTGTACATCAAGAACTGTCTCACTAATTTATTTTTAAAAAAAAAGTGGGGATGATCCAATCTTTAGACGACTGTATAGCCAGAATTTTTTTAAGTATTTCAAAGCTGTATTTTATTAAAAAAATAAACTATTTTTTGTAGCATAATGAAAGATATTTGTATTTGCAAAGATAGCATCTAGCCCCAGACTGAAACAAGAAAAACTTGCTCCTGAATTCCTTCTTTAGATCAGGTTCTGACATTGGCCATATTCTAAGGGTTAGAATAGGTTGTAGGCATCCTCATACATGGCAATCACCATGTCAAGCATCTTGGTGTTCCGGATATAGGAAATATATGGCATGGCCAGCTTCTTTCCATCAAAATCTCTGGCAAAAGCACTCTTGCAAGTGCACAGCATGAAAACATTTTAAAAAAATGTTTTCTCAGATGATTCTGATGGCATCAAAATGGCAACAGCCTGCATATTCTTGGATCAAAAATAATAGTAGGGGAAACCAACTGACTCTTTTTCTACGTCCTCATAATCCTTCTACACATGCTTTTGCTAGACTTGTCACCAAAACATAGAAATTGGGGAAAAGAAAACACCATACTTTATCTGTTTTTCCCTCCAGAAACTTCATCTGATCCTATCTTTTACATTCTCTTCCCCCCATAAAGTCCTTCTCAAGTAATTTTCACACATTGACATCTCTGGGATATCATTTCTTATGACAGTTCGCATAGTTAACATCTCAAAAGAGAAACACCCTATTCATTCTGCCTTATCCGTTTATTGATCCTTTTTTTTCAAAAACGTGTACACAAGAGGAACTGTTTTCCCATGTTCTTCTGTTCAAATTCCACTACTTATCTATAAATGAGAGAGAATTCTCTGTTCTCTCTGCAGGTCTGCACAGTGATTGCAAAAACTTGGATTATTCAAAGAGAGCCATTTTTTCTCAGCCCTTTCCCAGGAAGGAATAAAAGGTTTTCCACAGGGGAGACTACTGTGAAGCAGATTAAAGATGTACAGAACAATCATAACCCATTCAATTCCCTTCACCCCAATTCCCTTCTTAAAACATTGTACTGGATCATTAAACTAAGATATGATATCAGCATCAATAGACAGATCTTAGGCTGCAAAAAGGAAAGAGTAGAAAAATTGATGTGTTGTAAATGACAGTCTTGGAAGACGTGAAAAACAATAATTAGTTGATTGGATCTCAGAGGGTTACTTTGTTGTTGTTATTCTAAAATTCTGCTGAGATGCTATACCTAAAAGCATGAACAAATGTAGCCAAAACTTGTTCACCATCCATGCTCAAGTAGTCCTATCAACTTTAATAGAATTGTTCATGTGAGTAAGCTATCCAGGGTTTGAGCTAGCAGGAGTACAACTGTATTTCATTGTTTGAAGGAACTAGGTCTGATCATTACTAATTCAGTAGTTTCAGTTTGCAGAGGTTCACACAAGCCTTTTCTTCAGGCCCATACGGGTGTGCACCTTCTGAGACTGGCTTTTAGGTTCTGTGGTCCAAAGGCACCACAAAACTGAAAGCAAAATAGGCCAGGCTATATCTAGTTTTGCATACAAACCATGAGTTTGTACAGTTTTGCTGAGAAAATATAAATGTTCCCCAGTTTGCTCAAGTGCACATGAAACTTTCAATGAACTATGGTCGAATTTTGAATTTGCAACCTAGCCTGAAACCCAGACTGTTTTGTTTTTTCATGTTTCGTCGTAACAAATGTTTGACATAGCTCCAGTTGGAGATTGAAATCATCACACCAGGTGGGGTAGGGAGTAGAGAAAAGGGCATAATTTGGAGGAGTAGTCAGTTAAGACCTTTGAGCAAAAAAATGAAACAAACTTTTTTTTTTTTTTATGTTTATATACTTGCATACATAGATATACACTGGAAGGTTAAGTTCATCCCTGGTGTTAATCCTGCTGACGTGAATGGGGTTCCAGCAGGATGAATTTGGTTTTAGAATTCTTTGATTAATTTATGTTGAAATCATGAATCTTCACCCTGTCTTCATAGCAACATGAACAGGGCTTCCCAGTGAAGATTAAACACTTTCAGTTAAATGCAGACCAACAACCCTTTCTACAGCTAATACGGTGCTTATTTTATTATTATTATTACTGTACCTCAGAGTTCGTTATTTAAAAAATGACTGCAATATACTGCAAATCTGGAATGGGTTTTCCAGCTATCACAAAGTCCAAAGAATTGGACTGTTACTTTATCCCTAGTGAGTCACGTAGTCCCTGTGTTCTAGTAGACAAACAGAGGCCTGTAGGTAGTAGGTACTAGATAGAGTAAATATTGTACCATTAGCAAATTCCCTGCAGCTTCCAATTTATCTAAAAGAAATGTCTATAATTGTTTTGTTAAAGACTTCATACAAGTCAATGGCAGTAAACGTCCTCATTATTGGACTGATTTTGCTTATATTGACAGAAAAATGTCACATGATACTCAGGCTGCGCTTTCTATTCAATCATATCACTATACAGGAATGTCAATAAAAATCACTTTGTTATGGCATCACGTGTACTGTTTATTAAAAATGGTTTCTTTTGTGCAAGATGCATTTTATTATAATGGGGTAAATTCATCCCTAGTGGAGCTCCATTGACTTGCAGAGTTGTGTTTGCACACACCAGAGTTGGATCTGGCCTGATGTCTGCAATGCACAGTCTCTCAGGTCTTACGTCTGATCACAGATTCCCACATGCCTCGCACCAAAAAATAGAAGTACAGAAATGACTGTGGGGTTGGCAGCAGCTTCTATGGCCTAGGCATGTGCACTGGAGTGTATGTAGATGGGGCCCCATATTCCAAAAGCACCATGCTAGTGCCAGCTCTAGCTTGATAGTACAAAAGTTTGTTTTATTTTTTAGAAAGTATGCTGACAAATGTGATGACAAAATCCATAACTTGTATATGTCTCAATCCTAAGTATATCTAACTGCTGTATTTTAGATAGCACTGTGTGATCAGTGGGTAAAAGTTGATTTCTTAATAACAATTTCTGGGTCTGTGGTAAAGGATGATACTCACTAAACAGAGAATGTTCTGGAGCTCCTGCCATACTACAAGCATTTCTGAATTGTTCATCAGCATAGTATCTCAGGCATATTTCATGAACAGTGTATGTTCTATAGTGGAATAAAGAATGTACAGCTCATGTATGTAGTTGTCTGGCTGAAAGTAGTTTTTTACATATATTGCATATCCCTAGCAATAATGGTATGAAATGAACTGTGGAAAAATTTAAGCCGTATGGCGCTGTCTGGCTGAAAGTAGTTTTTTACATATATTGCATATCCCTAGCAATAATGGTATGAAATGAACTGTGGAAAAATTTAAGCTGAATGTAAAGAATATGTTGCCAGACTGAGAACTGTTAACCCATAGAAGTCTCCCAAGGAAAAAGATGGACATTCCATTTCTCAGGACATTTAAAACTAGATTTGACAAAGTACTAGTAAACTTACAATTGGCAGGGAGGTGAACTACCTCAGGTGATGTGCTGAGCACAGCTCAGACAGGTCCACAGATTGAATCCTGTTCTCTGTTTCCTTGAGGACAGTCAGAATCCTACAGACAGGATGCATGCTCTGACAGAAGTGACACAAGTCCATGTGGTCATTGATAATGAGAAGCAGCAAACACAAGTCCAAAGTGGTGGATCTATCTCAACAGCCCAACAGACCACAATGCAAGAAATTGTTTTGACCAAAAAAAAAAAACGGAGTGATCAGAAAGCCATTGATGGTCAGAGAGAGTTAATGGTAGGTGTTCCAATAAGAACAATCCTCTTATCTGTCAAAGGTTGATTCCATCCTAGTCTTGTGTGTTGTTAGTTGGCTTTATGATTGTGTTTATTTTTTTAGTTATGTTTCATTTGCATTTAATTTTCACAAACAAAGGGAAGAAGAAACAATAGTTACTAAAATCAGTGGGACATACTGACCAATGCATTTAATAGGGGTATAATTTTTTGTAACTGACCAATTCGTGTGACTGGATCCCTGAAATAAAGACAAGTCTCATACTAGCAGGCCTTCTCTGACATACATTAGCTAATTTGAACTGACTTCAGACTACACTTATGTTCTACCTAGAGGCTTGACACTTAGATCAAATGTCTCACATGGCACCTTGACAAACCTCCATGACGCCGCAAGATATGGCAAATCAATAATAATCACCTCTCACACTGTAATAACAAGGTCATGGTTATTTGCTAAAAATGGACAATAAATCACAGTTCCTGGCTCACTGCTGATGTTCACAGTTGTACTTCATATGTTACAGACCCAACTGAACGATCATTTTCATTTTGTTGGGCTGTAACATAGAACTCACTCCAGCAGAAGCTGATGTGGCTTTTCTGACCACAAATCTCCATAGTGGAGTATCAAAGCTGCTTTAAATTTTCTCTTCTAATTCTGATGACCTTCTAGATTGAATTCGGACCAGCAGATTTTCCCCCCCAAAAAAAAAATATTCTGCAAAGCTACATCAAGAATGGACTTTTTTGCATTTAGTCTCTATCCGTCTGAATTAAGTTTTGAAATTGAAAAGAATGACACTTTATTCTCGCTGAAATACATAGGGCCTGATTCTCTTTTACACTAAGGTCTCTACACTGCTCTGGCTTCAATGTAAATGAAAATCAGGCCCATAGTATTCTATGACTGCTCATTTAGGTTAAACACAACACAACACAAGCATTTGGAGAGCATATCAAGAC
The DNA here is from genome assembly GCF_026122565.2 of Emydura macquarii macquarii. Taxonomy (NCBI): domain Eukaryota; kingdom Metazoa; phylum Chordata; order Testudines; family Chelidae; genus Emydura; species Emydura macquarii. The sequence continues at coordinate 7,624,145 of NW_027131400.1, read as the reverse complement.
TGCAAATAGCCTTCAGTGATTTTTGTAAATTATTGATATGTTAGGGTTTCACACGATAACATCTTATAAAAAGGATTAGACTGTAGGAATTTTTATTTAAAGTTTTTTAGCTGTAAGCCACAAAACACTACAGCTGCGTGAGAAAATTCTTCGTGCCAACAAAAAAAATCACTCCTTTGTTTTTGTGAAAACCAAGCACTTTGTGGATACTTCTTGACCTTTTATCTTTATTACATGAAAACAAAAGACTGCTTTTCCAAGGTCTTATATGACTAGTTTGATGCTCTGCACAGTGAGCCTACTAATGAAATGAGGCAGGAGCAATGAAAAAAAAATTGTACACTATAGTGCAGCACACCAGTTCAATCTACTGCAAGAATGGGCTGCAGCTCATAGTTTGAGAATTGCTGATATAAATGACTTTAATTTTTAACTTCAGATTTAATTTTGCTTCAAACTACTCTTGGGAATACTGGATCAGGTCTGAAGAATGAGCTCCTTTTGCTCATTTTTCAGTCTTCAAAGCCTTACATTCATCACCAATGTTTAGCTAAAGGAGCATGCTTCCTAGAATCATTATATTTAGATGACAGCTTTTCAGGAATGTAGCAGTGGCAGCATTGGAATCTTCTGTGGGATTTTGGGTACAAGCTTGTGATTTGATTTTAGTACATCTTATATGATCCTTTATTGACAACTCTGTAACTTGTTAGTGTGTTTGTATTTCTTAAACCCTGCTGAGGACAATTACAGAAAAAATACAACTTTTCTGACCAGTTTGCTTTCTCTTTTGAAAATAAACCTCACAACTGGTGATGAAATCAATTCACCTTTAGGACCATACGATTTGCCGTACTTGATCAGACAAGTGCTTTGTTGAATCTAGCATCCTGCCTTTGGCTGTGATCTATAACTGATGTTGCAGAGGAATGTGTATACCCTCCTATAGTTCCCAAATGGTGTAACAGTGTACATAGGAGAAAAAATTCCTTGCTAAGTCCTTCAGCCATCAATCTAGGCTATGAAGATTAAACTTTTATTACTTTTTTGCACATTGAGGTAGATGACTATAAATTCAAAAAGAAATGTGCTTGAGGCTTAAAATACATAAGTTATATAAGCGGAAGCATTTTAGAAGATTAAAATATTTTTCCATCCTATCTTATATTGTAAGGGGATATTCCAAGAGCTTCCTCTGAATTAAGAAGATATATTTACTTTTATATGTGGTCCTGTTCAACCATGCTCACATTTTTAGTAAAAGATATTTAGTGCAAACAATTAATTAAAAAACCAATTATTTATTGTCCCCTGTGTAAGATATATGGAATGTTAAATATGTCAAATAGTCAAAATTAAATTAAATTATCCTAAAAATTATATAATTAAGGAATATTCTGTTACAGGAGATGGTATAGTATATTCTGTTATAGGATAAATGTAATTTCATTAATTATCTTTTTTGTAACAATCCCATCTACTAACCCCTCACATTCCTTCTCTCCTACAGGCATAGGAAACAGACTCAAAATTTGAGTGTAAAACATTGTAATTGAACAATGTTATATCAGTAATATCAGTAATATCAATAAATAAATATAAAAAAATAATATAGTGAACTAACCTGCATACAATACGTTTGAGCTAATTATGTAGGCAAAGCACTTAATTAAGCATCTGCTTAAAGGTAGGGCTTGAGTGGGATGTAAGGGTGCATAGGCTTTCCTGTGGTCCTCTGTATGGAAGCAACTTCACAACGTTTTGAAATCCCATCATTTTATCATGCATCTCACAATATTTAGTGTTTTTGGTTAAGTCTCATCTCCTGGAGTTATGTTATTACATGAGAATCAGTTTTCATTTTAAAAAGAGTTTCCAGCCCTTATGGTTGCAGAAAAAAACTTGAAAATGTGAACTCAAAAGGCTGAAAATCCAGAAGGCAAATAAAAAGAATCCACATTTATTTTTAAAATCTCATGAGGTTTAAGTCAATCTCATGATTTTTGAATGCTTGGTGTAGGCAATACTGAGTTTCACCTCTGATGTGTAGGATCTGTCTACTCACAATATTATCATCTCAGTCAAATGTGGCATAAATTTGTCTAGCTTGAGCAGCCTATAAATTAAAAGATGCATGCATTAATTCATCTAAAAATTGGGGCTTTAGATTTAACTCATACCACTGGGTAAAGCAATATAAATAACATGGGTTTTGAACATCTTAGTATGTTTCATGTCCATTTTTACAGCTTTCTAGTATGCAGATTGTAACAGGTTCTTTTCATGCTCTGGACATGGACAAGAGGAAAGTAGCATGATACCTTGGAATCTGTGAAAAATGGCCTCCACCTTGGTTGTGAAAGCTGGATCAGCCGTTGGCACCATCTTGGCATTAGGGAAATTATGGAATTGATTCATCCATGGACAGTAGTTTAAACACAGATTCTTCGGTTGCTGTAACTGCAGTGGGAAATGTGACTTTTGTCCACATTAGCAATAGAATAAAAAGGAAAGAGAAGTTGAGCTCAGTGGTTTGAATGAGAGAAAAAATTCCTTCTGCACTGGTGCCACTGCAGCCAGTAATGAGTGGGATTGAGCTTTTGAGTAACTTAGAAAACTGAATCTGTCTCTAATACCTGCAAGAGTCAAGGAACATCCAACACTAACGACTGATGGCCAGGTTTATCACTAAAAATGTGTTTACCTGATGGTAGATGGACGTTGTAGCAAAATTTTATTGTAGCATTTATTTACAGCACTCAAATTCTGGGTGAAAACTGCTGCAAAATATTAATCCATGTCCACATATGGGAAGAGTCCCAGGAAAGGATATTTGTAGATCTTCCCACAGAGAGCTTAGTCACCTGTTCCACAAATTATTCAGTTGAAACATGGTGCCAAATAAGTGGCAGTTTAGATAAAAGCTTCCAGCCAGGTCAAACAGTAACTCGGGAAGCTGGCAATAATGATGCAAATATATTCCTAGTGCGGCCACTCAACGGATCTGTGCATCTTTGTTTAAACTGCAAAGTGAATGTGAAGACTGAAGAAATTGCTGCAGTTATAGCTAATAAGAAACCTAGTTTCCTTGCTGTCCTCAGACTCCTGAATCAGTTTAATTTAAAAAACAAACAAACCATCATGTGGAACTGATTTTCAAAGGTGCTGGGCACCCACAACTCCACCTGAAGTCAGTGAGAGCTTTGGGTCTCAATACCTCCAAAAGTGAGGCCTTACGTGTTGATAAGATGAATTCAAGAGTACATGACTGTGGAACCTCAGGTTAGGTTAGTACATCAATTTAGAAGAAATATAAAAGAACACTTCTGCATAACGCATGTAGTCAGACTGTAGAATTTACAGTTGCAGAAGTACATATGGTATTACATACAGTACTATCACTAGATTAAAGAATGAATGTTATTAACATCTGAATAACATGATGAGTCATATATACTAGGACAAACATACTCAAATATGCTTCTGGTATAAACTGATCACCACAGTGGTCAGAGAAAGAATTACTTCTACCGCACACTGTACAACTGAATAAGTTCAGTATTGAGGCTATATCTTCACTGACGGAAGCAAATTCGCCGCCGTCAGATCGACTTCTCTGGATCGACTAAGCAGTCAGTGAAGACCCACTCAGTTGATCCAGAAATCGACGTATTAAGACCACCTTCTGAAGTGGCGCAGTGCAGTGAAGATGGCGCGCAGAACAGAAGTAGAGACATCGACGGGAGTTAAGCAAGTTTTTTGCGTAGCTTGCGTAACTCCGGTCAACTGCTGCCGAATCTCCAACGTAAGTGAAGACAAGCCCTGAGACAAGGAGGGTACCCTCCTCTGAAGAATTAGTCGACCAGACTGGAAGGACCAATGGTCTGATCTAGCCAGGCAAATGCTAAGTTCCTATACAACATTGCTTGATCCACTTCTTAAGGGCCAAACTGAAATTAGGCTTTCACTTCAGTGCATGCAGACATAAATCTAAAAAGACATTCTCCTAAACAAAGCCCTAGAGGCATTATCCTCCAATCTACCTCATTCTCTATTACTTGCAGGTCAAGTACATCTCATAAAAAAGAACAAATTCCTAGAACATCCTACACTGAAAGGAAAAAATATTGAACCATATGACACTAATGATAGCTGCAGAAATGAAAGTTTGCATGCCATCTGTGTGCAACTGAGCATAACAAGAGCTCTCCTCTAAATTACATATGGCTAACCACTAACATAGAGGAGGGGGGGGAAAAAGAGGAATCACACACAAACTTTCTCACTGTGAAATAACCGTGATCAACCTAAATATGTCTATTGGCTAGCTTTTAAATGGATCAAACTATGTTCACATAGGCTGAAATTCTCCCCTCTGAGGATGGCCAGCACAAGGTTTTATGCTACACTATTTAAGTCCCACATAAACCCTATTTTTAATACTTAAGTGAGAATAAAGTGGTGTATAGGCCTTATACTGGCCCTCTGCACAAGGGTGAATTTCACTTTTACGGTATATGCGCAGTGCAGTTATATACTCCATAGTAATATGTCCTGGCTGAGCTAGCTACAGGATATATCAATTGCTTGAGCTATTATGTAGTGAAGTGGAAGGCAAATTGATTTAGTCAGTCCACAAGACAGTTAAACAAAATGGTTCTTCTGTTCACTGCCTTTCTATTCATCAGGGAATTCTGATTAACGATGCAGCAGAAAATCCATCTTTCTGTTACTTTAAAACATTGAACTTTTAACAGCCTTCTTTAGGCCTTTCTTACCGTATGGAGGAAAAAGAGATAAACAAATTAAAGAATGGTGGGAATTGGAATCTACACATTAGGATGGATTGTATAGCTTTATGAAAGAAATCTGAGGTTTTTTGAAAGTTTATCCAACCTGGAAGAACCAACCTGAATCAAACTATGAAAAACTGTCTATACAAGCTTGGTGCATGTATCATAATGTCTGTAACTACCTGTGCAAAATAGCCATATACAGAAAAAAACCACACACCTGTGTTTTGTACTATAAGGAACAGAATTCCTTAAAGAGCCCACTGCATTTGGGAGAGGAGCAATATTGGCTCCACTGCTCTGGCCAGGTTCCAGTTCAGGTAACTGTATTTTGCTCACCTGCATTTCCCTTGCAGTTCCATTTAGAAAACACATGTATTCACTTCCTCTTCTGAATTGTTTTGTAGTGTTCTCTGAACTACTGGACAACTGCTGTTTTGGGCTGGCTTTTCACACCAAATATGGCTGCATTTCAATGATTGATGAATTGATAATTGTGTGTAGTATGTAACTGTTTAAGTCTGTAAATTATCTGAGATCTTTCAGGATGAAAATAATATAAATATAAATATAAATAACAGATCTAGTGATACCGATGGAAAACAATGCTGGGATATGTATGTAAACACAGTTGGCTAAACAGTTTCATGAGTATTGGTTGTCCTAAAAACACAACATATAATTAATAACAACAGATAAGAATAAATATTAGTGAACTGAATACTCAATGAGTATGGTAGGGACATATTTAACTCTAACTTGTACTTGCTGCATCAAGAGTGAACTAAGGATGTCAACATGTCTCACACTAGATCCTGCTGGCAAAAGACATGTTGGATCAGGGCAGATGTACAAGGAAGGCAGAGTGGAATATACAATGTATTGCTCTTTAGAAAAGAAGCATTGGGGACCCTCTCTGCACTATGCAGCCCACCTGGCCATATATACTGTACTGTGCACTACTTAGCTCTACCACTGAAGAGATGATGCTTTCATATTCTGGAGTGGAATGCAGCCAGTTGTCTCCAGAAATTGGATGGGTCACTATGAACATATTACACTGGTACTTTCCTGCTCAACACTGGCTACCTATTTGCTTTTGGGTGCCATTCAAGGACTTGATTGTGATCTTTAGGATGCTAAATGGTCTACGACCCAGTTTTCTAGAACACTGCAACCTGCTTAAGGTGAAAATAAGTAAAGAATGGCAAAAATTAACTGTTATTTTCTAGACTTGTGTTTTTGAGTAGAATTATTCTAGGAGAAATAACACCACATTGTCTAGATGTGATTTAACACCCCTAATGTGCACGTTCAACCTTAACCCATTCCTAATAGTTAACTCCTAGTTTTTATTGCTTAATAATAATATTCTGTCCCAATTACCACTTACACAACATTCTGTGTATGATGTGCACTGAAACTGTTGTTCTCTATTTCTGTTACTTTTCAATTATTTTATATGTTGGTTTTGTAATTTATTTAAAAATATTTCATTTTGCAACTCTGACTTGGCAATTGGTGAGTGAGGGAATTCCTGCAAAACCACTCAAAGTATGTCTTCACTGACGGCAGCAAATTCACCACCGTCAGATCGATCTATCCAGATCGATTGAGCGGTCAGTGAAGACCACCCCTCAAGAGGCGCAGTGCAGTAAAGACACTGCACACAATGGAAGTTAAGAAGTCGATGGGAGTTACACAAACTACTGTGCTTAGCTTGCGTAACTCCCGTCGACTGCCGTCAAATTTTAAGGTAAGTGTAGACCAGGCCTCAGTCATCAATTTGCTTGCTCACCCTTGAATCATCATTGATTAATGACTGTGTGGTTTGGAATCCTTTCCTATATGGGGGGCCATTACCTCATTAATCTTTTCTGCTGCAGGCTCTGGACATTGGCAGGCAGTAGCTAAGGGTGTCTCTGTGCAGTTAACAGAGACAAATGCTGTAGCATTGTCTATTTTAAATGGTAGTGTCACAGAAGGTTTTCCTTCAAAATATCCCTTAAGCAAAACTGTAGACTTTAGGATTTATTAAGTCAGATCAAAATGACAATTCCTCTAACTTCTTCCAGTCATACTCCATTTTTTACCCACTAGGAAACCAGGCATCCCTTCAGGAGAAAACTACAATCTCCATAGAACTAGACAGTAAACTGGGACAAAGTTAGAATATATTTAGGAGCATAGGAATTCCCTTACTAGATCAGTCCAGTAGTCCTAATCTGGCTTCCTACAATATACAGTAAAGTGACCAAAAGCTTCACAGGAAAGTGCAAGAAGACCTATATTGAATGATTATGAAATAATCTGTCCACAGCAAAAATATTTGTCTAACCCCAGAAGTCAGTGATTTGCTAATGGCTGGAAGAAGGCTCATATCCCCTATATTATGTATGCTGTGAGCTGCTGCTTTATATTAGACTGGCACTATAGAACTGCATGGACTGTGTTTGGCCTGTTGGCTGCAGTTTGACCTCACTTATAGCAGGCATTAAGCTGCTGCATTATAGTTCTTAAAATGTACTATTATCAAGCAACAAGGAATGTGCTGGCTTATTTATTTTCAACACAGTTCTGGCTTGATATTTTTGGACTTGGTACAAGCCCTGATTTTTTTAAACATGCACACATGCAGCTCACTATACATGAGTGCACATTCCATAGGTAAACACGCACACCCTGGCGTGCTCAGAGGGAAGCAGCATTCCAGAGTTACCAGCTCTCTTGATTTTATTACTAGTCTTGCAATATTTGGTGCTTTGCTTAAAGCCTCAGCTCCTGGAGTCAGGTGATTTCTAGGCTTCACGTTTTCAAGCCTTCCTCAGCAACCACAAGGGCAAAATTATCAAAAAACCAGAAGACAAATAAGTGAATTTTATTGTGGGTTTTCAGCCTTCTGATGTTTCAATCAGTTGAAGATTTGGGGATGTGCCTGTGTGGGGCGGGGGGTGACTCAGGACTTTTGCACAGGGGCGGTTAGCCACACTGCATGTGCAGCTGCTTCAGTGCAGAAGAGGTTGGTAACACTTGAAGGTGGCACAGGTGCTGCGAGACCAGCGAGGCAACTTGTGCAGGAGCAGAAAGCTGCTTGGCGGGAAACGCAGCTTCCTCGTTTGCTTTCACTGTGCTCCCCTGCGTGAGCGTAGCTTAGCTGAGGGCTCTCCAATCCCCACCCCCACGGCAGGCTACCAGCCTGGGCTCAGGCAGGTGGGTGGGTAACCGCCCTCCCTGCTGGACGCGCGCGCACAGAGCCAGAGGTCGCCCGCTACGAGCCGAGAGCGCGGCGCGTGCGGAGACCGGCAGGTGGCGCCGCCGACCGCCACTTCAGCCCAGGCGCGGGTTTTTGTTTTTGTTTTTTTTTGGGGGAGGGAGGGAGGAGGTGTCGCGGAAGCCACACCCCCTCTCGCAAAGGTGGGGGCGGGGTTTCGCCACACCCCGCCCCCTCCTCTCGGAGCGGCCGGTGGCGCGCGGCTGCCGCGTTCCACACACACACACACACACACACACAGCTGCCTGTCACGAGCGGCAGCGGCGGCACGGGTCGGGCGCCGGTTCGCGCCCCCTCAACTATTGCCCGCAGGGAGAGGGGCTGCCTGCCTGCCTGCCTGCGGCCCCCCCCCCGGCTCCGCGCCATGAGCCCCGCCGGCGAGAAGCCCCCACCGAGCCGCTCCCGCGGGGGCCGGGCGCCGCAGCCTCCCTGTGGCCGGGGCAACCGGCGGGGCGGCTTCCTGAGCGAGATCCGCACCGCCATCCGCACCGAGCCCTTCCAGGAGCGCTACAGCCTCAGCCCCGGCAGAGAGCTCGGCAGGTGAGCGACGGCCCGACCGACCGACCGACAGACAGACTGGGGACCCAACCCCCTTCCCGGTTATGGGGGGGGGGAGCAGCCCGGCGCGCGGAGCCCCCAGCCCGGTCTGTCAGGCAGCTTCTAACCCCCCCCCGCGCAGTGACGGTCCGGGCCTTGGGGTGAGACGGTCCCATGGGCTCAGGTGCTGGCCTTGCCCCCCGCTGTGCCCAGGGGGGCGAGCCGTGGCGGGGCCCTGGCTGCCTTGGGTCTCTCGCGGGCGCCCGTGGGGAAACGCTCCACGCCGCCCGGGCTGGCTCCCCTCCCTCCCTCCCTCCCGCACCGCACCGCGGTCGTTCCCGCTGCTGGCCCCGCGATTAGCTGGTCCGTGTAGACAAGGGCAAGTCGTGTTGGGCGCTGTCAGCTGGCTAAGTGCACGAGCCGCTCCCTTGTCCCCCCCCAAAACGAGCCAAATGCAAAACATTTCTTCTCTGCTTTCCCGGGGGGGAAGATTGCTGTTACCAGATCAAGATACAAATGTGACAGAAGTAAAAACGAATCCAAAAGAGACTATTTAAGGGAAGCAGATGCTTGGGGCAGGGTGGCGAAGACGGCTTTCAATTATGCTTTTCTCCCCAGCGTGGAATTTTCACCACTCCTCAGATGTGGCTTAAAGAACAATTATGAAAAGTTTTATGTTCTGGAAAGTGACTCTTGGATTGTGTTGCATGTCAGTGGCTCAGCTCTTTTTATATCAAGCTTCCTCAGGCTACATGTAAATTTTGCGTTTTAAACTTGGAGACATTGGCCTATTAAAAATACCATTTTTTGTCTGAAAGTTTTACCACATCATGGTGTCGATTATATATGATTACTGTAACTGAAAGAGATTAGAGAGTGAGAAGTTACTTTCTCTTTTTTTAGTTGGCTTGCATTTGACAGTACTCTGTAGTCAGTTACAGGTTTGTCCCTGTATAGTCAGTAATCCTTTTGTTCGCTTGGGTCTTTCACACAGCAGCAGGGAAGAGAAACACTTTCTTTGGAGGTGACAAAATAGATATGTATGTAAAATAGATATAGATATGATTGTAAAATCACAAAAACAGCTGGACGCAGGAACAAATATAGTTGCTGTTAACTACTTTTAACAAACTTAAAAATTATCTGGACTTCAAGTTAATTTTGGCATTTTAACAAATCTAATTAAGCAGAATGAGATCAGCTAAATATAACACACTTATACTATCTGAAACCATCTCCCTATATAGATAAGTCTGTTTAATGTAGCAAAGAAAGGTAGAATAAGATCCAGCAACTGGAAGCTGAAACTAGGTAAATTCAGGCTAGAAATAAGACACAAATTAGAAGTGATGGTAATTAACCAATGGAACAGTTTAACAAGGGATGTACTAGGTTGTCCATCATAACATCTTAATATCAAAATTGGGTGTCTTTCCAGGAAGTGTGCTCTAGGTCAACCATGCAATAAGGGCTTGTGATGCAGGAGTTACTGGGTGAAGTTGTTTAGTTTGTGTTTATCAGGAGGTCAGACTAGATGATGATGTTCCCTTCTGAAGTTTAAAAAAAAAAATCTATTAATCTAAGTTTAGTAGAGGTACATTGCCTTTACCCTGTTAATAGGAATAAAAAGTACTGCAGTAAACTTTGTATTGTGTAATTAGGACAAGCAAATCTGAACAAGATGCCTTTTTTACATAGTCATTTTCTGATCAGAGCTGTACTTTAAGATATTTTTTTCCATGATTGCTGTGACTCTACACCTGAGACCATCATTAACTGATCAAGTTAAAACTAGTAAGCCTTTGTGGGTTTTTTGTTTTGCAATAGTCTGCCAAAATTTGCTCCATTCTGTCTTTCCCCTCTTCAATGTCACACAAATCTGTGAGATTCTGTTTCCTCATACTATAAAGAGACGTACACTTAAGTCTGTAGACTTAATTTCTTAGCTTAAGTCGGAAGATTAAAAAAAAAGTAGTGAAAAATTAAATTGCTGGATCCTGGATATTCAACACAAGCGTTTTCGTAAAGAGGGAATTTTTGCGCTCTCGCTGTTGGAAAAACAAATGTAGTTAAATTAAAAGGCTCTTTGCCATTTGTGACCATTTTGTTATTAAAAACTGATAATCAAGAAAGTGTACTTAGTTTCTGCTAAGTTTCATTTGCATCAGTTCATAAAAGGTGCTTTGGCTCTGAAATTGTATTTGTAATTGAATATTTTTCTTAATGACTTGAGTATGGGTTTTTTGTAACACTTATTAATTTATCTAACAGCAGTTCTACAGATGAATAGCAATCTTATTTTTCAGGCAAATTGCATCCTTTGTGCACACAAATGTGTTACATTTATTTTAATCACTATTTTTTTTGAAGGGAGAATATATTGGATTTATGTGTTTCAAAAGATTACCTAGTCAACTACTGGGTAGGCAGCAGTCCCACCTTCACCAAATACAGCGCATGCTGAAATAGAAAAGCTAGTTCAGGAAAAAATCCCGAAAGAGTTCTTATGTTTTTGTTCTCTTTTGTTCAACACACAGATTGGAGATGTTCAAGAATGAGAATGATCTTACTAATGTGAAGCTTTCCATATTGCAAGTACTGATCAAATGTCAATACTGTTGAGTTTGAAAGCAAATTTTTATGTTTAGATGTTTTCTATCATCTTAAAACTACTTGAGCTGAAATAGGAGATAGAACTGCATTGCAAACTTTATAGAAACTCACTACTAATCTTTTTGTATTCCCTTGGTTGGCATGGCAATCTAATGGCAGGTTCTGTTCTTTTTTTATAAAATTACACTAACATGCAACAGGCCTTTACTTGAAATCATGGGCACATTTATGGCTTATATTGACTATATTTCTAGTTCAAGTTATAATTTTGTCCGTAACCCACCTTCCATCTACACAGAAAAATCCCTAGTTCAAGTGGTGTCTTAGGGCTTAGCTATGTAGTGCATTAGTTCACACCAGAGGGGTATAAATTCTAGTGCACCCTAGCATGTTAATTGGCTCATGTGGACCTTGCTGTCGTGCACTTAAAGTTTCTTACTGCACATTAAAGTAGTACTTTTTGAAATGGGACTACATTAATGTACATTGGGAAACTTTTAATGCATACCAGGAGGGTCCACACAGGTCAGTTAGTGCTCAACATGCTAGTGTTCACTAGAATTTATACCCCTTCAGTGTGCACTAATGCACCAGGCAGAGAAGCCTTCAGACTCAGTGGTAGTAAGTTAAAGCTCCAGTGCTGCTGCTGCTGTTGAAACTAGTAACACAGTGGGGATGGGGCAGGATGAGTTATAACTTACTTATCTGCTAATCAAATCGTTCTGTGCTGGTAATCAGATCTCTTTGTAGCTCCAGCAACAGTGTTTTAATGTGCAGTTGTTCTCACTGGAGCTAGGCTACCTCAAGTGGAGTAACATGAGGGTACTAACTGTTGTAATGAAGACTATTGTAATAGAAATGTAAAGTGGGGAGCAATATGCTTTTTTAATAAGATTTCTTTGTAGAGATATTACATGGTTTGATAGCTCTTACAGGTTTGAATACTTACTGTTTAGATTTTTGTCAAGAGTCCATTCTATATTGTGAAACCAACAGTATATCCAAAAAGATAATCTCAACCTTAATTTTCCTATGTCTTTGCTTTCTTATTTTGTCATCTTATTAAATCTTCTTTTAAAGGTACTAACTTGCAATGTTGATTTACATAGCTCCTGCTCTTTTTGGGAGGAAGAGAGGAGTGTAGCCATCAGACTAATCGTACTCTTGCAGACAATAAATGCTGCTTATTAAATTTCTAGGCAGCATTATAAAATTCTTAAGTTTATTGAAGTTTTCTTTAACTGACCTGGAACTTGCTGTGCACCAGATCAAAGCTCATTATCTGCTGATGTCAAAAGCTGTTTTGGCTTCTCAAATTGGTGAAGTGGTGTCCATCTGGCAGACTGTGCTACTTTCTCCTCAGAAAGGCAGTATGTTTAGTTCTTGCAACTCACCTCAGAATAGGTTTTCCTTGGCAGAGGGTGAAAGACATGTGGGACTCTAAAGTAGAATTTTATTGCTTCCCTCAGTCCATTTTTCTTTTGACTAAAACAGTCAATTTGAGTTTCATAGTTATCGTGAGCTGAGGATAACAAGCTTTAAAAAAAGTACTGAGCAGGTGGAACAGAATAATAAAGAAACTTGCTTTCACAGTCTAGACATTTCAGATGTAGAGATATGACTTCACATGTAGACTAACACATGCCTTCATGATTGTACCCATCTATATAATTAACTTAACCTACCTTAACATTGTGAGTCTTGGGTTTTGGTCAATGATACCAGATGCCTGTATGGCTTTTTCCAGCAATAAGGACTTGTAACTAGAACACATGATGAATGTTTGCCACTTTTTTGTCTTGTGCCTCAATTACCTTAGACTCGCTTTGATACTAATGTAACAGGTGTGAAACAGACACTGGGGATGAGATGGACAGAGATAGGAATGGGGGGAGAAGTTGCTGGCAAATGGACCCATCACTTGAATAAAAATTCTGCGATTAAAGGTTCCTTGCTAAAAACTGTCTTCTCTCTTGCGCATAGCAAATGAAAAAGTATGGAGTGGAAGGAAATTCACTCCAGACAAATTTCACTTGTCATGACTTAATTCTATAGCTAATTTTATGCAGTTCCGTTCCTTTCAGACAATCTCTTTTTAAGCTTTCTAAAAGATGAATATGCTCATAGAAGTTACTATTAATACTGCACCTATGGCAGTGACAGGAGGTTTTGCAAATCACTTTGAGAAATGATTACTTAATGTCAGATTCTCTGTTGCTCCCTAGCAGAACCCATGACAACCAAAAATGTGGGTAAACATATGAGGTAAAGCGTTCTTGCTTCATTTGCAATTACTAAGACTTTTGTTTCCATTCTGTAAGCCAGGATGTGTGCCAATTTAAATAATGCTAATGATGATGGTAGTGTGGAGAAGTGACCTTGAGCTTTTTAGTTATCTGAAAATGATTTTGTCTGAAATGACAATCTGAAGTAGGATTTTTTATGAAGTTTGTGTGTTAAAGCATGAATTGTAGACTAAAAATTAGTTTGCTTTTAAATATGTTCTTTTTAATTTTGTAGTGTAGATGTCAGATTTTTTTTAATTTCCGAAATAAATTACTGATTACCTAGTATTCCCCCCCATCTGTTCCTTTCTAAATTTAGTCATCACAGTTACCTCTTTGCTTAATCACATGGTGCCCTGATCTATCACTATCTCTTGGTTTGTCCTCTTGTTTACTGTATTTTCAACAGCAAACTCATTTGGTTTTCAAGAGAATTTCCTATTAAGACTTCAAAGTAAGACTTTGAATAAGGGTTCTCGTTTCCCTTAACTTGGAGCTATTCTGAACAATTGTTATACAACATGTTGCTTATGTTTTAAAAACCCAACCTGGTATATCTTTTTAAAAGTACAAATTTATATCAAGTTCCATAATACTGACTGAACTTCAACTTAGATTGTCCAGCATATTTTTTGCTAGATCTTTGCTCTAGTGTTGCCTCAAGCGTGAGTCTTACTAGTTGCATAGCAGCTAGTTTTTACTAGTTCTAAACTGGGCTTAAAAGGTTTTGATCTCTTGGTATCATTTGCCTTCTTGGATGAAGCCAAAAGTAAGAAGGCAAGTCCTGCACACAGAGAAATTATAATAGCTATAATTATAGGTATAACCTTTAGGAATCTAAGCAGTTTCCTCAGTCTTGTACAGCTAAGAATTATATTTGTAAATAGTCTAAACTTCGATGTAATCTGATGCTTTTAATTATGTGACGCATTGGCCTCTATCAACTACGCTGTACGTATGTGGCACACACTGTGTCTTATTTTACTACTTTCTGCTGCTTTGTGAATAGATACTTTTATTTCCGTAGTGACAAATGTTTTGGTATATCTGGTAATATCAGTATTTATATTAGACTTCCTCGTTGCTTCAAAAACAGCTTTTGTATGTACCACAGAGCAGCTTCATATGCTTCATGAAAGCAGTATGTTGTTTTTAGAGAAATCTGAAGTATGACAAACTAATTTGGCAAGAGTTAACAGGGTGCTAAATTGCAAGTGGTATTGACTCTGTGGTAATTTGAGGAAAATTATATCCTGAAATAATATAAATTGTGACTCTGGCAATCAGTATTTAAATAATGAGAATTAAAACTTTTTAGAGGATATTGAAATGCTACTAAAGGGTCAGATCCAAAGCCTATTGAAGTCAACGGAAGTCTTCCCATTGATTTCATAAGTCTTTGGGTCTGGCACAAATACCATTAGGCCATGCTAGGTCTGTTCCCACAAAGAACTGATCATCTCTTGCCCCTGAGAAGGGGCATTGTCAGCTTGGATTATAACTGCTTACTGTTGAAAATTAGTTTGCTGCAATGCTTCATATTGTAAATGTGGCATTTGAATTTGTTAAGTTTACATGTCTTCATTTTGAGGCAATTTAGAGTTCTTTCCAGTGGTTCTCTAAGCAGAGTTGCTGTTGTTCATGATTAGAATTTAAACTTGAGAGCACTTTTTACTTAATTGACTATATGTTTATCATATTATGACATTAGCTTTTTAAAAAGAACCATTGTGCATAAATTTCTTAGCTCTTTAGAATGTGCAGCCTTCTGATCCTCTCCACATGCATTCTGGCAAGGTACATCTTCCCTGCCTATCTGTTGATTTTTGTTTCTTTCCCCTTTCTGTCCCCTTCCCCTTCCAAGCAGGCTTTTGAGTCCATCTCAGGGTGCTCAGCACATCAGGAAGTTTTTATTCTAGACCCTGAGTGGCCAGTTCCAAAGGTGCTATTTGACAATGACCTTTGAAACCAACATCTATATTTTAATCTTCTAAAATATTCTTTGGAAAAAACTAAACAAAAAAAAAAAGCCCACAAAAATGCTATGAAATACATTAATATTATTTCTTTGTAGTTTTTTCTTGCACAATCAAAACATTTATTGATGGTTCTAACAAGTAACTTTTGCATTTCCTGACCCTGTGCATTTAAAAACCATAATGTCGTCTTGACATATGTATTAAATATTGTTACTGGCCATGTGCTTTTGCAGATATCTGGTCTGTGTACTATGCTTCAGTTGTTTGCAAATGCTATGTTTAAGGAATAAGGATGATAAACGTACCTTATTAAATCAATGGGTACAATTCAGTGAGAATAAAAGCCTAAATGTCTATGGTTTTTACTTTGTTACATTTAATTCATTATGAACTAGCAATCATGAAACTGAAATACTTTAGTTTCTAAAAGTTACCAGGAGTCCAGTGAGGAGCTTGCCTTTATGGTACTGAATAAAATTTTCATAAAAATAATATCTGTTGATGCTGGAACATAATGGCTGTGCTATATCAAACCAGTGGTCTGTATAGCCCAGTATGCAGTGTGACAGAGGTCAGTCCAGTCCCAGATGCTTCAGAGAAGTGCAAGAAACTCCATAGTGAACAACTCAGGAATAATGTGCCCTGTCAGAAGTTTCTGCCAAGCACAGTTTAGGATTGATTTATGTGCTGAAGCAAGAGGGATTTTGCATCTTTAATTTTGTGTCATCTAATGCAACTGTGGCTTTTCTCATCCTTATAAATATCTAAACCATTTTAAAGACCTTACTATGTACATATTTGACTCATCTCACCATAGTATCCGACCACCTACCAAGTTTTGTATTTTTTTTTTTTTAAATCTACCTTCTTCGACTGTAGCTTGATATATGGCAGTTTTTTTTAACTCGTGTATGGGGGTGGGGGAGACTGGGGATAGCTAAAGCAGTGTATTTTGTATTTGGTTCTGAAAGCTCAGAGAGTAGTGTTAATTCTATCTTGCAGGAATTAATTCCATGATCTAAGTCCAACTTATCTCAAAGTTCTCTCTTGTGCTTTCAGGTTTTCTCCGGTTGGTAGATAGTTTGATAGTTTATCCATCCTGTCGGTTTGCTTATGGTCATATGGGGAGAGGCAATTTCTCGAGAAACTAGGGTCATACCTGTGAGGAGCCATGAATATTAAGAATGAGACTTTCATTTGGATTTTGGATTCATTGGAGCTATTATAATGAGTGAGCCCAGGGTGCTGTGTTCATGGTAATGTCTGTTGCTGAGCAGATGGACCCTTTCTCTTACAAGTTGAAGCTCTTAGGCTTTTTGCCTTTGTTTATAGGTAGGATTTGCAATAATCTAATCTGGAAGTCATGAAAACATGATTACAGTGGCCAGATCTGTTTGATAGGATAGGGCATAGTCTTCTGGCCAGCTGCAAGAGGACATGAGTGTCTTTCACGATTATGGATATCCAAGAGTATCCCAATGCTATGCACTGATTCTACAATCTTCAGGAAGATGCATTTGACCAAGACCTTCTCCAAACACTTCCCTTTTCTCTCTTGCTTGGGTTTAGTTTCAGCTAATGGCTCCTCATCCATGTATTTAGACAGCTGGCAAATAGTAATATTGACACCTGATGTAAGGGAGTGTTCAGTAATAAACAGACAATATCCAGCTCTCCACCTCAGCCCATATTGTCCAAGCAGCAACTTCAGACTACTATTTAATAAGAGGGGGGGACGACAGGATTGACCTTTGTGAGACTTAATAGGAGAGGACTCTGGACATGGAGAAACAATTGCTCGGCTCATCTCTCTGGGTTTGGTCTTGGAGAAAAGCTTAATCTTAGTTTCAATGATACCTTGGACAAACAAGTTTCATAAGTTAATCATGGTTTTTTGTGGAAAAAGTATTTGATCTGTTTGTTTTTTTTTAAACTAGATATCTTTTATCATGTCCCCTGGCTCTATTATAAGAGTGAAATAGGCCTGCTTAAGTGCCTCTTTTAACATTTGTTGTTTTGTGTATCTCTGTCATCACTTTTTAATTTGTCTCCTCTATAAATTAAACAGACCCAGTCTTTTTGGTCTCTTTCTATGTCTCTAATCTTTAGTATCTCTTTCTGGATGTCATTTATTTCTGCTTTATCTCTGAAATACAGTGGATTTACACCCTTACCTGGAATACTGTGCCAACATTGACTTATCTAATTGCAATAGTAAAATAAGAATATTA
Organism: Emydura macquarii macquarii; assembly: GCF_026122565.2. Classification (NCBI taxonomy): domain Eukaryota; kingdom Metazoa; phylum Chordata; order Testudines; family Chelidae; genus Emydura; species Emydura macquarii. The sequence continues at coordinate 7,606,436 of NW_027131400.1, read as the reverse complement.
TAATCTATTTTTATCCATCCTATCAGTTTGCTTTTTTGACTGCCCCTGTGCATTGAGTAGATGTTTTCATTGGGGCATCCAGAATAACACAGTGGTCTTGTTCGAGAGAGGTTACAGCTAATTTAAAAGCCACCAATATGTAGGAATAGTTCTTTTTGATGTGCACTCATTTTAATTAGTCAACAGTAAATTTTATCAAATATAGTGCTGCCCATTCATCTAGCTTAGCTATGTTCCTCTCTGGATTTATTTAGTCTTCTATAGTCTGTTTAATATAAAAGATTTGAAGATTCTTTGTTGGTAAACATATTTAGTACTGGTTCTAATAAGGAACACTGTGGCATCACACTTAATTTTTTTGGTAAGGGGAAAACTTATTTTTCTTTGAGTGATGGTCCTTATGTGTATTTAATTGTGGGATGGGGCAGTGCACGTGCTCCATACAATTGAGATTGGAAGATTCTTGCTAACAGTATCCTTAGGTCCACCTGCCTCTTTCTCTTTGTGCTCCAAACTGAGGGCAAAAGGAGCAGTGCAAGACCAACCACCTCTCCAAGTCCTTTCTACTGCCCGTGGTCTGAGGTGGAATGTCTTCAATATCCATGGCATTAGCTAGCTTCTGCATCTAACTGTCACAAATTGTAAATAATTTTAAATGTACTTTATTCATTAGTTTTTGATAGTTGGGAAGACACACCAAACCCTACATGGACACCGCCCTTGGCCCCCCTCCTTGTGCCGCCGCGCCCGCCTGCCGCCCCCTCCCTCCCCCCACAGGATTTTGTTAATCCATTCTTTGAAGTCAAAGGACTTAATTCATGAATTTCAGAAGCTGAAAGCAAAGTTTATCTAAAGCCCACACAAGACAGGTCTTATATGGGGCAGAGGATTACAAGGGGGATACGTAGAAACTACCTTAAGTATTTTTAAGGGGTTTGTGTGGAAAGATTAGCAAAGCATGTTGTATTGGAAGTGCTGCTTTTCAATAAGAATCAAATTTAAAACTAACCTGTTTAAAGGCACTACCTCAAGATCTCGAACTGTGCCACTTTTTAAAAAAACTTAATTTCAGTGGTGGCTTTTAAAGTCTTTACTTACGCTTGCCCTTTTGTATTGACCTAGTTTGCCAGTTACTGCCTAGTGTCATGCTTATTTTTAAAAGCAGAGATACAAAACTTCTAAGGGTATTAGAAAATATTGTATGAGCCCTAACCAGACACTTCTAGATCTATGGTTACTTTTAAGAACTTTTTGTATTACACAAAAATGGTTGCATTTATTTTGCAGTTGCATACACAGGGCTTGCAAATGGATTTTTCACCTGGCGAGTGCCATCACCATCTACATACACAGTCTGAGCTTTTGTTTTAAAAACAAAGATTGTAACTTGTTAAGTCTTAGCCACTAGAAAGCAGGGTTTTTTTCACTTTTTATTTGCTTCTAACTATTTCTAACTCTATCCCTTATACCTGAACTCATTTAAAATCCTATCTTCTTTTTGTTTTGTTTTACTTTTAATCTAAACCAAGTCAATGCTATTTTCGATTTAGTATTTGTTAACTCCAGTTAGTGATAAGCTATGCATTTTGTCTCTATCTATAGAGCCTTATGTGGATATGAAATTTGTATCCACATCTGATCCGCAGACATCATCCATGGATATCCGTGTCCGCGGATATAAAGTGTATGTTTGCAGTACTCCATCTATAGAGGAGCAAACAAACCTTATTCCTCTAACAAATCTGGGAAAGGGCATTATAGAGCATACAGTATTGGGAAGATTCAGGATTGGAGGGTGTTGGGATCATCTTTGCCAGGTGTAACCAGAGCTAGTGTAAGCCAGTGCGTGACTGGGGTGAAACAATCAGGTTGTTGCAATCAAAGTTATTGAGTCAAAGCTGCTTTACCCACAGACAATCAGTTCATGCTTGTCTGCTGACTGGCAGGGTGCAAGCTGTGAGTCACAGCAGCAGAATGTTTAAGGCAGTCAGGGTTACACAGCAAGCAGAGACAACCTCTTGCTGGGCTGGATTGCACCCCAGAATGTTTGATGTTCTTGGGGCTGTCTTTAAGAACAGGATGTTGTTACCAATTGTTGATGGTCTGCTGCAGCCTGTTAAGACTGTTTGGTCCACTCCTTCCTCTTGCCTGCCTATTTCCAAGAAGCCTGACAAATTATATCAAATACTCTGCGGAGGTTTTGTATTTTCCTACATCTCCTGTATCTAATGTGGTAGTGGTGTTTGCTGCTACTTGAGGTCTGGACAAGTATATTCCGCTCCTGTGATAGCAAATGGAACAAGATTAATTCCCTGGGAAGAAATGTGTTCTCTTTTTCCACTCTTGATATTGGAATGGCAAATTATTAATAAGTTATGACTATCAGTTCCACCTATGGGAAAAGATGGTATTGTTTGTACAGAATTTGCCAGATAATAGAAGGATAGTGGCAAATATGATCCAAATGGAGGGTCAGCATGTGGCAAAGTATGCCCTCAGGGTTTTGTTTGACAACTCTGTCTCTTCTCCTGGAGCGTTAACTTCTGCAGTTACTCAGAGGAGACATTGTTTGGATTTGCTCCTCTTCTCTGGCTCTAGATATTAAAATTAAGGTGGAAGATATCCCCTTTGACTGGGATGGTCTTGTCGATGAATTATTGAAAAGCTGAAGGAGGCAAGATCAATGCTCTGTTCTTTAGGCTTGATCCCTTCTACTGGAAGACTTTCTACTTTTTCTTTCCATTATCAGAGACCGTATTATCAACAGTTTTGTTTTATTTCTTGTCAAATCAAAGATGTCATCAGCATCACTAGCAGGCTATGTCTTTCCAGAGCCAAAACAAGAAGTCTTTCAGATCAAGGCCAAAATCTCAACAATTTGCATCCTCCCTATCATCTTCATTGAATATCAAGCTTCAGATTTTATATGAGGATCGAGAGCTGAGAACCAATCAGCAAGGATCCTTCCCTTCCTCTGTTAGAGGTTGCCTAGCCCTTTTAATCAGCAGATGGAGTTTTATTACATTGGACAAATGGGTCCTAGAAATTACAGAAACGGGCTATGCTATTCAGCATGAGAAACTATGCCCTTTCAGTTCTCCCTACCCATCCCTTTTCAGGGAACCCTCTCATAATGCTATTCTATTCTCAGAAGTGCAGAAATTGCTGTTGATAGGGGCAGTCGAGGAGGTATCCAAACACCTGAGAGATCAGGGGGATTATTCTAGATACTTTGTAGTACAGACAAAGGATTGAGGGAGTGAAAGTGGGGAGTTCATCCAATTTTAGATTTAAGGAACTTAAACAAATATGTTTGGAAACTTTGGTTCCATGTGTTAATTCTGACCTCCATAATCCTTTCATTTTAACTGTGAATTTGTTTGTTTCTTAATCAGAAGGATGCATTATTTTCATATTTCTATCCGACATGGTTATCAAAAGTACCTTTGTTTCATGGTGGCAGGACACCACTTCCAGTACAAGGTGCTCCCATTTGGCCTGTCAACAGCACCAAGAGTATTGTACAAGGTGCCTCTCTGTGACAGAGGCTCAGCTGAGAAAGCAGGGTATTTTTGTTTACCCATATCTGGACGATTGACTGTTGAAGGCTGCTGTTCACAAAGATCTATTAAGTCACATTGCTTATACAATCACCTTTTTTTCAGACCAGGAGCTACTTCTGAATGTCAAAGTTGAATCTGTCCAACTCAAAATTTTATTCTTAGATGCCCTATTAGACTCAGAAAAGCCTTTTTACCAGAGGACAGATTTTTTAAAATAGTGCAGTATATTTTAAATATGTCAGACTCAAAGCAACTTTCTTCCCAAGGCAGTTACTGCTTATGTGAATCTGTTCGTGTGTCTGTGAATAAGGCCAGTGTATCATTGGATGTCTCAGGTTAACAAGCCAAATCCAGACAAACTTCAAATATTAGTCAGTATGTTTGGAGACATTTTGGACTCGCTGATGTGGTAGGCAGTCCGAGCAAATGTTCTCAGATGTTCAATTCAATCCCCCTTCATCATCAGTAACTTCAGGGTAACTTCAGGTGTGTCAAACAATGGTTGGGGGATGTGCACTTCTGAGTCATTCATTGTACAGTTTGAGATCACTGGGTTTCTCAGGAGTGAGGCTTGCACATAAACATGTTGAAGTTAAGAGAACTTCATCTGGTCCTCTGATCGTCCCTCCCTCACATATGCAGGAAGGTTGTTCAAGTAGTAACCCAGAATACATTCACTATGTTTTACATCAACAGAAAGGTTCTCTGCTCAGCTACATGCAGAAGCAATCATTTTATGGGACTGGTGCATTCTGTATGACCTTTACATTTAGCAGGAGAAGACAATGTGATTGCAGATCTTCTCCGCAGCAACAGTTTTCTCAAGTGCATGAATGGTCCTTTGAAGGATCAGTTTACTCAGAGCATTTGTTTCCAGTTGGGGTTGACCAGATGTGGACCTGTTTTGCTACAAGGTTCAATTAAAGTGGTATCTTTTCCACTTGACAGCAGGAAGAGACAGTCAGTCTATCTTGGATTCTTTCCTTCTGCATCAGGAAGGGGCCTTCTGTATGCTTTCCTCCCCCCCCCTGCTCAGCTTTCCATTGATCCAGAAAGTGGTGAAGATGATTAGTCAGGACAGGGGAAAGATAATTCTGATTGCGCCAGCTTGGCTACCTCACCAGAAGTTTACAGACTTATGTCAGCTCTCCCATGTTGTCTTTATGTGTGATCTTCTCTCTCAGCAACAAAGCAGGATTCTTCATCCAGATCTGCAGTCCCTTCATCTGACCACGTGGGTGATCAGACATTGATTCTTGAAGACTCCTGCTTCTCCTGAGTGTAGAAGAATGCACTGCTTAATTCTAGAAAACTGTCTCTATCAGAAAGTGTGTTGTTGTTGTTTGAAATGGTCCAGATTCCCCAGGAAATGGAGAATATCTGATTCTCCATCTCTGCTTCCATACCATGAGTTTTAGAATATTTAATATACTTAAATGAAGGCATTATCAAACTCATTTTTGAAAGTTAATTTGGCAACTTTTTCAGCTTACTGTGTTTTTGTTGATGGTATGTCACTGTTTGTGGATAATAAGGTTAAAAGTGTATTGAAGGGATTATCTAATATGTATTCCCCCTTTGAGGGAACCTGTCCCCCCCTTGGGATCTTAATTTGGTCTTACCTATAGTCATGAAACCACCTTTTGGATCCTTGGCTGAGTGTTTTTTGTGTTGTTTATCTCTTAAAATTACATTTATTATTGCCATTCCATCAGCCAGAAGGGTGACTGAACTAAATATCTTGATGGTTGATCCACCATTTGTCTTTTCACAAAAATAAGGGGTTTGTAGATCCGATCCCAGGTTTTTGCCAAAAGTGGTATCTGAATTTCACATCAATCACACTATTTATTTACTGGTATTTTTTTCCAAGGCTGCATACTAGTGAGGGGGAATCTGTTTTACATACTTTGCATCGAAGGAGAGCTCTTGCATATTATTGAAATAGAACTAAAAGTTTTTTGAAAATCAGCATAAGACAATCTAAACAAGGATCACATGGGGCATACTGTTCCCAAAGCTATTTCTAGATTGATTAAACAACGTATTGTTGAATATTACACAGTGCAGAAATTCCTGTACCTACAACGATACAATCTGATTGCACTAGAGGTATGACAGCATCGTTTGCTTGCCTTGAGCAAGTCTCTGTTGCTGAGATTTGCAGGACTACAACCTAGATAAGCACATTCTTGCTAAACGTTATGCACTTGATTAGCCTTCAGGGGCTGATGCTAGAGTGTTTTTTTTTTTTTTTTTAATTTCTGTTCAGTTAAGGCTGTGGTCTCTCCAGGCTATTTTCAGCACTACTTATCAACTCATAAGTGGGAATATGCAGGGTTACTCAAAGCAGAAATGAAGGTTGGCTCATTGCTCTTTGAGATGGGTCTGTGCATTCATACTTCCCTCCTGCTTTCACTCTTCGTTCTGTATTTCTTGATTGGTGGTGGTAAAGGGCATTGTGCCCCCTTATATAGCCTTGCTTCAGAACATTCAGGGATGCTGAGGGGAATGGTAAGAGCACAAGCATTCTAACAGACACTGCATAGAGAACGTTCTCCTGTTAGGCATCTTTGTGTGGCACCCTACCCATAAGTGGAATATGCAGAGCCACCCTGAAGAACTAAGTAACCTTCATTTCCTGAAAGTGATGGATTTTTTTTTCTACTGAAAAGCTCAATTTTTGTGTATACAATAGGGTACAGTGAGTAAACTTAAAATACTTTCCAGTTTGAGATGTTACTGGTTCCAGCAGCATCCCCTGTTTTAAGTGAAGGGAATATCATTGATACAGGGTAAAAGCTCTAAATTTGGAACATATTCTAAATGTTCCCACTGTAGCTTCTTTTGAGTTTTCCAAAATATTAAAATTTGACTAATGATTTTAATACTTAAATTAAGGTTTTAAATTAAGGCTCATCCATCTGATTTAATATTTTCTTTAATTCCAGAGGGAAGTTTGCAGTGGTGAAGAAGTGTGTCAAGAAAGATACAGAAAAGGAGTTTGCAGCAAAATTCATGAGAAAAAGAAGAAAGGGCCAAGACTGTCGAATGGAAATAATCCATGAGATAGCTGTCCTTGAGTTGGCACAATGCAACCTGTGGGTCATTAATTTACATGAAGTTTATGAGACTGCAACAGAGATGATCTTAGTTCTGGAATAGTAAGTACTAATTTCATATTGTGGAGTCTTAGTGCAACTATAAAATGGGGGGAAAAGTGAGGGTGTGAGTGTGTGTATGTGTGAGAGAGAGACTCATAAACAGTAAGAATTATTTGCTGAAAGTGAAAAATCTAAAATACTTGCACTCACAAGACACACAATTTGAAAACTGGTATTTCAGTGCTTAGTTGTTATAATCACCTGGTTTTCGGTTCTGGTCAAAGGAATGGCAAAATCAGGAATTACAAGCAGTTATGTGGGATCAAGGAACTATTTAGACTATATCAGTTTCCCTAACCTAGCTGAATTTATAATAATCCGTTTAGAATAAGTTGCCATGTTTTTAATATACTTTTAGCATTGTGATCACATGATACACTAACTTCTCTAGATACATTATTTCATTAGAAAAATTAAAATGTGAAGGTACAAGACAGTATTCTCTCTGGGGTGCGGGACGCCGTGCATGTGCCTGCATAGTTCTATAGGTTCAAACATAAATATACTGGTTTGGCTGACTGAGCCTATATATCCTTTTCGAATACAACTTATTTTTCCCTGTGCTGACAGCTGCCAATGGGTGCCCCTTCTTATAATGATATACTTTAACCCCTGCCTTGCAGCATTATTGCAGAATTGCAGACAGGTTCCTTGAGAGAGCTAAAACTTCAGTTATTTTTCTGACTCAAGTAGAAATATAAACTCTTACAGAAAAAGTTTATTCATTGCATCTGCAAATCCATATGGAGTCTCTGCCTCTTTACTAGTCAGACTGAATTAAAAGCTAGTTTGAAGGAAAAAGTTAGCAATGGCATTGTGCCTCAACTACAGCTTCCAATTTGTATTCTGCCACTGAAGAGACTTGACTTCGTAAAGTGGCTTCTTCAAGGCCTCCTACTGGAACAAATATTACTGATATCCCATTCAGTGTCTTCTGCACTGGATTGTTCTGCTAATCAGACTCCCTACCCCCCTCCATGCACCAGAGAGGAAGGAAGGTTTTGTAGGTAAGGCCCTTGGCTGGGACTCTGAGATCTGGATTCAATTTCCTGCCCTGCTACAGACTTTAAGTGACTTTTCTAATGTCACACAATTTCTCTAAGCCTTAAATTGGGGCTAAATTGGGGCTAACAATACTTGCTCTTCCTCCTCCTCCCCCCCACCCTCCCAAAATTTTATCTATTTAGGCCAGTGGTTCTCAACCTGCAGGCTGCTTGTGGCCCAGTCAGCACACAACTGCGGCCCATGTGACATCCTCAGGGCCATACAGGTAGTATATATATTATGTGGGTCATATCCACATAACACAGAGAGAGCTGCATATGCAGTTCACAACGGTAAATAGGTTGAGAACCACTGAATTAGACTGTAAACCCTTCAGTACTGAGACTCTTACTACATGTGTATATACCCCAGTTAGCACAACAGAGGCTCAATCTCCATTAGGTTCTCCATAGGCTACTCTAATACAAATAATAAAAATCCCTACTGTTCGTGCTGTTCCACTTGGCTTACTCTACCTGAACTAATGCTAGCTAGATAGCTTGCGGTCTGGCAGTTCAGTCAGAACTATACTTCCTCTGTCAAACAGTTCTAGCTCTTATCTTCTTAAATACTAGATAAACCAGTTTCAAACATAAGAATTCTTTAAAATGACTCATGTCACCTTGACAATCAAGACAACTTCTGGTCTCTACTTTTCTGGGCAAAAGTAAGAGCAGCTGCAGCAAAACAAAACAATTTTTTGAGGTGACTGGTCGGGCAGGAACAAAAGGCTTGACTCAAACAGTGTCCTAGTACTTTTTGGGAAAGGACCTATCAGAAATGGGGGGAAGTTCAGGATCAGACCAGTCTGAGTAACTTGAGATCTTTCATCTGCCCATTTTTCTTCCCTTTATTTGCTTCTCCTCCTCACACACCCTCTCCACCTCCCTAAAAACAAAAAAGAAGCTTCACAAGATGAACCTGCACTGGCGAGAGGTTTTTAGTCCTGAGTCTTTAATTATATTAAGATGTCCATTAGTAGATTATTGCCAAAAAGGTGACTAAATGAATACTTGTTGCGGCTAAACTGTAAAGGGTTGTGGTTTCTCCCAAGGCATTTGTGCCTCTAGAGGTTGTTAAATGACTAGGAGTGAGTAGTTATGGTGCTGGCAGTTCAGAAGCCATTTACATTATCTGCCATTAGTATAACTCATTGTCTGCCTTGACAACAAGAGTAGATGGTCAGAAGCCTTGTGTTCAAGTCTCAGATCCTTGTTCAGAGGCTAAAATGTGGATTATATAAAATTGTGATCAGGACCTTACTCTTATCTGACCCCATGCATCTGAGCAGCTCAGTTAAATGAAAGAGGATGTAGAAGATTAATGGGATTTGTTTTTAGAGAAAACAGTGTGCAGCACAGTTAAAGTACTAGAACCTTGTTATAACAGGTATTTTCTAAAATGTCAACTCTTGTTATATATTCTGTACTTTCACTACAATATGCAGATTGTCTATGGATTGTAATTGTGTGAGATATAGAAAACTGGAATGGTGTCTGTATTTAGTTTATTGCTAATTATATTTAACCAAAATAGCCAGTTTAAAAATCTGAATCTAACAGGGATGTGGTGTATGTTTAGAAGCCAAATCCAGAAGTAAACAATTGGCTTTTTGTGACACATGTAATACAGAACTGCTGGGTTTTTTGATAGGAGGAATTAATACTTCATTACACATACAAAGCACATTTAGGATTGTAAAATACAAAAACACACTTCCGCTGACTTCAGTAAATATATCTGGACACTTTTCTAACGTCAGCATGTTCCAGTGACATGTTGAAACAAAACTAGTATGAGTGTTAGTAAACTTCTGACCTTCTGGATTCAAGGGATTAAAAATCACACAATTTAGACGGCAAGCTCTTTTAGGACTGGTACTGTCTCTATACACTCTTGTACAGCATGTAACAAAATGGAGCGCCCCTGCTCTTAATTGGGGTGGTTGGGCACTACATCAATAAATACGAAAAAAATTCACAATATTCTATATATGAATAAATCCTTGTATTAAGTGATGATTTGAAATTGTTTTTTGAGGGAAGAATATTTAGAAAATAGTCTCAAGAATAGTGCTGCCTCTGTCATCTACTAATACTTTTACAATGTCTTGAAGGGTGGGAGAAAGAGACTTGGACCAAAGCTGTAAACCCTTCCCTTTTAAGTGGTCTCATCAGTATTTTTTTTAACACAAAGGAGATATTCTGAAGGCAGTTATTTTTATCAAGATATTTGTAATGCACCTGTTGACATAGTGTGTAGGTGCCCATTTCTACCTCACGTGGTTTAAACAGGATGTGATTATTTTGTCTAATACAGAGAAAATGGACTTTGGTTGAGGAGGTATAAATATATGTTTCTAGTCCACTTTCTTTATAGTGGTGGCCAAAGCAAGACCTGTCGCCCTTAGTATTTCAACTTTTAAAGGATCCCAGTGAAGTATTAAATGCAGCTAATTGTGAACATGTAGCATGAAGTCTAGTAATATTGCTTCAAGTTTAAAAGTAATAGGGTCCACGAGAGTGGAAATAATGGGATACAGTTTTCATATTTCGGTCTGGGATCTTCTATCAGTGGTCACAAAGTAAACTGATACATACTGATCCTCCCTCCTGTGAAGTGTGTTTTATGCTTTTATGTGGAAAGCAAGGCATTTGTGGCAGTAGGTAATTTGACTTCCATCAGATCGAGTTTTCTAGAACAAAAATTGAACTGAAGAAAATTGTGTTCATTTTGGCCCCAAATTGCTACTCATTTCTTCCTTGCCAGTCAGTTCAGCATGTCAGTATACATATTGATAAATGACTACCCTTTGTAACTATTATAAGGGGTCCTATTGATCTTCTGACATGAAGAACTCTGTGTAAGCTTGGAAGCTTGTCTCTTTCACCTACAGAAGTTGGTCCAATAAAATATTACCTCACCCATTTTGTCTCTTTAATATCCTGGGACCAACACAGCTGCAACAACACTACATGCAAACAGATAGTGATAGCTAGGCTTAACTGCAGCCATTAAGTTTCAGTTAGGAGCTTCAGATTAATCACTGTGTAGCTTACACATCAGAACACTTTGGCTATACTGTACCAGAAACAGTAATGTTACGCCAATTGTATGTTACTATGTCCAGTATGAAAATGAAATTTATTAAAATACTCTGAATTATATGGCTTCTCTGGGTAGATCCATGCTTCTTCACATTGCTGTCTCTAAACAACTGACTTTCTAGAAAATAATGTATAGAAAATATTTTTGTATATGCAAGGTCGCTTTTGCCTATAGCATGTGTGCTGATTGGCTGTATTTGGACTGTAAACTTCAGAGACCAAGAACAGTCAATATGTGCCTTGTGCAGTACGAAGTAAATTCTTAGCACTTCATGAAGAATAAAATGAATTCATGAGACTATATCTTTTTGCAGTGCAATACACATGAAGATGATTCTTTGATATTAACATGTGCATGAGGTTATGTGACAAAATTTGCATTGTTTTAAGACAGTGATTATTATGTGACTGTAAAAGATGCCATTTTTCTATAATTGGTCCTGAACACACCTGCAAATTCTGGCCTCAAATGCTGTCTTCACTTTTTGAGACTAATTTAAAAAAAGTCAAAAGTAAATTAAGTGTCCCTCTTAGATAAAGTACAAGGTTTTTAAACTTAAATCCACTTTTCTAAGAAGTATCTTGTAGAGCTATTTAAAATTTGACACTGCAGATCACTTTTTATTCTTTCTTATACTTGCAGAAAATCCAGTAGAAATATAAAATAAGTGACACGCATACAGTATGGTATTTAGCTGCCTTCTTCTATAATTTGTGGAAGAAATTCAGTACTTTTTTTCATTTTCAAAACAAGGCATACTGCCATAGAACTAAAAGCTTCCTGTGTGCAAAAAATAACCTAGCGCAATAAATATGTACTACCTAATATAGAAAGTGACCTTTTTATATTTATTTCCGAAACAACTTATTTGAATAATGGTTTCCTCTGATACAGGGGTTCCCGAACTGTGGTATGCGTACCCCAGGGGGTTGGGCAGGAGTAATGCAGGAGAAATTATGCAATGGTGGATTTTATTTATTATTTTATTAATTGCATTTTCATAATGGGCTACTCAGGCAAAACTTTAAAACTCTGTGGGAATATGTTATATAAAATATGGTAGTTAATTTACTTCAAGATGTACCAGTGAGAACACATATACAGAGATGCTGATGTACAGAGCCCTAACCTCCAGTCACGCTATTACGTTAATGGGAAATAATTGTATATTCTTTTCCACCTTCATATAGTTTACAACAATATTGATAAACTACTCCATCAGGCTTTTACTTCTATTCCAGTGACTATCCTACATTTCTCTACTCCAGTGTTGTGTTGGGAGATGGGAACTGATATCATGACTAATGTGCCAGTCAGCAGCATTCTGAGGTTGGTCCCTGACCAAAATTTAGAGTTTTAGTGAAAGTAGCCAGAGTATCTAAATAGCTATTCACTCCCCTCTCCCCCGCCCTTAAGCCCTCAACAGTCTCAAAGTGGAGAAGATAGACAGATGGATTCAGAAGTCTTTGTTCCGATTATCCAAGCCCTTGCATTTGTCAGTTGTAAAGAGTGAAAATATCCTCTTGCCTTGTATTGGTTGCTGTCTCTTCAGTATACAGTGATCTGTAGTAATGAAGAGGGGAGAAAAAGGTTAGAGCACCATGAATGACATGATCGGAATTCAATTGATCTTCCAAAAAAAAAAAAATCTTGTTTGTCATGGAGACCAAAAGGAACTTCACTTTCACAGTGCATTTTGAAGTCCTAACCAATCGAATTGTTTTGGGTGGCAGACAGGGTAATGAATCTTCATCACTTCGATACAGAGTTGTGTTTCTTAGACTCATAAGCTTTAAGGCCAGAAGGGACCATCATGATCTAGTCTGATCACCTACACATTGCAGGGCAACGAACCTCATCCTCCTGTAGTAAGCCTTTATCCACTGGCAGAGTTACTGAAGAACTGTAATTTTGATTCAGAGTCTTCAAGTTACATCATTTACTCCTAATCCATGCTGCAGAGGAAATTTAAAAAAACCAAGCGTCTTTACCAATCTGACCTAGAGGAATATTCCTTCCCAACTCCAACTTCTTTCTTTGTTTTCATTTATATGGCTCTTCTTTTTCCTTGCCCTCCCATCTTCTGTTACTGCCTACCTCTTCCCTTCATTTTGCACTTCCACAAATCTGTTCCTCAGCTCTGTTTCTCCTTCATTAGCTAGTCTTTTCTTGTGCCTTATTCCCCATAGTCACGTGCTTTCACTGGCCACTTTCCTCATCCAATAGTTTACCCTCACTGCTGACTTCTTTAGGTAGATTTCATTAATAAAATGACTAATTGATAATCTGCAATGGCAGATCTGTCAGGGAATAGAGGAAAACAAACCACATGCTTTCATTTTGGCTCACTTTACTCGCTAAAGTTCTGGAGCTGCTTGGGGAGTTCTGTGCACTAACCTGTGATTTAGACCTATGCCATCTTAGCTGGTAAAATCTTGTTGAAGTTATGCCAGTAAATCTTACTGTGAGGTCTAGGCTCTGGGAGGAATGGAGTTGCAGCCCCACAATTCTGCAGCTGAAGATATTTGGCCATATCTGAGCTGTTTTCTGTTTTGGCTGAGGCTTTTTTCCCCTGGAGAAAAAGAGATTTGATTGTTGACTGAGGATTTTTGCAAGAACAAGACTTGAGGAGCTCAGCAGGATAGGGATGATTTGATTCCAGTTGATTAGTGGGGACTACATTCAAAGCTGGAACAAGTATGGGAATCCCATTTATCTATATTGAATAGGAGAGTGCAGAAGTCATCTTTTGGAACAGAAACTCTCATCTTTCTTCTTGGGGTGGGGAGCAAGAAATCTATTGAAAAAATTGTGGTGGGACAATTCTGGCAATACCTGGAGTCCTCACACTACCTTGCTCTGTTTCACATTAGCTTTTAACACTGGGTTTTTATATGGAAGCTTCTGGCCTCATTCTGGCAATAGATGGACATCAAGAGTACATCTGATGCTTTTAGATGTAGCTTTTTTATACTCTTGACCAGTGAGTATTTGGATACTGGCAGGGACAGATGGAGTTGCATTAGAATGACACACTTACTCTTCCCTGAGAGGTCACCTAAATTGTGTGGTTATCTGCAACGGCTCTGATGGACAAGGTACAGCAGGCTTTTGTTGTCTCCCTTCCTGTTAACTGAGTGTATGAGCCCACTAAGACAAAATGAGATGGTTTGTGTTGTGATGCTATCAGTATGCTGATGAAACTGTTTTCTATCTATTTATTTGGACCTAGATACTGTGATCATTTAGATTTTTGGCTCTGCTGACATAGCTAGTTGAAGCTCTGACTGGATAAAATATGTGTTCGTGGGCTATGGGAAGTGATAGAAGTGATTGCATGACTTCTCAATTGGCATAACAAGATCCAGTGGACTGAAGCAGAAGCAAGACCATTTCAAATTGGAAATAAGATGCAAATTTTTGCAGGTAACATGTCTCGAGATGTAGTAGATTCTTGGAACTCTTTAATAAAGAAAGGATATCTTTCTAAAATACACTTATTCCAGTTTAACCACAAATTATTGAGGCTGATCAGGAATTACTGGGTGAAATTCTGTTTCTTTGTTATGTATGAAGTCCAGACTAAAGGGTCACAGTGGTAGCGTCTGGCTCTTAAATCTGAATCAGTTGCATTTGCATGATTATCTTTTTAAACTCAGTTTTGCAGTCTTGAGGTCATGTTATATTCTTGGCTGATTCTGGATATCCCTGAATACTTTCTTCCCTTATGCCCTCTCATCAGATGCAGACTTCCCCCAATTACACTTGTCTCTATCATCTCCATACTACTGCCATGTTCTGTATGAGGTTACACCTAGGGAACACTCAGTAAATTTAGCTAGTATAAAATGCAGTTGCCTGCTTACTTCTAAGGCCCTGTCTTGAGCACTTACTGCACAACCAATCTACAGCATTCCACCATGCTGCGTATTGTTGATGTGGACACTGTTGCTCTGCACCAAAAATTCCCAAGTGCTCTATGGCTGTTTCAAATTTTAATGAACAACAGCAAGGTCCACATAATGGGTGGTATGCTGGAGCACTGTAGATTTACACTCCAGCTTGCTGCACAGTGAGTGTTCTTGTAGACATGTACTAAGCGATCTGATGGTCATGGAACAGAGACTCGTGTGTTCCAGAAACTACATGGGTTTTCAGTACCTTCAAAATTAAATTAAAGGTGGCTTTTGGTCCATTAAAGCTTCTTCTGGATCCTTTGCATTTTACAAACTCTCTCTTTCTTTGTGGCCTCTCCCAGTATTTAAGACCAGGTGGGATACTTGAACTGATGTTCCCTAAATTTGTACACTTGAGACCAGTCCTTTCTCAGTGGATTGCCCTGTAATTTTGGCATTGCCTTTACTCTCTCGTGCACAGAGCCAGAGTTGTTTGACTTTCCAAGTACATTAAGGCATATTTTATTAATTCAGTCTTTGCCTGATGGGATGGATGAAACCAAAGGACTTAGTATATTGTGAGTTAGGAAATAAGTTTAGTCTCTTGTTTTACATTATTGTAAACTTGGTTAAATTCTGATCTGATGCACTCTTAAAATGTGGGTGGAAGAAAAGTAAGCACATTCCTTGGCTGAGTTTAAAGACAAAATGTTTTTAATTTGTAGCCATGATCAGTGTCCAAATGATGCTTTTAAATTTTTAGTTCTTTATTTCTCACTTTTCAACTGAATACATATTTATATTTTAGTAATGTTTAGCAGTAAGATTTCATTTGAAATTTCTGAAAAACTATTGCATGGTACTTTCTTTCATAAACAAGGCAATATAATATAGACATGTAGAGCCCTGCACAGATACAAGTATGTGGATCTGCATCCCATCCCCATCCGCTGGAATAAACTTTTACCCGACCCTCAATCCACACTCTCTCTTCTAGATTTAACTGCATAAGCATCCTCACATCAGCTGTTTTGGAAGCAGCAGCCCTCCATCAGCTTTTGAGCCCCTGCCACATCAAACAGCTGATGAGCCCCTCCTGCCTAACAGTTGATCAGCTGTTGAGCCCTGCCAGCCCTTAACAGCTGGTCAGCCCTGCCTCCCCAGTCCTGTCAGCGGGCTAACAGCTGATCAGCTGTTCACTGCACCTCTGGCTGGCAGCTGCTCTAGCCCTGCCCCAGAAGACACAGAGGTCCCAATTTCCATGACCATCTGATCTGCAAGAAATGGTCCACGGATATCCAGGGATTTGCAGGGCTCTGTAGACAAGGGATTCCAACTGCTATAGCTTTTGTTTTGAAAAATACTTTTACCTCTTGAGTTCTACTTCCTCTGAGCCTGTTAGTGAAATGATAGATGTAGTGTTGAAGACATAAACGTCCAAAACTTGTGCTCATTAATCTTTTTACCCTATTTAAATTATATGTATAACAGTTCTCATGAAGATTCTGCTACACTGATGTCTGTGCTTTGTTTTCCCACTAGCATTTCTTGTGGCAGTAGATGAGGGGGTTGGCTCACAAAGCTGTAATTCCATAATGGCTCATCATTCAGAAAGCGTTATGTTCTTGAAGAGTAAATTTGCTAAACATTTCTGTATGTTAATTTGGTAGATAGTACTGTTCTTCATTATTTTTATCAACATAGAGTGAACTTAATACTGCAAAATAAAGTGTAAATCCATCAGTGCTTCTTTAAGTAATGATATTGTGGTCTTGTTAATTCTATTTCACTTTACTGCTTCAAAACAATGACTGGCACCATTTTGTACCAATACAGCCTTTTTACCTTGGAAAATAACTACATGTCTAAGTAGACCAACTTGTGGGGTTACAGCATGTCTAGTGTAGACATTCATAGTTAACTCAATTCTTAAGTTTGATCCTTGCACAAGTAGGCATCTGGCTTCAAATAGTGCTTTAAAGTCTGATTGTAAAAACTTAGTGAAATCAATATTCTCTCCTCTCCCCTTCCCCCATACCCTGGAACATTTATTTTTTAAAAGAAAGTGAAAAGGTTATACCAGCAATCTGAACTAGAGCAAAAAGATTCTCCACTCCTCCTTCCACCCAAATAGTATATATAAGATATCCCCATTTGCTTCTGTATCTTATACAGACACTACTAAGTCATCCTTTAAGTTTAGACCATTTAACTGTTGAAGTATACACACACGTACTTATTGAGAACCATGTGTGGCTTTTTGAGCTTTGTGTGGCCTACTTAAATTGTAGGAAAAGAAAACCCTCTTGTTGGAAGTAAGAATGGGTAAAGGTGAACACTAGACCAAAGCAACTATCATTATTTAGGAGATCGATATATATAATGAATTCATTATACATGTGCAGATTGTGTGATGTTACAAATTAGCTATGATAATATCTGACATTGCTGTAAATTTATTTTAATCATGCTATTGGTTTTTTCTCCAAAAAACTAAGCTGCAGCATAGCTAGGAAATGTACTGTTGTGCAGTAGGCACAACTTGGCATGGATGTTCAGTGGACTTTTGTTGGAGTTCATTATGGTGATGTGCTTCCAACGACTTGTGACTGACTTGGCTCATGGCTAGCAGACTGTTTTTTGCTTAATGGCATCAGTTATGCTCACTCTGCCATAATGATATACAATGACAATAGATGATATACAAAACAGTCTTTTCTTGTGTTTCTGTAAAGGGTCGTCGCTAGTTGTTTTATTCAACCACACATCATGGGGTGTTTAAACTCTCTGAATATGGTGATGTGATGTATTTGGATAGAGTGAATTGCTTGGAAGAAGTGGTCCTATTTCTGTCCTGTAAACAGCAAAAAATAGTATTAAAGGAAAGCTTTGTGTGAAAATGTTTCTGCTTCATATTTGCAACTGCTCTTTTATAAGACTTCTGAAATTATATAGCATGTCCAAAGTTAAGAGAAAATGCCAGCATATTAGGTTTTCAGCAGATATTAAACTGATAAGAACAGATATAACATTTTAGATAAGTTTTATCACTCTTAGCCAAAAGGCCGAGATTTTAACAAGTGTTTAGCGACTTAAAGATGCAAATAGTACCTAGTGAGATTTTTCAAAAGCATGTAGGTGCCTAACTCCCATTGATTTCAACTTTTAAAAAGCATTAGGAATTAGGAGAGCTCAGTATTCAAAAAGCATCTGAAGAACAGATTTTACCTGGCTGCTTGAACTGCATCTTTAGATGAAAATAGTGATAATTTCGCAAGCCGTTTAAAATAAATGCCTTTTTAAAATGAACTTACGACCTCACTTACATGCCTAGCTGACCCTTTGAGGTAGTGATCTGCACAAACAAAATCAGATTTCAAATGTTTTTCTCCATATGGTTGCACTCTTATAACATCTTTTTTGTTAACATAGTTCTTGTTTGTGCCCTGATGTAGACTCCAATTTCTAACACCTAAAAAAAAAAGGGGGGGGGGAAGAGGGGGTACAGCTCTATAACCAAAGAAAATGAGTAGCAATTGAAAACTTACTCTCCTTGAAGTTGGCATGCCCCTCAGTGACTATTCATGGGTCAAGTCTTGGACTATTCATGGGTGCAAACTTGCAGCAAATCAGAGATCCTTCTCAAACATCAAAGCAGATAGAGCTGTCTTCTCTACTGCAGTGTTCTTACTCTTCTGCAAAACAGCCAAGTAACTTGAACTTTCTTCCTTTATTCCCCAATTCATTTTTCTATTTTTTAATTTATTTCAATAATAAAGTTTCTGGGTTTTGTAACTTTTGTCAACCTTTGATATTTTTTTTTAAACTGTAATCTCACTAAAATTCATCCACAGCATAATTTATTCCATCAGATCCTTCTAGTAATGGCAAAAATATGTTGCAAGTTGGATATTATGAAAAATGTGGAGTAATGCTGCAACTTTGACTCAGGATGCTTGAGGTGGTTAGCTTTTGAGGACCTTTATGTACTAAAGGAAAGCATGGACTCCAAAGGCAGCTCTCAGGAAGTGGCATAATTCTCTGACTTCCTCTTCCGCAAATAACAAAGAATCAGGATGGTGCAAGAATGTAGATTACTGATCATGCAGTTTGTATTCCCACTGATGCATGTAATAGTTCAGTGCTCTGGTACCCTTCGTGCAATCAATCTTCAGCTCAGAAGTCTGAGGAAGAAGCCCTCTTTGATGTTACTTAGAGGTCATAATATGTAAGTACTCAATAGTTGAGGAACAGGTGGACATAGTGTAATTTAATATTCCACAATTTTGTGACTTTCTTCATAATTCAGCCCCTCGCTACAGCTGACCCAGAGATGTGCTCTCAAGACTTTCCTTTCCAGGGAAGGCATTAGAACTGCTCAGTCCCTTCTGTGTAAAGGCCCAATCTGACTCCCACTGAAGTAACAGCAGTCTTTTTATTGACTTCAAAAGGAAGTTGGCTCAGGCCCTTAATCTTCTGCAGAAGCAAAGAAGTAAATCTTTAAAGACTGGCCTTACAGATGGTGCTGATGGAAGGAAAGGAAATGGTGTGCATCTAAGGGTATGTGTACGTTTCTAGCTGGGGGTGTGATTCTCAGTTGGAGGAGATGTTTCTTGTGCTAGCTCTCATCAAGCTAGCATGCTAAAAATAGCATGTAGCTGCAGGAGCACAAGCAGCTGGAGGGGCTAGCTGCCCTGTGTCTGTATCTATAGTCTCTGATAAATGCTCAGTCAGGGCGTCTGGCCCCTTCTGCTATTTGCACTGCTTCAGCAGTTATCTATTTTAGCGTGCTAGCTTGATGAGAGCTAGCACAAGTAACATCTCAAACTGGAAATCACACCCCCAGCTCAAAGTGTAGACATTACCCCTACAAGGAATCTGATGCATCACTGGATTTTCACTTTTCATTAATATGTTGTGAACTCAGACTTTGAATACACTAAGATGAGAAAATAAAAGCTAGATGAAGTTTTCATATTCTAAGATTTCCATAACTTAGATTCTACCTTTTTATATAGGTACCAGTAAAACAGCTCTTGACTTTAAGTGCTGTAATTGCTCTACATTTCAGTGCATAGATCTTTCTTTGTTTGGAAATACTCTCTTTATAGAGGAGGATTTTCATATTAGGTCCCTTTATTTCAGTTACGCTTTCTCTCCATGACTCAGTTCCTGAACCTATAACTTTGATTTTTGAGTGTAAAAGACTATTATAGTAGGTGGGTAGCCATTTTTGATGACCATATCTTTCATACTACTTCACTTTCTCTTCTCTACAGTTTAGTTCTCAGCTCCAGCAAACTTTATACTTATCACTATGTATCTTATAATTTTGTGAGAAACCTATAAGCAGACAAAACAGAATTCCAAGGATGTTCTGTGTAAATCATGTTTTAACAGGATTTGCTTAAGCCTGTCATCTGCTAGTCTGTGATACTCTCGTAGAGAGTTTTACATTAGTCCTGTGTAAGTCCTAATATGTAGTTAAAGATTTTTAAAATCCTTTTTTGGTTTGATTTATGTCTGATAAGACTTGATGTTCTAGAAATCAATGGCTTTAAAGGCTCATTGTAGACTGACTAGACACTTCTTTAGTTTATAGTTCATTGACCTAAAAATCAGTTGTGTAAATTATGTATGTCTTTAATCCACATTGCTTAATCAGATGGGCATTTTTAATCTCTTTAAAAATAATTCACTGTAAAGAGAACAAATCCATTTTTAATATAACATATGGCATTAAATGTAGTCAGATACTTTTTGAATCTGTAGCCTTATTTTGAAATATAAATCTTGTATTAATTATCCAAATAGCTCAGTCCAGCTGTGAATAAAGATTTGTTACAGGAAATGACATAGAAAATGTCAATGGAATAGAAGAACGGTATTGTAGAACAGTAATTCCTTCTTGAGTTCTATTGCTGTTACACAGAGAAGACTAGAATTATATGGTACTAGGGATTTGTAAACACTTGACATTTTTGCTGACATATTGGTATGTAATTCAGGAAAAATGTATAAGCTCATGTACAGAGTTCTTTCACTCACCCTTGCCATCTTTAAATGCTCAGACACTATGGCGAGCATGCGATAGGCTACCAAAATATTGAGGGAACTTGCTTGGCAAAATTGTTTGGTTTTGGCAATCAGAATTTTGTAAGGCAGATGTGTAAAGTTCTAAAGAATGGTAAATGCTAGCATAACGGGAGTAGAATGAAAAGTTAGATACTATGTCATTGCTTTTGAAATTAAAAATTAAAAATCTATTCCATAGTGCTGCTGGAGGTGAAATCTTTGACCAGTGTGTGGCTGAAAGGGAAGAAGCCTTCAAAGAAAAAGATGTTAAGCGGCTTATGAGGCAGATTTTAGAAGGAGTTTCATTTTTACACAGAAGTAATGTGGTACATCTTGACTTGAAGGTAAGTGTATGTTCCTGTACTTTTTCTTATTGAGTATATCCACACTGCAATAAAACACCAGGCTGACCTGACCTGGGTCAGCTGACCCGGGCTTGCCCAGTGGCCCCAGAACCCAAGCTCCAGCCTGAGCCCGAATGTCTACACTGCAATTTTATAGCCACATAGTCTGAGCCCTGCAAGCCCAAGTCAGATGACGTAGGCCTTTGATTGTAGTGTAGACATACCCATAGTTATTAGCCAATATGTGCTGACTCAGTGCTATAATGCCTTACTAATGTTAATTTATAAATAAGAACAGTATGCATATACATCTGTGCTCTTCCCAAAGCACAAAATTAACCTTTTGGGGTACAACAGATATTAGCAATTTTGGCCTTAAATGATAACTTTCTGAAAGTTACAAGTGTCTGTGAAATGTGTACCTAAAATTGCTAATATGTGTTACACAACCAAACAGATGAAGTTTTTGAATTACAGTGCCTGTTAAAAACAAAACTAAGCTTCATGCAAAGTGTTTCCTCAGTAAAGTGAAATTAAGTATCTTTTTGTGCTCTAGTAAGATTTTTTTAAAAGTAGAATTGGCATTTACAGAGACCTAGGTGACCATTTTGTGCTTTGTGAAATTTGGAAAAAATTGGTTAAGAAATAGTTTTAAATTAATTGAACATAGCGTGTTGTAACTGCACTGAAAATCAATTTACCATTCCAATATTAAGTGTTTACAAAAAGCTGTTAAGCACCTGTACTTGGACGCATATGGACTGATACACTGTATTATGATATTGCATTTGACAAGTTAGTATTTTAAAAGTATTTAAAAGTCAGCATTTGCTAACTATTGCCATTCATTAAATGAAGATTGAAGTATAAACTGTGGTAATGCTGGCTAAGGCTGACTTTAGTTCAACCATGTGATTAAAACCTTGACTGAGATTAGGTTTCTTTGGTAAGGAAATTCATTTATGGTTCCCATGGCAATTATAAGCTGGTACTTAATAGTACGACGTGGTGCTACCTATTATAAAAAGACTAAATTATTTTTGTGGGAGTCAACTTAGAATTTCCTGAGTTTTCTTTACAACTTTTAATAATGGAATTAATTTTTCAATGGTGGAAAGTTTTTCAAAATATATACCATAGTTACTTGTCTGTTTTTATGGAGAGTTGTTTGTGGGTTGTTGGGAAATATAATCTTTTAGAGCAAAATGGTAAAATAAAGACTGTAAATGCAACTACTCGTCCCATCAGTGTGTAGAAGTACTATAAAGTTACTTCCTTACTGCTCAGTTACTTGCATTTATGTATTATACAGTCTGATAGGCTCACCTTGTCTACTGTGCAGCAAAATCTGATGTCGTTTGTTCTGGAGATAGCAGCCAAAAATGACAGGGGAACATGGAAACTCAGGAAAATTAGTCAAGGAGACTTAGGTCCAAGAGACTTTGCGATGTCAGACAAAGGATTTGTTCCGGCATACATCTTGAATTAATACCAGGCTACTTTAAACTCCCAACAGAAAATAAAATACAAATAGTTTAAATTGGAAGAAAACCAAACATATTGTGACATTACCCAGGGTACAATCTGGACTAATGAACAGTTCTCCAACCTGGGTGCCTTTTACACTGCTTTACTGTGAGAGCTACCACTACTGGTCTGCTCTCACACAGCCTCCAGCATGTAAATTACTCCCAGTTATACTGCAAGAGTGCTACAGTCTCACTCTTGACTTATACTGTAGAGCAACACCTGCAAACTCCCAGTCTCAGACTTCCCCTCAGAAATGTGCATCTTGTACTGCCCAGCACCATCCTGGACAATACAAGCTCTCATAAAGTCAGTCATTTTATTAATAGAAAATGATATGCACAAATCCTGTCACTCCAAATAGAGTTTCACAAACACTTCAATCCAAACACACTGGTCTAGATAAAACAAGTGTATTAACTACAAAAAGATATATTTTAAGCAATTACAAGTAATGAAGCATGAAAGTCAGAACTGGTTACAAGAAAATAAAAAGTGAATCACAACTAATGCCTAACTTGAGCTAGAGTGATTTCACAGCAAAGGTCTCTCTCACCATGTTTTAGCAGTCTTACTGGCTGAATCTTTCAGTTAGGATCCCCTCTCCCCCAGTCCAAAGCTGTTTCCTTTGTTATTCAGATGTTGTGGATCCTGTGGGTAGAGAGAGAGGAGGAATAGTTTGGGGCATCTCTGTTCTTTTATAGTTGTTCCTCTTTGAGCATCTTCTCCAGCTGAGGTGCAGGAGACAGTCTATCTGGATGGGAACCCCCAGCTGTTTCTTTGTCAAGATGTAGATTTTCGTCCACATCCTCTTTCTTGCCAAAGAATAGCCATTTAACCAGATGATAGCCCATTTGATTTTGTTGACACCTGGCTGCGGGGTAAGCTAACCTTTTGTCTCTGGGGAATTGGTTTGTGACTCTTCCCCAGGCTCAGAACATGTCTTCAGGAGTAATGTACAGTAGAACCCTATAACTTTACATACAATGTTGCCACACACATTTTACCAAAACAATCATGATCAGTAAATTAAGTTTTCAAATGATACCTCACAAGGCATACTTTGTATGAAATTCATAGTCTTGTAAAAGGGGTGAAACATATGGATACACGCTGCCACACATAATAAGTTTCAAAATCTTCTAAAGCAGAGGAAGTTTGATAACATGGCCTCACTGGCATGGATGCAGAAACAGTGAGGCCACATAATATGGTTAAATGTGGAGGCTGTGTCTTTTTTATTTACCA
This sequence comes from Emydura macquarii macquarii, assembly GCF_026122565.2. NCBI lineage: Eukaryota > Metazoa > Chordata > Testudines > Chelidae > Emydura > Emydura macquarii. The sequence goes on along the minus strand of NW_027131400.1, from coordinate 7,582,467 downwards.
ACTATTGCCTAGCTTGGGTAACCATCCCAAATTGTCTGGCAGGGTTGTTCCAGTGTGGGTCTCCACTGAAACCAGTTCCCCCTTTAAGCCCTCAGCCCAGCCAAGGGATCCTGACAGAAGCCTCTGTCCTGACCTATCTCCTCGATTCCATGCCAGAAGTAGAGTAGCTGAGATGAGAGGAGCCACAAGCTGTGCACAACAGAGGCGTAAAAAATTATCATGCAATGTGAGCATCTAGACCAGATTCCAAAGCAGCCTACTGGGTAATTTAAGGTTTTCTCACCACCAGCTGCACTAGAACCCACCAGAGCGGCAGCAGTTGTAATTTAAATCCCAAATCAGACCTTCTAGATGTCGGATGGAAGGTGAAAAAAATCCATGTGGCTGTCTGCCACTTTTGCCAGATGGAAAAAAATATGCTTTCAGACCCCAAAACTGGTGAACAGCCTAGTCCCCAAAATCATAGGAAATCCAGCATACCAGTTTAAGGGTGAAAAAGATAGAGCTAAAATAGGAAGCAGACAATGGATACCCTACCCAGGCAGGAAACTGGCTCCCATATGGTGGATGATACAATCACCTGACCCTGCTCCACCCTCCCCGCAGCCAGTGATGGTGGCATTGGGCAGGACAGGGCCCAGATACAGCATGTGACTTTCCCACACCCTGTGGCACAAGGAAGGAGGGGAAAGAGAAGACCAGCCTTCAAACATTGAAGGTGAAGGAATGGTGAGGAGCAAAAGAGAGCTGTCATGTGGGGCACTTCCTCAGCTGCTCCATTTTGAAATCATTCTCTCTGCCTCCTGCCACAGTCTCTACTGCTGCTGGCCCCACCAAAGCCCCACCCCCAAATAGGGAGTGAGTATTTATAGCCCCATATAAATGAAACCTAAGTGAATTGGAACTTTTGAGACTGGTCTACTTTTTTATATCTAAGCCAAACAGCATAAGAACAGTTTACTTTAAAATTCTTTAGTGTAAACTTGTGCTGATGGTTTGTGAATGTTGCATAATTTTTCTACTATATTCTGTTGCTGATGTTCTTATTTATATATACCTTATTGCATTTTGTAAGAAATGCTTCCAGCAGATTTAAGTCTCAAACTGAACAACATGAACACACAACACTATCCAGAAAACTAGTTTATCAGGTAAAGCAGATGTCTCACAATATTGCTGTCAGAGATGTGTCCATATGGCTGTTTCATCCTGGCAAATCTGATTTTTTTTTCTAAACCTTTATTCAATTTAACTTTGGGTTTATTTGTTTTTTGTCTTCAAAACTAATCCCAAATGTAAAATAAGTCATCTGTCCCAATAATCTTCACTGGATACATCTAGTAATCATCAACAGTTTAAAGAAACAGTTTACTCTCTGATCTGTCTTGTTTTCAGAGTTTTATAAAACTCCTAAGGACTGGTCAGGTGAGTATATTTACACAAGAGATGCAATCCCTCTGTTACTTTGCATGTGTAACCATGATATTTGGCCGTACGCAGTACAATTGGTCATGTCATAATGTGACAAATTATTTAACACCATGGGGGGGGGGGGGACACGGACAGTTGGGCATTTGAACCCAGTAGTGTGGCCCAGTGGTGAGAGTCTGTGGGTCTGGCAGTAGGGTAATTCGGGCCCTCCCTGCTCCACCAGGTTCCAACCCAGGTCCCTGTGACTGGCAGGTCATATATGCGGCCTGGGGCAGATGTCCCCAAGCCTGCTCCCTGAGTCACTTCTTGCCATGATTTCTGCTCCTCTCATGTCACAGCAGACTCTTCTGTGAATGGATTAATCAAGTGATGTGAGATATTTCTCCCTGGCAGTGGTTTGGGCTCTTCTCAGTCAGTCGTAATTTGCTGTTCCCGGTCTCCCTGGGGTCCTTAGCAGCAGGGTCTGGTCCTGTCGATATGGAGCTCTGAGGAGCTACCAGCATAGGACTGCTCTCTTGCGGTTTCAGTTGACTGACCTGGGCCACTCCCTTTTGAGTGCTGCCTCCACTGTGAGCATACCCAGCAAGTGCTGCTGGACGGGACCTGCTGGGCCCAGAGCTGCTCATTAACCCTTGGTTCCCCGGTGTAGAGGTTATATACCCTATCAAACACTAAATGGTTAGATTTTTGGCACCAGTGTACATTGTAGATCTTGCAATTACAGAATAGCAATATAGAGTAGTTGTGGTGTTGCTTAGTACGATGTTGATTGGATATCTGTATTCACAAATAGATATACAGGTATTTAAACACATTGTGCTTTATGAGTGGCATCCTGCTATTTAACAATAAAAACTATTTCAGAAGCGTGTAGTCAGTCATTTAATTTGGAGTGTGCTAATTATAATTTATGTACCTTTTGTTTTGTACAGTTTAGCAAAAGTTTACTTTACGAACTTTAATTGGAAAACTAAATCTGTCATATGAAATCACATCAAGCTGTAAAATTCAGCAGTTCTCTAATTCTCACTAATGATTGAGAGACCCATCGTTAATTATTGAACTTTGTGAATTAGTCAGTAGATGAACAAAAAGCAAGAATAATCATCACAAAATTAACTTGTTTGATAAATGTATTTGCATTTTAATCTTCTACTACATTCTACTGCTCTAGTAAACTTTCTCTAGCATATTTTGTGAAAGTAATGAAGTCTTACTAACATGAGATCGTTTTTACTCTCTGTTAAATCTCTGGAGGGGGAAAAGACCACTGTTTTAACAGCTTTTTCTGGAGAGCCCCATAAAGTCTCACTTCATAATATTGGCAAATGAGCTGTAGGCTGGCTTTTAACCTAATCAGGCAGTGTGTTTGAAGATCCATTGACACTTTTCCCCTTGGATGGCGATGGTTTCTTAGAGGCATGTAGTATGGTCCATTTTACAAGGTACAGATCTGGAAATCAAATTTGAGTTCTTTTCCCTGCTCTGCTGTTGATTACCATGTGAATTTGAACAGTCTCTTCCTTAATCCCTAAAGTGGGAACGATAAACTTAGCCAACAATTTAAAACACTTTGAGATCTGCTAAGTATTACTATTTTATGTTGGCATTTGGGAGACTTGCTTGCACAGAACGTATTTGGCAAGCAGTGTGTCTAAGTGTGATGGCCAAAGGGTTAATGAATCTGGCCTAAAATGTTTTCCTTATATTCTAACATTAGTTTCATGTCTGGAACTCTGGACGTCTTCCTTTCTTTTATCTGGACCAAATAAAGAGCTTTAGAAAGATCTATCTAGCTTTTTGTGGTGGTTGACACTTCCACATTAGATCAGACTATATCCAAAAGAATTAAATCAAAACAGTTGTCTATATGTGACTGTTGTTGTTACAATTTAGAAGGATTGTCTTCTAAGAATCAAGTTTGTAACTATAGGGGAAGTTTGAGGAGTCTGCATTATTCTGTTAAGATTGTTTGGGGCAAAGCAATGGTCTGACAGAATGCTAAATTTATTAAAAGGGCCCATTTTAAAATTTTTCCCTCAATTAATTAATTAATTTCCTTGTCAACTTTCAGAAATTTCCTAACAGTGGTTGAATGCTTGCTTTAAGTACAAAATTCAATTTAACCTCAACTATGGAATCATGACCTGTGCAGTCATAATAAATAACCATGAAGGCAAAATTGCATATTATGTTCTTGACTTATCTATATTACCATATATTCCTATTGCCATTACCCATGTCTTTATCCCCACCCTCTGTGTTGTAAGCCATGCCCATCTGTTCCATCCTGTCATTATTCATATTGTAAACTCTGAGGCAGGGACTTTTTAGCTTTTACTTTGTACAGTGTACAACACAGTGGGTCTCCAAACCTAATTGGCGTCTTTGAGTGTTACTGTAAAATATATAATATAATATATAATTCTTGATTTAAAAAAAATTATAAAATAAAGTTGACAGTTATAATTGCATACAACCATTTCAGTCCTTTAATTGCCGGGGATGTGGCCTTTGGGGAGGGGAACATTTGGTAGTGCAGGTATTTTTTACCTTGGCTTGTATGGTATTCAGTGGGTAAACTTTTTCAAACTCCATTAGTAGACGTTTTAAGTATTGGAAACAAGTTATGAGAAAATTTGGATGAAAGCATCTTGTAGAAAAGAGATTATATATTAAATTATTTAGATTACTCTTGAGCTGTGAATTAAGAGCAGGCAAGATCAAACTCAGCACTGCTTTATTTGTCTTGAAGAGCTCATACTAGAACTGCTGACTTTATTAGAACCCAATAATGCTTTTTCAAAAGACCTTGGATTTAACTGAAATTTCAGTAAGACTTAATTAGAATTATGATTGTGTTTTTAACTTGTTTTGTGGATGGATTTCATGCTGTGTAGCACACATGGTATGTGGTCTATCTTGAGCAGTAAAACTGTGTCCTGTAAAAAGCAATGGATTTCACTGAAGAGTCCATTTATTTTGGCAACTATATCTCACTTACTAAAATCTTGATGACTCTTATAAGGATTACAGTTCCCATGAAACATTGCCAGTAAAAACATTCCTCATGTTAATGTTGCGTGTTCTGTTTGCCCTTTCATAAAGCAATTCAGTTGCCCAATGGAAGGTGTGTCTAAGGATATGTCTACACTGCAACCAGAGGTGTGGCATAACGTAGACACTGCTGAACTAGCTTTGATTCAGCTGGCTTGAATAACAGTAGCAATCAAACCATGACACCATGTACTGTACAAGCCTGTCTGGGACCCTGGGTATGTACCTGAGCAACTAGCCCATTCTACTGTGCTGCTGCAGCTTCCCTAGTGTCATTTGACCTGCCTATGTCAAAGCTAGCTTGTGTATGTTTACATGTGTTGCGGCCACACCTCTGGCCTGGAGATCAGTATATATACATAGTTGTTTTTTTAATACAATTAGTATAGAACAACAAAGCAGAAGTATAAAAGATATATGCTCCTGTACAGTGCCATAAGCTTTAGTAGACAACCTTGTGCTATTTGGTGAGAATTTATTATTGATATATGCAGTGAGCATGAGCTATGTATTTCCTTCTTTGTGACAACTCACTTTTGCAAGAATGGAGGAATTTCAGAAGTTTTAAATACTGTAATAGCTTTAATAAAGTGTCCTGAAAATGTAGCAGGTGTAACTGGCCTGAGAATTTTTAAATGTGCTTGCATAATACTTTACTTTCCTACCCAATAACATAACCAACATTTTTCCATCCTGATCATACCACTCCATATGGAATTGGCCTGGAGATTTTGGAGAGGGTTAATGAGCAGATTCTAGCAACAGCAGCAGTTGGTTGGCTGATGCTTGCTTCTCTTCATTTCTCCCCACAACCTTCCCAATCCACAGATTGACCCAGGCGGTCGTCCAGAAATACTGGACGCTGTGACTGTGTGGACTTCATAGGACCCAAAGATCAACAGATGGGACTGTGAATAATCTGTGGTCTTTTGGAAAGATCAGCGACAAACATAAGCTAATCTTAGCAAAGAAAAGAGAACTTTTTCAAGAATGAAAACTACTTTCCCTGACATACTTAAGTCAACAAAATCCTGAAGATCCATAGTCTTGGTCTTCATGGTCCTCTAAGATTGACACAGAGACAGTATATTACCAAGGAACTTTTTTAATGGTTACAAACATAACTTTGAACGATGACACACAAGGAATTCAGTACTATGTGAGCAAACACAAGTTTATCCAAAGGTTATCATTTGAATTACACATTGATTCTTAAACAGTACAAGTGCCTGAAAAACAGGTGTTTTCTTTTAACATTTTATGTTCTTATAGATAGTTATTTTGGCTAGTCTGTTTTGAGACAGCCATTTTATCTATTGTGACTGACCTCAATTCTGCTTGTGATGTTAGAACTAAAAACCATTTTATTTTAGAACATTTAAATTTGTTACTAACATGCTTTTTCATATTTATAGGTTTATTTAAGACATTGAAATAAAAAGTGGCTTAATGTCAGTATGTCTTCTAATAAATTAGAGATGCACAGTAACAAAAGCAACTATGTGGTGGCAAAATTATTGGAGTATCCACATACAGATTATGTCAAACTGGTGTGTTCATAAATATACTAATCTGAGAACGGCAGATGTTTGATTTCTGAGCCATACAGATACATCCTGCTGTTGAAGTCTTTTTTTCAGTAAGTGCTTGACAAATGGAGTGTTAAAAAATTTCAGTGCTTTTTTTTAATGTTCTGGAGAATGCCTCTTTATTGTGTGCTCAAAACAACACTGCACTCCTATAGTACTATAGTCAAATATAGGTTTAAGTGCTTAAAAAGCCTGGTCATTCTTATGTTTTTCAGCCTCAAAATATCCTGCTAACTAGCGAATCGCCTTTGGGAGACATTAAGATAGTTGATTTTGGCCTTTCCAGAATTCTGAAAAGCAGTGAGGAGCTAAGAGAAATTATGGGAACTCCTGAATATGTGGGTAAGTAGTTACCAAACAGTACATAATACAATCTTTGAAAGGAAAATTTAAGATGGTTCTTTTATATGATATACTTTTTTTGAGACTGGGAGAAAACTAAGTCTATAGAAGTATCTCAGGTCCACCAATATGGTTTCTGCCTTCAAGGATTTGGATATTGTCAGGAAATAATATTTATAAAAGAATGAGTAGAGTTGAAAATTTTTCCTATCATAATCATATTAACTACTATGTACCAATACAGAAGATGAATTCCTTTACCTTTTATAGAGATGCATATGCTAGAAGATAAAATATGTTTCGGTATAGTATCATTAAACATTAAGAAAAGCCCAGTAAAAATATGGGACCATAAGAAAAAGCTTAACACATTAAATTATAGCTTTAAAACGAAGTCACTAGAACCACTTGCACTAGCTGAGGAACTTGTCCTTAGGATTTAAAAACTATAACTTGAACTTACACTGTCAGCAGCATTTGGAAATAACTAATGTTCTGTGAGTGAACAAAACATTTGTCTGCTTTATTTGCGATCTTTAGTATGAGTTGGTCCCTGAGCTTTCAGTGCTGTGGAAATGGGACCACAATTGACATCTGGCTGTAGAATTAATATTCTGCCTGGTAGTCTTCTGGGAAAATGGCTTTTCTGCCATGCTTGATAGTGAGATCTTTACTGCTCTTGGTAGCATACTCATTAATGCCCTGTTAACTGAGTCTGGCCTGGGAGGTGGAACCACAGTGTGGATTTTTAGAGCTGTTCACTCCACCAAGGAGTTGAGGGTGCTTGCCAAACTCTGACATGATAGGAGATAGCTTTGTAAAAGTCTTCCCTTTTCACAGTAGTGGAGGTTAGCAATGACCACCTACATTCTGAATCATTTTAGTTGTTAGTAGGAAAGATTAGCCAGTTTTAGGTATGCAGTATAGAAAAAAATGAAATGAAGTATAAATGTGATACAAACACTAATAGATCATAGCCAGTTCTCAATGATGTACCGTGGGTCTCTAGTACTGGCGGTGTGTGTCAATACTTGCATTTGCGCCCCCCTGTCCTGTGGCAGCGCCCTGCAAGGGGAGATCTGCGGCTCATTTCCTGCTCTCCCCCACTGCTGTGGGGGTGGTGGGAAGCGGGAGTGATGGGCAGATGCTCCCAAGTGAGGGAGGGTGTGATGGGCTCTGCCCTGGAGCCCCGCCGTTGGGTTGGCTGCCTCTTGGCCCCTGGGTGGCCAGGGTCCTTGCAGCTCCCTGGTGTAGTTGTGTCCAACGCAGGTGCGGGAGGGCTGGGAGGATACTTGCTCCTCCCGCAGTGGGGAGCCCTCGGGCGCCAGTAGACCTGAGCTGGGGTCGGCGCAGCCACCAGGGATGTCAAAGCCTGGCAGCCCCTGGCGAGCTGTGATAATGGGGGGTGGCTCCTCTGAGGAGGGCCCGGCTGGCACCCCAGGCTGCTGGCGCCAGGGGGCATGGCTCCGCGCACCCCCCTCCCCCACCGGTACACTACTGCTGATCCTAAAAGCAGATTCTCCACTAAAATGAACAGTTGGTCAATATACTTCGTGTGTTGAGTTATGGGGGTGACTACCCTGTAAAACCTGTGTAATTTTTACACACATTTTTTAACAGACTTCTAAAGTCAACAGTAAAAGCAAATGCAATAAGGAACAGATATTTTTCTTTAAGTAAAAATTAAATTATAATTGTCCGTTACAGATTTTTAAATTTAATTTGGTACAGGTTTTCTTTCAAATGTTCTTATGTTCCAGATGATGCAAGATAACTGCATTAAGTCAAGTCTTTGAAATTGCCTAGGTCTGCATTATAATACTAGCTTGTAAAGTATGACTTCACATATAAGAGTAAATATAATGTAGGTCTATTTGAACAAAAAATAGAACTTATCTTATGCTTTTTTCATAATAGCTCCTGAAATTCTGAGTTATGACCCAATCAGCACAGCAACAGACATGTGGTAAGTGTAGCCTTAGTATGTACAACTTTTACAAAATTAAGCTTTAAAAGTCTTTTACTTTATTTATTTATTTATTTATTTTTTAATTTAGGAGCATTGGAGTACTGGCATATGTCATGCTAACAGGAATATCACCTTTCTTAGGAGATGATAAACAAGAAACATTCTTAAATATAGCACAAATGAACATAAATTATTCCGAGGAAGATTTTGACCTCATATCAGAGTCTGCTGTGGATTTCATCAAAACTCTTCTGGTTAAGAAACCTGAGTAAGTTCATTAAAAGTGTCTGTTCCAGAGAATAAATGAGTTCTAAATACAACTACCAGCTAACGCACTGTCTGGGTCATTTGTAGAATAGAGATACTAGTGTAAGTGAAGATCTGCAATAGAACATTGTTAATTTGCTCTTCATTATGTATAGCCATGTTTTGTGTGTACAAAAAAGGCACATTCCCTATTTCTCAGTAAATGAATGCTGCAATGAGTCTTGCATTGCTAAGACTTTATTTTTTTACAAAATACACCATATAAATGGTGGTAGCAATAATTTAAATAATTTAAACTGAATTATACTTGTCAAAAAATAATGAACAAAGTAAAATGTGCGGTATAGTATCTTTGCTTTTTTGCATTTGTTCATTGATTAATTTTGCAAAGTTAGTGAGTTTGCAGTAAGCTTCCGAGTCTGTGTGAATTAGTGACGTTTTATTGTCTTTTGTTGGGCTGACTATTAGTAAAAACATATTTTTACTTGTGAACTGAGTAGATTTGACCTCTATGTCATTGGGAGGCAAATATGAAGCCCCAATATACTGCTTCTGTTCTGAAAAGTATCTATAGCGCTTTATTAATTTTTCGTTTTGGCTCAAACTGTCTATAGTTCGGTAAAAAATAGAACAGCAAGCAATATCAAGGATGCAAGTATTTCATAGCTTGGTATAAATCGTGTATAATTAGACTGCTGTTCTAAATTTTAGAGTTTATAGGATTTGATAGTTAGCTAGGTACATAAAACAAATAGGTTACAGGATTTAAAACCCTCAGCTATTTCACTGGTTTACTGCTGTTGCTTCTGATTTTTTCATTACAAGTGATGGATATTAGAAGTTTTGTTAGTTCCATAGTTGGTTGACTAATCTTTCTAGTTCTTATCCAAGGTTTTGAGTTTAGTGTTCCTCTTTTGACACTCCTTCTGGCATTATTTTGAACAAGCTTCTTTTCTCCATAGAGAACGGGCAACAGCTGAAGAATGTCTTCAACACCCATGGCTAGCACAAAATGATATTCCAGACCCTGTATGCAGGATTAAGAGTACAGCAGAGGAGGTAAATACTGTCATCCAAAAAGACGAAGATTCTGCCTCTGAAAATTTTACAGATGCTGAGAAAATTGAAGGAGAGGAATCAGTAGTGACGGAGGAACTAATTGTAGTGGCTTCGTATACACTGGGACAATGTAGGCAGTCAGAAAAAGAAAAAAAAACTGAGCAGAAAGCCATTTCCAAACGGTTTAAATTTGAAGAACCACTGCTGCAAGAAATACCAGGAGAATTCATTTACTGAACTGTTTGGGACTTTGTAGATGTAACTTAAAGGGAATCCTTTCTACAGAAATAAAGTTCATGTCCAAGTGACTGTCTTACATTGATGGCCAACAAACATTCTAAGTAAAAAGGAAAATATTGATAAAAGGCAGCTAAAAAAACTGTGCCAAACTTCTAATTTCGTAGGATACTTAAGATTTCCAAAATGGCTGACAAATGCAACAGCAATAATGGCTTGTTTTTCTGTTAGGGAATGTGGGGAGTTTATACTGTATTTGATATATTCAAACTTTGTCTTCAGGTAGTAGGGAATACTTACCAGCTGTTCATATTCTGGAGAAGCTGATGGTGTGAGCTTGATGGGAAAGAAATGCTAAGACTCATTATTGTATTAATTTGCCATTAGATGTAAATACCCAGGGCTAGATTTGCCTCTCACATCCCTCTACATTGCTATAACCCAATGATTTCAGTGCTAACTTTTGATTATGGTGTGAGAGGAGTCAGGCCAACTGGATCTATGCTCAAATTTAAAAAAAAAATAATTTTTTTTTTTTTTTTTTTGGTTTTGGATTCTTTTGGAAGAGTGTGAGGTCATTGCTATAACTTCTCACTCCCCTAACTGCCATCTGTGAAGGAGAGAAAGTCATTAGACTCAGCTGCATGACTCCTTTGTGTTTTCCCATCAGCTGAGGAAGAAACTCCCCATTACCGGAATAGAATAAACTGAAGCCTGGGAAGCACTTATCCTTCAAATACTGGGTGAGGTGGTATATCTATGACTGGACAAATAGTAGGATTAGGCAGCTATATAGATGTGACACAGCTGTCAGTGGGGATGGTCCCTCTTCAGGATAATTTAGGGACCAACTGGTCGAAGTTTGCTGCCAAGTTTTGTGACCTACAGATGCCAGGACCTCAGATTGAGCCCTTAGTTTTCTGAGACGTTTCAATGCAGTTCCAAAGTTCAGTTTTTGCATAATTGAAGTTTAGTGCTATTATCTCATGTACTGTTCAACTATTTATTTGGTTTCCCCATGTTATTCACAACTCCTAGATACTAAATCTGTTTAAGAGTTTCCTTGCTATGACACCACAAATAGGAACTCTGCTAAGTTAGATTCTTCTTTTTCCTCACTTCTGCAATACTCCCATTTTTTCTGCTCTCATACAAACCAGAATGTGTTTACCATTTAATTCTTTGGTACTAGCAAACAGAGGTTGCCAGTACTCGGTGCAGATCTTGAAAATTCTGTCTTCACACAAGAGAACTGGTAGTTTACTAATAAGTACAAGTAGGTTTGATTATAGATATTGGTATGGTCTGGTTATTAATATGGTGGTGATAATACAGGGAAGAGATGTTTAAAAACAGAGAGAAGAAAATGGCCTGAAAAGCAGTGTGACCTAGAGGGAGAAGCATCTGTCTCTCCTTAATGGCTGAGCCAGTGGTTCCTATGTCTGATTGCTTTCAGCTGAAGCCTCATCAGGAAAATTGCATCTATAAACTACTATATTCAATCATACTTAGTTTGCTTTGTCCCTGCTGAAATATATATTGGATATTCATGTAGATAGGGCAGCATCTCATGCCATGAAGACCTTTCATATAATAAATGTACAGTAGTTGTGTACTCAAAACTGATCCAAACTCAATAACTCATTCATATTGTAACCTTCAGGTGATTGATTTGTTTTGAAGCATTTAGAGTTGTACATGATGCATTAAGATTACTCATGCAGACAATAATCTTTCAAGCTTTTATATTATCAGAGTTAAGTTTTCAAGCAAGATTTTGGATAGCTATGAAAAACTATTAATAAAAACAAACTTCTTATAAAGGAAGATAACTTGTGTCCTAGCCTACATTCTAGATTTGTCTTATGAACTATGGAAATGACCAACAGTAGTCAGACTATGGCATGTTATTTGGTGAACTCATAGTGCTGGTCCCTACCCAGCATTATTACATGGATTCTGATGTTGAAGGTCTCTCAGTATTTTCTGTCCTTTTTATCACTTAATCAAAGCAACTGTGCATTGATCAAGATATGTCAACATTCACAGCAGGCATAACTAAAATGATCATTTCTGACCCACATCCATACTATTCAGGGAAATTTTAACTTTTTTACACTTTCTTGACTAACACAAACTGAGCAGTAAGAATTAATGGTTGAATATATGCTCACGCTCTTAAGTCTACACTATCTAAACTAGAAGATAGTGAAGAGAAAACATCTGACTTTGCCATGTTCAGATAGCTGAATACCAATTAACAATTTGTAATTATCAGCTCATGGTATTTCATTACATAATAATTTCATGCAGGACCCTTAAAACTATTTAAATTCCTGTGTGTAACTATAGAGTAGACTTCTTAATAAAAGATTTTCAGTACTATAGGTCAAGCGGAGACCTTACATTTTGTCCTATATCTTTTAGTTTGTATTGTATGATAGAGAAACTTGAAAACCTATTTAAACTACATGAGTTATAATGTGTTTGTTACAAGGCCAACTTCCTCTGAATTGGCTGCTTTGAGATTGCCTATGTGCTGCATTTTTGTTAACTTTTTGTGCCTTAAGGTGGGTTTGTACAATTTTTAAAGAGTCATTCTGAATTTGTATAAATTGATGTAAAAGTTTAATAGTTTGTAAGTTATAAACAAAGCATGTTAAGTTGGTTTAAATAATGGAAAAAATAAAAGTTTCTATTAATGGATTGCAGGGCTGTGCGCCAATTCCATACACATCTGAAGCTTTGATAGTTATTTCCATTGATTTATAAATATGTTCAGCTGTAACCGAGGTATTGCAATTTAAGGCATAGAAAGGATCTACTTAGCTTAGTTGGTATCAATAGTGTGTATTTCAGAGAGACAGTATGCCAAGGTACAAATTTGAAAAAACTAATCATGAGAACAAATCACTGATATGTAAGAATAAGTTGCTGCTTTGGACTGGAACTGCATTCCTCATTCCATTTTACAGACCTGAAATTAACTGTGCTAAGTATTTCAGCAACTTCCTAGGGGCACAGGTACCATGGAGCTGCCTGGTTACATTTTGTAGCATACCAACCATTGGGCTGACTGGAGGGATCTGTATGAAGAGGAAGGTGGAAGACAAATAGCTTAGTTGACTTTTAGAAATTGTTAAATAATGCTTAGCAATTTTAGGTCTCTGGTATAAGATATTCTGGGCTGTTCTGTCATAGTAAGCACTGCATATGCAATATAACAGTGAAAGGTAACAGTGGCATAAAGAAACGAGTATGGCTAGAATAAACCACAGAGAGCAACAGAGCAGTGTTAGTTGGGTTCAAGGAGAGACTTCAGAGAGACAGTGCCATGTCTCTACTTGTCTTCTGAAATTACAACATTTTTGCAGCTACAGAATTATAGTCATTAAACACATAAAAGACCCAATGAGAGAATCTTTTTCTTGTGCTGGCCAATGCAAGATTGTTATACTAAATCTGATTTATCCAAGATTTTTAGGTTACTTAGCTCTTGCATACTTCCAATCAAGCGTCCCAACACCCTATAAACATCAGTGTATTAGCAGCTTCAGAACTCATGAGGTGTGAGCCTTGCGACCATTTTATAGATAGGGAAGCAGACCTAGAAGTTAAGTGAATTGCCCATTCTCTCAAAGACAGTGACAGAGTTGGAAATAGAAACCCAGACTCTCTCTCTTCCAGTCCTGTGCTTTAGTTTCAAGTTTTTTCCACAGTGACTCAGTCAAAGAAGCTCCTGTTAGGAGTATGTACTGTGTCTTTAAGAGCAGAGCTCACCTTAGGACAAAGGGGTTGGAAACAGTCTAGAGTCAGCTTCACCAGATACATACTTAAAAGCATATAGTGGTGGCTCTCCTTTGTCTCATGTAACTCTGCCTTAGTTCTAATAGTTCTTTTTAGTTCTGCTTTACTTCTAAGAGTCTGACTGTGCCTCCTCCTTATGAATCCAGAAGACAACTCATGTTACCAGAGTGAAGTCAGAGAATAGGACTGTGGTGAAGGAGTAAAGGAGTCATCTTGGAGATGAAGCAAGTAAAAACCCCCCAGAAGTTGAAATTCAGGTAATGCAGCAGATTCTCAAAACTCTATTTGAACCGCTTCTGGAATCTGCTGCATTACCTGGGGTGGGTGGGGGTGTGTGTGTGTGTGTGTGTGTGTGTGTGTGTGTGTGGATAGACACACATATGCATGCATGCAAGCAGCTGGCTTTAGTGAGAAAGAAGATCAGCAGAATATAGCAATCTTCTTAAACCACTGCAACGCTTGAAGCAGTGGCCGTCTTTAAAGTCAGGCAGAGAGTGCAAATTATAACACAATTTTGCAGAAATTTGAAGAGTATTGCATACTTCAAAAATACAAGATTTTAAAGGGATACGTTTAATCTTAGAAGACAAAAGAGAGGCAAGTCCTTTGATGAATTCCTAACAGAGTTGAAATTAATGAGTCAAACCTGCAACTATGGACAGTTGACAGCTTCAACCATAAGGTATCAAATTGCAATAGGAATCAGAGATCCAAAGCTGTAAAAAGAAACAAACAAACAAAAAACCTATTGCAAGATAGGCTCTCACTTTGGATAAAGCAGTAAAAATATTGTGTTGGGTTGGCAGAAATCATGCCAAATACAGTTAATGGACAGGACACCGCCACTCTGGATAGAGTGACAAGAAAAATGTTGGCAAGCAGTCAGTCAGTACAGAACAAAAAATAGAGAAGCAGGAAAAAGCAAAGCATTAAATTTTGCAAGGGACAGTTTCAAGGATTGCACATTATGTGGACACAAGCGCAGATCTCCACCAATGCCCGGATTTTGGTGAACAGTGCAATATTTGTGGGAAATACAATCATTTTACCGACATCTTCAACCAGAAAGAGGAAGCAAAGCATGCATGCTGATATAGTAATCCAGACAGAGCACAGATCTGCAGCAGCACAGAAGAGGAGTTCTATCTAGGAGTGGTGCCTGAAGAGAAAGGAACAGATGAACAGACAATTTCTTTAGAGATTAATGGGACTCTTATAACCTATAAACGGGACACTGGTGCTCAGGTCAATGTTTTTAATTTTAGTATTAAAAGGTTGACGGAAGAAAATGGAACATGGTGAACAAACAGCTTAAACTAAAAGCCGGGAACTGATTCCTACTGGAGGTACATGTGTACTCGAAGGGAAGGTAAAAGATCAAATAGAATTGCTAAACTTTGTGATAACTTAAAATGGAATAAAGCAACTATAGGGGGTTTTAAAATATGCCACGCCTTTCAGCTGATACAAAGAGGGCACATGGTAGAGGAGGTAAGGAACACATTTTCCAGAGCACTTGATAAAAACTGAAGCAGGGGGAGGGGATCAGACCTAGTGCATGTCAACCTGATAAAGAATTGTCCTATCTCTGAAAAGATGTGGCAGGAATTAGCTGAGGTGACAGCTAATGAGACTTTACAAAGGGTAATTAGGACTATTATTAGGGTACCCAGGATATTACGTACTAAGTCCGTATTTCCAATTCAAAGCAGAGCTGTCTCTCGATGGCATATGGTTTAGAGAAAATAGAATAGTAGTGCCTAAGATGTAACACACTGGTATGTTCACAAGAATACATGGACGACAGTTGGGTATGGCAAAACGTAAGTGCAGAGACAGCGAGATACTGTACTGACCACACATGAACAGTGAGAAACTTACTGTGTGAAAGTCAAAAATACCAACCTAAACCGAAAAAAAGCCTATGTTGATAAACAAAGAACAGTTAAGAGGATAGTCTAAAGTTGGTGTGCATTTTATTTACATATCCAGGTGAAGATTATGTTCTGATGTTGAAAATATTATTCTCATTATGCAGAAATTGTTTTTTGTTTTTAAAAGAAAATACCACATCAAAATATTAAGGTGCACAAAATCCATATTTTCCAGGCATGGAATCCCTAAAAAGTTTGATAATGGTTCAGAGTTTAGATATGAATTTAAAAAAATGTGTTCGAGAGTATGGGTTTAATCAAATAACATCAAGTCCCAGGTGGTCTTGGGGAAAATGGTGTGAAAAATAAGACATCTTCTGAACGAATGCAGGGACAGTTCCATTTTTGGCTACACCGAACTATACAGAAAGCAGCACCAATGAATCCATGGACTGTCATGTGCAGAGAGGGTGAGAACAAACTCCCTAATTTAGTAGTAATCCCTAATGGCCATGCACACACCCCAAAGTAAAATTTTGATACTGTTCTTATTTCCCTAAAATACATATACTTAGCTGCTACGTGCCTTTCAAGAATAAAGGAAAACTGAGGTGGTTAACTAAAAAATGACTAGAAGAAACACTGAGGATTTTCTGATAACAAACAAGCTCAGGCTCCATAACTACTTACTTAACACCATCTACTAAACTAAAATGTGGGAATAAGGAGTCAATTGTTTGCTTGTTTGAGTTGCTGTGATTTTTAGCAGATTTGGCCATCTTGCCTTTTGGTCTTTGTCATAGTTCCAGGGTAACGGCATCTTTAACCTACCCTTACCACAGTGATTTGCTCCAGGAATACTCTCTCAGGTATCCAGCCACCATCTTTCACAAAAGACTGCTGCATCCTGCTCCTGACCACAGGTTTCGATTACAGCACCCCTGCAATTCAGGCTGTTTCACCTAGCATGTCTGACTAAGATCCCCCCCCAGTTCTTTGCGCTCTCTCCAACGGATATTACCAGTGCATACCAGCAGTTATAAGTGCCCAAACAGCTTTTTCAAAGCAGAGTACATTTATTTAAGGACAAAAGTACACAAAGAAAACACAAAACATACCAGAAGTTGCCTATCTTCCATGGCTGGTTCAAGTCCTTCCAATGCTTCAGTAGGGTTGGGCTTTCCTGGGACAAAATGTCATGTGTGTGTGTGTGGAATCAAACTGATGGCGCCTCTGTCAGGTTAAAGTCAGCCTTTAATACCAAAAGCCCTTTGTCTTCTTGGGTCTTTGGTTTCTGCCTGAATCAGGAGCTGCTCATAGTTCCAGGGACTCCAGTAATTGATCGCCTACTGTTAATACCTAGAGGAGCTATGGTAACCCTTCACAAGGTGTAGAATTAGAATACAAGGCCTGCCCCCAGCAATCCATAAAATCAATACAATAGTCCCCAAAGACACTGCATGGGGTTGCAAAAATCAGCCACAGTAGAAACAAGTTGCAGCAAAAGTTTTGTGTGTGGTGTATTTTGTTGCAGTCCTTCTGGCAAGTAGGTCCCAGGTTCCTTGGGAAGAGCACTTGTCTGCTTTGTGAGCTAGCACAGGCACAAATGTAAGAAACCCCTCCTGAACTACTGAGACATCTGCTTAGTGGTTTGCTTCTGCTGGGCAAATCACCAAGTGAAACTGCACTGGCATGCTTGGTGGACCAAGTCCAATGGTCTTTTTAAAATAACTGCTATTTAAACAAATGTAGATGATTCTTTTCACTCATGATCTATTAAATAGCTAAAAGAGCAGTTTGCTGACAGATATAAGGAAGCATTTGCATTAAGATTTTGAAAAATAGCCTGATTCTCTCCTGACATCTTGTGTAGTCATTTTCACCTGTGCAAAGTGGGAGTAAACATGTTGCCAGATCAACTTTGCACAGCTGAAAATGACTACACAAAACATACAAAGCAGTGCAGCATTGGACCTGAACTAGCTTTAGCTGGTTGAGGTGGGTATGCAGAACCATAACTAGCTTATTAGTGATATTAACATAGTGCCTTTAGACCCAACTGTGACCGGCGCCTCATTGTACTAACACATAGTAAGACACAGCCCTTGCCTTGAAGAGCATGCAAAATAAATAGCCAAGAGAAAAGAATGAGCAGGAGTAGCTCCATTTAACACATGGTGAACTGAGTCAGAAAGTAAGTGATCTGCCCTATATCACTCAGGAAGTCTGTGGTAAAGTTTGGAACATAGATCTGCATCTCAGGTCTTAGCTACAAAAACACTCTCCTCTAAAGATGGGGGCCTGAAAAGGCACCATGTTACACTACTTAGCATTTATATGTTCAAAATACTGTACAAACATTAACTCATTATATCCTATGGCTGCAGAGACATTATTTGCTTCATCTTGACTGGTCTCTTGCAACGTGCTAACTCCTTATGCTTAACAATCTGTTCCACCTTATATTTAGTGATGACATTCTGATTATCTTTCCCAGACCTGAAGAACTTTGTGTAGCTCAAAAGCTTTTCTCTTTCATCAAAAGAAATTGGTCCAATAAAAGAGAGTACCTCCCCCATCTAGTTTCTCGTATCCTGGGACCAACACAGTACAACACTGCAAATATTAATAAGGCAATCATCCACGTCCTAATCAAGCAAACAGATATAGATATAAATATTTTATCATTCCACTAAATTGTATACATATTTATTGTCCTGTTGTAAATATAATTTTCTCTAACTAAAGATATTACCTTGGGCATCAGGCTGTCTGTCTTGCTACATCTGCCCTTTGGGGTTATGAGTTCTCTACTATGGAAGGTATTGAAATCATACACAGAATGAGGGGAAAAAAAACTTAAGAAATCTGGCAAGAGTATGAGATGGTTGATCATAAACACATTTTAGTAAAACTGACAGAAAAGGGAATATAGAATTTTTGCAAGATAACATAAGATGAGGAAGTGGTTACTTCTGAACTGACAAAAAGGGGATTTTATTTATTGGACTAGATATTCTGTCCCCTCTAAATGTCCTGTTAAAAGACTAATGTTTTAGACATAAAGACTAGTCAGTGGCCAAGGACTGGATTAGGTTTGTTTAGAAACTGCCAGTGCAATATAATTAAGATGCATGAATTATGTATTAATTGAACAAAATGAAGTAGCAAACCTAGGATTTTTGCTTCAGATTCTCACTGCATTGTAAGGAAAGACCAAAGGAAGGACGGTGTTATGCAGAAGCCTTTATTCCGGTTAGCCTGTCTTTTAGCAGCTACTAGCTGTTTCAAGTCTTTCATACAGTCCTGTTACCCACAGTACACCAGTTCTTTTGGCTTCCTCCTAATGCACCTGTGTCCCTCTTTAAATTAGCAGCTGTCAGATGGGCTGTGCCTAATGAAAGCCACATGTAGGAATTAACTGATTGTGTAAGAAGTCAAGTTCCCTTCCCCCCTGCCTTTTTTTTTTTTTTTAAAGTGCAGATCAAGCAGGGGAGAGGAAGCTACTGCTATGACCTTCTGCTACCTCTTTCAAGATCAGCAGGTATGCATGTTTATGTTTACTGATGGGTTTGTAATAAGGGAAAAAGCAAAAGTAGAGCTTTTAAATGTGACACATAGGCCCATTGTTATACTGCAGTTATTTGCTAGTACTTACTTAGTGTCTCCAAGGCCTTCTCTGTTCCCTGGGTTTAAAAAAACTGTCTTAGGGGAAAGGGTGTGTGAAGGAATAATACAGAAGGCATACTGTTGTTATCCCTTAAATGAACATACGCATCAGACAGGATGAAGAGGGACCACTGAAATTAAAAGGAAGCATTACCAGAATCTTCCAGAGAAATAAAAGGAACTTTCTTTTTTAGGACTCCTGATTCCTTAAAACAAAGTAAAGTGGTAAAAATTCCTGTTTTGTCCTCAAAAGCTGTGTGAGAGCCTTTCCTCCACAACTCTGGATAACTGAGGGTTGAACCTATGCATGTGGCGTTAACCTGTTTTGAGCCAAGGACAAATAACGGCTCTATTGAGACCCTTGTGAAACTACAGCTGGAACATAGTGTACATCTTGTTGCCTTTAAAAAGAGACTGTAAAGGAAATGGAATGATCACAGTAAAGTTCTAAAGAATTTAAACCTGGGATTTTCAAAGGGCCTAGGGAAGTTAGTTGTCCAGCTCTGTGATCTAACTTCCTCAGTCTCCTATTGAAAATTCCAGTATGAATGAACAGAGACTGGTGATAGAAATGAGAGGCACTGTTCTATGTTTAAGTACAGGTTATAACATGAAGTTATATATGAAAATAGAGAGGAACAGTGTAGGATGGGGTTCAGACAGGAGTTTGGTTTCTAAGCCATTTCATTCTCTCTAAGAAAACGTCAATATCCTTTGTATCTGTGGCTATAAAAGGGTCAATCCACAGAAAGAGAGGCTGGCTCAACTGTTTTCTAACTGCAATATGAGCTTTGGATTGAAATATTCAAATTCTCACATAGTGAATGAGTCAAAACAATCCCTTATTCCTTATGCTCCTTGTACCTTCACGTGCAAAGGACATTCATCAGTTTCTGCCATTTATCTTGGTCTTGTGCTGGTCTGTCTGTTCAGGCTTCTGAGTGTCATGCAGATTAATTTAGCTTTTTTCTTTATTGTTCGACATAACATGGACACCAGTTGGAAAGAGAAACTTTATCACTTCATGTGGAAGTCATGCTGATGGCATCCTTTAAAGCACTTCTTAGCGATGTCAGTCATCTTGCCATGTTTTGATGCTTTAAGTTGGTGTGCTCTGCTTAGAATTTCTGATGTTGTAATAAACGTTGAACATCTTCTGTCGGCGTTCACTTTGGAATGAGTTGAACTTCTTATTGGTTGCTGTGATAGATTTCCATGTCGCTGCTCCATAGAGGGACAGACACATCAGTGTTAAAAATTTGTATTTTTGTATCCATGTTCCTTTTCCAACTCTTTTCAAGTTTATGGAAGTTGTTTGCTGCTTTTGATATCCGTTGCTTGGCATCATCATTGCACATTTTGTTCCCCAGATAAGTAAATGACTGACTGACTTGTAGTGTTTCTCTGTCTACTCTGATGGTGGTTTTTGAAATATTGATAGTATATTTTGCTTATTGTCTGCCTTAATGTGCTATAGGAGTGCAAATATATTTTAAAAGAACTGCAAGTCATATTTCATTTTTAGTAAACCATATTATAGTGATTTCTCTCTCCAGCTAGGTCTCATTGTCTTTCCTTGTAAAGATAGTTCAGTGACGGTTTGGTCGCTGACTTACCTCATCTAAACAGGGAAAGCTACCTATAATTTGGTTTGTCTGAAAATTTGACTAGTCGTCTAGTCTTATAAAGAAAATCAGCTGTCCGGATTTGAGGTTCCTAATCATAAAGAAATGTAATTTACTGTCTAGTCTTTTAAAAAAAAAAAAAAAAAAAAAAATTCATGAGAGCAGCACATACATGATATAACAATGTGATACTCTGGAACAGTAACAGTATTGTAAAATCTTTATTTTGGGTTTCTACCATACACACCAATAATACATAACTAAATCAATACCAACACTGAGCTCAGTGCCAGAGGTATAATTGATCTGTAAGACTGTCCACTTCACCGAAATTGTCCATTTGTGGCAATATTGAATGTACTCAGTAAGATGCAACTAGTCAATTAATCCTCAAGTGACAAAGATGTGCAAAAGCAGCTGTCTTTATTTTTCACCCCTCTTGCACGTTGGTGCTCTCCACACACGAATGGTACACTGGAAGATTCTCACCGTCCCTGAGTTGCAAGGTGACATCCTGGAGACGCCAGCTGATACAAACCAAAAGAGCATTTGACTTTAATTGATCAATTTCATACTGTGGTGATGTCAAGTATAAAAACACAAGGCAGCAAGAGCCAAATCATTTAGTGCAATTAAACATGCTTAAAAAAGATTTGCAGATGCAAATCTCTAAAAGCCACTTTTCTTGATGGCTTAACAGACCATCAACCACAGGACATGGTTCTGTTTTCCCATTTGCTGCAACATCAATAAAATCCTGATGGGGTTGTTTTTTTTTTTTTTAATAACTTCACCTGTCGTCTTTCTTTTACAATCAGCCACTTCTGCTCATCAAGACTGTAATTAGGTAGCCCTTTGCTAATCTCTTATTGAATCTAGATCACATTGCTAAAGAGCTATCCTAGTTAGGGAAGCTCTGATGTCACGTTGTTACTGAATGTGATTGTTGACACAAGTACAGGAGTCCATTGGAGGAGGCAGGTATGCCAAGAGAATAAAATCTCTAATTTAGAGAAAGAAAGCTGTACTTTTGGGATATGCAAAGGTACACCTTCTGCTCTTCAAAGTTCTGTCCAAGCCCACCATCTGTGAGGACTATCAGTGTTAATCTGCCAACCAGGAAGAATTGTCTTTTTTCCATTTCATGAAAAATTTGTGAGGTTTCAGAATTTGTTTCCATTCTGATGTAGAAAAGAACAAAAAGACTTTTTTTCAAATTTTTGATAGAGAGAAAAGCCCAGAATGGCCAGGAGAATAGGGCACTCCTCTGGGATAGATCAGGCCGATCAGGAACTTGAACCTGGGTCTCCCACATCCCCGTGAGTGCCTTAACCACTGGGCTACAAGCTATAGTGGGTTGTTTGCTCGCTCTGGTTTTGACCCAAAATTCCATCCTGATCTGAGAAACCTTTCTGATGAAAACTTTGTTAAAACAGATATGTTTCCACAAACAGTTTTGGTTTCAATCCATCAGCATTTTCAAACAGAAAAACAATATATCAAAGTTCCTGAGCAGCTCTCATCAGCAGTTGCCATTGACTTAAGAGCAGTGTTAGGCCAATGCTGATCACTTTTGAAAATCCCACCCATACAGTAATGCAACTCAGCTGCTGCACCTCTGTATGATGAATCTACAGTCTGGTCACTCAAGGTCAAATTTTCAAATACTCCTATTTTCAAAAGTGACTTTAGACATTTTGAGGCGTAAGTTGCTACTTTTAAAAGTGATCTATGCTCCATGTCTGTCACTTTTGAAACAGGACTTAGGCTCCTAGATGTGTTTGAAAATTTGACTCTGTGTCTTGTCACTGCTATTTCTACTTCTAGATTCTAGACTTTGGTACGTCTACACTGCTGGTGGCGCTGTCAGTGCTGCTGGATCCATGCAGCGGGATCAATTGAGCGGGCAGTGGAGACCCACACAATCAATCCCGGAAGTGCTCTTCTGTCGACAGTGTAAATCCACCCCCACAAAAAGCGTAAGGCTGTGTTGATGGAGGGCATCTCCCGTCGGCGCAGCGCAGTGGTGACGCCGCGGTAAATCAAAGTTAGTAAGTCGACGGGAGATACGCAATCACATTGTGTAGCTTGCGTATCTCCTGTCGACTGCCGCCGGCGGTGTAGACCAGGCGAACAATCAATTATTTTTTCTCAAGGTCTGAATTTTTTGGTCAAGGTTTAGTCAAGCTCCAGACTCCAGAGAAAATAATACAAAAATAAAAAGATTTTGCAGTCTGGATTTGGCCCCCTGTCTGCCTATTAACTGTCCCTGCTGTAAAGGT
This sequence comes from Emydura macquarii macquarii, assembly GCF_026122565.2. Lineage (NCBI taxonomy): Eukaryota > Metazoa > Chordata > Testudines > Chelidae > Emydura > Emydura macquarii. Next base: position 7,559,259 of record NW_027131400.1, on the reverse strand, counting down.
TTGTCCACACATTATCAAGAACATGTCAGATAACTCAGTTATAATATTGCTATTCCCAACACTGGTTTATGTCTATTTTATGGAGCAGATGAGACCTAACTGTGTTTGAATCATTCAGTGATCTGGTCCATGGACACATTTATGTCTCACACTTCCATTTTGTAATAGATATCAGGAACCAACTATATTGCTACCATTAACTTTACTGGAAGTCAATACGAAAAAGGGCGATAAACGTGGACAAACACTTGTGGGATCAAGTTCTACTGGCATGAATGTTTCTGGGAAACGCATTTTATGCTTGCACATGGGAATGTCAGAGCATGAATTTTCTTTTCTCTGTTTTAGGATTTGTCGAGACAAACACTTAGTGTTCTGCAAACGGGGGTGTAAATGTAAGTGCACCAGTATGCCACACACTAACTGTCTGTGTGAACTCTGTTACTACGCACCAAACGTACCTTAAATCAAAGTGCAGAATCAGGGTCCACATGGACAGTTACTGCACTGTGGATTTACACCCCAGCTTGCTGCCCACTAACTGTTTGTTTAGATAAGCCCTTAGGTACTTATACGGCCTCCATCACTATAGTACCTGAGTGCCTCACAATCTTTAATGTATTTATTCTCACAAACCCCTATAAGGTATGGAAGTACTATTATCCCTTTTTCACAGATGAAGAACTGAGGCACACAAAGGCCTGGTCTACACTTACTGGCAAATTTGGCGGCAGTCAATGGGAGTTACAGAAGCTATGCAGAGAAGCTTGCGTAACTTATGTCGACTTTCTAAATTCTGTTCTGCATGCCGTCTCTACTATGCTGCACCGACGGGAAATGTATACCTGTCGATACAGCATTACTTTTTTTCCGGAGGTGATTTTATTAAATCTACTTCCAGATCAATTGAGCGGGTCTTCACTTCCGCTCAATCGAACCAGATAAATCAATCTGGGGGCAGCAAATTCGCTGCTGTCAGTGTAGGCATAGCCAGGGACTAAGTGACCTAAGGTCACCTGTATGTCTACGGCAGGCAGAGATTTAAGCCCAGGTCTCCCAAGTGATAAGCTAATACCAAACCACTGAATTTCATATTTTGGTTTCCACAAGAATTTTCAGCTACTCTTGGTAAGTCTTGCTTATCTAATCATGGTAACAGAAACAATCCCATATTGCCAGGTGCCAGCTAAGCGAAACTGCTTTGGTTTTGGATGTCTAACAAGACACAGGGAAAACTGAACTAACAAATGTTTTCTAATGATTTTCAAGAACAAATAAATGAGGAAATTAAAATCTCTTCAGAAATTCTTCAATCAGCAAGAGAGAGAACTTGCAGAAAAAATTGTTCCTAATTACTCTCTGGGTTCTAGAAATCGTTTGACCTTGAGGAAGAGGGATTTAGGGTTTAACACTGAAAAATATTAAAGCCACAAATCATAACAGATTAGTGTACTGGCGTAGAAAGATACTTCCATTTCAGCCTAATTCAACCTTTCTTTGCATAGAGAGAGACTGTATGTCTATGCTGTCTGTGGAAGCGAGCCTCCCAGCCCTGGTAAACATACTCATGCTAGCGGGGCTTGAGCGACTGCACTACAAATAGCACTGTCAGCATTGCCGCTCAGGTGGCAGCACTGGCTCTCAAACTACTTGACCCCTGGGTCCGAGCTCAAGGGGCGAGCCCGAGACTCAGCAAGTGCCGCAACGCTAACAGCGCTATTTTTAACACACTAAGTTGAGCTCCGCTAACGTAAGTCCACTCCCAGCTACAGTGTAGACATACCCACAGAATCAATGTGATCTGAGAACAGTAGAAGGCATCACAGGCCTATTACAATAACTAAAGACAACCAGTGTTAAACCTGCTGTCCAACTATCTTGGCATTTCCTCTTTTTGGGTATGTGTGTGGCAGCGGGGGAGGGATAAATTAGACTCAGTGGGCCAATTATGCACTCCATTATACTGGGTGACAGTTTTCATCACAAAGTTCTTGGTCTAATCACTTACTTTTTGTATTCAACAGATAATACATGTAAATTATTTAATGGATATTCTGTCACTTCCATAATGACAGCATGTGAACACATTACTGTCCTAAGCGCTTCAAACACAGATTTTCTCCTTATTTCCATAATCTCAGCAATTTTAATCAATATAAACCAAAAATCTGGTCCTGCTGCCCCTGTTTCTCTTCCTACCCCGATCGCTCCACCGAATACCTTCTTTTTCATACTCACCAGTTAAGGGAGAAGTCTTTTACTGAATTGGTATAAAGATATCCAGCTGATTTTGTTCCAGATACTGGTATCTTTATCTGTAGATGTAAAATAGTTGGTTGAAAACTTTCAAATGACTGACATTAGTGAAATGAACGTTTAGTCCTTCCTTAGTCAATAAGAGAAAACTGAGTCACTCCCACAATTTTAACTTAGATATTACAGCTTTTCTGCACTTTGGAGATTTTCACTAAACTTTTTGAATGGGATGTGAGTTGTGTTAATTTTGTCATACACAAATCTATGTTAAAAGAATGTTCTATGTTATGACTGCAACCCTATAAAGAAAGTCACATTCTCTGAAATATTTGAACTAATACCTTTTCTTTGTAAAGTGCTAGGAGATCCATGGATGGCAAGTGTTACATAAAAAATTATTATTATAACAAATACAGGCACAAAGGCTGGGATGCTCCATGAAATTAATGGGAATTGGGTATTCAAACCCTTCAGCAGGATTGAAAATTCTACCATTAAAACACTCTAATGTAATAAACCAGGCTACATCTGCAGTATTGCGCTTCTGCTAAAGCATTAAGTATGTTTGAGGAATATAAATATGCTTTATATCTATTCTTGCCATCAATGAAATGGTGGATAAGAAAGCAGTTAGTTATATTGGGAGGAGTCAGAGGAATGAACTGTGACTTCATCCTGAGTCATTTCAATCTTTGTAAGATTCTTAAAGGTGACTTACAAAGGCAAAAATGAGTTGGAGGTTGGGGGATTCTCCCACCCCAACCCTCGTCTGGTCTATATACAAAAGGCTTGACTTTTCTTTTTTCCCCCTCTCTGCTTTTTATATTGGAAATTCAGGTCTTGCCTGGATGATTTCAAGGGCAACTGGATAAATAGGAAATTCAGAACATCACAGATATCATGCAATGGATTCTGACTTATTTGAAATGGAAAGGGAATTTTATTCAGTCTGTTTAAAACTTGCTTTTTTTCTTGGTTAACACCTTCAACTCAAATGCTCTACAACCAGCTGGCAGAAAATATGTCTGTTTAAAGATTCAACACTCTGTGCTCCTTTTTGTTAATGGCTTTGAAAGCTCTCAGGATACATCTAAAACCTCCAGCAAAAGCAGGGAAGACCAGACTAAATACCCTTTACCTTTGGGGGGGGGTTTAAGCCACTGGCTATCTACACTGATGCAGAGCCTTAGTGCAGACAGGGCATAAAAAGTAACTTATCAGTCTGGCGTCCCTCCGCTTCAAACCAATGTAAGCTGTGCTGGTGCTAGTCATACTCTACACTTGTGCAACACATCTACACCAGGCCTAAATTTTCAAAAGCACCTAAATGACTTATGTACCTAAACTACATTGAAAGTCAACGGGCCTGAGATGCCTAAGTGACATAAGTGCTTTTGAAAATTGTATCTTCTGGCTTTTTAGTGGCGTAGCCAATCCAGTGGCTTAAAACCCCAGGATAGAAAAGGCTTTATGTAAAAACAAGCAGAAAAAAATCCTTTTGGGAGGGGATGGGTGAACTCTTTATACGTCACAAAGAAGTATCAGTGGGTGCGCGCACCATTTCTTTTCCTTTAAGAAACTAACTAGCGCAATATTCTTGCTATTTCCTCCACTACCATATTTCAAAGCAAGACTTGAATGCCTTTGACACTCTCACCTTAAGTGAAGGGCGAGCACTAATCCTACGGGGCTTGTGCTCCTAAATCACATAGTCACTTTGGAAAAACCTCTTCCTCCCTCTCCTCTCCTCTGCACCATTACTAGATACTTAAAATCCATCTTTCAGAGCCATGTTTAACTGGCAGGCAGGCTCACTGCTATTACCTGTGCTCTTGACATGTCAACGCGATTATTCTTGTCTGTCAGTCTGATGCTGTGCACTTTAAGAGGGGGAGCACCCAGTGCCTCCAGGGCTGCAGGGTCATTCTTAAGCTGCTCGAGAGCCAGCTGATAATACTGTGTCCTGGCAAAATTTTCTAGATAAAAGAAACAGACTATTATGGGATGAGGTCAATGTGGGGTTGAAAAACCAAATAAGAGAGACACGAGGTGGGTGAGGTAATAGAAGTTGGTTGAAGAGCTCTGGGTAGCTCAAAAGCTTCTCTCTTTCATCAACAGAAGTGGGTCCAGTAAAAAATATTATTTCACCCACCTCATCTCTCCCATATTCTGGGACCAATGCAGCTATGACAACACTGCAAATAAAAGAGCTTTTGCCCTCCCCCACCCATACACAACCCTCCAGAAAAAGAATTCAATCATATATATATTACTAATGCCAACCAGCCATGAGACCTCAGATGTGATTCCTAAATCTGAGACTTTTTTACATTTGTGGATTGCTAAGAGATTCCCAGGTCTGCACTATCATCCTTGTCAATGGTGACAGCAACCAGTTCTAAATGGGGAGGAGGGGGGAACTAAATGGACCACTACTGATTAAAGACTATCCTAACTCCTAAATCAGAGAAATTGCAGCAAAAGGAAAGTGCTGTTCTGTAGCACATTTAGGTGAAATGGGCCCTGGATTTAAGATCTTTCAAATGTCCTGTACATGTAAGAGTAGCATTATGGGCAAGTTTCCATGCTTTTTTGATGCTTGTAGAGCAGTAGGAGGTGCACTTAATGTTCAAAACTTTAAAGGGAATTCTGGAAAAAATTTAAGAACTGAGAACTTCACTTGCATTGATCTAGGAGGACAGCAGCAGTTGCTACTATGGAACTTTTGTTATAGGCTTAGGTGAAGTTTAAGCAAAAGTCCCTAAAGCTAAAGCACAAGTGGAGGAAACATTTAATTTTAAAAGGGTATCATAAAACATATACAGTTGTCACAATTAAAGTCCATGTGCTCCCAGCTACTACATGACAGTCTGTGAGGTATCACAGCAAGGAAATACAGAGAAATAGTGTGGCAGCTGAGATAGATACCATGGAGTGATAACTGGAAAATATTCCGTCCAGTGGTGACCAATTTATAAAAATGGAGCTGGGGGAGGGGAGGGGAAAGAGTAGAGACCCTTTTAATGACAGAAAAGTTTACGTGAATATTTTTCAAGCTGTGCTTGCTGAGAGTGGGATTTTCAGACGTTCTCAGCACTGGCCTAGCTTCACTCCCACTGACTTCAGTCAGAACAGGGTTAGTTAGGCTAACACTGAACGCTTTCGAAAACCCCACCCTGAATATCTGGCTCCCACCGTAGGAGGCTTTAAAATAGAGGACCAAACTCTATTGTTTGTCCCACCTCTCCGTTGCTCCAGGAGTGCAAGGGTTGGAAGGCTGGCCCCAGCTGACAAAGAAGCAGCTTCTCTGGTTTCTAGCCCAAGTTCTCCCAGAGCCACTAACGAGGAGGCACAGCTGCAGACCAGTAGCACTCTGGCCGTTTTCAGTGGGAGGGCAGCCTCCTAAGGCCATGGCTGGCAGCCATGCTTGACAGCAGTCACCCAGGCTGCTTTCAATACTTTGGGGCCGTCCCCAGCATAGAACCAGACTCTGTCGGGAAGCTGCAGCCAGTCCCCCTGCACCCTCCTTCTCCGTTGTGCACAGTAGACAGTGGTATCTTGCGAGTATTCTGCCCAAAGCATTAACATAAAATGCATCACTACTCATGTGTGAACTTGCACATCCGTAGTGTGAAACCAGAGCAGAGGCTTCTAAAGGGCACAACAAGGCTATAAAGACTCCTGTTTATCTCCTCCCAGAGAACCTGAAATTGGAGCTCAGTGGTGTGTCGTGAGCAGAAACGTCCCGATGTGATGCGTTGTGTGTATGCAGCTAATTCAGCATGACGACAAAAAAAAATTTTTTTTTTTAAATGGCGACAGCAATGAAAGCCCTGAGTGTTTTTTTTTTTTTTTCCTAATACCATCTCCAGGGTGCTGATAAAGCAAAGAGAATCTGTGTAGAAAAGATCCAGAACAGGAACAATTATGCATATCAGATATAAGGAACTGACCTAATCTACCGGGTACAGCACAGAGAGAAGTCGGAGGATCCTAGAATCAAATGCTACTCAGCTATTCTATGTGCAACGGGGAGGAAGTCCCAGGACTTCCTTGCGCTTTGGTCATGTTGGCTGTATACATGAAGATGAGGAAGGGGAACCAGAACTTCATTGAAACCACACAAGTAGCACTGGTGCTTAGCTTTCCTGGGTTAGCAAGCCTTTAAGGTTAGAGATACAGAATCATAGAAAATTAGAGTTGGAAGGGACCTCAGGAGGTCATCTAGTCCAACCCCCTGCTCAAAGCAGGACTAACCTCAGCTATATCATCGCAGCCAGGGCTTTGTCAAGCCTCAGCTTAAAAACCTCTAAGGATAGAGATTCCACCACCTCCCTAGGTAACCCATTCCAGTGCTTCACCACCCTCCTAGTGAAAAACTTTTTCCTAATGTCCAATCTAGACCGCCCCCACTGCAACTTGAGACCGTTGCTCCTTGTTCTGTCATCTGCCACCACCGAGAACAGCCTAGCCCCATCCTCCCTGGAACCCTCTTTCAGGTAGTTAAAGGCCGCTATCAAATCCCCCCTCACTCTTCTCTTTTGCAGACTAAACAAGCCCAGTTCCCTCAGCCTCTCCTCAGAAGTCCTGTGCTCCAGCCCCCTAATCATTTTTGTTGCCCTCTGCTGGACTCTCTCCAACTTGTCCACATCCTTTTTGTGGTGGGGGGCCCAAAACTAGACACACTACTCCAAATGCGGCCTCACCAATGCCGAATAGAGGGGAATAATCACTTCCTGTGACCTGCTGGCAATGCCCCTCCTAATGCAGCCCAATATGCTATTAGCCTTCTTGACAACCAGGGCACACTGCTGACTCATATCCAGCTTTTTATCCACTGTTACCCCCAGGTCCTTTTCTGCAGAGCTGCTGCCTAGCTCGTCGGTCCCCAGTCTATAGCTGTGCATGGGATTCTTCCTTCCTAAGTGGAGGACTCTGCACTTTTTTCTTTGTTGAACCTCATTAGATTTCTTTTGGCCCAATCCTCCAGTTTGTTTAGGTCACTCTGTATCCTATGAAACTGTATAAACTTCCGAGTCAAGGTCGTAGCTTCTGTTCCTGTTTTATGCTAATGAAGAGGGTAACTCTCATTAAAGGCTGTACTTTCTTGATTAAAAGCCCAGTTGGCCTGTAATCAAAATATCTAAAACATTATGTGGCTATCAATATCACACCAATGCAATGGTCCCTTGTACACAATACATATTTGATTTGAATATTGCACCAGAACAATGGTACTACAATGAACAGCAGCCACAAATTAATTGGCTTGTTCAGCTAAATGATTTGGGAAACTGAGTTGTTTTCACTCACTATGCTAATGAAAGGAAATCTCTTTCAAGAGATTTAAAAAAAAATTAAGAGAAAATGCTAATATCCTTGTTCAATCCAGCCTTTCTATTTTAAAACATGTCAGGTTTAGCAATCTGTCATGCCTGAGCTGCAGTTCAGAGCTCAAGGGCATGAGTTGTCTGAAATACAAGATAGCTTTCCAACTTTGTCCAATTTATCATTAAAATATGTAAAATGAAGGGAAGGTTTCATAATTAAGGGCTTCAGCCACTCCTTCCTGGCAATGTCCTCCAATGCGAGGGTAGGCAAAAAGCAACAGTTTGATGGTAACTACAAGGGAAAGGCATGAGATCTGGAGGTCTAGAGCAGTTGTTTCCAACATTTTTCATTTGCGGACCCCTAAAACATTTCAAATGCAGGTGTGGACGCCTTTGGAAATCTTAGGCATAGTCTGCGGACGCCCAGGAATCCATGGACCACAGGTTGAAAACTGCTGGTCGAGAGTATTCAAAAAAATGGAAGCAAAGCCTGCTGCTTTTGGGCTGCTAAATGTGTGGAAATCACTAAAAAAGAAAATCAATTGCTTGAACTAATGATGTTAATAATTCTCGGCTAATTAAACGTAGCAAGTGAATCTGTCTGTCTAAGCATCATCTCTCGAGGCTTCCTTCTAAGGCCCCAATCCTGCAACATGCTGAGCATATTCAACTGCTGTTGAGCATCTTCAATAGACATTGATGCTCAACACCTCACAAGATCCATCTTTAGGGACCAGCACCATAAAGTGGCTGTATTACAAACTGACCAGAACTCTAACAGGTTCACATTTCCCCTCATTCCCCTGACCCTTATCCCTCACCCCCCAAACCGTGACCATTTTTAAAATCTAGGTGAGAAAAGAAACCTACTTTTTTTTTTTTTTTTTAAATCTTTTTGAGACTAAAGCAACTGCATTATTTAAATGCAGGGACATTGCACTGGCAGGTCTGATTTATAAAATCTTTAAATTCTGCTGCCCTTCCCCCATCTACATTTATCAGAATCTGAACTGTTCTTATTTGTCCACTGTACAAAGGGGAATGATGTGGAGAGGGCAGAAATAAGGTTGCTAAGAGCAATAGAACTTACTTTGCATAAGATAATACATCACAGCACATCCCCCACAATTTAACAGTCCCAGATAAATAGCCATTTGCTTCAGTTTTCTTAAAGAGACTGGCATTTTTCCACCTAGGAAGAGGGGGGAAAAAAAGAGAGACATTTATTGTATAAGGAAAACTAAAGGATTTTTTTTGCCAAAGCTCTTTCAGTATCCCAGCAAAATAAGCCTGAATGGAAATCACTGCATGTAGCGATCAAGCTCTCTCTGGGGCCCCATAGTGTATCCAGAGAAAATCCATGATGAGAACTGAGCAAACTGAGTACCTAAGCAGGATAGAATATGTTTATTCACTTCCTTTAGTGATGCCACCACTTCACTAATTGCCTAGAAGAAAATGACCTCCCTGGTGTGGCTGAGGGCCAGAAACACAGCATGTTGTTCTCACGGCTTCCCATACAGACTCAGTAACACAGTGCAAGTATTCAGACTTGAGGGGCCAGATTTATCCTTAGTGTAACTCCACAAAAGTAAATACACTTGCACTGAGGTCAATTTGGCCTGAATTCTTAAGCTATGGAGCCAAGTTACAGCACTGCCAGCAAACATAATGTTGCTAAAGATTTGTTTTTTAAGCCACGGATACACAGGAAGAGTCTTGCAATCCTATTTTTCCCTAATCCTCCTTTTGCCAACCTGCCCATTTAATGAGTCATGGTTGTGGCATCTGTCTGAATGACACAGCAGAGTAACAGCTACCTCCGAAAGAGTCAACCTAGTAGAAGTTCTATGCCTTGCCTGCCAAAGAGTATTGCTAAACAATATGGCTAGGAGAATCTAATCTAATACTCTTCCCCATGTCACTCCTTCAGCACACGTTGTGGCAGGATGGGTCATAAACAAGCATCTCAATAGCTGTTTCTTAAAGCGTTTCAATCACAAAATTGGGCTAGTGGATGGGTTGGGGAAGGGGGAACAGCCTGAACCTCATTTCAAATGTCAAGGACAGTCCTGTTGACTGAAGAGTGTAGACATCTGGAGTTAGTATGGGCCCAACCACTGGCTACTCTGATATATCATAAAATTAGTGGTCTTAAATGCTTCAAACCCAAGCCTTTCCCTGCTGAAACTATGCAAATGGACTGCTTAGCTAAAGCTGTTTAATGAAGCATAGGACAAAGCCAATTACAGAAATATGATCTTGGCAAAGCCACTTAATTCATTTTATGCAAATGGTCAGCACATCTCCCAAGTATGCATTAGTCAGGTCTTGCTTCATCTGAGGAACCACAGTTTAAGAGATGGGAGTGACAGACAAAGGAACTGTTTCCCATAATGCTACAAGCCAGTGTGTGACATTAGCATTATGTCTAGTACATTCCCCATCCTGCCTGAGGGACTGATTGCCTGAATTTTCCTATCCTAACCACTCAAATTTTCTAGTTGAGGGAAAGGAGGAATTTAATAATTAACCCAGAAATAACTTTTGTCTATTGCCTAACGTGCATAAACAACTTTTGAATTGTTACACTGTACTACACCGTTTTAAAGTCGTCTTTGCCAACCAGAGCTCTCTGTTGAAGAGTAATTTCTTATGTGGAAGAACTGTCCTGAAGTCAGAATAATACATAATACTTTCATAGCCACAGCATTCCACAAAGCATCCTATAAAGATAATCCTCAGAACAGCCCTCTTAAGTAGGCAAGTATGATCACTGTTTTACAGATGATACAACTGAGGCAGAAAGATCACATAACTTGAAGACCACATAAGGAACCAGTTTCACAGCTGACACTAGTTCTCAGGACTGCACTTAGCCAGTAATCCCAGCAACTCCTCTTCTAATCCTCCCTATTCCCCTTTTCCCATGCAGGCTGTTGCCGATTCTTTCAAAGACACAACGGATTTTTGTGGGTTTTGACGCCCCTTTCCAAATCTTGTCCTCTGCCCCGTCACTGAGGCCCTTCTCTAGTCCCTCTACCTGCACAAGCAACCCCCACTACTACTTCTTCCTGATTGTCCCTCACTTTTTCCCCTCAACCTCTCATGCTACTCAAGTACCTCTCACAGAGTGGACATAATAACTTAAAATAGTTCTTGTTGAGAGGTGGTAATAGAGGATTCACAAGGATGTAGCCTTCTTAAAGGAAAAGCTGTAGTAGAACTTCTCCGAACTACATTTATTAATGCAATACTCTGTAAGAAATACCTCATGGTGAGTGTTTGTGTAACTCACATCTCTTATGGCTAACTTGGTGTGTTGCCCAGTTGTTCCTATCAGCCTATTCTGATGTTTGCTCAACGAGACATACAATAAAGCTGTAAACTGGCCAATGCGACCGCCATTTTAAAAAAAAAAAAATCTGTCTTTAATCTGGAAAGCTGATCATGTGTAACATGCTGTGACCTGAGGCATTTGTTATGTCCTATTCAAAACTGTGACCTAGAACTGCCAGGCATAATTTTCTTCTTGCAGTGTGACAGCTTGCTGAGAAAAACAGAGACACTGAAATCTAGCACCGGTGAGCATGGCAGGTAATTTACATCAGTCTTGTATAAGCCTAACAAAGAGCTGGAGTCAAAGGATCTGCTACTTGCAATCAAAATATCTGTAGTTCATGAAGCATCACAGTCTGATCAATGCTCAGACAAGTGTGATGGGGAGAGAGGCATCCATGTAAATTAACGGGATACTTATTATATACACCTGCAATAATATTCATCCTCCTTTACAACTGGTGGGTCCAGTTATACTTCTCTGCCAGGTCACAGTCTGCACAAACATTAAAATTTCCCTTTTGTGAACTTCAAAGAAGCAAGCAACTCAGCTGCTTAAATATCACTAATAATCTTTAAAAGGATGAGATTCACAAATGCAGTTTGGTTAAGAGTGAATTATGAGTTCAATAGCTACCGCAGCCCTCTTAATCACACCATCTACCTAAGGAATTTATATGGACCCCAATTGGCATAGTGTCTGAACACTCCACAATCTTTAATGGATTTATCCTCACGACACCCTTGAAGTGGGGAAGTGCTATTACCCCCATCTTCATACACTGGAAACTGAGGCACATAAAGACTTGACCAAGTGACAGGGGAAGTTTATGGCACAGCAGGGTTTCCCAAATCCTAGCCTAGAACCCAAACCCATCCTCTCCCCTGCAGTTCATTTGCTCCGCTAATATATCCCTAGGATAGTAAATTACAGTAGCGGATTCAAAAGGTCAAACTTAGTTCTTTTCAGCTCTTTAGAGACTTATTGTTAAAATATGCATTAAAAGATCATTCTGAACTCTCTCTCCTCAGACAGCACCACAATTCGGTGAGCTACCATGTACAATATAAGTGTAGTAGACAGTAAGTTTCCTCCCATGTGTTGTCAACTCATGAATGGAGTGACCAGGGCATGCACATGCAATAGAACTTTCGGAGGGAACTTTTCAATAGCAACTCAGCTGCTTCTTTGTTGAGCAAACTATATTCTGCTGTGCCCCTGTTCTTTGGTGAGGGTGTAAATTTCCATAGAGTTTATTACTTCACTTACTGAGGGTTGGATTTCCTTTCCCTAATCAGGATGACCACCTGTGTCCCTATCAACACATTTTAACACGCTTAAACAAGCAACAACTGGTGACTTTTGAAGTGTGATCTATAAAATATAAGTGAGAAACAGGATTTTGGGTTCTCAAACATGCATTAATGCATGTATATTTTCAAAGAGCAATAATTAGGATTTTCATGCTAGTTCTGCTATATTTACCATCTATCTGGTTTTTCTTAAATTAATGGGGTGGGTGAGGAAAGAATCGTACTTTGTGGAAAGTAGCAAACAACTTGGGAACCCAGTGACTGTAAAAGAATCTCAGAAAGAGACAATGAGTTTCAGAGAATCCGAGGGCCCTATAAGTGGAGCAACTGAATTTAGAATATTGGCAATTAGTATTTTTATTTTCCTGTTAACAGCCATCTTCTACAGAAATGTCTTCCTAGCTAAAGTAAGAATCTGCTATGCCACTAAAGGGCATACAAGTCAGCTTGTGAAGAAATCTCTGTTTATTTCCTACAACTGATATTTAAAAGCACAAGTTCCGAGCAGATTCACACAAGAGGAGGAAGTGAACTGCTTTGCAGGAAGAGTCTTTAATTTTAATGTCCAGAGCAAAGCTAGGCTGAGATTAATGCACATGAAAGAATACCAAATCTGCAGCATCAAAAGCATGGATGTATGGTTCTCAACACCTATATGTCCTCTAAAAAGAGAACGAGTATGAAATCACAGCCTTCTAATTGCTGGGCAACTTTATTTAACACAATGAGAATGTAATATAAAGATCCAGGCCCAGGAGGTGATGGTCAGGCTTTGGTTTGAAGCTGTGTCAGATCCAGGGTTGGAGTTCTATAGCACTGAAATATAACAAGCCCAGGGAGCTGAAATGAACTTGTGAGATTTTCACCAATTTCAAATGGTGGAATTCTCTCAATAGCAGCCGTTCTCATGAGACTTTGGCTCGTTTTGAATCTGAGCTGGAGGACCTTGAGAGAGAAAGATGTTTGCCTTTAGGGATTCCCTGAAACTTCAGGAGGTTTAGATTTTAGACTCTGGTGTATGCACCTCTCTGATTATTTAAGACCTTCTCTTTCTATCCTCATTGAGGTTGGCCAAACATTCCTTCACAGGTGCAGCAGTGAAACAAAGGGCACTTTCACTGCATGACGTGTGTATTCATAACATCTTATTCATACATTTCAGACTACAGTCACTGAAGTGACAAAACTTAGAATCTCAGTTCTTTAGGGGCAGGGACTATCTTTTTGCAATATGTATATACAGTTACTAACACAATGGAGCTCTGATCCATGACTGGGACTCCAGAAACTACCACACTAATGGAAACCATCATGCTGAAGACTGAGGGAGCTGCACAAAACGTAATGTAACCATTGCTTATTAATTCTCCGCTCAGCTCACTGCCCCCATGCCTGTGTGGAACACAAGTATACCTAGATATGCCATAAATCCAGTCAGCCAGAGGTTTTTATACTTCGAACCAGTGCAGTTTGAAATGAGCCAAGTGGCACCTGCACTAAATTCACTGTGGCCAAATGATGAGAGTTGAGGCGTTTGGTGTCTGAAAATCAGATGATTTATTTAGGTGCTCACGTATGATCTGAGTGCCTAACTTCAGGATGCTGAAACTATGTCCTATGCATTTTTTTTAAACTCCCTCTGCATCTTCAAATCAGCAAGTCTGAATGAGAACGTGATCAGGTCATACATGCAACTTTTCGTGACAACAAGTCACGTGTGGAGGACTCAGAAGATCAGGGATGTGGTAGGGAAACCTCACTCACATCTCCTCATGTATTTCACACTCTTGCCCACTACTGACAAATTCAACTTACTCAGAAGAATGATTATAACAACCCAGGGCTCTTGTAAGATGAAATAGTGAGTTGCTGCCTTGTGCATATCCAGCTGGGTGGGTCTGATCCGGTTTCTCTCCCAACAATGTGCCTGGACACACAGGGATACAGAGATGGGTTGTCGATACTTCCCACAAAATACTTTATTCCCCAATACTGTCACAAAACAGAGGAAGTATAAGTAGATGTAATAGGTCTGCTTCAACAGTAATATTTTAATTCACTGTTTTCTAGTTACCTTCACTGAAATTGTACCTCATGCTAGTGCATTTTGAAATGCCAGTGCAGATTTTGCACAAAGTACCTACCATGAACAAAGTTCAACCACTTTTAGAGCACTTAAGTTTACAGGCACTCACGTCAAGAGAAACAAGAGGTGCTTTTTATTATTTCTTCCCCATCCCCATCCAGGAGTATTTTTACATTCAGAAAGAGAGATATGCTGACTTGACTTTGAAATATCCTCACCACGGTCATTCCACAGACTCCTCTCTAGAACGGTATAACTCTTACAGCTGAAAATGCTTTCAAGGAATAGCTCTCCATATAAGAGGGAGATTACTAGACCCCAATCGGTCAGAAGGCTGTGTACACCTTCGGTGAATTTTCTTCTTCTGCCTTTTACCTCTAGTTAATGAACTATAAAATCGAGAGCAGTCAACATATTTATTATGAATTCATAATAGCCACCCATCCCTCTCATCAACTCCTGCAGATACAGCACATCTGGGGAAACGCACTACAATATAGGATCATGAATGCATCATTAAATAAGCTAAAGACAGGTTTCTTTTCCTTTTTCACCATCCAACTTTTTAGCTGTTTTTCTTCTCCTCCCTCAATCTCTTCTTCTTGTGCACTTTCATATTCTCTCTCATATTCATTTATTTTTATTAATTGTCTTTCATAGTCTCCTCCTTTCCCCCACCACCGTCACCTGCTTTCCACCCTTCTTGTTCATGTTACGCTATCTCATCCAACTGGCTTGTCTCCTTTCATTTTCTTTCCTCTCAGCTTTCTTCATTCGGACCCATCCTCCATGTAGTCACCCCATCCTCAGACTGCTGCTCTATTCTTCCTCATTGGCTTTCTCTGATTTCTCAGACTTTTTCTTTCTTGTGTTGCTACCTATCACCCCTTCCCATTCACTGCTGTGCTTTCTCCCCTACTCAGTCTCACCATGCCCGAGGTTACCCTTCGGTAAAATGGATTTTGTCTACCTTAATGGGGATAAGAGAGCTTAAGGATCAAACCCTTTTTGTTTTGCTCCCAAGTTCCACTGATACGCAAAAGTTCCATCCCTAAATTTGCTAAATGCTTTCAGATTCTAGGATGAAAGGCTTATGTACAGATTAGAGTAGGGGGCACACCGTGGACATTTCTGAAGATAAATGCATCTACCAGTCACCCATATTGAAACAATATAGATACACCTTAAAGACCTAAAAATAGGAAGAGTCACAGGAGAAGCAGGATAATTATAGTTGTAGCGTGACCCATATTTGTATTTATAGTTGTAGCTGTCATGTGACCCACATTTGCTGCTGTTAGAGAATGGAATTATAGGTTAATACCTAATAATCTGTCATTAACGGTCCTAGCTGTATGCCTTTTTTGGGTTTTGTTTTGTTTTTTTACAAACATTAACATCTTGTGTTTAAAGGTGAATTACAAATTAAAGTAAGAATAAAGAACAGAAAAAAAGTACATGTTATAGTCAGTTTAAAAATGTAATTGGCATGTGTATTTTAACAATATCTGAGACGTTTACCTGAGAAGTCTAAGGTGCAGACTTCCTGGTCTCTGCAAGCATGAGTGACATCACAAGAACCATAACCAAAGGTTTGAAAGAATCATTCTGTTCTAAACTATTAATTTAATTCCCTAAATGCACATGAAAACTGAACAGATACCAACTTGCCAGGCATATCTATCACAGAACCAGTGAATCATTCCTGCCACACATTGCCTCTAAGAAGAGTCAGGGTCAAAGTACAACTCTCAAATTACCGTAAAAAACTTGCTTAAGAAAATGGTGATTATGTTACTTTAGCAACTATCTTGTATTGTAGATATGAGAGGAAAAACACACAGCTTAAGATGAGCGTGAGAGAGATGGGCTGTGAAGCAATGGACACTTGCATAATGTGGTGTGTGTATGCATCTTATTTGTCCACAATTCCCTAAAATGTGATCACTGAATCTGCAAGACTGGTGATAATTTAAGAGTTCGTAAACCATTTCTGAGTGAGAGATCAGAGAAGCTGCAGTGCCTTGAATGCAATAATAGCTATTTAGTTCTCAGATCTGCTCATTGACCATTCATCTGTGTCCAATACATTAATGCGCTACACACTGACAATTTTCCAAAAATTTAGAGGAACTGATAAATATCTCTTTAATTCAGAAAATATAATTCCATTATGGAAAAATATGTAAACAGAAAAGATTTAATAATTTACTGTAAAATGAGAAATTTTACAATAAAAGAGCAAGAAAAATGGAAGAAATTAAAAATGATATATTTCTATTAGAGAAGTGCCCAGAAACACCAACAAAAGATCTTGATTAGAGCGGGTCAGGAATTGTCCAGTGAGAGAGGTTTTTGTTGGAAAATGCAGATACATTTCCATGAAACATTTTGGCTTGGATGAATCTACTTAGACAAACTTTATGAAACACCAGCAGTGGTCCAACAGAACCCTGCCTAGTTTGCTGCTGGAGACAGGGTTTCCAGGGACCCTGCTATGGGGCCAAGAGCTTGGAAGCCCTGGTTCAATAACTGCTCAATCTATTAAGGAAAAACAGGATTTAACAAAAATAGAGCTTAAATGTACTGCAGTTTAAAAATAAGTCTGAAATACCATCAAGGTTAATGAAGCATGTGACCTAGAAACACACTACTCTAATCAGAGAAACAGCTAGACTACCATATATTTTGAAAATTCCTCCACAACATCAAGCTTTTCATTCAGACAGACTGAAGTTGGTATGTTCATAGTCTGAGCTTGTGAGATCAGGTGTGGAGGTCAAAGAGGACCAGGGAAGTGTCAAGGAAACTGCCCCACACGTGTCTGGCCATATTTCAAACACTCAACATCTGTTGTCGGTACCTTCACTGAATCTAAAGAATGGCATTGCTTCATTCATTGATCGTGTACAGAAAAGGGTGTGTTGGAAGCACAAAAGGCAGCTGGATCTGAGTCAACTTCTCTCCATAAAAAGATGTTTCAGACTGTGGCTGACTCTGCTCTGCAATCCCCTTACCAGAAAGTGTGCTAGAAAAGATTACAGGGAACATGTACTGTTACAACCTCTTAATTTATTTACTGAATCTTAGGTACTTGCCATAGTAGATAAGCAATTCACAATCTTTAGTGTTCTCACAACACCCGTATGAGTGAACTCCCCATTTGCAGATGGGGAATTGAGGCAGAGACATTAAGGGTACATCTATATGGCCAGTGGCAGCGAGCCTCTAAACTCACATAGGTAGAACGCAGATACATGGAGCACATGCTACTGCACTAGCAATAGCTGTGTCGACAACATTTTTAAGTTGCAACTTGGGGTACAGCTCAGGCTCTGAGGCCCCCCCCAAGCTATTTTTAGCCCTGTAGTGTAAGCTCCACAAGCACAAGTCTGCCATCCCAGGCTTGGAGATTGCAGCTGTAGGCTGTGGAGACGTACGCTAAGTGACTTGCTCAAAGTCACATAGGAAGTCCATGGCAGGGCAGGAAATTGAACTTGGGTCTCCTGAGCCCTATGTGAATGTCCTAACCACTAGCCCATCCTCCCCCTCTGTCCTTCTGGCTTCTTGAGCCCGGTACCTTCCTCAGAATTCCTGTCTGCTCCTTCACACAACTCCGAACTCCTTCCGGCTCCTTCACACAACTCTGCACTCCTGCGCACGGCACGGCACGGCACGGCGCGCCTACTCCTCCAACTCACGCTCTGTCTGTCTGGAGCAGAGGGTTTTAATCAAGCACCTGGCTGGGTCTTAATTGGCCTCAGCTGCTCCTAATTGCCCCCTCATGATTTCTAGCTAGTCTGCAGGGAACAGAGCCCTGAGCATTCTGGGGCTTACATACCTCCCTTGTGGCCCCGCAAAGTCGCGGGACCTCCTTGTCAACCTTCTCCTAGCCCTGGCCAAAGTGGCCATCTATAACACCAGGGAGAGGAGGTTGGCTGGGGGGGGCCCTGCGACTGTGGGGCCTATTTCCGTTCCTCTGTCCGTTCATGCAGCTGGGCAGAGTTCCTCTGGGCAGCGTCTTCTGGCTCCCTTGACACCTTCCGGGAGCAGTGGGCGCTGTCTAGGGTTCTCTGCTCGGTGTCCCGTTCAGGCTCCCTACGTTTGATCCTTTGACTCTCACGCCCGTCCCTGTTTTTTCAATAGTTGTCCCACGAAATCAGTTGAGTCTTGGGTCCAGTGGCTCCTCCCCTTGGGCTGGGGGAGGGGCCTTTAGCAGTGGGCAGGCTCGTCCACTCCCATGGAACTCAAATAGTAGCACTCTCCTACTGCCCTCTGCCCTTGCTATATCACACACCCTGTGAAAGGTGAGCCTTGTTGAACAAAGACAACAAAGGGCCACTTTCTATAGCAAAGGTACATTTGGCATATGGGGGCCAATCCATAGCTCCTCGGTGAAGCTATTACAATTTTACCCAAGCCCAAGATCTGAAGTTCCACAGCATGACACACTCTTAAATATTGTTCATGGATAAGATTTTTTTAAGTGGCAAGTGATTCTGTGGGGCCCCGGTTTGTGACTGCTCAACCTAAGGTATCTTTAAGGGGCCTGATTTTCAGAACACTGTGAAAGTAGGCTCTTGACACTCAGTCAAGCACCCAAAACTAGTTGCATAGGCCAATCGCATTTATTATTCCCCTTATATCTATGGCTACAAAACTTTCAAACATTCATTTCTTGGGTTTTAAATTCCAGCATTTACAAGTAAGTTTGACCAGAAGGTGTGTTTATACTCTCTTCCAAAAGAAAGTGGGAACATTTAAGTTAGCTGGAAATCATTCCTTTAATTATAGTGGAAGAGACTCATCCCCACAGACATCCTAAATTGAAGACTGTACAGGAAAGACTTTTTCTTCAACCATGAGAGATAAATATTTCCATATGTTTGTTGTCTTATTTTTCATTGTCTCCTGTTCAGTCCCCAACTGCCATCTCTGCATTCCTGCGGGTGGGGAGGGCTGATACGGTGATACCATGACTATAGAAAATCTTGTTTTAAAGGACCTGAAATTAGATATGAAAGCCTTCAATACACTTACTATAAAAATAAGTGTCTGTGTTGCATTTATTTGTGACTTAGGTAATTCATATGGAGGCAGTAGGGGTAAGGACACGGGGCTGGCAGGATTCCTAGTTTCTATTCTCAGTTCTGGTACTGACTTATTTTGTAGCTCTGGCCACAACCTTAACCTTTCTGCGTCTTAGTTCCCACATGTAGAAACAGACACAGTAATGCTTACTGTTGGGATTGTTTGGGAGGTTTCTGTGTATGTAAATTGCTTTGAGATCCTAGAAGGAAACCCTTCTAAGTGTGAGTTGTATTAAGTATATTGTGCACATACAGAGGGACACAACTGCTTGCTTCAGCAGCAAAATATAATAAATAATCACCCATGAAGGGGAGGAGGGAAATGGGACACCTTAAAAATAAAAATCAAATGGCACTGGGGTGTGTTGTTAAAAGCACAGAATAATTATAGTAGCTGTAGTTTGTACTTATTAAAGAACTGAAGAGCCTGTTAACACTTTGTTACTAAACAATGACTGCCTTTCTTAATTGTATTCCTCTGTAGACAAGCACAAAGGCAGAGGTGGGGAAAACAGTCACACCTTATTTTAAGTCTGTTTGGAAGTTTAATCTTTGTTTTTCATCATTTGGTAGTGTGTTTGGGTACTTCCTGCTGGTATCTCTTCCAATTGGTTCTTTACTAATAATATAATCTAGCTGTTATATACAGCTTTTTCATCAGTAGATTTCAAAGCTCTTTATAAAGGAGGTCAGTACCAGGAGCCCCATTTTACAGATGGAAAAACTGAGGCACATATCAGTGATGTGACTTGCCCAAGGTCATCCAGCAGCCAGGAGTACCAACTAAGTCTCTGGAGTCCCAATCCAGTGCTCAGTCCATTAGGCCACTCTGCTCTAGGGAAATAAGAAATAGAAGGCCATATTCAGACATGGTGCAAGTAGGAATGGTTTCATTGAAGACTCAGTTGATTCCATCAGAGTTGCATCTGCTTATATCAGAGCAGAATTTGTTCCATTATGTCTTGTCTCCTTGCTGTCTGAGTGTATGCAGATGACTAAAGGAAAAAGAGGGGAATGAAGCAATTGTTTCCTGCTTCTTCAAAAAAAACCAAAACACTCTCTAAAGTAGATGCCTTAAAATCAGATCCAAGGCATCAATTCATCTTTTGGGTTCAGCTGAAGCATATAAAACACTCTCTCAGGCGGTGCTCTAATGGTTTTTGCCATTGTCAGGCCCCCTTCAGTGAACTACTGCCTTGTAACCAACTTGACAGCAACTATTGTTCTACATTTATTAATACCATACGTGCTATCTTCAAAATGACATGTTCCAAAGGCCAGGCATCAGCTGTGCTCTGCTCTTGCTGTAAAAATGCAAGACAACTGCACAGGACTCCTGCTGATAAAAACATATAAATAAATAAATGCTTTTAAGATGCGACTGTCACATCTCTTTAGGTTTCAATCACTATTTTGTGCTGTCTTCTTCCCAGTGCCTTGAAATTCCAAGCATCTCTTTTTATATGTTTTCTTTTTGGCTTCTGCAGTCAAACGTTCTCTTCAGTTCTTTCAGGGTGGGTGGGTGGGTTGGTTGGTTTGTCTGTTTGTTTAAATAAACCTAAGTTCCAGAAATGTGAATCTACAAAAAGACGTAATTAACCTTACGATTATTTTTTATCCCTTTTTATTTTAATATAGATGCTTTTCTACAAGCATTTTAGTCTCTCCTACAATTATTTTTAGTTCAATGAATTAATGTGTACTTTATCAATAATCTGATGCACATCACAAAACCAGAAGTGTCTGGTTTGGGAGGGGGAAAAAAATCAGTAACTTCACGCCTTTGGGAGCTTTGTGTAGAGAAAATCATTTGTTGTATTGCTTTAAATCAATGACCCTGTTTTCTTTGCTGCTCCAACAGGAAATTACAACCTCAGTGAACATTATTTGAATAGTGTCTTCTGCAATATACTTGCACTTGCTTAGGGGAAAAAATTACATAAACCCTAGCAGTACTTCTCTGTTTGTTTATTTTTTATTTTAAAGACCATGTATTCTACAAACTATACTATACTTTGGTACAAAGATCTCCAGGCTGCAAGTATTTTGATTATTTGGAAACACATTCATGATAAAACAAAGTATGGGAGATTCTTCTCAGTTTCCAAAGTTGAAGAAAAGCCCTTTAGACAGGACTTAATAATTAGCCAATTAATTATACTACATGCAAAATGTCCTCTTTGCAAGTCAGCAAGATGCTCTAGTATTACAGAATGTAATTTGCCATCTCTTGTGATGTTACAAATTTCAGTTGCAATCCTTTCATACTAGTCAGACCTACTGATGCCAGATGTGGTGTATGGATGCTCGCTTGAAGAGTGGGAGAGAAATTAGCTCAAATGTTAAGTTCAGTGTTTATGAAAACACTGGTCTCCTTTAGCTGCTCTATAAATACACTAAACACTTTAAAAACAACAACAAGAAGCCTGCTTCTCTTGTCATCACTTTACCCCTAATTCCCATAATGCTCTGGATTTATGATAGTAAATAAAGCCTATGCTTAACCAATCTCTTAGCATTTCCACTCATCAAGTTTGTATCAGCCATTTCCTACCAAGTGCTGGAGTTGGCAAACACAACTGCCTCCCCCTTTAACTCTGTGTACATTACTTTTCTGCAGCGTGATCAGACTGCCAACTATGAAGCTTGGTATTCCCAGTCAACGCCCAAAATAGGGTACAGCCGTTTGTAGTACAATAGCATGGTGTTGCCTTACTTGCAGGGCTGGGCTCCCCTGACACACCACGCTTCACGTTACTCAGGAAAACAACTTTTGACCCTGAAAAACATTTTTATCACCTAATCTTTTCATCCACTCAATAGGCTGGATCAAAATTAGATTGTTTAACAATTAATATTTTATTCTTAGGCTCCTCTCGCTATTTACTATGCACATTACCATCCTTTTCATCTTGTTTTTAGCAGCCCTTCTATGCTCCCTATTCTTCTGACACAAAGTAGAAATACTAGTTGTCCGATGTATTTCAGATTTATTGTTAGCTATGTCATGGCTGGTCCCTCCTGATGCAGAATGGAATGGGCATGTTATGGAGTATGCAAACCAGAGTATGCAAACCGGAAGCAACACATTGCTGTTAACCCCGGATTTTGTAAATTCTCAGGGCTACGGTTAGCCTCCCTGATGCCTCTCTAAGATGTTTTAATAGCTTTCAGTAGAAGGGCAGAAGGAGAAGAGGACAAATAAATTGCTCATTCCATAAATATGAACTGGTTGGGTTGGTTTTATGCCTTTGACTGATAGGACACAATTATGATATATATATATATATATATATATATATATAAAAGAGAATGAAACTGTGGAGTGACCGATAGCATTGTGTACACAAAGAGGAGAGGATTTTCTGCCCACAAAAGAGAGGCCGCTGTGATATCCGCAGTACAATGTACATCATAATCGAAGTCTCTTGAGTGGTGAAAGGTGTGCTTTGTGACTAATGCATTTCAGTAATGCATTTCTTTCATCATGCAGGTTGACTTTACTAGATAAGTCGTTTAAAACAAAAAACACCCGAAAAACAACCCCACACAATTAGTTGTCAGAAGTTGTACCATTGCCCTTTTAAGGCTGTGTTTTTCTGCATGCAGAAACTGGTTGGGAATCAAAAATGCTGAAAAACCTAAAAACTGCACTTAGCTTCAAAACAGAAATTGTGTTTTCTATAATCCACGGTCTTCGAGGTTTTTCCTCAGGAGCCAGAACATGTGTGTCTCAAGTGGTCTGTGTTTACAAAAAAGAACATATAATTCCATATGGGGAACAGAAACGAGATTACACTGCAAGAAAAGAGATTTAGTGCTGCATAATTTAAGTCGATTCAGATGAAAAAATTAGATCAAGAGCTGCATACTGTTACTTTTGATCAAAAGGAAAATGGCAATGTGCAGGGCCAAAGGATGGAGGGTGTCAAGTATGGGAAGAATGGGAGGAGAGAGCAGATTTCCCATATAGCACTCTCAATCCTACTTTGTGTGTTTTGCTGATGCCTACATTACAGCTAGGCTAAGGACTAGCAAACATGACTAAACATCATATTTTCCAACCTCACAAGTCTCGTTATAATCATTAGGTAGTTGACAACAGGAAAAATCCCCAATTCTGTCCAATCACTTTCAATTCATTCAGAAAAACATAATTAATTTCTGCACATGTTGTGAAGTTTAATTTTGTGAAAAATCTGAGTATGTTCTTATTGGAAACATGTCCAGTGTTTGACTGGGAACAGCTAAAGAAACCTGAGAAAAGAGAATAACTGACTAATTAGTTGTTTCAGTCCCACTTCTAAATACAGCTTCCAACTCCTAAATATAAAACTTTCATACTAGGAGTCCCTGGTGTATGATTCTTGCTATGTTTGCAATAATTAATTAATCTACAGTGGCCCAAAGGTTACTACTTGTTTGCTTGTTTATTCATTATTCATGAATTATCCTACTGAAAATGGATGCATTCTTTTTTTAGTGGCAGCTACTTGTTTTCAATGCTTGCATGTGTACCATTTTGCTTACAATGTGGTACACAGTACAGGAGTTGGAGTTTTTAAAAAATAAAATATTATTCATGCTACAGCCAAGATCTCTTTAAAAAAAATTATATGAACAGGTAAGACAGACATCAGTAAACCCTTGCCAATACCATCTACAGCATTTACCCGAGTGTACAGCAAATAGCACAACTGAGCCACAATCCTGATTGGGACCCCCAAGTACTACCAAAATACAGATTATAATAATAATAATATATAATAAAACAGTACCCCTTTAAAACATCAATAAATCTGTCTTTCATCCACTGATCTTAAAGCCCCAATCAGCTAAGCCTTAACAATAGTTTTTTAAAATGTAAAGACCTACCATGTTTCTATCAAACCAAGGTCTAATCAATTAATTGCATTCCCTGCTCTAGCTTTGTTTTAGACAACAGCGCCTTCTGGTAACAACTTACTCTAGCTCTAAGTAGGTATTTCAACTACTAGTTATGTCCCACGGTACATATTACATCACCTTTCCTGAGAGATGTGTCTGAACAATTCCTTCTCTTGCTTTATCCCTTTCATAACATCCTTCGCATTCCTCTTTCAGTATTTGCTGTTTCTCTTTGTGATGGCATTCATTCGACAGCATTTAAGAAAAGGTTACATAGCAAATGGGTTACTGTTGGAGCTGATTTCCCCCACACTGCTAGAGAGGAACTGTAGTACACAGCTCCTCTGGGTGCTTTCATGACAACTCAAGCAGTCGCTATGAGTTTTGGGGCAGAAGGAGAGCTGCCAAAACAACAGATTCTGTTGTTTTACCTGAGAGAGTGACAAATTTAGTGAACAAAGAACAAAAATAGTCTTCATATCTAGTATGGTCTGCCTGGGACTGGGAATTGAGACACCTATATTCTACAACTCTCAGCCACTGTGCTCTTTGCTCGCCTAGCTACAAATACTGGGCCTAATACAATGACCACTGAAGTCAATGGTTAAGATTTCCATTGACTTCAATGGTCATTGAATCAATACCTTTCTGAGGTTTCATTAATTAATGTTTTTTGAAGTGCTTTCAGGTGCTCTTTGGATGAAGTGTCTGGTTCAAAGCCCTCTGAATTAAATGGGAGTCTTCCCATTCACTTCAACAGACTCTGGATGAGACCCTGTCAGAGCCATGTATATAAACTTTTATGGAAGAAGTTGAAAGAACTGGGTGTGAAGCTGGGGCGGGGACGGGAGACAAGAAGGAAAAGATTTCACCACTGACCTCCATTGCTCAGATCTGTAAACTTGAAAAGCTTTGATACATTTTTTTTTTCTTTTTGCATGTCAGGCTGTTTTTTTCCACAGGCCTGGAGAAATAGACTGGGGTTATCAGTTACAGAACAACAGCCAAAAAAGGCTGATCTGTCAGTTTAAACTTCTTTTGACTAAAGGTAAATGGCAGAAAAGTGAGTTGTGATGTAGCTGCCATGCACAAAACATAACAGCTCTACTGTGATTTCCTTGACCTGAGTGGATTGTGTATTATATTGGTGTAAGTCTTACAGTGTAGATTTCCTGAGAATCTTACTTTTCTCCTAAGTAAAGAGGCTTTTTATACTGGTCAGGGAAAGCATTATAAAAGAACCCTGCTAACACTGACAACTATGTATTTTTAAAAATTGCTGTGCTATAGATCTGATCCAGAGCCCCTAGAAGTTAACTGGAATCTTTCCATTAACTTTTGCAGGTCCCATCATGATCAATTTGCATTATCTGCGTGATTAACTATAAGTTAGTATTTATTTTATATCACCACCTATTTCTATAGCATTTTTCATCCTGTAGGACCCCAAAACACTTTACAAATACAGCAATATGTGTTCAATAACTAAAGCATCCTGTGCACAGAATAAATTGTACAGCACCAACATCCTCAATAACTTTAGCCTAATTCTTTTTATGTAAAAAATTAGGGTGAATAACTAAATGGTGAAATAATGGATGTTAAAATGGTGAAACACTAATAATGTTGAATCAATGCATGATGTGCTGTTGATGTTATACAAATAACAATGTTAACAGAACAGGAAATTATTAAAGCAGATAGGAAATACTCTACTGATTATTCAGGTGGGATGAGTATCTAGGAAGTAGCTAATGCAACACCATAGTGAATACCAGAAGTCACTGCAAGCAAGGACTTGTCTAGTTTCACCAAAAGAGTATGATTAGTGCTGGATGGTGTTTGTTTTAGTATACTTTCTTGAAGTTCAAAGTCCAGGGAAGGCAAGATTATTGAGAAGTTCCATTTTCACATTCACTGTAAGAATCTGACATATGAATCTATTCAGGGTGGTCAGAGATCTTCATTTAATTCTGAGCCAGAAAATAATATCAAAGAAAATAACTTTAAAACCAAAGGAGTTTGTTTCCAAGTTTGCCCTGCAGTTCTGCCAGCTGTGGGTTGAATCATGAATTCCTGTTGGCAAGAGGGCAGGAAAACAGCAAAACTGGTCCCAAGTTAGGGTCTGATCCTGCTCCAACTGAGCTCCATTGGAGTTCTGCCATTGACTTCAATCAAAGCAGGATGCCCTTAAGTTTGGAGAAGAAGGTTGAATCTCAGTGGCATTGTCTCCTACAGTCTACAGCCAAAATCAGAGAAGCATCTACATGTGATCTCTGTGGGTGGAGGAGGGATGTCTCTGCAATTCTGGGAGCTTGTCCAAACGTGTGGGTCTTCCCAGAAGTTGAACATTCGGATACTGTTACATGGACTCCCATTCTGCACTCTCAAATCTCACCCCTACACCAAAGGGGATTTTTGGCCCAGGCAGTGAACCAGTGGGGACTTGCTGCCACAGGGGATGGGAGAGATGGCATGCCCATGGGAAATACCACAAAAATCACTGACCATCTCCACTAGTGTCCTGACCCTCCTCAGATGTCCTGAGGATCATGTATTGTGCCCTCTGTCTTCCCTTCCTCACCCAAAGAGATAATCAGTGGCGAAATCCATAAGGTTGCAGAGTTTTTTCCTCTTAGCTCTTCCCCTCCCACAAGTTTTTTTAAGCAGGAGAGAATCATTTGGCCCTCTAATTTTTTTATTTTTATTTTTTATTTCACTCATTTTTGTTGTACCTATCACCATGACAGCTAGGCAGCATGGATGCAAGAATTAACAAACAATCCCACCCCATCCCCATTCCCTGAATGTATTACGTATGCCTCAACCAGAATCCTTAAATAACATAAATAAGATTAATGCACAAAATTCTGGGAAGGAGGAGGGTTGGGCCCCTTTAGGAAGAAAATGCATATGGGAGACAAGCGCAGGGACAAAAAGGAGAAGAGAGATTTTACTCTTCGCCTCTTCCCTTTTTTCCCAAACCTCTTTGCAATTCTTCAGCTACAGTAACTACACTTAATTTGACAAAACTTTGGCTCTTTCAAGTTATGATGAGATAAAGCTTCCCACCAGGGCATTACAAGCTTTCTAAGGTATGGGCAACTGACAAGTTAGCAGTGGTAGTAACTGTAATAACAAAAAGTTAGAAAGGATCCTATGTCCACATATATACAGGAATGGAAAAATGAAATTTGTTATAGCTGGGAGCTCAGAGTACAGTGCCTGTGAAAACTGCAGCTTCCAGTAAAAGCCTATGTTGTTTGCATTTTTTCTTTTTGTTACAGTAGATTGGTGAGTATTTACTAAACAAAGCACTCAAAGTTGCAACATTTGTATTTAAACATTAATAAATTATCAAGACATGATTGCTTCAAAACTCCATTGCCCGAGGTCAAGGCCTAGGAAATGGAAAATGTAATTTCCAAAAAAGATGACAGCAAGTGCTGAGACGTGAATTTTTAATCACAGGTTAGTACAAATGACTAACACTTATGTAAGATAATTGCTTTGCTATTCAGACCTGGTATTTGTATTTCTGTATGTAAAGTTCAAAACTTGCAGTGCTCTTTCTGATTTCTCTTTCTATAAAAATCAGAGAGGCTGCTGGATTCTGGAAGAAAATCCCTCTTTTTCATAGGAATGGACAAAAAAAAATGTAGGGAAGTAATGCCGTGTGATGGGTACAAATGGAGATAGTCAGAGGAGCACTAGATCTGTCCCGTCTAGAATTATATGAATCTCGGAGTTTCATCTAGTCTTTAGTTATGTTACAAAAGAATTGCAGCACTCTAGTACCATCTTATTTATTTGTATTGAAATCTATGTAACATAGGTACAGTATTCTAATGGATCAGGTTTGTTTCATGTTGTGTCAACATGGGATTGTGTAACTGTGACTCAATGTTGCCATATTGGTTGCACCATCGTGAAGCAAACATTGCAAATGTAAAGCCAGTTGCACTCTTCTCTACCCCTTTCCCACTCCTCTCCCCTTTACTGTTGCGAGGTTGAGGAAAGCTTTGTTCGTATCGGTGTCTTTGGAATGAGGTATGGGGCATAAAGGCCATTTTCTGCCCCTTGTGGGAAGGGGAATTGGTTTGTGGGGGTTCCCACATCACCACTCCAGTTACTCAGCACTGCTTTCTGTGTATTGGGCTGCTCAGGGCATGTGCAATTCATGGAGAGCAAGGATGGTCCAGTGGTTGGAGCACTGGCCTGAGACTTGAAAGACCTGGGCTTGCTTCCCTACTCTATCACAGACTTCCCATATGACCTTGGGCAAATCACTTAGCTGCTCTTGCCTCAGTGCCCCATTTATGAAATGAGGCTACACCTTCCTACCTCATCAGGGTATTGTGAGAATAAATACATTAAAGATGGTGCAGCGCTCAGATACTATGGTGCTGAACCGGAGCTAGACAGACATGTCTATGTTCTGTGCTCGCCTCATTCTGCCTGAGTCCTCAGCACCGATCAGACCTGCAGAATTTCGAGAGGTATACGGGGTCCAGACAAGCCAGCTCTTTGTGTAACACTACATGGGAGGGCAGATAGGAGTGGGTAAAAAATGTGATAGTACTGCCTGTGTATCCGGCCTTTTATTAAAACTGCCACCTTTTAAATAGCAGAAATGGGTGGTGACCACACTGCTAGGCATACGTGCAGGGAGCATCCCTCGAAGGCTAGTGTTGCCATTCAATCTATGGAGGAAGGCATAGGCTTAAAAAAACCCCCAGAAAACAGCTAACTGGTAACCAATTTTACCTCCATTATTTGGAGCAGGACTAAAAGTCCTCATTTAGTTTAGTTTATCTGGCCCCTGAATGTTTATTGCTACTCTTAGGAAACACAGCTGTCAGTAGGTTTTCCTGGCTGCAAATATATGTTCATTAAGGACAGAAAATATTTAATTAAACTTTAATTAAGTGAATACTGCAGGGTTAATTATAACTCTTTAAAGGTAGTGTATGGGATTTGGAGAGAATACCTTCTGGTGTTTTGCAAAAAGTGTCATCTCTTCCTCTCAGCGCTCATTAGCCGGCTTTTTTTTTCCCCCCCTCCTAAAAGCCAGTCTCCAAATGATTGCTCAGTAGCTCCCATTTTGTTCAGCAGCAGCAGCAGCATCTCCAGCACAGCTGCTTCAGAAGAGGAATATCTCCCCAGTTTGCATTGCAGGGAGCAGATGGATTATTTATTACAAAAAAGTGCAAGCTAATGGAAGAGCAAAATGCAGGCCAGCCTAGTTCAACACCTGCAATTGTCCCGAGAGAGGCTAAATAAATAAATAAAAGAAACAAACCAGAACTGTGGAAAAGAATAGAACCTTTCAAGATCCAGGCAAGAAGCTACTCCAAGAGCACAATTATCCTCTTAAATTTTCAGTTGTCTAGTCTGCTTTCCATATGTGTGCCAAACTCCAACTATCATCAATGGAAAATAAGCACATGTAAAGAGAGCCAAATTTTAGAGCTGAGATATACTGTGCAGCTCTGAAGAATTTTTCCTCTAATCCTTTAGTTGTCTTCAATCCACACTTTTTTTTTTTAAAAGGTTAAAAATTTGACCTACCTTTCAATTGCCAGTATTTTAAATCCAGCTATTTTCTAGTAATGTATTGAATGCCTCAAAGCACCAGGGTAAGAGAGTTCATTCAGCACATCACTAAACCAAGTATATGCAGTAGTTAGCCTTCAAAATGTAACTTTTTCTTAGACCCAGACTTCACGCTCTGTGCTGGTGATATCTCATGCATCAGGAAACCTCACTGCACACTGGATTCAGATTATTGAAGTCTGTTTTGCTCTCCATGGTTTCCAACTTTATGCTACTGTATGAGTTTTAACCGCAAATTAACACTGTTGGTTATTAGACAGTGGGTACAATTTTCAAAAGCACCTAACTCCCATTTCAAAAGTGCAATGGGTGCTTAGATGAATAAGTCCCACTGACTTTCAGTGACAGCTAGCTACTAAATGCCAATGGCACTTTTTGAAAATTTTAACCACTGTCCCTTAACATAGCAACTGCTTTGCTGCCCATGTGATGCCCACCCAGCTGGTGGATCTCTAACTCCATGTGGTGTGCTATCCACATTGCAGAGTCATCACAACAGGCATCTTTGTTGGAATCTCAGTTGAGAGGCCCAATGCTGAATAGACAGACAGGGATAAACTTTTCATGGATAAAAATAGTCGCCCAGAGCAGGTAGGAGGCACGTGGCCCCAGCAATGTGGGATAGCTGGCACTGTCACAGCCCAGCCTGTAATAGTCCTGCAGTTAAATGGAAACCTCCCATCCAAACCTGCTGATCATCTTTCACGAGTACTAAACTTCTTTGCATACAAAACACACCCCGGCTTATGACTTTTTGATTCAGCACTGCACATAATGTTCCAGTGTATTTTATGTTGGTGTCCTCACACGGAGTGGGAGGTGGTGAAGCTAGAAATTAAGACTTAGCCCAGGGCTAGTACGTTAGCAGTGTGCTGTATGCCTTTTTCATTCTGGCTATTGGAGGGATTCAGCACTCTACTGGATTCTTCAAAATTACTTGCATGTCACTCTGAAAATCCTACATTGTGAAAGGACCCTTCCTCCTAAATCTGCATATTTGGGGGCCCATGAACGTGCATGTGTAAAAATGAATTTTTCTAGTGGCACTTATTTTGTCTCCTATGTATTAACATGTGCGCAATGGGCCAAATCTTGATGGCTTTACTCACACCCATATCCCCATTCAGTTCAATGGGTCTACCTATGGGGCTAAGAAGAGAAACATTATACCTGCCTATGAGAGTCGGTAATACAAAAGCACTGCTATGTTTGTAAAGGACCAAAGCCTCGCCTTTCTTTTGTCTTGTGCAGTCCTAGAGGTACAAATGTTATCTGATGATAGTTTTTCTGAAAATTTGATCAATTCCAAGTGGGTGCATTACAGGGGCAAATAAAATTAAACAAACCTAAGAAGCATTCTCCAATCACTTATAACTTTTAAAGAGCCCCCAACAACACCTCTTGGGAAAACATTCTATTTAGAAAACTTTGCTTATGTTCTCTCATAGCTCTTCCCCTGAATTATTTAATTAAAATTACTAAATGACATTTGTATTAGGAAAAAACAGAAATGTGGTTGTTTAGGGATTCGGCTGCTCCCAAGATCCAGTGGCTTATTCCTTTCATGAAACCTAATCATGTCCACTGCATCATAGCCATCACCACAACAGCTAACTGGGATGTCAGGGGATTGTAATCTCAAATGCAGAAACAAAGATTCTGCTTTTAGGAGCATTATAAGGGAAATGCAGACAGTGATCTACGTAGGTGAAGAATTATCTTTCATAATGAGAATATGTACCTGAGAAAGCAGTCTCTGAAGATGAAGAAACGTTGATGTTCAACTGAAGAAAAGGAATCAGCAGATTTGTATGGCAGTAGGAGCTATTCAAGTTTCAGAACTTTGGTGCCACCTGGTGGAGAAAGTTTAAAATGTTATTCATGTCAATTAATTTATCTCCTTTTTGAAAGTAATGAATTAAATACATCAAATCAGTGTAAATCCAAAAGATCTTCATTTCTCTCTCTTTTTTTTAAACAGCCATGTGTATATAACAAATAGTCATAGGATAGTTCTTTCACCAGGTTAATGACAGCAAAAAGAATTTAACTTTGTTCACTATAAAACAGATTTGGGAATTCTGCACAGCTAGGCACTGTTCTTTCCTTCTATTAAAATACATGCATTACTAAAAAATTGCTTGTACTTGGGCATTTCCCCTTCTCTAGAATACCTCCAAAATAATGGGGGGGGGGGGAGGGGGGAATCTTA
Source organism: Emydura macquarii macquarii (assembly GCF_026122565.2). Taxonomy (NCBI): domain Eukaryota; kingdom Metazoa; phylum Chordata; order Testudines; family Chelidae; genus Emydura; species Emydura macquarii. The sequence goes on along the minus strand of NW_027131400.1, from coordinate 7,527,129 downwards.
ACGCTCTCCATGGTCTTAAGCCTGGGGAAAGCTTCATTTATAACTAGTGGAGATATTTCCAGGGACCACAGCATATTAAGCACTCAAATAAGTACTGTTTTGTTCTGAGTCTGATCAGTCTTGCTGTCAGATAAACTTAATCTCCATATATTAATGCAGACAGCCTACAGGCTTGCTGTTTATGTCAAACCTAACACAGCAGTAGGATTTTCAGAGGGATTTGTTCTCTTGAAAATTTTAAATCTAAACCACAAACTTCAGAGTGTGGGTATACCATGGACATTACTGAAAAATAATGTAAGGTTAGATAAAACTTCTAAACCTGAAAGAATCCCAAAGCCCTTGTATTATAAAATTATACATCCTATAAATAACACATATCTAGCTATAACAAGACTTGCTAATATAATTTTAAAGTTGCACAGTGAGAGTGATTCACTATCTGGTAAAGGATTGCACTGACCAAGCCCTTAGAATTGGCCAGCAAAAGGAGCACATTACTGATCTTCTTAAAAACTGTTTCAGTAGTGCGGAGAGGGGGCGAGCCAAACAGCCTGGGATCCAAGGAAGAGTTTAAGGAGCAAAAGTAGAGGCACCAGATCTAGACATTTGCTTAAGATGCTTGAAGGCAAAGATGGGGGTGGGGAGACAGTGGGTGGATTGTTTGAAGACTGCAGGGAAAGGGCTAGATGAAAGAAGCTGACGGTCAGAGGCAGAGCAAGGACAAAAGAAGATGCAAGAAAAGTTAACAGACAAGAGAAGGTAGGACTGAGTGATTGATTATTCCAAGTAATACTGGCTTTTTTGCATCAAAGTAGAATTGTGAAGGAGAAATGGTGGCATTTCTGGACTGTACATGGAGAATATGCAGTTATGCATTGTGGCATCTTGACTAGTGGGAAGCTGGGATGAGGAGGATAAAACTGTTTTTAATTGTAAGCTCTTTGAGGTAGGGACTGTCATTTCTTGTGTTTGTACAGCACCGAACACAATTGAGTTGGCCTTTAGGTGCTACTGCAACATAAAAATGAAAGATACTAAAAGATACTTTAATCTGTAGCCTGTATGTGATCAGTGGCTGATACATTTCTGTATGGAACATAAACTATGTGCTGTGGAGCCGGTGGCAGTCAGTGTTTCTGGTTTATAGGCTGAGATAGGGCAGGAACATGAGGTCAGACTTAAGGTTTTGTGAATGGGCAATGTGATCACTTGTACTTGTACATTTTATTTCAGCAACTGTATGAAATGTAAGGTTATCTGAATATGGATTTAACTGCCATTAACTGTTCCTACTTTTAAATGCTCACTGATTTTTAAACGGCAACAACCCTTAACACACACACCCACTAATGTAAAGTAACAACTTGATTAATGTTTAAAATAGTGTTTTGCCTATGATATTGCTGTGTGTTCTGATTATATGACTCAACGGTGACCCATCCAAAACATGAGTCTTAACGATTCAACTCCACTCCAGTGGAGCTCCGCTTACTTACACAAGCTGAGGACGTAGCCCAATATATGTAATATTGCTTTTCCATGCAATAAATTAGATTTTTTTTTTTTTTTTACTACATGGTCTTCTTGAAATCAATAACCAAACGCCCTACTCACTAAAAGATGTAACTAAAAATATATTAACTGAAAATAGCAGCTCACTCAAAACAGTCATTCTCACTGCTTTCAGAACAGTGTTCATACAACTGTACATGAAAGATGTATCTGAAGTAAATTGCAATTGCGCAATTCTCTGAGTCCTGAAAAAAGGGATTAATACAGCCTCTTATCTGCAGAGCTGCTACCTGATACCATTGCATGAATAATAAAAATAGGTTAGTAATGTAGTTATCCCCTTTTTGGCTATAACATCACTTTAAAAAGTGTTTCTTCTGCTACGAAAGCTCTTAAATGCCTTTTCGATGTTAACATATTTATTTTAAAAGCACCCTTTGTTCATAAGTCAATGTTTAATGTATTTTGATCCAAAGGCAGAACATTTTGCGTTAGTATTCCCACTGGTACATTTGTCCTTTCGTGCCCATGCATTAAGGCTCTGTTTAAAATCTGTCTGTGCCCCTAATCTGCCTGGGGAGCTTTTCCTGAATATTCAAAGCTACACTCCAGCCCATAACAAAGGGGGGAGGGGAAGAGACAGAGAAGTGTTACGCATAAATTCAACACAGCCTTCTCACATAAACACGCACAAGTACTTTAACTAGGAGGCATGGCATTTCCACAGCAAGCAGTTTCTCCAGACAACTGATTTACAATTAGGGCCAGTAAAAGCACCTTGAATCTGGGGTCCAGATACATTCATTCAGGTCTATCACTGCCATAGTCTATCCGTGACAGAATAAAAAAACAATGCTGAGAAAGTGGGTTCGATGCAGACCTCTTAAAGGGCCCAGCGATGGTATCTAAGCCTCACATGGGAAAGTAAGTGCATAAACCAGATTACCAGTTCCTTCAATTCAAAACCTTTGCATTTGCTACTATATCCGCTGTGGTTTAACAACAGGTGAAATCCTGGCCCCACAGATGTCAATGGCAAAACTCTCATTGGTAATGATCAGTAGGGTCAGGATTTCACCCTACATATTCAAGCTCAAACAAAACTAGGGCATAACAAATTTTAGCAACTCCACGGCCACCGAGAGCTACACACTTGTCACTCTGCTGCTCACAATGATATTGCAGTGAGTAGTGACAGCAGGGATAGAACTTCCTGCTACCAAAGCAGAGTGCCCCACCCCATGAATTAAAACAGTCTCCATTAGCTGACAGCAATATAGGCCCCATAAGATGCAAATAAACAGCTCTGACAAGAACTGAGTGGGACACTGTCATCCCACCCTGTGAAAATTTGAGACCTCAAAATTTTCCCATCCTGAAGAAAAATTCCCGACCAACTCTAGTTCTGACCCATCCGATGTAGGGCAATTTTGGAGGAAAGGATTAGAGGACATGGAAATCTAGGGCCAAATTCTCTTCTGGGGTAAATGGGCACAGGTCAACTGACAGAGTTTTGCCCACTTGCCAGAGCAGAGAATTTTGCCAACCGAGTCTGGACAGAAGCATGAATAATATTTCACTCTGAAAGACATATAACAAAAATAGTAAAAAAAACAAAACAAAAAACACACAAACAATGCAGAATGCCTAGAGGGCTAACCAAGTGTTCAACACTGAGTTAGTTATTCTTATCAATATCTTTCTTTTCAAAGATATTGTAAATAGAACCTACAAGGTGGTCAGTAAATCCATTTCATAATATTAGACATAGACCCTTGAACTAGTCAGCCTAGGACAGCACTAGTCTCTGGAGTTGTAGTTTCTCCTCTACACGTTAATGTTAAAAGGAGCGAATGATTAATTTTATGCATACACTGAAGGATAAGTACCATTGAGTCTAGATTTCATAAGCATTTAATTCAGGTATTTTAAAAATTGACAGGGTTGTGCAAGTCTCAAGAAAACAAATGTATGCTCCTCCTTGCTACACACATGTAACTCTCATAATTAATAATGGGAATTATACCGGGAGGGAAAAAATATGCTCTAATTCTACTTTGGCCAAATGTACAGTATTTCGGGTGCACACTTTTTACATGTGTTGTATATGGCAACCAATACTTTCCAAATTATATTTTGCCAGAAAAACTTCCCCCACTGCCTTATCAGAATGTATTAGGTCAGCTGTACCATGTAATTATAAAAGAGAATCAATGAGGCAGTCTTATTTCATATTAATACCGTAAAGTGCTCTATTATTCAGTGTGTTCTGTCCTATGTGGCATTACTATTTACAATCCTCAGCTCCTTCTGCCAGAAACTCTGCACCACCACTCCATTTCCTTGTAAATTTACTCACTATCTGGGCTTGCATTCAGAAGCCAGAAAACCAATGGAATGTTGTAGAACAGGACCAAAAGTTATACCAATCTGGAGACATTTTTGTCCACCTGCTTTTTCCTCAGGAATGTCATCTAATGGCTAAAGTCCAGGAGTTGGAGGTCTAAAGTCCAGTGTCACTTATTTGCCCCGCCTATAAAATGAGAATACTACTATTTCACTGAGGGGTTTTGAGCCTGTTAACATCTGTAAAGTGGTTTGAGGTGCCCAGCTGGAAAGTGCAATATATTACTAGATCTATCCTTGCATGACATTTAGGGACAGTGGAGCATCTTTCAGAAGATGACTTCATGCAACAGCTTTAAAATGTGCTTTTAAACTCCTACCTTTCCAGTATCTTATTACCAAGGACACTACAAAGACAGAGAGTGTCCTAGTGATTTTCGCAAGACTGGACTAAAGTACCATAAAGAATAAACAAACTGTAAGTTTTCTTTATCATTGTGACACATAGCCAACTGCAAGCAAGAGGTCCTTAATCTAGTGAATGAGTGCTTCAGGCCGGCCACTCATGGGATTATGCAACAGGACCACCAGTCCCAGATGCCACCCTAAGAACTGCCATTTTACAATGTTCAGTGCTGCCCACTGGACTCTGCAAACTCATGTGTTCATCAATTTATCAAAGAAATTGATATGCACCAGCTCTGTCACTTTAAATTAAGCCTCTACACACACCCAAATCCTGTGCACTGCTTTAGATAAAACAAACAAATGTATTAAGTACAGAAAAATTTTAAATGATTATAAGCCAGAGGAATATAAATCAGATTTGATCAGGATGAAATAAAAGCTAATGACATTCTAAAAAGCTTAACACTTTCAGTAGCCTTACAGGCTTAGATGGTTCTCACCACAGGCTGGTTAGTCGGCCTCCAACCAGGCTCTCCCCTATGGTCAATGCTTCAGTTGCTTGATGTTATTCATAGCTGCGTTGCAAGAAAGTGAGAGCCCAAAATGTCCCCCCTTTCAAATGTCCCTGAACCCCCCGCTGGGGCCTCACCGCCCCCCCTTCAGGGTCATATGACCAACAGCATTCCTGCATGGTCTTCTTCCTGTCCTGAGTCAATGAGCATCACTTTATCAGATGCTTACGCTAGCCTGGGCTGTTTCACGCATTTCTTAGTAAGGCGTGACCTACCTCTCTGCTCTTAGTGTTTGCCTGGATCTTCTTCAAGCCACGTGAGACACATATTTGGGAATACTACATAGCAGAGCTTCATAACCATACATACGACATTGCAAGAAACATGCTACCATAACAATAATGTTCAGTATGTCACGAGCATTCCAAAAACACCTTACATGACATACTTTGCATTAAACAATACACAGTTACACTATAAGGGTGAACATGAATGATACACAATCACACCACAAAGGTGTACATGGGGTGCAGTGTGTCAGTCATTGACAGAGCTTTTTTCCTTTTAGATTTCATTCTAGGTATGTTTCTCTTTTTTAATGGTGTCATCACTAAGTGGCTATTAGGAAGTTGCCTCATGCTTATGATAAAAGTACAGTATGCAGTAATCATAGGAGGCTATTGTTCAAAACACAACCTTAAACTAACACTTCAAGAATCCTCTGGGCTATAACTCAGTAGAATGCATTTATTAGCAAACTCTTGTTTTTAAAAGCTACAAATTAAGCTCTTTTCGGCACTAGACCCACTTTACAAACCATAAACTCTGCAGTGTGCTGATATGAGAGTCTACTTTAGTAATAAAATTGTTTGTTCAACTGCAAAACTCCCCCCATCCACTTTCACTGCTGGTTAATCACAAATCAAAATGAAATAGCTATAGAATGATGCATGTGTTTCTTTTAAACTGTATCTGTCAGATGTACAGTAAAAGCATCAAGGTCTGTTTCCAAATCTACCATCTTCTTAATTAGGGAACCTCACCATTCAATATCTGGCTACTCTGCAAAGATGGGCAATTAAGTACAGCAGTCATCATGGCATTTAGCCATGTGGTTTTTTTTTGTGGTGTTTCCCCAGATCTCCCTAATTCTCAAAGCAGAGAAACAAACAATGTGAGCTCTGTACAAAACCACAAGAAGTCATTCAATTTCAGTGATCCTATATTAAAGTTAGCCTCCAGCCCGCTACAGGGCCTCATTCTACATTTATTAAGCAGGAAACGTGTAAAGCATAAAAATGAATACAATACGGTCAATTATTCTTGTAAAGGGAATTTCATCATATACAAAAAGACCAAAAGGTTATTTCATCCTCTGAAATCCTAGTTTTTGACACTTTCTTTATGATATAACTAATCTTTCAATTCATTTTTTCTCTTGTGCCTTCTCTAATAAAAAGAACCATAAACAGGCTACTAGTAAGGTCGCGGTTACATCTGTTACTAAATGGGACAAATGAGCTTTCTTTTCTAATACACTCATTACTTGCTGCCCCAAGCAAAGTCACCTCTGAAAACAAGACTATTTATTGCAGAACAGTTTTAAAAATATTTTAGTGCATAGTAAAATGCTGTCTGCGAAATGTTTCTTTATGTAAAGCCATCTTGTAATTAACAAAAAAAAAAACCCCAACACAGAAGTGAGAGGTGGCAAAAAGTCGCCGGTACCATCTCATCCCCCGATTATATACCACATGTTACCAGTACCAACTTATCCTCCTGATAACATACTACTACATTAAGGTGTTCTTGTATACGGTCCCACCTGTGCATGTTCCTTTCCTTCCACTCCACTTAGAGCTTGCTGTCCACACTAGAGCTTTTGATTGGGCTGTAAATTGAGCTAACGGATAGGCAATAAACTTTAGCTCACCAATCTGACTATAAATTCTGATATAGGCACTCAGACGGGTTTATTCCTGGTCGTGACCCAGCCTACGAAGAAACACAACCAAGACAAATGTTCATCTCCTGGACCAAAGGTTTGTGGAGTGTCTACACTAGAATGTATAGACCCGTTAGTTAATTGCCAATCAACTAGCTCAAGCTAACTCTAATTGCAGCAGATGGCTAAATAAAATACACATGAGGAGATGCGCGCGCGCACACATATACACACACACACACACACACAGCGTAAGTCTTCACTGCAGCTGGGAGCATGCTTCCCAGCTTGAGTAGACAAACACACACGAGCTACAGTGCTAAAAGCTTGGTACTCAGGCTGAGTCACCATCCATGCTACCCCAGCTACACTACTATTTTTTTAGCTTGCTAACTCAAGCAGAGCTAGTGCGTGTTTGTCTACTCAGGCTGAGAAGCCTGCTCCCAGTTACAAGGTAGATATACCCACACACCTAATGCTGCTGACTGACAAATTTATTGTAGTGGTCTGTTTCTTCAGCAATTCCAGATGGGAGTTGGTTCCACTAGCTTGCAAAATAAATACATCCTAAAGAGTTTGTCCTGTACCTTTGTTACTGAACAGTATTTCCATGGGGGGGGGGTTGGTTGGTTTTTTGTTTTTGTTTTTTTAAATAAAACTATGGAAAAAAGTGCCTTAAGCTTGTGTCTAGTCATGTCAACATGACACAACTCACTTGCAATGTGATCTTTTGGCTTACAGGCAAAAAGAGACAAAAGTAGAAAGTCACGACTAATGCAAAAGATTAACCCTTTACCGACATCCTGAATAGGACAAGTTCTACATTGTTACATGCCTGTAACCCACCCCTCCCCTGCTGTTTTAATAGCGGTGCAAGTACTTAATAGCAGATTTTGCCCCTGTTTGCAGTTATAAAACACACTGGCCCCTAGAGCTATAGGCCATTTATTAACAATGACACCAATGTACATGATAGACAATACCCAGCATTTGCCTCCCAAATTTGGAGGGATTTTTTTTTAATTTATGTTGAAAATCTCAAGAAGCAGCCTTGTGATCATCATTACCCCGACTGTACAATGCTTGGTCTTGAAACATACATCAAAGTGAGGAGTAAAAGGGGTTTGGGGTTTTTTTTGTTTTTTTTTTACATTAACTGCTTTACACTGATCATAATTTAAAGGGATTTTCTAGGGATTAAAGATTCACTTGTCAGCTGCTGTGCCCTCTCTAATAAGCCTCTTAACATCTACACTGACAGAAATGCATGCCCCAGTTTTGCAAAGGAGACTGCTTCTGTTTCATTGAACTGCTACACTATCACAGGGAAAGGACTAAACACAATTTATTTGCTGCCCCCTTTAGGGAAATATTCTACAAATAGATTTTCCATAGTCATGGGCACTGGAAGGATTAGCTCCTGGAACACTACTAAGAGATACTAATGGGCGTGCCACCCTCTACTCTGCCATACTTCCCGCCTTTATTCATTCAAATTCACAATAAACTTCTTCCAAAAGACCTATTAACTCTAGTAAAGATTGTTTTGCATTTAAAGTCCTGGACTGGAACTCCGTTAACCTGGGTCCAATTCCTAGCTTTGCCACAGCCTTCCCATGTGACTTAGGCAAGTCACTTAAACAATCTGTAAAATGAAAATAGCTACACTACTTTTCTCTCATCTTTTGTAAACTCGTTAGGGTGGGGTCTCTCTCTGACCATGTGTTTCTCCAGCACCTAGCACAATGGGCCCTCAATCTTGGTTGGGGTCTCTAGGTTCTACAATAAGAAAAATAAACACTCCCCTTGAAATGTTAATTAGATGATGTTTTAAATTGTTTAAAAACAACTCCATACAAATTATGGAATCGCCAAGCTACAAGTTAAAGTTCACCAGTTCAGCTATACTATTTGCATTGCTTCCCATCCAAATTACCTCCTGCTCTTTTACACTGTAAGTTCTTCAGGCCAGGTATCGTGCCTTCATAATTCTTTTGCAAAGCACCCAAAACACTACTGGCATAATACAGTAATCATAGTAACATAATACAATAAATAAAAAGTGTTTTTTGACAGGCTATAGCTATTTCTACTTGATTACTTTTCTGGCCTGCCACTTCAACACTAAATGGTTTGACACCTGTGATTTGATAATTGGAATCAGCATAAAATTATGAAAACTAAAAGCAAACAGATATACTGTACTTTCTCATTTCAATACCACTGTTTGGTAGCTATAGTCCAAAACCAATACTAAAATTAAAAAATATAGTGGAAAAGAATTAGACTAGATATTTAATAATTATTTTTCATATCTGTCTTCCTGCCAATAGAAGATTGTTCCCTTCTGTATTTTTTTTTGTGTGTGTGTGTGTTTTTGTCCAGCCTAGTTATTATGGAAGTTTATATTCACTTCATTTATATCTTTAATATACTGCTCAATCCAGTATGGTGTTGGATGCTATTATGCACTAAGGAACTTTAACTTGAACTGTTTATTTTCCTTGTATTTCAACTAAAAGATTCTAGCAGAACTGGAGCAGCTATTCATACAGGCTCTGATCCAAGACCATTGGAGAAATTAGGAGTCTTTCCACTGCCTTTAGTGGGCTGGAGAAGGCCTATAATTCAATGCAGAAAGTGAAGACACTTCATATAAGACCTAAACAGGCTTTCAGTCAGCAAAGCATAAAGAGGATTAGCTGTCTACAATCCAAAAACATATTATACTACATGCCTCTGAAACAATTGGCTCCCAGACTTTCACTTGTACAGAGAGGAAGGGCCAGATTAATTCCTGGAGCAATGCCACTGAAGTCAACATTACACCAGGAATTAATTTGGTCTGAAATCTGCATTGTGTTAAGGGCTCATTCAACAGGGTTTTCCTGAATTAATCAGGGGTGAAGGAAGATATTTATATATATTTTTCTGTATTTATAGAAAATAAAACTTTCTTTTTAGCTGCAATTTAGTCCTGGAGAGAGACCCATGTGGATTGAGTTGAGATTTACAGTTTTTTCCATATTGTATTTTGTGTGTATTCACCTTCTTGGGATATTGTATGTCTATTTTTTCCCACTTACAGAAAACAAAAGGGATGGTAATAACTAAAAACATACATTTAGACTTCAGCCTTCTATCACTGGAGCAGGTAGAGCTCAGTTTTCAAATATGGATACCTTTAAGTGGCACGGTGTGAAAATTGGACTTACAAAGGCAACTTCAAAGTCATGGGTTTTTTTATTACAACGCTTGCACAACTAGGAAAAGATTTTGTAAAGTAAATTTTTACCCTGAGTAAATGTTTAAGACCAAATTAGGAAATCTACAATAAAGATGAGTGTTACTGAAATGCTGACATAATGCTACAGAGGTGCTTCTATTTTTGTTTTAAGACTGTTGAAAGCTGTACAGCATGTGATCTGGGATTATTTTAAGTGTTGTGCCAATTTAAACAATACAATCAAAAAACAAAACAAAACAAACGGTATAGTAGTTTTAATTCTTCCCACCCTGTTAGATTTATTGCTGACTTTATCAGTGAACTAGACATTCCATAACCAGACTCTTTTTGCTCACTGTGAAAGTGTTCACATGGCACCAATTTGTTTTAGAATATATAAAATGTGCCATAACAGCTGAATAAATGTAAATGGGCTAATGTTATCAAAACTCTCTGGCACTGCTGTAAATTACAATCAATGATTAAACTCTGTTTCTAATGAGTATTCCAATAATCTACCCTGTCAAGATGACTATATTTACCCAAAATTTTATCTTTGGAAAGCATGTAGGGCCAATCTTGCCCCTCAATCACAAATAACTCTTGTAGCAGAACAGGTGCAGTTTGGCTGTGTGGTATGCAGAAAGCAGAAGCTACTGGTTATGTTCACCCCTCCAATTCAAGGGAGACACATGACAAGGAAGCTATTCCAGCTCTGAGGTTGGACTGGTTCCTCTAAGCTCTATTGCTTGTAGAGGAAGGACTCCTTCCCTCCCTCCTAAAACATTGAAACACACAGCCCAGGCGCTCAGGTTTCTGGCCAGGACCAGGATTTTCAGTCAATTAGATCACCGAACCAGAGGAATAAACCAATGTTCTTTATAATAATTTAGCAAATGGAGATAACCAAAAGCTATGGAGTGGTCAGATTCAGGAATTGTCTTTTGAACTGTGCTGCATATTCCAGACTTTCAAGAAACCATCCTGTCCTCTGAGCCATGTGTAAACTCTTTGGTCATTAGGTTTATATAGTCTTTAAATACCATTTCTATTCTTTCTGGCTGTGAGGGAACTTTAATGAAGTAAACTGCAAGTCTTGCAGGGCCAAATGCAGGCCTGTTGGTGGTTGCTTTATCCTGAAGTCAGAATTTGACTTACTGATCCCCCTTTTGGCGTGAATTGGGCCCACTGAGTACACACCAGCCACTCGTGGCAGCAGTCGCCAAACTACGTCAGCAGCTGCCACCATCTCCAGGGGGAGCCACTGACCCAAAGATCTAGGGAAGGAGCTGTTGAAGGAGTTGCTGGCAGTAAACCAAGAGGTGCTTCAAGGAAATCTAAGCCAGGGGGCACCAGAGGGAGAGAGAACCAGAACTGGGACTTGTTGTAGGAGAAGAAGCCAGAGCAAAGGCTCTGCATGGGAAAAGAGGCCCTGGCAGCTACTCAGGCTGGAGAATAGCTGTGAGGAAGAAGAGTGGGGGGGATTTCTTCTCTAGCTGGCAACCCCTTAATGATTTGGGAGGAAGCAGAGAGAGAGACTGGAGGAGAGACGGCTTCATTAGTAAGATGTAGCCCACCCTATGAAAAGGTTTGGGAACCCTTGCTGCAGTGAACTGAATGCAGGATTAGCAATCAGGTCTCCACTTCTAAACTCACCCCTAGCGCTGACTAATTCTGTAACTTGCTTAACGCTCAGTGTCACCACCCAGAAAGTGGGGACAATACCTTCCTATAGCACATGGTTGCCTTATACAGTTTAATTAGTGTTTAGATAGTGCTTTGAAAATTCAAGTGTTGGGTGTTGCTATTAGTGTAACTATCTATTATAGTGCATTAGGAATTTAGTTCGGTTCTAGAGACCTGTGCAGAAAATGAATATACATACATAGTACATCAATGTCTGACGTTCTACACCACGAGGGTGCATAATATGTGAACATCCACCTTTCATCTTAATAATATTAAACATAGACAGCTAATTACCTACCTCACAGGGTCATGATATTTAATTAATATTTGTAGAGTATGTTTAAATTCTCTGATGAAGATGCTATACAAGCACACCTTATGAGCAATTTAGTGTAAAAATCAGTACTGATGCTGTTGATGCTATGCTAATCATGTAGCTTGCTGGAGGGATATTTAGTTAGTTTCACATCTGAAAGGAGAAGTAGGAGGCTAAGGCAGAGGAAAGTGTCAATTTTAATCCCAACTTGTTCTGCAGGAAGGGAGAATTTGTTTTGGTTTGGAGGGGTTTTTTAAACTGAAATGCCAGCTTTCAGTGGAATTGACCATGCAGTGCAAAAAATCCCCTGCAAGCCAAGAGGAAATTTTAGAGTCTGAGGTGAAATCCTGACTCCACTGAAGTCAAAAGCAAAACTCTCATTGACTCCATTGAGGCCAGGATTTCACCTCAGGCTGGTGCTTGTTCATGGCTTCCTATAATTGTATGTGGCACTTGATATGTAACTCTTTTTGTGTTGCAGGATTTCCAGCTTACAGTTTTAGTTCAGGAAAAAGCCTCACCAGATTGGCACTAATGAAACACAGTGCAAAGTGAGCTGTTCACCCACAAAGTATTCTTCTAGTACCATACCCGTTTATACATGGATAATTCTATTGGGTTAATTAGTTAGGATTTGAGCCTGCACCCATTTAAATCAGTAGCAAAACTCTGACTTAAATGGAGCAGGATTGAGTTCTTTGTAGATTTGTAATGGGAAATAAGCCCCTGCTTTTAGTAAAAGATAGGTACATACTATTAGACTTCAACTCACCTACCAAAAAACATCTTAAGAGACATGGTGCGTAATATCTTTTATGGGACCAACTTCTGTTGATGAGCTTGTCTCTCTCACCCACAGAAGTTGGTCCGATAAAAGATACTACCTCACCCACCTTGTCTCTCTAGTATCCTAGGACCGACATGGCTACAACTACACTGCATACATCTTAGCAGTTTTAGTGGAAACTATAATGAATCCATCGGGGGGGAAGAAAAAACATTTGGACCTAGACAGCTGATGTGTACTCATGCAAATCCAGGAACACACGCTTGTGTTTCAAAACTGAGGCCCCAATAGGCACCCACAACAAGAAGCCAACTTGCTGATCCATTTGCAGCCTCACAAGACAATCTTTTGGATATCTTATTGCTGGAGCATTTTCCCATTCTTCAGTAACCAAGCCCCTAGATACACCCATAGTACATCAACACTAGTTTGAAGACATGTGAGTTAGTATCACAGTGATTCACACTGACATGAGCCCAGCTGTCTGCAGTTGCCAGCATCTCAATGTCCTGCCTGTACTGAACTCAGAGATGCGTAATTTTAGAAGTATCAGTCATTGCAAACTACATTTTAGCAGGCTTTCCAAATACATAATCCCGGAAACACCATACTGCAACAGACCAATAGTCCATTTAACATGGTATCCTGTCTCCCACCGTAGCTACACCAAGACATAAAACCCCTAATAGTACTATAAGTTTTCGCTCCCTACCCACCAGCTTTCTGTTCTTACTGATGGGAAGCCTTTAAGAGTGACATACCACACGCTGCACGTATTGCACTGCTTCAGAGATCAAATGTAAATAAACAGCTGTTATTCCCCTTACTGAATTGGTAAAGTAGCAAAAAGAATTGAACATTTATAGTAAGAGCAGACTAATGGGTTTTTTGGGAAACCAGGATGAAACTGGGTAATTGCATATCTAATGAATATACTTACTGATAACCCTTAAGCAAAAATTCCCTTCAAAAATGCAGCTGACTTCTGTGTTCCAAACATCCTTTAAAACTACTGCATGTACAATAGTAGCCAATCATCAATTAATTACACTACATCCATGGTGGAAATAGTAGGTAGTATAACACCATTGACTGCAATATTTTATTCCTACTTTAGGGCCAAATGTGGCTCATATTGAAGTCTATGAGACTTTTGCTAACAGGATTTGATGCCTAAAGAGAAGGAGAATCAGGCCCACTATTTCATACTGTGCTTACCATTGGATTCCAAGTGCTAATGATGTTTAAGTATTGACATTTCAATTACATATACATGTTTGGATGCAATATGAAGATATCTTAGTGTTTTATCCATTCTAGTCAGTGGGACTTTGCCTGTGCAAGGACTACATGATTGGAGCCTAAATCTATAAGCAGAATTCTGACTCCATTCCCCCTCAACCTTATTACTTTATTTCCAGTTTACAGAAGCTTTAAAGTCCATCTGTACTGCCATGTTTCATGATGGTCCCTGTTCAGAAAACAGGAACAGAATGAAGAATCTCCTTCACTGTGGTTTGGTTTGCTGAGAATTTAAAAAAATAGTCTTTAAAGTCCTTATTTTAAATAGGCACTTAAGTCCAGCTTCAGCAGTATGGGAACTGTCTCCCTCTGCAGGTCATATTAAAAAAAATTAATTGCAAGCAACGTAAAAGATATTAACACACAAAATACAACTTCACATCATTATATAAGGGAGGAGAGGGAAACTAAAGAAAAACCCTACCCCGGCCTTCCAAATCTGTGATTACATATTTCACTTCCAGAGAATAACATCTGTATTCTTCCAACAATCAAATCTTATAACTATTAATAATTTGTATTGCTATAATGCCTAAGGACCTAAATCAGGAGCCAAGGTCTTGTGTACTAGGCACTTCACAGACAAGGAACACAAAGACAAGATCTCTGCCTCAGAGATCTTATAATCTAGGACTTTGACAACAAACACATGAATAGATCAACGGACAAGAGTGGAGATGAGGCAGGAAAACAAAGCAAGTTGCTTTTTTTTTTTAACTGTGTTTCTCAAAACACTCACAAAAATATACTCTGCATTTATACTGCTTTTTCTCTAGAACAGTGTTTCTCAACCACCAGTCCATGGACCGGCACTGGTCCCTGAGATCTCCCTGACACAGATTAGACACAGTTTAGAAAAGCAGCAAACCGGTCCTTGGCATCAAAAAGGTTGAGAAACACTGTTCTAGAAGTTTAATTTTTAATCAAATTTCGAGAAGTATTTGATAGCAAAATATACATCACTCCAAAAATTACCCCAGTATAGTATGCTGCATTCTAGATTTTCTACATCCAATATATAATAAAAATGTAAGAGGAAAAGTGTGACTTGAAACAGCTTAAAAAAATAAAAAGCCAAAGATGGGTCCACAAAACCCACTGGGGTGAAAATCCACACTCCACTGAAGTTAATATGAATCTTGCCACTGACTTCAGTGGCTCCAGGATTTCAGTGCAGATATGAACAGATCCAAAATTCAGAAAAAGCATTAGATTCAAACCTAAATGCCTTGTAGCGCAAGTCTTTCTTTTCCCACACCATTCAAACTTTTTTAAATAGAAACCAATCTTGTGAAGTAGTGAGGGCTGGGTCCTGCATTATTCAAGTCAATGACAGTTATCCCACAGACTTGAATACACTTCAATACCCCCAATCCCAATGGAAGTTATTAGCCAAATTTCCACTGATTTCAATGGGAACAAGATCAGGTCCTTTAACTGAAAATAATACCTATTCCCCCTCCCTCTCCCCAAAAACACAAACAAACAAAAAAATACAAAACAGGACAACAGTTTTTTCCTCTTTGCTCCATTGTTGAGAGAAGTGAGGATCAAATTCAGAGTCTAGTGTAAAAGTTCAGAGTGATCTGTTTGTGTAACTTCTACATACTCACACCCCCTTAGATTTGGTCATTCACTTAACATAGTTACCAATGTGCGTTCACACATTCCCCTTCCCTTTCTCATCACATGTGAATTTAGGTCACAGCAAGTGAGAAAAATTGGTATGGGGTGGCGGGTAATGGGAGCCTATATAAGAGAAATCCTTGAATAATGGGTCTGTCTCTATAAAATCAAGACATCTGGTCACCCTATTCACAGCACCTGAGTGAGTCTAAAGGGTATGTCTACACAGGGATAAAAAAAACCATGGATGGCCCAGTTCAGCTGACTCAGGCTGGCTGGGCTTCAGGGCTGGAAAATTGCTGTGTTGATGTTCGGGCTCAGGCTGGAGCCAGAGCTCTGGGATCTTCCACCCTTGGACAGCAATTTTTAGCCCACAAGCCTGAGTCAGCTGACCCGGGCCAGCCACAGCCATGCCACGGGCTTCTATCCCCATGTAGCTGTCCTCTAAGGGAATACAAGCTGGCATGACTTGCATGTCAAGCAGCCAGAAGGGAGAAGAATAACAAGCAAATTTTTTATTTTATTGTTTTTGCTCTTCAGCATGTAAATTACACCAGCCTACATTCCCATACAAGCCAGCAAGTCTGTGTCACTAGGGTAAGGGAGCTGGAATATAAAGGTGTCTAACATGCACCACCTCTTTTTTTCCATGTGTGTAGTGATAATGGGGTAGGTTGAGAGCTGATGCATATGGGAAACAATGACATATATGCATCTTACCTTTCATAGGCACAAAGGCATTGCCATACTGGATCAGACCAGAACCGTCCAGTATCCTGGTCTCTTGACAGTCGTCAGCACCAGATACTTCAGAGGAAAGTGTAAGAAACCTGCAGCAGCCCCCTTACCCCTAAATTAAGTCCCCTCTTCATCTCTAATAGTTAGTGGCTTAAGCCCTGACACATGAGGCTTAATGTCGTTTCCAGAATTTATCATCAGCATTAATTATAACTCTGTATATTCTTGATATCCAGATTAATGTCTAATCTCTTTTTGAATTATGCTAAATTCTTGGCCTCAGCAACTTCCATTTTAATTTTATCTAAAACACAGTAGATAGTTACAATTTCAATCCACTAGTTTTGACTATGCCTCTTTACACCAGTAATCTAATTTTTCCTATTCTTTAAAAAAACGCCCAAATAAACAACCATCCCATTTATTTTATTTTAAATGATATTGCAATTGATGTTGCCAACCTTGACATACCGATGTGCTCGATAGTGCAGAACACAAAAAACAATGCAGGCCTGTTGGTTTGATTTAATTGAACCTTGGAACTCCTAGCCAAAGTACAAAGCATCCATTTTTGTCTTTACTGTTGCACTGATGACTTATCACCATGCATGCTAAAATGTAAACATGACTCTGCCTTATGTATTATAGATGCAGTCAAATTTCATGAGTCAGATTATAAATTGGTCACAGAAGGGATCATGGAGAAACCTTATTTCTCCCCTTGGCAGGTGGCAGGTATAGGCAACTGGATTAGGCAGAGGGTATTTTGCCTTCCTCCGAAGCATCATTTTTTGGCTGTTGCCAAAAATCAGGATTATTTACTGTGACTCAAGGGCCTCTTGATGCCAGCTGGCAGAGAAAACAGGGATCCTCTGGGTCAGGTATTTACATTCTAGTTCACCAAAGAGCATCATGTAAGGTTTCTATTGAAAGCCTGTGTCACATTAGTCATCATTATTGCTGTGAAATGTATGTGTGGAAAACACATAAGGAGACAGATGTATATATATTGGAAATTATGTTCTCAGGGCCTTGTAGTTAAAGGCAGGTCACCTAGAAGTGACATGCATTAAGATTGGTTCCAATGGACCAGAGGTGGGAGACACTTATCTCCCTGGCTGACCATTGTGTGTCTTACAATGAGAGTCTATTTGTGTATGAATCAAAAGCTAATGAAGAGACTGTGCGGACTTCAAGAGAAGAAATGAACAGGAAAAGATGAACAGTGGGGGAGGAAACTCTGTTTACAGGTAAAGAACAAAGGACTGGTTTAATATATCTCGAGGTGCAGAAAGATGCCCTGGCATCCTTCATTGGACACTTGATCTCATGAAAGGAAGGTCTCAGTCACCCTGGCTGAAAAATGCTGTGAGAAGGACTTTGGGAGAGCAGCACCGTAGTAGACCAGAGGCCATCTTGTTAGTTAACATTCCCTTTAACGCTTAAATGTATTATTTTATTTTATACGTAACCCTTCGTTTCCATCAATCCTACTTGGTATCATTTGAATCTATGTTCTTTGTTAAATAAACATTCTTGTTTTCATTATAAACGTTGCCACGCTGGCGGGAGTGACTCATGACCATGAGTGCCAACCTTAGGGCAGACTGTTAAAAAGCAGGGCAGAAACCCCAAACTGTGTGTATGATCTATAATTAGATTTCACCAACCCGGTAACAAGTGTTTACTCCTAAAGCACTATAACAGTCTTACCATGGTCATTCCAATCTATCTTGCCATTCAGGCAAGCTGAACTATGTGACAGATGGTCACTTTGCACCAAAAATCACAATATTCAGGTTACTCCCAGTCCCAAAGGACTAGTCATTCACCCCAGGTCAATTGTACTCAGATCTCAAACCAAAGCCAATGCCTGTTGCTAATGCTGTAATAAACCAACTAAAGATGTATTAACTAAGAAAAGAAATGAGAGTTATTTACAAGGTTAAAACAGGAAACACACACACACAAATGAGTCACAGTCTTGGATTTAAAAAGATAATATAAACCTCTATAATAAGCAGCTCTATATATTCTTTAGGGTTGACCCATGCAAAGTAACCTGCAGAACTCTTGCTTGAGTCCAGACATCAAAAAGTATCCAGTTTCCCCTTGCCAGAGATTTTTATCTCCTTCACCCCAGAATCCAAACAAGTGTAAGTGCCTGACTCCTCTTCATTTAAGTGGGGAGGGCCATTAACAAAGTCTTTGTCCTTTTGATATCTTACAATAGCTTGTTTGGTTTCAAAGGCCCTCTTGGCTGGAGGACAAGCACTTTACACTAATTAATGCTGCTTTTCCTGTGTGGTGAGTTACAGTGCAAATGCTCAACATAATTTTATACCATGGGATACACACAAGCATCCCATGAAGTCTAAACACATTCTTATAACACTAATATCTATTTTAACTATACTAATCCACAGCTATGCATTTGTCAGTGTTCAGTGAGGTCTTGGCATGAGCTGGCACCTGGCCTGCTAACGTCACAAACATATCTAAGCTCTGTGTGCTAAGCACAGCTGGGGTCTAAGGTGTTACTAGTAAGCTATGGTGTACTAATACTGTGGGAACAGCAGACGTGGTAATTCTGTGATTCTCCAGTGGAACAGGGGCTGGACACTCCAGGGAGCCCCTCAGAGGACTCAGAACTGGAGTGTATCTGTTGCTAACCAATAAAGAGGGGGAGACCTAGAGGGGAGTGCTTGTGTTGCTAGTAGCCATTGGAGTCAGGGAGCTGACCCACAGCAGACATAAATAAGGTTTCCTCAAGCTAATGCCAGGTGGTAGCGAGGTGCCTTGCACGCCAGGGTATTGCCGGGAAGCGTCACACTTACTTGATGGACCAATAGCCTGATCTGCAATGGCAAATTCCATGTTCCTATGTTGTCTGCCTCATGTTAAGGCTGGGATAATGAAACTGACCAAATGCTTACAGAAGAAACATTTTTCTTCTATGGGCTGGTAGGCTGAGCTTCAAAGAAGTTTACTGGAAAGATACATTCATATAGTTTGGAGACAGCCATTATTCATACATTTTCAAGGGCAGAAGAAATCGTTACAATCATCTAATCTGACCTCCTGCATAACACAGGCCAAAGAACTTCACCCAATAATTTCTGCATCAAGCCCCTAACTTCAGTTGGAGCTCTAGCGTATCTTTGAGACAGACATCCAGTCTTGATTTAAAGACTTTAAGTGATAGAGAATCCGCCACCTCCCTAATAATGTGCTCCAATGGCTAACTACCTTCACTGTTAAACATGTGCATGTTACTTCTAGTCTGAATTTGTCTAGCTTCAACTTCTATCCAATGGCTCTTATGTCTTTTTCCTGCTAAATTAAAGAGACATCTATTTCAGAAATTTCTATAAGTATTTATAGACTATGATCAAGTTGCCTCTTAACCTTCTCGATAACCTAAATAGAATTTCATTACTCTCACCACACAGCATGTTTTCCAGATCCTGAATCACACTTGTGGCTCTTTTCTGAATCCCTTCTAATTTTTCAACATCCTTTTTGAAGTATGGACACAGAACTGGACACAGTATTCCAATAATGGTTTCCCTAATGTCAAATACAGAAGTACTACCACTTCCTTAATCCTATTTGATATTCCTTTGATTGTGCATCCAAGGATTATGTCCATCCTCTTAGCTACGGCATTGTACAAGGAGCTCATGATCAGTTGGTTATCTAACATTATCCCCAAGTTTTTTTCAGTACTTCAGCTCTCCAGAATACTGCCCCTTATCTTGTATGACCTACATATACAACCTTGCATTTGGTTGTATTAAAATCCATGTTGTTCAAATGAGTGCACCACCTTATCAAGTGGTCAAGACCAGTCTGTATAGCTGATCGGTCCATTATTTGCCATACCAACTTGTCACCTGCAAATTTTACACCAATGATTTTATATTTTCTTTCAATTCATTGATAAAGATATTGAATAGCATTGGGCCAAGAACAGATCCCACTAGAAATAGCCCCACTGGATGACGATTCCCCATTTACAATTACTTTTTGAGATCTATCAGTTAATCAGTCTCTAAACCATTTAACAGAGGCTACATTGATTTTGAATAGTGCTTTATTAGAATGTCATGAGGGAGTAAGCAGGGATGTAAATATCGGTTAGAAAAGGTAACCATTTAAACTATTAAAATTATATCTGCTAACTGTTTAACCGATATAACTCTGTGTCCCTCCCACACACGCCACCCCCTGCCCCTACCCCTACCTCTGGGTAGCGCTCCCAGCCCAACTCCATGTGTGGTCCCCATCTGTTCTGCAGCAGGGCGTCTCGGCCTCCCTGAGTGGTGGTGGCGGCAGCAGCGGCGTTGCCACCTACACCACAGCCCAACGCCGTCACCATGGAGACTGAGAGCCTGCACCACCGGTTAAACGATAAATATTAGTCTTAACAGTAAGACTAATATTTATCAGTTAACCATTTAACCGTTTGGTATTTTATATCCCTAGGATTAAGGCAAATGCAGGGGTTCTCAAACTGGGGGTCGTGATCCCTTAGGGGGTCACAAAATTATTAGGGGGTGGTCAAGAGCTGCCAGCCCCCATGCATGCTGATAAGGGTGGCATGGCATTGGAGGTGGTCATCACTTTTTGGGGGGAGTCATCACAGCCTAAAATATTTACAAAGGGGGTACCAGCAAAAGAAGTTTGAGAACCCCTGGTCAAATGCCATGCAGAACTTTACCATATCAGCACAATTACCTTTATCAACTAAATTTGTGATCTCATTAAAAAAACTATCGAGTTTGTTTGAGAAGACCTACTGTCCATTAAACTATGTAGATTGGCATTAATTATTCTGCCATCCTTTAATTCTTTATACATTTCATCCCATATCAGTCTAGCCATGATTTGCCCTGGACTGATGTCAGGCTAGCTGGCCCATAGTTACTCAGATGATCCTATTCACCCTTTTTAAATATTATGATTGACGTTATTCCTAAACTGTCAGTATGGCAATTGGGGCTACACTGACCCAGTGAAATTCCAGTTGGCCTAGGGTAGTGTTTCAATACCTGGGAGATATTTCCTCCTGGGTGTGAGTATGCCAGATTATTCTGCAAAATTTGTAGCAATAGGGAGGAATCTACTTGGCCTCAACTTTACCTCACCCCTTACTGCAGTTCAGAGACTGAAGGTAAAGCAGCAGGCAGCCCTTTGAAAGCCCCTCCCTGCTCTAACAGTGGTCCTAAATGTAGACTGATATGGATGGAATATAGGATTAGGCAGCAACCTACTACCTTAACCTGCTTTCTTTTCTGTCTCCATGGTGCTCAGCTACAAGAGCATACAGGGGTCTATAGGCTTCTGGTGAGTGGGGAAAATGGAGAATTTAAAAAAAAAAAAAGTATGTCTGGGAAGAATGTAGATGAACAGAAAAGAAAGATCACTGCTACTGCTGGGGGGTGGTAGCAGGAGACATGGAGGATGCCCAGTCACAGAGATTAGAAATTACTGGGAGGAACTTACAAAACTGTTCTGCAAAGCTGAAACAGCCACAGATGTTTCAATTTCTTGTCTGTCCATTCATTTTCTTGGCCTGATATCATTAGGACAGCTGAGCACTTTATGGTATACCTAGTGTTCCACATTTTCAGTTTTTACCAATTTTTTCACTGACAAATTACCCGGTTTGTTTCATTAAAGGAGTTCAGTTTTTATTGATTTTCACCCGTTTATCAATCCACTCAGTATTTTTTCAGATACTTCTTTTTGTTAAACACTAAAGCTTTACACGATTGTCGTGTCCTGTAGCTGTGAGATTTACTCTGTGGAACTGCTTCAAACACACTCACACATGGTGGAGGGTGGAAAATCAAACAGTGTTAATATTGTGCTATGACTGGCTCACAAGGAGATGCTGCCCACCTATTTCTTTGCATCGCTTTAGTGTGGCGCTGATTTTAAACCATCAATCCTCCAAAGATGTAATGCCCCCATCCACCAGATTACCTCCTTTTAGTGCCAATCTCCTTACAGGATTGGATGGACGGGTCTGAGTTCTTCTGGATCCCCACACAACCAATTCTGCTCTGTGTGTGGCTGGCTCCAGCCAATCCCCAAATGGCTTCTCCCCCCTTCAGGGCTCCCAGGGGAGGGCATCTCATTCCCTGTTGATCAGGCTCGCTCTTCTTCCTGGGCTTTCCCTTATCATTTGACTCTGTCCCTTCCTCTGAGCAGGCATGCCTGCAATCCTTCCCCAAGCTGACAGGAGCCTCTGTTGTTCTGTAGTGTCTCTCCTCTCTCCCTCTCGGTTGCCAAGCAGACTGAGTCTGCTCTTGGCTCCCCCTTCCTACCAGGGATGATGTGCCTCTCCCTGAGTTACCAGCAGACAGAGCCCCAGGAACTTAGGTAAACTTCTTGAGGGTTACTGATAGATAAGGTAAACACGGGGCAAAGACACAAATCTATGCCTGGATACCAACAAGACAATCAGTGCTTAGACATTTTCAAGAAAAGTAAAGCCAGGAGTGAAGAGGAGGCATTGCACAGCAAGTACTGCAGCACTGAGGTGAGTGTTCACACTGACAGAATAAAGGAGCATGTTGAAAGCAAGTGACACAAGAAGCTTAAAGAAGAAAGTGAGCTTTGGATAAACGGTCAGTATCAGGCGTTTTTACCATGGCTTTTATGAAAGATAGGACAGAGCGCAATGGTATCAATGAATTTGTGCATGCGCTTTGTTTTGCCGGACAACTGCTGTTAATAGCAGAGGGGTCTGTTGGTGACTTTGTGGGACAATGCTGTCCAGCAGCAAAAACCCTTCCTGATGCAGATAACTTCACTCGTAAGTATCTGAAAGAAAGTGACGATGCTTTAGTATCTAAAATGACGGAATGAATTGATGGAAATGTGGTGTCTAGTTTGGTTTTTAACAAGTTTCCTGATGCTTTGGACTGTCTGATTCTTGGCTTTTTGTGTTTTGATTTCAAAGCAAATAAACCCACATTATTTTGTGCCAATGTGACATTCAGCCCCTCTGCTGACAGCCATCTTGTTGATGCAGCAATAACTGACATGGTTGAGATGTACCAACTAACTTAGGAAAACATGGCCACAACTACCACAGATTCTTCTTCCTACATGGCTAAGTTTGCACAGGAGATTAAACTCACTCCGAAACCAAAACATATTACCTGTTCTTCTCCTCTGATCAACGTTCCACTGTCAGCAGCTACTGCTACAGAAGAAATGAAAGATGTGAAATCTTTTATCATTAAATTCAGGGCCTTTTTCAAGCATGCCAACAAGTTGAAGGCTTTGTTTTACACAGTGCGAGACAAGTGCAGAGACAACTGCTGATTACCTATCCTTGTTGTGCCACTTGTGTTTCACTGCCTGTCACGTAAATAACGCATGGACTATGCTAACGCACGGACTATGCTAACGCACCTTCTAGATCATCCTCAGTTTGTTGATTCTAAAGCAGAAACTCTGAAGAGACTGGCAAGTAACCAAAATGACTGCCAGATTCTGTGCACAAAGGTAATGTTCATTGTTGAAAACTTGGAATTACTATGTGACACAGAGAAAACACGGGAGTTTTCTCTGACCACTGCCAATACAGATGTTTACCGGATCCTGACAACCAAAATCTCAGCTAAACTGTGCACAAAAGCTGCAGGAGAAATATACGGCAAGAAAACCTAACTGTTTCTGGAAATCCTTCCCGTTCTGGAACAGAAGAAAACCAAAAAAGTGTTCAAAATCTTCATCACAATGCTCGGTGAGAAATGGAAAACGACCATGGCCCATAATCTGAACCCCAAAGTGTATGGTGCCAAAGATTCTTTTTGGAATGTCATCCAGGTGTTACACTCCTTCCTCAAGGTGAATTTTGCAGCAGACTATGAGCATTATGCCAGAGTGTTTCAACCATTTGCCACTAAAGAAGAAATTTCAAATCTGAAAGGGAAATTTACTACTTACCTGAACTTGCCTAAGCCTAACAATGCGATACCAGATGTGCTGGCTTTTTGGAATAGTCATCAAGACATACTTCCCAACTTCAGCAAAGTGTCACAGTGAGCTTTGAGTGTACCTCCTGGATCTACTGATGCAGAGCGCATATTTTCAAAATTGGACTACCTCCAAGACAGCAAGAGGCTCAACGTGATTGAGGATACTTTGAAGAAAATTATGCGAGCATACGCAAACCAGGATTTCTGGAAAAACTACTAGGTCTGACAGAGACAAAATGTATCTTTTGTAAATAAAAAAAATGTCAATTATACTGTAGTAAAATGTTTATATTAGAAAAGTTTTTTTGTTTTTTTTTTCCCCCAATGTTTTAATTTTTAACCTGATTTTATCCTGGTTTTAATGTTTGGAAAATACACTGAAAAATTCCTGGATATATTTTTTACAAATAAAACAGAAAATGCAGAACACTAGGCATATCTGACTATAGCCAGACAAAGTATTTGATTCTGTATTAACAGTAACCACATAAAAATACATGCCAGAAACAATCAGTCTGAAAAGACAAAGTATTGTGGCAACTGTAAATTACTATGAACTCATTTTACCAGTGAATACAAGAGGCCTATACTGTACTTTTGTTTGTACCACCCCAGTACATTGCAGGCAATAATAATAATAGTGTTTGATACCAAAAATCCAATAGTTTGCCTTTTATAAAGAAAACAAATTGTGCATATATTATACAGAATATGTAATAGTAACACATAATAAAACTGATATAAAACCAATGTCTTATATCATGCAGTCAAAGTAGTTCTAAAAATAGGATGCATTCCAGAAACAAAGAATAATAAAAACAAAAAGCTCATGGTGCAAACAGGCAACAGCACTACAATTTGTTCACAATGGAAAATAGATTAAAATAATATAACACCAATTTAGTCTAAGCTTTATCTGTATTACTGAAGTAACAAACATGGGCACAGAGGACAGAAAATTTGCCAAGAGGAAAGCCACTCCTGACAAACTATTTTCTAAACTAGCTTCTACTCCAGGCCTCCAAAATGAAATGCTGCCATTTTACACCTCTAACAGGCAAGTATGCACAAGTCTGATCAGAATGAAATAATGATTAGAGCTGAGTGAATAAACTAATAAATAATTCAGCCTCTTTCTTATTGTAGATAGTCTATAAGCATCTTGCTATTTCCTTTTATGTACTGGTTATTCAAAATTATGCACACTTCTAAAACTACAGATTGCTCATGAAAAGTTTGTTGCGGGTGTGGTTACTAGTTGTGATTGGTTATATAAGTCACATCATATGTTTGTTTCGCAATTGGATGAACCTGCAAGCACTTCCAGGTCCAGCAGTCACACACAGAGGCTGACTGATTCTGACCAGAGCTCTTCTACATCACTCCAGCATATGAAACAGGTTACTGCAGACTGAGGGAAAGTTCCCTTAGCAGAGAAGCCATTTAGAGCAAATACAGCTCTTGGTATACGGGGTATGCTGTGGGTATACGGGGCTGAGGGCAGATCAGGTAAGATTAGGATGCAGTGCTGAACACTAGAGGAGATTCCAGGAAGCAGAACAGCCAGCCCACAGGTAGCAAAGAGAAAGCTGCCATAAACTGGAGTAATTCAGAGAGTTACTCTAAGGTTTGTCTTCATTGCAGAGTTCATTAGAATTATCTACACTTGTGCTACTTCTCTTGAGTTACCCTAACTCTGAAATAACGCTCCGGCTACACAGCCTGATTGTGTTAGCAGCTGATGGAATCTTAACTTGAGCTTTAGCTTATAGACTCCACCAGGCCTGGAGTTAAGGGCATCACCCCAGTCAAGGGTTTTTGTGGGGGGGTGAGAGTTGAGTTAGGGACAACAATCAAGTTATAACTCAGAACAACTCTGCAGAGAAAACAAGCCCCAAATAATGCTGCAGTTATCAGCTCTCAGGGTTGCTCTATGTTATGCAAGAGGCCAGAATTGGCATGGCCCAAAGGCAAAGCCCCCCCCCCCTCCTCCTCCTGACCCTATGCTGTATCTCTCAAGAGGTCTGACAGCATTTGTCCTATTATTTGGAAAAACACCTTTACAAGAACATTCAACCCATACAAGAACATCTGTACCACTCATAAGTTTGTGAAAAGTGTACATATGAGGCAGGAACAAGGTTGAAATGATCTCATTTAAAATGTAAATCAAATATTCACAGAAATCTTTTTGGAATAATTTGTCCAGCCCCTTCTCCTGCTATAATAACCTGTACAGAAAATGTGTCTTCAGACCAGGCTAGTAAATTGACTATACATGCCAAGATTCTCAACAAATAAGAACAGGAATACTCTTTTTAGAGGTACCACAGAGGATTTAATATTTGCATGTTTTGAGAATGAGGGTTTGTTTTGGCTGTGGGGCTTTTTTTGTTTTTACGTTTACAAATGTTATTTTGCTGTTTGTACATCTTTCCCTTTGTCATCCACTGGAATAACTGGATGATTACTATAGACTCCTGAAAGGCTGCTTTTAAAATCTATTTCTAGGCTATTCTAACTGACACTATTCTAATTGACGTGACACGAATCACAGGCTTATTTAATATAGATAGTGAAGACTACTTTGTTAAAATGACATTTCCATCTTCTAGAGAGGGATATGAATTATGAAATAATACGTATAGTAATTATCCATGACCCTCCTTGAGTAACTCCAGCACTGCAACAGGAAAGTACTACTTAGAAAAAGCTATAAAATTGAAGGGTTTTATTTTGCTTCTAATTCTGAAAGTTCTTATCTCCATCTTCCACATTTATTTCTTTTAATATGCAATATCCCAAAAAAGAATTTGTCTAACAAAAAAATGAAATTTATTAAGTTTCTCTAACCTTTTCAGCCCAGCTATAGAGTCCTGCAAATCTGCGGAAATCTGCATGTGGATATCCATGGACCATTTTTGTGGCATGCAGATGGATGCGGATCCAAATTTTATATTCAAAGCCCTGCAAATCCACGGATATCTGCTTTATATCAGCAGATATCCACAGATCATTTTTGCAGATCGGATGCAGATACAAATTTTGTATCCGCACAGGGCTCTACCCCTCCATTGATACATCATCTCAAGAGATTTCCAGTTTGGAAATAAATGCAACAATTTAAGCTGTTGTTGTACTAGGTTAATGGAATGTGACAGCTTTCAAAATCTTAAATTAGCATTTACCAGAAAACAATAGAAAAATAACATGTTGTGATCACTTAACAAGCTATATAAAAAGTAAAAGAGTTAATATAGAAAAAGCAAAGTAGAACGTTTTTTCTTATGGTGTACATAAGAGAAAAATGCATGAAGACCACCTCTTTCTATGTCACCATATGAAGTAAAAAAATAGCTTTGCTCTTGAAAGATTTTAAAGTTAAAATAGGAGGGGAAGCGAGAGAGAGAGAAAGAAAAGGTAAGCAAAACAAAAGACTCATAGAGAAGGAAGGAAGGAATCCTTTGCCCCTAAGCATGGAGAATGTAGTAGCTACATATGATGTGTAACAGGCTTTAAAAGTTTAAACTAGCAGCAGAAAAAATGGTCAGTTTTGGTTTGGCAGTAAAAATCCCCCTCTAGTGGTCACACAAGGGTTTGTTTAATTTGATCCACCTCATTATATAAAGTGATCCATCATTTTTTTATTATTATTATTATAGGCATTTTTGCTGGAAATTTTCAGAAAGAAAATCATTTTCACTAATATAAAAGAAAAAGATATATTCCAAGACCCTGAATCTCCACTCACACCAGTGTAAATCAGGAATCACTACATTAAAATCAGAGGAGTTACACCAGTGTAAAACTTGTGAGATTTGGACCCTAGACCTTTATTCCCACTTCAACATTTTTGGTTTCTTGAATGTCCATTTTTAATTTAACAAGTGACCAGAGTGTGATGGCTTTTTTGCTTAAAAGTTAACTTCTACAAATCAATATCCTAGGCAAGGCTTTTTTTTTTTTTTTTTTTTTTTAAGTAAGGTTGTCCTGGGAACCTTAATTTTGGATTACTTTACTTTTAAAAAAATTACTGTATTGCTTTATGCTCTCAAAATGCTAGACTAATTGCTTCTCTGGAATGGAGGACTCTTCTGTTACAAGTAGGTTTCTTATCTTGATGCCACTATTCGATCCCAGTTAAATTATCACAATTTACCATCATCTTTTTTTTTTAATAATCCCCTTTTTATAAAAATCCTAATTTATCTTGTACAATGTCAACGTTTTCCTATTAGTGCAGCAAACAAATCTCTCTGTAGGAACCACACACTTCCCATTCACACTGCTGCTGTAAGACGTGAAATGACCTTCACTTTCATTTTTTAATTAAGCGCTTCAGTATTTACCTGTATGAGCGAGACTGTAAAGCAGCAGTACATGTAAACACCACAACTTTTAATTATTTTCTCAATATTTAAATTTTAAACACATAACTAAATGAGCAGGAAAGAGGCAACAGAATGCACTGGGAGCAAAGGGGGAATGAAAGATGTTCTCCCTGTCCCACAATTGTACACACCCACAGCTGATCTTAAAGTGCAAGGGCAATCTGAATGTGGGAGAATGCTAGAGAGTGAAAAGTACTATGCACACAACAGCACCCCCTATTCCTGTGGAAACTAGAAAGACATTGCTTTAATCCTCAACAGAGAAGGGCCAGGACTCTCAGATTTGGGGGGGGGGAGAGAGAGAGAGAGAGAGAGAAAGGCTCCCTCCTTTTGACAGTGCTGATCACTCCCCCTGGGGAATCAAAGATTTGGCTGTGTGTCTCAAAAAGATATGTACTCCTTTTGTGTTGAGGCTTGTGTGTGTGTGTGATTTATTCTTCCCAGGCTCTGGGCTGCCTCCAGACTCAATAACTCAACCTGTTTTAAAAGAGATGCATTGTCACACTCAACCCCAACCCAACCATCCCGCTCAAGCAGCTGCTTCCTTTCCAGTTCCTCCCTTTCTACGGGCGGCCATCGTGGCGACTGGGAAAGACCCTCCCGCTCCACCCAGGAGGATCCCCCCAAAACCCCTCCGACTCCGAGGAGCTGAGTGCTGCCGGATCTCAACACACCAGCCAGGAAGAGCCCCCAGGGCGCTGCCTGCGGTGCAGCAGGGGGGTGGGTGGCTGCTCCGCGACTTACGCAGAAGCGAGTGGGGCAGCAGGAACCCGAAGCAGGCAGGAGCGACTCATGCCGTCTGCATGGGGGCCGCCATATTGCAGCTGGCACCGGCGTCCGCGGGAACTTCCTTGGCAGGGCTCTGCAGCTGCAGGATGCTGCACCGAGGCGGTCCCTGTCTTGCAGCACGTGCCAGGAGGGAGCCGCGCTATAGAACCGCCTCCCTCCCCCCCGGCCTCGCGCAGCTCAGGAAGGAGTGTGTGCACGGGATGTTTTGCTTCCCCAGTGAGTGTCACCGTCCCTCTCCGCTCTAAGCGGGACAGGGGGATTTTTTGCTGCCACTGTCAGCCTCTCAGGCCCTCTGGGGATGGGCCTGAGGGTGGTTGGTGGTTTCCCCTCGCGGGGGTGATAGTCGCTGCTCTGGGGATGGGGTGACATTGTGGTGTGTCAAGGTCAGGCTCTTCCCCTAGAGATGAGCTAGAGGGGAGGACTTTGCTGTGTGCATGGCAAGCTCTGTCTCCTAGGGCTAGTATGCAAGGGAAGAGGCTTGTCCTGTGTAGGTAAATGTCTCTTTTGAAGCACTCTCGTCCCCTGTTTTTAAACTCCCCCTTGGTCAAATTATTGCCAGGGCCTGAGGGAATAGGCACAATACAAGATGACTTGATTCAGTAACAGAGCATTTGTGGGGGGAATTTTATTGAGTTCGTTTCTGGTAGCTGACAGTTCAGTGTGCATAGGGACCCTCCATCTGTTGCACTTAAAAAACTCTGCAGTCAGAAGAATGCATTTTGGAAAATTAACCAATTCTGGGCTTTGTATCTTTCCATTTGTCTGTTGGGACTTCTGAGTGACTGACATGTCTTTAAAATCTGAAATATGACAGGTGAAGAAAACTCCAGAATAGGTGGAAACTGCAATCACATCTGATATGTAGCAATACTGAACTCCTGCTCATTTTCTTTTCCTTCCTTGGGTGCTGCCGCACCCTCTGGCATGAAGTGGTTTCTGTCATAAATACAGGGTTTACAAGACTCTCAGCACCCCCACTATACAAATTGTTTCAGCATCCCAGCTTCCTTCCATCAGCTCCAAAAGCGCGGAGATACATAGGTTATGCAGCTTCATCTAGTGATCTCTCAAGGTTAGCGATACATTATAAGAGTGGTTGCTGAAGGTTCAGCCCCTTAATAGGCTACAGTAGAGAAGTTGTAACCAAACTGGGGACCTCAAGGTGCACAACTGGGACAAACACAAATTACTGCTTTTTCTGTGATTAATTAGCCGGCCAAACAGTAACACACACACTATGCCATCCGGCAAAGAAGAGAGAAATAATACCAAATGGCCAGCACTAGCATTACTCACACCATCCTTTGTGGCAATGCCAGAGTCAGTAGGTGGATGTTGTCATGGTGTCTCCACCATACTTAGACCAAGGAACATCTTTTATATTGTTACACTAATGCCCACTTCATCTTATGCATATTCATAATGCGTTTGATCCCCTTTTCCTTATTTGAACTTCCACACCCCACTTTGATAGGTACATTATCCATTTACAACACAATCATTAGCATTTACACCAATCAGTTGCTATCATGTTATCACAGTTAGTACTTGAGTTTGTTACACATATTCCTTAAAAATACCTATAAGCCATTTTTGTAGTCTCTTACTTCATATCAGTCAGCTGACTTACTGCACTTGTTTACTGATATACTTTATCTTTTGACTTGAAGTCACTTGCCCATTACTGCTCATGTCAAGCCTCAGCCTAGGTCTTGATTAATTATTCTAAATTACCTTACAGGCCCTGAGCATGCTGGCTTTCTACTTGTGCTCTACCATTAATCAATCCATACATACTATGTATATAAGCCACTGTTATGAAATGTTTTGCTCTATCTGGCACAAGCTTCCAGGCTGGATTTCCTACTCTCACCAGTGTAAATCAAGAGTAACTCAGTTAAAGCGGAGTTACATCAATGCAAAACTAGTGTAAGGGAGAGGAGAGGAGAGTAAAAGCCCTGCTATAAAGATTGCCGTTTGCTTTCAGATGATCTTTTGTGCAATATTTGTTGATGTTACGTGCTTATACCCTGGGTGCACCCAAATTCCATAGTGGTAGTCTTGAATGTTTGCAGTAATAACTATTGTGTGACTAACCTTCACATATACTGGGAAGATATAAAACTGATTGTATATACAATCTCCAGTTTTATCTGGTGCTGCAAGCCTACTTGATAAGTATAGCACAGCTGCCTGAGCTGTGTATTTTGTTGTAGTTCAGCAAAGGCAATTTTTAAAAGAAGCGGGTTAATTTAGATGTCGGGCCTCTGAGTGCTTGTTCATAACTTTAAAAAACACAATATAAAACTATTAATAGAGTCTCTCCGCATAGTCACTGTCCCTCTGCCATACATGCAGTGTTGAAATAAAATTAAATTGCCCTGAAGATCAACAGAATGGCAGGAGACAATTCAGTTGTCCAAGGACCCTCCATAGAGATCACCTGCTCCTTATAATGGTGTTTACTTGAAGTGTGGCCCAGATCCACAAAGTCACTTACACACATAACTCCCAGTTTTAAGCTCTGCTGTGAACCATAAAGCCCTGTTCAGCTGCTGGATTAACAATGACATCTCATAAGCACATTCAATGCCTACATTTCCACTGTAAAAGTTCTCTGTGTGCTTAAGTGTCTGCCTTTGGGCATGTGCACTGCTGCCTTGCTCTAGCCATCCAAACACCTACCTCCCACCTAAGCCCCAGCACGATCCATGAACCAGGGGAAAGACAGGCAGGCAAATGCCTAACTTCCTTGCCAGGCATGGTCAGAACATGCCAACCACAGCAGGTCCCATTCAAAATCCAGAGGTGGAGGAAGAGGTGGGTCCACTTTGGAGCAGGGGGCTGGAGCCATGGGTTTGCTAATCACCCAGCTATAGAATAATTCTTTCTCTGGAATTTTCTTTCTCTGGCCCAATAACTCTTTAAGTATTTAATCCAACTGGAAGAGCTTCAAGAGGAGAGACTGAGAGAGCTATCCCATGCACGTTTCTAAGAATTGGTAGACTCTGTTCAAATATTTTCTCCCATATTAGGCACAGGGGTGAATTGAACCTGGGTCTTCCCTATTTCAGGCAAGTAGTTTAACAATTGGCCTAAATGTTATAAGGTGGGCACCAGTGGCAGCACCCACATGCCTCACTCCTTCCCATAAAAAACTTGGGCAACTAAACCATGTGACTCCAGGAAAGGGTTCCTAGCTGTGAATCACAAGCAGGAGGCAGCACCTCTCTGCACTCAGATGTCTACCTCTCAGAGGGGCGGGGCTTAGAACAAACCGCATTGGCATCTCCCATTAGCTAGCTTGGGCAGCCCCCTGTCTAGGGCGCTCACTTGTGGCTGTCATTTTAAAGTGCCTGTCTCTCCCCATCCATTGTAGAGGAAGCCTAGGCACCTAACTCAGGCTTTGCGGATGGCAGTATTGTTCCTGTGATTGTCTAGATAGGTATTGCAACACTGGACATCACAACACTTAAGTCCTGTGGAGGATCTGGGCCTTTGGGGATCTGCATTTCTCTGTGAGCTGTATAGACTCTGACAGGTTTTAATCTCCACTAAACAAGACAAGGGAGACAAACACAGAGCTTGATTTCCAGTTGTGGTTTGTTATTTTCTTTAATAACCGCCACTTGTTTAACCAAACTGTGATTCCATATATCATGACAACTAGCAACCTCTGGATGTCCAATTCTCAGGTTCATCAAGGAGCCCTCGTTAATATCTGCTGTCAGGATGGCACATAAAAGGAGATACCATTTATAAGTAGCCAAGTCCCAAATACATAGGGCTTCATAGATTAGAATAAATATATTGAACTACATCTGGAAGCCAACTGGAAACCAATGAGAGGAGATGCTTATAGGCCCTTAAATAAGTGGGTAGCCATATTCTCCACTAGTGGCTGGTTCTGACCTTTATGCAAAATAGGTACAGTAAAATATATTCCATTCACATATAGAAAAAGTAACTGTCAGTCTTGCTAGTCAATACTATAGTCTGTTTTATTCAGTAATCTATAGTACGTACAATCCTTCATTTCAAAGGAAGCACCTCATTTTAAACCTAGGTTCAAGTCAGTTCAGATAAGCATTTAAAATGTATCAGAACCTCCTAAGTCTGCTGAACAGATCTCAAAATCTCTTGAGAACAGGTTTTTTTCTGTGGCAATTTTGTTACTTATCCTGGCCAGAACTC
This sequence comes from Emydura macquarii macquarii, assembly GCF_026122565.2. Classification (NCBI taxonomy): domain Eukaryota; kingdom Metazoa; phylum Chordata; order Testudines; family Chelidae; genus Emydura; species Emydura macquarii. Next base: position 7,493,345 of record NW_027131400.1, on the reverse strand, counting down.
CCAAATGCAGAAATATGCAAAAATGGGAATTTCACAGCGTAGCTGGACCTTTTAAAAGGAAATGGCACCAGACCCCGTGACACAATTAGCTTGGCTCCTTGAGGGTGAGAAGTAGCAAGGAGGGAGACAGATTCTCAGGGAGGAGGGTTTGGGGCCCATCTTGAGAAAGGGGTGTTCAGAATTTCATATATTGGACCCCAGAAGGAGAATGTTTTGAATATCTGGAGCATGTGAACTTTTTAAGGGGTGCTGAGCAGAGGGGAAAATGAGACATGGTGCTGCAGAGCAACTCCAGGCCATAAGGGGCAGCATTCAGGAATTAGTGACCCTGTAACAAGGGAAAACTTTTTTTAAAAAAAGATCTCCACATTTTTTCAAATCTCCAGAAAGACCATTACATTTCAAATGAAGGTTCAGATCCAATCATAAGCCCTGATACTGCACACACTTATGCACCTACTTAACTACACTACAACAAGTACTTGAAGTCAATGGAACAGGACTGTTTACAATAGTAAAGTTAAGCAGGTGCAAAAGTGTTTGTAGGAATGGGGCCTTATTTATCTCTACCCTTTGCCCATCCCTATTTTAAATCCAAATTTATCTGCCTTTTCTATGGAGCAACTTTTACAGTTTGTGTAACTGAGATCAGAATTTAGACTGTGATGTTCTATTTACTGTCGATGAGCATTGTGAAATCACGAATCTGACATTACAATAAGCTTTAATTTTCTGAAGATGACTATTACTCCAAACGTTTCAAAGCTTCCTCTCTTGTTGCTACTTCTTGCATCATGCACTTTAGATCTTTGTCACATATTTGTAATTGCCACTGGGCTGTTTACTAAGTGAATCAAGCATTTTTAAACACTTCTTGCAGAGCCACTTTCCTTCCTCATATAGCTTTTTGCCAAATTCTTATTATATCTTTAGATCTAAACTTCTGTTGCTGGTGTGGTGTGGTGGGCTACCTGTGTTTGACAGCTTGTTGACATCTCTAGGACATGACGACAAGTTTTCTCCATTGAGAGGCCTGCCATAGTTGCAATCTAAACTTTTTACAGTACTACTTTGTTGTTGCAGATAGACGGTATCACAGAACGAAGGGGTCACTAGTTACTGCGAGGGAGTTGATTAACATGCCCGAGGCTTGCAGGGACTTGCAACACCCACAGGGCCTGGGGAAAAAAGAGGGGGAGCAATGAGTGGGAGGAGAAGAGAAAGAAAACCAAGAGAACAAGAAAAATGACAAGCAGACGAGATAAAAAACATAATGAAAAGTGCAGGAGGGCTAGAAAGAGCTGGAGATAATCCATCCTATTGGAAATTGTTCGTCTGCTCCGTCACAGACAATGGGTCAGCAGTTACACTGCTTTAACTATACTAGTAGAGTTAGTTATACCAACCCCCTCCCCAGTTTGAATACAGTTATACTGGTATAAAAGGTGTTCATATAAGCATAGCTTATTTTGGTACAGAAAAGGGAATAGGTTATACTGATAACTGATTGACACTAGGGCTTGTAACTATAACTATTTCCAAAAAAAAAAAATCATACCCTAACTGGTATACTTATATCACTACAAAAATTGTTTAGACCAGATCCCCTTCATACAATAGGAGTTTTGCCTGCATTAAGTGGCTTAGAAAGCCTGCTCCAGAAAACATCTAAAGCTTAGCTGACAGAAAAGATAAGGGAGGTCCAAACTACTTTCTGCTAAGGAAAGATAACAAGGGAGAAGTAAAAAAGGCAAGCTTATCACGCTCCTTTGAGTACTAAAATGATCCCTTATCCCTCCTGCATGATTTCAAAATACAGTCCTCCAGGAAACTAAAGTTGCAATCACATTTCTGAGCCCCACGGAAGAATTCAAAGTACATCACCTTTCCCACTTCCACTGACTTATGTGGAGTTACTTTAGATTTACTGTACACTGGTGTTAACAAGAGCAGAATTTGGCCTTTAGCTAAAATATCTAAATACTTTTGAGGATCTGGGCCTCCAGTCCCCTATAGACCTGTAAATATTGAAACAAAACATGAAAACATTCAACAGGAGCAGATAATAGAATAATGGACGCAGAAAGTTCCATGGCCTTTGGACTCTAACTAGGCAGGCTTTTATTTGACATTTAGTCTGCATCCTCAGTGCAAAGTGAATGGGTTGCTAGCTCCTGTAAAAGCAGTACCTGGGTATTTGTCTACAGCCCTAGGAACGTGTGCGGTTGAAAGCACCAATAAACCCTGGTGAGAGGCTTTTGTTTGTAGATCAGATGGGGGTTAGCGGCTACACCTGAGTTAAATCTGCAGTGAAAACATGAGCGGCTGGTTGGGAGGGCAGGGTGACAGTAGGAATGTGAGGAACAGCTGATGCTGGATGAGAAGCAGTTTCAGTAGAAAAGGAAAGAAGTAAAGTCTTCCCTCCCCCCTCTCAGAGCCAGTGCTAGGCATTAGCAGACTAAGCAATAGTTTAGAGCCTGGAGCAACTCAAGGGCCCCACCCTCATTCTCTTTTTATTGTGTGGGGGAGGAGTAATGGCCTAGCAGTGCCATTGCCCCATCTAGTTATAATGAGATGCCTGGCCTAGGAGTAGGTTTCCCTGGAACACACTAACCTGAGTCAGGCACAGCGGGGCTGAACTGGCTTTGCCCTGTTGTAGGTGGGAGGGGGCATTCCAGCAATAGCACTGCTGGGTTTGCTCAGGTGCCGGTGGGCCGCTGACAGCCGGAGACTGGCACCACCACGGAGGAGGCTGGGCAAGCTCAGGCTCTGCAGGTGCACCGGCCCGAAGTGAGGCACTGCAGAGCGGGGCTTGAGTTGCACGGGCTACTGTAGAACGTGTCAGCCCGGGCCAGGCACTGCAGGGCCCAGCTCGGTTTTTGCACAAGTTCCTGGGAGGAAGCACCTGCCAGGACCGAGTTTGCTCGCTCTCCGGAGGGAGGTGCCAGCCGGGGCCAGGCACCGCGCGGCGGGGCAGGGCTTGCTCATGCTCCCGTCTCCTAGATCAGCCTCTCTGAGCCATCAGCCGGCTGCAAGAAAGGCCTCATCAGCTACACCCCCCACGTGCTTTCCCCTTGCACAGCGTCTCTCCTCTGCAATTTAAAGGAGCCCCGCAGCTCGCCGGCCTGGGAGGGGGCGGCTCTTGCTCACTGAAGTGATGCCACTGATCCCCGTTCCGGGCCGGCTTCTCCCTCGCTGGCCCCCACCCACCGAGTCGCCTTCGGGTTTCTTCTTCACCCCTTCTGCCCGCCCCTGCTCCTATTTGTCGCCTGGGGAAGGGGGCGGGGCCTCGCTGGCAGCAGGAGTTGTGTAAGGGAGAGTGAGTGAGAGAGACAGCAGCGTTGGTTGTGTAAGCAGGATCTGCAGGGAACCAGAGAGGGGTAAGCAAGATCTCTTCCCTCCTCGATTAGCTAAAAGTGTGGATTCAGCCCCATTTACATCATTAGGATGCTGGGCACGTTGCTGGTTGATTATGCTGTCCCTCCCCCCTCCCCAAAATTGTTTGTCACCACAGAGTGTGTTCCATGTTTGGTTTTTTGGATGGGAGGATAGGAGGCTATTCTAGTAGCTCATGCTGCTTATTTTATCCCAGCCACCAAAACATCAGCACTTAGCAATTCAAAGGGCTAAGACCAAAGTGCTGAACTTTCTAATCCTCGTGCACCTTGCAAAAATAAAACGAAAACCACAGGCCAGTACTTTTTTTTTTTTTTTAAGGGTAGGAAGTGTTGGTTAGAAAAACCCTTAGATCCAGTGCCCTCTGGAAGTTGAAAGGAATATTATCTGTCCTTGTTAGTAGTTTAAAAGAGTGCACCATACAGAAAAAGTGGAGTGTGGTTTAGGGGTGATGTGGTGAGTCAAGATTTCTGGAATCTATTCTGTTTAGTAGCATGTGAGCTTGGCTACAGAATTGCTGAGCTATTGGAAATCCCCTTGAAGTTAAGGGCAGCTGCAGGTGCTTAGCATCTGTAAAAAGCAGACAATTAACTCTATTGCTGCTCTACTTACCAGGTATGTAAAATGGGGATAATACTACCCTATCTAAATCTTGTGAGGCTTAAATTATGTTTGTGAATCACTGGGAGATTGTCAAATGAAAGGTCTTCTAGCAGTGTGAAGTGAGAATCTTTTATTACATTTTCAAATGTAAGTGGAATGTAGAAAAAATATGCACAGTCATTTTAATATTGATTTGCACTTTGGTTTAGCCTTTCGCTTGAGACTGTCCAAGTATGCCACAAAACATTAATAATGGAAGGCTTACAACATGCATATGAAGGGAGCTCCCCAATTTACACAGGGACAAAGTGAGGCTCAGAGACCTTAAATAATATGCTTGACATCACATGGGAAGTCTGTGACGGTAGCAGAACATGGACCTAGTTCTCAGTCCTATGCTCAGTCACAAGACCTTCCTTCCCTTTTTAAAAATACATCAGATGGCTAACATTCAAAGACTGAACAAAAATCAGATTTAAAAAACTCAGTTTAGCAAAAAATGTGCCATTTTGCTTCTCCTTTCTATTTAAATTGATAGAGGTGATACAGCCCCTTGCAGGATGAGCATTCACCATGACCAACACCTACCCCAGGTTACAGTATAAGGCCCTGCCCCTTCAAATGCTTACACGCAAGACTAGGGAGTCCTATTGACTTCAATGAGATTTGTTGCATGTACAGTTTTACTGAATTGGGCCTACATTATTTTTTTCTGGACTACCTTTGGAAGAAATAGAGGAAAAGTCTTTACTTTCTCTGGTTATGTACGTTACTTATTGATTTCCAAATTAATATATTTTTCCTAAACCAGCCAGAGTTGCTTCTTTTGGAGATGAATCCAGAGAATGTTTGGGATCAACAGGAGGCTTCAGTAAGGAATTGTTTTGGTACATGTATTCCTAGAGGAGGTCCAGAGCACGCTGCATGGAACCACTTAGAAGAATCTCTGTTCTTTCCTTCCTTCTTCCTATCCTATCTAAGTATCTTCCTTTAATTACTGCTTTCAAAATTGCATATTGCAGATATATGTGTTTGTTCCACTGTAGCTCAGTGGCTGTCAGTAGCTCTTTGCAGGCTACTGTGCCCCTTTCAGGAGTCTGATTTGTCTTGCGTATCTCAAGTTTCACCTCACTTTAAAACTACTTGCTTACAAAATCAGACCTAAAAATACAAAAGTGTCCCAGCACACTATTGAAAAATTGCTTACTTTTCATTTTTACCATATAATTATAAAATAAATAGATTGAAATGTAAATAATGTTCTTGCATTTCAGTGTATAGTATATAGAGCAGTATAAATAAGTCATTGTCTGTATGAAATTTTAGTTTTTAGTGACTTCGCTAGTGTTTTTTATGTAGCCTGTTGTAAAACTAGGCAAATATCTAGATGAATTGATGTAGCCACTGGAAGACCTCTACATTTCCCCACTGGTTTAGGAGACTGAAGCTAATTAAGATCCTATTTAGCAATCAAGGATCAAGCCTTAAACTACAAGGCATGTTGTCAGGTGTTATGGCACCAAATTTACAATTTATTTGTAAAGGGTTTTATAAATGCAATATTAGTAAAAATGTGTTCATGACCATAATTTCTTTTAAATTCAGTTAAGCAGGTGGTTTTTGTTTGACTCAAACATTCCTCTGTAACTTTTGTAACCCAGACATCAAAACATTGTGTTGTTGGTGAGAAGTGGAAAAATGAAACTGAGTAGAAAGAATATGAAACTGACCAGTCTAGTCTCATATTTTGAGCAGAATGAAATAAAAAATAGACTAGTATAATGAAAAATAAATTAGATTTTAAAAATTGTTTTTGCAAGAATATAGGGAAGGGAATTTCTGTTTTTAAATACATACATTTTAATCAAATAGTTCAGCCTACCTAAGGCATATTTAATGTGCCTGTTACCATGGTAACTGCTAGGGCTGTCAATTAATTGCAGTAAATGTATGTGATTAATACAAAATAAAGTAACTAGATTTTAAAAAGTCATGATTAATCGCAGTTTTAATCACACTATTAAACAATAAGAGAATACCAATTTAAATTTATTATAAATATTTTTAATTTTTTCTACATTTTCAATATATTGATTTCAATTACAGCACAGAATACAAGTGTACAGTATTCTGTTTTTACTACAGATATTTGCACTGCAAAAAAGATAAACAAAAGAAATAGTATTTTTCAGTTTCACCAAATACAAGTACCGTAGTGCTATCTCTTTATCATAAAAGTGCAACTTACAAATGTAGAATTATTATTTTTACATAACTGCACTCAAAAACAAAACAGTGTAAAACTTTAGAGTTTACAAGTCCACTCAGTCCTACTTCTTCTTCAGCCAATCGCTAAGACAAACAAGTTTGCTTACATTTATGGGAGATAATGCTGCATGCTCCTTATTTCAATGTGAGAACAGGCATTCACATGGCACTGTGGTAGTCGGCATTGCAAGATATTTACATGCTAGATATGCTAAACATTCATATGCCCCTTCATGCTTCGACTTATAGGCTTTAAAGCAGGGGGGTTCTCTCAAACTGGGGGCCGTGACCCCTCGGGGTCGCAAGGTTATTATGGAAGGGTTGCGAGCTGTCAGCCCCAGCACTTGCCAGTAAAGATGGCATGGCATGGGGAGGATTATCACTTTTTTGGAGGGAGAGGTCGTCACAGCCTGAAATATTTTCAGGGGGGGTCCCAGCAAAAAAAATTGAGTTTGAGAATCCCTGCTCTTTTTGAGTGCAGTTATGTAGAAATAATAATTCTACATTTGTAAGTTGCACTTTCACAATAAAGAGATTGCACTACAGTACTTGTATTCGGTGAAACTGAAAAATACTTTTTTCGTTTATCTTTTTTACAGTGCAAATATTTGTAATTAAAATAACATAAAGTGAGCACTATACAGTGAGCACTGGACCTGCTGCAACCGACGAAGTGGGTTTCTGCCCATGAAAGCTTATGCCCAAATAAATTTGTTAGTCTTTATGGTGCCACAGGACTCTCGCTGTTTTGCTAAAAACAGACTAACATGACTACTCCTCTGGAAGTATACACTTTGTATCCTGTGTAATTGAAATCAGTATATTTGAATATGTAGAGAAACATCCAAATATATTTATAATTAATTTTAACTGGTATTCTATTATTGTATAACAGTGCAATTAAAATTGCGATTAATCACAATTATTTTTTTAATCATTTGACAGCCCTAGTAATGACACCTTAAGCCACAAATTAAGGGTTGCACTTGTCTGTAAAGAACCCTGTCCTCTATCACTTCTTGGCTCATTTAGTGTTGTTTTCACTCTTAAATAATCCCTTCCTTTCCTCATAGTGGTTTTATTTTTGTTGCTGCTGTTATTCTCTCCCCGTCACCCCCCATGGCTGAAAAGCCATAGGGAAGAATATAAGATCAAGGAAAGAAAACCCCCAAAACCTGGAGTAACAACAGCAGAGCTAAGGGTGCGATGCAGGATACAGTACATCCTCTCTGTAATGCTCTTCATAATACCGAACCTTTGGCAATAATGAACCTGGTCCCTAGATACCAACTACAGTACAGTACTGTACTGTTGGGGGTGAGGAGGGGAGGCAAAAAGCATGTTGCACATATGTAAGGTTAAGGTTTTGTCACCTATATTGTAGTAAAAGGCATGGATAGATCGTGGCAGTAAACAAAAATTCACAGAAGCCTATGATCTGTCGGGGCCGGTGGGTAGAGGGAGGGATGGGAACTGAGTCTGAGCCCTGTGGCTGGGGATGAGAGGGGGGCCGGGAGCTGATAGCTTATATTTTCCCCAATGGCAGCAGCAGGGCTCAAGGTGTCAGCGGCCCCCTCCTGCCCCATGATAGAGCTCGGACTGTCAATCTTCTCCCTTCCCCCCACAAGACAGACCGTGGGCTTCCAGGAATTTTTGTTTATTGCCTGCGGGCTGTCCATGACTTTTACTAAAAATATCGGTGACAAAATCTTAATCTTATAATAATTAATGAGTTTAGCTAATGCCTTTATCCAAGGTGACTTCATTAACTTACCCCAGCAGTTCATCGTTCATTTTGATTGTTCTTTCACTATAACGAACCTCTGGCTGTAACGAACAAATGGCTTGGATCCTGACAGGTTTGTTATAGCGAGGTTTACAGTATAAGATACTTTAGGAACAAATGTAGGCTCCAGTCCTCCAAGATGATCCATTGAAGACAAAGGGGCTCCATGCAGGCATCTGCTGCATGGATCATCTTTCAGGATCAAAGCCTTAGACAGCTTTATTCTGGTATTTAAAAACTCTTCCACTGACTCCAGTAGGACATAGCAACACAGGAATGGGATTGGAGGACTTTTAATTTGGTGGTGGATTTACAGACTACTCTGGTTTGTTCATTTACTTTTCAGCAAGCCAACTTTTTGACATTTCTCAGTACTCACTGCCCACTTAGCTGAAAGTGTGAACAATATGTCTTTATGAATCAGCAGAATTCTCTTGCATGCCTACTTAAAGGCACATGTCAATGGGCGGAGGACAGACTTCATATGAATTAAATCACAGGTTCATAGAAATTAGAGATGGAGAAGGCTAATTAAATCATCACCTCTGTGTCCTTATTAATTACTTCTAGAGTGCCAGAAGTATGTAAGGCACTTTACAGACAAGTATAAAGACAAGCTCTTGTCCATAAAGAGCTCATAATCTAGACAGTGGCGATGTATTCACCAGGTATGGTCCAGAAAAACCATGAAAACCAAGAACTCCAGAATTCTAATTTGTGTGTGCCGAGCACCTAGATTCTAGGAATGTATAGCTGTGGACCAAATACATTTTTGTATTTGCGTAGAGAATAACGTGGTTCTGTGCACTAGGCTTTTGTTAAACTGTTGTAATTGTTCCCGGGCTCCTTTGAAAATTAGCATGTGAATAACATTCATGTGATCTTAATACCTGAGCAGACTATGTATGACCAGATGGGTGGATTATTGTTACTCAAACCAAAAGGTTCTGCCTTGGCAGTCTAGTGAAGCATAGAAAGGGATAAGTGAGGGGGAGAGATCAGGGTTACAGAGTAATGTGTTCTATGTTAGAACATGCACACTTCCAATGGCACCGAAGTAGAAACCACGGTATTGTCCATTCTCTTACTCAGTAGCATAACCCTGCTGATGAGTTTCTATTCAGAGAGAACCAAATTCTGTATGTCTTACTCCTTTGAGTAGCCCCATTGTTCTCAGTGAACCTATTTGTGTGAGTAAGTCAAGAACGATTTAGCCCATAGCCTATTCTTTTGTTTATTTACTATGAATAAATATTTGTTAGCATTTGGTGTAGAGCAGGGATTCCCAAACGGGGGGTGACCCCTCAAGCTGAGGGTTGCGGGGTTGACAGCCTGAGCCCTTCCAGCCCAGCTCCACTGCAAATCCCACTCCACCTCCAGCATTTACAGTAGTGTCTTACTCCTTTGAGTAGCCCCATTGTTCTCAGTGAACCTATTTGTGTGAGTAAGTCAAGAACGATTTAGCCCATAGCCTATTCTTTTGTTTATTTACTATGAATAAATATTTGTTAGCATTTGGTGTAGAGCAGGGATTCCCAAACGGGGGGTGACCCCTCAAGCTGAGGGTTGCGGGGTTGACAGCCTGAGCCCTTCCAGCCCAGCTCCACTGCAAATCCCACTCCACCTCCAGCATTTACAATAGTGTTAAATAATGTACTTTGAATTTATAAGGGAGGGGTTTCACACTCAGAGGCTTGCTGTGTGAAAGGGGTCACCAATACAAAAAGTTTGTGAACCACTGATGTAGAGTGTTTTGTACAAGAGCTCAGCCAGATTGTTAAATTGCTGTAAATTGGGTTGTTTGTTTTTTTAAATGCCAATATGAGTCACAGGTCAGGTCCAGAGGTCTCTGAACATGGACCATATTACTTGTATTCTTGGGAAATGCACCAGGAGTTTGAATGCTACAAATAGGAATATACAACTCGACTGGTATGTAAGTTTTAACATGGTTGAGGCCACTGATCATAAGTGCTGTTGGGTTGCATGCATTTGTTTGAGCTGTGTTTTCAATATTCAGATTATTTACAATCACATTTTCAAAAGTGGCCACAGATTTTGTGTGCCTCAGTTATTGGGCGCCCAACTCAAGGCACCTGGAGTCTGACTTTCAAAAGCGGTGAGCACCTAAAACTCCAACTGAAGAAATCACAAGCACAGCACTTCTGAAAATCAGGCCTAAACTGTCTCATCCAAACATTGAGGTAGCCAATATCTCTGACCCTGTTGTAAACATTGGCCTTAGTGCATTATTCGTTTGTGATTTGTAACCTTTTTACATAGCAGCAACTAACCAAGAATCATGTTTGGAAGCATGTCTTTGCATTTGTTATCCTCCCCATTAAAGAAAAACTGATGTCGCTTTGTTCAGCCCAGCTTTTTGAAAGGTAAGAAGTGTTCCCATCTATGTAATCGTGGGCCCATAACCTTAGTAGCTAGGTGCCAATGAATAACCCTTGTCAGTGGAATGTGATTTGAAAATAGTGTTGTCTGATTGGTGTTCCTGAGCCACTCCTGGTAACAACTAGCTTGCTTTAAAATAATAATATTGTCAGAAGGAGAGTCTAGTAGAAGAAACCATAAAAACATCAGCCTGCTTTCATATTTGTCTATTATAATGATCCCTACAATAACGTTGGGGCAGGTTTGTGTCTGATCTTCTGTCAGTTTGCAAGGGAGAGGAAGAACCACATCCCTTCATCTCCATTTATGTCCCTGTTCAGAGGCTAGGGATTGTATTGTCCTTTCACTGCTCTGAGCACAAGATTCTGCAAAGCTGCATCTAAAACAGCACTGTCCTCTACAGGGGGCAGAAAGGGGGACAGTGCCATGGTCTTGCTCCCTCTGCAGTGGACTAAGGACCTAGGGAAACATGCATCACCTTTTCTAAGGCAGGCCCAGCAGTTGTCTTCCCTTTGCACTCCCCAGAGCCTAGCTGAGTTGAGACAATGGCTGTCAGAATTGCTGCTGGAACAGGGCACCTTAACATTTCCCCTGGCATGAGGCCGTACCTTACTGGTCCAATATGTCCCTTTAACGCTGAAGCAAAATATTTCCTTTTTAAACTTGAATGGCTTGATCCTGCAAGGTGGTGAGCACTTCCTAGGAGCTGCTGAGTCTCCTCAGCACCCATTGAAGTCAGAAGAGAGGCTCCCCATGTTCCAGAAATGGACTAGAAATTTCCTTTGCCTGGCTCTTAAACCTCTGCTAAATCAGGCTATAAATTTATTCAGTCTCTTCCATTGGACTTCCATACAGCCACTGTCACAAAGGCTGTCACTTTTCATCAAAATGGCTGCCACCAACATGAGGGAAAAGGACAGGGAGTGCAATTTACAAAAGATACGTATGCACTGTCCTCTGTGTTCTGCTCTTTTGTTTTTTAAATACTGTTAGGCTTTCAGACAGCTAGACTGAATAAAACAGGTGTAAATCCTTACAGCTCTTCTTGGGGAAACCTGATTTTCATGAAATCTGGGGGAATTTTAGCCTGTAGTGTAAGAAATCTTCAAGAAGGAGAAAGTGCCTGATACAAACAAGGAATGAGGAAATGGTGAAATAAAGCTGAAGCAGGGACAGCAATTTCTTTCATGTTGTTACAGGACAAGCTGTAAAGGATATGGGAAATGACTCTAAATGAATGAGTCACAGTCAGTCAGCTTCAGTAATAGAGCTGCTAACATTTAGCAGACTGCAGAGGTTGTAGTTTGTTTGAGGTAACCGGAGCCATGGGGTGCTGCTGTCCAGCTACAGCGAGGCCCTGTAAATATAAGATGTACTGAGTATTGTGTATTACACATGCCCAAAGTTATATATTGATTGCTTGTAATTCAGCATTAGTAAAGTGACTTCCTCCCTAAGAAAATATTGACCTGCCAAGTTTGAAATTCTAAATGTGGCCATTTTGGAGCTAACTCACTATATGAAAATGGTAGGAACAAATTTTAGAAGGGGGAGAGGCACACATCTTTCCACACATCTTTAACTTAAGAACAGCCCAACTGATTTGGCTCAAATTTTCTTTATGGAAAAAGGCCCCGTGTGAATTTTCAGTCTAGGAATTTTTTATATTTTAAAAAAATTTACAAGCAACTGAACGTAGGAGTTGAGACTTGTTTGCCCTTCTTGAATTTAACACTAGCGTCAACAGGGCCTACACTCTGATTCCGACATAAATCATGTTGTACCCATGTAGATATTTAGTGTAAGCATAAAACTGCCAGTCTAAATATTCTAGCAGAACTACAAAGTAATGTTGTATACATGATTTGTTATAAATGACAGTGAAAAGCCTATCAAAGTACAGCTTGCAGTCTGCTATTCTAAATACCAGAAAGACCCAACGTAATTTGATGTTACAATAAAAACCAAAAACATTAGTAGTAAAACTGCTGTTGAGAAGCCTCTGTGCATGCATTTTAGTTAGTTTGGAGCCCTATCTAATTATGCTGTGTTTGGGTTGATGCTAATATATAGTCTTTTTCATCAGTAGAACTCAAAGCGCTTTAAAAAGGCGGTAAGTACTATATTCCCATTTTATAGATGGGAAAACTGAGGCATAGAGCTATGACCTGACTTGCCAAAAGTCACCCAGCAGGCCAGTGGCAGAGCTAGGATTAGAACTCAGGCCTCCAGTCTAGTCCTTCATCCACTAGGCAACACTGTCCTCTGATTATAACTGCTGGATGATCCAGTCTTCATCCTTGCTCGCTCCCCTCATCTATAAAACACATAGCTATGATTTCAGCTTAGGTATTAATATTTAGAACAGATGAACTGTTAAGGAACAAAATTTCTGCTCCCTCCAGGCAACCTGCCATGTTAGAGCAGGACTGGCGCACAGCGGGCAATATGCAGCACACAGAAAGGAATGCAGCATCAGGGCATGCTCCGCTGGAAGCAGTGTGTCTATACCACCTCAGCACACACTTGTGCCGAAGAGACACAACTGAGCCCTTGCATAGCACCTTAACTTTGTCTGGTGCTTTTACAGGGATTAGGAAAAGGACAGTCCCTGCCCTGAAGAGTTTGGAATCTGAATGAGGCAAACAGAATAGGAGCATGAGCAAAGGAAGGTCCATGGGGAATGAGCCTCCCTTCCCCACACTTCTAGAGGTGGTCCCTGTAAGTTGGGATTGAGGTTCATTGACAGATAGTATGGTTGCTGCCCATGCTGTTCCATTCCTGTGGTAGAGGATTTCATTCTGCTGGACTAACCGCCTGGCATGTTTTGCTAGCATTAAATTAACTCCTCTCCCTCCACCACCCCCATAAGTAGGGCTGATAGACCTCTCCAGAAAGCCTGATCTATAAGGATAAGTATCTCTGAATGAATTAGGAGGAAAGTAGCTCTTTAACAGTTTTTAAAGCATCCTGAATAAAACAATGTGAATGGAAAGCCGGCTCCCCAGGGTAATCAAATAATATTTGGAATATAGGCATGGACTTTGACTTCAAGTGGGAATCCACACTGGCAAAAAGAAAAAAAAATAGAACCAAAATGTGAAGCCCAGCTTCTTGTGAGCTATGTACAAAAAGTGAAAACAATAAAGAGGGAAAGGATAAGAGAAGAGGAAAGTAGTGAATGTGAGCCTTCATGGGGGAGAAGATATGCTATGCAATTCCTCTTCCCTCTCTCCGTCTAATTCTAAGCAAAGTAAATGAATATGAATGGAGTGCTTTTAGAGATCATCACCGATATTAAGCAGTTACAAAATTTGAACTACTGTGCTTTCGTTACATCCATTATCTACAGGAGCTTGACCATGTGGGTGGAAGACTGAGGGTACGTGTTAAGATATCTTTTGCAGAATTCTGTAAAACAGCAAAGACCTAGAAGTACCATATGCAGTTGATATAATTACAGCATGATATTACAGTGTCTCATTTGTGTCTTTCATTGCTAGCAAGCCTAATAAGTAAATATAATTATAAACTTATGAAATCTACTTTGAGGCCAGAATCCACATTGGCCTCCTGTCCAGCTGCAATATGTATGACTTAAATAACACAATACAATTTATGTTTACAGAATGTGCTTCCAAGCCAGTATTTCAAAATGCTCTGTAGCGAGTCCGTCATAAGTCAATGAGAAGAAAAATTTTAAACTGAGATTTTAAAATGGTGTTTTGGGGGCAAGGCTGGATAAACCACTGGACGTTGATTACCCTTGAATACTATAGGGAGTATTCAAAATGTATTTTCTGTTAGCTAAGTAGTCACAGGATTGCAGCACACTCAGCCCAGTATAACCTGTTTCCTCTTACTGAACTTAGTCCTCATTTGTCCAGTTACAGGAATGTTGTAGTGAAAAATGGAAAAGACCTTTAAAAAGAGAATGAAGTATATCACCTTGGAAGGCCAGAGTTCTAGATCATCTTTAGGTTACATTTCCTAAGCTGGCTGTCTTTTAATAGCACAAACAAAATGTGTGCACTCAATATTGTGCATGGGAAACTCACCCTTGTACCAGGCAGAGGACATTTATATATGCAACCAGGTAATTGTGCAAATAAGGGTCTCTTTAGGCATTACAGTTACCTGGTGTTGCATGTAGAAAATGACCATTTTCACATACAAATATGAGTCTTGTGCTCACGAGTGTGCCCACAAATTTTGTGTCTACAGTTTAAGCAAAAATGTGGTTCATAAGATGCCAGACCTTAAGCAAAAGTAAGCCAGTCAATTATTACAGAACATTCTATCTATCATACAGTACAAGAGAGATCTGTCATTTTAGGGAAGAAAAATAAGTAGCATGAACATATATCATAAGATATCAGAATAAATTTACCTAGTCCCAGGGTGTAGGAGATAGTTATCAGCATATTAACATAATTTTAAACAAAAAAGTCTATAGGAACAGCTAAGGAAGTGTTTTGTGAATTGCAATATGTACTTTTTATAGCTTTCTTTTTATTTGTGTTCTTAATTTTGGTAAATTGTGGGAATAATTTGAGCCACTGTAGAACTTCTGTTTCACTCACTACAGGACCAAAGTTGGTGGGTAATTATTAGTTGGTGGGTAATTTCTTTTGGTGCAGTTTTGTAGTGTAATACCATGGGCTGCTGATGACGATGATGATGGTGGTAAGCATGGCAGTCTTGCAAGGAAAGCATATAGTTGTAAAATTGAATCATTTTTCTTTTTCATTTTTTATGCTTTCAAAAATAGTCTCAATCTAGCCCCTAAGTATATGTATTTAAATTTGCATGCTCAAATTCTGGGATGCTCCAAAACTCTGATTTGATAAGGTAACTAGATAATCTAGCTACTTGATTTGTATACAAAACTGCAGTTTGCTTGTGGCAAGTCTAAATGCTTTCAGGAGCTCAAACCTTGCCCAGGCAAATGCGGAGGTTGCTTTAGAAAACTTGTCCCCTTTATATATAAACTTGTTCCTCCTCAAAAGAGCATGTGGGTATAACATGAAATGATGTACTAAAGGGGGAATGTACTTTAAAAATACCTTTGTAGTCAATGTATAAAATATTTAATTGACTTTATTTTTACCAATCCCTGAGTATGGCTTCTTATGGCTCCCTCTTGTGGCTGATTTAACATGTGACAATGTCTTTAGTTTTTCAAGGTAGCTTAATGGATGAAGGAGTGATATATCAGAATTAACAAATTATTTGTAGCATTGGATTGCAGTCTAACTAGACTGCTACTAAGAGGTAAGATCTAGTCTGACCTATACACTTAAAGCTTTATGTAGACCAACAATGTAACGACTGTATGGGATTCTGAAATTGGTAGTGGTTTGAATAACCCCTATTTGTCATCATAGTTTTCCTTTTTCTTCCTTTTCCCCCCCTTCTCCTTGGCAATTGCCGGTATTAGTAGTTCCATGAATGGTAATGAAGATAAAGATTGTCCATCATTCCTTCTAGTTGTCCTCGGGAAGTGGTGTACAAAGATACCTAGACTTTGACATGATACACACAAGCTTTATTCTGGGCCTACAGTCCCTTCATGACAACACTGACATATAAAAATTCACCTGACCCATTTCACAAGTGACTTTGGCTCTGAGCCATAACATAAAGCAAACTCCTTCCACCTATGAATTATTTATATTAGAGTGGTGAGAATATTTTCACAGGAAAAAAAATTAATTTTACCTTTTGATTTTTTTTTTTTAATAAAAAAAATCAAATTTTTAACCAGCTGCAATTTATACAAGTATCATGTCTACTATGCCAAGTATGTGGGTCAGGTCCTCAACTGGGGTAAGTTGGCATGGTTCTATTGACTTCAATAGAGCTACACTGATTTACACCAGAAAAGGATGTGGCCCTTTATTGGTGTGTTTAAGGGGACTCTGTGGCTCTTGGCAGTAGAATGTTGGTTTCTCCTTGTGGGGGGTGCTCAAAATAGGTCCGCCTGTCACAGAGCTGGGGTCTTATGACCTTAAGTGGACCAGAAGGTAATAGGTATTATCTAACAGGTAGAGTCCATAGCCCTTATTTCTTAGCGGAACACATACATGGGTAATCTCAGTGATATCAATGTGATTATTTGTGCTTAAAGTTAACCAGCTGCGTATTTACGTGATGAGGGCTCACAATTTAACGGAAAGATTACAGAAAAAATGTTTTCTCTGTTTCTTCAGTTTCTTTATTTTCTTTATTTTATTTTATTCTTTATTTTATTTATAATGTACTACTTGTATAGTTTACCTGAAAACCTTTTGCTGTAGTCTTTTTTCCCTGCCGATTGTGTGGGGATTATCTACAATGAAAAGGAAGAGAAACATTTTAAAAATAATATCTGGCTCTTATATAGTGCTTTTCAGTAAATTTCACAGTGCTTTACAAAGAAGGTCCATATTAGTTGAGGAAACTGAGGCACAGAGAGACAAAGTAACTTTTGTCCAAAGTCACCCAGCAGGCCAGTGGCAGAGCCAGGAATAGAACCTTGGTGCCCTGAATCCCAGTCCAGTGCTCTATCCTGTAGGCCATACTGCCTCCCTAAAAGGGAAATCTGTGGGTAACCTTCTCCCCCTCCTCCCCCAAGATTAGCAGAGGGACTCAGGTGCAGCTGTAGTATCTGAAACTGTTTTTAATTCATTATAGTATTTCAAAATGACCATTATTATTTTTATTTGCATTACAGTAGTGGCTGGTGGGCCCAAATGAGACTGGAGTCTGGCTTGCCTGTGTTAAGCAAAATAGAGAAGGAGAGAGTCCCTGCCGCAAGGAGCTTGCAACCTAAACAGACAAGACAGCTGAAAGGTGGGCGGGGAGGGGACAGAGGCACAGAGGGGTGGAAGGAACTTGCCCACCATTGTTCAGCAGGCCAGTGGCAGAACTCTGGACAGCTCCCAGGCCAGTGCCCTATCTAGTAGTTCCCAAACTTTTAACTAAGGTGACCCACTAACTGCATTTAGTCTTTTTTTAGTGACCCACCCAATGGGTGGTCATAGGCCAGTATCCTTTGCCACTGCCACTGCTCTGCCTCCTTGCCCTGCCAAGGGGGCATTGACGACCTGCAGCAGTACCCTCCGGCACCACACCCCTAAACCTAGTCTGGTGCAGAAGGGAGGCCTGGGGACCCACAATCACCCCATAATGTCAACTCCTGTCCAGTGGGGCTGGGCCCGGCTCCCCTCTCTAGGCATTATGGCCTGGTACACAGGGTCATAATGCCACTCACTCAGATTTGACCCAGCCACTCCTCTGTCATGACAGCGAGGTGGCTGGGCCAAATCTGAGTGAGTGGCATTGCGACCTGGCACGTGATGTTGCAGTGCCGGATTGCAGCATCCGGAGCATATAGTTGGGCCCAGCTCCACAGGTTAGGAGCTGCCACTGTGAGGTGAGTTGAGGGTGGGCTTGCCCTTAGTCCCCACCAGCCCTTTGCTGGGCCCCCCCTCTAGAACTTTCCTGCCACCACCCACTGGTGAGATGGGACCCACCGTTTGGGAAACGCTGTCCTGTCCGCTAGTCCTCTCATGATTTTGACTAAGGTGACAGTATTCCTTTGTATAACATTGTCCAGAAAATGTGTGTGCAAATGCATTAGTGCTTCAGTTTCTTGAGGAAGCTAGGAATGCTATTTGTTTGAAAGTTGCATTAACAATAAGTCAGCAATAAGTGGGAAACAGAAGGTACTGAATTGGAACCTACATTTTTACATGTTCAGATACATGAATGTGGGTGTCGTTCTTATACATGAGGACTGCAGAAGCTTAAACTCCAGTAGCCTTGTTGCGCCGAAGAGAGGAGATGTGTGTCCAATACACAGGGATCTGGCAGAGGGTATCAAGCCGAGCTGTGTTTTATAGTAACGTAATTAGAATGTGTGCTTCTTGAGTTTTGCAGTTCAGCCACGAGTCCTACGAACTTAGCAGTTTCCTTATAGTCACAGGAATGGCTGGAGCCTCTGAAAGCTTCTGAATCGTTAGTGTGTTTGTTTCCCATGACATCAGACACCCCATGGCACCTGTGAATATGGCCAGGAGAGAAAGATCATACAAATAGACCCTCTTATGAGTCTCCCCTTCCCTCGGTCCCTCGTTCATGTTTGTTACTGCCACAATGTTCATAGGAGTTCTCTGTGTGTGTGTGTGTGTGTGTGTGTGTGTGTGTGTGTGTGTTCATTCAGGGGACAATGACACGTATGGATGCAGTTTATGCAAACCTGCCCCTCCCCCACACGCACTTAGTGTTAGCCAGTATTTCCCTATGACAACCCATGAGAAGGCCACAGAGATGCAGCACAACCTCTCTGTGTCTGCTGTTTCAGCATGCGGGCTGGAATAACAGCTGCAGCCTCTTGTGCTACTTGCAAGGGTGTTAGGTTCACTGGAGAAGCCAGCTCCGTGTAACCAGCCAGTACTCTGTGGGCCACCTATTTGGGAACTAAAGGGTTCTGGTAACTCACTCCACAGCTGAACCCCCTCAAGCAAGAATGTCTCATTTCTGGCTCTCACCTGCCTTGTTTTGAGGTTTGTTAGCTGAGTTGCCCCAGAGTAGCTCAACTGTCTGTGTGTCATGGATGAATGTGTGGTTATTGATATAGCAGGGTCCTGCCCTGTTGTTTAGCTTTGAAAATCAGAATGTGAACAGGGAGCCTGTGGAGGGACCAGAACACAAGGGTCATGTGTCCCCAGTGGCCCATCCTGTTATGGAGGTGGGTTACTGCTTTCTGTACAATGTGGAGTTTCTCCAGCGCTACCATCTTCAGCGCTGTATATGCAAATTTCAGTTGTCTGCACTGGAGGTGACGAATGCATGAAACTCTGGAGCTGGGTCCTTTGTTTTAAAGGTGAAAGGTAGCATTTCTTGCCACTATCATTCCCTGCATGTCCCTCCTTGGGTCCAGCAGCACCCAGAGACCTCACACCACTTTGACAAATGGTGGAGCATGACTTTGGTGGAATTAGCATCCTAGCTAATTCTTCAGAACACTTCCCCTTTGAACTAGCATTGCTTTAGTCCTGCTTGGGTTTAGTTTGATCAGTCTGGCCTTCGGGCAGGTGCTGGTCTCTTTACGATAGCATTGGTTGATTCTGTAGAGAGGTGCACTTGGTGGACTGCTGGCATTAGAGCTGGTGTTGTCTTGCCATCTCTCAAATGCTTGAGGTGCTTATCTAAATTGAACCCTAACTAGAAAGTGTTTTGAAGTTGATGCATCACAACATCTCACAAGCAAATGCACATGTTTGCAAAAATGACTATAGGTCATGCAGATTTAGGAGAAATGTCTCTTGTGTATATTTTGTTATTCTTGACCCAAACTGGCTCTGTTTCCATGTTATGTGAATGCAGGAAGTGCATATGAATCAGTTACAAGCTGCCTACTAGGATTCTCTTGTGAAGCTGTTATATTATTTGTCTTCCAGCCAGAACTTACATAAGGTATTTTATAATGCAAATTACTTCATGGAAGATTAAAATTACATTATAAAACTAGTTAAAAAGAGAGATTTTAGTTTATATACAAATAGATCTATTTTGTTATCTGCCTTCTCCTCCTTTCACCCCAGTAAAGGCCTTGTTCTTCCCTTGAATGGCTTTGTGGGCCCTAATTAACTTAGAAGTGGGCATATATCCAAGAGCAGAATTTGGCCCTCTGATGATAAATTGTAGAATCCAGCCATCTAGTGCTAGGTTCCTGCGATTTTATAAAGGATGAAATGTTCTTTTAATCAGCTCCTAAGATTAGAGCAGTATGGCTCATTGCTTTATATTACTTTTTGAACATTATTGAATATGTCTGGGTATGATGACATGGAATGGCCCCCTCAGTCTGTATTGTGAGTCTCAGTAGAGACTTAGAGTGTTGACAGTCTCAGTAGAGAATTTAGTGTATCAGTGGTGGTGAGGCGTAAGTGGGGCTCCAGAATTTTTTTTTTTTTTTTTTAAAGATTGTTCTCCCCTCCCCCCAAGATCAGCCTCAAATATTAATATTGAAGACAGCTGTTGTTTATTATTAGTCACACTTCTTATTAGAAGCATTTAGTTGGCACCTATTATCATGGTATTACAAGGTTTAAGATGAGAGACTCAAGATTTTAATAATACAGATTGTGCTATCTGCAGTTATGCCTGTCAGCTAGAAGACTAGGATTTAATCAATTTGGAAGGCCTGGGCACAGAGGTGTATCTATAAACTTTAAACTATTCAAATGTACATTTGTGTAAATGATCATTAATAGTCAGGAACAAATAATTTGCTCCATTTCAAAGGACATTGTTACAGATTACCGTCTGCTGACAAACCCATGCAAGAGCAGTAATGTGGGCTCCAAGATGTCAAAGAACTTCTATCATAACCCATGTGCCTTCCTTTAAGCTGTCATAGGGTTTAAATGTCATGGCATATGAACAGAGAAGTAAATAAAAACATAAACACTCTTGCTGGAAGGTTGTAATGTAATACTACTTTTTTCTAAGAATTCAGAATAACAACACACAAGTACCCCAAAACAGAGAATAAGAAACAGGCTGCACTCTCTCGCACACATGCGTCCTTAAATCGATAGCTTGCAATTCCGACGCAGTCCTTACTACACCACAGAGGTGGTGATAGAAATCCTAGAAGAGAAGGAGAGGGTATGAGGAGTGAGAAGTATTGAAGTGTTGGGAATTTAACAATTCGTTCTTAAGGAAAACATACATGACTGTTTGAATAAATGAAAGTAAAAACCCTTTCTGTGGTCTGGAGAGAAGCTCTGTGTGACTTTTATTTTGTGTTCAGTTAACATTTTAAATGTATGCTGTGGAGGTGGGGCAGATGAAAATTAACTCCCTGATTATCTCTTGCTTCCAAAAGTGCTTTAGCCATATCTCAAGAGCACAGCAAAGGTGGAGCAAGAAACGAACTCTTCACATTGCATTTTATTGGTCAAACAGGGTTTTTTTGTAAGTTTCATCTTCGATTTAGTTAAAATTGCTGTGATCTCTATAGCCGTTATTCGGTAAATACTGGAGCACATGCCTAACTTTAAACACATGAACAGTTCCATATGGGGCTACTTGGTTGACTTCATTGGGATATCATTCTTAAATACCTTGCTGAATTGATGCCTATAAGCAAGTCTGCCCTTAAAAAATCCCAGACAACTACAAAATGCTGTATGACAGTCCTAGGTAGTAATAAAAAATGACTACTAGGCAATTCTGCTTCTGTAAATGCTGTATTGGAAACTTTGTGGAATGAGATCAGTCTGACTGCCAAGTTCCTAAGGGACACAGAGTACTTGGGAATAAATGAGTCATAAGTGAGTCATTCTCTTAAAGGCACCAGTTGGAAAAGGATACATTCTTACACTCAAAAGTTCTGGGCCTGATTCTCATCAACACAAAGTCCACGTAGTAAAGGTGCCTTAAGATAGGTGTAAATAACTTTCATGCTCATTTTACGGCCTCTTTATGATGCCAGAGCAGTGTAAGGTGGTCATGGTGTGAATGAGAATCAGATCCTATGTCTTTAAATGGTAAAATGGAAACAAAAATGTGTACATCAGCACTGAAGCTTGAGAGGCTTACTGATTTAATACCAGGCAGGCTCAGATAAGAAAGCCGTAAAAGGGGAAATTTGGGAAAGAATGGAAAAATAATGAGTATTTTGTGGCATATAGCTGGGAATTTGACATTCCTAGCTAGATGCTCACGTGGTAGGTAACCTCATGTGGGAGGTATGCTAATCTGTGATGCTGAAGAAGTATGAGAGTAATGTGGTAATCATTTGAAATAGCACATTAAGGAAGATGAGGATGCAAGAACCTCAGGAAAGGGGGGTCATATTCATGTTACATTGGTTTAGTTTACATTCATTGCAAAATCTTGATTTAAGGTGTGAATTACTCATTCCTAGACATTAGGGACAAGTAACTAAAAGCAACATTTGAAAACTGCAGGAAGGAGATGTAAGACATTTAAATGCCAGACTGTTGCTGAAGGTTCTAAGTATGTCCAGGCAAAAGGGATCTGCTGCACTCCTGAATTTTCTAATGATTCAGTGAGGAGTCTTTATGGCTGGAGAAATGCACTTGGGGCAAAGAATTAACAACATCTGCATTTTAATCCTGTCTTTGCACTGGCTTTATCTGTGATCTTGGGGAAGTCACTTAAAATGGAGAAGAAAACATAAGGTGCGCTGTAAGGATTAATTAGTTAGTATATGCACAGCATTTTGAAGATGTAAGGTGCAACAAAAATGTCCAGGTAGAATGCATATGTTGTGCTACTAAACTCCCCAGGCATATTCAAGTATAACATGCCTTTTCTGCTGCTAAATATTCCTGGTAGCTCCAGCTAGAACATGCCTGTTTATACTACTGAATTTTCCATGTATATTCCAGTACTGGGCATCCAGTTTCTGCTGAACAAACCAAGCATTTTCCAGTAGGTTGTTGGTGGACATCATGAGCACAGCAAGTGCATAGAGAGAACAGCAGGAGAAGAATTGATGGATAACAGTAGCTCTGCATGGAATAATACAGTCCCCAGCAATTTATCTCAATAAGAGAATGGGATTGTTGTCCATGAAGAACTGACTGAAGATACTGCTACCCATGAATAAATAGATTTGTTTTACTCCTTTCACTTTCCACCATTTTATGTGGTTCCTTCTCCCAGTTACAGGAGTCATTTTAACTCACTGCCATCCTGCAAGACATCATACTTCACTTTGTAGCTACCATTCTTCTAGTTCAGACAGGACTTCTTTTGTAGGCTGTCATCAGTGCCTGTTTATAGGCTAGAGAGGTTGCTGCTGAGTAGTGCCAAGTGCTTCTTCCTCACAGGTTGCATAGTTCTTTAGTCCTGCTATAACCTTCTTAATAGTCTCTGTCTTTTCCCACTGTCTGCCACTTAGCAGAGGAGAAGGAAAGGAAAATGAATATTTGATGTTGTTAGAATTATTGTTGTGGAGTTTATTCTACTTTTTCTCAGTATGGTAGAAGCCAAAACATGGTAGAATCAGCAATATCATAGTAATTCTTTAACAAGAACTTTGTCTGATGATATAACAAAAACAAACAAAATCCTTAGAGGAGGTACCAGGGTGGATTGATTTAATCAAAGCAATTTTTAATCATGCTTTAAATCAGCAAGTAGGGAACCAAAGGCATGACAGCCTGACCTTGACTGGTACTTTAATCAGATGCATGTGTCCTCAGTGGCTATGACTCCAGCTTTTCTATGTTGGTCTTTGGAACCTGCAGTAGATGTTTACTCTTCAGATTATGTTATGAGGTGATTTCCAAAAGAGTTGATAACCCGCAAAAAGGAATGTTGAGATTCTTGTGTAATTTGATTCTAGGTGCTAGCGCTTTAAGAAAAACACCAGATACTGCTAGAATTGAGATAAAATGTGAGAGTTGGCAACCTTATATTACATTGCAATTGGTGTTTATGCCATCAGATACTTAGGGCACTGAAGACATTCCATTGCTGTGTTCAAACTGTTGAAAGAAAGATGGGTAAAGTTATTATGCTCTTGCATAAAAACCTACTTCCTTGTTGTGAAAAATGTCTCACCTTTACTAGGCATTACTACCTGTCAGAAATGACTCTTCATATCCCCCCCCCCCGTAGAATTGCCTCTATTCCTTGCTTTGGAAATATCCCAAGGACAAGTATTTTTGATTTCCTCCCCCTGAGGGGGAGTACTCACCCGGAGAAAGGGCCTTCAGGTCATGCTTCCACTATTTTTTTGATACGGTGCAGCTGCTGACTATCCAGTTATAAGTAGGTTCAGGTTCTCAGTTTAAACAAATAGCTCAGAGCATTGATATTTTTGTTCAACATCATGTTGGACGCACCTGGTCTCAAACCAGGTAAATGCCCAAATACTATGAGATTTAATAATAGGTCACGTCAGCTGAGAACTTGAACTGACATGTTAACCAAATACAAATCAGATCAGACTACTTGCTTCTTTACTGGTTGATGAATACAGTGGACTGAGCAGAGTGTATTGATTTAAATCACTATCAATAATGATTTCAATCAGCAGGCTAGAAACTTTTGATATAAATCATCAGTTTTAATAATGTTTTGCATCTGAACTTTTTAGTTATTTTTCTAAAGAGAGGTTGATTCTCATTGGTTGGTATCCATTAAAACATGTTGATTTGCAACTAAACATAGCCTTTACACTAAATTTGGTGCTTCTTTTTGCCAACCAGGAGGACACACTATATTTATACACATTTGTTTAAGACTTACTTAAGATAGCTTAATTTACATTTATTCAGATTCTTAATGTTTACCATATTAGAAAATTGTGAATGATGCATTTCTTATTTACAAGATGATTAATTTTTTACTTGTGATTTGCATCAAGCTCTATTTGAATAGAAATTCAAATTCAATTAAAAATATACAAAGATTTTAAGGGTTTGGGTGGTTTTGTTTGTTTGTTTGTATGTTTTTTTGTTAAATAAAACTACGTTAAAAGTGCTGGAAACATAAGAAAAAAGTTTATCAAAACATGTTTTGTACTTAAAACTAACTGATTTATTAAACAAAGGAAGTGTTATGTGTAGTTAATGAATAGAACTGATTGTGTTTTGGTCACCATGTCCTTCAAGATTTTGGAGCTAGTAGATATCACCCTCTCCCCTAGTTTTTATTCATTGGAAGAGGCAAACAAGATTTCTAGCTTTTTCAGTTCTCAATCAGTGTTTTAGCTATGAAAGAACTAGACAATAAACTGAACTAATTGAAGGCCATATCTTCGCTACAAACTTTGTCAATGCAAGTTACATTGGTATAAAGCTGCCACAATTAGAATATCATTTATGTACATGCATACTTGGCTTCTTGTATTGGCACTATGCATTCTCACCAGTAGTGCTTGTATCACTGCACAGTGTGGTGTACCATGAGTAGGTATCCCAGAGTGCAACTCGCCATCATCTGGTGCACTGTCTTTTGTGAAATTATGGTAATTCATGGTGGGGCAAAAATAAGTCACGCGGGATGACTTCTTTTTCCATCCCATAATGCCATCCATAACTCATAATTTTCACTTCTTTTTAAAATCTCACAAAACCGTGCAGCACTTCTCACTGTCTGCTATCTCTGACAGAAGCACAGCTCTTACACAGCTCTGCACTATTATCAGGAACAAGGCAAACACAGGACAAACTATCCTCCAATATTTGCAGATCTGCAGGAAGAACTGCAGCAGCGGAGGACTTGACAGTTTCGTGGAGGACAGATTGCTGTGGGACATAACAAGGTCAAGGTTTTGGGAGCGTTCTTGGAGCAGCAGCGTATTCTGGGCCCAAGAAACAAGCACTGACTGGTGGGATCGCATTGGAATGCAGGTTTGGGGTGACAAGCAGTAGCTTCAGAACTTTCAAATATAAAAGGCCGCATTCCTTGATCTGTGTGTCAAGCTCACCCCAACCTTCTAGCAGAGGGGCACCAGAATGACAGCTGTATGGACAGTTGAGAAGTGAGCAGTGATCGCCCTATGGAAGTTTGCAACACCAGATTGCTACCAGTTAGTGGGAAATCATTCTGGAGTTGGAAAATCCACAGTGAGGGCTGTTGCCATGTAAATCCTGGCTCGAGGCATAGCTGGAGCCCGTGCCCCCAATCGCATATCCCCAATCCTCATCCTTACAGTTCAAGGTGGGTATCTGTGCCTCGAGCTACTTGGAGGTATCCATGGGACTCTACAGGATGCTGGTGGAGTCTCTGCCAAGTATGGCATGCAGGTTGTTGTAAAAGCGGTAGGTCTGTGGCTCGGCCGCGGATTGACTGTTGGGTTTCTGATATGCTTGCCGCAGTTCCTTTGCTTGCACACAGCACTGCTGCTGGTCCCTGTTGTACTCCTTCTCCTGCATCTCCTATGCAATCTGCCTGTAGATGTCCACGTCTCTATGACTGCTCCATAACTGTGCCTACACAGCCTCTTCGCCTCCTGTCTACACCAGGCAGGAGCACATCTGGAGTGTGTAGCCAGTGTGGTTGGTTGAGCAGTTCCACACAAGAAAGGAGAGCTGCCAAGGTTTGCTTGCTAAGCTGGGTAATTAGGAAAAGGTATTTTAAAAATATGCAGGGTTTTTAAAGTGGGGGGTGGCTTCCAGTCTTACTGACCCCTGGGAATTGGAGTTCATAACCATGACGAGAGCAGTCCATATCAGGCATCGTGGGACAGCTGCTGAAAGATGTTATGATCAACGTAGATCATGTGGTGTCTACACTCACATTGCATCAACCACAGTCAGTCAATCATGGCTCATATCATTCAGGGAGGTGGTGTTACTATATTGCCATAACAGGGCGTTTACATCAGGAGGAGACGAATTTGAGCGTGCACAGCTAGATTGACACAAGGTGATTTATGTCGACCTAACTTTGTAGTGCAGACGAGGCCAAATAAACTGAACTTGAGAAAATATTCCCTCTGCATCTGCAGAAGAGGCTACTGCTGTCAAAGATTGGTTTAGCACTTCAACAACTCTGGTTCCAGGAACTTAGCCTTTGACTTCCCTAAAACTTGGCAGCAAATGTGTAATGCTTAATATTTTTTGTATTTAATTTAAATGATTTAATAGATTTTTTAACATAGGTGGTCAATTTCACATTTAACTTTAAAAAAGATCTATATTTAATTTAAATTTTAAAATGTGAATTAATTAAAAAAAAAAAAAAAAACTCTGGTCACCGATTTTTATCCACCTAGGTAGATACAGAGTGCAGCGATAATGGCATGAACTTTCTCTTTTGTCACTTCAGCATTTAAAGGAACACTGTACCCATTGGCCCAGAGTGAAGGTTGGAAATAATAAGAGAGAATCATTGTAAAGATTTTCCCATTTCCCCTCCAGATATCCAAAGCATACAACTCTGTTCCTTGGAGTATAAATTAAAGTTATATGTAGATGATGCCCATTTGTATATTGGAGCCAAAAAAAAAAAACCCAAGTCCAGCCCTCTTGTCACTATTTCAAATATTTGGATTAATATCTAGTTATAAAATAAATTGGGGAAAAAATCGGAACTATTGGGCAATTTCCTGGTTGTGGTGTAGTGGGGCTTTCTCTCAATCAGATTTCTACAGCTAAACTGATGCAAGTTATAGGTAAGTTAAGTACCTGGGTATGAAAGTACTGAGAAATATTAACAAACTAGTGAAGATAAATATAGATCCTGTACTGTCTCAAATAGTTAATGATACAAATAAGGGGCATCCTCTCTCCTTGAGCTTGTGGGAAAGATTTTTAACACAGTAGGAATGAATATTCTGCCTAAGCTCGTCTATTCTAAGCTGTGTGTGTGTGTGTCTGTCTGTCTGTCTTTTAGAAAATGTAATAGCATTATTAGAGTCTTCCTGTGAGGTCTTGGTCAAAAACTCCAACTCTCTATTGGAGGAGGAGGTTGGGCTCCCAGACCCAGAAAACTACTATTATGCTTTTATTTGTGTCACAGATCTCTAACACTCTTATACTCATGTCGGTGGAAACTGAACATGTGTTAATGCATCCAGTTCCCCTTGGGGAGTGACCGCCATTCCTCTTTTTGTCTGATGGAGAAAAATAAGTTGTCTACTGTGGTGGCTGCGCAAAAGGTCTGGGCTATCCTGGCTAGGTGGTAACAATTTCATCCTCGCTGTCTTGCAAAAGCACCTATTTGAGGCAACCCAAACTTGCAAATTGGGAACAAACCTATAAGCAGGAATAATTGGCTGAACAGGGGCATCATTTGGATTTCCCAATTAGTCAGGCATGAGTGTGTTTCCCTTTTATAATGCTAAAGCAGTGCTATGACCACTGTTAGTGGAGTGGCAATACTTACAATTACACCACCTGCTAACATCAATTTGGACCGGATGCCCTGAGACTGCCAGCGGCTCCAGACCTACTGGGAACATTAGAAATGCTTCATAAACTCCCCAGGGCCATATCCACTACGAATATTTTTTTAATGAAGAAGAACTGCTTTAGTCTGGAATTCTTTGTGAAAGGGATTTCATTGCAACCCTTAAAAGAATCCCAATGACAGAGCATACTACATAATGTTAAAAATGCCTCTGTGGATCTCAGGCTATGGTTGATGCAACAAAAGTTTTTATTCGAAATGTATTGGATGCCATAGAGTTTTGCACAAGGTAAAGGCCTTATCCTCTGGAGTGTGTTGGCGTTGTAACAAAAGAAGAAGGAATATATGCTATGGGACAGCCAGGCAAGTGTGACCAGAGGTGGATGTAAATTAAAATAGTGCTTAGCTTCATCAGTCAAACCTCAGCTGAAAATTACAGTCTAGGTTATTTACCTGCTAAACTGAGTTTAACTGCCACAAAGACTTTGGTTCTTGAGGGCTGCAGTGATTGCCAAGGGAATGATTTTACAAAAATGGAAGAGTAGGCTTTTGTCTAGAATAGAGCAGTGGTATTTGGACCTGTTTGAGTTAGCAGCCAAAGAAATTGTAGTTTATCATCGCAGAGAGCAGTTACCTTATTCTGAAGAAATTTGGACCACATTTCTAGGAACATTTGGATAAAAAACGTTGAGATGGCTCAAAGAATGACAGTTCTCTTTTCTACCTAACACCTTCCCTTTTCTCCCTATTTATGTATGACTTCTATACTGTTTCCCCCCACTCGAATATGTTATGTTCTTATGTAGTATTATATGAGTCATGCAGCTTTGCCAAGTTGTAAAATTACATAATTTTGTTGGAAACATGCAGTGTTTGGAAACGTATACAGGCTGTGAGTCATTTACTTTTTCATACTTTTCATTGTCTGTTTCTTTTCAAAAATTAATTTAAAAAAATTAATCACAGAAATAACGGTTTGGACTGATTTCTGCCCTCAGAGGTGCACAGCAGCCCCAATGACATCAGATTTACCTTTTTTGTTAAATAGTTTCAGAATCTGGTGTGTGAATGGACTGAGAGGAATAAAATACGGGAGCAGCAATGCTGGCCTATTGATTCCCTTTATCTTTAAGTAAATGAAGCCTCTGCAGGCTACATTGACGGCCTGTTAGTTTCTGGGTGAAGACTGAGGTGTTCTTTTTAACCTTTAAAGCTGTAAAGATCTATGGACCTGGTCTGAATGGCTTGTTGCTATGACTACATGTTGCTTAGTAACAGGATTTGTTACAGAGTGGAATGCTTCTTACTCGCCTCTGCCAAATATGCCTGCTTTGGGAGGTCATTAATTTTACATGGGGCAAATTTGGGAAGATTTTCAAAGAGTAGGTGTAGGTCTCATGCAATAAACTGTACATCTGTTAAAAATAGTATTTTGTTTCTGGCCATGGAAGAACAGGCTCGACTCCTCCCTCTCGCCCATTCTGGACTAAATATGGTTCAGCAGCTAGTGAGGGAAGGGCTCTGCTTGGGAATGAGAAGCCTACAGAGCTTTTAGACCATTAGCTTGTCAACCATTGGAGCTGTACTCCTGCTTGCAGGTATAACTAAAATAAGAGATACCTGAAAGCAGTAAAAAAATATTAGCAGCCTAGGACATCAGTTGCCTGAAAAACAACTCCCAAAACTACATGGACCCATCATATCCACGCTCTTCACCAGCTGCTCTGTTGCCAGAATTCTACCATCATTGCCAGGGTCTTAGCCCTGGCTGCGTGTACCATATGCAGGGGGTCCTCTGTGGCTGCATTGATACATTACAGAAGCTTCCTGGGTGTATCAGGGGATGTAACTTGTAAATATTATTTTTTCTTTAGCTGATTTCTCAAATAGAAAAAAATATTCTGTTGTGCCATATCAGTAAGGCATAGTTTCTCACTGTTCACCAATTGTGGGCATTTCTGTGGACTCTACACTTGGCATATACTCTAGCACAGAGTGTATTGTAGGATTTCTGGGCAACATACCATCCACTGAAATTATACTAATTATACTGTACTATTACCAATTGATACCTTGCCTCCTCTGTCAAAGGACTTGATTCTCATGTACACTGCCCTTAATGTGTCAGTGTAACTTAAATCCTTGTACACGGCTCTGGCAATGGAAAATGGCCTTGCAGGAGCATTAGTGTAAAGGTGAATCAGGCCCAGAATGTGTTTGGAGAGAATTTTGATCATTTCAAATGGGTTACGATGCTGGTGATGGTCTTTCTGACCTCATCTCTCTGTTGGCCAAATAAAATCAAGTTCGGGGCTCAACAGCATCTTTGTTCCCTGCTGAGCGTTGCTCGTATATCACATGACACCCTCCAGTAACAGCACATTGGTGTGGTTCTCGTGGAAACTCTTCCAGCATCAATCATTTCTTGCTTTATATTAAAAAGCCCCACTCGTATGGTATGTCAGAGCAGTTCACTGTATAATACAGTACAGGCAATAATAAACATGAAATGAGCCATATCAGCAGTGACAGAAATAGAAGCGTAAAACCCAGATGCAACATACACAATGTGAGACTTTTTAGTGCCAGTTGATAGAATTTCTTAGTAGCAGTTGACCTCTAGCATTGTCACTACAGTTAGAAAATGTAGTCGCAGAAATGGATGTCAGTGAGTGCCTGCAGCTGTGCCATGTTGTGCTGTGATCCCATCAGACAAGAATCATTGAGCAAAGATGAGATTTCAGAAAAGATTTGAAGGGAAGCAATCTTAGAGCAGAACTAATCATCAGATCTTATTCCACCAAGGCAAGGGGGATAGGGGAGAAGACAGAGTGATGAAATAGGAGAAGCAGAACATGGGGTGAATAAGCATTATTATCCGCATGGGGAATACTTAGCCATTCAAAGGCTAAATCATCACTGTGACTCAAAGGCAGAGAAGAGAACTGAAATCTCTCTACTCCTGGTTCAGCACCCTATCCACTGGACAACACTGTCTCCCACTAATACTCCCTTATGGTTGTAGGGATACTGTCATTGAAACTGCTGGGTTTCAATGAGAGGGAAAACTGAGGTCATGATCACTTGTCACTCAAGAGCTCCTGGTGCTTTTCATAAGAGTAGAGATGTCACCCTAGTACTCCGCCCAAATTATAAATTGGATCATCACATTTTGCATCTCTAAAATTCTCCAGCAGTTTCGACTGGAAAAGGGTGTTCTTCACTTCCTGTCCTGAAGTTTTGTGAAGTATTGCTATGCACTTTTAGTTTCTCTTTTTGACCCCAGGAAGAGCTGCCTTGCAGAGGCTCAGGGTGTGAACCCTGAATCTAGTTTATTTCAAATGTTGTTAGTTTTGCATAACATTTTGGGATCTGTTTGGGCAAAGGTGCTATATAAATGGAAGCTCTTCTTTGAGTGCTTGCTCATGTCGATTCCAAGTAGGTGTGCGCACGCCGCATGCACAATCATCGGAAGATTTTTTTCCCCTAGCAGTACCCATTGGGTCAGTGCAGGCACCCCCTGAAGTGGTGCTTCAATGGCACTGTATATAAGGCCCTGCTAACCCGCCGCCTCTTCAGTTCTTTCTCACTGCCCATGATGGTCGTTGAAGCTTCTTGCCTTCTCGCAGCACCGAAGAGAACGACGACATCAGCGCTGAGGTGAGCACAGAGTACAATGTGGAGACCGGCACCAGTGCAGACCCTGGCACCAAACTTGACAACCCAGTACAAAGTAAACCCACAACCCAGATGACCAGGAAGGCCCCAGTTCCACCCAGGGCATCGTCATCATTCTCCCCTGACGAGGTGGTGGCAGGTACTTAGATTGTGCCACCACCAGTGGATAACAGGGCTCACCAGAAGCTGTTAGGGAGGGTGGCCAAGAACCTAGGACTCCAAACGGAGGAATTTTAGGAGTCAGAGGTCCCAATGGTGGATATCTTGGCACCAGAGGACCCCTCTAGGGTAGCATTGCCCCTCATAAAAACAATCCAAGCCACCACCAAAACACTGTGACAAACACGAGCCTCTGTTGCCCTCCACACACACACACAGACCTCTGATACGCACACATAGCTAGGGGGATAGAAAGAAAGTACTTTTCTCCCTCCACAGGGCATGAGCATCTCTTTATTCATCTACCACCAAGGTTGCTGGTGGTAGCAGCGGCGGCGGCAAACAACCAGGAGAGACAAGGGCAACAAGGACAAACGCCAGTGGCTACCAAGTGTCGGGGGGAGAGAGCCATGCAGAGGCAGGATTACTTTAGAAAGGGGCAAGAATAACAGGCGCAGGACACCCCAACCCCCGTCTAGCTAGGGTTAGGGCTCAGTGAGGCAGTCTTCTAGCTCCAAGCAATTATTTTGAGGATGCGCCCAGGGGTGATGCACCAGACAGATCCCAGATCCTTCCCCCTGTTTCCTGAATTATCTATCCCATTTCTATCAGATGTGGGCTCAGGTCACCTCAGATACTTGGATGCTGCGCAAGGTAGAATTGGGATATTCTTTCCAATTCTCTCCTTCCCACCTTCCCAGCTCTCTCCCCCTTTCCTCTGCGGGGACTCCTGTCACGAGCAACTCCTTATATAGGGAGTGCAGGAGCTCCTACGAGCAGGAGCAGTAGAGGAGGTATCTCGGGAGCTGAGGGGAAAAGGTTTCTACTTCCTATTATTTCCTGGTCCCAAAAGTCAACAGGGTTCTCGACCTGTAAACCTCAACAAGTTCATGAATGAACTGAAGTTCCACATGGTCTCCTTGGCTGCCATCATCCCCTCCCTGGATCAAGGGGACTAGTATGCCACCTGTGATTTGAAGGATGCTTATTTTGATATTTCAATAATCCCATCTCACAGGAGGTTCCTCAGGTTCATGGTAAACCACATTCATCAGTTTACGGTCCTTCCCTTTGGACTGTCAGTGGCCTCTCGTGTTTTTGCCAAGTGTATGGCGGTCGTCGCCGCTTTCCTAAGGAGACAACTGGTACAGGTGTTCCCATATCTAGACGACTGGCTTGTCAAGGGCCTCTCCAAGGAGCAAGTAGAAGCACTGGTCAACCTTCAACAAATTGAGTCCTCGGCTAACCGTTCCCAAGTCCACCTTATCCCCTACCCAGAGAACAGAGTTTATAGGAGCAGTCCTAGATTCGGTTCAGGCCAGGGCACTTCTGCAAGAGTCTCTCATCCAGACTATGTGCTCCTTCATAAAGAACATCAGTTGTTTTCCCACCACAATGATGCAAAATTGCTTGAAACGCCTACATCACATGGCCTCCTGCATATAGATGGGGCAGCATGTGAGACTGTGGCTCAGACCTCTTCAGGCTTGGCTTGCGT
Organism: Emydura macquarii macquarii; assembly: GCF_026122565.2. Taxonomy (NCBI): domain Eukaryota; kingdom Metazoa; phylum Chordata; order Testudines; family Chelidae; genus Emydura; species Emydura macquarii. The sequence goes on along the minus strand of NW_027131400.1, from coordinate 7,459,665 downwards.
CAACTTATTGACCAAACAGACAAATTGGACAATGTAGTTTCACTTCCCCCTCAGGTCATCGAATCCCTTCAGTGGTGGCTCAATTGGTCAACACTCAATTGATGTGCATGAGAGTCCCCTTTTCCAGACCTCAGCCATTGTTGTCTATGATCACAGATGCATCCAAGTTGGTATGGGTAGTGCATCTAGGGACGCTCAGGACTCAAGGCCTTTGGTCTCCGGCAGAGCTGTTGCTCCACATCAACTATCAGGGAACTGAGAGTGGTTTGCTTAGTGTGCCAAACCTTCCAGCCTCATATAGAAGACAGATGCATGTGGTCATGATGGACGATACAACAGCAATGTCTTATATGAACATACAGGGTGGAACTCGCTCCTCTCCCCTTTGCCAAGAAGCCTTCAAACTGTGGGACTTCTGCATCACTGACTCCATACACCTGGAGGCATCTTACCTTCCAGGATCCCAGAACAAGGTGGTGGACCATCTCAGCAGATCCTTCAACAGCCATGAGTGGTCCATTTGCCCAGATATCCTGAACAACCTCTTCCAGCAGTGGGGAGTTCCCCAAGTAGATCTGTTTGCGACTTGACTCAACAGGAAGCATCAACAGTTTTGTTCTTTCCTCAGCCACATCCTGGGCTCAATTGTGGATGCGTCTCTCCTTTTGTGGAGGCACCACCTACTTTACGCATTCCCACTTTTTCCACTTGTTCACAGGGTCCTACTCCAGGTTAAAAAGGAAAGGGCATCCATCATACTGATAGCCCCACCCTGGCCCGAGCAGCATTGATATACAACTCAGCTGGAGCTGACCATGGTCATCCCAATTGCCCTGCAATTGGTGCTGAACCTAATCCTGCAGGACTACGGCTGCCTGCAACATCCCAACCTTGAGTCTCTCTGCCTCATGGTGTGGAAGCTTCACGGTTGAACCCCATGAAGTCTGCATGTTCAGGGCCGGTCAGGGAGGTCCTCGTTGGCAGCAGGAAGCTGTCTACCAGGCTACATATCTGGCCAAGTGAAAGAGATTTTTTTTCCATTTGGCCGATGCAAAAGGGCACTTCTCCAATGCAAGCTTCACTGCCCTTCATTTTGGACTATCTGCTGCACTTGAAACAACTAGGTCTGGCAGTATCATCCATAAAGGTACACCTAGTGGCGACCTCTACATTCCACCTGGGAGCAGACAGACGATCAGTCTTTTCTAATCCAGTAGTGACCCGTTTTCTCAAGGGCCTGGACAGACTCTACCCTCAGGTTTGCTGTCTGATACCAACATGGGACCTTAACCTGATGCTCACCAGATTAATGGAACCTCCCTTGGAGCCCTTAGTGACATGTTCGCTCCTCTACTTCTCGTGGAAGGTGGCATTCCTGGTCATGATTACCTCATCCAGGAGGGTGTCTGAGCTCAAGGCTTTGACATCTGACCCTCCATACACGGTGTTTTACAAAGACAAGGTTCAGTTGCAGCCCCACCTGGCTTTCCTTCTTAAGGTGCTGTCCCAGTTTCACATGAACCAAGACATCATCTTCCTCCCGGTGTTCTTCCCGAAGCTGCATGCCAATAACAGGGAAAAAATCCTTCATTTTCTAGATGTCAGACGGGTGCTAGCTTTCTATATAGAAAGGACTAGACCTTTCTGTAAATCAAACCATCTCTTTATCACTATAGCGGATAGGATGTAGAGTCTCCTGGTATTGTCCCAGAGGATTTCATTGTGGATCACCTCCAGTATCAGGATCTGCTACTACCTAGGTAAGGTGCCAGCCCTGGCACTAACAGCACACTCCACAAGGACACAGGCTTCCTTGGCAGCTTTCTTGGCGCAGGTTCCTGCAAAGGAAATCTTCAGGGCTGTACGTTCACCTCGCATTACGTCATTACTCAGCAGGCCTGGGATGACGCAGCATTTGGCAGAGCAGTGTTTGTCAGTGATTCCATGAGCTCCGACCTCTCCTCCTCCTGTGGTCTGCTTGGGAGTCAGCTACATGGAACTGACATGAGCAAGCATTCGCAGAAGAAAAAATGGTTACTTACCTTTTGTAACTGTTGTTCTTCGAAATGTGTTGCTCATGTCCTTTCCAAGACACACCCACCTTCCCCTCTGTTGGAGCCTTCCGCCAAAAAGGAACTGAAGAGGTGGTGGGTCAGCAGGGCCCTATACACAGCGCCATGGAGGCACCACTCCAGGGTGCGCCTGCACTGATCCAACGAGTAGCGCTAGGGGAAAAGCCTTCCAACAACTGTGCATGCAGCATGCACACACCTACTTGGAATGGACATGAGCAACACATCTCGAAGAACAACAGTTACGAAAGGCAGGTAATTGTTTTATTGCTCTCCTCTCTCTGAGATTTGCCTATCCATTTTGGGCAGAACAGCTTTGTCCTGGGGATCTGTCAATTACAAGAGTCTGAAGGCCCATCCTGTGAGGTGCTGATCATCCTCAAATCCCATTGACTTCAAGAGGATGTGAGTGCACTCAGCCCCTCGCAACATCAGGCCGTCTTTGGCTAGCTGCCTGGATGCTGAAGTATGGGTGTACAATGCAGGGGGAGGAGTTCATATTAATGGAATGCACTTGTTTTCTAGACTTGTTATCTGTTTGTTTTGTTTCAGGTTAACAAAATGTTTGGCACTGTGGTGCTTGGGATTGGGATTGCTGGATCCGTGCGGATTAGAGATTTGCTGAATCCGATGCCTTCCAGCCCTTCTGAGCATCTGAAGCTGTTTGGCTTTGTATCCAGGTTAGATATTTCAGTTATGTGTTTTAATGAGTGTGGTGTAGAGATTATCCCTCCCCTCCCCCAACATACATCTTTCTCTCTGCCTTTTGGGTGTATCACTTTCTAGGCTCATTTTAGAAGATAAATTTCTTCAATATAATAATTCATGGAGGTCTGCTGGGCACATAATAAATGTGGTTTACGTGACGGTGCTTAGTCTCCACAGGTTAGGTTGGAAAGTGATCACAGGAAGCTTTGCAAAGTGCATGAATCAGATCATTTGAGCAGATCTAGGACTCATTCCTAAGAGATGCTGAGTGTCTCTAGTGAGGTGCTTTGCACCCTCAATTCCCACTTAGCTCAATGAAAACTGAGGGAGCTCAGAGTGCTGCAAGATCAGGCCTTTAAAAGAGACTCCAAATGTAACCAGATGAAACCAGCTGTTAAATTTTCAAACAAACATCTATGTGTTTTTTCCCTTCCATTCCTCATGCTTGGGAGGAGCTCCCTGTAAACTTCCTCCTCATTCTCCTTCAAATCCCTCCTTAAAACTCTCTTTTGCCATGATGCCTACAGTGGTTAGGCCACTGGTATTCTGTGACCACTGTCCATCATGCTGACTGGTCTTGTCTCATTGTTTTCTTTTGCTCCCTTGTCTCTTTGTATCTACCTGTGGTCTCTTGTCTTGTATTTAGACAATGAGCTGTTTGGGGCAGCAACTGTCTTTTTGTTCTATGTTTGTACATCACCTTGCACAATGGGATCTTGGTCTATGACTGAGGGTCAAATAATAATAGGGGAGAGTGGGCTGTGGTTGTGATATTTTGATTTTCACTTCTTTCTGTTGAACAACTAGAAGAAACCTGGGTTATATTAACGAGGTCAAGCAGATTGGCCTGCAAGATGCTCTGCGATGCAAAGAGATCCATGCGGCCATCATCAGCACTGACAACAAAAGCCATGAGGAGCACGTCAGGTACGTGTCTCTCTTTTCCTCTTCTCTGCTTGTTATTTCCCTACGTTAGGCACTTCCATGCAATGAAACATGCAATATCAAAGAATGAATTCGTGTCTAGAAACATTCCTCTTTGTTAGCCATGTTAAAATAATCCCCATATTCTTAAAGTAAATGTGGCTGTGTGGTTTACCCTCCCAAGATAAAATGAGACAGGCACTCTGCTGTGTGCATGTACTAGTACTGTCAGATTTACATATATTTAGAGGAAATACAAGAACTGGATTCGGAAAATTTCAGTTCCTCTCCTCCCCTCTCCACCAGCTTGTTTTTACCACCCTCATCCATTCCATCTTCTCCCTAGTAACCTGTATTTCTGTAGCACCTGCCTAAAGATCTCAAAGAGCTTTCAAAACATGAATGAATTAAGCGCCAAAACACCCTTGTGAGATAGGGCAGTATCTTCCTCATAGGAACCTGAGGCACAAAGAGACTAAAGCCCGCTCTACACTGCTGCCGGCGGTTGACAGGAGATACGCAATGTAGCTTGCGTATCTCCTGTCGACTTACTTGCGTTGCCATACCACGGTATCTTCACTGCGCTGCTTCAATGGGAGACGCCCTCTAGTCAATGCAGTTTTACTTCTTTGGAGGAGGTGGATTAATCGCGTCGACTGGGGAGCACTTCCAGGATCAATTGAGCGGGACTGCACAGCCCACTCAGTTGATCCCCAAGGAGCCGGCAGTGTAGATATACCCTAAGTGACTCATCCAAAGTCACGCAGGAAGTCCGGGGCGGAGGCAGAAATAGAACCCAGCTCTGCTAGGGATGTGACTTAAACACAAGACCATGCTTCCTTAAGGGTATGTCTACAGTGCAATTAAAAACCCACAGCTGGGCCATGCCAGCTGACTCATTCTTGGGCTATGGGGCTGTTTAATTGTGGTGTAGATGTTTGGGCTTGAGTTGGTGCCCGGGCTCGAGGACCCTATGAGATGGGATGGTCCCAGAGCTCAGGCTGCAGCCCAAGTCTGACCGTTTACATGCAATTAAATAGTCCATTAGCCTGAGCCCATCAGCTGGCACAGGCCAGCCACGGTTTTCTAATTGCAGTGTAGACCTTTATTGCCCCCTCAACACATTCGTTCCTGCTATTTCCACGTCCCTTGGGGTGGCTGCTAGAGCGAGAGTTTGTTCAGAGGAAGAGATACGATTAAGGCAGCATTTTTTGAAGACTTATTTCTCTCTCTCTCTTTCTCTTACTAGGATGTTCCTGGAGGCTGGGAAACATGTTCTTGTCGAGTACCCAATGACGCTGTCTGCTGGCACAGCCCGTGAGCTGTGGGAGATGGCTGAACAGAAAGGTGATGACACTTAACCTCAAAGGTGTAAACTAGCTTTTTACAATGACATTCAGTCACGTCTGTTGTGGTGTAGTGCCTAAGAACCTCAAACCAGGAGCCAGGGCCCCATTAGACTAGCCCAAGGACAATGCTTGCTTCAGGGAACAAGATGTAGACCATGTGCAACAGGTGAATAAACAGACGAATGCAGAGGACAAGATGATGGTCCAGGCAGATGCATTTACATTAGTAATCGCAGTGATCTCAGTCTCTGCTGGCACTAGCACAGAGAATGCAGTTAGCTAGAAAGAGCCATCAGAGCATTAAGAAAATGTGTGAAGACCAAAAACCCAACCCTGTCAATAACCACAGAACTTGTGTCCTCCCCCAGCTTCTCTGCCCCTGGAAATAAAACCAGAAACAAAAGCTTTGCATTGTGACTTAGGTCAGTCTATAGTCATGTGCATCACACACGTTTCTTCATGCCTTTCTGGTCTGTGGTAGAGCCTGTGCTTGAAACAAGGAAAGAGGGTCCATGGGAGACATTTCCAAGCACAGCAGTCACCTCACTAAAAGGCTAAGGGGCAGATTCTGGCAGTACAGGGGAGCCTATAGGAAGGGGCAGTATGGACCTCAACATTGCCTCACTCTGGCATTGAGCTGCAAGAAGGGGCATAGTGCCTGGCAAGGGCAGACCACAGCCACTTGGGCAGGATACAATGTGTGCCACTGCTGACGGCCATTCTTTTTTTTGCCTTCGTTCTGCAACATCTGTGCTAAGACTGGAGCTGAGAATTTCACACCTGGCTAACGCCTAGATGAGCACCACTTATCTACTTGTTGTGGGCCAAATGGGTCCCCAAGTAAGCACAATTTATGCCCATTCCATCCCAATTAAGCAGTAGTTCTGTCATAAGACTAAATTGATTGCCTTGGAGACGTCCCAGTACAATGACCCTGTCAACTGAGTGACTCTTGAATGAGGGCCTGACCATGATAAGCTTGTGCACATTGGGAGAATCTTACTCCAGGAGCAGTCCTGTTGATTTCAGTGGAATACGTGCTCCCCAGTATGACTGTTACTACAGTCTGGTGTAAGTATCATAACTTGAGAATGGGACTGTCTTTTTGTTCTGTTTGTACAGCGCCTAGCACAGTGGGGTCCTGGTCCATGACTGGGGCTCCTCAGCACTATGGTAATATAAATAATACACATTTTTTAAATAAAAAGTGGCCTTAGGAGGGTGAGAGGATAAGGGATTTAGGGGAAAGGGATCAAGACTTCAGCCAAGTGTCATTTTGAAGGCCAATGCCTCAACTTTCAAGGCACTGTATATGGTTGGTTCACTCATACAATTCCTATTAAAGTCAATGGACTGCGTATGTGTTGCCCCCTGAGAACAATGAACAAAAATTGGATCCCTAGTGCAATGTCTGACAATTTGTCTTGGCACCATTCTGCCAGCCACGGATAAGGCTGTTTGAAGTGCACTCGCACTGATGATTGCTAAAAGGTTTACTGCCTAGTTGTGGATTGGGATTCATGCAGAAAGCTTTTAGTAATCCCGCTTGATCTTGGTTTTCCCAATGACAGGTAAAATCCTCCACGTGGAGCACATTGAACTTTTGACAGAAGAGTACAAGCAGCTGAAAAAGGAGGTGGCTGGGAAGGAGCTTGTGAGGGGAACGTTACATTTCACAGGTCAGTTGCTAAAGAAACTTGAGCTGCATGTTTTGCCGAGATGCCAGCCACCTCAGACTTCATTCATTCCCTTGTGTGAGGGCTCATTCAGTAGTAGCTTGTCAGAACCCATGTGTCATAGTCCCAGCTTTTCCAGAGAGTCCTTCAGACAACCTTCTCTCTCTGCTGGCAGTTGCCTATGTCAGGGAGAGGTTCCTTAGCCTGCTACTCACTCCCCAGTGTCTTTGATGGAAGACAGCAAGCCTATGTCCCCTCTAGTATCTTCGCAGGTATCTGCTGCACGCTTTCCACGTTGGGGTATCAGTTACCTGTGGAGGTCTCCTACAGCCCTCTCCTCCTCACCTGGTCTCCAGAGAGGATGGAGAGCTGCTGAGAGTCACCCCACTCTCCCCTGGAGACCTCCAGGCTCCTCCACTGTTTTTGTCTTCCAAATGGTGAGAGAGATTAAAGGTTTCATTTCCCCATCCCTTTGGTGTCCCTCAGTGCGCCCCAATATAGCCCTGAGGGTTTCCTGCATATTTGTTGTATCTTTGTCTCTCTTCCTCTCTTCCTCCACATGGGGACCTGGCATGGGAAAATAATTGCCACCCCTCCTCCACCTGCCAGCCTTCACCAGCAGTAAAGGTGGGTGATTTCTGCCTTTCCCTGGCTGTGCTCTGTGCTGCTTCTTTGCTGCTCTGTTTGGCTGTCAGCACAGGACAGAGAAGCTTAGACTGGAAAAGCAACCACAAGCTTCCCACCTGCTCCCAATAGAAGCCCCAAACCAGTTCTTGGGCCATTAGCCAAGACTGCAGACAGTCTAGCCCAAACAGGACAGTCTGTTATAATGGGAGAATTTCCTGGAGTTATCAGCATTTGAGCCGGGACAAGGGAGGCTTGAAAGGGTTTTTTTGTTTTTTTTTTTATAGAATTCAACCTTTAACAACAGAAAAGGAGCAGCACATCCTGTTGAGCAGCTCCCCAAATGATCCTTTTCAGTAGATTGATTGGATTCAGTGGGACCCCAACAGTGAGGCTCCCATCACGGACAGACTCTGTTGTGCTCCATGCCTAGCAGACCAGTCTCATAGCTTCCCCTTCCTGGACTCCTATGTAGCAGATTAGGGTGAGGTTTCTTTCCCACTTCTCAAGTCATTTCATTCTTATTCCTGTAGGTGGTGCCTTGGATGAAGAGCGATCAGGCTTCCCAGCTTTCAGTGGAATTGCCCGCCTGACTTGGCTAGTTGACCTCTTCGGAGACCTCACTATCACCTCAGCCACCAGAGAGGAACAGAAAGAAAAGAGTTATTCCAGAATGACAGCACATTTTCTGACTGCAAACAACAAGTGAGTAATATAACGATACAGGAGCAGTTTAGCCACGGTATTCAGGTCTGTTCAGCAGGAACACGGCACCTTCTCTTCTTTGCATTTGTACAGCAACTTTCATCCAAGAATCAAAAAGTGCTCTACAAACACTAATGAACTAAGCTTCACAACACTCCAGTGAGATGGTTAGATGATATTTGCTCCATTTTACAGATGGGAAAACTGAGGTGGGGAGAGTTTTGGCCAAGATCACACTGTGAATCAATGGTAAAGTTGGGAATAGTACCCAAGGGTTATACTCAAAATCCTTTGCTCTAATTCTAGACCCAGTCCTTCTGTGTTACATTAATTTCTGCTTCTTGAGCCTGTTACCTGAACACACCATATGTAATCCTTCTGCCAGGTGATGTTGTCAGCAACCAAGGATGGGTTTAATGTCTAGGGATTCCTCATAGCATTACCAAACAGAACCACCTAGAGACCCAACCCAGAAATCTGGGAAAACGAAATACCAACTCTATGTGCCTCTAATAGATAATATTTCCCTACTCGCAGGCACTGAATCTGGGTCTGACAAAGGAAAACTTTTATTAAGAAAAGGAGACAGGGCAGTAATTTGGGAAAACGTTGAAATAATAATTCAAAAGTAACGTAAAACACCCGCCCTGCAGTATCTTGGGCAGAAGTCCTGTGCCTGAATTTCCCACCTTAGGCCTGGTCTACACTACAGAGTTAAGTCAACGTGAGGCAGTTTGTCAACCTAACTCTGTAAGTGTCAACCTACAGCGTTGTTCCTGCTGCTGTAAATCACTCGCTACACCAGCCTAATAACTCCACCTCCACGAGAGGCGTAGTGCTTAGGTTAATGTAGTTAGGGCGACGCAGCATCTGTATAGACACTTCATTACTTACGTCACCTGTCAGCTCCCAGCTGGGAGCCCGGCTGCCCAGCGTAGAGACCCCAGGCTCTCAGCTCCCCACATGCCCCTGTTAAGTCAGTGCAAGCGCTCCTGGTAAAGACACGCACCAGCAGCAGAAAGAGGGTAGTGTGGACATGAAAAACCACAGTAATTACTGCGGTGGCTGTAAGTCGACCTAATTGTGTAGTATAGACAAGGCCTTACAGTGTGAAAGTCTAACAGACAAATGTCCCTTTAACACACCATTCTCCCCTGTTCCCTGAGCTGCACTTCATTCACAAGTCAGCAAAGTTCCAGAGTCCAGAGATACTTTCAGGTGGGTTCGCCTCCTGCTCCTGGGAAGAAATGGGATCACCCAGTGATGCGGCTGCGTGTCATTGCCATCTTTACAGCTGCTCAGTGCTGCCACTGCCACTTCTGTTACCACTTACCAGTGTTGCCGCTACCACCGCTTCTGTATTCAACTGCGATGCCATGTTCTGAGTTTCCTCCACTTAGTTCAGCTCATAGTCATTTCACTGCGTAGCAAAGAACCTCACTGCTGATGCCCCTCTGTGTTGTCTTGCACCACAACATTGTCCATATACCAGGTCTAAGACTCAGGCACTAAACCAGTTTGTCAGAGTGTTTTCTGCTCTAGTGGTCACTGAGAAGAAACCAGGACTCTTGATTGAGTGTGGTCAACCCTGTCTTTAAACACTAAAGAGGGAGGGTTTGAAGGACTTTTAAGACCCTTTAAACAAATCCACACCTTGTAGGAACATCATTCCTCCACCCTCTCTGATTTTCACTTGGATTGGGCATCACAATCCCCTTACTTAGCAAGTGAGGTTAATTTAGGGTGACCGCTTAATTAGGGCATGTTAAATACAGTTCTGATGCCCTTTAGTCATATAGTAAGCATACCAATATTTCATTGCCCCTGTGTCTAAGACTAAAGTGAATTTTAACCCAGAATAGCCAAAACTGATCACTTTGACAAAGCAGGTCTATCTTCTGATCACCTAGGCAAAATAGATGTATTTATGCAAATTTGGTCTGCTCCTGAGGTCTCTTCCCAGTTTATCAAAAGGCATTGGGAGAGCTCATTCAGGCTCTGGCTTACATCTCTATCAAAGTTTTAAAATGGCACATTTTATATGGACACTTACTGTTAACCAGTCATGAACAAACAGAATAACCCCGTGGGTTTATTTCTACCTAATTGTCCTTTGTTTTTCTATTCTCTCACATAAGACCTCTGACATGGATTGAAGAAAGGGGACCAGGGCTGAGACGTGATAAGAAAATCAACATCTGTTTCAAAAGTGGCTGCCTAGAGAACCTCCCTGAGGCCCCGAAGTCTGCTGTGGGCCTCTTCATGCAAGATCAGAACCACTTTGCCAAAAAACTGTTGGGCCAGGTCTCCAGAGAAGAGCTGGCCGCTGAGAAGTGGCGCATTCTGCGGTGCCTGGACCTCGCCGAGGAGATTCAGCAGCTCTGTGAACAGCCAGCAAAAATCCACTCCTGAGGCTATTCTTTATGAGAAGGGAATGTGAGACTCTGAGGCTGTGTAGAGCGGCAGCTGAGTGTGACCATAAAACAGCTTTTTGGCAGTTAACTTCTATTTGATTGGTTCTTACCATTAAAATCCATAGGGATTTGATCAGAAGCTTGGGCCCCACAAGTATTTTATGCTCCGTGAGATATTTAACATGGCAGGCTGTCCCCAGTGCATGACATCTTTCCAGTCAAAATTAAAGCTACCAGACAGAGCATTCAGATGTGTTGCTTTCCCTGAAGTCAATGGGAGATTTTGTCATTGACTTCAAGCCCAAAGAGACTGCAGAAGTTGCAATTTATTTAAATATAATTATAGTTCCTTTTTCTTTTTAATATATATGAGAGCAAAGGATTTAGTGCACTGTTTAGAATGAGACATAGAGCTACTCTACAAGCCTCGCTACCTCCTCCAAAGGTGTTATAGCACCGCAGGCCTGACCTGCAAAACTTCTGATATTCCAGCCTTGTCCCCTTCCTGAGTCGTTGCCCTGAACGATTCTATGTATTGGCTGTGGGCCAGATTCTGATCTTTTACACCACTGTAAACCAAATCCACTATTTGCAATGTCAGTATCACTGGTTTAAACACAGGATAAACTAGATCAGAATCTATCCTCTCACTGGGCATTACACTGAAATCACGACACTTATTTCTCTGCTGCCTTATGCCAGGTTGGAACTCAGTTTTCCAGAGGCCAAAGTTTAGTATAATACATTAATCCACTGCATCACCTGCCCCTTTTCAAGACCCTTTCCCCATTTTTTTTGAGCACAATGGCACTGAATGTGTTCTGCTCTCACTCTGAGGCATACCCATAACCCCTATTAACGTTCATGAGAGTTCTGCATGTGACTCAGTGTGAGAATGGACCACTGTGAAGAAACAAAATGTATTAATTTAATTAACATAAATTACAAATAATACATTTTATAGAAATACAATGACCATATAATAATGCCAGTTATAACATGGCTTTAGGAAATGGAGCACTTTTGCAAAATTGCAGCCATGCAACTGTGGTGTGTTGTTATTTACTTCTTGTTGTTTTAACAGGAGTGCCCAGAGACTCCATGATGCTAATTGCTGTACAAACACATGGGAAGATTTGGCCCCTGCCCTAAAGAACTTGCAGTCTTGAAAAAAGCCAAGTCATCAGCATGCATACAGAAAAAACTGAAGCAGTACCTTTGTCTCCCTGTAGTGTATTCTAATTCAACACACATTCTCAAAAGGGTTTCATTGCTATTATAACAGATGTATTGTCGTCCCCCAAACACACTTCAAGGGAAGCCAGCAGCTCGTGTCCACATTGGCACTTGAGGAGTAAACACCAAAACCAGGCATATACATTATAAATTATATACTATATAATAAATATATGATAATGGGCAAATAAAACTTTAACCAAACTCGTTTCAACAGCAGGTGTATGGTTCAATTAGAGATTGGGAATGGGTTTTGTTTTTAATCTAGATCAGTTGAGCCGACCTAATTAGTAGTATCTTTACTTTGAGGTCCTTTTGAGTTGTGCCTGCGAAAGATGGGCCTGATCCAATGCCCATTAGAATCAATCAATCAACTTCCTATTGACTTCACTGGGCTTTCGATCAGGCCTTAAATACATATGGGCACAAACAGGAAACTTGTGCCTGCAGAGTATGCATTGTGTGGCCAGATGGGTACTTGAGTACTAAACTGGCATATTTTGCATTCACAATGACCTCTTTACACATGGACATACTTTACAGGAGCAAACTGGATGCCTTCGAGCGGGGGGGGGGGGGGAATTTTCTCCTGACTAGTTTTATGACAAAATTTGTGGAGTCCATCCTGATTTAAAAATAGAATTAAAATCTTCTGCTATGGATATTCTGCAGTGCACAAAATATTTCTGCTTTTGTGACATCCTTTTTGCTAAGAAAGAAAAATAAACTGTAGATGCTAGAGTTGTTGACTCAGTCCCTTCTCTCCTAATCATGTCACACTACGAGTGTTTGAAGAGATCAGGAGATAATCCTGACTGTTCACAAAAAAATGCATGCTGCAAGGGCATGTTTTAGGCTGAACAAAAGCTCAGCAGGGAGACAAAACACCTAAAAGATCAAGCAAACTCTCTAGCACTGAAGTTGAATTTTTGTTTAAAAAAGAAAAACAACACCCCACCACACACTAGAGCTTTATAATCTTTTAGTGAATGAAAGCTTTAAGGTGGGATTTTAAAAAGCTCTCAGTGTTGTACTATCTGTGCATCCAGTGAAGTCAATGGGAATTTTGCCATTAACTTCAATGAGAGAAGAGAGAAACCAATGCTGAGTAGTTCTGAATATTCTACCCTTAAACACTGTTATGTCTTGTTTGTGAATTCATTCTATAGAACTTCTGCCAGTTATTACCAGCTTGTACTGCCTGGTCAGAGTATAAGAAGCTCTACCCTGCCTACCTTAACTGAAACTTCCCTTGCTATGTTATTGGTGTAGTTATAAATGTACATAGGGGCCAAACTGGAAGCTGTATGCATCTGAGTCTTTTTTCCAAAGGGATGTGGAGTTGTTAAAATGGAATTTTTCACATTTCTCTCTCCAAGGGAGCTGCCTTAGACGTGTGGGATCTTGGTACATTGGCAGCCTTAACACATTCATTTTTTGCATGTCTTGTCATGTGTTTCCAGTTTCTTGAGATGAGGGCTGAAGGCCTTTTATTAAAGAAAAATATAAACAAAATGTTTTTAAAAAAGAAAAATGTACATAGAATGAAAACTGAACCTGACTTCCCTTCTTAAAGGGATACAGTCAACCTTAAACTATTTTTTAAGTTGCTTGGTTTTACCACCTCGCTTTGCTATTAGTAATGCCATGGAACATTACGACTGAAATCTGATTTCTTGACTTGAGTCTCTTTCTCTAGGTTTGCAACTTACTTATTATTTTTTGCTAATATTTGTGAAAATGGAGGCAGACTTGTGGCCATTTTGGTTTACACCGTGGCAGGCCAGTGACCTGCACTACTACTACTCCATTAGCCCCTGCACTACTCTGAGCACTCCCTTGGTGGTGCACTCCAGTGTCTGATGGACTAGAATTGCCTTGATGTCTTCAGAGATGTCAATTTGCTGATGTGTTGTGTTGGTTGCATCTACAGTGTTAATGAATGTGTTGCATCCACTTTAATAAAGCTAGTGGAGTTCAGTATGTTCCCTGTTGTTTTCATTATCCTTCAAGTTTAACAACTCCCACTGCTTCCCCAGCAAGGCCCGATCCTCCAAGGTGCTGAGTCACCTCTTAGTACGTAGTCAGCACCCTTCAAAAACTGCCTAAGATTTCAGGCCTGGAGAAGACAGCTGTCAGCTCTAGCCCTCTTTCCCTGCTGGAGTGGGAAACTCAGCTCACAGCTGTGTCTCATGAATAGAGAAACTACAAAAACCTAAGGTGGCAAGTGGCACCGGGAGATGGTCATGGGAAAAAACAGTGGAATAGCCTCTGGACCAGACCTGAGCTGGCAAAAGTGACCAAAGTGCTCTCCTTCACCTTGATGCAGGGGAAGGCTGAGACTGGGTGAGCACCTTGCAGGGAAGGGGATCTGTATTGTTTGGTATCTGTTTCAGTTAGGGCTCCAGATAAAAAAAGTATTAGACTAATTCTTCCAGGACACAGACAGCCAGGAGGGCTGTTCTGTGTTTTGTTTTGTTGTAGCCCATCTTCCACTCACTTAAAGGGATGAGGACCTCAAACTACAGGGGGGTAGCAGGCGGCCTATTAGAGTACTCTCTCCACAAAAGAGATACAGCATATGTAGCAGCAGTGGGATGATAGCTCATTCCTAATGCCCACTCAGTCTTTGACCTCTCTGCTGAAACTGCCAGTGTGTCAATTATGGGAGTGCGTCTGAGGCTGTCCGCTGGGCAGCAAAGTTGAACCAAACCAATTTCACAGAGGCTACTGAACAGCTAGCAAGATTGTAACTTTGGACCTCCCCTGACTTGTGCTGGATTTGAACTGGCAACTTCTAGCTCATTATCAAATGGGAAATTTCAGTCTCAGACAATTGGCAATCGTGACTGATGAACAGTGATTAACTCGGTGACACAGGAATTTCCCCTAAAGTTACAATTTGCAAAGCCTTGGCCTTACACCTTCCCATCCAGTTGTCCATAACAAACATATCTGTCTAGTTTCCAATTTCATCCAGCTAAATGAGGTGGGAAACTTCAAAATCATTATTTTAACCTAACTCTATTTCCAAAATACATAATCATTTCAAATATCATCTTGGGAAAGCACATGCTTCCTGTTAAGCCAATAATAGCTGTCTCTTAGGCTAATAAACCCTGTGATGTGAGAATTTCAATTCATTGGATGGTTGATGGATTCTCCCGTCACTTGGACAGATGAGTGTTCAACTAGTATTGACCTGAATTCTGAGTTTATTTGTTTTTATGACTTCCCACACGGGAAGCAAGTCCAATCCTGGATTTGTAAATGTGGTTGCATGTCTTGCAACTGTAGTCATTTGTTAGAGGGAGGGGTTGAATTGTTGGCCTTATGATGTGATCCCTTCTCCTGCAGAGACCTAACTCACCACTTCTCAAAAGTGGATGCGGCCTAGACCTCTGCATCTGAGTCTGTCCAGTGCAGTGAGCTTCCGGGTTTTAATGTCTAACTCACATGCTTTGAGGCTGGCTTTCAAGGTGTCTTTGTCTCAGGATGAGTCAACCCTTAGAGTGGGTTCCCATGCTCAGTTGGCTATCGAGCACCGCTTTCACTGTACAGGAAACCTCCGTGAAGATCACGTGTCTGACCCAGCGAAGATGAACCCTGACAAGCATGCTGTCAATGTCAGGGGTTTGCACCTCTCAAGGACTTCAGTATTGGGGATCCTGTCCTGCCACTTGATGTTCAGATGGATCTTAGGCACTGAAGGTGGAAGTTCTGTGGCTGTTTGATGTGGTGTCGCAGCGTGTCCATCTCTCACAGCCATACGGGAGTGAGGTGAGTATAACAGCACACTAGATTTTTATCTTAGTGCAGAGGCAGACTCCATGCTCCTTCCAGAGCCTGTGGGTAAGCCTGCCAAATGCCACGCTGGCCTTTGCCATGCACTGAATGATCTCATTATCCAACATAGCCTTGCTAGGAGGCATACTACCCAGGTAATAGAATTTCCTGGCCTAGCTGAGGGGTGCATTGTCAGTTGTGATGATGGGATCCTGGGGCTTGTGATGCTGGTGGTCTGGTGCAGGGTGGCACATGACCTCTGTCTTTTTCAAGCATAGGCAAAGCGGTTCATGATAAGCTGAATGTCCTTGAGCATGGGTGCAATGAGGGTACAGCCATCAGCAAACAAGGTTCAGCAAACAACACTCAATAGCTCTTCAGTTTCCTTGGTGTCATCCCTGAGTTGTTGTACATAAAATAGACACTCATCCAATCTAAACCAGATATGTACACCTCTATCAAAGTACTGGAATGCGAACAAGCGCATGGCTGAAAAGATTGGCAAAGAGGACTGGAGTCACTATGTGTCTATGTTTGGTGCCATTGGTGACAGGGAAGCCTTCTGAAGAGTCATCACACTTCATCACCCTGGCCTTCAGGCCATCGTGAAATGAGTGGATGACAGCAATTATCTCCTGGGCACCACATTTATGAAGGAATTCCATACGCCCTTGCGATTTAGCACGTCAAAAGCCTTGGTCAGGTCAAAAAACACCTTGTTCTGTTCACAAGCCTTCTCTTGTATTTGTCAGGCTGCAAAAATCATGTCCATGGTATCATGGCCAGTATAAAAGCCACACTGTGACTCTGGATACACCGAGTCCACTAGATGAGAGATGAACCTGTTGAGGACAACCCATGCAAGGATCTTTCCCCACTATAGAAAGCGGTGAGATTCCATGATGGTTGTCATAGCTAGATTTGCTTTCCTTCCTTCTGTATAGATGGACTATGAAAGCAGCCGTCTGCTCCTGGGGCACAGTACCCTGTTCCCATCTAGTCTTGAAAAGGCTGGTGAGTTTCCTGACTAGGTGGCACCTCCACATTTGTACACTTCAGGTGGAATGCTATCAGGGCCTGGAGACTTGCCCATGGACAGCTGCTTGGTGGCCTTAATAACCTTGTCTAAAGAAGGGTCCATGGATAGCTCCTCCAGGACAGGGTGCTGCAGAAGTGGGTTGATGACTTTGTTAGACATAGGGGATTGACAGTTCAAGAGACAAAGTGCTCTGCCCAGCAAGAGAGAATATCGCTTTTGTCTCTGACTCATTGGTTACCATCTGCTGTGAGGACTGGGGCTGTATCGCTGGATTTTGGGCCATACAGAGCATGGATACCTTTGTAGAAGGCCTTGTCAAATGCTCACTGCAGTTCTGCAGCCTTCTGCTCCCACCAGTGATTCTTCATTAGCCATAATTGGGTTTGTAGTATATGCTTGGCCAGATAGTACCTGACCTTCTTCATTGCTGATTTCTTGTCCAAGATGGAGGACTTCTGTGTGGTATGCAAGGTCTCCAGTAGCCATCTATCTCAGGGTCATTCTCATTGAACTAGTCTTGGTGTTTCTGCCTTACAAAGCCAAGAACCTTGGATGCCGTATTATATGTGACATCTCTGAGCTTCTCCCAGGTTGCCTCAGTGTCTGTGGAGTTCTCTGGGATCTCAGATAATGCAGTCTTCAGTGTCTGTTCCAACTTTGCTTGTTTGTGCGGGTCTTTCATGGCAGCTATATTGATAGTCTTTTGTGGTTTGAGGCATTTTCTGGGGCGCTTTGGTGAGAAGTGAGATGACATGATGCTTCTCACAAGCTGATGGTCTGACCAGCGTTCAGCACCTCTCAGAGAGTGGATGATGTATACAATTTTAATGTCTTTAGACCTTACAATTACATAGTTCAGCATGTACCACTGTTTTGTCCTGGGATGCATCCATCTTGTCGTATCTTTGTTGGCCTGTTGAAAGACTTTGTTGATAATGGTGACATTGAACTTGACACACTTGGAGAAAAGAAGGTGGCCATTGGAGTTTGACCTTCCAAAACTGTGATGGCCCAGCACCTTGCTCCATATGTTAGAGTTGGCTCCCATGTGAGCATTAAAGTCTCCAAGGACAATGAGTTTGTCCTGGTGTAGCATCCCTCTGATGACCCTGCTGAGATCTTCCTAAAACACCTTCTTGATCTCATCTGTATGAGTCATTGTTGGTGCATAGGCGCTGATAATGGTGCTGTACTTGTCTTTGGACAAATTTATACAGAGCACCATAAATCAGTCATGGACTCCTTTGGGGAGCGAGTCAAGCTTGCAGGCAATGTGAGACCATATGTCAAACCCTACCCCTGACTGCCTCAGCTTGGCCTTAGCTTTGCCAATCCAGTAGTAGATGTAGCCTGCTGTCATGTTCTCAAGGTGGGACTCATCAGCAAGTCTGGTTTCACTGAGGGTAGCGATGTCCATGTTGTACCTCTTCAGTGTTTTGGCAATAAGGCCTGTTCTTTGTTCCAGTCTTTTATCATTGTCAAGAAGAGTCCCGATGTCCTATGACCCAAATATCTGTCTGTAAATCTTAGTTTTACTTTGACTGCTGACTTTGATGACCAGGTAGGAGTGGTAGCCTGACAGGTACAGAAAGGACAGGCTGTATTCCTTGTCAGTCCCCTTTCCCCAGATTAGGGAAAGCAGCGCTGTGCCTAAAAGGGCCTGCTCTGTCACGTCAGGAGGAGACGAACTCCATATCTGCCCTGATCTGTTGAGAATGACCATCACCTTAAGGCTGCTTGTGTGCAGAGTTGTGACTAAGGACGGCCAGCAGAATCCTCTGCTTGTCCCCATTGCCACAGGACTCTGTTGAGTTGATTGGGTTAAATGATAGCTGAACAACCTCCACTATGAATGGATTTAAGTGAAAGAGATTTGTGCTGAGCTTTTCCCATTATCTCACCCAAACAGTTGTTCCCATACTGGTGCAATAGATGCCAGGAGCACAGCAGCTGATGTGTGTGCAGGATTTGTATTCAGAGTTGTGCTTCTCTTAGATGGCTACCGAACTGAGCTAAAGCACATCATTTGCCCATGGGTGTAGTGATAGGCCATTGCCTGCATTGATAATGCAGGTGGCCCTTCTGTGCCAGCACAATGCAGATGCTTCATCGTCATTCTCTCTGTGTCGTCTGCTGATGAAAACATTGCTGTGACTGTGGCAAGGTGTGACCCCAAAACTAGGGGAGGGCAGGAACATCTCATTGTTCCTGTACAGACCCATCAGGTCTGCCCACTGTCCTCCCGTTGTATGGTTATTACCTCATGCACAAATTATCTAAATCTCCAAACCCAAGACCCTTTAAATCATATTCAGTATGAGCTAATATCCTGTTTTTGTCATTCCTGTTAATGTCACAATCTGCCTAATAACATTAGTGTCTATTGTAGCCAATGTCATCTGTGCCATCCTGTCTGATTACTGATGACTCACTGCTATTCACTGATAAAGGATAACACACACACCTGTCATTGAGAAAGAAAGTCTGATTACCTTAATTGTATGAATAACTAATTCTCTGAATAATGGTTTTATGATAATTGACACATCTGCTGCATGATCAAGGTGACACACAAGTAAAAGATGATAAAATAATTAATTTTTTAAAAAGGCTAAGTATCAGAGGAAAGATCCTGATACAGATCTATTAGGCTGCATAATAGTTTCCCTAGGAAGTAGTAGATGACCTATCACTTGGGACTTCTAAAACAGACTAGGGAATGTATTCATAAATATGTTGTAGAAAACAATCCTGCAATGGTAGGACAATAGACTGAGCTAATGCATCTTTTCCTTTTCTCTCTCCCTATGATTCACATTCACTAATTAACATACAATAAACTAATGCATCTTTTCTTTCTCTCTATTCTGATTCAAAATTTACTAGTTAATATACAGCATACAGGTTATTTTTTAAAAACAAATTTGTACTCTCCTCTCTTGAATGGCTGAAGCACTCAAGAGTCTGTTGTATAAGCTAGTCAACGCAGCAGGACCATAACGGTAAAAGAAAGCATCTCATTGCCCTGCACATGATGCAGTGCCATCATCTAGGATGGTTTAACAGTTTGGCATAAGAGAAATAAAAGTATGAGAACAGGACATTAGCATAGGTTCAATGTGTGATGAATTGACAAATATTTCAGACCAAATTCAGCTTTGGTGAAACTAAGTGCAGCTGCACTGAATGGAGCTGCCCTAACCTTATGCCAGGGTTAAATGTGACCCTTGTCTTCACTCATCTCTTCTGTCATAACAGAAAACTACTATTCTTTGACAATTGAACCTTTGTGCCATCATCAGTTATATTGCGAAAAATGTGGGGCTCCATTCTGGCATCTGGGTCTGACCGATATGCGGAGCTTATTCCTGGATCAGGGTCCAAGACTGTAAACTCTTCATTGGGACTTTGGGCCAAGTATTCAAATACTTAGATGACTTTGTAAATCCTTAGTGCTTAGGGACTTTTATAAATCTTGCTAGGCATCTATCTGCCTCTTGAGGCACTATATACCTCTCTAAATCTGGCCCTTTGTCTTCTCTTTATATGTAAAACGCAGCTTTTGTTGAGCACTGAAATAGTAATAATTAATTTAAATTTGCTTGGCCTATCCAGATTGTTAGTCATTTCACTTGTCACGGCTCTGTTGTCGATAACAGGGATGACACTGAGACAGAACTTGAAGCCTGCACTGCAAAAGGATTGTCAGTAGGGTGCGCCTCACCAAGAATGTCTTTTGTAAATCAAACTCACTGATCATTAGAGAGACACATCTTAGAATATATAATACCTTGGGGGAGGAGAGGGGGTCAGTATTCTGACCTATGGGACTGAAACATGGCCCCTCCCTGTCAAGATTGAAAAGAAGCTGGTCACCATTCAGATGAGGCATCTCCAAATGATTGAAAACATCAAATGGACGAATTCAAGTTGAATGAAGAGATCTGTTTTCTAACTATAAATGGATCCCACTCTCTCACACAGTTCGCCGATGCACTCTATGTTGGTATGGTCATCTGCTCCAAATGCCTACCACCTTCCCTGCAAGAATCATCTTTGACTTTGATCCAATGAAAGCAGGATGGAAAAGACATACCCCCACGTCCCTCCCCTCCGGAAGACTTAAAACACAGTGCCTGGATGGTGGAAACAGTCACCTGCCCCTCCCAGGCATCCTACCCCATAATGTGCCAGATTTGGCTCAGGACATAATACTGTGGAGGCATATAATATGTTTGGTGACCTCTATGTTGTCCAACCAACAGCATGAGAACTAACTTAACCTTAACCTTGGCCTAGCTTGGAGATTCTCTGGCTGATACATATTTGGCAACAGAGGTTTGGCAAAATTGTTTTAATGGCATGTATATCTAGTTCAAGTGATATTAGAGAGTTGTTATGTAAACTGCTTAATGGATAATTCATTCACTCAGCTGAAGGCTTTACGTATCTTTTTTCTAGAATCTGTATTATGGTCTAAAATGGAATTCCCATGTGGGTGCTCTTTTCTTTGTTTCTGGAGGTGTTCCTACATTGTGGATTATCAGTTTCATGTGTGTGATTTCTTTTTGTGTATATATCCAAGTCCATTGATTGCAATCAATCTGCTTCTCCTGTTTCATGGCTTCTTGGGAATCTTAGCAGCTCAAATCATTTGAACAAAGGACTGAACTAAATCTTGTCCTATATGCTACTTATTAGAAGGGAATGTATCCTATTTAAAATTAATAGATTCTAAACCCCAATTAGAAATCAGGATTTCTAACCTTGGAAATAATCCCTTGAGTATTCTCTTTCATTCAGCAACCTAAACAAATACAAATAATATGTCTGAAACATGGCAGCCATAGCTGAACAAGTTCCTATGGAAATGCGAGACAAATATATCAGGACCATCATATCTAAGAAATAAATTGATTTTTGTTGCTTGTACCTGACTGCCTGAATCCCACTTACAATTGTCATTCTCTCTAATGAGAATTATAATTAATTGTTGCAATCTTTTTTTAAAAAATTCTGAATTTTTCTTTTTTTTCTGGTATTTTAGGCTTAATCCTGCAAAGACTTATATACCCGTTTAACGTTTACACATTGCAAGTAATCGCACTGAAGTCACTGAGACTACTCACAGTGTGCAGTCAACCATGTACATAAGTATTTGCAGGAGCAGGTTCTTACTTTGTTGTCTCTTTGACAAAAAAAGAATTCATATTACCCACTTCCCAGTTTGTTTTCTGATTTAAAAAAAAAAGTGCTTGATTATGATTTCTTTCATGCTGGCTCTTTGTACTCGTATTTTTTGGTTTTAATAAAATGGTTGATTTGAAAGAAAGAAAGAAACATACAAAATTAGGCTTGTAAATTAATTTACGTTAACGTTGCCTGACCCCATAACCACTCCATCACCAGCTCTCCCAATAGTTTTAGTGGGAGATCATTATTCATAATGGTGGCGGGCTTGGGCCTCTGCTTGGATTTAATTCCCTCACTGTGATACACTTGCCCACCTTTGCATTTTAGCCTTGCAGTTTGTCCACTTGGGAACCATGTTATTGACTGGTAAAATAAAGGCTTTTTGTCTTAGACGTAGACCCTGAGCTGTGGCCCTTAGATGTCCCTAAGCATTTAAATTAATGTCTTTGTTGACTCACATCTCGGGAGCATTCTGGTAGAAGTTTGTCTAAAGATGGTTAGTGACCAGCTCGGGAAGAGCATTCCATGTGTAGAGGTGACATGGAAAAAGCACAGACATAGTTTATTGGATAAGCAGACAATTGGGACATTGAGGCTGGCGTAATTGGTGGAGCAGAGCGGTTGCTGCAAGGATGGCGTAATACAGGGCATTGAATGGAAGGAATAGGTAGTTTTAAACTTGATGTGGTAGAAAGGAGGGAAGCATAAAAGGATGACAACAGCTGGGGGGTCTGAGCAGCAAGGGGGGAGGAGGGATGTGGCGAGCAGTGGCGGGGGGGAGTGGGGGAAGAGAGGAGGGGTGTGGTGGCGAGAAGCGGGTCAAACTGGGCAGGGCTTGGGGTGGAGGCCATGGGTGGAAGAGGGAGCTAACCTTCCCGAGGGGAAGCTTTCACCCTGCCGCCCATGGCCCGGGCCCTTTTTAAAATTGCCAGACCCCCCTTAAAATCACCAGGCCCCTTGGTAATTGTCCCCTTTGCCCCCCTGAGTTGGTGGGTCTGTGTACAGGAAAGGAAAGTGCTGCCTGAGGTCAGAGACGACCAGGCTCAGGAGGAAGCCAGAGGCCATGTGACCAGGATCAGCAGGCTTGAGGCAGGAGCTTTGTTATGGAGAAGCCAGATAGTTTGAAAACTAGCTGTGGAAGGCTGGGAGGCAGGTAGAGACATCTTGTGGCTGGCAGGGGACCATCAGTAGCTGGAGCAGGAGGAGAGAGGACAGCAGCCTGTAGGCAGCAAGATAGATTGTACATTATACCATTAGTATAGAGACATTATACCAAGAGTGGTTTACCTCTACACTCACTGTACAGGACTGCCTTAGCGACTGGATTAGGAGCTATTGGTGAATCTTTGCTCTGTAACTATGCTGAGGATACTTGTGCCTTTTATTTCTGGCAACCCCAGTAAAGGACACTCTGGTATTCAAAGCATATGAGTGTTTGGTGGAACTCAAAGGTTGGAGCCTGAAAAGCATAGCGTTTGGAGGGCTGATAGAGCTTGCCTCCGAGCATGTGGTATGCCCCCCATGCTACCAAACATCTAGGAGATTGGTGCACCACAGTCAACTTAGTGGTCCCCTGCAGTGGAGTTGGTTAGGACAACTTAACAGGAGAAAAGAAGCCAAAACTGTTACTTGTTGGAGTTCTCTGGGACAAGACCTTTCAGGCCTCCTGGTCACCAGTAACAGCTTGACTGTTGGCAGAAACTCTGTAGGTGATATTTACTTTCTAGGAGGTAAGTGCCATGGCTGCTTTACAAGACCTTCAGCTAAGCTTTTGATCTAGCAAGTAAAATGTAAATGATAGGTCTAGCAGCAATGTTGCAACTAGACCTTATGGGCCTGGTTCTTCACTCCCTGCGTCACGTGTAGTCATTTCCACACACACTTTATTCTCATTTTACGTAGCTGTCAGTGCAAGATGCAAGGTGGTGAATAATCACTGGGGCAAAGGAGGAGTTCTATCAAGCAAACTATGCACATTAAAACCCCCAACATTTTAAAAGTTTTATCTCATTGTAGCATGAGAGTGTCCTGAGATGCAGGGATGGTTTCAGCTCTTTCCTATTTTTAGTGGTATTACAAACCATTAATAAGGTTTATGTAACCTCTACACACACATGACGCTTCTAGCCTATTCATATTCATTTTGCAATCATTTATAATAAAACAGTACTCACATAGGCCTGGTAATTGAAAATGTTAAATCCTGCTGGGTAGACAGCACATAGAAATGTAGGGCTGGAAGGGAGTTTGAGAAGTCAGCACGTCCAGCCCTCTGCACTGTGATAGGAACAAATAAACCTAGACCATCCCTAGCAGGTGTTTGTCCAACTTGTTTTTAAAAGCTTCTAATGATGGGGACTCCACGACCTCCCTTGGAAGCGTATTTCAGAGCTTAACTACCCTTATAGTTAGAAAGTTTTTTTTTCAAATATCTAACCTAAAATCTCCCTTGCTGCAGATTGAACCCATTACTTCTTGTCCTACTTTCAGTGGATATGGAGAACAATTGATCCTCTTTATGATTCACTCAGTTTACAATCTGCAGTAAATTATAGCCATATAGTGCTTGCTGCTATCCTGGCCATCAGTGTAGTGCCCTTTCTTTAGAAATTCAAGACACAAGCTATGCTATATCAGTATCTCAGAATGTCCTAGGAACACAGTCTGTCATTTCTTAATTCATAAAATAAATCACAGTTTAAAAACCACAGTTGGCTCTTAACCAACTCCCTGGCTATCTTAGTTTTTGGTAACATATTTCTCTTTTTAAACAAGCAAAGAAGGTAATCATCCTTCACTGCCTTGTACCTTGTATAACCATTCAGACCTGTGCAAGGTAAGTGTGAGATCCTACCAGATCAGAATGGTGCTTCACCAGACCCAGTTTTCACTCATTTTGAATAAGTGTAAGTGACTACATCAAGTGCAAGGCAGTAGAGAATCACACTTCATTATGGACATTTAATGTTGATAAATTGGCAGCTGCTTGTTTAACCTGCAGTTTAGGGAAGGAGGGCTCCTGTAACAGAGTCTACAAACCCATAATGAATGGAGGCAGAAGAAGGAAGGAATCCTCTCCTGCCTACAGGCAAACAGACTGACTACATTCCCATGCAGCTGCTGTTACTGCACCAGGCTGCCTCCAGAAACACAGCCCAAAGAGACTGCAACAGACCACTGGGCCTAATTAGAAGCCAGGGGCCAAGAACTTTCTTGACCGGGGCTACCAGTTAGGGGAAAGTGGCGGCCCTGTGAAAGACCACATCCAGGAACAATGGCAGCTCCCTAGAAGGCATATTCACAAGAATAAGATTAGCAACCAATCAAAAAGGGAAGAAATGGGCCCACAGATTATAAGGGACAAATCAAAGGTGCAGAGGATGGCTGTCGGGATCAAAGTGTAATGAAAGTGTTTCATGGGGGACTCTGTGCAATGAACCCCAAATAATGCTCACCATTCAGAGAAGGTAGAGAGTCAGTGGAACTCTGCCCAGATGCAGGAATTAACCAACGCAGGGAATAGATCTTACAATTGCAGAGCGTTCAGTAAATTGGTTCCCCCACCCGGCAGCTATGGAGCAGAGCTGACCAGAGGATGACGGTTCTGGTTTGTGGTAACTTTCAAGGTTTTAATTTTTTTTTTTATTTCCACACTAGAACAAACTCAAAACCCTTCAATCACAGAAGGCCCTGCTCTGCCTGATTCGGAATGGACTACAAGAACCTGAACCGGGGTTGCCTATATACAAGGCCAGTACAGTTATCACCCAGCTATAGAGTCGACTGCATGCTTGCTGTGAAATGTTTTGGCTTTGATGAAACAGCGTAGTTCAAAATAAGTATGTTCCTACCAGTTCTGTTCTGGAGACGGAAATCCTCTGTTTTATCCCCACATCATGTATAGCTGAGGCAGTGATCTGAGCTGCTGTGCCAATGGGCCTCAAGCTAGATGTTGTCAATCCTCCCGTCTCTGCTGACACTGTCAGCTGTGGTGATGCTTTTATTCTTTGGAAACTGTTCTCTAAGAACTGGACTAAGACTACTAGCTTTTCAGTTTTCCTTTCGCACAGGCCACCAATCAGCCATCAGCCGGTACCGATGTTTGATTACTCAGGACTTGGGCTGGATTAGAAGCAATGAGCTGGAGGGGAAAGGCTCGGTCATCTATTACCGCTACCATGAACCTGCCAGCTGTCGGAATCTAACTTAGCACAGACTGGACAGAACACTCCTAGCTAATGTTATAGGAGTGAAGCACTGCATCATCATTAGTTGTTCAGTGCAGTCAGTGTTGTACAACGCACTGTCCCTACCTCTAGGGCCTGAGCTGTGCTATTTAGGGACAGCCCTGTGTGGGGACATTCCTGCTCAAACTCCTTAGTGCACAGGGGCACCCGCTGCTTCATCTCTTTGTGGCATGCAGCTTAGTCCCTCTAGCTCCCTTGTGCCAGTCCTACTTTGGGAGTTAGGACCGAATGGCCCTGAACCCTCCTCTTCCCAGCCTCTCCCTGCTCCATTTGAGGTGCTACCTTCATACAGGGAATGCAACTGTGCCCGATCTTTGAACTGGCCACACAAGTGAAGGGGAAGACTTATGCTCTCCCCTTTCCTCCCCATGCACATGTGTAAGGCTCAGGCACTAGTTAGAATTAGAATGCAGCAGAGATGCTTAAAACATGTAACACCAAGAGAAGTTATCCAATCTCAGCAATGGAGAGAGAGACCTAACCTACAAAGTTGGAATCCAAACTTTGGAGGCATTTCAGTCTGGGGTTCACATACTGTAGAGATAGGGATCAGCCGTGCAGTTCGGATCCAGATCCAAATATCTGTGGTGTTCAGGTCCAGGGATTTGGAATACATCCAAGATTCATGGGACCAATGAAATCTGCAATGGTTGCAACGGTTGGGGTGTAGATTGTCTCCCTATTTATTGTTATATTTATTAGCAGCTTTGGTGGGATAGAGCTGAAAAAGCATTGTTGGGGAAGTATGGTTGAGAGGGGATTTTAGTGAAGTCATTTGGATAGTATTTTGGGGCCAAATCCTGGTCTCATTGAAATTCATGGCAAATTTCTCATGAACTTACGTGGAATCATGACCTGATCCATAATGCACAAATAGAAGTCTTCTCCAAGCACTAGCATTAGCCTTTTCCAGAAACTTCCAGCTTGGCAGGGAAATGATATGCTGGCCTCTGCTCTGCAGGGTCTGGGTTGTTGGTTTTTTTTTGGTAGATTCCATCAAACTAGTTACACCAGTATTGCCAACAGCTTTTCACTCAAGAATTTTGATTGCCAGGCTCACAGTTTGCTGGGCACCGTCTTGTCAAACGGTTTACAAGCATGCTCTTATTTTTAATTAAGTCTGTACGTTCATTGGGCTCTTTTTTTCTAACTTGTTCTCTGATTAAATCATTACACCATAACTGGAAGTCAAGAAGCTGGAAAGGCAGAATGTTGGAAGCCTTGGGACCTGATTCTCCACTGCCTTCCACTTTGTTTTGTCAATTGCCCCCTTTCAAGGTGGATGTAAAATGCCACCAAATGAGAATGGTAGCAGGTGTGAATGAATACACAGGGTGCAAGGCAGTGGAGAATTAAGCCCATCATGTAATGATTTTTGTTGTTAGCGCTTCATCGGCTATGCATTTGGAGCACAGTATTCTGACCGGCATGATGCAGAAAGGCTCAAAGCACTTCAGAATGATCTTGATGCAGAGCAGATCTTGCCAAGAGAGAGCTTTGTAAAGTTCCAGGGTTGTGCCTCTCTACTCTGCTTTTGAATGGTCTGTTTCTGCCATCGGCTGCTTGTTGCTGATCTTCCCTACCCCCTTCAGAGCCACTTCTAAGTACTCTCTGATGCTGTTCATGTTTCACAATGGCTACACATTTTCCATCTAACCAGTGGAATTCGTGCTGTTCTAGAAATTACTATCCTTCTGAGAATCACAAAGGACAGGCCAAAGAAAAACTAAGCTGAAAGCTGAGCTACTTCGAGTAGGAGAAATAGCAGCTGGCACCAAACTGTGCAGGGGATGTGAATATGCTCCCATTGTGCTGGTCTGTTTGTTCCTATGCTCAGGAGATGGATGATTTTTTATATTCTCTTTAACTAAATGTTTGTGTGAGGCAGGGACGTTTTCAGTAGTTGTGAAAATGAGGAAATGACAGAACTGGGAGACACTGTGCAAACATCTGCAGGCAGCTCTGCTAATGTACCTAAGTGTTTACTTTCAATGCTGTCCTCCCCCTACTTCTCTTCCTTTTTTTCCTCTAGTCCTGAACTTCACCTGAACTATCAGACCAAATTGTATGGTAGGTTTTTTGTTACGTTGATAAACACCTGCTGGAGATTAAATTCAGAGACTTGTATCTGCTTTTATGACAAATCATGTTTTAGCCCAGCCAGAATGCTAGTGGCAATTAAATCACTGCAGTACATTATCCTCAATAATAAAAAAAATACATCCGGAATTCAGCCTATTCACGTTACAAAGAAAAATGCATGAGAGATGTGCATTAAATTCCCTTAAATAAAGCACAGGTTTTAGGCTTGATTTTGAAATAACCTAGCTCTTCCTTATATTGGTTGCAAACTTGTGTAAATGGAGTTACATCAGTATATAGAGAGGAAAATCAGGCCTTCAGACCCTGTAAGTGATCTGTACTGTAAAGGCATGACCCTGTGATGTGCTGAGTGTTTTCAACTCACATTTAAGTCAGGGGGAGCTGAGAGTGTTGAGCATCTTGCAGAATGCAGACTCCAAGGCCACCTTTTGTGTGGAAAATGCTGCACATAAAATTCTAAATACTAGACTCAAAGTAGCAGGATATTCTTAACCAGCACATGCTGGAGGTGGCATAGGTCAGAAGGTGATAAGAAAATGGGAAAAGGAAATCAGATGGCATAAAGCAAATTTGTGAACAAGCAAACCCCTCTAACTTCAACTGATATAAGGAAAGTCATAGGTAAGAGTTGAATTTTTCACTGGGCTGCTGTGGCTTAGACAACCAGCAAAAATACTAGAATAGCATTTCCAGAATACATCTAGTAGAGTATTAAGGGCCCACCCACCGAACAAATATAACTTTGTACTATCATCAGTCTAGGCTACAATATTGTTCCCTAAGAATAGGTGCTAGCCAGCAGCTCAGGAGACCTCAGTTCTGTTCCTGGCTCTGCTGCTGATGGCTGTGTGTGGTTGGACAAGTCACTTTACTTCTGTGTCTCCTTTGTCTGTCTTATCTACTTAGATGATAGATTCTTCAGGGGAAGGAGAGGCATGTTTATACACTGGCTGAAATGAAATAAATATTGGCACCTCAACATTAGAACTAAGGTGCACATTTTTAACAATGAGGGTTATTATTAGCCCCTGGCACAACTTACTGAGGGTTGTGGTGGATTCTCCATCACTGACCATTTTAAAATTAAGATTGGATGTTTTTCTGCAAGGTATGCACTAGCTCAAACAGGAATTAATTTCAAGGAAATCCCCTGGCCAGTGTTATACTGGAGGTCAGACTAGATAATCACAACAGTCCCTTCTGAATCTTGGCACCATCTCAGTTAGAGGCTCTGATCCCTACTGAAATAAGTAATAATGTCTCATTCACAGCACCTGTAAAGCAATTATCATATGAATGTCTCAAGAGAGGCAGACAACCGTGGTAGTGCACGGGCCCTAAACTACAGCCCCTGTATTTGAGGGAGTGATTTGGGTACTTACCAACATATTCCTTCATGTGTTTTAGAGAAATATTGAGTTGACAAATATATGTATGTAGTTAATCAGATATGCCCAATTGAAATAGTCTGAGTTGGAGGACTCAGAACTGAGGGAGACACTCTGGCCTAAATTCTGTTCTCCATTACTTACAAAATCTGGGATTTACTCCTGTTAGCCCTGCAGAGCTTATTCAGCAATGGAGGATTGTGCTGGTTCTCCATAAGTTCTCTCCTTGCCAGCTTCAGCTTGATATGGCCAAAATGAAAGTCCTCTCTTTTCTCATCTCTGTGTCTGTTGACAGCACTGTCATCGTCCCTGTCACTTGGGGCCGTAAGAAGGGTGACATCTTGACTCTGACCTTCTGTAGCTGCACACATCCAAGCCATGCCGTAATTTTATCACTTTGCTTCTCTGGAACATTTCCGAGATCCAGACTTTTCTTCCTGTCCACATAGCTAAAACTCTCATCCAGGTCCTCATCACCTCTCATCTTTCTGACTTTTACATCTCTAGCCTCCCTGATGCTCCCTGTTGGGTCCATTGAAAGCATTGCTGCTGAGCTAATCTTCCTGTTTCATCATTTAGCCCACACTACCTCCCTTTCTGAATCACTCCACTGACTCTGCCCTCTCCACTGCATCGAAGTGCAGCTTCTTGTGTTTGCCTTCAGAGCTCTTCAGAATTCTACGTCTCCTTCTCATCAGTTCCTGTGTCTTTTCTCATTGCCCCTGCCTCACCCACCTTATTAACAATGTCAGTCTCAGTCACCTGTTTATCCACTTCTTCCATAATTGTTCTTGTGCTTTCTTACATGCTGCTCCTTATGTATGAAACAATCTGCCCAATTTAGTTGGTAAAGCCACTATCTTGTACTCTATCAAATCCCTCAAGACCCACTTCTACCATGATAGCTAAGGGAAATTGTCAGCTGACAAGGACTAGATCGATGGCCCATAGGTAATTCTGATGTTTATGTATTTGGCTTTTTAAACCCTTTTTAAACCCTGTCTAGGTTAACACATAGTCAGTCAATGTGTCGCTGTCACTGTTGCCTTCGTCTTCCATTTCCCATTCCGTCTGATTATTTGTTAAATCCTCTTGTCTTCTGCATTAAGTTAGACTGGAAGTTCTTTGGGGACATTGACTACTTTTCCTACTCACCATGTTCTGGGGGGGTATATGTCCCAAAGTAATTTCTAGTGTTCCTCTGGGTACAGAAGAAGTTATATGGCATTTTCTCACTTTTCTACTCATTTTGTAATTGAAAAATGTTGCATACTCTAAAGACTAATGCATGGGCAGTACAAATCTGTTTTCTGCATCACTTATTGCTAAATGAAAGAACCTGGCTATATGCCAGAAAGGCTGGGTGCAAATGTGTGTAACCTTTCCAGTTTATGCGGCAGTCACTGTATTTTCAAAGGATTTCACTATATTCCATCCCACTGCCCAACCTAATGTTACCAATCCCCTCTATGTATACACCCACATGAGGACAGCTGCATTATGTAAATATATAACTCTGAATATTCTTGATATGATGATATCCATATAAATATACAATCCCTTTTTAAAGCTTGGTTCATTTGTAACCTTAATAACTTCCTGTAATATGAGTTGCACAGCTTAATTACATGTTCTGTGAAAAAGTGTTTCTTATACTGGTTTTTAATTCTCCATCTTTTAATTTTATTGAATATCCCCTTGCTTTGTGATATGAGATAGGGAGAACAGAAGTTCCCGATCTGCCTTCTCTATGCCATTCAGTATTTTATATACTTTTATCATCTCCCCTCTTGTTCATCTCCTTTCTAAGGTAAACAATTGCACTCTTTTCACTTTCTGTTCATATAAGAGATTTTTCATGACCTTGATCATTATTATTAGTCTTCACTGAACCCCCTCTCGTTCTGTAATATCATTTTTGAAATGGGGTGACCAGTAGAATACACAGTAGTCCAGATGAAGCCACACTATTGATTTATATAAAGGCATTATAGTATTCTTTATATAATTCACCATCCCATTCTTTATGCTTTCTAACACTGTTAGCGTTCTTGACTGTACTGTACATTGAGTTGAGGCCTTCACTGAGCTGTCTACAATGACACCTAGGTTCCTTTCTGAAGCTGATACATTTAATTTAGAACCCTGTAAGGTGAATAAGGTGATTCAATTTTTCCCCTCAATGTACATTACTTCACCTTTGTTGATACTGAATGCCATTTGCCGTTGTATTGCCTATTCACCTAACTTGTTTAGGACTCTCTCAAGTTTCTAACTGTTCTCTCTGACAATTCTAAGTGTCCTGACTAACTGAAATAATTTTGTGTTGTCTGACTCACCATCCCCTCAAGGCTCTTTCCTGAACCTTAATAAATATTTTAAACAACAAGGGACCTAGTACAGACACTTGAGGCCTCCAACTCCTAACCTTTTGCCCTGATGGAAATTGATCATTAAATTCTTCTCTTTGCTTTCTGTCTCTTAGCCAGATTCCAATTCATGGCAATACTTTGCCTCTCACTGCATGACTACTTAGTGTCTTTAGCAGTCTTGCATGTGGAACCTTGTCAAAAGCCTTCTGGAAGTGAAATATATTTGTCAGCTGGTTCTCCTTTATCCACTGCTTTATTGACACAATCAAAGAATTCTAAGGGGATGTCTTCATGAAGGGAAAAAAAGATGGGTGCTTACTTTATATTAGATAGGATTTGGTGACTAACATAAGGAAAAATCCTAGTGAAGACATGATAGTTTGTATTTTTCACATGTTAGCAGGTCAAGGTAAAGAGTATGGGTGAGTCTATGGTTTTTAGCCTCTAACTGATACTGATTTACAGGCTGTGTGATAAGGATGCACCTTTGATCCTATTGAAGACAAGGCCTCGGAGATTACGGACATGATTCTCCTTTGCATTCTGTGATGGTTAGACTGTCTCATATCATGATCTTCCAAGTGTTTTGTGATGAGGTAATAGTGATGGCTTAACCTGGTGTTTGTGGTTTTGAATTGTGTAAGAAATGAGGTAGTACCATAACTCTGTAAACAAAGGTTGATTTATGGGTACAGTTCCTAGGGTTTGAAGTGTTTTGCAAAAAGATTGAGAGTACATGAATTCAAATCATGTTTATTTATTAACATAGTTTTTCCTGAGAGAGAGAGACAAAAACTGGTGAGATGCAGGAGGCGGAGGGAGAAGGCAAGGGAGAAACCATTACCATTAAGAGGGAAACCCACTTAAGGGAGAAACCCACCATTAAGTGCGAAAAAGAATAAAGTCTGAAAAATTCTTCTCTGACTCCAATATGGAAGCTATTTATTTTCCCCAAGAGAAGCCTTTCTCAGTTTAAAAGGTTTTCTGTTTGGTCACAAGTTGTTTAAATAACCTGTTTTCTTTTCCCATAGAAAGTGGTTTGAACAAAGAGCAGTTTCTTATATGGTTGGTGGTATATTTCTTCAGTAATTCCATGAAGGGTTTGTTCTTACATCTCTGCAAAACAAAACAAACAACCCACAAAACAAACAGTTAATATAACCATACTATACAGCAGATGGTTGTTGCCTGACAAGTGAAATATGAATTTGTTCTTGGTTTCATTGTCAGAGAGAGTGTTAATTTTTGGTTGGTAAATGTGTTGTATGTTTTTTTAAAAATGTATTCTGCTATTGTAGTTTAACATGAAATAATATTTATAATGAACACTTATTGTTAATTGGGTCACTTGTTGGAAGGAAGTATTTATTTTTAAGTATTTTGTAGGATTGGGTGAGTTTAATAATATAGTTCTGTTGAGCCATAAGAGTCTTATATTTTTAGCCGTTTTGGTTAAAAATGTAACATAGGTATGTCATTAGTGGAGTTCTTCAATTCATAGGGAATGATAGGAGGCTTGATATTGTTATCCTTGTGCCTTACTGGACCACGAGGAAGATGGATTTTATAATGATTATCCAGTCCGTGATGCATTTTTTTGTATTGTTTTGAAAGCAGAAATTATAGATTTCTTTTTCAAGACTGCGTTTTTTTAGTGGTGGGATATATTAGACAATTATAGTCATTTTTTGGTCATTAATAAAGATTCAGTTAAGTTCATATCATTCACTGGCAGCCTTCGTCTATGTAATGTGGAGTCCAAAAGCTGTA
The DNA here is from genome assembly GCF_026122565.2 of Emydura macquarii macquarii. Classification (NCBI taxonomy): domain Eukaryota; kingdom Metazoa; phylum Chordata; order Testudines; family Chelidae; genus Emydura; species Emydura macquarii. The sequence continues at coordinate 7,426,059 of NW_027131400.1, read as the reverse complement.
TGTAAGAATATAAAGGAGAATATAAGTATATATAAGTAAAGGCCCAAATGCAGGAAAGAATTTTTGCACATGCTTAACTTTAAGCATATGACTATTCCCATCAGGTAATAGGACTCCTTGCATGCTGATTTCTTCTGCTGGATGGGGGATTTAATAAATCTTGATTACCTATGCTAAATTCTCCAAGGGTTTGTTTTTGGGTTGCTTGCTACCATACAGACTCAGTAGTTCTTTTCAGTTTGTTTTATTATCCACACTAAAATAGACACAGAGGAAACTCATTATATAAATAATGCAATAGAAGGTGACGTTTCAATGGAGTATTTGGCTTACTTTGTGAAGTACTACCCCTTGTTCTTTCCTCAAAATGGTTTCTTTTCCCCCCAGAGGAATCTTTGTATTGTGAACTAAATCTCTTCCCCCTAGGCAGTCCTGAAAGAGGATATTTGAAGAGATGAGAGTGTGGAGTGGGAATTTGTCTACTTTGTCTATGGAGAATCTAATAACTGAAATATTGTAATGAACTTTGAAAAGACTGATACTATCTCTGCAGCAGGAGAGTGAGCTGCTATAACATTAGGATGTATCAGAGACTAAGGAACTGATGGATAGCTGTGTCCCTTCCATTTTGCCAACCAGAGCATATTGGGGGTAGAATTAGAGCCTAAGGTAACTCTCTTAGCAGAAAGGTGATTAATAAAATAATGACCTTTACACGCAACGTATACACCTTATCAAAAAATAGAATGCCAAAGTAATAAAGCAAGTCTTCTCACAAAGTGGTAAATTTATTCCTACCTTGATTTATCAGAGAGGTAACTTTAAAATAGATGCTTGTAATGTTAGATAGGAATCTTTATCAATGAAGTCGACAGCCATTAGAAATGTTTTGTTTCCTTTTCTGGATTGCAGGTATGATTGAGACATTCCTGTGGCGTGTGTCTCATGTATTGTTCTGTTTTAATCCTACTGAGTGTGTACAATTTTTTGTAGAATTATTCTTTCAGTATAGCTCCATTGCCCTTTAAATATATAATATTGATCCTGGCTTGTTGCTATGAGGTTTGCTATGTTTTTCTTTTTCTTTTTTTAAGAGGATTCTATAGACAGCTGATTTACTAAATTCTTATTTCTCTTAAATTATGTTTTGTAAATATTATTCTCTAAGCGTTTTGCTCAATTTCCAGTTTATTGGATGACTGTACATTAGATATTGCAAAGAAGTCACTATAACACAGGGTTACTTACTGTTTCCCAAAAAGTAACATGAGCCTTCCAGCTTCAGCTTCTCACTTGGTTGATAGTTCCATCATGGTGCCTTTCTGCATATTAATAATGCTGGCTAGTTGTGTCAGTCTTGATTGATGGCCTGTCCTTGTGAGAAGAGCCCTAAACAGATATAGTAGGGGAAAGAGTGATTGTGGCAGAAAAATTTGTGACTTTCTGCCCCACTGAGAAATCATTGCCAGCATGGTCTGATGTCTCAAGAGAAAATGGCTTCTTTAAAGTCTAACACTTGGACCATGTCGACACAACAAAATTATGTTGACCTAACTTACATCGGCATACAGTCATCACAGTTATTAAATCGCTTGTGTGTGCACACTTGGCTCCTTGTGTCAGCAGTGCATGTCCTCACCAGGAGCGCTTGTATCAATTGTATTGTCAGTGTGGGGCATTGTGTCATGGCTCCTGAAGGTCAGTAACAGTCAGAATAAGCAACGCAATATCTACATTGACACTGCGTCAACCTAATTACATCAACTGTGACTCTACGCTATTTGGGGAGGTGATGTTACTAAATCAGCATAGAAAGGAACTTTTGTCCACTATTTAAATTTAAGTGAAGACACTTCCACAGCTAGGTTGACACAAAGCAGCTTACATCAACCTACCGGGCCTTGGTCACTACACTTCCTTGCTGTTCCTATGGTAGGGTCATTCTCCTGAGTCAAGGGAAGCACCAGGAGTTGTGCTGGGAATGTATATAAGGTAGGCCTTGCTGAGCAGGGGGAGGATGAGCTTTAAAGGGATGAGGTTGGGGGGGCTGAACCAGTGGGAAAATGAGGTCTGAGGGGATGAGGTTTGGGGGCTGAATGAGCTTTGCCCAAGCAGGAAGCGAGTTTGAGGAGAAAGAGGACCCTAGGAAATGTTTTTGGTGGACAGAGTGTTTTTTAGGGTGAGAGCAGGGCAAATTAAGAGTTCTGAGGGGAGGGGGATGTGGGAGGAAGGCAGTGATGAGTGGAGGATGGATTTGGAGGGGGAAATGGATGTTCAAAGAAAAGGAGGGGTAGATGAGGGATTTGGAAGGGAAGGAGAGGCATTTAGGGGAAGGCAGAAGAGAGTGAGGGCTTTCCAAAGGAAAAGGAATAGAAAGGGAGGAGTTGGCAGGAAAGAAAAATGGGAGGAGGCATGAGAAGTGGAACACGGGAGGGGAGGATATGGTGTTTTGGTGGAGCAGGGGTACTTGGAGCAAGAGAACCAAGCATGTGAGCTGTGAGCAAGGAAGAGGTGTTTATGGACAGTAGAGGGGAATAGTGGAAGGGAGGGGTGTATGTGAGGAGGGATGGGATGATGGCAACTTTGCGGGAGGGAGGCGTGTGTAGAGAGACAACAAAATTGAAAGGGTTTGGACAGAGTGAGGAGAGATTGAGGGATTTGTAGGGAGCAAAGGTCATCTGGGGAAAAGGAATACTGATCACTATTAAGCACTAAGAAAGCTTTGGGATGGTGCCGTTTACATCTGGCAGCAAGGAAACATAATTGAGCGTCTTCCATGTACATCTGACATTTCAGCTTGTGGTGCCTCATTAATTCTCTAATGGTTTCAAATAGACATTCAGAAGCTTGGGAAAGAAAAAATGCAGCCTTGTGGAACCCGCCATGTGAGGAGCCTGGGGGTAAAAGAACAAATGCTTGCTGCTTCTTGTCTTCTAATGTGGACTCTCATTTTTCCTGCAGGAGAAATGTTTATATTCAGCCTAATGATCAAGTCCAGGATATGAGCAGCTATGCTCACTGATGTGGGAATTACCCATTTGAAACCACAGGAACAGAATTTGGCCTGTAGAACCTACACTACTGAAGAGAATGCTGAGATGGAAAGAACCAAGACCCTGGGCTCTGAGAGACATCATCTTTCTACTTGCAACTCAGCAAGGTACCCACAGAGGCCCAAAATAATCACTAAATAAACTTAATATGCATGTACTGATTTCCCCCTTCCCCCAAAAAAGCAGGATGAGACACATCCCTGAATGCACCTTCTGTTTCTTTCTCCCATATTGATTTGTTTCTCCTGAAGATCATTAATTGACATGTCCTCCAAGTAGCCAGAGTCCAATCTCTCTATTGAGTTTTATTAGGGTGGAAGGAGGAAAGGATAGTGGTATTATGACACCAGGGCTAACTTAGTCAATTAGTATTCTGCCACGCCACTTCATTTGCATACTGCTATTCTACTGGCTGAAATGACCCAATCAGTAGTATTACAGTTGGCACAGTGAAACATGAGCACAGCCGACTGGTGTGGGATATGGCTATAGACTCCAGTGAAGCTGCTGGTCTGATTCCTGACCTCTTTATAATAGAGTACTATGCTGGGGGTTGGGTGAAACCTTGTTGAAGCTGGTGTGCATAGCAGCCACTTTTCATTCAGGATAAATGTAAGAAGTAATTAATCTTCTTTGTGCAATAACATAGCTGAAACAATAGGAGCCGCTGACTCAAACACAGGCCACGTGCAAAGAGCTGAGCTATGTGGACAGAATGCAAATGCAGGGGACTGGAGAGTATTTTGGAGCAGGGGGGAGAGAATGCAAGGGACAGAGGATGTGCACCAGAAATACCCACAGAGGAAGACAAAAAAGGCAGCAAAGAGGCACCAGAGAGTTAGAGAAACACTTGTAGCATGTTCCAGAGAAAAAGCTGAGAGAATTTCTGAGCAGAGTGCTGGCTGTAATGGAGCTTGGCTCTCTGAGCAAAATGTCTCCTATTATCTGATTCCTGCTCTGTTCAGGGAAACAGGACTTTATGTACATTCTTTATAAATAAAGAGGATTGCATCAAAGAAATACCTGACTCTACCATCAATTTCTCCCTCTAATGGAAACAACCTGCAAGACCCTGCATATTGGTTAACAGCTTGGGTCAAAATGATTAACCAATTGCCCATACACATTTCTCAGGGTTCCTTGGCACTAAGTTCCCTGGCTAAAGAACAGAATAGTAGCAGTTATTTTCAGTTTTATTACTAAAATAGAATTTAAAAATGTAAATTGAAATCTCAGAAAATAATAAAGATGGTTATATGATTGTGTACACTAGGCTAAAATGAATTTAACACAAGATTAGAATTTATAAACATAACCAAATCACTGTAAATAACTAAGTTGCTCCTTTGGACTAGAGAAGCACCTGTTAGTCTACAGTCCTCTATCCACTCTGAATGGTAAAAGACATAGAAGAGCTGGTTCCCAGAAAATGGCCTCATAGCTCCTCTTGGAAGTTGGTAATGCATAGGATTTGAGTTTTCATATGAGTGGGATGCGACATTATCATAGACTGTGTCATGACAGCATCCCAGCAGCACATTATTCTGTACAATCTGTCTTGCTCTGTGTCACTTTCTCATGTAAAATGAGATTTCTGACCCTTTTCAACAGAGTAACTAATGTTTTTGCTGTAAACTTCAGCAGTTTTAAGTGAAATAATCATGGTTGTTAGAGGTAATGACTAATGTCACTCTGTGAAGGCTAATAATCATAGAGGGTTGAAAAGAACAATGACTTGAATGCTATTCTTTTCTGCCTGGGTCTGACTGTAGTTGCTAGTGACACATTACTTGCTAGGCAATTAATGATAATGCTTCATTATCACATATGTTTGCAGCATCCTGAAACCTAAGGATGTTGATGGCAATTAGCACTCATGTAAAAAATACTGGCTCTTCAAAGAGGGAACAGTCTTTTCTGTGTCTTCGCAAAGCAACCCAGATCTTGTCTAAAAATCTGGCACTCCTCCACCTTCAGCAGGCAGTAATTCTCTTGCAGAAACTTTCACCTCTCTGGGATAAGTGACATTTTTGAGTTCCAGTAATGGTGCAGCCTAATTTCAAATTTTTTCTTCGTGGCATCCAGACAGAGAGTGAATTCAGACTCTGAAAGCAAATTCATGGTATAAATATGTCTGCGACAGCTTATCCCAGGTGAAACATTGCACTTGATTGCATTTGACTTTCTTCCGACATGTGTTGGCAGCAGTGACAGAATAGAGCAGTGGCTAGTTGAGCAGCACTTCATAGAACAAGTTTGGGAACATTGTGTATGAAACTGGACTCAGCTGGTAGCCACCTCACAAACTCACTGTGACCCGTCCGTGCCTAGGGTAGCCACCTGAAAATGCCAAGGTCAGGGCAGGCTGCAAAAGAAGAGCAGATTCTCCTAGCACTGGTGGGTGACACTGAAGTCAGACTTCCCAACCAGACACAAACAGTGCTTCTGATTCCCCACACAAGTTATCAAGAAGCCAAAATAAAGATACACACAGCCCCCTTTACTGCATTTCAGTCTCTGGCTCCCAGTCTGCCACTAGGTCCAGTAAAGAGACCTGTTATTTAAAATCCTATGCTCTTTACCAAAAAGGTTTCTCCTGACCCCAAAGGGTCAGCCACAGTACCAGATCAATATAAGTTTAGATCTTACCCAAAATACCACGTTGCCAGCCAATCCTTTAGTAACTAAAACTAACGGTTTATTATAAATAGAAAGAAACAAACTACAAGAGAAATGTTAAAGGATTAAAGCAATCAGATACATACAAATGATTTGAAAGTCCATATATATCAGGTTTCTAGAAGAACTGTGGAGTTTGCAGGCTTGTATAGTCCCTCTACTGTACATCCAGTACCTGGATGGGTCTCAGTCCTTTGTTTCACAGCTTCAGTAGATGAGTTGATCCAGGTAGGTGATGACTGAAAGACAGATTAAAGATTGGTGACTGAAGACAAAATGGATCCTAGGCAGCTGCCTTTTATGTCCTTTGGTCTGTGCCATGCTGCTTGTGGAATTTTGCAGGAACCAAAATGGAGCCCAGAGTCACATGAGTAAGTCCTGGTGACTCATCAGGTATATCCCTGGCTTCTCCCCTTGGGCCCCTTGTACCTGTGGATTTCTTAATGGGCCATTAAGCAGGCTATCGCTGCAGCCATCCTGTCTGGGGTATGTCCCAGACACAGCACAATTTGAAATACAGATATATCAAACATATCCATAACTTCCATTACACATATAACACATGAACATAAACATCATCATCTTACTTAGCACATTATAGCCTTTCTAACAGTATCTGACATGGCATATCTTATTATGATTTTGACATATTGATGTTAAATAATATAATAAATGCCCCCTCCTCCCCAGTCCAGCCAGCGTGACACCCCCAACGCGAGATTGGTGTCGAAGAGAGTAATCAGAGCTCCTGAATACACCTCAAGGGCCCCCCTAATCCAGCCAGCATCACACCTTTAGCAGTAAGAAACTAGTTAACTGGATTTTTGTCATTTTGTTGTTCTGGAAATAACTAATACTATTGACAGCTGTGAAATTATTTTTGTTCTATCTTCCAAAGCCTGAGCGCTCAATCCAATGCCTGTTGAAGTCAATGGAAAGCTCCTATTGGCATTGGATCAGGGCCTAAAAGCATGAAAGCCCTAAGAACAATTAACAACCCTAAGTAAACAGGACTGATTTTAGTGTATGTTCTCATGAGTCGTGCAACCAGAAAAACAAAGGGGGGGAAAAGCCAAGTAAAATGACATGGTTTCCTGGTCTAATCCACATTAGATGATTCGTCATCTAGGCGGGTGGTGAAATCTCCATCTTTAGAGGTTTTTAAGGCCCAGCTTGACAAAACCCTGGCTGGGATGATTTAGTTGGGGTTGGTCCTGCTTTGAGAAGAGGGTTGGACTAGATGGCCTCCTGATGTCCCTTCCAACCCTAATATTCTATAATCAGTATTTTAGCACTTTCCTCATTGAATCATTTTTTGGACACATCTCTCTCCCATTTATTTCCTTACCTAGGTCAGGTTGTGGATCCTTCAGTATAAGAGCAGTTATTCAATTATACCGTAAGTTAGGAGTCAAAACTGTGTTCATACCAAGGGTGTGCGACCAAGGGCTTGCCTAGCTGGCAAGTTAGTGGGTGGCAAGCTGTGGGATGAAAAACTAACTGCTCTCTAGTGGGCTGTGCACTAACTGTCATGTGGACCCTGCTGCCATGTGATAAAAATTCGTTAGCGTGCATTGCCATTCCTATTTTAAATAGGAATAAGTCACTGTACACCAAGGAATTTTTAGTAGGTGGTAGCAGGGTCCATGCAGACAGTTGAAGTGTGTGGTATGCTGGTGTACTACAGATTTACACCCCAGTTTGCCACACACTTACTCTGTCTAGACAAGCCCTTAGTGGACTCTAAATCTCCCTCTCTTCATCTAAGACTTTATAGAGTTCAATATGTCATTACTGAACTGACAGTTGCCTGGAGTTGAAACATAGCTACAGATTCTTAGTCAGGATCAACTCTAGTGTTGATTAAATCATTTGTTGAGTAAATCATTAGGAGACTGAAATCCTTGGTTTATATAATGAAGAGGGGTAGCATGAGCAGTGGCAGAAGAAAATTCCTCAATATTACTCCATCAATGTTCTTCTGGAGGGATCATCTTGAGAGGGAAGAGAATAATACCCATTCTATGCTTGGCCTTTCTGATGGGGTTGATAGCCCGGGGAAGGTAGTAATTATGCTGGCAGATGCCTACCATGATAGATATGTGTGAGTTTTGTGATTTAAAAAAAGACAAAGCATTAGACTGACACCATCAACTTAGTCTTATTGAATATGACACATCTAGCACAAGATCATGGAAGTCAGTCATTACCAACTTGAGGTGCATTCAAGCCAATGGCAGCAACCTATGGATGAAAGATTCTGTCTCACGTTAAGTGCACAGTCCTGCTAGACAATGATATTTTACCATGCCTGCACATAGCTGTCAACAATCCTGGTAGCTGACATGATGCTAAATGTGGTTTAGTGCTCAGTGCAGACTACTCACAAGCTGGAAATTAAGCATGTGCGGTGAGGGATTATTTCAGAAGCAGGTGGCCTAGTTAAAGCAGATGGATTTCAGCCACAATATGAGCTAAAAAAATAAAAAGCCTCAGTGCACAAAAACCCAACATTGAGTCATTATCGTCTCTTCAATACAAAAATAGCAACAATTTGGGAAGTATTGCGTTCCCATAAGAGTGAGGATGGCATGCTCATTAAGTCAGATATTTGATTAGTAGAACTTAGAATTTATGTGCAACATTAAAGCTCTTGTTATTTTTAGGAGATATGAATTTCAACATTGTCACACTTTTAAATTATTTTAAACACATGAGCAGTATGTTACTTTAAAAAAAACACCAACGAGGCTGGAAATATTAAAATAGAGATAAAACAAACCCACTTATTTGTTTTATAATCTTTTTTTTTTAGTGGGGCAAATTTATTTTTAAAAATACAATTGTGACAGCCTGTACCCCCATGTTCATAAGAACGTAAGAATGGCCATACTGGGTCAGACCAATGGTCCATCTAGCCCAGTATCCTGTCTTCCAATAGTGATCTATGCCAGGTGCTTCATGGGAATGAACAGAACAGGTAATGATCAAGTGATCCATCCCATTGCCCATTCCCAGCTTCTGGTAAACAGCAATCCCTGCCCATTCTGGCTAATAGCCATTGATGGACCTATCCTCCATGAACTTATCTAGTTTTTTTTAACCCTTTTTTTGAACATCCTTTTTACAAGACCATGATAAATTTTGTACAAAGTATGCCTTGTGTGGTATCATTTGAAAACTCATAATCTACTGAATATTATTGTCCTGGTAAAATATGTGTGGCAATACTATATGTAAAGTTATAAGATTTTGCTGTATAACATTGCTTTGACACATTCAAATGTTAGCAAAGCAGCCCAAACAGTTCCTCAGAGACAAAAATCTACTCAACACCTCAGCTAGATGTCAGCATAATCTCCTGGACAATCACCTACTTAAATGGCCATTCTTCGGCAGGAAGAAGGGGTGTAAGCAAGAACTTTACATATTGACAGTAGAACAACTGGAGTTCCCATGTAAGCAGATTGGCTGTTACTTGAACCCCAGCTGGAGATAATCTTCAAAGAGGGGAGAATAGTATAAGAATAGAGAACACACATAGCACAAATGACCTCTCTTTTCCACTTGTCTCTGTAACAATGCCTGGAGAAACATTGAACTCAGGGGGGCCTGGTTTGGAGGCTTCCAGTCAGTAAAGACTGTAAAGATCATAGAGTGAGAAAAACCTTTGCTTTGAATCTATTTATCTTGCTAAGTCTGCATTTTACCTTTTATTTTCTTTGTAACCTATTCTGACTTTTATGCCTCATTATGTGTAATCACTTAAAATCTATCTTTCTGTCCTTAATGAACTTATTTCATTTTATTTAAACCAGTGTGTTTGGATTGAAGTGTTTGGAAACCTCCTTTTGAGATAACAAGGTATGTGCATATCATTTTCCATTGATGAAATTATAGACTTTCTACGAGCTTGTATTGTCCAGGAGGGTGCTGGACAGTACAAGAGGAACATTTCAGGGGGAAGGTCATGCACTGAGAGTTTGCTGGTGTCGCCCTGTATGTAATTCATGAGTGACTGGCCAGAGCATTCAAGTAATTCAGCTGGGAGTGATTTTGCATGCTAGAAGCTGTGTGTGAACTGACCAGGAGTGGTTGTTCTCACAGCAAAACAGTGTAAAAGGCATCCTAGGTTGGAGAACTGAGGGGATACAGCTGTTCAACAGTCCAGATTGTACCCTGGGGAGTGTCACAACAATCTTTCCTGATGAAACTGATGTACTCTGGATAAATAATGAAAGAGGGATTGGAGCAGGGGGGAATAGGACCCAGACTCTCCATTGCCCAGGTAACTGCTGTAACCACCAGGCTGTAGAGTCATTCTCATGTTTCTCTCTCAAAAGAGTCATTTGGGCATTTGGGCTAATCTTCCTCTCCCCCCGCCAATTACTTAATTGTTTATCCACAGTGCTCCCATCTTAAGGAGGAGAGACTGAGGGAGCCTCCCATCGAATATCCTTTAGCCCAATGGTTAGAGCACTTACCTGAGGTGGCAAACTCCTGTTCAAGTTGTTTCTCCCCACAAGCAGAGGAGACTTGAAGCTGAGGTCTTCCACAGTGAGCACTGTAGCCACTGAAAGTTATGAGGGAAGTCATGGTCATCCTCCACCCCCCTGCTGTCTTCTGGCTGTTTTTGTGTGTCCTCTGAACTTGCCTACTGGTCTGGTCCCACACACAACTTAGCAGGCTGAATGACTATCTTCCCCTGGTTTGTGAATTGCTGAGGCTTAGGCAGGAAATAGGTGCCCAGACACATAGACGGAGGCCATAGTGCATGTTCCCAGAGGCAGAAACATAGAGGTGTAGGGAATTTTTACAGCAAAAACATAGGGGCTGAGTGAGATTAAGCACCTGCAGGGTTTTATACATTGCAATGAAGCCTAAAACTGGCACTTAGGCATCTAACTCAGGGATTTAGGTGTCTAACTCCTTTTGTGCATCCAGGCTGTACTAATTAACATATTTTAAAAGCCTAGTGTAGACAAGGTATACAGCCTTGGAGAGAGCCTATGCTTTTAACTCGACCAGTTTACCATGTGCTAAAGCATATACAGCCTTGTCTATACATGACTTTACACATTTTTAGTTAGTACTTGCTAGCTCACATGTGCTAACATCACAATTTAAATCCTAGCCTAGACCCAGGCTTATGTGACTGTGATAGAAGATTACACCTTCAAACTTAACTTGCCTGGTGGGTAAAGCAATCTAAAAAACAAAAACAAAAATTACAGCACTCTTCACTCATTAGCAATCTCAATAGAGAAACCAGGGACTGAATAGACTGACCTACACTCTTGCCTCTAGCAGAGGTTGCGAGGGGGAAAGTGTGAGATATATTGACCAGCAATGTAAGGGAGGTATGAGTTAGGTAATGTGCTGCAGATAAATAGAGACAGCTAACTTTCAGGGTTATCAGTCCAGCACTTTTCACAAGCATTAAATCCATTTAACAATTTTAAAATGTATAATAAAAGAGGAATTCTTTCCTATTTGACAGGTTGGGATTATTTTCCAGACTGCAACACAGGTTACTGCCTTTCAAACTCTGTGCTTCCCTTCACCTCTAGCAGCTAATCTAGCATCTTTGATAGCAGCCTCATAGGAGACAGCATATCTCGCCTGCCTGTTAACAAGATAAATTGCTGTGATTTTTGGTTAGGAAGAAGAGAATTTTGAGGAGGAGATGAAAATAGGGTAAGCCAGTTTTACTAATGAGACGGTTGAGAGCAACTCCTACTCAAAGGATTCAAATAAACACTGTTTATTTTAACTGGCCAGCTGGTTAAACAAATCTGCTTCTGTTACAGGTGAAAAATTCAGTGATGGAAGATGACTTTGCTAGTCCTGTTCCCTAGGGTGGGCCAGTATAAGGTCACCAAGATACAGTGAAGAGAACATGGGATTATAAATGACGTGACTAAACAGTCTAAATAATTAGCATTAGCCTGGAACTGAGCATGCTGCTGACAGCAACCCAGAGAGAAACAGATGTAGAAACCACTGTTCTAGACACCAAAATCAGTACTAGGGTTTTTTTGGGAAGCTGTGGGGGGTCAGATCATCTTCAGAGACTCAATAGTTTGTTGGGTATAACACACTTGGTCACTCGCAACTAATTAATGTTTATAAGGTCCTCGGAGCTCCTTTGCTGCCAAACACTGTCCTGGCCAGCTTTTCAAGTGCCAAGTGTCCATTTGAATGGGAATTGAACGTGCTCAATGCATGAGGGTGCTCAGAGCATTTTTAGTATTTATCATTTCTCAGCACTCGAGGCAGTTATCTAAATTCCTTAAAGTTACCGGAAAGAACTTTAAGGATAGTACAGATAAACTCGGAGATTTCAGGTCACAATTTAGGGAGAATTTCAGGCTTTCAAAATGTTTACTCTGAAATCTGCTGGTCCTTTTGATGTCCTTGAAGACAAATGATGTCCTTTTCAATCTCATTCATTGTGTGTTTTAGTCAAAATTTATAGAGCAATTTTCAGGCATGATATATTTTTCTCCGCTGTATAAAGCACTTAATCTGAACTCAGTCAGCTTGCCTTACCAGAACTCAGAAATATGATTTTTATTTGAGTTTTGAAGTCAGTTATTATAAAATTATTAGTTTATTTCCTTCCTTTAAACATCATGTAAAAACGTTTTCTACAGAAAATGTCTTGGAGTGCACAGACACCGACTTGAGTAATTTACTGAAATCGCCATGTCAAGTAACTTTAATTTTCTCTTTGTCTCTACTTAAATCACTCATATAGTCATGGTAATAATGGAAGAAGCACCAATGCTCGGCAGCCTTGGAATAAACTGCTCACAGTTTCTGATTCTGTGGCTGGATTGGGATGGAGTGCTCCCATTGACTTCAATGGGAGTGACATATGCAGAATGGTTACAGGATCAGGTCCTTGTTTGGGTCCTTTTACCTACTTCACTTGTATTAGAATCATAGAATCAGAAGATTAGAGTTGGATGGGACCTCAGAAGGTCATCTAGTCCAACCCCCTGCTCAAAGCAGGACTAACCTCAGCTAAATCATCCCAGCCAGGGCCTTGTCAAGCCACAGCTTAAAGGCCTCTAAAGATGGAGATTCCACCACCTCCCTAGGTAACCCATTCCAGTGCTTCACCACCCTCCTAGTGAAAAATGTTTTCCTAGTGTCCAACCTAGATCTTCCCCACTGCAACTTGAGACCATTGCTCCTTGTTCTGTCATCTACTACCATTAAAAAAAACAGCCTAGCTCCATCCTCCCTGGATCCCCCTTTCAGGTAATTAAAGGCTGCTATCAAATCCCCCCTCATTCTTCTCTTTTGCAGACTAAACAAGCCTAGTTCCCTCAGCCTCTCCTCATACGTCTTGTGCTCCAACCCCCTAATCATTTTTGTTGCCCTCCGCTGGACTCTCTCCAACTTGTTCACATCCTTTTTGTGGTGGGGGGCCCAAAACTGGACACACTACTCCAAATGCGGCCTCACCAATGCCGAATAGAGGAGAATAATCACTTCCCTCGATCTGCTGGCAATGCTCCTCCTAATGCAGCCCAATATGCTATTAGCCTTCTTGGCAAGCAGGGCACACTGCTGACTCATATCCTGCTTCTTATCCACTGTAACCCCCAGGTCCTTTTCTGTAGAACTGCTGCTTAGCCTGTCAATCCTCAGTCTGTAGCTGTGCATGGGATTCTTCCATCCTAAGTGGAGGACTCTGCACTTGTCCTTGTTGAACCTCGTCAGATTTCTTTTGGCCCAATCCTCCAATTTCTCTAGGTCACTCTGTATTCTACCCCTACCTTCCAGGGTATCTACCACTCCCCCTAGCTTAGTGTCATCTGCAAACTTGCTGAGGGTGCAATCTACTCCATCCTCCAGATCATTAATGAAGATGTTGAACAAAACTGGCCCCAGGATCGACCCCTGGGGCACTCCACTTGTTACCGGCTGCCAGCTAGACATGAAGCCATTGATCACTACCCATTGAGCCTGATGATCTAGCCAGCTCTCTATCCATTTTATAGTCCATTCATACAACCCATACTTCTTTAACTTGCTGATAACGATACAGTGGGACACTGTATCAAAAGCTTTGCTAAAGTCAAGGTATATCACGTCCACCGCTTTCCCCACATCCACAGAGCCAGTTACCTCTTCATAGAAGTCAATCAGGTTGGTCAGGCATGACTTGCCCTTGGTGAATCCATGTTGACTGTTCCTGATCACCTTCCTCTCTTCCAAGAAGTCATTTACACCTATGCAAACAGAATGACTACAACTGTATTCCGTAGAGGTCATTAAAGACCTGATGTAGCTTAGAGAATTTTTGTTACTGGTGTTGACATGTGAGAAGGAAAGATCTCAGTGTGATTCTCAGAGCGCAGCTTCAGTTTTCAGTGCTGGCAGTTAGAGAAGACAGTATTTTGCTTGTAAACTTGAGCACCTTTGACACAGAACTAATTGAGAGACAGTAAACATGGGAACTCAAAATGCCATTTTTAAAGTCACTTTTTAGACTGGAGCTGTGCTTTAATCACATACTTAATGGGAATGTATTTATGTTAAGTGTTTCTTTTTTCCCTTCTACGTCTCTCTTCTATTCCTCAGACTTCTAACTCCTTTTCATCTTCTCCCCACAAAATTCTGGTTCCCTCCTTTCCCATGTCTTAATCTCCAGCAGAGGTTTCAACAAAGCTCTGCTCATGGGTCTTTTTTTAAGATAATTAAAAAATTTAATCAGACTTATTGTAATGCTCCTGGTTTGGACTTTTAATAAAAAGCAAAAGTGACAAGCTACCCAAGCCATATAGAAAGCACTATTCAAAGCCTCTGATTGATGTATGCTGCTGTGCTCAAGATGTTTATGTAACAGGAGATTTATTTTATGCTATGTGCCATTTTGACTTGTTTTTATTATACTCATTTCAACCTCTTCATTACTGATGTCAACACTGCAAAATAGCATAAAAATCTATTTGTTAATTGGTTATTAGGAGCATCCAAAGATTATAAATAAAGATGTCTGCAAGTCCCAAAGTTTTAATTTGGATCTGAAGTGCCCCAACATTTTGGGGTTTTTTCCAGCTGATTACATAGAAAAAGGCAGTATGGGAGTATGTAGACAGCTGTAGTCACTATAGGAGGAATTTTGTTAAATTCTATAGAATTTTTAAGCTAATTCTGTTGCTGTTGGAGTTAAAACTCCCACTGACTCCAAAGGAAGCAGAATTCATCCATTGCTGAGTACTTTTGAAAATCCAATCCTACATCACACACTGACTTCAGCACTGTGGACAACTCCAGTTTCTCTGCAGCAGGCAAATCTTAAAAAATACAAACCTACATACCTAACCGCAACCTGTCCCCTCCCCCACCCACCTGCACTATAAGCAGTACCTGCGGCATTCTTTAATTCCTCTTTTTTTCCCTCCTATAGAACTCAGTCCTTCTCCCATTGAAGTTGTTAAAGATGAAATCTTTTCCAATAGTGCAGGATCAGGCACTTAACATGTTCACTGTTATTCACAGCATTTCTTTCCACTTTAATATTTTTTTATTTTGAATATTCTTTTTATCTGTTTTGATCCTTTCCCCCCTATGCTTTGGACATTCTTAGGCTCCTATTCCCACCATCTGTGACCCTCCAATAACCCCTGGCTTTCCCATATCCTTTGGGGCCTCTAATAGTCCACTGGTTCCCTTCCTCTGACCCTGTAATGACCTACAAATTCTTGCAATATCCCCCTGGCTGCCTTTCTCTTCGGAAGCCTCCAGTATGCTTCTAGTTCTTAGCTACTTCCTCCCTCCTACAGCTGGTATTGGTATGAAACTGTCTCAGTGAAATTGGAAACTCAGAAAATGGGCACAGGTGCATTTGACATCATAATGTTTATGTCACAAAATTAATGACAAAACCAAATGCTTGCTATTTGGAGGTGAAAATAAATCATTTAACAGTAATTACACCAAAAAATGAAATGGGTGGGTTGTGAAAATGCCTGGCTAAATGACAAAAATATTGGTGTGAGATTTCAGGAAAAAATACTTGATTTTGAACATCTCCTACCTTTAGTGCTCCAATACCCTCTAGTTCTTCTTCTAATCTTGTGACATGGATTATTTCCCCCTCATTCTTTCTGTTCCCACAGCCTTCCAGTTGGCTTCGAGCACTACATTCTGTCCTTGCAGCATTCCACTGACCATCTAGCTATTGCGAAATGATGTGGTGGTACCTATCCTATCTTAGAATTTCCCATTCTATGGTCCAGTAATCCTGGTCACAGCCATTGTTGAATTAAAATATTGGTCCACATTCACTAATCTGCCAAACCCAAGGTACACTTGACACAGGAGGAGGAAGGTTGATTTCAGAGAATTGGTTATGCCTCCCTAATTCACTGGCTGCCCTGACCTTGGCTAGGTTAGGTAATTATTGCATCCATTCTAATGGAGGAGATAATTGGCCGTCAGTTTAGGGCTAACTCCCAGATTCACAACCACAGAGCAGACAACAAGGAGCACTGTCCCAAATTCATTCACCAACTGTGCTAACCTCTGTGGGGATCTCTGTGGGGTTCATGGGCAGTCAAAAAAGATTCATATCCCTGTAGCAGTCCCCATCCAGACCGATTTAACAAGGTCCACAGAGAGCAGTTGTGTGATTGCAACAACCCATTCCATGTCCCATCCAGCTAGATCATATTACATAGGCCCAACCGTTCAAGCCTGAGGCATTTGCTGAAGAGTGATGATGAAACACATTGGAAGTGATCAAAGATGACCATAGTGGAGTGTGCATTCTTTCCAAGGCAAAGCACCCTTCATGGTTTCATTATAGACTTTACTATCATGTGCTGTTGTGGGGGAACACACAGTACAATAGTTTGGCCTCTGGTTAAGCCTCCTCTCAAGCAACTCTGAACTCCTGGAGCATTGCTGCTAGATGGGTAAGTATCCATGTCAATCTGTTCAGTGACAATATATCAGTGCTCTTGCTTGTCCACTGTGTAGCATAAGATCCAACAGCTCAGGGTTTAGCTGATCACCATATTTGGGGTCAGGAAGGAATTTTCCCCCAGGTCAGATTGGCAGAGACTCAAAGGGGGTGGGAGGAGAGTTGCCTTCCTTTGCAGCATGGTTGCTTGCTGGTTTGAACTAGACTAAATGGTGGATTCTCTGTAACTTGAAGTCTTTAAATCTTAATTTGAGACCTTCAGTAACTCAGACAGTGGTTAGGGGTCTATTACAGGAGTGGGTGATAAAATTCTGTGGCCTGCAATGTGAAGGTCGTCAGACTAGATGATCATGATGGTCCCTTTGGCTTTAAAGTCTATGAGTCTATTAGCTGGAAGCTGAAGCTAGACAAGTTCAGACTAAAAATAAAGGGCAAATTTCTAACAGTAAGTGTAACTAAACATTGGAACAACTTACCCAATTCTCCATCAGTGGAAGTTTTTAAATCAAGATTGAGGTAGAACATATCTTTTAAAATATATATCCCAACAGAAATTATGGGCTTGATGCAGAAATTAGTGGATGAGGTTCTTTTGGCCTGTGTATTGCATAAAGTCAGATGAGATGATCATAATGGTCCCTTCTAGCCTTAAAATCTATGAGTCTATAGCTAGCTGCCAAAGGAAGAATGAGCCCAATATTTACACAAAGAAAAAGTGAAAGAAAATGGGAGGGAAAAAGGAGAGAGAGTTTATGGTGTTTTAAAAATAAATAATAAGAATGTCCAGTTGTTGTCTGTAATACAATAGCGCTCATGGTGGCAACTGAGATCAGAGCCCCTTTGTGATAGGTCATGTAAAAAAAACATAGTAATAGACAGTCCCTGAGGAGCTTACAGTCTAAAAATAGAAGACAGAAAAATGCTGTGATTGATTTTTATCCCCATTGTAAAATGTTAAACTGAGCAACATCTTTGCCCCATGTCATCCAGACAAGTCTGTTAGATCTGGGTTCAATTCACAATTGAGTCCCAGTCTGGTGCCTTAATTACAAGAATACCTTTCCTCTCTTCTTTCCTTGCTTGTTTTCTCTTGTCTTGCAAGACTATTGGATTTGGAGTGTCTCATAATTCCAGTGTGCCCTGTCCTCATTATCTTCTGGCATCAGATAATAAAAAGCTAAAATAAAGGGAAAGAGCAAACTGGGACTAAGAGCGCTGGCTGAGTATGATATGTAACAATCCTTGCTGTCAGATTTTCACGAACCAACAATGAATTTATAAGTAGGGCCTGGGCAAGAGCAGAAAGATATACTTTGCCCTAGTTCTGTCTGCAACAGCTGTACAGGTTATATAATTAAGCTAAATGTCTGGCTCAATAACCATTTCATTTCCTTCTCAAAAGGTAGGAGTCTAAATTTCTGTCAGGGTATGGCTGGTAAAGAGAATGAACTAGAAGGTGGCATGTTTAACATATCCCTTCCTATAGAGTATGACATCAAATAAGAGACAACAGGTCATGTCACTGGAAAAAACAAACCTAAAAACCATTTATTTTGATTTATTATATTAGTATTTATTATCAGTCATTATACAGTTTCCCCTGAGCATTTTAGCAGGGGAAGAGAGCAATTGTAAAAACAAGTATTTGATTATTTTTTATAGGTGGAGCTTTCGCACTGCCTATTAAGGTTACCTGACACTTCCTATTATATGTGTCTGTTTTAAGGCTGTTTAGGCTGAAATTTTCCATGACAGGTGTCTATCTTCGGCTGAAGATTTATGGAAAATTTCAGCAAAAATGGTTCAACTGTTTCTGAAAATGAGGCTTGAGAAAATGCATTGTGTTTTGTCCATATTGAAAAATTCTGGTGACCTTTTCTTTGAAAAACTCTGGTGTCCCCAGGCTTTAGAACAGGGACTTGAAATTTGGCAAGTGGTGTCATTTGTATCAGAGATGTGCTTTTTGCTATCCTCATGAAAATCTGCCCCAATACAAGTGGGAATCAGTTGACTGGTGGGGGGAGAAAACATTGAGATTGAATGAGGAGCTGGGAGGCAAGAGAGACTGGGACTGGCTGGGCAAAGACTGGTACCAGAGGCCAGGAAGGGAGGTGACAGAACATAGAGCAGAGAAAGGGGAAACTCATATTGGGTTGGAAGACTGGGTTTGGTTGCCAGGTGGAGTGGAGGAGAGAGATCAGATGATGAGCTGGGAGGGGAAACTTGGACTGGCTGGGCAAGGAAACTGGGATTAGAAGCAGGACAGGAGACTGGGAGTCAGCCAGAGAATCCAGAAGGATAACTAGGGTTTGCTGAGCAAGGAGATTAGGACTGGCATTAGAAGCTGAAAACCACTAGCAAAATGTGTCTCTTGCTCTTCTATTGGCTGGTCCACATAGAGAATAACTAAATATTGCTATTGGTTACTCTATTAGCAAAGGTTTCAACCCCTGCTGATGAAATGTGTGTGTCAGTATGCCGCCACATGATAGAATTTCTGTGGATTTTTTTTTCAGTTTGCTGTCTTAAAAACCTAGGAAAGTAAGTGTGTTTGTGTGTGTACACAGTTAAAACATTATTAAAATTGCAAAGTTAAGCATTCAAAAGTTAGGAAATGCCAGAATTAAGTTTGCTTGTGTAACTTGGTCCTTTTGTGTGTGTGCATTATGATAGTCTTGAATTTCTTCATCACATACTATATTTTCCACAGGAGCTATGCCTCATTTAGTGCTGGGTCTACTTTGATATGAATAGAGGTTGTGTAGTAAAGGAATATAAATTAAATTAATTAATTAATTAATTAATATAATTAATAATTAATTAATATAAATTAAATAATAATTAATTAATATAAATTAATTCAAGTTTGTGAAGCACTAAGATAGTGATGAGCACCATAGAAAAGACCATAAAAAAGCTAATTATTCTGTATTTGGAGGAGGGATTGAATAGTGTGCAGTAAGTAAGGTACGATGACGATAAAACCAAATACTGAATAGCTGCTCATTCAGTGTACACTGTCCATTCTGTGCACTAAAGGAGATAGGTCCTGTGGGGGAAAAAGTGATCACATAATTAAAGACTGTATCATAATGCACAGGCACAAAGAGGCTGAATTAAGGTTAAACAGGCAACCTTAATTCTGACATTTCCTAACTTTGGAGTGCTTGACTTTGCAACCTAAATGTTCTTTTTAATGTTCTGTGTGTGTAATTATCCTTTAAGGGTCTGGCTGTCATAGTAATATAATCATAAAAATTAATGATAGGAGAATCTCATCAAATCATCCAGTTCTTTGTCCCCCAAACAACAGGGCTTCCACCACTTCCCTGGAGAGACTATTCCACAGCCTAATACATATGACAGTTTATTTTTCTGATGTTCATCATAAAACTTTCCTCTCCTAATTTGATCCCATTACTCTTAATTATACTGTTGTGCACCATTAAATAATTCCTGTCCATGAGCCAATTCATTCCTCATTCCACACACCCACAGAAAACACACTAGAAAAGGGCCAAAGGTTCAGGAAAACTCTATCACTGAGTTTCCTGTGAAGCATCCCCTCAAGAGAGGAGCTTGTGAGCCCAGTCTGGTGTGGGTAAGTGCTGATTTGGGAAGGCGAGATGTGAATTGCTTGGGTTCCCCATACAGCTGCTCAATGGCAGTTGTGGAGGAAACCCAGAGGGAGTTAATACATTTCTGAGCTATAGTAAATCCGCTCTTGGTCTTTTAATAGAAATCTGGTAGATGAATGTGAAATATTGCTGCAGATCTTTTACCTGCCTTATTGGTACTTAACCTTGTGAGGGCAGACTTGTGTATGGAAAATCTGGCTGTTGGCAGAGTTTCTCTATCAGTGTGTCTGGCAAATATGAAGCCAGCTCCTCAATCACAACTCCTAATGAAGTCAATGGAAGTTTTGCCTGCATAAGGACTGCAGGATGGGCTTTTGAGGGTTAGTATATTCAAACACCTGCCCATATATAAGATTCTAAATACTGGTCTGTCACCAGGCCATGCTTCTCCCCAGCTCCAAAGCATGCACTGCCATGCCCTGTCTTTTCCAGGAGGTTTCTTTCTTTCAGAGAGGTTAGCACACAAAACAGTAAACAGTCTTTAACTCAATCCTTGGCCTCAGGCTTCAGGGCCACTACTCCCATAGGTCTCTGGCACTCCAGCTCCTGGCAACTTCCCAGCTTCAGGCCCTATCTGCACTGACAATGTAGGTCAACGGACTGCGGCTTCCGTTGACCACATAACGTATGTGTCTCCACTGGCATGTCAGTTCTGCCAACCTAAATCATAGTAAAATTCAACTTAATAAAACCACCTCCATAAGTGGCGTAGCACTGAAGATGAATTCTGTGGGTCCACTGAGCATAAGTGTAGACAGAGTGCAACATAAATTGATGTCATTGGCCTCCGGGAGGTATCCCATAATGCTCTGTTGTGACCACTCTGCACATTAGCACTCTGCTATACTATGACCACGTAAACAGGAAATAGCTCCTCCCCACAAGTCCCGGGAAATTTTGAATTCCCAATTTCCTGTTAGGTCAGCGTGGAGAGAGCTTGCCAGCACAACTCATCATGGCGACTGCATGCCCCAAACGTGCTCCGGCCTGGAGTCGACCTGAGGTCTTGGCTCTCATCAGTCAGTAGGGCAAAGAGTCTGTTCTAGCTCAGCTCCAAGTAAGCAAAAAAAATTTGGATATCTATAAGAAGATATCTTGCAGCATGTTGGAGAAGGGGCACAATAGGGACGCGCAGCAGTGCTGTGTTAAGATCAAAGAGCTGAGGCAGGCTTATCAGAAAACTAGGGAAGCAAACAGTCTTTCTGGCTCCACTCCAAAAACATGCCGCTTTTATGGGGATCTGCATGTGATTCTCAGTGGAGACCCCACCACTATGCCATCATGCAGCATTGATACCGTGTGGGAATCCGAGGCCAGGATGAATGAGGATGAGTCTGCGGACGAGGAGGAGGATGATGATGAGAACAGGGGGCAGGCGAGTGGGGTATCCCTTCTCCCTGAAAGCCAGGAGATGTTTCCAACACAGGAGCAGTCCAGCCAGACCCAGGAAATGGTGACTGATCGGGATGCCGGGGAAGGCACATCCAGTGAGTATGTACTGCAAATTCCATGTCTTTGGTTATATCCTTAGTCCGGCATCTTGTACCAGTGGGAAAAAGTGATGGGGGTGGGGCTGTGCTTCCTCGTAGTTGGTGTGCTTAAGCATTGGGTTCACCCCGGAAAAGATTATTTATATGCACACGGATGCTCCGAGAATCCTCCATGCATATCTCCAGGAAGCTTTCATGTACATACTCTGCAATCCTTTGCAGAAGGTTTCTTGGGAGGGCAGCCTTACTTCTTCCACCGCGATAGGACACTTTCCCCCACCACTCTATTATTAATTGTGCAGGCATCATCGCAGAACACAGCATAGCAGCATAAGGGCCAGGCCTGTAGCCAGATGTTTGCATCAAATCCTCCCTTTCCACCTGTGTGACCTTCAGCAGGCTGATATCACTCATGGTTACCTAGGGAAGATGGTGCTCATTTACAGTACCCGCCCAAGAAAGTTTTTTAAAGTGTGTGTTATTCCACAGCCGGGGATGATTTTTTGGCTGAGCACACCGCAGGTCCCTAAGCAGGACATTGTTGCTCTGGGCCTTGGGCATCCACAAATGGGTTCCCATTTTTTTTCTCCAGAGACAGTTAACCCCTACCACCCCTCACCCTTTCTACTGCCTCTTAAAAGCCTGATCAATGGGAGCCCAACATCCATGCTGCTCTAGGGAGCATGGATTTATGCAGCATGGGCACTGGGGATTTCCCTTACTTACCATGGCTGGAATTGCACTCTGACCCCTGCAATACTTAGGCAATGGTATGCGGTTGTAGCCCTCCCTTGGGAAGGCTACGGGGAATTATTTATAAATTGTGACATTGCTTTTCATCCCTTGGATGAGTTAACAATGGGTACCTTGTGATTTGAGTGGACAATGTGGCCTTCAACACCCATCTCATACTCCTGCAGAGCGTCTGTCACAGATAAGAAGGTGGAAAAAAAACCCAGGATGACATGTTTAATGAGTTAATGAACGCCTCCACGGCCGCTGACACAGAGCTAAGAGCTTGGAGGATTTCATTATCTGACAAACTGAACATGGACATGGACAACAGGAAGGCAGGACAGGAGTATGAGCATTCAACACAAGAAGAGATGCTGCGTATAATGCGTGATCAGTCAGACATGTTGAGGCATCTGGTTGAGCTTCAGGAAGCTCAGCGGCAAGACAGACTCTCTCTGCAGCCCCTGAAAAACTCTGAGCTAACGCATTCTTTCCTAGCCCTCATCCCCACGCGGTCTAGGATGGGGTTGAGCAGGGTGCAGTATGTACTGCACTCCTCGCCGGTTGAAAGGAGCAGAAAGAAGCGATGGCCCCTTTAAGGACTGAGAATGTGTGATTCTTTCCTGTCTGCACAGCCAAAATGGGCTCTCTATCACCTCCCAGGCCCCGTAAAATGCATGCGGCACATTCAATTATCTTTCCTTTTCTCCCCTCTGTGAAGAATCGCCAATGAAAAAAAGGACTGCTTTACAATTCATTACTGTTTATTTATTGATAACAAGGGAATAAAGGGGGGGGGAAGTTGGGGGAGGGGAATGGATTGGTGTGGGGGGGAAGGAGGAAGCTGTATTGGTGGGGGATGTGAAGTGAAAGCACAGCACAGATAAGCGACACACATTACTGTTGTGTCTTTTTGTAAAAGCAGTTTTTCAATGCTTCCCTAAGGTGTAGTGCTCTGCAATTGGCTCTAAGCGTTGCAGTGACATCTGGCTGCTCAAAATTTGCGTCCAGCCTATCTGCCTCCACAACCCAACCCAATGTGAACTTCTCCCGCTTTCTCTCACAGACCTTATGGAGCACACAGCAGGCAGAAATAACTATTGGGATTTTTTTTCACTGAGGTCTAACATAGTGAGGAAACTGCACCAGCGTGCCTTTAAATGTCCAAATGCACATTCCACCACCATTCTGCACTTGCTGAGCCTATTATTGAAATGCTCCTTCTCACTGCCCAGGTGCCCCATGTATGACTTCATTAGCCAGGGGCGTGAGCAAGGGGTAGGAAGGATCCCCCAGGATCACTACTGGCATTTCAACATTGCCAATATTTATTTTTTGATCATGGAAGAAAGTGCCCGCCTGTATCTTTTTGAACAGCCCTGAGTTCCTAAAGATGCACACATCATGCACCTTTCCAGACCACCCCCACATTGATGTTGGTGAAGTGTCCCCTGTGATCCACAAGGGCCTGCAATACCACTGAGAAGTATCCATGGGCGGCCGGTGAACCTTCTGTTAGGGGAGGCTAGCCCAGGCCCCACCTCTTCTGCCAGAGGCTATGCCCCTCCCACCACCTGAGCTGAGCCCCCTACCGCAGCTGGTGGGGAGGAGGAACCCCTTCCAGCCAGCCCGAGCTGCCAGCCCCCCCAGCTCCAGGCAACTGGGGCCTTGGGCGGGAAGGATCAGCCACCCCAAGTCCTAGCCAGCGGGTGACCCCAGAACCGGGTGGATCAGGCAGCTCCAAGTCCTGGGCGCATGCGGCCCCAGCCACCCTGAGTCCCAGCCGGATGGCCATGGCCCCAGCTGCTGCGGAGTGCTGGCCGCCCCGAGTTCTGGCCAGGTGGCCCCAGCGGTGGGTGGGGCCATGCAGCTGCTCCAAGTCCCAGCCGCACGTGGCCCCAGTGCCGGGTGGCCCCCGCCACCCCAAGTCCCATCCTCACCCACTTCAGGGGAGGCTGAACTGCAGTGCTACGCAAGTGCCCATCAGCCTGGCAGATGCAGCAGGAGGGTGTGGGGCCTCAGGGCGGAGAGTGGGGCCTGTTTGGGAAGGCTAAGCCTTCCCCTGCCTATTATACCAACCGCCATTGGAAATATCCCTTTCAATTTATGTACTCTGTGGCAAGGTGGTCTGGGGTTAAGATAGAGATGTGCATGCCATTTATGGCCCCCCACAGTTTGGGAACCCCATTGCGGAAAAGCCTTCTACTATGTCCTCCACATTTCCCAAAGTCACAGAATCATAGAATATTTGAGTTGGAAGGGACCTCATCTAGTCCAAACCCCTGCTCAAAGCAGGACTAACCTCAGCTAAATCATCCCAGCCAGGGCTTTGTCAAGCCTCAGCTTAAAAGCCTCTAACGATGGAGATTCCACCACCTCCCTAGGTAACCCATTCCAGTGCTTCACCACCCTCCTAGTAAAAAACTTTTTCCTAATATCCAACCTAGACCTCCCCCACTGCAACTTGAGACCATTGCTCCTTGTTCTCTCAGCTACTACCATTGAGAACAGACTTCCTGGAACCCCCTTTCAGATAGTTAAAGGCTGCTATCAAATCTCCCTCATTCTTCTCTTTTGCAGACTAAACAAGCCTAGTTCCCTCAGCCTCTCCTCATAAGTCTTGTGCTCCAGCCCCCTAATCATTTTTGTTGCCCTCAGCTGGATTCTCTCCAACTTATTCACCTCCTTTTTGTAGTGAGGGGACCAAAACTGGACACAATACTCTAAATGTGGCCTCACCAATGGCGAATAGAGGGGAATAATCACTTCGCTCGATCTGCTGGCAATGCTCCTACTAATGCAGCCCAATATGCTATTAGCCTTCTTGGCAACCAGGGCACACTGCTGACTTATATCCAGCTTCTTATCCATTGTAACCCCCAGATGCTTTTCTGCAGAACTGATGCCTAGCCTGTCGGTCCCCAGTCTGTAGCTGTGCATGGGATTCTTCTGTCCTAAGTAGAGGACTCTGCACTTGTCCTTGCTGAACCTCATCAGATTTCCTTTGGCCCAATCCTCCAATTTCTCTAGGTCACTCTGTATCTTACCTCTACCTTCCAGGGTATCTACCACTCCCCCTAGCTTAGTGTCGTCTGCAAACTTGCTGAGGGTGCAATCCACCCCATCCTCCAGATTATTAATGAAGATGTTGAACAAAACTGGCCCCAATTCCGACCCCTGGGGCACTCGCTTGTCACTACCCTTGTCACTACCCTTCTTAGCAAAAGTCTATTAATGCCCCAGCGCACTTGTATCACAGCTGCTCCCACAGTGGATTTACCGACTCTGAAATGATGCCCAACTGACCCGTAGCAGTCTGGCATTCCCAACTTCCACAAAGCGATGGCCACTCTCTTATCCACTGTCAGAGCTGGTCTCAGGCGAGTATTCACGCGCTTCAAGACTTGGGACAGCTCTGCATAAAGTTCAAAGAAAATGGTCTTTCACATTCAAAAGTTCTGCAGCCATTGCTCATCATCCCACACCTTCATAACGATGAGATCCCACCAGTCATTGCTTGTTTCCCGGGACCAGAAGTGGTGCTCCACCGACTGCAGATGGTGTGCGGCAGCCTGCAGCAAATGGTAATTTTCGTTCTATGGCTTGTAGCAAGGCGGCCTCAGTAACATCGCAATTTTCAATGCTGCGGCTCCTGTCTCGCCCCTGAAAATACTGCAGAATAAGTTGTAAGATGTTTGTGATGCTCACAATAATAGCGCAGAGCTGAGCAGGCTCCATTCCTCTCAGGCAATGGCGTGCGCGCAGCAGAGAGTGAAGGGTTTGAAAAAATGGTGCAGAAAGGCAATCGGTTGGCAATCGGTTGGCAGAAAGGCAATTTGTTTGGACTGGGACAAGAACGGAGGGGGGGGGGGGCGGGAGGACGTTGCATCATGGGAGGACGACAACCTTCCCAAACGCCCCTGCGGGTAGTTGCATTGTGGGCTAGCTACCCACGGTGCACTGCTTTGATTGTCGACATAAACGTGGTTGGTGGGGATGCAGTCCCCCGATGCAATGAGCATAGTGTGATCACGCTCCTCTGAATTCTGCATTTCGGCAGGTGAAGGTTGATTTCAATTAAATCGACTTCGCTCTGCAGTGTAGACATACCCTCAGTCTCTTCCTGGAGTAACAGCCCAGGACTGCTTCCCTGACCTCTCGCTCCACAGACCAACCCCTGGAGTAGCTCCGCTCAAGTATGGCTTTCCCTCCCCAGGGCTCAGCCTGTCTCAACCCTTGATAGGCTCAGGTGTGGCCCAGCCCGCTTTAATTACCTGGATTTGGCTCACCTGCTCTGATCCAAGGGGCACAGGGCTTAGTCTCGCCACAGCAACCAGCTACCCTGTGACACCATCTTTCACTCTTGAGGGGGCCAGAAGCTTGAGGGCTGGGTGGCCTGAAGATACCTACACTTGTGCATGGGGTAAAGGAAGGGGCTAGCCTCTTCATCCTTGAGCAGGCTCTGGGGGTCTAAATTAGTCAGCTACTTTCCTTCCTGTATAACATAACCTGTTGAAGTTTTGCTTTGATTTAGCTGCAAAAACTCTGATAATCTTCCACATTTTGGTCAGTTTGGATCAAGCATCCCAGTAACACTGATAGTCTGTTTATGTAAATGCCTGTTGAATCCTTATAGAAAGATATTGTGGATAGTGTTCAGTTTCCTACCTTTCCTCCCTCCGGCCCCATGGTTACAATTTGATTAAGCTTTCATCAGAACGTTCATAAGAGCGATGATATTGCCAGTCAAATTATGACTGCATTTAATCTCATGTGGGGGTAGACACTGTTGTAGAGCAAGGGTCAATTCCTACTCAATGTAGGCCCAATCCTTCAGTCCTCATTCAGGTAAAACTCCAAATTGAAGTGAAGTTTTGAAGTGTGAGGCTTGCAAGATCTGACCCTTTATTTTCTTGCAAATGTCTTTGCTGGTGTAAGCATTATGATACCTTGTTTTTTGTAACTGTCAATGAAAAAATATTGTTAAACAAAAACTAAAAAAAGTAAAAATAATTTAACTTTGATGTTAATGATATTAGTTTATTAAAATTTAGTTAGAAAAATCAATATAATTTACTTTGCATTACTTTGTGGTGATTAGTTTTTGCTTTTGACTCAGCTTAGAAAATGAAAATACAGTGAACTAGTTGCTTTCACTTGTTTCTTAGCAGTTTTGCTTTCTTGCTATAAAGGAGAGGGAAAGAAGAAACTCTGCTTGAAGGGGCAGAGGATCTGAGGAGACTGATTCCTGGCATACCCAGATCCCAACAAGGTATTCCAGGATAAATTAGCAATGGATCAATTTATAGATGGTCAGCTGGAGTTGGACTTGCAGATCAAGATCAGTAAAAGGTGGCCAAGGACGTTTGTGAGCCTGTGGAATTTGTCACGGAACTTGAATCTTTCCTTGCTGCAAACCATGAGAAAAGGAAGCTGTGGCTAGCAAGGAAGATGGGAAGTGACCACAATGAGCCCTGTAGGTACCAATCTGTGCTTAATTTGCATGATGGATAAAGGAGATTCTAATTGGGTTTATGACATTTTTGAATGGTTGGGAAAATTGTTAAATTAGGTTTGTAAGACAAGAGAAATTGGCAACAGTGCAAAAATGAGGGGAGAAAAGTTCAGTTAAGTACAGCTGTTGTGAAAAAATGGGTGACAAAAGGATGGATTATTATGAATTTAAGGCAGGACAGGAAAAAGTCCCAAATACCTATGGAAAGTCCCACACTCAGTTCAGAGGTGCAGGAGCACCATACTGAAGGGGCATAACTTAGAGCAGCTCCACAGAAGCTTTGTTTAGTTCTGGGCAGTTAAACAACAGTAGTGGGAGTTTGGCTATTGAATGTGTAATAAGAGTTGTGAAATGCACAGGAATTGTGGACCAGACAAGCTAAATTACTAGGGCGGGGAACCAAAACTATATCACTTAACTAGTTTCAAAGGGAGACAGTGAATGGGAATGCATACCCATCCAAAAATGGGTCACCAGAAGGAGCAATCAAGTACATTTACAATCAAATCCATAACAGCTCAGGGTTGTGGGAACCACTGCCCAAGGCATTAGACCACTGCAGATCAGAGTTCAGCAGTGTGGACAAAGGATACATCTACACTGCAAAAAACAAAACAAAAAACACATGGCAGCAAGTCTGAGAGCTCCTGTCAACTGACTCAGACTAGCAGAACTTGCACTATAGGGCTAAAAATAGCAGCATGGACGCTCCTGCTTGCGTTGTTTTTTAGCCCTCTACCACAAGCTGGATTCAGTTGACCTGGGCTGTGAGACTCACTGCCATATTTTTTTTTCTGTGTGATGTACTCTGAGGAGCTAAAAGATTGGTTTGCAGTCGAAAACCTAGAGAAGGAGCTATGAGTGTGACCTAGAGAGGAAACAGAAACAGAGGTTCTTTGGCTCAGAGCTCACTAGAGAGGCAGACGTGCGGATTTCTGAGAAGGAACTATCTGCTGTTGTTTCTTTTTACTGTTCAGGGAAAGAGGATTTTGTGTACATCTTTTGTAAATGAGCAAGCATGCACCAAGAATATACCTAACTTGTATAAGCTATTGCTCATCCTAATGAAAACCATCCTGCAGGGCCCTGTATTTTGGCTAACTACTTGGGCCAAAAGGAGCAACATCATTTTTCATTTGTATCTGCTGTAAAGCTGTACTTTTTTTTAAAGGTGGCTTTATAAATTCATAGATTCCAAGGCCAGAAGGGATCACGGTGATTATCTAGTCTGACCTCCAGTATAACGCAGGCCATAGGACTTCCTAAAATAATTCCTAGAGCATCTCTCTTCAGAAAAACATCCAATCTTGCCAGTGGTGGAAAATTGATCACCACCATTGGTAAATTGTTCCAATGGTTAATTACCTTCACTGTTAGAAATGTACGCCTTATTTCCAGTCTGAATTTGTCTAGCTTCAGTTTCCAGCCATTGGTTTGTGTTATACATTTCTCTGCTAGATTCAAGATCACTTCTTGTAATTCTAATCTATAACAGGTACAAGCTTCAAGGCATAAAACCTTTAGCAGCTGGGTCCGGAATGAATTTTCCATATGGCACAATATTCCACTAATGGGGTTTTTACACCTTCCCATGAAGCATCTGGCATTCAGTCACTGACAAGCTTAGCACTCCTTGTGGAGGGCTTCATGAAGATAATATAATGGACACTCCAAATTCCCTTGCAATTACTCTATTGAACACATAATGAAAGGGGGAAAAATGACTCATGTAACCAGTACATATAAGCGAGCCAGCACCTTGAATTATCAGCCACCAGACCAAAGACTGCTCCCACTCCTCCTCCCTACACATTGCCCCACTGTCTCACCTGGTATCCAGTATCTAAGTCCTCTAAATAGATCCTTATCCTAACACCTTTCTTCATGTCCACAAACCTCCCTCAGCCTGCTTATTTTTGTTGCTTATCTGCAACCCAGAAGGGTTTGATTGCTTCTCCCTCTGTAACTGAAAAAAATAGTGTTCTGGGGCACATTAGCACTGCTTCAGGCAGACTGGCAATAATTATCCACTCCTGACTAGGATTCTATCATGGCCTCCTCAGCCAGAAGTAAGAGGGAAGGGGGAAGGTGGGGAGGAAATGCTGTAAATACAAATAATAGGGACTATGTATTCTTTATTTAAAAATTGGAGGAACTTTCTTGCTTCTATCCCCCTGAATGGAAAATGATTCTGGACAAAATGTTGTTAGTTTACATAAATTCTATTAGATTCTTATGTTAAATTATTTCATTAAAGTGAAGGGTCAAGTTACAACTTCACTGAAACATAAATTGTAGAAATGAACATAATTCAGCTGATATTAGATTTAATTTAAAATCAAGATTTTAGGAACATTAGAATGTGTAACAAGTCTCCCAGTTATCTGAAGGTCATGTTTCCCAGTGACCTGTAATCTGATACATTATGTGCCTCAGACAGCTGTATGGGGGTGAACCTGCATGAAAAAAATCTTAGCATCCTGGTCAGCAAAGCAAAGTGATACCAACAATAAAAGAAGATCAGATTTATTTTATTCCAGCAAATTGAGTAATTGTATTTGAACTAATAGGGGGTGAAATGGCCTTGTGTGAAAAGTATGATTCTCTGAATTCAGTCTTGTGAGAATCAGAGTAAAAACTATGTGCTGAACTGTAAGGAATAATAGGCCTAACCCAAAACCCATTTAAATTAACAGACCTGTCAACTTTAATGGGTTTTGGATCAGACCCAGAGTGAGTAAAACTTACTTTGATCTACTCTGTGGTATATGTAGTTTCCATCCAGCACCACTAAAAGGGGCTAAGAGCATCTCAAAAGGACTCTAAAAGCACCGTAACTATGGAACTATCTCTGAACATTTTACGCAGGCAGAACTGCCTCTACTATCAATGGAGTTTGGCCATTGGGAAAGATCGCAGGGTGAATCCCCTCTCTATTCAGGAGTTTCTTCATTCAACACTTATTGATGTGGAACCCAATAGCTGTTGTACAGTGCAACTGTTTAGAACAGGAAATATAGTAGCTAATCAAATTAGAACTGTAGTGGTAATTTATGTGTATGATATTTGTATGTGTATGATATTTGTCTGTACTGTACCCCACTAAAGACACTGTCAATGCCTAACAAATACTACATAACTTATTTCAGCAGAGCATACTGTCTACAACGTTCCTAAATTTGGATTTGCACGACGAGGTGAAGAGGTAATCTACATCTTAATAGTCGGTGAATTGATATTCATCCAGCAGGCTCTAAGGGAGCTATCATGGTTATTCAGGTAAGTGATGCACATTTTTAAAGGTGCCCCAAACTGCTATTTTCATGATGGACCCCAAAAGGTTTTAAATAAAGCTGTTACAATCAACCAACTAAATGTCATTCTAAAACTCAGGGAACAATTCCTTGTTTTACAACTCAGACTGTATTAGTGATATAACTTCTGTTGTGACATTAGTTACATTTTCCCAGTCCATTTCTGAGGTACAGCCAGAGTTTATTTTTCAGTCCAATGACATCTTGGTTCTCTTTCCTATCTCATTACAACAGAGGAAGATAGATTTTGCTGGGAGGCATTCCCTAATAAACACTTGGCCTGTAATTCCTAGAGAATTGATGCATTTTTTCCAGCTGTATTTAATGAGCTCTCATTTCTCAAATAGAAATGTCTAGCTGGGGTAGGAGAGAGTTCAAACTGTTTGGGATAGGGAGATTCACAACAGTGAAAACACCAGCAAATTAATGCTACTTTAAACGGTGATCGATAGGCCCAGCTAGGCAGCCCACTTGATGTTTTGATTAGTTGGTGTTTTTTGTTTAATAGCAGACATCTAAATCAAAGTCTCTTCTTGCACCAGTTTTACAGTGATATAGCACCATTGACTTCATTGGAATTAATTCTGATTTACACTGGTGAAAGGCAAATCAAGCCCCCCAGACAGTAATTGATGATCCGGAAGGCCTTTCCAATCTCTGGTTACAGGATGAATTCACAGCACAGATGAGAAAGCAAGCTGAGATAATGTGAAAATAAACTGCTCCAGGGTTTTTTCCCAGAGGGTTTGTCTTATCAGGCCTCAGGTGAATAGCTTTACATTTCAATTATACCATAATGTGCTTGCGGTTGCATTCTCTAGTCACTTCCTCTGGAATGCTAGGACAGCTCTCTTGAG
This sequence comes from Emydura macquarii macquarii, assembly GCF_026122565.2. Taxonomy (NCBI): domain Eukaryota; kingdom Metazoa; phylum Chordata; order Testudines; family Chelidae; genus Emydura; species Emydura macquarii. The sequence goes on along the minus strand of NW_027131400.1, from coordinate 7,393,833 downwards.
TTAGTGAGATCATACATAACATTGTTTTTTCATTCCATCATATTTTCAGTTCTTAATCTCATTACACAGCCCCTTTTTCTCCTCCTTACCCAAGCATTTTCTACTAGATAGAGTGCCTTTAAATGTTTTTTTTTCTCAAGCTACTGCTGTACAGAATGAATCAGCAGCTGGCAAAAGACACAGCAGAGGAATGGATAGAGATTATGGCAGGTCATGCTTTCTCTTTTTGTAGTTTGCTATATGTGCAGAATATGAACTTTTGACCATAAGGAATTTTTGGCATTATATTTGTTTTCATATATAAAAAATGTCTTCTACATTGCTTTCATATCAATTGCTAAATATACAATGTATGTCCAGTAGCTTATGCTCACTAGACTTTGTTGTACTGTACCTTCCCCTTCAAAGTCACCATTCCTCCTCCCTCCTACTAATGCAATGTTCTTGTGACAAACTCCCCACTCATTTTCTGCTTCCTCTTCACTTTCCCGAAAACCATCTGCCCACTGCTAGAATCTTTCATTTGCTCTTGATCCCTCTGTCATAGTTTAGGGAAACTATGCCTGTATTTCCCCTCAATGGTCCAGCAAATGGTCCCACTCTCAGGCTTGCAGCTTCTCAGCCACTGCCTTCCTTGGTGGAGACCCACATCTCTCTCTATTCTGACTGGAATATTTCCAGGCTGCACAGTTCCCTGCTTATGCTGTGTTTGATCCACAACAGACAAGTTGCCCTGGGACACGTGCTTGCTTTCAATTCAGAGATGGTTAACAGGTGTAAATGTTACCATTATAAGTAAGGTTAAGGTTTTTTCAGTTATTTCTAGTAAAAGTCACTGACAGGTCACGGGCGATAAACAAAAATTCATGGAAGCCAGTGACCTTTGTCTGTGACTTTTACTAAAAATAACGGGCGGGGGAGTTGACGAGGGACCACTGAAGCCCAAGCGGGAGGATGAGATCCTGAGCCCTGCTGTGGTGGAGAGGGGGGGGAAGCCCAGCATCTGCCATGGCAGTGGCTGACAGCTGTGGGCCCCCCTGCCATTCATGGCAGCTCAGAGATGCGGCCCTGCCGCCACCTTGGGGCTGAAGTGGAAAATGTCCTCTGAAAGTCTTGGAATCCCTGATTTTGTGACCTTTGTGACATAATCTTATCCTTAATTATAAGGTACCACACAACAATTCCTATATAAGCCTACTTTATTCTTAAGGAGGAAAACTATTAAAAACAATAAAAAAACCTGCATGTATGCTAACAAGCTTACCAAAGTTCACCCTAAAATGGATTCTGGCAGAAACAGTCCTTCAACTCCCCACCCCAGGCCCTTCCTTGTGGTTACAAGTTCATCAATGCTTCAGCTAAAAACAAGCAACACAGTTGTATGGGGCCTCAGTAGGCCGAGTCCTTCCTACCCTACCTTAAGGATTGAGGTCATCCATAGCCAACCTCTCTGCTTGTTGGATGAGGAAGAAGGCCATCAGCCAGTTTAAAACAGGCTATTTACCCAAAATATCCTTTCTTTGTCTGTTGTTCCCTGGAGAATTCAGTTTGAACTAATATATGAATACCTCTCCATGGGGTGGCTTCAAAGAGTTGACAATGGAGGAAGTACATTAACCTTCCCTTCCTTACTAGAGAAGGTACATACAGTGCCACAATAACTCGTACACAGTTGCATTTTTAATACAATCTATCCCAAATCTATCTAGCTCTAATTAAAAAAAGTATAGCTTAATTCAATGAAGTTATAATCTTTAATTCCATAAGGATTGTTCAGGATATTACAGGACATTGTCAGTCTTGTGTCAGTCTGTCATACCTTCCCACAGCTAAACTCCAATCCTTTCCTGAGACCACCTCCCTCACTGACAGACATCTAATGAATGTCTCTCAGTCCTGCCCATTGATAGATCCCTGTTCCCTCATTAAGGCTGTGCCTCATTTTGAGAGACCTTCGGACAATTGTTCTCACTGGTAGGCCCTGCCCTTTCTTGGTGAGGTTTGTCTCTTTCTAACAGACTTTTGATCCTCTCCTTAAAGTCATCTTTCATATTAATACACTTCTAGGTTCTGAATCTCCACTACCTAGCACCTTGTATACTCATTTGCAATAGTTCAAAGTCAGTGCAAAATGTTACCATTCTGATTTGGAAGCATTTTACATAACAACATAAGGAGCAAGGCAGTGGATCCTCCCTCAATCCTTCCACCATTCACATGTTTGATCTTGCAACCTGGGCTGCAAACAAGGAACCAATACTTACAACGAGTACTGGTCAATGGCTCCGTGTCTAGCTGGCAACCGGTCACAAGCGGAGTGCCCCAGGGGTCGGTCCTGGCGCCGGTTTTGTTCAACATCTTCATTAATGATCTGGAAGATGGGGTAGATTGCACCCTCAGCAAGTTTGCGGATGACAGTAAGCTGGGGGGAGTGGTAGATACCCTGGAAGGTAGGGATAGGATACAGAAGGACCTAAACAAACTGGAGGATTGGGCCAAAAGAAATCTAATGATGTTCAACAAAGAAAAGTGCAGAGTCCTCCACTTAGAAAGGAAGAATCCCATGCACAGCTATAGACTGGGAACCGACGAGCTAGGCAGCAGTTCTGCAGAAAACGACCTGGGGGTAACAGTGGATAAAAAGCTGGATATGAGTCAGCAGTGTGCCCTAGTTGTCAAGAAAGCTAATAGCATATTGGGCTGCATTAGGAGGAGCATTGCCAGCAGGTCGCGGGATGTGATTATTCCCCTCTATTCGCCATTGGTAAGGCCGCATTTAGAGTATTGTGTCCAGTTTTGGGCCCCTCACTACAAAAAGGATGTAGACAAGTTGGAGAGAGTCCAGCGGAGGGCAACAAAAATGATGAAGGGGCTGGAGCACAGGACTTATGAGGAGAGGCTAAGGAAACTGGGCTTGTTTAGTCTGCAAAAGAGAAGAATGAGGGGGAATATGATAGCAGCCTTTAATTACCTGAAAGGGGGTTCCAGGGAGGATGGGGCTAGGCTGTTCTCGGTGGTGGCAGATGACAGAACAAGGAGCAACGGTCTCAAGTTGCAGTTGGGGAGGTCTAGGTTGGATATTAGGAAAAAGTTTTTCACTATGAGGGTGGTGAAGCACTGAAATTGGTTACCTAGGGAGGTTGTGGAATCTCCATCTTTAGAGGTTTTTAAACTGAGGCTTGACAAAGCCCTGGCTGGGATGATATAGCTGAGGTTAGTCCTGCTTTGAGCAGGGGGTTGGACTAGATGACCTCCTGAGGTCCCTTCCAACTCTAATTTTCTATGATTCTATACTTACTGCTCCTTAAAATATCATTTGCTCTATTTATTTAAGATGATGGCCAAGCAACCAACCCTGCTAAGAGACTGAAATACACAATGAGTAAGCGGCACTATGAAAAGTTTAATGCAGCCAGCATGTATTTAGTGTTCTACAGGAATGTCAAAGAGGTTTGCCAATTTAAATATAATCCTTCAACCTTAATTTCATTGCAAATAGGGTGGGTCTGTCATATTTTCTTGGGAACTTCAACCCAATTGCTCACCCATATTTCAGCATGGCAGTTTATGTTAAATGTGACTCTATTGTAGGACAACTGAGCTCTTTCTGGAAAGATCAGAATCAGAAAATGTAGTTAACTGAAACAAAATTACCTCTAAGTGATTTTATTTAATTTCAGCAATTATAACAAACTGTGCGTGTTCCTATCTTCTATTATGCCCTGCAATTTTAATGAAGAGATTGGCATCTTATGAAAAAATTAATATCTGAACACACTGTTGCTAAAATACATGCAGGAGAAATGTATTTTTACTGATTGGTACAACTAGACTCAGTAGTATCTTCTCCTACCAAAATTAAATTGTATAGGATCTAAATTTTGACATTTCAGTATCACACTGGACTAAAGTGTGGATTAGTTCACCAAGTCTCCATATACTGTGTTTCAGGTATAATTGTATGCAGTTTAGAGATGTAAACACAACTTGCTTTGGGGTGGGTTTTCCTAACCATCTAAGTTAGAAGCACAAGTTCCATTGAAAGTCAATCATACTGATGATGGCTAGTTAGCAGCCAGTCATAATGATGAAGATAAGAAATTAGTCATCATCATTTTGAGCAGTTTGGTGGTCATTTAGGCCCTGATCCTGCAAATGGGACTACAGTTGCATGTGAAGTTATTCCTATCCGCAAATGTCTGCAGAATCCAGGCCGAAGGTAAAGAGGGAGTGGGGGGAAAAGTGTTCCACAACCTAGGATTGAATCCTGGGACTTCTACCGTACTTCTTTAGCCTACTACATTCCCATCTAAGCTATTTCAGCACGTGTTTTAAAGCTCAGAGGCTATTTATATTTCTTTTGTTATAATTAACATTACACAAAGAAGAGTTTCATTTACATCTTTATGAAACAGGACCTTAAAAATGTACTTGTAGTGAAACTATGCTTTATGTATAGACCTTAGAGGAGAAATAGGAATTTTACAAACCTTTAATAACAAAATCAATGAAGGAACTAATGACTGGTTTTTCTTTGACAAATATAAAGAAGCAGTTTTACATATACAATTGGGACCATATTTTTGTTTTGTTCACAGCATCTAGTAAAATGGGATTCTGGTCCATGACTGGGGCACCGAGGTGGTATGGTAATACAAATAATTCATAATATATACATACAGTACATATAGGGACATGAAAGATAATATAGTATCAGCTGTTTTCATAGTGTAGTGATTACCATATCTACTTTACACACAGCCCCGGTGAGGCCATATATTTTCTAATGGTTTTAGGAACAACTATTTCAGCATTAATAAATATTTCAAGAATTCAATAAAAACATTTTTGTGCTAAGCATTAACTTTTATTCTGTGTTTTTAAACTTATTTTTATGCATAGATATTGGCACTGTGGGGCTGTTCTTTGAAGTGCTAAACCATTTAAATGTTATCTTAAGAGACAGTGAAACCAGAATGTGAAATATGGATTTGATTTTATTTAAAGAACTTGCCCAGAAGAAAAGCCTTATCCAAGTCAGCTGTTCTACATTACTGGTGCAACATGTGCATCCTGGATGCATTGCTGATGTGTTGTAGGGTGGTAGAAGAAAAGTGTTCATTTATCTAATAGACAAGTTGCAAACGATTTTTCTGAAATGCATGCCTTCACAGACAACAAAAATGCTACCTACTGGGCTAAGTTAATTTCTGGTGTAATTCTATTAAATGTAGTGGACTTACACCAGGGATGAATTTGGTCCCTGGAGTCCAAACAAAGTTGACAAAAGAGTACAAAATCTGCAACTGAAACTTCGTATTCCTGTTCCAGGGGCTACTTTTATTCTTTCAATGTAGCACTTGGTTGGGAGAGAGTTTTATAGTTTTGGATATCAATATCCTTATCTACAAAGATAATTTCCATCGAGAGTAATGAACTATGCATGAGTGGCGCAATTCACTAGACTCTGCTACTTCCTTCCTTTCAAACCCAGAATTTTCTCTCCCTCAGCAAATTCCTTTTGGTGAAGTATTGTCCATGCCCTTTCTTTTCCAAAATGATGCCATCCTTTTACCAAGATAAAACGCCTGCCACCTGTTTGATCTTCAGTCCAACTCTGATATCAGCAATGTGTATTAGATTATTTAATGAATGCAATATACCTGACAGCTGACTCTCAGTCACTCAGGATGATCTACATGGCTATCAACTAGAAGTGTAGACACAGCTAGCCTCTGCGGCTAGCAAAGAGCCTTAGGTTATAGGCCTCTTAATTTCCTTCTCCCAGCCTTTCCCCATGGTGTCTCTCTCTTCTGACTTTTCCCAGGCCCATCTTTTCTTCCCAATTCCTTCCCAACTGTCAGTTCTGCTGCCAGAATTCTCCATGTATCTCTTTGTTGCCATGGAGCCCTCATCAATATATGCAGGAGCAGCCATCTTCTGTTGAGGTCTGCAACCAATATTTTGTTAAGAAATACAGCATATGCAGATGCATTTGCACCTCTAATAACAAGATACATGTTTGGTGTCTCTCCAAAGCATATCTTGTATGCAGGGGCCCCCACATGTGGGGGGAGGGAGAAAGGGTACACTTTACCTGGGCCCGGAGGCCGTAGGGGGCCCGGCCCAGGTCATGAGATCATATGGATGGGATGAGGGATTATGGTATGTGTGAGGGATGGGGCCCGTGTTACAAGTTTGTACTGGGCCAGAAAAAATTATGCTTGGGCCCTGCTTGTATGTTACATGAGGTCATAGAAATTAGAGAGGGAAAGTGCGTTAAATTCTATTGCAGTTGCAGGCCAGAGCCCTGTCATTGAAGACAATTGATTTTAGCCGGTTATGTACTGTTTCTTTTTTCACAGTATAGGCCAAATTTTCAAAAGTGGCCACTGAGATAACTTGGATCTGATTTTTCTAGGTGCTGTGAGTAACTCATCAGTCAGTGTGTTGGGTGTCCTCTTCTGTGTCCAAGTCACAAAGTCTCCAAGTCTATTACAGCTCTTTCCTAAAGAGCCTTGCCCTTTTAATTTAAGCTGCACAGACTCATGCTTTTAGGTCAGAGATCCTTGGTTCAATCCTTGACATTGGCCAAAATGGTGGCCATCACTATGCAGCTACTATTGACTTCAGTGAGACCTGTGGAATGCTTAAGAATATCTGACAAATCCAGTCCAGGGTGTCTCAGGTGGGCCAATGAGAAATGGAAGATCAAAAATCAGTGGTTACTTCTGAAAGTTTGGTCCTAAATTCTTCTACAAGATATATCAATACCCTGCGGAAACACAGTAACATGCAATAGAAAAGGGGATCTGAAGAGTTACTAATTATGTCCATCTATAGAACATGTGACCTGAACCTGAAGGGTTGGGTGATAGCAGCTTTCTGCTAGTTAAACCAAGAGATCTCACACCTTTTTTTTTTTTTTTTGCTGGGATCCCTTGAAAATATTTCAGGCTGCAAGGACCACTCCACAAATGTGATGACCCCGCGCAGACCATGCTGTCCTTACCGGCATGCAGGGGGTGTGTGTGTGACAGCTCATGACCTCCCCCCCATAATAACCTCATGACCCCCTGAAGGGTCACAACCCCCAGTTTGAGAACCCCTGTGCTAAAGCCTTTTCTATGGCCGGCTCCATCCTGTGCATGGCTAGGGCTGCCATGTGGTTGAGCCCTGACCTCAGGGCTAGCCTAGGAAAATATGGCAGCGTTTTCCACACTTGGAAGTTGGGCATGTCAAGGCTAGGCCTGGTGGCTTGTAAATACCCAGCCCCCAGCCAGTCTGAAGGCCAGGAGGAGACTGTGGGCAGGGCAGGGCAAGGAGCCCAGCTGACCTGGAGACGGGGGGCGGCTCAGAGGGAAGCAGAGGAGGGTCCAGGCCTCCTTCCTGCCTTTCACGGATCCGCTCTGCCTGGAGCCTCTTCTGCCGCCCAGGTGCCCAGCGGCTCGGGACTCTGCGGGCAGCTCCGGGCCCTGCCCCCGCCCGGGCCCAGCTCTGGGGCTGCTGGCAGGCGTGGGGCGGTGCTGCCCGGCATCCTCCCCCCCTCGCTCTCAGTCACAGCCCCGGCTCCGCTCCCTGCCCGCCTTTGCGGAGGCGGCTCTCTCCCGCCAAGCCGGCGGGCAGCCGCCAGCGCCACGGGGCGGTGCCGGGGGCGGGTCCCCGCCGCTTCTCTCTCCCCGCCCCGCCGCTCCGGGGCCGGGCTTCTTTGTGCAGCTCTCGCCCGGATCCGCTCGCCGCTGCCGGGCAGCGCTGGGAGCTCCCGCGGCCCCGAGCCAGGGACTTTCCTCCGCGCTCGGGATGTGCTGCGGGGACCCTGACTGCGGAGTGACCATCCCTGACTGAGGGGCTCCCCCCCCGCCTCCAAATCTCTCCCCCAAGGGACCCCTCCGTGTGTGCACTGCTCCCTCCTCCCCAAATCAAGGCGTCGCCCCCCCACCATGCTCATCCCCTGATCCTCTTCCTCCCCTTCCCCCCGACAGCGATGGGGATCGCTCTGCTGACAGCTGGCATGTGCCTCTGAGAAAAAAAGGATCCAGCGGCCAAAGAAGAGGAGACATGAACCATTTCCAGCGGTGGGTCATATGCCTGCTCTCCTTGTTCCTGGAGGTAAGGATGAACATAGAAATATCTTTTAAAAATTAATAAATCTTCTACTGTTATTTGTAAATAGATTTTTCTGGTGACACACACACACACACACACACACATTAACAACTCATTAATAATGACACATGAATTCAGAGATTGGTCTGATGACTTTCCAAATGATGGCAAATAATGTATTGCAGAGAAGGGGATCTGTGTGGTTGTGTGTCCCCAAACCAGAGGATTCCCCCTATGTGTGTATATTACACCTCTTAATCCCCTTCCCCACCTAAAGATCAAATCTATAACATATTCTGTGCTGTCAGCCTTGGAAACCTTGAATTCATTTTCATTTTTGATTCTTGAGTGGGTAGTTTGAAATTCCGAATTTGTTTTTCTCACTGTGGGTCACCCACCCACATCTTTCTTTCCCTTCTTTCTTGTGCAGTTGTGTATTTTTCTTCTCAGTAGAGGGGGAATACTAACCTTTTGAGAGAGAAATCTGTGGTCAAATATTAACAATTGTAACAAGCTATAACTGTGGAGATTGGGAAAGAAAAAGCTTCTAGTCCCTGAGGAGCTATGGAAAACTTCCACAGGCATCTGAAAACCTTAAAAAGCAGCACTGTAATGGGGCTGTTGTGAAGTTATTCTCTGTGCTGAAATTGACTAGTTCTCAGTGAAGCAGAGCAGGGTGGTGGTGGAAGGAGTGTATATAGGGAACACCGGTATGCTGATAGTTATGGGCAAATAAAACTATTCTTGGCTATTCAAAATATATAATTGGCAGTTTAGAAGCCCTAAGAACTAAAGTTATTATAATTATTAGTTTTGAGCTGTGTGCTGGAGGAGGGCATATTTCATTTGTATGTTCTTCTTGTGTTGCAATTGGTTCAGAAACAGACACGCATTCTGGAATATTAACTGTTGAATGCTACCTTGTTCGGAAGCACCTGGGGGCTGGTTAGCTTTTTTGAAAGGTGTTAAATGCTGTACAGATTCGTCCTTGTGAGAACGAGCAGATTTCACTTAGGATTGGACTGGACGATGTATCCAGTTTTTGAACTGGTGCCCTTTTGTTGATGAAATGTATTATATGAAATGGACAGTTGTCAATATTGTTTCAGAATGAACAGAGAGAGTGAAGCCACTCTATTATATTTAGACTTCCTGGATGGCTTTGGTAATTTCATATTTAGTTTTAACAGTTACAACAAAAGGGTGGGAGGAAGCGAAACTTCTGTTAATTTTAAAGAGTTATTCTAGGCCTTGTGCTTACATCACAGAGTGGAAAGGTGGCCTTTTAGGCGTGAGACCCACATGCTTTTGATAAAGTAAAAGATCAGCAGTACTCTGTCTCATTTCTGGTTTTGACTTTTGGGGTTGAATTCAGTGCACCTAAAATGCATAGCATTACACTGATGTGAAGCAGGCTTGGTGCAGGCAGGTTGCCATGTGTGAGTTCCCCTTTCACAGTTTTGCCAGTGCACTTCAGTCTCTTTCTTATCAAACACTTCCCTGTACAGTGTATTTCATTGATATCCAAGAGACCCACGTGGTTTACTTAAATGTGCTTTTTGAACGCCTGACTCTTTGGATGCTGTCTGGATGTTTAAAGCTTTGGAAATGTAGAGAACTGCATCATTTCTGTGCTGGATAATTTAGAGAAGTAGTACGTTTGTTGCAAAAAGAGAGAAATGAGAAAACTGCTTGATTGGAAAACCTCTGGTATCTACATAATGATGCAATGTTTCAGGAAATGGATATTTTTAGAATCTGTATTCTTTCTTTTTAGGTTTATGCCACCCACTTAGGTGAAATATTCCTGATATATTGGCCTTCTTGCCATCCATAATTGTCACACTTAAGGGGAAAAAAAGGGTGATAGGAGCCATACAAAATCACATTGGTATAAATGGATTTAACTCTACTCAAATGAATTGGGTTGTGCCTTATACACCAACTCTGAATCTGGTCCAGTGCCTTCCATGATTATTCTTGGACTCTGCAAAAACTCAGCATGGAGTATAAAAGGCATCATGTGAATAAGAGGAAACAGACTTGAAGATAAATAATGAGATAACTCATCAAGGGAATTGTTCATCAGGAAATGTTGGGAGGTTTTGCATGTGCAAGATCTATTTGATTGGATGTCTTTGGTCCATAGTACATGTTACGTTGGGAAAGATTTGGTGTGCTTGGAAAAGCAATTTGCATAAATCCTCTTTCGGTATACTCCCATCTTGTTTTTATTTAAGGTTTTATACTGATTTTAATTGTTTTTCTTTTAATCTGGTATGTTTGTTTTGCCATCTGGATTTGTTGTTTTGTAAAGCTCTTAGGATATTTTTATAGATTAGGTGCTGTAGAAGTAAAATGTATTATAAATTGTTATCAGTAATAGCATGTAGACAAAAGGCCCAAGCTTAAGAACTGTTGAGCATAAACAACTGGATCAAAGAAATCTGACTATTTTTTGTGTGCAACTTTTGTAATCTATGGCAAGGTACACTGACTGCCATACTGACTGGTGTGTGAGATTGCATTGCTACATGATTATTTTACCCATCTTGCAGCTTCCGCATGAACTAATTTAATATTTAAAGAAATGTGAGCTATGTCATACCTTTTTTTATTCATCTTTTTTTGGGATGCCTAGGCCATAACTGCAATAGAAAAAACTGTAATAATACTAAGTACATAGAATTGTTTACTGTCAAAGCTCTTTATAACCATTAATTTATATTTAAAGTGTTTTTAATTTGCTTAAATAGCACAAAATACACCCTATAAAACATTTTTATATATAAATCATAAAACAATATTTATATTTAGGCAATCCAAAAAACACAATGTGATTACAAATGAAATTCAACCTTAGATACAAGTCCCATATCATCTTAAATGTCTCTGGATGTCCTCCCGAGTTAACGTGAGCTGATTCATTAACCTCACAACACTCCGGTGAGACAGATGTTATTATTTACATTGTAGAGGGAGAAATTGAGACAGAGAGATTAAATGACTTGCCTGAGGCTACTCCAACTGTCAGCGTCACTAGAACACAGGAAATTCCTGGCTCTCTGTGCTGTGCTCAGGGCCATGCTGCCCTATGCAGCAGGGCTTGAAATTTATTTATCTTGGAAATGTATTGCAAGCAGTGATGGTGGGGATGGACAATTAATTCAGAGGCTTTCCTGTTTGGCAAAGGTTTGCCACTATAACCAGAGAGCGATTTACAACATCAATCACTCCGTTGTCCCCCAAAATAAATTAAAAAAAATAAGCAACTTTGCCCCCAAGCAGAGCTTTCTATAACTCAAAATGTGAGAAGAGCCAGCGACTCCACGAAGTCATGTAGGCCTAGAGCCACAAAGGTGTTTAGACTCCTAACCAGGGCCAGATTTAGGGATAGGTGACCCAGGTGACTGCCTGGGGTGCCGGGCTTGGGGGTGGGGGTGGGGGGGTGCTGGTCTCAGGTGCTGTTTTTGTTGTTAGTGACGAAAGGGAAAATAGAGTGTTTGAAGTAAAATGTTTTGATGTAAAATATTTACTTCAAAAGGACTAGAATTAACATTCTAAGGCTGTCATCTACTGTAACACTATTTAATACTGGTCTACCCAGTGTTGGTGAACAATTCCATTTCTTGATGTTAGTACATTTCAGTTATTCTTAAAATTAAAAAGTTTCTATACGCTTAGAGGAAACAATTTTTTTTATTTGCTTATATATGGCAGGAATAAATACAGATTTACAGATTGTGGCAAGCGAATTTATCATCTCATATGACAGGGATAAATCATGCATGCAAATTGTGCATCAGCGTCGTAAAATGGGCTACAAATGCAATAAAAAATCAAGTATTCGAAAGTTTAACAAATGGAGTAGGGGGGTCACCGAAGATGCTCTTTGCCTAAGGCACCCTTTGGTCTACAGCTGGCCCTGCTCCTAACTTCCACTGATTTCAATGGAAGTTACGAGCCTAAATACCTTTGTGGATTTGGGCTCTAATGACTTCATTATTTTCTGTCTATTAAACTGGGAAGGCACTCAGATACTACAGTGATGGATGGAAGTGCAAAACCATACAGCCGGATGGCTAGACAGGTAATTTAGAATCCCGAAGGAAGTAAATGAGCATTGCTAAATGTACATTTTTCTTTCTTTTAAAAATTAACCTAGTTAGTCAAAGGTCAGTTACTTGCCACAATAGCAGTGTGCATTATGCAGAGGTCCTTGCTTCTCTGAAATCCCATTTTTTCCAAAGATCCCAGATGCACTCTTGAAATCCATGAGCCATTGGAGCATTTATATAGCCACTCATATTATCTATTGCTACAGCTGTAGCCCCTCTAACAGGCCTGTGTTTTGTTTGTTTTAGTTTTATGTGGATCATCTTTATGGAAGGATGGAAAGTGGGTCTAATGCCAGTTTTGGAATATATTGAGTTGCCCTGCATTTATTTCTTTAGCCAGTCAATGCCTTTTGGGCGCGGGTGCTGTATACATTTAAAATATTATTTTTAATAATGAGTCTTTAGGATGCTGTTGAAATCCCCCTTGATTAAATTAGGCGTTTTGCCAGCCAGAGAGGGGGTGCAACAGAATCTACTTGTGGGTTATTTATCAGGACGGGTGTTCATTTCAACCCCTGCAACAGGCCCAGGCCATTGTATTTATGAAGCTTGAAATCATCGATGGGGAAGACTGAATGAAACATTTTAGGATCTACTATTGCTAAAGAGTGTTATATGTTTGTTACAACACTAGATAGAGATGCTCTATAAGTGGTTAGAGCTCACAGGAACTAGGTATACCATTCCTAATTCTGCAGGTAGTCTGCTGTGTCACCTAAACTTTCAGAAGTGTCCTCTAATTTTAGATACCTCAGTTTTTGGATGGTCAACACAAGACCCGCTGGAGCCTTATTTTCAGAGGGGCTGAGCACCCGCAGGTCCCACTGCGGACATTTGAAAGTGTGAGTGGAAAGCAGGCTGTAAGTGTCTGAAGTTGGCTGTCCAAAAATGGAAGCCGTCAGAATGAGTGACCTATTCTCAAAATGTAAATGCTGGCATCTCTGTACATTAGGTTCTCCCTCTCTAAAATGTGTATGATGATGATGCTATGTCTACCTGACTGATGCATGGTGAGGCTACATTAATCAATCTTTGTCAAATGTGTAGAGATCATCAGATGAAAGGTAGAGTAAAAGAAGAACAAAGTATTATTTTTTGAGTACAATGTAACAGATATAATTTGTGGACCAAATTGTTTTAACTTTAAATAAAATCCAAATTTAAAAAAATGCACAAATTGCAAGCTTCTTCCCATTTGTGTAATTGCTGTGTCATTTGTTGCACAGACTTAAATTGGATTCCAGGATGTCAGGTAATCTTAATAGTGCAGGCTGTTCATAAAATTTCTTTTCCTCCTTTTATGTGAACAAAAACATTAGCAAAGGCAGGCAAACCAGTCTAAAAAGCCTTTTGGTTTGTTTAGATCAGTGTTTCTCAAATAGTGTTCCGCGGAGGGTTCCGCGGGCCGAGTTGAAGGGTTCCGTGAAAAAGTGGAACCATGCCGCCGAAATTAAGAGAAATTGCGCGCCGCCGAACAGCTGATGGCACCGCGCCGCCGAACAGCTGATGGTGCCATGCTGCCGAAAATGGCTTAGAGAGGGCGCCGCCAAAAAGGGGAGAATTTCCTGGTCTTGTCGGCGGATGGTATGGCATGGCCGCCCAAGGGTTCCATGGCAAAATATAATTGAGAAACACTGGTTTAGATACAGGCAGAGTTCTACAGGTTTGGGTTTTTTTAAACCGCAAAGTTCTCTCATTGTTTGTACTTATTAAATGTATTGTGTGTGTGTGTGCGATCTCCCTGACAAATGGTTGTCAATATGACCACTAATATTGACCATGCTCCATTAAAATCATATGGGTAAGAAGTTTTAGCTGTGGTTGTCTGAGGGAGACAAAAATTCTTCACATTTACAACCCACTAAAAAGGACTGCCAAAAGCATTTTTCAGTCCATTTGTCCTGCATGATATGATAACACCTTTACCATCCAAGGGAGAATATTACTGTAGATTTTGTCCGCTGGTCCTTTCCCATCTGTTAGTTTCCAGATGCTCAGGGGCTCAACAGCATGAAAATGATTTTCTGTGTCTCCTTTCTCTCTCACTGTCTGTTGGCAAGTAGCTGCTGCATCACAGAGTGAGGGAAGAGAGCAGCTTAGTATGACTTACTGTTTTGTGATCCAGCCAGTGCTGGCAGGAACCAAGTCTCCCTTGTCTTTTGACATCAGCCAGATCTGCAGTGACTTACAGGCAGGAGGCTTTGAGCCCCTTTATTATTGTCAGTGAGAACATTTCCATGTTAATTGCAGTAGTGGTACCTTAGAAACAGGAATTCTTGGGAACCATTAGCCTGCCTTATGAAGAGGTTAGAGAATTAATCCTAGGATGGATATGCCTTCTGTGGGTTTTCTTTACTGTGTTTTATCTTTTGTTATATCACCGAGTTAGTTTTTCATAGAGAGCTCTCAAAAATGCTTAGCACTTTTCATCATGCTTCCTATAAAGAGAAGTCACTCTCTCTCTCTCTCTCTCTCTCTGACTCCCTTTTGCTCTCCTTACTTCCCACTTAGCTGATGGAGAGACTCATAGTTTGCAGGCACTCATCAGTTTAATATTGTGTTTTGTATCTATGGCAATACAGCTTATCACCTCCATTCTTCCAGTATACCAGAGCTTTTTTGTGAAGTTGTAGTTCATTATGGTGACTTCAAAGATCTTTAGCAAAGTATTCTCTTGGCTAGAGGTAGGCAAAACCTCAGGATTTTTAAAAAGTAACATACCTCCAAGTTTCAAAATTGTCTTTTTGGGGAGGACAGAACTTTTGATTGGTTTTAAAAAATGGTACTCAAAGGCCTGGAGCTTTGAAAGGTGTCCTGAAAAAAAGTGAGGAAGGGAGATGATGAAGGTCTGAAATAGTGACGGGGTTAATATTTTTTTCCTGCCTTTGTGTTACCTTAGACATCAGGAATGTCAAGTCTGGGCTTCTTTAGTTTTGTTGGATGTGTTTTTGGATGACTGTGTGCATTGACAACTTTCTCACATTTTAACTGAAGGGGCAGAGATGCTGAATCTTTAACAAAGATGTCCTTACTCCCAATTTTGTATTAAGCATTGAAGTTAAATAGCTGATAACAAGTTTTAAACAGTTCTAAACAGCCTGATTAACAATCTCTTACTCTTAATGCCTCAGTGTTCAATCTCTTTAGGTTTCATAATTTCCCTAGTTCTCAAGTCATCCACCAAGTTATAAAACAGACAAGACCTATGTTTGTAATGGAAAAAAATCCTACTTTTTTGGGTGGGAGGGGAATCATTTAAGCCTTCTTCATATACTATAAAGGAGTGAAAAGGGGCACAGATCCACTTCTTGTTTTCCACTGCAAGTCACCTTTAAATAAGATTAACTTTTCCAGAGTGGTGTTTGTTGTTTTTCTCACAAGTCTCTCAGTACTCTAGGGATTTTCAACCCGGGACTAGTGACCTCTCTGTTCCTCTCTTCCTGCATAATGAGAGAGTAGTCCTGGCTAGACCCCAGCTAGATAAGAAAGGGGTCCAACAGTGGTTGCAGTAGGGAAAGGATTTAGAATCATAGTTCAAGACTCAAACTAGTGCCTGATTCTGGTTCCAGCATTCCTGTGGCATAGCTCCTTCGTTAGTCCCATGGGCAGGGCCCAAGCATAATTTGTTCGGGCCCAGTACAAACTTGTAACACGGGCCCGCTCCAACACACATTCCACAATCCCTCATCCCATACATACAATCTCATGAACCATGACAAATTTTTTCCTCATGGTAATGGGGGTTGCAGCCTGGGCCAGGCTCTCTGGGCCCCAGTAAAGTGTACTCTTTCCCCCCCCTCATGTGGGGGCCCTGCCCATGGGCTTCCTTCTCAGTTTCCATAAGAACATGAAGTTTGAATGAGGGAAACTTGCACTGATGCTTCTTCTTAAGCAACCTTGTAAGGCTGCATAAGAAGCGAAATGCCCAGCACCAGTGGCATAGCATTGTGCAGAGGTCACGATTAGCAGCCGTTGAGGCTTCAGGGCAGCATGAGACATAGGTGCTACTGCACTACTTACACAAACACGGCTTCTACTAATAAAATAACCTTCTGCCTGTGCTGAATGTGGTCCAGACTCTGTTTATTATTTGGTATCTGCAAGGTTTCTTTTGATCATTCTTACGATTTTGCAGATCACTTTGGTTAATAATGATAAAACTTTTCCATCTAGAGCTCTCAAAGGCTGGGTAAGAGTTATCCTCTCCCATTTTACAGAAGAGGAAACTGAGGCACAGACTGGCTAAATAGTTTGCCTACATTCACACATGAAATCAGTGACCGAGTCAGGAAAAGAATCCCGATCTCCTGACCCCTAATCCAGGGCCCCATCTACTGAGCCACACTGCTATTTTACAGCCAAGGAGACTGATACAGAGAAGAAACCACAGGGCCTTCTCTTCAAGGCTTTGGGACAGTGAAAGCAGACATTGTTCGTCAACACTGAAAAACAGCAACAAAACCATACATTTACTAATGCAAATTCTGACCCCATCCTCGATTGCACTGCAGCTCTCCGTAAGCATCTTTTATCCATTTAGAAACATAATGGATGTTATGAATTTGTGCAGAAAATAAGCTTGCTTAATTTTACACGGTAAGTGTTCTCGGGAATGATCCCAGCTGATAACATTTCAACTTTTTAAATTATTTCCAGAAAGAAAAAACATCTCTGAACCCCAGGGAGTGAATTTTCAAAGTGCTGTGTGATCATTTGCCTGCCCTCTTGCTTCTGGTATTAATGGACATCTTGCAGCTAAGTCGCTGCCCACCACTTTGAAAATGGCTCCCTCTCCCTCAAGTTTCACACAGGAAGAAACAAATGTAGAAGCACTGGCTCTGATCCTACATTTCTTGCCCACTCAAAACTCCCACTGAAATAGAATGATTTTACCTACCTTAAAGTAGTATATTTTGTGCCTGTATGCATGTATTCATTCCAAGCCTATTTAAATCTTGGGATGATGATGGTGGAACCCAGAACAATGAAAGGCCTGCCCTCTCAGATGAGGATGAAGCCGCAGAACTCAGTATTTAAGTGGTTATGGGAGACCAAAAAATGAACAAACAGTGACAGGTGTGAAGATCATAATGAAGGGTGCCCAGGCATGGTTCTAGACCCTGAAGAATAAGACTATCCCCAGCAAAAGTATAGCATGGGTATCTGTATCACGAGTTTCTCCCTGCTGTCCTGCTAACGTACTTCTACCCTGACCTACAAGAACCACCTCTAGAAGGGGAGGGTATTTTATTATCCACATATATATGTATATATAGTGTGTATATATATGTGTACATACTATACATTATGCCATTATATATGGCATAACAATAACTGCCTACTCACTGAGTGTTGCTAGACTTAATTCGTGTCAGCTATGTTTGGGTTTTCTGTGAGCAGCCTATTGTCTATTGGTGGATGGACTGAAACTGCCAAACTCATTTCCCATACAAAAGGTCATAGAACTGAAAGTCTTTTTCTTGATAGATTTCCTTTCTCTCTTCCCCCTGAAGCCTTTCTTCAAATGTAGCAAGGCAGCTCAGAATCCTGTTTCATTGCAGTTTCATTTGCCTGGTGGCTTTGAGAAAGCATTATCTGTTGATGCAAGATCAGTGCAGGATGACTCAAGTAAGAGTTTTCTTACATGTCCCCCAGGGGAATCTGAACTTCCCATCACTAAAAATAATCACAGTATCTTAGACGATTATGGTTGGGAGGGACCTCAGGCGGTCATCTAATCCATCCTGGTGTAAATGAGATCCAGAAGCTCACTGTTGGCCTTCCTTGAGCTTGAGTTCCCAGCTAGGGGCTGTATTGCATTCAGGACAGCACAGAGCTTGAGGATCAAAATATTAAAGGAGATGGAGTATCCGGTTTCAAATTCTGCCTGCAGTTGCACCTGTATAACATCATTGACTTTGATAGGGTTGCATGGACGTTACTGAGGGTAGTTTCTGACCATTAGCATGCTACTCTGATATTTTCAGCCAAGTGTCTACCTTATTTTTTAAGGGGTTTAAAAAAATCTATTTTTTTTAAAGTCTTAGCTATCCTATAGTGATACTGAATATTCTATTAACTATCAATCCCCAAAAGGATATCTGTTAGAGATCACTAATTGCAACAGGTTGGGTGAGAGGTTGGGTGCTGAGGGTACCTGTTTAGTCTCAGGCTTTGTATAGTGGCATTCATACTCATGGCAAGCAGCATGATCCAGTGAATAGGGCACTGGACTGGATTCTAGTGTTGGCTCTGCCACCGACCTACTGGGGTGACTTGGCCAAGTCACACCATCTCTTTGCTTCAGTTTCCCCATCTGTAATGTGGATGAAGTGATATTTTTCTTTGCGCAGTGCTTTGCGATCTGTACATGAAAAGCACTGATTATTATGTACCATGATCGCACAGTCCTTCAACACCCAAAACCCTTATTGACTACAGTGATTCTGACCTACTGCAAGAATCTCAAAGTGTTGGACAAATGTTAATGAATTAAGCCTAGCAACACTCAATGAGTAGGCAGTTGTTATTATACAGATTGTTGTTTACAGATACTTTTTTACTAGAAGTCTGTGGAGATTTTGAAATCTCAATAAGGGACGTATTGTAATGTGTACTATACGAGACATATTGTAATATGCACTAAACCTGCTGACAGGTGAATTTTACTGATCAAATATGATGCATACATATATTCCTGCTCCATTATAAGCTTTTTAGCTTTGAACAATGGCTACGGGGGCCCTCAGGGAATCTATTTCCTTTACAGTTTTGCACGGTGATTCCTAAACATAGAATCCACAAGGATGCCTCAAGGGTGCCTCATAGAATCCTCAAAGGCATTTGGATTAAATTTAATTCTGCAGTAATCTTGACTTCCTGTTTTTATTGGTGCCCTAATCTTGGGCCTCATCCAAACCCCATTAAGGTCAAAGGAGAGACTCCCAATGACTCTAGTGATCTTGAAACAAGCCACTTGAGAGGTGCTGAGTGCCTGCAAACTTACAGACTTCGATAGGAATTGTGAGTGCTCAGCAGGGTTCAGGACCTCTCAGGATTTGACCTGCTGCAAAGTGAACTGTGCCCTGTGTGTATTGCACAGAGTCATGTATATTTTTCAGTGTGCTGGTGTTTACCTCAAAATCAAATACACTAAATATATTTCTTTATAGCACCACTGCTAGAACTCTGAGGCGTTAGTGAATCAGTTCTTCTTTTCTGCTATCTGACATGCACCTAATGTAGTCTGCAAAATCCGGAGAGCCGTTGAAACAGCTTGCTTGAGTGAGGGTTATTTTAAACAGCTGTATGCTCCCTGGTTGTGATTAACCTTGCGTAAGGAGAATTGCATTGTAGTGATTATATAAAAAGATTATGTAATGAACTGATTCTGTAAGCACATCTCTGGTAAATGCTAAGAATAATTTGCGAATGTGCATTTATTTTTTTCGTGTACACAGTGCTTAATTTCTGTAAACTTTGGGTGTTAGGCCAAAGCACAGGACAAAATTTATAATGTCTGATTAGGGCATATATACTCCAGTGCTTTGTAGCCTGGGTAACATTCTAACAGGACAAGTGTGTTCAGTTATTTTATTTTTGCCTGATAGGGCCCTATCTGGCTCAAATCTTCTACAAAGAAGTTTTAAATCATATGGCTCATTAGTTACTATTGGTTTTCTTAATTAACCCTTAGAATCTTGTCATTTCCCAGGCTGCCAGCCACATGAAAATTTAGGAGGATATGTGGTTTAAATCCCTGTAGTAGCTGGAAGAACAAGAAAACCGGATTTGCCTCACAGTGAGTTGGTGAGCTTTCCTCTTTCTCTGGCAAATTTGCCTAGGTAACAGTTCTGTTTTACATGGAGTGACACAGGGTCTCTTTGGCAAAGAGAGTCCCCTCTTCTTGCAAACAACTCTCGTCTCAGACTTGACCAAGTCACTACACCAAACTCATGTCTTTGCAGGGTATTTAGCCATGTGGGGTAACAGGTAAGGTATCTACAGAAAGCTCATAACTTACCAAGGCTCATAGTTGATGCGAGATATATGTACATTATTATTTAAAGAATATTGTGACTGTACTGAAAGTATGCTTTATGAGCTTGATATAAAAGTTAGTCCCCAGGGGATATGATGTCTCGTGATGGCCTACACATGCAAGAGGGTGTTGTTCACCTGGTTAGCTGGTGAGGTAATGCAAGGCTTAATTGTCTTGTCTTGCTGTATTCCCAGACTATCATTGGCAAACCATCAGAGACAACTGCAAACAATCAAAACCACTTGTAAGGGTCCTTTTTTTACTCCAACATATAGGTTTTCCCTGTCTATGAATAGAGACAAAAGACTGTTTCAGTATAACAGAGGGGTGGCAAAGACCCTCTGCATCCTTTCACTGAGGAGACCTCTTGGGGAAGAGGGTCAGGGACATTCTCATGAAAAATTGGGTTCTGGTTCTGTGAAGCCAGCCAACTCTGGAACAGACTGAAGTGTGTGTGTGTGATGGGTGGCGGGTTGCCTATTTTATTACCTAGGAAAGGTAATTGTTGGTAAGTGTAGCCCCAGGTTCATGATTTGTGTATTGTAACCATTTATTTGCACCACTCTCTCTTAAAGAAACCTGCTTTTGGTTTATTATAAGTGCTCAGAAGTGCTATGCATTATGCAGGAGCGGTGATTTAAGGTAAAATTAGAGTGCATTGTTCCTTTAGGGGCCCAGAATCTTGGATTTCTGAGAGTAGCCAGTGTCAAGGGCTGACTATCACAGGGGAGCACTATCAAATGGTGTTAGGGATTGGGGTGCACTTCTTGTTAACTTGCAAGGCAAAGTCAGAGTTGGCATAGCCCAGAGGAGGGTGCTTGAGTGGCTGACAGGCTAGTAGTGTGGGGGAGCTGGCACCTAGCCACCATAGACAAGACTCCCTTTTGCTGGAGGCAGGGAGTAACAAGTTCTGGGTGTCCCAAGCACCATCACAGTGGCATAGTTGGCAGGATCTGTTACCCTGTTTGCTAGCTTATCACACACTTATAAACTGATTAGTGAGAGATCAAAGAGAGGGAAAGTTGGAAATGGAACAACAGGTTACAGTCTTTGTTTTTTGCTTGGGGAAAGGAAACCGAGTGGCAGAAAAGGCAGGATGAGCAGATAACTCTCTGCTAAGCCCACCAAGAAGCAGCTGGAAGAGTTGTGCACGGAACGCTGCTTATTTGCTGCAGAAAGATGAATGCAAGGATTGAAACCCTCCTCATGGAATATGACAAGCATCATGAAGGGCAGCCAAACTTCATGAGTGTTCTTAAAGACTCTGGGTACCCACCTAATACCACCACCTGTGTGACAACCATGGATAAGGCCAGGCTAGAGCTCCACAAGCTGGAACTAGCAGAAACAGAGCAAGCGTGTCAGAGCACCAACAGAGGTTGGCTGAAATTGAAAGCCAAGAAAAAGAGAGAGATACCACGCCCTGAGCATATTGGATTTACAAAAGCAGGTCCCTCAGCCCATTGGCAGTGCTCCACAAGGGTCGGCCAGCTGGGACAAACTCTGCCCTGCATAGAGAGAGACATATAGTATTGAGAAGTGTCTCACTACTTTTGAAGGAATATGTGAGCTGCACAAGATAGACTATAAGGTCAGAAAGGACCACTATGATCATCTACTCTGACCTCCTGCACAACGCCACAGAACTTCACTCGCCCACTCCTGTAATAGACCCCTAACCTATGACTGAGTTATTGAAGTCCTCAAATCACGGTTTAAATACTTTAATGTACAGAGAATCTACCAGCAAGTGACTCGTGTCCCAGGCTGCAAAGGAAGGCAAAAAAAAAAAAAAAAAAAAGATTCCAGAGGAAAAGAGAGTCCCCAATCTGATCTCCACGTTGCCTGGAAAAGCACTGTGGGTGTTAATGAGATGGACATGAGGGAGGCATTGAAATATGAGGAGTTTAAAAAAGCTATGTTGCAAAAGTTTCACCCTCGCCAAAGTATATCGTTTAAAATTTAGGAACCTCAGAAAAGAGTATGAGAAGTTGTCAGTGTGAATGAATATAGAATGTGTGATTTAATGAAAAAATGGATAAAGGTGAAAGAGGTAGAGGATTATGAGCCGTTGTTTGATCTCTTTGCACAGGAACATTTCCTGAGTATATGCACTGATGAAGTCAGAGTGGCAGCCTGGGATAAAACCCTGGCGGCTGTACAGGAAGCAGCTGATATTGCTGAGTTCTGTGTACAGGCCAGATTGTTTAGTGAGCACAAACCCCAGAGGGAGAGACAGAAGCCTGGTGTAAATAGAGCCCCCATTTTATCCTGGGTAAAGGGGTGGGGAATGGTGAGTCCAACCACAGTCCACCCCAGAACCGATTCCACTCCACGTAATCATAATTACAGGGCACTAGCATAGGAGGATATCCCAAGAAAGTATTACTCATGTGGCTCCACTGAGCACATGAAAAGAGATTGTATGCAGATTCTCTTTTCTTAAGGCAAACCCCGTTCAGCCCAGGTTGATGTGCCCCATGGAGGTGCCTGAAGGGACCCTGGTGAACTTTGTAAAATCTGATCTATTGGAGGATGATACAGTGTTAATTAAAGATATCAAGGTAAATGTAAGGTATGCCAAGGCTAGAGAGACAATGACACACAGCTTTCTCTGATCAGAAAAGACGTGGTTGTGAAAACTGATATGCTACAGGGGATAATGTAAAAGTCCTTTCACTGGGACAATTTGAAATCACCGTGCCTTTAGTTCAAATAGAGTTGGAGTGGAAAGGTTTAAAATGTCCTTTAAGTGGTGCTGTACTGGATAGCATTCCAGTGGATATACTAGTGGGTAATAATGATTGTGTGTAAAGCTGTTAATGTTATAACTCGTGGTAAGAATGAGGATAACACTGAGTCCCCAAACATGGACCCTGTAGAGGGAGAGGAGACCACTTTACTCTTAGCAGCGAGCAGTAACAGCTTGTATTCAGAGCAGAGCATTGAGGAATCAGCTACTCGGAGACAGCTTTGGGGGTAAACACAAATTTAGCAATGTTTGCCACAGAGCAAGATACTGACCCTTCTCTAGAAAGCGTGAAGAAGGCTGTCTGCAGTAATGCTCCTAATAAGGAAAGCAGCGGCGAGTTATTTATGCAAGAGAATGAGAACAGGCACCTTGGAGAGCCCTACAGGCAGCTTGTGGTGTCCAGATGGTATCATACAGTGATAGTAAGGTTGGTGCATGACTGTCCGTTTGCTGGTCACTTGGGGAGGAAAAAACTTTTGCGAGGTTTAAGGAAACTTTTATTGGCCCCATATTCAGGATGAGATGAAGGAGTATTCTAAGACACGTGGCGTATGTTTGAAGCAGAAGAAACCTATCCATCTCAGCAAGACTCCATTGTAGCCTTTATCTGTGATTAAAGAAGCACTCCACAGGGTCATCATGGATATCAAAGGGCCACTTTCTAGGCAATCCAAAAGTGGGAAAACCTACATATTCGTGGTGGTCGATTTTTTTGCCGCCAGATACCCAGAGGCAGTCCTTCTGTCAAATGCGGAAACGGAGACAGTTGCAGATGCACGGTTCTTTGCTTTAACCAGAGTGGGTTTCCCAAAAGATATCCTGTTGGATAGAGGGTCAGATTTCATGTCCCTGATATTGAGTGAATTGTGGGAGAAGTGTGGGGTAAAATAGTTTAAATCTGCCCCATGCAATCTAGAGGCAAACAGTTTAGAGGAAAGGTTGAATGGGACTCAAGCGCATGCTAAGCATGTATGTGGACAGAAAAGTGGGAGATAGCAATAATACATTCCAGTATCTATTTGCTTACAAGTGAGGACCCCAAGAGTCCACATGGTTTGCCCCACTTGACCTCCTTTCTGGAAGAAAGGTCAGAGGCTCCCTATATTTTATTAGTGATTCTTGGGAGGAGGGCTGTGAATGAGAGGGGGAGCCCATAACTGAATATGTAACCAGATTTAGAGAGGATTTAAAATCCAGGATGGATTCAGTGCAACAAAGTCTCTTAAAGTGCCAGGCTGTACAGGAGGAGCAGTACAATAGGAATACCTGGTAAAAGGACATTTAATGGGGAGAACACATTTGCCCTGGTTCCCCAAGGGTGTAGTCTATAGTTGACTGGCCTGTACCCCAAACCAAGCGCTGAGTCCAGTTCTTCATAGGCTTGGCAGGTTGTTTTTTGCAGGTTTGTGGAGGGCTTCAACTAATATTATACCCAGTCTCACCTCCCACCTGCCTCTCTCCACTGAAAGTGAAAGTAGCCGAGTTTCCTTAGCTTCTGTCTCTCATTTTAGAACCTGAGTTCCAAGAGCTGCGATCTTTGTTACAATTCTTGTCTTGATAATTGGAATCTGCTCTTTTCTGGCCTTCCCTCTTCTCATGTTTCTTTTTCTTTCTAGTCTATCTTAAACACTGCTGCTAAAGATGTAATTTTCTCCATCATTTCAGCCACATCACCCTTGCTGCCTTTTAATCCCTTTATTGGCTCCTTATCTTACTGCCTCAAGTTATTTATCTTCACCTCCAAGCTACAACATAATCCTACCTCCGCCTACATCTCTGATCTCATTTCCTTCTACTCCCCTGCTTACTCCTGATGCTCCTTCCAGTCTTCTCATCTTACAGCGGCTTCCTTCTCTCTCTTTGCATTCATGACTTCACATATTCTGTGACTGTGGCTTGGAATAGTCTCCCATTTCCTGGCCGTGAAGCCTCCTGTCTCCTACTTCAAATGTCTCTTTCCAGGAATCTTTTCTATTGACTCTCTCCACTTATTCACCTTTGTGTCTTTCCATGCACCCCTCCCCCCCAGCACGCCAATGCCACTAGTGATGCAGACCTTGACACATCCTCTTCTCCCACAGACCCCTTCTGCCTTCATAGAATGCTCTCCCTCAGCTGATTCCCAAGACCATACCTTCTTTGCCTTCAAATTCCCCCATGCAGGTCCACTTCTAATGTGACACCTGTAATAAACTAGATGACTGATACCAGGGAGGTTGATAGATTAATGGAAATAGGTTTTATTATGTATTTTTTCTGTTGGATATATCGACTATGTCATCCTATCTTTGCATGATCTTGTCTCTCTCCACGTGTCCTCTTTACTTCTGTGTTCTATTTTCCCATCCTCTCTTTGGTTTGTCTTTTATTTATTAGAGCAGAGACTGTGCCTTCTTTTATGTTTAAAAGTGCCTTCTACAAGGGTTCTCAAACTTTTTCATAGTGTTGACTTGGATTGCATGTCACTTGGGAGAGACTGTCTTGTAGGCCAACATTGCTTCCTTTTGTGATTACCCTTCCTATCTGTGATAGCGATTGCTACCATGGGAAAATAATATTAAAAAAGTATTTTTAATGTGAGCTTTGCTGTCGGTTAATGCAGTTTAGCAGCTGGAAATGAAGAGGAGGAGCCAGCACCATGTGGCCAGCTTTCTGTGAACCACTACCAAGTGCACCACAAACCTTCAGCTTCTCGCATTGTGGCTACCACAAATAATATAGTAGTAATTTTTTTCTATCTACTTATATGGTCTCCTTCACCATAGCATATGACTCCCTCACAAATATTAGTGGATTTATCTTCACAATGCCCCTTGTGTGGTAGTGAAGTATAGCTATCTCCTTTTTACATATGGGGAACCGAGACACAGAGAGATGAAGTGACGTGTCCAAGGTCACATAGGAAATCTGTGGCAGAGGAAGGAACTAAACCTAGATCTCTAGAGTTCCAGTTGAGTGTCTTAACCACAACACCCTCTTACATGACTGCTTTCCTGTTTGTCAAATTATACAAATCTTGTAGCTATACATCTAAACAAAATTCACCCTGCTTGGAAGTGTTTGCTCAGAAGAGGTTTAGGATGAGCAAGGGGAATGGGAGATAGCACCTGTGTAGATGTGAGATGTCTTCTGTTCGTGGACTCATGAAATTCTTGTTAACATCAAAGGCGTTATGTACATATATGAAGAAGAGAACAGAGGCAGTGAACAAAATTCATCTATGGTGTAAATCCATTAAAGCTAATAAATTTACACCAGGCATGGATTTTGTGTTTGATTATCATCATTACTATGAGTTATGCCTGTGTATTGAGATGAGAATTATATCCCTAAATTACTTTTGTCTTCTTGTGGGACTGTCTAACATCAAAGCAAAATAAAGAAAGGAATGACTTTTTCTTTGTATTATCTGTTTATTCTCTGGTTATATAAGGGGCTCAAAGCTATATGAATGCACATACAAGTGCAATGCTAAAATGGAAAATTTAACCTCACCTCACAAATGTCAGGAAATTCAGTGACACCTGTCCTGCTTTCACATACATACTCCAATATGGACATTAGCTATATATCACATAGTCCTTGGCGGCGTTAAATATAATATTTATAAGGGAACTGCACATTTTTCTGCAACATTAGATGTACATACGTAACTTCTTATAATGAAAATGCCAAATAATTATAGAAAGCCTGGTGTTCAAACATAAGGCCGATCTTGCCACCATTGCAGTCACTCACATGGACTCAGCAGGTGCATAACTAGACCCATATTCTGAAGTTTAACCCAAGTCCTAATCTGTGATTTACTCTGTTTAAAGAAAATGGGGCTCCTTTAAGGATACAAAACTTCTTAAGGGAATATCGTTCAGATGAATAGCTCTCTAAAGGTTAATCACAGAGTAGTGGCGGCTGAGCCAGCCCTATGTACGAAAAAATTACAAGCTTTTTACAAAAAAATCCGGCCATCTGGAAGCACCTTTTGGAGCCAACTTAATAACTTGCAAAAAGTTTCCTTTTGAAATTTTCCCACAGTGAGTTTTAAAAATAACATCTTGAAAGGAGTGGGAACAGGAACCTAACGTTTACATACAATGTGAAATGAGGTATGGAAGATGCAATTAATATTGGGTTTCATAATGTTGCTTAGCGAATGCTTGCAAGCTAATTCATAGCAGTAAGAATGGCAGTTATAATTATGTTGTCAGCATTTGCAATCCCTCTAGCAACAATAATGAAACTGAGACAAAAGAGCTAGAACCTACTGTGTTTTACCAGATGACTGCCTTTTACTGATCCTGCCTTGAGAACTGTGTGGATGTAAGGATGTATCCACATGGTCCTCGAGGCAGGAATGGGGCCTAGATGTACAAAGTTCTCCATAAAAATGAATGACTTTCTAAGTTCTTTGATCTCCCTAGACGCATCCCTAGTAACCTGTTCCTGAGTTGCAGACCCCCAATTGTGTCATATTGATTCCAGAATTCATTTCCAGATGATCCTTCCAAGGATCTTCTATACTTTTCTTCCGGACCAAGTCTTTTTAAATAATGTTTTAGGCTCAGGCATCAGGCATGGGCCACTGTCAGAAGACAGGATGCTGAGCTAGATGGATTATTGGTCTGACCCAGTATGGCCATTCTTATGTCTTCATTATTCGTGGCTGCTATTTCTCCTCGGAAACCATGTTTCTAAAGTATGTTAAACCTGCTTGTACATCTAGTGCATTTCTTTGTGGTGTATACAAACGTAGCAAAGAGCAGAGCAGGCTATGATGCTGTAGAGCTCTGTGACAGCTAACATTAGATTTGTATGTGACAGAATTTTTAAATTATTAATACTAATTGTATTTCTACTGTACCTTTTATACAAGGATCTCTTGGCACTTTTAAAACATTAAATAAGCTTCATTGCATACCAGTTACATAAGTGAGCAGAGTTATTGTTCTCATGGACAGAGGGCTACATGGCATCACAAAGCAGTGAAGTGAGTTGCACATTATATCAGTGGTAGAGCTAAGAATAGGACTCCTGTCTTCACTGTAGTCCCTTGTTCTAATGATGAGAAATGAGTCTGTCTTTTAGGGCTCAATCCTACAAGGTGCATGTCGGCCCCAATCCAGCAAAGTTCCGTGGGACTACTTGTACTTAAAGTTAACCACACACTTTACTGGTCTGGGGCTAGAGTATACTCAGCACTCTGAAGGATGGA
This sequence comes from Emydura macquarii macquarii, assembly GCF_026122565.2. Classification (NCBI taxonomy): domain Eukaryota; kingdom Metazoa; phylum Chordata; order Testudines; family Chelidae; genus Emydura; species Emydura macquarii. Next base: position 7,365,607 of record NW_027131400.1, on the reverse strand, counting down.
GCTAGAAGAGAGAATTCTGGAGGTGAGCATTGAAAATCCCAAGCTACTGTTCTCAGAGACAAGGGGCATCCATCCAAATAACCTTGAGTGTGATCATAAATTTCTCATTATGGGGCACCTTTCTTTGTCGAATTGTCAAAGTGGAACCATCCATAGAATTGCAAAACGTTTATGCAGTGTATTGTGTCAGTGCGGAATTTGATATTGGGAGAAAGCTTGAATGTTATACTATCTACTTTTACCCAGAATCTTTAATTTACTAACCCTTTCAGATATTTACCCCTGAACATCACTGTAGTTCCACAGTGACATGTAGGAGTATTATTGTTGATCTAATCTAGTTTCTGATTATTAGGGATGGAAAAATGAGTTCAGAGAGAATAAGAACTGATTTAAACCTTCACCATCTACCTTATTGGAGTTCTGAATAAATTTGGTTAACGTGTTGCCTCAGCATATCTGGCTTGTATCCAGTGCTGGAAGCAGAGGTACTGAAATACTGCAAGAACAGTTTCTTCTAGCCCAACTTGTCAGAAACAAGAAGTTCAGATGAGATTGGGGTGACCAATGACCTCCTGAACTTGTAGGTGCTTAGCCAAAGTGGTACCATCTGGAAATCAGCTGTCATTATTGACTATGTTGTCACTTCATAGACTCACTGAAATATATATTTAACAAATCATAGCTCACAGAAAACATCAGTTTAAAACCCCCCCAGAACTGACAAGGTCACATAATATTGACTGCTCCTCCTAAATTATCGTTGTGCTTTGTGTGTGTGTGTGCGTGCGTGCGCGTGCGAGCATGTGTGTGTACAATGAAAACTGCAGAGAGCATTGTGACACTTCTTGAGGATACCCAGTGTTGTGAGGTACCTCATTACCACCTGCCTTTTGTGTGAGAGAGCCTTTTCTGTGCCTTTCCTGGGTCAGCTCCCCAACTCTACCAGCCATAGGCAACACAAGCACATACCTCTGGGCCTGCCCACAGGCCCCACTGGCATTCTACATTTTAGTGATTGGCACACTCCAACCCTTGAGCCCTCCGCACATCTCCCTGGAGTGTCCAGCCCCACTTCCACTGGACACTTGCAATATTTATGGATTCACTGCTTCCAAAGAAGCATAACACCTCAGCTTACCAATTTCACGTCAGATCACCGCTCCACTTAACTCATAACCATTGGATATGTTTATAGTAAAATCAAGAATGAGTTTATTTAACAAAGCTTAGAGATTCAAGAAGTAGCAAGTAGAAGTACTGGAAACAAATGGTTACATACACAATAAAATCATAACAAGCATTCTGGAGCCTAAACTTAATTAACAAGATACTCTCATGTTTTGTAGAGTATTGCTCACCCAAAATCCATGCAGCACTATACAGCCAGGCTGGCTGTGACCCCCCTTTCATGAAACATGAACGCTGTCAGTTTGCTGCTTAGGTGAAGGACTAGATGTGTCCCCTTGCACTCCAAGATATTCCAGAACAATCCTTTGTCTTTATTCATAAACAGAACACCCCGTGCTGTTTGTTTCTTCTGGTAGATTTTCTCTTTTCACAGTCTCTTAATTTACACCTGGCTCCATATACAACTAGGCATACAATACATAACACACAAAAGGCCAGACAGGTAGATAGCTGTCAGTCACCATCTGCCTGAAAGGAACATTTCTGATGTATGTCACCTCCTTAACTTTCCTTAATTCCAACACCTTCAGAACATAATTTTCAGTCTAGACACTTAACTACTTAAATATTATCTGTACGTACCTTTTGCAATGATTATGATGACCAGTGAGCTCCTGACTCTTGGTAGAGACCTCACATGCCACCCTTTGGTGAACTATTATGGAGATATCAGACCCAGGGATCCTTGTACAACTCTATGCACCCCTTATGCCCTCTGCCAGTTGGCACCAAGAGACAATGTCCAGTAGGCACATTCCTTTCTTAAACAGAACCTAAATCTGTCTTACAGAACAATTTTGTTAGACTATTTGGTTAGAGACCATCTCTACTAGGTATTATCTTCTCAGCATGCGCCAAGCTGCCATCAGTGTTAATGGGAGCTAATGGGTGAACTTGCACCATGCATGTCATTCACAGCAACTGTAAAATGACCCGTAGTCTCTAACATATTGAAAAGAACATAGGATGTAAGTATCTAGACTTTCTCCCACATATTAGAGAGTAGTGGCCCCATCACGTTTTCAGGTTCTAATAACATGAATTCCTTTCCCTGCAAGTCCCATACTCCTGCTTTTCCCGTAATCTAAAGTAATATATTTGTAACTTTTCCAAATGTCTCACTTTGGTGATTCATACTGAGACTTTTTCTGGGTTCTTTCTCATCCCTCAACCGACATCTTCAGGAATCCTTGGAATCTGTGGAATGTGATTTGGTGTAGTATGCTTGCGGAATCGCAAGGTACAAAGGTTGTGTCCAGTGGAAAAAATGCTGAATTTCTTCTGGCTGTTGTGAATAAACAAAAGTGATGAGTATAAGTTTCTAAATAAGTTTTCCTTGTATGTCTACTGTTATAAGTGGTTTTCCCTTTCCACTGACAATAGTTTCAAAATAATCCAGTGACAATAGTTTACATTTCTCTGAGCTAAACCAGTTTTTCTATTATTCAGTTTCCCTGATTGGTGACAGATATGGTACATCAGGACTGATTCAGCACTGACAGTTCTCTGTGTAAAACCAGGACTTAAAGAAATGTGCATATTTGTGCAATGTAATTTTTGAAACTGTGCACTGACTTTTTAGGAATGTGTGCATTAATAACACCAAATAAACCCTTGAATCAGTGCTTTGCCTATAATCAGTGCTTTGTTATCTGTATTTAGGCTCTGAGCAAAACCTAGGTTTTTGTTAATTTATGCATATGATCATGATTTTGTGCACATAAAATGTGCTGAATTGGACATCCCTGAAGACTTACTCGCTATTTATCCACAGAGCTGGTACAACACAGGCAGTAGCAACACAAGCTTCCCCAGCATGCCTCAAACCTAACCTAGAGGGAATACATCTAGGGATGGAACTATACACTAGTCTCCAAGCCTGCTCAGTGCTCTGCCCCTCTGGTGAGACTGCCAGCAAGGTTTCTACCTAATGCCAGTTGTGCTGATTATTTTTGTGTTGTGGATAAGATCCCAGTGTGGGGTTATCACAGCTTTTTGTATTTGGATCCCAATTTGTGGGAGACAGAAAATCTGCCAGAGGCAATAATGAGCTGCTTGGTAGCGTTTGAAATATTGATTTTAAGATATTATTTTCAACCTGTTCTTCATCTGTTGCTTATTGTATTAGTGAAGCATGTGGATAGGGCACTGGATGGGGATTCAGGAGACATAGGTTCTGTTCTTGGCTCTGCTACCGGCTTGTGGAGTGAATTTGGGCAAGTCTTTGTGCCTCTGTTTCCCCTTCTGTAAAATTGGAGTGATACTTACCTCCCTTGTCAATTGCTTTGAGAGTACTATGTAAGAGCTAGATAATAGTGTTGGGTTTTTTTTTATTAATAAACTGTTTTAAGTGAAACTTCCCCATCAATGGGCTATATATAATTTATTACATAGATTTCACCCATTACCGGAAACCAAACCACATGATTTCACAGTCTTGTAGTTAATACTAGTGCCTGATAGGGTAACAGTGATGTCACCCATGTACAGTGCTGGCTCTGATTGAACTGTAGTGTTCTAATTTGTTCGGTGGCTGCCTTTCCCTCATGCAGTCTGTTTCAGAAATAGTTTTGTTAATGAATGTAAGGAGCTTTTATGTTTAATCAGATTTGTCTATTTAAAACTCTGGGTATAAATTAGCATGACTTTTTGTCACCGTTTGAGGGTTCTTTATAATCCCTTTTATATCCCTGAGAATTCCCCAGTTTTTCTCTGCTTTAACCTCCTTCTTCACACTCCCCTCCTTACGGCCTCAGGTCACAACTACCATCTCGGCCAGAAATGACCCAGATAGAGATTCGCTTTGATCCTGTCAATGCTATGCCTTAATGAGTGAGAGGCATCACATCTGAACAACCTAGAGTAATCTTCCCTTCCAATCAGAGCTGAATATGCTCCCTCTCTGGCACTCCTGACCCTAGAACTTTGAGTGAATCAATTCGTAAAATTTTCATGGACCTTTTTCCTGTTCAAATTCATTTTGTTTTGCTTTGAAGTCTAGATTCAAGTGAATCCAGAAATTTAAAGCAAAGTTCAGCCAAAATTGCAACTCAAAATCATGTCGTCCCAGGTGTGCCTGACACCCACCCAAGTTTGTCAAAAGATTTGTGAACCAAAGCACACCAAAGGTTCTGATTTGTAATGAGACCTAAAATCAAGTGAGTTTCATCTGATTTTGGGTTTTGTTATGAAAGTTTCCTGAGAAGCACTGTCACTGAGCAACTGAACAGGCCCAATTCATCCTCAGTGGGAGTCTTTAAATCCAGATTGAATGTCTTTCTAAAAATTATGCCCTAGTTAATCCACAAGTTATTAGGCTTGATAATATTCACTTGTAAAGTAGGGAAGAACAAATTCCTCCGTTATAGGAATGACTGGGTGAAATTCTATGGCTTGTGTTTTGCAGGAGATCAGATCAGTCTTAGAATCAGTGAATTGATGATTTTTTTTTATACTTCTTTCACCAACTCTAGATAGAGAAACCCTAAATATCTATCTCTGTAATATACTCTGCATATCTTTTCAGTGGAAGGGGCTTGAGTCAATAAAAAGTATGTCTCTGCAGAGTCAGAGATTAGACCAGTATGGAATGCCTTTTGTAATTGAGGTATAAAGCATTATTTAATTGATGCTTTATCCCTGTCACTAAGATATGTGGCAGGAGTAAAACCTTAGTTAAACAATAATTATGCAGTGATTATACTGAATGACGAATATTTCATTTACTCAGTGCAAAATAGGAAATACAACATTTTACTGTCAAGTTGGCTTTGTTTTCAGTTATTTATTTATGGCAAGGTCAGCAGACTCAGAATAAGACATGTCTTTTTTTTATTTTCTTAAATCTGCTAGAAAACTCCATGCAATTTTTTTTGAAATGTTTAGAACAATCGTTGCAGTGCTCTTTTTTCCCATACTCTCCTTCACTCATTGCAGTATTCATGAATGCAACACTTGGCAATCTCACAACAACAAGTGAGCCTATGGTTACAAGATCCTATTTGCCAACACTTGAAAACTATAAATAGGGACCTCTGGGGAGAAAAATTAAGTCTTATGGGCTAAGAGAGCATTAGGACAAATGCATCAGTATTTTGCTGAATTTATAGGGATTGTCCCTTATGTATAGAGAAAGCTGGAACATTGCAGGATGGAGGCATAAAATAATCTTTAAAAGAAAACTGATTTTACTTTCAAACTCCCAAGTAGCTGTAATAAACAATGATAAGAAGTAATTGCTTTGGGCCAGTTTCTAACAGCCTTACTCATGGCTTGTTTACACTGCAGGGAAAAAGCCCAGAATAGCTAGTGTGGAATCACTGTTGCTACTGGAAGTGAATTAATCTAAACTGCACAAAGGCACTTTTAGTGCAGAATAAGAGTCCAGATGGGGAGTTTGGAATAACTATTATGCTCTAAATTCGTATCCTAGATATTTTGCACTAACTTCCCTGTGAATTTCCCATATAGACCAGCCTTCACTCTTAACAGCACCTTACTCCATGTGTGATCCCATTGGTCTTAGCAGAGATACTCGTGGAGTAATGTGTTCAGTTTGTGTAAAGGCTGAAGATTATGAAAACTATCTTGACAAGTGTACTAATTTATACCCTAGGTACCTCCACTGATTTCTAGGGGATTGCAGAGAATGTAGACGAACGCGGAATTCTTGTCTTTTTAAATTAGTCGGACAGTGATGAGAGGGCCAATACTACTGAAATGCCAGTTTACAAGGATTTCCTTGAGTCTGCTTAGTGGAAGAGGTAGGTAAATCGTTAGACGGAAGGACTCATTACATGTTTAGCTGACAAAATGCTATAATAGGAGTACTGGTATCAGGAAGTAGATGTGACATTTAGTCATAACAGTAATTTCTCACAAAGATCTCATTGCATGTCACATGGAAGTTTTGTTGTGTGACTTTTAGTCATACTGAATTATTGTCTTTGAGGATATTCTGTTCTATCTAGCTTCTTATATTGTGCTTATCACCCTACTATCTGAGCTCCTTGCAGTAGTGCATCAAGCAATGTCTGTCATGCATTGTTTGTCTTCTAATCCTCCACCCTAAAGGGAGAAGTGTGTATAATGTTTATGTTAGAAAAGGTAAAATCAAAAAAATGTGCCTTGCACTTGGAGTGGAAGGTGGGAGTTTGTGATTGTTCTTACTTTCTGGGGGAGTTCATTCCATGGTCTCGGACTGGCCCCCAGAGAAGGTTCTGTCTCCTGCACAGACGAGCTTTGTCCTTATTGTTGAGCGGTCCATTGTGCCAGGGACCAAAGTTGTTGTCTGTGGTCTTCATCCTGGAGCTTTAGGTGGTCTATTGGATATCCTGGGCCCAGGCCATGGAGTGCCTTGGAGATAAAAGTCAAGACCTTGTACCTGATTAGAAATTTATATGGGAAGCCAGTGTAGAGAGCAGAGGACAGATTTGATGTGCTTGCAGTAGGTTGTGTGGCTGAGGAGACATGCTGCAAAGTTCTGTACTATTTGGAGTTTTCAGCTTCATGCCGCAGTATATCACGTTGCTGTAGGTCATCTAAGAGGTGACGAATGCGTGTATAACTGAGTCCAGATCATCATCCACTAGGATGGGACAAAGTCTTCTAGCCACTGGAGATGATAAAGCATTACTCGTGGATGCTGTTATGTTACAGTCCAGTGTCAATGAGGAATCCAAGTGTATTCCTAGACTAGGGGTTGAACAGACCAATTTTGGGTGTGTATCTTCAATCAAAGCAGACTGCACCATGGCTCGATACTCCTCAAAGTCCTTTCCTTTGCCCACCAACATCACCTCTGTTTTGTTCAGGTTCAGTCAGCTGGTCTGCATCCAAGAGCCAATCTCGTCTAAATACTAGGCCATCTTGTTGGTGGTATGTAGTGAAGCATAGGTAGAGCTGTGGATTATCTGCATATTGCTGGTACTTGAGACCAGTTCACCCACTGGCTGCATATAGGCGTTGAAAATGACTGAAAAGAGAAGGGATCCTTATGAGCATAAGCAAGGATAAGTTTGTGTATGGAATCCATGACTTCCTGCGACCTCCGTGACTTTTTCTGCTTCTGCTGGGGGAGGGGAGGGCCGTGGCAAGAGCTGTCAGCCAACGGGGAGCCCAGTGGCTCCCTGACCCCATGGGTGGGGAGATGGGGGAGATCCAGAACTCCAAGCTGCAGCGAGCAGTGGGGAACCCTGCAGCTCTGAGCCACTGTGGGTGGTGGGGCCCCCTGGAGCTTTGATCCACTGTCGTGGGCAGTGGAGTGTCCCCTGGAGCTCCAATCTGCCCTATAGCCCTGATCCACCACTGTGGGGGCCCTTTGAGCTCGGAGCCGCTGTGGAGAGTTTGGGGGACTTTGGACCTCTGAGCCACTGCCACCACAGGCAGCAGGTGGTGGGGGGACTCTCCAGAACTCCGAGCTGCTGCAGGCGGCTGAGGGTGTGGGGAGGTGTAATCCCTGCAGCTCCCCGGCGGTGTGGACCTCACAGGTCCCAGCCACGAGCCCCATAAAGTGGTGGGGGGCCCACAGACCCAGAGCTCCCAGGCCTGGCCTCCAGGTCCTAGCCTCTCCAGGCAGCTGGGGGAGGGCACTCTGACCCATGCTCTCATCCCACTCCCACCCCACCACTGGTCAGCCCCATTTTGTCATAGACAGTTATTTTTAGTAAAAGTCAGGGAGAGGTTGTGGTTTCCGTGAATCTTTGTTTATTGCCTGTGACCTCTCCCTGACTTTGACTAAAACATATCTTATGCTTAAGGTTAAGATTTTGTCATGGTTATTTTTAGTAAAACACAAGTTACTGAGCTTAGTACATAAATAACTGGATGAAATTCTACGGCCTGTGTTATACAGAAGGTCAGATTAGATTATCATAATGGTCCCTACTGGCCTTAAAATCAAATATGCCTAACATTAAATATTCTAAATCAGGGTTCTAACTCCTGGGCCAAAAGGTCAACCACAAAATGTCCCATAACGATATGTCTGGGACCAGCCCCACGAACAGGAATTCCGGGCCCTAGGGCAGAACAATCCTGTCCTACCCCTTCCGCCCATGACCCCACCCCTTCCGCCTTTGGGCCTGCCTGCAGTCTGCCCCAGGCCCCGCCCCTGTTCCACCCCAGACCACGCCCCCTCCTCCACTCACCACTGCATCCCTTCCCCCCATTGCTCAGTCCCCCTTCTCTCTTCCATACATCCTCTTCCCCCAGGTGGCGAGCAACAGCTGAAGGGGCTGAGCAAGGGGGGGAGAGGGATGTGGCGAGCAGGGGGGGAGAGGAGGGACACATGCAATGGGGAACTGAGTGGGGTGAGGGGGAATGCAGCTGCGGGGAGGCCAAGCAGGGAAAGGGGGCTGTGGAAGAGAGGAGGGGGACCAAGCAGGGAGATGGGCTGGTGGGGAGGGACGTGGTGGCAAGTGGAGCTGGGGCCGGGCCTCCGGTGGAGCAGGGGTGGACTGTGGGTGGGGGCCACAGGCGGAAGAGAAGGGACGGGGAGCTTTAACCCCGTTGCCTTTTGCCCAGGCCCCTTTTAAAATTGCCGTGCCCCTGGGCAATTGCCTCCTTTCTCTCCCCCCATTGGCAGGCCTGTCTGGGACCAAAAGTGGTGGTGCCACAGAAATGCGTGTAATAACAATAAACTTGCCATGTCAACCTGCAGTGAGATCTGTCAAACCATATGTCCATGGTTTAAAAGCCACGGGGTGAAGATTTGGATCCAGGAGTAACTTGCTCACTGAGACACCTGCTTTTCCTCAAAAGGGATCCCATACAGACACTGTGGGTCACTGCGCCCCTTTGGACTTTGATTTACACAGCATTTTGCTGATGAATTCATGACCATGCTCACTGATACGAGAGAGACTGTTTGAGCTTCTCATTTGCATAAATAACCCAGAAAACCTCTAATGTGTGTTGTGGTGCATAAATGAAAGCAGAAGTGAGATAACTGAGAGAGGGAAGTGTGGTCTGGAGACCTGAGCACAGGAATTTCTGAGTTTTAATCCTAGCACCAAAGTCTTCTGTGGCCTTAGGCCACAAGCACTTAATCTCTTTGCCTCTGTGTCTCCAACAGTGTAATGGAGATGCATTGTACCTGACTCCAAGGAATGGTGTGAGGATTGTTCAATTAATGTTCATACAGTGCTTTGACTAGTAAAAGTACTAAATAAGTGCTAAATATCACTCTAGCAGCTTAATTTCAGTGGGCAGATAAGCAAGAATTTCACTAGGCTAAAAAAAGTCAGATTGAGACAATGAGAAAATAAATAATCTTGTTTGATTCCATGTAGCCTGAAAAATCAAGTAGTGAATTTATCATAGAAGACAGGATGGAAAACCAATGCTTCTACTACAGTGAGGTTTAAATCCCAAATGAAAATATTTGTGGACTCTCTGAACAAACACACTCCTGGATTGATGCTCGTGTTTGTTGGCACTCCATTTCAGGGAAGCTTGCAGAAGCATAGGAACATATCAATCTGGGCTGGATTAATGGGAGTGTTGTAGGTAAGGCACGGGACATAACTGTCACGCTCTGGTTGGCAATGGTGAAGCCTCAGTTGGAAAACGGCATCCAATTTTGGGCACTCCACTTAAGAAATATGTGAACAAATTAGAGAGAGTCCAGAGGAGAGCAACAAAAATTAGAAAATGTGATGTCAGAGGAAAGGTTGAAAGAATTGGTTTACTTAGTCTAGAGAAGAGAAGGTTGAGGGGGAGCGTAACAGTTTTCAAATATGTAAAAGGTTTGTCATAAACAGGATAGTGATCAATTGTTTTCTGTGCCCACTGATGGTAGGATAAGAAGCATTGGACTTTGTTTGCAGGTAGGGAAGTTTAGGTTGGATATTAGGAAAACCTTTCTAATGATAAGGATAGTTAGAACTGGAACAGGTTACGTAGGGAGGCCGTGGGATGCCCATCACTGGAGGTCATTGGACAGGTTAGACCAGCTTCTTTCAGGGATGGTTCAGTTATATTTAATCCTGTTGCAGTACAGAGGGCTGGACTGGTTGACCTCTTGAGCCCTTCCAGCCCTGCATTTTTATAGTGAAGGTTCACTTGGATATAGTACTAGGTAAGGAACCAGGAAAAGGTCCTTTTGATGCTCCTGATATTCCATCACTGACTCTCTGTTCCCTCAGTTGGAAAAGTAGATAGGGTAGTAAGGAATTAGGAAGGTTTTGGTTAGACCTTTCCTCATCGCCCTGATCTCATGTGATCCTACTTTTTCCCTCCTAAATACCATGCAGTTTTTGAATGAACCCTGAAAACTCTTCAGTAGTGTGTCCAGTCCGTTGAGGGGGGTAATGGTGTCTCATCCCTATTTATATTTCCTAACAAACTCTACTTCTAAGGAATCCACTTCCATTTTATTTCATTCGATGTGTGCCATGTACCACACCCAGTTTCTTCCTCCATCAAAAACCCACGAGAACTGATTTTCACACTATCTGAGCTTCCGGCTGTTCGTTTTCTCTCACATCAGTCTGTGTTCATTTCTTCTTATCAGGGACAGATGCACAGTGCCCGTGCTGTTATATAACACAGTTGCCTCTGAACACCTAAGGAAATAACCTAGGTGATTATAAAAGCTTTTGCACGGAGTTCATTTTATTGTAATAGATCAATAAAAGCAATTGGTGTGCAAGCTGCTTGCTTCAATACCCCTGCCTAAGCCATTTTCCAAATAAAATAGCTGGCTCTAGACAAAGAGAAGCAGCAGTGACAAAAACAAAAATTGGCTCTGAGAAGAAATCAGATGAGTGCCAGTGAATGCTAAGACCTCCAATGTCTATTTGCTGGGATTCCTGAGCTCTTTGTTTGAGATTTAGAAATGTCAGCATTTTTTTAAAATGTGTTTTACAATATTTTCTGTTACTCTGAAAACACCTTTGCAACATCTCAGGCAACTCTGAAAACTTGTCAACAGCAGCAGGGGCCACTATATCTGACTTGCATGCATACTTACATTAGTGTGTTTGTTTTTCAATTGAAACTGCTAGGCACATGCACAGATAAAACCCCCTATAAAGCCATCTACCTTCATTTATCAAATATGAACTAATGTCAACAAGTGATGTTACACAAATAACACAGAAGAGGATTTTTTAACGATTTTGCTTTTTTCTGTTTAATGCACCTTTACATTTCTGCTGACTATAGAGACAATCAGCCATTATGTATTCAGTTCAGTGCAGTCTGTCAGAGGAATCATACCACATGTGCTCTCTCATGGAAGGTGAAATTCACCCATGTATACAACAATGCCTATACACTGCTCATGCTCTAGTTTGAAGGCATAAGAGGTCTGTAGGCCTTGTCTAGGACCTCTGAGCAGGGGTGATTTTTATTTGGGGACTTTTCTGTTGTTTGTCTTTCTTCTGTTACTCTCTTAATCTAAAATAAAAGTAACTCTGAATGTATTTGTTTGCTCTTTGTGTGTAGAGAAACAGATAACACCAACCACAAAAAAAAACCTTTCTTAAACCATTTTAAACTTGAGAACATCTGTGTGAATTGATAGGTCTTACAACGTGCCCCAAATATCAATTAATTTATCCATTTGCTCAACACAGATCAAAGTGAATTCTAGCCTCTTTGGCCTTCGGTTGAAAATTCTATATACCCAGTCCTTAGATGTGTAATTCTGCCACCAGTTAATTTCAATTGCCAAGTTGGAGTGTGAAGAAATAACTTCTAAAAAAACACAAGAACCAAACCATAAAGCGTTTAAATACAGGGAAAAACAAACAAACAGAAATACAGGCACATGACCATAAAACTGGCTTATGCTTGTATCTCCCTAGACAAATGAACAGAATTTTTTTTACCTGCAGTTCACCAGCAGGAAAACCCAACAATTTGACCAGCTATTTTTATTTCATAGTTACAGGCTGACATATACTGATTTTGGCCTACAGGTTGCCTCCTTAGTAACCCTGCGCCCCAAAACACCAGGCTGAAGCCTAATTTATGATTCTAGAGGGTCCCACACACACACTTTTCAATTTGAAAACAGTAAAATGAAGAAAGTATCAGCTTTTAAATTTTGCATGTGAAATTAAAAGACGTTATGATCACTGTCTTCCAGAAAAAGCTTTCAGCCATTAAAATATTCTTGAAACGCTCTCATAGCCATTTCTGGGAATGCTTATACTAACCAAATGTAGTGATGTAAAAATTCAGTGGTGTTCAGAGCAAGATGGATACTAGGGGAAAGGATGTAAGCAGTCTTGGAAAAAACCCCAGCTCATAACAGAGCTTAAACTTTTTATTTGTTGATCGTCCATAGTCATGATCCACTTTAATTTAGTTACTTGGGCATTTTATTTAAAAGACAAATAGCTTTTCTCCCTCATATGTCCTGTTAAATCCTTTAATAAATAGGCCAAGGATTTTCAAAATGTGTTACCAATGCTCACAGATTTATTGTGAGTATGGTGTTTTTCTTAGACACAGCTCTTTGAGTCATGTGATTATGGGAGCTTTCCCTTAAAAACAAAGAAGGCGATCGCCCTCGTGATTGCAGAGGAAAGTTTGAAATTTAAATTCTGTTCGGTGGACAGAACAAAAATCAAAATGAAAATATACTTTCTAAAGATTTCCAATTAAGATACAATCAAGCTGCAAAATGCTTCTAATTCAGCCACCGTTCTTTTGAAGGGTGAAGTGCTACCTCCTCTGCTGGGTTGCCTTTTTTAATGAACAATGTGCTGTCCCAGATGCAGGCTTCCGGGAGTGGCTGTGATAACTAGTCAGCCAGACACCCATCCAAAAATATTTTGAATGTGGCTTCTTTTGTTACAGCCCTAAATGAAGATTAATCTGTGAGTACACAGCCCTCCAAGAATCATAGAATCGTAGGACTGGAAGGGACCTCACGAGTTCATCTAGTCCAGTCCCCTGCACTTATGACAGGATCAAGCATTATCTAGACCATCCCTGACAGGTGTTTGGAGATGTTTAAGAGCTGGTTAGATAGTGATGAAGATGTCACAATCTCCCTAGGCAATTTATTCCAGTGCTTAACTACCCTAATAGTTAGGAAGTTTTTCCTAATCTCTAACTCAACCCAAATTGCTGCAATTTAAACCCATTGCTTCTTGCCCTATCCTCAGAGATTAAGGAGAACAATTTTTCTCTCTTCTCCTTGCAACAACTTTTTTTGTACTTGAAAACTGTTATCATGCACCACCCCCTCAGTCGTCTCTTCTCCAGACTAAACAAAACCAATTTTTTCAATCTTCCTTCATAGGTCACGTTCTCTAGACCTTTAATCATTTTTGTTGCTCCTCTCTGGACTTTCTCCAATTTGTCTATATCTTTCCTGAACTGTGGCGCCCAGAACTGGAAATAAATTATTAAATTATTAAAATGAAAAAGCAACACACCATTTCCCTGAGACAAATTTCACCCTGGGACACATTCTTAAGGCAGCTTTTTCCATCTTTAAGGTTGCTAGAGGGAGAAAATTAGGCCATGCATTTCCACAACCACTGTCACCCCACTGCTGGATGACAGTGTCTGGCGGTGGTTTTTACTGCTGGGGTGGGGGAAGAAAATCAGGGTTGGTCCATGAGTTGCATAGCGAATGTGGAGCCTCAAGAGCCTCAAGAAGCTGCTTGCTTTGCTTGTGCTTCAAGGCTACCTGAAATCTTATCTATGCATAATCTAAAGGAGGTTTCCCTTGTGTTTGAGGATTTCATTCTTCTTAGTTCTATTTGTTTCCCTCATTTTAATTAGATCTGCAGTTCAGTTATTGTCTGCAACACTTGCCTCATGAAATATTGACAGGTACTTAAATCATTAATATTTGAAATATGAATGAAGAAAGGGTTGGAGGTGCATAGTAGGAAAGAGTGATTGGTTATTACTTTTTAATTTATCGTCATGTAGGCACCCTGTACTTGAGGGGCCTTGGAACTTAATTGGGAGTTTTACAGTTGAGAAGATCCTGGGAGACCACAGCTCCCATGATGCCTTGGGGAAAAAGGAGAGAGACTCTTTCTCTTCCAGGGAGTTCAGAAAAAAAGCATGTGTGGACGCCATTTTGGTTTTGTGGTGGAACATGGCTGAGGCTGGAAGCTGCTGCTGACTGCTGCTGTGGGTCCTGAAGCTGCTGCTGAGAGCCTGCTGGAGTTTTTGATCAAGCATGGAGCTTTGGAGGTTGGTGGCATTGCCCAAGCCAAGGAAGGGACTGAGCCTGGAGCTGTCTGAAGTTGGCCTGCCGTGAAGATGGTGTGAGTGCCCCACCCCTTTTTGTTTGGGGAAGGGCTTGTAAAGGAAGTGGCACAGCAGTGAGACATTGACTGGGCTTGAGAAGAGGTAGAGAGAGCTTCTCTTTGAGCAGGGCCAGGACTGCTGACATTTGGTTGGGCACATCCAAATCTTCAGCTTGATACCTTAGCTGAACTGATACACTGAACCAACAGGGTACGGTCTCCTTCAGATCTTCAAGCGTGCCCATGCAAACAAGGGGTTAGGACTCTAAACTCTAGGGGAGTGTACACTCCAGATACAAGTTTCATTTATTACTGTATACTATATTTATTAATTGATTTATTCAACTGCCTCTGTGGATTTAAAATAGTAGTGATATTTAATTTCAGTCTGTTATGCCATATTTCCTTAATTTGTTAAGCAAAGGTGTGTTAACTCTAATTTAAGTATATTGGATATATAGTTTGCATAATTGGTATTTTTGAGTTAGACCCATGCCACAGATCATTATTATTATAATTATTAGGGTAGGTTTAGTCCTGGAAGATCCCAAGGCATGCTATTGAGCGTGTACAGGGTCCAGCCAGGTGGAGGCACCGCCAATTTTAAATTCCTTTAGGAGTAAAGGGACTGCGACAGAGGGGTAGATAGAGGATTCCTATACATCCAAGGGTAAGGAAAAACAATGGTGAGGGTAGCAAAAACTTTGCTAAATTTGCTAACTTTGCTAACACCTACCCTCCCCATTGTTGTTCCTTACCCTTGGATGTATATATATACCCCCTATCCGATTTCTGTTTCTTGCATCTGATGAAGTGGGTTGCAGCCCATGAAAGCTTAGGCCTGCAGAAATTAAGTTTGTCAGTCTTTAAAGTGCTGCAGGATTCTCGTTGTTTTTGCTGTATATAGACTAACACGGCTACCCCTCTGGAACCTGCTCCCAAGTATCCCAGAAAAAAAAGGGGGTTACAGTCATGTCACTGTACCTTCACGGTAGTAAAAACATTGCCAGTTATGCTCCCTCATTGAGTGGAAAGTGAGAAAGATTTAGGGCTTGAGCCAAAACCCAGTGAAGTTAGTGGAAAGACTCCCATAGATTTGAGTGGGCTTTGGATCAAGCTGTTTCAGTACCGAGGTGGTATCCACAAAGGTAATTTGAAAACATTTCTCACTTTTACCCATGTTGCCTTTTCATTTTCTGACACTGCTTTGAAAATTTCCAGTTGCATTAGTAAAAATGTGTCCTGTGTTGGGATCTGAGGAAGAGGGGTCAGAAAGGTGAGATGGTCTCACCTAAAGCCCTGCCACCATCTAATATGAAGCCATCTTTGAAATCATTTTCACATATGGTTGCAGCCTGAGGTGGGTGCACCCCATCTAATACAGTCACAAATCATGTCACAACCTTGTTCAAAAACCACGCTATAGACTGCCCCAGGGAGAGTACGGAACCCTTTCAGCTAGTTCTGTCGTTTGGGAAAATAAACAAGCATCAAATTGATCCTGTCTGTGCTGGACAGGAAAGCTGTGCTAGCAACAACCAGTTTTGTTGAGGCTTTAACAGTTCAAGCTGTAGTTTAAACAGAGTCTAACCTGTGTCAGCACAAGGTGTGGGGCCGTATTTGACAACATGCGTTATATATGATTATCCCACTGAATCCCCATGGCCCTCAGCTGTAGTTAAATCTAATTTAACTACTGATATAGGGAGAGCCAAACCCCATTCAACACTCAATAGAGAATGCTTGATTGACCCTTCTTGCATTGGGTAATGAATGTGGTTTAATCCTGTCTATAGATCAGTGGTTCATTTGCTAGCACAGACTGGGCGTAGGCCTGAGAGTAATTAAGGGTCTTGTCTGTGCAGCACAACGTACCATGCTGTGGCACTGTGTTCAAACATGGTAGTGCCCTGTCTCTGTTATACTGCTGTTTGGTCTTGGCCAGGGGGATGGAATCAAATTGTTTAGAAATATAGTGTAGATGGGCCCTTAGAAAGAAGAAGATGGAATTTTTGTACTAAATATTACATACAGTATAGTTCTGATCCTGCAAACCCATACTCAGGTGAGTAGTCTTTACTCACGCGAGTACTACCATTGAAGTCAATTGAAGTCCTTGCCTTAGTTAAGTAGGATTTGCAGGAGCGGGGACCTACAGTTCCCATTACAGTTATTTGCTTCTTGACTTCTATTTCATTTCTGCATCATTTAATTTTCTGCATATAAATGAAACCATCATTTTTCATTTAGTTGCTGCCTTTGGAAAGCTGCTGTGTGTGCACGTATCTATAAACATTGGCTCTCCAGTATTAATTGTGCACTGCCTAATCTATAATCAGTTAAGCACGAGACAATCCCTGACGATTGGTGATGGTATTGGAAGCAGGGTGACAAGATGTCCCAATTTTTATAGGGATAGTCCCGATACTTGGAGTTTTGTCTTATACAGGTGCCTATTACCCTCCACCGCCTATCGTGATTTTTCACACTTGCTATTTGGTCACCTTAGCTGAAAGTATCACAAGTACAGGCCCCAACTAAAAGGGAAAAAAGGGGCCCACCCATTTCATGGGGGCCAGCCAGGGGGCCACAAGCCCATCATTGTGTGAAAAAAAATCAGGCTAAATTGTGGATGTTTGAGTTTGACTAAATCTCGGGGAATGTATTTGTACCTATGCAACTATGCGGTGTCCAGATCTCGCAAGATTTACCTGAGCCAATCAGATGCAGTTTTAGAACAGAAGCGACATCAAGAATCTCTCTTGATTTGGAGTCAGCTCTCATTGCTGATATTATTGAAGAATTAAAGCCACTTTGAGATCAGTGGCCCAAGATTTTATTCACAACACGCCTTGTGGCAGAAGGTATGGGTATTTTGCCTCAATAACCATAGAAGAGAGGTAGGAAATAGAAAAGATTTCATAGTGAGACACGCTGAGGATTCATGTTCTTTCACCTCTGAAGATGAAACAGAGTATTCAGGAGCATCTCATGGCAGCTGAGCTCTGTGGATACGGGCCAGCTTGGAAGAGGCAAGAATGTGTCAGGGGCGCAGTTCGGAGCTGTGCCATCCACCTTGCCTGAGGAGTGCTTGGCCATGCAGAGGTGGCCTAGGTAAGGGAGCAGGGCAGGGAAGGCTGCCAGGCAGTCAGCCAGTGCCCTGGCTCCCACAGTGTGGAGAGCCAGGTGCCCAAGCGGGCTGGGCAGCTCCCACCAGCTTCCTAACTGCTTGATGTTCCAATCTGCCAGTTCCTGACAGGAGGTGACAGTTTTCAAACTGGGGAGCATGTTCCAACAGCCACGTGGCTGGCTGCCAGTCAGCTGTTCTGGTGGCCCCCGGGCTGACCAGGGCTGAGTCTCTGTTATGGCGTAGTCAAAAAGTTTCCATGCAGCTTGCAGGCATTTCATTCTTGAGACTGTTCCCTTTAATTTCTGCTTAACTAGCTTCCTCATTTTTGTGTAGTTCCCCTTTCTGAAGTTAAATGCTGCTATGGTGGGTTTCTCTGGTATTCCTTCCCCTCTTCCCCCCCCCAAGGATCTTAAATTTAATGACATTATGGTTGCTATTACTTCAGCTACATTCACCTCTTAGCCCAGACCTTGTGCACACTTAAGACTAAACCAAGAATTGCCTCTCTCTTTGTGGATTCCAAGAGTAGCTGCCTCAAGAAGCATTCGTTACTGGTGTTTAGAGATTTTATCTCCATCACATCCTGAGGTGATATGTTTCCAATCCATTGTGAACAGAGGTGACCCAATTGGCTCCTATGGAGTTGCCCTCAGTTACCTCAGGTTTGAATTCTATCCAAGGTCTATAAGTTCTACCCACCTATCATCCTTATTAGATATGGCAAGTGTGTCAGTTTTTTTCTGTTTGTGTTTGTTTCTAAGCTATTGCAGCTATTTCCATCTGTTATTGTGGACAATGCACTGATGAAATCCTTGACACTTTCATTCCAAATGAATAATTGTTTAGCAGTGACAAGGTTTATAAATTAAACATTGCTGGCCTTATTTCATGCTTTTATCCATCCCTAGCAATACCCCAAGGCAGGACTCTCAATCTTTCTCAAGGGTGGGACACATCTTAATG
Source organism: Emydura macquarii macquarii (assembly GCF_026122565.2). Taxonomy (NCBI): domain Eukaryota; kingdom Metazoa; phylum Chordata; order Testudines; family Chelidae; genus Emydura; species Emydura macquarii. The sequence continues at coordinate 7,347,097 of NW_027131400.1, read as the reverse complement.
GAGAGAGTGTCTCATGCACAGCTCCCCTTCCAGTCACAGCTGCCTAGCATCCCTTTGGGAACTACAGCAATTGCTTGCCGTGGAAAGATAATCTTATAGTGGAGAACTCTTAACCGTGTTCATTGCAATGTCTTTGTTCTTTTTGAAAAAAGTTAATTGCGCATCCCATCTGTTTTTCCTCATCACTTCATCTCCCAATCCCTTGCATTCTGTTTCTCAGGACTGGAAACAAGAAGGAGATCTAACACCTTGTGACTAGCCATATCTCCACGGACCACAAGCAAGGGCTCAGTAGACAACTAGATCCACAGATCACAGCTTGGAAATCTGTGCCCTAAGTTTCCGGTGGCCTTCCTTGCTAAGCACGCTTTGCAATTCCTAGGTCTGCTGCAGAGTTCTAACGCTCAACTGGACTGCTTCCAGTATCCCTTTATTCCATTTATTGTGGGGAATAGGGAGCTTCATTTTCTAATGAACTGATTAGTTTGGATTTGGGGCATTACACAAGCTGAGCAATGTGGGAGATGTGTAAATGGTTATCTCCATTTAGAAACTCCATGTTTCATACCTGCAAGATGATGGATGGAGTGAGGTTTGAGGAGCAAAAAGCAGGTTAGGTAAAGGCATGACTGCCATACCAAAGGCATGAATGCCATATCATGCTTGGTATTTTAAACCAGCTGGCGCTGGCCTCAGAATGCATGACTCCAGTATCTCTATATTTGTCTTTGAAACCTGCAGTAGATGTTTACTCTTCAGATTACATTATGAGATGATTGATTTCCAAAAATGTTGATAACCCATGAAAAGGAATGTTGAGATTCTTGTGTAATCACTTTGACGCTAGTTGCTAGGGCTTTAAGAAAAACACCAAATCGCTAGACTTGTGAAAAATGGCAAGAGTTGACAACACTGGTTAGTGACTATTAATATTTGTGAATTATATCACAATTGATGTTTACCTCACCAGATATTTGAGACATTGAAGACACTGTATTGTTGCATTCAAACTGTTAAAAGAAAGACAGTTAGTTATAATCGTGCATGGGAGCCTATTTCCTTCTCGTGAAAAATGTCTCACCATTACTAGGCATTGCTATCTGCCAGAAATGATTTTTGCTATTGAATTGTCTCTATTCCTTGCATGAGAAATATGCCAAGGATATCCTCCCACTGAAGGGGATTACTCACTATTTTTGCTATGGTGATGCTGCTCACTCTCCTGATATGTGTAGGGTCAGGTTCTCATTCTGAACAAATAGCTCAGGCCTGTAATATTTTTGTCCAACCTTATGTTGGACACATCTGGTGCCATGGCAGGTAAATTCCGTAGGATTTAATAAGAAGTCATGTCACCTGAGAACTTGAACTGACATGTTAACCAAGTACAGATCACATCAGATCAAACTATTAGCTTCTTTTTATTGCTTGATGAATATGGTAGACTGAACAGGGTGGATTGAAATAATTAACATCAGTGATTTAAATTGCTTTGATTTAAATCAATCAGCAGGCAGGAAATTTTTATTTAAATCATTGCTTTTAATAGTGTTTTGCATTTGTACTTTTTAGTTATTTTCCTAAAAAAGATGTTGATTCTGATTGGTTGGTAACCATTAAAACATGTTGATTTGCAATTAAATATAGCTTTTACCCTAAATTTGGTGCTGCTTTTTGCTAAGTCTGTTTGACTTTCTTTAAAACTTGTGAGCAAACGTGCAGCTTAATATTCTCTTTTAAATTTAATTTGAATGATTTAACTAAATTATAATAAATTTAAGCCTTAACATAGATTGTCAAATTAAAAATGAATTTTAAAAGTTTTTTTTTAAATTGACTGTATTTAATTTAAATTTTAAATCTGATTTTAAATAAATTCATTTTAAAAAAATCATTGATTTTTATCCATCCTGAGAATGAGAAAGAGACACATACACTACCAATGGATGGGTACTCACATAGACTGTGCATTAGATGTGGGCAAGCATACTGTTAACCATAAACTTTAGTAAATTCAATGGCCCCAAATTCCTACGGTCTAGGAGTGGAAGCAAAAGGCTTCTCTAAGCCAACAGCACAACACAATAATGATTGTGTTTCAGCATCAGGTTACACACCCCACCACAACGCTGCCTGCTGAACCAGACATGCAGCTTTCAGGCCAAATTGACCCCTGCTGTAACTCCACTGAAGTCAGAGAAGTTCCACGGTGATGTGTTTGGTTCAGGTTTAGTTCAGCAGAGTCTAGGGTAGCTGGTTCAGCTGAGCTAAGATTTCCTTCTGAACCATTCACCCAGCCTTACTATAGTATACGTCTACATAGCAGACTGGATGTGCATTGCACATCTAGGGCTTTATTGTTCCATTAGAAGCCAGAGGCACATTGTGGGGACATGGAGGGCACAGTACTAATGACAATTAATGCCATTCTGCCTGCAGGGGACACAGAGGATAGTCAGAATGCAGCTGGGGTTACTAGTCAATGTAAGGCTGGCAGAATCTGACCATTAACAAAGCTCCACCCTTGGATAGCTTATGTAGGCAGGTAGAATAAATATCAGGCTCATAGTGCTAAAGTATCTAAATTCTCCAGGAACTGACTTTCACACATCAAAATGACTTCCATGCAATCTATTTGATCTCTCCTTTGTTCATATGTTCACTTGCTTCATGCACATGGGGCCCACATAATCTGATTTACAGTGAGCAGACATTCATAACCATGCATAATGGGGTTCAAAAATAAACTCCTGGCAAATTCAGAAGAGGGCTTGGCTCGCCTACCTCTTAGTGAACCATGTTAGGTTGTCAGTCTGTTCTATCAATATTAATTGACTTAAAATCATTTGCACACTCTATTCCATGTACTTGAAGTGTGTGATTGATGTGATACAGTCTTTATTTTGTACTGTGAGATTTTGCAGCCCAAGGGATTTTGATCCCATAACTGAAATTTTGGAACAAATATTTCAGAAACAGGATAGGAAAAAACCTTCACTGTGGTTAAAAAAAAATTATTATTTTTTTTTTTTACTTTTGAGGATTATTCATGAAGAAGGAGAGGGGGAAAAAGTATATCATCCGAATAAATGTCAGGAAAGATAAATAATGTTGGTAGGAAGAGGACGGAGAAGAGCTGTGATTATTCAGCAGCACAGTCATGTCAGTTTCCTCTCTCCTGAGAAAATATGTGAGAGAGAGAGAGCGAGAGCACATAACATAAACAGAACAAAGCTCTTGGAGACCCACAGCAAACTTCCTCAGTTTATTGGGACCATTGAAGAAATCCGCCCACCTTTAGCCTTTGATGGCCTGTCCTCGTTTAACTAACCAACATTTGGCATGTCATTGGCTTGCTCTCTTCCTCTGTGAGTGAGTGAGAGAGAAAATCAGACACCAAATCCACCTAGTTGTACTTGACCTTTTCTGAGCTTTGGTTTAATTATTATGGAAGATGGAAGGTAGCCCCTGAGGACTTAAATGCTCAGTGGCAAAAACGGGGGGAAAAAAGGAGAGAGAGGCTATTTTCATTCTCAGGTTAGGAGCAAAATCTGCGTAGGAAATATGTAGCCAGACATTCCAGTTAAACCTTTTTAACAAAGGAACTGAATGTTGGAGTTGTTCAGACAAGAATGGGAAGAACCTGAATTTAAACTGTTATCTGAATGATGTGACCTCTAATATGTGAGTACCTCACATCTCGAGGTCAGTGCTGTAGGTGGAACAAATCCTTGATCAAATACATTCAGTGCAGTTTCTCAAGGACAACGAGCGAGGTTAATACTCTCAGTACTTGAAAGTGACACTTACCACACTGGACCATATTTATAATTTTCCTTTTCATTACAAGAGTGGTGTCAGTGATGTAGACACCTATAAAAGGAAGCCCTATGCTTTTTTATAGCTCTGCCATGTGTGGAGGATGCAGCATAGAGATGGCTGCTAGGCTAAGCAGACCTTTAGGTGTGCTGCTCCTCTAAAAAGTCCAACACTTACCTGAACTCTCAAAGACTCTGAAAGTTGAGAGCCCCCCTGTACCTTGATTTGCTTACTCTGTGTGTTTCTGTGGTTTTTGGTTTGTTTTTTTTGCTTAACTCCTAAAGAGAGAAGGGTTAGTAAGCTCTGTGTAATGAATGAACCCAATATATGGTGAATCTGCAAGTCAACTACCTGTTTACATTGGTCTAGCAGAGAAATGTCCACTTGTTCATCACAGTCTGCCCAGTTTTTCCTTATTTCCTTCTCCCTCAGTACTCCCGAAGGCCACACACAATGGTTACCTTCCTTCTGGCAAGGATATTAGACTCTGGCTTTGTTCTGCTCTGTATTTCAGCTGGACTCTGGACTGACATGAAGTGCTCCCTTCTTCTCAAGCAATTGGACCTCTGCTAGCCAAGGAGATTGAGACCTAAATTGGAATCCCCCTCCTCCCCAATGTGCACAGTGTTGTGTTTGTCATCAGACCATCTGTGTTCAGCTTTACTACAGAGCAAAGTAAAACATCAGGCAAGAGGATAGTGCAATTAATTTGTTGTCCTTGAAACCCATTGTAAATGTCATAGAAACAGAGAAGATTAGGGTTGGACAGGACCTTAGGAGGTCATCCAGTCCAACCCCCTGCTCAAAGCAGGATCAACCCCAATTAAATCATCCCAGCCAGGACTTTGTCAAGCTGGGCCTTAAAAACCTCTAATATCTTGTTTAATCTTCCACACTTTGGATATAGAAGTCTATGTACAAGCACCATTTGATACGGATTGTGCATTGAGAATCCACTGACAGGATTTACCTCATAAAATGGATTTTTCAAGTGCCTTTTTCAGCTCACAAGATTATAAAGACTTTGTATGGATGGTCAGTCCTACCAAGAAGATCAGAAAAAAAGGAATGAAACGATATTCCACAGAGTGCTGTCAACTTCTGTGGACCATAGCAAATTAAGTCTGATGAAAAAGATGAAAACCAAGATCCGAGCCACTTCTGCTCACTGATGATCCTATAGCACTTTCACAAGTAGTTGGCTCAGTGTCCTTATGCCCTGACCAGATTCAAAGTAGGTTGATTATATTTCACCTATCTAAACTTTCCCTTGTCATTTCAATGAGGTAGAGTTCTGGTTTCAAACAGATCAAACACTATTATTCTCTTCCTGTCCTACAGTGGTTTGTTGTTATGCCCTGTTGAACCGCTTTCATGTTCTATCTCAGAGGTGGCTGCCTTTGAGAACAGAATGAAGCAATTACCTTGCTTTATAAAACGCTTTGAGACCTTCAAAAAGTGGTTTGTAAATATATCTTTCCTACATGGATGAAACATATGCAATACTAAGCCAGTTTCACCAACATTATAATGGAGAGAAACAGCTTTCTTTGTCGAATTCTAGTAAATAAATATTATCCACATTTTATTTTTCTGTTTTATATTTTAAAAATAGTTCTGTTGATACTTACAGAATGTTCATACTTCTAGAAGCTTGGCCAAATTCAGATAATACCCTATTTGTTGTCTCTGAGATGCTTGGTTTCTAAATACTGAAATTCAGTAATTCTCTCTAGGGCTGTTGATTAAAGTTCAAGAATAGGTAACAAATAAATGGCTTTTTCCATTCACTGTTTAACATACAGAATCCTTAATGCGTTTCTTATTAACTCATTCATAATGCCAACCCATTGGCAGAAAAGGTTTTTTGCTTCCTTGTGCCGCTGTCCAGGGTCTTGAAAGCACAATCCACCACTATCCGGAGTCTCTCTTTGTTTCGGTTGCTGTGTTGAATGAAAGGCACTGTATTTAATGGGGATGAAACTGAAAATTGATTAAGATCACATTGCAGCTTGTCTCAGGTTCTGCTTTTGACATATATGAAGACAACAGCGTGACACAATGGGGTGTTCTTCCTTCTGACAAATAGCAGAGGCAATCCCTGATCCCTTTCAAGCCTTCTATCCATTTACAGGCTAATTGTGAATGGTCTTCATTGTGACAGACATGTTTGATGTAAACCAAAGCTGCAGTAAGAAAAGCAATCGGAGTGTCTCCAGTACTCCTTCTATCAGTATCTGTTAGTTAGGTTTGGTGATCCCTTTTTGAGACAATTGTACTCTGGCCTTATTCATACATTTTGGAAAATGTGGATATTTTTTTTCTAGATGAATGAGGAAGAGACTATAGTCAATTAAGATTATATTTCTCTCCGACCAAAATGCATCCACAATTAATGCATAATGGCAAGGAAATAAATGATTCATCCTCTTAAAATGAAATTGCATTTGAAGGCTGTTGTATTTTTTATATAGGAAAGCTTAATAGACCTAAATATAATGTAATGCTTTCCAAATACAAATATGATGATTAATGTTAGTACTGTGAGCACCAAAGGAATTAATAAGTTCTACATACTTATGGTAAAATTGTATTGTTGCCAGACATGTTTCTGCTGCAGGAGTGGAGCCCAGCTTTATGTTGCTTTCAATCTTCAAATCAGTCTGAGGAGGAAAATGGTGTCAGTTTCAGAAGGAAAAGAGACTTGGTTTGTTTTTAAGTTGAAAGCTGAGGTCCTCCTGACAGGGCCCAAAGCCTGTCTCTGTTAATAAGTGACTGGCATGAACCTTTACCACCTTACCAGTGATTATGTGAGAAAGGGTCTTTTCTTCTAGTCTTAGCTGTTTAGTCCATTGTCTTCTCGAGCAATAATTGTTTTGTATTTGAATCAGCTCATGAGATGCTCAATAAATGGCTTGCAGCCTCTCTCATTCATGAATAGCGAGAGTCAGGAATCTACAAGCACTTTCTCTGTCTTGCCTAGACGTATTCAGTGTTCCTGAAATTCAAAGAGGCTGATAATCTTAGACGAGCTATTATTTAAAGATGAGCAGCAGAGTTAAAGAGAAGGGTGGGTTAAGCCCCATAGATATGATGAATGCCCTCAGAACTAGGCTGTGAGGGGTTGTCTGCAGAGAGAGAAGTATGAACTAACTTTTTAAAAACCCCAACAAAACATTCCATAGGTGAAATCCTCCTGATACGTGGAAGATATCAAAGAATGTATCATTTGTGTGACATCAGATACTATGGCTTGTAATGAAACTTCTGGAAGTGTATATATAATATTTGTTTCTCTGACATTATAGATGCCAGTGAAGTATATAGAAATATTTTGTGCTTTATATATGCTACCTTGTACTTAACTTGACATCGCTGTTTGTGTTTCCTTTCCAAGCATCATCATTATTATTTAGTTGATTTTTTTTCTGGTAATGTCCACAATGATAGGCATTGCCTCACACACAGAAAAGAAATCCTGCCCCCATCCTCTAAGAGGGATATACTGAGTGAACATGAAAGAGAATAATGCTGCTAGATTGCAAAGAGCAATCTCTTTTCCTAGATACTTTAGCGTGCATCTTGATGAAACCTTTACAGATTTTATTTTTGTTGTAGATAAATAAGAAAATATCCCAACACTGTTTCTTGCCTTTACTCCTTTCCTAGCTGTGTTCCATCTGTATAGAGCAGTGTTTCTCAACCTGGGGGTTTAGAGGGGTCGCAAGTGCAGAGCTGGTATTGGGGGTGGCAAGAAAGGCAATTGCCTGGAGCCACAGGGGTGCCATGAAACTAAGTTACATGCCTCAGCCCCGTGGGGGTGGGACTCAGGCTTCAGGGGTACAGTAGCTTGGAAAGGTTAAGAATCACTGGTATAGAGATTACATAAAGATTATTACTTCTCTGCTATAAACTAATGACTAATTAAATGTGTGGTCATGAATGGGGTAGCCAGTGTCAGCTGAGGATGTTCTAGAACTGTTTCATAAATTACCTGTGATATTGACTGGCTCTTAACATCCGTTTATTTTTGAGATTTTTGTAAAGCCCTAATTCTGCACAGCGATAAACTCAGGCAGATCCCTGTGTCTGTGTGGCACTCCGTTGACCTCCGTGGAGATCTCCATGCAGAGTCGGGAGCCTAAAGGTGCATGTTACAGTTCAATATGTTTGATTTCACAATAGTGGTATTTTTAAGATTGTGAAATCTTTTGGATCTTTTGCTTGTCTGAATATATAATATTTATTTGATGCCTGTATTTGTAGTAACTCTTTATTTCCCTACATGAATAATAACGCCAGGATGTTGTTTTTCTTTCTTTCCAGTGTACAGAGGCCAAAAAGCATTGCTGGTACTTCGAAGGGTTGTATCCTACATATTATATGTAAGTAGTCATCATTTTCTTCTGTGTGTGTTCGGTTGCGCAAATTTCACTTTCTTGTCTCTTGTGATGGCATCATTTCACTAGTTCTCCAGGCATCCTAGAGCCTTCCAGAGGAGGGAATAAAGTTCTCAAGTAAAAAAAACAAGCAGAGGGAGGCAAATAATTAAAATAAAACAAAAATTTAAACTTTCAGGTCTTTTTTTATCCCACAGAAAAGAAAAAAAAAAAGAACACAAGTACATTTTTCCCCACTTTTCAGGCCACCTTTAAGCTGGGAGGAGAACAAAGGAGCTTATAAACAGGTCTGATATCAGAAAGTTAAAAGGAAAGGTGGCCAGTGCTTTGTGAGGCAATGATCATATCTTTTTGTTTTGAACAAAGAGCGGGTAACTGGGCAGGATACCAAGCATGCTTTGAAAATAAATTTGTCTCTGTGGTATTACTGTTTGTTTAGTCAAGGGAGCTGAGATTATTTGTTACCCATAGGGTAGTTGCTTTGTTAGTGGATGGCATCCATGTTTACATCAAGTTCAGCCGTGAACTAGTCCTGAGAAGTTCACTGATCTTCTAGGTTGGAAAGTGCCTGTAAAGATGGTCACCTAAATTATCAACCAGTCCATTTCAGGAGAGATTTGTTTTTATGATTGATTCATGCTTTGTATCAGTTTCTTGTTATCCATATATCAGGTGAAATGATCAGAAAGACAAATGGGTACTTGCATCCTGGACACGGCGTATATAATAACATGGGGAGCAAGGATGTAAGTACCCAGATTATTATTGGTATTATTTGTATTACGGTAGTGAGTATAGATTCAGCTGAGACCAGGGTCCATTGTGCGAGGCACTAAGAAATACATAGTAAGAGACAGTCCCCACCCTGGATGATGATAGCTAACTCTTATCTAGGGATTTTCATCCAGAGATCTCAAAGCACTTTACACTGGGTGTCTTTATCTTTATCTCCATTTTACTTATGGGGAAACGGAGGGAAGTGACGTGACTTGCCCAAAGTCACGCAGCAGATCAGTAGCATAACTGGGAACAGCTATGAGTCTCAGTCTAGGATCGTACCCACTGAATCACTCTGCATCTTCAGAACATTCCTTTTCATAAGTCTAATATTTGAAGGGAACCACTATCAATTACACCATTTTTGTGAATGGAGCTCAGGGCTCAGTTCATATACAACCAACTTTGTTCAGCTTCCTTCTGCCCCAGAAGTTGTTGGATTATCTGTTTTGCCCCTGTTGGTCTGTCCCTTTGGGCAGGTGAACACAGGCTTGTTCGGAGCCATGGGGAAGAGGATGAGAGTGCTACAGCGAACTATGGCTTTGATTCAAGAAAACATCCCTGTTCAGAAAGGAACCTAAACATATGCTTATAGTTAAGTGCCATTGAAGTCAGTGTAACTTAGGCATATGCCTAAGTGCTTTCTTGAATTGCAGCCTATAGCGGCAAAACTCACTTATTTGACTTAGCATCAAGTGGGTGGGAAGGATAGGTAGGTAGGGGGAACTTTCCTAAAGATTTGGGGGAAGGAAGGCGATGATCTGCTGGGTTCTGTCATTTGGATTTTATAACTTTGTTGGGCACTTGCATACTATCATAATGAATGTGGGCTGGATGGGTAGGTAGAAGCGATAGGCGAAACTTTCCCTAAGCAAACTCATCCTTGCATATTATGAGGGGCTTGGGATAAAAACAGTCATTATGCTGCATAAGAACAAACCTTCCTTCTATTCTCCACCCCCACTTCATCTGCCTGAAACAGAAGAAAAACACTACTGACAAAAGCAGCCAGGAAGGAAGGCAAGAAGCTAAGCTCTCTGAAGTGACACACAACATTTTACATACATGTTAATTGTCTGTGATCTAAAATATTAACTGGTATGTGATGTTTTTGTCGGGATCTGACTGTCTTTTTAGGTGATGAACTGTTCAGAATTACTCATAAACTGCTGGCCAGAACAGATGGGTTAATTTAAATAAGTTAATTTTCTTTCCATCCTCATAATAACAGGACTTTAGTTCCACCTACATTTAATTTTTTTGCTGCAATATGGGAAGGAATCTGAGATGTTATGAAAATTCTGCTGTACCTTAACATTCAGGAGCAGATTATTCACCATCACACCAGGTTTCCGCTTATGTTTCTGCCCACGCACAATCATAGCAAACTGCTGTTTTCCTTGTTAACATGAGGTTCTATCTGCTTTCATTCTTGGTGTTGGCTCAGTCTGTTTATACCCCAGGTAAATACAAGGTGAACTGGTGAAAGCATCAGTTATATACACAGACCAAAGAAGAGACTGATTATTTGCAATAGTGAAACGGACAGATCTCCCATGTACAAGGATGTTTCCTAATTATTTTTCTTTAGGCAACCAGCATACCACCACCTTTGTGTGCTAAGATTGATTATTCTGTGCAGAGCTAATGTATTTGTTTTCTAGTCCATCACTGACATTAATTGGAGTTGTAGACACCCCACCATCTCCAACACTAAAATGGAGACAGCTCATACATTATGCTGAGAATTGTGAGAGAGACTTTTGTGGGTTGTTGTTTGTTTTATTGTTGTTAACAGACCTATTCAATATTTGGGATTCTTTACATGTCCCTGTGGTGGGAGATTGGTGGACACTGTGTCATTTTAACCAGATGATGATGATGAATCCTGTTGATTATGGTAGTGTCCAAGGGCTAGCCAAGAATAGGGCCCCCATTGTGCTAGGCATTGTACAAATGCAGAGGAGTAGACAGTCCCTACTCTGAAGAACTTACAAGTCTAAACAGACAACACAGAGACAGCGTAAGGCAAAGGGATAAAACACAGAAGCAGAGTATCCAGAACAATGTGATGGCAGCAAAGATCATGTTAGTTCCATGGGTTTTTTTTGGTTGGGGAGGGGACAGGATTCAGTGGGGGGGGGGGGGGTGATTACCGAACTAAACAGAGAGGGAAAAGTGAAAGGAGGGGGAGGGGGTTGAAGGGAAGTGGGTGATGGGACAAAGTTGGTGTGGAGTGAAGCCAAGGTGAAGAAACTGACAACTGGAGCAAACAGCCAGTCAACACAGGACAGGTAACATCTAGTCAAAACAGCAGAAAATTCTGTGATATCACTGCTCGCTGGGATCTGACAGTCACCGCTTCGGCTTCTTCTGCAACTGTTCCAACTGGCTGGGACCCTTGGCTGGTTCCTTGCTGCAGTTTTTCCCCAAGATCACTTAACTAGGAGAGGGGCGGCACCGTATAAATCCTAGTGCCCTTGAGGCGGTCTCCTCTACACAGTTTTAAGTCAGAGGACAGTGGGAGTGGCCACAGCTGGGCTCCATTTTACTCTCTCGGCTCCAATGCAGCAGTCCCTAAGAAGAGAACTTGAGAGGCAAGCTCAGGTACATAATGAATTTCATGACATTTTATTTCAAATGATCTAACAGGACTGGCATTTCCCGCCGCCATAAGTACTGCCTCTCCTGTCGGCTTAGAGCGTCTCCACCACAGTCACTGCAGGTGTGGCCTTGGGAACGGGAATGAAGTCATCGTTTTATTTCAGATGAGTCAGCAAACACTTGGGAGACAGAAACAACTTTCAGTCCCAAATGATTTGTGCTGGGTTGGAACTAGTGGCCAAACGGTGAAATGTGCTGCATCCTAGTAGTACTATCTATCTGAATGACACTGCCATTGAAAAACTGGAACAGGAAGAGATCTCTCACAAGAGCCAGTAGTTGTTTGGCAAGATAAGTAAAAGCCTTGTGCTACATATCCATTGTGTGCAGGAAGATTTTTAGGTTACACCACAGAAAGGAAGATGATCAGACTGCTGTTTCTGTACAGGTGTCTTTTGCCATTGCCAGCTGGGATCAGAAAGGGATTTCCTTCCTTAAAGAGAAAGGCCTTCATATTGTTACAGCTTGCAGAGAAGTTAGTGGTAAACTGCTGCTAACAATACTGCAAGCTTCAACTGCTTTAGGGGAATCTGGATTATGTTTTGATTATGGCTATTGAAAAGGAAAACAAGGATTTGGCTTGTGGGGAACTTTCAGTAGATTGAGACAGAACAGCAGGTCGTTAAGCAGGCATTATTTGCCATAACAGTAGATACAAAGGAACAAATTAACAATTACCTGCAGAAGAAAAAAAATTGGGTTTGTTCCCTATTTTATTTCTTCATGATGTGTAAAAATGGCTTCTCTTTGTTAAAATGGTTGGATTATCTGATGGTTTTTTACATTAGAAATTAATCTTTTGTCTGTTGTATTTATTTTTCAAAACTATTGTTAGCTGGAGACCTGGCAGAATGAAGACATGCAGGGGTAAAAATGTGATTAATTGAAAGAAGTGATTTTTATTCAGATTAAGTGTTTCTATCTAACTTGGATGCTTGAGAAATACTTGGGAGAAAAGTATTGTTAAAGATTTAACACTGTTTTGTCCTTCAATTTACAGATGAGATGAGTTACAGCCAAACATCTCTGAGACCTCTAACAAGTTGTTCAGCCAAATCAGGGGAGACCAGATATGATATTTTTAATGTGAAATAGGCAAGAAAAACAAACACGCCCCCCTCTCCCTCTCCCCCCCCCCCCCCAAATTCCCAGTAAAAAACCCCAAAGCAATAAATGTTTTCTTTTTAAAACTCCAATCAAAACTTAAAAAAAAAAAAAAAAAATCACTCTTCAGGCCTTCTTGGTACACCATGAAGAGGATGACTGTCCTGCTGATCTTAAAAAAAGCACTCAGCATTTTAGCCCTCCATTCAAACCATTAGCATCACTGCTGCTTATCTTCCTGAGTCATATGCCAGGAAGGCTAATCTATTATTTTGCTCCCACTTGAATAAGATTCTTATGTGGCTCACTGGTAATCAAAAATGCATTGACCTTTGGATTCCAGTTCTGCCCCTTTGGAGATATGCATAAGTATCCCTGACTCTGTTTAAGAGCTAGATTGTGACTGTGTCCACAGGAATGCACAGGAAGGGGGGGTCTGTACAAGGAATCTTAGTCCAGCCTTAACCCAGACATACCTACAGCCTAGACAGAGAAATGAGTTATTCTGAACATTTCTCTTATCTGAACAGAAAGTGAGATCTAGACACAGAACATTTTTATAATATGCTGGTTAATATTTTAGATCACAGAAGACTAACGCGCACGTCAAATGTTCTGTGTCAAAGGCTGCTTTTATTTGTACTGTTTTTTCTCCTGTTGCAGACAAATGAAGTGGAGGGTGGGCAGAAGGGGTGTTTGCTTTTTACTCATGTGGAACAGTGTGACTGTAATGATCTCGGGTCTCTTTCATTACAAGCAAGAGTTCAAGGTTTAGGTAGGGTCAGACATATCTTATCTGTCCCTTTTACATTCACTACCACCACATCTGAGCACCTAGTAAAATTGTCTAATCACAATGACAGAATCCAGCAGATCCTTTCTAAGCATCTCCTTTTTTTCTGAAGTTGACAACATGTTCTATTGAGCAGCACAACCTTTTTGAGGAGGAAGGGGTGTAGGGCACGATCCTACACCTATTGAAGTCAATGGATGGACTGCCACTGATGTTAGTACCCATTGGGTCAGGCCCATGGTTAGGGGAATGGTTGGATGGGAGGGAAGAAAGATTTGATGTCCCATCGCTCTCCGCTTCTATCTTCTGTCCTCTCTGTTGCTTCTATCCTGCATAGGGATCCAACAGTGCATATTTCTGTGCCTTTGCAGAATCCCAGTAAGGTCAAAATTATTGCTTTCTTATAACTTTTTTTTTTTTTTTACCAGTGGCTCGCTAAATTTTCCCAGAATTACACAGTAAAACATTGAAGATAGCATATGAAGCATTATGCTAATCCTATACATGTTATAAAAAAGTATCACGAAGACAGGCCATGATCCTACAATCAGATCTGTTTGTGTCGACCCTGCGCCAGTGTGGACTCAGTGAAGTCGGTGGGGCTCTCCCAGGGGCATTGGTAGTCTAGCCCATCCAAGTACAGGATTGGGACCAAGGTTTGCTCGTTACAACCCTATTCACCTGCCCATTACTGTAATCAATAAATTACTTAGGTAGATCAAGAGGTAAAAGTTGCAAAATCTTCAGTAATGTGAGGTATGTTCAGTTCTCTAGCTTCGGTGATATTCAAATTTGCTTAATCAGACATTATTTCAAATCAGCCTGTTCGGTTGCAGCCTATTGAGTTTGAACCAATCAGAAGCTACAGGGTGGTTCTGTGACAGATGGGTATAAACTTAATTGGTAATAGCATGTTTAGTAGCCAATCTGTTCCTGTGTGAAAGACCCACTCAAAGATCAGAAAACTGCCTATATAGTGGAATCAAAACTGATTATTGATGAAGTGCTTTCCAGTATGCAAAATAAATAAACAAAAATGGGAAAAAAAATTCTAATTTCTTTCACTTGTAGTAATCTTAGGAGTGACTTGTATCATTAATAGATAAAACACTCCCCTACAGAAAGAAGTGTATTTATTTTAAAGTTAGATGCCCCTTTAATATTTGTTTCTTTCACATAAGATGGTTTAGTGTATATGAAAAATATGTTACTGCATATGTACATAGATCATTTTTCAGATTGTACATATCAACTTAATTTCCCATTTTTTACTTGTTTAGATTCTAAGCATCAGATTCCTTCCAAAAATAAAAAAAGTGTTGTGAACAATATGAAAAAATAAGGAAAACTATGTTCCTGCAATATGTATGCAATAATCCATGTATTGAAGATTTTTCTTCATTTTGAAGTAAATTTAATACTGATTGCATTTATTTTTGTGCACGTTTAATTGTTTTGAAATCAATTTCACATTTTTGCACACATTCTTCTCCATTTTTGACTGCAAAGGTGTCTAATTTAGTTCTATTACATTGTGATTATCAATTGGTTTCCATGTTTGCTTAGTTCTGGAACGTAAGCCTGAATTTAGCTATTCTGCAGGTGGAGTCAGTCAAGAATGATACTTGTTTCGTCCTATCAACCACCTGAAAACTAATACCAAAAAAAGTATAAAATCAATTATTTTCTCTCTGTCTAATCTCTTGCTGTTATTACTGTAATGCTTCAGAAAACAGATATATTCTCAAAGATACCTACAACAGCACTGTGCCAGACTCAGAGCAAATCACAATCTAAACATCAGGCCTGTTGCATTATGGGACTTACTTAATATGCTCTGCATCTTGTTAATGTTTACTGCTTTTAATTAAGTTGGGTTTTCCTGATTTTACACTTAGCTTTCCAATTACAATTACAGCTGCATGAAATGTCAGCAGGTGTGTGTTTAGTAAAGTGGTCTAGCTGCAGATTTCTCCTTCATTTGATTTGAAAGCAGCATGGGGGGGTAAAGGACACTGTGCAACAGTTAGCATAATTCCAGACACGTTGAATTGCTGGCACAAAACACAAATTTAGATCTGGATTCAGGCCAAAGTCACTGATTTAGCCATAAATGATTACAGGAAGATGCATTTTCAGTTCAACTCAAGAGCATTTGGAGAGAACTGTATCTTGAAGGAGGAAAGCGAAAGTTATCAAGCAATCTTTATTTACTAAAAACCCAATCCCCTATACTCTTTCACAGTAATGATCCAAGACGCTCTGGTGGTTCTATTGTAAGATTTAGTGTTCTGGACCATTACAGTTTAATATTGTCTTTTAAATAAGGACTAGGTGGCATGGTGAAAAGTGAATTTCTGTGCATTCATATCTTAAGCCAGGGGAGTAGATAGCAATTTGAAATGTGTACAACCATTGCCCCCTGCCTGCAGTATGTTCATAATCTCTGAAGGCAGACGTGCCATTAGACTCAATTTGATTGCTAACCCAGCGGGTGCAGTTTAAGACATTGAGAGCTAGTGGTGTTTTAATAAGAGGCCTAATGATTAACAAAAACTCCCTATACCAGTCATCATTAAAAATTTATATTCCCACCGCTAAGAAATTAAAAACTGTCATGGTATAGAGAAAGTATGCCTGCCCGAACCCATGCCTTAAATTAGCTAGCTTCTCTGTTTTGTTCTACTAAATACAGGCCTGCAACCTATGCGAAGAGATGGCTATATGTTTAATGGGCTAAATGCTGCCTCCCACTCCAAGGATGGGCAAGGTGCAAAACACAACAGAACTTGCTCAGTTCTGTTGCAGTGGGGTACATGTATATGTGTGCAGGGCACAGAAAAGCCACATCATGGTATTTAACTCCTTTTACAGTCAAGTACAAGCACTTTCTTCCCACGCCCATGAAGACAGCCGCAGGAGGTAGTTGGGGACAGGGTAGACTGCGGTGTAACCATGGATTCATAGACCCACTGGTTTATATTAGAAACTATGGAACAAATGTGCAAATCTCTCCCTTCTCCCACCCCCCAAAGTCCCCTCTGCAAGGCCAGTTAATTTGGGCTTTTTATGGAAAAACCATCAGCTTTTGTCCACCCTCATTTTTCATGCTTGCATGAAGGACAAGAGTGCTCTAGCAGCATGGAGTCCTTGGGATAACCTCTCCTGAGTGTTTGCACAGCTTTCCCTTCCACTTGACTTGGTTCCTTCCATATGTTTGTGATACCATGGAAATGTACATTCTTATCAGTTCAAGCAATGCTTTGTGTCAAAGAACACTTTTTACTGTGAGCCCAAAACACAGAATAATACACACAGCCACCTAGTAGCGGAATAAATTTGGTAAAAGATTGACTCCTGTACATATTTCAGTTATTCACCAGTCTGCTTGTGAGTAAAAACATCTTCTATTAACCCTCTTCCCTTTTCATATCCTTAGGGCCTGATTCTGGTTTGACGACAGTTTTACGTGGGAATTACTCCGAATTTACAGCAGAGTCAGATCAGAACCGGGCCCCTAATCTTTGTCATTGTTGTCTTTGCTAGTCAGTCACATTTGTTGTTTTGCAATCTGTAACATCCATCATTTTCTCATTTCATTGACTCATTTGGTTTTTTTTTCAATCAACATAGCTACTGCCTGGCAGGGTTGAGTTTTAGATAGAATAAGTCCTCTCTGGATATAGTTAAGTAAATTTATTTCTGATGTTTTTTCATTACACAAACGTACATGTTTTTGCTACCTGTCTCCATCTCTCAGTTTAGCAGTGGCAGACCACAGCCTCGTGTCTGAGCAGCAGTAAGTGTGATCATTCAATCAACTATTATAGAGATCAACAAGCCCTAGTAGTTCATCCAAGCCATCTCTCTGCCAATTCTTAGGCTATTTGCTAGTGTGTTGTCCACTCTACTTTTTAAATTTCCTCGGTGATGGGACTTTCTCCACTTTCCTTGGGAGATGGTTCCACAGCTTTAGAAATACCACTTTCCAAAAATCTTTCCCCTGTCTTAATTTCATCCATTACTCCTCGTTAAATTCCCTTTTCCTACCCTAAATAATTTCTCTCATTCCTCAGTGTTTTTCACCCATTTGTAGCCTGTTATCATGACCCTTGTCCTGAAAAGAATCCCAATGAGCTTTACAGACTTTATCAATGATATGTACAGAAATCATGTACATCTATTCCTGGAGTGCAGCCATCTCTGGGGTGAACCTTGGGCCTTCTCAACTCTAGAAAGGGTTTTCCAGTATCGTGAGATACAACTTTTTCTGGTAAAGATTATACCGGTTCCCTGGACAGAATAAGCAAAATAAACAAAAGGACATTTCTGCCAGTATAACTATGTTTATGCTAGGGTTTTTGCTGGCATAGCTATGTCAGTTAGGGGTGAGATTTTTTCCACATTCCTAACCAACATTGCTGTGCTGGGCAAACTTTTTAAGTGTAGACTCCTACACTTAGGTGTAGACCGGGCCTCGGAAACTGTTTAGCATCACATTATGCAATAATTTAGAGAGAAGTGAAGGAGAATACTATCCTCATTTGAAATCAGTGTTGAAGAGAGTGGTAGTGGGAAATACTGTTGGGGGAGGAGCTCCTTTATAACCTTTAACCTAGTTAATAGAGTAGTCACCCAGGATGTGAGACCCTTGGTTCAAGTCTCCCTTTCTCTTGAAGGAGAGAAGGGATTTAATGGGGACTTAGCCACCTCTCAGATGAGTCCCCTAACAACCAGATTGGGATATTCTGATGTGAGTCTCCCTCAGTCTCTCCTATTGAACTTATTCCACTTTAATTAAATATTAATTGGGCCAGTGAAAGTGTTAGAATGCCTCTATATCTGCATCCAAACACTAATAGCAAAGGATTAGTTTGCCTTCTCCAGGACCTTAATAGAAGTAGCAACAAATAAAATACTGATTTTTTTTTTCAGTATTTTGGCTCTGCTGTCAAGTGGTAGAAAATGCGAATAATGGCCTGTACAACATTACCTTGTTTATTTAAGATCTTGCTGTATATATTTGTTCACTCTTTTTAAAAAATAAAAGAATCAATATTAAATGGATTCTGTGAAAAAGCGAATGCTCTTGTGGTGCCAGGTGTCTTAGGGGTTCTTTCCTGAATCAATATATTAGTTCATTTTCAGAGAACCAAGCAGAAAGTACAATAATTGTCCTCAGAGGAGCTGCTTCAGAAAGCTTAATGGCTGTTTTGAAATGGAGATTTGACGTAAAAGGCCAGAGTCACAGAGGGCCCTCAACCTGACCTCCTCTTGGACACATGCAGCTTTGCACAGTAAGCATGCATGCATTTTTTAAATATTATCACCTGCACACACAAACAACTGTGCATGCAGGGGATAGAATGGATCTGTGCCGATCTGTTGTACTTTCCATGTAAGGATATCAAATGCTTTATAAACATTCATAAATTAAGCCTTACTTCCTCCACCTATTTATCCCTGTTTTATAGATAGGGAAACTGAGGAACGGAGCAGTTAGAGACACTGCCAACTTGAAAGCCTGTCAGTTTCCAAAAAAGAGAATTAAGTCATTTCAGGTATTACAAACACTCACAGGTAAAACCCACACAAACAAACATGAAAAATGACTAGCTGAATGACCATGCCAGGGGAACAATGACACTGACTATACACAAAGGGCTGTCTAATGTTATAAGGAAGCAATCTGAAAGAATGAAGAAAAAATATTTTTCTCTGTTCTTGATAGGTTCTTTACATTTTAGTGGCAGCACCTAAAGATGCAGACCAAAACAGCCTAGGTGCCCAATTCCAATTGGACTTGGCATCATGGGACATTTGAAAATCCCACTAAGCACCCAGTTCCAATGTGAGTGTGGCACCTAGTGCTTTTAAAAATCTTACTAGCCACTATCTGCATCTTTAGATGTCTAAATACCTGTAAAAACTGGCCTCTATGGGTTGATGTTTCAGACTCCCTGGCTTACCTGTGCACAGAGTCACTGGAAGACTGATGTACCATCTTCCATCGCATAACAGCTACTCTTTGTGTATTTTAAATTCTCTGACATGAAACAACATCCTCTTCTTGTCCTTGACTGTAACATGTCATCTGCCTGGAAATAATCCCTAAGGACAGGAGAGCCAATTTTCAAACAGTAGAGGCTGAAGCCTATGTGCTTTCACCTGCATTTGTGAATGCAGATTTGTTAATTGAGCATGTAAATGGGTAATTGTGCATGCAGTTAACCAATTGATTTCTTTTATATGCAAATGTGGGTGCACAAACACAAACCTATCTTATAAAATTGGGCTCAAATTAGATTCATACATTGGGCATATTAAAGCAGTTGTCCCTTAAAAGTTCAATGCAGTTGCTAATGACTCTTTCTCCTCTTGTCTTATCTGGATATGATAATCTGAATCATATTCCCAGCCAAGAGCAAATTTTGTCAGCTAACCCCTCAGGCTGTCTATATATCACAGTTTCCATATTACCTCTGTCCTTTTTCCATCTTAGCATCTGGTGACTTTTCTTGCTGCTGCTGAAAGTGGCAGCTGCGACAGAAGCTGCTCTTGAGTTCACCCGTTAACACATGTGCTGGCTTCAGCATTAGTGAAATTTTCCTTATCCATTCAGTGGATGGTGCTAAAATATTTTCAAAACTGTTCTTTTCCATAAAAAATGTTAGTTTGAAATGTGTTTATGGGAGAAAGTCTGCTAGTTAAATGCATGGCATGGGACTATCGGCATGGCATGGGACAACAAATCCATTATGAAAAATCTTGGCTAGGAGTTCAAGTGTTTCACTTTTTTTTTTTTTTTTTTTTTTTTTTTTTTTTTTTTTTAATTTTAATAAAACTGTGTAAACTAAATAATTATTTTCCCCAAGTCTTTAAGGTGTTTTTCTTCTCAGTTTCATTGGAGAGAGAGCTTCATGGAATGAACTCTGTGGGTTTTGGGGTGCTTTTTCTCCTATTTTTCTCCAAACACCTTTGCACTCTAAGAAGCGAAAATAATGTTATGAGGATTTTTAAATCTGCAGAAATGGTAATAATGCAATGAGGTTTTCTCTGCCAGTTTGCAAAGGTTCAGTGATCTCACTGCTGTGATCTTGTACTTCTTGTCTGTTAATAGTGAACAAAACCTAAATTGCTTCACATTCAGTGTCTGCAGTGTTCACGTGCTGGAATGAAATGCAGTAATGCTGCTTTCCTCTACAACAGTGGTTTTCAACCTTTTTTTCATTTGTGGACACCTAAAAAATTTCAAATGGGGTTGCAGACCCCTTTGGATATCCAAGACACAGTCTGCGGACCCCCGTTTGAAAACCACTGTTCTATTGTAAAGACAACCTTACGTGGACCCCTTAGACATAGTGTGCAGACCCAAACCATTGCTTTACAGCAAAGCCCACTGTATAAAATTAAATGCACCAACCAGTCATCTTAGGAGGCTTAAGAGGGGGCATAGAGAGAAGGCTGTTTGAATAATGTGTAGCAATATTATGAATGGAAAAAACAAACTGTACAACAGGTTTGTACAAATGAACCAATAGCTGTATCCTACAATTCTTACCAAGTACTCACTCAAGTCAATTTGACTGTAGCCTAAGTATGGCTGTAGGAGTCAGATGCAGATTACTATTCACAGAATGTGTGTGCGTGTGCAATTTTACATTAAAGTGCACAGTGATGCCATGGGCCTGCCTTTTACATTGGTGTAACTCAGGAGCAACTCCAGGGAAATCGGTGGTGTAAACCCAGTGTCAGTGAGAGGAGAATCAGGCCCTTTGTTACTATCTATGGTGATATTAATGCTGGTTCTTTATAGCCCCAAAACTTGCAGTGTTGCCACACTGTAGCAAGAACCCCAGCTATGCTTTGTGCCACCATGGCAACGATGTAATATTTTTCCTTCCAGATTTGTGAGGTCATAAATGATGCTTCTGCCAAGGAATCTAATTACATCAGTCATTGACTCCTCTGTGTAAGAGTTTAGATGCTGTACTGTCCATTTACAATAACTGGATTTGATAGAGATTTACTGTTGAGTTTATATTCCCTCCACCCTTGGCTCCAGTTTCTGATATGATGTGTTTCTACTTTAAGTGACAAACACTCCCTAAATTTCCTTTTCTCTTTATTCCTGTGTAGATGTCGCTCCTATGAAGATTGCTGTGGTTCAAGATGCTGCGTAAGAGCTCTCTCTATCCAGCGACTCTGGTATTTTTGGTGGGTTAGGACTTCTTTTTTTCTGAGCATGGATGCTATACCTGCCCTCATTTTAAGAAAGCCCTATAAACTGCCACATTTCCTGCCTGGGTATTATTTTAATGTGTGTGTGTGTGTGTTGAGATTTTCAAAGCTGCACAAGAAATTTAGATGCATTGTCCCCATTTAAATGAATGTGACATCTGCATCTGAATCAGTTTTCATATCTCAGCTGTTATGTTTGGGTTAAACACTTTCCAGGAACAAAGAGCCGTAGGGAATGTATTAATGTTGGCTTAGTGGTGTAGGACCAAATTCTGCTCTCATTTACACCAGTTTAAATAAGAACATAATTTGGTCCATTGCATCCAGTGTGCTATGCTGTCACCCAACTTTTGTTCTTTCATCCTTTAGCCCTTCTCTCCATCAGCCAGAAAGGAGCTCTGCAGAGCAAACCTACTTAGCATCTGGGCAGAGAGAGGAGCATTTGTGGTGTTCAACAGTGACCCCTCTGGTCAATTGAAGGAACAGCATTGCTATGCTCCTGAGAAATCCCCTCTGGTACACCTTGTTCCAAAGAAGGGGCACGTGGACCTAAGTTATCTATTTCCATCAATATTATTTGGAATTCTGATCCTAGCAAATCTTAGGTGGGGTAAAGAGGTGGCAGAAGGGGACAGATGAACCCATAACCCCAGAGTTAGGGGAAGAAGACTGTAGTAGTCTCCCAGCTCTGCTGGCACAATCACTATTGTTTCTGTAAGCTAATAAAAGAAAATACAGTGGAAAACCACTGTGTGAATCGAAAACACTCCTAAGAACAAAATCTCCTCAGTCACTATAGTGACTATAGACTCAGCACCATATCAACTAAGTGCTGCCATACACAGGTTTCTCAGTGTGTGCAGTCCTGCTTTCAAGGAATAATATTTTCAGGAAATCCTGATAGCAGCATATGGGTAATGATCTTGGTTTCTCTTATCTATGAATCTTGGAATAACCCCAGCTCCATGGCTCCCTGAACTTTAAATGGATGCTACCTCCAGGAGCAGGTTTGACTTTTCCTCCTTCCTTTGCTCAGGTTCCTTCTGATGATGGGCGTTCTGTTCTGCTGTGGAGCTGGTTTCTTCATCCGAAGACGGATGTACCCTCCACCACTCGTTGAAGAACCTACTTTTAATGTATCCTACACCAGACAACCAGTCAACACTGCAGCAGGTCAGAGACTACTTTATATACTAGCCTGTCTAATTTCTTCTGTGTGCACAGGAAATGTTGAGAAATATGTGGGATTTTTAGCTAGAGGTAGTATTGCACTAGTTTACATCACCATAGACTCACAGAGGGTTGGAGAGGACCTCAGAAGGTCATCTAGTCCAAACCCCTGCTCAAAGCAGGACTAACCTCAGCTAAATCATCCCAGCCAGAGCTTTGTCAAGCCGCAGCTTAAAAATCTCTAAAGATGGAGATTCTACCACCTCCCTAGGTAACCCATTCCAGTGCTTCATCACCCTCCTAGTGAAAATATTTTTCCTAATATCCAACCTAGTCCTCCTCCAACTTGAGACCATTGCAACATGAGACCATTGTTCCTTGTTCTGTCATCTACTACCATTGAAAACAGCCTAGCTCCATCCTCCCTGGATCCCCTTTCAGGTAGTTAAAGGCTGCTATCAAATCCCCCCTCACTCTTCTCTTTTGCAGACTAACCAAGCCTAGTTCCCTCAGCCTCTCATAAGTCTTGTGCTCCAGCCCCTAATCATTTTTGTTGCCCTTCGGTGGACTCTCTCCACCTTGTCCACATCCTTTTTGTAGTGAGGGGCCCAAAACTGGACACAATACTCCAAATGCGGCCTCACCAGTGCCAAATAGAGGGGAATGATCACTTCCCTCGATCTGCTGGCAATGCTCCTATTAATGCAGCCCAATATGCTATTAGCCTTCTTGGCAACCAGGGCACACTGCTGACTCATATCCAGCTTCTAATCCACTGTTACCTCTAGGTCCTCTTCTGCAGAGCTGCTGCCTAGCTCATCAGTCCCCAGTCTGTAACTGTGCATGGGATTCTTCTGTCCCAAATACAGGACTCTACATTTGTCCTTGTTGAACCTCGTCAGATTTCTTTTGGCCCAGTCCTCCAATTTGTCTAGGTGATGTGAGTTCAAATTCTGCTTCAAGCATGTTGCAGCGTTTGTGAATGTACACGCAATACTGCTGAGTTCCAGTAGGACTTAAGGCCATAAGAATGGTCATACTGGGTGAGAACAATGGCCCATATAGCCCAGTATCTTGTTTTCTGACAGTGGCCAATGCCAGGTGCTGTGGGGAAAAGAACAGAACAGACAATCACAGTGGTCACAATTCTCTTCCAAAAGGATTTTTGCATTTCTTTTTCTAATTCCTTCTAGAGAGTTCTTCCCCCATTGCTTTTATAACTTATCTCTATGAATACAAACAAGACAGGAAAACACTTAATCACGTTGCAACATACATAGAGCAATAGGCAATGCACCATTTGTAATGATGTTCCTCTTTTATATGAACAATAAGGAACAGTTTCCCATAGTTGGTACAATATACTAGAAAATACCTTTTCCAGAATGCAACAACCAAACATTTTCCTTCTGCAACGCTGCCTTACAATGGATTTTCCATTTTTACTTTGCCCTCTGTATTATGGAATACTGCTTTAAAGGTGGGGAAATGCTACTTCTTTTTTCTTATCAGTCTGAGCATTCTTCGCTTGTCAAACAATGATTTTGAGACTGTCTGAAGGTTCTGTGCAGTAGTGGATCTGCTGGCCCCTCCATTCCCCCCAGCCTATCCACACCCTGTCTCCTAAACAGTTCCACCCAGAGAGCCCTTCAGAGGGCGTGCATGCTTTGTGGGACTTCTTGAATCATATCCCTTCCAGTTATGTAACCCTTGCTAGCTGCAGATGATGGGTCTGCATCTGTATCTAAATGCACACTCACACTTTCTGTCGCACTTTCGCAGCCACAATGGAGGCACTTCTATACACACTCTGCTCACTGCATCACGCCATATTCATGAACGTCAACACACACCTACTTCCCCCAAGGGTACATCTACACTACAGGCACAGGTGTGAATGGCTGCTCATGTAGACAAACCCATGCTAGCTGGAGTCTAGCTAGCTCAAAATAGCAGTGAGGACGTGGCCTTCACGTCAGTGATGTGGTCTTCACGTCAGCTGCACAAGTGAGTCTGCACCCAGGAAGGTCAGACAGACTTCTGCATTCCATGCTGAAGCCCACGCAGGTATGTCCTCATTGCTGTTTTTTAGCAAGCTAGTTAGAGTACAGCTAACACAGACACATGAATGCGAGTTGCAAATCACACTCCAGTGTACACATACTGTAAGGCATCCCTACTCTCCCAACCTGGCATGCATTGCCTCCCAGGTAGAGCTGGCTGGAGGATGATGATTCTATTTCTTGACAGTTTTCACATTTTCAAAATGTGTTTTCGTTCTGCATCGGAATGAAAACAAAACGTTTCCAACATTGTCACAAAAAAGATACTGTGCCAAAACATCCGTTTTCGGATTGAAAAGGTCAGGATTTCATTTTTGGTCTTCCTTTTTCTCTGAAAGTGACTGGAGAGTCCACCGTGGACCTCAGAAACCTTCCTGATGAGAACTTTGTCAAAATCGATACGTCTCCACAAAACATTTCAGCTTTAACAAAGCCTCATATTTCGATGAAAAAAGTTAGTCAACAGTGTTCCAGCCAGTCACCTAATAAGTGAAGTCCTCTGCCATGAGTGCAGGGAACTGGACTAGATGGCCTCTCAAGGTTCCTTCCAGTCCTATGATTCTATGATCACAAACATCAGGTCACACACAGCTTGAGCTTAAGCTCAGACTTTCCAATCTCTCCCATATCTTATTGCAGACAGATACACTGCGTAAGTTCTGGAAATACCTCTGCTCAGTGTTGTCCTCATCCTTATGCATGTGCGCACACATTCTCTTGCAGTCAGAGATCTAACTGCATCAGATAAATGGATCCCCCTCATTCATATACTCCCAGACGCTCCCTTTTATTTTTATTTTTCTCTTCAAAGTATTTTTTCTTTCATTTGTTAAATATCTTAAATGCCTATGAAATTCCATTCTACATGAAAAACACATGCCCTTATTTTTTGGTTAACTAATCACACATTTCCATGGTGAGATTGTTTATTTGAAAAGTAGGGAAAAAATAACAAAAATATATATTTTAAGCCTTTGAAGTAACCTAGAGGTCATATATAAACAGGGAGCATCACATGGCTGGATTGGCAAATATATTTAATTTTACAGTGCAGTCATGGTTCTTAATGACCCACACATGGCAGAAGTCATGTGCAAATAGAAAACAGCTATTTAGTGAGGTCTTTTAATGTCCTAGTTATACCACATGCTTTGAATTATTTTAAAAAGTCTTAATATCCGATCCAAAGCCCATTGAAATCAATGGGATTCTTTCCGTTGGCTTTGGTCGGCTTTAGATTGGGCCTTTCACTTGTGTTTTCTCAGTCTCTCTCATGTGAGTCTCAGTCCCAGCTGCTCTGAATTTTTCTGCATTTCTGACCATGTCGATCCTTTAAAATAAAGCACATGGGATCTGATGAAGGTGTTGAGAAAGCACACTAATCTGAATACTTGTAAATTGATTCCAATGGATTTGTAGCTAGTTAGCACTCATTTCTGAAGGTCTAATGGATTTTAATAATCCCTAGTCCCCCTCCATCATTTTGTTCCTTGTTCTGTCATCTACTTCACTGGACTCTCTCCACCTTGTCCACCCTCAGCCTCCTTTTTGTGCTCCAGTGAGGGGTTCACCCTTTTTGTAAAAAACTGGACACAATACTCCAAATGCGGCCTCACCAATGCCGAATAGAGGGGAATGATCATTTCCCTTGATCTGCTGGCAATGCT
Source organism: Emydura macquarii macquarii (assembly GCF_026122565.2). NCBI lineage: Eukaryota > Metazoa > Chordata > Testudines > Chelidae > Emydura > Emydura macquarii. The sequence goes on along the minus strand of NW_027131400.1, from coordinate 7,320,399 downwards.
CCTACTAATGCAGCCCAATATGCCGTTAGCCTTCTTGGCAACCAGGGCACATTGTTGACTCGTATCCAGCTTCTGGATAACCCCCGGGTCCTTTTCTGCTGCCTAGCCAGTCGGTCCCCAGTCTGTAGCAGTGCATGGGATTCTTCCATCCTAAGTGGAGGACTCTGCACTTGTCGTTACTGAACCTCATTGGATCCAGACAGAAGGAAGTTTGATTAATATAGCTATAAAATGCTTGTGATCCATGCGGTGTGAATTCTAACAATCCTGTAAGTATGCTCCATCTTAAAGAGGTTTTCTTACTCAGATTTGGCTGTAATATCACCTTTGGAAAACTAGTTAATTTTCAGGTAGATATCACCAGGAATCTAGCTCTTCCTTTAGGAATTAAGGTTTGCTAGAGGGCACTGTGCCAGGGGTGGGTAGAAAGGCTTGTGGCAGTGAAGTAAATGGAAAGACAGGTCTAGCCTTAGAACTCTTGCCTAGAGTCAGTCCTATCTCATCCCATCATTCCATTTGCCAACCAGAAAACTTCCTCCCCACTAGCTTTCCATCCTCAGTCAAGTGTATTTATTGTTATTGTTGTTGATTATTTGTATTATCATCATAGCTCCTAGAAGCTTCAGTACCGCATTGTGCTAGGCGCTGTACAAACATAACAAAAACACAATCCCTACCCCAACATGCTTACAATTTAAGTATGAGACAAGCGACAGCAGATGGATATAGACAGATCAATGGGGGAGTACAAGGAATGATGAGACAAAGATACATGTACATGGATACGTGTCTGCCTGGCAGACTGGAAGTCCTGGGATCCTGGGAGCGCTGAGGCAGACGAACTGCCGAGGAGCCAGGTGGGCACACTGGCAGGAATCCAGACAGGTTTCCAGTAGAACTTCAGTGAAATCGAATTCTCTCTGCAAAGTGATTTGATTTCACCGAATCTGCGAATTTCAATGGAAAAAAACGTCATTGGAATTTTTCCGACCAGTTGTGATTATTGTAATGGAGAGGCATTGAGCACCAGTGGATGGGATGTTGGGCTTGGAAGTCCTTGGTTGTGTTCCTGGCTTGCTGTGTGAGCGCAGGCAGATTACTTCACTTCTCTGTGCCTCTGCCTTCCCCCTCAAAGCCATCGTCTGTTTAGATGTAAACACTTTGAAGCAGGGACTATTTGTTGCTATGTGTTTGTACAGCACCTAGCACAGTGGGAGCCTGATCTCATCTAGGGCCCCGAGACACTACAGTAATATACTAATACATCATCCTACTTTCCAGACAGTAGCTTGGTGTTTGACTAATTATTATTTTTCATCATATTCAAAACGCTGCTTTTAGTGACTTTGGTCTCTTTTGTCATTAGATATGTTTTTTTTATATTACTTTGGGTCTGTGATTACATTTTTCTTCCTTTGAGCTAGTTGAAGTCTTGTGCCTAACTGAACTGAGAAAGTGTCAGTGCAATCAAAGTTTCCTTGGCGCCTAGAGCAATCATTTTTGTTCTCCGTTCTCTCGGGCCTGCGCTGATTGCTAACGTCAGAGATGTTGCTAGTAGGTTGAAGAACCACAGAACAGGCTTATGGGCGAGCATGTTGGTATTAATTGGGTTCTTCATGCTTGCTGATCCGAATGTTGTTTCGTGTCTGACACAGCTAAGTACATGGATACATGTTCTAGGGTTTCCATCTAATTTTTTTCTTTCCTTGGCGCATGTCCTTACTGTATCAATCTCCCCAAAGCAACTGAATAATATGCATGTCAGTTAAGGGCTATGACCATAGCTTGAGATCCTATGGTGTGTTTTCTTTACAAAGCGAATTGAGTGCTCCTAAATGGTGCAGGTTCAACAGCCCTGGAAACTGAACTTTTTCTGTCCACAGAAGAAGCAGCGGCAGGGCAAGCGTCCCCAGTGCTCGTGACTGGGAGAAAGCACCTTTCGGGGGTGAGAGGTAGTACAGTTTCTGAGTCCATTCAGTCCTTTAGTTGTCTTCTGAGACCCCCAGCCAGGGTGCTAGGAAGTGTGGCGGTGATTTGTTATGGTGTCAACAGCTGTCCACTGGGCACTGGACTGAGACCTCCAATCTCATGTGACTGGGCGGCCATCAGATAGAAACAACTTTTGTGCATTGCCTTGGCCATGTGTCGTGTACTCCAGTTAAAACCTACTATGTATCATTTGCCTTTAAAGAAGAGCACATTTGTCCTTTCCCCAGCATTGGAGCAGCATGATGCTAACCTGCCTGTTTGTTGTAATTTTACCGCTGCATTGTAAATTAGTGTATTTTCACTCCTTTCCTTTTAGGATCACAGCAACCAGGGATGCCATACTACACGGATCCAGGAGGACCTGTGATGAATCCCATGGCTATGGCTTTCCATGTCCAACCCAACTCCCCACAAGGGAATCCATTGTACCCACCTCCACCCTCTTACTGCAACACACCACCACCCCCCTATGAGCAGGTGGTGAAATCCTCCACGTAACAACTCTGCAGCTCTGTTATCTGACTCTGTGAGAAGCAGGTGCCATTGCAAAGTGACTGGGATAGAGGGCCTCTGCCTTTTTGAACACTTGCTAGTTCTCTAACTTCCCCCCACCCCCCATTAAAATTACTTGCAAAGGATTTTTTTTTGTAGTAGGGGGTGAATTTTCATATTGATGTATTCAAAACTAAAGAAAAGTCTTTTTAATGCTTTTAATGGAAACCTATATTTAAATCCAGAATGTTTCCCCTTTATTTATTGTTTTTTGTTTCAAAGGTGTATATTAACGCATCATGGCAAAACATGGTAGCAGCTTTATGCAACCACAGAGTGATGTACGCTCTCCTAAACCCCATAGATGAATATAGTACTCTACAAGAGTAGAAAGGAGAGTGAAGTGGAGAAGAGTCAGGGCAAGATATTTATGTGAAGTGTGACCACCAACCTCCTGGATTGGTTTTCTAGTATAGCTCTGTTCTGAGACACAGAAAGGGGACAGGGTGTTACGGAAGCCATCGAGTGAGTGAGGGAGTCGAGTCATCGCAGTGGGTTCTGTTTGGTTCAAGACCCGTTTGAGAGCTTCACAACTATAAAAGGTGAGTCCAAGAAATCGTGAATGAGCAGGGCTGAAATGTCTCCACCTGCCTCCGGACTTTGAACTTGCGACCTTAAGCCTGGCTCCTCTTCTCCTTCTGACCCGTTCTGGGTTTTTGGAGGTTTTTTTTGCCAAGGATAAGATTGTGAAATATAGTCTATGATCTAAATGTCACACTTACCTGTGCCGGAGGGGGGGTGGGGGGGAGGAATGTTATCAGCTCACAGCTACTCATCTACACTTGTAGGAGAAACAACCTAGAAATATCTCACGGCACAGAAGAGTTTTCTGCCCAAAAGTTAAAATGGAAAAAAATAGAACGTAGGCCCAGATCCTCAAGGCATTGAACTTCCATCTGGGCCTTGGGTCTCAATCTTGCTCCCTTTGAAATCACTGGGAGTTTTGTCATTGCCTTCACTGGATGATGACTGGGGCTTTGTTCCATACAGCACATTAGCTCACTGGTTTTGGTTATCATCTTACAGCTGCAACAGAGAGAGCACAAAAGGGTGTTGTCCTCTCCAATCAACAGATTTAAAAATCCTTTCTTAACAATGCTTTGAGCAATAACTTACTGGGACATATATTTAAGGCTTGCTTCTCAGCCTGATGCATGCTCAACCCTGCAACTACCGCTTGCAGTCAAGTCCCCATGCATCATGCTGAAAACGTCCCCATTTGTATTTGCCTCATACTTCTGGCAGGTTCTTTGAGTGGCTGCTACCTAACATCTTCAAAAAAAACAAAACCCTTTCTCCTGAGAGGTGTTTACGAAGGATGGTTTTTGCAGACATTTTTCTACTTATTTTGAGTGTTTCCAACTAAAGTGTGGTGCTACTCTGAGAAGTGCCTGTGTGGAAAAAATAAAACAAAAACGGCACCTTCTTCCTGTGTGTGTATTTAGAGTCAGATCTGCTGATTTCAGTGACAAAAGTAGTTTCTGTTGCTTTCTACTGTTGTTAGAACTGAAGAACCCAACCCAGCGAAGAGCTAGGAAAGAGTTTCAGTTCTTTCTGGCCCAAGACCTACAGAAATGTTTACTGTAAATTACACTTGTGCCAGTAAATTACACTTGTGCCATCCCCTTGGATGACTGAGGATGGCCACGTGTAACTGAGCGCATACTCCAAAGACATCTGCACTGCACAGATGTAGTTGATGGCCTTATTTGGCCCGCAGAGCCTTTGTCACTGGTGATGATTTGTGAGAATTTGGTTCTCAGAGCCCAGGTTGAGTTTGCAGGGCAACCAGTCAGCGACAAACATCTCTTTGCTTGTAAACTGAGCACCTTCAGTACAGACAATACCAAGCACCGATAAACCTGGGAACACACCATGCTCTTTAGTCACTTTTCAGAGTCGAATTACCTTTTAAAGAATCAAATCCAGCAGTCCTAACTTGGGCAGAATTCCTATTGAGAATAACCACTTGTTAGGAGAAAATACTTTCTGGGCTCACTCCAGAAGAATCCTGCTTCACTCTGGGAGGAATTGGCCTGCTATAACTACACTGAAATTGCATCCATTTTTATTGTGTTACATCAGAGTTCCTCAAACTTGGGAGTGCCCATAGGGGGTCTGTGGCCTGACCCAGGGCAGGGAGGGAGCACCACCCAGCACTGCTCTGCCCCGAGCTCTGCTCCAGGGCCAGCTGCAGCCTCAGTGCCCACCAATGGCCTCAGCCCCTGCCTGTCTTGACACCTGGCCCACAGTTCCTGGGGCTCCTGTGACCCAACTCCCAGCCCCCACCCCTGACCATGGCCCCGCTCCCAACCCCAGCTGGGGGTGTGTGGCGCGGACAGTGGTAAGGGGGGTGCAGAGTAACAAGTTTGGGGACCCATGTTACATTCCCCAAAGCCCATTCTGTGTAACTTAGTCTGGGACTTTAAGGAATCTAGCTCAAGTCACAGAGCCACATTTCATAGACTCTAATGGATGATTTGCAGGCAGTCGTAAGGGGCCAAATCCTAGCCCCACTGGGGTCAATGGGAGATTTGTCATTGATTTCAACTGGATCAAGATTTGGCCCAGAGGAAAGACTAAAACTTGTTTAGCAAATAAAATAGCAGTAGAGGATTCCTGCCAGGAGTGGTGGTAGCCTTTCTGTCAGCCTGTGAGCTGGGTTTTAGCTCAGCATGTATCTTGCTTACAAGAAGAAACAAAGGAAGGGATAAAGATGACATCAGGTTACAAATGCTTACCTATCAGGCTGGGCTGTTTTAGGGTTTTCTAAATACAGTCTTTAAAAGGGCTTGTCTACACGAACATTTAGTACGCGACCAGCTGGGGTGTGAGTAAACCTTGCACTACCGCTGTATCTGTCCACATGGACCCTGCTGACAGGTCCTTGGTACACTTTGGTCTACCTGGCTTTGAAACAGGAGTAAGTCAAAGGGCATCAAGGAGCAGTGCAGGGTAGCTTCATGCCCTCAGCTTGCTGTGAATGAAATGTTCATGTAGGCAAACCCAGTGACCGGGGGATGTGATTCTAAGCCTACTTACACTGGTGTAAACCAGAAGAAACTCCAGTAAAGTCAATGCAGTTACACTGGCATGAGATTAGAACCAGGCCCTGTGTTTGCACTTGCACTTATAGTAAAGTTCATTGGAAGTTAAAACAGGTCATAGCCTACCATAGTTGTTCATGTTCATCATGTGTTTTAGAAGTGTTGAATGTGATAGTCATATCCATTTAGTCTTTTAGGGTGAAGAGAGCCACTCTCACTTATTGAGACTTAGAATTTCGTAATACATGGCAAAGCTCATTCCTTTCTGTTGTGCTAGTGCTGTTTATATATTGTATTCCAACATGAAGTTTGAGCTGAGCACTTGCTTAGCCCTACAGCCTACCTTGCAGATTAAAAACCAGCTAATCAAATCCTAGTATTTTTTGTTTTTCTTTTTTGCAAACTTAAAAGGGAGTTGGCTTTAAATAACAAAGCAAACCTCGTTAAACCTTTCTGTGTGATATTTTTGATTGTATCATATTGGGGTGATAATATAGACACGAAGGGCAAAATTCCTTTCAGCGCCACCCAACTGATCTTGACTAAAATAATCTAACTGAAGTGTAAATCTCTTTAAGTCTTTTGAGTGCACCCATCACTAACAAGCCCATACATGCTTAATTTTAAGCAAGGAGCCTTCAGTGTAAGTAGGCGGGTGCTGAAAGTTCAGATTGTGCATACATGGTTGCAGGATGGAGGCCTAACCACTGGCTTTTGGGGAACAGCCTATTGGAGGTGAAACCTGCAGTGCAGATAGGTGAGTCTTGCCCTTCATGAACTCTCCTCATGGGCTTAATAGATTTTTAAGGCCAGAAGGTATCATTAGAGTAGCTAGACACAGGCCAGACGCTTTCACCCAATTACCCTTGCATTGATACCTGCATTGGGCAACACTGCAGGAAAAAATACATTTCAAACGTATTGCAGCAATAGTGTGTTGTTCTGAGGCTATTGCTGTTAAAATATTCTTCCTGGCCTTAGCCTGTGATAAGGCAACAATATCTACGTCTGGGTTTGTGATGCCAGCCCTATGAACATTTCAGATACATGTATTACATGGTCAAAAGGCCCATCCACCTGCAGACCACAATTGTATATATTTTCTAAACTAAGTGTAAATCTGCCTACAGTAACTAATATGGCTGCGTATGCACTGTATTTTTTTTATTTGGATCAAGGGATTATTTTTCCTTTAACAGACTAAGCCCTATGATTGTGAGCAGATAGGTAGTGTTAAGCCTTTTTATATGATTAAATGTGTCTAATGTTTTCCGGATAACTTTGGGTAGAATCCTTTTACAGTGGACTCTTATACTATATATTGAAATTCAACTTCTGGTGAAGTTTTTCTGCAATCCAATTGTTTCCTTTGTTAATGTCGGTGGATTATAACCACCTCTTACAATGAAGATAAACTCCTGTTCTAGTGAAGTTGTTTGGTACCAAATTGAAAACATAGCAGCAATGTGGGTAAATCTAGGAATTATTTGCAGATTGCGTGCATGCTTTTCCTTTGATTTTCCTCTCTGTTTGGTTTCTAGGTTTTTGTTTTCCTTTATGTTAGTTAAAAAAAAAAAAAAAAAAAAAAAAAAAAAAAGGGGGGGGGGAGATGAAGCTCTGTAACTTTTGATAAGGTCACGTTTCATATGTATGCAAAATAAAATTGCGCTGGGTGTGTCTAGTGCTTCTTTTGCCTAACGTGGCTTGGGACTGGGGGCAAGAAGGGAGAAGGAGAAGTGAGTTCTACTGGGTGGGACTTGTGTTGTTATCCTAAAATGGGTCTAATAGAAAGTTCAATTTAAGGTGCTGTGTGTGCACCTCAGTTTCCCCTATATATTACTCATGTATTTTGGTGATGGGACCCAGGTGTGTGATGATTGCAATAAACAGTAGAGGGTGGATGGGCCAACCGGCTTCACTGGGTTCTGGTAGGTGGAGACCCAGAGGAGAGCCACCTTGCCTGGGAAGGAAACAAAGAAGTGGGGTGAGACAAGGGGATGGAGCTGGGGGGAGGGGGGGTGGATAAGGTGTTTCTATGCTATGATCTTAAGGACTAATACACCACAGATGTTCATCTACTGGGAATGGGCTTGCCTTAGGGAGGTAGAACGGTGGAGAATGAGGAGACTCCCCAAGAAGTACCAACTCAGGCTCTTGTACTTGGCCCACAATGTTCCTCTCTCATGACACTAGGGGATCTAGTGCACCAGGCCGTGGCTGCTGCAGAACTTTTACTGGCAGGGGATCTTTGATGCGGTCTGGCTGTTCTGCTTATGGGAGTCGTGGGCTTGGCCAGGGAGAATTTAGCCAGGGCCCCAAGGAAGCAGAAGAGCTGGTACGACTGCATGGTGAATGCCCACTCCTGAGTCCAGGTGATGGGTCTCATCCTGCTGTGGAGGAATAAGCTCCAGGCCACCTGGGATGGCCACTTTAAGGTTGTCAAACACCTGAGCGAGGGGAATGACAGAGTGGAACTGCCGAAGGGGGCACACAGCCCCAGGTGCATCATGTCACCCTGATGAAGCCGTACTTTGACAGGGAGAGGTTGATGCTGGCCGGAGAAGGGGGACAATCCCTTGGTGGGTCTCTTCCCTGAGATGGGAGCTGGCCTTCTACTAGAAGCAATTCCCATCACTGACCAGCTAATCCCCTGCCCAGCAGGCAGAAAAGTGCTGTGTTCTTACCAGCCACTGTTCTCTAGCTAGCCAGAGCTCACTAACCCGTCCAATGGGAGGAGATGGGGTAGTACTCTCCGGTAGTACTAGAAAGCTGGGATGATATGATTCTGTGTGGACTGTTGGAAGCTGAATGCCATCACCATAGCTGATGCCTACCCTATGCCCCAGATGGATGAGATTCTAGATAAGCTAGGGGGAGCGTGTTACTGTACCACTATGGAGCTCACCAAGGGCTAGACAGAAATCTGCTTTCATCACCCCCACCCCTCCCCGCCCAAGGGCTCTTTGAGTTCCTGCCTATTGGCCTCAAGGGGGGGCGCCGGTGATCTGCCAGGGCCGGGTGGACCATTTGCTGAGGGGGATGGAGCACTTTGATGATATCTGTGGCTTTAGCCAGACCGGGGTAGACCGTGTGTCTCAAGTGAAGAAGGTGCTGGGTCACCTGAAGGAGGCAGGACAGTAAAGGCAGAGAAGTGGGGCTGACCGATGGTACATACCTGGGCCGCACGGTGGGGAGCAGCCACCTGAAGCCAGCATGAGCTAAGGCAGAGACGATTCAAGACTGGCCTAGTCGCCGGACTATGAAACAGGTCCAAGCCTTTATTGGGATGGTGGGGGTACTACTGGAAGTTTGTACCTCATTTCCGCTCCATAGCTGCCCCCCCAAATCACTGAGTTATGTAAGAAGGCGAAGCCAGACAAGGTAGTCTGGCCCGAGCAGTTCCGGAAAGCCCTCTGTACTCTGAAAGAGGCTCTAATCCAGGACCTGGTTCTGGTAAATACAGATTTTGACAAACCCTTTATAGTGTTCAGCGACACCTCAGGGGCCGGTGCTGATGCAAACCAGTGCCAAGGGGGAGTGGCACCCCATCGTGTACCTGACCAAGAAGCTGCTGCCCCCCAGGAGCAGAACGATGTGATCATAGCGCAGGAGTGCCCGGCCATCATGGGGGCTCTTAGCAGTCATACCTGTGTGGGCGAGGCTTCACTGTGTACACGGACCACTCATCTCTGACCTGGCTACACCAGATGAAAGGGTCTGGCCACGCTCATGAGGTGGCGTCTGATCTGCCATGATTACGCTATGGAGGTGGCCATGTTAAGAGGAGTGCTAATGGTACAGCTGACACTTTGTCGGGGGGGGGCCCTGAACTTCCCCAGATCACTGGCTGAGGTGACCACACTCTGGGGTGGGGTAAGATGTGATGAAGTGGCCCTGCTCCTAATGTTTCCTCTCTGAGTGATGTGTGCACGCCTCAGTCCCCAGTCCCCCCCATTGGTTACTCATATTTTGATGATAGGACCCTGGTATGTGATCGTTGCAGAGCCCACTGGAGGGTGGATGGGCCTTCCTCAGCCCCCTGTATGCAGACCAGACCCCTTTGCCCTCCTGGCAAGGTTGACGAGGAGGAGTAGCACTGATGGGTGGAGAGGTGGGCAGCGGGGACAGACGCTGAAGCACTAGTGCCTGAATGGCTTCACCTGAGTGGTTGTAGAGCGCTGTTCCTGGAGGACTCCATCACACAGCTACATTCAATTAAAGCAAAATTAAGTAACAGCGCTCAGAAAAGGGTAATAAAAGTGATTAGGTGGCACGAGGGAGGAAACCATTTAAAGACTTACTTTAATGAAACAGTGAAGACCTGCTCAGTTCTGTACAAAACAGAGGGACATAGCTCCTCAGGCCATTCTGCCTCCAGGCTCTTGTATGGCTAAATGGCAAGGAAACTCTCTGCAGTTATTACACCCCACCTCCCTCCCACTAAAGGGAGAGAGTTTTGCTTGCACTTGAAAAGTAGTGTGGAATCACGTCTTCCAAGAGGGGGCGCAGTTTGAAAGCCAAAGGGGCCCACTGTCTGCTCTGCTACATGAATTCTAGGCTGCTGTAATTCCACTGAAGTCTGTGGAGGCTAACAACGGGGCCAAATTGTGACAGGGGCATCATTCAGACCCTCCAGCTTTGTGAAAGGGTATAAAGGTAAAAGGCAGACAGGACTGACAAAGGTTGCTTGAAAGAGGTATAATAGGGGTTGCTGGGATGAAAGTAAGGAGGTACGGCTGAACACCAGGGAATCCTCCTTGCCCCATAGCACCTGTAGACCAGTTTCGTATGTGAAGAGGTGAATACTCCATCTGTGCTTAGGGTCTTCAATGCAAGAATGGAGACAGCACGGGCCAGTGCTGTCCGAGAAATGATCCTATGACCTGGAAGACCTTTTCCATTTTTGACTCCTGAAATGAGCACAGTTCAATGCAAGTGTGAAAGCAAAAACTTATGGCTGATCAATAACAGATGTGCTGCTTTTAGGACTCTAGCTGTAAAATGAGCTGGAGTGGGGGAGGGAGAAAAGCCGCTGCTCCTGCAGGACAGGAAAAGAAATGTTATGAGGGCTAGATTCACAAGGGGGATTTGGGCTTAGCACTGCTCAGCATAGGTCTGAGGTGGGCACTGGGTGTCAGGACTTTAGTTCATGCCCACAAACAGAAATAGAGGTGTGGTAAGGTCTTTACCAGCAGGCCAAGGCACCTACAAGGTAAGGCAGCAGCTGAGGGGAGTTCTGCAGATCTAAATTTGGGTCTTGGAAGGGGCAGGGAGGCACTGAATGCCCAGTGTAACTGTCACCTCTTGTGGGATTTACAAAAAGTGCCTAATAAGGTCAGGTGCCTAACCCTCATTGAAAACAATGGGAATAAGGCACCTAACCTGATTAGGCACTTCTGAAAAATCCCAGCCGCTGGGTGTTTGCATCTTCAGGAGCCTAAATACCTTTGAAATGTGCCCCCTCGACGTAGAGCTTGGTGAAGCTGTGACCAAAGGCTGGGAAGGAACAAGGGTCACCCTACCTGTGTTTACAGTCTAACAAGCAGCTGAAGAGTGTAAACAACACAGAAGAAGAGGAATTATTCAGGGAGTTAAAGGGGGAATAACCGGCAATAACAGGCTGAAATTAAGAATGGAAAATTTAGGTTGGAAAGAAGAAAAAAGCCTGGGATCTAGCTTTCCTTAAGGAAAACAAATATTTTAAACTGCTAGAACCAGGACAACCTGTGGCACTCCTTCTCCACTCCACTATCAAGCCTAAACACGTTTGTCACTTAGAGTTTTCTAAAAAGCATTTTGCAGGACTAAAACAAGGCCTCTGCCTTCGGCCACCTAACCAATGGTCCAGCTACACCACAGCTGGGAGGTGTGCTGCCCAGCTCAGGAAGACAGACTTGAACTAGCATGTAAAAAGGCAAGGGCATGGAGAGCAGTCCGGGCTAGCCACCACCATACATACCCAGAGAGGCAGGTGGGCTTGTCGTCAGCCATGAAGATTGGCTGAAAACTGAACACACCTGCCCTGCCTCTTCCCCTTGCCCTGCCTCCCCCCGGGCTGGGCTGGGCGGAACTGACAAGGAGCCTGACTGCCCAATCAGGACAGTTAGCTCTTCCCTATCCACTGCTAGCCCCTGATTGGTGCTTTTAGCCAAAGGTGACTTAATTATTGGCCTGTATTATTACATGAGGCCTTTGGGGACATGGGGGACATTTAGGGTATCCCTGTCCCAACTCCCTGCCCTTTGTAAAACACACTTATATAGTAGATTAGAATATCTTAATTGTGGGGCTCAATACAGCTGCATCTCCGAATACAATGGCAGACAGGAAGGTCACCACACTGAGGCGGAAAAAAGATAGTTACACTTACTAACCTTCCGTAACGGTTCTTCTTCTTCGAGTGCTTGCGCATGTCCATTCCATGCTAGGTGTGTGCATGCCACATGCACCGGTGCCAGAGATTTTTCCCTCAGTGGTATCCGTAGGGCTGGCTCCAACGCTCTCTGCAGTGCGTGCATATGTGCTGGTATAAGGACACCGCCAGCCCCTCCTCCCTCCTACTTCCTTCTTACAGACAGTGACGGTATTGTAACATCCTTGCCTCAGCAAGCCTTTACCAGTCTTACCTGACAACGTGGAAACGCTTCTTCTGCTGGGCCACAGAACGTAACCTCCCCGTTCCAGGTACTGCTACATTCTAGTCTGGAATACTTACCCCACCTGAAACACCCGTGAGCCCATAGTGACCTGCTCCCTTCTCCACCCATGAAAGTTGCCTTTCTGGTGGCAATTACATCAATGAGATGTGTCTCCAAAATTAAAGCCCCAATGTCAGAGCCTCCTTGTACTGCATTTTAAAAGGATATGGTTCAGCTGCGCCCTCACCCTGAATTTCTACCAAAGGTAGTGTCACAGTTATGCCAACAAAGACATCTTCCTGCCATTCCTCTTTCTGAAGCCACAGAGCTCTAGTGAGGAAAGATGCCTACGGACCAGAGACATCTACATCGAGAGAACTTAGCCCTTCTGGAAATCCAAGCAGCTCTTCATAGCATTGGCCAAGCAAATGAAAAGTCTGCCAATACCATCACACAGGATTTCCTCTTGGATCACCTCCTGCATCCTTACTTGCTATGAGCAGGCAAAGGTTGCACCTCTGCCAATTTGACAGCCCATTCGACAAGAGCGCAGGCTTCAGCCACGGCTTTTCTACCCCAGGTCTCAATACAGAACATTTGCAGGGCTGTGACTTGGTCTTCGGTTCACACCTTCACGTCACACTACACCATGTCATGCAACAGGCCTTGGACGATGCAGGCTTTGGCAGAGTGGTATTGCAATTGGCACATCTGTGAACTTCTGGCCCACCTCCAGAGGTATTGCTTCTGAGTCCCTTAGCATGGAACGGACAGGAGCAAGCACTCAAAGATGACAGTTACTAACCTTCTGTAGCTGTTGTTCTTCGAGATGTGTTGCTCGTATCCATTTCACAACCCACCCTCCTTCCTATCTGTCGGAATTCCTGCAAGAAGGAAGTGAGAGGGAGGGGGAGCCAGTGGCACTCTTATACCGGCACATATGCACGCCACTGCAGAGGGCACTAGAGCCAGCCCTACAACTACCACTGAGGAAAAAATCTCCAGAACCGGTGCATGTGGCACGCACAAACACCTAGAATGGAATGGACGTGAGCAAGAACTGTCCTGGCTGGCATTAAAGACTCCAATCCTGTATCCGCCTCAGTCCTTTTTAAAAACAAAAAACAAAAAAAACTGTGACCTGGCTCTTATATAGATAGCACTTTTCATCAGTAAACCTCAAACTATTTTACAAAGCAAATAAGTATCATTATGGCTCTTGAGAATCATTCTTAGCCTATGGAAATTATTGTTCCACACACACAAGCATGATTTTACACAATAGTCTCAGATCAAACTAGGGTGAAAGGCATTTTGGATTAGAGAGTTTCGTTAAACAACCACAACAAAGAAGTGATTTTACAATTAAGCTTGCCTTAAAGAATCTATTGACCTAACATACAGAACAAAGGGAGATGGAAAATAGATAGGCAAAATTGTGCTCTGAAATTATTTACAGTAGATAACGTTTTATACTGTATAGGACTCTAACCAGGATCAGCAATGCTGAGAAACCCTCACCAGTGCTATTGTGTAGGTTATGAAAGTCAGTGACAGCCTTGTTTTCACTCTTTGGAATTTCCTATTTCATTCAATACAAATCACAAAAATCTGAAGCAGTTCAGCTAACTGATTAGCTGGCATGGATACTAAAACATTCCCATGTATTGAAGAGAATGTGTGCGCAAGAGAGGTTTCTACAAATTACCACCACACAAATGGACTTCTACTAACAACAACAAACACTAGCACATTTTTTTTCCTACACAATGACCATCTCTGATCTTAACATCACTACTGTTCTTTTGCCACAAATGTATCGTTAAACACGGACAAAGCAAACAAACAAACAAAAAATAAAGGAAAGACATTTTAAGTTTTTAGCTCAATGTGGTTTCTGGAAACACAAGCCTAAGCACCCCTCGGCACTATCCCCATTCCTACTGGTTCATTGCATTCCATGGAGCGTGCATTGATGATAACAAAGGTCCATGACAAAAGATGTTGGGGAGACGAGACAAGCGCAACAGTCAGTGGTATGTTTCCTACTTTACATAGCCTCTTGCCAAGTTTAGCTAGTGTCCGAGAAGATGATGCCAAGCAATGTGCTGCCAACTTGAATCAGCAGCAGAAGGCCAACCAAGCAGATGGCTCTCTTGTTCATTATTTTGATTAGCGAACTGGAAGTCCAGTGACCAGCTGTTATGAAACAGCTCTAATATGTATTTTGTTCTAATGCACATCAGGCTCCAGCCAGCCAAAGCTAGGATGCCAGACGGTGCTCAGTAGCCAACCAGGCTTATAACCCTTGAGTGAAAATCCCTTGTGAAAAACCTCATTACCCATTCCATGCCACCCACTTCCTTAGGTCTTCTGAGAAGGGTGTTTGCTCCACAGCCACAACGGTGGTGGGATGACAGAGCTATGCCGCGTGACCCACGAGAGATGCAGGGCTCATCATGCAGCTTTGAATTCTGCACCACAGGCCTGGTTACGGTCATTATTCTGATGGGCTTCCACAGAAGGCTCACCGCCTCATTGGACAATGTAGCACCAGGGTCAGTGACCTACAGGCAGGGGGATGTTTTTCATTCCAAGTGTGCCAAAAAAAACAACACAGCCCATTTGGCATGGCCTCCACTGGTACAGTTTGCACAGACACTGTACCCATTACTCTGCTCTCATACCTACTTCCCCTTTCCTTCTCTCCTTTACACTCATACTCTCTTCTGCCTCTTTCTTCCCATTTTTTCCTCACTGTCCAGCCTGCCTTGACCCCTTTCTAAGCCTCTTGTGCCCAAAACATTTCCTCTTGTTCCTCTCTACACAAACAGCCAGCCACCCACGAGCATCCTGGCGCGCGCGCACGCACGCACGCACGCACACACACACACACACACACAAAGAACTGACTCAGGGGCGTAACACCTCCAATGGATTTGGCAACAGGTGCCGTGTAATGGGCCATACTGGTCGCTTTCTGAAATTCGCACAGGCTGGAAAGCCAGTGTTTTTTAAATCGTGAAGACAGACCTAGGATCTTACTGTGGGGTGCACTGATCATTCATCTTTATGTCAATGCATGCCGGGAAGGTCAGTTCAATCTCGACAAGATTGCAGTCATACCACACTGATATTAAATGTGAACTACATTATTGTTACTGAGAAAGATGGCGGGAGTGAGAGGCAGGAGGAGAGAGAGAAAAGAGAATGACATAACTGCAGCACCTTCTTTTTTTGAAGGATTTCAATGCTCTCTATAAACTAGGGGCCTGATTTTGCCCTTGGTGCTATGAGAGTTACCCCGGGGCACACAGGACCAAAACTGAGTAACATGTTAGTCCTGTGGGTGGAAGGAGCATATTGCGTAGCAACACTGCATGATAGCTTCAGGCAAGAAGTAGAGAACAAACAAATGAAATGGGGAGGCGGGAGGGAGCTGTTTAATGCAGGCAAACTGTGGTTATGCAAATGGGGATTTGGTTGCTACCCTTTAACTGCAAAAATCTTAATAAAACATAAAGGAACCTTCACTTCCAATAAGTCCCTCTTTGCAGATGAAAGCACTTACATACTTAGCACTTTAAAATATTAGAGTGTAGAAAATCGTGTTTAGTTCTATTCTGAGAAAATCCTGATGCAATACCACTTTCATCTAAACAAAACAGAAAAATATTAACAAGCAACAGATCCTCAGCTTTCCATGCAGTTCCATGTGGGGCTACACTGATTCACACCTGTGGAAGATCTGGTCCTATAAGACACTTTATCCTTTTACTGAAACTATTAAGGGGCGGAGGGAGGTTACTCAACACAAATTCACATTTTATTTTATTTTATTTTTTGCATAACAAGTTTCAATTGCAGGCCATTGTGACAGTTTAAGTTTTATTTATTAATGCTTTTGTACCTCCCCAACTGGCTAACAGTTACAACGCCTATCATACTGCTTGAGCAATTAGGCTCATGAAATCCAGAAAAATGGGAGGAAATTATTTGCTCTCCTCCCATTTGAGAAGTGGTGCTTGTTCCTGAATTACCAATAACTAGAAACTTCTAGCCTTCCAGCGCTGTCTCTCCACGTTTACTTATAGTTTATATGTTGTAAACTACACACTGCACAGATTCCTTCAGAGGCTGTGCTTGTTATAACCAAAGAGCACTAACAGAAAAAGTGTAACTGCGTCAAAGTTTCACTCTTTGCTATGGCAAGAAACTTTGAGAAATGCCTGTACATGTTTAAGGAACTTCACTAAAAAATACTTTGCTTTCACTACTGCTGTAGGAAGACGACTCCAAGCAGATCCGTAGGGCAGAAAGGTCTACAGTCTCCAAATCACTAATGATTCTGAATGTCTCAAATTTTCCGGGCACAACATGAGACACCTGAAAGGGGCTTCTCTTTCAGAAAGTGCTGAGCCCCAATATCTGAAAACTCAGGTCTCTTTAAGCCTTCTGAAGCTGAAAATTGAGCCACCACAAAATCACTTCTGAAAATTTAGGCCAGTCTCTTTAAACGTAACTTTTAGAGGATGAGGAGAAAAATGTTTCTTATGAAAAAATACAGAAGTACATCACAGAAATGCTTTATGTTTTGTTTTGAAATGATCAGTTCATTTCAGATATAACCATATAATAACCTGGGCACTATACTACACTGGTCTCTCTCATTTTTTGGGTCAAATGGAAACTCATCAATAGCCACACTGCAGAAATAGCGATGCTGCTGATGTTACTTGTGCACAAAGGAACAATACTGGGATTCATACAAGAGAACAGCGTTTGGCTTACAACAAAAGACTCACATCTATGAACAACACCAAGAAACATGCAAACACTTGAAAGACCTGAAGAGACCTGAAAAAAAAAAAAAGAGTTCAAAATGTAAGCCCTCTTTTCTCACCACCAAAGGCATCACTTAAATAAAACCTGGGCATGGCTTCTTCTCTGATTCATGCTCTAATGACTTGTGGTCCTATCGAGAAAGAGGTGTAAAGAGGGATTTCCCTGTCCCTTGTTTAGGATTTAAAGTTGGTTCAGTATCAGAGGCACTAGACAGTCTCGTCACTCTTGACACTCAGTTTCCATGCCAACAGATCTCTTAGCTGTCCTGTTCCACTTTGTTTTCACTCCTTTGAGGTCTAAGTTCAAATGCTGGAAACTGGGAAGTCTCAGGTACCGATACGTCCGACAGGAAATGAATAGCTCCTGCCATGCCTGAAACATACAAATTGATTTCTTATTACAATAGCCTAGGAATTTAAAAACAAGTAGAGTTCAAACCAAATATATCCAAACCCATTTTAAAACCTCCCTCCAGCAGTTTGCTCTGAACAGGGGGACCTCATTTCCACGTGGAGTCCCAAAGTCAATGGGATTTTGCCAGGGTGCAAATTTTTACCTGTATGGATCCAACTGCAGGACGGAGACTTTGGGGCAGGGACAGTGTCTCGTTCTGCATCTGCAAAAACTCTGGCACATTTTGGCACTACCTCAACTTAAATCTATGATCAAAAAGCCCATTATCCTAATTTTGATTGCCTCTCCATAGAGATGGTTCTTGAATTAAAAAAAAAAAAAAAAAGTCTCCCTTCTTTTCTGAACCCTTGTTTACCATAATAAATGTCACAGATTCCGTTCCATTGGATAAGCAATGTATTAATGTATTTATTGTTAGTGGGAAGGTACCACCCAGAGGCCCTAATCAAGGCCCAACTGTGCAAGGTGCCATACAAACATGTGGTATAAAGGCAAGCAAAATTTGGATGTCAAGAATAGTAAGAGAGTCTTAGCATTTTAGAGTGACTACTATTAATCTACAAAGACATCTGTAATGTTTTCTAAATGGAGTTCTTCCATTATTGGTGTATAGTATGTAATCATGTTAATTTTGCAGCTTAACTACTTCTTAAAACAATTTTTAAATGATCACCTTAAAAACAAACAAAAAAGATTCTGTCTTCAATGAGTTCAAAGAATGTAAGAGAGAAGTCACTCAAAATGTGTCAGCTTTTATAGTGCGTATTCAAGACTACAATCTATATTAGCCAAATTTTAAAATACAAGAAGTGGTTAGCAAACCATGCTACAGTGGAGACTGAATTTCAGACCCCAGAACTGGTCATCAGTCTGTTGCACTGGATCAGAAAGCCTATGGCAGCCAAAGTTATTGAAGAGTTTATGTATATATTAGACAATTTTTGAAAAACCACCCCCCAAAATTCTATAGCATCTTCCCCCCCGTTTTCCCCCCCAAGAAGGAATCAGTCAGTGTCTCCAGTGCAGGGTTCCAACATCTAACACTGACCATCCAGTTATAGGTTCCAATTGATGACCACACTTAAGTATGTGCTTAACTTTAAGTAATGGAACTTTACTTAAACACATACTTAAATGCCCCACTGAACAGGAAAGTCTTCCTGAATCAGAGCCTTTAATGCTAAATAAAATCAATATATTAACCACACTTCTCTTCATACTAGGCTCAACTTTACCATCCAATGTGCACATGCAGCTCCTAGAGACTTTAGCAGAAACTGCTTGGGGGGGGAGGGGAATTTGACTTATTAGGCTTTGAAAAATTTTGGTCACCAAAAAGAAAAAAAACTTGTGGGGGGGAAGAGTTGACAAAATCCCTCCAAATTGTAACTTCCATTTTGTAAAAGTATTGCTGCAGGTCAACATTAAGCCCCTAGTCAGCCCGGCACGATGTTACTGCATCACGGTCTCAGCAAATTTTAAGCTTCTATTCTACGAAGAACTCCAAGGGTGACTTTGCTTAAACCACGTATAAAGACACAGTCAGTCATGACCGCTGCAGAAAGCAGCAGGTAGTTAAGAGCCCCTTATCGGAAATAAGAGCACTATAATCATATCCTTTACCCCAACTATAGCAAGTGTGCATTTGGCAGAGATGCACGTAACTGCTGCTCATACAAAAGCCCTGAGCTTGCCTTACTGTTCCTAAAAAACCCCAAACCAAACGTGGCAAAAGGGGCAAGCAGGGCCATGGGCCCCCCAGTCATCATCTCTGCCACAGCCTCCAGCTTCTGCCCTGGCCCCTGGCCCTGGGATTCCTTCTCGAGCCCAGACTCCTCACTTTCTGCCATGGTGGGGAGTCGGCTGAGCGTGGCTGAATGGGCATGCCTGGAAAAGCCCCACTAGATGGCGTCTGAAGCAAGGAAGCTGGGCTGGCAGCACAGTAAACGCCAGAGGGGACATGGGGAAACTTTCTGAGTCCCGTCCCTTCCTTGCCTGCAGTAAGTGCAGCTTGCCTGGGGTGCACAGAAGGGAGCTTGGGACAATGGGGGTCAGGCAGGGGTCCAGGAGTGCAGAGGTGCTGAGTGCAGAGGAAGCCTAGGGAGGCAGCAGGGGCCTGATGGATAGGGGAGGCAGCAAGATCTGTGGCACTGAGTGAAGGGCTGGGTTTAAAGTGCCCCTCAAAAAGTAAGTCACATTTCAATCCTGTGCACACCTGTTTTTATATTGCAGTTCTGTGATGCAGAACCATTATCCAATTGCCCAGACTAACTTACGACCCGAGAGGTTTCCAAACACAGGAGAGATTAACGAATAAACCAGCGCCCCCATCAAATACCCAGTGGCACCAGTTTTATATTGAAAATTTGTAGAATGCAGCTTTTAAAAAGTTTTCCCCCATATAGGAAAACATCTCAGCTTTCCTGACTCCCAGGAGTCTTGTCTTACCACAAGACTGTCCTTCTTCCTAATACAACAACACAGCCTGCAGCAACAACACTTTACCTTCAAATAGAGAGTAAGGCCGGTCAGGAATACGACATCCATGTGCACCATACTCTAAACACCACTCTGCAAACTGTGGGAGAGGGGGGAAGAAAAAGGAAAACAGAGTGGATTAAGTGTGTACGTATACACATGGAAGCTTGGACAGCAGCATACGAAGACACCTTTTACTATATAGAAAATGCAATAAGGCTCAAGAAGAGATACGAACTGGAATCATTATCCAAAATTAAGTTATCCTGCCTCAACCAGGATAAGACTTCCATTAGTTTTCAGGAAACTGGAAATGCAGATTACCTGAAATCCCCTGCATGGTGATATAGTTTAATTAGTGGGGCAGAATTTACTTACCTTTTCCATTGAACATCTTGGGGGGGGGAGGAAAATCGCTGCAAGAATATATTTGTATGTCCGTTTCAAGGGCAAGCAGACAATGCACCATAACAACAACAATTTCTCCCTCTCCCTGTTAATGTATCCTGGCAGTCATGAGTAATGCCCATTAATCACATTTCTGCTTCCTTACGTTGATCACACTTCACATTAGACTATTTAATATTCAATGGCCATTAAATTACTAACCTTATTTTTTCCACCCTAAGCATTATGGAAAATTGTTATAAATACAGTCGGATGATTGAGGTTGTCAAATCTTTTGTTTTAAAGAATTTTCAATTTTCTGCCTCAATTGGACAGAGGTCACCATTGAAAAATGTATCATTTTCCCATATGCTTGATCAACATTACCACAGTAGTTGGTATACTTTGTACAGGGAACACCACAAGTACTGGGCTAAAATTAATTACTTGCAAATTGCATCAGGCAAGATTTTAACAGCAACAGCAGTTTAAAAGCTCTTTTATGGGCCTCTCAGAAGCAATATATGTGGATCCCACCTATTCCCCTGGTCTCTCCATGCTCTTATTAAAATATTTGCTTTTCTAAAATGTTTCAGCTCTGAGTCCTCTATTACTCGAACAGTCCTGCAAAGCACCTATCTATTATTTTAAACAAATCTCCCCTGTATTTTGAACAGGCTTGTAGAGAATAGCTTTTCCTTCTCAGCAGAGGTCGCCATTGCTCCATTTGTACCAGAGTCTAGGAATAGCAATTTTTTCTTTTTTTGGCATTTGGTTCTACTGCACCCAATGACAACAGCTACAAGACCAGACCAAGAATCAATTAAATCAGAAGCAAAAGGAAAGTCTCACACCTCCCTCCCTATTTTACCACATATTCCTGAAAAATAACTCCTTCATTTAGTGAGAGGAGGGTGATGCTTTGGGAAAAGACATTTGGGTCCAATTCTACCGTCAGTTATACAGATGTGACTCCCACTGAAGTCTATAAATTACTCCCTGTAATGGAGATCAGAACTGGATCTTTGTCTACCAAATTTTTCTACACCTTAATTAATTCTCATGGCATCCATGAAAGGTAAAATATCATTATTATTCAAGGAGTGGAAGCAGAGGTTAAGTGACTTGCTCAAAGCCTCTGAGGGGAATCGATATCAGAGCTGGGATTATAATTCAAGAGTTCCTAGCCCCACACTGGCGGAGGGAGAGGAAAGAGGAGAGAGAGGCAGGCAGGCAGGCAGGCATGTTCACCATGAAACCAGCTTAGGATGACATCTAGTTTCCACCCAGATAAAGAGATCCCTTTCTGACTTCAAAAATTCCGTTTGTGTTAAAAATGCTTTTACCCTCACTGAGATTCTGTTCCATGCTGCTAATTAGATGACGGATGGGGTGGAGGCACCCTCTACGTCTGATTATTACTTAGTCTTTCCATTTATATTCTTACGTTTTATGCACCAGAGAAAAATTCAACAATCCCAGATACAAAAGGCCCAGAAGACCAGAGGTACCTGTCTCCACGGGCAGACAAGTTTATTCAACAAATGGGACAATCTGCTGCAAGTCCAGCAAAAAACAAAACAAAACCACATTAAACAATGGTGTCATTTGCAAAGCCAGAAGATGAAGCCTGCAGGTAAGTGATCTTTCTTTGATTCAATAACCCTCAGCCCCGCGCTTTCTTTCAAGTCCTTCTTATCAGTGCACAAAATGGCCGACAAGCAGCTGTGCGATTATCAAGGATTCTTGGGTAGATTCTTGACCTTCAGTCTCATGCTTTAGGTGTGATCAGACACTGTGGTTACAGGAGCCATACAATCACCTAGATAGACAGGAACCCACTGTGGCATACTGTTGTTTAAAGGAAAGATTTTTAAAAGTACCTTAGTGCTTTTAAAAGTTTCTCCCCTAAATGTTTAAGATTGCTTCAGAGCCCTGGGGACTCCAGAACACAAAGTGGCTGTAATATATTACCATACCATACATTACAATCTTTCTGTTCTCTCACAAAGGCCATATGACAAAACTTAATCTGATTAGAAAAGGAGAAGGATGGTCCAGATGTAAGGGCATCAGCCTGGGACTGGGAGACCTGGGTGGCTCTGCCACTGGCATCTTGTGTGTGGCCTTGGGCAAGTCATAGTCTCCCTGTGCCTCAATTCCCCATCTGAAACATGGGATTAATAGCACTTCCCCACAACCAGGGTGTTGTGAGGATAAAGATAAATTAGAACCGGAAACAGTATCAAAAGGGCAACAAAAATTATTAAGGGTAGGGAACAGCGTGCATATGAGAAGAGATTAAAAAGTCAGGGATTGTTCACTTTAGAAAAGAGATGACTAATGAGACATGACAGAGCTCTATAAAATCATGAATGATGTGGAGGAAGTGAATAACGAAGTATTATTTGCCCCATCACATAACACAAAAACCAGGGTCACCCAATGAAATCAGCAGGCAGCAGGTTTAAAACAAGTATAAGGAAGTTCTTCAGGCACCACATAAATAACCGGTGGAACTTGTTGCCAAGGGATGCTGTGAAGGCCAAAACTATAACTGGGTTCAAAAAAGAATTAGATAAATTCATGGAGGATAGGTCCATAAATGGCTGGTCGCCAAGATGGTCAGGGATGCAACCCCATGCTCTGGGTGTCCGTAAGACACTGGCTACCAGAAGCTGGGACTAGATAACAGTGGATAGATCACTCTTCAATTGCCCTGACCCGTTCATTCCTTCTAATGCATCTCTGTCTCTGGCCAGTATTGTGTCCAGTTTTGGGCCCTTCACTACAAAAAGGATGTGGACAAATTGGACAGAGGCCAGCGGACGGCAACAAAAATGATTAGGGGGCTGGAGCACATGACTTAGGAGGGGAGGCAGAGGGAACTAGACTTATTTAGCCTGCAAAAGAGAAAAATGAGGGGGGAGGTGATAGAAGCCTTTAACTACCTGAGAGGGGGTTCCAGGGAGGATGGAGCTAGACTGTTCTCAATGGTAGTAGATGAGAGAACAGTGAGCAATGGTCTCAAGTTGCAGTGGGGGAGGTCTAGGTTGGATATTAGGAATAACTTTTTCACTAGGAGGGTGGTGAAGCACTGGAATGGATTACCTAGGGAGGTGGTGCAATCTCCATCTTTAGAGGTTTTTAAGCTGTGGCTTGACAAAGCCCTGGCTGTGATGATTTAGCTGAGGTTAGTCCTGCTTTGAGCAGGGGGTTGGACTAGATGACCTCCTGAGGTCCCTCCCAACTCTAATCTTCTATGATTCTATGAACTAGGGGTCACCAAATGAAATTAAGAGGCAGCAGGCTTAAAATAAACAAAAAAGTATTTCTTCACACAACACACAGTCAACCTGTGGAACTCTTTGTCAGGGGATGTTGTGAAAGCCAAGACTATAAGAAGGTTCAAAAAAGAACTAGGTAAATTAATGAAGGATAGGCCCATCAATGGCTATTAGCCAGGATGGGCAGGGATGCAAAATCATATTCTGAAGTGTCTCTAACCTCTGTTTGCCAGAAGCTGGGAATGGGTGACAGGGAATGGATCACTTGATGAATACCTGCTCTCATCATTTCCTCTGAAGCACCTGGCATTGGACACTGTCGTAAGACAGGATACTGGGCTATGCGGACCATTGGTCTGACTCGGTATGGCCGTTCTTATGTAGCTCTCAGAGCAGTACTCAGACCATGTCTCTCTCAGCCCAGCAAAAAGTAATCAACTCATTTTATAAAAATTAAAATCAAATACCATAAACTTCAGAGTTCTAGAAGCCCAAGGTAACAACAGTCACTAGCATGGAAGCCAATGAATCAAAGTATAATATATTACAGACCACCGAACAGTCACTGCTAGGTCAGATGTCTTCTGCAGTCAATATCACAAGGGAATATCTTTAGCATGTTTTTAATATCACAATAGAACACTGATTGGTTATGGTTAGAAGAGGTATCATCTTTTCAGGTTCTGATTCTAAACACTCACTACATTTTGAGAATTAAAAGACATTATAGGTAGCATAGAAATACTATTCCTTTTTATTCTACTAGGGTATGTGACCTTTGCAATCAATCACACTGAAATTCACACAAGACTGAAGCCAACAGAAAAGAAGGGATGCAGTAAATCCCACCTTGCAAGCTCGGTAGAGGTACTTTTTGTCCTCAGTTAGGTGATAGAGAGATAAGAAGGAGTAGCCATTTCCAGCCGTCCCGTGGCAGATTCCATACCCTTTCCTCAGCAAACCTCTCTGCCAGATGACGTCACTGCAGTCAATGGCATCCTTCAAATATTTTTCTTCTTTAAAGGTCTACGGAATAAGAAAACACTCAAACTCAATCAACCTACTCATCAACAGAGGAAGGGGGTGTAAAACATGGCAAGTTTCATCCACTATCTAGGCATTTGTAATCCAACCATCACGGCAATACTTTTCCTCTCTTACCAGCCCCTCTGGTAGACCATTGTTCGTACTACTCTGTTCTAGGAACATTGCGCTAGGAACTATACAAGCATTTCTCCTAGCTTGACCTTCAAACACCACGGACCCATCTTCACAGACCTTATGCACTTCCAAAACTCCATCTGAAATCTATATTGTCCATCAGGAAATGAAACAGATGTTTTTGGCTGAGACACCAGAGACCTGTAGTCTTAAGCAGCCAGTTTCTGCTTCTTCTCTATCTGGTCTCCCTCAGATCAGCAGCAAGACAGAAAAGTGATGGTTGACACACTGTCGTAGAGGTTTATAAAGTCTTGCTCTGTCAGTGTTTGTCATTAAGCAAGAGAATATGTACCATCAATCTGAGGTTTTTTTTAAATAATCTCATGAGTTTTGTAAAATACAACCAACAGGGCAGAGAAAATATCTCACTATCTGAACAGCTTTTTTATGATGACATAAGGACAATCCAGTTACATGACTTAACCTGAAGGCTGGATGATTGGTTCTTGTTTCCAAGGAGTTACTCTCCATTACCTAAATCCCCCTTATTTTACAGTATGAAGTACGATCTGCTGATGATCTCCTCAATTACTTTTTATATTGCTCCTTAAGAAAGGAGACTGAAAGTAAAAAAAGCTGTTTATGTGACTTGAACATCCTAAAAAAGACAAGATGGGCCAAAGAAGAATCTGCAACCAAAAACGTTCCAGATCCTCTAAACTTCTCAAGATATACAGCATTTTGTGCTGAGAAAGCATCACATCAGGAAAGAAAAAATGGATTTCTGCAGTGTATATTCACCCTGCCTCTTCTATCACTACAGAACACATGCTACTGCGGCTGCTGTTGCATTCGCAACACTTTAGGAGGTTTATAGTTCAAATTTCAGGTAGCAGTGCACATAATTATTCAGATAACCATGAATGCTTTTCATCAGTCCACTCAGAGACCAACCAGAGAACATGCCAAGAAGGCTTGTCAAGAACAGGAATCAATTTGCATAAATTTAATTAAACTGCTTGTTTAATAATGTTATATGACTCAGAATCTGACAACAAAAGCAGAACCAGTGAAGATGCATAAGCTAGTGCTAAATTACCGTGATAGGATACACATAATATTTGTCCCTTAGCAGGCATCTGGGATCTTTGTTCTGACATCAGCACTAAACGCTAGATCTTAATAATACTACAATCCTTAAAGTAAAAGGTGGCTTAGTGAGACTGATTTTTAAAATCTAAGGCATCTTTAACATTCTGAATAAAGACTCAAAGATTACCGTCCAAGATTTCACAACTAGGAGCCTAAAGTTGGGCTCCTAAATAAGTGGCTCAATTTCCAAAAGGGCTGAGTGCTCAGCAGCTACCATTAACTTCTGTGGAAGCTGCTGTTTTTCTTCAGCCCTTCTATAATAAGTGGTTTGATTTGCAGATTTTAAGAACCTAGCTTTATTGGCCAAGATTTCAAAACTAGAACCCTAAAGATCAAAATTCACCTCTGTAGACATATGGACGTGTGAGTAAGCGTGTGCACATGTATAAGAGAATGACTTACCTTATAAGCTTGCATCAACATGTGGATGATTCCTGGGGCACCATGGCACCAATGCACTAGTCTATCAGTTTCATTGCTTAATGATGATGGATAGTTCCCAGATCTGAATTTTTTATGACGCACATAGTCAATGCTTGGTTTCACTAGCTCCGTTAGGGTCTCCTGATCCACATTTGAAACTGGCTAAGAACAAAATAATCACACATTAAAATGCAGTTCTTTATTCTCTCCGTTTTATTTTGCATGTATGTACAAACTTCCACGTAAGAATTTCAAAGCTCTTTAGAAGCATTTCATGAATTTACTCTCACAATACCCTTATGAGAAACAATATTATCCCCTTCTTACAGATGGAGACACTGAGACATTGGGTGACTTACATCAAGCTGACCTAGGATGACTGTGGCAGAACTGGGAATAGAACACAAGTTTCAAGACTTCCAGACCTCTATCTATGCCTCAAAATCAAAAGAGAGCACTTAAGGAGGAAGGTGATTTTGTGGTTTGATTATTTATAACACACACTTTAAGACAAAAGATATATAAGCCTAATGTGGTTTTAAAATGATGGCCTAACTGTGCAATACAAATCTGCCATATTTCCCCAAGGTGAAATGTCCCTCGTAAGGCAGCTATCAGCGTGCTACTGTGGCCCAGGACCCATCTTTCTAAATGTTTATGAAGGTGAAGTATTTTCATCATAAATAAAGTTTCCTAAACCTATATACAGCTGAAGAAAGTAAGTAAACTGAGCGGCAGTCAGTTCAGAAGAATCGCTTCCAAAGCCAAAGGAGAGGACTTTAAACATCTTCAGCTTTCAAATATCTTCACCTTGAAACGGCAATATCTATTTACCTTGCTTTTTTCTCATGTCAGCCAAGAAATGTTTACTTTGCTAGCTTATTTAGTTATAAGTACCATAGTCCGCTACTATACTAACATTAGTGGGGGAGGCATTATTGTTTCACTGTTAACACAAGTACTTACATAAATCCATCAACTCTCCATAAAATCATAGAAATGCAGGGCTGGAAGGGACCTTGAGAGGTCATCTAGTCCAGCCCCCTGTGCTGAGGTCGGACTAAGTATCTCTAGACCATGCCTGACAGGTGTCTCTCTAACCTGTTCTTTAAAGTTTCCAATGATAGGTATTCCATGATGAATTCCAGGCAAGAACAGAAACTTCTGAGTGAGCAGCAATTCACCGCTAGATCTAGATGGTGTCAAAGAAATGACTCTCCATTCTAGAATCTTAAGGCTAGATTCTATCTATCTGTGATAGAAGGCAGGAGCTCTGGTAGCTAGTGTGCCTTAGGCAAGGTCTATACCAGCGGTTCCCAACCTGTGATCCGCGGACCACTAGTGGTCTGCGAGGCTACTACAGGGGGTCCATGGAAAAGAAAAATAACATCCTCACCAAGGAAATGTACAATTTCAAATAAAACTAGTAGCACGTGGTGGTCCGCGAAATGTTTGGAGGTTGAAAAGGGGTCTGTACACTCAAGAAGGTTGGGAACCACTGGTCTATACTACATAGTTAGGTCAACGCAAGACAGCTTATGTCAACCTAGTTGTGCATGTGTCTACACTTAAATTAGGCTCCCACTGATGTAAGTGCCCTGTCATGATGACTTAAGAACACCAGCTCTCTGCGATGACTAAACCAGCCTTAACCTGGCTTCTCCAGACTGAACGGTTGTGGGCAAGGCTCTCTCAGTTGTCAGTGGGAATGCTGAATTTCCTGAGACCCTGCTTGACCTTGTCGTTTTATCGGAGCTTCAGTCTTCCTCCGTGTCACGGTTAATTCTTGAGTTGGCCATGGAGCACAACCTTTGGCAAACGATCTTGAAGCACGTGCCCTACGTGTCCCAGCCAACGAAGCTTGCGAGTGTCCAGCATAGTCTGCATATACTGTAGGCTGGTTCTCTCAAAGATCTCACTGTTAGTGATCCACTGGCCCCAAGTGACTCCAAGGATTTTTCTGAGACAGCAAAGGTGGAAACTGTTCAATTGCCGCTCCTGCTAGAGTATGTGACCCAGCTTTCACAGCTGTAAAAAGAGGGTACTGATAAATGGACACTTTTGTATTCAGGATTAGCAGCTTGTTTTCCAAAGGTGACAGAGGAGGCTGTTCTTGCATCAACTTCTGTATCAAGACTAAGTGAGCTGGTTAAAGTTGAGCCAATATAGCAGAAGTGATCCGTGTTGTCCAGAGTTTCATTACTGATGTAGACTTTAGGTAGCATGTTAGTGTCCTGTGACATGACAACTGTTTTTTTAATACGGATTACCATGTCGAACTTGATACATGCATCAGATCTGCAATTCATCAGGTGAATTAGAGATGAATGCAGATCTGCAAAGAGCAGATCCCAAATAGTGGGTGATGTGCCTTTTGCTCTGAAATCGCCTGATGTTAAACAAACTGTTGTCCATCCTTGATTCAATTATGATGCCAGACTGATCGTCTCCAAAAACCTACTTAAGAAGAATACAGAAGATGATGCCAAAGCTGGTAGGCGCTAAGAGGCAGCCTTGCTTCTTGCCAATATCAACGCTAAACTCAGACGATGTTTCATTTTCATACTGGCAAACTGCCTTCATTTCCTCATGGAACTCCTTAAATAGGGAGAGCGCTTTTTGTGGACAGCCAATTTTCAACAGGATCTTGTATATGCCATTCCTACTAATTGTGTCGAAGGCCTTTTGTATGCCAATTAATGATACATACAGAGGTGCCTGTTGTTCACGGCTTTTTTCTTTCAACAAGTGCATTGTGAAGGACATATCAGATGTGGAACGTCTAGCTCTGAACCCGCACTAGCTCTCAGGATAAACTCTCTCAGCAAGGACTTGGAGTCATTTCAGCAACACCCTTGCAAGCATCCTGCTGAGCACGCTGAGCAGAGATATCCCTTGGTAGTTGCTGCAGTCTGCTCTGTCCCCTTTAATTTTGCATGAAGTAATTATGTTTGCATCTTTCAGATCCTGGGGTATGTGGCTTTCTTCCCAGCAGGCGCAGAAAAGTGCGTGGCTGTCGCTTGCAGGCATCCTCCCTTCTGCCTTTAAGAGCTCCAGAGGTATCTGATCATTCCCTGCTGCTTTCCCAGGTGCAATCTCTTTGACAGCTTTCTCTGTATCTTTGAGTCCAGCTCCTGCATTGTTGGAAGCTGGCAAAAGGCAGCATCACAGATAACGGCATCCTTTGAGTAGAATTCTTTGTAATGCTCAGTCCATTGGCCAAGTTGTTCTTGTCTGTCAGTCAGGATGGTACCATCTTTTGCTTTCAGGTTTGCAGTCTTTTTACAAATTGGACCAAGTGCTTCTTTGATTCCATCATACGTACCACAAAGGTCCCCTCTTTCAAAGCAGGTCTGAATCTTCTTGCCCGGGTTTTGCCAGTACTTCTGATCACATTCTCTAGTGGCTTTCTGGACTACAGCCTTAGCCTCTTTGAACTTAAGAGTTCTGGACTTAGTTCGCTGAAGTAAATTTAGGCGAGCTTGCTTTTTCTTTTCTATGCGTGGGAGCAGCAGAAGTTCAGACGCTGCGAACCAGTCAGGTTGTTTTCTCTGTTATTCCAAATACATCCTTGGCAGTAGCCAGTGTCGTATTCTTAAAATTGTCCCACAAGGTGTCAGAATCAGCAGCATCAAGTTGATCATTTTCAGAAACATGCTCAAGCGCATGTTGAAACTTTGCACAAGTGTCAGAGTCCTTCATGTTAGTGATGTCAAGGTGAAGTTTGCTGTTTGGCTTTGCATGATGGATCTTTTTAAGATGTAAACTGGAGGGTGGCCCTGACAAGGGCATGGTCAGTATCGCACTCAGCGCTATACATTGATCGAGCATGCAGTACATTATGAATGCTTCTCTGACGGATCAGGATGAGCTAAGCTAATGCCAGTGTCCAGAGTGGGTGTGTCTCCATGTGACTAGTCACTGCTGGCCAGTCCCTCTGCAGTTTGCCACCAGATGCATAGATGGTGCAGTGATACAACAGCAAGCAAGGGGTAGGCTGGGTTACCTGGGATCACTATTGGCATTTCAACCTTCCCAATGGTAATCCGCCAGTTGGGAAAGAGACTCCCTGTTTGTAGTTTTCTGAACAGTTCTGTGTTCTTAACAAGGTGAGCATTGCGCACCTTCCCTGACCAGCCAACACTGATGTCAGAGAAACATCTCAGTGATCCACCAACACTTGCATAAACACAGGAAAGTACCCCTTTCTGTTGATGTACTCTGTGGCAAGGTGGTCTGGTGCTAAAACAGTGATATGTATGGTGTTTATTGCTCTACCGCAGTTCAGGAACCCCACTGCTGCAAATCCATCCACTATGTCCTTGCACGTTGCCAAGAGTCACAGTCCTGCATAGCAGCAGATAATTAATGGCCTCACACACCTGCATGACAACAGCTTCCATAATGGATTTGCCGACTTCAAATTGATTCCCGACTGACCGGTAGCAATCTGGTGCTGCAAGTTTCCACAGTGCAGTCACCACTCATTTCTCCACTGTCAGTGTGGCTCTCATTTTGGTGTCGCTGTGCTGGGGCAAGCTTGGTACACAGATCCAGGAATATGGCCTTGCTCATCTGAAAAATTCTGTGCCACTGCTTGTCATCCCAAACCCTCATGATGATGCAATCCCACTTGTTTCTGAAGCCCAGAACCAGAGCTCCACCATTTGCAGCTGTTCCATGAGTGTCACCAAAAACCTTCATTTGGTTCTTGCTATTTCCCACAGCAATCTGTCCTCCAAGGAATCACCATGTGCCCCACAACTCTGCAAATACTGCAGGATCACATGCCCTGTGCTTGCAATGCTCATGACAATAGTGCAGAGCTGTGCGGGCTCCATGTTTTTGTCAGAGAAGACAGACATTGAGGAGGGCCACGCAGATATGTGGGATTTTGAAAAACAAAAGAAGGTGTAAAAAATTATGAGATTCAGATGACATTATGAGATGGAGACACTTGCAAATTGGGAAATTGACCCCAT
This sequence comes from Emydura macquarii macquarii, assembly GCF_026122565.2. Classification (NCBI taxonomy): domain Eukaryota; kingdom Metazoa; phylum Chordata; order Testudines; family Chelidae; genus Emydura; species Emydura macquarii. Next base: position 7,289,044 of record NW_027131400.1, on the reverse strand, counting down.
GCTTCCAATCACCCCTGCACAGCTTGTTTCAACTCCATCATGCCTTGCCAAAACTTCCCAAAGGACAGTGCTGGATGGTGAAGAGCTGCACACTGAGATATCTATTCATGGTGCACTGAATTCTGCATCAATACAAGCTCTCCTGGTAAGTACACACACAAGGAGCCAAGTATGCACGCGCACAAGTGATGCGCTTATTGTGGCAGCTGTATGCCGATGTAACTTCAGTTGACATAAGTTTCTAGCATAGACATGGCCTTAGACAGACACACAGCCTCAGGTTGTGCAAAGGGGAGTGTGGCCCCTGGGCCACCTTTTGACTGGGGTGCCTAGAGCCATTAGAGTGCAGTCCTTGTGCCTCCTGAGGGCAATTGCATCCAGTCCTCATGCAGGGATACACCTGAGGAGTAAGACTTTTTACACCTTTCTTTCCTACGTTGAGCTCTCATTTAGGTCCAGGTGCCATCAAGTCCGTTAATTTAAGTTGACATTTCTTTTAAAGACAAAAGTCAGTGATAGGGACACGTGTTTCTATAGAACGATTTCACACAGACCACAATAATGGCAGCAAGCTAGTAACGGGAAAGGACTACCGTCCTTAGCATGGATACAGCAGGAACAAAAAAGTGCCAGCAGAACTCCCTAGTGTGGACACAGCAGATGCCGACAGGAGTTTTTCTGTCAGCATAGTAACACCACCTCACCAAACAACATTTGCGATGCAGACAGAAGCACTCTTCTATTGGCACAGTCTATACCGGGGGCTTTGCTGGCATAGCTATGTTAGCTAGAGGATGTTGTCTTTCCACTCCCCTGAATGACACAGCTATGCTGAAAGAACTTTGTAGTATAGACCTGGCCTTAGATTGTAAGCTGTCTGGGAGAGGGACTGTCTTTTTGTTCTATATTTGGACAGGATCACGCAAAATGGGCCAATACAAATAATAAATAGAGTAGTTATTAAAGACACGTACTTACTAATTAGCTAAGAACTATTAGCTGGAGGGAAAGAGTTTTATCTGTTGATCAGAGGAGGGAACTAAGCCTTGAGATTACTGGTTTAAAATCTTGCCATTGACTCGCTGGGCAGATTACTTAACACAACCGTGCCTTAGTTCATCCAACGGTAAGTAGGTACAATAAGACTTACTAATCTTGCAGGGTGTTGTGAGGAACTGTTTGTAATGGAGTGGATAGAGAGCCTCAGATCAAAGACAGTATGTATATACAAAGTAGGATAATAATTAAAGAAAAAAACCCACCTAAATTCTTTGCCAAAAAATTCTCCTAGTATTGGGAAAAACCCACATATCATCTTGTTCTTTCAACAGGAAGTGACTCAACTCTGTGTGAGTCATAACATTTTAATGGACAATGAAAAGGCATTAATCTAATATTGTATAAATAACAGTTTTGTAGTAATTGTCAAAAGCAACAATTTTACATAGAGGAAAAAAATTAAAATTCTGCCTAGATTTATTATCAGAGTAGTTGCCACTTACAACCAGCAGTATTTGGCAGAATTATTTCTTTAAATTAATCACATAAAACAGCAAAAAAAAAAGAGGAAAGAGGTGGTGGTTTTCCTAAGTGATGGGATGTTATCAGGAGGACCAATGGGAGACGGGAAGAAAAGGGGAGCAAGAAAAGATAAGGAAACTTGTTGAGAAAGAGTGTTTTCTTGAGGAGGAAAAGTGGGAGGTCAAGGAGAGGATGCAGTAAATTAGGGCACCTGGACTGAAAGGAAGTAAATTCCACACACTTGGCTGGGGAAAAGATGTTCTGCATGAGTAGATAAGAAACTTAATATTGCTGGAGGCAGAACAAACACTGCCAGCACCTTTGGAAATGAGAAAGGGGCATACATGAGACTTCACAGCCCTAAAACTTTTGTACAACCAACCAATTTTGATTAAAATATTTCCAGCGCTCATCACTAATCTGAAGATGAGGCATATGCTGTTTGTCTTCAAATGTCAGCTTTGCATATGAGAGTCACTGTAGGACCTGGGAGGGATGGCATGTGAGGTACAGGAAAGAGCAATAGTACAGAGGACAGCAATTTGGTTAAGAGCAACAGGCAGGGCAGAGTTGTGGACAGCAACCAAAAGGAGTGGGGAAACATCAGAATTTTGGGGGGGGGAGAGAAATCAAGAGAATAAATCAGGCTAAAGATCAATAGGATGAAGATGCTTGAGACAGTGTAGTTTTCTGGAGTTTTGAGATAGTAGAAAATATACAAACTGGTGGTTGGTGTATGCGAGATCACAGACAGAACAGAGAAAGGGGAGCATTTCTGATGGCAGGATCAATGTTGTGAACAGGCAGACAGGTGAGAGAAATGATCACAGAAGATTAAGAGTCAAGAGCTAAGTAGGAAGAGTGATGGTCAAAAGGGACCTTGAACATGAACAATGAAGCCCTCAGGAAGGTTCATACCTTACTATGTTTTAGGGACCATTATGTTAAATGAATGAAACTTGAACTGCTATTTCATACAAAGGAACCTTACCTTGGAAAACTAGTTTACCTACCTGCATTAGCATATAATAGATCCCAGCCACACCGTGGGCTGCACCAATGTACTGCTTCCTGTGCCACTGGTACAGCAGAGGGCAGCGATCAGTCTTATGTTCCTCCTTTGAAAAGTTTTTACCCGACTCAATAATGGCATCTACAACCTAATGTTGGCATAGAACAACAAACACTTCCATTTAATATCACTTTCATTTATTCATAGAGGACTATTTTTACAAAGAACTGTAAGACACAAAACTAGATCAAATGTATTAAAAATATGATGTGATATCCAAGTATACCTCTGCACTACAGAATGGCCTATTTCTTTATCCCATTGAGACATTTAAGTGTCAGAAAACCCGCAATTTTTCTGTACAGTAAAAAGCTCTAATCTTAATTTGTCGTCCCCCTCACCCCCGTGCACGTGCATTATAATGCAGTCTTTAATTACACGATCACATACTATTTTTTCCACAGGACCTCTGCCTCATTCAGTGCACGGGAAAAACCTGCTTTGCAATGAATCAGGGTTGTGTAACGAAGGAGGCTATTGTGTATAGGTCACCTGCCTCATTTGTTGCAGATGCTGGAAGGTGTGTAGTGCACAAGACGGGGGATGGCAGGAACAGAAAGGATGGGCTCATTTTAAGACAGTTGAATGCTGTCCTGAAGAATTGCCTTCTAACCCTTAACTAAGACAACCTTAATTCTGGCATTTCCTAACTTCTGAGTGCTTCACTTTGCAACCTCAAAGATGTTCTTTTAACATGGCTTTTGTGTATGTAATTTCCTAGGGTTTGTTTTTTGGTTTTTTTTTAAATCAAACCAAAAAAAATTCCATCATGTAGCATCATACTGATACCCACAGGGGTCATCAAGAGGGTTGGAATCTTTAGATCCAACACACAGACCTCTGCCACTTGAGCTAAGGGAGTAACTGATAGCAGCAATAGGCTGTCATCCTCTATGTGGAAGGCAGAAGGTGAGATTCTTTGCCAACGGGTTTCAGACACATTTGCTCACAACACAGGAATGGTGAGACTCAGGAATACTCAGTTCCATTACAAACTTTGGAGGATGTGTTCCCTAGTGGGCACAAACTCTTCTGGCAATTCCCCACCCCCGACACCCCAGCATATCCCCTCCTGCTCTGTTCCCTCCAACCAGTCCCAATCTTGTCTCTTCCACACCTCTGGCTCCTTATCCAGTCCCAAACTCCTTGCCAGCCAATCCCAGTTGCCCCCTCCTGTTTCCTTATCTGATCTGTCTCTCTCCCCGACTGTGGCCTCTAGCCCTCCCCGCTTGATACCACTGGCTCCCAGTCCCCATCTCCCTCCCGAGGCTTCTCATCCCATCTCAGTGTCTCACCACCGCCCCCCAGGTGATTGCCAGCCAGTCCCAGTTCTCCCTCTACACCCCATCTTCTTGGCAGATGTCTCCTCTCCACCCTCCCCTTCTTCCCCACTGGTTCTCGGTCCCAGTCCCTCCCCCAATCTCAGTTTCTCCCATACATATTGGCCACCAAATTTTCACAGAGACTGCAAAAGGCACATCCCTGAAATCAAGGCCACTCCACCTGCCAAATTTCAAGTCCCAGCTCCAAAGCATGAAGGCACTATAGTTTTTCAAAGAAAAGGTCACCAGAATATTTTTAACATGGACAGAACCTGTTTCTCCCTAATCTCGTTCTCAGAAAAGGCTGAACTGAAAATTCAGCCTGAGGCAGACACCTGGCATGCAAAGTTTCAGCCCAATTAATTAAAGTTTTGGAAGAGTTATAAGCAACTGAAAAGAGTCTTACAATGGGAAGCATCAGGCAATCTTAATAAGCAGTACTTCCAGCCCCCCATATAATGCAGGTTTGTTTAAAAGTATAAAATTTTAAAAGTTGAGTTCAAAACTTACGTACTGCTCTTGCTATAGAAGAGTTCACAAATTCTATATCCTCTTTCCTTTTATTGCATCTAGCTTTACTACTGCTTAAGTGGATTACTAAAGAAACAAGTTAGACTGACAAGTCAAGTCCTTCACTTGGAGGGAAGACCTGTTTCTGACCTCATGTTGGTATAAGTTAGGAGTAACTCAACTGAAGTTAGAACAGAGTAAATAAAATCAGAATCAGGTCGCAAGTGTTTCTCCTCACTAAACTACCCTATGAACCCTTTATTTTGCAGGTTAGGTGGATGTCTACTTCATATTTTCTTTCCTACATTTTAAGTGAAGAAACAGATATGATTCAGCCTCAAAGACATCACAGAACCTGGGAATATGAAGTTTCCTACCTCTTTGATAACAGATTGTGGTACAGTGTCTGGACCAATTTCTGTATTCAAATAGAGCAAAGCATATAGGTAACCTGCTCTGCCATAAAGAAGCTCATCTGGAAGTTCTGAGTCTGTGCTTATGACTGTTCTCTGGAGCTGCAACAGCCTGGGTCAAAAAACAAGAAGAAAAGGAAAATGATATCTTCTCATTAGGACATACTGAATTTGCCTTCTGTATACAGTATGCTATCCAAGCCAATAAAAGGTAATGAGAGCTCGCTAAAAATGCCTCACACGTTTTGTTTTTGGCTCAGGGAATGTAATTAGAACAGCCTTTTTTTTTTTTTTTTTTGCCTTTCTCCTACGGCAGTTTTTGATTACTTAATAACAATGCTTTGTACAATCACAGCATTTTTTATCTACAGATCCCAAACTGAAGGTGGGGAAATATTATATCCCCACTGCAGATGGGGAAATTGAGGCTCAGAACCATTAAGTGACTAGCCCAAGGTCATAACACAAGACAGTGGCAGGGTCAGAAAAAGAACCCAAAGTCTTCAGACGCCCATCTTTGTGCTCAGTCCACTAGCCCACAGCAGCACTTAAAATCATCTGCAGTTTATCTGGCTGCCACACTTGTAACATTTTCATAGTATATGAAACTTTTTAATTTCTACAACCCTTTCAGCAGTGGATCTCTGAACTTTTGACAAAGAATAATTTACCTTACACTTGGGAGGTAGGCAAGTATTAGATGGCAAACTGAGGCACAGAAAGTAACTTGCCGGAGTTCACATGGTAAATTAGTGGCACGGGGGGGAAAAACAACCCAGGAGTTTTTATTGGCTCTGATTTGGGAATAAAAGTTACACTTATAAATAAAAAATAATAAAAATATGAATAAAAATACAGTTACCAGACAAACTAGACCATCTTCTGCCTTTGACACTCTAAAATCCCAGCTTGAATGTTACTGATGACCAAAATAATATACAAAAGGATTGTTTAAAATAGTAGCTCCCAACCTATAGCCCCTGGGCCAGAAGTGGCCCACAGGATCTTTCAGAGTCACCCGCCGCTCTCCTCCCACTGGCTGCAGAAGAGAGCTGCTGCCTAAGGACGTAGGTGGAGCGTGGTGCCGCGGGGCTACAAGACCGGAGTAGGCTCCTTGCTCCAGCCCAGGGGACTGGAGATCCGCACTTCCCCCCAGCTATAGCAGGGAGCATGTCAAAGCGCTCCGCCTGGGTACATAGATGCTGCGATTCCTGCTGGAGCCAGAGGCAGGGCCCCCACATGGGGGGGGGAGGGGAATGGGTACATTTTACCAGGGCCTGGAGGCCCTGGGGGACCCAGTCCAGGCTGCAACCCCCATTACCATGAGGAAAAAATTTGTCATGGCTCATGAAATTGTATGTATGGGATGAGGGATTGTGGTATGTGTGTGGGAGGGGGCCCATGTTACAAGTTTGTACTGGGCCCGAAATAGTTATGCTTGGGCCCTGGCCAGAGGGAGGGGAGCTTTGCCTAGGGACCCAGATGGAGCGCACGGGGCTATAGGACGCAGGCAGTTTCCCTGCTGCAGCCAGGGGGACGGGAGATCAGCGAGGACTCCTTCCGTGTGGTTGCAGTGGGGGGAGGGAGGCCTGATGGAGACTGGTGGCCCCTCAGGATTGTAAAAATGATATTTGTGGCCCTCAAGCCAAAAAGGTTGGGAACCACTGGTTTAAAATGTCAAAGAGCCACCAATTGAGGGGCCAAATTATGAAATCCTTACTAAATGTCAGTGGGAATTTTGCCTGAATAAAGATCTCAGGATTTGGCCCATCATTTGTAGGTGAAAAATGCAGCATCAAATACTTGACAAGGACTTGTTATTTTACAAAAGTGCTTTGTTTGACCTCAGTGATTGCATATGGGGCCAGGTTAACAGTCCTGGGGAGCGAAACCCTCAATCCACCGGCAGAAAAGGTAAAGCATGGGAGGTGGCAGCAGGACAACATGCCTCAATCCTGAAATGGGAGTGGGTGGATCAGTTTCCATGCTAGTTTAATCCTGTCTTCTCTACTGAATTGCCCAGAAGGTGCCAGTTAGTTGAAACTCTGTGTGTGTGCACGCACGTGAGTGTGTGTTTAATTTAAATATAACCATCTGTCCCCTGAATTTAGGCCAAACTCAATTTACATAGCCAACAACCACCTTTGATAACTATTAGCCTGTGGTGGATCTGAACCAGTGATTTGAAAGGCTCTTGGCTTTGTCTCACTGCGAACACTGCAAACCATCCATTTGCAAAACAAGACTTTAATTCTTAACACCCTTTAATATATTAATGAGTAAAGCTATCAGACTTAAGAGTCATATTAAACCGTTTTCTTTTAAAAAATTGCAAATATTAAATCTGAGCATGAAAATGTCTTCATTTCACATCACAGCATGACCAGCTACAAGGAAAAAACTAAAGAGGAAAGGCAAAACAAAATCCACAGATAGTTGCATTATTCATATTGTATCAATCACTTGGGTATCTGAGTGTATCTATACCCTTAAAAAAAAAAAAAAAAAGGAACTAACACCTAAAACTAATTATATTTTCAGTCTTCCTCCTGAAGATAATTTTCAAGCAAAGGCTAATTAGAAAAGCTACTGCTCTTAAACTTATTTCACAGAAACTTTATTTTCATGCTTTGTGAAAAATGCATCCAGAAGGGTATCTGACAACAAGATTTACTCTATCATAAGAGCAGACTGTTTAAAAAAAAAAACCCCGGATATTCATATCAAAGCAGCAGCAGAGATTAATCTCACTGGGATCCTGGATTAGAAAGAGACTGATTAAACTTCTAAATATAAAACTGCACTGGAAATGCCAAAGAGGAGCCAGTCCTCAAGAGTTAATTTGCAAATTCTAGCACAATAAGGTATGCCAGCAGAATGCTAATAGGTGCAGTGTGGTGCAGAATGGAAGTTGCACAGCACACCGGTGCTTATAATCCTCAGTGGGACATCAGAGTCAGCTGCACAAGAGCAGGAATTTGGAAAGCCTTCAAAGAGGCTCTGGATCAAAATAGGATTTCCCAGGACACAGGTATAAAAAAAATAAGACATCTGTCTGATGGAAAGGAAGAGTGCTTTTCCCAAGTCAGTCTTTAAATTTTGAAGCGTTATAATAATATGAAACCTCCGACAATTACTTATTAAAGTACAGTAGAACCTCAGAGTTATGAACACCAGACTTACAAACTGATGGGTAAACCACACACCTCATTTGGAACCAGAAGTACGCAATCAGACAGCAGCAGAGACAAATAAAAAAAAGCAAATGCAGTACAGTACTGTGTTAAATATAAAACTACTAAAAAATAAAGGGAAAGTTTCAAAAAAGATTTGACAAGGTAAAGAAACTTTCTGTGCTTGTTTCATTTAAATTAAGATGGTTAAAAGCAGTATTTTTCTTCTGCATAGTAAAGTTTCAAAGCTGTATTAAGTCAATGTTCAGCTGTAAACTTTTGAAACAACATTTTGTTCAGAGTTACAAACAACCTCCATCCCCAAGGTGGTCGTAACTCTGAGGTTCTACTGTACTGGTCTTTGATCGTTTAGTAAAAGCCTCTTATTTTTTTTAGCTCACTGGGAAGTTAATCAAGCGCAGTCATGCACATACATGTATGCATAAACAAATGAGTATTTGCAAATCTCCACAATGAAATAAACATACCTGCATTGACTCTAATTATACATATTCATATAAATACACACTTGAGAAGATCCTCACCCTCATTCTGGCCCCTTTCTTCCCTGTAAGAGGGTCAGGGACCCTAAAAGCCAAAGTGCTGGCTAAGGAGGATTCTCCCAGCACAAGCACTGTAGGAAATAGGTGTAAGCTATCTTCCAAAAGCCCGCCTTGCAAGCCTTGGGATGTGAGGTGTGTCAGGGGCTGGGCTGTATCACACCCCAAAGTAGAAATTTCACCCAGCACTGAGGCCCCTAGAGCGACTCCAGGGCTGTCTAAATTATGCTGGTGCCCTGAAGCAGGCCAGGATCAGAAGGGTACAAAGGTAGGTTAAATCTACCTTACCCTTCACACTACCCGGGCGTGAGGTGCAGCACAGAATCTCACCCTCTGCACTCTGAATGTAGGATTCCATGCAATAAGGCTGAAATCAGGGATTGAAAAATTCACTTGCCCAAGGTCAACAGAACCTTGCAACATCAACCTCTGCGGAATCTAAGCTTTCATAACCAAAAAAAAAAAGATAAAGTTAAGCATCTAGCCTTTATGGTTGCAAAGGTAACCTTCCAAACATGGCACTACATCAATTTATGCCAGCTCAGGATCTGGCCCAATATACATTACACAAGAGTTTAAATTTCCTGAAGATGCATGGGATGGGGGGGAGGGTGCGTATCTCTATTTTTAATCCTGTCCAAACTAGAAGTGAAATCAGCAATGGTTACATTTTCTAATTTCACTGAGTTTTATCATATATCAAGGGATCCTGAGTACATTTACAGCTTTTTCCACTATCACCAGACACTTACTTTGCGACACACTCCTTAGACTCACTGTCATTTTTCAGTTTGTGGTACACCACTGCACCCACTGCCAAGGGTCCTGCATCGCCACAGAGAAAAGTAACCCTTCGTCCATTCAGATTACGAAGTATTCTCTTCACATAATCCAGGGATCGCTGCAAGTACGTCTGGTCTTTTGTGACGCGGTACAGCTGTAGGTATAAAAGGGCTATGCCTGGAACAAACAAAAAGATATTTCCTTTTCTTTCCATTTAAATATCATTTTTTTAATTATGTTTTTCTCCTTCTCTCTGAATCAGTGCCCCAGAATGTGAGAAGATAGTTGTGCTACTTGTAAAAATCAAGGCTCTTACCACTAGTGTCCATTACAGACCCCAAGGTGAGAGCAGCAGGCATCAAGCCCAGTGTCCTGATTATGTTTCAATTTGGATAACTACAATTGCCTAATTTTTTTTTTTTTGTAAAAGACTAGAACTCATCCAGTCACTCAATTTTCAGAGAGTGAATGATCAGCAATTTTGAAGAAGTTAGGCCCCTTTAAGGCAGGTGGAATTTCAAGTTCTATACCCAAAAATTAAGGCACTGAAAAATCACTAGAGACTTTTTAAAAATGTAGGTTAAATGCCTATATATATACAAATACAATATACACACGCACACTATATATACACATGCAGTAAAGGATTCATTTTAATTTGTTTTAAAGAGAGACCTCTGACGCGTTCTTTGGCTGTGATGAAACGTCAAGTGTCCAGCGGTCAACGCTATATAAGACTTACATATATTCCACAGTAGGACCACTCAAAAGAACTATGATTAAGGTGCTTTAAAATGTAGCTACAGCTTTTTCATCCTGCTCCAAAGAAGTCTTCTAGTGTCATAGCAACATTCCTGCACATTACAGGTGTTGGGCTGAACTGCTGTTTGAACTTAGCAAAAAAACCAGGTACACGAGCTAAAAATGTATGACCTAAAAATGAGCTAAAAATGAAATTCAGTGCAAGGCCCACTTAAACCCCATAGAAGCAGCACTGGGGGAATACAAGCAGAATGGCTGTGCAGGGGTGCCTGCACATCCCCTACCCACCATGGAAAGATTGGCACAGAAGATCACAGTGAGGATGGGCTGCAGAGCCACACTGACACTGATTCAATGGCCCCAGTACCTCCATGCAGCTGATGCAGAGCGCCAATGGCTACTATCCCAGCCCATGGACTAGAATAGCAGCATCGGGGGCGGGCGGGCCTCTGTGCTGCATCCCTGCACTGAGGTCCAGTGTTGGGGGAAATGACTGGATTTCCACAACCACTCTGCTCTTCGCACACAGAGCCCAAATACCTGGGCTTTTAAATCACAGGGCCCAGTTCTGCAAACCCTTACTTATTTATTCGCCCTTATAATACATTTACTCAGATTACCTGCATAATTAAGTATAACACACAAGCATAAGGGTGTGCAGGATCAGGCCCTAATTTGTTGCTAACTCTTACATGAGTTTCATGTTGCTTGCATCTCTTAGTTGTTACGCACCAACAGCATGCCTTACACATCACAAGGTGTTAAGTATATTCCAAGGTGCATTGCTGTTCACCGTTTATGCTATCTGTTTGCTCTTGGCACTTGTCTCATCTTGGCCAAAAAAACCAGAATGGTCATTTTCAAAGCTTGTATCACTTTCTGGTGTCCGTACATTGGTACAATGCTGCAGGAAAACGGTTACATTTGGGAAAAATCCTTTTCACTCTAGTTTTTAAAAACCAAGTCATGGAAACAGTCCTTCTCAGATTAGATTTTGTAAAGGCTTTTTAAAAAGAAATCTACATTTTGGGTTATCACAGTTGATAAGCCCTTTTAGGATGGCAAAAATACCTTCCATTAGATCGCACTACCTATATACCTTGTTGTTCCAGCTAATGATGGTTTTGTGTCTTTTATTCTATGACTCATTTTATTACACCTGAGTTGTTTAGCCAAAACACGTCCCTCGTCAATCTCTGAATGTCAGAACACTGCTCTGCTAGATTTCTTTTAAAACACCAGTGAGAAAATTGCCTGCTTTCACTCAAGCGTCACAAAATTACTCCACTTAAGCTACCATGGCAACTGACTCGGGCAACTTAGTTCTTTGACCAGTTGCTTCCTGAACTTCCAGCTTCCGGCCATATGACTGGAACTGGTTGCCCAGGTAGCTTATAAGCGGAGTGTTGGCACCAACATAGTCTGTTTATAAAAAATTGGTGGTAGTACCACAGCTGGTGGCATTTTATGTTGGTGGTACGCAACGTGGCAGAGTTTGGGAACGTCTGTGTTAGAATATAAAATCCTCATACCTGAGTGTAAGCCACCAGGAGCCCCAATAAGTCAGTTAATTAAATATGTTTTATTCAGATCCAAGACTTCTCACCCGTCCAGCCAGTGTATGTAGAGCAGTCATGTGGGTCTGCTGTCTTTAGCCCCTCTTCCATTTGCTGGAGCAAATCTCTGATTTTACTCTGAATCCGTCTTGCGAAATGAGAACTGATCTGAAACCAGGACAGAGAAATTTAAGGAGAGAGAGGTGAAAAAAATTCAAACTGACTGGGAAAAACCAAGCCCACTGCTTGAGAAATGTTTCTAATGCTTTAGGCAGTTAGACTGTACATAGCACATAAGCTGCGGTCTTCATGCAGTTTATAGTCCTTAGCCTGTGAGGAAAAGCATTCTGATCCAGTCACTGTTGCATATGAATATTAAGAGAATTGCCCCCAGTCACCCAAAAAGCCAGTACTCTATTCAAGGCCCTCATCCTATGCCCATCACTTGCTAGTGGAGCAGAGTAAACCCAAACATGAATAGAACCAGAAACCCTGATTAGCAGGTCCCTACTCTAATCATTAGGTAATACTGCTTTCATGGATTGAGCTAGTGCGCCAGAAATGGTTGAATGGAAAAAATAAAGGTGCATAATGGAAGAGATGTGGGTGGAGACTTCAGTTAAGTTAATTTTAATGAAACGCTCAAATAGCTCAAAAATTGTCCCCATTCACACTCCTGTTAATAATAATAAAACTCCTCTCCTGTTCTAAAATCCTGATTAAAAGACAAATCTGTTGGAGCTACAGTCCATTCTTCTCTTCACTCCCACCCTCACAAAAAATGATTGTATATATATCATGTGTGGGGGTGTTGTTAAAGGCAATTTCATTAAAATATGAAAAGTTTGAAACAAATTAATAAAAGCAAAGAAGTTGTGTGAATGCAGCCATGACAACTCAGTTAACCTTAGCATGGCTAGGTGCAAGATCAACATATAGGATTCTCAGTTTCTAGGGTTTATTTTTAGGCAGATTGCCAATCATTAAATGTAATACTACTGCTCATGTGTTTGCAAAACCAAATCTTGTGTGTACAAAGCATGCAGGGTGCTAGTTTTCCTATGAGGGGTACAGCAGGAATCACTCTGCAACATGTTCATTGCAATTGCTTTATCACGACATTCCAGGCACTTACTCCATTTACTGTTTTTATTTTTGACTAGGGGAGCTACATGTAGATGTGACACAGTAGAATCTGGGGTACTGCATTTACTCTGCCACTAATGGTATGTGAGAAGATACATTACAGAGTACTGCCTTAGTTCAGAGTTAATGGAATAATCAATTAACTATAATGTATTGCCCTATTGACTTCCATGGGGACTACTTGTGTAAGTAAAGTTATCATACTTTCCACATTCAAAATGTAAACACTAAGCATCCTATAAAAGATGTACTTTTATAATACAGTTCTTTTGGTGATTATTTCCCCATCCAAACCTTAAAACCTTCCACAAATATTACAAATAGTACCTACGTTTGGATTAGGACTGTCAATTAATCACAGTTAACTCAAACAATTAATACAAAACAAATTAACTAGATTAAAACAATTAGTCGCAGTTTTAATCATACCACTAAACAATAACAGAATACCAATTTAAATGTATTATAAATATTTTTGTATGTTTTTCTACTTTTTTAAATATATTGATTTCATTTACAACTCAGAATACAAAGTGTACAGTGCTCACTTTATATTATTTTTATTACAAATATTTGCACTGTAGAAAGGATAAAAGAAATAGTATTTTTCAATTCACAAGTACTGTAGTGCAATCTCTATCATGAAAGTGCAACTTACAAATGTAGACATAACTGCATTCCAAAACAAAACAATATAAAACTTCAGAGCCTTCGAGTTCACTCAGTCCTACTTCTTGTTCAGCCACTCTCAGCATTCGCATGGCACTGTGATAGCTGCAGTTGCAAGGTATGTACCTGCCAGATATGCTAAACATTTGTACGCCCTTTCATCCTTCAACTTGTAGATTGCACCACCTTTTTTTAAAATCTTCTTTAAATATGCAAATATTTAAATATTTAAAGTGCAAATATCTGTAATCAAAAATAATAATTAGGGCCGTCAATTGATCACAGTGAACGCATGCGATTAACTCAAAACAAATTAACATTTTTTTTAAAAGCCACCATTAATTGCACACCAGGGTGCCATGCTCAGGGGTGCCCTTTCTCCTGCTGCCCCCACCTTCCCCCCCACCCACCCCAGGGAGCCGCCCCTGGCCAAGCTGCTCTGAACTCAGAGCCTGTCTCTTGTCTGCTTTGCAGAGCAGAGTCCGGGGGGCTGATGTCGGGGTATCCCCTCCCCCCACCCAAGTACCCAGTTGCCGCTGAGCTGGGTCTGCTCCTGGCTCAGGAGTGAGTGATGCCGACAGCAGCTGCTGATGGCTGAAAAAGCGTTCAGGCTCTTGAACGCTCTGCTTAGAGACAGCGCTCCTGCAACACACACACTTCCCCCCAGTACCAAAAATATTTAAACAAATGGTATTCTATTATTATTTAACAGTGCAACTAAAACTGTGATTAATTGCGACTATTTCTTTTAATCTCGCGGTTAAGTTTTTAATTGTTTGACAGCACATTTGAATCTTTAAATAATGCAAAGTACTAATTATCCAGTTTGGAGGAAAAAAGAAGAAATTAGTAATCCTTCCCATCTTTGATTATAGGCAATTTATATCACTAACAAAAAGCCTTTATTATGTTCTTACCAGACTCTCTGGTAGATCAAAACTCAAAAAAAAATTTGAGAAAGGGCTTTCACTTTAACTTCTCTAAAAAGAAAAAAATATCTAACATGATGTGGTGTGTATGTTTCTTGGTTCCACAGTATCCTAGCAAATTAGGGGAGAGCTCTAAGAACATGAAAACTAATAGAGCTTTCACACTTACTAAACCCAGTAGATAAGTTGGCTTCGAGCATCTAGAAGAGTTACGTAACTAATGCAACTAGTTGTTAGTTAAGCGAGTTGTTAAAATGTTTACCCTTTTTAACAATTCTTGGTCTCCCTATTGTCTCTAGTTTTTTTCATTGGCAACTGAAACAAAACAGATGGTTGGAGGCTTAGTTAATATTAACATGTCCACATGATGCTCTTTGCGATTCTCCTTTGCAACAGGCAATTAGTTCATTATGAAGACAAGTTCTTGCTCAACTATATTACATGAAAAATGAGAAGGGAGAACTGCAGTAAAATTAGTTTAAAAAAAAAAAAAAAAAAAAAAATCTGCGTGCAGTCACCTGTTCACACTGTCTCTTACGTTCAGTGGATTTCAAGCATCCATTTTACAGACACAGAACAGATGGCCTAGTATGGATAGATGGTTTATGGTGACACATTTTTTCTTTTCTAGATGACTCCAATAATTTCCTATCAGACCTTCAGATGTGCACATTCAAGGAGAGGGTTCAAATCCAGCCCAGGCTGGTAATGTCCATAAGCTGTTCGCAACTGACAGCTTGTTCAGTGACCTAGGGTTAGTGATCACAGCCATTTCCCATCAGATAACAGTAATACAGCAACTGGCAGTCAGTGGCAGTTTCAACCCAAAGGGTAGGCAAGGATTAAAACCAACACAATGATATATGGAGACTAAACTGTTCTCTCTCTCTCTCTCCTCCCCTGGAGCTGGTTGCACCAAGGACCGAAGCATGCCGGAGAGAGAATGAGGAAATGTGGTTCTGATGCAATGCTCTGTAATTCTTCTGTGGAATAAACAGAGTGGAAAGGAGGACATCAGTCCTCCAGGCTATTAAACAAACTAAATAAATAAAAATAAGAGAATTTAAATTGTCTTTAAATTATTGAGAATATTCCAGAGACAAGGTGGGTGAGGTAATATCTTTTATTGGACCAACTTCTGTTGGTGAAAGACACAAGCTTTCAAGCTACCCAGAGCTCCTATTCTCTCTAATATGTTGGGACCAACATGGCTTCAACAACACGACAAACAAAAATAAGTATATTCCACTCATATATTACCAAATCATGATGTCTTGAATGGCAGGTCCCTCCAGGTGAGCTCAAATTTTTAGAGGAGGGACTAGGAAGTCAGGACACGTGAGTTCTGTTCCAGACCCTCACTCCTCAGTAAATAATTCAATCAGTTTTCCCCGTCTGTAAAATGAGGATAATACTTACCACACACCTTGATAAAACACTTTGAGAAGCGAAGATGAAAGGCACTACAGGCTTCACTCCGATTTCACTTAAACTGGGTTTACATCAGTATAACATCATTGACCTCCATGGTGCTATTGCAGATTTACACCAGCCTAAGTGAAAACAGGATGAGTAGCCATTGCTAATACTAATCAAAGCCCTGTCCAAATACTTATTCCATTTTCCTTTTTTGATTGCTCTAAAGGTTTAACAGCTGAGCAGGTACATTATTTGTTTGATAATATTTACCATACATTTTAGGAACGTATTATTTTATTTTAAAAATTCCATTCCTTCAAATCCAATCATTTATTTTGGTATGTGACTGAATTTAAAACTGAGCTGATTTTCTGCAAAAATGTTTTAACTTTGTTTAGAAACAATCCTGCTTAAAAATCTATTATCTTACTTTCACTCACATGCCTTTAAAGACCCCCAACATGGAGAAACACTCACAGGCTCCAATCCTGCAAGCTGATCCATGCATTAGTGCAAAAGTGAGTGAGCTTAATCTGGTTAATAAAAGATACTGGGATGGGCATGAGTGTGGAATGATGGATTTTATGTAAGAATAATTTACAAAATATGTGAAAAAACAAAAATTCTCGTGGCAGCTTTATGGTTCAAAATAATGTGTACAATTTTGTGTATTGTATGAACAGCACATTCATTTTTATGAGGATTGTTCCAGTTGGTATTCATTCTTTCATGCTGGTGCTTCCTACCATTTCTATTTCTGGCAACAGAATGCACAAGAAGAAAAAAAAATCTGACTTCTGATAGCAAAGTATTAACTTTATTCCTGGTTTCCACTGGTGTGTGCTGCAAAAGGGGATGACAAACTCTCAGTGCAGAAATGGCTCTCTTCAGAAATACAATTGCTGTACTATGCCTCCAGTGAACCAGCACTATCTTCTCAACTGTTCTCTATATATAGAAAAAACAATCCAAACCCAACACTGACCAGTGATTTTTACTTTCAATTATGTGGGAAATGAAAAAGCTCTTTTCAGCCTGAAACTATAGAAGACCCGGAAACATAAATATATAATTTTGCAGATTAAATGCTGCATAATGGATTCCTCATAAACCTTGTGCACGCACACAGGACCTAATCCAAACTCTCTGAAGTCAGTGCAAAGCTCAGGTCCATAGACAGTACACAACACACAACTTCACTGAATTTTGGCACATATAGCAACCATAGCTTGTATATCCTTTCATGTCTGTAACGGTTATTTCCACAGCTACTTTTGCTAGCCTGAAGTCTTCAAAGTCAATCTAAGGTCAAGTTTAGCAATAAATCTTATTTTAAACATTTAGGTACAGAGGGGAGGATTGTGGCTTTAGGTGCCACAAGGTCTGTCTATTTTAGGTGCTCATTTAACCCCATCACCACAGTATCTGAGTATTTCTATCCTCACAACGCCCCTTTGTGGAAGTGAAGTACTATTCTTTTACGGATGGAGAATGGAGAGACAGAGAGACTGGGGCAAGATTATTAAAAGGTATTTAGATGCCCTGGTACTTTTGAAAAATCCACTAGGCACCTAATTCCCATTGAGAAATCCACTGCCTAGCTGCTTCTGAAAATCCCACTTGGTGCCTATCTCCATATTTAGGCACCTAAATACCTTTGTAAACTTGGCCCTAAGTGACTTCCCAAGGTTACACAGGAAGTGTGTGACAGAGCAGGGAACTCAACCCAGGTCTCCAAAGTTGCTTGCTAGTTCTTTAACCACAGAACCATCCTTCCTTTGGACCACCAGCCACCCAAGCTCTTAGCCAACTTTTGTGGTTTTACAATCACATTTCATCTCTTCTGTTTTTCTCTCCCCTGATGATGCCTGACAAAAGTACACCCTCACAAACAAAAGGAGAAACTGACTGACTACACAGGGGAAAACAATGAAACTAACTACACACAAGGTGCTGTCAAATGAACAAACAGAAAAATGTATTTCCTTCTCATCTCACTCACCCAATCATTTTACAAACAAGATTTCAGTCTGAGGTGTGATTTTTAAGTTGACGATGTCCTTTTAAACACACAAACATTATCTGGCCAGCACCAGGTTATCCTGCAAAAGATCACTTTGGAAAACTGAATTTCCAATAAGTACCTGATCAGAGCAACAACAAAGAAGGGGAGAAAAATAAGAGAAGAAAGGGGAGCAATACTAACAAGGAAGAATAGAGAATATGCAGACTCTGGATGAAATTCTTATCACTGATGTCAATGAGAGTTTTACCACTGACTTCACTGGGGTATGCTCAGGCCCACAGGGCTATTAGAACAATGAGATCCCTGGTATTCTTCAGCCCCATGCAGCTTTCTTCGCAGCCTCCTCTTCTCACCTCCATAGAGCTCCTGCAGGAGGAGAAGCGGGGGGGGGGGGGGGGGGGAGGAGGAGGAGGAGGAGAGCAGAGTAGGACTCCCAAGGGGTCTGGAGGATTTGAAGGGCGCACTGCTCGCCTGCAATACCAACCCAGCAATCAACAGAGAAGGAGAAATCTTTGCCCCAGTGGGCCTTAGTCTCACCTGGGCAGTTTAGTTTTATTTTTGAACAATCAGCCAAGGTCAGTCTTAATGGGCTATGCAGTCATGTTATAGCCACTTCATTCAGAGAAGTCCTAAGCGCACTGCCTCCCCCAGCATCCCTGGCACATTGTCCCTATAAGTCAGGCACTAGAAGTGACTCAGAGACCGGCTCTGTCTGTGTGTGCACTAAGCTGTGCTGCTGACAGTAGAGTATGTACCGGAAAATAAAAGGTTTGCTTAATTTACCCTGTCCTGTGTGGATCTCCATGCCTGTGTGCAGTCTAAATGAAATCAATACACAGGCTTGGCAGCATTCGATTTTTTTTATTTTAAATAATTTTGACGATAGTATTGATGCTTATTTTTATGCAACTTTTTCAATTTTTATTCACTTTACATTTTCACAGTTACAGGAAGTCATGGGCGTTTAGGGCAATAATTATTTAATGACAGTAGACACTGAGATTAAAAAAATTAAAGCTGTAAAACCGTTAAACACAAATTGTCAACACCACGTGTCAAAATATATAAAATAAAGTATCCTTAAATCAAACTGCAGTTCTCAAGCAGCCTTTTTCTTACTTTGCCTGTCTGTAAATTTTGATTATTCCTGATGTAAAAAAGTTTTTAATTGTTTTTTATGTTTACAGTGATATTGACATTTACCAACAAAAATCTAATCCTTCCACACCCAACAATACATTTGTAGGGCAGAATGAGGGCTTGTCTACACACAGTTTGAGCACCTTGGTGAAATTTTTGTGTTTAGATAAACCCTTGGACTCTGCTTCTGGGCATGGAGAAGACGTGGGCAGGGAGAAGAGGCTCTGTCTAGGCTAGAAAAGGGAGATATGTTTGCTAACATGTGCTAATTAGCATAACACCACTTAGCA
The DNA here is from genome assembly GCF_026122565.2 of Emydura macquarii macquarii. Lineage (NCBI taxonomy): Eukaryota > Metazoa > Chordata > Testudines > Chelidae > Emydura > Emydura macquarii. The sequence continues at coordinate 7,269,753 of NW_027131400.1, read as the reverse complement.
ATGCTGATCACAATGAGTTGCCAAGAAGCTTTTTAACAGGAGGAAAGGCCTCAGAAACAAACCTTATTGGCATAGACACCTACTTTGCCAAGTCAATCAATTTTGCCTGTTTTGGGTTAAAATTCTCTTAAGCCTTGGGTGCAGGGGTTATGAAATGTTATCCTTATTGTATGATTAAAGGGCAGCAGAACTGTAGTTAATATGCCCTATTCCAGGGGTTGCCACAATGTAACCCTCATTGGCTAAGCATGGGATAGTGAGCAAAATTCAAGTGAAGGGTAAGGGGGAGATGGGTAGGTGTTTTTATCTGGGGATGAGGACTCTGTTTAAAGGTCCTAAATGCCATATGACCCTCCCTCTCCGGTTTTAACAGACAGAGCTAATTAAAACTCAATTGAGAGTCCCTGTTTCTTTGCAATAATCACTAAGAGATGAAATCACTAAGCGGTGGACCCTCAGAACATGAAATTGCAACTGAACACAGTGTGGTAAGAGATGCAGCAGCAAAGTTACCCCCTACCTAGCAAATCCTAGAACTGTGATTACTAATAGTTGGGCTAAGTGGTCGTGGTGCTGTAGGATCAGACTAAGGACACAGCAGAGCAGTGGTAATGGAGGCATCATTCATCCCTCTCCACCCAGGGAGTGAAGGTGAACCCATCTGAATGAATCTCTGGACACTCAGGCTTGACTGACCTCAGACAACAAATTGTAAGCGGGGTATGGTTGAGGAAAGGGGGAGTTAAATGAACCTTTGTCCATTGGCCTTTCATACAACAAGTTGGGAAACAGCAGCAAAGAAACTGCTCAAGATACTGTGGGGTGTTTTGCTTATTGTTTCACAGAATATTAGGGTTGGAAGGGACCTCAAGAGGTCATCTGATATACCCATATCTAATATGCTCAAAGTTTGCATTCTTCTGAGTCACTGTTGCTCTATTTTCCCAAAGTAATGCTGTGTTCCCTCTCCCCTTAAGTTTTATTTTGTTTATAGGTCAGTGCTTGTGAATGGGATGTGTTGCCTTATTGAATGTGCCCTGCGCTGTATCGAATTTCCCCCAGTTCCTGCGGAGGGCTCCAGCCGTTCTGTTTTGTAATGCTAAGAGTAACCCCCAGACACTGAACCTGGCCCTTGTTGATGCCAACACCACCTGGCAGAAGGGTTACACTAGCTAACACATTTGTTAAACACACTTTGTTTTTCTTCTCTGGACAGGCCATAGGTGCCACACAGCTGCCTTGGAAGGCAGGGAGCTCTGAGTACAAGCAGGTCTCTGCAGCTGCAGAATCCAGGTAGGAAGTGATGCATCTCTGATGAGTCACAGAGGTACCAGGACTCAGAATTTAGCAAAAGATGTCTTTTTTTTTCTGTTTCTTATTAACTTTATTATTCATTTTTGCATCTTTGACTACAGATGCTTTTTTGAAAATGACAGACATTTGGAATTGTCACCATACAGCAAATGAAGTTTAAGAGAGATCTAACAACTCTGCTGCAGCAAACTCCAATCCCTATGGAAACACATGCCCGTTCTGCAAAAGCAGGTCCTTGTTGAACGTTCCGAAACACTGACTGCAGAACACCTTATTCTGTTTTCATTGATCTAACATTCATTTTCATGCAAGCAGCACAGTTAGAACCTTGTAAACATCAATGGCTGGAAGAAAAACAACTCCACATCCTATTTTTAGAACAAGTTCTTGCATTCATAAATTATCTTACCTTTGGGGAAAAAAGTTAAAAATAAAAGCAAGAATTCACAAAAGGAAGGGGACCTGCTTGGCAGCAAATTCAGTTTAAAAGATCATTTTCTCCTTATTTAAAAGCTTTGGCCAGGATTTTCAAAAGTGTCTAGTTACTTTGTATGGCCAACTCAAGAGATTTTAAAAGGACCTGATTTTCATAGAGTGGGTGCTCAGCAATTTTTGTAAATCAGGCCTCCAAAGTTGTGTACCAAAAAGTCACGACTCATTTAAATTCTCAAGGTTTTCAGAATGGTATAAAACACCAACAACTTCTCAGAATGTGCTGGAGTATGAGGAATAAATCTAAGGTTCTTGGGTATCCAAAATGGTCATTTGCCTCATTGTATATTATGGTTAGCATGCGTATTTATAATACAACCTAGATGATCCAAATATCATAAGGGACACTGAATAATTTGAAAGGCTCCAATTTACAGAAATTTGAGGGAATTATAAATGTAATGAATAGATGCTGGGGGACATAACCCCAATTTTTTGAAAACAGAGGTTGAGAAAACTGAGGTTACACACTAATTATTTTTAAACACAGTGAGCATATACATACACACAGTATGCATACAGCCAAAAATATATGCATCTTGGTAATCCATTTATTTTCACCCCCAATAATTCACATAAATGTATTTGTTGAACCAACCTGTCAGAACAAGATTTTTCTGACTATCAGCTTGTTAGAATATAGACATTTAGATCTGTCTGCAAAGGCCTATGATTTTAAAGTATATTCTTATCACTTAGCTAGTTACAGGGGTATAAAATCAAAGAATCAAAATCACATGCCGCCTGCCTATGGGCCTTCTCTCACTGTGACAGTCTGAGGCCTTGTACTTCGACTAAGCAGCAGAGGCAGCCATAAACTGGCAAGCGTATGGTCACCTCCACACATTCCAAACAAATTACATTAAAACAAGGCAATACCAGGCTGTTTAAAAAGCGATATAGTCTAACGCCTCCGGATAAAGAAAAGACCCTAGAATGCTTAAAAAAAACCAACCTTTCTTTGATAGCATTCTGTCTGGTTTTTAAACACTCGTCAACAGTTGTGGTTGTAGAATCTACATATTGTTTGGTCATTATGGTACCCACTTTTCTGATAATTTCTGTCTGATTTTTTGATCGTCTCTGTCAGGTGCATAACTAATTGTAACCAGTTAAGGTGGTGGTGTATGATTGGTTAGAGAATTATGTTACAATAAGTTAGGATTGGTTAAAGAATTATCTTGTAATATTTTTAAGAAAACAATTAGTTAAGATACACTATAAAAACTGAGGTCAAATAGGAAGTAAGGTGGGAAAAAGGAAAATTACTGGTGTGAAGAACTGGGATACTTGCTTAATTACCCCAGTAAACCCATAGTATTGCCTGCTGCTGTACTCCGGACTTCTGCTTCTGTCAGCAAACCAAGAACTGAGGGAGGGGGCCCTAACATAGCTCTGTAAATTCAAACTAGGATCTGATGAAGGGCGGGTGGAAATCAAGCCATGTTCTATCTTTAACAATTACTAACAGTAAAAATTCTGAAATCAAAAATTAGGATTTGGTTCAGGACAGGTACACTGTCTTGTCTTTAAGCTCATTTTTTAAGTCCCAAAAAGGGGACTTAAACATGGACTGAAACACATGTATACATGTTTTCCTGAATTGGAAGCCTTAACTGGCAATTTTGTGATGATGAACAGGGAAGAAAAGAACACAACAGTTGTTCTTCTAAGGCTGTGTGCGGTTTATAGTCACATTTTTTCCTTTTATCTGGAACAGCCACAGCGAGCAAATACATGTTGTGCATTACTTGACTATATTATAACTGCATGGGGCTTGAATGTAGTATCATAGAATTGTTTAATCAGGTCAGCCCAGTAAATGGCCTTTTCTCCTGATTAAGCAATAATACAATCCCATCACACTCCTGGACCATCCCATACAAAGTTAGGAAGAGGCACACATCTACACTAGAGGCCTAAGCCTGACTCCAGTGAAGTCAATGATAAAATTCCATTTGGCTTCAATGGGAGTAGGAGCCCTAGGAAAAGACGGACTCTGCTGCCCTAAAAGAGACAGCTGTGAGATGCCCAACATAGTAGCCCAGCAAGTATAGCTAGCTGACACAGAAAGATCGAACAGCCAGGGAATGATGGTGAAGCACTTCACAAAGGAAGTCAAGGAAGGACTGAAAACCCATTTAAAGAAACAAAAACAGAACTAGTATGATATTGAGATGCAACCAAGGAACGAAACACCACTAAAATCACATGAAGATGTCCCCATTAAGCAGCAATCTTTGCAGTTAAGTCCTACTTAAATGCCATCCTAATTAAGTACAGTGTATAACATATGGCTTGCCAGGACACATGCAACGTTTTATTAAGATATTTTAAAATCTAATGACATAGATCAGCTAAAACAATTCTTAGTTATAGAGTGGTTTTTAAAAAGCAGCTACTGCATATGCTCACTACCTCACTTGTCATAACTTTTGTACTCAGTTCAGCTCTGTCAAAATATTATTGAAACTGTAGATCTACCCTTCTGGTGGCATGCAGAGCACAGACCGTGCATGCCCAGCTAGCACGGATATAAACAGCAGTGCAGAGAGTGAGGCACAGCTCAGACAAGTAGAATACAGTAGGGTGTCCTACACTCCTGAACCATAAGGTATGAATCCTACATGACTCTCTACACACCCAAGCAGTACCTCCCCAGTTTATTCTGCTATTTTTAGCAGTGTAGTGCCCCACTAGCTATCCCCTGCAGCAGCTTTTCCCCACTGCAGTAAAAGGCTTTGATAGGGGGGAGCTGACAGGGCCTTTTCTTGCCACAGAGAAAGGCTCAGGCAGAAGGGAGGTGGCAGGGAAAGGTTCCAGAAGTGGGGATAGACTCTGGTAGTGGGGAAAGATTCCAGCAGGGGAGAGTTGCTGGAGCCCTTCCCCACTGCCTCTCCTTGCCTGTCTTCACTGTGGCGTGTAGCTACATTTACCCTATACATTGCTGCAAAATGTAGACAAAGCCTTAATGTGCTCTTTCAGAGACCTTATCACTAACATACAGGCAAAAATGTTAATAGGTGAATCTAAAAATAGATACATTTATAGCTAAAAAAACGTAGAAACTCAAGAGTTCAACTTCTAATACTTTTATATTGTATTTGATAAAGAGACAGTAAGTGAAATGAATAAAAATTAAATGAATGAAATATTACATGTTGGTCCCAGGTTATTAGAATTCCAGCAAAAGTAGCAGATGCATTTTGCTAGGAATTAGAAGACTTTGTCTGGACTTTATAGCCCTTTGATTCACTTCCCCTGTGCCCCTCATAACTTCCAACAGGTTTCCACTTCCAATACTTTTGGACCTCTTTGAGAGTTGAAATAATAGCTGTAAATTCCTTTGAATGTTAAGACAGCCCTATGTAGGATGGATTGATTTAAATCAGCAAATAGGAAACCTTAATTTAAATAATCAGTTTTAATCTAGTTTTGCATTTGTACCTTTTAGTTAAAGAAAGGCTGATTTATATTAGTTGGTAACCATTCAAACATATTGATTTGCAGCCAAATATGGCCTTTACACACTAAATTTGGTACTTTTATTTGCTAATCAGAAGGATATTCACACTACATCTATGTATGTTTACTCAAGCAATTACATGGCTTAACCTACATGCAGATTCTTAATTTTCACATTTTTATTATGTTAGAAAATCGTGAATGATGCATTTCTTATTTACTAGATGATTAATTTTTTTTATTTTTGTTTGGGTCAGGCTCTGCTTGGACGGAATTCAAATTCAATAAAACATGCACAAAACCCACCATTTAAAATTTTGTATTAGTTAAATAAAACTACTATAAAAATAAATGTGTTGGATACACAAGAACAATAGTTTATCAAAATAAGTTTTATATTTAAAGCTAACTGATTTATAATTATTATTATGTTGTCTCTAATAATTACATGGCAATGATTTGTTAACCTGTTAAACGTCCAAAATAAATAAATAAATAAAAACTAACTGATTTACTAAACAAAGGAAGTATGAACTATAGTTAGGAAATTGAACCAATTGCTTCTGGTCGTACATTCTTCAAAGTTTTAGAACTGGTAGATTTTATCCTCTCACGCCTTGTTTTTCATAGATTGGAAGAGGAATACAAGCTTTCCTGCTTTTTTCAACTCCCAATTGATTTCTTAGCTTTGAATGAACAAGTCATTGAACTGAACTAGCTGAATAAACTGAATGAAGACAATATTCTCTCTGCACCTGCAGAAGCTGTCAAAAACTGATTTAGCACTTCAGCAAACTCTGGTTCCACGTGCTTAGCCAGTGACTTCCACCAGTTCACTGATTTGACTTTCTTTAAAACTTCAGCAGCAAACATGTAATGCTTAATTTTTTTTAATTTAATTTAAATGCTTTTAATGGATTATACTGAGTTTAGGCCTAATTGTCATATTTTCAAATGTAATATTAAATAGGTTTCTTTTTTTAAAAAAGAAAAATGTATTTAAGTAAAAAAAATTCCAATTTAAATATAAAAAATTGGATTTTCTTTTAACTCATCAATTTTTATCCACCCTAACTCTGGCCTAGAGGGAAAAAAAGTGTCTGCTTTATTAAATTCAAAGATGAGTTAAACTTTTAAACAAAAGTTTTAATGATATATACATACATATACATGCCTTAACTCCTCACCCCCCCCCCAATCAATACAAGTATAGATTAAGTTTATCATCACTTTTCTAAAAGAAATTACATATATAGTTTAAATCCAAACCATGGTAAAAAGAACAGTTCAGCTATGTGAATATGACTGAACTAGAAACCTATGACATTTGAAAGGGTTTAAGTGACTAAGTTAATTTGATAATAGCTTTGTTTTCACATTCCAAATTTAGAATTCCAATGTGTAGATTTATAAAACAAAGTTTGCATACAGCAATTAGCCCCAACTGTCTCAAATTTAACATTATAATTTGAAGAGCTGGCCCTTCTCCAAAAGTGGATGAATTTTATATGTCTAACATGACAACTTATCAAATGGATTGATTAATAAAGTAATGATTTCTATGGCAACTGACGTACCCCATATATTTGCAGCTGTCATTATATGAGTCACATAGTTCTTACTCACCATTCCATCTGTGTTGTAACGGATGGGATCATGCAAAGTGCTGGGGGTTTTCTTAATATATTTTGATTTTTATAAGGCTTAGGGTTGTATTCCTGCAAATCTCTCTATACAAGCAGACCCCTGCACCCGTGTAAAGCCTGTCTTCAAAAATGGGGTCTGTCTATGTTACAGGATTGGAGACTATGTCAGTTCGACTTGCACCACCCAGAAAAATAATTATATGAGATCCCAGATAGAATGCTGAGGCCAAATGAAATGTCAGAAGGACCCAATAAAGTCAAAGATAGTCTTAGGATTTGAGGATGTGAGAAATCAATCTCCCTCTCTCTCACTCTCATGCACACTTCCAATTTCACAGCAGCAAAATCTCATGAGGAAAAGTGTACTCACACAACCTCTTGACAAAATCACTTCGCTAATGAAAAACAAAAACAATCACCGGGGGGGGGGGGGAAGGGGGAGGAGTAATGCCATTGACTAAAAATAGATTTAAGCTGCTTTAATGGACTGTAGAATCTTACTGTCTTTTTCAAAAAAGGAGGAAAATAAGAGATTTCCTACATTTAATTTTTTTTAAATGGAACACTTGCTTTGTAGTAAATAGCAAGGTACACAGGTACTTGTCGAATAAAGATACTTAAGAATAAAGCTGCACAGTTGGCTACCAGCTGCCTCGCTTATTAACAGTGAATGCCACCCATGTGTGACAGCATGAAAATACACATGCACTACAAATTAGCAGGCTCCATTACAGCGAGGCCAGCAAAATGAACAAATTCCTACTATAAATCTAGAGCTAGGAATAGCTGAACCCAATATATAGCAAAATCCTACAGCATGAATCTGCAATGAGAGAATTTCACTGAATTCAGGAATCAAAACATTCTCAAATGAATCGGAATTTGAAATGTTCTGCAATACAGTTAATATTTTCTTCCCACATGCCTTTTATAAATGTAGATATTTTAAAACAAAACAAAACCAAAAATATTCCTTCTCCATCACATTACCCAAGTCCCATTCTCACTCTTGACGGGTTGAGAGCATCACAAACTGAATAAGCAGTTATGAAGGCACATTTTCTCTAAAAACATGGACAGAATGTGTAGAATCTAAAGCAGGGTGGGTGTGAAAAGCTAGATCTCCTGCAGATCATCCACTTAACACAGCAACTCTTGGAAAGTTTTCCCTAACAAAATAAATATAAAGAGAAAAACCAATTCCCCTCCCCCTTATTGAATATCTTTAGTATGTGGCACTACTTGCAAAATTCATAAATAAATTATAATTTGTAACCCTGGTTTATGAAGACTTTGGATGTCCCCAGAGGCTTTTGTAAACAAAGATCAAGTCTTATTTTTAATCTCAACATTACATACTCAACACACATTTTTCCTTCTCTTTTCAGAGAATAAATTCTGCCTTTGAACATGCACACACAAATCCCACTCGCAATAGGGACTCAGAGACAGATCAGAATTTGGCCATTAACCTTAAGGGCTGGTCTACACTTTAGAGAGTTTTGTCAACAAGTCAGCTTTCAGCAACAAAACAGTGGTGGTGTGCACACTGCAATGCTTCCCCTGCCAACAAAACTCCCCTGCTTTGGTGACAAAATAAAACCACTTCACTGAGAAGCATAGAGCTTTTTGCAGCAAAGTTGGAGCAACAAAGCGTCAGTGCAGATACTGTGCAGTAACTGGGCCCCAGAAGCTATCCCACAACGCCCACCCTGACCACTCTGCTCACTGTTTTGAACTCTGCCCTGCACTCCAGCTACAAAGGCATGCGCCCCTTCTCTTTCAAAGCCCTAGGAATTTTTGAAATTGCTCAGCATGGAGAGCTCTCACCCACAGCTAGTGCCCAGCTGAGCATGCTGGCTCCTGTCAGCAAATGGGCTCCTGCCTGGACCGCAGGGGAAGGGGTGGATCATTCTCCTGGGTCCCTGGGAAAACTCGGAGACTCAATCCTGCTCTCCTATGGCAGGCATGCAGGCAGCATGGGCTGCTGCTGGGAGTGGAGGGGGGAGAGACTCCTGATGTGTTCTGTAGAGCCAAGGAAGGAGACGGGGGCTAATGTCAGGTGTCCCCCTCCTCCTGCCGGTGTACAGGTTTCCTCTGAGCTGGAGTAGGGGGACGGGAACACCAGCTGCCTGTGCACCAGCTTCTGCCTCAGGCTTGGTTGCTTCTTGGTGCTGTCTGAGCTTCAAGATACAGAGTGGAGACACACTCACCGTCCCCCAACACGGTCTCTCTCTCTCTCATATACACACACACCTCTCCCCACCCCACACACTGCTGTGGGCTTCTTGTGTTTATGTTCAGCAATGTCAGTTTGGCTGAGAGGGCAGTCGAAAAGCAACTTGGTAGAATGCCCATGGAACAATGGGATTCAGAACCTTTCATGATGTGATGCTGTGCCTGCCTCATGAGACATTGCAGACTCTTCCCAAAGCACCCTGGGTGCAGTTGCACAGTGGGAGAGTTGGAGCAGTGCACTGCTCCCTTTGTCGATGCAATAGCTGGTAGTGTGAATGCGGTCTACCGACACAAGCAGCATAGTGAGGACATGCGACACGCCAGCATAACGTGTCGACAAAACTCTATGCTGTCGACAAGGCCTAAGGCACTGATCTTTCAAATCACTCTGTGCACACAGCCCCACAGTGGTACTCCATGTGATTGCAGGGGTATGGGAGCAGTTTGCAGAATCAGGACCTAACAGATTTTGGTTCTAGTGATTAAAAAAGATGACAGACTGAAGAACAGAGAGCTCTACTTATCTGTAGATACTGCATGTGCAGCCACAGTGCAAGCTTCCTTTCAGCATGTGTTCAAGCCTGACCTGGAGCATTTGGAAGGGAGGTGACCCAACAAAGGATCTCTGTCTCTTTCATTCTCTCTATAATGTCATTAATGAAAGTTTGATCATTTCTGAGCTGTAACATATACACAGAAGTATTACCAGCCTTATGCTGAGACCTTGTCTTCACTGCAAATTAAAGCATGTTCCTAACTTGAGTTAAGGGCACCCCTTTTTTCCTTCAGTGAAGATAAGAACTGAGTATTCTTATTTTTCTGGGTTTAAACTAAAATCCAAGGCCTTATCTATACTGATGGTGGCATACAGCGTGTGTGAACCTACATGTCAGTGAAAAAGCAGGTTGCATTCGCATTGGGGCGTACAGCTACACACAGCAGTGAAAAACTCTGGCAGGGAGTAGAAAAGAGGAAAGGCTCTGGCAGCGAGGAGCTCCTGGAGCCTTTTCTGCTGCCTTCTCCCCATGGTGGAGAAAAGAACTGGCAGCTCCCTGTGGCAGGGAAAGCATCCAGCAGTGGGAGAGGCAGCAGGGCACTACCCTGAAAACAGCAGTGTAGATGGGGCAGATTCTGCTTGGGCATGTAGGGAGCAGAGTAGGATTATACCCTAAGGTTCTGATGTGTCTTTAATCACCTAAGCAGTGCCTCACTCTCTACACTATTACATATATCCATGCTAGGCAGGGTGCAATGCACGCACACTACATGCCACTGTGTAGACAGAGCCTGGGAGGGTGGGTGAAGCTCTGTACAAGACGTGGGCAAAAGCAAGCAAGTCATTAATTCTGTCTGAAACCTGAAAGTCTTCCTTTTGGGTAGTCTGTGCGCTGTCCGGACTGAGACAAAAGCAGATGTGGTTTTTGTCCAGTATTGGACAGAGGAAGGCTGCCATTTTGAAGAATGCTCTGCTCCATCCCCGCCAAGTCTGAGGCTCACACTGGTGTGACTTCACACGCACATACATGTGGGGTCACACGGCCAGCAGGGCGGGCCATTTCTGGAAGTATCAGAATGTCTGGTATTCTGAGGATGTGTAAGTGGCCACCCTAGTAGAAAATGGAGTGGCCCAGGCTAGTGCAGATGGGGAGGGGTGCCAGGGCCAGGGAGGGGGGTCTGTGGATTTCTAGGGACACCTCATGGGGGGCTGTGGGCAAGGCACTGCTGCACAATATAGCTCAATGCCAGCATGCATGGAGCAGATGGGTGCAATGTGCTGTGCGGGGGATGAGAGAGGAGTTGGTGTGCCATGTGAGTGTGGCAGGCAGATACAGGAAGTGAGCGCAGAGCTCACTGGAGAAAGGTGACATGTGGCTGTGTGGGATGCATCGAGGGGCGCAAAGGCGGCATGCAATGGAGCAGAAAGGAGGGGAAGCAGCTAGTGCTGCGGAAGGGAGGCCGTGGCAAGAAGCCAATGACAGGCGCTATGGCAAGTGGCCGTGACGTGGGGGGAGAATGGTTGAGCCGCTAGCCTTTGTCAATATCTAGCCCCCCGGTGGGTGGCACTGGCTACGTGCCTTTCTTGGAAGCGCGGCCCCCCGGACGCTTCCGGCCCCGTGTCCCGCCCAGTCTCAGCCCGACTACCACCGTGACGGGCGACAAGCTCCACCCCAGCAGCAGCAGCAGCAGAAGCAGCAACAACCCCCTCGCCGAGCCGGGCGCAGGCGGGAGGCTGAACGTTCCAGAAGCCGGCGGGCGGCCGGGTTCCAGAACGTTGGGAGGCGGCCGTCGCTCTAGAACGCTCGAGGGCAGCGGCCCCCCTTCGCCCCGGGCCCAGCGCCCCGCGTTCCAGAACGTTGGGAGGCGGCCGTCGCTCTAGAACGCTCGAGGGCGGCGGCGGTGCCGGCCCCCCCGGGCCCAGCGCGCGCTTGCTCGCTCACCTTCCCGTCCAGGCCGAAGGGGAGGGACTCTTCCTCGACTGGGGAGGGCGCCGGGTCCCGCTGGGTCTCCGCGGCCCCGCTGGGACTCCGGGGGGCGGTGGCTCCATGGGGCTGGCAGTCCGGGTAGGGGTTGCTGAACGCCCGCTCCTCCATCTCCGCCTCGCCCCCCAGCTGCAGCTTCAGTCGCTTGGACATGCTCTCTCCCATGGCAGCCTGCCCCCGGCCCGCCCCCTGCACGGCGAGCCGCCGGGGACACGCGCCCGCCCCGAGAGTAGCAACGCCTTCCCTCCCTGCTGCAGCGCCCGCTGCACGCCAAAGGGCTGGGGCAAAAACCGCCACGGAAACGCGCCCGGCCTTGCTAATAATCAGCCGGGGGGCAGTGCTCCTGGCCACAGCAGCGGGAGCTAGCCTAGCCTTTCCTTAACACGGCTGCTGGCACAGCTAGAAGGTGTCAGGGCAGCTATGCCCCCACCCCCACCTCTGCAAGGCAGAAAATACCAACTTTAAAAATAATAAAGTCGGCTGCCGCCTGCCCTGGAACAACAGAGCTCGGGAGAAGAGGCGCGCCACGCCCCGCTGAACATTAAGACGATGTGGGCACCGTTTCCTCCCCTTTTTGCACGAAACGGCGCGATCGAGAGGAAGAAAGCAGGCAGCAAAAAAAAAAAAAAGCCCCCCCCCCCCCCCCCCGATCAATCCTTGCCAGGAAAGCTGGGTACCTCTTTTGAGAGAGCCACTTTAAAACCACAGATCCTTGATCGCACCGCAAAAAAACCCACCCGAATTCATCTCCTCGTCTTCCCTCACCCCTCCAAAAAATCAATCAGGCTGTTGCTGTCACCAACACCCAAGGCTGCAAAACTGAGCTCCTTCCTGCTGCCTCTGGCTCTCTGCAGTAGGGAGGAATTGTCTCCCTAATCATTTTAGATAACCAAAACCACCAAGGGGAAAGAATATCCAAAGAATAGGCAGTGAATGATCAATTCCTTCACCAGTGTCATCCGAATCTTCCAGCTGGCTTGAACCATCAGCTGAGAATGAAAAAAAGCCCTATAGTCTGATAAACGTATGTAAATACGAAAGGCTCTACCCTTCCTTTGCTCCCCAATGCATTGATATTCAGCTTTCATTCATAGTCCATCCACCAGAATGATGACAGCACTAGCCTTTCCCCATCCATAATCACAAATCCATGCTTATCTAATAAATTGTATAAAGAAGTGGATGGACAGAGGGGGATGAGGAAAAGCATCCACTAATCTCCTTCCCTCTCAGTTTGTAAAATTTCCTCCTTGCAGTTTGTTCTTCCTTTGGTGCTATGAAATTCGTGTCCCCTTTGCCTTGGATGAAGGAACAAATTTTGCATGACAATTCAGAAGGGAGGGCTGCTTACACACTCAACTATTTCTAACAATCATACTGAGCAGCCAGCTTTCATCAGGCTATCACATGGGCACACACAAACAAATCATCCACAGCACATACACATAAACACACACGTAAAATAGTCACACATGTATGAACAGATGGTGATACTGGCATTTTCGTAATTCACTGTATGCTTCTTAGTTTAATAGTCTTGGCTGATTTTCCAATTTCCATTCATATTTTTTTCCTCTTGGCTTTCTGCTTAGTTTCACATATATGCTTGTTTATAGACAGGCAGGAGCAGCATCAGCCCATAACAGGTTTCAGATAATATATTCTAGTTTGTTTATTTATTTATTTATTTATTTATTATTTTCAAACTGTGTTACAGCTTTGTGTGGAAGAAGTGACTGCCTGCCAAATCACAACTGCTTAGTATTGGAAATGGAAAACAGAGATCTTATCTTGGAGACAGTGTCAGCTTAAATGTATAAAATAGTGCTGATCAGCAAGATTCTACTTGTGTGTGAATATATTTATGCACATACACAGATAATAATCATCAACAATTTTAAATAATGACCAGGATGTCAGTTATTATGAATAACTGATTAGTGCTTATTTGCAAAATTCAATGTCTTGACCTTGCAAGGTTAAGAGTGCTCTCAAATCCCATTGAAGTGCATGGAAAATGAGTACACTCAGCACTTCTGAAGAGTTCATCACCTCACATCTGGTTTAAGCCCAAAGGCCCTGATATACTTAAGCATGTGATTAAATCAGATTTCTCTTCAGGCAAGCACTTATGTGCTTAAAATTAAGAGGTGTAAATGAACAAACAAAATTAAAGATGAGTACATTTTGTACTCCATATTTATTTTTTGTTGATTTTGTAACACTTCAAAATGTACAAATATTGAACAAACATATAGCGAAAAGACAGTCCTTGCCCTGAAGAGTTTACACTCTAAGTAAATATACTGTAGAATACTTTGTAAAAATATGGACATCTCTTAATAGGAGATCTCATTACAGCAGTCTCCTATTAAATATTTACTAGTAAGTGGATTAAACCACCAGTTTTGGTAGTAATTATGAAGTATTCAGTTTATCAAGTTTCTGGTCTTTGACCCTGATCCTGCATAGATTTACTGTCTTCAGTGGGAATATTCAGAGTGCGTAAAATTAAGCATGAGTGTAAATCTAGCCAGGCTAAGGGTGCTAGTTTACGTGTACACATACCACATGCATGCACATACCTATGTATACATAAGTATATTTGTGCACACAGCCATTATCTTGTGGTAAAATAGATTTTAGAAAACATTTTCCTCTTTATTTTTAAAAGTTGAATTTATGACAAAGTGGAATTCCAAACATACCTCTGCCTCCCCTCTGGTTTTCACTTTTTGTTATTTTTAGCTGATTACAGGGCATGGGAGCTCCACCCCAGACACTTTTTATCAAACCCAGATCCATCCTTCCCATAACAATTGGTGGGTAGAAATGGCTCGTACTGCTTTAAATTCCACTGCTTTTTGTATAACGGGGGGAAATGATGTGGGGTCATCTTTAACCACTTGTTTCATTAGGGTAGCCTGTAATTTTTCCAATATTCATGCCTATACCCAATTAACCAACTACAACAATTCTACTGCCCAACTACCTGCGTAAATCTCTTTTTTATCTGGTGCAAGGCTAACAAACCTCATTTAAAATATTTTTCCAACAGTGTGTCATAAGAAAATATAATGTTACCACATGTGATCTTTGGAAAAGAAAATAGACATCAAAATCTGTAAGTTATACTATTGAGTACGCTTGTCTATATTCAGAGAACAAAATCTGGAACAAAGAACTGATTTGTTTACAGAAAGGCCTGTTTTTCATTTATTTAGCAAGTGTTATGTAACAAAGGTCTAAGTATTTAAATCTTATAGTAGCATGAGTAAGCTAAAGCAGATCTTTGCACATGCACAGTGCTCTTGGAAATTTATTCAACACCTGCTAGTGTGGAAAAAAACCTTTTTTTTTTTTTATCCAAATCCCCTTTTCACACAAAAAGTGTTTTTTCTTACACACCTTCTCTTGCCATCACTGTTGTACCTGTGCATTCTGGGACTTCTGAAGCACTTTTTCCATAATGCTCAACACTCTTGTTGAAAATAGAATTTGGGGTCATTCTTAAATCTGAGACAGTACATTTGTACAACTTCCATGCTTGCGACTTCCCGTCCATAGTAGGGAGAAATCATTCTACGGTGCACCAGCTCAGCCTGAACTGAGCTAAAGACATTTTCTGCTATGAACTGATAGAACCAATGTTTGTAAAACACTTGGGACAGCTGTTGGCAAGGTGGTATAGACTCAAAAATGTTGCAACCTGAAGGTTTTCTTTGCATTTCAGTGGTTTCCTACAGCATTTTTCATCGTAACGTTGACAGGTTCTGTGAAGAAATAGCAACTCTCGCCTTCCTCCTCTCTTTTGTCCCCAGACAGCTGAATATATTTTAAAGGTTTTTGAAACGTTCTTCAATTGACATTTTTTCTTTTTACTCTAACAAGAAAAGTGGACAGAACATATTTGAATATTCTCCCTTTGATGCACACAAACATATACACACATACACAACTTCTGCAGCATTAATGGAAGTTATGGAGAAAGGGGAAGGGAGAATATATATCCCATTTTTTCTCTCATTGGACGGGGGAAGGGAGTTGTTCCCAAAACACCTAATAAGCACCTGGGCTTTCCATTTCATCTGGTCTCTTCTGTGTATGTCTTTTAGATTGTAAGCTCTTCACGGCGGGGGACATCTTTACATATTATATAATGCAGAGCAAATAACAACAATGGGTCATTTCATGTCATGTCTTTAAAATCAGAACTTCCCAGTGAATTTTGCTTAAAAATTATTTGCATTACATAACTCAATGAGGAATTCTGCTTAAAAAAGGAAAAAATCAGTGGGATGATAATGAGCTAATCATCTTCTAATCATTCTTGCTAAATGATTAACACATAAAGTCTTCACACTTCCTTCCAATAGCCTTGCACCTACTACTTTTGTTTTTTTCTTCCTTGCTGCATTGTCTGGTCTAGCTTTTTAGGGTAAGTAACAT
The DNA here is from genome assembly GCF_026122565.2 of Emydura macquarii macquarii. NCBI lineage: Eukaryota > Metazoa > Chordata > Testudines > Chelidae > Emydura > Emydura macquarii. Next base: position 7,253,669 of record NW_027131400.1, on the reverse strand, counting down.
ATCCTTTTGTGACCTGGCCAGGGGAGCCATGCTGAGATAGCTTAAACAGGACAAACTGCAAAGAATGGGACAAGCAAAGCTCTAGGCTAAATACTGGTTGTTTTTCTTCCGTAAAATATACCAATCCAGGAACAAACAGATTCTGAAGACCTCACTGGTCATTCAGTAGACAAAAACTAGGACCCAGACAGTCAAGTCAAATATGATGGGGATTCCTGAGAATCTTTATCCATCATATGTAAAAAAGTTCTACCAACCCCAAATGATTGGACACATTACCAAACAGGTCAATGAATAGTTCAGATCTTACCTAAATACATGCTTAAAGCCAATGCTTATTAACTAAACTAATATTTATTTTAAAAAAGGAAAGAGAGTAATGGTTAAAAGGTCAGTATACATACACAAATGAATATAAAGCTCTTAGGTCAGTTTCAAAATAGAGATGATAACTGAATTGCAAAATTCTTAAATTGCAAAGTCTCTGAAATTACCCAAACAGCTTGGGGGTCATCAGTCCTTGTTTAGAGCTTCTTTATTAAAAATCCAATCCAGAGAAATGAAGACTAAATAATCCATGTGCGGAGTTTGTTCAGATTTTCCCATGAGAATTAGCAGGGTGATTCCAAGCTGGTCACGCTGGGATCCCAATCTTGCGATCCAAACTTTCCCTGACAAACTTGGACAGATTTGAGATAAAAAGGATCAGTCTACTAGAGTCTTTTATAGATCCATCCAGGCTGACCGATATCTTCTTGACAGCAGGTACCTCCTTGAACAATTAATAGGTGATTACTTGTGGCTCTGAAGTATCATCTCCTATATCCTGTGCACACTGGTAACTAGTTACATTAGCACAAAGTAACTGGTCACTTACAACCATTCACAGGTATTTACTACTTGAGCTTCAAAGAGAAATAAAAACAATAGTATTGTTACAGTCAAGTTCCATCTAAATGTTAATATGTTCCTTTTGAATTCTTAATCAATAGAACAGTGATAGACATGAAAGCAGTTTATCTAATTGCTAGCCTCTTAACAAGATATCAAATAACTACCAACAATACATTTGCATATCCAAGCCCTAGTCTACTTACAATGGTAGTGAGTCTCATTCCTTATATTTTCCTATAATATGTCTTTAAAGGTCAGATTTGAGCCACGCAACTTCAAACTTGCTTATTTTTTTCTGGCCCAGTGTCACACCTTTCAAAATATATAATAAAGTGTCTCATATGTTTTGGATAATATATAAATAATAATAGGAAATTAATAAATCAGTAATGACACTGCAGTTTTCCATATATTTTGTTTGTTTAACAAATGATCATAACTGACAGGGATGTAAAGGGCCTTTTGCAGTATACAGTTCACCCTCGTGGCTAGTACACAATTGTGCTCAGTCCACGAGCATTTCATCATAGTGAAATGCAATGCAGCTTTTGTAATCAATATGAACAACCATCAAGAGCTTCTGAAAGCACTGGCAGCAATGTTTCTGTTTTTCATTCTTGCTGCTCCATATTTTTTCCCAATCTTTGTGTGACACCCTGTGCCATTTACCAGCAACAATCTTCTCTGTGTTTTCTTCAGCAGGGACAGGATGATGAGTATGTGGGCTTCAGCATCCAAAGTAAATTACTTTGCGCATCTTGGGAAACTAATGTAGAAGCTGGAATTAATCTCATCTTAGCTCTAAATATAGCTCATCTGAAAGTAGCTGGGAGTGATGGGAGTTTCACAAAGCGACCCTGTTAAAGCAATATGTAAACTCAATGGCAAAAAACTATATTAAGGCAGAGTTAATGTTGCTTGGTGGTATCTTGTTCCCTGGCAGAAAATTGAATTGAGCAAAACCTAGCTCATTATTGCTTTACTTTCAGCCCCGGTTCAGTATGGGGCTTATAGACCCCTTCAAACAACACCTCCCCTCAGTTTTAGAGTTACTGGCTCTACTTATGTTGATCATCCCCCCATCTTGTGAAGAAAAGTCTGCATTTTTATGATCTTTACCAGCTCGAGGCAGTACTTCAAAGCGATGTGGTTGCAGAGACAACAAATACCACTGCATGACTTGGATTGCAATCTTTCATGGATTGTAGCCATTACAGGACATGGGATCCATCACTGGCTGGAATGGTTGGACCTCCAGGTAGTAACATAAGGCCTCTATTGCTAACTTTACTGCTAGAGCCTCCTTCTCTGTCACTGAATAGGCAGCTTCTCTAGGAAACAGGTTCCTGCTGAGATATAGAACAAGATGCTCCTCTCCCCCCTACATCTTGCAATAATATGGCTCCAAGACCGATGTCTGATGCATCCATTTGTAAAATAAAAGGTTTTGAAAAGTTAGGTTGAAGTAATACGGGTTCCTGGACCAGACTTTTTTTAATGCCTGGAAGGCCTTGTCACAGGCCTCAGTCTACCAGGTCTTCCTAGGTAAAGCTTCCTTTATTGGGGCTGCGAAGGGTGCAGTTACTGTGGCAAAGTTGGGTATGAAATACCTAGAGTACTGCGCTAGTCCCAGGAAGCGGCATACATAGAAGGAACTGGGCATGCTGACAGGGCCTTTACCTTCCCTCTGATATTGTCAAATATTTGAAAGAAATTTAGTTTGTCTGAAAACTATCATACCAAATAAGGGCCTGAAGACAATGGGTCTACTCATGGATAAGAATAAGATTATGTCATGGAGGTCATGTACTCCGTGGCTTCCAGAGAACTCAGTGACATTTTCTGCCTCAACCCTGCATCTCCCAACAGCTGGCCCCAGAGCTCTGAGCAGCCCTGTGTGGCAGGGGGAAACCCCACAGCTTCCAGCTGCTGAGGGTGTCAGTGGGGGGTCCCACAGCTCCCAGCCACTGCGGGCAATGGGCGGGTACCCACACCTCCCAGTTGCCAGTCCCTCAACTCTGAGCCATCACTGGTGGCGGAGGATAAGGGGGGCCCGGAACTCCCAAAAGCTCTGGAGACTGTGGAGTTCCCAGACACCGTGGGTTGTGGGGGGATCCCTGAGCTCTCCACACCAGCCAAGGAGCTCCAAGTCACCATGGGTGACTGCGGGACCTGGAGCTCTGAGCCGCCATGGGGAACGGGGGGTGGGTGCTGGGTCCTTCCTCCCACAGTGGGGGTCAGGCTCTGATGACCCCTCTGGGCTGCAGTCAGCCCCCATCAGTCCCCCCTCCTCCCCATCCCCATTATTTTTAGTAAAAGTCACAGACAGGTCACGGGCTTCCATGAATTTTTGTTTATTGCCCGTGACCTGTCCGTGACTTTTACTAAAAATAATTGTGACAACATCTTAACCTTACTCGTGGTAGTAAGCACCTGTGCTCTGTAGAAAGCATTTGCAGGATCAGGTCCTACATTTTCATTATATTGTACTTACAGACTTTGGACCAAATCCACCCTTTGTAAGTGGGCTCAGCTTCAGCTGGTGTTGAGCCCACTTATGCAAGAGTGAATCTGTCCCCTGTAATATACTGTATTGTGGTGTCATAAACAATTCACTTCTTTGGCTGCTAGGAGTAATTGGTTTCTATTATTGTTGGATCTCGCTACTTGAGAGCTTGAATGTCTCATTGTATGGCTTGTAAATCACTGTGGTATTCAATCACTGTATAGATGCTTTTAATAGTAATTCCATTTAACATGCTGTTGCTTGGGAACCCAGAAATAATTTTTTTGCTCATCTTTGGACTTATAAGAATAAGAGTAGTGCCATCAAATGCTGGTATTGTGTTGCTTTCATGAGTGTACACTAAATGAAATGATAAGACGGAGCAGCAGTTGTTGAGCTCCAGTCTATTTTTAAAGAACGACTTTTTGTCATAGCTTCCCCTCCCCCCCATTTCATTTCCTTGTCATCTTACCCTTTATGGTTCTTGATTTCACATCCTGAGGAATACAATTAATAATGAAGTAATCTGAAGATACCCTTAAATATTCTCCTGTTGTCTTCTTAATTGTATCTATGTTGAAAATGAAACAATTACTGAATGTTATTAAAATGACCACTTGACAATCATTAGTTCAGCAATGTATTTTTCAGGAGGGTTATTTCCAGCCACATTGCGTTTTTTAAGGAACTTGAAAGTACAAATCAACTAATAGAAAATAAATATCAGTCTCTGAGTGCCATGTAGCTGTTGGAGACGGCATTCTTCTATATATTTATGCACATCTACTTACTGCACAATATTTAAAAACAATCTCAGGATTACAGAGGTATTTTCTTTGTCTCTAGAATCTACCTGTGCGTAGGGCTTTCAAACTTCTAGTGTTATCATGGTTTCCATTTTCTCGTTTTCTTTTCCATCCCTTGAATAAAATAATGTTAATGTGGCTTAAGAACCTCAGTCACTGCCTTGAGTTAGGGATAGACAGCATCAGAAATAATAGGTTTTATCTTGGAAGGTACAGAACATTCTCAACACCCTTTGACTTTGAGGAGAGTTGAGTGTGCTCTGCATTTTGCAAGAAGTGTTCACCGCCTCACAGGATTGTTCAGTCACTTTTTCTCACACAGGAACAGAATAGGGGATGAGACAGAAAAGTTTTTAATATGATACACAAGTAAAATGTAAGCAGTCTTAAGCAAAGAAGTTTAGCATGATTTGCAAACAAAGGTAGCAGTAGGATGTGTGTGAGAGAGAGAGAACGCATTGTAAGAGAAAATAGGAAGGATCAGAAGTTGAACTGGGAAGAGTTGAGGGAAATCAAAAAGGTGTAGGGGGAAGCAACCATGAGAGATCAGAAGGCCATCCTGTTCCTGTTCAAGACAGTGGCAAAACTCCATTTCAATGATGCAAAATCAAGGGTATGTGTGGTGTTTACTCAGGGATGGAGAACAGACTTTTAAACCTTAAAATTTTGGCGCTGAAACAACAAGCCAAGCTATTGGTGGTGATAGATAATGCAGTGTGAAGTAGAAAAAGGATGTTTATAAGAAACTTACTATTTTATAACTTGCAGATAGATATCTGTTTGAAGTGAATTTCCCATTCAGATAGCCTCCTGATTGGTGTTTTATTCCTCTATCTTCTTTCCTGGTATTTGACTTGTACAAATGCTTCAATCATTCTTGATTATTCAGGTCTGAACAATGAAGGAGAAAATAAATAACAGAAATTTAAAAGCAGTGCTGTGTTGGAAACCATTTAAATTATGTCAGTTTGACATAAAATAAACTGCTAATAATTTCAGATTCAAAATAGTTTTCCTAAACCATATAGGGTTGCACAATGTCAGTATGAACAGGGTAGCTATGCATTATATACCTGGTGTTGCTGAAGGGATAATATAGGCTCTGGGAACACATAATATAGTTCATAAATGTATACATTGGGACACTATTTACAAATATTGCTCATATGTTAAAGAATCTGGGCCAAATCTCTGCTGGGGTAACTCCATTGATTGATTGACTTGGATTCCCTTATCTATGAGCCAAGTCAATAACTCAATAAAGGATCATTCACATTTATGCCATAGTTTCCACTGGGGAAAACCAGGTTCACCCTCTATCAGACATTAAAGACTATAAACATACTAATATAAAACTGTTGCCATTAGCAAATCAAACCCTGTTTTACTGGTACTTGCAACAGACAAATGACTCAGAATACTTTCTCTGTGTACACTGCAATTCAATCTCCATCTTATATTAGAGCTAGATAAGTCATCATTGCAAATTTCAGGGGTAATGTAAACCTTTTTTCATGATAAGAACCTGACCCTATTTCTATGAAGTTCTCTCACTGATTTCAGTGGAAGTTGGATCAGGGCACTGCAGTAGTGTTAAAAGTAAATCAAACTATCCACTATGACTCAGGCGCTAGCTTTCAACATTCATTCTTAATTAATTAACCAGGGTGCAGATTTTAAAGTTTTGCATAGCTGCAGTGCACTCATGTATACCACCTTCATTCCAACTCCTTGTACCATTTGCAAATGTTAATTTAAGAGACTACTCCAGCTCCTCCTCCTCCTCCATGTGCTGTTCCAGTGTGTTAGACTGTACCTTGCATCTATGCAAATTTCAGGAAGGGCTCCAAAACCACAGAGAAGGATTTCATTTAATAGCAGAACATTGGGGGTGCTCAATAAGCATACATGCAGCTAAAGCAAAGTGCCCCACCTAAAAAAGTCGCCAAGGTTGGAGTCCAGTGCTGCCCTCTGCTGCACTGTGCATGGGGAAGCAATAAAGCAGAAATTCTTGCAGAAAGGAAGACTACATCATAGAAGTAGGAGGGAATTGGGCCTTTGTAATCTTACCAAAAGTAGAAGCCATGGAAAAGAGAGCTTTCCAGAATGGTCTTCCTTTCTCAGCAATGAATCCTAGTAATTTTCAGTGAATGGCTTTAATTGTGCACATATGAATTTGGAAAGCAGCTATGGAGAATTATTTTACCAGGCAGAAATAGATTTTTGTAATACATTTAATGGAAAGTCTTCTTTTGTTATGTGGTATGGGAGTCAAAAAGGAAATAAGATTTGACAATATAGTTCTTCCTCTACATACATATTATGTCCATATTCATTATTTCCATGTTTTTTAAACTTATAAACTGTAGTTACCATAAGGCTGAATAACCATTATCATTAGAAGCCCTTGATTATAACTAGTTTTTAAAAAAAGAACATTCCTAGCTAAAATTTGGCACAGATAGTCTCATACTAGATTTATCTATTAAAAATCACAGTCAAGGATTTTTTTGGTTTTTATTTTGCTCTCATGGACCTCTTAAATGATTGATTAAAAAAAAAGAAGATTCTGGGCAAGTGATTACTGTCTAAAATGCTTTTAGTGTTCTTGAAATAAGAAGAAAACTTCACTTTCAATCCTGTGAAAGTATTGTAAAATTGTCATATTAGGATTTTCACTATCCATAGCACATATCATTAATACTGTACAAAGGCATATGTACAATTGCAGTTCAAAGTTGTTTCAACTTCTTGCATAAGTACTTTAACACGTTTTTAACATATTGCCACTGTTTTCAATTAGTCTTAACTTTCTGAAACTTGAGACTTCCAGGCTGAAATTTCTAAGTCTTCCTCTTTTGACCATTGGCACTTTTCTTTTTTAAGGAAAGTATGAGCAGAAAGAGTTCAGCATTTTTTGGGTATGAGAAAGGTGGCAGGGAAAAATGTCTCCTATTTCCTATAAAATTGTTTTTGCAACCTTTTTTCCAACAGCCAGCCTGGCAGGGGAAGCTATTTCAAAATGTTTAGTTGGAAAGAGCCTTCAATCACCGTATTTACAAAAGGACTTCGTAAAACATAAGGATCAGTCAGACTCATCACTGCTAGCAAGGGTGGGAGTGCTAGCACAGATGGGCCACAGACATTTTTATCATCACGTTGTTCAAAGCTTAACTCTTCCGAAATGCTTGCCCAAAGGTATAGGTTTCACGGAGGGTGGCCTGGAAGAACAACAAATTCAGGTTATTTCAGCCTTAGGCCATGTCTAAATTAGCACTTATTTTGGCAAAACTTTTGTCACTCAGAGGTGTGGAAAAAAAAACAGCCTTGAGCAACATAAATTTTGCCGGCATAAGTGCTCATGTACACAGTGCTATATTGGTGGGAGATGCTCCGCCGCCAACATAGCTACTGCTACTCATTAAGCTAGTTTTATTATGTCGACTGGAGAGCTCTCACCCATCGACATAACATGGCTACACGAACGATCTTACCATGGCACGGCTGTATCGGTACAGATTTGCCGCTGTAAGGTTGTAAGTGTAGACATGGCCTTAGAGTGGAAGTGGATTCTACAGTTAAGAGGCTCTCATGGAGTTTGCCCTCCCAATAATCACCTCTCTTTAAAAAAAAGGTGTCTTGAGTGTCTCTGCTAACCACAGCCGCATAACGCAGCCAGGGAGAGAGGCAGGCACTCAAGTTGTCAGGTCTCAAACCATTTAAGGCTTCATAGGTCAGAATCAGCACATTAAACTACACCTTGAAATCAACAGGCAGCCAATGCAGACTCTGGAGTACTGGTATATGTACACACATTGAGCTAGGTTGCTTAACAATCAGGCTTCTATAGTCTGCACAAACTTCAGTTTGTGAGTAGATTTAAGATGTGGCCTTACTAATGTTACAAGAATGAATCTGAGCAAGCAAAAGAATCAGAAGGGGCGAGAGAAGGGAGATATCACATTGCTAAGACTGGGGCTAGGGTGCAGAGTGGATCAGAAGCTGTAGAAGTGACCATGTTTATTATTGCATATGCAAATGAAATGCTGAGGGAAGTAGTCAGTCAAAGCAGAAAAATGTATACAAATTGGGCCAGATTCTTGATCCTTCATGTTCTATATGTCACTTCTATACCACTCTAGCTCCCAGCCCATAGTGTAATTGCAAGATCTGTGTGGCCCCTGTGTGTGGTTATCCCCAGCAGCTAGACTATCCCTAGGGGCACAGACAACTTTACACAATGAGGCTACTCTAAATTTTATCAAGGGTCAAACCATAAAGCCACATTTGTTCCTATCTCTAGTCCATTGCTGAGCACAGCTCAACCAAAACTATGAATTGAACCCTCAGTGCAGAACTAGACCCTGAGTGAGAGCACTGAGAAAATAAATACTTCTGAGTAGAACAACAACAACTTGTTTCCTGTTAATACAGTAATAACCATTTCCTGGGCTAATAAACTTCTTAACCTTCATTCTCTGAGTTTACTTGCTATAAATACCTCGGCCTTTTACTTCAGTGTTTATTCAGAACAGGATATAGTTATAACTTCATTTGATTTGTTGCATGAATATGACTCAGCACTCTCATTTTTCTGAGTAACACTAAAACAACTCTCAGCTTCCATTAGGCACTTGACCACCAATATGTGTGGCCTTTTGCTCCATACAGAATTGATGGCTAATGGCAAAAGCTTCTAATGATAAGATCTCTTGGATTCAGCAAAACTCCTGTTACTGAATAAAGCTAGAGTATCACACTTGACAGGGAGAATCTACTCAAACATCTTGAAATTATGTTTTCCATTCAGACATCTGTATTTCCTCTTGGATAACTTCAGAAGTAATGAAAATGGTCTTTGAATTATTCTGATTTTCTTCCAAGTTAATCTCTTGGCTACATCTGTAGACACTGTTCTGAGGCACCAAAGATTATAAGTATCCTTCTAGCCATGGTGTATGCACACACACACGCACAAAAGACATCCGAGTCACTAGATTGCAGGGTTGTTGTGGGATTTTTTTTTAATCCTCACCAGATGGAGGTTTTTAATACTAGCTGTGTTCTCTAACAAATCCTCTCTATTAATGATACTGAGGCAAAAATGTCATGACCTCCTGCACTTTTTTCTAGATCAACCCTGCAGAATTCCATCCTCTTTGTATTTGATTTGTAATATCTTCACTGTCTAGTTTACAATCATTCAAGAATCCCAGATGCTGTCTGGCCATGTATGAAGTAAAGCCAGACCCTGAGTAACTGTGACCTTTAAGTCTTACATGTCTCCACTTGAGTTATGTAAAGAGACAGAAGCAGCCTTAGAATCAGCTTTACTTTCTGATGCCTTGGGCTTGAACGTATTTTCTAAAACAGTGGTTTACCTTTTACATATATGAGTGATATAATAGCATGCTATATCGCTTAGAAAAAACAACAGCAAAACTTGGCATCTGTAAGAGAAGAGAAAATTGAGCATAGGTTTCGCTGTTCAGATTTGCATTTAATATATCAGATGATCTGATTTACCCTATACTCTTGCCAGGCTGAGGCAATCTCCCTGCTCTAGTTAAGAAAAGAGTGATTCTCAAACAGGACCCTTCCTTCTGCGGATCCTTTGCACACCCTATTCTGTATCTATCACCGGGTAGAGTTAAAATCACAAATGCAAATCACAATTTATTATAATTAATTAATTAACATTGAATGGGAAAAATACCCCTATACATATGTAGGAGGAGGCCTGAAGCCATGTCCCGTTACTTCTATGAACATAAATTGTGGGTATAAAGACAAGAGAATTAATATATCTTGTCTTCCTCTCGGACAGGACCAGTCGACAAATCAATCCAGGATGAAGTGGAATGGCAGAATCAGGAACACACCAACTGGAACCAGGAACTCAGGGAACCAATCAGGAACAAGGTAAGTCTGTAATCAACCTTTGGTCTTCTATTCTTGGCCTGACAAGCTTCGTTCACGTGCTGCTAAACTGCTGTCACTGGGACAAACAATGTCCAGAGAATGTCACTCACAAGCTTAAGTACGGCATGTCTCCTCCAGTGGGAAGCTTTCAATCTTCCCGCTCCAAGCATTTCACCCCGCCCTTTGCTTCTTTGTGCCCATTACGCTATCTCAGGTGCACACGAGCCTTAAACGTTTTGCACACAGCACTGATATTTTTGCACTCAATCCTAGCGGTTGCACATGGCACTGCATTCTCAGAATAAACCAATGATGAAATGTTTGGATCAAACCACATTCTGCCTTACATTACAATAAAAGAGATGGTGTCCAGAGCATGCAATGCATTGTACCCTTCTTTTAAGGAATGTGCACAGTGTCTACCTGAAAGTTTGGAGGAGTTTCCTAGTGTATTATTAACAAATTCAGAGTTCCTTCATAGGCCTTTAACCATCAATAAATATTTAATGAGAACAACATTTTATAAGGATCTCCTGTGCTTTACAATCTATAACTTTAAGCATCCCAATAAAAAAAATTAATGACAAAAATATAGTATTCTGTAACACACATTATCATCACTTTGTTTCCAAAGAATGAGGAAGTGTCCTAGGATATTAAAAGAAAGTGCTACCAATTTCGGTCCCACCTTTTCTAAGTGATGAGGCGGGATTTAGCCATACAATTTTAATTTTTAAAAAAACTTTATCAACTTCATTATGGTCCCAGTTCAGGAAAATATTTAGGCAAATTCTTAAAGTCCTCCATATTCAACAAAGCACTTAAGCATATGAAGTCTGCAGTACGTAACCACTGAAATAAATGTTTCTTAAATACATGCTCAAAGTTAAGTATGTGCATAACTGCTTTGTTGAATAGGGATGGACTGCTGAATCAGGGCCTAAAGCAATTCTTCATAATGTTCAAACATATTTACAAATATAGGCCCCAGTCCTACAATCAGATCCAAAGAGACAGATCCTTGCACCTTTATGGCATTCCATTGATGGACACAAAGGTTTGTCTGTGCAGACACAATTGCAGAACTGGGACCATGGAATATATTTTCAGTTGAGGTTCCTTTTGGAAATGGATGAGAAAAGGTGGCTCTGTTATAGCCAACCTTGTTGTAAATGATTGTTTCATTGAGGCTGCAGGCTCATGACATTTTGCTAGTTTGGCCAATATACTTAGCTGTTTATTCTAAAGTTTCTGTGTGCAAGAGTGATGGGACAAGGACTCAGGTGCTCACAAGCAAGATATGAATGGAAGTATAACAAAAATCAAGCAGATACTTAGTAAGTGGAAAGATGGTCAGCCTATGTCCCATTCACCAGTTTAGGGGAACTGTTTTAAACATGGCTCATGCTAATTAATGTCTTTTGCAGTGTTGGAAGTTGGAGAGGGGAGAAAACTGTAGTAGTTAATATTGCATCAATTCAGTTATATGTTAGTTTGTGTGATTTTAAGAACTGTGTAAATGTTTCACTGTGTAAATTATATGTTATAATATAGTTACTTTTCCGCTGCAAGATCAAAGGGTTATCTTGCAATATAATGAGTCACCCTTGTAATTTGCATATGGTGTCTCAATGACACTAGACTAGCTCCACACTGTCACATGACAGCAGTTCCGGCAAAGAGACTGCCTGGGAATAAAAGACATGACCTACCCTCTCGTCCTAGACCAGAGTTGAGGCACATTGGCCAGGCGAAGTTTTGTCAGTATATAGAATGTTGTATGTGATTATATTATATTCTGTAAAGCCCAGCAGAGCAGACAGTGGAGCATGTAGACCTATGAAAAGTCAAGGGGGGAGCAAACCAAGGTCTGGAGGGCAACTGCCCTCTTTACCCCATAACAAAGGATGCCCCTTTATGATTTGATCTGCAGATAGAAAACTTCATTTTCAAATCCTGTGAATTCTATGCCTCTCCCAAGCACAAAACTAGCTTTGAAATACGGACACTGATAATTGATCTCCCAGTGAACCATCTTTTTAGTGGTATCAGTAAAGTTTGAAATAAATTGTAGGAATTTCTGACTGAATATATTGCATTAAGCTTAGAGAAATTATTATTTCACAACAATAGCTAAGAGATATCCAGGCCTACTAAACAGAGGTGGCTGATTGCTGCAAGTCGTTACAGTACTCCTCTTTCTTTCAAGCTCAGAGTCCTCCTTATCCTATTTGGATTTTACTAGCAAAAAAAAGATGCAGTATTTCTGCATGCTGTCTCCCAGTTTGTCAGTTTTGGTTTTTACTCTAGTGAGTGTTAAGTTAGCATTGCTAAAATGACTTTGCTTTGTCCTTCATTCTTTGCCTTATAAAGCAACGTTTCTCTCTTTTCTAACGGATGAAGCCTTGTAAACCCACTGCCTTGGGTATTTTGAATCGTTTTTTAAATTAACCTTTTTTGTCAGGATTTTTGCCAAGATCCTCAGGGTGCAAAAGGATTACAGGCATGTCAGTTGGGAATAGACTTTATGTTCAAAGCAGACTGATCATGTAGATACAAGGGAGTTACACAAATTAGTACGTTTCACTTCAAGCCAGAAGTTCACATCAATACAGAAGCAACCCTTACAGCTTACTCTTAACAGGTATATGGTGTTTGCCAGTTTTATACATGCAGAATTTGTGGATTCTGCCTAATGTTTTCTAATGTCAACACAATGAATGCCAGTATGGGTTACTCAAGCTAATGATCAACAAAAATAGCTTTTAGCAGTGTGTCTCTGTTGTGAGAAATCACATACACACAGATCATTTCTTCACATGGAAATGATCATATTTTAGATCAAGTTGTTATGCATGCAGGGCTCAATTGTGTCATTTGGGCACAGTCCATAGTAAGGGTGGCAAGGAGCCATATCATTCCTGTAGGACCACTGGGAAGCATGCTGCCTCCGGGTGGTAAAATGCCTTCTGTAGTTAATGGGCATGCGGAAGTTGCACACCTGCTACCCCAGCCTTTTGTGAGGTGCAGCTGCACAGTTTTCATTAACTCCCTTCTGCGCCCATTTTCACATGCTCCAAGGGTGCCTGTCTATCTCACCGTTCATCGTGGTATTTGAGCTTCCTAGCCATTGTACCAGAATACTTGATTTTCTTATCATAAATGCCACTACATCACCCCCCCTTACAAAGCTTAAAAAGGTAAACTGGGGGGGAGGGAACCTGGGAATTGGAATCTTGGGGGAATCGTTAGTGAGAGCTGAGGCCTCAGTGGTTTGGGGCATGGGTGAAGCATCGTCTGGGGATGGCAGGACTGGAGTGTTGGGAGAGCAAGGGTTAAGGATGCTAAGGCATGTGGTAGGAAGGTTTACAGGAGTCAGAGCCAGGGTTGGGTGATATGGAGCGTCAGAACATCGGGAAGTGGTTTTTGTAGGGCATAACACATTTGGGATGACCTGATAATAAACTGATGGCTTTACCGCTTGGTAGTAATAAGACCTCATGCTCAGGCCTGTCATGGAAAAGAATCACACTGCTACATTTTAGAGTTGGATCGGGTGCAGCTTTAATTGTGACACACACACAATCACATAACCATAGCTATGGGGAATACTATAGCCATAGGGAAAAGCCAGGTGGCTATAGGGAAGTCAAGCAGCATGTCTGGATGCTGGGCAAATGTACTTCACCTGGCTACCAGATGCAAAAGACTTGTATAGGGGTTGCTTAGGTTCATTTCCATGTTGATCGTATAGTGGAATTTGATGAACAGTTTATACTTAACAGGAAAGACAATCACGATGCACAGTGGGGCACACCAGACGCCCTCACAGGAACGCCCAATGAGTCACTTGAGTATACAATGTAGTTTTCAGGGACCCTGAAAGATGGGTGGTTACACAATACCTGTTCAAATGCTAATTTGTATAGCGTGAGTTTCTATGGGGCCGGTAAGACAAAGGGGGGCAGGTACTGGTACTTATAGAAACAGGTGAAGTCTGTTCACAGACTTCAAAAAGGCTTAAGGCTCATAACAGAGAACTTGCCTCTCGGGTGTGGTTCAGAGACCTCTTGTGGGCTTTTAACATCTTTATCCTAATTTCAGTTGAGGCAGTCTGTTAATGGTTTAGCCTGGGCCTTCTATTTCAGTTTCAGGCTACAACTTCAGGCCAGGCCTTCTATGACCAGTTTCAGACCAGGCATTCTATTCATCAATTTTATGATTTATTCTTTGATTCCACAGGCCAATAAAACCTTTATACTGCTACAAATTACCATGGATGCTCTCCAGGAGCCTCGTCCTTCCGAGTGGGGCACTGGGGCTGGGGAGATGAAATGCTCCTTTTCATTCTTCCTCCCCTCCCTGGGGCACTCATGCAAGAATCAAGTACAATCTAGCCTATAGCAATCCACTGAATAAGGGCCCCTAAATTCTCCCAGAAGACCATGCTTCATCTTCCTTTGGAAGCTCTCTCAATTTAAAATGTTCCTTTGCTTCTGATACCTCTTTAACAGAAACATGCTGACCCACATTGTCCCTTTGTATTTCAGGCCATTCTGAAAACTGCAAACTACCCTTGCGTCAACTCAGACATGTACCATTTTGTGCGTATATAATTCACTAGGGTTAGAGCACCCATGCCACAAAGCACTTAAGTGTGGGTTTAGGGGCTTTGCTGAATTGGGGCCTGCTATTCCAATTTCTGCTCTAAGTTACCCCAGTGCCACCCCACTAGAAATTAATCCAGTGCCTCCAGAATCCAGCAAACAAAAATATTGATTCCGAAGGCGAAATTCATCTCTGTGCAGAGAACCCACCTAAGGCATCACTGAAGCCTTGTTTTAGGCTCTTCATTTGCAATGTACACTGGGGCCTTCCCTAAACTCCTGCACAACTTATGAAATGCCAGGAGCCCCACCTCAGCTTCCAAGATGTGGAGACCTTCCCACAGCCTGAGTGTCCCTACTGTAAAATATTCAACTAGGCTTTGCTACTCAGCTGACTTTGCACCCATATCCAAGCAGTTAATTTTCCCTTAGGTGCACAGATTATTAGCTTAGTAAAAGTATTTATGGTAATTGTTCAGTATATGATTTTCAAAGGCTTAGAATTAGACTGAAAAACTTAAAATTAGACTCATCAAAACCAATTTCCTCTAGAACAAAGCTCCTCAGAGAGGCCTATTTCCATGCTGAATTACCAACCTTAATTTCAGGGCTGTTCAAAAAAAGTGCTGACATTTTTTATAACCAGAAGAGTGCATCCCACTCTTTACAACCCCATTCCTCACCAGGAAATCTTCATGCTCCAAACAGGTGAAGCATTTTGGCTCAGACTTTCTAACATAATGCATTTCTGCCAGAGACCAAGAATGGAAAATTTCATCCAGAAAGGGGACAGTTTAGAAATGTAGGAGCAACAACTCAACACAGGAGGTAATTGTCATGTAACCTTAACTATAGCGGTCACTGCGGCTCTTACTGTAATTAGTGTTACTCTTCGAGAGATCGATATTTCAGACGAGAGTAACCAGGGTAGAATTAAACTATTTGGGAGGTAGAATAAATCACAGCCTTCAGGCTGCAGACTGTCTCATTAAGGAAATAGACTAGCCAATTTCAATAGATGAAATATCTTCTGAACAAAACCCTGTGGTGAGAACATAATCAGAGTTATCAACAATAGCTGGAGGTTCAGGTTTTAGTTATTTAACCCTCCCCATCACCAAGCCTCACAATCACAGTAACTGCCTCTTTCCTTGTGAGATAAAGCCACAATAGACATCAGTGGAAGTGCTTGAGCAAGAGTCCTGTTGGTATAGAAGGGGGGGTTGGAAGGCTGCTGGAAGGACATTCTCCATTAAGCTTCTTGTCTTTGAAATTGACTCCCTCGTGCCCTGACACCATTGGTTTGAAATAGCGTAAGTTTGCTGACTTTCAGGGTTCACTGCAAATCCCATCTTTTCTCCCTTGCTTTTAGGGAGGAGATTTGTTAGGGTCTAGGTTGGGGAAGATTGAATTTGGTGCTCACGAAAGGTGTTAGACTGGCAGTTTTAGAAACTGAAATCCTTCATCTATAGTAGAAGCTTCTCAGTGGTACACTACCCAGGAAAACCTCTTCCACCCTGGTGTAAAGGGACCACTTCTGAAGATGAAAGGACAGATCCGTCTCCATGCCAGTTAAATCCTTGTCCTTTGCTGGGACTGCCTGGTCAACTCTGCACACTGGGATCTGGACTGAAACCACCAACTAGTTTCACACAGGTTAAACATCAGTCTTCAGATGGTAACAACTTTCAGCAGTTACTGATTCAAGGCACACTTGTACCAGTGATCTGGAGGTGAAATACTAAACTATCTAACTACAACATACAATGGAATACATGTAGCCCACAGTTGCGTCTAGAAATACAATTCAAAGGTAGCCTGCTTATGAATCAAAGAATATTAGAAAAAACAACTCATGCTAATTCTGAAAAATAAGGATTAATTTGTGGGAGACAAGGATAGATAAGCCTCTTAAAAGCTTAGTTTTTGTAATCCACTAAGGTTAGTTTACTAGGGTAGTACAGTTACCAACAGAATACAATCACATGGCATTCCCTTGGAATTTTACTTTTTAAAGCCCATCTGTTAACATTCACAAATCAAATTAATAGAAATAGCACCAGAGAGGGACTTTAAAATGCAACTGAAGGCGTCTGGATGACTCATAGGATTGGTAGCAGGAAATGAAGCCTTCTGAGAACTATACAATTCATTTTCACAAAAAGAAAAAAAAACACTAAAAGAGGAAAGGTTAAAAAAATCAAGGAGTGATTGTTCAAAAAGGAAAAAAAGTGTCAAAACTGATAAAGCTCAGTCCTGATTGTATGTATAACACAGGCAACGCAGGAAATGTGTGATTCTTATGCCCATATGTCGCTGACTTAATAAAACGCTTGGAAATAAAAATCACCTATTTAGACTGATGGACCTCAAATTTGCATTATTGAAAGCTAGAGCCAACTTTGGCACTTTAAGTCCATCTTTACTGATTTGTAATGGAAATTAGTGGACCATACCTTTTACTTACAAACAAGGGGAACATACAGGCAAAGGCTTGTCAAAAAATTTCTGTTTATTGACAGAAAATTAAATTTTCAAGATATACCACAGCCAAGGATTCCCATGGTGCACTGCAGTGGCTTCATAAGGGGGGGGGGGAGATAGTGGTTCATTATAGGAGATGTAGTCCACACAGAGAGGTGCTTAACTACTAGAGAATGGGGACATGAGGTTCCTGAACTGCAACTCCCATAAGGTGTATCACATTAGAAAATTTTGGGTTATGACTGAAAATTTTCGTGCTTGATTTTTTGCTGAAAAATTGAAATTTTCCATGAAATTTTTTTCCCGACTACTTTTAATACAAATCAGTCAGCTCAGAAATATCTAATAAAAATTGAGACACATATGTGTGTCAGCTCATAGTGTGGAAATGCAGATTAATTTGACAGGAGTGGGTTGTTTTTCTTTCTTTCTTTGATGTTGCAATCTTGCATGCATGGTGGCTACGTAATGCAAGTCTGCCACAGGCACCTACAGCCGTTTTCCTCATGTTTTAATTTGGCTGGCAAAATGTGAAACTGCTAATAGCTTAAAGTTTCAATTCTTCTTAATATATCAGAGGCATATTATAGCAAGTGGAGAGGCGGGAATTAAACAGGGCAATGAGAAAGATTTTTGAGAACATCATCATTCTAAGCAACATTTGTGGCAGACACTTTCTGATGGGACATATGAGATGATCTGTCTTAGTACCACACTCGGGTGTTGTGTTAAATCAGAGTCATGTGTGGTGCTGGATTTAAAAAACTTTTTTTTTTTATACTTCGTCTGAGAATGATGGACTTTTAAAATTGTGCATCTTTTGTAGTTTTCTACTCTACTGTATGTAGAAATTTATGTAATCTATTGTACTATATATGCTGACTTTCTGCAATAAGATTGAAAGGCCAGTAAAAAAAAAATCAGTTGATCTACCAGTATATGGACTCAATCTGTCAAGACGATTGGGTGAAGTACATTTACTATAGGAGTTAATATTTAGATATTCCCAGAACCCCACATGTAAACTGTTAATGCCCCATTGAGGATCTTTCTCACTCTATCTAAATATTGGCTTCTACAGTGAACCTTCAAATCATACATAAGGTTTCCTCATCATTATGGAAAAGCTCTATCACAAGAAGGTTGAAACAGAGCATTTTGGATGGTTTAATGACACTATGCTGATTTACAGTCCCTGAGGATCTGTCCCCAAATGGCTGGTTCTAGGACCTGGAAGAAACTGCCACAATAAGAACACAAGAAAGTTAGTGGGTGATTTCACTCTCTCTTTAAATTTTCCTGCATTAAAGTTTCCCTTAAAGATAAGGAAACCTTTTGTATGATTCAGAAAAGTGATTGTTACACTGAGAGAGATAAGCAACATGAAAGCAGCACTGCTTGAATTTGAGAAGGAAGGCTCAGTGGAGAGCAAAGATAATGAGAACTGAGGTTCCTTCACAGGAACTTTCTTCTGTGCCAACAATTTCTCTGTTCTTGCAAGGGAAGGTGAGAAGTGAAAATTCCATTGATGATAGGTCTCCTAGTGCTTTATTTTCTTATCTTGCCTTGCAACAGGCCTCATCTCTGTTTCTCTTGTGCAGCAAAATAAGAAAAGAAAGATTTCCCATACTGATAACACTACTTTGGTCTCAGCAAAAGCAGCAGCCCATTATATTTTAATAGAAGTTTCTATCTATGTCATCAAACAGGAAAGAAGCATTAATATATGTAAAATGCTGGCTTCCTACAGGAGGTGTTAGGGCTTGCCCACCAAGAAGGCTCATTGAAACCAAATGAGCCATTGTGGAACATCAGAGAACAAAGGTTTTGTGAATTGCATTCCTCCCCCTGCAATGGAGAGGAGATGTGTGCGTGAAGTCATCCCATCAATTTGAACTCTGGTGAAAAGAGAATAAAAATCCCTAACAAGAAGAAATACCATGTTGCCGGGACTTTGGGAGGACAAGATTTCTGTGCATAAGCAAGGGATCCCCAGCTGCTTAGCCTGGGTTAGTCCTAAAGGACTACGGAGTTTTTCTTATTATAGACACTTTACCTTTTGGAACCTAAGACTAACTCATTTGTGTGTGTATATGTTTACCTGCTTTAACCTTGTAAATAATTCTCTTATTTTCTTTTCCTATTTAATAAATCTTTAGATAGTTTATTATAGGTTTGGCTACAAGTGTTGTCTTTGGTGTGAGATCTAAGATGTAAGTGACTGGTCCTTTGGGATTGGGAGTACCCTGAATATTGTTGTGATTCTTGGTGTAAGGTCCATCTGTCACAAAGTCAAGCTTGTCTGGGTGGCAAGATAGACTGGAGTATCCAGAAGAACTGTCTATGATTCCATAGTTTGGCTGTATAATGCCTGAGGAGTTCACACTTGATACTTGGTTAGTGAAATCTAAGCATAGAATTCACAGCCAGTTTGGGGTTTGTGCCCTGCTGCTTAACAGTCTACCCGGAGGTTGATACTCACACTCTTGAGCCACTGCAGGACAGCATGACTCCAGGATTACTGAGAACATCCACAATTACGTTAAATGGGATAATATGTCATTTTAAAAAGTCACAAACCAACCCTAACTAATATGAAATAGAAAGAAACTTTCCCTATGGGCAGATTAATCCACAATTGTCCACCATGGGATTCTTTGCACATGAAGTTTGCCAGAGATAGGAAACTAGACTAGATGGACCACTGCTCTGATCCCGTTTGATAAGTCCTATAAGATGATGGGTTACATTTTCAAAAGTGCTTAAGGGACAGATTTTAAAGATATTTAGGAACCTAAAGATGCAGGTAGGCACCCTAATGGGATTTTCAGAAAATGCCTAGGCACTTAACTCCCATTGGAAAGAGGGGGTTGGGACTGGCTGGCCAAGAAGACTTGGAGCCAGTGGGGGAAGAAAACACTGAAAAAAGACTCAGGGTGTGGGGGGAGAGATGGGTGTTAGGATGGGCAGTCCCAACAGGGAGATTAGGACTGGCTGGGCAAAGAGACTGGAATGAGGAGCCAGGGGTGGGGAAGAGATGAGACTGGAACAGGGATAGGAGGGAATGGGGCAGAAGAGATCATGCTTGTGGGGAACAAACAGAAAGATCTGTGCCCACAAGAGAATACTTCCCTCAAGAGCTTGGAATGGAACCCAAGATACCTTGGGTATCTTGAAATTTGGTATCTGGACTGGCTTGGTTATTTTCTACGAACCAATCCCTGTGCAGCCGGGAGCAGGGGGGCAGCCGCCCAGGGCTTCTTGCCTCAGGCGGGGAGGTCTGCACCCGGAGTCCAGTCAACCGCGTGCTCCCAGCAGGGAGCTAGAACCCCAGCGGGAAGCTGGGCTCCCTGCAAGGAGCCTGGACAACAGCCAAAGCCAGGAGCCTGGGTGGCAGCCTGGCTTGGAGCGGGAGACCCGACAGCAGCCCAGCTGGGGAACTGGGAACCGCTTTCACGGCTGAAATTGACAAGACAGCCGACAGCTGATGTAAGGAAAGTAGACACTGCGTCACCTTAACTACACCAACATAAGCTCCATGCCTCTTGTAGAGGTGGAGTTATTTTTTTGTTTGGATGTAGTAGGGCACTTACATCAGCAGGAGCAAGGCTCTAGTGAAGACACTGGCATAGTTAGGTTGACGTAAGCTGCCTTGTGTCGACCTAACTAGTATAGACCTAGCCACAATCTTCCCCAGTGTGGTTTTTTGGGGGTGATGTTTAGCTTGGTTGTGCAGTGGACTCAGACTCATCTTGTATTGCAGTGTACTTGTGTCTGTGCAATTCCACCAGAGAGCATTTAGCCTACAAAGAGGTCACACATGCATTGACAAGGTCCAGTAGCACGCTGTGCTAAACCACTTCGCTGCACAGTGCAAAGAAACTGTCAGAAATTCCACCTTCATAATAATAAATATAATAATGCTTAGCACTTATACAGGATTGAGCTTTCATCCTCAAAGTCCTTTACAAACATTATCTAATTAACCTCTCATGTTTGAACATTCCTGTTATCGTCGTAAGAGCCTGGGGGAATAGTAGTAAAGTTTCTAGCTCATCCCATTAAAATATAGGGCAAAGCAAAGAATGCAGTCATCTTTACTCACCACTGAGTGTTAAAACATTACTGTAAATACTTTAGATAGCACTTATTAACAAACAGGAATGAAATTTACCTCTGTGCAGATGGCTAGCACAAGACCTTTATATCATTTATGGCCTACTTAAGCCCCCAAAATAGGACTTAAGTGGTATATAGGCCTTTTACACAGGGGTGAATTTCACCATAAGGCCCTGATCCTGCAAAGACTTTTACACATGCGTAACTTTATGTGGTGTGAGTAATCCCGTGAAGTCCAATAGCAGTACTTACCGTTAAGTGAAGGATCATCTCCTAAATAGATACATATTAACATATGCTCAACGCCTATTCACTTCAATGGGAGCAGTGGGAGACCATTGCTGAGCACCTTTGAAAATCTCATCCCTAATTTTTTTTTCGGTTACATTTTGTTTAGATGTGATTTTTAGTTGATTGAGTAAACCAGCTGTATCTAGCATAGCTACGCCTCTGAAGAATGGGTACAGTGAGTATGAAACGAACATTTTAATAGCTGAGTTCTAAAGTTTGTCCTCCTCAATTAGCGAAATTTTAACAAATCATTTTATTTTAAATCACAATTACCTGTATAATGGACTTTTAGAGCTGATAAACACTGAAGAACATAAAGGTCATACGTGAGAACTTATTGCAAAGCCAAATGAACTGGAACGAATTTCTGTGTCATTTGAAGGAGAAAGAAACACATCATGTACTGGATAAGAGGACTTGAACGAGGACTGTTCATCAGTCAATCAGAATCTCCCTAGTATCACTTCACTTATGGACTACGGGTGGGATTTTCAAAAGCACTCAGTATTTGCCTATCTCTGCACCCACTGAATTCAATTAGCATACACACATGCTCAATTATCTTTAGTGGGACAGAGTTAAGACAATGCTGAGAGCATTTGAAAATCTCACACGATGCTACAAATTATGCCAGGTTTTGGTCTAAGAGAAGCTGTAAAGGAAATGGAAAATGCCTGAGTGACAGACTGAAAGTAAAAGAGGTAATGAGGAAACTCTGAAGCAGCTGGGAAATGGAACAAGTTGGATGGTGTTGTGTCCTGATCTGGCTTCAGGGAATTAAAAGTAAAACCTTTCTTGAGACTTGGACTGGTATTGTTAATAGTGCACAGATTGTCAACCAGAGAAGTTTATGTAATCTCTGTAAGGAGCTTGCGTGTACTCAGTACTTCATATGGAGAGTTTACCTTTTACAGGTCCAGGGCCTAATACAGGGGTATGCCCAGGTAAAATATCTTGAGCTAAATTTATGGAACTTTAATCAGTGTAAAAGAATTAAAATTAAAAATAAAGCTCAAAATTCAGCTAGAACATTCCTTGTAGATATTTACATTTATTAATATAGGTAATCGTATGTGTACAATACTGGAAAATCCTTTGCCTCACAGAAAAAGTTAAAATTGATTATATCAATACATTTTGTGTATCTATGTGTGTGTATGTATATTATACATATTATATTATAGCAGGGGAGCTTCCTCAGGAAGAAAGACGTCAATTTTATGTGATTTCTGAAATTTTCAATGTATAGTGAAGTGAGATGCACTTTTTTCCCATCCTAGTTATTGTTCTATTAATGTGTTCATTGATCTTGAGAATTTTTTCCCAGAGGGTATAGTATATCTTTAAATAATATTATTTTGCTACAAGTACTGTTTTTCAGTATAGAAATGCTGTCCTAGGTATACTTGTGATTTTGCTATACTGATACAATGTTATATCATTATATTTATTATTATTATTATTATATAATGATACAATATAATGTTTCGCTGCATCCACTCCTCTGTGAAACCAGAAGTGCTATGTAAACCCCTCATGTGGGGTTTGGGTTTTATTTATTCAGCTATTCATTAGATGCAGGTCCATTTTATGTTGCACTGTAGTGTTTTATATGTGCACCCTAACACGGCTGTCATGGGATCCCCGGGGTACAACCTGGGACTGTGGAACTGATGTGCCCCCTTAACTTTCCAGCCTGGACTGCCTCTCACAATGCTTTCCCAGCGACAAGGAGCGAACCCCTCCAGGCGCTGTTATCACTCAGCCAGCAGTATGTAGACCCAGCTAAGTTGCATGAAGTCTCACTGAGCCCCTCATGAATCATACACCGCGAAATGCCAGCAAAACTCCCAAGCCCCCAGCCTTGCACCCCAGGAATATACTGTCTTGCACTGCTCAAAACCTTCTCTTGAGCAATGCAAGTTTATCAATTAATTCACCACTTCATAAAAGGAAAGTGGACATGCAGCAGCCTTTGTAACCTGAACAGATGCCCCAAGCACTTCAGACAAACTCACTGGTTAAGACAAAACATTAAAACTACAGAAAGATAGATTATAAGTGGTAGGCTTAAAAAGGTCAGAGATAGTTACCAAAGAAAATAAAAAGTAAGCATTCAGTCTAAATCTAAAGCTTATTAGATGAAGCAGTATTTGGACCAAGCAGTTTTTCTCACCCAACTGGATGTTGCTGCTAGGTTACAATCCTAAATACACAGGCTTTCCCTTTAAGCCTGGGACCAATCTCCTCATTCAAGTCTTTGTCTTCCCAGCATTTTTGTTGTCTTCATTGTAGGTGGAGGAAGAGAAAGGTAAATGCATGATGCTACTGTCCCTTACTTTATACCCTCAGTCCATGTGCCTGGAAAATATGAACCCAGACATGTCCTGGTGGGCTTTGCTGAGTCCCAGAGTTGAGCAATCCCCCTGGTATGCTCTTGTGCAACTGAGACTTTGTCTACACTAGCACTTAGTCTGGCAAAACGTTTGTCACTCAGGAGTCTGAGCCCACCTGAGCAATATAAGTTTTGTTGACATAAGCAGTTGTGTAGCCAGGTTATGTCGATGGGAGAGAGTTCTCCTGCCAACATAATAAAACCACCTAAATGAGTGGCACTGTCCACACAAGCACTTATGCCGGCAAAACTTATGTTTCTCAGGGCTCATACCCCTCATCAACAGAAGTTTTGCTGGCATAAGTGGTAGTGTAGATAAGGCCATAATTGAACAATCCCCACCGTGTGGTGCTCGCGCTATTGTCATTGAATAGTAAATCCCTTGTTTACTATTCCCTTGCTTGTCAATGACTGGTGATGAACACCGACTGGGTGTTGGTCACCTCCTTTGTCGCTGTCACTGGAGAACTAGCAGTGGGCAGCTCCCAAATTCACAACATATTTCAATAACCGCCACATAGCCAAAATCCCATCACTTCATGCACACTAACAATATACATATTTTGATAAGCAGTGGGTTCCAGCAGATCATGACCTTTCATATGATATCTTATGTGGCATGCTTTGTATGAAATATCACAACCACATATGAATGATGAATATGGAGGTTACAGGGTGCTACTTTAAGGTACAATGTGTCACAATGGCAAATAATCAATGTTTCATTTCCTGCTGCAGAGCAAGCTCACAGCTGAGACTCCTTTTTAAATTCAACCAGCGTTTAAATATTAATCGCAGAATAATATAGGCTTGGAGGGAAAGCATTTGTACCACATAAATAATTCTCACTGCGTCTTCTGAAGTATATTATAAAATAGTACTGTAGATTTCACACTAACTTTTCATAGTCTGTAGGTAAGCACTCAACTTTTTTACATATTATTTATTTTTTCAATAGCGAGTGTCCTATCACATCTGTAGGCAAAGTTACATTAAAAATTTAAAAACACACTTTAAATTAGCCCAATTGGCATAATAAGAGTGTATAAGTCAGTGTGTCTCCAGCAGAGTTCCCCTGACTTACACCAACTGAAGATCTGATACAATATCAATACTAATAGCTCTTCTGGTTGGTGAAAGGAGGTGGACTGTTTTGCGGCTTTAAATGGGTGCCTAGCCTTAGTGCTGGCCCTCTGTATGACAGTGAATTTCATACAGTAAGACTAGTGTTTACAGTTTGCAACAAACCAATATATTTATTTATTGATGTCCTGATTTTTGTGTCTGGGAGAAAGCACTAATTTAATCCTGCAATTTAAAATTTGATAATTAGGTCTCAAGTAACATACTGTACATTGATATTAGCTGAACAACCTCCTTTCCAAAACCTTTTTTTGGAACAGGGCATTTTAAATTTTTTATAACTCGGGCCCCACTAAATGTTAAACTCACCCTATGCAGAGATCCAACACAAAGGGCTGTGCTCCACTTAAATCTCATTTAAGCAATAGATGGAGATTTTCAATTGTACATAAGTGGTGCACAGGTTTTGGGCTGGTCCTCTGTGCAAGGCTGAATGATGCTTTCCATGAATAATTGAGTGCATGTCATTGCCAACAGAGAGCAACATTCCCAAAATGAAACTGAAGAGAAGTCAGTCAGTCAGTCAATATTTACCCTAACGAGTATGGTGAGGCTAAGGCATATTTTAAGCTTCCTTTCTGCCTTCCCAGTCCTGACCTGCTCTGGGGCTGGAGAAGCCCCAAGCATAATTTAGGCAGATGAAGAGATGTGCCTAAATTATAGGAACCTCCTTGGGCTGCCCAATGGGCCACAGCACTACCAAGAATCTTGAAAGGGCTGCATTGCGGCTGTCCTGCCCTTGGCATTCCAGGGCTTGTGGAAATGTCCTTGAAAGGCAACTTTTCAGCAGTCTTCTGCAGTACCTGTGCCAAGGA
Organism: Emydura macquarii macquarii; assembly: GCF_026122565.2. Taxonomy (NCBI): domain Eukaryota; kingdom Metazoa; phylum Chordata; order Testudines; family Chelidae; genus Emydura; species Emydura macquarii. The sequence goes on along the minus strand of NW_027131400.1, from coordinate 7,227,687 downwards.
ATCCTCCCCTGGTTGGAAAAGGGGCTTTTAGAGCCTCTTTACACCGCTTAGCACTTTTATGTGGTATAAAGGGGCTGGAGTAGGGGGGAGCAGGGACGGCTTTAGGATCTCATCTTAGGTTAATAAAATAGGGAAGGTTTTGTGATGTAAATTGTTAAGATAAATCAAAAAAATCAGTCGCATGTCTTTTGCTACTGCTGTACACAAAGCACTATGCAGACAGAAGCAGAATGGATAGGCATACAACATGGCAATTTGTGCCCGCATCTCAATTCTAAATAGGCCCCTTACAATGCCTGGGTAGCCCAGATAGTCAGAGGTTCCCCATCACAATCATGCAAAAATCATGTTAAATGTTGAACAGTGGGCAAGGGGCCATATTATTCATCCAAAACATAGCAGGTGGGATTTTGAAAAGTATGTAATGGACTTAGGCACTTAAGACTAATTCACTTTTAAGGGGAGATGGGCACTGTTTCACTTGGTGGTTAACAACAAGAAAGGACTCTATGCTTGAAAACTATACTAGTTCTTTATTCAAAAGTACTAACTCCAGAGATGCTGCAATTAACAATCTAGCCACGTGCACACAGACTGACTTCCTAGTGCCTCCTCCAAACTCTTCCCTCCTGAAGCTTGTGGTCCTCCCTCCAGTTCCATGGAGATTGCTACAGGCACCATTCAGAACATTTTAGCCCCTTTAGGCAAGGCTATTCCTTCCCACTCTCCCTCCTCCACCATCAAAGGGAGCAAGAAAGGGCCAAAAGGCAGCCCATTCCACAGAGCCCCTTCACAATGACCTCACAAAGCGCCTGTCTTCACCAGGATTTAAAAAACCCCAACATTGTGCAACAATGGCTCAAGACAGAACTTAGGGAATAAAATACAAATCGCTTGAATTTTCAGAGTGTTAGTGACCAATTACAGAGTGACCATTTAAAAAAAAGAAAACAATGCAATCGTTTTTAAATACACCTTTAAATGGAATTAATTTACAACATACATTTTAAAGCAGAGACTGAAGACTGATGCGAGTTACTTCATAAGGAGACTAGATGGTGCTGGAGCATAGTCATGTGGGGGCTACGTGCTTCTCACACACAGAAGGGCCCTTACATACTCAGACTGGGGGTTCATCTGTCTCCATGCTACCATCCCCCTTCCAAACCTTGCAGATGATTCTCCATATTGTAGTGGGAGGGCCATAATGGGGAAGTGGGTGGAGACTGACTGGGGTGGGAGTTGGAGGAGTGGGCTGGATGGGGCAGGAGGATGCACATCGTCCTTTTTCTAGCACCACGGATATAATACAGATCCATCCTTTATTAGCTTTCCTGCTAGCCACCCCATTATCATGTCTGGGAACATTCCCCTGGTACAATCTGGGCTGGTGAATCACTGTGTCACCCCAATCACCCACTCCCGGGGCCCATCTTATACTGCTCTGCTTTGAGACCCCCCAGTCCTGGACTATTCACACTCAACCTCCAGCATGTAAATTGCTCCCAAATGAGTGAGTGTGTGCATCTAGCCAGCCACTCCTTGGATTATACAACAGAATGACACTAGTCGCTACCTCCAGTTCCAGATGCAACCCTAGGGACCTTTGTTTTCTCCTGTTCAGTTATGTCCATGAACAATATAAGCTTATATAAATTTGTCAAGTTAACAAAGAAATTGATATGCCCCAGCCTTGTTACTCCAAGTGGAGTCTCCAACACACTTCAAACCAAACACACTATTTTAGGTAGAGCAAACGAACAAAGTTATTAACTATGGAAGAATTTTAAGTGATTATAAATCAAAGCATAACAAGTCAGATTTGGTCAAAAGACATAAAAGCAGCACGCATTCTAAGCTTAACACTTTCAGCAACTTTACAAACTTAGGCGATTCTCACAACAAGCTGGCTGGTTTCCCTTCATGCGACAAACATAAGCAGAAATCAAGCCCCAAACCAATAGAAACGCAACAAAACAAGCCCAATTTGGTCACCTGAACAAAGATGGCCAATTTTGCATTTCCGGTTCCCTGAATAAAGATGGTGGATTTTTGCATTGTGGATTTTGCATTTCCGGATCTGGGTGGAGCCTGTCCAGGATCCGGAAGTAGGTGGATGTGACAGGCCCAAAAACAAGTGGACATGGAAGCAACAAGCCCAAAACAAGCGGTCATGGAAAGCCAAAAGAAGCCCAAAACCCGCAACTTGCAACTCAGGTGGGCAACAAGCGGCCTGCTTGTAAAAGAAGTCCAATTCTGCGTATGGTAAGCAGACTTGGAGTCATATCCCCTCTGGGGTTTTGCCCTCCCCCACCAGGGTCAGATGACAAATAATGTCCTTATATGGACTCATCCATGTCCTGAGTCAGTGAGCATTACCTCATCATGGTTCCAAACTGACCAAGGGAAGGGAGGTAACTTACTCAAGAGTCCAATTGATCCGCCGTTGATGCCCAGGCCTGTCCTTTGTTCCTGGAAGCTTGAGCTGGGTTTGTCCCATACACGCCTTGCTGAGATGTGAACTGCCCCTCTTCTCCTGGAGAGTTTTGCCTGGCTATATTTTAAGTCATGAGGACACATTTCTGGAAGTAGTGCAGCCTCATAACTATACACATGAACTTGCAACCAACATACTACTATAATAATAATGTACATCATGAGCATTCCAAAGACAGCTAACGTGACATACCTTGCATTAGATAATACACAATTATACTATAAGGATGAACATGGGGATACTGGGTGTCACAAACCTGCCCCATGGATCTGAAGGGATCCACACTGATCCTGGAGGATCTACCAGGTTTAGAGATAGGCCCCCTTCCTAAAATGGAGATTCCCTCCCTTACAACTCCCACAGGTTTTTTTTGATGGGTGGAGAAGCTCTGGGTTCATTTTACTGGATTACGCTACTGCAACTACTGATATAGTTTGGCTACATGGCTTATAAAACTCTTTTTATTATAGGTCCAAATATTCCCCTCCACTGCAAAATCTCATGGTGGTAGTGGGGAAATAATCCATGAAAAGACTCTTTCAGAGGCTCTGTCTGATGGTTTCCTTAAGAGGAAGAGTTCATGTAACCCTATGGTGAGTGCATGTTACAGGTGCCCTTCCTGTCCTGCTCCACAGAGGATATGAATTATTACAGCCCACATCCAGAGAGGCTTGGCTCTTAAGATCAAACTGTAGCAGCTCTGAGGTCAATCCCCATGTGTTGGCCAAGATGGCAGCGGTCACATGGGCGGGGTGCAACAAATCGCACAGATCCCAGTAACTCTTAGGTGATGGCCTTCCTTACCATGCTACTTTCTGTAAACTACTCTTGGTTGCCCTAGGGAGCAGTGCTGACACTGTCTACTTTCCTTGTGTTTATGCATTAGGTAGCCTTATGGCAATAGTTAGAATTGCGTTTAGCGTCACAAACCATCATATGGATTTCTGCTTGAAAATCTCTTTGCAAATGGCAACTGCTTCCTAGCTTTGCCCCATTAGCCCCTTTCCAAATTCGCAGAGCCCTGATTGCATAAAAGTAATTTAGAGGGGCTTGTGCGGCATTCTGCCCCCATTCCCAAGTGTACACAAATCTGCTCATCTTCAGCAGTGCTCTACCCCAGTCTTCATCACATGTGTGTCTTTTCCTCCCATCAGTCTGTGTAAAAAGAGAGAGAGAGAGCGCTCATCGCCCATTTTACCACCCACTGCGGTAATGATCACAAATAATATTTTGGTAACAATCTCTATTTTCTTAGGGTGTTTTATTCCTCTGTGAGAAATTGTGGGTTAGAGTTGCTTGGTTTTTGTTTATGGATTATTGATGGATGTCCCTCTGAAATTTTTAGTTTTAGTTCAGATCCCGTCCCAGTTTTTTGGGTTTGTTTTTTTTCAAACTAAGTTCTGCAGGTCAGAGAACTCTGGCTTCCTTCCATCAGTCACCAGAGATCAGAAGTTCATTTTTTCTGTTTTCAGATTATTACATATTTAATTATATATTCAATTATATAGTCAGACATTTATATATTCAAGTTTTATTTGATTGTGTGTGGATCATGGATTCGCTGAGAAAAACGGCTGGTTTCTGCCTTCTCCTTCCCCATGCTAATTTCTAATGTTCCTTTGAACTTAACTGTCAAGATGTAAGGTATCTTTGCTTATATCTTGAAGAGAATAATGTACCTTTGCACAGTTAAGGACCTCTTCTTCTAGAGGATTCCCAGCTAGCAGTGTTAGAACAAAAAATCTCTCTCCTCTTTTCAACCATAGTCAAATAAATAATGACCATATTTTCTCCATAATTCCAGTATAGCAATATGTTAGTGATATACAATTTGATTTCTGGAAAGATGGCATTCCTTTGTCACCCCAATAGTTTTCCATTTCAATGTATGCACACATCACGAGTTAGGATTAAATCTCTGTTCTAGCTCATACTGAAAAGACCTTGAACCACGTTTCAAAAGACATTTCATGCTGTAACGAGGCCCAGTGCAGAGGATCAGCCCAAGACCTTTGCGCTGCTTATGTCCTCACCTGACGGAGTGGCAGTCAATGGGCAACTGATGTATCATCATCTCTCTGCTGCTATCTGATATCGGAGTACTATAATTTTGGAGTCCTTCCATATGTCTGAATAAAAAGATGCATCTTTCTCAATGAATCTCTGTATGTAAACAGGTAGATGAATAAAAATTTCTAAGCACCAGTTCAGCATGTATCTAATTTTAAGCATGTGTGAGTAGTCCTATTAAAGTCAACGGGAAAACCGTCAAAAGGGCTTAAGTGACTGGCAGTTGAATTTAGGCTCCTCCAGAACAAAAAGAGAGTCTCTACCCCAAAGAACTTAGGCAGTAAGTACTTAGGCACTTTTCAAAATTGTACTCAGTGGAACTATTCACATGCTTAAAGTTAATGCAGCAAAGTACTCGTGCCTAAGGAACACACAATGAACAGCTGTTGACGTTTTTGGTCAGTAACAAAATATGAAACATTCAAAATCTTAGCACATCTGCATCGTAATAATGGCCAAACACAATTTTGAGGGGAAAAATAACTTTATATAGGCAACCAGTGGGGAAAACAAACTACATGCATTGTTTGCAATAGGACAACGGTTTCCAACCTAGGGGGTGGGACCCGCTTGAGTGGGCGCCACAGATTAAAGAGGATCCATGAGGCTTCATTAATATTGGAGTAATATAGCCCCCTCGAGCTCTGTGCCAGGCACAGGAACCTCGAACTCTGTGCCGGCTGAAGCAGAGGAGCAGCCCCCCCCCGAGGGAGCAGCAGTCCTGAGCTCCACACCAGCTGGAGCAGAGGAGCAGCTCCACCCCACGCCAGCCCCTCACCAGACGGGTGCCCAGCCGGAGAGGAGCAGCCCTGCACAGGTGGGGGCCTGGAACAGCCCTGGCCAATCTGCCAGAGCCCACCTCCCTTCAGTCCACGAGGGACGGCATGTGGTGGCGGCTGCACCAGAGAAGGCTTAGCTTCTTATTTAGGTAAGAGTAATTTATTATTAATTATTATTTATGTAATTTAGTGTTGTTATTATTATCATCAGCATTATATGTGTTTATGGCGGTGATGGGCTAGGGGGTGTGTGTGTGTGGTGTGTGTGTGTGGTTTTACCTACTGAGGCTTTCACTCAAAAAAGTTGGGAACCACTGCAGCAGGAGACACCATATGTCTTGTATACAAGCGGTCATTAATGAAAAATAGCTTCTGTTTATAGTGATACCATGATCCTGAGCTGGATCTTTCTTCTGTGAAAAAAGACAGACCTGGATATTTTCTAAAAGAAAATCAAAAAATCCAGCATGTTAAAAACATAAAACAAAATATATGTGTAGGTCTATGCAAACATTTTGAGAGTATTAACTCTCATGACACTTGGTTGTGTTTGGGAGACAAAGGTGGAAACCTATTGAAATTGTTTGGTGAACTTTAACATTTTATAACATAACCAGACATAGTAATATATTGTTATATTTTTTGACATTTCTTGCTACAACACTCTTAACTATATTTTAAAATTTAATAAAGAGAAATGAATTTATCCAAATCCCAAAAAAGAAATTATGACATTTTGTTAATATGACCTTTGCATTAATGTTGAAGTTTTCCCCCTGCAGGTTTTTTGTTGTTGTTTTTTGTTTTAAACAAAAAGCCTTTGATTATTAAAACAACAAGCTTTTTGTTTGCAATTGCATTATTTGTTGAAACAGAAATATATGTTCATATATGTATAACAGGACTTTTGGGGCTTTGCAAAAAAAATGAATTGGTATTATGATGGCTCTAACCCAACTATAATATTAAAATCGTGTGGTATCACTTACATCAAAAAAGTATTTTTTATTATTACGACTCTCAAATTGGCTTTTTCTGCACCAAAATAACAACAGAGTCCTGTGACACAAACAACAAAAGCCAAAATACATGACAAATCTACAATTAAAGATAAATGGTACCAGAATTGTACTTTTAACTATACAAGATAAGGCATTAAGGCACTACATTTTAGAAAATTTAAAAGGTAAAGCAAAAGGTTAAGCAAAATATTACCTTTTTGTTTAACATTTTTAATGAGTGGATTAAAAATGTTCGGTTATTTGCCCGCTTTGTTTTATTAAGTTATTTAACTTAAAGCAGTTTCCATTACTTTATGTTACCTTTACTTTTGGGGCTACTACTATAAGGAAATAAGGAAAACCCCATGTTTCATATATTAGTGACTAGGATTAGAAGCAGAGTTAACATTTCTGTTGCTTGGCAACCATAGCTTCAAGAAAGTACCTTCAGCCATTGCATTCCTGAAGGGTTAAAATAATTAATTCACATATTTATTTAAAATGAAGTTACCACCTCAAGCATTTTTGTTGATTTCTGTTTCTCCATTTCTTCCTGTGACAGGGGTTTCCGGAATAACTATAACTTCTGACTTTTAAAACAAAGAGATGGCAGAAGTGTGAGGAAAACAATGCAGGCACGGAGCCATGAGCCTAGGGAGATTAACTAACTCTGTGAGTTCATTTTAGAGTCGGGGCAGCAGCAGCAAGTTTAGCAAACAGAGAGGATATAAAGGAAAAACTGGACTTGTTCAGCAAATATTTGAGAAAGGTTCTATTAGCAGCTCTGAGAGTGTGGCGGGGGTTGATGGGTTAGAGCTGGGGGAGGTCTGGAAACCCAGACTTCTGGTTTTTATCCTAGCTCTGGGAGGAGAGTGGGGGTTGTTACCTGCTCCTGCAACACCTGAATTTGTTCCCCTAGTATCTGTTGCTTTTGTCTGCGTGCCAAATGGATTTCAGGGGTGCCCTTCCCCGCTGCAGTTAGTTGTTTCTGCATTAATGCATCAAGTCTAAGTGTTAGCCCACTCACTTTTGGTTTATTTTTTCTACACTGTCTTTCATCCAACCCTCCGCAAACAAGTCACAGCTGTCTCTTACAATGCTCTGCTAATCATATCGTTTTCTCATCCATCGTATCTACTGATCTAGTCAAATCATGGGATAACTCTTCTCCCTCTGCACTTCTCCTGTTCTTACAGGCACCACTCCAGGTTTCTGCTTACATTTTGCCAGAAGCTGGTTCTCATCCTGCGGTGGCTGTGGCGTGGTGGCACTGCCCGTCGACTGCCTGGTGGCTCTTGCTCTGGATCATTCCATTTTGCTAGGGCATCTGTTTCCATTTCTGTCCCCATCCTTCATGCAGTATATAAATATCCAAAGCCTGTGGTTGCCCACCCAGATTTATAGTTCATAAATATAGCACCTCCCTTTGTTGCACATTCTCTAGAGCTGTTTCCAATTTTCTATTCTGTTCCTGTGCCTGCTGTAACATTTCATGCCTCTGGACTGCTTGCTGCCCTGCTAGCACAGCTTGCATTTTCCAGTGCTCTGTTGCTTCTTCTGACTCTTTTTTTGTTTCTGTTACTAGCTTCGCCAATTTTGCGGCATGTTGTCTTAGCCATCTAACAGCCACTGCCATAGTTTGCAATATTCTGCATTTCTTACACTTCCTCTTCCAGGACAGTCTCTGCCATACCCTCACAGATTCCAATCCATGTTTTCCCACTTTCTTTTTGATCTCATATGGACCACACTTACTTGTGACCCCGTGCGTTCATATCCAAAACACTGGGGATTATGGTGGTGGGATGAGGGGAATCCCTAGCTCCAAGTTTTCTGCCATGAAAGGTTGTGACCCTACAAGCAGGCAGCTCATCACTTACCAACTCAGCAATCAGGGTCACTAGTGTTGCTAGTGTTGCCAGGTACATCTTTCTGTGCATTGCTCCTATGCTGTTTGTGGCATTCTGGTGTTAGCAGCACTAGAGTAGCTTGCAGCTTGTTGGTTCAGCAGACCCTCAAAGTTAATCATAAAGAAAGACCACAGGTTTGGTAGTGAAGGTGCTCGTCCAGGTTTATTTTTGACAAGTCATGGTATCAGTGTCCCGGCTCAACGGTTACAGGTACACTAACATGCATGTGCCCGTGATAAGGTACCACCTCCATCATCATGATGCTGTCCTCTAGGCCAATACAAAGATGCCCCTCTTCCACTCTTTTATACATGGACACAAAAAAGTTACATATTACATTCCAGATGCTTTGAATTATCATCCCTGTACCTTGCACCTGCTCGTTTGAACAAAACATCCTTATCCGTTATCCTGTCATTCTATCCTTATCTTATGAAGGGTTGTGGTGTGTTCTTGTGCCCCCCCCCCCCTCAGAAATGTGTTTTCGTAGTTTCTTAAGAGATCTGTGTGGTTTTGTACCATCCTCTCTGGTCAGGAATATGCTTACTTGATTAGCAGATGTTTTGACAAGGTCTACTTTAGGTCATACTGTCAGCCATGCCTAGGGCTCCAGCAAGGCCTACAATATGTAAATCCCTTTATCCTGATATTGGTAATGAAGTTCGTTGCATTATTTTAAATGCCTCACTGCATTTTACACAAACACACACACACACACACACACACACACACACTTTTCTTGCAAGGAATGAGGAAAAATAACAAATGTTATTTTATAGGGAAGTATATTTAAGCAATTTACAATATTTCATACTGATGCACTACAACTAGTTCTGAGTAGGCTGGAAAGCAAATTATTGCTACACGCCATCTTTTTCACCTGTTTACTCTGGGTGAAATCCAGACCCCATTTAAGTCAATGCAAGTTTTGTCCTTGACTTCAATGGGACCAGGATCTCATCCTTTATATCTATATGAACATAGTCAAAGGTTCTATTTTGAACATACTAATTATATATATTTTCCTCCAAGAGAGGGCACTGTTAGCCTTTCTATTAGCATTCTCTGAAACGCTCCTACAAACATATACATTTATGATAGTTTGACCAGCTATATTACCACTAAGTATTGTAATATATATATTACACACGAGACCTTATATAGAATTCTATAGGTTGTCCAGCTCTTGATGAATCACTTGGCTGGATCTTTCTAATTGCTACTTCTCTTTCCATTTAGGTTCTGCCTGCAGAACATCCGTTTGTCTCAAAGATGTCAGTGACATTGGGAAGAACCGTTTGCTGGTTATGTCCTCTGGACTCAATTTGCTCGACGCCAGTGGCTATTTTGCTGTCATCCACGGGGGCATGAGAGAACTCTGAACGCCACTGCCTTTGACAGTTTAATAGACCCACAGGGCTAGATCTCCACCTGGCAGAAATTGGTGTAGCATCAAAGAAGTCCACGGAACCAGGCCATTTTGCAGCTGAGGTTCTGGCCCTTAGTCCCTATTTTACATGTAGTTTGTGTTTACATGGTGATATTTTAGTTCAAACATCAGTTTCTAAAAAAATGTTATCTGTGAAACAAGAATGAAAGTCATCCATATAATGGTCAGCTCCCACGTAAGTGTGCCAGAGACAAACGAATCCATTCTTACTGTTGTGAAACTTTAATGCAGGGTGCTGGAACCAAGGGGCAAGGTGGGGGTGGGGGTGGTGCAATAGTAAAGTAGTTTCCATCAGGTACAGAGTATACAGTTTTGTTCAGTGGCTTTCAGCACCCCCCACTCCCCCACCACTATAAAAATTGTTCCAATGCCACTGAATGCACATATTGACAAAATTACTCCAAAAAAATCACAGCATTAAAAATAATATGGTCTGCTTAACTATACTCAGCAAACGTAGTAGAAATGCAACATATGGGACTGTGTCATCACTGCATTGTTCCATTTTCACATTGATGTAACTCCATTGAGGTTAAAAGTCAATGGAGCTGCACATATTAGTTATTACTGGTATTAGCACAGCACCTAGAAGTGCTAGTCACAGACACTTACCTGAATTACATAAATACACCAGCATTAAACTAGAGTCAAACAGTGGGGAATCGGGTGCTAACGGTTGTCAGGAATTCCAGGTTACTGTGTATACAGAAACTGTTTTTAAAGCCTTTAGTTCACCGGTTGGCCAGAACACGAGCATGTGTTATGGGCCATCAGTGTGCAAAATTGTATATTTAAAAAACAATCATACCATGTTGAGTGGTGCTAAAATCCTACAGCTTGCTTTCATTTGTAAACTAGCTACCTTCTTTGAGCACTAACTAATACCTTATGCTCCCATCAAAAATTAGTTTGAAAACACCAGGCTTTCTGCATGGAGAGCTAAGCTCCACATCAGGTGCATCTTTAAGGCTGGGTTCCAGTGCTCTGAAGCCTAGTCTAAACCAAGATCCATGCCTCGGCCTCCAAACATTGGGAGAGTTCAGATCCACATCTAGGGCCAATGGCATCAATCCTGCAACTGTATCTTTGTGGCCAGACTTCAGTGGACTCCCTTCGTGGCGCCCCACTGCAGACCATCCTCACACGTGCAGCCGCTGCCTTACTTTAACTCAGCTCAATCATTAGGTCCTGAGCCTGCAAACACAACGGAAGAGAGTGGTCTAGTCCTGTGAGTGGTTCCGTTAAATGAATGGAACGATTCATGCATGTAAATGCTATGGCCCCGATTCAGGGAAGCATGTGCTGAAGTCTTTCCCTATTCAGGACAGCACTTAAGCACATGCTTGAAGTTAACAATGTGCTGTTCTTAATAGAGATGTTTGCCTCAAACATGGGCTATGTCTCATCGCAAACAGGATTAGGCCCTTAATTTGTACTGGAGCATGTAACTGATCAACTTCATACTTGGTTTTTAACATTTTCCCCTCCACGGTTTAAAAACCAAACCAAACATATCCTTCGTGGTCAATGAAAGTTAGGTACACCATGATTTTAAGGGCCGTAAACTTGCTTTACAGCCAGATTGATGCATTAGCAGTTGCTGGCCATTATGGGCTCAATCCCACAAGGTGCTGACCACTTTGGTCCTGATCCAGCAAAACTCATAGTTAAGCATGCACATAAGTGCTGATGCTCAGCCCCCTTGCAGGATTGAATCCTCAAGGAGCAGAATGCCCTGCCTCTGCAAGCTCAGTGAGGCAAGAACCCTGCCTGCCCCCAAATACTTTCCCCTTCCCCCCATGACAGGTTGATGACTTTATAAAAACCATGAACAAACTGGCTCCAATTCAGCATACTCAGATGGAGTTGACTGAATCCAGGTCTAACATCACACTAGAATATTAATGGCTTGACCCATCTAGCTGACCCAGACACTGCATCCCAGCAGGATTTTCAGTGCCAAAAAAGTTTCACTGAATTCTCTCCCTCCTGCATGACTTGCCATTACTCTGCTAGTTTAACTCTTTCGTCGCTTTGCTTTACGATTTTTGTTGTCTTGTGATGTGAATGAGATGTCGCTACTGAGCTCAGTGCAAAGAATGTGGCACACAGCACCACTTCATGCAACCAGGTTTCCTTTCATTAGGTACAATGAGCAATTGTTGAAGTAGCTAGTGTATTCCTACACAAATATAGGGCCAAGTCTCCAGCTCTTTCCCAGGCTCATCTCAAAAGTTTGGAACCACATCTGAAAACCTTTCCTCACATACAATTGTATATGTATTTTTAATACAATCCGTGTGATGGGGGGTGGTTTAGCTCTTTCCTGAGTTGGCAAGGAAGGATCCGTAGTTGTTTGCCCTTATTTCGGGGATTGCACAGAATCACCTGTGAGGAATTAATGACCTCCATACTATGCCAGGAACTAGAGAGCAAGGCAAAGAGAAGCAGAGGAACATGCATTACGGTCCAAACACAGATATATAGCCTCTAAATTCTGTGTACTTATATATATTTTGTGGGAAAATCATTACCAAAAGCATGTACCTAAATGGACACTATTACACCATATGTCTATGTGGTTGCTAACAGTGCTAATGTAATTGTACAATTGCCTAAAAGAAGAGATGGGTCAGACCCAACTTTCTGACATGGACACCTCCACATTTTGGTAACATCAAGATCAGAAGAGCCAAATTTTATAGTGTAGTTCGGTCAGTAATGAAACTATACACATTTTTTAATAATCACACACTTATGCTCTCTATCCACTTGATGCAGGTTCTTTCCCAAAGTGGGCTACACAGAAGTTTCTCCTATGAATAATTCTGTCATTATGGGTTTGGTGTTATTTGTGAAAAGGACATATATTCAGTTATACCCTTAAATTAAAAAAAACTCATATAATTCTACCTATAACACAGCCCCAAGATATAAATTCAGCTAGAGCTTTAAGCCAATCAGGTATCGTAGCATAAGTACAACACTTAAAAGAAATAAAGAGATTACTAAAATGTTAGTGGAAAGCCATAGACCCAGCTGATACTACTTCAAGACCCTGAGAGCACACAAAAAATAGAGAACAGTGCTGAGGATATTTATAACCCACTTTTATGTAACTTGTTGGATACCCAGCCATTTTTAATCAGATTCCATGACCAAAACAAAATTGCTACCTGCCTATCTTCCATATGTGGCACTCCAGCTCTCCATAATCACGCCTGTACTTATATTAAAAACCTACATCATGTATGGCTTAATTCCTATATTTTATTGCGGTCTATCACTCAGTAACCAGATTGCTAAAGCCATCCCCATTATATCCCACAGAATCCTTCAGTGTACTGTATCCTTTGTGGTCCCTCATTTGTGTCTGACTGAAAATGCAGAATTTATGACCTAAGGTTAACTTTTTTGAGTCTGCAATCCTTTTAGCTAAAATCAGCTTTTAGCATGACTACCTCCACAAGGCCTTATACTAATAAAACAGGCCTTTAATCATTTCAGAGCCTAATAACCCAATCGTAAGAGTTGCCTACTTGCCCCCTTATGTTTCATTTTAAGAAGCAGTACACACCTGTCTACCACTCCCTCCAGCTTAGTGTCATCTGCAAACTTGTTGAGGGTGCAATCCACCACATCCTCCAGATCATTAATGAAAATGTTGAACAAAACTGGCCCCAGCACCGATCCCTGGGGCACTCTGCTTGTTACCGGCTGCCAGCTAGTCATGGAGCCATTGATCACTACCTTTTGAGCCCGATGAGCTAGCCAGCTCTCTATCCATTTTATAGTCCATTCATTCGACCCATACTTCTTTAACTCGCTGATAAGAATACTGTGGGAGACCGTATCAAAAGCTTTGCTACAGTCAAGGTATATCATGTCCACTGATTTCCCCACATCCACAGAGTCAGTCGTCTCATCGTAGAAGGTTGGTCAGACATGACTTGTCCTTGGTGAATCCATGCTGACTGTTTCTGATCACCTTCCTCTCTTCCAAGTGCCTCAAAATGGATTCCTTGAGGACCTGCTCCATGATTTTTCGGGGACTGAGGAAGTGTTGTAGCCGTCAGTCCCGGGGTATTAGTACCTCACCCACCTTGTCTCTCTATCTTAGACTGAACGAACATCTATTGCTGAGAGAGACACGCTTTTGAACTATATAGTTTTTCTTCAGGGCTCTGATAACTGTCAAAGTTCCCGGTGTATGCTCAAAAACTTGCCTCTTTCACCAACAGAAGTTGATCTAATAAAAGACATGACCTCACCCACCTGGTCTCTTTGATATCCTGGGACCAACACAGCTATTACAACACTGCCAATTAGTGTATGTAAATTGTGTGCTGGTCCTCGTCTGAAAGGTGCTATAGAAGTGCAAAGTATTATCATAACCTGGGAATGAAATTGGAGTGTATTAAGAAATCTTATCCAAGCCGGATTTGCTAATCTCTAGAAAGAAAAAAATACTGCAAAATAAGTCATATTTCATTACTTTTATTAAAATAAAAATATCATGCATTAATACACACTAGACATTTCTGAGAACCAGTTAGATGAGTTTTAAGATTACATAAAATAAATCCAGGTGGTTCAGCATGCAGCTTACGTGCTGGAAGGGACTGGATGAAAGGTGCTGTAGTGACTTTTTCTCTGTGTACAAAGTTCATCTATAAAGAAATAATTACTAATTTACAAATCAGTATAATGGGGACTTATCCAGGCTAATCTTGCACTCCATGTATCTAGTTCCTGCCCTTTTACCATCCCATCAACACATTAGGATAACTTTTCTCTCCCTTTCACATATCCCATCGAAATCTCCATTACATGTAGGACTATGTGTTTCCCTTGATCCTTTTATGGGATTCCCCCATTTAATTCATACCCCCACTTAATTCAATGGGGAGTTCCACCACTTGGATTGTTTAAGACCTTGCCTATTGTATGAGCCTCTCTATGCTTTCCTCTCTTCTGCAACCCTGCTCATTCATGCTTCTATCTTGTTATTCTGAGAAACTTCTCTTTCCTATAATGTATTAAAACTAGATTTCATAGTTTGCTTCCCCCGCCCCCACCCCGTAGGATTGTTTATTCTGTTGCTTGGAGTGGGAGGTTGTAAGTTTTATTTATTTTTCCTGACATTTTTGTGGAGTCATTTCCCTCCGCCCCCAAATACTGAAGTCTTTTGTGTGTGTGTGTGTGTTTTTTTTTTTTAAATTATGTATTTACATCCCCTTACCATGGAATCTTGCTCTGTTGATGCTGGTGGAGAGAGAAACTTAAGAAGGGGACTTTCGTAGCCAGTTTATAAATGAACGATAGCGTGGGCCCCAAAAGCAAAATATCCTGTGGATTTGAGCTTGGGGGTTTGGCTTTCTGTATTTGTGGTAAAATTAAGGAGAGACATTGCTGTGCATGTCAAAGAGTGCATTTCACTAGCACTTTGATAAACAGCAGCTGCAATGGCCAACATGGTTAATTGTATCATATTGCACTATGAAACTCCAATAGTGAACACTGGGCATGAGGGCAGCATAAATTTGCTAGAGAGAGGAAAGGTGTCTTGTTATTAAGATCAGTAAGCTCTGGCTAAATCCCCATAGGGATACCTTTTTAAAAATCAAAATCTATCAAAAAACTTAACATTAGCTTTTCCATAGCTATTAACCCTACAAACCAGCCAACATGATTTATTCCCCCCAAACACAATACACTATATTACAATAAATGTTCTCTAAAAATTAAAAACAATTAAACAGAATAATATACATCTTTTTTTTAATCACTCAATATACAAACAATCTGATCAATACTATAAACCATTAAACCGTATAAAAGACAGCATTTCTTATTTCTACAAATACTGCTTTCATAGTTGATTAACTTTACAATGCTAAAAAAGGTACTGTTTATATGGATATATTGCTTGATAGTTTATTACAACCAAGACCTTACTCCCAGTTGATTTCATCATTAGAAACCAGCCTAAAATGGGCACAGGATCCCTATGCATAGTGAGAGAGATTTTCAAAAGCACTCAACATCAGTCTTGCTCTGTTCCCACTGCAATCAATAATGAAACTCCCATTGACTTGAGCAGAAGCAGAGTTAGGCCAACACTGACAACTTTTCAAAATCCCTATCCTTCAGGTAGATTCTAAGATATTAGAAGAATGTTTTGGAAAAATCTCCAGGACCACTGGGAAGGTTAAAAGTATGAACCATATCTCCTACATATGAACAAATCCCTCACAGAGCTATTGGTTAGATTGGTTTTTGATTTTTCAGCTTGTTCATCAGGAGGATGAATTACTCTGAGGTAACAATGAGGTGGGGGCCACCTATACATGGCGGAACATAATGGACCAAAATCCTGGCTTCAGGCATTTTGCCATTGACTCTGTTGGGACGAGGATTTGGCTGAATGCATCATGTGGTTTGGCCATGTTCCAGATTCTCTCATTCTTAAAGAATCCCTTTCCTTGACTTTGACACTCCTGAATGTTTGCTATGCATTCACTCTTAACTGTGTCATACCCTAAAAATATTACATCCTTCTCTCAAAGTCATCTTAATTCCCATTAACATTAATTGGAAATTATAACCATAGTTCACAGTCTACAAATTTAAGGAAATACAGGTTCCCTGAAAATGTGTGCAATGCTAAAGCAGGCAGAATGTGCGTCATGAAAATGTCATGCTTTCAATTCACACCCCATATTTAAAGAAACAAATTTAACCAAAAAAGTGCTTGCAGACTGGCTGTCGTATCTGCCTACAACCTTCCCCAGATGAAAAGCAGTGATCCAATCATTCATTATCTGAAACTCGATTTTTTCCCCCTTGACATTGAACCAAAACTTGAAGTCTTCTTCAGTTTTCAGTCAGTCGTATTTGGCCCAAACTCTCCTTAATTTAACGAGTTTTGATGAAGTAGATTGAGTCAAATTTGAATAAATGCATCAGTTTGGCCCATATGCTATACATAGCTCCAGCTGGATTCCTGGGGCCAGATCTTTGTTCTCATGAAGAGTCCCACTGACTTCAGCGAGGCTCAGTGCAAATCTTTTGCAGGATTGTGGGGCAGTGATTTTTTCCTCCAATAAGAAGCTGTGAAGTGGTGATCAATTGCCATTTTGATTTATTACTTTAAAGCAAGAAAATAAGATGCTATCTTTGGTCCTAATTCAGCCCATTTAAAAAGTACATAAAGGTGTCTAGTTTTTCTTTTATATAAATCTTTTTTTTCCTTATTTTATTTTTAAAAAAGGCTTTTAAAAGGCATATGTTAGAGGACAGAAGAAACAAAACTTATTGGGAAAGCAAAGATAGAAAAATGGGATTTCAATATAAAATCCGGTTTAGTGGTGATTTAACAACAAAATTACAAAACACTCTCCTGAAGTGTCACACTTGGCAATATATCTATATAGAGTTTAAAATTTCATTACTGTACATTTTCTTCATGAAGGGGGATACAAATAGATACATTTTCTCACTTTGTCCCAACTAAAATGTTTTCTCAAGAGAAATGTGTAAAAAAAAAAAAAAAAAAACAAAAAACCTGCAGCCGGGGCAATTTTACCAGCGGGCAGTGAAGAGGTAGCAGACTGTGTGTTATAGTTGGTGTTAAACTTCTAATCTGAAAAAAGAATGTTTGTCAGGAAATGCAAAATGTCTCATTGACATTTAGTTACTCCTCCCCAGACAGACTGAGGACACCTCAGGCACTTCCCAGTATGAACTGCTTGAATCATTTGAAGTGCTGTGGTCCTGTTAAATTGGATCTGGCATACACATAACCTTCCATGCAAAGGATGAAATTCACATTTGTAGCACAAAGCCTGAGTAAATGGGTTTTGCACAAAGAAACAATGTGGAAGTGGAGAGGAGAGGATTTTCCTCCCAATCAGCAGGTAACATTTGGACAGCTATTTAGCCACTCACAACTGCTACTATCATCCCTAGCTGAAGTAGAAGGCAATGACTGCTGTGCCTTCCCTCCCACAAGCAAATTTTAGGCCAGTGGATCTGTACTGTGAGTAGATCCCCTGGCAATGGTCTCCCAATATAATTCTGTCTACAAGCGCCCGATCCCATGCAGGCCAGTTTCCCCTTTAGAGGAAATGCAATACTATCTATGACTTCAGGGCCCACACATTCAGCTGAATGGGATAGGAAGGAGCAGCAAGTCAACCTTAAACATTAAAAAGTTTGAAAAGCGCCATCTATTCCAAATTGCTCTGAACAAAGATTCATGAGGTTGTTTCGTTTAACTTAGAAGTGAGAAAAGGGCATCAGACCTTGCAGAGAATTTACTTTATGTGATATACTGAAACATTTTCAGACTTTTCCAAGCTAACTCTCCCTATTGCAAAACAATTTACAGCCAAATGAGCTATAACGCATGTCACTGTACACAGAAAATCAAAAATGTCAAATGAATTTGAAGATTCTGACTTAAACCTTGAGTTTCCTGGTATTTTGCAGTTTACCGTTATGATCTTGAAATGTAGTGCTTAAAAATAGCATTTTAAAATGCATTTAATATTAGCTGCTAAGCTAGTGATTGTGGTATTGTAAGTACACACAATGCTCTTAAATGTCATTCCTCTTTATGCGGGAAATTACAGGCAGTATTTTAAAACTCCTTCACATGTGAGAGTCTATGATCCTTTAAAAGCTGTTGTGATCTGTTAAGTCTCTGTCTGTTCAGGCATATTTTTAAAAAAGATATTTTATGCACACAACTCCTGATAGACCACAGTGGCCCCTTTAAAATTGTTCTGGTCTATCATGTATTAGTATTTAGGGAAACTTTTATAATGGACCTGACTGATAGACTCTTAATCATAATGGCATAATTGGTGCTGCTTTATTATTAATCAACGTGCAATTTAATTTCCTTGCAAACGGCTCAAAATCAGAATCTGTGTTTTGCTCAGATATTGCAAGAACATTCTCCCTTAGCTACTCTTGTGGTTTTAAATTGGAAGGTCTCAGATCATTTTATAATGGAGACCACTCTGAATGTCCAGGAAAAATGCAAAAATGTAATCTAAATTATAATTAGATTATACACTAATGTTGCAATAATTTATATAGCAATACATCTGTAATCACACTTTATATAATAAAATACCTTTTCTTGTTATACAGACCTTCATTATAACATAATCATCATGAAAGTCCATTCCAACACAGCAACTAACACTTTCATTGGACAAAAACAAATGAGCAACTTGAATACCAGTGAAAGACTGCTCAATTATACCTTCAGCTCTGTTTCATATCAGTTAGATCCTGGGGCTAGATTAATAAATCTTTTAGCAAACTGGATATGAACAGATAAGACTCTGTGGGCTTTGTGATACTTCACAAGCCACTTAAGTTTGTTAGTTTTGGGGTTTTTTTGTAGATCACTGAATGGTGACATGCAGCTATTTCACAGTCATCATGAGAGACTTCGTAATCTAGAACACTGTAGAGGAAAGTGATCTGTATGAGATTTTGAAGTGTAATTTATCATTGCCTTTGTGCCTGTATACAGGTGCATATGCTCACTGACTGGCTCACAAAAAGGATAAAGGACTTTCAACTACTACCAGCAGACACGGTTCACCTTTATCTTAACCATAGAGAGACGTGAGTAAATGGCCTGAGATGCAGGAGAAGCGTGATAGTCTTGGATTCAGCACAACAGCAGCTTATCAGGATTCCACAACAAAGGTGAAATTGCTGCATAACTCCCATTGATCCATTAAGAGCTAGTCTACACTTAAAACGGACAGTGGCACAGATGCATCACTACAGCTGTGCCACCGTAAGAGCGCTTGTGTAGCCACATTATGTCGATGGGCGAGAGCTCTTCCACCAACATCATAATACCACCTAAATGAGCGGCAGTAGCTATGTCAGCAGGAGAGCGTCTCCTGACGACATAGCACTATCCACACAAATGCTTGTGCTGGCAAAACTTACGCTGCTCAGGTGTGTGGTTTTTTTCCACACTCCTGAGCAGCAAAAGTTTTGCTGGCATAAGTGCTATTGTGGACAAGGCCGTAGGTATATACAATACTCAGTGGAATCATTGCTGCTGTAGAATTCATGTGCCCCAATAAAAAATGTTAAACCATTTAAACCATGCATTTACTTATTTTAAATAGCATTGAAATGGTTTGATACAATGAAGTTGAGCTGACATGCTAATGTGCTCATGGCTCTTCATTTCTGCTGGTTTTTGAATAACTTATGGCTGCCTATTAGGAAATCATGACATATTTATCAGTATTTAAAAATATTGTTCATAAATCTAGAGTCTCTGCTACTTAAATTAGGATAGTTAATAAATTACAAATGATAATTTTTTGTATCAGAAGCTGGCTCCTAATATTCTCTCTGCTATGTTTTTCATTAAACTATAAATAAAAGAGGCAACTCAACCTTAAATTTCCTAAACACTCTTAGAGGATACAGGTGCATGATTCTCATTGGCTTTCATGTGGTCATGTTACAAAATCCTCCAGGAATCATTTACAAATGTAGAGAGGTTAATCTGTATTAAATAGTTTCCATGCTACATAATACTGGTAACTTATAGTGCTACTTTTTAAAAAACAAAAAAACCCTAAAACCCATTTTTAAAGCTAAAAATATCACTGAATCCTTTTGAGAATGACATTGGAAAAAGTGTAGGAATACATATGGTATTGTATTGTACTGTATTTCTTTGTGTAACAGACTTAGTAAACTAACCATGACTTCTGTTGGAAAGTCATTTGACAAACATATAATTTCCTTGTGCGTTTAATGGAAAAAAAGATTGTTAAAATGACTGTGTGTATGTATGTACACGGATGAGAGTCTATGTGAGCATGTGTGTCTGGTGCATTTTTAACATGGCATTGGGTCAGATTTTTGCTCTCAGGTACACAAGTGTAGATCTGTAGTAAACTGTACTTGAGAGCAGATTTTTTTTAATGTTTTAATTACGAGGAAATAATACAAGTTGTTACATATTCTCTGTAAGGCTGTGGCTGGGATCCCATCATTGTGAGTGAGATGTACCTAAAGATTGTGACAATAAATGTGTTTTGACCCAATTTGCTCTCTGACTCCAGACTGTTCTGTTAGAAACATATTGTTATATGTGTACAGGTTTTCAATGACAGCCTGTACTGCGTTACTCTATAAATGAGACATTTTACACTGCCTGTCTTCATTTTACCCCGCTCTAACAAACTTGCCATGACAATATTTTAAGGGCTTTGGGCCTGATCCTGGACTCAAATGCAATATTTCAACTGGAATTTACATGAGGTATTCCAAACACAGTGGAAGAGGAGTGAAATTTGACAATTTCCTGATGTTATAGGTTGCATTTATGTCTTAAGTATAAATGCTACATATTTTTTGTGTTACAGTTTTTATGCCATCTCAAGTAATTTCCCCATGATTAACTATTAACTATGGATCTTAGCATGTAAATGGCTTGATTCACATCTGGCTTCAGATCCAATAATTTGGCTAAAATGTTTTTTCCAGCAAGGTAGTGGAGGGATGCCTCCATATTATTATTACTCTTTGAAGTATTTTTTCCCTACTCCTTTCAAAGAAGACATCAAAAATGTTAACAAAAGGTATTAAAAGAACTTCAGGAGTTTTAAAGACTATGCACAACTTAAAGAAAACAATCTCTGTAACTTCTTGTGCTACAATGGTTTTATATACAACATATATTTATTAATATTATTAAGCCAAATATTGATTTGGACTGTTCAACTGTGACATTTAGACAATCAGGCTCGGATTTCCAAGGAGCCATTGGCATTCCCAGCCCCAGATTTTCAAAGAGTAAACTAAGCAATTTCCTTCAAACTCTTCAAACTATTCTTTTTTCTCTTTGATTCATTCTCACTGTATTTCCTTTATACCCAGGGCGATATTCTGCCACAAGTTTAACAGGGTATATTGGTGTATTTCCCTCCTCTTTTCTTTGCAATTTTTATACAGGAAAAAGGTTTCTTGACTGAACTACTTTAAAAAACAAACAAACAATCTCATTTCCTTGGGATGCATTTTTGTCTTAGCCAAGTTTAATTTTGTGCAGTTGCATTCCGATCACCAGCTCTCTTACTAATAACCCAATTTACAACCTTTTGCATTTCCTTGCCATTTAAGGAAAGTTTGTCCAAATGAGATTGAGACAAAGGGTACTGACACTTCATTTTTCAGTTATAGCAACGTCTTTAAAATTTTTGTTAAAAGTGTAATTTGATAAATCTAGAGCTAAACAATGGAATGGAAAAAAGAAAGGCTTGTATTGAACATACAGAAAACAGACTTGGGAATACTTTTTAAACATTTACAAACAACTCTTCTGTGTGCTGAGTTCTTCCTTGCTGGTCTCCAGCAATAGTGGTCAGTAAGGTAATGTGTGCTGCCATCCAGTCCTTGTGCTAAATACATGGTGGGTTATAAAATTTCACCAACCTGTTCCATTTTAAAAACCACTTCATCAAGCAGAATCGCCACGCTTCTTCCAGACATGTTTTTCCCGGTTTGTATCAAGAAGCAGTAAATAGAGTCAATATTTAACATCCAATAATCTGAAACAGCTTCAATTTCCAAGAGTTTGAAAAAAACTCTTCTCCAGGGATTTAATTATGTATTGCTCTTTTGCTGGTGGTCTGAGTATCACGTAACCGCCCAACAAGCAAGCATCTCATCTTGTAAAAGATCCAAAAAATCCATTAGAAATGTTTATAAAAATATGCACTGTAAAAAGGATTTCAACTGTGCAATAAGTACAGCTCTTACTGTTCATCCCAAAATGGCTTTCTATAATGCTGCTGTTTGAAAACAAAAGGAATGCATCTGCAATTTCTTATCTGCAGGAAGTTCTTGCTCTAGTCCAACATGCATGCACGTGTATGGTATGTGCTTAAGTTATGTACGTGGATGGGCAAGGAAAAGCCCAACATATACAGTAAAATAAGCTTGGTGAATTCAGCCCACAGGCTTGAAAGGAAAAGTGTGCCTGTTGGTGAATTTTGATTGCTGTTCTGTTGTTCATAGATTGGTCCTCCAGCAGCCAGGTTGTTCATC
This sequence comes from Emydura macquarii macquarii, assembly GCF_026122565.2. NCBI lineage: Eukaryota > Metazoa > Chordata > Testudines > Chelidae > Emydura > Emydura macquarii. Next base: position 7,204,870 of record NW_027131400.1, on the reverse strand, counting down.
TGGATTCTAGTTGGTATTACTGCAAGAAGAGAGTTTCTGTGGTCATGCTGAGGCTTCAATGTATTCATGTTTTGGTGCTGCTACCCTTAAATATTCAGGATTTTCTGCTGCAGGGACTTTGAAGACGCCATTAGGCTTAGTTTCCTTAGGAAAGTAGTCCTGCTGGTAATCAGGATTGTCCAGATTTATTTGGTGATGGGCTGTTTGGTCCCAGTAAGAGGAGCTCTCAAAAACCGTTTTGACAAAAGGAGGCTGGTTGGTGTTGAGATACTCTGGGTTGTCCACTGCTGTGCTGTGGGAATTCTGATAGCTGGAGGCTATAGAGGATTTTGGGTTTATTTGGAGGGAGATGTTATTGTGGATTGGCTTCTGTACTACAGATGCTGATGGTTTTCTGGGGATTGACTGATTCACATATTCTGAGATTTAAAAAAAGAAAGAAAGAAATGATGATATGTAACTATTGCAGTCCTTTAAACAACTTGACATGTATTTTTAATCAGGTGGAAACAATCTTTTCACAAATCAGCCCACAAGTCTTTTGGATCTTCCTCAGGATTCCAAGACTTAGCCAAAGACTGAACAGCATTAGCAAAAGGTTCAAGGAATCAGGTTTTCAAAGCAACCAAGGGAATTTAGCCACACATTTTCCATTGCTTTTAGTGAAGTGTGTTTGCCTAAATTCCCATGGAGATCTGAAATCTTAGTTATGAAGTTCAGCTGACAGCAACCATGTACCTGGAGAAATATTTAAAGATAATGGAAATACCTCAAAAACAGAATACTGACAGTAATTGAGACCCCATGTCCACTAATACAATGCCTCTTTCCCCAGCTCAACCGCGGTACTATTTCAGGACAAAGCATTGTGAGTGTATAGTTTTATTAAACTATGTATTATAGTTTTATTAAAACAACTATCCGTGGTAACACTCTTACTGATCTTTTAAGCCAACCAGTTCTGGTTCCAGGAAACTACTACGTAAGTACATGTGAGACTGTGAAGAGCAGCACTGTGTATTTCATTATGCCATCTATTCTGCTTGAGTATATTTCTGTTTTGAAAGCAGCAAAGCAGCAGTGACAACAAGCAGAGTTTCTACAACAAAAACAATTAAGAGGACTAAACGATTCTTAGAAGAGACTTTCTGAAATGTATGATTAATAGAAAAAATTAAAAAACCTTGATAAGGCACCCACAACAAAAAGGTAGAAATCTGATTGGTGGTGGTGGATAATATGTGGTCAAGAAGGTGTCACAGAAAAGGTCTAGAAAAAATGAAAAGCAAAATTCTGCACAATTCTCCACCCTCATTTATTGACCAGTGAAGAAAAACTGTGGGGATCTTTAGGGATGATCCCTTTTGCTGTGGGAGGGGAAGGAAAATGATTACCCAGAGATCAGCAAGAAGCCTCAAAAATCTAAAAAAGCAGATGGCATTCCAAGTTGCTTATTAATGAATGAACTTGAGCATGAGATGATATCTAGCAGACGTACTTACCTGGAGCAGGCAGGAAGCCATCGTCTATGCTGTCCTCCAAGAAGATGGCAGTTGGATCCGAACTGTAGCGTTGGCCAAAGCTGTCTTCCCTCACGGGGTATCCCTGATAGTTTACAGGTACAGGGTAAGAAAGTAAGTATAGAATAGACTTTATTTCATAGAGGACGGTGTGCACAGGAATGTGTGTACAGAAAAACAAGGTGGAGAGAAGAGACTCCCAATATCTGGAGATGAAATTGAGGCACTCTCTCCCCTAAATCAAGATTTGATTCCTTAATTTAGTTCACAGCATTAATTCAATAATGAGATACTTTTAACAGTAGCTGCTCACACTTTTAAAGTGCTCAGACTTACCCCATTTCTATCAATGCAGGTGGTGGCTGAATTGTTGCTGGTAGCACTCTTCAAAAAAGAGAGAAAGAAAATATTTTAGAGAGAGAAAAATATTGTCTTACCTGGGAAATGTTTAATTCTAAAACATTAGGTCTGCAAACATGGATGAAATGTTTCATACCAATGAACTCAAGAGGGGAGTCCGAGATGTGGAGGGGCTGTTGAAAAATCCCAGGTGTGGAATGAGGTACTCATCTGCGTCAACAATGTCCTCCATGTCCTCCTCTTCCATCAGGGTGCGATAAAACTTGGAGTCCGTAGGGCTTGGCAAGTGCATTCTTTCATCCCCCTGTCAACCAAATCACAGTCAGAGTGGCTTGCTGGACACCCTCAAGGCTGCACTACAGCAAAGCAGCTTTCTCTCTGGAGCAAAATGGATGTTCTGGAGATGGGCCCAAGCTGCAAAACTTAGATCTGGATGTAAATTGGGGAAGTCTGGACCTGGAGTTTCTGGTTAGGCCTATGTTTCGAATATCTGTTTCTTTAAGATGTTCAAAATCTAACCTCCTTTCTGGATTGCAACATGAATGATTATAATCCTGAACCAGGACTCAAGCTTGGAAAAATGTACTGGTCCTGAAAGCGTTTGTATGGGGGTCCATCTATGTGTTTCTAGCTCTGGCTAGAGTATACACATATTTAAAGTCAATCTATTAGACTTTAAATGGAGCACGGCCCAAATTCAGTAAAATACATTTGTCAATCTTGTGATGTTATTGAATATTAGCTCTGTGACATCTCTCAGTAATTCCACAAAACACACTATCACTCTCCTGTGCTTCCTTTTTCCACCAAAACTGAGAGGCTACTTGAGATTCCGGCTGCTACTGCAGCTGTTCTCCTGACTAGCAATTCTTTCCACATTAAACATTAGCAAATGTTCTGTAGAGCACAATCCTGCCTTGGCAGAGAAATGGACTAAATTGTCTAACAGGCCTTTTCCATGTAACTTCTTTGATAATATGAAAGTTGAAGTACCCCGACATTCTTAGTTACATTTCTGTTCATCATATCCATATTTGTTATTCGTTCTGGTCTTAGTTTTAAGCAAATGCTGTACAAATATGCTAAAGTATTTACTGCAACAACTTTGGAAATGGACTAGAACAATACATATGGTTTACAGTTTTCTTTAATTAAAAAAAAATAGCATGAGACTAGATTGTTGATGTTCATATGGTCCAGTTTCCTTTTAGATTTGGTCACAGAATCAGAGAACTCCTTAGTTTCCTCATCTGTGAGCATACCATGTGTATTATTTCATAGTTGCTGTTATTTCCCCTGGGCATCTTTCTAAACGATCATTCACCAGCTTGGTTTCCTAGTAAAACAAACTCCACTGTATTTCTGATCAATACCTGTATAACAAGATAGCGCTGAGGGTCTCGAGCCATTTTGGAGAATTCTGAGATCAGCTCACGAAACTTGGGGCGACTGTCTGCATCTATCATCCAGCCTGAAGGGACAATACAGAAAACAAAGCACAAATCAAATTATGTTAGAAATTAAACTTGTAGACAGTTTTAAAAAGATGTAAAGGATGAGCTACTCTATTGTGCATGAGACATGTGAAGCTGTTATATCAAGCCAAATTATGAGGAATCCATTCACATCAGCTGTTAGTTAGACTTTGTTCCTTTTTGGTATTTAAGACCACCACCCGGCTCTTCTTGTAAGACCAAAATGATAAAAGACATGGTTGTGACAACATATACTATTATGGTCACCACTTTTACAAGTCTATGATACATTTTGTGCAAAGTATGCCTTGTGAGGTATCATTTGAAAAGTCATAATCTGCTGAATATCATTATCCTGGTGAAATATGTGTAGCAACACTACATGTGAAGTTAAAGGATCCTACTGTATGATTGTTACTAAAACATATTGTGATTGGGTAACGCCCACAACCAGTTTTTCAGAGACAAAGACACTGGCCCCAATTCGGTGTTAAAAACTATCACCTGCTTGATGGGAATAAGAAAATTTACATTCCATCACAGGAATGGTTCAAATCTCATGTCCACAAGAGACTGCTTGTCGCCTGCACCCCACTCGAAGAAGAGAGAGGGGTATAAGAATGAGAGACAGTGGCTTCCACCTTACCTCTTCTCCTCCCATCTCTCTGCACATGACATCAATGAATATCTGAAGGACACTGAACTAAGGGGGAGAGGTCACAGGCCAAAAAAGAGACCCAGCGTGTGAAGTTTACCACGGCGTATGATGAAGAAAATCTTTGCTTTTAAGTTCACTTAGCTTGTTAAGTGGAGTATTAGCTAGTGTTTTACTCTTTTATTTTCCTTTGTCACCAATGCTGACTTTTATGCATTATTACTTGTAATCACTTAAAATCTATCTTTCTGTAGTTAATAAGGGGGGCAGTGTGTGTGCAAGGTTGGGACTAAGAATTTGCGGGTATCACTCTGTATATAATTCACGTGTGACTGGTCAGAGTGCTCATGTAGTTAGCTGGGAGTGAATTTGCATGCTGAAGGCTGTGTGAGCAGGCCAGGAGTAGCTGTTCTGACAGCAAAGCAGTGTAAAAAGCACCCCAGGTTAGAGAGTTAAGGGGACACCGCTGTTCAGTGGTCCAGACTGTACCCTGGGGAATGTCACAATGGTAGAAAGATTTCTGCTTAGCATTAACATGCCGGGAGTACCTCCTTTTTAACTCCTGCACAGGGGAGTGTGCAAGGGAGGGCAAGCAGGGACCCCCAATAACCAGTGAGGGGGCACAGAGCTCCCTGGCCGCCAGGGCCATGCAACAGAGCATGCCCATCCAAAAGTGCTGGAATTTAAATTTCTGTATGTGCCCCTGCACCTGCTCACATAGTGCTCCTAAAGGTCAGGATCCCTGCTAAACACAAGCTCCCTACATAGCAGCCCACAGGGTGGGGAAAGGAGTAGTGGACTAAGAGGTAAGTAGGGGATCCAATGATGAGCAGGTCCTGACATACACCACACTCTACCTGGTGGATCTCCTTCAGAGCCACTCCACACTAGGTGGGGAGGGTTCCTCTCCCCTGCTGATATATATCTGAGCAGCACCTGACCTGGTGATGGTATTTGGATTTGTCTCCAGAATTCCAATTTTGTTCTCATTTCCATGGGTGCACCACTCCCAGAAATCACCCGGGTAAACTGACATCAGAACAGGGCCCTATGGGTAATCATTGCTTTTTAATCATCTCCTATGCACACCACAGTACAGATTCGCCCAGCTCTCTTAGCCAGTGTTTTGGGACAAAAAGTTCATTTGCTGAAAAATGAAGTTTCGGCTGAGCTGACACTATCCGTAAATCTGACATGATTAATTTTGGCCAGGAACAAGTTTTTCAAGACTAATTCAGAGGAGGGGAGGAGTGGGGGAGAGAGAGCACGTATGCAAGTCTCCTTATAACCTTTAACCTGGTGGTTGGGGCACTTGCCAAGGTTTTAATCCCCAATCTGTAACAGTGACGGGAACTTGGATTTCCCTCTCCAGGTGAGCATCCTAATCACCAGGCTACCAGCTATTTTGGGGTGGGTTGCTCTCAGGCTTGGTCTACACTGAAAAGTGGCCATATCTCCCGTTGACTGACTTATGCTGCCTTACCACAGCGTTTCCACTGTGCTGCGTCGACAGGAGACGCCCTCCGGTCGACACAGCCGTATTCTTTTTGGGGGTGGGAGGTGGATTTATTGCATTGATTGAACAGCACTTTTCAAGATCGACTGAGTGGATCTCCACTGCCTGCTCAACTGATCCCACTGCATCGATCAGTGCAGCCCTAGCAGTGTAGACATCCCTTCAGTCCTTCCCGTTGAAGCTATTCCACTTTGTATAAATCCTTGAATATTCATCGGGGCAGGGACTTGAACCCACATCTCCCTGTGGTTTATTTATTTCCTGCAGCTGCAACAAGGGCTTCCACTTTGCACAGATACTCCAGCCAATACCGGAAATTCATCTCACTATTGGAATAAATGGCAAATCTGGGAGATTGTTGCTGTTGTAAAGTGATGTCAATTAATTTTTTAAAAACACATTGGTTAATTGAGCTGCTGGTTGTCCTTTAAAACGAATAAACTTTGCGTTATAATAGATTTGAAAGAAAATCTGATTTACAGTTTACTCCATTGGTGAGATGAGTTTCCTGGGTCTACTGTACAGATGGGCAGCATCTCTCTTCATTGCTAATTATTCTAACAGAAGTCAATGGATCTTTGATTATTTACACTAGGTCAGAAATTGGCCCATTAGGATTGAAAACATCTTTTAAAATATGTATAAAATTAAATTCATATTATAATATTAATATTTAATATTTCATTTGGTTCCAATTTTTATTTAAAATTATTTTGCATATTTTATTAGTTTACTTTTCTCTTTCTAATGTGAACTGATGATGATTTTTTATGTTTCAGTTAAGGTTGTTTCAATAGTCTTCATTTACTAAATACAATGTTGGGCCTGATCCCACTGTAATTAGTAGTAAAATTCCCATTGGCTTCAATGAGATCAGGATTGGGCCCTTTGGTAGAAACTGATCTTTAGATTTCTTTCCAGATTAGAAGTTCTTGTCTTTATGTGGCTGATCACTTGCCAGTAAAATTGTATTTCAGATCTCTATCAGTATTCCACCACAGACCTATCTTAATTTGCTGCTTAATATTTCTAGAACTGCACTAAATCAGGAAATATGGTAAATTCCAGTGAAGTATCATTGTCAGTGCTCTGTCTGCATGGCATTTGTATAAATGCTTCATTGCCATGCACTAGGGAAGGTTGTGAAATCAGCTAGTTTGTCCATCAGATCTGTCAAGCTCTCATTTTAGCAGGCTGATCCTTTGTGGATGAGTGATTTATTGTTATTATTAGTAGTGAGAAGTATGTATTCAGAGATTCCTAAAACCATAGCATTAGAAGAAATAAATTCTTTGAGTCAAAGAAAAGTTTAATCTCTTTAAGGACTTAGTACATTTTATCTAAGAAAGTGTTTAAATGCCACCTAGTGTGCTGCTTGTGAATGTCTTCTAATGTACTTACAGTAATAAGAACCTGGAAACAATGCCACAGAATATGCTAGTTCCTGTGCTTTTATTGTAATGTCTGTGTCTGAGTATAAGTCATAAAAAAATTGGGGATCAGAGCTCAGTTATGAAGCTTAGGATCCGGTCTCAAAGTCTTCGTGGGTAGCCACCAATATTGTGATTGTCTGTGTTCTCAGACATTTTTTCTTAGTGTGTATTTGTTATTGAATTACATTAAATGAAAACATAGGAAGAGAAGTCAGGACTGATTCAATGTGCAAAATTGGAAATCTGGGGCTAGATTCTGACTTCAGCAACACTGAAGTAATTCTAGAATAACTCCACTATTAGTCTGTATTTACACAGGTGTAATGTAAGTTTTTATAGCGTGCTCACCACCACACAATGATGAGAAATGAGAATTTGGACTGTTGGCTGTAGTTGAAGAAAAACATGCTGTCTTTTTGGAAGCATGAGATATCTGAACATACTTTCAGTAATTTTACTCTTCCTGTATAGCACACAGCCATGTTTTCCTGTAAATCTCAAGAATACAGCATATCACGCAGTGTTCCGTAATTGGAACCATTTTCCTTCTTACTGGTTTGAGCTACATGCACGTGTACAAGAACTGAACTCACATTTGACCATGATCATATAGACATCAATGGTACAGATAGGAGGCTGAGGCAATCGCTCGCCCTTCTCCAAGACAGATGAAATTTCACTGGCTGGGATCCCATCATATGGTTTTGATCCAAATGTCATTAATTCCCAAACTGTGACACCTGAAGAGTAGGAGAAAGAGATAATGTTAGAGTCTAATCAGATCAGTATGGATTCATAATGTTCTCAAAGCACAGTGGACCTGGTTTGTTTGGCCTAGGAACAGCATGTATAAGATACAGAATGGAGGCATTAACCTCTAAAGCGGCCATCATTGTTTATTCACTAGCCATCTGTTCATGAGGAAGAAAATGTTCCATGTTCCATGTTCGATGGAGCTATTTTAATGAGGTCCAAGTTAGCAAAACAAATTTAAATAATCACTCAGGCTTATTTTTAAAGGGTTTTACAGAATGTAAAATCTCAACATTCACCTCTACTTCATGGCTTCGCATCCTCCCAAAACAAAGATGTTCGGCTGCTAATTACGGATTCCAACCCACAAAGCGATTTTTTTATTGTTTATTGTTATTGTTTTAAATAAACTCTTCAGAGCTAAAATAGTAACTCTGCTCTTGGAAAGCTTTCTAAATAAACAGCAGCAAAATATTTTCTTTCAGCACATCACCTATTCCATACTGTAGCTATTACATCATGCTGCCTCTTCGCGTGGGCCCTAACATAGGATTTTGGATGCAAAGAAAATGTATTTCAGTGGATTAATAGGAACATAGGAATTGCCATACTTGATCGACCGGAGGTCTTTCTAGTCTGTGTGTCCAAGTGCTTCACAGAAAGGTGCAAGAGACACTGCAACAGCCATTATGACTTTCACCCAGGGAAAGTTTCTTCCTAATTCTTCTAAATTCCAGAAAGTGTGTATACAATGAATTCTCAGATATGATCTCAGTAAAAAACAATTAGTAGATGTTCCTATACAAAGGAGATTGGTGTCCTTAAGAACTTGATTTTATAGAGTTTTAAATGTCCATATGACACTGCTTCCTTTTGTACCAAAAATTGATTCAAACATCTATGGGGCAATGTAATGGGCATTCAAGCCCAAAATTCAGTCTACCTTAAACTTGCTATCTGCCAGGATATGAATCTTTTACCTATTCAATAGCAGTTGGTGTCTCTGATGTTATAGTCCAAGGGCTCTGAGTCTATCCACCCTTTAAATTTATTCCCTATGGAATACTGAGAACTCTACTTAGTCACTGTGTCACTTGTTTGCTCATGGAACTCAGGAAGGTAATTATTTCTAGACATGCTGGGCCAGAGTGTCAGCTGGTGTGTAAAACAGCATAGCTCCATTGAAGACAATAGATACACTGATTTACACTAGCTGACAATGTGGCCCAAGTTACACCATATGTCAATCTGCCTTAGTTTTCAGGTTAGCTATGCTGACCTCCCATGATTGTGTTACTTTATGGGTGGTTTGGTTACTTTTAACAGTGTACACTTTGGGAAGTATACCCGCACTACTTCTCCAAAGAATATGCACCTCCTCCCCTCCCCCACAACCCTCCCAAAAAAGTTATATATTTTATATAGGTATAAAAACAATTTGGCTGTCTCTTCTCAGGGATGTAATAATCACATTGGACCATATGCTGACATAATCCCACTCAAATCAATGGGAATTTTGCTTCATTAAGAAGCTCAGGATTTGGCCTATCAATATTTATTCTCCCCATCATTTTGTTATTAATACACTGTTGTAAGTATCAGGATAGGATGACTGAATTTCTGGGGGGAAAAAGATAGGTTGTGTAGTATCCCTAACAATTCCTTCAAATTGTTCTCATCCACCTAAAATCATTGCAACCATATTTTTAGACTCACCATAACTCCAGACATCACTTTGATGGGTGTAGATTCGGTGTAAAATTGACTCCAAAGCCATCCATTTGATAGGCACCTAGGAAGATTCAGTTAAGCCATAAGACACCGATCTCAAATCTAGCAGCAATACTGTTAGTACCACAGCGTTGTTTATACCAATAATTTAACTGTAGGCAGAAAATCTGAGATGTACAGCAAGAAACTTGTGATTTGCAGGGATCATTTACCATTGTTTTGATTTGTCATACTGAGTCTGGGAACTTGGATGATATTTTTTTTTTTAGCAGAAGTATCTCTGATAGCTCAGTTTTACAAATTCTTAACAGTTGGACTTCTGTAAGATTTTTTGTTTGAACTTCTCATATCAGATCAGGGCACAAATCCAATCCCAGTCTGTACAATGAAGACTGATTGGAAATCAGATGACTTCCATTTATGCTCTCTGCAATATTCACAAGCAGCTTCTCTAGAATTTCATATTAGAGCACATTCCCTCAATCAGCATTTAGTGCAATATGAACGTGTGTTGAAAGAGATCTGACAAGCTCTTCTTCATATATAAATAATATTCCCTTTCTGTTCATAAACTATACATTATTTGGTGCTGTCTAAACAACAGAATTCAGATTTGCCCTTTCTTTTTAAACTAATTTTGGCTTTTCTCAGATATGATGGTGGAGATTTTCAAGAGGGCACATCATAGGCCTATATCTCTGTTCTCACTGAAGTTACACTAGGCTAACTCTGCTTGCATTAAAGTCAATGGACTCCCACTGGCTTCAACGGGAACAGAATTAAACCAATGCTGGGCACTTTTGAAAATCCCATTCTATTGGTCTAATTTTTAAAATTAAGATTAATACACAAGTGCAAATATCTGCATCCAATGGAACACATGAAGATGGTTCTCTGATATGTCTTACTTTGCCTCCTTCTGCATGATACTCTTTCTCCTCAGCACCAAGTAGTTTTGCCAGTCCAAAATCAGTGATCTTCACATGTTGAGGAGTCTTAACAAGGACATTCCTGGCAGCCAGATCACGGTGCACCAAGCGACGTTCTTCCAAGTAGCTCATTCCCTACAATATATATATGACATGCAATTGGCATCTGTCTCTCTCTCTAACACCCACGCTCCCTCTGTCAATGAGAAGGGGAAGACAGAGGGTCAGATCTGCAGCTGGCGTAAAGGGCGCAGCTCCCCTGGGATCAAGCCCAAGAACTCCACCTACAGGATGTTACTTTCTAACGGTGGGCCAAATGCTGCTCTCTGCAGCCCCACTGACTTCACTGTGTCTCAGAGGAGAATTTGGCCACCATGTTAATACACATATGTTGATATACCTACATGTTAATCTCACATACACTGTAAATACACTCTTAGATTATCCTTCTGGTTCAATCAAAAACAAATAATAATAATACTAAGCTGTGGATTCTCTGCCTCACTCTGTTTTATAACTAGTAATACTCAGGCTTACTGTCAGTCACACAAATGATGGAAAACAACCAAACAATATATATATTTTAATGGCTGAGTTTAGTGGCATCTCTTTTTCAGGTTCCCCTTGAAATAGTTTCCATAACTTCTGTGACTATGTAACACTTGACATACCATGTATGCTCTTTTTATACAATTCCCTCTTGGGGAAGAATAGGATTTCTTTCTCCATGTAGATTGTAAAGCTCTTTCAGATAGATAAAAGGATTATAAAGCTCTTTCAGACAGATAATTGTATCTATTTCTGATCATGGAGCTTTCCTCCTTACCCCTTGTGTGTGAAGTGCATTAAGAGACAAATGTTCAGGATTTTTAAGCTTCAAGATCCTTTTTAAGAACTACAATCATTCACTGTTTTATTTTTCAAGTTAATAAAGAAAACACTTTCAATCTATAAACATAGCACAAAAAGGATCATACTAATGTAATGACAAAGCACCAGGGGAATCATTTTCTCCCCAGCTCCCACCCCCGTTCTTCCCCCACCATTAACCTGGACCACCCTCAAATCTTAAACTGAAGTTTTTAAGCAATACTTCCTGAATGTAGTAAGGGCTGTTAATATTGCCAAAACAAACCACCTCCAACTAACTGGCATAATGCCACTCTGTTAGTTCATTTAATTAAATACATTTAACTTTAACTTTAACGAGCTGAGCTTTTGAAACAAAAAATCTTGAGCTATCAATAAAAAAGCCTATACTTGAAAAATCACTTGATCTAGTCCTGGAAGAAAAGAATTATCTTGCTAAATGGATTTTGATAAAGAGACTTCTTAAGGTTCAAGGCAACTGATGGGCAAGAAATCAGTCTTAAATTAATTACTGAAGACCCTGATCCTTCAAAACACTTATACACTGCTTCATGTTACACAAGTCAATGGAGTGATCATATTTGCAGTTAAACACATCCATAAATGTGTGCAAGATCAGGATCTGAATTTTTTTTTTTTACCATAAACCAGGGACTATAATACACTTTTAAAATCACTCAGCAACTTCTCTTCAAATAGAATCATAGGAATGTGGGACAGGAAAGGTCCTTGAGAGGTCATCTATTCTGGCCTCCTGAACCTGAACCAAGGAAATCTAGACCATCCTTGACAGGTGTTTGTCTAACCTGTTCTTACAAACATCCAATGGTGGAGATTCCACAACCTCCCTTGGAAGCGTATTCCAGTGCTTAACTATCCTTATAGTTAGAAGGTTTTTCCTATTACCTAACCTAAATCTCCCTTGCTGCAGATTAAGCCTGTTACTTCTTGTCCTGCCTTCAGTGCACATAAAGAACAATTGATCACTGAACTCTTTATAACGGCCCTTAATATAGCTGAAGACTATCATCAGTTTCCTCCCATCAGTCTCTTTTCTCAAGACTAAACATGCCCGGTTTTTATTTTTAATGTTTTCTCATAGGTCAGGTCTTCTTAACTTTTTACCATTTTTGTTATTCTCCTCTGAACTCTCACCAATTTATCCACATCTTTCCTAAAGTGTGGGTATCCAGAACTGGACAAAGTACTTCAGCTGAGGCCTCACCAGCGCCGATTAGAGCGGGACGACTACCTCCCATGGCCTATATATGACACTCTTATTAATACATCCCAGAATGATATTAGCCTTTTTCACAGCTACATCACATTGCTGACTCATATTCAATTTGTGAATATCATTCTTCTCAGCAGCCAATTACTACCCATGTTTTATTTGTGGAATTTATAAGCTGTCTTCTAAAACCCTTTATATGAAAGATAGTCATTCGGTGGACTAATGAGATATATTAGCCATAACATATATTCAAAAAATTATTTCAAAGGTACAGGAAGAGAAAAAAAAAAACTGTAAAAGGATCAATTAGGGAGCTTGTTTCCTGCTTGTTAGTGAACAGAGATTAACTGATTTGCTATGATTTACAGAAAAAAAAAACCAAAATGGGTTTTTAAAGAAGCGGATCAAGTCTAAAAATTGGACAAGATTTGTGAAAATAGTTACAAAGAATGTATTGATAGGAGAAAGCCACTGTCATTTATGTAGATTTTATGAAGAGCATTTAATACAGAATCACATAAAAGACTACAGTAGAAAGTCAGTTAGTAACTGTGAAGGTGGGAGTTGCTCTGAGTTGGAGGCTGAACTGGCATGAAAATCAAACAGAAGCTAGCAAATGTGAATGTTAACAGTTCAGATGCATTGAAGAGTGTAACTAATGAGGTGTCACAAGGATCGATTTTAGGACCAATTTTGTCCCCTGAGAAATTAATGATGGAGAAGATGGGAAATGTAGTGAGGAAATAAAATCTCCTAAAGTGGCAAAAATCAGGAAAAAGCCATAATCAGTTTAAAATTAGACAGACTAGAAACGGGGTGGTTTGCATGATACATGGAATAAAGTTTATTTACCGTGTTATGTACAGTACATGACAAAAATCTTAGAGGGAAAAGGAGCTGTGTGTTTTGTGGATACATCGCTGAAGGCTCCAGCACATTTTTCAAAAACAAACCACAGCCAGGTAAACTTGGTGTGTGTACAAGGTCTCAAGGTATTAATAAGAAGTGTGCAATATGTTCTGGTTAATTTAAAAATAGATATTACAGAAATGAATATAGTGCAATCAGAGGGTCACAGGGACCAGAGCATCTTAGAGATTGTTAGTGTCACTCAAAGAACAGAAACTACATCTCTTGCTTCCTCCTCTTAGCTCCTTCCCTCCAACCTCCTCCCAATTACCCATGTTGCAAGGATATTTTAAAACGAGATAACTCATCCTCCTGCACCTTAAAATGGCTAAAGGGATTTTGCTTTCCCAAAAAGTCACCTTGGAATTGAACCAAACATAGAAACAGTCAGTCCAAAAGGTGGATGCATCACATAGTGACTGTAAATGGGAAGTTATAATAGAAACTATTCTAAAACCTTAATAATAGATACAGCTAGCAACTGCTGTACTACAGGGATTTAGAAGAAGAGGATGGAAGGGTTATGTGCTTCCCATGACTCCATCTATCTGCTCCCTTCTGCCTCACTCTAGACTTTCAACCACTATTTTCCTCCCAAGGTAAATCTTTCTATTTCTTTTGTAGAAATTTGAATAAAGAAAGGAAAATGCTGGCTTAGATTCCAACAAAATTACCCTGACCTACCTCAAGATAAGACCTGTTTTGCCCCTCAAATTTTCTTGTTTTGAGTGAGCTGCAGTAGCTTAGTTTTATTTACTTAGTTATTTAATCAGGTCTATAAATCTGCATTACATGGGACAGAATAATTTATGAAGATAAAACACTCTTTAAAGAACATCTCAGGACTCACTATAAGATCATGACATAGCATATGCCATCAATGAGCCAATAAATCTTGTTGGCAAATGATTTTTCTCCTAAACAACATTAGTTTAATTTCTAGTGATCCATTGCATGCTCTGTGCAGTCCTTGTTCATGCTTATAAAACTGTGATATGTTCAGTTGCTCTACTATGCACAGATTTTATATTAACTGTAACTCCAGTTATTTTCTCAACATTCTTTGGAATAACTGGGTTAAGAATATACAGAGGCATGATAAAGGGATAAATAAAGGGATACACGAATATACAGTCACTGCTGTAAATGACCCACTATGAACTATTAACACAGCAGATGCAAGCTTCTACAGGTTTGAGAGATAGTACTGATTCTACTGGTATTCTCCTTTGTAAGCACAGGGAATATCCATGTTATTGTTTTTCCTTCTACTTATTTGGGCAGTCCTTCCCATTTTTATCCACAGACATCTCTTTTGTTCCTCCCAAGCTAATTAAGCAGCTAATTAAGTTTTTCAAGGCACACACTGAAACTACAGAGGCAGCGACTCCTTGCAAATGGCTATGATCACTGAACATTTAAAATTTGTAAGTAACCTCGCACTTGTGAGAGGTGTACAATGGACTGCTCCAGAGAAAGAACTTCTCTGTTTATACAAAGAAAAGGGAGAGCATAGTTAGGAGCAGTGCAATTATCCCGCTGCTTCCTTGCAATAGTGGCACAGCGCTAATATGGAGGATTATTCCTAAGGGCTAAAGAGTATCATTTAGTCTCCATGCTATCTTTCCTTCTTTGTCTCTTTGCTGAGTCTGACAGCAAGCACGTGTCAATTTGTGCCAAATGGGATAGTGATTTTGTTATATGGATACATGTCCACTGGCACTGGGCTAAGTACACCAACTCATTGCACACAATCACCTAGTGATTGTCACAACCATCCAGCATCAGAATGCGCTGGCGTTTTAGCAGTGAAAGGCTCTGCATTTGATCACCAGTCTTCTGAAGTCTACAAAATTAGGGCATTAATCTCCAATGCAGAAGAGTGTGCGTATTTGATTTGCCCCAGGACGCAGCATCACGGAAATAGCGTTTCGGAGTGACCGTTTATGGATTGTTGGAGAAGTAGCATGTTATTGCACAAGACAGACAGACAGACAAGAACTGACACATTCTAGTCCCATTTCTGCCACTGATTCATTGCTTGCCTTTGGGCAAGTCATTGAGTTGCTCTGTGCCACAGTTTCATCACTTGTACATTGGTGATAACACTGCGCCATGCACAAATGGACTGAGAATTAGTTAATATTTGCACAGTGATTTGAAAATCTAAAGCACTAAACAAACACAAAGTGTTATCTTTAGTAACAAATATAACATGCCTTTCTACCATATGGATTGATGTAATACAAAGACCTAGAGAGACAGCTACGTTACATACTTTCAGATCTCTTGGGTTTGTTTATGATCAGAGTTTTGCATGGATTTTGCTGCTATTAATTTACCTTTGCAATCTGCACACACCAGTTGAGAAGGTACTGGGAGCCAATGTTGTCCTTGTGCTCTCGGATGTAGTCAAGGAGGCAGCCGTAAGGCATAAGCTGTGTGATAAGCTGGACGGTAGAAGTAAGGCAGATTCCCAGCAGGCGGCACACATGGGGATTGTCAACGCTAGCCATCACATAAGCTTCCTGGGCAGAAAAAGAAAAGACATCCTGAAACAGCCCTCCTGGATAATAGAAATATAAGGATGCAAGAGGCAAAAAACCCCCAAAATTTGGCACTTTCCTGTTTACTGAACCTTTTTGTAAAATGTTGTGTGTTGTACAATGTGCTAATGCATGTTTCCCGCTGCACTGAGAGGTCCTGAATCTGAATGTTGAAACATCATTTAAAATGGCACCAGGGTGCAAACTTCCATAGACAAAAATTGGAGACTAAAAGGATTTAATAATTTCAAATTCAGTGGGAACTGCTAGGTGCCTGGCACTTTTGAAAATTAGAAAACACAGTTAAGCAGCCTAAATGAAGATTTAGGAGCCTAATTTTAAGCAACCATTTCTGAAATTTTAAGCAACCATTTACCCTGATTGGTAAAGCTGTTTTATATGTTAAGGCAACACGAGCAATATAATGAAGGTGTTTATAATGCATTTTTATACAGTTGGGAGCCAGGATGAAATCAGCCTCCCGTCAGAGCAGCCTTGTAATCAGATAGAACGTTAGGGCCTGATTTTCAGAAATGTGTAAGCGACTGTATCCATTACATGACCATGCCATAAATAAATAACTATCAAGGTTTTGTGCATGCGATGGCTAATTATGGCATTAAATTATTAACTGCCAATATAGGGTTCCACCCCACACACACATACTCCTGTCCTCAGAGCATCTTTGGGTCTTTAAATAGGGCCCTCCATTTTTTACCAGCTCATTTTTACATCCACTATGAACTGCAAGCACAAAGTTGTGCCCTCAGATATGAAGGCTCATCGGAAAAATCAGGTTTAATGTTTAGTGGTGCTATTTTTACTTGGTTTTGCTCCTGATCTACAGGTTATTGCTTCTGGTTATTCTTTTTATGACACTGAAAGTTAATATATAACTAAGTGGGAAGTTTTCCATCTAGTGAACTTTTAGGTCAGCATTCAAATCAGCATCTGGAATAACATCAGACATCAACTAATCATCCCTTGACAGGTCAGTGTTAGGATAGCAGCCCAGGGCAAGCAAGAAAAACAAACAAACAAAGTCAAGACACTTTTGTGGTGGAGGTAGGAAAAGATCTGCTCTTTAGAAAAGCTTAAGAAATGCAATCTTATAGCAGTTTAATCATCATCTAACAGGCTTTTGACAGATGTCACGTAGTTGTGAAGCTGGCAGTGGACTATTGTTAAAAACACATTTAAGCAATGACATTAAAAAAATCTAAAATCAGTAAGCCATATTTTCCTCTGTCCACTGTACTATATTTCACATTGCCAGCCTAAGATGTGTGTTATTGACACATGATATTCGTTGCATGATACTGAGATAGCGATGTTGAGTGGTCAGCTTTGAGGGATAACTCTGTTTCTTGTTTTATGCATAACCCACCCTCAGGCTGCCCTCTACAAAGGGTTCCTGGACAGCAGGATTACAGAGGACTCCTACAGAACTGGATAAAGAATGATCGCCTTAAAATGAAATATTGAAACTAATCTATAGAATTCTAGATCAAGTATATAATTGCCAATTAGATTCTACATGGTTTAAAAATTACAGGAAAAGCATGTCATTCTCTACTAAATTATACAGGTTTTTAGAGTAATGTATATAGGAATCTTTTGGTTCAATACCTCACACATTCTATAAGATGTTTCCATATAAATAGAGGCTCAATTATGTTTATCCCAAAGGGCTTAAAAACCATACAACCACAGCAATAAAGAAAGTCTGTTTCTTGTACTATTTCCTGTTCAGACTCAGATTCATATTGAATTAATTTTAGCTGAGTGAAAAATCTGCAAACAGAGCTATTCTCATTGCCCATCTGCTGCACAGCCCACAAGGAGCAGACCTCAAGACTGGGAAATTGGGAACTGAATGTGTGGAGTGGGTGTATGGGCCACATAGAGTATGGAGTTCTTCCAGGATTTGACACTGCCTATTAAATCTGTTACTGCAAAGTAAAATAGGCCATAGCCTCTTTGAAGAAAGTATAATGGAACCATTGTGCAGTCATAGGTCTCTTTAAATATTTTACTAAATTAAAGCAAGTCTTTGTTTCAATTATTTATCTTGGAAATCTCTGAGGTACACTCTGACCCACTCCAACTATGCTTGGTATTCAGTAACAATCTCCTGAATTAGTCCTGCCCTAATAAAGCCAACTGGAGTTGTGGCTGGAGAATAAACTGGATTATATGAACAAATGCTGTTTTACACGCTGAATACCTAGCCATTCTTCTTACAGAAGGTTCTTATTAATTAGCCACTGTCTCCAAGGGATCAGTGACCTTGCAGATTGTTGTTGAGTACAATCTTTTTGAAGTTCTGTTTATTTCTCTCTCTCTCTGCTTCCATCTCCTTTGTATCTTTTCTTTTCCTGTGAAATGTGGAATGAATTCCACCAACTAGGTCATCTAAAAAGTAAACAGTGCTAAAAATGGCAAGAGCCGCTTGCTAAGAGTCCTACTTCAATGAGAAAAAGAAATAAAGATCACGTGGAGAGATCTGAACTTTGTTTAAAAAAAAAAATAGTACTTTGATATCTCAGAAGAGCATACATGCCACACATCTACTGTCCTGCCATGGGAATAGCTTGATCTGCTGAAAGCAGATGCAATAATTTTGGCTTATTAATTAACCCTTCCTTCACTCTACATGAATTTAGTATAATTAAGTCCAAGGCAGCTTTTGTCAAGTTTGCACTACTCTCTCCATAACTGTTTACATCAGCCTTTTAATGTCCTTTTTATTTCTGTTATTAAATAAGGGCTAAAAATATTGACACATATTCATGAGATATAGATGTTTAAAAATACACATACACGTATGTGCGCATGCACATGCATGCATGTACACTGAGGCACACTGACACAAAGGCCATGTTATTCCCTACACTGTGTCTCTATCTTTGGCCATAAAAAGGCGAGGAGGACCTCTGTCTCACTTGCCTGAGAATTTGCAAAAAGTCCTTTGTGGGTCGAGGGACCCATGCAAGGGGGAAAAGGGAGGTGCAGGGCTCAGAATGGGTAGCCTTGCACCATCCTCATCATGAAGGGAAATCTGTAGGAAAGATAAAACTGCATTAACTTTCCTCTGTACAGAACCCCTCTATGCTATGAAACTGCCCTTTAAGGCGATCTGGGGGTTGCCATCTTGTAGTGTGTGTCTGTGTGTGTGTGTGTGTGTGTGTGTGGGGGGGGGGGGGGGGGGGGGGGGGGGGGGTCATGCAATTGTGCCTCAGGGAGGTGGGAAAAGCAGTAGGAGGGTCTCACAGCAAATTTGGAGGCACATTGTCTAAGTGCTTGTGTTTTTCCTGAGTTCCATTCAGTTTAGGGGTCAAACTGTCTACTACTTCAATTGGTTTAGAACATGGAGAAAACCCTGCCCACTCAAATCCTCTGGAGAAAACTCCATGAGGGGAATATCAATGAGTTTTCCTTTTGCCATAGGTTTTCCGGCATCAGGGGGTTGATAGTATGGTTGCATCCTTCGTTTGTGTCTGCCTGTCAGACAGCAAATACATGGATGATGTTTGTAAACCCATAGCCAGCTTTTAGTAAAACAATTAAAATCAGCAGGGATTTTTGTTTGACACGTTGGTCCTGACAGTAATCACCTTTTTTTTGTATTTCAACAGTATAATATGATGTGCCATATCGATGCACTACAATATATGTGTAAGAAAAAGTTGTTTTTCTAGGATGAAATGACGATTCAAAAGTTTATTGTAGGTGGTCCATAGCTAAGGTTGCCCAATACTTCCCCTCTGTGAGACCATGTTTTCAGTTGCTTATCATTTTACCAAATATTAACCATTTAGGTTGAAAATTTCCAGGCCAGATGTCAGCCTCAGACTGATTTTTGCTGTTGTTCTTGGTAATGAAAGTTTCAGCTAAAATAGTTCAGTCACTTCTGAGACTGAGGGCAAGGAAAATATACTGTTTTGCCCATGCTAAAAAAATGCTTGCAGTTGCAACTATTTCATTGAGAAGATCTAGCACCTCCATGGTTTTGAGACAGGACTTTGAAATTTGGCAGGGGAGTTGCCATGGTGCCAATGCCTTTTGCCATTCCTATGAATATTTGCCCAGATTAGCCAAGTTATAAACTTCTGAGACATCACAGTTCGCACATGCTCCGTAGAGACTTATTAAGAGTTTGGAAGCTAAATTCCCTGAAGTGTCTAGCTGCCGTGAGCACGCTCAGCCTCTCAAATCTATGTATACATTGACCAGAATAAGCACACATCAGTCCCACAGAGCGTGCTCCAGGACAGGGGCTTAGTAGGACTCATGCAAATAGCACGTGATCATGTAACTCAGCGATACTCAGACCACACTGTGGCTCTTGAGCCACAAGTGGCTCTCTAATGCGTCTCCTGCGGCTCTTTGCAGCACATGATATTAAAACACTGTGATTTCATTATTAACCAGTCTAAGTTATTAACCAATCAGATGCTTTTACTAGATTATTAACCAATTAAGTTATCAACTTGCATTAAGTTATTAACTTATTTGCTGTGAGAAGAATATATATACATATAAAAAAAACTAAATATTTCCCGTCATTCACACTACTGTGGGTCTTTTGGGTAATGTTGATTACTAATTTGGCTCCTGAACTACTGAGGTCAAAGGGTAAGTCTGCACTGCCGGAGCTGCATCAAACTCCACGGATTGATGCAGTGGGATCGATTGAACAGGCAGTGGAGACCCACACAATCGATCCCGGAAGTGTTCTCCAGCTGACTCAGTAAATCCACTGTCCCGAAAAGAGTAACACTGTGTTGACTGGTGGGCGTCTCCTGTCAACGCAGTGCAGTGGAGATGCTGCGGTAAGGGAACTTTAGTAAGTTGACGAGAGATATGCAAGTTTCAGAACGTAGCTTGCATACCTCCCATCAATGCCGGCAGCAGTGTAGACCAGGCCTGCATATCATTGATGTAATTAAAGACTGCACCATAATGCATACACACACAGGCAAAATATTATACTGGCATTTTCTAACTTTTGCTTATTTTTGCAATCTTCATGTTCTTATAATATAACTTTTTTTGGATGAAATAAAGTGAGTGAATGCGTGTATATTAGTTAGACTCAAAAAGCAAAGTTCAGAGCTGCTTCCATACTGGATTGTTCCCTGAGCTCAAGGATCTGGGTTTGTAGTTCATCCATTGTAAATATATGTATATTTTATCACTCAGATATTTACAGCATATGCATGCATATTTGTATATCTAAAATACATATATACCATGATCCCCAAGCAAGAAGCTATACATTGTTGTGCAGCCCCTGGAATAGCCCTAAGAGGCAGACTGTGACCCAGAATCACAGTCTATCACCCTGTTTCCTCCTGCTCAATGTGGGAGATTTTCTGTACCAGATCTAAACTGAGTTCAGTGTACCTCTCCTTCTGGGCAGGCGTAGATAGTTTCTGGGGTATGGAAGGGATCCAGACATGGACCAGCTCTACCTGTGAGTCACTGAGGGGCTGTCCTGTCCAAGCACATTAAGAGTTGAATTCATTTTCCCTCTTTTTTAATTATGGGCTAGATCCAAGAAAGAAAATGAAATCCAACTGGCTTCTGTGGTTCTTGGATCGTTTCACAAGGCCAGATGATTTTTCAGATTCCATGGCACATGAGCCAGACAGATATATATATATTTTACATTTAATTTAGTCCTATGTAACTATACATTTAACCCTATAGCACTCTGAAATGTCAAGCTCCAAAGAGCATTAGTGATTATTGTTATTGTTATAATTTTTATCACCGTAGCATGTAGGAGCCCCAGTCACATACCAGGACCCCGCTGTGCTATGCACTGTACAAATACAGAACAAAGAGATAGTCTCTTCCTTAATCTCACTGTTCTAACACATCCCTGGGCACCAAATCAAGGTCCCTGTGTACCATGTTAGAAAAATGACCTATACAGAAAGGGGTCCGTGGGAGACAAAGGAAATGTAACATTGCCCAAAGATCAACCATACAGAGGGGCTGCAAAGCTGCTCAATGGCTACAGAAGAGAGGGTTTGGCTGGCCTGGTTAAGGACACAGCAGCTGTCAGCAGATGTTGATCTTTTAATGGTGACTGCTGTATCTCAAAACCACACTGTTTTTCAGAGGACACACAGCAGGCTCAGAATGGAATTATCAACCTAAAATACTGTCATTTTCATTCCATTTTAAAATGCCAAAAACTATTCTGCTGCTAATAAAATGGTTTAACATTGCTTAGGGCTAGATCCTGTAATGGCTTTAAAGCCCTGAGGAGTTGGGAGAGCAGCCGGAGAGATTGTGTCACAGTATTATCTTTGTCCACTCTTATTTCAAACATCACAAGTGACTGGGCTTCCACACTTTCTCTTGGGAGATTTTTGCATTGTCTACCAGATATCACTGTTCGAATGGTTCTGTGGATAATCAATCTGAATTTGCCTTTTTAAAATTTCATTTAATTGTTGCTTGTACCATGACCAGGTAGGATTTTCAAAAAAATGTTCAGCTTTTGGTCTAACTCTGCTCCCACTAAAGTCAACGGGAACCTCTCCCCCTCCATTGACTTCAATGGGAGCAGGGTTAGAAGGTTCTTTAACTTTCCTTTCTTTACTTATTTTTTGCTACATGTATACATCCTTCAAATATTTATATATCGCTATCTTGGTCTCCCCCCCACAGGTTACTAAATCTGGCAATCTGAAACCTTGAATATGACAATCAGTCCCTCAAAGGCTAAAGCTGCCTTGTGCACCTGATATAAATGCAAAACAAATGTCATCAATGCTACATGTTTTTAGGGGACACCATCTCTCTCTCTCTCTCTCTCTCTCATTTTTCCTCCCAACCAAAACACAAACATTAAGACTACCATCAGCAAGGCTTTAATAATACAAAATAAAGATAAAAGCTCACATCAAGTATTTCCTTGTTGGCTTTTGGGGATGTAGCCTCCCTTAATTCCTTAATCGCAACAGGAATTTTAACCTTCTCTCCTTCCGGAATCCAGAGCCCCTATAAAATAAGAAGAAAGGTTAGCTAGGTCCTTTATTCCGATGATTCACTATCATTAAGATAATTGCACATGCACGTTTTTACAGTAATGTGTACGGTGTTTTCAGACCAGACTGAAATATTCCAGGCAATAACTAGGGGAGGCTGAACAAAGAAGGAATATAGCAGTCCCTTCTCTCTGGAGGGTTGAATTGAATCCTGTTAATAGAACGGCCTCTGTCTCAATCTCTTGGGCCTGATTTTCAAATGCATGCAAGTGCAGTTACCTTGAGTCACGTGTGCAAAGAGCCCAGAAGATGCACAAACAGCAATGTGTGTACATACATCTAATTAGTGCTAAAAACATGGCAAGTGTACATGTAACTTGGACATATTTGGACATTATTAGTCTTTGCCGAACTCATTTTTACTACATTGATTATTGTGTCACTTCTGATTTATAAGCTGCTGGATGATGGGAATCAGGATTTTCTCACGTGAAACTAGATTTCAGGCAGCCTGTTCCAAGGGTTATACAATAATCTAGTCCTTAATACATATTATGAGAAGTAAATTCATGTCAGAATGGTTTCTTTTTGACCATCTATAGCATTAGAAGGTCATTTAGGCAGAGGAGTGTTTGGGGTCAAAAGGGAGATCTTCAAAAGCACACAAAGGACTTAAGAGCACAAGGGCTATTGAAAAACAATGGGACTTCTGCTCCTAAATTTCTTAGGCACATTTGAAAATCTTCCCACAAGTGTCTAAACTTAAATTTGATAAGTAAATTTATATTTTACATTTCTGTACCAAATGATGTAAAACAACCCTGAAGTTTCCTCATTGAGAAGTCTTTTAGAGAGATACGCTTTAGAGGAGGAGGAATAATGGGTGTATGTGGGGAGAGGGTAGATGGGGGAATCATTTTGCACAACAACAATACAACAGAAAAGATCCAGTTGCTTTTCTGTAACTCTGTGTAGTTCTTTTGACCCAATGAAAGTGATCCAAATATAAAAAAAGATGCAAAAGACAAAAATTCTGCTTAGCACAGTAGACTGAGTTGGCCATACTCGGATTTCTCTTCTTAACATTTTAACATCCCTAAGACAGCATTTCTAGCAGTGGTACTTTTTAAATAGACACATCGGCTCTATATTCAGCTGTATGGCTCTCATAACATCTTATGCAAAACTTCTCATGCTGTCTCTCTTTCTCAGACACACCTACAGATTTCACACACTTACCTTACCGGGTCCAAGCTAAAGATGATTTGAAAAAAATCAGACAAAAAAACTATGTTTTCAACTTCCTATGCATGCACTATTTAGATGGCTTTGTGTGTGTCATGAGAAAAACACGGTGGTCTTACCTTATAAACAGTACCAAAAGCTCCAGAGCCTAGAACTTTGACCTTTTTAATTTCTGTTTCCTTTAGAATCCTCAGAAGAGCTTGGTTTGGCGCCTCACCACTGGGTGTTAGAGGTTCAACAAGCTATTGTATACAAAGAAATTGGAATTTAGAAAGATATACTGTAGAGGAGGAAAGCAAGGAGCACACACTATTGAAACTAAGCAAAAACTGTTTCTAATAATGCAAATTTTGTCCCCTGTGAAGAATACATGGGGCAAATTTTGTTCTGATTTACAGTAATGAAAATCTGGAGTATCTTCAGAGTTCATGACTTCAGTAGAGTTCCTCCAGATTTACATCTGTGTAAATGAGACAAGAATGAATCCATGGAATTTTTACTCAAGATTTACATAGCATAAGTGAGAGCAGAATGTGATCTGTCATGGCAACTGAAATTTTAAAAGACAGTGGAGAGAGGTTATTGTTCATTTTAAGATGTAAAATTTAAATCCTTAAAACATGTGCATAATGCTGACCAGTTTAATTACCATATATTCTAAAAGAGCTTCAGGACTTTTATCAATTAACTTTGCAAAAACTAGTGAGGGAAGCAGGGCCTTCAATAGAACTGTGAATACAATTTGCTAGTAGCTTATTAAAACTGGATTGGAACGAGAAAGGGATGAGTCATACCTAATTTGTTTTGATCCTGGATAATGCATTTTGGTGCATGTAAATTACCCAGAGGATAATTCTATAAACCATATGAAGTCTAGACCATATAGTGTATAAAGTTTAGTAAAAGAAGCATGAAAGCCCAGTTCTCATCCAGCATGGTGAACAGATTGCTTTGCAATGGCTTTAAGTGGAGATTTCTATTTTCAGGATGACATTGCTGTCCATGTGAAGTGGTTGGTATGAGTAAGCTCTCAGGTTATCACTCTCTGCACTGAACATACTGTAGTCAATAGTTTTTCACTATTGTTTAATTCAAGTTTAGTGAGCAGTGGTACTCCAGAAAAAGACTTAAGTGGAACAGGGGCAACTGATGGTAGCGTTGGCTCAGTCCATAAAATTTTGTTGAGGATGTGTGCACCAGAACAGAATCCAGCTTAGTGTCCGAGAGCTGTGTTGGCTCTGCGCCACTAACAGGTGTAATGAGTAGTAAAACAGACAAAACCCCCTTATTTTTGTCACTAGTGTCAGACAACCAGACAATACAGGGTAAAAATTTTAAAAGCACCTAAGAGACTCAGAAGCCTAATACCCAATAACTTTCAGTGGAAAATAGGCACCTAACTCACCTATGGGTTACTGCAATTTTTATCCACAGAGTCAGATCTGAGATTAAGTAATATGGCTAGAGCCCTGAGCAGACACAAAATTTGTATCCACAATCCGCAAAAATGATCCCTGAATATCTGCAGATTTGCAGTGCTTTAGATATAAAATTTAGATCCACATTCATCCGTGTTCCGCAAAAATGGTCTGCAGATATCCATATCTGCAGATACAGATATCTGTGGTATAAAGTGGATATCCGCAGATTTGCAGGGCTCTAAATATGGTGTCATATTTACACAATCACTTTTCAGAGTAGAACTGCAGATAACATGTTATCCAGAAAAAGTCCTGTTAAACCAAAAAGCAGGTAATATTGTACTTTATTTCCGTGCTAGGCGGAGGTCAGAGCCCCTGTACTTTCACCCAATAAAACAGCTCTTTCTGAGATACTGTAGCACACCAATAAAGTTAGTCAATATATTTAGAAATTGTTTAGAACACTTACCTCCCTTTCCTGAAGCAGCCTGCGCAATGTACGCTTTCTAACAATGTGGCGTCTGCGCATGAAAAGTCCTATGCCCAAGGCTATCACAACCAAACAAAGGATACTTCCAACAATACCAGCTGCAATGGATGGGATTTTGGAGCTAGAGGACAAAATAGATGGGGAAAGAAGTCTGTTTTGGTATAAGAAATAACCAACAGTCTATTTTTAATACAGCATTCCATATTAGAAATGTGGTCAATCTATAGCTTCCGGCTTCAGTTTCATTTTGGTCTGCCTATGTTCAAGTAACGTGGGTGTCAATATTGTAAGTTTTTTCATTCAGTGTTGGTGGCTCTTTATGCAAAGCTGGTTGTTTTTTCCTAAAGCTTCAAAATGGTTTCAGTTGCAGGTTTGAAACAATTTTTATTTTTTTCCAAATGCTTTCATTAAACCATTAGAGAAACCATTTTTTAACATTTTTATTCACTGAAAACAGGGAGTCAAAAACATTTTCAATAAAAATTTAGAGTAAACGTTGTGAAAAAATGAGAATTTTTGAAAAAGTCAACAGTTTTTGCATGAATTTTTTTTATTAAAAAGACCATTCTTCAATGAAAAAGCTTCATTAGAAAATTTTTGACCTAGTCTACGGGAGGTATTTAACCTCTTGATTCCTTTCCTCCAGCCTTTTATTGTTCAGGATTTTAAAAGTTATCAAAGCCATAAAGTGTGCTTCAGTCTTAATTAGCCAAACTCATGTATTTCTCACGCTAATCTGGGATCTGGGAACCATTACTTTCACTCTCTGTATATCATTGTATCCACTCAGACAGGTTTAAAAGAGTTTTGAAGAGGTCCTGTACAATAAGCCCCACACTGGATGGTGGTTTACATGGTCTGTCTGTCTTGGGGACTTTAAAAGAGTCATTTCAATACAAAATAAGGACAGAATTCTGTCCCAGATCCTCACAAAGGATCTCACCTCAGAAACTATGCCCTTCAAATGTACGGCTCTCCCCACTGACAGTAACAGGAGTTCCATACAGGGCCGGCCTTATGGGTGGGTGACATGAGGGACTGCCCAGGGCGCCGTGGTCAAGAGGATGTTAATTCGCCTCAGCAAGTGCAGCGGCAGCTCCTTTGGCTCCCCTGGGTGCGGCGCAACTGCTAGGGTCTAATGCGAGGGAGGGGAGCTGCCATGCCTGCCTGGCCGTGGGGGGTTTGGGAGGGGCAGGGCTGCGGAGCCTTGCTCCCCGCTCCAGCTGCTCCTCCTGCTGCCACCACCGCTGTGCACTCAGGCCAGCTGTCAGGGGCTGCACATGGCTGCACGCAGGGGTGCTGGAGCGATTTGTATGGTGCAGGGGCTGAGAGAGCCATTGAACCAAAACTGTCAACCCTGTGCATGATAGAAACCACTTCAAGCCAGGGACTGTGGCAGCACCCCTAGTTCCAGGACCTGTGGCTCCACAACCCTGCTCCCTCCCCAGGATATGCTGCCTTCCGCAGCCCGATGGCAAATGGGAGCCAGGACACCCAGAGCCCCAAGCCACAGGTAGTCCCCTGCTCCTCTCACCTGCTCCAGCCTGGATGGCAGCGAGGAAGCCGCCTCTGCTTGAGCCAAGAGGTGGGATAACACCTCCCTGCCCCCTCCTAGGAGATCTTCCCCCTCTGGCCTCCCACACAGAATCTGTCCCAAGGTTTGTCCCTCTGCCTGTTCATCTAGGGGATGAGTGACAGGGGGGAAGGAGAGGAGACAGCTACACACCATTGCAGAGCAGGAGCCGGGGAGGGGAGAAGGAAGGAGAGAGCCCTGTTAGAAACCAGAGCCCCCAGGCTCTGTCCCAATCCTGGGGGTGGAGGAGATTCCCCTGTGTGGAATGGCACTGCAGACCAGTATGGGAGTGGGGCTCAGGGCACCTGGGCAGGCGCAGCCAGGGGAAGGCCAACTATATCATGAATGACAAGGAATGCAATAATTACCCTAATGGACAGCCTTCAAGACCTGGTCCTTTGCACCTGTAAAAACAATAATTACAAGTATATATTAGTGCTAGCACATACTCTCTCATACTCTGGAGTAACTGTATTGTCATTCACAACTGACCTTTTTAAAAGCTGTCTGAATATTAACATTCTGATTAATAATTAAAACCTTTTTGGAAGTATTATTTTGACAGCTTTGCTGCAGAATGAAGGTTCCCAGGCTATGGTGTACAATATATTCAGTTGAAAGGACAACTAATGAATGCTGATCTATGAACAAGAAAGAATACAGGCAAGGCATATATGCACAGTATTTGAATGCATCGTGAATCTTCAACTCATGTTTTCCAATACCTCTGAAGTCTCTACAAGCGCTGCCTTATTCAACAACTTCAAAAGAGCTGACTTGATCATCCATATCCTGGGGGTGCACAAAACAACTGATCACAAAGAGACAGCTGTTTGGTGGCCTGTGTGAAAGGAGTTAGTGATCTTGCTCTGAGCGGGCAAGTGTTCACGGTGACGGGTTGACCCTTTTGTTAATGGGGAGGCAAAGGACTGAATATGTCTGGAGACCGAACTAACCTCTGACTAGGGGTGATCCTTCATACAAGGCATGCGTCTATGAGGAAAAGCCTGAACTGCTGCTTACCATGCTATGCAGTACGTGTTTCATGGATCAGTAAAGGACTTCAGTCCACAGGTCTTCTAGTTATATGGAAAACATAACTAGCAGACATCTCATCAGTGATTGGTGTTTGGTTGCACTATTCTACCACTGGGTGCACTATTCTTGTAAGAATCCAGGGTATATTTTATTGAAGCTCTAATATCTGGCATTATTGACATTTAGTAGATTTATGATAGAGCGTATATGCCAGGGCACAGTAGTATGTGGAATCCTTCCATGAATCAGTCATTTCATCCCGCGTATCAGTTTAAATACACACCACTTTCTGGTGCCTTAAATTCACTTTGGTATGCAGTGTACACTGCACACTGTAGCTACAATTTGACGATGAAAATACAGTGATCATGTGTGTGTCACGTTACAACTGGAAGCGCCAGAGCATGAGATGCCAAAAACATTCCAAGAACAACTCCTGAGCAGTAAGATGTGTGTCCCTCCTGGGAACTGTGGTCTTTGTGGTATCCACCCAGGACAGGACAGGACAGGACAGCAGGAACACTTGCATCAATTATGAAAAACGGAGCCGAGCAAGGAGAAGAGTCGAGTCCAGTCTGGGGCTTCTGCCTCCCTCTCTTACAGAAAATACATCATTTCAAAGCAGACA
The DNA here is from genome assembly GCF_026122565.2 of Emydura macquarii macquarii. Lineage (NCBI taxonomy): Eukaryota > Metazoa > Chordata > Testudines > Chelidae > Emydura > Emydura macquarii. The sequence continues at coordinate 7,175,537 of NW_027131400.1, read as the reverse complement.
CAGGGGAGGTCAAGCAGGAGATAAGGAGTAAGCCAGGGTCAAGAGTGCAGATCTGAATTTCCTTAGTAGGAAAGAGGAGAAAGAGCCATTTTAAAATGGCAGGTGGAGATGGAGAATTTATTCCATAAATTATTCTAAGCCTTTGGTGGAGGGAGGCTACTGCTCATTTTCTTGAGGCTATTTAGGTTTTTCTGATCTTTCCTTGTGTTTTCAGTGCCAACGCAGTGCAGCAGGGCCCAGAGTATGAAAGGTCTGGTGAGTGAATTGAGCTCCCATGTAAGAATTTGCATCTTGGTGTCCAGCACACACTTCAACTATTTTGCATACTGGTTCCTGAAGCCTGTGTGTCCCTTGCCAGTGTGCTTCATCTGGTTATGGTTTTCTTTGTTCAGTTGTATAACTAAACATAACAACTCTGTGTGCGTGGAGCAGGATTGAGGGGATATCTGTGCATGTGGAGAACATGCATGAGATTCACAGAGCTTCTCCTTTAGGTCAGTTGACAAAACATTTGCCTAGGATGCAAGCTCTAGTCCCCACCACTCTCTAACACCTCTCTAAATGAACATTTAAGTGAAAAGGTGCATCACACCCCCTCTTCCGATGTAGCCGTGCAAATAAATCCTATTATTTCAGGCCACCAGCATAATCTTCTGAAGAGCATTTCTTTTACAAACTTCCAATTTCCATGCTCATGTCATTCTGAACAGCCCTCCAAATGGTTTTCATCTCAAAAGAAGTTGCCGGGTGCAGACTGTATTATTCTGAACAAAGGAGACGCTCCCTAATGCCCATAGTCAAAGCCAAAAAGTCATTTCTTAGATTAGAAACTAGAGGCTGAAAAAGGGGCTTAGATTTTCATCTGTGGCCTTTAGTCTGGTTCTCCATACAAATCCATCAATACGAAGGCCACCAAGATCAAGTTAAAAGATGTTTGGGGAGGAAAATGATGGATCTGATTGTGCTTTTCAAATCCCCTGTGATTTTCTGATTCATTTCACAAATCAAAGGAGAAGAACAGCACATAATAAATATCCACCCCAGTCTAAATATAACCATCTTTTTTTAATGTGGAATTACGATGACACCTAACAGAAGTAACCTATGTATTATGGAATCTAAAATATCACTTTTTCCATTCTTGAATTATTTTTCCTCTACTCCTTACAGAAACTAAAATGAGAAATGTGACCTTGTATTATAAACTGTCTGGGGATCTTAGATATTTATTAGCCTGAACCTAATGGCAGTTGTACTCTGAAATATCTCTCTGCTATCCACTTACTATAAAATTAGTGCTGAGCACAGTCCCTGAAACGAATGTATCCTGGTGCTATCCGAAACTCAATTTTTCATCTGTCTGCATAAATATAAATTGTCTTGGTGCAGACACAGCTATTTATTTCCCAGTTCCATCAAGATTTTAACAACTTTCTCCTCAACCCACCATTTCTAATTTGATGTAATATAGCCAGATTGTTATGACAGATTGCCTTTCAGAGGAGACTCAGAATGTAACAGAACAGGTTACCTCACAGTCATGAATTAAATGGGAAACCACTGGGCTTTTGTAAAGCCTTAAAAGACCTTTCCTCTGTCCTTTCTTTTTCATTAGTCTTCTAAATGACAGGAAACTATGTCCCACAAATGCAATGGCTGCAAAAATTATTTTTGGGCATTTAACATGAATGATCTCAGAATTTATAAATCAGTAGTAACTAAATTTGTAGGGAGGACCTATTAGTGATGAAACTAATCACTGTTAATTACACTTCTGCTTCTCTCGCTTTATAGTTCTTGCTGCGCTACTACACCAATCGCGATTAAATTTACTTATAGTACTCTGAGAAAATAATGAGGGAAATCCAAATCATGCATGTTTGAGAGATTAATCATGTTAATGTGTTTCATTAGTTGTTGGAGGTATAACGTTGTTAATTCCAGGGCTTTGGGCAGCTACTCTCTCTTCAAACCTTACTTTCTCAGCTGTACTTGGAAACAGAGACTATGGCTATGTCTACACTGCAGAGTGAAGTCGATCTACCAAAAATCGACTTTCACCCGCCGATTTTTAGAAGTCGCTGGAGCATGCACACACATTCCTTGCGCTGGGCTTGTGTGTCCACACTTGGCATGCTTGTTTTGACATTGAAAGCAGTACACTGTGAGTTGCTATCCTACAGTGCAACTAGCCGCGGGAGCTGTTGAGACGAGTTTCATTGTCCCATGATGCAAAGCTCCATCGTGCCCCAAACAAACAGGAAATGGGTTTTTGCACCGGCTGCCGATCCTCCTGAAGCTCCACAAGCCGCCTGAGCATGTCTCTCTGCTCACGCGTGATCCTCAGCATCTCCTGCTGGGTACTGAGCTAATGCTGCTGCATCACTCTTCAATTCTCCATGTCCATGTTCTGGGACAGGGTCAACCGCCACGCTCGGAGCTCTGGATCAGTGGCCGCGGAGGCATTCATGAGCTCTCCAAAAATATTGTTCCGTGATTTCTTTTTCCTCTTTCTGATCTGCTATAGTCTTTTTGCAGCAGTTCTCAAAAGGGGGGACCAGGCCAAGGTGTCTACAGAAATGCACAACATTGCCATTGTTAGGAGACCCTATTTAACTGACTCAGTAGGACAATATAAAGTGGTCTAGAGAGGTAGATGGTATCGGCTGTCCTTTTGAGAGGGCTGAGCTGGGCACCACAGTAATTAATATGACCATTTTGGGACAAGGCTGCACAGTGCTGAGGACAGTGAGGGCGGATCATTCCCAGAAAACTAGATCTGCTATTCCCTAGGTGACCCTGAGCAATATCAGTCTCCTGAAGGTAACGCAGGAGGAAAGGGAAGATTTGCTGCACGCAGCGGGGTATCAGCCTGGCCCTTATGCTGCTATGCTGTGTTCCGCCATGATGCCGGCTCACTTGATTGCAGAGTGGCATGGCAAAGTATCCTACCGTGGAGGAAGGAACAAGGCTGCCCTCCCCCAAAACCTTGTGTAAAGGATAACAGATTACCTACATGAAAGTTTCCTTGAGATATCAACGGATGTTTCTCGGAGCATACCTCTGCACATAAATAATCTATTCTGGGAGTAACCCCCCAGCAAAGTCCGTTAAACCCCTGAAATCCCCTTTCCCCCTTTTAAAAGAATATAACTCCAAAGAGAAGAAGAAAAAAAAAACCTCACCATATGTGCCTTCTTCAGGATCATTATTGCTGTCTTGTGTGTTGCTGGACTGCTCTGGGGTCAAGAATAGGTCCTGACTGCCTGGGAGAACGGACACCCCGCTCTCCTGCACCCTGCTCCCATCCTCCTCCTCCTCCACGGAGTCCTCTTCATTCTCCCTGGACTGGGATCCAGCGGAGTATCAATGCTGCGTGGCAGCACCCTGGTGGGGTCACCACCCAGAATTGCATGCAGCTCATTGTAGAAGTGGCATGTTTTGGGAGAAGAGCCAGAACAGCTGTTAGCTTCCCTGGCTTTTTGATACGACTGCTGTAGCTCCTTGATCTCCACACGGCACTGCTGCACATCCCTGTTGTGCCCCTTCTCCAGCATGCCCTGGGATATCTTCCCATAAATGTCCAAATTTCTTTTGCTGGCTCAGACCTGAGCCATAATGGACTCCTCGCCCCACATACTGATGAGATCTAAGACCTCTGGTCGACTCCATGCTGGAGTGCATTTAAGCGCAGTAGTAGCCATGACGAGTTCAGCTACAAAGCTGTCTTCACGCTGTCTGCACAAGAAATGAACATTCAAATTTTCCTGGGGCATGAGGGGCGGGGCCATTTCCTGTTTGCGTGGCCACGTAACAGCAGAGCACGAATGTCCAGAGCGGTCACAACGGGGCATTATGGGATACCTCCCAGAGGTCATTAACATCGAATTATGTTACGCTCTGTCTACACTGATGCAAAATCGACCCATTAAATTCGATTTATGCACTACGCCACTTGCGGAGGTGGTTTTATTATGTTGACTTTTGCCACACTTTAAGTCTATGGAACTACCGTGCCAGTGTAGACACAGGCTTTAGGAGATCTACGTAAGTGATATTACATCAACCTCTGTTGCCAGTGTAGACCAGGCCAAAGAGAGTTAGTGCAGAAAAATTCCCAAGATGTTAGAGATAAAGGTGAAAGTGAAAGAGCCATTTGGGCTGAATAAGGGATAGCTACATTTTTCCGTTTGCCTTATGAAAAGTTGAACAAAGGTGAAATCCTCTAAAGCAAGTATAAAGAAAGAGAGAAATGATGAGTAAACAAACCCAGAGTAAAATGGAGAACATATGCTAAAGCCTGGAGAGTGGGCTGTCTCTTACTATGTATTTGGGCAGTGACTGCGCCCCAGTCTCAGTTGAGACCTCTTGGAGCTACTGTAATACAAACAAACAACTGAAAACGTACTCCACCTCACTCAAATCACAGATGAATCTGAACATTAGTGTTCATGCACTGCCTTAATATGTCATATGGTAGAATAAGCATTCTTGCCTCAGTATACATTAACCCTTATGGTTTTGCCATCTTAGATCCATCTACAGCTCAAGCCAGCTGAAAAGCTGAGACTTCTGGTGAAATTCAAACTGCTCAAAGCTCAGTGCTGAGGACACAAAAAGCCGTTACATAACTGGCAGCTATATCCATGTCCAGTAACTTGCGTTACCCAAATGTATTATTCGTTGGACTTCAGTTTTCTGTTTTTCTACAGAACTACACAGTTAAAAGCTTTGTTTAGACATGGCTAACCATTGTACTGCTAAAGCGAACAGTTAAAATGGGCTGTAATACTTTGGTCTAGTTTTGGTTGTTGGGTATGCAGGCGCTGGTGGCGGCCTGTGATATACAGGAGGTCAGACTAGATGATCTAGTGGCTCTGTGATGCTATGCTTTCACATGGCCAATTGTGTAACCATGACATTGGTTTACTGTGGCCCAATTTCAATCAATGGGAACTAACGATAATGGTAACCTGGAGAGCCATTTTTCAACTAAGATCATTCATTCTACGATTGAAAAGCACCAACAGCCCTTGTCTATAATCTTAATAAAACACATATTACTGTCACAGATGTAAACTGAAAAACATTGCACTGAATTCCATGAATACTTCAAACACACCAGGTGACTTAGGGCATGTCTACATGGGGAAAAAGCCCACAGTATATGATGCGCGTTAATTTCCTATGTGTCTTTGCATGCCTGAGCTTAATGAATTTTGAAAATATACTAAACTAAGCTGTCTGAGGACACAGTTAGTGCTCAGGAAGTGTCCACATGGGGATCTAGTGTGGACTAGCTTGTGCGCTTTACCTTCACACCCTAGCTTACTGCACACTAACTTCTCCGTGTAAACATGCCCTTAGCTCCAAGTCATCTATGAAGTGATAGTGTAGCCTATTTAACCCCTTTCCTTTCTTTCTCTCCATGAATGTATGGGTTCATGCCTTGTCAAAAGCAGGCAGGGAGGTAGATGAACACATGAGGAGGACATGAAACTTGGGCCAAATGGCAACCTGAACCTAGAAATAGTGCAGTATATAAACCTTCTTTTAGCTAATTTATGTGAGCATATGAGGTAAGATTTCCACTACTATAGAGGAAAAGCCCTTTGGGGAAAAACAACCAATGAGAGAGCATTCTTTGAAAACAATGCAGGACAAGAGTCAAATTTCAAACCCTGTCCCTCACTTCTTTGCATCTAAAGTAAGCATACTAGTACAAATGTATGAAGGGACCCAATTCCAATGTTGTTATCCCTCAGGACATAGTCTATTATAACACAGTATGAAACACAATTCAGTATAGTTGGGTCTCTGAACTATGCTAACGTCTTGGACAGTCCATGACTGTACCACAAACTGTGTTTGTCACCAGGCTTTGTCACATAGTTGAACTGATAGGGCAGACAGTTCCAACCCAAGTGATGGAATGGTGAAGTTTCCTGTTCTGTACACTCTCCCTGGTACACTCTGGTGTGGGCCACTGTTGGACACAGGATACTGGGCAAGATGGACCACACTCTGACTCAGTATGACAGCTCTTACGTTCTTACGCTGTTAGCATATGAAAAGAAATAAAACCTCTTGGAAGCGTTAAAATGCAGCGTATGCCTTAGACAATCTGTTGGTGTTTAGCTCCCAAAATATCAAAGATACATGAACAGCCTCTCATACTATCACATTAATCTTAAAGGAATGGGACATATATAGTATTCACGAGAAATACACGTTTATAAATGATCTCAGTCCACCAGGTGTCACTATTGCTCCAGACAAATACAGCTGACAAAGCACTGAACTGGTGGGAAAAAGGTAAATCATAAGGTAGGAAATTTGTAAAATTACAGAAAATTGAATTTTAAAAACAACCTTGTTTTAAGTCAGCTAAAACCATTTTCTCTGCCTTTTTTTTTTTTTTTTTTTTGGGGGGGGGGGGGCCTTTTCTGCAGATTAGAAGCACTACAGAACGGCACTTAGCTTACATTATCTGCAAATTCATCACATTTTTAGTTTTTAATTTTTTTTATCTGATGCCGTTACAATGAGGAAAAATCACAAGACAAATACTTTAGTCTGCCATTTCTGTGTAAGAAACCATTTTACCTACCCACGGGTACAATTCGGATGACAGAGTTGACACACTGAATTTTCATCTGCATATTTCCAGACTAAGGTATCATTTTCACCCAGAACTCCAGCCGGGCAGGATTTAACACAGTGAGGGCCATCTATATAGTGGGCACACTTCATGCAGTTGTCCGGACCCTGGATAAAGAGAAATAATTGTCTAATACATTTGCCCAAGCTATATATTGGCATATGCAAGAAGAGACTCTGGAGATAAATAAATGCATGCTTGATCATTTGAAATTCTAAACAATGTTTTATCCTGCTTTATTATCTAATACTTGCAAAGTTTTGCTTTGCTTGTATAATATGCTGTGTGAGATACAGCACCTGATGTTAAACTAAGTAAATATTTCTCCGGGTTTCATTGCTGTGTTCTTCCTGTTGTTGTTGTTGTAGTAATTTCCCTATTTTCTGCCCCAATAAAAACTTACATATTTGGTTTAATACTGTGAAAGATGCCCTGATAGCAAATAAATTTAAAATCAAAGGGCCTGATTTTCATCTAGTGTAAATCACCATTGCTCTATCAGAAATCAGATGAGGATCTGGCTCATAAAGCTTTTTGCTTCTCTAATGAAGAATAATAATCAAGAAACATTTCTTTCTTCCACTTCGAAGAAGAAAGGGAAACTGCATGAAAATAGAAAACCCCATCTTATTTCTAATCTTCTGAGCTTTTAGCTCAAGTTTGGATTAATTGCTCTGGCCATTTTCTGCAACATTGTTGTTTCTATTGAGATTGTGGCAGAACCCAAAATGACCTAGGTACTCTCCAAACAGAGGAACAAGTAGTCCAGGCAAAATTGCCTTTTCAGAAGGAGAAGCTGTGAGTGTTGTTGTGTTCATGAGAGTCAGAAGGAAGGCTGTTGTATGTCAGCAGAATATGACCTTTTAGTTTTATGATGCAAGTAAGCAATTAATCATGAACATGAAGAGACTATTCTAACTTCAAAAGAAAAACTTCCAGGCAACCTTGACAGCCTAGTTCATTGCCATGCAGGAGCCCCAGGCATGCTGCAAAAAGGACTGGGTTAGATCCTTAGCACTGACTGCAGTGGAGTGATATCAATGTATTCGTTATTATTATTTGTAGCATCTAGAAGCCCCACTCAAGGACTGGGGCCCTATTGTAGTCTGAGCACAGAACAATATGATGGCCCCTATCCCACAGAGGTTGCAATCTTAGTAGCTGTGCATCTGGCCCAGAGTTCTAAGCCAGACGTTCTCAACCTTTTTCTTTCTGAGGTGCCCCCAACATGCTATAAAAACTCCATGGCCTACCTGTGCCACAACAACTATTTTTCTGTATATAAAAGCCAGGGCTGGTGTTAAAAAGTAGCAAGCAGGGCAACTGGCCAAGGCCCCATGCAGGACATGGCAGGGCTCTGGCTTCAGCTTTTTGTTCTGAGCCCCAGCAAGTCTTACGCTGGCCCTGCTTGGTGAACCTCCTGAAACCTGCTCACAGACCCCGATTGAGAGCCACTGTTCTAAGCCATAAGGGGAGGAAGCAAGAACCTTGCATTACTGAACAGTGACTTTCTGACTGATGAAGGATGGGCAGTCAACCTGTGTCAAGATAGTGGCTGCAATGCAGGGTGGAGGAGGTTTCCAAGAGCGGGGATGTCAGGTGTGGGGAAGGAAGACAAGTGGATCCTTGACCCTCTGGCAGCAACATAGAAAATTCCCCTCACCCCTTTACTAAAAAAAGATATTGTGCTAATGGCTACAGTTGAATGGAAATATCCTGCAAAATAAACCTAAGGGACTACATTCAGCCCTGGGTGTAAAGTAGTACAACTCTCCATTGACTCTTACCCTCCAGGTTGAATTTGGTACAACTTGTAAAAAAAAGATGGAAGTTTGTTTTTCATAAAAAACAAGTTCGAGATTTCATAAAACAACAGTCTTAAAAATCTGAGAAGATAAAACCAACAAGGACTTCATATAAATTCAGAAAGTTCAAATAACTTTGGAAAGGTTGACTATAGTTTTTACGAACATTGAATACTTTGCACTTAAAAATTAATGCATCTCTTTTAATGTAATTGTGGTAGTGTGGGGACTTTGGTTTTAAATAAAAACTGCTGCTTTAATATTTTCCAATAAACATCTGCTGTTGATTAAATCTGATCTTTGGTCTTCAGAGGCAAAAAGTTAGTAAATTAATTCACTATTACCAACAGCTATCATTTATACAGTGCCCCAGAACCTAGCCTCCAAAGTGGGAAGTTTCATAATTTGTTTCTGATTATTTGTTCAATATCTAAGTATTTCTAATATGTTCACCATGTTACAGGGTCTCTACATGTACAAGTTTGTTAGGTCATATCTGTTCTTACAGGTCCTGTGCAGGTTGCATTGTACGCAGTTGAATTTTGCACCAGGCATTCTGGGTGACACTGAAGACATTCAGAGTCTTTTTCAAACTCTCTTGGCTCCCTGAAAAATAAAGAAAGGAATATAAGGAATACTTGACCATGTGTCAACTTCAAATTTACATTTCAGAGCCTCCACTACTTTTTCTGGTTTGGATATCTTAGGATGACTATAATATGAGGGGAGAGGATATCGGATGAACTGCTTGACTAGTCATAGCACATCAATATAGCTTGCTGAGAATAACATGGAAAAAGCTGACAATGTGGAAAATTTGGCTAATAGTGCCATACATGGCAAGCCAGATTTGTAAACTACAAATTATATTTTTTAATTTTTAAGATAATGAGGAAGAATATTCTCAAAAAATCTCCAAAACATTTTTAAAGCACTGCAGATCAGCAAAAATATTTCTAGTGATTTTGAGAATCTAAATAATAACCTAGAAAATTAAACAGAAATTGGCTGATAATTAGATTCATGCCCTTCCTACAATGCATAATTACTCTTTAAAATATGAAATCTGAGAACAGATGGTTTTGATAGCAATAAAGCTATTCCACTTCAAGTAACTGTGTTATTAATTAAACAAATCATCTCATCATTTGACACAAAAATGCCCAGATCTGCCCCGTAGGTCATAATAACCTGCTGGAGGGAACTCACTGGAGAAGACAACAGCTGCTGAACTGCAAATTGCTAGACAAATATAAACATTACGGACACCAGTGTAATGTAAATTAGTGTCATAATATTAATTATTCTTTAAAAGTCAAACAATCTTTAAAGAATTAGTAAAAAGGAAAGAGGAAAAATATGTCCATTGGTCATTCTATGGATGAGTAAACATTCTGTACTCTGTAAACACAGAGTGTTCAAAATCCTTCACTTTTGGGATCAGAGTAATACTTTCATGTTAGCTGTTTCTCTATCATATATATTACAAGTTTAAACAACTATGAGAATGCTCCTTTTTTAAGACACAAGGATACTTATAACGTTGCTAAACATAAGCCAAGCTGAAAGAATTATTTTGCCTGAAATTACTGGTCCTGGTGTACTGGGCCCAGTGTATTTAGGCTCATCTTGCCTCCACGCCGTTTTGTCAATAAAAGTGGGTAAAAACTGTATGGGCAAATTATTCACTTGGACCAGGCTCCCAGTAGTTTCAATAGGAGCCATTCATGGGCATCTGAGTGTAGATTTCAGCATGTGCCTAACTTTAAGTCCATTGAATTGTCCCATTGTAGTAAATGAGGCTAATCAGTAGATGAAACCATGGCCTCAGTGAAGTCAGTATCAAAATCCCATTGATTACAATGGGGTCACAACTAATATGCTTAAAGGCTGGGATTCTCAAAGGAGCCGGGAGGTAGGCCGCTTGATTTTCAATGGGGGTTGGGTGCTTAGCTCCCTTAAGCCCCTTTAAAATCCCAGTTTTCCCAGGGCATAGGGGAGTTATTCATGTAGATCCCCCACTTGATGTTGGAGTGCAGACTCCTAAGTATTCTTAGACAGAGAAGGGTATTTCTTCCTCCTTTTCTGTATTAAGGTACCACATTCAAACCAACATATTTGCAAAAATAACAACAACTGATAAAAACCAGGAATTCTAGTTGTATTTTCCCCTAGGGATGTTAATATATTTCTTCTGATATAGGAAAAAAACAAAAACAAAAACTTCTTACCCTTGCATAACATTGCATTTTTTCACACACTCCCTTTGGCGACTGAAATGCCGACAGGAAAAGCAATGGAAGGGTCCTGGACCCCAACAGCCTACTTCTGAGCATAAGGGATCACAAACATGTCCCGCAGCAGCTAAGAGAGACAGAGACAAACAATTGTCAGGCATTTCAAAGCGGGAGATGGAGAGTAATTACAGCTCCACAAATGACTCATTTCTGAGAACCAATTTCCCCAAATTAACCCAGAGTAGATATGAGAGTTACTGACAGAGTTACAGAGCATGAGGAGAAACATTCATACTTTTCTCTTGTTTTCAAAGCTTGAAATTAAATGCTTAAGTGACTGTTAGTTTTGCAATATAAGACACAAGCTGCTCTGTGGCTATTCATTAATCAGAAACAGATTCATCTGTTGTAAAGAAACCTATTCCTGAAATGGACATTAACATAAAACAAACCAATATGCTGCAGACAGACACAATAAGGGCCTGATCCAAAGTCCATAGAAGTCAATGGGAAACTCAGATTGAGCCCTGACTGAATGAGTCAAACATGTGGAGTTGGTACTTGCATCTTTGTCCTTCGGCTCCAAAACCACAAGCCTCTACAAGCTGAGCAATAGCAAAGCAGGTTTTACCTAGCTGTCAATCATTGTTAATCCTTTATCCTTCCTGTAGGCCAGCCACTAGAGCACAACATCGCGCGCGCGCACGCACGCACGCACACACAGAGTCCCTACAGTGCAAGTGACTGTGTTCAGAGGAGCACACCTGACCCCAGAGTTTTATCTTTTTATATTTCTCCCCCTTTGGGAGGTATGAATCGAGCCCCTGGGCCAGCATATGAGTAGGAAAAGTTGTTCGGAGCAAAACAGCCAGAATCTAGGTTCTGCATGGCAAATGCCTCATAATTTTGGGCTCATGAATCTCTGAGGCTTTGAGTGTGCTGAGACAGGGCAGCCTGAAGAAGCTCTTCAGTCAATATTCTCAGGGGTGAACCACTCCTCCTTTCCCCTAGGTTTACATTAGTACAGCATCATCCACAGCCTTCAACAGGCAACAGGTTAAATTCTGAGTCTGACCTTTCTTCCTCTCTGCCATGCAAGTGGGCAGAAATTGTCACAAACTCCAGGAGGTCACCATTTAAGCAGACATTCACATCTGCTACAACACCCATGCCTTACAACACTCAAAGCATCATACCCATATTCATTCTCAGTCACCTCAGATGAAATCCTGGCCCCATTAAAGTCAATGACAAAGCTCCCATTGACTTCAGTGGAGGCAAGATTTTCCCCCTGCCTTCCACAACAAACTCCCTTTCAGTTCCACTATATAACCAAACACAATGAAGACATCCATTTACTCACAATCACATCCAAATGCACAACCTCAACTCTTATCTCACACTTTCTCCTCTAGAAACAAGCATTATGAGCTTTGCCACTACAGGCAGGTCACTTATCTCAATCTCTCTGAGGGCAGAGTGAAGACTGTGTGTTTGATTAGGCTGTGAAGGATTGGGAGTTTGTATTTGTTATATGTTGTAATTGATGGGAGCTTGCTGTGGCATAGAGGAATGCGTGGTTACTGTAGTGTGGTGTGGTAAGACATGCGAGTTGAGGTGAATGCGACTATCAGCTTAACTGCTGCCTGGATTTTCAGAAATGGTGACGATAGAAAATGAGTTTGAACAACATTAACTGCAGTTTAACAAAGATGTTTGTTTGTGGTAATATACAAGGAGGGAGAAAGGTTTGCTTAAATTACTGATCACAATCTCTTTTTCTACACCCCACAAGGGCATCCCAAGAGGGACAAAAGGGCTATTAACTTACTGCATTCGGCTTGATTTCTGTTGCTTGTGATTTTTGTTTTCTGAGTTCCTGTCACAAAGAGTTTATTCCAGTTCATTGTCTCAGCATAGCAGAGGTTCTTGTTTCTCAGAATGCCAACATCACCATCACTTATTTCCTTGAGGGAGCGCAATCCCAGAGAGTGTATGTCTATGCTAAAAATGGCGAGAGAATACTGACCACTAAAATGAAAGAACAAGGGACAAAAAAGAACAACAGATGCAAAAGGATTAAATGTGGTTTTATGGAGTACATTTTCTTTTTGAATTTCACAGACCCATCCAGGTTACCGTAAAACTAAAATTTGTATATGGAAAGATACTGCTTGGTCCATCAAACTTAATTTATGTGACATTACAAATGTTTTTATGAAACATCTATTGTAAAGGTACTATATTCACATCTAATTCTCTGTAGGGACTGGAAGTTAAGTCCTCTGACACAAGACATGAACGCTGCATCACGTATGCACGACTACCATTTAGAGGTAAGGCTAAAGTCATTATTTTGCACTTGAGTCTGCTATACTACTAAGCATGTTAGTATAGCACCAAGCACAACGGGACCTTAATCCATTTTAGGACTTTGGGCACTGCTGTAATTCATGTATTTCAACCTGTGGTCCCCAGACCCCTGGGGGGTCTGCAGGTTATATTTAAGATTTCCACATCTCCATTTGAAATTTCTTAGGGGTCCACAAATGAAAGAAGGTTGAAAACCACTGGTGTAGAGGCACTAATTGATATCAGGGCCCTCATTGTGCTAGGCAGTGCAGCTGCACAGAATAAGAGAAAATCCCTGCATCAAAGAGCTTACAATTTACATTGAAGTGTCATTTTCCAAGTAACTGAGGCTCCTAAGTCAGGTAAGTGTTGCAATGTTGAGCAGAACAACACTGAAACACCTTTAAAAATTAGAGCCAGAGAGATTTTGTGCCCTGCTCAAGATCACAGAGGAAGATTGCCTCCGAACCAATAACTGAAGCCACATCTCAGAGTCCCCGTCCAGTGCTCTAACCACAAATCCATCCTTCCTCTCAGATATAAATAGGAATAATATCTTGACACAGTGACTTGGACACTTATGGCCAAATTGGTATAAACCTGGTATAAAATGGTGCAGTTCCAATGACTTCAACAGATGACTTCATGAATTTACACCAGGAGAGATTTCGGCCCAACTTTTGCAAAACCTTTTATTATTTAGACAAACCCAGCTGTAAGCACAGTTTATCTTGCCCTCATTTTGGCACATGGTTGACTTACTGTTGCTTTGTTCTGCCTCGTATAATTTCCAGATTTTCAAAAGCATAGAGATCTGTGGCATTTTCTGGCCAACCTTGAATCAACAAAAATCCTGAAACAGGAATAAAAAAAAATCACAAACCCAGCAACTTGAAAATGGGATTTTTATTTTGAATTCCTGTTGAGCTGGGGAAGACACTTTTACCTTCATCAAATCCTTATGAGGACTGGCAAAATGAAGAATTACATTTTAGGGAGTCTGCAGTTCTACTTAACGCTGCTTTGTAAACAGTTTACTTTCAGGCCACCAAGAGGGCTTAATATTGCACGAGTCTAACGTGTTATTGAGCTGTACATCCTGCAGCTCTTGAGAGACAACAGGAGTTTCTGCTCTTAACAGGAAATGCTGCAGTAGAGTGTCCCTCGGTTTCATTAGAACATGAGGACATCACTGGATCTTTCCAATAGTGGATGCCTTTAGTGAATGGAAAAAACTGAGTGAGGAAAAGCGCAGCAGAGTTTAACTGGTAAAGATATCAATTTCCCTGCCCGGATATTCGATGGAGAAAGAATTTGGGAAACTGACAATTACTCTTAAAGTACGTAGACATATCTAAAATGAGAGAGAAAAAGGGGAGTTCATGGTCAAGTCAATGGGTCCAATTCTGATTTTACACTGGCGTGAGTCTTTTGACTTCAATATAAGTATTCCTGGTTTATGTTGGTGTGAGATCAAAATCAGGTCCAGATTGCCCATCTGTGCTGCCACAGACAGCACTCAGTTGCGGATCCAATGAAAAGGCATTCAAATTGGTGACTCCCATTGGTATGATGCAAGCTACTGAGTACAATTCCCTAAAAAACCTTTGAAAAGATTTCCACAAATAGAAATGCAGACATTTCTTTGAGGATGGGATAGCAGTGAGCACCATTTCCTGTGCTCTGTTTCACACACTTCTTGGGTGTCTGAAAGTGTTTTGGTTTTGCTCTTTCATTGTCTGACAATTCAGCCCAAGGAATGGGCTGGTAAAACTGTACCCCTTTGACCAGATTCTGATCTGAGTTACATGTAAATCCAGAATAACTCCACCCACTGCAGTCGAAAGGTGTTACTCTGGATTTACACCTGTGCTGACTCAGATGAGTATTTAGTTTCTTGTGTCTTTCTTAACAAAAAATGTTTTTATTCCTGTTCCCCCTTTGTTTGTGTTTTCTGGGACTACACATCAGACAAAACTTTAAGCCAAACATATCACTACCTGATATTTCTTTAACTGTTTTGAAGATATCCAGTTTCTTTGGGTCCAGAGGTTGTGTTTTGGTGTAATCATCACTAAAAATCAAACAGATCATGCAATTTGAAAAAGAACACATCAACTTTCACTGCTACTACTGGTAAAAAACCAGCCTTGACCCCTCTCCCGCAACCACATATGAATCATTTGAGAACTTACCCGCGAAATGCTATTGGCAGAATGCTGACATCCCCATTGATCTTGGTACAATTTTTGAAAGAGTCAATATTTGTAGCATTTATGGAGAGAGCCAATTTCAGTTCACCTACTCCAATCCCATTGCAGACTGTTAAAATGGAGACACAAAAGCTGCAGGTTTTGTAGGGATTTTAGTAATGAACAAATTTAAGAAAAGAAACATCCATGTGACATTATTCTGGATAGAGTCAATTGTATCTGTGGTATCTTTAGATCTGTAGCTATAAATTAATTACAGAAATACCTAAGATGAGCCAGATGACAAGACATGGTAATTTGAGAAAACTGGAGTGCATAGGCAATGTGGAACTTAGACATGCACAATAAGGTACTTTACACTGCTCTGGTCCTGTATGGTTAATAATTAAAACAAAACAAAAAACAAAAAAACAGTATTTGAGGCTAAAACCCAGAAGGAAGAGAAATTAACAGTTATAAGCAAGGGCGAAAGACTGTTTTCAGATAAGTTTTTTTAAAAAGGGCCAGATTCTCATCTCACTTACACGTGTTTCACACCAGGCTATTTCCTGTGGCTTTAATAGAGTTTCTCCTCATTTACACTGGTGTGAGAGGAGAATCAGGTCCTGAGAGTGAGTGAAGGGGAGAGATACATGACAGTAGCTGAAGACGTAAAAGCCCTTTGCACCAAGTGGCGGGACTATGGGAAAAGACAAAGAGGAGAAGAGAGAGACACAGATCTACGAGGTAGATGGCTGCAAGACTACTAAACGGAGCGGGCAGTGAGTGGGGAACCAATAGGACTGTGTAAAGATGGGGAGAATATAGATGTGCTCCTTGGTACAAGAGGGCAGGCAGCTACATTCTGTACCTGATGGGCCCGGAGAACTGAGGTTTGTGAAGGCCATACAGCTTGGACTCTTAATAGTCAAGGTGAGAAGAGAGGCAAGCATGCGTGTGTATCTCCAGCAGAGGTAATGTCAAGGCTGTGATGGGAATGAGTAATATTGCCTTACAAACATATAGAAGGTCTGGATATGAATAAAGGCATGGCCTTAATAAACACTGCAGAATCCACAAAGCAGTCTGGACTACGGAGTGGGGGGTGGTGGACAGGCAGCTATGACGATACATATGAAGTTGAAACACTAGGATACGAGTAAAGAGTTAGTTCTGTTCAGTTGCTAGAGGTTTAGGCACATAGAAACTGCCATGCTAGATCAGACCCACAGTCCATTTAGTCCAGCATCCTGTTTGTGACAGAGACCAGTGCCAAATGCTTCAGAGGAAGGTACTAGAACCCTGAAGTTGACAGATGTGGGATAATCTGCTCCAAACCTAGTCTCATCTTTGTGGTTATTTTCTAAGATATAAGATGCGGGCTGCTCAGCTGCCTGTGCGGCCTGGGATCTAGTGTAAGCCAATAAAAGTGCACGGACATGTGCCTGCTTCTCCAGACAGACCCGTTTTTGTGTTATTCCCATGTTCACAAGGTTGGCGAGAGTAGGGGACGGAGAAGGTGGGAACACAAGTGAGGCAAAACTGTACAGGAAGCAGCATTTACTTTCTGCACATGCTGAGTGAGCCAGCCAGCCTGAGTACATGCTCTGGAGCATTATTTCCCTGCTAAACTACTCGCTTAGGCCTCCATATTATTATTACATATTTATATTGCAGTAGCACCCTGAGGCCCCAATTAGGATCAGGGTCCCATTTGGTTGGATGCTTTGCCAAGTAAATTCTCTTTAAGCTAAAAAAATATTCATATCTTTCTGCACTTTTCGTACCTTTGCTACACGGCCCATCGCATTTTTTACATTTCCGAACACCGTTTTCTTCCACCTCATAGGTATCGACATTACACGAGCGAACACAGGATCCATGGTCTGTCACCACATAGTTATCTGCAAAGACAGAAAGGGAAACCCGAAGTAGGCATTGAAACAAAGGAGAGATACGTTGTGGTTTTTTTCTCTCTGTTCTGTCCATGGTCTTTTAAACTTTTTTAAAAGACCATGGACAGAACAGAGAGGAAAAAAAACCAAACCAAACCAAACCAAAAACACACACGACAACGAATACAGGAGTTAAACAGAAACCACATGCTTTGTGATGTGATACAAAAATATGCTGTTTAAACATCTGTGGTAAGACCTGACTAAGAACCCACACCACTTCATTTATGGGCTTGCACTTGTGCCATTGAAGTCAGTGTGAGTTTTGCCACTGACTTCAGGGGGAGTGCGATCAGGCCTTATAAGAGGGCTCAATGGATTTTATAAAATGTTTCTTTTTGGCACTCATCAGTAAAGACTAAGAAAACCTTCAAAATTCAAACTCCACTGGCTTCCACAGCAAAGTAGCTGAGGAGAGTGAGGAAATCCCTCAGTTTGGGGGGGGGGGGCACTAAATTCAGAGGGCCTGAATTGGTTGGGAGAGAACAGATAGCGACCTCCTCCTGCAACCCACTATCTTCCCTGGTCTGATCAGATTGCAGGCTTAAGTGAACTTACGTGGACATTTTTTCACACAAGTGGCTCCAAAACTGTATTTTCCATCTGGGTTGACATCCATCTGATAGGTGGTTGGGTTGTACAGCACTAAAGGCGGACAAGTATCCTTACAGGTTGCTTCATCCTGAAACTTGCGGCATGCCTGCCATTGATCAATGTGACAATTGTACAAAGTGAACTACCGTCTATATTTACAGAAATACGGAACATACACTAAGTTTATATTATCTATTTTATAAGGCTGCTAAGGCCAGATCTAAGAGGTTCTTAGCACAAATGGAGGTGCAGAGCACTTTCCAGGATTAGGGTCTTATGCTATGAGGTGAAAGAATTCAAGGGTATAAGACAATCTTGTTTGATATTTACAAAAAGATATTATGAGGTTTCTTAATCCGAATGGACTCGTGCAAATAATTTCTACATTACAAAGGCTCTATCAACCCAGGTGCCAGCACTGGATCAGACCCCTGATGGGGGAGATCCTTAAACGTGTTGGAGTTCCCATGGGTTCCACTTAAAAATAGGGCTCTGTCTGCACTTTTTGGATTGCATGAACAGAGCCAAGAAATCAGAAACCAGATCAAGACAAATGGATGTTTTCTTTGCTGGCAACTTTTGAATAACATTATTGAAATCAAGTTCTCTGCAGTCAATTACTGACCTGGACAGTTAAATATTAAAGTAAAGCCATTAGGCTTGGCTAGAAGTAATGAACAGTTTAATGGGCATTTATGAAGTGCAAGTCATTTCTACAAAGCTAATTCTACATTCAAGTTGACAATCTTCCTTCCTTCCTTCGTTCTTCCATAGGCTTCCTGAGAAGAAAGAACTAATGTTCCCTCCCACAAATCAAGAAGAACATAATTAATATGATTTGTTTACATCTCTAATGGGCACAAATATATATCCAAACAAAACAAAAAAAAAGAGAGACTGGACCATTTCCACAGAAATTGCTTGAATTCCACTTAATTTAGTGTTAAACCCACACAAGATGGAATTACTGGTTTAAAAGGCGACCAGATTAACAAAACGTAATATAAATGGAAACGCTGCAACAGTT
Organism: Emydura macquarii macquarii; assembly: GCF_026122565.2. Taxonomy (NCBI): domain Eukaryota; kingdom Metazoa; phylum Chordata; order Testudines; family Chelidae; genus Emydura; species Emydura macquarii. The sequence continues at coordinate 7,156,714 of NW_027131400.1, read as the reverse complement.
AAAAAAAAAACCAAACTAATGTAAACAGGTTTTTCTGGATTCCATCCCCTTGAGTGCTGTGAACCCTAGCCGAGTTGTTCTAGTAAATGAAAAAACAGAAAAAGGAAATGGCATAGGCTATTCTCATAGGCTAAATGGAATGAAATACAAAAAGGGGATTAAAAATTATAAGTAAGTTTCATTTTTAAAAAACCTTTGTTTTGAAATTCTAAAGCTGTTTTTGCTAAGTGTGAGAAATACAGGAGCCTGAGCATCAGCTGGTGTAGATTGGCATAGCTACACTGAAGTGGAGCGCTACTGATTTACATCAGTGGAAGATCTGTCCCATACATATTTTAATAAGACCTTTTGTGTTTAGTGGCGTTTTCAAGGCTCCTAAGATAAGAAATGTTACAGCGCATTCAGCCCAAAGCCCGGCTGCTGCTGTTGAACTTTAAAACATGTTACTGCAGTATTACCAAGCAGTCACTCTCGCGAGGCCCTGTACACCCAGCAGCACACTGGTTATGACAACAGTCACTGGGCTCCTTTCCCCTGCATCGGCCTGAACACTGTTGGGCACAGATGGATTTTGTTACTGAAAGACAGAAAAAACCCAAATTAAAATGTGTACATGCTAATCCAAGATCTACAAGTACGGAGAAAACTCAGGAGAAAGAACACACGGGTCGAGCCTCTCGTGGAACACCAATTTCCACTCTCATCATGAGGCGAAATTTGTGGGATGGGAAGGCCAGAGGGAGTTTCTGAGATTTTCCTTACCAGTGTATTAGAGCCAAATTCAATTCTCAATTACCCTGCAGTAAGGCCTCAATTCTGCAAGGTGCTGAACACCTGGCCCTGATCCAGGAAAGCAAATTAGTGCATGCTTAAAGTTAAGGGCATGCTTACGTGCTTTGTGGGAAAGGGGCCAGTGCGCTCAGCACCTTGCAGGACCAATCCCTATATCAGGAATAACTCCACAGGCATCAGTGGAGTCACTCCCAATTTACAATGGCCTAAAACAGCAGAATTGACCTTTGTATCTAATCGTTTTAGTGATGTAATAAAATATCAGCTGATACTACCTTTGGCATATCAACTTGGCAGGAAAACCAGCTTTACACTAAGAGGTTACAGTACGTATTCTGGATGTCATTAGGATTCCTGTTAAATATACTAAACACATTCCTAAAGTGGGAAGACAGAGGAACCCATCTCCCACAACTTATTTCATAGGCCTTCTACATTGTTTTTTAAATGTCAGTACATTAAACTAAGTTTTCCACTCTGTTACGCAACTTCCATGGGTTTACGCCAATGTAACAGGAAAATGTGGACCAGAAGCTGTTTCTAATACCAAAGCAGAACAATCCAACATTTTTTCAGTATCAAAAGCATCTGGACTAGAGTAGTGAAAAAAAAATCAATCATTGGCTAATGTGTGTTTGCACCACGGCCCTAGGCAGGACAGAAACAGAATTGCTCAACTACGTGTCCTTCACGGCAAATTGATTTTCCTTGGGCTCAAGGGGTAGGTGCCTGTGTTATTTGAGCAGGAGGATCTGATGAATGGTTATGGTGTGCAGCATGGTGTCAACTATGAAGTTCCCAGATGGACACAGATTAGTTACAATATTTTAAAAATTCAGAAATAGTCAGACTATAGTTCAATCACAGAGTTAACACTTAAATTGTCCGAGAATGGCACTCTGCTACCGGGTAATCAACCAGTGTGGGCTTGTTTCTTTCCTCTTCTATTTTTTGTTTTAAAATTATTATTTACTTTTTCTTTCTGTTACACTTTTGCAACTAAGCTTCATTATTTTGTGAGCTCACTTTTGTAACCAAATACGACATTTTCAATTAAACATATTATCTCCAAAATACACATAATTAGTCTGGCAGCAGTTCCTCCACACAACCAGAAACAGGGGGATAAAAGACACATTGTTACACAACAAGAGGGTTTTTAGATCATTTTCATAAGCACCAGCAGGGGTGTAAAACATTCTGAGAACAATTGACAAAAGCTTCCCACTGGAAGTATATCATGGCAACTGTTTATATTCTGTACAGTATATTTGTTCCACGTTTGTTCAAGGATGGAAAGAAATATCACACAAAACTTTCCCACACATGGAATGCATTTCTGATAGACCAGACTCATAAACAGCTTAACAAAATGAGTATTAATTGCTAAAGAAGGCCCAATCCTGCAAACTCATATATACTTGCTTAATTTTATGAATCCTTGACTAACTCCATTGAAATCAATGAGTCTACTCATAGTAAACATGGTTAAGCACACACAAACGTTTGCAGGATCAGGATCTAAAGTTCTTAAGGCCCAAGGGATAGTATTATCTCTGGGTACCATGTTAACAATGGGCATGATCCTACAAGTGCTTTGCGTGTGGAACTACTATTTATATCAATGGGAGTTTTGTTGTCCCATGGTGTCCAGTATAGGGTGTTTTATGGGCAGGAAATTAGCAAATATTTGAATGCTTTTTTTTTCAACCTGCTCTAGAAGCAATGTAGATGGGGTTCGATACCTGACCTGGGAGCAAGATACTGAGATTTAAATACATTTGTAGGGCTGGATTCTGCTGTAACTTATGCAGGTTTAAATCAGGAATATTTCCACTCAACTCAGTGGAATTACACTAGTGTAAAACTGATGTTAGGGAAGAATCAGACCCATAGTATTTCTCTGAATGCAAACTACCCTTATTATAAAACAATAAAATAATAAAACTATCAAAGAAAGAAAAAGTATTCAAATTACATTCTCTATCAGTCTTTATATACCAAAAAGTAACATCCTCACAAGATCTTAAGTGTCTCTGGACATTTTGTGTTTGTTGTTCTCTTGATGCCCAAGGCAAACATCCAATGTGCAAAATTACAGGGTAAAGCGCATTCAGCCTATAAGCGATGTGACTGCCTAAGGATCCCAAAGTGTTGCATAAATAATTAAAACATCTCTCCCATACTGTGAATCCCTTGGGCCATGCACCTTTTAAAGGCCATCACTTCATTTTCTGAGGGGAGTAAGCACTTGCTTTATATGCTTGCAAGGTATAGAGTTGTGTGACCTTCTCTGGAAGGAGTGTGACTTTCTCTTATGTTGCAAGGAATTCTACTAATCAGATTTAAAAAAAACCCCACAGTTGTGGTGAGTTATTTCTAGTCTCATCCTAAAATATTACATAAGAGTTTGTCTGTTAATCCATAATCATTCTATATGAAAGAATAGTAGTGGAGAAAATTCACATTACAGCTACTTCATTATCCCTTTATAATTATTAAGGCCTATATTTTCACAAATTTGAGAAAAAGCCAGGGGAGGCAGGAAAAGTACTTCTAAACGGAAAGTGCCATGCAAAAGCTAAGCATTCATCGGAAAACCTAGGTCCAACCCAAATTGTTTTGGGGTTTCTCTGCTGTTTGCCAGGCCCCCTTTCTCTCCACAAACACAGTTGCTCAATAAGAAGCTGCAATGTCTTTTGTCTGCCTTGCAATTCTGATCTATTAGAAGAGGGGTGCATGCACATGCAAGCACATAGTGGAAGTTACTACTGCAAGGATCAGCATTAACTATCACTCAGATATCTGTCAGATTGCTAGAAGAGCATGCCACACAGATCCATGGTGTGTGTTCTCTGTAAACCACTTGTCACCATGTCAGAACTTGACACGGACATTATTCAGTGAATCAAACAAATACCTAAATGCATACAGCCAAGGATATTTTAAATTAATCTGTGGACTTACATGTCTGGCAGTCCTCTTTGCCGGCACCCCAACAGTAGCCTTCTGTACAATTTGCATGACACTTGGGACCTAAAATGTAAATTGATAGGAAACCTTTATGACATAATAAATCTGTACATGCAAGCATTAGATAATACACCTGGGCGGTCAGGAATAGAATCTCAGTCTTTCAGTCACAAAATATCCCCCAGATGCCTGTTACCAGAGCTAAAGGAGAGCTTCTGTGCCACGCACAGAACAATGAGGATAAAAACAAACATTAAAGAGATACCCATTCAGAAGCACTGTCCATCCTGTGCAAAAAATAATATGTGATCCTGTAATTAATTGTATCCAAATGCATACACACGTATGAGGGGCGGGGCGGTAGTAGGGATGGAGCATGAGGGAGACGGAGCAACATCTTAAGTCTGGCATTTCCTAACGTTTCACTGCTTGACTTAACTTTCTTCTAATGCAGTCTTCTTGTAAGTGATTTCCTAAGTTTTTAAAGACGCAAACTGAAAAAACAGAAATTCTATCATATGGAACCATAGTGACCTCAGCATAGGTCATTGGCAGGGTTGGGTCCACAGCACAGACCTGCGCTACATGAGCTAATGACATAATGGTAGTAGCAGGCAGCTATCCTTTATGTGCATTAGCCACTAGAGGAGAAGGAATCACGTTGCCAGTGGATTTTGTAACTATTTGCTGACTGCAGAGGAATACTGAGACTGAATGCCATTCTAGACTCTGGAAAGGGAATGTAGTTTAGTAGTTACAAACCCTTCTTTTCCTGTTCTCACTTATCTGTGTTTGTCCTTCTCTGTTCCTCTCCATCCTCAGCTTCTAACTTTGTCTGTTCATATCCACTCCCCCCATCTTCTGTCCCTCTCCACCCCTCCAGTTGCTGTATCTGTCTCCCTCTACTCTTACTCTCCCTGATCTCTCTGTGCATGTTTTGCTCCTCACCCCCCAGCTCCACTATTCCCTGCATTTCCCCCGAACATTTAAGTCAGGCTGCTTCCTCTTTACTGCTTCCCACTAACTAGGTTCCAGTAGGGGGGCACTGAGGGCACAGGAGAGTCTGCCTGCTCTTGGTTCCAGTGCTAGGCACCATAGTGGCCACCAGCACCTTGGAGAAGCACTTAGAATCATGGAATTGTAGGATTGGAAGGGAGCTTGAGAGGTCTTCTAGTCCAGTCCCCTGCACTCAAGACAAGTATTATCTACTCTATCCCTGACAGGTGTCTGTCCACCCTGCTCTTAAAAATCTCCCATGATGGAGATCCCACAACTTCCCTCGGCAATTTATTCTAGTGCTTAACTACCCCGACAGGATGTCTTTCCTAATGTTCAACCTAAACCGCTCTTGCTCCAATTTAAGCCCATTGCCTCTTGTCCTATCGTCAAAGGTTAGCAGAATAATTTTTCTCCTTCCTCCTTGTGTAGTCGTATACTTCAAAACTGTTATGACGTCCCCCCCTTAATCTTCTCTTCTCCAGACTAAACAAACCCAATTTGTTCCATCTTCCCTCATAAGGTCATGTTTTCTAGACCTTTAACATTTTTGTTGCTCTCTTCTGGACTTTCTCCAATTTGTCCACATCTTTCCTGAAATGTGAAATCCAGTTGAGAGCTAATCAGGTGGAGTAGAGCGGAAGAATTACTTCCTGTGTCTTGCTTACAACACTCCTGCTAATATATCCCAGAATGATGTTTGCTTTTTTTTGCACCACAGTGTTACGCTGTTGACTCATATTTAACTTGTGATCCACTGACTCCCAGATCCTTTTTGCTTAGTACTTCTTCCTAGGCAGTTATTTTGCATTTTGTAGGTGTACAATTGATTGTTCCTTTCTAAGTGGAGTACTTTCCCTTTATGCTTATTGAATTTCATCCTATTTACTTCAGATGATTTCTCCAGTTTGTCCAGATCATTTTGAATTCTAATCCTATCCTCCAAAGCACTTGCAACCCCTCCTAGCTTGGTATCGTCCACAAACTTTGTAAGTGTCCTCTCTATGCCATTATCTAAATCATTGATGAAGATACTGAACAGAACCGGACCCAGAACTGATCCCTGAGGGACCCCAATCGATATGCCCTTCCAAGCTTTACTTTGAACCACTGAGAACCACTCTCTGGGAATGGATTTCCAATCAGTTATACACCCACCTTATAACTCCATCTAGGTTGTATTTCCCTAATTTGTTTATGAGAAGGTCATGTGAGACAACCCTTACTAAATTCAAGATATATCACATCTACTGCTTCCCCCCATCCTCAAAAGTTGTTACCCTGTCAAAGAAAGCTATTAGGTTGGTTTAATCTGATTTGTTCTTGACAAATCCATGTTGACTGTTACTTATCACCTTATCATCTTCCATTATCATCTTCATTTGCAAGGGAAGTTCTGCTTCGCCCCTGAAACCCTGGACTGGAGAACACTCAGGGCTTGTCAACATTACAGTACTGTACTGCTTAGTGAAGATGCTATCTATGCCAATGGGAGAGCTTCTCCCTGTGATGGCTGACAGGTCAAGTTAGAGCCATAGGCCAGTTCACTTGTGTATATCAAAGAACTTAAATATATTAGTATATATTCAGGTCAATTCACTTCTTTGATCTCTGTTAACACATGAGATGTTAACTATATTGTTTTCTCCTATCTATACCCTATTGTTTACTATTATATTACATTTACATTATGCATGTCTGGTAATTGGATCTAAGTATGTGTTAATGTAAGGTGTAAGAACTTCATGAAAAGTTATGGAACTAATGGAATGTTACTTGTATTATTTTCACTTATCTATTCCTATTATAATGTAATGGCAGACTTTTGCCTAATGTATATCCCTGTGACTGAATAACTCATTGAATGCAAATAAAGACAAATGCTAAATTCAAAGCAATTGGTCATTGTGTGAGTAAAAACACTTATTAGATTGTTGTCTGGAGAAGAAGCTATAAGTACTGATTCAAAGAGATATCCTTTATCTCTGGACTGTTTGGATTCTAACAGGCGGAATAATTGAACATGAAGATGGAGATTCCCAGAATTATTCGGGTAGACTTAGAAAAGACTTTTGGAAAACTAGCAGATTACTACATCTCCGCTATCATTTTGGACTTACAAACTTTGACTCACCAATTATTGTAGTTTATCTGCTTTCACCTTCAATACCTCTCATTCTTTTTTTTTAGCGAACAAACCTATAGTTAGTTTACTATAGAATTGGCTGCCAGCATTGTCTTTGGTGTGAAACCCAGAGTGCCAGCTGATCTGGGGGTAAGTGACTGGTCCTTTGGTACTGGGAGAAACTTGATGTGGTATGATTTTTTTGTTTATGTGACCATTATCACCAAAGTTCAGTTTGTCTGGGAGGCAAGGTAGGCTGGAGAGGCTAAGGACTGTCTGTGACTCCATGGTAAGACTGGTATAGTGATCCAGGAGTTCACACTTGTTACTGGCTTGGCGAAATCTAATAATAGAATATACCACCAGTTTGGGGTGTCTGCCCTTGTTTTCTGAAGTGTGCCCTGAGACAGCCAATCACAATTGTGAGCCACTGCAGACAGTGTGACACTCCTGTCACCATAGGAACTCCACCTCTTCGAGAGGCAGTAGCTGTGTTGACAGAAAAAAACCTCTCATCAACATAGCGCTGTCTACCATAAGGAAGACATAGTTATTTCTACACCCTGAGAGACACAGTTATACTGACATAAGTTTGTAGCACATAGCAGTTGTAAGGAGATGGTGCATGCCCAAAATAGAGAATATGGACACTATACTATATCAAGCCTCTTCTGGGCATGGGGATTATATCAAGCCTCTTCATGGGGATTTTTCAGAGGCTTATAAATAACTTGGCCAAATTTGAACGAATGTTCACAGGGATGGCAAAAGGCACATCCCTGACACCAGGGCAACCCCTGGCCCCTCCTGCCAAATTTCAAATTCCTGCTCCAAAGCATGGAATTTCTCAACAAAATGGCTGAAAGAATTATTTTAAAATGAGCAAAATTACTCATTTTCCCCTAATCTTGTTCTCAGAAATAGCTCAACCTTTTTAATTGAAACTTTTCAGCCACATGTATATGTTATTGGAATATTACCTCAGTTAAGAATATGATATGTAATGCTGACTTAAAGCTGATTTTCCAAAAGAAAACCAAGCTTCTACATTTTAAAAATTTCTTATATAAAATAAACAAAAATCAAGAACTTGCCAACTAGTGTTTGTTACCGATACCGTACATTTGTAGGTAGTCAAGTCAGCCAGTAGAATTATAGTCCTAATTAGCAGAGCATGTTTGCTTGCTCCCTGTATCTAGAACTGGGCAGAATGGAACATGAAACCAGTATATCAACTCTGGAAATTGAAAACTTTCCTCACTTTGAAACTCTGTATGGTTAGAGATCACGGCTAGATAGTACAGTAGAGCCTCAGAGTTATGAACACCTCAGGAATGGAGGTTGTTCGTAACTCTGAAATGTTCGCAACTCTGAACAAAATGTTATGGTTGTTCTTTCAGAAGTTTACGACTGAATGTTGACTTAATACAGCTTTGTAACACTACTATGCAGAAGAAAAATGCTGCTTTCCCTTTATTTTTTTAGTAGTTTACCTTTAATGCAGTACTGTACTGTATTTGCTTTTTTCTCTCTCTCTGTGGTTGTCTGATTGTGTACTTCTGGGTCCAAATGAGGTGCGTGGTCAATTTGTAACTCTGCTGTTCGTAACTCTGAAGTTCTACTGTAATTTGTCATGTAAGGCAATGTTTTTGAATAATACACGGCTAACAATGAATATGGCTGTATTAGCAAACGATTGGCACTTCCACAGCACTTCCCCTAACCAAAGAATAATTTGTTACTTCTTACTTTTGTCCCCACAGCTCTGACAAAAGTAGTTCTCAGCACTGAACTATGCAGCACATATAAAATTAATGAAAATAGATTAGAGTGAACAAACTAACTGATCTGTACAGTTAGTACAGATCTTCCAATCCTCATGCCTCCCCCTCTTTTTATTGTTGTTGTAGTTGCTTTGTTTTGTTTTTTATTTTTTGCTTGTTTTCTAATGACAGGTAAAATCCCAGGGACACAATTATGCTACATGCTCATTATTTAAAAAATAAAAATGGCTGCCGGAACAGATTAATCTGAAACTCACTATATTTAAGGAGTATTTCTTCCTAGGACAGTTTCATCCAGCTAACAGCACATGGCTCTTTCCATCCCCCTCACTGCTGAAATAGCTGAACAAGTGCCAATACTTCTCTAATAATGTGGGACCAAAAGGATTTAAGTTTAAAAGTTAAAGGTTAAAATTTCCATAGTATTTAGGGCCAAATTCTGTGCTGATTTATACCTCTTGCAAGCCCACTGACTGCAGTGGGGTTCCACAGGGTGTATGTCAACACAGAGTGTGTCAGTGCTTAAATCAATTATTCAACTGAAGTAGATCAGAAAATACACATTCTACAGATCTGTAGTGCTAAAAATGCTCAAGCATTAAAACAAACTCTTTTTTCTCTCTAAAATGTTGTGAGATGATTTTAGATCTTACAAGAGATTAACTATACTGGCTTGAACCAGATATAAGCATGGGTACCTGTCATGTAAGCTTTCAAATGCACACCTACCTCCATGCTGAACTAAAGCATCACTGTTTATCCATTTCTGGTCTTCATTTTTGCAAAGATTTCCTATCCTGTCAAACCCTACATAGGGTTCATGATATTCACAAATAGGAAGTAGGGCCTCAAATCCAGCAAACCATTTAAGCACCTTGGGAGTACTAATGTGCTTAAAGTTAAGCATATGCTTAAGAGCTTTGCTAAATCAGAGCCTTACACAGTAAATTTAAAACCACTGGAAAGAAAATGTGTATGCATTATACTGATGAGTGTTTTCACTGAAGAAGCACACATTTACGGCCCAATCCAAAGGCCACTGACATCAATGGGAGCCATTCCATTGACTTCAGCATGCTTTGGATCAGGCTCTTTGGTTTAAACCTTGGTCCTTGTAAACTCAATAGCAAAATATGATTGATTTTCATGGGAGTAGGATTTGAGGTCAATGCACTTACATAAAAGGGTCTGCAGAAATTGGGCTCTATAATGCAATAAGTAGGTTGATGGCACTGCTGTTTGTAATGGTACAACTACTGGTTTGTTACATGTATACTTACAATTAGTCAGATTATTTTGAAAATCCAACTGCATTGCAGGTTTTTTGTTCAAATCAACAATGTCGTTCCACTGAACTGTGTGCATGTTGCACAGGTATGGGTTGTTGGTGATTTTAACTCCTCCATTAAGAATTTCTACACAAGAAAAACCAGACAAAATTAAGCAATCGCATGATCTCTCTCTTTCCTCATGAAAAGGAAATAAAACACACTCAAAATGCCATGTGGATGGAAAAGGACAATCTACAATAAATTGGGACACTTGAAAGCATAATTAACTAGCGAATAAGGGCTCAGTCCTACAGTCTTTGTACATCCAACCCCACCACTGAAGCCAACGGAAATTATGGATGTGCACAATTTGCAAAAATGGGGGTCAAAACAGAGTGGCTGAAATTTTCAAGAGTGATTTCTGATTCTTGGTGCCTCCGTTTGTGGGTGCTCAGACTGAGGCACTTCGGAAGGTGCACAGCACTGTCTGAAAATCAAGCCCCCTCTGAGGCATCTCAAATTGGCATTAAAAAAAAAAATCTCTCTAGTCAGTTTTGGGCAACACTCATTGCTCTGCAACTCTCTAAGGCCTGGTCTATACTAGAGAGTTTTGTTGACAAAAGTCAGCTTTTGTCGACAAAACAGTCCTGGTGCACACACTACAATGACCCTTTTGTTGGCAAAACTGACCTGTTTTGTCAACAAAATAAATAAAACGAGAGGCGTAGAGCCTTTTTTGCCAAACTTCTGTCAGTGTAGACACTGCTGTATGCTTATGTCGTGGTAAACGGCCTCCGGAAATGTCCCACAATTCCAATCCTCTGTGGACATCTATTTGCACTCTGTTGCTCTGCAGCCATCCACTCCTCCTCCTGTAAAGTCACGGGAAATTTTGAAGTTGTTATTCCACTTCCTGCTTGGTCGGCATCGAGAGCTTGCAACTCATTTTCCCAGCTGACCATGCCAGCTCCACGCAGCAAACGCTCTCCAGCTTGGAGCACACTGGAGTTGCTGGACCTGATCAGCATTTGGGGAGAGTCAGCCATGCAATCCCAGCTCCTCTCTAGCCAAAGAACTTTGATACCTATAGCCAGATTTCTCATGCCATGGCGAAGAAGGGCTATGAGTGGGACACGCAGCAGTGTCGAGCTAAAATCAAGGAGCTGCGGCAGAGCTACCAGAAGGCCAGGGAGGCAAACTGTTGCTCTGGTGCGGAGTCATTGAGCTGCCACTTCTACAAAGAGCTGGAATCCATCCTCAGCGGCGACTCCACATTCACCCTGAGGATGCCCATAGCCACCTCTGTGGCCCCAGGGCCACTGGACACCGGACTCATCCCCGATGAAGAGATCATTGATGAGGAAGTGAAGCTGGAGGATGACCCAGAGCTGGGGAGCGGTTCAGTTGTTGAGGATGGGAGTCAGGAGCTGTTCTCGACCCTAGAAGGCTATAGCCAGCCTCAGACCTTCAGCTCAGGCACTCAGAATGCAGAAGCAGGGAACTCTGGTAAGTGTTTGGAAGCTGATGCTGCTTGTGTACTGAAGCCATGGGGGTCATTAGCTTGGCAAAAAACATACAGGTAGTTGAAGGGATAGAAATGCACAGGAGTAGCTGTGGTTTCATGTACTTTCCCATTCCCTTGCACACCTAGGAAGTACAACTGAGAAGCAGGTTAATGCATGCTGAGATTTCACTGGTATCCTCTGGTGTGATGTCTATGAAATTTTCTTGGAGGTACTCCCTGATTCTCTGCCTCAGATTCCTTGACAGAGAAGCTGTGTTTCTTCCCCAGTTGTAGGACACTTTCCTGTGCCAGCTGTCTCACCAACAGGGCAGAAGCCTGTGTGCGTTCCTGTTGAAGAGCCTCGGACAGGGCTTTGTAGCTGTCTAGCCAACAGGGCAGAAGCCTGTGTGCGTTCCTGTTGAAGAGCCTCGGACAGGGCTTTGTAGCTGTCTCACCAACAGGGCAGAAGCCTGTGTGCGTTCCTGTTGAAGAGCCTCGGACAGGGCTTGGTACTTGTCTATTTCAACAGGGCAAGAAGCCTGTGTGTATGTCTATTGACCTCTGCTGAAACCCCTGTTTGTCAATTTCAGCAAAGCAGGCAGGAGTGCCTGCCCTGCTGAATTTGTGTGTGTTCAGGTTCAGCAAAGCAGGTTGAAGTGCTTGCTTGCTAAATTCCTGTGTGTGTTAGGTTTTGTGTGTCACTTTCAGAATATCAGCAGGGCAAACTGCAGCCCTTGCCTGCTGAATTTCTGTGTGGAGCAAGCAGAAGCGCCTGCCCGGACACCCCCCCCCCCCCCCACACACACACACTTCTTGTCACTTTCAGCGGTGCAGAAGCCTGCCTGCCTGTTGAAAGGTTTGAAACAGGGCTTAGGAGCTGTTATAAACTCCAAATATGTTTAAGAAAAAGCAAACCAAAAGCCCAGGCACAGGGGAGGAATTGAAAATCCTGACCTCTCTGCCATTTATACAAGAGGAGACTCCTTCTCCTCTGCTTTGCAAAAATTTGGTCCCAATCTGTGGACAAAACAAGCATTAGCAGATGTCCACACAGTCTCCAGTTTAGAAAATAAATTGGCCCAATACCTGGTGGTATATAATCCATCCAGCCCAAGCAAAAGGAAAACTGAGGTACACCACCTTGTGAAAGAAATTCACCCTAAAACCTTAAGAGGTAGAAGCCATTACCAACCTGACCTGCCTATAGAACAAAAACACAGGAAAATATGAGGGTAATTCCTCTGTTTTGCTTGCAATCAGAAAGGAAATTTGTAGAAGGGTATTTTAAGCAATAATCTGCCACCCCCTCCCAAAGGGGGTAGAAAAGTGTTCCTTTTATCTTCCAGAACTGCAGGAAAAGCTGGTGCCAGTGAAACAGCTAAAGAACAAAACCATGGATCTACTTTTGCAACAAAGTTTGTGTTTTATGTTTTGTGTTGTTTGTCTTGTTACTAACATTGTTGTGTATGGCATTGGGAGGTACTGCATGAAGCAGAAAAGAATCAAGCAGCACTGTAACTGTATTTACAAAAACATCCTCTGTCAGGTAGCAAAGAGGAGAAATAAAGGGCAATCAAGATCAATGAATTTGGAAGGAAAAGGGGTCCTGAAAATAGGTTTTTTTTTTGTTTTTTTTTTTTTTTTTTTTGTATTGTAGCGATTAGGGGATGTAATTTTGAATTTCAAGTGCCTGAACTTAGATATAACCAGTTGAAAGTGATGTATACTTTTTATTCTGCTGTGAAACCTGTACTACTAGAAATGAATTTGACTGTTTTACAAAAGTGCTTGTACATCCTAATTTGCAGAACCAGATGCACTGCCAGACAGGAAGGGCACAGAGTCCTGGTTATTGTGCCTCAGAATATCAAAATAGGTATTTGCAAAAATTGTCCACCAGCAATCTATGGAGATAGAATTATGGAAGGTAAGCCCCTTATCAAAATTGGCCACAGGATCTTTTTGGTTACTCCGGGTTATGAGTCAGTGGGCCAGGAGAGAGAGAAAACTATTGGATACAAGGGGGTGTAGTGCCTGGAACCCCCAACAATGGGTCTGCCTAGCCATACCTCCCTCCATAGAACCATGCAGCAGAATTACCACAGTGGGAACATGTATTTGGGATGAATTAGAAAATACCACCAAAGTTCTATACAATGGACAATGTGTTTGTGTATCATCGTGGAAAGAGGCATTCTGGGGAGGATGGGAGTACTAGCAAACCCCCTGTGGATGGATGTAAATGCAATGCACAAACCATACATACAACCTACCAAAAATCCAAGGGTACAGTACAACTCTCACTGCCAGCCTAACGGAATTTTCAGTGAACCTTGGGTTAAATTGGTCTAAAATAACTGATCACTTGTTACAGGGAGCAAAAGTAACCCAGTTTCTGCAGGTAACAAAGCAAGATGCTGGAAACAGGACTATCCAAAATTCACATTCTAATGGGAAAATGATTAGAATTGCTAAAGCAGAAAAAGAACTTACTGCATATCACTGGTATGATGTTTTTACTGGATGGTCCCCCACCTCTACAGGGATAATTTCTATTATACTGCACCCATTGTTAATTGTTCTAGTGTTAAGTTGTATTTGTTTAAATAGTATGTGTGTCTTGTGTTGCTGGATAAAAATAATGTATACTAAGTTAGAGCCACAAGCCCATATTTCCTCACAGTATATAGCTTTGAAACAATTGTATGTGACCCTTTCCACTTATTCAAGTTGAAGGGTCAAAGGAGGGATAATGTTGGCCAAAATCTTGTTTTTGAAATATATGTAAGAACAGAGCCACAAACACACCCCCTTCCTACCAAAAGGCACATCAGTCTGACTCAAAAGCTAAAACCTCAAACTGACTCTGACTGTTCTACCCTTTTAAATGTTAATTCAAGTCTGTCTGCATTTTGTATAATTTTAAGATTGTTTGTAAATGTCTGTGCTATATCCACTGGCCAGTTTATCTGTTAATTTTACCTGCTTCCAATATATTTGTAAAAATCCTATTCTAAGTACAAAAGCCACACTGCAATGTAATGTATCTATCTAATTGTGAAAGACACTGTCAAAAATGAAATAAGGTTTGCTCTAAAAATAATATGTAAGTTTTTCAGCTAGGAGTTGGCCCTGAGTGATTGAAGTGTGAATGGCCGAGCAATTGAGTTGGGTGTAGACAAAAAGAGTGATTGAACAATTGGTCTGAGTAAGGGATATCGAAACAGACATGAAGAAAACACCAGCCTCACCTAAAACGCTTGAGGGAAGAAGAAAGAAGCAAAGATGATCAAATGGCCGAAGAGGAGCCCACCCTGATAACTTTGGAGCCAGCCCATTTCAAAGGACAAAATCTGATCAGGCTTGCAACAATGTGGGTGATTGAGGATCACACCAAGAATGCAGTTGCAGCATGACAATGCAAAACCCATAGACTTACATGGGGTCCTTTCCCTATAAAATGGGACAAGAAGATGAAGGCTGGAGGTTCGGGTCTACAACATCACATCAGCCAGGAGTACCGATGCGCATCGGCAGAACCTTGCTCCTCATCCTCATGCTCTAGTCACCTGGCCAGTGACTATCATGAGCACCAAGAAGCTGGTAACTATGACATCTGGAAGATCCCTATGTATGTTTGTCTGTCTCTATCTGTGTGTGCCTGTCAGTGTGTGTGAATGTGAATGAAAGCATCAATTGAAACATGTGTCTCTGTAATTTGTAGTATTGATATAATGTTAATACTGTTTTCCTAGTGTTTACATTATTATTAATGCTATTTCACTAAGTAGAGCACAATATTAATGTTATTACAGTGTTGATACTTTTCTTTTCTTTGATACTATCTACAGAAGTTTCTGTGTTCACAATAAATGCGGCTTGTTGCCTTATCCCCTAATAAGATCCTGTAATATTTGTTATTTGGGTAACACCCAGATCCTCGATCTATTTGGATGGTTTTGCCCCCTCATCCCAAACTCACCATTTGCAGGCTGATCAAGGAGCTGTTCTCTGTGCAGAGGGACAGTGAGAATGAGATGCGTTTCATAGTGATTCATGTGTACTGTTAGGGCACTTATAATAATGCTTCTGTTCATTGTTTCTTGTTCTTACACAGATGTGTCCTTTGCAGCCAAGGTCACTACTCTAGCCGACTGCCTCCAGCTGAGAAGGAAGCAACTCCTGAGAAGCAAGGAGGAGATGTTTCAGGAACTCCTCCTATCCTCTGAGGCATCCAAAAGAGAGAAAAGAGCTTGGAGACCATCAATGTCAGAATCTCAAAAGATGGAGAGACAGGAACGGAAGGAGAGCCAAGAATGAATTTTGACTGACACGAGCGCATGATCAGACAGAGTTACTGAAGACAATAGTGTCATTGCAGACACAGTTAATGCAAGCTCACCCCCCACCCTTCAGACGTAACAGAACTTCTTTCCCTGCACTCCCCCAATACGTTACTTCCAAATTCATGGAGCGTCTCACTACCCCATTCATTCCACCCCTTCAAACAGCTATGAGAACGACCGCTGGACTTACATGCAACTGTCATAGCTGGCACTGCCCCCTGCTACTTTTCCCCCTCCAGGATTTTTTGTGCTGTAAAATGTTTTGTGTTTAAGCATAAAAGTCAGTTCTGAGAGTAATATGCACTCTTATTTCTGTGTTGCACATCACATTTTCACCTATCACTGACACACAACTACATCTGTATAGCAGTCATACAATGTCACAGCGTGGTTTCAAAAACCCCCTCCTGGGTTCTCAGTGTCAAAATGGGCCCACAATGCCTCCCTTATCTGTATGGCCCCCCGTTGCACTCCCTAATACCTCTGGCATCTGGCTGCTCATATGCATATGCAAGGCGATCTGCCTCTGCAGTCCACCCAGGGGCAAACTTTTTGCCCTTAGCTTCACATAAATTATGGAGCACACAGCAGGCAGCTATAACCACAGGAATGTTGTCCTCATTTAATAAGCCCAGCTTGCCATAAAGGCATCCCTGGCGCGTCTTTAATCTGCCAAATGCACATTCAACAGTCAGTTGGCATCTGTTCAGCCTGTTATTGAAGAGCTCCTTGCTGCTATCCTGGTTGCCTGTGTAAGGCTTCATGAGCCATGACATTAGTGGGTAGGCAGGGTCTCCCAGGATCACTGTGGGCATCTCAACATCCCCAATTGGAATCTTCTGGTCTGGAAAAAAAAGTGCCTGCTTGTAGCTTCTGGTACAGGCCAACGTTCCTGAAGATACGAACATCATGCACCTTTCCTGACCAACCTGCGTTGATATCAGTGAAATGCCATTGGTGATCCACAAGCACCTGCAGTACCATAGAAAAGTACCCCCTTTCTATTGATGTACTCCGTTGAAAAATGGTCGGGGCCAAAATTGGAATATGCGTGCCATCTATTGCCCTGCCATAGTTAGGGCATCCCATCGCTGAGAATTCTTCCACTGTTTCACGCACATTGCCCAGAATCACAGTCCTTCGCAGCAGAATGTGATTAATAGCCCTGCACACCTGTGATAACAGCGCCAACTGTGAATTTGCTGACTCTAAACTGATTAGCAACTGACCGATAGCAGTCAGGAGTTGCCAGCTTCCACACTGCAATTGCCATGCACTTCTCCACTGAGAGGGCAGCTCTCATTCTGGTGTCGTTGCACCGAAGGGCAGAGGTGAGCTCTGCACCTTCCATGAAGGTGGCTCTGCGCATTCTAAAGCTTTGTAGCCACTGCTCATCATCCCAGATCTGCATAACGATGCGGATCCCACCACTCAGTGCTTGTCTCATGTGCCCAGAAGTGGCAGGTCACCTTGTGCGGATGTTCTGTGAATGACAGCAGTAATGCAGTGCTGTTTGTCTGCATATCACTCAGCAGGTCAGGCTCCTCGGATTCGTTTTCCGATTTGGAGCTCATGATATACTGAGCGACCAGCCGCGATGTGTTCAGAACGCTGAAAGCAACAGTGGACAGTAGCGTGGGATCCATCTTTTCAGATACAGATGGCGGGTGTGCAGGAAACAGCAGGTAATGGTTGAAAAAAATGGCATGAGTCTCTGCCAGGAATGCAATAAACGATGGTACAGAAATGCAATGCACCATGGGACATCGAGCCAGCACTCATGTTGCTCTATGCTCAACTCCCCCATTCCACAATTCCTAGCAGCAGAAGGTCCCGAGTTGCATAGTGGGATAGCTGCCCACGATGCACTGCTTTCACGGTCGATACGACAGCAGCAAGTGTGGATGTGTTTTGGTGACAAAATGAGTGCTGTGTGGATGGGTGCAAGCACTGTAATGATAATGTTTTTTATCACCGATATAATTATTGTTGACAAAACTTTCTAGCGTAGACAAGGCCTAAGTGGTTAACCCTTTGCATGTCCTAGGTCTATTTGCATTGTAAAATAAGGAACTTTCCATCACTATCAGGAACCCTGGATAGTTGTAACGTGAGTGGGTATTTGAATAAACTACATTTAACTTCATTCAGATTATCTCCTTCAGAACAGGACTCTAAAGGCCAGTGCTTCTTAAACAAAGCTTTTCATAAAGATCTGAGAGTTTGCTTCAAATAATGTGACCATTTCACAATCACACTGTCTGCACCCCCACCTCACCTGATAAACGTTTCATCGGCAGCTCTCTGAGTCCCCAAGTTGAGTTATAATTTAATACAATTGTCAGTGCGTACAAGCTGTCATAAAGCACGTTTCCTCGGATGATCTGGAGATTGTCTAGTGGAATGCTCTCCACACCGTTGACTGCTATTAGCACATAACCTGCAACCTCCTGTATGGTCTGAGCAAAATCAGAAGGAACAAAACATTTATTGTAACCGGGTGAAGCTCTTTCTCTAAGCTGTGTGCTTGCAGAAAAACTAGATTCATTTGAAGAAATTATCACCTCAGATCAATGACTTACCCATGAATCTCTGGTACCCCCCAGCTCTTTATTTTTTACACACAAGCGATCTGTGTTTGATATAATTTTTCCCATAGTCTCTCTGCATTCAAAAATATTGTAACCTGATAACCAGGTGCAAAATAAATTGAGTATTGAAAACACATTATTTCAAAAGCATAAATCTGAGGAAAGATGATCTAGTGCTTGAGGTACCATACTGGCAGTCAGGAAGCTGAGTTCTGCTCCAAGCTGTTCCACAAACTTCCTGTGCTATCTGGGACAGCCAGGTTGCACCCTGTCAGAAAGTGCTTTTTGCAATACATTCGATAAAATATTTATGTCCCTTTCTTTTTGATTCCCTCCCTACAATAGTTCATTCACTTGTCCATGGACATGAGCATGAGACAAATGTAAATATGGGCAGTTCATAGTTCACTGCAGTTCATGCATTATTGCATAGGATTATCCTGTAACGTCACTCAAAATTATTGTCCAGGCAGAATGCAGCTGGCCTACTTGGTGCAGGAACATATTACACAAGTGTTAATGGGTGATGATGTTTACATGTCTGGGTTTCTTGTTACTAGGGAGATCACAGCTTTCCCCAGGTACCACCAATACATTAGTATGCTCAAGCTAATGACAAGTCCTTTTCAATGAAGTGCCATCAGCTTTGCAGTTTGCTTCACTGGTCTGACAAACCTCAGATCTGGTTATCTTTAGAACACAGTGTAAAGCTTTTCCCTGGGGGCATTGGGATGGAGGGGAACAGGGGTGAAATACTTCTCCTATTTAAAATAATTACTCCTGAGCAGTGGGTGAGCATCAGAAACACTGCTTGGTAGCTGCTATGAAATCATTGCAGTAAGTGCAGTGTATTCCAGGGTAGACAAGTATTTTAGAATTCCAGTCTATGATGTATTTAATTGACAATCAGTAATTATGTGTTTGAACAGTATTTACATTTACCATTGCATTGTATACATACTTGACCATTCATCTTCAAAAACAAATGAATTCCTTAAGCAGGTAACTCATCAGACTAGAAAGATATCTTGATTAGGAGTTAAATTATCTTGAGGTTTTGCTGATCTCACAAATGTACATTGTGTACTGGATCAGAGCAATGTGATTAATTACACTAACCTTCAGGAATGAGAGATCATGACCGTGTACCACATTTGTGATCTCTAAATTGCCAAGCACCACCTCACAGTTGTTATACATCCTTTGCAGGCTGATGAAATGTTCCTCCACACTCCCCAGCTGGTTCAGCTTGTTACTTGCACCTTGGCAAACTGTGGAGAGAAACAAAAGCAGCATAAAACAAGGATGAACACATGCAAAATGGGAAGCTATTGCCCATCCACCTTTAAAGGCATTAAATCATTATAAATGAAGAGTAAGTGCAGATTGTCACGAAAAGCAATAACACCTCTATATTGCATTTCCCGCTATCTAATAACTGTAATTGGTTAGGAACGCGCAACATTTCTCAAGATTAGAGATGGGTCAGAACTAATATCGATCCATCATCTACTTTTTGTCATGGAGAGGTCCCAATGGAAGGCTTCTGATTTTGGGACCCAGATCTAAGCGGCCCCAGGGGTTTTGTACCTGAAACAAAACTAAAATCCATGGTGAATGGCTATGGATTTAATGCCATCAAATGCTATTAAAATGGAGCCCCACTCTGAAAGGTGACTAAAAGGGATGATGAGGATTTTTGACATATTGTATCAAAGTGATGGCCATATACATATATTTGCTCCAATTGGAGTTGGAGGGTTATCTTCTTCCTCTAAACTCCCAATCCTGCTAATTTATCAGACGGTGTCCTTTTCTTCTCATAGACTTTAAGGTCAGAAGGGACCAATATGATCTAGTCTGACCTCCTGCACAATGCAGGCCACAGAACTTCACCCACCCACTCCTGTAATAAATCTCTAACCTATGACTGAGTTATTAAAGTCCTCAAATCATGGTTTAAAGACTAAGATACAGATAATCTATCAACAAGTGAGCTGTGCCCCATGCTACAGAGGAAGGCAAAAACCCCCCAAAGTCTTCACAATATCTCTAAAAGGGGAGCACAGAAGTATTATCATCCGCATTTTATATGGGCTCTAAGTTTCATCATCTTCCGAAAAAAATACTGTAGCTCAAATTAGGCCCTCGTTTTTACCTGTGCAACCTCACAAGGCAATCTAATAGTGCTTTACAAGTGTAATTAAGGGCATCATTTGGCCTATGCAATATATTACCGATGATGATGCAAGATAAGGACCCAGCATGACTTTCAGATCCCTGCTTTATGACTGGAAGTTAAGGTGGGGACATTTTTATTTTTACTTGTGAATTAAACACATTTGTATTAAAGTTACTGAGACATGGAACCCCGAAATGCTATGCCTACGGTCACTCTTCTCAGCAGAACACACTAAGTCAGGAATTTAGAGCCACCAGGTACTTCCATTACATTGAACTGGAGGGATGGTTGACTATTAGCTGTTCAAGCTTGCTGCTGCCAGCCTCACCTTCTGCTGAGCTGAGGCCAAGAGAAGCCCCATCAGACCTAGTGCATTAGATAGGGAGTCCTAGGCATGTCCAAACAATTATGCCCTGTAAGACCATTAAAGGAAATATAGGGCTTCCTTCAGTTCCAGCTCAATATGGCTGGCAGCTGTAACAGAAACAGCAGGCTTATGACTCCATGCTACACCATGGGTGTGGAAGAAGGGCCTGTGCCTCAGAAGGTCCTTTATGGATTGGGTCAGGCTATTCAGTGGCTGCTTTAGGCAAAGCATGTGACCGACCACCTGACACACACTCTTAAAAAGCAAGAGATGTGAGATGCAAGGGTACATGATGAGGGCAGAGGCACAGTTAAACTACGGAGGTAATGGGATATTTGAGTTTTTTTAACCCAATTCTCCAAGCAAGCCTATGGGGGTTGGGTCTGCTGCCTTCCCCAGCCAATCAAAGCTTGAGAAGCCCAAGCAAACTGAGTCCTGCAGGGTTCACATAGCTGCAGCCACTATAAATATTCAGATGCCTGCTTCAAATGAGAGTTGTACTGACACATTTTTGCTTTGGTGCACAAATGTACTTAATGATGTCTCAGTCTGCATTTTCAATGGGGTGGCAAGTGGCTCCACACAGAGCACTGTTGAGGTTATGTACAGTTAGGATGGGGCGATGGAAAAAATTAGTACTTGCTTGGCATTCTATTGCCCCCCTTTTAGCAAAACTAGAAGAACTGTCAAAAATGTGTACCAGTGTGTTTAATCATGATAAAAGAATGGCACTTCAAGTACTTCTGTGCGAAATGCTTTGTTATAAATACAGCCCATCTGACTGTTCAGTATTATGTAACAGAACCCTCTCTTTCCACCCCCTCTCAGCCCTCCCCCCCCCACTCATCTCATCATTCCTCAGGTTATTTTTGCACAGCTGAAATTAAAACATCTCTCAGTGCCACACCAGCAAAGTGTGAGAAGTAGAACGGCGCATGAAAACAATACACATTCAAATACTGTGAATGCTTTGGTGCCAGCTGCCTTACAAATGCACATCAATGGCCAATTCTGAGCTCACCCATCTGGTGTAAAAGCAGGAATGACTTCATGCACTTCAGCGGGAGCGGGGCTGGGCCCTTATTTTGCAGCCACTGTGTCTGCAATCAAAAGTTGACAGCAAGTCTCTCAGGGCTACACTGGAAGGATGAGCGCTTTCGTGCTTAGGGAAGAAATAATATAAGCTAAGGATATTAGATATTAGAGAAAGGGATGCAGAGAAGTCACCTGTACAAGGTTTACTTCCCAATGGATATTTTGGTAGTAGAAAGAATAGCCTAATAAAGCAGAAATAAAGCTAAAAATGAAGGTATCCAACATCAGGACCATTTACTGAACACATTTTTATTTGTCAGTACACTGGTCACCAATCAGGGAGTTATCCTTTACCAACAGTTACCACAAAATGATAATCAGATACCAAACTATTTTGCCTATCCTTAAATAGGCTGCTGCCTCATATATCAGTTATAAGAATAGGATAATACAGTGGTATGTGATATTGTTAGCAAAGGGGGACTTTTTAATAGGGTCCACTGTAATTACACAATGTAAGCCTTGTGTTACTGCACTGTGTGTTAAATGTTTAAGGTTACTTATATCTTTGAGACACAAACACAATTCTCATTGATGTCTACAAATAGTGTGTGAAGATCAAGAATAGTACATGACCCTTCCATATTTGCTTCACAACTAAATAGTAAGATGTTCCAATTTTATAGAGACAACCTTGATAGTCAGGGCTTTTTCTTATATAGGCTCCTATTACCCCCCCCCACCCTCCACCTCCTGTCCTGATTTTTCACACTTGCTATATGGTCACTCTACAACTAAGGCCTGGTCTACACTTACTGCAAAATTCGGCAGCGTCGATGGGAGATACACAAGCTACATACAGTAGCTTGCGTATCTCCCATCAATTTCCTAAATTCTAAATAGTGTGGCATCCCCACTACACTGTGCTGACAGGAAATGCCCTCCCATTGGCACAACTTTACTCATTTTCCAGGGCAGGGTGGGGTGGGGAGGGGAGGAGGGGGGATTTATTAAGTCGATTTCTGGATCGATTGAGTGGGTCTTCACTTCCGCTCAATTGATCCTGAAAAATTGATCTGTTGACGGCAAATTTGCTGCTGTCAGTGAAGACATACCCTAAATTGTTCCACTGATTGAAAAAATCCCTAGATCAAACAAGATATTTTAACTCTGATTTCAAACTTCAGTATCCCCAACTTTCAGATGCTTAAGAAGTTGTCTTTGACTCAGGCATGAGAAGTGAATTGTCGCAGGAGTCGTAAGATGGGTGCCTCTTACCACAGGACAGTCACGTTAGAAAAGCAGAAAGACGGAAACCCTACTTAGAAATAACTGAAATAACTGCAGAATGTGTTATTAATTCTGCAAATTTCAGGAGAGCAGAGTGCCAGAGTTGAGATTTGCTATTGAGCTGTACAAGCAGAATTATGTCCTTATGTTTTTCTTGGCTAACTGAAATAATCTCTCTCAAAACTTCATAATAAATAACCTGATTTTCAGCAGGTGTAAATGGGTGTAGGTAGAAGATCAGACCCTAAAAATGGTGTGTATTTTGCACCCAAATCAAATACAAATGATTTGTTGGAAGCAAAGTTTAGGTTAGGCTACTTTGGCTCTAAGACTATCAACCTACACCGACCCTCAGAACTTGACACAAAATAAGCAGGACTCACTCCCAGAGGGGCACTCATTCGTGGCACTTTGCCTCTGTTCACCAGCCAACAAAGTATTGAAGAATTTTAATCAGCCACTGAGATCACAAGTATTTCTGAGTTACCAGTTTACCTTTCAGAGATTTACATTAACAATCCGTGAATAAATTAATGTGTTTCTTTTTCTAGCTTAAAGGCAGCTTGGGTCTCTGTTAGAGCTTACAAAGCTGGCTTCAAATCCTATTGTACAATTTTCCCAAGATACCTGCTGTGTTGCCTGCCAACAAATTAAAGCTATTGTCAGGGCTTAAAAAATCCTGTGTGTGGCAAGTAAGGAGTCCTAACCATCAATTTCTGCAGAATCTACTCTTTAATAAATAATAATAATAAATAATAATAATAATAAAGTACATTTCTAGTTCTGATGGTTGCAAGGCAAGCCTTCCAAAAGGGAACCAAAGAAGTGCAGTTTTCCTGAATGTGCAGAAAAACTGTTCTGTGCATCTCCTGCTGGTGAGTGGGGTGCAGAAATTAACAAGAACCTGTTTGGTTTCATTGGTGCTGTATAGAACCAAGGAGCAGTGATGCTGACAAGAATCTTCGAATTTTCCTCTTTTGATGCCACTTGTGAAAGCTACAGGGAACCTCAGATGCGGGAACCCTTCAGTCGGAGGACCCAAAACACGGAGGCTGTAGAATAGCAAACATTCCTCTAATAGTTTTAGGGGAGGGAAGGAGAGAGAGAGCTCCTTTTCTCTTTCAGCAGCAGTGCCTGGGACAGGGCTTCAAACGTACTGGACACTTATGAGCACAGGTCTGATACAAGTGATGGAGCTTCATAACAGGTTGTAGGGATAGCGTTCTGACGGGCATCCCAGAACCCACTTCCTTCCCAGCATTTTGGAGGTAGGAAGATATTTGACAACTTTCAACACAGATTGTCATAAGCCATGGATCAGAACAAGAACATCAGCTTCAGAGGGCACAGCACTACACAATACTGCAATAAAGATTTTCCCAAAAAACAAGGGTATGTTGTCACTTGCTGTAGGGTGAGGAATTGTTTGACATTCTTTGCGAAACCTCAGCCACCAGCGTCCCTAGTGACAATTACAGATTTAGGGCCACCTTATAGCAACTTTTTCCCCTGATTTCTATTTGTATAGAAGTTACAGGGCAAGATCCTCAATTGATGCAAGTAGATCTAGTTCTATTGAGTCGTGAGCCTCTTTATGGCAATTTACACAAGCTCAGGATCTGGCTTATAGCTTTTGTGCTGGGTAAATAAGGTAAGAAAAATAATTAAACACAAAATAAAACCCCAAACAAAGAAGCAGTTGAAGAATTTCCCAAATAAAATGTTTGAAAGAAAAGGAAATGGCGTGATAACATTAATGGCACCATTCATACAATCTACAATACTTTGCTTATGAAAATTGTACTCTGAGAAGAGGATGAAGCCTGTAATTTTCTGAATGGGTTGCTGTCATTTTAACTCTGTTCTAAAACATTAGCTTTGGCCAGTGAAGGAAAAAAAAAAAAGATATTTTATTACAATTAATTTGTGAAGACTAAACAATACAGATTGATACTCTACATCTGTTGGATTATGATGGAGTATAATTTTGTCTAGTCCACAAAAACCTGGATTTGTGAAGGATATATACACAGACAATGCCAGATTCATGTCTCTAAACAGAGATTTAAGCAAAATGCATGTGTGTGTAATATACAGTGAATTAGCCTCTGAAAGCTGGATGTATTCACACTTTCTTGCACTCTGAGGGACAAATTTTGATCCCACATACCATAACTCTTTAAAAAAGTGTAACAACATTGATGCTAACATGTTTCAAACATCAGTGACAGTACTGATCTCTTTTAGGATACCCTACGACTACGTAGCATGCTATATACACAGCTCACATGTGTAAACTTTCACTTATCCTAAATGGTTGCAGCATTCTGTATTTATAAAGGGCTGCAAGAAATCAGGAAGAAATGCAAGAAACCAGATCAAACCCCTGGGTCAGAATGTTCCTCCAAACATTAAGAAAGCTGAGATCCAGATCTTAACTTTGAGGCATGGGCTAATCTCTAAAAGAAACAGACCTCCCTTTTTTCTGACTGTGAATATAACACAAATGTGGCCAACCTGAATATTTTAGATACACACAAGTGTGTGGCTGTGATATGCTGGATTGAGAACAGGGTTGCAAGTGAGGTGGTCTGGGTTCTGTTCCCAACACTGCCACAGACTAGCTGTATGATTCTGGGCAGGTCACTTAACTTGGCTGAGCCCCATTTACCCCACCTGTAAAACAGAAATAATGAGGCTGTTTATCAGTTTTTGTAAAGTGCCTTGAGACCTACTCAAGGATGAACAGTGCTACATAAAATTAAAGTATTCTATTCCTTTATGATGTTTTTCTCAGAACACTCTGTACTTTATAGTGCCAAGATTTTGTGGGTACCTTGATAGGCAATTACAAAATTACTCTCTAAATAAAGTATACAAGTAACATGAATTGTCAATAAAATTTAATAAGTGGAGGCAAATGTAAACACTGAACAAATCCTGTTCTTGTACGCACCAGCATAAACATGTATAGATATGGTTGAAATGATCAGGTAAACAGCTTGTCAAAATGCCAGGTGTAGGATAACATTTAACCCTTATGTAGGAGACTCCAGCACTGTGAGCCAAATTTGCATTGCATAGCTTAGAATCAACACTGCTCCAAGAAAGCAAAGATGAAACAGTCACCCAACACCATACACATCTTTCAAACATAAATCTATCTTTCAAACATAAATCAATTGAATTTTAGTGCTTGTAACAGGTACGAGGTTGACAGCCCTGGAAACTGAATTCCTCTTTTTATCCACAGAACTAAATGCAGGTTTCTTTTCATTGTCCTACCAAGGTGCCTCAACCTTGACTTTAAGAAAATAGCTCAGTCTCCATGGCCCTCTCAGTCCTCTGACTGTCAGCAAGGGTGCCAATTACTGACAACTGTGAATGCATAAAGAACTGGGGTGAGACCAAACCATTTAATGAATACATTTTCTAAAGACACCATATACTTTAGCGATACAGAATCCAGCCACGCAATTAAGAGGTTGCCAGCTGTAATGTAACTTGACTCAAGAGTAATGTCCAAGTGCATTAAAACTTCCCCGTTATAGACTGGTCCCTAGTCCTGATACAAATGGAAACATTTTTTAATTTTTTTCAGAAAGTCTTCAATTACTGCAATACAAATCCTGTTGTGCATGTTTTCCTAAGAACTCAAATGACCCTAGAGAATGCCATGAAACCAAATTACCATCAACCTGCATCGTCTGTTTCAGTCTACATTTTGCAGCTTATGATGCGCAGATTTCCCTCCAGCTTTGACAGATACCAAAATAAATAACCCAACAAGGTGATTTCAGAGACACTTGAGTCTATTTCCTCACTTAATGTGTTACCTATAATCCTAGTACTAGTCCTAATAATTCATTTATTTTCCCTACAGTGTTTTCAGCCTTTATTGAAAATAACTCACAACTTGGAGGATAACAGAAGCACATTTTTGTATTCTGCC
The DNA here is from genome assembly GCF_026122565.2 of Emydura macquarii macquarii. NCBI lineage: Eukaryota > Metazoa > Chordata > Testudines > Chelidae > Emydura > Emydura macquarii. The sequence goes on along the minus strand of NW_027131400.1, from coordinate 7,129,506 downwards.
TTCCAGAGCTGCCAGTCTATTTACAAATTTTCCTCTGTCTCCCTTGCAGAATTTTGCTTCTGACAGATTTCAGGATTCTATGGAAGAATAGTATCTTCCAAGGCTACTGCTCCAGACATAGCTGCCTGTGAAGGACAGAAGAGATATTAGTACTTTGTGTCCTAATATCTGTGTTGTTTGTAACTGATCTTACTTCTTACATGGGGGGGTGGGAAAAAATTTCAGTGAAAAGAAAACATTTTTAATGAAATGCTGCTCAATGTGTGTGCACATGGACATACGTATGTAATACTGTGAGTGTATTTATGTGTGTGTGTGTGTGTGTGTGTGTATCTACACACACACACGCACACTCTTTCTGCTTTCTCAACTCCTCACAAATGCACAAGAGTAAAGGTGAGTCTGGAAATCACAAGTGTTTAACTGATTTTTTTCAATAAACTTTTGGTATACAAGTTATAATTAATGAATGTAGGGCTCACAATGCAGGTAGCTAGCCATGTAAATCACATAATCTGTGATCACAAATATTTGTGGCTCCAAAACTGTGGGTATTAAATGGGAAACCAAACTGAGAGACCCTTTTCAAAATCAGGCCCATAATTTTAAAATATATACACTGGCTGTGTTTTTTGTTTAAGTCTATACTGGGTCCAAAGCCTGGTACTCATTAGGAATTAAATATTTTTCATATTTTAAATTCATACAATTTGGAGTTAAACACATAGGGTAAGAGTCTGGCCCCATTAAAGGCAATGACAAAAATCCCACTGACTTCCATGAGACTGGGATTTGACCCAGAGGGCACTGTTCAATGGAATAACCTCAATAAGCTTTTAATCAGGCCTATAAACCAAATTACAGCAGTTTTAAAGAAACTGCATGGAAAGAACCATCTTCACCCTCCTAATAACTCAAAACCAGCTGAACAGATTGCATTATAATGGGGAGGGGGGAGGTGGAGGGAGAAGGAGGAGAGAGAGAATATCTTTAAACTGAGACCAAACTTGGAGAATCTCAATAGCAAAAGAGAATTTTTTAGAAAGTTATGAGCACCTGAAAACAGGGAGCCAAAAGGAAACACTCTCTCACTCTCTCTTCCCCCCCGCCCATCTTAGCAAGCAGAGAAAACAAAAACATTTTTCAAGTTCTGTTTCTGATTAGGGCTATACAAGGCCACACAGATGCTCTCAGCCTGCAACCTGACCTCTGCTCACAGTGGCTTTACTTCTATGATGGAGAAGTTCCCCTAATGAGTGCTTTCATTGTTTGCTATTGATTCTTTGGAACTCATGTGAAAGCAGCAACTTCTGCATACACTGTGGGGCCTGAGGAGGTTCCCAAGGAAGTAGCCCAGTTGGAAGCAGGTATGTGTGACAGCTTTCAATGTTTTTTTAGAAAAGCTGCAATGAAGTTAGGATATTTTCTATTTATTTTAATAGGTCAATGGAGTTGTAGTAAAGCAGGATATCCAGGGAGGAGGATACACCCAACAAAGCAGTAAATGGGTTTAAAAGGAAGGATCCCAAAATTGTTTTTTGCCTTCATGGCAAAAGCCCATCCACAGCATACACTTCCAATCTGTTGTTTGGGAGATAGCAAGAGCAGTTTATATCACATTACCAGGACAGAATAACAAAGGCCAATGAATAGTGTCCAGTCATGTTTATCTGGTTAGTAAGCTTAAGCTACTATTTTGCAATGAATTTCCATATACTGAACATGGTTGGAAATTGCCATTTCAGACAGAAGGTCCACAAGGCCATCTTTTTCACCATGTAGACCGGATCTTTCACAGAAGCACTGAAGTTCAAGATGGAAAAGATCTCTTAGGTGATTTGATCCATTTACCATTGTTTTGTGAAGCCTCAATTTAAAAATGTCCCACATAATGAGGCTGCATTCATTTTCCATTTGTAATTAAATCATATTATAAAAGCAACAGCAACAACAAAAATCCTCCTTTAACACCTGTGTTTTTTTTTAAAAAAAGACGTTTCCACTTAAACACACATCATTCATCTGTTCGGGTACAGAGAAGGCATGCGTTTTCTGGAGACTTTTAAAAAAACCCCAAAACCTCAATTATTGTAAGTGGAGGCATAGTTACCACATTTCAGGATCCGTCCTGGGTGACAAAACCGTGTCACAATGTTTTTCCTACTTTGTGCCGTAGAAAAACATTTGCATTGCTACGCTGCTTGGACAGGACAGTTCAGTGACCGACTACAAGGGCAAGGCTGGGTTATTTAGGCAGGAGTCTGAGGCCACACTGCCTCAGGAAGAGTTTGGAGAGGAACTGTGGGATCTTTGGTGTGCATGGGGTTGTGCCCATGCTGCACCACACAAAAAGCCAGCTCATACTAATGTGTGCCTTCCTGGACTTCCCTGTGCGTGCCAATGCAGAAGGGAGGGTGGAGTCTTGGCCACGCCTCTGCTCCATACCTTGCAGCCCCGCCCCCCCCCCCACTTTGAGCACATGTTCACCCCAGATGAGTACATGGGCATAGCTGCTCCTCCAAAAACAGGGTCCGCAACTGACCCCAGACCACATGGGCACTCCAAGGTTGAGTGAAGATTCCTTGCTCCCTCATGCCCCAGCCCTGAGCGCCTGCGTGTGAGCCATGGAAAAAATGGCCCTCATACAGGCTATTTTTAAAACATCCTGAAAGCTGGTCTTACGCATTACGAGACAGATCCATGTAAGATACAATCCCTCCAGGGCTGGCAATACTTTCCTATGGAAACTGGGAAAGCACAATTTCAAGCTCTTTTCAGTAAACCGATCAAAGTAGTAGTGTTAATGTTACAAAGAAAGACCAGTGGCAAATAGGTGGTTTGTCAAGATGAATACATGCTGCCTGACCAGAAAAAGAGCAACCTATGATACTACAAAGATGGGCACAGAATTTCAGAGGCTTGCAGTGAAAGGGGACTGGGAACACTATGCATAATTAACCATTTAAGCAAAGCTTTGTTAAGTATCTAGTGGTAGTTTACATGGAGGGAATAGGGGATGTTTCTGTGTTTTCTGACTTAAATTACATACTGTAGCTCAATGTAAGTCTTCCAAGAAAAAAATAAATAGAAGCACAAATAGAAAAACAAAACACATACAAACAACACAAAATCCCGCAAACAAAAAAAATCTGCCATAATTTGCTCTGGGAAGTTTCGGAGGGGGGATAGGAAAAAGTGCCCAAAATACAATTAGTGATCAGACAATGGAGATGTTATGTTCTCCTTTGAAAAGAGTGGTTGCAAACATAAAGCCCATCAAAACTCAGCAGTTTTCGTTTAATAGCACGATTAAAGACAAAGCATTTGGGCACTGAAAACACTGCCAGAACAGAACTTCTAACAATTATCTTTGCATGTATTCAAATCCTATAATTTAGAACATCACAGTAAAAAAAAAAAAACCCAAAAAACCAAAACCAAAAAACCCACTAATCATCATCATACAATTTTTGGGTCTGTATCCAAGGAGTGTGGTTTGGAATACTAGAACTACACATATTGATTCAGACTTCTAGACACATTTGGAAAAACAATGACAGAACTCTTAAAATCTATTTAGAGGGGAATCATATTTGCAAAAGAAACCAGCCCCAAAACTAAATACACCATGGTGGAGACAAGGAACATGCCTTGGGGAAAATCTTCCCAACTGCTTTTTTATTTATATTTGTTTTAATGAAAGTAATTTTTTTCAGACATAACTAATTTTGTTTGTTTCCCTTTGTGATTTCCAACAAAATCCAGTGTTTGGAAGCAAAAACTAGACAAATACAGCCTGGAAATAAAGGTGCATATTTTTAACAATTAAGGCAACTAACCACTGGAACAATTTACCTAGGGATGTAATAGAATCTTCATCAAGACTGGATGTCTTTCTAAATGATACGCCAGAGCTCAAACAGAAGTTTTGGGGCTTAAATGCAGAAATTACTGGGTGAGTTTATATGGCCTGTGCCATGCAGGAGGTCCCTTTTGGCCCTAAAAATCCATGAATGTTTGCAATTTTTGAAATCTATTGCAATTGAGTTTGTGCTCTTGTAACATAAAGAAGAACTTTCATATTTTTAAAATGCATTTTGCAGGCTATTTATCTGTAATACTGACTAGAACATTGACCTTCTCTGAGTCATTATAATCAACTCCAGGAATTAGGCTCAATCAATGTCAGCAATAAAGGAGCGGCTTTCAGAATCCTTTGGAGGAGATATTGTACTGACCAGAAGTTAAATCTCCTATTCCATTTGTTTCTTCCTCCTTTTAGAGAGCAGGAGATCAAAAAAGATCTGTCTATCCATGGCTGTGTTTGATCTGTTGCTAGAAGTTTAATGACAATGCTATTTGCATAATCAAAGCTGCCCAAAGTGCAGTCAGAGTCAAATGTAGACAACTGAGCTTTAGTCTACAGCCCACAACTAACTTCTCTATGTAACTGTAGGGAGGAGACAACCCTAATTTATCGCAAATGTTATTGCCAGTGAATTCAAACAAGCCATTTCCAATAGAGACTCAGACTTTACGGCCAGAGAGGACCATCATGATTTTCTAGTCTGACATCCTGCACGTTGCAGGCCACAGAATCTCACTTACTCCCATAATAGACCTATAACCTCTGGCTAAATTACCAAAGTCCTCTAATCATGATTTAAATACATTATCTATTAGTGAAGATACATATAGCCATAATATTTACCTATGTCTGTATTTGTTTTTAATTTGAAACATTTATATACACACACACTAAGACCTCTACTGAGACAGTACTTAAGAATACTTGCATGTGTACTGAAGTCCATTGAATGGAGTCACATTAGTATAAATCTGGTGCAACAATGCAGAGTCTGCCTTTCTGAGTGTATTGTGACCCTGATGTGCAAAATATCTAGTCAATAAAAACATTCTTTAGCTTGCAATTTTTAGGCCATACACCCAGTATGTACAGAAGAGTGAAGTCTCTGCCCGGGGCAGCTCATCTGCCCAGGCAAATAAGAATTCCCCAAAGCTATCCAAAATTCCCAAAAGCTACAAAATACAGTTTTGCAAATTCTTTGTAATTGGATTGGTTCTATTAAAAGAGAATTGGTTCAAGGACAAATGGTGATTTGATTTAAAAAGCAGAGTGGCCACTCATGCATTCCCAGAATACTGGACATTCCAGAACTTCCAGGAATGGCATGACTCTGCCCCCATCAGTGTGATCTCGCATGAACGATGCATGTGAGGTTATGCTGGCCGGGGTGGAGTGGTGCACTCTCCCAAATGACATCTCCTCTCCAACACCAGACAAAAACACAACAGCTTTTATCTTAGTACTGGAGGGGGGACAAACCTTAGGAAAACAGGTTTAAAACCAGATGAATGGCCTGCCTATTGAAATGTCACAACTCGTTCTCTCCAGGAATGATAATGCAATGCCAGGAAGTTCAAAGAACATAGTGCTGTGGCAGGCTCAAATCTTGACGTAGTTAATAGCGCCTCAAGAAGCTGCCTTGTAAGCATGGCAATTTACCATGCCCAGGAGTCACTCTATAAGTGCACTTCTATGGTAACCATTGCTTGAAAAGAGCATGGCAGTATTATATCACTGAAGTCTGGACGGCAGGGGGCCTGAAATGAGGGCAGGGATGGTATCTGCACTTCCTCACCCTCCGCCCCCATGGGACAGGCACCATGTGTGGGGTGCGGGACACCTACGCGGATTCCCCGGCCCGTCTTGTGCTCCACTCCCTGTAGTGGCTCCAGTAGTGGCTCCAGCTCCCAGGTCTGCCTGCTGCTTCTTCACTCTAAATAAGGTGAGCTTTTAATAACTGTTAAATTATATATTAGATGGGGGTGGAAAGAACTATTTTGTGATTTGTGCCTCACCTATCAAGAGAGTCACAAGCTGTCGCTAGACTCAGCACAGGCTGACTCAAGTCAAAAAACTTGGAGCAGTACTTTATGCCCCTGTCAGCATGCTGTTCTAATAAATAATAGCATTACAGTGGAAAGGAGACAGAAAAAACCTGCTGTGCAGAAAATCAGCTAAGCATTGTAGTGTCAGGGGCACCCTCTATTAATGCAGCTAAGGAGAAAGCTTCCCCTCTTTCTCCCCGCCTTTTTTTTAAGCTGGGATCTCAGAGAGATCATACACTGTACAGTTAGTCTCTACTATGATCTTGGCCCAACCTTGTCTGTCTAAATGCCCCACTAACCCTTGCAGCACTGACAGAGACAGAGCTGTTATTAGCAACAAGCATATGCGCGCTCTTGTAAGGTCAGTGTTGTGTAAAGTCTGTTTTCTAATGGATTTTCAAGTGATGGAGAGGTCAAGTACAACTGCCGTATCTCAACAAGTCTGTATTTATGGGAGAGATGTATGATCAGGGTTTGGTGTTTTAAGATCAACACTTTCCTATTTGGGAAAATAACTGGATCGTAACAGATACAAGTTTATGCCCTGTGAGCTAAGAAAATTCATCCTTTATGTTGTTTGTTCTGGCATCCTGTCAGGATCGGTAAGATATTACAGCTTAATAGAAAGAAACTGAAGACACGTACCTGGGAAAATATGGGAGTATTTTTCAGTAACATCATGGATTGCTTAGGACAGATTCAAAATAGTTTAAAATTTGTGAAATGATATTTTGAAACATGAGATTGTACCACACCAACATTGTAATCTATGGGATTTTGTTACTATGCTGCAGTTATATATTTCTGTTTGCTCTTTCCCATTAAGACAGACTGCATGTTTCTCTCTCCTACACGGATTTCTCTTATCTGGCACTTACCACTGAACAAATGAAAAGGTTACTCACCTTGTGCAGTAACTGGTGTTCTTCGAGATGTGTCCCCCTGTGGGTGCTCCACTTTAAGAGCGCGGGATGTGATGACACCTAATCGGAGATCTTCTCAGCAGTATTCACTAGGATCGTGCGCACAGTTGCTGTCTCGCGGTGCCGTTGGCGCGTCTTCTAGCGCGCATGCGACCTGAACCCCTCAGTTCCTTCTCTCCCATAGAATCTGTTGTTAGAACTCCGAAGTAGAGGTGAAGAGTGAGGGTAGTGGAGCACCCACAGAGACACACATCTCGAAGAACACCAGTTACTGCACAAGGTGAGTAACCTTTTCTTCTTCTTCGAGTGATGTCCCTGTTGGTGCTCCACCTTAGATGACTATAAAGCAGTACCCTGTATTGGAGGAGGTACTTTGGTGTTAATTATTTGACACAGCTGACAAGACAGTCAAGCCTAGTGAAGCAGATGCCTGGTCAATAGCATAATGTTTTATAAAAGTGTGTGGTGATGCCCATGTTGCAGTTTTGCATATGTCTATTATAGGGACACTGTTCAGGAATGCTACAGACGTGGCCATCGCTCTTGTAGAATGAGCTCTGGTCCCTGATGGAACTTGTAAATCCTTTTGTTCATAACATAATTGGATGCATGTTGAAATCCACTAGATATTTTTTGACTGGAGATTGCTCTGCCTTTTGAGCGCTTCGCTAGCAATATGAAAAGTTTGGCTGATTTTCTAAATGTCTTTGTTCTCTCCAGGTAAAAGTCTATGGCCCTTCTGACATCCAGAGTACGAGGTGCCGCTTCTTGCGGATTGTTGTGCGGTTTAGGATAAAAGGTAGATAGATGGATAGGTTGGTTGATATGGAAGTCTGATACGATCTTTGGCAAAAATTTCAAGTATGGTCTAAGTGTGATTTTATCTTTGTGAGTCATGTAGGGAGGGTAAGCCGTCAATGTGCTAATCTCACCTACATGTCTGGCTGAAGTAATAGCAACTAAAAATGAAACCTTCATAGACATATGAAGGAATGAACAGGTTGTTAGAGGCTCGAATGGTGCTCTCATAATGGATCTGAGTACTAGGCTTAGATCCCATGATGGTATGGGGGTATAAACGATTGGAAGTACTCTCTAAAGACTCACTAAAAAAAATCTTTTCACCATCGGGTGAGAGAATATGACCATGTCATTTACTTTGTCATGGAAGACCGTGATTGCTGATAGGTGAACTCTTAAGGAACTAATTGATAAACTTGATTTCTTCAGTTGTGGTATGTATTAAAGAATTATCGGGATAGAGGAGGATGTTGCCTTGATTCATGTTTCTTCACACTAGGATTGGAATCATTGTCATTTCTGCAGGTAAATCCTTCTTGTTGACAGTTTTCTGCTGTTTATTAGTATCTGTCTAACCTGTTCCAAGCACTCTAACTCTTCAGGACAGAGCCACTTAGCCACGTTGTGAGATGAAATCTTTGAATTTCTGGGTGGTAAATCCGGCTCGCATCCTGGTAAAGGAGATCGTGTCTCAGGGAAGCATTATCGGTTTACGTATTGACGTGCTCATGATATCTGAGAACCATGTCTGTCTTGGCCAAGCTGGTGTTATGTTGGTTGCTCTGTCAGTCTTGATTTTGTGTAGGAACTTGTGTATTATTGGTATGGGTGGAAACGCATATAGTAGTCCTTTGTCCCACTTGATTAGGAAAGAATCAATTGTGCTCCTATTCCTGCTCTTGGGCAGAAAAGATGATACTTCATGGCAAACAGATCTATCAATGGATGCCCCCATAGGTGAAAAATTTCTTTGAAGACATCATTGTTCAACTGCCACTCATGATTGCATACGAACTATCTGCATTGGTGTTTTGCTTGCCGGGTAGGTATGTGGCCGATATGTCGATGTTGTGTTTTATACACCAGGTCCAAAGCTTCATTGACTTGCTGGACAGGGAGTGGGATCTGGCTCCGCCCTGGTGGTTTATGTAAAACATACATGCTGCACTGTCCGTCATTACTTTTATCGACTTGTTCTTTGTGTGTGCTAAAAAGTGTTGGCAGGCATTGTGCACCGCTCAAAGTTCTAATACGTTTATGTGCAGGTAAGTTTCTGATTCCAACCATCCGCCTTGAGCAGTGAACTCCTGCATGTGTGCTCCCCATCCTGGGAGTGATGCGTCTGTTGTAAGGATGATTGAGGGTAGACTCTGGGAAAACTGAATTCCTGTCATCATGTTCTTTTTCTGAGTTCACCATATCAGGGAAGCTTTTACTTCATCTGGTATTGACGACTGTCTGCCCAGACTGTGTTTGTTTGGTTTGTATACTGAGGCAAGCCATCCCTGGAGGCATCACATGTGTAATCGTGTGTGTCACACCACGAAATTCATAGCTGCCATGTGGCCTGTAGTGCAACACAACCTGTCACAATATGATTGTTTCTTACTAAGGATATCAGGTGCATAATAGCTCTGAATCTTGGCATTGGTAATGATGCCCTGGCTATTGTGGAGTCCAAATCCGCTCCTATGAATTCGAGGTGCTAAGTCAGGTTCAAAGTGGGCTTTTCAATATTTATTCGTAGTCCAAGCTTCTGAAATATTGCCATAGTTTGATCAGTAGTGTGTTTGGCTAGGCTTTGAGTAGATACCTTTATGAGGCAATCGTCCAAGTATGGGAAAATGGAGATTGCCTGCCTCCTTAAATGGGCCACCACAACAGCAAGGCCTTTGGAAGACACCCTCGGTGCCGTCGATAGGCCAAATGGTAAAACTCTGTTACTGGTAGTGGTTTCCTGAGATCATGAACCTTAGAAAGCGCCTGTGAGCCAGGTGGATAGTAATATGAAAATAGGCATCCTGGAGGTCAAGGGCTGAGAGACAGTCCCCTCTTTGCAGTGCCAGTATTATCATTGTTAGGATGATCATCTTGAATTTTTGCCTTCTTACATATTTGTTCAAATTGAGTTCTAATATGGGTCTCCATCTCCCGCTCTTTTTCAGTAACAGAAAGTAATGGGAATAGGATCCCTTCCCTACATGTTGAGGTGGTATGTGTTCTATTGCCCCATTTGTAGGCGATGATCTTTCTTGTAGCAACACTTGCACGTGAGGTGGGTCCCTGAAAAGAGATGGGGAAGGGTAATGAGTGGGAGGCGATGGAATGCAATGGGATGGTGTATCCAACTTTGATTATTTCTAAAACCCATTTGTTTGTTGTTATTGATGACCATATGGGATAAAAGGGTCTTAGGCAAAATTCGAAGTTCCCCCTTATTGAGATGGCACTGCATGTTGTTCAGGGCTTCTCAGACCCTCAGCCAGAGCCTCAAAACTGCTGCTTGGGCTATGAAGATTGAGAGGTGGTGGATGATTGTTAGGGATGTTTGTGGAGCTGCGATCTTTGTTTTTCCCTTTGGGTCTCATATTGTCTGTATTGTGGTTGGAATGGGTATCTACGAGAGTAAGGCTGGAATCTGTGCTGTTTCGTTTTCGTTCCAGGTGTGTAAATACATCATGTCCTAAGGGTTGCCCTGGAATCTTTCATAAAATGCAGGACTTCATTGTTTTTTTCAGCGAAGAGCTGTGTCTTGTCAAAGGGTAGATCCTCTATTTTAGTCTGCAGCTCTCTAGGAAGGCTAGTGCTATGGAGCCAGCAGGCTCTGTGCATGACAACAGCTGTGGCTGTCGTCCTAGCCACTGTATCGGCCACATCTAGAGCTGCTTGTAGAGATGTGCAGGCTGTGAGTTGCCCTTCATTAATAAGCTTCTTATATTGTTCTCTTTTAAGTTTTGGAATGCCATCCATGAATTGGGACAATTTATCATAGATATAATGATCATAATTGGACAATAACGCCGCGTAATTGGAGATCATCATTAATAAGGTGGACAATGAGTATACTTTTCTACCCAATAAATCAAGTCTTTTCCAATCTTTGTCTTGTGGAGTGGATTTATAGTTCGTCTGCTTCCCTTTTTGATTGGCCGCATCTACAACTAATGAATTTGGGGGTGGATGGGTGAATAGGAATTCCATCCCCTTGGCTGGGATATAGTATTTTCTATCATTCCTCTTGTTGGTTAGAGGAATAGTTGCTGGTGTTATCCATATTAGATCAGTCGACTCCATCAAAGCCTTATCCATTGGGAGGGCGATTTTTGAGGGGGCTGCCAAGTGTTGGATCTTTAACAGCTTATGTTGTGACTCTGCCACCTCCTCTAGGGGGATCTCCAGATCCTGAGCGACTCTTGAAGAAGTTATTGAATTGTTTGGGGTCATCTATAACAGCCGGTGTAGGTGGGATGACTGCCTCTTCAGGTGAAGTGGACAATTCATTTGTGGGAGGGGAAGTCCCTTGATATGCAAAAGAGATGTCCATTTGAGTTCTGTTCCCCTCCTGAGCCACTGAGGCTGAGGTCGATGGTCTCACAGATTTAGTTGTGCTGACGCGGGAGCTGGCAAGTCTTTCATATGGCTTGAAGTAGAAGGAGCAGGCATCCCAGTTGTGCCACTGCATGTGGTATGGCATTGGAGCAAACCATGGTGCACTGTAATAAGGGAGTGACCTGTGTCCTCTATACTAGGGATAGTAGCTAGGCTCTACTGGAGGTCTGGTAGGGGAGGAATGCTCAGATGAGAATTGACCTTCCTCTGTGCCACTGTCATCAGAGCTGAAGGGATGTACCGGCGAAAAAGCCCCATCATGTGCAAGGTGTATAGGAGAACCATTTGTAGTATCGGATCTTGGGGATGAAGTATGAATCGGTTCGATAAAGTACTGTTTGCACCTTCTTTTCCCCGATAGTGCCAAGGTCAGTGCCATGGTCTCAATCGGCTCCGATAGGTGCCGTGTCAGAAGCTGACAGTGCAGTCGGTGCCTCATTACGGATCGGTGCCATTGACGGTGCATTAGTGGACACCGGTGCTGTGATTGACATATTGTCTGCGGTCGGCACTGTGGTCAGTCTTGGTGCCGGCATAGGTGCCTTAATTTCTTTCGGCACCGTAGTCTTTTTAGGTACCGTGGGGCATGATGGTGCGGTAGCAACCGCTGGCGGTTGGTCAGTGTGTTTCTGCACCATGTGTTTATGCAGTGCCATGACTGGAGGAGGATAGTTTTTTTTGAAGTCACGACTCCTGACCAGGACATTTTGAATATAGCCCATTCCATGGAGAAAGAGTTGCTGGAAATTAACTGTGTCACATCCGTTCAATGTACTTTGTGGAAAAAGATGTTAAACTTCACGGAAAATAAGTTACAATTTGGAATGTAAAACATTCTGTTATCTGTAAAAGTCGGTCGGTTGCACTGTGCTTGTCTTTGCCAAAGATGTGTTGGGGGGAAAAAACAAAGCACTTTTTGCTTGTACAGCAAAGTTCGTGTAGAGACATGAAAGCTTTACACTGATCTAATTCATTTCTGTTCCCATCAGCTACTCCATTCCCCTAATGTTAGTTAAAAAAGAGACTGTTTTAAAGTATTTTGACAGCTATGGTTTTGTGGAATCCATTGGGGTTTTGTTCACTTCCTGATTGTAATAAATAAGAATCTATAAAAATAAATCTTTTACTGGAAAGCATAGGGAACTAAAATATTCTTAAACTTACAGCTGGTGATTCTCCAATGCCTATATAGTCATTTGCATGTGTGCAAAATGAGTGTAGTGTGTGTGAAATGCTACCATTCTGCTCAGGCAGGATTTTATTCCCACTCTGCTCAGGTGTTAATTAGTCTACAAGATGTACAGAAGTGGAGAATCAGGCCAATGGGGTCAAATTCACTCCATCCCTCCATAAAGCCAGAGTAAACATGCTTTACATCAGGAGCCAAGCAGTGGTTAAGGGCAAAGAGATTGAATCTAGTTTATGGGCCAACCATGAGACCATTGTGCAGTTCCCTCCAAAACCATTATTCCAGCTGCTTGGCTTGAACAGCATCTGCTTCCTCTTCCAGGTAGGATTATCAGCCATTGGGAAAACGTAAGTGCATATTCTAATAGGCCCCTTTCCTTCACCTATCTGCAGAATTTCAACTGAACTGAAAGACAGACCTACTTGTGTGAACTGTAAAATATGAAGGCCTCTGGTATATTTATTAACTGTTAATAAGAGCATGCAAATGCAGGGAAAGGAACTATTACTCAGTGAAAAACTGCTAAGTATATAGTATTTCAAATATACAGCCAAATCTGTCTTAAGCAACCATTCAACAATCCAGAGAAAATTGGTCACCTAAGTATTCTGTATAGACTTGAAGTAAAGATTGAGGCAAAACCATACTGGAAACCGCAGAAGGATGGTTCTCCAACTGTGGTCTACAGACCGCTGGTGATCCACAGATTACTTCTATCACATCAGTGAAGCTCCTGTCACTCTTAAAATATTGACGCTTCTTGCTAGTTATAGCTCAATCCAGGACTCCACGGGCCTGATTTTCCTTTGATTTCAATGGAGTTTTGCCTGATTTACACTGTTGCAAGAGCAGCATCAGACCTTTTGTATTTTGAGTGGTTTTTCTGATTAACTAAACACACACACACACACACACACACACCCCTACTTTTTATACTCTGTGCAGCTGCTTCATTTTTTGGGGAAGTATGGAGAGGATGTAAATTCAAACCCTGACCTGAAATGTACATGCCACCAAAACCAGTAGAGTAGCAAACTTCACAATGACCTGGATTAGAGGACTTGATCTCCTATTTGAACACTACCTGTTCACAAATATCTTTGTATGCTCACAGATATCTAATCGTAAAAGGGCTTAATGATTTGTGTCTTCCAATGTCTTAACAAAACCGTCAGAATGAAAAGCATACAATTAAGTGTTTACTCACACGAATGGAGGGTATAATTATGAACTGCAATTTGAGAGTTATATATGCTTTCCCTCATGATGTAACATTAGCGTTTGAAATACTTGGCTTTGTTCACTATATCTTCAGGAAATTTCCAAAATTGCAACACAGTCATTCTCTAACTAGAAGTGTATAATCTACTCTTTGATCCCATCCATTCCACTGCAAACAGCTCAGTTCAACAGAACCATCTTATCTTGCAGAAATGACACCTAGCAAGTTTTCAAAGACACAGGACTGTTTGGCAGTTCATGCATTTGCCATTCTCCCATCAACATCTCTTCTTAGAAGCACTGTAATTGCCAGCAGAGGGTCTTATCACTTAGATGAAAATGATGATATATACAGCCTTGATTAACAAAACAGTTTGTGTTTAAGGGATGCTAATAGGGTTCCCAGTATATTATGTGAGCTGAATCTTTCTTAATTAATTGATTTAAAAGTGATTGAGTAAGAGGGGAGTAGTGTGTTACGGCCAGTTTTTCCTCCCTGAATCTCTACTGCATGCAGACCATACTCATTTCATGCATAGAATTTCTACTGATGGACCAAATACAATGGGTAATAGGGATCTGCAGTGGGTACTGATTAGGAGAATTTTACCTTCATCTGTGTAACTATTGGCTTCCACTGAATTATTATTGATCTAAATCAGTGCAAGTAAGAAAGAGGAGAATCAGGCCTTTTTACTTCTATCAGCTAAAAATATTAACATCCCATGGGATGGCAGCATTACTGCCCTGTAATATTTGGCTCCCATTTCCTTCCTCTTCTGCTTGTTACAACAGCATTAAGCTAGGGTGAAATCCTGGCCCATTAAAATCCATGGGAGTTCTGCCACTGACTTAAGTAGGGCCAGGATTTCAACTCTAATCTTTCCAATATAACTTTCCCTCAATAAATTCTTTGTACAGAGAAATACAGTTTATCTCCCCTCCTCCCCACACAACAAACACATTGAAGCAAATAAAAACTTTGATCTAGTTAAGCCATTTCTTGTACTGGCTGGGAAAGTAGTAAGAGATACAGATTGTTATTCTGGAATGTTAGACCAGGCTGCTACAAACACTGTTCTGCATAATACTTCAAGCACAAACCCATGCAAATAACCACTATGCCCGGTAGTAAGGGTTTGTATGATCAAGCATTTAGAGAGATTTTCAAAGGCAAAAATAGGAGGTTTGCACCCAACTTCCATTTAAAGTCAGTGAAAGTTGTACACTTTGTTGTCTTCTGTGCCTTCAAAAATCTCTCTCTTATTTTAAGATCTGACACTACCTACCATTGCTATTCAAAACAGGGGTGAGGATGGCACCAGTGACAAATAAGTTTTCATACCTGCTAAAAAGGAACATTGTATATTGAACTAATTAGAATGTGAAGTCTGCCTACAGCACTAAAAACCTTGGGGCTTTGATTTTATTGTTGCATTTAGGCATTGCAAGTTTCTGTAACACATTAGGGATGGGGAAAGGTCCATATCACAATGTTCCTAAGCAATACAGTTTTGAAATGCTCCCTATCCCATTTGCAAGTCAAACGCAATAGAACTTTAACTATTACAACAGTGCAAAAGGTAAGATGACTTTGAGTCAGCCAAAAATAATTGCTGGTAGATACATTACGTTTTTATTCAGCTTACAATGATCCCAAAGGTTCCAGAACAAGAGTTAAGAATACCCAGAAGAAAGTCTAGCTTGTGATCTGAATATTTTATATAGTGATGTGATGTCTACTGTCACAAGGGCTTGTTTTTATAAGGCTGCCTCTGACAGAAAGATTTTGTACTCTGGCACCTAACTCTTGTTAAACAGTATTGTAAACTTGAGAGCTTTACCAAATATATTTCCACAATAAGCCTTAAAATGGTCTAGGTACAGTTTTTGTATAGTCTATACACTGTACTCCACTGAACTCTTCCAACAAACAGCAATACAGTTCATCCCTGGGTTGTGATGGAGGTAGGGAGAAATGGGCACTGTGAAGATGCAGCAGATAATTTGCCACCAACACAGCACTGAACATACAATGCCCCTCCAATATAATATATTCAAGTATGGTTTGAGAGGTCTGCTTTCTTGCAAACTTTGTAAGCTGACACTCACATATAATAATGGAGCTTTTCAATCTTGTTACACCATTTTACATGATGTAACTTGAGCACCGCACCACAATTAGGTGTGATAAGACAGAACAATAGCCTTCTAAAAGCTAAGGTTTGAGAAGCTATGGTTCCATAGGGAAGTGTCTTTACCCAAAACTATGTGGATGACCAGGGGATTTAATTGCTTATAAAAAAAATAAAATATTCTTATCCACTATTACTAATATGTACACGTCATTCATGCAGAATTTTCAGTTTATTCACATTTAAATAAGATGTTTTAAATTTCTGATGGAAACCAAGCATGTTTTACTCTTAAACCTCTTAAGGTGGGATTTCAAAAAGATTTAGTGTTGGCCTAACTCTGCTCCCAGTAAAGTCAATAGTAAAGATTTTATTGACTTAGTGGGAGCAGTTAGTTCAATGAAAATCCCCTTCTTAATATCTCAGTCCTGCTTTTTTTATGAGCTCCTTTTCAGAACAAAACTTAGTTTACACTAGAAAATTCTGGTTTACACTAGAAAATTAGCAGAAAAATCCATACCCCTGGGCGGCATAGTTAAATTGACCTAAGTCCCTGTGTAGGCAGTGCTAGGCCGACAGAAGAATTCTTCTGTAGAACTCACTACCCCACTCTCAGGGAGGTGGATTATCTATGCCAACAAGAGAATCCCTCCCATTGGATTAGTTAGTGTCTACACTAAAGTGCTACAGTGGGTTCAGCTGCAGCAGTGCCACTATACTATTTTAAGTGCAGATTAGCCCTAAAAAACAGCTAACACCTCTATACCACACATATCTCGGTCACTTGAGCTAATAGAATTACTAATAGCAGTAGTAGGTTGTCATCCACTATGTGGACTAGCCTTAGAGGCAGGGCCCCCGCATGGGAGGGAAAAAGAGTACACTTTACCAGGGCCCAGAGGCCATGTGGGGCCCAGCCCAGGCTGCAACCCCCATTACCATGAGGAAAAAAATGTTCATGGCTCATGAGATTGTATGTATGGGATGAGGGATTGTGGTATGTGTGTGGGAGGGGGCCCATGTTACAAGTTTGTATTGAGTCAGAAAAAATTATGCTTGGGCCCTGCTTAGAGGGGAATGAGGCACAAACTTTACTAATGGGTTTTACAGGTATTTGCTAACAGCAAAGGCATGGTGAGACAGACATCTTTGGTTCCATTCATGGCTCTGCTTTAGTAAGCATAGGTACATCTGCCCATTTCCCCTCATATTTAACCCCTTCCGCCTGCTCCCCTCCAAGCTGAGCTACAGTTGTCAGGTGAGTCTCTCTCACTCCTAAAATGGATACGCTCAGTGAAGAGGTATTCTGGGAATTAAACTGCTAAAATCTAACCAGACTCTATTGAGCATGTGCAAACTGATGGGTTTTTTGTTTTTTTTTTTGCAAAAAGGCTTAAAATGTAGCCAAATTTGGGCAGATTTTTCAGGAATGGTAAAAAGCACGTCCCAAACACCAAGACTACCCAATCTGCCAAATTTCAAGACCCTGCTCCAAAGCATGGGGGTGACAAAGCTTTCAAAAGATTGTCAGAATATTTTAACATGGGCAAAACAATGTATTCCCCTCACCCCCAAGCCTCATTCTTAGAAATGGCTGCACCATTTTGGCTGAAATTTTCCAAAAAATATTTCACCTGAGGCAGGCACCCACAGCATGAAAAATTTCAGCCCTAACAGCTACATTTTCACAAAGTTATACACAACTAACAACAGGCTCTTTTAATGGGAAGGGTCGGGCAACTTTAATAATAAGCATAATTTAATAATAAGTCCTGTGTATACAAAACGCACTCACGTGTACATGTGTGTGTATATACACACACACAAACAGAGGGAAACAGTTTAAGTACTTACTGGAGCACAAAAGTGCTTCTCAGACTTGGAAGAAAATAACTTTAAGCTCTTGTTTTACACAAAGCGAATGCTTGTTTTCAAATCAGAAAGGAAAGTAGAATACTGCATGCGAGATTTTCCTAAGCAGTAAGCCACACAGTTATTAGAAAGTAGACACTATTCCATTTAACTGTCAAAAGCCTTTGGAACCCCCGGTGAATGATCCCATTAACACTTCACTGCATATGTGCACGTGGCTACAGCTGTCAGTGTTGCACTGAGACAGCCCCACTTGTACAACATCATAACCCCTGCTGAGTGCACTTGGGCCCAGAAAGTTAATGCTATATTGTCACCAAGACAGACTGCTGGGAATGCTTGTTAGCACATTTTAATACATCTTTTATTCAGGCTATACAGATGTGCTGCAGAGGCAAGGTGACTCTACAATTTGCTGCAATGAAAAATCAGCAATACATAAAGAGGCTATTTACACTGTGTTGAGCTAATCTGTCTCAAATATGGCTGACAGCTCTACAATAAAGGAGTTTAACTTGTTTTGCATTGTGTTGCTGAGAATGTACTTTTTTTGTGTGTGTGCTTATTGTTATATATTTTATGTACTGGCATACCTCATAGGAATGTAATATAAACCAGCACTTTTATGGAAAAATCATTTTTACTGCTCATCAAAAGAGTTAGAAACAGCTGACATTCCAATCATATGTCACGCATCTTTTGACTTTCACAAAGTAGCAAGTTGCTTTAGAGTAGAGAGAAATCAAAGGTTTTATGTAAAAAGCATAAAATAATAAGATAGAGATAGTGTAGATATCAGCCAAAAACTCCACTGAGATTATACAGTGGGCAAAAGTATGGTCACAGTTATATATGATACCAAACTGGGAGGGGTTGCAAGTGCTTTGGAGGATAGGATTAGAATTCAAAATGATCTGGACAAACTGGAGAAACGATCTGAAGTAAATAGGATGAAATTCAATCAGGACAAATGCAAAGTATTCCACTTGGGAAGGAACAATCAGTTGTACACATACAAAATGGGAAATGACTGCCCAGGAAAGAGTACTGCAGAAAGGGATCTGGGGGGCCACAGTGGATCACAAGCTAAATGTGAGTTAACAGTGTAATGCTGTTGCAAAAAGAGCAAACATCATTCTGGGCTGTATTAGCAGGAGTTCTTCGCTATACCTCCGTGCTGATTAGGCCTCAACTGATTATTGTGTCCAGTTCTGGGCACCACATTTCAGGAAAGATGTGGACAAACTGGATAAAGTCCAGAGAAGAGCAACAAAAGTGATTCTAGGTCTATAAAAAGACCTATGAGGGAAGATTGAAAAAATTGGATTTGTTTAGTCTGGAGAGGAGAAGACTGAGGGGAGACATAACAGTTTTCAGGTACATAAAAGGTTGTTACAAGCAGGAGGGAGATAAATTGTTCTCTTTAAGCACATTGCTTCTTCTCCTATCCTCAGAGGTTAAATTGCAGCAAGGGAGGTTTAGGTTGCACATTAGGAAAAATTCTCTCACTGTCAGAGTAGTTAAGCACTGGAATAAATTGCATAGGGAGGTTGTGGGATCTCTGTCACCAGAAATTTGTAAGAGCATGTTAGACGTCTAGATAATACTTAGTCCTGCCTTGAGTACAGGGGACTGGACTAGAAGACCTCTTGAGGTTCCTTTTAGTCCTACACTTTTATGGTTCTATGATTTAATAAACATATATAATATAAATATATATATATGAATCATTTATTAATATTTTATAAGCTATTTCCAAATGAAGCCTTAATATAGAGTTTGATCCAAGATACCACAATATTTTGATTTACGCTATGTTTTAGTGAGGGAGATCCATTGAAAAACCAAGAAGTTATACATGCAGTGGTAAATTTCCAATATTAGCAATTAAGCACGTGAAATTCCATTAATAATTAGGAATTATACCTCTACTTCCGTACAGGTGCTGGCCTGTTTACCAGTAATATTGCAATTGCACTAAAACATAAATGGTTCTGACACAACACAGGAAGTTAAATGCAGGGCAAATACAAGAAGGTACAATTGTGTGTTGTTGGTAAAATGATGGTGCGTGTCTCCAATGTCACATGTTCTACATGACTGAAAGTGGTGAAATTAAGACTGACAGACTGCAGAGTTCATCTGTGATTCATTTCCTTCTTGCTTAGGAGTGTGGATCCTTAAACAATACAATTTCCTGTTGAACCATCTCCTGATCACAGCCCTTCAGAGAAGTATGGGAGGTTGGTCTCTTAAAACTGAGTTAATTTTCATGTGCAAACATGATAAAAAGCCTAACAGTCATATCTGTATAAGTAAGAGACTGTGAGCAATTAACTGGTCGTGTTCTTTATAATAGTATTCAACACTGCCTTCTGCACACCTTGTTTGTAAAGATCTGCTTACTTACTTGTCACTGTTTGGCTAACTATTAACTACAAATTAGTCTGATGGGCTTTTTCCAAAGAAACCAAATATTTATCAGAAAAACATAACTTATTCAGTAGGCCAAAGGCAAATATTGACTCAGGCAAGTAGGTGGAGGGCAGGCCGAGGGGGGGAGAAGAAGCATGCACTACTGTTTCTACAAATGGTAATACATAATATGCTACATGGAAGGACAGAACAAACAGTTCTTATCTACTGCCTGCCGTCTCAGAATATCACTATCACTGTAATTTGCTGTTCATTCAGTATGTACATTTACCTCTCTACTGCACTGAGAAGTTTTAAAGGCTCATGACAGAAACATTTAAATTCATGGCAATGCTGCCAGTCACTTCTGATTTTTTGTTGTACTTTTTGCTCCTTTGTCAGAGTCCATTGCAGTTTTCAGCATGCAAAGAAATTAGCATCCTGCCCATAAGTTCTAGACTGTTACTGGCATTTATCTATGCTTGTTTTAATGCTGTATGTTATGGTTTCAGACTTGTATTCTCGGGAGGTACTGAGCACCCCCAGCTCTGTGGGAGGTTAAAGGCACCTTGCATAACTGAGCTTATGTAAGTCACTGTGTTTCCACACTGTATAGTAATAAAGTTATTGTGTACAACAACATCCTCTTCTAGAAAGTCTGCTTTCAAAAGTGGCTGGAACAATGAGGAAGTAAAACTGTCATTCATACTCAGAGCTTCAGAGTTGGGTCAGCCTGGACTCAGGATAGAGCTTTAAAAAGGGGTTTGAAAATAATGTCAGAATGAAATGTAAATCAATTTTACTCTCCTCTTTGCTAGTTTATTAGATACTTGTGCCTGGATTGCAGCTGAGTGCTGAATTTATAATGAAATCATGATTTTTTCTTCTCTCCCAGCCCACATTTCCCTACTTGAGGATGTTTGGAAAAGTGGGTGACAACACAGATTTCGGAGTATGACTTCACCGAGTTGAGAGCATAAACATGGAGTTATGATTTTCCTGTGGAATCCAGCTGTATTGTAAAGGGGACAAAATAATCCCATCTACTAAATTTAGCATTCATGCAAGGAAACGTGGAAAAATGCAAGTTAAGTGTATTTGGAATGGTTTCTTCCTTTAGACCTCGCAAGGATTTGTGTATGTTCATAAAGTTAAGTATATTCAGGTTAAGTGAGTTTTTGCAGGACTGTGGTCTGCATTTTGCCCTTTCTGAGTGTGCCTCTGAAATCCAGTGCTTGAAAAAAAATAAATCAATTTATGAAAGTCCATTTTTCTCAAACTAATTGAGCTAGCCCCATCTTATCTCTTGGCGAAATATAATTTTAAGGTCTGCATGACAAAGTGGAATGCCTCTTATAAAAAACCTATTATGATAATGTTCTCTGTAATGTAATTGTTGTCTATTAAAGAAGAACCTAACAGTTGATGATATTCAATAGCAGGGCCAGACTCAGCTCTCAGTTACACCTACGTCAAATCAGGAATACTCCATTGACTTGGGTGGAATTGCTCCAAATTTATATCCATAAAATGAGGCTAGCATTTGGCCCTGAGAGAGTATAACCATTTAATTAAACCCAACTTGGCTGCATTTTGTCAATTACAACCAAGAAGAGGAGAAAAATTAATCTTTTTTTCCACCTAGCGCTATAAAAAAAGCTAGATTCAACATGTGAATATATTTGATACTTGTGAAATTCTGATGAAAAGGAGAATAAGCCTCCCTCTACCAAGTTAAATAATAACGGTCAGTCTGGAACTTTGATTACAAAGTCCTTCAAGTGAAAAAAGTTACTCTGTAAGAGGATATAGTCCTGAATTTTTCTCTTCTGCTTCCTTAATGACTTTCACATTAGGTTTGGTCTGCTTTAGTCAAAACAAGTTCTTTGGCAGTTGTGTTTCTGTTCTTCCTGTATCTGTCACTGCCATTATCGCTACCAGCAGGATTTAGGATCAAACTCTGCCCTGAAATACACATGCACAACTGTCTTTGCTGTCAAAGTGAGTTGCATGTTCTTATTGTAGCATGGATTTTCACCATCAACAGCTGTTAGAAGGTAGCACAATCAGAACTTGCTCTCTAGTCTTTTTACCCCTCACTGTGGAGGGTGAGAGAAGCCAAAAAAGGTGCAGTATCAAGAAAAATAAAAGTATAAAAGTGTATAAAAATTAAATCTTATTAGTAATCATTCATATTGCGGTAGTGTCAAAATGTCACAACATGCAGGGCCCTGTTGTGCTAGGTTATGAACATATAATAAAGGACAGTTCCTGCCTCAAAAACCTTCCAGTCTAAAAGTCAACACAGCCAAATTGTGGGAGGGAAAATGGGAGGCACAGAGACTTGCCCCAGATCAGACAACGAGTCAGTGGCAGTTTGGAGAACAGAACTGAAGTCTCCTCAGCCAGTTTGCAGGATCATGCTGCTTCCATGTGCATGCTCTTTCCTACTATGCTGTATGCTCTCTCTCTCTTTACTCCTCAATAGCTCCAGTTGGATGTCCATTTTTAAAGGAGAGAGTTTCCTATTCTCTTTTCAATATATGAGCTACAGAGAGGAGTAAAAGGAAAATGAACACACAATACACTGCTTGTTGACTATTCATTCCAAATGCAGACAAAAAAGATTGTGAAATCTTGATGGCCAAAAGTCTGATGAACAAATTAAATGAAACAGCTCCTATTGAGATGAGACAAAGAGAAGGTTTTGAAGATGTTGGCATCAGCTAAGAGGAGGTTTACCGCAGAGATACTATCACTTGATGACAATAACAGTGTATTTGACTATGCAAACTTGTGGCTCTTAATCTAATGTCAGAATGTGTCCTAGTGTGAGTTTTTTGCATTTGAAACAACACTTAAGGAAAAATAAGATTCACAAAATCCCAGTGCTGTTTGTTCCCACATGCTTTTGAGATCACGATTGTTCTTTTTAGAAAAAGTTATTGACTCTAGGTTTGTGTGACAACTGATAAAGGCCTTGTGAAAATATTCTGTTTCTATGCATTATCTAATAGAAGATCCTTCTGTCTACACCCTCTCATTGACATGCAGTTTGTAAGTGCAGCATATGTAGCATTGCAACATCTTCTAGAAGCATGAGAGAGTGCATACAGAGACCGCAAGGGCCAGCAGCTGGTGACTGAGGAGACCTGGATTCTATTCCCAGATCTACGACGGACCTACCCTATCACCTTGGGGAAGTCACTTTACCTCTGCCTCTGTTTTCTCTTGCAGCATTTGACATCATCATCTAGAAAGCTGAAAGAGTAAGGCCCTTTTTGCACTTCTGTTATCCACTGACTAGGAGCCATTTGTGATCCGGAAATTAGGTGTTTAGTATACTAAAGTTTATGGTTGTAAATTTGGCCACTAATGGCAGAGAGAATACCCAACTTCAGACGCAATGCATGGGAAGAGAGGTCATGTCACATACCGCCTCAGCCAAACCTCCTCAGCAACCAGCATCAGGTCTGCGGCCAACCCATGCCTGGATTCCATGGTACAAAATGTATTCTAGGTGCTAGTGTTGGACTAAAGAAATAATTAGGGCATAAGAACCAAACTGTTAAACTCAACATATATGAAAGTGACTGGTCTATTTCATTCCCCTAGCTGAGTGGCAATCAAAAAGTAAATAGAAAGCAAATATAGAAAAAAAAGTGAAGTAGGTTTTTAAAACATACTTTAGTTTTAATATTTGATGGTTTTATTAGGAACAGTGATAAGGAAACAATGAGCCAGATTCATTCTTGCTGGCAAAGAGAGGTGACACTATTGCCCATGGAACCTTATGGGAGAGCAGATAGCAGCTTATGACCCTGACCCAGTAAATGACTTTGTACAGATGAACCCCTTGGTGCAGAGTCACTTCATTCTCCACGAGGAGTTCCATCAGCTAGCAGACACCACATATGTGAACAGCATATCTCCCAGGCCCCTTAGCCACACTACTATCACTAAACAAGGCCAACACTTTTCAGGTTGTGCTGTCTGTCTGCAGGGCCCTGGACACTAGCAATTGCCTCGGAATGAATCAGGTTCATTGTTGTAATGCTGACAAGTGTACTTCTAGTCTTTTTTTTTTTTTTTTTTAAATAAAGATTCATTATTGTAAATATACACCAATAGGTAGGGGAAAAACCCTAGAGTCTCTACAATTACTATATATTGGTCAGTTTGTGCTCTTTCACACAGTCCTCAGTTTGTTCAAATTACTCTAATTTGCTTACCATAGTTAATATGCAGTTGAATCAAATCAAAATTCATAAATGCAGACCAACTCGAGGGACTCTGAGTGCATTTCATTCAGTCTTTACTGAACTAAACTACCAGCTTTATGGGCATTTTCCCCCCAAACACTCCTGTGGCTTTGATAGATACATTCCATCCTGTACATTAGTTTGGCAGCCCCCCAATGCATCACATTAGTTAAATTAGATTGAATGACTACAACAGGATAGGATGACTGAGGCTTTACCCTAACTGAAAAAGTGTGAGGTAAGCCCCAAAGACGAGATGAAGCCTGCTTGGGTTTGACAGTTGTCTGAAATCAGAGTTACCATGCATCAT
This sequence comes from Emydura macquarii macquarii, assembly GCF_026122565.2. Lineage (NCBI taxonomy): Eukaryota > Metazoa > Chordata > Testudines > Chelidae > Emydura > Emydura macquarii. Next base: position 7,104,856 of record NW_027131400.1, on the reverse strand, counting down.
AAACTATTTCCTACCAGTCTGAGTCCAAAACCACAGAATTACTGAGCAGTGAAGTCAAAATGTTCAGTTCCAATATGAATTGCTGTAGTGGGTGTGGTTTACCTCCGAAACTGACAGGGAGAAACAGGACGGGCCTGTGGGGGTGGAGCCAGAGACTGCCTGTCCGCCCGCCCGGAAGCAAGGAGGCAGGACAGGAGGTATAAAAGAGAGGCCCAGGAGCTCAGTCGGCAGCTAGCTCCTGGAGGAGAAGGATGTCCCTCCCGGCCCTCCAGAGCCGCCTGTGGCCTGGTACCCGGGTAAGCGGACCAGGGCCTGCATCTGGGCGCCGGCGAATGAGCAGCACGCGGCTGGTGCCCGGAGGTACCCCTTAGTGTTCAATAATTCAAAATCAAATTTGTATGGCTACTGAATCAGTTCCATTAAAACCACAAGCAGCAAAACAATTATACATTTGGAGGCCTACAAGCCACCCACCCATAGGATGGACTCTTCATTGGGCATTGCAATCCTCCATAGAACTCTGAATTTTACATTTTGGTAAGTAGAAAAAAGTAGGATCACGTAACTGGTTTAAAACTCTAGTGAAGATCACTTTTCCACCTGTATTTACTATTGCACTCTGGGATTTCTTTAGGGAATACAAATTGGGTATAATTTATACCTTCTTCTGGCCCTTCCAATTCACATGTAATATCAACCTAGATTCCCTCTGGGCTTACATGCACGTCAATGTGTAACTTACACTTCCATCCCCTATACTGCCGTCCCATGATTTACACACCACCTCTGAATCTTAGTGTAAAGGAATCTAACCCATTCAGGCTAAGGAAGACTACAACTGTAGTAACTCACATACTGAGAGCTCAGAAGAGAGGAATGTATAAAGAAAATCAACTAACAGGAGGGTTTAACTTACATCTTCCTTCTTCTCTGCCTTATCCTCATTCAGCTTTAACTTACATCTTCATCCTTATCTGTCTGTAAATTACAGCAAATGCTGGAGTGCTCATTAGGCATTGTCAATGAACATGGTTAATGGGCCCTAACCTCCTTCTGGGCTGTACATTTAATCCTCTGCCTAGTAAATGCCAAATATGTTTTACAAGTCCCCATTCCAGCAATACATATTTTAACCAATTAATAAAAAAGCTGATTTCGCTTCTACATTGTAAACAAACCAGTGTCAGGGAAGAAAAGAGAGGCAATATGAAGCAATATTCAAAGTAGTGTAGATTAATGATTAACAAATTTGACTGTATCCCTTTACATTTTACTAGGGATTTCTGGTTATCTGAATATATGGCAAGAGTATCATCCTAAGACTTGAGTCACCTGGGGGGGGGGGGGGGGGGGGGAGAGGAACAAACAAACCAGCCTTAAATTTGTCTTCTAGTACCTGTCTCTTCTTGCTTTACAGCTCTTTACTTGCCATGAGGAGAATCATTATTAACCAATAACTAATATGCATGTATTACCCAACCTTTCATTTGAAAGCATTTTGAGATTCCCCTGCTTTTTTCTGAATAGAACTACACCCTTCTCTGCACAATGTATGTAGTTCTGTATGATCATGTAGTTCTGAGTGAACTAGGGCAAAATTAGTCTTCATTCACCATTAGGCCTTATCTACACTACACAGTTTTGTCGACAAAACAGTGGAGATGTACACACAAACGCTCTTGCTGATGTAACTCCTGTGCTATGCTGACATAATAAATCACCTCAACAAGAGATGTAGGGCTTATATCGGTGTAATTAGGACAATACAGTGTCAGTGTAGACACTGCTTTCCATTGGTGGCTGGCTGTCATTCTTGTCAATTTCATGGCTCTGCAAAAGCCCAGCTGCCCCCCGCTTCCCTGGAGAGCTGGACCCCACTCCCAGCAGGGAAGGGAGAGGCAAAAAGCCCCGGGCGGCTTCCCCCCAGCTCCTAGTTGGGAAGTTGGCTGTCTTGTCAATTTCATGGCTCTGGTGACATTGATCAGGCTGCCTTTCACAGCAGGAAACAGAGGTGAGAAGCCCTGAGTGGCTTCCCCCTACTTCTGGTGGGGAACAGGGAGCTGAGGGGTGGAGGCAGCCTGCTGGGAGCCCAGGAGTCTATGGGGAAGCCGGACTCTGGCAGGGAGCTGCCAGCAGAGTTGAGAGACTAGGCTCTCAGCTCCTCACACTGCCCCTCTTAGGCTTGGTCTACGCTGCCGGTAAATTTCAGCGGTAGTCCACCTGAGATATGCAAGCTAGGTAGAGTAGCTTGCATACCTCCCTTCAACTTCCTAACTTCTACTTACCGCGGTGTCCCCACCATACTGCGCTGCCTGGAAATGCCCTCTGGTCAACGTAGCATTATTCTTTTTACGGGGGTGAATTAACACCGTCAACTTCCAGATCAATTGAGCGAGTTTGCACTGCTGCTCAATCGATCCCACAGAATCAATCCGGCGGCACTGTCAGTGTAGACATACCCTTAGGTCAGTGGAAGCACTCCTGGTGATGACACGCAACACTGACCCAAGGCGGGTAGTTGGAAATCAGCTACTCTAGGGTGATCAGATGTCCTGATTTTATAGGAACAGTTCCAATATTCAGGGCTTTTTCTTATATACGTGCCTATTACCCCTGCATCCCCATCCTGATTTTTCACACTTGCTATCTGGTCACCCTAGCCACTGCAGTAATTTATGTGGTGGCTGTAAGTCGACCTAACCTAGGTCGACTTATCTTTGTAGTGTAGACATAGCCTTAGTCCTGACCTGAACATTCCCCACATTATTTGGTAAAGAGTTCTTTAATGTTTCCAGAATGGATGGAAAGTTGATGTAAGCCTAAATTCTGAAATGTGTTCTTTTAATGGGAGAAAAAACAAAGCAAGCAAGCAAAACTCTAAAAATTCAAGTGTTTCTTTCTACACATGAAATGTGTGCAAATGTATGAGCATGTGCATAAGCGTACATACTTCTTTGTACCAATAAGAAACATTAAAAGGCAAATTGTTCTGGAACTGATCATGTATGTGGACAGCTTCTTTAAGAAATCATGTGAAGAGATTGGTTCAGCTATTACTTCAGAGGAGAGAGGTCTGAACTACATGTCTAATGTGAGCTACTGCTGTGCTGAAGAACACCTTTCACAAGCTCTGCCAACTCTTACAGAACACAGCCTATTGGTTTAATTCAAATTTGTAGGGCCAAATCCTACCATCAGTTATACAGGTGTGACTTCAATGACAGTCAAAATCTGAACGTCAATGGGAGGTGCACCCATTCTAGCTGAGAGCAGGATTTGGTCCTTAGGGACTGCAATTCAGCAAAAGACTAGATGGGCAAGCTATCTCCAGTGTCTGTTCTTTAGACAGCACAGATAGATGCCTCATTTAGCCTGCTATGGAGTCAACTGAGAGTTAGCATCTATTTACCGTGGGGTTTATGCATTTATGTCCTGTTTATTTACATAGCCTTTAAATATTTTTCTTAGCTTGCAAACAGTTCATCCTGTAAGCCTGTTCCAATAAGGTTCTATTGGCAGCTTGTTTCAGATCATCTGATGAGATCTGGATTTTTTTTTCAAGACGGCACATTTTTCTAGGAAGGTTTCGCTAATACAACTAACAAAAATACTAATGCTAGATATTTGCAAACAAAAATATGAACTCATTGGGAAAGGACTGAATGAACCTAGTGTGTACTTCTCTTTTCGTCTCTCCTTTCCTTTGTTTTTTCTAAGAGTGGCAGAATTGTACATAAACTAAGCATTACTCAGCCACCTGAAATAACAGGATTTTTACTGTTTAAACTCTATAGGAGTTCATGACTCACTAGCAAAAATAATATACTTCAAATAAAGAAATGTGGCATCATTTTTTAAGAGGAGTAACCTGATCCAAGGGTTTCTTCAGCTCCACAGGGGAACCACTTCTTTATTAATATTCTTTCAATGATTAGCTGCTTATCATCGAATTCTCTTTTATTTCATGCCAGAATGGCTTTTTTTTTTTTAAACTTTGATGAAAATGAAAAGTCTTCCCATGAACGATGTACCAAAAAAAGAGCTCCTATTTTAAAGAGTCTGTGCTCACAACGTGAACTGCTCTGAGCAACAAAGAGACCTTCTATTGCTTTGAGTGAAGCAGATGTTAGTTAAAAAACAAAGAAACAAATAACAATCACAAGTAAAGACAGCAAGAGTTATACTCCGTCACAAAACTGACGCACAGCATTTCTCAAGGACACAGCAGGTCCTGCATCCCACTTTTCCTTACCCCTGTCAGTACAGTTCAGACCTGGAGTGCACAAATCTAGTTTAGATCTCAAGAATTCCAGATTAATATTTTTTTTCATGCTTGTGAAAGTAAAACAGCTTTGAATGCAAGACTCTGTTCTAACATGGCTATCAACTCTTATTATATCTGAAGTATATATACACTTAGATGAGGGTGCCAAATCCCACATGAAGGATTAGTATGTTTTCCTCTTCAGTTTTTAAATCTTAGACAAGGTCCAATTTGGGCATCAGAAACGTGAAACATGCTAACAGGACTGAACTGTGCCAAGAATGTGGCTCAAGAGACACATCTATTAAACCTGATAAAGCTTTCTATTCCTCGGGAATCAAATTCAAGTGATGTCTATGGACAAAGATAGCTCACTTGAGTAAAATGGCGATTTTTTTCCTCCGTGAGCTAACAAGGAAGCAGGCCTCCCTGATGGTGGTTTGAGGAAGTATTGACTTTTCCACTAGCAAAATGCTGGAGGTTTACATTTATTAATTGTTTGACTTGCAAGTTCTTGTTATTAAAGGAGAAAGCCCAGGCTCCTGAATCATATCAGGAGCATGCGCTGGTCAGCCAAAAATACATACAACTCTGGAAGAAGTAAACATCTAAATGTTTGGTTTTTAAAAAACAAGAAAACCCAACACCCCCTGGTCTCTCAGTCAACCTATCATTTTTTCCACTAACCTGCTACAAATTTCAGTTTACAAACTGAGACCCCGCCCCCTCAAACTTTGGAAAGTTTTCTATGGCTGATTTTCATCCTTCTGACTCTTCTTTTAGTGAAAGAAAATCTTTAAAGTATAACGAACAAAAAGTAATACCTACCTCTCCCCGCCCCCTCCTTTTTTTTTTTTTTTTTTTTTTTTTAAAAGAAAAATAGATTTTCTTTAGTTCCTAAATGCTCTAGATATGTAAAAACAGCAAATTTCTTCCTCATTATCATGCTCAGCATATTTTTCATTTATTATATATGTGAATTCAGAAGTTGGGCTTCAATCCCACAGTCCAATATCTAAGTTTACTATTTTCCTGTAAAAATTAGACATGCTTTGTTGTTATCCTCCTCTCCTGCATACCTCCTTCCACATGAGAAACTAAGATAGTGACAAAATGAATCTCTCATGATCCGATGCAAGAAAAGCACATGGTGTCACAATGCATGCTCAGAACCATCTTTTAAACAATCACTGAATGTAGTTTTCCTAAACTATTCCACTGGATGGCTTGAGGTTTTCAAGCCACCCAACGCAATACTGTACATATGATAGGGGCTGTTATAGCACTGAGTGTATATCTTCTGTTTATAGATCTTATTGTCTTAGATTCTGGTTTTTTTATTTGTTAGTCGGAGGGTACCCAGGTCAAAGACTTGAAGAATAAATATATCTGGCATTGGGTAGCTTGAAAATCTCAAGCCATCCTACTGGAACAGTTTAAGAAAATTGTTGGAGATACCACTGGCAATGCTCTCGTGAGCTCCATCACTCCAACTCAGCTAAAAAGTACAGAACCCATTTTACAATTGTGCTGCTCTCCCTGTTCACATTCCACAACTCATACAGTTACAGTTCACCGCTCAGCTCCAAACCTCTTGGGACAAATTCACACGAGGGCTGCACCAAGATATGTTTCTGAATTTGGCTTCGGGAGTGGATATGTGCATGAGGCTATTCTTCCTCACATCAAAGCCTTGGATGGGGAAGATAGACATATTTTACATGTTTCTCAACTGAAAAACCCTGCAAATCTTGCTGTTACATCTATTTTCTGATGTGCATTTTTCGGAATGGTCACCAGTTGGTGAATATCATCACTTATAAAATGAACATTATTAGCGGACACGCTGCCAACTCAAAAAAGACCACAAATCTCCAAATCACATCCAAAAAAAAAAAAAAAAATCAAACTCAGTGTCCCCTCACAGCATCCCAGCCAGCAAAATCCTATGTGACTAGATAAGATTTGTACCCTGAAGGTCAACAAATTCTGGCTCCTGTTAGAGCAGGCACAGAAGCAAATTCCAGAGCTGAGGACCCTCCACTGAACATCCTACTTTTGGACTCCAAGTATCTGATTCTTGGAACTATCAGTGAGAGCGTTGTAGCTCCCAGCAGATCCCTCCTTTTGGAATGAAGCATATTGTCAGAATGAGCAGGCTTGCCTCGAGCGTGAACTAAGTGGTCACCACTTCAACTCAAGCTGTAACTCATCAGAATATCTGCTTGAACTTTCCGTAGTTCAGGCAGAGGAGCAACTTTCCAAAAATAGATCCTCTGAGACACAGTGCTTCAAACTAGGTCACAGTGGCATCATACTTTCTTGTGAACTAGAGAGATAGACTCTTCCTTCACCAGACATCTTACTATGCACAGATGTTTTTTAAACACCATTAAAAAAACAATATACTTGGAAAGAAAATTAAATCCGATCAGTACAAAGAAGGTGGCTGTCATTAAACTGCAGATTCTCAGATGTTCACAAAATTGAAAGCTTCCACATATTCCATAGTGGTCCTAGGACTGATGAGCAGGCAATTATTTATTTTTCCAAAGAATTTCAAGGCTGACATAGGGCTAGTTCCTCTGAAAGGAAAAACAGAAGTTTGCCTACACGAGTATTTTGCTTTCCAACTGGCTCTATGGCACCCAGAGGAAGCTCATGGTATTCTCTTTCTCCTTATATATCAAACGTTCAGTTGTAGTCTCTTCCTGAATTTTTCATTAAGATTAGGTGGATTAGAAGATAAATCCTTTCTCTAGAATAACTTTCTGGCAATCACAAGAAACGACAATGAACAAACCAGGTTTTCCAGGGATGTTTAGCTTCTTAAATTTAATGGGGGGTTTATGCTTATACTTTTTATATTAACCCTTCTGGATAAAAACTATTGATTAGGGTAGCCTGTGCTTATGCTGATAAAGTGCAAAGGCTCAATCCCTGCAAATCTGTGCTGGCAGAGGGCAGCAAGAGCCAATGGAACTGGGCAGGTGGCACAAACTGTGTTGGGGAGGGGACCACAGAAGGCTCCCACGTCAGCTGCTCTGTAGTCATACTGTGGGGTTGGGCCTATAAAAATTGAGAGGGGACAACTGGACCCTATGTTTAATTAATACATAGGGTCAGATATTCAGCTGGTGTAAATTCATGTCATTCCATTGAAGTCAGCTAAGGCTTTGTCCTATAGTGACAAATTAAAACCCTATTGCCATCAGTAGACCGACATGAGGGATGAATTTGGCCTAGGTAGCCTATCTTTGCCCTCCAAAATACTGGTACAAAAACTCCCAGTTACTTCAGTGGGAGATGTACTACTGTGTCTGAGAACAGAATTGGGCTGTAAGATATCATTTTAAATCAGGAAACATTACAGGCAACAGACGATGAAATTAACATCATATTGCTCTTTCAGCATTGATCCAACAGTTTGGATTAAATAAAAAACTAAGGAGACAAACTTTTGCCACGTTCCAGTCAAGAACAGAGTAAATAGTGCTATAGCACTGCAATCTAAGCCAGCTGAGAATTTGGCCGTGTATGTTTTAGGAGTTCCTTCTTCATCTGTCACATCTTGTTTCTTGGTCTTTTCTATTTTGACAGCCTTACTGAAAAGCAAATCTATTGCATATAAAAATATAGTTCTCTTGCATGCTAGCCTTTCCACAGTTTTATTTCCTTCAACCAGAATTTCCCTTGAAAAAGGTACATTTCACCACGACTAGGCCTTTTGAATTTCACCTGGTTGGGATTTGTAAAAGGTACTGCTCATAAATTCTGCAATTTCAGCAAGAACTAAAAGGATAAATATTTTAATATTTGAATTTGAAATTTAAAAGTTAATACAAAAAGCCCCAACGAATTCCTTATTATTATTTTTACTGTCCTTTCCTGACATTTGAGTTACGCAAATGAAAATGAAAAGTCTACTAGGCTATAAAAGCCATTGAGACAATTTGAGACCTACATAACATAATACGATAAAGGAAACCCATCTTCTTCCACCCGGTTAACATTAATTGCAGACCAGATTGATTTGCTATTATACTCTGTATGCTTCTTTGAGTTAATTGCAATTTAGCACCCAGCAAGCAACAGCAAATGTAAGAGTTCCCAAAAGACCTAGGGTTTTGTGGACAGAAGCATTACTTTGAATTCTGCCTTGTGAACTGGGCTCATGCAAAGTCACAAATGCTAGAACTATCTTCTGGAGTTCTACCACAAGAATATCGAAACACTAAGAACCAAATCCTTAACCAGGGCTTGATCCTGTACCTATTAAAGTCAACGGTAAAGTTTCCATTCACTTCAATGGTGCAGGATTAGGCACGTAATGTAAGCCTGAAGACTAGACAGTTTATATAACTAAGCATCTAATACTATTAAGCTAGATTGTCACAATACATTTATTTTTTTGTAGTAATTTACAAGTTGGCTGTTTGCAAGAAGTGAGTGAAGTAAATGGTCTCTACCGTACCATAAGATAAGGCCTTTGAAATGGTTATCCTAACCTGCGTTCCTTATAATTGCTTAGCACAGGACTGTGAATGTAAATAGCTATTCCTAGACTGGTTACGCTAATTAAAACCAGAAAGTAAAAAGGTAAGCAATTTTAAAGAGAGGCATATTCATGAAATTTTGTACGAACACATTTGATAGCATTTTCTATTTTAAATAACTCTTCTGTTAGGTGATCAGAAACAAATATATTATATTATTCCAAGAAGCCTCAAACCTTCAGAAATAGTGATGAAAGATCTAAAAGCAGTAACAGAGCAATGGTGTTCATTATAAATTAAATACTTTGCATTTTCAGAACACTTTTCATCCAGAGATCTGTATCCAATATTAATGAATTGGTCCTCACTATTATCCTGTGAGACAGGTATTCTCATTTTACAGATAAAGAATCTGATACACAGAGAGGTCCAATGATTTTATATAGTCATGTGGCAGAGAACCCAAATCTCCTGACTCGATTGTGTTTTTTAACCCAACATGCTTCTTCTCGGAGACTGGCATAGGGTATGTCTATATTGCAAGCACAGGATGAGACCACAGCTCATGTAGACATACCTCACCTAGTTTGGGTACTGGAGCAGTGAAGCTGTGGTAGGCGACAATATGGGCTTTAGTGCAGGCTAGCTATTCAAATAATTACCCAGGATTCCAGGCAGTCTTGTACAGACTTCACTGCTCCAGGACCCAAGCTATCTAGGTTAAGCCCTTAGAGAGGTCATTGAACAACTGAGAGCTGAAGATTTTTGCAGGCATCTCTGTCGTTTACATACACACAGAATTACAGATGGTTCTTCGCTGGCCAAAAAAACTACAACTCTGCTTACAAGATGTCACAGACAACTGTTTGCTGAAAACATCTGTACAATCCTACATAGTCATTGTGTGCAAGAAACAGCTGTGATTGGATAGCCTCATGACCATGATCTCATGATTTACAAACGGAAGTTGCCATCTATACAAAGCTCTTGAAATGATCAAAATTTGATTTACAGCTAAAGAACTCCTGGCTAGATTGGTCCCAGGATTTATTATGCAAGAAGGCTGCTATACTGTATGGGGTTTGCTGCTTGGGAAAACTTTATTTAATTGCCTTCACCAAAGGTACAGCAAGCAGGGAATGTCTACAATAACTATCTTTAAACTAGCAAGTTTTCTGGTATAAAATTGCCTTGCATGGGAATTCATGTCTGAAAGATGGGGGAAGTGACATCAAAACATGAAAGTAGTGCCTTATTCAACTTTTCTGTACCATCTAGCAGACAACCCAAATGGGCATCCAAGCAACTGCTCCGTTCCCCAAAGGCTGTTTCTGAGCAAAGTGGCACAACCATATTTAACTATGTGGTGGGTTGGCACTGGCAGAAATAAGGTAGGCCCACCAAGTTCAGTTTTTAAGAAGCCACATTTGAAAACAGGTCTATGGAAATAACTATTTGATGCATGTAGTAAGTTAATGTATCAACCTACCCATCAATATTAATTATCTGTAAGGTATCCAATGCTCTGATCCAGAAAAGGGCTTAAAACACATGTCTAACTTTAGGCACGAGGCCTAGATTTTTAAAGGTATTTAGGTGCTGTTGCACTCAGCATTGCAATGTCTAACTGATTTAGAAGCCTAAAACTAATTTTGAAAAGGGATTTAGGAACTTAGGAGTCAAAATCCCATTGAAAGTCATCAGAATTTATTTTGAAAATGTGATTTAGGCTCCTAAATCACATAGGCATTGCTATGCTGAGCATAAATACCTTGTAAAATGTGGGCCAAAAATAATACTATGTGAGATGACCCATTATCTTCATTGGAAAGACTTACATGCTTAAAGTTATGCAAGTTCTTTGCAGGATCAGGGTCTGAGCTGCAATATCAACCCCTTCTTATTCAAACATTACACCAAAGCCTAAAAAATATGTCTACTCTATATTGACTTTTCAAATAAGTCCTTACCTTCCAAAAACAAATTGATGGTATTGTGTCCTAGATGAGCATTAACAATCTGTATAGCACTGAACATAGCATGAAAGAGAAAGCCTCTTCCCCAAGGTGTATCATATAGACCATTAAAGGTCATCTTCAGTATTGGTAGAGGAAAGAGCTCTCCCTTCTCTGTGGATATCAAAGAACAGTGCAAGTACGCTAGAGGCACTCTGACTCAAAAGAAAAGCCCAATCTTATTTTATTTTCTGACAGCAAGAAGGTAACTGTGGAATTTATATTTCAGTTTCTCATGCATTTAACAGCGTGACAACGTTTCATAGAACTGCGGGGAAGCCTGGCAAGCATAAGCCCTTCTTCAAACAGCAGTCTGACCAAGATGAAGTCATATGACTGAATCACATCAGGACAATTCTACAACTTCTACATTCTATATTCACAGTTTTGGTGGCAGCTCTTCCCTCTTGGTATATTTCAATTTACATAATGTGATGGTGGGCATACAAAGTACAAATCACAATTTCTGAGCTCAGGTTTGCTTAACTGTTGAAAAAAAAGATCTCTGATTACTCAGACTTGCAGAATATGCATTTATTTTTTCTTTTAAAAATATTGGATTCAACGAAGCATTTTGCACTTTCCATTAAATTCTTTCTTCTCTACTACCATAGTTAAGGTCTCAGTTTGGTGGATATTTGGCACAAAATTTGATACACATCAGCAAACATGGTCATTTTCTTACAGCTGCTCTTTGGTTCCCCACAAAAATTCAGAGTAAAATGTTGCAGGCTTTCCCTTTGCTGTGGCTGCCACAGCCTGAATAGCTTTGAAATAACTATATCATTGAATGATACAGCTGTTGTACAACCACAACATTAACAGTGTAAATACAAACCAAAAGAGAACTGCTGAATTCAAGTGCCAGGGGATGAGGTTGTTAAAATTGCTTGTGGGGGGAGAAACCACAGGAAAAAGCTACACATACAAAACCTCTCCCTCACCCCCTCAGTCCTCCTCTTCTAAATAATGCTGTAGTAAACCAGCTGTTTGTTACCATCTCTTCTTGAGGAAAATTGCTATCATGTTACAGTAGGACTTAAGTGGTGCATATACTTTGTTCAGGATCTCTGCACAGCTCTGAATTTGACCCTTAGTGAACTGCAGTAGTGACTGGAATGACTGCTCAGTTCCTACTCAATGAGGCTTTGAGTTGGGATTCAGTTTACCAAGGTTTGTGCATGACATGAGAATCTGGCTCTTTGCATGAAATTAGACCAACAGCACTGCTCCAACACTTGAAAAAGGGAAAGACACCACCCTTCCCCCCCCCCCCCCAAAAAAAAAAAAAAAGAAAAAAAAAAGAAAAAGGTCGATGTATTCTAAAACATGTTCATAATGCTGCTATTCCACCTGATGTGTAATCATCTCAGGAATTCAGGCAATAACCAGATCTAAAAGTTCACTCAAAAAGTTAATCAATAATCCTGAATTTGCTGGACTGAACATTAGCAGCAGCATGTACCCAAACTCGCCAGTGGTTATACTGCTCTGTAATGTGCTCTTCCTTCTCATCATTTCTGTCTTTTTGAAGCCACTGCCAAACACATCTTTGATATCTAGTGTGTCCATTAACCTTTATGAAAAAGCTTTACCAAGCGATTAAGTGAAGTCATTTTACTAGCACTGAGCTCCCAGTAATGTTTTCGTACTCATCAGTAATATATCTGGATAAAATTACAGTGTTGTTTCTAGGACTTAACACTTGAAGTACAAAAGAGCATACTATAGTTGTAAGGGCAGGGAAATGAACAAGTCAGTCCAGAGAACAGCATCAATCCATCCACTACTCCATATAGGAATTTTTAATAAAATGAGGCAGTTTTGTGTATCTGTAGATTTTTTAAATGTTTCTTGTTTATGACTCCCTATAAATTTTGGATTAAATCTTCCAAATCATGACAACTTTAATCAATGTTTACTCAGTGTTCAAGCATAAAGAGAGAGAGAGAGCCAAGACAGTGCTACATTCAAGCTTTATTCCTTCTGCCACATATCCTGTCCTCTCACACCAAGCAAAACTCTCATTAACTGGAGTAAAATCTGAGCAGAATTTGGCTGCTGACAATAAACCCACTGCAATCATGAACACTACATTCTTCACATGGAAAGCTTCCCTAGTTAATTTAAACTACAATGGCATAAGGTCTGGCAAAGGTTCTAAATGGACAGACAATTGTAACCATGACACCCTTGTGGGATATAGAATCATAGAATATTTGAGTTGGAAGGGACCTCGGGAGGTCATCTAGTCCAATCCCCTGCTCAAAGCAGGACTAACCTCAGCTAAATCACCCCAGCCAGGAATCTGTCAAGCTGCAGTTTAAAAACCTACAAATGAAGATTCCACCACCTCCCTAGGTAACCCATTCCAGTGCTTCACCACCCTCCTTGTGAAAAACTTTTTCCTAATATTTAACCTAGACCTCCCCCACTTTAACTTGAGACCATTGCTCCTTGTTCTGTCATCTATTACCACTGAGAACAGCCGAGCTCCATCCTTCCTGGAACCCCCTTTCAGGTAGTTAAAGGCTCTATCAAATCCCCCTCATTCTTCTCTTTTGCAGACTGAACAAGCCTAGTTCCCTCAGCCTCTCCTCATAAGTCTTGTGCTCCAGCCCCCTAATCATCTTTGATGCCCTCCGTTGGACACTCATATCCTTTTTGTAATGGGGGGCCCAAAACTGGACACAATACTCCAAATGCGGTCTAACCAATGCCGAATAGAGGGGAATAATCACTTCCCTCAATCTGCTAGCAATGCTCCTACTAATGCAGCCCAATATGCTATTAGCCTTCTTGGCAACCAGGGCACACTGCTGACTCATATCCAGCTTCTTATCCACTGTAACCCCCAGGTCCTTTTCTGCAGAACTGCTGCCTAGCTCGTCAGTCCCCAGTCTTCAGTTGGATATGAAATATCATAATAGATCTCAGTGGTCTTGTAGAATTTTCATCAACATGTTTCCCACTCACAAATTTTGATGTTTGTATTTATTCAGAACATGCAATGATGATACATGGGACAGGGAGAAGAAAGAATGGGTAATCTAAATAATATTTTGGTCCTACTGAAAAATCCAGAATTTTTCACACCCACAATTTTTTTTTTTTTTTTTTTAACCAGAGATAAAGACACAGGGGAAGTTTATATTATGCATGCTTCAATGAGATACGTACAAACTCTATAATACAAGATGTCTCATGTGCCTGTCAGGCTGAAGAGAGCAGAACTCTTCTTCAACCACAAGAACATCCTTCCAAAATGAAGATGTATTTAGAAATGGACGAATACATTTAGTGCTTCAGATTAAAGAGTGAAGATTTAGTATTATTAAACATCTCCTATAAATATTGTTAGAGAGGAGCAACAGCAAATACACATCATCCGCATATATTTTGTACACACACACACACACACACACACACACACACACACGTCATGAGCAGTCTGATTTCAAAACATGGCTCCTTGGAAGGTTATACTACTTACATTTACTATAATTCCAATTTGTGTCATCAGATTATCCTCTTAATTCACACAACGGAGAGGCTTTATTATAATTAAGTGTTTTGCCTTTTCAGAGTCCTCTTTGGTTAACTATTCTCTCTTGTAAACACTAGATCCTTGGCTGGTATAAATCAGTACAGCTCCATTGAAGCTTGCCAGGTATATGACTTGCCAGATATAAACAGGGGTTAGTGGGGGAAAAAAGTCAGTCACATTTTACAGAAGGTTTGGTTGAGACTCTATGCCAATTCACACTAGTGGAGAGTCTAGTCAATACTTCCCAGATATTTATGTGCTTCCGTAGCTTCTGGGTGTATTAACTACAAGATACAGTACAGCAAGATGCTAGCCTCACTAAGTATCTGTGTATATGACTGCCTAAGGAATAAGCCCAAACATTCAGATATAGCCTTAAAGTGGGATTTTTCAAAATACCTAAATAATTTTGTAGCACAAATCCTATTGAATAGCTAAGTTTATAAATACATATTTTTTTCTAATGAATTGAAGTACTATAGGTTAAAGCCTAACCCGCAGCACCATTTTACCAACTACTTCCTTATCTGCTTTTGCAATGAAAAAGGTCATTCCAGAATGACTAAAAACTCAGCCACTATGCTTAGAACCCTCTGCATGTTTGTTTAGGGTTCCTGTGCAGATTCCTGTGAAAGTGTAAGAGTCAATGAACTGTCTCTGCCTAAGACGTCAGCAATGACCATGACAATGGTGCTCTGACTAAGCTTCCCTGAATCACCCAGTTATTTATCAGTCACACTCGAATAAATATTGACTGTTCCTTGCACTGTCCTCTCCTAATGCAAACACACTAAAAGCTAAAGAAAATCAAAGTTCCTGGATAAATATGAAAAAGCTGGTTATTTGCTAATGGATTTTCTTGCTACATTTCAGATTCCCTAAATATCAAACCCCTGTTATCTGGAGAATAACCTTAAATAAAGAATACTCTGTATTAGCATTGGTGTATTTATTAGACTGGCTGGCAAAAGTCTCGTGATCGTTATTTAAAAAAAGTTTCTGAATTAAAGAACAAAACCAAATGGATTTTTTTAAAGCCATCATGAAGTTTACTTTTAGGGGAAGACATTAAATAAATACTGATGTGCTTTCTGATCCTAATTATTCCATAGCACTTCCCTTAAGACTAGAACACTGCCCTGGAATTTATTTATTGACCAAGTTTTTCCCCATCTCCCTCTCCTGTCTGTTGGGCAGTGTGATATGCACCACAGCCCAAATTTTTAAAAGCAAATCATTCTTCTGAATGTCTAGTATTTGGATGCCCAAGTTGAGGCACTTTGGGCCTGATTTTCCAAGGATCTGAGCACCCACTATAGAAGTAACTAGGTGGATTCTCTGCATATCTGAACACAGGGCCCTCAGCATGTCTGCTTGGGTACTCAATCACTCAGCCATCCTAAACTGGAGAACATTTGAAAACATGGAGCCACTGTACACCTGACAGCTACCTTCCTACAGGTGGCTGCATTGCAACAGAGGGTGAAACAATTCCTGTATATATTTATGCTGCATGCATACAGGCTCTGATTCTGCAAAAGTAACCACTCACACAGACACCTATGCTAGTGCAAGGCCTCAGTGACTTGAATGAGATCTCACATAAAGGAGCCACCGTAGGGTCAGGGCCATAATCTGAAAACACTTTAGAACCTTTCAATATCAAAGGGATCTCAGCAACCAAGAGGGACATCCTCCTCCAGTTGGTTGCAGAATACAAAACATCTTGCTTCAGGAAACAGACTACGTCTGATACTCAACTATCAATTCCTGGCTTAGCTATTGTGTCTCATCTCCATCACAAGGCAATATAAGATGACATCCTACTTCAGGGAATCTATTCCAGCAATTTGAGTCTCATTATCAGGTCCAAATTATGTCACTGAATTTCAGGCTATAAAAGTGAAGGACCAGACTCCTATTCATTTCTACAAATCGCTATCTGATTATTGGCCAACTTCTGTCCTACCCACCTTCAAGATCTTCTCTCTATTGTTGCAATTTTAACTCATATCATTCCCACTGGGGATACTCTAATGATGATGTGGATGAAATAAGGCTAGAGGAGCAGGTGCTGACAGTCAACCTACAGCTTTCATATGATACTAAGCAAGGTGGTATTTGGCCAAAGACTACCGGACATCAATTTGTTGATCTCTTGGTATGATTAACAATGTTAAATTTATTAAGAGTCCTTAACTGGAACAGCACCAAGGAACCGTAAGACCAACTCTGTGTGCATACCAACTTAATATGGAATGTCTGTTGAATTGGGTAGTGTGAATTGGGTAGTCTTTCAAGCGTTCTCAAGGTGAATACTGCTGACATTGTGAAATAAGTACAATCTTTCCAGTATAGCTGTATATGATGTTATTTCAGTACATTACATCTACTGCTCCTAAAACACAGGCTTATGAAAGGGCATTTTCTGATGCAAAAAGTTCTGGTGTGTTTTTTTTTGTTTGTTTGTTTTAAAAAGATCAGACACCAACCCAAAATTCTTCCAATGTTTTAAAAAAATAGTTTAAACTAAACTTCATGCTAAAAGAGAGTGTGTTGCAGGAGGTCCACATCTTTTTAACTGATCCTCAAGAGGCAATGGGGATCTTATGGAGCTCCTTGCCTTTATTACTCAGCTGATTGGCCTCTGGAGAGCTTTACTTCCAGCGACTGCCCAGCCACAGCTGTCTTCTTCCTTATCTTGAATTATTTTGTGCCACCTTCCCTTGAGTATGAGAGAGAATGTCCTGAGAAGCCTAGCCATTTCCTCCTGCTTTGTCCTGCAGAGAGACATCTGGAAGGTCAGGTGAAACCAGGGAACGTGAAACTTAGATGGAGGTCCCCACTTCCATAGGCGCAACTTTCCCTCTACATGAAGATGTCCATGGGACCCTGCATTTGACACGTTTTCCTAATCTCAACTGCTTACTCGGATTAAAGGCCTGAATCAAAATCCATTGAAGTCAATAGAAGTCCTTCCTTTGGTTTTAGCAGGGCTTTAGTTCAGGCCATATGTGGAATTTTAACTAGGGAAAGGAAAACAGCTAGTGTTGTTAACTATGAAGGGAAAAACAACACTAATATGAAAGCATTGATATTTGAGGATGTAAGAAGAATTCTTCCTTTATCAAGAAATGTAGAATTCTACACTTACTTTCCCAGTTCAATCCCTTTCAAGATTTATCCATCAGTAAACTATATTTATTCCTTGGGTTGCTAATTATGCCATTTTGCTGTCATTGTCTTAACATGCAGCAGCAGAACCAAGAGAAATATTCAAATGAAAACTAAGAATATTGCAAAAAGAGAATTATGTCATGAAAGAAAGCTTTTAAGAGAATAACAATGCAATGACGGTCATCTTCTAGATGTGTATGTTCTATTGTCAAAGTGAGCTGAAAAAAGGAACCCTTAAAATATTTTTGTCAGGCATATGCTGCAGTACATTACACATTGTAAGAGTCTGAAGAACTATGACATGGGAAATAAATAGCTACAAAATGCTGAAGCCATAACCCTAGCTACAGCCATTACATCAAAGTAAGTTTATTTTCATCTTAGCGCCTTAATACTGTACCAACATTAGTTTTTCCACATAAATCAAGCATTATAGATGTCGCAGGGAAGGTGTGGAATCAAGACCTCACCAGGAGGAGAAGTAGTGACAATATTAAAAGTTTTGGAAACCAGGGGTGAGAAAAAATTGTATTGTAACCTGGTGGGAAAATATGATGTAGTAGATATTTGGCTAGGAACAAATAGCTTACATATTTCTACTCATGTCTACAGAGTTTTAGAATAATAAAAAGGGAAATTTGTTGTAAAAATTGTATTGAGAATTATTTATTAAGTTCAAGTTATACTATAGGCCCTGATCCTGCAAAAGTTATACATGACTTTACATACGTTAGTAGACCCCATGATTTCAATGGGGCTACTTGTGTGAGTGAAGTTAACCATGTGTGTGGAAATGTTTGTATAAACTTCTCCTTGGACAGTGAGAGTCTGTAGTTCCCCTTAAAGTCAAAAGAAAGGTTGATTTCTTGCGGGATCTGATTTCTGCCCTCAGTTATGATAATGCATCTCCTGTAGAGTTTAATAGGGGATAGGATTGAGCCCAATTACACATAATAATAAATAAATAATAATACTAAAAAGTCAGATGTTAGTTAAATATATGGGGCACAATTCTCCTCTCAGTTACATAGGTTCAACTCCTTGGACTTCAGTGGGGCTAGGGAATTCAGCCCATGGAGTTAAAAAAAAGAAAAGTTTCATCCGGAATGTGTAATAAAATATGACTCACTAGAAATGCTCCTGTGTTAGCAAATGTCACCACAATTGCCATATTAAGAAATGTTTTATTTATTTATTTTTATTAAGCAAACATAAAAAAATCAGATTTAAGGCCAACATGACAACTTATTTTTACATATCATTGTCAAAGACTTAATTAAAAAAATAAATGGTTCCTTTAAAAAAAAAAAAAAAAAAAAAAAAAAAAAAAAAGCACTTAACTGATGAGCACTTAACTGATGAGCAATAAGTAAACATTTGTCAATACTTTTCTTACTTAATCAGCTATGAAGTAAACCCATAAGGCAAATTCTACTGCTACAGAGCTGAAGTTTACAATTTACACATTTTGGATGTGCCTTTAAGCTTTGCAGTAAATGTTATGTTAGAGAGCTAGTATTATTAAACTATCCAGCTTTGTCAGCTTACTCTAGCAAAGGGAACTAAGCTGGTTATAGATCAGGCTTTTTACCACACAAATGATTGTGTGTTGTCTGGCACTGGCTAAATTAACTTTTTTTTTATATCAACTAAAGCTTCATCACATTCTTTAAACAATGAGTTCATAATTCATACTCTGAAGACAGCCCTGGTTAGTATCACTTTAATTGAAGCAAAAGATTACATGTGTTTTAAATTAATTTATCACATCATCTGATTCAGTTAAAATAATCAGAACCTGTCCTGGATTCTGAAGCCTGTCTTTTACAGAAGGCTTCCCAGATACAATTATACTCTTGTACAGCAGGATGAATGAGATATGGCCTAAATGGGTGTTTACTTTGATACTGTACGAATATGTTTTTCATTCAGTCAAACAGGAATTGTAAATTGTACAGAAACAAAGTTCCAAATAAATAAATGTTATCACCAGATGTCATCCTGTGGGATATACCCTCAGGAATTATGTTTTTCCCTTGTAATGTGGAAAGTTGGTCAAAGCAGAGTGGCTCTGTAAGCACTGTGGGAAGTATGTTCTTCCTTTTTAATTTGAAAGACGTATCTTTCAATACATGATAGTATTTAGATGCTTAATTGATAAAATCTTCTTCCCATGTCCTTCTTACAGACACAGACACATGCCCTTTCGCCTGAGTAAGACTTTGGTTTATGAAAACAAGAGGATCCAGTGTAAAGGTCTCATGAAATGCTTTTTTAAAGATAGACCAGTTCTAAAGAAACTATGTTGGCATATGATTGTATGAACTCTACTCTAATTGCTTCAAAAACTCTTTCACACTGACAAAGTTTCAGAAATATTAGTCAACCCCCATAACAACCCCATGAAGACAGAGAGAGAGAGTGAGGCAGAGAAATTAAGTGGTTTGCCCAAAGCACAGCCAAGATCAGATTCAATCTTTCAGGCTCAGGAACCATGCTGCTTTATCTAGGTGTTTGATTTATACATTTGGTCTTTTTGATACTAAAACAAGATCATGCTGATCACTGTTGCCATGGAAAATTATACTGGAAGCAAGTCTGTCCAATTAGAGCTAGGCTAGTAAGAGTATGGTGATTATCAACTGACTATCAAACTGCATGAAAAATGTGAGCCTTGAGTTGAATGTTCCAAGCAATTCCTTATGTTCTCACAGTGAATGAGACTACGTCAAATCTAGAAATAAATATCGTTTATACAGAAGGCCAATCTCAGCAAATATTTACCAAATAAATGGAACAGTGATGTCAATTGCAAGCTTTCCTTCCCAAAAAACTGTTAAAAGATGTTAACACCAACTTCTCTCGCCACAATTACACTATTATTATATGGTAAATAATGCTTTCCACTAAAGGTGTTAGGTCTGTTCTACACTACAGACCTATATCGATATAACTACGTTGCTTAGGGGATGTGAAAAATCCACACCCGAGCAATGTAGTTATGCAGACCTAAACCTCCCCCCCTCCATATGTCGGAAGGAGAGCTTCTTCCACTGACATAGCTACTGCCTCTTGGGGAGGTGGATTAACTATGCCGACGGGAGAGCTCCCCCGTCGGCTTAAAGAGCATTAAAGTGCTACAGTGCAATCAGTGCAACTGCACTGATGCAGCATATTAAGTGCAGACTTGCCCTTAGTTTCCAGGACCATAAAGTACAAAAATATATATATTGTTGAATAACCTGGTTACTTGCAGCTTGCAAATATGAGGGCTGTTCCCCAACCCCACCTAGAGACATCCAACCTTCCCAAGACCTGAACAGATTTTCAACATGACTTGGCTAATTAACAGCAAGTTTAAACACATTTCTTAATTATGTCTGCAGACAATTTTTTGGAACAAAGCCCTCGTTTGGTAAAATATCTTCAAGATGGCAGTTTTAAGAGTGAACTTCTGTAGCAGAGAGCTGGAAACTAAGTGTAGGGGAACCACTCCCAACACCACTGATTCATTTAAAATGCACATGGATGAAGCTTTCATTATTCTTTACCAAAAAATCCTAAACAACTAAAAAGAAGGTACGATTATAATTCATATCTTGAGAAATAGCATTATACAATCTTGAGAGCCACAAAGTTTTTCTACGATATTGCAAATTTTAATGGAAGATTAACCAACATCCGTTAGGCATTGGAGCCTTTCAGACACACAAAAGAGATTAAAAGCCAAGAAAGATGCTCTCTGAATGCTCATCCAAATGAGCTCAGGAAATACGAACCAGTTTTATGGATTGTTGAATACTCTTGTGTTCCAACTCACAGAATCACTTTCTTTTAGCTATTAGTCCGCTTGGAGTCATAAAATGGACAACTTATTTTCCCCTCACCCTCTTTTCTAAAAACTGCTGCATAGCTTTCCTAGTAAATAATGGTTGCTGTTTTTCACCTCAGATGTAGCTACATTTCAGTATGCTCATGATGGTGTGAGTAATGCATATTTGATATTTAGCAAGAGAATACATGACTGCGTGGTACCAAAGTTTTACAGGATGAGTTCTGGACGACCTGCATTACCTGAGTGGCAAAGCCACAAATGCAGGTCATCCCAAACAAGTCCTGATAAAATCTTCATACCACACCCTATGCCACGTAATTTCCAGAAATACTATTTTAAAGATGTTATGGGTACTAGTTTTCATAACCCTCCACATCCAAATCCAACTGACGCATACCAAATCCAACTGAATCCTTCAAAGGAGAAAATCATTACAATTTACAAGTATGAGAAACCTCTCATGTGAACAATAATATTGCTATTTTAGGTTCTGCTATTATGCCTTGACTATTGAAAATGGGGAAGGGAGAGAAAAAGACTTTCAGACCTTCATTAAAAAAAAAAAATAATCTAGATTTGGTCCCCATAGTTCAGATATTGAACATCAAGCTCCTCCATTCCTCTGTTTGGTGTAGACTCTTTGGAGCAGTGATTGTCTTTTCCTATATATTTGTACAGCAGTAAACACAGTGGGAATCAATGGGTGATGACTGAGGCCCTAGAGTGATACTACAGTACAAATAATACAACAGAATAATTAACAAACAAACAAACAAAAACAGCTGTATGAAATCTGCTCAGAGGTTTGGAATGTTAAAACAATCCCAGGGAGAGGGATTAGTGGGCAAAATGCAGGTGTGACAGTCACATGACAAGCGCAATTTCTCATGGGTCTCTGCAATTTATAAACATAACTATCACCACCCCACACACACACACACACAGACACAGACACAGACACACACACACAGTCTATAAAGATCTTTGAGTTCTATCAGGAGTTGCCAGTACATGAATGTATAATAATATTATTGAAACCCTCTTGTTTAAATATCCTTCTGGCTTATTAAGTAGGAAACAAATTCACATACTTTGCTACACGTTGGCAATGACGACTTTGTATTAAAGCAAAGGTAACAGAGGTAGATTTTTCCCCCCTAAAGGCACAAAACATTCCCTCGTAATCTTCACACATCCATAGGTAGAAATTTGAGGGGGAGGGGAGTTTGTGGTGAAAATGGATTTGGGAAAGGTGAGTCATCATCCACTGGAGGTGACATTAAAGAATCTAAACTGTCTGCACACTTAGATGCTGTGCTTCCACTTTGGACCCACCAAATATGCATGCATGACACCGAGGGCCAGATTCTCAGTTGGTATACCACTCTATAACCTGATCTATACCACAGCATGGATATTGCCTTTCAGGCAACTATCAAAAAACAAATATCATAGTCCCATGCCTATTTTTTTAAAAAACAACCTTAGAGACAGCATTTAAAATCCAAAATAACTTACCACCTTCCAGAGAGAGAAAAGAAGTTAGAGCTTCATAAACGTTTGAACTGACAGGGAGTCCTTTTATGTGACAAAGCCAGAAAGAACAACATGTCAGCATTTAAGAGGCTCAGCTGAAATTTAGCATCACAAAGACCCTCATTTAGAATAAAGGAGCAGGCTGGATTCCTTCTCACACATGGGTCAGATGTTGTGGAAGATTTATTTTAAGTGCCAATTCATTTGGTAATCACAGGGATAGCCCTGAGCATAATGTACTCACTTGCTATTACGGTAAATGTCACATGCCCATAGGTGTTCCACTGTACTGTAATTTGTATTGAAATGTACCATTACCTTAACAAAATAATACATACAACTTTTAATTTCAATGCGCAAATGCTTGGCAATTGACTTTGAGATCACACTGAAATTATCTGCATGTAATGTGGGTGTCCACAAGTAAGTCTGATCCAGGCATGATCTGAATGTCGGGCAGCAATTTATTTATTTATTTTTAGCATAGCAAACTGAGAATTAGGCACACAAGACCTCTTACTGGAAAAGAAGAGATGTACCATTACTTTCTTGGGCATTATCCTGAAAATGTAATAGCCTGGTAAGGGAAGTCACAACAATCTATGTATCACATCCTGGCAAAGACGCTTTTCTATGTTGGTTGAAGATATAATAGCATAATGGATAAAATTTTCAAAGGCACCTAAGTGATTTAGGATCCTAAGTCCCATTGACTTCTGAGACTTAAGCTCCAAAATGCATAAATCCCTCTTATAAATGGGACCTAGGTGCTTTTGAAAATTCGATCTGATATACCGTCAAGTTGCGAAACCTAAGCCTACTTACTCTGTGGTTATAGAAGGGAATGGGAGTCAGGACACCTGGGTTCCATTCTAATCACTACTACTAACTTCCCCTCCGATGAGCTACTTAAATGCACAGTGCTTCAGTTTACACATCTATTCTAAATTCAACGTGTCAGTGCATGTGGCATGTATCACTGTACAGCATATTCAAAGTTCACTATTGTGAATAAGTGCAGTAGCATTTTTTTCCAATACACTATTAATTATATAGCACCATAAATACTTGCATGACACTTTACAGACAAATATACACACAAAGTCCATGCCACTTAGACACTACAGCCTTATCTAAATCATAGAATTGCAGGACTGGAAGGGACCTCGAGAGGTCTTCTAGTCCAGTCCCCTGTACTGAAGGCAGGAACAAGCATTATCTAGACCATCCCTGACAAGAGTCCTTCCGATCTCCTCCTAAATGTCTCTACTGATGAAGATTCCACAACCTCCCTAAGCAATTTATTCCAGTTCAGTCCAGTAACTACCCTGACAGTTAGGAAGTTTTTCTTAATCTCTAACCTAAACTGCCATTGCTGCAACTTAAGCCCATTGCCTCTTTTCCTATCCTCAGAAGTTATCAAGAACAATTTTTCTCCATCCTCCTTATAAGAACCTTTTATATACCTGAAAACTTATGTCCTCTCAGTATTCTCTTCTTCAGACTGAACCCATTTTTTTTCAATCTTCCCTCATAGGTAATGTTTTCTAGACCTTTAATCATTTCTGTTGCTCTTCTCTGGACTTTCTGCAATTTGCCCACATCTTTCCAGAAATGTGGCCCCCATAACTGGGCACAATAATTCAACTGAAGCCTAATCAGAGTGGAGTAGAGCAGAAGAATTACATCTCGTCTCTTGCTTACAACACTCCTGATAATACATCTCAGAATTATGTTTGCTTTTTTTGCAACAGTGTTCACTATTTACTCATATTTGGCTTGTGATCCACTATGATTCCCAGATCCCTTTTGTGTAAAACTCCTTCCTAGGCAGTCATTTACCATTTTGTATGTGTGCAACTGATTGTTCCTTCCTAAGTGGAATATTTTACATTTGTCTTGATTGAATTTCATCTTATTCACTTCAGACCATTTCTCCAGTTTGTCAAGATCATTTTGAATTCTAATCCTATCCTCCAAAACACTTGCAACCCCTCCCAGCTTGGTATCATCCTCAAACTTCATAATTGCTCTCTCTATGTCATTATCTAAATCATTGATGAAGATATTGAACAGAACCGGACCCAGAACTGATCCTTCTGGGACTTCAGTCAATATGCCCTTCCATCTTGACTGTGAACCACTGAGAACCACTCTGGGAACGGTTTTCCAACCCGTTATGCACCCACCTAATAGTAGCTTCATCTAGGTTGTATTTCCCTAGTTTATTTATGAGAAGGTCATGTGAGACAGAATCAAAGCCTTACTAAAGTCAAGATATACCACATCTACCACTTCCCCCATCCACAAAGCTTGTTACCCTGTCAAAGAAAGATATCAGGTTGGTTTGACATGATTTGTTCTGGACAAATCCATGTTCACTGTTACTTACCACCTTATCTTCTAGATGTTTGCAAATTGCTTGCTTAATTATTTGCTCTATTATCTTTCTGGGTACTGATGTTAAGCTGACTGGTCTGTAATTCCTTGGGTTGTCATTTTCCTCTTTATATTTGCCATTTTCCAGTCCTGGGGAGTCTCTCCTGTTTTCCATGACCGATTGACCGTCGGTCCGTCCGTCCATCCATATATGAATATATCATGCTATAGCCAATACATATCAAAGTACAGGAAAGAGAAAGAGAAGAGACTTTCCTCCATTTAATGAAGAACTGCTCTTCCCTAGCTTTCTTCTTTGTAAAACTTTATACTAATAAAATATTAATGTGTTATTAGCTGCTTTAAAATAACCCTGCTGACTAGCTCTTTCTAAATCTGCATCAGACAGAATCACCAACATATTCTAACATATGAATTAACCCATCAATAAATCTGAATGAAAGAATGATCTTGGTGGTGCATTTGCTTTCGTAACAAGAAAAGCAGAAGGTTTTACTATGATGTTTGCGCTTTATTTCCTGATGAAAAAAAATGTGCTACTGCATTGGAAATCGCTTTCAGGCAACACAACCTTATTTTTTTACTTGGACTGAACTGGACTACAGCTGCAACACAGAAACTTATATATATATATATGTATATATATTTTGGTTGTTTCAAGTGGGCAGCAGAAGCAGTGAAAGCGTAAGTAAACTCTGACCATTAGATAACAGGGTCATTATTACACTGTCGGATTTCCTGAATGGTCTAGAAAAACAGAGACAGCTCTTGTTCCCATCTAAGGAAAGTAAACATAGGATGAGTACTAACTGGAGTAAGTAGGCAGCTAGCTCTTTTGCTGTGTGGTGGGTTTTTTGTTCTTTTTTGTTTGTTTTGTGGAGTGGTGGTAGTTGGTTTTTTTTAGGCACTCTCTACTGCAGCTGAAGCCAGGAAAATAAAAAGTAAGTTTCTATTGTGCAGCATGAAACCCACACATTTCACACATCATTCCTACTCAGCACACCAGCTGCTTCTACATTCCCCAACTGCACGGCAATGCATTCCAGCCAGAGTGTTGCCAGCAGAGTCCTAGTAGTGCTGTGAAAGCAAAGAAAGGAAACCAACTACAACTGAGAGGCAGCTTTCATGCATTTGTGCTGAGGGGAAAACATTGTAACAACAGCAACAGCAAGAGCAGACAACGTTAGTACAGGAAAATCTCTGGTTATAAAATTAACTGGGACAGCGGAAGGTGGGGGAGAGGAAAATGGCTCTTGCTCAAGTGAAGCAAAGATATTTCACATCAGGCATTTAAACAAACAAACAAAAAACCAAACACTATGATGCAATTTCTTTTGTCCCAAAAGTTTTACAAGGAAACAACTAACTGATTAATACAAATGCTCTTTACATCTGTTAGTCTTTCCATTTTTCAGTGGCAAACAGGCTGTCTGCACAGTGACATCACACTCATTAGGAACTTTTAAAATGTGATTGCTCACATGAGCCCTCTCTGTGAAGTATATACTGTGTTAACAATTTGTGGGCACCTTTGATCGTATATACAATGACAGTTTCTTTATTAAATCCATTAGGCTAATTAGGAAAAGCCTAGACCAATGGTGCACAATTACAATTGTCCAGGCTCCAGTATTGTCCAGTCATGTTCTAGGCTCTGAAGGGCTCTTTTGTGTGGGGGGGAGGGGGGAAACAAACAAACAAACAAAAAAACACCTTTTCTTTTTTCCTTCTTCTCCTTTTTAAAAGGAAAAAGCAGCCCCCTCCTCCCAGCTGTAGAGAGGCAGATAACTCCACATGAGAGAGAGAGTGTGTGTGTGTTTCAGGTTCTGAACCTATCCATTTTTCTTTCCCAAATCTTTCAAACCTGTCCTGCCCTCTCAATTTCCTCATGTTCATGTCTCACCTCATCTACTGTAATCTCCACCTCTGATCTCTCAACATTTAAATTCCCTCAAGGGTATACAAAATGTTACTGATGCTGTTATGACCATCTTACTTCGTTGCCTCTCAGACTACATTACTCACCTTTTAAAATACCTCCAATGACTTCCATATCCCTTTTGAACTTCTTACTCCTCCCCCACTCCTACCCCATGCCTGATTTTTCTCTTATTTTCTTCTACTCACTGTCTTCTTCTCTTCGTTCTTTTCTAACCCACTCACCTAAAAAACATTTTCTCTCACTTTAGATCCTATGAGCCCTCTTCCTTGATGCCTTTTGCACCTGTGCTCCCACTTCTCTCGTGTACTATGCCAAACAACAACAACCCTCACATGATGGTATCCCCTCTTAAAAACACACTTCTCTCTATGGCACTGTCTACCAGTGCAAGAAACATCTTCTTCTCTGTGCCATCAGTTCATTAACTAGCGATTATCTGGTGAATTATGCATGGGAACTGTATTATTGGTCTAATCATGACTACTTGGGTTCAGGAGCATGCCACCTCCTTCTTAGTTTTTGTAGAGTGCTGAGGTAGAGTTGCCACCTTTGAAAAGCAAAAAACCAGCACCTCCTTCCCGCCCATGACGCAAACTTGCCACAACCCCAATCACAAGGCAACTCTACACTCAACAGCCACATTAGTATCTAGAGAGATAACACATATAGATCAGGGTAATAACATTGCACGTCTCTTCACTCTCGCATGACTCAAACCCTCTCTCTCACACACACACACACACACACACACACACACACACACACACACACACGGTGCATTTGTGTGTTGGTGGGCAGCCAACTGCTGTATTTTCAATAGTTTTGATCTGTTATTGCTTAAACTGTAGAAGAGAGAACACCGCAGTATCTTTAGCAGGACACAGAAACTTTTAACATTAGGTATCCCCAGTGTATTGTGATAATAAGGCAAATCTTTAGATCCACTTTTAATAAAAAGACAGATTAAATTATTTTTCTGGCAACTGGCAAATCCATCAAAAAAAGGCAGGGCCGCTAAAATATCAGCAAGATGGTAACCTTTGATGAGAGTGATGGCCACCACTTTGGCTGTTGCCAAGAACTGAACCAGGAACCTCCAGAGATGAAGAAGCTGGCTGTCTAGAGAGAGGCTGTAATAAACTCACATGCTATGTGGATCAGGCACAGAGTGGGACACAAACACACATACTAACCAGTGGGTTACAGTTAGCAAATAAATGGGGTTGAATTTTCAAGTTCAAGCACATACATTAAAAAAGAACCTTTATTGCACCGGCTTCTGTTAGGGGAAGGGAATTTGTTCTTTCCCCACCAAAGGAGGAAATGGGTTTTAAGAAGGGATTTGTGGAAGACAGGAAAGTTGTTCCAGGCACAACGGGCAGCATAGAAAAAAAGGATATAAAAGTCAGAGTGAAGACTAAAACAGGAAACAATTGGTAGGAAGGATGAACTGACTGAATAGTGGGAAGTGCTGAGTAGGAGGAACTAAGTAACTCTTAAAATCAGATTTCTGGTGCAAATTCACTATCATAATTCACTCTCCAGCAATAGTCTCTAATATTCACATAAGGTTTGCTGTTTCATCAAACATTGCTGTCTCTAGTTCACTAGAGATTCAAAGAAAGTGAATGCAAAAGGATATCAAATACAAGTGAAAGCAAATTCAATGCTCTTATTTCAGGAAACATTCAACACAGAATATTCATCTAGTTCTACCTCATCAAAAATTCTAGAAGCTAGAGACCTATATTTCAATGGCAAAACAACCACTGATAAATAAAACAAAACATTTCCAAATTTATAAGTGTACACTACAGGGTCAGCTGTATATATGGGCTAAGTATATATGAATCCTGTACATATTAAATGCTCACTACATTTTCCTTTGAAAAGTCCAAAGCTTTCATGAACTCTGCAACATTTATCACCTTTTTAAAATCTACTTAAAGTAAATTAGCATAATTTTTTCCAGAGTCTAAGCTGTTTCCCTAAATTCCAGAATTCCCCTAGGAATTAAAAAGAAGTAAATTCAGGAGCCCTTATGACCACAGACCATTTTTTTCCCCCGTTAGTGACGGTTTAATCGTTTAGAAAGACTGTCATTAAATAACACACAAAGTTCACGTATAAAAAGTCTCACACACTTCATGCGTAAATAAAGGAAAAACTTCTGAAAGCTTCTATGATGACAGTCTGTAAAAAACATCAGTATGATGTTGGAAGTGACTTAAGGCCTGCCACAATCCTTCCAGGCTTTACTGGACAATTAAATTAATCATTCCTGCCAATCAAAATACTGTATCAAAGCAACTGGAAGCTGGGGATGAACAAGATCTTATCAGTGGGAAGCCCTAACAGAATCCATAACTGTTCCAATCTCAGTAAGTTTTGGATCAGGCCCTTGATATGGGTGGATTAAGAACCTGCAGTTTAAGGTTTCGTACAGTATCTACAATGAAACAGATGATAGTGTGTGGAACTGTGGAGGAAAAAAACCCAACAACGCAAGCGTACTGGTGAAAATGCAATCTGTAGAATGCAACACTACTCTGTGCTAAGTTACAGAGGGACATTCTTCCCCCCAGACTGTTTAGTACTTGTACCAGGGTCCCATGTACCATTTGTTAAACTGCTTCTCTAAAGATACCGCTGTCATAGAGGCAAACCCAAGGCTTATGCAGCATGTCAGTCACTATTTTGAGTGCATTGTGCTGGTCCTTTGCACGGGCGTGAATTTCACCCTAAGAGCTTATTTATCAAGTAAACTTTGCTAAAGGATCATTTTAATTAGATGTCCTCATTGAGGTTTTTTTTCTGCTAACTCCAGTGCATACCTAATGTCCTCTCAGCTTAAAGCAATGGTTCCCAGCAGCATATCAAACAAACATCAGAACGGCCATACTGAGTCAGACCAATGATCCATCCAGCCCATTTTCCTGTCTCCATCAATGGCCAGTACCAGAGCTTCAGGGGGAGCATACAGAACAGGACAATTTTGAAGAGATCCACTCTTCCCCTCTTGGCTTCTGGCAATCAGAGAGTTATGTCCCTGACCACATTGCCCATAGCCAGTGATGAACCTATCCTGCATGAACATATCTAGTTCTTCTTTTTAACCCAGTTTTACTTTTAGCCATCACAATATCCCAAGGCAATGAGTTCCACAGGTTAATTGTGCATGTGAAAAAGTAATTCTTCTTGTTTGTATTAAATCAGCTGCCTATTAATTTCATTGGGTGACCTCTGATTTTTGTATTGTGGAAAATGGTAAACACTTATCTATTCACTTTTTCCCATACCATTCATTATTTTGTAATCCTCTAGAATATGCTCCCTTAGTCGTCTCTTTTCCAAGTTTAATAGCCCTTATCTTTTTAGTCTCTCCTCATATGGAAGTCATTCTATACTTTTGATCTGTGAACCTTTTATAGTTTCAGCATATCCTTTTTGAGAGGGGACAACCAGAAATGGACACAATAATCAAGGTGTGGACATACCATAGATTTACATAGAGGCATTATGATATTTTTGGTCTGATTTTCTATCCTTTTCCTAATAGTTCCTAACCTTCTGTTAGCCTTTTAGACCATTGCTGTATGTTGAGTAGATGTTTTCAGAGAACTATCCATGACAACTCCAAGATCTCTTTCTTAAGTGGTGAAAGCTGATTTAGAATCCATCATTATATATGTGCAGTTGGGATTGTTTTTCAATGTGCGTTATTTTGCACTTATAAACGTTTAATTTCATGTGCCATTTTGTTGACCAACCACCAAATTTTGTGAGATCCCCCTGTAACTCCTCAGTCAGCTTTGGAATTAACTGTCTTGAATAATTTTGTATCATCGGCAAACTTTGCCACTTCACTGTTACTCCCTTTTCCAGATAATTTATGAATATGTTGAACAGCTCTTGTCCCAGTACAGATCATTGGGGGACCTCACTATTTACCTCTCTCCATCCTGAAAACTAACCATTATGCCTACCCTTTTTTTCCTGACTTTTAACCAGTTACTGATCCATGATAGTACCTTCCCTGTTATCCAATGACTACTTAATTTCCATAAAAGCTTGTCAAAGGAAGGGACTTGCGTTATTAATTAAATTCTAGAGGGCTACTCTGGCAACAGTGATGCTGATCTGTAGGCTGCTGATATTTCAGCATATGGCAAGGGAATTACTTGTTCTAAATAATAACCATACCTAAACTCTTCTCATAAAACTTTTATCAGGAGCAGGGGCTGCATAAAACGCAATTGATGTCACCTGCCATGAACTTGTCAGAAAGGTTGCATTTGAATCCCAGAGCTACCTGGGCATATAGTTTGCTGGCCTCATCTGTTATTTTTATCCTGATGGAATATCATGCCATGAAGACTGTGGAGTGAAGAGTGTGATGGTTTGGTGAAGAGCATACGGTGCAAATATTGATCATTTCATGTGGCTGAGTGTAGAGGGTTAATAGGATTGAGGTTCGTTATTCGATTTTCAGAGATCTCTACCTAGATTGTGTTCGTTTATCTAATACTGCAAAATAATATTCTCAGCATGGACTGACAAAAGTCTTCGGTGTTCTGTATTAATATACATGGTTATTATGGAAAGGAGGCATAACCAAGTATGAAGTAACTTCAGAAAAATACTTTGGCTCTGATGGACAAGGGTAACTGTTTAGGACAATGAGGGGGGATGAGGGAGAGGACTTGAACAATTTTAGACTCTGACTATATCAACCCAATCCAGGTATGCTACCCTCCCCCCACCTCCCTGATTTTCAGAAACTATTCATAATTAGCGTGGGAGTCTTTGCAATATGATTTTTTTTAAAGTAAGCTGCTAGCAAGAGTGCCAACAACATTAAACTGCCAGAGTAAAGTAGCTTTAGGAAGGAAGATGTTAAAGGGGCAGCAGGTGGGAATTTGCAAGTAATGAAGTTCTCCTGGCTGCCAAATGCATCTATCCATATGCTTATTGGAATGAAAATAAGGTGCCCCGTGGTGACCTATAATCTTTCTAACTCACTCCAGAGTCTGGATGGAAACAAAACAAAACAACCCACAAACACACATTCCTGATGTCTTACTGCTAGTTGTTTTCAAGCCCAATTTTTGTTTGACATCCTGCCCTCTCCAATCTTCACTCCCCTCCTCACCCCCATCAGACATCAGCCAGGTGTCCTATTTCACAAGATAAACAACACTTCACCTGGAGAATTCTGGCAGTGGAGCCTTCCCCCCCCCCCCCCCCCAACTGGTTTTACTACTAAACCACAGTGAAGGAATAGGAAATGTATGAAACATGAGTGATAGGTATGTAAAACCTGGTGTTCATGAATATGCTTCTTGTCACCAAATCTTAAATTATGATTGGAAGGGTTGTTGTTGGCTGCAATGCTTCTTGTCCTATAACCTACATTGGGGATCCCATCATCATGCACTATGATGAGAGGAAAATGCCGATGAACTAGTAAAAGTATGGACTGTAATGTAACAAAGTGCTTCAGTCTGTTGTATTCAGTTTAAAAGGCAATTATTAGTTATTAATCTCTAGCAGCATAGGTGGGGGTTAAAAAGTAGCCCGAAAACCTGTCTTGTTCCTTTATTTCATCAACATTGCATATCCCCTTCTAAAAAATAAAAAAGGAGTTTAGGTAAAAGATTATTTCTAAAATGATATAGTGCCAAATCCCGAGAAATACTGAGTACCTTCATATTATACTGACTTCACTGAGAGATGCAGGTGGTCAGCATCCCTTGGGATTTCGCTTATACCTTGTAAAGACTGGGTAAAATACACACACATTTGTCTTGAGTTACCAAGGGTAACTAATAAAATATGTCTGTGCCAGCCCATGGTCCTTGTTTAACTTTGCAAGAAAATGAGGAATGAGTGCTATGGGGTCAGGTTATTTCTTTCTGGATGACAATTCACATCACAAAATTGCTACACATTTAATCATAATAGAAATCCCTGACCATAAGTCTCTCAGAAACATAGAAGATGCAATACTTTCTTCAACCCAACTTCACTCCTCTTTCAGGCAGGAAGAAGATACTGCAGTTTAGCAGCTTAGCCATACCTCTAGCTATCTATGTAATAGTGCAGCAGGTCCAATGTACACATAAAGGCAGCCTGATGGGATTTATGTCCCGAAGATGGAGCCCAATTCCCGTTTTATTTTTTGGGGCGGGGGAGAGAAAAGTCACCTTCATGCAAGCTTCCATGAACATTAAGTTGTTCATCTTTCATTTGCAAAGGGAGAGTTCTGTTTTACAGGTCCCATAAAAGAGTACCTAAAAACAGATAACGCTACCCAGAACATCATAGCTTGTTGACAATGCACTTCTGTGAAAATGTTTTTATGACTGCTAGTATGCTAGTTTGATTGTATGACTTGTTATATACTTGTCCTTTCTCGGATTGTTTTGAATCAAGAGACCAAGGTTGGGCTGGTTTTTTTCCCCAGAGGGACTCAGAACTCAGGAGATGAGATTTGGTTGTTTCCAACAGGTAAGATGGTCTCAGGGACTCAGCTCTCACTCTTACTACAGCCTGTCAGCTTCTCCATCTCTTTCTTACTCACAAACCCAAGTGAGGATACGGATGTTGAGGGTCAAGACTATGTGTTGTTCATTTTTTGAGGGCAAATCACCGGGGAATTGAGATTAGATTCATTAATATTTGTAAAGCATTTCTAGATACGGTTGGAAGCATTATTAGTATTTTATTAAAAGACAACCTTTGGTACAGCTGCACAAAACCTCCACCATTCCTCCAGACTTACAAAAATCATCTCAGTGACGTGCCCAAGCTGCTGGCCTCAAAGTCTTTTCAACATCAACTTGATAGGCCTCCACTGCTGCCATGCACTGACAAAATGCAACTACAATAAAAGCCTAATTTCATCTGGTTTTTACACATGCTCAGCCAAAAACAGTTATATGATGAAGGTGTACCACACAAAACATATGAGCATAATTTACCAATGTATTATAACAATAGACAAATGTAAACTCCAAATAAACTAAACTAAAAGACATGAAAGGGCTGGGAACAAAAAAACCAAAAAAATAAAAATCAAACTACAGATTCTATTTAACAAAACAGAATTTGCGTGTCCTGTGTGTTGTGTTTGCATCATTTCTTAGTAAAAAAAAAAAAGAACGCTGTGATGAGGCGGCTGGATTAAATCAAACATATTTCAATTATGCGTTGCAATTATCAACTGTATTATGAAAACAGCATTATTTGTTTTAAAATGGTTTTATTTAACTTCAGCTCTGCGGTGTTTAAAGTATTAATAGCTGTCTGTGTTGCTTGTTACTACATGCTTTTCAAAATGCATTTGGTAAATCCATGTTCCATCTGTTTTCCCACACTCCATCAACACATGCAACAAAATTAGCAGGCACTACTTATCGTATAGCTGTATTTTGTTCAGAACTTTTTGTTTGCATACCAGGAATTCATGCTAATTCAACATGGTTGGTGGGCATTAAAGCTACACAGGACAGAGCATGGAGGGAAGAAAGGGCATCTACACCAACCATTACCATGCAGCAGTACATGAACAAGTGCACACAATAAACAAGGATTTCTTTGAAGCTTGTTTGTGTCCCAATGTCTCTCGTAATTCAAGCTTCAGCTCTTTAGCCTATGATATCAGTACACACTAGAAACTTCGTGTCCTGTCCACAGGTACAGAGACTGTCCTTTTATCTTTATGTACATTTTAAAAATAATTTCTACCTAAAACATTTAAAATCTTCCCCTCCCAAAATGTCCTTTAGAAAAATCCATCAGAGTTTACAAGAAAACCAAATGCACACAAAATTTTAACAGGTGTATGATTTATTTTTAGTGGGGTTGGGCAATTAATAAACCAGGATTATTATTCAGGCATCGAATGAGCTGGGATTTATCCCAGGGCAAAGGCTGAATGCATTTTTAGGTGGAGAAGGGAAGCAGACTTCACTTAAATCCTGTAGATCTGTCTCTTTCGGTATACAATTCCATCCCATTTTGCTTTTCTGACAGAAAAACAATTTAAAAAACACATAAGCAAAATACATAGATGTCTCAACTCTGTTTGCTAATGTACTTAACCTAAAATATTTATTACCTTTGCTACATATTAATGTAGATGAGCTGCTGAACATGTAACTTTAGAGACAAGCATGGATATTCAAAAGATATTTCAAAATATACCCACACACAGATATATTTCTGCTGATCCAACCAGGGCTGATATACACATTTATTATTAAATGCATATTCATATTCCTTACATGACAAAGTTTATGGAACTATTAATAGCTTCAAATGCCCCAGGAAGTGCTGTCGAGAGGGGAAACTGCATAAAAATAAAAAAAACCAGAATTCAAGTAAACATGGTCTACTGTATTGGTTCGCAACCTTTTCGAGGGAAAGCCCCACTAGTTAACACCAGGCAAAACACGCACCCCCTCCCCTCTTCACTTGCCATAAACACATATAACCCCTATGAACACATAATAATAATATTAAATTACATAAGAAGCTAAGCCTTCCCTGGCGCAGCTGCCACCACATGCCCCGTGTGGGCCCCCCTTCCTATCCCTCATGGACGGAGGGTAATGGAGGCTGTGGGCACTGGCGGGTTGGCCAGAGCTGCTCCAGGCCTCCACCAGTAGGAGGCTACTCCTCTCTGGCTGAGCGCTTGGCCAGCATGGGTCTGGTGGAGGCTGCTCCTCCAGTCTAGTTAGGGCGGAGCTCAAAGCTGCTGCACCTGGCATGGAGCTAGGAGGGCTATATGACCTGAATATTATTGAAGCCTCATGGACCCCCCTGTAATCTTCCCACCCCCCCAGTTTGGGAACCGTTGGTCTCCTGCAAAAGGTGAAAGCAATCACCAGACCGTAGTGTATGTGCTTGGCAGCGCAGAAGTGCCTACTCAATCATCAGCCTTTATATGGTGTCGCTATGATTTTTTT
This sequence comes from Emydura macquarii macquarii, assembly GCF_026122565.2. Classification (NCBI taxonomy): domain Eukaryota; kingdom Metazoa; phylum Chordata; order Testudines; family Chelidae; genus Emydura; species Emydura macquarii. The sequence continues at coordinate 7,068,672 of NW_027131400.1, read as the reverse complement.
CATTAATTTTTATGCATTCTAAGCTAATACCATAAAAAGACTCGCCATGTAGGCTCATAAAAAGCGGTGAGGGGAAGTTATATAAACATGGAAGACTGTTAGGGCTCTTTGTGCAGCTAGTCTACTGCACCCCATCAGCTCATCAGCAGGAGTGAAGCAGTATTGTGGTTCACATTCACAAAGGAAGTCTTCTCTGAACCAGCATGGAAGTGAATAATGCAAGCAGGGTCATAACTGTGAAGGGTGACAAATCATTTTGAGAAAGTTGGGAAAACTTCATACTAAAATATGACTATTTAAGAAACAAATAGAGAAAAGGGATAGTTATTGTTCTCAAAATTAGAGTTCATTTAATTCAAATACCACATCAGGTCAATGTTCTTAGTTTATTTTGGCTTGAAATAAATAACATTCTTAATAATGAGCTGCATTTTCCCATCCGTGTTCACCTCCTGTCCACAATCTAATATTTTATAAAGATCACCCATCACCATGATACTCAAGTGCCGACCTTTTGGTTTAAGTGGTCTTGCCCAGCTTCACAGAGGAAGCCTGTGGTAGAACCCAGTTCTCCTTATTCACAATTAGCTCCTTTAATTACAAAAATCAATGTAGCTAATATCTAGGAGAGGATGGTGTTGAACCATTGACCCCTGGGTTATGGGGCCAGCATGTGTGAACTATATCAGTCTTCTGTTGGTCTACAAGCTAAGGGCTTTGCAAGTATTTGGAAAGTGAATCAGGGAGGAGAATGGAGGAAGAGCCAGAAACTAGAGTTCAGCTGAAATTTATCAAGTTTTCTTTACTTTCATTCCCTCCTCCTCTTCTACTCATTAAAAGTGATTTAACCATCTCTACATTTCTGGAATAGAGCAGCTTACTGACTAAAACCTGGTCTCTCACCCATCTATGACCACCTTAACAAATAGCATTGAACACTAGTCTGGTGTAGCTTGCTTCTTACTTGCACAGTATTGCAGTTTCATTTTACTTTTCAAATTAGAAACGTAGGGGTGTTTAGTTCTTATTTTAAAAAGGCCATGACTTATCTGCAATGTGGAATAGATCTGTGCTCAGACCCTCTCTCCTTTAAATATATTTTCAATTGTGCATGCATTTTTTTTTCGAAGCACCTCAGCAAAGTGAAACAGATTTTGAAGAAATATCTTAAACTTCTGGATTAAATCAGCATAGCTCCACTGAACTGAATGGGACTATGCTGATTTACCACAGCTGAGAATCTATTTTTAAAAGGAGTTGGAAGATGGCTTCATACACTTGTTGTGCAGAGATTTTCATCTGAGTTTTGGGGAAAGGTTTTACTGTCTGACGTTTGCCTTTTTAAGAAAAGAAAAAAGACGGCTAGTAGTACTAAAAGGACACTGCACATAAGCAGGTATCAGTAACATATATGGTACCCCAAAGTCCAAGGAAATTGGAAAGAATACTATTGCTTAGCCTAAACAACATTCCTTCATACCAGAAGCATGAATAATGTCAAATAATACAGGCAAGGAAAATATGTACATCATCCTCATCATTTGTTCATTTTCCTCCTCCAGCCTCTTCCCAGCCACCATGGAAGTCAAATGTGAAGTAATTTTTGTCTTTTAAGAAAGAATATATATATATATATATATATATATATATATATATATATATATATATATATATGCCAAGAAAACATGTTATTTAAGATGTTTGTACTATAAACAGCTTGTTGATCCTGCCAAGACCCCAGTGGAATAGAGAAAAACACAGAAATATCCCTCAAAAAGGGACGTCACCTTAATGATGGAGGATGATTACTTGTGATTGAATTATTTTATCATAGCGGCATTTTCAACAAATCGCTTCAGGAATCAGCACTTCTGAAATTATTTCTAGCAACAACGTGAGGTCACATCAAGTATTGGGGAGGAAGAGGTAAATTTGGGTTTAAAATGAGGAACATCCCTAGTAAAAATGACACTGGTGCCATATGAATAAAATATGCCAAAGTGATTCCATGGAGTTTCTTCTGTAGCACAATTTGCCATAAACACACCATCTATATATAGCAGACACCTTTTTAAAGTGTGTAATTTGCCTTTAATTAACTTTACTGCAGTGTTCCCTAGCTAATGTCTATGCTAAATACAGCAATTACTGCAGATACCATAGTAATCATGTTATCAAAAGCAAATGGAGTGTTTTCAGGGAACCAATGCAAATAGGACTAACAAAAATATCCCAATTATAAAGGATGTTCCTAATAAGAAGAGCTTTCTCCCCCATGTCATACATTTAACATCAAAAGCTGCTGGAATATGTTTTTTAAAATGTATATAAAAATTGTACAGATGTAGGTATATCTATCTATTATTCATCTTATGCGCTCTGATTAAGTTTTTAAAGGGAATCCACAATCTAATTTGTAGGACATATCTTATGTTTATGCAGGACCATCATGATGCAGATGCATTTGATGTACTGTAGTTTCAAGCAACTGCTATTATACAATTATAGTGTAGTGGTCATAATTTCTTATAACATGTTCTTATGGGTATAAAAAAAAATCTCTTTATAATTAATTGCAACTTTAAGCCACTCTTTTCCTGTAAGTAGGTCACAGAATACCAGGAAACTCAAATCCCTCCGTGCAGTAGTAGAGTAAATGTAGCAGTTCTGCCAAAGTCATCACTGAGTAAAAAACACAATTTCTTACATCCTGCTATGCTTGTTTTGTTGGTTTGCTCCATTTTGTAATCTGATGCTCTGTGCATGTAGAGAGAGAGAGAGAAGGAAAGAGAAAGAGAAAAAGTGTGTGTGCATACGCACATGTGCATGGGGGGAAAGACAGTGTTTAGAAATTGACTGAATATGCTCAGCTAGTTGCAGACGAGTTTGTGGAGGATACCAAGCTGGGAGGGGTTGCAAGTGCTTTGGAGGATAGGATTAGAATTCAGGATGATCTGGACAAACTGGAGAATTGGTCTGAGGTAAATAGGATGAAATTCAATAAGGACAAATGCAAAGTACTCCACGTAGGAAGGAACAATCAGTTGCACACGTACAAAATGGGAAATGACTGCCCAGGAAAGAGTACTGCGGAAAGGGATCTGGGGGTCATAGTGAATCACAAGCTAAATTTTAGTGAACAGTGAAACACTGTTGCAAAAAAAGCAAACATCATTCCGGGATGTATTGTGTTGTAAGCAACACACGAGATGTAGTTCTTCCACTCTACTCTACACTGATTAGGCCTCAACTGGAGTATTGTGGCCAGTTCTGGGCACCACATTTCTGGAAAGATGTGGACAAATTGGAGAAAGAGCAGAGAAGAGAAACAAAAATGATTAAAGAACTAGAAAACATGACCTATGAGGCAAGAATGAAAGAACTGGGTTTTTTTAGCCTGGAGAAGAGAAGACTGAAAGGGGACATAATAACAGCTTTCAAGTACATAAAAGGTTGTTATAAGGAGGAGGGAGAAACATTGATCTTCTTAACCTCTGAGGACAGGACAGGAAGCAATGGGCTTAAATTGCAGCAAGGGAGGTTTAGGCTGGACATTAGGAAAAAACTTCCTAACTGTCAGGGTGGTTAATCACTGGAATAAATTGCCTAAGGAGGTTGTGGAATCTCCATCATTGGAGATTTTTAAAAGCAGGTTAGACAAACACCTGCCAGGGATGGTCTAGATATTACTTAGTCCTGCCATGAGTGCAGGGGACTGGACTAGATGACCTCTCGAGGTCCCTTCCAGCCCTATGATTCTATGATACTTCTAGAAATAAACTAGCATGCAATAAAGTTTCACCCTATCATTTATGACTTGATACTGAAAGATGCCAAAGGTTATCAACTCCTGCTGATTTCAGGTGGAATTGAGTATGTTTAACTCCCCCACAGAAGTCACTCAGCACATAGAAGAATGGGGCACTGCACTCTTTACAAAAGACTTATTTTCCTAAATAATGTTTACAATAAAATATACAGGCATCTCATTTTCTTTTTGTATTTTCTCTTCTGTTCACTCTCAGTGTGCCATGCACTGTAATCTATAAATATTTCAAATAAAGGGAAAGGTACTTCAACTCGCTGAACCAACCACCTCCTCTCACAGATACTATAAGAAATATTCTCCCCTGAATGAGCATGCCTAACTCTCACAAAAGCTCAGTGGAGTTATACATATCTGACAGGACAGCAGATTCCCTGAATATGCTTATACATTTTTCACTCGGGATATATATGTCTGTTTCCCTGTTTAGGCTAGGGAAACTCAATTATTTAAATGTCAGGGTTTTTTCCCTTTAACTTTTGTAATTTTCTGTAATTAAACCAAATGGGAAATCTTCCTGCTCCCTAGCAGTTTTTTGTTAGTAAGTGAGAAAACAGTTTTCTTGCATGTGCCTTTTAGCTTTTTCTAAGAAGATCCCAGTTTTTTAGTATGAACAGCTGCTTCAAGGTTACCTGAGGTCAGGTTGGGTAGGAAGTAAACATTTCCCCCTATCTTTTAATTAAAACAGCATAGCCACACTCTGCAAAATATGAAAGAGAAAAAAGCTGCTATTCAAATAAATATGTTTTCAATTATAAAAGTTACAAGTGTATGTCTCAAGTATGTCTCCTCCCTGTGAATGGCAAGGCAAAGAACGTTGAATAGGGGAGAAAAAACTCTGAGAGCAATGCACAAAAGTCTTGGCTGCATAGCTTTTAAAGTATTTAGATCATCTTGATGTTGCCTAATACGTTGCTTTTATGATCTTCATTTACAGAGTCTAAAAGCAGTCAGCAGTGTCACGTCCAAAGTATTATCTAGTTTAAGACCACTGTATTCCTTTTTAACTATCCCCTTGATTATAAAAACTTGCTTTCCTCACATCTGACCAACCTATACAGCCCCTCAATCCAAAATGAAGTATGAATCACAGCCACAGCTAAAACTATTTTACTGAGTGACTGACAGCTCAAAGTACTGGGTTGCTTTGAGATTCTAGGTGCATGTTTACATATCAGATAATATAGAGCACTCATACTCTAAATTTCCCCTTTTTCCTCCTCCTCGTAAGCAGGCAGCGAAAAAAAAATATGGTGAAACTGCCCTAAGTGACTCTCCAAGGGAATACCAAACACTAGTCAGTTAGTACAGGTGCTCTTTAAAGGTTAAAGTAAATAGTATTATAGCACTGGAAAGTAGTTGACTTAGAATGGAATTCCTTTATCAAGTTTCACTCTGTACAAGAATTTGCTCTCCAAGAATTTAAAAAAAAAAAAAAAAAAAAAAACACCAACCCAATATCACAAGATTCTTAATGTTTCAACTTCCTGCCTACTTACAAGAGCAAAACAGAGAGTGGAGGTGCTGTGTGATGTGCACACCCACAAATAAAAGCAAAGCTGGTAGGTCGAATTTTAGAGTTGCTGATCTGGACTGCATCCATTTTTGTTCCTCAGAACCTTGACTGTAACTACGTAAGAGCTTATTCTCTTGGTTTCAGGTCTGCAGCACCAATTAATATCAGTGGGAGAGCTGTACATATAGTATGAAGGAGGAAAAGCTCTGCGAGCAAACAACTTAAAACAAAGGGGACTTAAAACAAAGTTTGCGGACCATACTAAGCTGGGGGGAGTGGTAGATACCCTGCAAGGTAGGGATAGGATACAGAGTGACCTAAACAAACTGGAGGATTGGGCCAAAAGAAATCTAATGAGGTTCAACAAGGACAAGTGCAGAGTCCTCCACTTAGGAAGGAAGAATCCCATGCACAGCTATAGACTGGGGACCAACGAGCTGGGCAGCAGCTCTGCAGAAAAGGACCTGGGGGTAACAATGGATAAAAAGCTGGATATGAGTCAGCAGTGTGCCCTGGTTGTCAAGAAGGCTAATAGCATATTGGGCTGCATTAGGAGGGGCATTGCCAGCAGGTCGCGGGAAGTGATTATTCCCCTCTATTCGGCATTGGTGAGGCCACATTTAGAATATTGTGTCCAGTTTTGGGCCCCCCACTACAAAAAGGATGTGGACAAGTTGGAGAGAGTGCAGCGGAGGGCAACCAAAATGATTAGGGGGCTGGAGCACAGGACTTATGAGGAGAGGCTGAGGGAACTGGGCTTGTTTAGTCTGCAAAAGAGAAGAGTGAGGGGGATTTGATAGCGGCCTTTAACTACCTGAAAGGGGGTTCCAGGGAGGATGGAGCTAGGCTGTTCTCGGTGGTGGCAGATGACAGAACAAGGAGCAACGGTCTCAAGTTGCAGGGCGGGAGGTTGGACATTAGGAAAAAGTTTTTTACTAGGAGGGTGGTGAAGCACTGGAATGGGTTACCTAGGGAAGTGGTGGAATCTCCATCCTTAGAGGTTTTTAAGCTGAGGCTTGACAAAGCCCTGGTTGGGATGATATAGCTGAGGTTAGTCCTGCTTTGAGCAGGGGGTTGGACTAGATGACCTCCTGAGGTCCCTTCCAACTCTAATATTCTATGATTCTATAATACTTATTCTAAATAGTCACCATACTCAAAATATCAGCTGTGATGGTGGCGATGTCCACTAGAAGCTAGACTGACGCCACCAAGGAGTTATCAGAGGGCAATAACTTTTGAACACTATTGAACTGGGCCTGGTTTGAATCAGTGGCCAAGAAGTGGAAGGCTTTGGTCTAAATTCTGTCCCAATATATGAACAACCAAATTCTACTGAAGTCAATAGGAGCTGGATTTGGGTATCTGATGGCAGAATCTGGTCCATAATATCCCATGAGTACCCATCACTTCTCTTCCCCAAAGCACCAGTATATTACATATATACAAACAAATCACACATGCCAAAGTAAATATTGGTTTTGCAGACTATTTGAACAAATCAGAGATCTTACCTGCTATATTTTTATCCCATTAATTGCATTAGTTTTCTTTACATTACCACACTGGAAAAAACATACTCACTGTAAAATCTCATTATTTGCTCATCCTGACATTAATGGCTTGAAAAGATTTTTTTAAATCTCCTGTTTCAGACAACACAGATCATGTAATAGCAAATCCCTGTTGTCAAACAAGAACAGTACCAACTCAATGTGCTGTTTATGCATAATCCAGGAGGGACAGGAGAATGATTCAGTTCCAGTTCCATTATGAATGAAAAGGACAATGTAACAAAGGTGGATTGGATACACATGGATATTTTGAGTTTAATTGGGATCAGCATGTAATGTGTTTACCAGTCTTTTGAAGAAGATTGTGCAGCTGCATGTTGGAGTATAGTCATTTGAAAGTGACAGTGCCTAATTTAATGGTCTTTTCAGATCAGTGAGCAGCACTGCTTTAGAAAGTTGATTTGCATGGATTTTAGCACAATCCTATTTACTCATGCTCAACCATCTGAAAAAAATAAAGAATTCCAATTCCAAAGTACATTTGTAACATTCAGTATTCTAGAGGGGATACAGCTGTAGTGAGTGTTTCATATGAGCTCTGAAAGCACAGCATGTAGTGTTCTCCTTAATACAGTTTTAATTTGGGTGACAGGCGTGGTGCTTTGTATACAAGGGAAGCACCTTTGAGAGGACCACAAAAAGAGCACAAAGATGAATTATCTATCATACGTCACATGCTGTACATACTGCCAAGTTCAGATAGGACACATCTGTCAGGGTACTAATTGGCTGGGAGGTGTAATCTAAGCAAATACAATGCAAGTTTGGACCAATGTTTTAGTATGTTAATAAGAGAGCTCAATTAACATTTTCATTTGCTAAACCAAATGAAAATGTTAATTGATCTCTCCTTTCATACTTATTTAATACTGTGACCCCAGCTTTGCAATATAAAATCTGACGCATTGCAATATAAAATCTGACCCATTACTGAATTCATTATCTGAAGCGGAAATTCATTACACAATGTTTGCCAAAGAACCCAATAAAAGGTCAAGGAAATGATGCATGGTGAGCGTTGCTAGTACAGGAGGTGCAAATGCTGAACAGACTGTTAACTAATGGGGAAGGAGACTGAAAACTGCAGGACCAAAGATTAAATTATTTATAGTTAATATGACTACAGCTATCTCTTCGCACCTGTGGTGGTATCTTAAACAGCTAGGTGTAAATTTTCAAGTTGATTGAAGTTCAGTATACTAAAACCCACATTTAGGCCTATCTGGCTGAGTTGGAAGTGTGTTTCCCTGTACTCCTGCTACAACCTGCTGTATTACTTAGCTTGCTGTGAATTTAATCAAATATCTTAGGAAAAAGGCTGGCACAGATGAGTAATGGATAATATACTTTAGAGGTCCTTTGTTCCCCTCCATTACATGACCAGCGAGTGGCGCAAAGAAGCGGGAATTTTGGCACAAAAAGCTCTAATTCTTTTAGAAGAGGTCTGGAGGGGAAGAACCAAAGCAATGCTCTCCTGATTACTCCCAAGCCCATGGGAATCCTTCTGTGACTATTACAGATTTTGAGGGATACTTGGGTTTTCATACTTTTTGAGGTGCCAGCAGGAGTAGGAAGGTTTGAAGCTGGGCAGTAGCTGCAGCCCATTGCATGCTCACCTCAGAACCGCACAGATTTTCAGGAAGGGGTTAGTGCTTCTAAAAGCCATGGTTTTTCCTGCAGAGTCTCTCACAAGGACAGCATCCAGTGGCATCATGCCATCCTAATATAGCTGTGCACCATGCAAGAGTGGAAGGCTTCTATGTAGAAAAAAGCCCAGGGTCCATGTCACTGTTCTGAGCTCCTTGAAGATGTTCAGTATTCATCAAGTTCAGCAGTTGCATCCTGGCATCTGTCCCATACTGGTAAGGGGAGGAGCAGAGTTGAACTTCGTGAATTTTAAATCAGAATTTCCTGAGCAAATTCCCCTATTGGGATGGTTAATCTATAGGAGGGTACCATATAACCCCAAATACACAGTGTAGGTAAAGGAAGGAGGGCTATTCGGTTTGGTTTACTGCTATTTTCTTATTCTTCAATCCCTTATATTTGAATGGTTTATAAGAAGCCTAACACTTTGCCATCTAGTTTGAATCCATCTTCAAAGAGGAACAGGTATTTTTAAGTACTCTTAGGGGATTTTCCTCCCTTGTACTTTTTGTTTTCATTGTGCCTCGGATCATTTACCAGTGATAATGGGAATAGGTTGTATGTGTTACCTCTTCAAGTGCAAAGCTTTGTTTGTATGGGGTAGGAGTGGAGGGGAATACTGCTTTATAACAAACCTACTTTATTCTAAATTTTTGTATCTGTGTGACAAAAGATTGACAAGGTCGTTCTTTTAAGCACAAGTATCTGGTAGTATATATCATTTGTATTTCAGTAGCTCTGAGAAACCCCAATTAGGGACCCATTATGCTAGATGCCACACACTCATGTAATAAAGACCGTCCCTGCTCCAAAGAGCTTACAATGATTTGCCTTTTGCCAACTTGCTCACTAAGTAGATACCATGAACCACCTTATCTGATGAACTACACTCGGTTTAACCTTGCTGATATCAATGAGATTGCAGTCCATGTAAATCTGGGAAGAATTTGACCCCTTTACCTTCATTTGGAGAAGACTACAGAAGAGGCTGACAACAGAGTCTGTACAGAAAAAGATAACCAAGATAAAGGTAGCTTCAAGAGAAGAAGCACCACTGGGATCCAGAATGAAACATGGGAATGGAACATATAGAAGAATGCTTAACATTCCCCCCCCACCCCAGAAACTAGACAGTGCTCTGCTAGCCTGGAAAGTGTTTAGTGGTTCCCATGCTGAGTGGAATCACATGATGTCACCCTTTCTCCTGACTACTGTTCCTAATTTATACACGTGATCTGGATAAAGGAATCCAGCTGTAAAACAGTGTCATTCACCAATGTCATTGCAGCGGTAAATACAGAGTGGAAAGCAAGAAAAACAACATCAAAAGGGTTTTAAGGCTAACTATGTAATTAGCAACACAGTACAGGAAACCAAAATGTGGCTCACTGGCTAAACACAGCCTTTCAGCACCTCTGAGGTGGCCTGGACACAGCATTCAACACTGTAGCATAATTATGTGCATGTGTACTAGCATGCTCTACAATTCTTCTGCCTGTTGTCACAGGATTAACAGAGAGAGGAGATGAGCCTGGCACAAAGAGAAGCACAGAGATTTTGTTTGCACCACAATGGAATGTAGGAGAAGAATAAGCATGGGCAAGCAAAAGTCATTCTGCAGCCTGTATATAGATAGCTCTTACTTCATTCCCAAGATGCTCTAAACCATGGCATGGTTGGAACTGGGGTGGGGGAAGGAATCAGGGAATCCCGTAATCCTCCCCTTCTTCCAGTATGCTCAGTTTCTTTGTGGGGTAAAAGAGAACCTCAGTAGGTCTATATCTTATATGAATACATTATGCTTTAGTTTTAGAAGGAATAGTCAAAAGGACTCCAAGAGACATAAGAGGATCTGAATACAGGCAATATTTAAATTAATCCTTAGCAATACCACTAATTATTAAACAGACTAAGGCCATCTTTCAGGAGCTACAGTGAGACAATAGAGAAAGGCACTAAGCCTATACCAAGTCAGAAAACAGATTTAGAGCCTGTATTTGTGGTTGGCCACTTGTCTGCTTGGTACCACCAGCAGGAATGACAAAAATTTTGCCTCCAATGGTTCTCCACAATACACCCTTCTATTTCTAATCCAGCTATATTTAAATAATTTTAACATGGGAAAATTTCAATGCAAACTAGCTTATTAAAAGAAACTTCACCTAATGTATTCATTAGAGGAATATTCTGAAAGTATATATAGCCATTATTAACACAGAGCTGGGTGAAAGGTATGAAAAAATTACTACATTTTTGTTGGAATAAAAACTGCAGTACTGCCAACACCACATGTTCAACACTGAAATTGACAATGAAATAAACAGTATTCACAGTCCCTTTTATTCAGTTTTTGCAAATATTTATATGAGAAATTTTTTGTTCACAAGACAGACAGACACGGAAAAAACTGTCATGAATGCCTGTGCAAATATATATTCACATGAGTATCTATACTGAAAGTGTTTGTGCTCCATCTTGAAAGTTTTGTGGATTGGAAGCCACCCAGTCAGGGAACAGAGACAATAGCTGCGACTTCAGTGACTAATCACACAGCATGAAGATAATATACTCCAAGAAATAAGCATAAAGAATAGTTCATAATCAATTCAAACTATATGAGCATAACTGCTTCAATTATTTTGAAAAGTGACAACTAGTAAAATTCACTCCAAAGGCACAAAAAATTAAAAATGAGAATAGTGAAAACAGATCACATTATTTCTTAAATGTGCTCTAAGGAGACCCTCTTTCATATCACTCATACAGTGAGGTAACAGTCACAGGCCTGAATAATGGACCAGCACTGGCTCAAATTCACTTGTAGTTATCTGGCATGGAGATGCTCTTCTTGAGGCCACTAAACAGAAGAACCACTGACAGGATAGGGTTGAGATAGTATTCTCTGTCCATTGCACTAATGTTAACAATAATCTTTCATTGCTGATTCAGTGGCTGTGTCAACACCACTGCTCTCACTTTCTTCCCTAATGCTGAGTCACTGTTGAATTCTTCCCTCTCCTTTGCATCCTATGGGGGAAAGATTGGTTTGGCCAGAATTTGATGTGCACAGATGGAACCAGCAGCTGCAAGTGACTTAGCTTTCTTTTCATGAAGATTAACTCATGCCTTTTTTCCAATTCATTCTTAAGACTAAGAGGAGGAAGAACTAGCTATTGTATTTTCATGGTCATTGTAAATAGTATTGCTAATTTTCTCAGTTTGAAATTCAGCCCTGGTACCTGCCTGTTTCTCAGGAGATGCTGGACAGTTCCCCCATCACACAGAATGTTTCAGAATAAACAGTAGCAGAGAAGATAGCACAACTTTCAGATGTGCTTGATTCTACAAAAACCTGTGGAATATTATCTGTAGTGGTTGGGGTTAATCCTATCTTTTGAGATTGTTCCGACTATCTATAGAGGAAGTCAGCACAACTCCCAGAAAATCAAAAGGATATAGAGACAAAGGTGTTGCTCTAGATTTGCACAGATATAATCAAGAGCAGAACATGGTCCCTAGCAGGGCCATGAGTTATTGGCACAGGTCTTGCAGAACAGTACACAACATTTTAGATTAGCTACATAGTAATCCTGCTGTAAATTAGAGTAATTACAATGGGATTATTGTCTCCCAACATCAGTTCAAACAACTCTTTTTCCAACTGTAAACTTCTCTTACTCTCTCCTACTTGGAAATCAGTCTGATCACAAAATAAAAGACATCTTTAAAAAGAGGATGCACCTTAATCATGAAGAGTGAGCCCTCACAGGAAAACAGCAGAAAGGGCCCTGTTGAGACGGAGTTGCCCAACAAAGCTGTGCCCGGAATATACAACAGAACAGGAAACTTGTGTCAACAAGATAGCCCTTTCACTGACCTTACAAAAACATTACAAGTTAATTTGACTTCATTAAGGAGATGAGCAACTGGCCTCTCACAAGAATAATGAGAGAACACTAAAAGCCCGAGTATTCTTGACCCAACTATAAACTAGACAATGATAACCCACTCACTTCTGCAACCTGGGGAGGATTATCTAAACCTAGTCCATTTCCCCTCTAGCCACAGTTTCCATTGCTCTGTTTATTTACCCACCATGTGTAAACCATTCCTTAGCTAACCAGTGCCTTGATCTTTCTGTTGTCTCTGATGCTGAATGGTGTAAGAGTTGCATCTCTCATTGGCTGACCACCTTCAATACATTTCTGTAACTGTGTGGCCATATCCTTATCTCTCTGTTTAAATTGTACTGAAATGAAAAACAAAGGAACTTGGGAAAATAAAATCACTTTCTACTTCAATTCTACTTGTTTGCTCTGCAAAAAAAAACCGAAAACAAAAACCCACTATATTCCTCAATTAATTTGCACCATCCAGAAGAAGGGATGAGGTAGGATGGGAAAAACAGAAGTTATTCACAGTGCCTGAATACCTTCACTGGTTTCTGTTGAGGCAAAAGTTCATTAAGTAACTGAGGTTTGTAAAGCTCTTATACTAATTTTATTATTATTCCCAATGAGAATTCACTAGACACAGTTATACTGTGACCTGATGAAAGACTTCTGAGTGCAGATCATGACCATCTGTCATTCTATTTCCAGGTCTGTCATGGTGACTAATAGAACTACAAACAGAAGTGCAACAAGGAAAGAGAATGGAAAAATACCAGACAGCATAAAAACACTTGTTTTCTCAAAGGAGCATAAACAGGGGCTAAAATAAGGGGAGGACAGTTCGTTTCTTATTCTAATAGAAGACCTTACTGTCCTCTCCTTTACCCCTAGTTTGGGTAAGCAGTGTTTCCCTGCCCATCCAACTCCCACCCCCACGGGTCCATTTCCCGCTTCTTGGCTGGTGTGGGGAGAGCTCCCCTTCCTAGTTTCTAATCTACCATAACCATCGAGCACTTTGATGCAGAGAGAGGGGGTCATCTCCCTGTTCAAAAACTAAATCCCCACAGAGATCATACAGAGGGGCTTCAGCTGGTACTTCAGCCATTTCAAAATCAGGCTATTGGGATGGAAGGTTTATTTTCCCCCAAATCTTTTTAAGATGCTATGCAAGGAGTCAGACACAGCATCTGGCTATAAAAGAGGGGCACGCTTACTTCATCCATCCCAACTGCATGTTAACTCTGAAACTTAACGATCATGATCCGAATGTCCACACTGTTAACTTTCTTGTGTCTTGGCATAAAATAGAGTTTAAGCTCTTTGGGGTAGGGAATGTGTCTGCTTAACTACTTGTACAGCGCCTTGTATAATGGATCCCCAATCATGACTGTGACTTAGGGCATTACTGTAACCTAAGCAATAAATAAATAAATAAATAAATATAATACTAGATAGCCACAGTTTCAAATGTTAGATGCCTCCACTTTAAACTAAATTTCACATGCCAGGTTCTCCTCTGAGTTTCACTAATCCAGTACCATTGACTTCATGGAGAGGAGAATTTTCCCATTTGTGTTCATACGCATTCTTTAGCACCAGGGAGCACAACTGAAGTTTTTTTATTAAGCATTAGGGGAAACTATTTTGAAAAGAAATGTCAGTTCATTTTTTGATTCCCACACTCCACTACACAACTGAACAAAAAAGACAATTTGTCATTAATCTGCCAACTCAGACAGACCCACTGGGCTAAAATAATGGAACTTACTGAGTGGTTTGTGCTGGAGAATTATGCTAAGCTGTAAATGAACTGAACTGCCATGAGAAAGTAGTGGTCTCAGTATGATCTCATGCTATAACTTATATATTCAGGGGATGGCCTATCAACCACAAAGCATAAAAATTATTCAAAGACCTCTTGTGTTGCTTGAAATGTCTCTTATGCTCCAGACCTACAGGAATTCTTCAGTTTGATTATGGCTCAGTGGGGCCCACGAGTCACTGAATGGGGTTCTAAGCACTACCATAATATAAACAAACAACGTGCAACTGGCCACACATAAGACAAGTCCAGCAGCAAAAGTCCCATTCGGATGAGAAATCTGCTGAATATCTCCTGAACAACTAGCCACCATATAGTTGACATCTAGTAACACATCCATAGGCAGGTCAAGAGAAGCATTTTTGCACAGGTGCCATCTTTAAGATTTCTAGCATTGGTTTAACACTGACAAGTTGAAAAATATTAGTCTCCATTTTCAAGAAGCATTATATCTTTAATGTGTTCTTATAGGGCCTTTGAAAGAAAGTGCCAATGGCTTTGAAAATAGCTGTATAATAGAGCTGTATGTTGCTTTTAAAAAAATTAAATGGATTCTCCAAACATAATTAACAGAAACCTATGATCCAAGCCAAAACCCCAGTTTGCTCCACAGTTACGCCTGCTGCTTACAGCAAACGGAGTCACAAATCCACCAGTTTCATCAAGATCTCTCTCTCACTTTTTGGCACGGGACTTACCTGCCTTAGGTTATTCAAATGGCATGTTTAATCTGTGTACCCAGGTTGCCATGTAATAAAGCAAAACTTTGTAAATCTCCGCCATTAAAATGCATTCTCTCAAGATGTGTCATTTCTCATTCTCTCTTTATATTCTTCCCCCTCCTCCCTTCTTAAAGAGCAGTGCAAGGAGCGTGAAGTGGAAATGCAGCAGCTGCTCACTTGTTAAAATATTTACATTTGTCATTTATGCATTACAGATTGGGTCAGAGTGTATAATTGGCTCAATGTGAAAAAGTAGCAATATGTTTTATTTAATATAAATAAACCTGCACACAGTGACTGGCATTTGAAAGACAAAAACAGGAGAGGTTGGAGGGTGGAAAGAAAAGTGTGCTTTTAAAAATACACACACACACACACACACACACACACACACACAAATCATGCTTTCCTTTTCCTTTTCTTGAAAATGTTTACTTTTACATTAGCAACTAAAGTTATTTCCATCCAATTGTCAATATTGCTATGACTGCAATTTCCTAGCTTAGTTTAAATTTCAGTATTCTAAATACGGAAAAAAACGTTTTAAAATAATCACTGAGGTACAGATAATTTTCCTGGGAAGATGAAATGCTCCCAGTTGGTTCTAACCCCTACTTCAGAAAGAATTTCAATAGCTCTCAGCTGCAGTTATGCAGCTTTGAAAATAGCACAGACATACTGTACTAATGTGTAATTAAGGTGTATACATATGGAGGTGTATTTTCTATTGTGGACAGTAAGGGAATTTATGTCTACTTTGGTTTCAGTCAATTTAATGTTAGGTGAGCAAAAAAATTAAATCCAATTGGAAAATATTAGTTACCACAGGGCCTCCTCCTGCAATCTTTGCACAGGCAAAACTCTCTCTAAAGACAATGAGAGTTTTGATTATTAAGACGGTGGGATCAACCCTAAAGTCTGCAATACTAGACAGTCATATAGAGATATAGGTGTCTATACAGATACCTAGTGTGTGTATAAAGTTTGGAGAAAACTATAAACTAGAGTCATTGATCAAGTCCTGCTCGCCTTTACTCATGAAAATAGTTTCATTGCTATGTGAATAAACGCAAGCAGGACTGGACACAGTGGATTTAATTGCTAAAGCCAAAAAGAGTTTTGTTGCATTTAACCTGCAACCGGTGTTACCTTGTGAAAGCTTACTATGGAGTAGCTTGCTTTTTTTTTTTTTTTTTTTGGGTGCTGATTACTGAGAGCTCTTATCACTTCTGAGGAGATTGAAATCCTGGTAAGTATTTTATTTAAATGTTTTTTAAAAACAAACAATCTGTTTGAGTGAACTTACTTTTTGTCCTTTTAGATAGAAAACATCCACCGTCTACTAATCTATTTGGAAAAGAGGGAAGAATATATTATCCCCATCAGAAATTGTTATTATTTACTGTTTTGTATTATACTGCCTAGAAACTCGGGACTTTGGTTACATACTTGGACAGAATCCTGGTATTTCCCTTGGCTTGATCTATCGTCATGGTCTTAAACAACAAGGAATCAATGCTATATGTCCCTTCCTCACCTCAATCTTAATTTTCCTACACATTTATTTTTGTCTTTCATGGCACTAGACTGACTGGAAAATAGAGTAGGTGAAGCCAACCATCCTTCATCTTCTTCCTCTCTTTCAGGATTTCCTATTTCTTCCAAGAATTGTTTATGGCAGCAGACGTGAAAGGAGCACTACTTTCTCCCTGATCTTTAACATATGGTAAAACATGTTTCTCTTTTCTCCAGCTTCAGCTTTTTTAAGAGCTCCTCGCAATAATTCTCCTTCAGAAAACATTGCCAATGTTAATTGCTTACCATGGTCGTCTACCATCCAGGGGTTTCCCAAAGCTGTGTTCCTACTACAGCATCAGCAAATACAGCCATATCAGACAACTCCAAAAAGAGTCATTGAGGTGGTTGAACAACAGAAGGGAAAAACAGATGCTGCTAGAGACAGTTTACTTAGAAATCACCTGTACATGAATGCAAGAAGCCTGGGAAACAAGCAGGAGGAATTGGAAGTCCTAGCACACTCAAAGAACCATGATGTGATTGAAATAAGAGAGACTTGGTGGGCTAACTCACATGACTGGAGCACTGTCATGGATGGGTATATACTATTCAGGAAGGACAGGCAGGGGAGAAAAGGTGGAGGAATTGCATTGTATGCAAGAGCAATACAGCTCCAGTATGAAACTGAAGAAAAACCTGTTGAGAGTCTGTGTTAAGTTTAGAGGTGAGAGCAACAAGGGTGATGTCATGGTGGGCGTTTGCTACAGACGACCAGACCAGGAGGATGAGGTAGACAAGGCTTTCTTCGGACAACTAATGGAAGTTTCCAGATCACAGGTCATGGTTCTCATGGCAGACTTCAATCACACAGAGATCTTCTGGGAGAACAATACAGCAGGGCACAGACAATCCAGGAAGTTTTTTGAGTATGTTGGGGACAACTTCCTGGTGACAAGTGCTGGATGAACCAACTAGGGACTGTGCTCCTCTTGACCTGTTGCTCACAAACAGGGAAGAATTGGTAGGGGAAGTAGAAGTGGCAACCTGGGCAGCAGTGACCATGAGGTGGTCAAGTTCAGGATCCTGACAAAAGGAAGAAAGGAGAGCAGCGGAATATGGACCCTGGACTACAGAAAAGCAGACTTTGACTCTCTCAGTGAGCTGATGGGCAGGATCTCCTGGGACGCTAACATGAGGGAGAAAGATGTCCAGAAAAGCTGGCTGTATTTTAAAGAAACCTTATTGAGGGCACAGGAACAAACCATCCCGATGTGCAGAAACAGTAGCAAATATGGCTGGTGACCAGCTGGGCTTAACAGAGAAAATCTTCGGTGAGCTTAAACACAAAAAGGAAGCTTACAAGAAGTGGAAGCTTGGACAGATGACTAGAGAGAAGTATAAAGATATTGCTCAAGCATGCAAGGATGAAATCAGGAAGGCCAAAGCACAAGTGGAGTTGCAGCTAGCAAGGGACGTGAAGGGTAACAAGAAGGGGTTCTACAGGTATGTTAGCAACAAGAAGAAGGTCAGAGAAATGGGAGAGGCAACCTAGTGACCGATAAGCTGAAGTACTCAATGCTTTTTTTGCCTCGGCCTTCACAGACAAGGTCAGCTCCCAGACTACTGCACTGGGCAGCACAGTATGGGGAGGAGGTGAGCAGTCCTCAGTGGTGAAAGAACAGGTTAAGGATGAGTTAGAAAAGTTGGTCATGCACAAGTCTCTCTACTTGTACTTCTATTAAAGCTATTGTTTCAAGTTTCTGCAGACTCAGGCAGACATTAGTTAACACTTCCTTCATACTTTGAAAGTCAGCTTTACACCACCACAGGAGACCGTGACAATTTTTCCAAATGAAAGCTTAGATTCTGAAGAACAATTATGTAGCAACTCTTTAAAAAGCCAAAATGACACAATCATTTGTGTGGCCACATAATCGTAATAAAAATGGGGGCCTACCCACATGACATGTATTAGAAAATCTGCTTTTTCTATGTGTTTTCCATCAGCCTGACTTTTTTTTTTGCTCACTTCTGGTGATAGATTTTCAGGTAAAATACTTGTTTTTCCTCCTTTGATACACAGTTGAAGGCAAAGTTCAGCATCCAGATTTTGAAAATACTTTCTCTTAAAGCCCATGTTCATTCTAATAAAATGCTACAGACAGGAGTGCAGAGGCAGAACATGTTACAGGCAGAGAAATGGATGTGTCTTTTACCAGTGGATTGCCTGAAATGGTAGTTTTACAATCACCACGTCGATACAGAAAATCAGTGGACATGCATTTAAAAAAAGAACAGCCATTAAAAGATTTATAATCTGGGAGTAAGAAGAGAGGATCTTTATTGTTGACTAACGCCAAGTAATGTACATCATATACAGTATGCTATATCATGTCCTGGCATAGTATAATTTTTTTTTTTTTTTTTTTTTTTAAACATTCACCACCATGATATCCATGCCAGGTGTACATTCTATTTTTCACATAACGCCCAAGAGACTGTACAGAACTCATGAATTTCTTACACTGTTTGAGGCCTTCACAATTCCCCCCCAGTATCTGCAAATTGCTTGGAGAGTCACAACCACTAGTATTAAAACAAAGACAAAAGGATAACCAGACCCAAATTACTAACTATTTAGTATTAGTGCAAGGACTTTCACCAAGTTATTCTGTTACTGAAATATTGTCTGGGTTCCTAAATTTTTCTTATTCCTCAAAATGCCACTACATACCTATCTTCAATACATGGATTTATTTTATTTATATTTTTAAATAAAGGGAGGAAAATTGCTAAAGACAGCATCATCAAAGCAGAAGTCAATCAAAGTACTGATCTATTCGAAAAGATAATGTATCAGTTACCACAGTCACACACAGAGTTTACATTTGAATCGACAAAACTACTAAAAGATTGAAAATTATTTAGCCTCACACTGTATTATTTGTACAGTAGTAGCCCCCTAGAAGCCTAGACCAGATTGACGGCTACTGCAGGGATTTCTACAGGGCCCCATCAGGGTAGGCCCTGTAAAACATAGCGTAAACGACAGTCCCTGCCCAAAGAGCTTACTTTTGAGGATTTTGCTGTTGAACTACATTTAATTATTTCCCGTTTGAATTCAGCTCCAAGGCACCAGTCATTTGATTTGTTAGATTTACATGCCTTATTTTGCTCTTGCTATTAATCAATAATAATGAAAATACACAAAAGTAAAAATAAAATTCAAAGTACACAAAACACATACTGAACTTGCCCATCATTAACCACCCCACATCTGACCACCTTATATGCAGAGCTACCCCTAGACCAAATGGTGCCCCATACGAGAAGAGTCTTTGGTGCCAACACTCTTTCATTTGTTCAACTTTTGAATACCTAATTTTTTTGTTGCATTTGTAGCCCATTTCATGACTTTGATGCATGATTTATTCTTGTCATATAAGCCGATAAATTGGCATGCTAGGATCTGTAAATCAAATTTTAAAAATGGGTTTCCTCTAAGCTCCTAGAAACTTTAATTTTAAGAATAACTGAAATGTACTAACATCAAGAAATTGAACTGTGCACCAATACTGGGTGCACCAGTAGTAAATAGTGTTACAGTAGGTGATAGCCTTAGAATGTTAACCCTAGTCCTTTAGTTCAAAGGGTCACTTTTCTCGCCTTTATCCTCACAAACTGAAGCACAGTGTCAAAGAGATCCAAAGACTGGCCAACAGCATGTTAAGCAATAAAAGTGCATTCTTATATCTCACTGCCTGACTGGTGATGCCCTGCCCCTTATATACCCGTGAGGGCATGGCTGACAACATTCTAGGAGGTTCAAGAAAAATGTTGTTCTTAGAAAGTCTGGAAGGTTCCATGAAATTCTACAAAGGTTCAGAACATTCTAGGAGGCTAGTGAAAAATGAATCCACATACGGAATACCTGAAACATTTTACTTCAAACATTCTATTTTCCCTTTTGTCACTAACAACAAAAACAGCACCCTGAACCCAGCACTGCCCAAACCCGGCACCCCAGGGGTCGCCTGAATCACCTGCTCCTAAATCCAGCACTGCCTATATACTTCACACACATCTCCTCCACATAAAGCTTGAAAGGAAAGCTTTGCAGTATGCCCGGAAGGTTAACAAATCCAGATTGGGGGCAGCAAACAAGTTCAGAGTTGAGGTCCCATTATAAAATATTCCATGTCATTAGTCCTGTAGGCTTCTATATTTGGGGGGGCAGCTCCAGTCAAGCGAAAGGGGCCACGTTGGGGGAGGGAAATTCTGTGCCTGCCTGAGGCTTGCGCCCCCCCGCCCCTCCCACACTATGCCCATGAGTTGTCCCTTCCCTTTAAGTGCCACAGCCTACTAACTCAAGCATTTAGTCCAGTGATTGCAACTAGTATCACACAAGAGGAAAGGCAATCTCTCAGGTGATACGCACTTCCTACATTCGGGCTGTGTAGTAACAGAGCATGTTCTTGTTTGGAGCTATCAGGCTATGCAGAACAACCATTGCTCCATCAAATTTTCCATGCTGCTTCTGCATTTACATATTTGGCTTCAATAATCCATTACAATTCTCAAGGTATTCAGGAAAACGAATATGTGAAAACACCTTGCTAAGAAAGTGTAACTATCTTAACCACCTGGCTCAAAAGCTCTTGAGAACTTTCTAAACTAGGTAGTGTGATAAAAGCATTCACATTCCCTTAAGCTGTTAAAAGGGTACTCCTAAATTAATATACCAATCCCCAGAAACTCATATGCTGATATGCCACAAACCCAAGGTAAGATATAATATTAAAAGAGGTCATTTTCATTCTTCTTTTCCACAGTCACCCATGACTTTGTCTGGGCTATCTAAAATAAAGGCATCTACCTTTAAGAAAAAATTGAGAGAGACATTTTATATGGGTAGGTGTTTGGAGTTTACCGGGGAGGGAAATTGTTCCTTAACTTGAAAGTGTGTCGTCATTGTACAATAATTGCCTGAAGCTGCAAGAGGACAGAATTATAGCCAAAGATTTCCACTCACAGGATTATCGTTTTTATTTGTTTGTGTTAGTGATGAGCCTTAGTTGCAAAGTTTGATCCTCATCCCCAGGGGTTTGGTCCTAGTCCAACTCTGTATTACAAATTGATACACACAACATTTATAAGCCAATAATGTTTGGGAAATATCCCATCTTCTATGAAAGCGTCTTCTGTCTTTACAACAAATGTCTTCCAACTAAGTTATGTACCATATAATAAAAACAGCAGCTTGGACTTGATTCCCCTTTTTTCCCTTCCTGAAATTCTGACTCGGATTGTAAAGAGATCTATTGTTTTACCTTTAAGAACTAAACTTTGGGCTAAATTTAAGTGGATTTTGTAGGAAACCTGGCTGCTTCTCTCATCTGTAAAGTAGTTTTGATGAAATTATGTTTAAAAAATACCACTAATATGATTCTTTCTTATTTATAATTTTGGGTTAAAATTCATCCCAGTGCAGATGGCCTGTACAAGACCCTGAGCAAGACTAAAGCCCCACTTAAATCCTGCATTAAGTGTTCAAATGGTTAACTGGGTTTTGTGCAGATATCTACAATGGGGAGAGTTGCTCCCATGTTTCTAGATACTCAGCATTCTTGAACCCCAATCGAAGAATACATAGGCAGCAGATGCTCAGCATCTTTGGAAGACCTTTGGGGAGTAAGTGTTCCAGGAGGGAACCAGGTTAAAGAATAATTAGTACAGATAATCCAAAATCTGGCAACAGTACTCTTTCCTTCTAGTGTAGGTGTATAGTTAGTAGTTCATTGGCAAATGTTAACAGCAAGAGAACACTAAAATAGAGCTTAAAACCATTTCAAGATGTGAACTCTACATGTTAAAAAAATCAGGATTTACGATTAAAGAAAAACTTTTTTGAACCTGTTATTTCCTTCCCACTCTTTAAATGGGAGAGCTATTTTTTGCTTCCTCTCCAACAATGAGTTATGCAGTGTTGCTGGCGATCACGTCATACTCCCCAGAGGTGACAGCATTTCAGTGGTGGGTGAGTGATCCATATATGAACTGACTGACTAGTGCTTTGGGATAGAAGTAAATTTCAAGAGCTATTTTTTTAAATAATCTCCCCCCCTTCATCATATTTCCCTGCTTCCTTTTATAAAGATTGGCCATGACACCTTGCCTACCCTTTTGCCAAGGAAGTTAGCACTGTTTACATATGGTTCTGTCTATTGCTACTAATATAAAGTTAACGACTTCAACAGAATGAAGACTTTAAGGACAGACACAGGACTATTGGGGATGTGAAGGAAGGGACAAACGGAAATGAGAATAGCAAGAGGCACTAGAGTCCAGTGATTATTTTCTTTTGATTTTGTTCTTATTTTATTCATGTGAAAATTGACCCCATCTGTTTTTGTCATTCAGTCCCTGGATGGAGTATATGTGGCAAAGTTTAGCAGCTAAGTTCCCACAAGATTTGAATGCTGAAAGAAGTTATAATACTTTGTGCAATTTAGAGGCAGAAGGCACAGCACGTAATTAAAGTACCATTACAACACTGTCACAAGACAAGCTACAGCTGTTTCTGAAGGAATATGGAGAAAAGTTAATTGATAGCAAAAGTGAAGACAAACCAAAATACAGATAAAAACAAATACTGAAGTAAACTTACTCTGAAGGGTAGTTTTGGCAAGCTTAGGAGCAGAAAGGTGGCTTTTTCCATTACTATTATTATCATCACAGATTTGATATTCATGACAAAGTATAATAGAACAAGCCTGGAGCATTTACAACTTTATTAGCCATGCACTAAAAATAATATACTTTTTAACACTTTTTTAAACTTCAGGCACAAACTCTTATGATTACAGACCGTCAGTGGGTCAGAGCTAACTTTTTAAAAGATATACATATATACATTTATATATATATATATATATATATATATATATATATATTTTAGACCAAGATCTTCTGTACGGTGTATAAAAGCTTAGCTCCACTGACTCTTTTGGAATGTATTTTTCAAAAAAGGATGGGAGAGATTCTGACTCATTTTGACCTTGAGGGGGAAACCATGCTAGTTATTGTGCAGAAGGTGGACTTTTCACTGTTTTCACTTTTCATAAAATAGCATCTACCAGGAACAGCTAGGGCATAGAAACTGTCTCACCTTAGTCTATGCAGGTTCAGCTCCAAAAGTTGCCATTTCTCATGTGTGGAATGGAATCATTTCTTTTTTTCCTGTACACTCTTTGGAGTTGAGAAAATAAGCTCTGCAAATTGTTCCAATACTATATTCTGAAAGTAGACCTTTATCATGATGAAACAATCTACTGCCCTTGGATAAGGTAAGAGGAGTATAGAGAACTGAAATACGACTGGGAAGTGAGGATTTCCTCAGTTTGTCCATAATAAAAGTGTTTGAGGACATGTAGATGCGTAAAACAGAAAAACACATGCATGGTAGATGTTGTAGGGAAGTCAGTTTTTTTCTAATGCATTGGAGAAATCGGTCAAGAGCACTAAGAGAAAGAGCTTAGTAAACACTAAAGAAGTCACTGAGACCTATATGACATGCAGCATTAGTGCTGCTTATAGAAGTTAAAGCCAACTGTTGGCTCTTCTAACTTAGACAGAAAGTCACTATTTCCCCAAGCGTCCTAAAAAGTTTGAGAAGATAATATATCCAGCTTGCTACTCAGAGACCGGATTCTGACTGCCGTGGAATTAAGGGTTCAACACCTCACAGCATCAGGCCCTTAGAAAAGCTAATCCCATATTTTACTTTATCCATCTCCTTTGTGCCTCTTCTTCCCCCTTCTAGATACATGCAAACACAAATAGTATTTACTCCTGGCAAGTTTTGCAAGAAGAAACATTCATTGAAATATCTAAAAATATCTGAAAGTAAATACATTACTTTAAAAAACAAAACAAAAAACAAAAAAAAACACTTTCCCAATCAATGCCTGTATTTTCTCATCATAAATTTATTATTCCAGTAATTAAATTATTTTTAACCTACGAATTTTGTTACAGTTACAGGGGCATGTATACATTTTCTGTAGCATAGGACAACTAAAAAGATACAAGCTTTATTTCAAATTCAACAGTTTCTGAACAAAATCACCTTGTATAGGTTGGTAACTTGTTTTCCACTTGCAAGTGATTAAAACAGAACAAACTAAACAGGGGAAGAAGATTTTCATCGCCTTAAAAATGCACAGAAATAAATGCAATATTACACAACTCAGCTGAAACAAGACAAAGATTGTTTTATATAAAAGGAAGTTTATATGAGGATTAATGACAAGTCACTGTGACAATAACTTCTGTCTCAGTTGGTTGTCATTTTCATGACCCTCTCATTGTGACCCTGAATTGTAACATTTGTTATAAGCAATATATTGCTGAGTGAAATGCACAATAATCATCCAGGCTGAAGCTTTTTATATGGATTTAAGGAAACAGACAGTCAGTGAATGGACTATTAAAAGTGGATATATCTTATTGATTCTCCTTTGAGCAATTTACAGTTAGGCAGCACTGTTTGTTCAATAATTTTAAAACAAAAATTGCTGGTATTTATCTTGTTGGCAAGGACAAAACATCGGTGCATTAGGGCTGTGACTTTTTGCTTTGTTTAAACAGCATTAAGAGTTTGTCCACTGTACATATAGCTGAACTTGTTCATGTGCTGATTCTTTAAAAGACCAAGATATGGAAATGAAGATAAACACTTAAAAGGAAAACTGAATACAAAATACTGGAGATTTCTAAAGGGAATAATACACAATACAAGTTCACTTCCAATCTCACTTGCTGTTCTTCAGTATTTCGTATCCCATATGATTCCCCACCTCACTATGATAGATTTCCCTAATTAGCCTCAGTAGCTCATTTCCACAGAAATAAAAAGACAATTAATGGAAGACAATGCATTAATTGTTTATGCAAAACTCTAATTTATTTACTTCTAGAGGTTTAACAGATTTCAGCAAGACAAATCTCTTCATCTAAGGTACTTTATTTCTTGCTTCCATATATTATTAATTCACTGTATATTATACTAATCTCAAATTAGTTATTGAACTCATAGCAAAGAGAATGAGAGAGATGCTAGAGGGAAACATGGTCACAGCCAGTGAGTATGGGGAGCCACCTATGAATATGGTCTTGAGCCTAGTTTGACTGACCAAAGGGTATGCTTATCAGGAATGTAACTCAATTCCTATAGCCCATCAAAGTTCACCCTGCTCAGGTGTAGCCTCCTACAAGGACTGCCTTAATCACCTTAGACCCTGTGCCTGAATTCTCTCTGCTCACCCCTTCTCTGGGATGTGATTAGCAAATACCAAAGCTGCTCAGTGCTGCTCTAAAGGAACCTCTCAGCCTATTGCGCAGAGATCTTCCGCTGCCCAGCTTCCTTGAGTGGCTCGGTAAGTTGCAAACCCGAGTAAGTGAGCTGTCATATGTGAATGTTGATGAGGTGGGAGGCTAGGTTTTTTCATTAATAAAACTTAAGTCATTCCTGGTGCAGTTGGTGGGGATTTTTAGTGTGAATGTACCATTTTTCTCCTTGCTTATGTCATTGATTTAAAATAAAAACAAGGCTTATCTTGCCCCAGGCCATGTAAATCCTGGCTGCAGCCTTGAAGGGACAAGTTTAGTCTGATGCAAGAAATACAGAACGCGCAACTGTTCATAAAGAAGCAAAGGGTCCACTGAGAATTTCCAAAATTGACAGCAGGAGTTTAAGTTGCAAGCTGAAGAGTGCAGATAGTGTATTTGTAGTTATTACATAATAGAAATTAAGGTTGACCATAGCATATACCATTGAGTCATCCTTACACACTTTGGGCCAAAACACAGATTGAGCCTCTTGATTTCCTAATGCCATTTTGTAAGAAGCAATCTAAAGGTCACCCTTTTGCCTATGTAATCAGACGCAGATACAAATATCAGCTGCTTTCAGACATACAAGATAGAAGATGCTATGAATGATTTATATTATTTTTGTGTAATGACAGCACTGTATAGAGCATGCTTATCACTGCATCAACACTCTAAGATGATTACTAATACAGGTCAGTCCAACTAAAGGTTTGGCCATCATGACTTCGTGTCACCATGCATCACGACGTCCTGATCCTGACCGGCTTTCCCCTGATGTTCCAGTTGTAATTCTAAATTCTCTCACTCTCTCAGGTGTTTCTATAGCATTCATCACCATAATTATCTAAACTTCCCTGGAATGTAGGCAGCCAATTGTGTTGTACTATTATAAATTATGAGGTAGCTTTATGAGGCCGATACCCTGTCAGTGACTAGGCTGGGAAAAATTTTGAACATGGGGATCCAAATGCAAAAGTGTCCTCTATTAACTCACTGGACTCCCTAGCCATCAATTACTTTGTTTTCATTGTGAAGAACAAACAGCAGCTAGAATGGTAAAACATCATTAGTAAGCTAAGATTGTTGTGTATGGACTTCACTGGTCAGATATAATAGGAGTTAACATTTAACAGCTTCCTCACAACCTAAAACTCTGGTACTCCCTTTGATAGTTTATGGAAAAGTATTTTTGGAAAGCATACAGCTATGGAGAGGATCATAGGAGAGACTAGGGAAAAAAATGACAAGTATTACAGAAACCATGAATTCCAAATTGAATTGAAAGAGAACTTCTCTTTCAAATATTGTTGAGCTGACACTTGCCAGTCTGACTGTCAGGACCATGTCACGGGCGAGCAGTGGGCATGGGATGAGCTGCTCAGTATCCAGGACAAAGATTGGTCCAGAACCAGGCCAGGCCAAAACCAGAGTCCATTACCAAATTGAGAGGATGAGACAAGAATCAGGTTGAGGCTAAGCTGGGTCTTGCACCGGGGTCAGCTAGGGTCCTAAACCAAAGGTAGTAAACCAAGATCAGGGTTGAGAGCCGGAAGTCTGGGATTCAGGTGAGTCACAGCAAGGAGTGGCATGCAGGGTCAAGGGCATAAGCATACCAGAGGTCTGCATTGCTCAGACAACTCCCAGAAATGGCTTCCTGATTTATATGGAGAGTGCCAGCCAACCAGGGAATCACAGAGGGTTGTCACTCGAGCCCCTTAGGGCAGGACATTCTGCTTAGACTCTCAGTACTTGTCAGTGGCAACCATACCCAGGCCCCTGGTGGCAATGAGGAAGTGGCACCTGCCTCAGATCCTGTAGTCACTGTTTCTAGGCCTGTGTATTCCTACATTGAGGCTCAATGAGACTATATAATTGTCTTCTGCCCATGTACAGGAAAAGTGAGTTGATCTTTTAAGAGAGTAATTTTTGTCACACAGAAAGATCACATGTATCATTCAATATAGTTTAAGCAATGGCTCCAGTGATAATGTGTAACTGACATGTACTTGGGTTTGAAATCTGGATGTAGTTTAGAACAAGGAAATTCCCTCAGCTGTCTTTATGCAGTAAGTTCAGACTGCAGATTGCTTGAGCAATACTTGTCAGTAATAAAACTTTCCAATTGCAGTCATAAAACAGCCATTGTCATTACCAATGATACACATATAGGACTATACCAACCTCTTGAAGACAGGGACTGTAGCTTCAGACATGTTTGTACAGCACCTAGCACTCCTGAAACACAATCCCTAATTGTGGCCTCTAGGTACTACCGTAATAATTATTTAATACGGGACAGAAATGGGAATGTGTGTCACTTGTATGCTCTATTAGGCAGGTTACATTTTTCGGTCACACTCATTAAGCATGTGTGCAGAAACATACTTTCTTGCTATTACTGTCCTCCAGTAGTCATGCACATTGCCACGCCCTGATCCTGCAAACCTTATGCATATGCATAAGTCTTGTTGTCTCCAAGGATAAGCTTCCTATGCAGCAGATGTATCATCTACTCTTAAATAACCTTTAAGTACACACGGGTAGGCAAAAGTTGATCCAGGATTATATTATTTTTAAATACACAGATAATACTTCCATGATGCACTCTAATTTCTACACAGCCTATAAAATTCAATTTTCCCATTACAGCTTTGTTTAGAGGAATCCATCTCTTACATGAATGCTTAGTTCCCAATGAAGTCAATAAAAATTGCAACATTATCACTACGATAGTAGAATTTAAACTAATCTGTGCTTCGCTATCCCACAGTTTTTATAACTGCAAGTAAAAATTGTGATGTCTCCCCACTTCCCTGGTTTTGTCTCTGGTCTAAAGCCCAGAGAAGATTCCCACTGACTTCACTGGATTTGGGTTCAGAGTCTCCATAATGAATTTTCATATTAGATTAAGACACCATTTTTATAAAATAGTCTATACTCCATTTGTACATTATAAAGTATTACCATAAAAACCCCTACAACTGTCATCAGCGATCAGGGTACCTTTTTGATGCAGTCATGTTGGTTCTCTATTGTGTTCATTGAATTCTGCAAATTAGAAAGAGGACAATTTACCATACTTCTCCCCCTGATTGGCAGTGAGTACTCCTATCCATGAATGTGCACAGAGATGCAATGTGACAGATACTGTAACTGCATTCAGTATGGGGGGAGGGGGGAAGGAATGTATTGTATTAAGTTTATGTACCACTGTTGTCCACAGGGATTGCATGTATGACTGTTAGAATCCACAGTTCCTCCAGGTTCTAAAACAGGGGGTGTTGATTAAGATGATGGTGAATCACTCACTTCCAAAGAGGTGCACCCTCCTGGGGAGGTTCACATATACTGGTTCAAACTGGTTTTCCAGAGATTAGGAAAATAAAGAAAGTGCTTGTGGTTTAAAAAGGCTGCATTTAAACCAAATTAGGGCCTTTGCTCTGATCCAGCAAATGGACAGGATCTCCTGTACAATGGCCCTAAAGACCTTTGCAGAAGGGTTGGAAGAACTTTGACCTACAAGGACCCTGTAAGACCGATGGGTGACCTTCTAGGGCACGCTTTTAATATACGTATAGGAACTTATATTGCTTCTTATGTATTTTCTCTGTAATGCTTTTATCCTAAGAATAAATGCAGATTGCTGTGCAAAGGCAGCTGGTAACTTGTGTACACTGTTGTAGCCCCCAGATAGAGGTTAACCACAGATGATGGCCCTGGGCAGACTTGCTGGGGAAGCCACAGTGAGGCGCAGAGGGATCGCAAGCTTAAACCCCCAGTCTGGAAGGAGAGACTGATGGAGCTCTCCGCCTAAGAAAGGTGACACTGGGACCTGGAAACCTTAAGAGGCTGCCCTCGAAGAAGATAAGGGGGATTCAAAGGTTCAGTTAACCCTGAATGTGACAAGCAAATTAACACCATTTGGGTTCTTGTACCACTTGAAGGGCAGGGGATCAATATTTTTTTTCAGGAAGAGAAGCTACACTGGCTGAATGTACAGAATGATCACTTTACAGGTGATCAGTCTGAGTGTCCAAAGTAAGGGATAAATACAGGTGTATATCTTCCTTTTAAATACTCAAGATTACTGAAACAGAAGACGATCTGTAGCCAGAAGAGAAAGAGAGCACAAACAACAACAAGTTGTTCTTCTGCCTTTCTGAATATGCCTGTCAAGATGAGACAACAACTATTATAGGCATATTTTTCCCTAGGGAATAATGGTAACTTTAGCAGAATTGCTCTATAAATCCATTTACCACAGCTATGAGAACTATCTGTGGGCTAGAACACTGCATTAGCCCATTCCATCAGATCAACAAAAATCACATCAATCTAGCTGAATGACTGCAGGTTAATAGCCTAGTTCAATTCAGCTATGCCTTTGTTAGTCACAAAACATTTAAAAACCTGCTAATTGTTTGGAGGATTTCACCATGTGCGTGTGCGATGGGGGAAAGGGCAGGACCACAGATCATGTGTTGATATTTACCCATCCAGAGACAGAGATTGAGGTTCTTTTTAAATAAGAAAAACATCATTGAAAATTAAGGAAGCAAAAGCACTATACAGGGCTTTACAGTGGGGAGAACATAGACCAATTTTTTGTAGTAGCCGCTGAATGACCAAACAATATTATTTGCAATTTCTCCAAGAGTTATTACATCTTGGTACTCTCAACACCTTCCTTTTGTCAGATCATAAAGTTATTGGGCATTAAAATCACCAACTTTCTGCTCTGAGATGTCTCTGGTATACACTGACCCCATATCAGGAACATTACTTATCAGTGCAAAAAACACAACCCTTGTCTATATTTGTACAGAATTGAGCATAAAGGGGCACCATTACCAGTTGGCTCCATGTACTACTGTAATAAAAATAAATAATAATGTGGTGGAAAATACAAGCCTGACTTTATTCAATATTAAGCTCATCACCAAGGGTACTTCTATTATTCTTATTGCCAGTGAAATATAAAATATTGGAAGGCTTAGGAAGTTGCACAGCATTGCAGAGAATGAAAATTTAGGATTTTTCCCCTCCATAAGCAGAGCTTATGCCCCAGCTCTGATCCGTAACACAAGCTGTCACCTGCCTACCACATGCAGCAATGGATTGATGGAGAAGTTGGTGATTATGGAATTGCAAATTTGGAAGCTGCAAAAGGAAGAAACTAAACCTAAGTTATAAAATGGACGAAATGGATTTAGTTCTCAAACCCCTCAGATCTGAGGGAATTGTCTGGAGACTGGGGCCATGCGTAGAGAGGTGATTAAAGCCCCAGTCTTGCAAACATTTACACAGATGCTTAACTTCAATGGGATTCCTCAAATGCTTAAAGTAAAGCATGCATGTAAATGCTTGCAGGATTGGGGCCTAAGCGTTTATCTTTATACTACTCAGAAAATCTAAAACGCCATATGAGTACTAAGAATTTTTATTGTTTTGTCAGTCTGGTGACTTTCACAGCTCTGTTAAATTCTGTTTCACGGTGTGACACGTTTTAGTGTAATCTGGATCCTACTGCAAAGTAAATGGCATCAAAAACAAGGCCAAAGGCCTTGAAGGCTAGAATTCAAACCATTTACTGTCCTGGTTCAGGGAACTGTCACCTGAGCCTAACTGCCATTTCAAACGACAATCACTTCCTTCGATAAACTTGTATGTTTTTGGAGGCACAATTCCACACATTGGGTAATCACACTAGGTTTGCCAGGTTTTTTTAACCTTCTAAATTATGTTACTTCCAGAACCCTGTATCTGTAATAACTAAAAACATGCGACTTAAACAGCTCTGAGATAAACATATTTCAAAAATCCCTTAAAGACTTGAAAGAAAAACTGCTATCTTCTCAGCCTCCTTTACATATCTGGATTTTATTTGTGAAGATACCTGTTAGCAATATTGGAAGCTGTGTATACGTGAGAACTGTTAACTACGTGTAGCACAATTCACTGGAAAAAAAGTTCCCCAAGTGTTCATGCTGAACAGTACTGCAGCCACATATGCATAGTAACTCTTAGAACACTTCTACAGACATGAATGCTGTGGAACAAATCAAATGAGTTATGCAACATGAAAAACCATCTCAATGTGAGAGTGTTACCAAGTGCATGATATACTGTGTCTAATTTCACTCCACTGCATGTCATTACTTGGCACAGCATAGATAAACTCTTCCCCTGTCCACAGATTTTTGGAATATTAAGATTTCAGTCTTGTCTTCACTGCAAAGTTAACTCAAGTTATAACTCAAATGTTGTCCCTAACTGAAGTCCCAGCCACACGTATATCCCTTAACTCAAATGCGGTGATGCTTTTAACCTGACCTGGCTGGCCCGTTGGGGGCCTAGGCTTAAACTCGAATTAGTATAACTTGTCAGCAGCTAACACATCCACTCTGCAATGTGGACACAAGCTAGCTCCACTCAAATGCCACTCTGCTACAATCCCAAACACTCCTGTTTGGGACAGACAAGTTCTGCCACTATTCACTGAGAAAGTATTCATAGAGCAGCTCAGCTTACTGTAGTGCTAACGATCCTG
This sequence comes from Emydura macquarii macquarii, assembly GCF_026122565.2. Taxonomy (NCBI): domain Eukaryota; kingdom Metazoa; phylum Chordata; order Testudines; family Chelidae; genus Emydura; species Emydura macquarii. Next base: position 7,036,211 of record NW_027131400.1, on the reverse strand, counting down.
GGGCGTGTCCCTAGAAGTCTCAGCATCACACAGGAGTGAGTGTAGCACCAGTGTGGATAACAACAGTTGCAGTGTTATTTCACAGTGTGGCTGCTCTCCATTGAGCGAGGCTAACTGGAGAGGAAGTAACTAGAGCGTAGGTATTTTGTGTTAACTCTACAGTGAAGATATATACATAGTGAGCCAGGAAGAGGATGCAGCAACCACCTTAAATTATGAATTACTTTATTTTGGGTCACAATTTTAATTTTTAGTAAAATCTACAGCAGTTTTTCATGAGCGCTTAGGGAGAGCATGTGCGTCCTATTTCTTTAAATCTGTAACACAAAGCCAGGCAGGTGGCAAGCTGAAGAATGTTCTTCTAAGCAGTAGTTCTATGGTGAAACAGAGAGAAAGAGAAGCAAGCTTTAGGGTAATACTGTTGCCCTTAACTTAATAAGTTTCCTTATATGGTGCTAGATGATAATGACTCTTTACTATTGTTACATGATCATTATCAGGAACAATTTTTATTTATATAGCATCTCTTACCCGGAGAGATCCAAAAGGGCTTTAGAAAATATGGGCCAGATTTTCAAATTTAGGAATGTGCATGTACAAATCAGATATTTGCATGTGCATGTTGCCACTTAGGAGTCCAAAGAAGCCATACGTTTTGGTGCTTATGTTCTACAATTTTAAAAAAATCTTAGGGCTTGAAAAGAAAGATATACTACAAAGGCTTGGTCTAGACGTGACAGTTATAGTGGCAGAACTACGTCAATCAGGGGAGTGAAAAATCCACCTGACTGACGTAGCTAAGCCGACATAACCCCCAGTGTAGATACAGCAATGTCATTGAAAGAGTCCTTCTGTCAGTGTAGCTAATGTCAAAAAACCTCTTCTGTTGGTGTAGGCTGCATCTAAGTTACAGGGTGATGCCGTCATTGCTCTGGTGGTATAGTCTTCATAGTGCAGACAAACCCTAAAACTGAAGATTACAAATTTTGTTCTATAGCAGATTCCACAGTAAATATAGGTTGCTTTGTGTTGGACAGCCTAACACAATGGGGTCCTGGTCCATGGCTAGGGAGGTCCTAGATGCTCTGCTAATGCAAACAAATAATAATTATTACACGCATTCATATGCATACACGTCATGTAATTGGTGCATGCTTAATTATCACTTTTACCAGGACATCTCCCCAGGAACTCACTTCAGCCAATGAGTGGTGATGACTGCTGACTACTAGGACAATAATTAGCTTAAATTTTGCTTAATGACTGTGCATTCACCAGTGACAAGGCGTAAAGCGGAGTTTCCACCAGATAGTAAACAGGTGTGAAATTCCAAATCCTGGGCTTTTAATCTAAAAGAAGTTACCAAATGAATATTAAAAGGAATAAACAAACATCAGCTGTGCATAAAATGTAGTGTGGATCATATGCAGAATGCTTTCAAAATGAAAATGGTCCCCTTGACCAAACAAGTGCCCCAGTGCCAGCCAAAGTAGTGAACATTCAGGGGTGGTTGGGAGAAGCAGCTGGAAGGAATTCACCACTCAGGCTGCTGAGAAGCTGTCATGCTACTTTAAGTGTAATGGCTGAAGCGGCCTTCTTTGGCCCTGAAGCACCCTGATACAGGAGACTTGGGGAGGCCTGCTGCCTCTCACACGCTCTCTGTCACATTGCAAATGAACTGCAAGAAAACTCGTCCTACAGCAAATCTGACTGACAGCTAGTACAAAGTGAGGCAAGGTGGGCGAGGCAATATATAACTTCTGTTGGTGAGAGAGACAAGCTCTCAAGCCACAACTACACACCATACAACTTACAAACACAGACAAAATCCTGCAAGCTCTTCTCAGCTGAAATTCCCAGTGAAGTCAATGGGAGCAAGTAAGAATGGCAGGATCTGGCCCTATGAAATCAGGTTTGGGACCCACCTAGGCTGCTCTCTTTTGCAGTCTGTGAATAATTGAAAAGTTGCAATTAATGCAGAGTGCAAGGGCACTAATCCTGCTTTTATACTACTCTAACAAGCACATAAACTCAGATACAATACTCAGTAAAATAAACCCAGGAAGTGCATGCAGAGCTATTTCACATTGTGTAGGACACCCTGTTCTTAGTTTAAAAATGAGATCTTTGGATGGATCTTCATAAATTAAGGGAAACAGAAATCAGAATGCTTACATCTGGCCAACTTACATCTGATCCAAACCACCTTGCCTCATTCTTCATGAGCTCTTTTGATTGTTCCCGATTGCCATCTTAGAACCAGCAAGGCAAATCAGACTGTTGTTTTCAGTGTAGGATAAATTGCTATTACAAAAGACATGAAAAATAATCACATAAAGATGGCAATTCATTCTGACAAATCTAAACTGCTCATAGTTCACACTCATGATTTATTATTAGAGCAGAACCGTCAAGTGAATTGCTCCTATATGTTGCGTTCGACTTGCAGTTATCGGATATTCTAAATATGAGTTGCCGTAACAAAGAAGTGCTAAACCTCTGCAAGTGCGGAAGTGTTCAAAGGCCAGGAACAGAAGAATGATCTACTCTCACCTAACATAAATTAGCTAATTTTTACCAATAACTCACATTTGCTAAGTCTGAATATCAGGCTTATTTTCCTCCAGTATCATTCTAGAATTTATTAAGGACATATATCACTGCTACAAAGTGATTAACATTATTTTTAATGTATTAACAAAAAATGGCACAGATTTCTTAAACCCTCCAGAACAATGAAATGTAGAGAACATACAAATCACACAGAAATTTATTTTTTACCTGTTACCTTTCAAAACTATACATTTCCAGCAGACATGCCACCACATCACCACATGCCACATTTACAAGTCATGCAGGACACATTGTTGGTGTATTAGTAATGACCTGTGGAATGATTTCCATATTGTGCTCCAGAAAAACCTTTTGAGGAACAGGTGTGGTCCTAAAGGAGGACAAAACAATAGTATGATTTAATTTCTGGATATCACTTGCATCTAAATGCCTTGCCCACAATGAGGAGAGAACTAATAGAGGCATTCTTATGTCAAAATAATAATGTCCACATTGGGCTGGGTTAAATTCAGACCTTAGTTTATACCAGTATAACTTTCCTGTGTAGACAAGTGCTTAATAGCAAGATTCAGTTGTAATTAGTTCAGCTCTGTAGGTAGGTAGGTCTAAAGGAGACTGCCTGAACTTGAAGCTCATGACACAGAGCAGTGAATAGTTTCACCAACTAACAAGTTCACAATAAGTGAAAAAGGAAAAAATGTTTTAGATATTCATATAAACCTTAGCAGTTCTATTTAGTAAACCTGCATTTTTGTTTCCTTTGTAAACCTTACAGAGGTGTTCCACATGGTGGAACAAACAACACCGTTTATTACCTGAGGCAAAGAACAAAGGCTTATTAACCAAAAGAAAAAAATTCTTGCTCAGACAAGAAAGAAAAAGAAAGAAAGGCCTCTTTCACCATTTCCACCACAGCTTTTCCCTTTAACACGTTTTTCATACTAGTTTAATCAGTCATTTTTAAATGTAGTTATTTACTAGTTATGCCACAGCTTCCGTGAAAAAAGGCCTGTTTTCATCATTAAACATGTCACTTTGTGCCCTCAATTTGCATCCAGCTTTTCAACACTTGAAAATACAATATCCTCCTATTTTAAGGGTTTCATTAAAAGGTGAATTTAAAATGTTTTTAAAAACAAACGTATTACGCAAAACAGAGAACTATTTAAGATCCCAAAGCTCTAACAAAGCATAGATGTAAACTTAGCACATGTTTCTGGATTTACTCCATACGTGAAACCAGCCTTAATTTCAGGATACAGCACAGCTACAGAAACAGGTCTTTGAAACTGCAAACAGTATCATTTTAAAAATTAACTGAAAGACAGTCTGCCAAAGCCCAAGTTCCAGGTTCTAAGTTACTCCTTTCCTGGTTTAATAAATTGTAATAGAATAAACAGTCTCTCTCTGGGACAAACAGTTACACATTCCAGAGGGAGATAAATATCTAGGGCCCCAATTCAGCAAGGCACATGAGCATGAACGTAACATATTGAGCACCTACGTAACATAACGTACTAAGTATCAGAATTCCTGCTGAAGTCAATGGGACTATGTACATTCTTCCAGTACGTACTAAACTAGGCCCTAAATGTATCACCATACATCACTCTGATACAAGCAGATGTTTCTCTGAAATGCTCTGACCTGTGTGTAAAAGAAAATGGATCTATAATTAGAGAGAAGTAGAGGGAGAGGGCAGTGCTAACCTCTATATTTTGGTTAAAATTCTTAAAACTTTCCAAAAGGCACATGCTGCCGTAGATTCCCACACTTGAAGCAAAGCCTTGGGCACATGACTGCTGGCAAACTCCCACAGCTCTGGAGGCTTTAACCATTAGCTAGAGCAGGGGCTACTGCATCATCATCCATTAATTGGAACCAAAAGAATCTCTAAAGGCTCCGAAAGTCAGTTTCCTTCCTACTGTGTGGATAGTGCAGGAGCTCCCTGGGGACTGCTGTGCTGCTGCTCTCAGCTACTGTTGCACCACATTTGCCTTCTTGATGGAGAGTTGCCTCTTCCCCACACCATAATAAACCCTTCGTTTCCAATATATGGTTTTATTAGTATCTCCTTCTATTGGCTTTAACATTTTTTAAGAAAACAAGGTTGGGAAAATTATTCTTCCAGTGGGGGCACAGGGCCAAGCTTACATAAGGGTTCAGCTCAGCCCCATGCACTCTGGGGAGGATTAAAAAAAAAAAAAAAAATTAAGTCCCTTTTTGCAGTAATATCTCTAAATCCATATTTTCTCTTGTCCACTGCCCCCTTTGTAGTGGGGAAGCAGCAGTCTCAGTTTTAAATGGTGTGAGTACAGATATGCAATATATTCCTCATGGATAAAGCACAGCCAGCACATTAGGATGGAGCAAGAGCGGCTGCACTGTGCTGTCTGCACCAAGAGGCTCACCCAGGGACCTACAACCTGCAGAAACAACTTAAACTGCTTCTTACCATAAACCCGACACAGTTGCACTAGAAGACTGGAAGACAAAAGCCTCGAGTAAGCCAACACACGTCAATGAATTTTCCGTAACCAGAGTCTATGCCTGCTTGTAGCACTGGCACAGAGCTCTGTCAGGGGCTAAATGGACAGGGAGCACAAGGGCAGGCAGGACACTAAGATTCAGTGCAGGTATAAAAAAATCTCAATTAAACATAACAAAATTATTGAGATAACCCACATCCTCACCAGTTACATTGACAATTTTTATCACAGGATATTAATCTACATATCAGAAGGGCAATCTTGACACAAAAAACCAGATCACTTTTCTAATTAACTATACTTTTTCAGGGACAAGAAGGAAAAACCAGGAATTCTACCAGAGAGCTAGGATTCCTCCTGACTTCCCCTTCTCCCCTGTTAATTAAGAAAATGGTTACAGTATTTCCCCGCACAGTGGATTTCAGATGGCATCCATTACCCCAGGGCAGGTGTTTTGAAAAACTTAAGAGATGGCTCCTTCTGCTGATAAAATAACTGTGTTATGGTGTGGGATGTCTGGCAGATTCCACACATCATGACAGCAGTCCCTAAAGGAATGTAAAGAGTACTTTTTGGTTTTTACAGATGCTGCTGGCAAGACTGGCAGAACACACTGGCTTGGCGTCACATCCACCATCTTCCAAAAAAGGGTTTGTTTGGTTTTTTTTTTTTTTAAATCAGTCCACAATGCTGATTATTGGCTACCAGGCCTACATAGGCAAGTACCAATCTGAAATGTGGAAGGAGGCCCATAAGTTTGTCAATTCTCTCTCCAAAGAGAAATGGATACAAATCAAACATGTTATCTACAAGAACTCAGAGACATACCAACAACAGGTTAGGACGGCCTTTGATATATCTGATGTTTCAGCAAGAACAACTGCCTCTGGGAAAGATGCACACCAATCTGCACAGCTGCAAGCATCCAGCTTTCATTATGGAAGCACAGCAGAAACTCAAGGACTTGCCAAGACAGTGAGAACCAATTATGGGAAAAGTTAATTTCACCAAAGCCAAGATAATGGAAGACACCTTTCATTTCCCAAGGTCAGTCCTGCAGCCCTCTTTCTCATCCAACAGTGGGAGAAGGGAAAGGCACTAGTCAAGAGGACACTTTATGGTTTTGGGTCAGACTACAAAGTTGCTCAGTATCTCTAGAGGCACGGTGCTCAACTTCGCTTCTAAAAGAGCTGAAGGGAACTATTTACAAGCACCGCAAATCTCCATGATTTTAATGGCTCCGACAAACAGCTACTTGGCCAGCAATTACTTTCAGAGGACTGTTCTGTAAAAGGGAGACTAGAGACTCTTTACTGGCAGAGACTTGGCCATGTTGGACATATGAGTCTTCAGCATTGTCAAGTGGGGCTAAAGGATTCAACAAAATTTTCCAAAATTCTCCTCTGGGAGGGTCACATGAGACAACTTCAGTGGACCTCCTTGTCAGTGGTCATATGCATAGCCATCTCTCACAGATGACAAATGATGTCTGGCATTTGCTACCCTGGTGGCAGTTCAGGAGCAATGTGTGCTTCAGAAATTCAGACATCCAAATTTTTCCTATCCAAAATTAGGAATTGCAGATACATTCTGCCTGAAAAAATGATCCTACATTAAAAGGGCCACTCTCAAGATACATATTTGCTCTGTCTAGGAACACCACTTGCATGCAAATTTTCTGGAGATGAGAAAAGTCCTGGATGCACTAAGTGCAGTAAGAAGTGGCATTACACCCTGTGGCCCGGGTTCAAATGATAGACAATTATGTTTTACATCAGCGAACAGGAAGGTACAAGATCATTCATCCTGTGTGGGAAAACCCTCAGGTGTGGAACTGGGCACTGCCCCACTATATGACATTCTTAATTGCCTCATACTTGTCAGGAAAGGGTAACACTCTCACAGGCAGGCCAAGCCAGTTAATAGCATTCCTTGGATCAGGTTATGGTGACCCTGATCTCTCCATAGAGCTCCCTCTTTCTTGAAGCAAATATAATTCTCACCGCTGTCCCAGTGCAATCCCATCAGACTAAGCACTTGACACATTATCCCTGCCAGCCTGGCTTCCAGAACATAAGAACAGCCATTCTGGGTTAGACCAATGATCCATCTAGCCCAGTTGTCCTGTCTATGACACGGTTCAGTCACTTTAAGGGCAGCATACAGAACAGGACAGTTTGAATATTCCATCTCTATCTTCCACATTGGGCTTCAGGCAGTCAAGAGGTTTAGAGTTGCATCCCTGAACATTTTGGCCAATATCCAGTGATGAAACTATCCTCCATTTATTTTTAATTTTTAAATTTAGTCATTTTTTTAACCCAGTTTTACTTTTGGCCATCACAACATCTCCTGGCAATGAGTTCCACATGTTAATTATGCGTTGCATGAAAAGTACTATTTTTTGTTTGTATTAAACCTGCTGCCTATTAATTTCATCAGGTGAACCCTAGTTTTCGTATTGTGAAAAAGGGTAAATAACACTTCTTTATTCATTTTTTCCATACCATTTGTTGTCTCTTTTCTAAATTGAAAAGCCCTAATCTTTCTAGTCTCTCCTCATATGGAAATCATTCCATACCCATGGTCATCTTTGTTGCCTTTGTCTGAACCTTTTATAGTTCACTATATTTTTTTTAGATGGGGCAACCAAAACTGGACACAGTAATCACGGTGTGGGCACACCATGGATTTATGTAGTGGTATTACGATATTTTCTGTTTTATTGTCTACCCCTTTCCTAATTGTTCCTAACATTCTGCTAGCCTCTTTCACCACTGCTCTATATTGAGCTGATATTATCAGAGAGCTATCCACAATGGCTCCAAGATCAGTTTCTTGAGCGGTAAGAGCTGTAACTGGGATTATGTTTCCAATATATGTTACTTCACATTTATTAATGTTTAATTTCATCTGCCATTTTGTTGACTAATCACCCAGTTTTGTGAGATCCCCTGTAACTCCTCACAGTCAGCTTTGGACTTATCTTGAGTAATTTTGTATCATCTTTGCCATTTCACTGCCTTTTCCAGATCACTTATGGATATGTTGAACAGCACTGGTTCCAGTACAAATCCCTGGGGGCCCCTGCTGTTTACCTCTCTCCATTATGAAAACTGATCATTTATTCCTGACCTTGGTTTCCTATTTTTTAACCTGCTACTGATCCATGAGAACACTTCCCTGTTATCCCACGACTACTTAGTTTCTTTAAGAGACTTTGGTGCAGGAACTTGTTAAAGGCATCTGAAAATCCAGGTACACTATATTGACTTGATCACTCCTATCCACACCACTTCTTGACACCCTCAAAGAATTCTAATAGATTGAGGCGGCATAGTTTCCCTTTGCAAAAGCCTTGCTTACTTTTCACCAACACATCAGGTTTATCTATATGTTTGATAATTCTGTTCTTTACTATAGTTTCTACAAATTTTTCTGGTGCTGAAGTTAGGCTCACATGTCTGTAATTGCCAGGATTGCATCTGGAGCTCTTTTTATAAAAACCATCAGCACTACATTAGCTACTTTCAAGTCATCTGGTACAGAGGCTTGTTTCAGCAATAGGTTACATACTACAGTTAGTAGATCTGCAATTTCATATTTGAGTTCCTTCAGAATTCCTGGGTGAATACCATCTGATCCTGCTGTCCTATTGCTATTTATCAATTTGTTCTAAAACCTCTTCTCTTCTACTGATGCCTCAGAAGGCTCAGAAGATTTTGTGTCTCCAGGCAGCTGCCTGAGGTCCTCACAAATTCTAGGAAAGAGTATATCAAACAGGCACACCAAAAAAAAAAAAAAAAAACAACAAAACCAAAAACTTGGATGCCTGGTGTGAAAAGACCATAATGGACCCTTTCAAATGTGCCCCACAAAAATCACTTCATGGCCTGCTTCAGCTGTCAGAATCTTGGTTACATGTGGCAGCTATTTTTGATAAGTTTATCTGCAGCCGCTAGCCGTGTGATACTGGAAATACTTATTGTATTATAATCCCTATTTAAAAACCCCCTTTGTCAGGGCCTACTGTGGTTCTCATTACCTGTGAGCTGAAGTTTCTCACATGGAAAGTAAATTACCGGTTGCAGTGGCTTCAGCCCACAAAGTGAGCAAGCTTCAAGCCTGAGTAACTGATTCACCTTATTCTTAATAAAATTGTGCAGTAGACACATCTGCAATTCCATGGGAATATGGTGTCAGAATTCCATTTTAATCCACCAATCATCCTTCCAACATTTTCCTCATACTAATATGTCTACTCTGGTCAGGCTCCTCTCCACGAACCAGTGTGAAAAGGTCCTTAGAATTTTATCCAGGGCAGCCTAAAGCTTTGTTTCCATTCACACCTGTACAGTAGGTTCTATTACTTCCAAGAGAATTATGTCTACATAACTGCTTGTCACATTGTTACATTTTGGCAGCTTTGCAACTTCAAGGTCATGTCAAGACATAATTGGTCTGAGTGAGGCTTCTGTAGCAAACCTCTGTACAATTTCTATCCAGAATATTTATAAGGCAGCCACATGAACTTTTCTGCACAACTTTCAAGAGCATACCACTCGGTTTCATATAAGTTTTGGCTCACTGGTGTTACAGAATCCATTTTTAGGTTTACAAGGCCCATCTCTCAATACTAGTACTCTGAGGACATCTCTAGAATTGTACCATTTATGCACTTATCTTTTTATTGAGACTCTCTCTCTCTCATTATTTCTGCCTATCCTGTGAAAATGTAGTGAACGCTCATAAGAAAGTTGCATTAAAAACTCACACGTTCTTCCTGCCTTTAGGTGTACTGACCAAATTTTTCATACTTGGATGCCAAAAGTTTAGTTTATAAGGAAATATCCAAGATTTTCAGCAGTGCAAAACACCCACAAGTCCCAGGGACATCTCTGAAAATCAGGACGTTCACTCAAGAGCCTAACTTTAAACATCCAAGTTCAGAGGAAAAAATAAACAAATGATCAAAGAGACCATTTCTTTCAGGCCACTCCAAAACGACATCCACACATGGAACTCCCATTAATTTCAACTAATCTTCCCCATGTTTAAGGTTTACTTGGCTGAATCCTTTCCTACGTATACTTCTTTGTTCTCTTCATTATATTATTACTCTAAGCAGTAACTATCAACACAGTTAAGTCAGCTAGACCGACAATACCAACTGCTTCAAATTCACTTGGCATAACTACTGTCCTTTAAAAGGAGTTGTATTCAATATAAACATTCAAATAGCTTTCTAGGATAAAAATGTTTTCCTAGGTTTGCTGAGCTTTCTTATTTTATCTCAATTTTGCTTGATTTGGAGTCACTTTTGATGCATGTTTTCTTGTTACATTATTTGGTTTATGAAACTTAAACACAATTAGTTTAAAACAAAACAAAAAAAAAAGGGAATGGGAAATTCAAAGTCTCTAGAACGTTCCCAAAATACCTCCTACCTTTCACAGCCTATGACTGTGCACTACATTCTTTTCATGATTGAGAACCCATGTATTAAGGTTTTCATCATAACAATGGCCTTAGTCCTGCACATACAGGCAGATCTCTGCACCCCATGAATTCAAGGGATTTCTGCAGAGGTGCACATTAGCTTGTGCGGAGCCAATTGCAGGATCAGAGACTAAAGCAGCTATTCTCGAACACCTGAAAAGTTCAGGTTCCATATAGCACTTCCACAGGCAGAGAAAAATACATTGGATTCACCACCAGAAAGAACAAAAGTACTTTTATGAGCAAGATGTTACCTTTTCCATAGAACCTTTCAAAAATTATTCTGAAAACTACACAGATTTTCTTATCGGCACCACCACTGTCCCTGGGAACTGATTAACTAACCTCTTTACAACAGCTTAAAGTTGCCTCAGAGAAATGTTTGCTCTGTCACTACCTAGAATTTCATTAGTTCACAGCAGAAATTTAGGATTCAGATAGGTTGTTTACAATTAACTGAACAGGGAGCAGAGAGTGGGAGACAACTATTGCTACTTTCCTTGTGTTCCAGCTGAGAAACGCTACTTTAGATTTAACCATGTCCCTGCCTCCTGAATAGTGATCATCCTGCATCAGAACCCATCTCAAAGTTTCCTATCATCATCTTCATTTGCAGCCTGGGCAACCAGCCCACTGTGAGCCTATGATATACCCTACAGTATGTTGCTCTAGCTACTAGTTCTCTTTTAATCTTGGGATCCTTTGTCCTTTTGGAGGTATGAGCAAGTGTAACTGATACCAACACATAGGTCATATGCAACACTGGGGTGGGTGCTCAGGTCACTTAATTTTCTCCCTTTTGAAGTAGGGAGATGTGCTCCCTCCCACTCAGTTATATGTAGTTCAAGGTGCATTTTACCCAAAAAAGGTCATATGGAAAATACCTGTTTTCCCCTCATCGAACAGTTAATCCAACTGTTTAGATGACCATTTCAAAAGAAGTTTTAAAAACAATGAAAACCCCAGATTTAATGATCTATGTGGTCTTATTCTTTGTTTATGTACACGGTCCCTGGATTTACCCATTGGACAATTTCTGTTCTCATTTCTAAGGGCATAGCTACCCTACCTCACAGTTTGGGCGACAGGGATGTACGACCAGCAATGTGCACCGAAGTACTGCACTACAATTCTCCTGGATGGATGCTGAGGACGAAAACAAAATAGTTCCTAGTTCAGGACTACATTAATGTGAATTAGGAACCTTTTAGTTTGAACCCATAGCATCCATACAGGGAAGTAACAGCACAGCACTTCGTTGTGTACTGCTATTCACACCCCCTTAGTCCAAACTGCGGGGCAGTGCAGACATAGCCTAAGATATTGCTGAGGATTACATTTCAGTTATCACATTGTCAAAAGAGGTTTACTTTTTATTCTTCATTATACAATGAATATAAAATGAAAATCAGTTTTAGGGATCCACCTATAAGGAGATCAGAAATCAGTCTCTTAATAGATGCTGTTTTTAACAACACATTTGGAATGGAAACCCTAGTGACCATGTTTTATATTTAAAAAACAAAACAAACTACCCCTTCCTTATTCAGATACATCTTTTACTTCCACCAGAGAAACCACAGAACAATAATGAAAAATAAGATTACTTTTTAGTAACACCCAAAGGTCAATTAATACAATTCTCTAAACTCCCTCCTCAAACTCATGCTCAATCTCACACACGCACCGATTTATACGCCACGAAAGATCCCCGTGAACATACACACAAATGTTTAGCATTTATTCAAAATTATCTGTCTTGTGGTGATTGGCTCTTAATCTTCTATGCTAAAGACAAGAAGCAAGGCAGATCCAATTAGCCTCTTTTATTCTCTCAAGTAAACCCTTGAGGAAAATGACATCTCCTCCCTGTTCTCCAGATACTATATGTTCATGAGTGAGTGTGTATGTATGGGGGACAGAGTAGCAAGTGGTCACTGACACTTCATTAGAGTGGATGAAGCTTCTTATGCTGCTGGTAGCATTAAAGAGGATGTTAATTGACAGTATGGCAAAGTAAAAGCTGGTGGATGTAGAGAGATAAAACAAGCAATAAAAACTGAATACAATAAGTACAGTCATTGATTAAAAACATTTTTACAGTTTTAGTAACAGTTAGAATTAAGGCCTGATAGGAAAGAATCTTTTCCTTTGTGGAAATGGAATCTCCTGTCTGAAATAAAATACAGACTTTTTGTTTCAGCTGCTCTCATATGAAATGGAATATTAACTCCAATGCAATTGAATATGAATTTCAGAGGTGATTCTGAAATCAGTGGCATTGAAGCCAACTGAGTTGACAATTTAGCCCACTGATTCTCATCTGATATAGAGGGAAACATGAACTCTTCTTAGTACCAGCACATTTGTAAAATACTCCTACAGGGATTGAAAAGTGGATTATGTATAGAAAGAATTACATTTTCCCATATAAATACACACAAAATACACACCTGGGGTAGAATTTTCAAAAGCATTCAGAATTGGCATAACTCTGTTCTCAATATAGTCAATGGCGTTTATAATTGATTTCAGTGAGATCAGAGTTAAACCAATGTTCAGTGCTTTAATTACTTATGGGTAAGATTTTCAATCTATATATTTTACACACACACACACACACACACACACACACACACACACACACACACACACACAATCCCCGCCCAGTGGAAATCCAAATTTTTTAAGGCCTGGAACTTTTCTAGTCCTCTGGAAATTTAGCAATTCATTCCATTTATGAGAAAGAAACCTACAATGTAAATGACTAGAAATTAATTTTCATTTCTCCATGCAAATTGTTAGGCAAGCAAGAGGGAGTAACTCCCTGCAAGTCCTTACTTATTGTTAACATTTGATAAATTGTTAACATTTGATAAAGAAAGCTTTATGAAAAAAATGTTGCTTCCCCCTTACTAGCCAGGGCATAATATGCTATTCTTTTCACAAAGATTTAGGGACTGGTATATTTGGAGCTTTCCAAGTTTTCTGAAACTGTTGCACTGCCATGAAATGAAAAAAAAAAAAAAAAACCCAACATTTACCATACATTAAATTTATGATGTTTCTACAGTGCAAAGGAGCCAGCTTTCTTAGCCTGACCCTTGAAATTCCTTTACAAACAAAGCTTTGATGGGAAGGTATAATTAAGAACTCATAAAATTTCCCTTGCTTTCACTTGGAAAGCTTTCAGGTCGAATGAACTACTACTGCAGCTGTGGCCCAAAATGCTGGCAGGTGAAAGAGATAAAGAGAGAAGCAATCACCTACAGCATTTTTGTTCAGAGAAATGTCCTTTGCCACATAATACAAATATAAAAAGCTAAAATATGGCTTCAGAAATGACATGCAATATGCAACTACATAGTTGTGATTGACTCAATAGGCATAATGTAACACACACACAGGCAAGATGGATCAAAACCACAGTGAACTGCTAAGAAAAAATCACGAGCTTTTTCTTTAGGCACACACAAAATAATTCTGTTTCTCACCATGGCACAAAGGGAACTCTTCATGCAGTCATAGTTCCATATTGTACTTTATGGATTGTACTTTAGATTAAGGACTGGTATAAATAAGAAATGCTGATTTGGGGATTGTTCACTTTGATAGAATTTTCCAAGAGTAATAACTTGCAGGAAACAGCCAAGTTTAATGTTTCCACTCAGAAATTGGCCTGAATGCAGCCGATGGGGTGTATTTAATGAGAGTCTGCTTGCTGATAAAATGTTATTGCAGGACATAAAGGATAAGGAGCCCCTCTTATTTTCCACCCCAAAAATGTAACTTTAGACTAATGAGATTCGGGTAAGAGTTCTCTTGAATTGCAATACACTATTTTTTTTACTCTCCTTTTAAAAATGTTCTGTAGTTTATAACCTGTCATGAAGTCATTAGGCAGCCATATAGTGTAGTTACATTGAACAGTCTGTGAGTATGCAAAAACGACAAAAAATACATTTGTCTGAAGTCATTAACTGACATATATTATACTTTCTGCATAAACTGAGCAGATGAGCATTATACAGTTATATTGCTCACTGGTTTATGCACAAAAATCACTGGTGGGACTTGCATCTTCTGGCAGATAACACACATTTTACCTTTGAGAATAAACTAAACAAAAGGCTATCCTTTCTACAAAGTTCCCTATTTCAGACTGGGCAAATAAATTATACTGAAGTGTGAAAATAATGATAACGAATAAGACAAAAGTTGGTATTGAGCAACTGAACTGAAAAATGTAAAGTGTTAAACAAACTGCTGCTCTGTTCCAAGCACTATCTGAGAATAGCAGATGTGTACTACACTGAAGCTATACTCCTCCTCCAGTTCAGCAAACACATTTAATATTCAGCATTCTCTCCACTTCTAACAGCTCTCATAAGGTTAGAAATTCATAGAAATTAAAGTGAAGTCTGAGATTAACAGGAAAGCACTGTGAAAAATAATGCTCAAAATCCTGACATCTTTATTTAGGCAAAACTCCTTCTGAAGTCAATGGCACTTTCGGCCCACTGTGTTTTATGCTAAATTTCAAATATCCCAAACAAGTGATTACACTGCCAGTAATTTATCATTGCCTGGAACTGGTGTTACTTGTGTGACAACCATCATCTTGGTTGACACTGGGGATTAAACTGGGGACCTCAAGGAGGTCCAAGTATGAGTATCCACAATCTGAGATTAAGAGCCAGGTTCTTACACTGAGAGCTGTAAAAGACCCATGTACTCCGTGGACTGGGCACAGAGGAGGACATAATACACATACGCGGACACACATACAAAATAGATTATACTTGCATCTGTAGGAACTCCAGAATTTACCATGCTGCAGATACAATGCATGTTGCAAGTGTGGTACTGTCACCTGGATACGTAAATGTGATATTGCATTCACAACAGAACTTTCAATGTGTGATATTGCATTCACAACAGAACTATTAATAACATACAATATAACAGATTTCAAAAGTTATTCACACAGGTAAATCAAACACGGACTTGGATTCTGGGGTAGTTTTCTGGCTAGTATTTAAAAACTGTGCATTGGAAAAAACACTTAAAATTACACACACACATACACAGACACACAATATAGCAGGGATTCTCAAACTGGGGGTCGGGACCCTTCAGGGGGTCGTGAGATTATTATGGAGAGGTCACAAGCCGTCAGCCCCCACACATGCTGTGGCTGCAGCTGTCAGCCCCATGCATGACTGACAGCCAGAGCCCTTCAGATATGGGTGGCCAGAGAGCAGCAGCTGCTGGCCATGTGCTTTCAAGGCAGTGCCGCCCCCAGCAGCAGTGCAGAAGTAAGGGTACTATGGCATATGGGTGTGGTTGGCATAGCATGAGGGGTTGGTCACATAGGGGGGTCGTCACAGCCTGAAATATTTTCAAAGGGGGTCCCAGGAAAAAAAGCTTGAGAAACCCTGCAATACAGGCAGTCCACTAATGTATAAAGAGTCAAGAATTTATTGTTGCAAAGCCAGCAGTAATTTTGCTTCTTCTTCAGAATTTTGCTATATAAACAAATAATCATTAAGCAGCAGAGTTTAAAAACAAAAAAACAAACAAAACCAGAAGTTACTCTTTAATTTAGAATTTTTAACAAAACAGTTTATAGGCAACCTATTATACAGGAATAGGCTTGAGCATTTGATCACAAAGGCACAGTGTATATTTTCAAAGGTGGACATTTCACATGGTGAGTGATGTCTTAATAACAAAAGTTCCCCACAAAGTGAAAATTAGAGGCTTTAGAAAAGTGAAAACATGATTTCAGAGGCCTAGGTGACAATCACAAATATGACTATCTTTCTCCCCTCTCCCCCCTCCTCACTTTTCTGTAAAATTTCGATTAAAAGGCTTTCCATCCCTGTTCCCTCAAAAGAATAGATATTTAAGTGATAAACAGGATATAAGCAAAGGCAATGAAAAAAATTATTTCTCAGGGCCATACACTGCTCTTGATCCAAACACACAGCTTCCACTGACATTGATAGAAATGAACAAACAAGAAAGAGCGGGAGATTATGCAGGAGAGGTCCACTGTTTACAAAAGAGCCTGTTTGCCTCTTGATATGAATATGTAACTCCCGTTGGTGTACAACAGTTGCTGAAGGAATATAACCACAGATCTGTGGAAAGTAAACTGACTTCTGTTTAAATAATGTCCCTTCCGTTTGTTTTTACACACCCACCCACCCACCCACCCACAGACACACACCCCCACACACTTTTTAAGGGCCTTATCTAAAATCCTGACTGGATCCCATGAATAAAATTGGGACTCACCCTTCCCTTTAGGCAATTCTCTTTTGTTTGGTGAGAGGTTGGTTGGAGTACAGCTATCAAGGCCCTTTCTTTTCTTCCCTTTACTTGTCCACCACACTCAAAAAAGGTCCTGTGTCGTAATAATCTCACCTCTGGCACAGGAGGCTTGATGTGGTTCCTGCAGCTGTTTTGTGCATTGGCCAGAGACACTTGCTCAAGACCAACAGGAGGTGCTTCCTCACATGTTCAAGGCTCTTTTACATGCATTGTAAGTCTTGATGAAAATACTAGTGCCAAGTCTAGAACATTCTGTTTTTACCAGCTGTTCCATTTTATTATTATTATTAATTATTCTTCTAGTGAAGTTAGCACTGGGGGAAAATTGCTAGGTTGACAGCATAAGTAGCAACAGTGAAATCTTCTCACCCAGCTACCTTGTTGAAGTGCCTCGACCCTAAACTCAAGTGATCCACTCCAAGGCTAGAACTGCTAACAAGGTCACCAATTAGTATTAGTTTGTGACGTGCACACTTATTTACCAGGAGTAGGACTGAAAGCAAACACCCATCATAAGGAAATGACTTGGTCACAATTGACCTAGACCAGATTCACCTGCACTAGATTCAGACTGGTGACTTAGAAGTGAAAGGTTCTATTCCACTGCCAATCCCACAACAAAATTCCACTCAATCTGTTCCCTTACCAAACCTCAAGCCATTTACTATTCCAAGAAGTTCTGTTTTATAACTTTGTATGTTGATTTCTGGTTTTTAAATTTTGCCATACATCTAAAAATCTTGTAAGACTCAAATTTTTAACCAGTGAGTTCAACACACAGCCCCTATTAATATTATTAACAACAACAATAATAATTGTGCATTGAATTTCCTACACGAAGTACAGAAAGCGGTCCTCTATAACTTGGCTTAACAAAGAAATATTCAAAACTATGTTGATTTAAGGCCTGAGGGATTTTCCTTTGCATCATATAAATTTATGATTTAACTGGAAGGTTTTCTTCTTGACGCAATGATTAGGGAAGCAGTTAATGAGCTACCCAGCATGTCTCACATTTCCCTAAAAATGTAGTAAGACTGCATAAAGTGGTTACATTCTGGATGGAACATGGCCATGTAGTTCATCCAAACAGCTATATCTATTTTGAAACTAACAATGACAACAATTTGAGGCTCTGGGTTGTAGATCTGTATGGATGAAAGTAAATTGCACTCCTAACACAATTTTGTCAATATACACTAAAAATAAAGCACTTAAGTTTCAAAGGGGCCATTAAGCTGTTAACCGTCCACTTAACACTAACGTAACTAGCAATACTGGTCAAATAAATATTTGTACATGATTACACTTCAAATTTGGATGAGACACTATTGTCTGCTACATGAACTATGTAGATGTGTTTCTTTTTTAATAGTTTTAAATCTCTGATAAGAGAAAGGGTCATTGTCCAAGACTAGGAAGACGACAGAACAAAGGATAAAGCACAAATATTGTTTCTTCCATCTACTAGCCATCTGCCATGAAGATTAAGTTCTTTTTGTGTGCACACACGCACCAGAAATATATAGTTAGAACAACAGAATGTCAAAAACCAAAATTCTGTTCTTTTCAGGTTCTTACACCACAATCACCACCCTGGTTCTGAGCACATTCCAGATTAAAAATACACAGTAACTAATATTTGTAAAATTATGTTTCTCTCCCCAAAGGGAAAGATAATGTATACCTGTGTGCAAGGGAAAGTTAATCTGATATATTTTTTCAAACTTGCTTTCCCTCACATAATGTGCTTTGCACTGGGACTGGAAAATGCTAAGATTTGTGATTGACCTTGATTTTATGGAAGTTAAGGCTGGTCTACACTAGAAATTTAGCTTGGCATAGCTAAATCTCTCAGGAATGTGAAAAATCCACACCCTTAAGAGATACAGCCATGCCGACCACTGTAGACATAGCTAGGTTGACAGAAGAATTCTTCCCTTGACCTAGCTACTGCCTCTGGGGTAGGTGGATTAATTACGCTGTAGTGAGGGTCTATACTGAAATGCTACAGTGGTGCAGCTATTCACCATCACTTCACAATGAAAATTCCTTGCAAAAACAAATCTGTAAGCAAGTACAAAGATGCAGCAATGTGAAGGGTTAAATGTATCTTAGCTGAAAAAAGAAACACACACACACACACACACACACCCAAGACCGGCTAAGTTTTTCTTTGTTACTGAATAGTTTCCATCTCCCTTAGGGCTCAATCTTGCCAATTGCTGAGTGCCCTTATAACCCATTGATTTCAACAGGAGTTTGCTCAGCCCCTTTCAGGAAGCTCTCAAAACCTGCAGGGTCAGGTTTCCCAGTAAACAAAACTTCAGGTTTTTTATGTGGAGCATCTAGAGTGAACAGATGTCCCAATTTTATAGGGACAGTCCTGATATTCAGGGCTTTTTCTTATATAGGTGCCTATTATTCTCCCCACCCCTGTCCCAATTTTTCGTATTTGCTATCTGGTCACCCTAAGAGCATCCTCATTTTCCAAATGTTTATAAGCACCGTAAACATAACATTACACTTTATATTTCTCAGCTATGGATGAAGGGCCAGATCTTCTGCTGGCGTAAATCATCATAGCTCCATCGAGCATATATAAGACCAAACACTTCTTTTTTTTTTTTTGGTGAAGATATGAAATAAAATTTTAATACCCATTAGTTATCCTGGCAGAATGATAACAGCAGTAAAAAATAACATAAAAATTCATTGTAGGTGCATCAGGAGTATCACATTTACATCTCTATCCATAGTTGATTTTCACCAACAGCAAAAAATCCCAGTTGTATACAGCAGCAAGGTCAGTGTTACGATGCAAAACACAATGGATGCTCATTTTCAATATTAATTGGAACAGAAAAAATCTCAAATCTGAGAACTATTAAAATTTATTTTTTTGTTATTGGATTGGGAGGGAGAAAGGTGTTGTGGTAAATCAGTGTGTGGTTCAACCGTTTATTTTTGTGCCTCCTATTGCTCCATTATATATACAGGTTGCCACTTTATTAGGCTTTGGTGTTGGTGGATAAATTAGAATTAATTTAATAAACTACAGATTATATAATCACTTGCCCATATTTTTAACTCAGTGAACTATGTCTAATCCAAACAGGACCTTCAAGTTTAATCTGAGCATTAACTTCACCAGGCACAAAAGGACAAAGCTTAAACTAGTAAGATTTCTGGGGCTATTAAAATGGAGGATAATGAGGACTATAAAATCTCTGATACAGTTAGGGCCTGATTCTGATTCTTAGTGGTGCAGTGCATCCTTATCAGTAGGAGTGGAGATTTTTCAGTGTCTCTTTGCATCAGGTCCTTAATTAAAAAGGCATTGGCATGTTAAAAAAAAATCCCCATGTTCTGTGAAAACAAACACAGAAGGTCCAGATCCTGGAGCTAAATGGATTTAAGTCATCTGACAATCTGGCCCTGAATATATATGTCCAGTGTCCATAGAAGGCTACATGGTGGTATAACAAGTGGCAGTGCCCTCAGGAGCAGACATGGGAATGAGTTGCAACTTCAAGAGCCACAACTTGCTTTGTGCTTCTCTCATTACACCAGCCAGGAAGTCAACTGCTACTGGTCTGCACCAGCAGCACCACCAGAAATAAATATGGTCTATACCTGCAACAAGTGACTTCACTTCAGGAACATCATCAGAAGAAGCAGAGAACAAATTACTTCCCCCTCCACGATGGCTCAGCTTCATGCACTAGAGCAGTGTTCTTCATTGCAAGGCCTGGGAGTCAGTGGCAGCTCCCATTGACCCTAAGTGCAGCTCCCTGACTAATTGTTTATATTCCAATTTATTTTATTTTAACATTAGAATATGTAATGAGCCTATCAAAGTCCACCTTCTTCCCACATCATATTGACCACATGGTACAATGTGCACCAATAAGTACATCTAAGTATATCCGTTGTATAATAACCATAGTATTACCATAGCAACCAACGTAGAACTCGGAGTGTTCAGCCGTTTCTGTCGTATATTATTTTTTGGCCCCAGCAAGTTACTGGAAAGAATGGATAGATACTTAATTCCATTGAAGAGAAAATCGGAAAGTAAAACAGGAGAAAAAGCAGATAAGAACGAACTGTGGATATTAATGAAACGAACAAACAAAAGTTTAGTTACACAAGTCGCTCTGTAACATTGCATCATTAAGGAGTAGCAAGCAATGTGTTGATTTAGTAGCTGATGTGGCTCTCACATGGAAGATTTTTTGCCAAAGCGGCCCTTGCCTCAAAAATAGAGAAGATCAGTGCACCAGAGGGCAAAACCAGGCATGGCTCATTTCTCACCTCTGTCTGCCCACTCCCCACCCATCTGAAAGGGAAATGGAGTAGTGCCCTCATGGAAGCTGTTCTCCTGCCTACACAGGAACCTGCAATGTAGGTAGCCCACATTATGCAGTAAGGTGGCACCTTATACCCCCTTGCCTTTATGAGCCCACTTTGGAGAGTGAGAGACAGTATTAGCTATATTAATGTAAAACTGAAGTTCTCAAAAAAAGAAATTATTTGGGATATTCCTTTTTTTTAAAAAAACAAACAAACACTTAATTGTGTGTTTACACACACACACACACACACCTTTTCAAGATTACAAATACATGCAAAAAATAAAATAAAAAGATGTTTTTTTCTTAATCTTTTACCATCCTTACATCCTACCATGAATTTTTCCTCCTTCTTTTGTACCTAAATACAATGCCAGTAAAAAGAGATTAATCCTTTTAGTCCATGCATTTTATACTCAGGAATATGATTTCTATTTTATTTACAATTTCTAATGTTTCTTTTAAGGCATGCTGAAAATATGTAATTGTGCAGGTAGTCATAGTGAATACCCAAATACTGTCTTTATAATCCTCTTTTGGCAATCTCATGGGAAATCCATTATTCTGATCCCTATATGGTCAAAAAATCAGAGCATGTAGGGGATTTAATGCTTGAATTCAGGCTCTCTTTCATAATAGGCTCTCCTCAAAGCAAATTTTCTTGCTGTATTTCTTCCATATGCCCACAAGCACACAAAATCAAAATTCCATACAGTTGAAAGTAAACAAAACAAAAAACCACAAACAATACATTTTGGATAAAACTAAAATTAATAAAAGTAGCGCTTTCCATAGTTCAGGAATTTTATCCAATGTTATACAGAGCTCAATAAACATGTGAATATGTGAACTTTAGAGGGAGTTAAAGGATATGTTAAAATATTTCAGACAATCGGAGAGGCTTCATAGCACACCGGCAAGACAATTTGAGTCACTCTTCCTCAGAACACGTGTGTTTCATTGCTCCACTGTCACAAAAGATCTTTGCAAAAGGAAGAGAAAACAAGGAAGCTTACTCCTCCTCTTAAGCCCACTGATTTGGGATGAAGAGCGCTACAGAAATAAATTCATGTTACTCTTCATCTTACCAATGAGGATCCAATTTTACTTCAAAATGAGGTGAAAGTGCAATCCTGCTAACTCAAGTGAACTGATTCACCCCATTAAACAGCCCTAAAGCTTGGTAAATGCTTCTTCGCTGTTATATTCTTTTCATTCATACTCTCATCAACTCTATGCCAAAAGCAGAGATGGCACAAGTACTTCCTGGCTTTGAATGCTTCCTTAGAGAAGAATCCTATAGAATGCAATAGAGATTAAGTCAATAGGGTTCTAAAGAAATCACTCTAAATAATCTATAGAATTTAATAGAGATTAAATATCCTCTTGATAATTTTTGTGAATCATCATACAGAATTTTATAGCAGGAACATAATTCTCTATACACTGTAGTCCAATAATCAAACACAGAAGTTATTCTCTATTGAATACTATAGGATTAATCCATAAGAGCTGGTGTGGGGTTGAATACAATTCATAAAGGTCAAAACTGGGACCTTGCCAGGGAAGAGGGTAGATTTTTTGCCTTTGTTTTTCTGGATATTTTGGCCCAAATTCTTGGCCACTCATTATATCATTGGGGCTACATGGATTTAACTGAGGGCAGTAATTGGTCTTTTATTCACATAACATCATACTACCAATTACTTAAAATCTTGAGGTCCATAATTATGCACATTGTGGTACTGTTAGCTTTAGATAACAGCTGCCACATATACCTGGTTTCTGCACAAGTAAATATTTCCTATAAAAGAAACCTCCCTCTATCAAACCAAAATAACCCTTCATTTTTTCAGCAGTCTTTAGTTTATGTCCATACCTAAGGGTACTACTATCCTGCAAAACACCACGCAGCAAATCTCAGAGCCTGGGTCAACCAACTCAGGCTCACCCGGCTCAAGCTACGAGGCTAAAAACAGCAGTGTAGACATTTCCACTGGGTTGGAGCCTTGGCTCTGTGACCCATCCCCTTGCCAGATTTCAGAGCTTAGGCTCCAGCCTGAACTGGAACATCTACACTGCTATTTTTAGCCCTGAAGTGTAAGCCAGTTGACCCTGGCTCTGAGACTCACCACCCCAGGGCTCTTGGGTGGTTTTTTGTTTGGATTTTTTTTTTTTGCGCAGTGTAGCTCTTAGTTATGGGCTAAATTGGGGGCTTTTTTTTGGGGGGGGGGGGGGGGGGTTGTTTTGTTTTGCAGCATACCCTGTAGTTATGGGCTAGTTCAAGGCAAATGACCACACACACACACACACACACACACACCACACATGTTTAAATGCCTTAAATTAGATATATGAAACATTCACTGGCCTTTTTACAAATTTTTTGCATAGACTCTTGGGCTTTTTAGGCCCAGACCCTGACAAACTATTTAAACAGATTTCCTCAGTGAACTTTGCCCCACCCTACTGTAGATCCTCTTTTGTCCTTGCAGTAGGTCCTAATACATTCTGCCCCCCCTTGAACTGCCAACTGCCCAAGATTCAGCCACTGGTACGGACAGTCCACCTCAATAAACTTCGTTAAAGTGCTTTGATATTTGTTCCAACAAACTTTATTGAGGTTTCAGACAGGTTACCAACTGCAAATATAACACAGAACACCTAACCAACTAGTGACAGTGAAATGTTGTAGCCCTGTCAGTCCCAAGGTATTAGAGAGACAAGGTGAGTGAAGTAGTATCTTTTACTGGACCAACTTCTGTTGATTAGATAGACAAGCTTTCGAGTTACCACCTGGAGGTGACTTGAAGAAGAGTTCCATGTCAGCTCAAAAACTTGTCTCTCTCACCAACAGAAGTTGGTCCAATAAAAGATATTACTTCACCCACCTTGTCTCTTTAGTGACAAGGAAGGCACTTATCAGGAGAGCAGCTATTTAAGAGGAACAATGAAGGAAGGACCTAAGAGTTTGGCATGGGTGGAGGTGTGGGAGAACATAGCATGTGCATTACAAGCTATCAATTCCACAGAAAAGAGTTCAAAAGGCTAGAAGTTAAGTAGAAAATTGTCGAGAAGTTAGCCTTCATAGCTGTTTGTCTCAGCTCAGCGGGGAAACCGTTAGCAAAGGAAATGAGGGCTTGCCTTTCAACATTGCACAATATCTATGTAAAACTGACAGTTTTCACTTTTTTGAGAGTCTGAAGATGACTTTTTTGTAGGCTTCCCTATGGTGTGTAATGTGCACACAAAAAAGGAACCGATCCAAAGTCTAATGAAGTCAACACTTGCATTTACTTTATTGGGCTTTGACTAAGCCCTGGGAGCCTTATTGTGACCTCCCACTGAAAAAAACTGCAGCAGGACAACAGAGGACCCAGGAAACTCTCAGACATTCACGTCTCATCATTTCTGGCTAATGCTCCTTGCAGAGGAGGAGGGATTTGAGCCCTGATCCTGCAAACACTATGGCTATATCTAAACTACCGCCTATGTTAGCAAAACTTATTTCACTCAGGGGGGTGAATATTCCACCCCCAAAGCAACCTAAATTGCACCAATATAAGTGCTCATGTGCACAATGCACATCGCTTATGCCGCTCACTGGGGTGGTTTTTTTATGCTGACGGGAGAGCTCTCTCCCATCAGCATAGAACATCATCACCAGACGCAGTGCAGCAGCACAGCTGTACCAGTACATCTGCGCCGCTTCAGCACTGTTCGTGTAGATATGGCTTTAGGGCACATGCTTAACTTTACAGCCAGGAGTAATGCCTCGGTGCACCATGGAGAAGCAGCAACTGGAGGAAGAGGAGCACCCAGACTACCACATATGCTGCTCCTGCAAGGTGCTACCCTCCAGTTCCTGGCATCATATTTTCCTTGAGGTTTGCCAATTAATATAAGTAGAGGTGGACTGGAAGTTATTGCTGCAAAGAACAGCATTAACATCTGCCAAATATGGATAAGCACTTACATAGAGCTGTTTCATCTGCTGGTTTCAAAGTATTTCAAAATGGTAGGTAAACATTAGCTCTTTTACAGATTATTGTGGATGAAGATCGGGATGCCAGATGAAAACTGTTCCAAAGTCTAGCATTTTTCTGCTTTTATTGCAGGAGTCAAAGAAATGCATTTATGTTTTTATATTATACATAGCCTGATAAAACTAGTAGCTGGGAAAAAAACAACCACCCTTTGCTCAACAATAGTAGCAGTGAATGGTTGTCTTCTTTTTGCACAAGTGCTATTAACAGTGACAAATGATTCCCTCTTAATCCCAACATGGTTTGTCTGGACATATGCATTCTATTAAGGCGGGTATCCTTGGCTTCAGTTCTTTCCTAATAGTCACAGAAGATTAAACTAAACATTAAGGATATGAAGAAACCTCATAAATTAAATCGTGCACAAGTCTTTGAGCTTTACCCAACTTCCTCTCCTACAACAAGGGTTTAACAAACTTTAAGACAGTTTATTAATCTTATAACTGGGTTATCAGTGATAAGGTATTTTCTAACTGAATTTGCATTGGTTCTAAATCTTTACTACCTTATCTATGTTCTCACTCCCCCCTCTCTCTTCCCCTCACTGATAAGATTTTATTGTATTGGAAACCTTTATTGTATTAACTACAATTTTTAAGTGTACTATACAGAAAAGCATCATTATATACAGACATAGGTGTTCTGTGTTAAATAAAAGATGTAGAAACTTAAAATCTAGATAAGGTTTTACATTAGAGAGATATGCCTACATTTTCAGTGATTTTTGGTGCCTCAGTTTGTTTGGGTGCTCAGTTTAAAATGCTTTAGAAAATCAGCCCCTTTTAAGGCATCTTGAGTTGGACACCCAAAAACTGAGACAGCTCAAGGTCACCAGTCACTTCTGAAAATGTCCGTCTTTAACCCCCAATACAGCAAGATGTTAAGGATATGTTGTAACTTTAATTTAAGCGTGTGTGCAATCCCTTTGAAAACAATGAGGCATGCTTAAAGTTTGAATACACCTCGCTGAATTGGGGCCATAGTGTGTTATTTCCACTAAGATCACTTTTTTAGTTTAAATCAACTTTAGCACGTTACCTTTCAACTGCAGGATTTCCCTTTTGCTCCCATCGTATAATCTCAGTATGTATATTCAAGTTTTGCTCTTATTTTAATTAGATATATTTTTAAAATCTGTCTGATGTAATTTTTGAGGTGCTCTGCAAGTCATCAAGAGATTATGATCTGGTGGTACTTGACTGTGACAGTTTAAGTACCATGTAGAGTGGTTGATTTAGTAACACCATTTTCTTCTCAGGTGTTAAGCAGGAGTGCTGAAGCCTGTATGAATTGACCAGTAAGAAGTTCCTGTGGGCTACAGTAAATTACTAATGTCTGTAAAAGAAGTTCCCTTTTTTCATATGAATATATACATTCCCAGTTACAGGCATTGGGTCAAATTCAAACTAGTGATAAGCAAGTGCAACGCCACAGAATTCAATGGAGTCACACCTATCAGGTCTGAATTTCAACAGTACCTCTTTGTCACTGAAACATAAGGCCAGATATTCAGCTAGGGTAAATTGGCAGTGGAGCTATGCAAGCTGAAGGTCATACCCATACAGAGCAACAAATGAAAGATCAGTTTCTCAGGAAAAAAATGGAATGACGAGCATACAGTTATTAGACTGAAATGTTCTACCACATATCCTATCAAAAAACATACATATAGGACATAAGTTAAGTGCTAGTAGACATGGCCTATGTCAGCAAAACTTGTCACTCAGGGATGTATCAGTACAGCTGTGCAGCTATAAGCTTGTAAGTGAAGACATGGCTTTAGCTTCAGTGTTGTAAGATATTGCAGTAGCAACATGATTATAATCAGAGCCAGCACTAGGCATAAGTAGACTAAGCAACCACTTAGGACCCTGAGCAGCTCAATGGGGCCCTCTGTTCACATTTTATTATTAGAACTTCCCTGTTTTAGCATTGTGTGTGTGGGAGAGGGGCAAAAATATTCCTGCTTAGGGCTCCTAATGGGCTGACAGCAACTCTGATGTTTTTATCTTTTGTTTCAGGAGAATTATATTACATTGTAGGCATCATAAAGTACAACATATATGTTACATCAGTTCACTTACTAGGGCTTCACCTTTAAACCCAGTGAGAAGAGCTTGTCCAGGCAAATAAAATAGCAAAAGCCTGATCCTGCAGTTTGTGCACGCAAACACAAAAACAAAAAAAAACCACCCACATGCTTCATGCCAAAAGATAGCAGGATCAAACCCCAATTACAGAATCATGTTCCCACTACACAGTGTCATTGTAACCAGGAATTCAAGAGTTCCAAGCTAATCTCCATTTTCCTTCAACTCTACACAATTTTCTCTTTCCCATGAATTTTCATGGGTGTAGCTGTATCACTGCAGGCTCTTCTGCAGAAAAAATGCACTGTGATGTTACAGGGCCAGATTATCCTCATCTGGAAAGATACCAGGGAGCACCAGGGAGAACCTTAAGTCTCCATGCGGAGCTGGAGGTAAAGCACAAAGTTGTATTGTCATTAGTGCCTGTAATTTCATCTTTCTGTAGGTAGCACATTGGGTCGGGCACAAAGCATTCAATGGGCTGGGCAGGTGGGCAGCTGGTTTCCATGCCACTAGCACTATAGAATTGAAAAGTTCTGGAGTTCGTTTTCAGTTCTCTGCTTTGCTTCTCCCATTATCAATGTTGTCCCTTTGCAGGTGTTAGCGTCAACGATCACCGGTGCTATCCGGCAGCGTGGTTATTTTACTACATTGTGAACTAATTGTAAGAGGTTCTTATATTGCCCTCAACACCATACTATGCAAGTATCTTCCAGTAATGTATTAAGCAAACCTGTCAAGTGTGGTTTGTTCTCATTCATGCTGTCTCCAGAAAGAACATTTCCCATCACCTATGATCAGATGTCACATGATTGTTACTTGACCAATCACGAGGAGGGGATGGAGGCAGCGGGGAATAGTAACCATGAGAAAAACTTAAAGACATTATCAACTTATGAGTGACACAAAAAAGTAAGTTTTAACAAGTTAAAATGTTTCTGTAATATTTTAGGATGCCATTTACAGAACATTTAAAAAAAACAAAAACAAAAACAAAAAACACAACCTTCAGCTGCATGATCTGGGTTCACAATATTGCATCATTAAAAGCCTGAAAATGAAACTGGCAATAAAACCAAAGTAAAGCTGAAAAAAAATTTTTTTTGGTCCAAACTGAGAAAAATGTGCAAACAAAGAATATAATTAATGACCAAACAAATTTTAAAATTCTTTCATTCCTAATAACATAAGGTGTTATTGGCAACATAGGTAATTAGTGTTTACCACAGATGCAGCCAGATCCTCAGTTGGTGTGAATTGCTACAGCCTAGTCAATGGAGCTTTCCTGATTTACGCTAGTTGAGGATCTGGCCCATGAATTTACGCTGAAAGTGTCACTTGTTTTCTCAATAGTAGTATTACATCTAGGGAATGAAAGTCTCGTTTTGTATAATTACAAGAAAACAGTTGAGTACATTAATTTATTAAGGGGACTGAAGAAGCTCGTTGGAAATTTCCCAAAGGAAAGAATTCTCACTGACAATTTTACAAATGCCTTTATCAAAGTTTATGGGCCATAAAGTCTAACAATGTGATTACCAGTGAGATATCATCATTTTCAGTAACACAATGTTGCCCCAGAACAATCTGTTTTATAATCCCATCTATTCTGGCTAGTCTGTTTACTCAGATAGAAGTAAATGACCGAGTTTTTGAAACATTATTTGATAATAGTTTACAGTCAGGTCCTATTTCCACTGTATGAAAAGAAGAAAGTCTCAGAGCCTCTCCAGTAAATGCCAACAACTGGCTTATATACTCATGTACACTTTGTATTCATAAACACAAAATCTTTTCATGTAATTTAATAAAACACAAAACGAGCAGACTAGTATAGTATTTATGATCTAGAAATGCAGGGGCGGGGGACGATTTATATCAGAGGGCAACATATTTTTCTCCAAGAACCTCAATAAGCTTTTGGTACCAGCAGCTTCTTGGATGCCCTGTGCTATCATTAATTCATTTGGTTCATAATTAATAATGGCAAGACAAAAGAAACAGAGGCTGTGTTAATTAATAGTTAATTTTTACTCTTTTAATAAAGTTGGTAGTTTGCATTCATTGAAGCACAATGGACTGTTGTTCAAGACTTAAAATACATTCAATATGAAGTACTAGCTAACCCTTACTCTGGTGAGGGTCTATTCCCCCTTAGCTGTCCTGAAACAACTCTCCTTATCGACATGGGAAATTATGTATACATATTGATGGAAAGAGCGTATATATTGATGTAATGAGACACTTCAGAGAAGGTGTTGCTGGATTACTTATTCTGGTATAAATATCTGTGACCAAATGATGCTGCCCCAGGGGATTAACCTCATTAAAAAATAAAAAAAATAAAAAGAGAAAGAACAGGCTTCGAAATAATAAAATCATTAACAAGAGCTTATTAAGAAGGAAACTGACTGAAAGTACACTTGTTCAAAAATAATAGCATTCCTTCTTGAAGACAAGATGGAAATGAGAGTGAGGTAATCCTTTCAAAATCTGATCAAGTGATCAAAATCGATCCAGTAATAAAATGCATATCTAAAACCTCCATGTTAAAGAGAGTCAGGATTGATCAACTAGGTAAAGTAAAGAAACTCAGAGCTAAAAAGTTTTTTTCCCCAGCCTTAACTCTGCCCATTAGAACTAATCAAGTTATTCACTGCAAACAACTGGCTCTCAATTTTGAACTCATTTGATCTCAGTGATTACTCCTGATTTACATGGTGCAACATCTTTTTATTATTATTATATTGCATTTTTTAGGTATTGCACTGGACTCAGTAAAGTGCATGATATGATTTTTCATGTTATATGTGCTTCATTCTGTTGGACAAAATGGCAGCCTAATTCAAATCTAACTTGCTCTATTCAGATCCTTACATGAAATTTTAAATAAAGGTTATGTTCCTTTGTGTATTTACCCATGACAAAATTAAAATCAAAATATATAAATGTAAATAAATATTGTTTTAGCAATCTACTGGAATTTGCTCTACCATCTTAGCCTTTCACTGGCAAATATGCATGCACTCATTGAAATCTGAGTTGTTTTGCTTTTGAACAGTGGAAGTCTTTAAAGTAAGAACCAATAACTATTTACATGTGTTAAAACTCGTGTAGCTAAGGAACCTGAGGAGAGCAAAATATGTTTCCATTCTATGTATAGCAACTTCTATTCACATTGTATACCATCTTTTGTGATAGACACCTGATACAACACAAAAAAAAACCCAACATCCTTAATTTTACATTGACATCCTATTAGTTGGTGGGTTAGCGGGGATGAAATTAAAGTTATTTGACAGTCTATTATCAGGGTCAGTCATAACTTAGTGAAGTAGCACTTTGGAACACACCACCACAAAAGAATGACAGACCTGCATCTTGCAAGTTGCTGAATGTGAGCAGACCCTGTCCTCACTCATAGCCCCAATGGCTTAAATGGGGCTCCACTTAGCAGACCAGCTCGAAGGATCAAGATTTAGCGGTCTGTAAAATTTCAGTTTAAGAATGTGTCTTGTGTAATTTAGAACAGGCCAAAAAAAAAAAAAGGAAAAGAAAAATTGGAAGTCACAACACAAACTGACCAGCCTGAATAGCCGCTAAACAAAACTAATCCTTTTTTAAAAAGCAGGAGGATTAAGTTTCAACCTTATGGGAAGTTGAGTTATAACATCAAACAAAATTTAAAAATAGAAATAGCAACTGGCTTGTGGCTAGAAGTACCAAATTCTTGTTCAATCATTCCATAATAGTGCAGTCTGCCAAATGAACAGTCACTAGTGCAACTTCATTTAATATACATTTGAGGGAATTTTCTATGTTAGTTTAAACTGAACTGTGTTAGTTCTGTGTTCACTTGCTATAACAGACAATATTAATCCACATGCTTCCAAAACGAAAAATGTGTACTTAAATTTGCCAAGTTATAGTTATCTCTACTTCTTTACCATGGCCTCATCTTATCGCTAAAATGCTGAAAATAAGGTTTTTAACAGATTTAAGCTTCATGCAGATATTTGAAGGTTTAGTGGAAAGGCATACTGGAACAATTTTTATAGTGGAGGTGCTGAGAGCCATTGAACCAAACTGTAAACCCCATATATAATGGAAACCACTTCAAGTCAAGGGGTGTGGCAGCACCCCTAGTTCCAGCACCTACACTCAAGTATGAGAAAAAAAACCCAACCTGAACTTCTATTTGAGGAAGAAATATTAGCCATATATAGAAAGAACGTATTTTTCATATGGCACTGAAAGCTTGTTTTTCTTGTTTTCTTAGAAATCCACAATATTAAACTGGAATCCTCAATGTCTGAACAGTAGATTAATTGATATTATTTAAGGAGGAACACACACACACACACACACACACCCAGAAAGGGAGAACAAGGAAATAGAAGACCTTAATCTCTAAGAATTAGGTATGTACCCCTTAATCAATGGAACATACAATACCATAGTCAACCACTACTGTTTAAGACAGCGGTTCTCAAACTTCATTGCACCGGGCCCCCCTTCTGACAATACAGATTACTACACAACCCTGGGAGAGGGGTCTGAAGCCTAAGCCCAAACCCTGCCACCCTGGGAAAGGGGGCGGGTGAGGCCAAAGCCAAAGCCCGGTTTGGTTTCAACCCTGAGCAGTGGGGCTTGGGTTTTGACTTCAGCCTCAAGCCCCAACAAGTTTAACGCCAGCCCTGTTGACCCCATTAAAACAGGATCACGACCCAGTTTGGGCTCTCGACCCACAGTTCGTGAACCACTGGCTTAAGATATATATATATAGCATGGGATAACTAGTTATAACACTGCAGCTAGGTGACCATATACATGTTTAGTATTTATTTCACAACACTCCCTCTCAAGTGCCTAGGAACTTTTACAGCACAATCCATTTAATAAAAAAGACTACATTAATAATAACAAAATTAAAAGTACAAACAACAAAGGTCAAGTTCAACCTTCCTCTAGGAACATCTTGGGAAAGTGGAGATGGAAGAGCGCTGATGGATCATGGAGCACATCCCTCCCTTTGGAAGCACTAGAGATAATATATACCTCACATGCACACATGTGAGAAAAGCTGTATCTGATATTAGATGGATATTGCACTGCTTTACTTGGAGCATCATAAACAACTGAGGCCACAGTGTAAGTAGAACACTTAATTGTACAGCAATTGCAGGGGAAAAAAAAAAAAAAAAAAAGGAGAAACTTGCCTGAGAATTCTCCAAAATTATAAACATGGAGGTAGGAGGAGCAAAAGCACTTTCACAGTAAAAATCTTGTTTACGGAAAAGGAAAATGTACAATAACGGGGTGAGGATATAATAATGCACACTGTACAAAAAAGTGTAAATGTTTATTTTAATGTAACCCTTCGCTAAGTGGCTTTGGTTCAAAGCATGACAACCCACCTAATCACATCAATTCTAAAGGACATAATAAATAACATGAGATATGTGACATGCCATGCTATTTGTGGAGGCTGTCTCCTTTCCTAGCACTAATTTACTCATCCAGATGAATTGAAATGTGTGTTCTAATCTGAATCATGGAAACTAGCCATTGATTTGTGTAAGTAGCCTTTTTTCTTTGCTGAAGGCATTGTTGAAATAACTGACCCAACTGCTAAAACAAGCTTCTTCTAGCAGCCTTGCCTCATTCCCTTTTACATACCTCTATGTATTGGATACATCTCAGGAAAGCCACATGAATTTGCGGCACAAATTCATTTCAAAGATACACTTCAAATATACAATTTAAATACACGGACTCACAACTTGTTAAAATTACGTGCACAATCAAAAAAATGTAGCATTTTCAAAACCAATGGGTCCTTTTTAAAGAGGATTAAAACACAGAATCATGAGCAGCAATAAATGGAAATAACTGCATAGAACTTGGAAAGAAGTATTAACTATTTTGCATTCAGGGCAAGTCCTACTCTCAGATGTATACACAATTTCCATTGAAATGTGTGCATGCATATCCAACGGCAGAAATTGACATATCTAGTTGCCATGGTAATACAAATAATAGAATAATATTTTGTTTCAAGCACCAAATCATTGAAGTCAGACCAACCATTAAAACTACATTGCATTTACAATGGAAGAGTGATTTAGGGGTAAATTCACACCTGGTGTGAGTAGGCAGCTGCAAACACCAACTCTGAATTTGGCTCTACAATTATAATTCTCTATTATTTAAATATCCACAGGGGACTCTCTTATTGGCTCTTCATGTATTTTATCATAGTGTCCTACTAGCAGCAGCAATGGGGATATGGAAATAGAATTTTTGCATAATAGGATTTAATGTATTTTGGTTGTGATGAATGAAACGTGGTATATTCCATGAGAGTTCTCATTATGAGGTTGATTATTATTATATCGTGGTAGTGCTCAAAAGGTTCCAGTCAGGTGATGGGAACCTCTTGTGATAGAAGCTGTACAAACACATAGAAGCATACAGTCCCTCCAAGCCCAGCAAATGCTAAAACAGCCTTTACATGTGTACTAGTGGAAATAGAGCTCTGAATCAGACATGTATCATTTCAAAGTTTGACGATAAGCATAACTGGAGAAGTGGGAGGTGGGTTACATTAGAATGACAGGCCGTATTGATTAGTGGTGAGAGCATGGGGGCTAGAGACCAGAATCCTAAATCCCAGCTTTCTCACGGTGTTGCCTCTGGCAATCGCTTAAATCTTTCTGTGCCTCAGATTCCAAATCTGCCAATAGGCAAAAATCATACTTAGCTACCTAAGAGAGACATTATGAAGACTACGTTGCCCCTTTGCCAAGCAGTAGCAGATTGCCAGGGCCTTGCAGGTCAATTACCCATTTGGAGCAGAAATTGGTGACGTGGAATCAAGTATTATCCTCCTGTAATATGTTTACTTGAGTGCACTTGGTAAATAATATTTCACTGAACAGGACACAAGTAATTCTCTTCTTAAAGAAACCACAAGTAATTCACCATTGCCCTGTCCCCAGAGCAGCTGATTTGTGCCCCTCTCCTCCCCTGAGACTCTCAGTTTCATAGTTTCTTCTTCCTTCCCTTGTCCCCAACGGCCCCCACCTGAGAAGCCTCTAGGGTCAAGTCCACACTACAAAATTGAGTTGACCTAAGTTACGTTGACATACAGCCACTGCAGTAATTAGATAGCTTTTGCATGTCCTCACCAGGAGCACTTGCACTGATTTAACTGTCAGTGTAGAGCATTGTGGAATGGCTAATGAAAGGCAGCAACAGTCAATGTAAACACTGACACTGAGTCGACCCAACTACTGTACAGGCAAAACTGCTTTTTCCAGGATATCTTGTTTTGCCTGGAGATGAGAGAGGGGGACAGGAATATGCTGTATGGGCAAAAGCGCAACTTTGCCAGTATAAACTGTGTCCACACTAGGAGTACTTTGCCAATATAGGAGACCACTGTAGCTACAGTAGCAGAGTGCTCCTAGGGTAGGAGCTGGCCTAAAGCTGCTCAAGAGACCATATGGCCTGAAAAGAGTGTGGGTACCTACCCTTCTTGGGTAGCTGCTCTGCAACACAAAGGAACTGCGAAGCCTAAACTACCAGACAAAGGTGACAGCTTTAACCCACCTTTCCATACCATTAGAGTGCTTTAACAGACCCTTATTGACGCTGGGGATGCAGTTAACGGATGCTTATGTTTCAGCCATTGCTAACACGCAAGCCATTAGCACTTTCCAGAGCAATTAATTACTTAAATGTTTGCATCCTACTGTGAAGATGTCACATTTAAATAAAGGCCATCAAAATACCAAGCATTCTAATTTTTTTTGTAATTAAAATGCAGAAACAAGCATTTCAGATTTTGTATACATTTGCACTTATTTTATATATTGGTGTATATATGCACACAGATATTCACGTTCATATGCACAGACATTCACAGTGACATGCTAGAGGAGGCTAGTTAAAATACCAGTTTAACAAGTGGAGGAGCCTTGCATCAGTCCCATATGGAGTTGTCTGCAGGCAAAACACATGTAGTACTAAACCCTTACTTTAAACACACACGCCAGTTCAATTTACATAAGTCGAACATTGTACTCTACTATCAACATTTTGCTCCTCAAATATACTTAGTGTAACTATTTGCAGCAAGTGCCCTTATAAATTTGGTTGCCAGCTGACACTGCCTTCTTTGTTGGTTATGGCTATAAGAAAGCTTTTTTGTTTAAATGGGAAAACTAATGAATAGATTCCTCAACCCTCTTCTTTGCAAGCACTTGTGGTCAGGCCAAAGGAGCAAATATTGAAAGCTCTTGTTAAGTTATTGGCAGCACAACACTGCCACCCATATGCACGCATTTTCCCTGTGAAGTAAACAGCCAAGGTACATATTACGATTTTGTCAGAGGTGTTTTTAGTAAGAGAGTCAGAGACAGGTCACGGGCAATAAACAAAAATTCAGAGAAGCCACAACCTATCCCTGACTTTTACTAAAAATACCCTAGGAGAGGGGGGGACAAACAGAGCAAGACCAGGTTTGGCAGCTGCTCCAGCCCCGCCGCTGCTGCTGCTCTAGCCTCAAGAGGCTGACCCAACCCCGGACCACTGGTCAGCTGCTCCAGCCCTGCCCCAGAAGTAGTCACGGAAGTCCCAGAAAGTCCCAGAATCTTTGACCTCCATAACAGAATTGTATCCTTAGTCATAGTTGCCTCAATAAATAAAACCAATCTTCCTGCAGTACAACTAGACATACACTGTACATACATTAACTCACACACATTTTATATATTATTCCTGCAGAGTATTACCTTGCTTCCAAAATACTTGCAAAGTGAGTACTACTCAGAATGACTAAAGTGGCATAAATAAATAAATACATAAATAAATAAATAAAGTATTATAGTTCAAGAGTTACCGTACCAGTGACTGTTACAGCAAACCATTTAACATGGGCAGAAACAGAATCAGACTTCATACTCCACACACTAACCAAATAGCACTATTGTCCTTCCTTGCAGTGAGGTGCATGTGAAAAACAAACAAAATAAAACTGATACGAGTTAAAGGGTGAGATCATGTGTTGTAATAAGTCTAACCAAGATTGTCAGCTCAACATGTCAGAGTCCAAATGAGGTATCAAGTAAAAGACTCTCACAAGATATACCATGAACTCACAGCCATAAAGTGCAAAGTGAAACTCAACTGAATGTTTTGACTGGACCAACAAAAAACGGATAAAATGCTAACACCAGCCCTTAGGTCTTTATGCATTTCATGGAATCATTAAAGGTGATAAGGATAAATGACAGCATTGCTTAAGAGGGGATGACTTTCAATGATTCAGATCTATGAAGACTTTTATATCATCCCCATCATCAAGATGTCTAGACTACATTTGACCATTCTTACATGACGAACGAGTTCTGGTGTTAAAGGCCCCTCAAGTAATATCCCATCACTGGCCATGGCATATGCTAATTGCAACTGTGGCACTACGGCCTGAGAAGAGAAGCAGACTTTTCTGGTTGAAAGCTATTGCAACTCATTTATCACCAGCACAATACGCTATGCTTAGAAGGTAGACAGCTGTATTCCACACTACTTTAAAGTTTCCAAATAGTCTTTAAAAGTAATCTGAAGTAGAAAACATTACTGAGGTCTAATTCTGAGGTGAGAAGGTCTGACTAATCATAGCAAAATCCTAGTCGTGGCAGTAAGTAATCAAGAAGCAACTGCAGATCTAACATGACTACCATACTGCAAATTTGCATACAAAAAGCGGGCACACTCTTTCCAGCATGGGTGCAAACAAGATCTTTGCCTTCTTTTCTAATACCTTTCAGATTATGCCAACATTACCAGAGTCTTAGCAGGCTGAAACTCAAAGAAGCTGAGAATAAATTATAATTGCTTTGGATAGGAGGCCATTTCTACAGGGTAGAAACATAATTTTTTAGGCAAATTCCTGTAATTGTACAACAGGAATATTCATCATTATGTGTATGATATGAAAGCAAACAAGATGACATACTGATTATTAATTTTGCATATTTGTGAACTTAGTACATTTCTTAAATACAATATTTATTAATATAGGTGACTGTACCTCTTATACACACATGCATCACCAAGACTTGAAATAACCCAAGCACCAGTGGGAATATCAGCAACTTTCATACCAAACCATTCCATCAAGATGCAAATTACCTGATGAAAGTGTGTTAAGGCAGATATGCACATTCACTGTGCTTGTTCTTAAAGAATCACAGAACAAAGTATGGTTTGATCTAAAGGGAAACATGGAAGAACTGTAGCATTATGACCAAACTGGTTGGACCAGTCAGTTATACTGCTCCCTAAAACTAGTCAATCACAAAGATTACAGCAAACTCAGATACCCAAATGCAAGAGCCAGCCACTCAGAATCATCATGAGATTGTCTGGCACTCCATGAAGGAGTTTGTCTCCACAAATTAACAAATGAATTACAATGGATTTAGATTGTAAAATCTCCAGGAAAATCTTGTTTTATTACTTGTATGTAAAGCACTTAATATACTGCTATTGCAATATATAATATATCAGTATTTTCTACTCTCAGCTATGCATATATTTTATTCATTTCTATACGTTTTATACAGATATCTTAATTTAAGGCCCAATCTTGTTTGTGAGTAATTTTGCTCACATAAGGATTTTAATCTGACCATTTTTGCCAGAAGCATAGATTGACAATGAAAACCAAGAGCCATATATGATACAAATTTGGCTGCACTTTTACTACTATAACTTTCCCTCCTTATATATAAGAAATTCCCTTGAAATTCTCTGTGACGGGATTGGTGAAAATGCATATTAGTTTTACTGTTATGTTAATCTGGGTTTACACCAACATGTGTGAACCAGATTCTGATTTCAGTCAGGGTGTTTAAGTTTTCAGTAACTGTTTTGTTTCGTTTTGGAACATTTATGATTTATTTTTTATTTTTAAAATGTCAACAACATTAACAATACATTCAGTTTTTCTCTCAGTTGTATTTAAATTCGTTTTTAATTCTCAAAGTTTGGAGAAAGATATAATTTCATTAAAAAAAAAAAAAAAAAACCTGACATCAAAGTCATCATCTCCTTAACGAAAACCAAAACTTAAGTAATCAGCTCTTTGTATGGTAAGAAGTGACACTCAACTGAAATTTTTAAAAAGTGAATGCTCATAAGTATATACAACTTGAAATGTCTTAGATGCATCATTTTAGGTGACCGTAGCACTTCATCTGTTTATATTGCAGCTTCATTGCAGTATATTTGGATTTACATTCAGGGTCCAGGGCATGTGGTATCCAAAGGATGATCCCATACTACTTGAATCATGAGGCAGGTTCTGGTCTGATCTATCTATCATCTATTACTCTGAAGGCAAACATTAAAATTTGGAATGGCTATTTTAGGATTTGCAAATGGGGATTCATACTCTATCATTGACTTCAATGGGAATTTTACCAGTTATTTCCATGAAAGCAGGAGCACACCACCAAAAAGCACTCTTCTGCTGCTCACCTTTAGTGAACATCTGGCCTTAATTTGTAATGAAAGAGGTGCTGGGGCTCAAGCAATTTTATTACTTTAATAACTGACACGGCAAGCCCAGAGGAGCTGGGGCTATGAACTGCCAAGCCTAGAGGTGCCAAGGCTCAGTCCTGACAAGCCCTAACACAAATTAAGCACTCGTGATCATACATTACAGTGAATACAGAACAATCAGGCAACTTACTGTATTTTGAAGATGACATACTGTGTTCTATCTTTGTAAACAGTCTAATTCTCCTAATGTGAAAAGCTACTCCCAACCAATTATATGGTGGAAAAAACCCTATTGGTGAGCACTTCTTTACTGCTGACCATTTAATAGTCACTGAATTGGGTCCTGGTCCCTAACTAGGGCTCCTAGACATGACAGATAATAACTATTATCTCTTAATACTATAAGCTTTAGTGTTATGCTTACACCTATATATTCTGCAGGAACTGTAAAACTCAGACTCTGTTTCAAAACCATTTTATCTGAGCTGCACAATCACAGCAAATGGAGTCAACTCCCCCAAAACCCTGCCCTCTTTACATCAACAACAGGTACAAACTTGCTTCTTGGAACCAGAGTCTCCCTTGATTTCAAGATTGTGTAATTAGCTTTTCAAAAAGGCGTGTTTCTCTTTTCAAGATGGTTTTATTGTCCAGAGTCACGAAATACAAACTCACTTGTGCTCAGCTCCACTAACAGACTTTCTAATACTATCTGGTCTTTTCCCAAGCGCTTTCTTTTCATTCTTAAAAAAAATAAATAAAAAAAAAAATAAAAAAATCTGCATTGTATTGTTGTTGGAGGATTTCCAAGATAAAGACGATTTTGCCTGGAACTACAAATTGGCTGCCTTCTCTTGAAACTTACGAAAGAAAACGAAATAAAAAATAAGTTTGACTAGCCAGACGTTCCCTCTCCCCCAACACCAGTTTCTTAAGGTATTAAAACCTTGCAACAAACTAGTCTGCACAGTTTCCAAAATGCCCAGGTCAGTGCAGGGGGATAGGATGAGAAACAGCAAGCTCAGCTGACGGTAAGAGACACGGAGTTCATTCATAAACTTGCAAATTTGTTTAGACCGGGCACAACACATACAAGTGATTCCCGTTTTTAAGAAGTCTGTGGGAAATGGAGACACAGTGAGCTTTTTCCTTGGTGTTTTCTATCTCGCTGGACGTATTTTTTTTTACCCAACAGATAAATAGTGCTGAGGAAACGATCAGCAGCAGGTGAGAACGACAAGCGAAGAGACAAGCATGACAGCAGTTGTTATAAAACTTAGACTTGCATGGAACACAAGTTACTTGGCTCAGGCATGTACGTGAATCATTCGGGACTTTTCCCCATGTTGTATTAGTTACAGGAAGACGGTAAGAAGCCTGGGGCAGTAACCCTTTAGTAGGGAACCGAACCTAAGCTCTTGTGAAACCGACACGATCGGCCTGTGACTGCCTCTCCCCTTGTGTGTCAGTGCCCCACCGATGCTCCCGAAAAGCCCACAAACACTTCAAGTACATTTACGAGATGTGCACGCAGATACGCCGGGAGGGATTACTTTACCAGGCTGCCTCGGAGACCCCTCGGGCCGGATTCCCCTGGGTTACACACCCCGGCAGCCCGCCATGTGCGTAACCCAGGGCTGAACGTGGCCCCTAGTAGTTAGCAAAGGGAAGGGGGAGCTTAGGGGGCCAATAAGCCCGGGGCAGTAGATCGCAGCGCGGGGTGACTACCGGGGAAAGGACGCGCCAGGGCTTTTTCCTTTCATTTCTTCCTCCACTGCCCCAGGGGAAAGCAAGCCCCGGCCCCAGGAAGTGGGACGCCGGGAGGCTGTCACCAGGAGTTGGGACGTTGCCTCCCCCCCCAACCCGTCCCTGACACTGCATCCCGCCGAGAGCTCCAGCTGTCGAGCCGGAGGGAGGCGTTTAAAGCTCCCAGCCCTGGAGACTCACCCCCCACCACCACCACCACCACCACCACGGCGCACCCCCGGTACCTTTCTTCTCCTCCCCCGCGGCGATGAGGCAGAAGCGGCCGAGGAGCAGCAGCACCAGGACAGCGGCTCCTCCCGCCCGGAGATGCCCGCTCGCTGCTGCCCGGGGCCGGCGGCTCCAGTCCCCCATCCTGGGCTGGGCAATAAATAAATCCCGGGGCTCTCTCGCGCTCGCTCTCTCTCTCGCTGCTCGTCCTCCCCGGCTGCGCTCAGCCCCTCTCGCCGGCTCCGCCGACCATACTCAGCGGCTGCAGCCCGGGCACCAGTCGGAGGCGGCGGGGCTCGAGGGCCGGCTGGCAGAAGCTCCCCCGCTCTCCCCCCCACGTGCGTGCCCCCGGGTCGGGCTGGGGACTGGCCAGCGGCTGCTCCCGCGTTTTCCCCCTCCTCGTCCTCCGGCGCCTGCACGCGGCAGCTCCGCTAACTCCGCAGACGGGCAGCGAAACTTTCCCCCTCCACACGCGCGCCAGCACCGCAGCCAGCGAGTAGCGCTCAGGGGCTCCCTCTGGGGAAGCCGCCCGCTTGAGCCCGACGGAGGGGGCGGGGCGGGGTTGGGGGGCGGGAGCAAGGGGGAGGAGGCGGCCGCGGCGGCGGCGCCGCGCCTGGCTGAGCCCAGGTGAGGGGCGGGCCGAGGCTCTCACCTGGCCGCTGAGCGATGGGGGGAAGGGAGCGAGGGACATTCCCTGCCCCCCCCCCCCCCAGCCTCTAGGCGCTGGCTCCAGCTGTCCTCCTGCCCCTGCCCAACCCGGGAATCTCTCCGCTCAGCTGGAGCCTGCCGGGGTGCAGTAGCATTTGCTAAATAGAAGATCGCGCCTGTCCAGCCCTGCCCGCCCCCCCGAGCTGGGAATGGCAGGAATAAACCTCTGTGCCCAGAGCTTGAACGCTCCCTGTTTCATCAATAGGAAGCGGAGTAAAAAACGAGGCGCTGGGATCAACGCTCAAAAGGACTCGAGGAGCAGATTCAGCCACGCCGAGTACGGCAGCCCTGCCCGCTTGCACGTTCACCCGCTGTCTTCCCCCTCAGCTCGCTGACTCAGCGGTTACTCACAGGGGATGCGGCATAACCTCATTGACTGGTTTAGACCGCTGTAAGTAAAGAACAGGAGCAGCCCTTCGGGGTAGAGAGTTCACAAAAGTGAACTGGCCATAAGTCTTAGGCTCCTATGTTCTTGAGAAGGACAGGGAGGCGAGAGTGGAAATAAGGTACTGAACAACTCTATCAGAGACCCAACAGACTGATAAGATGATTGAGGTTGGAGGCTAAAACCAGTCTCTCTCTCCTATGCTTTCAAACCAGAGCTTTGCAGCTGAACTACCAAAAAATGGCAACAGAGCTTCATGAAGGACCTGATAGGAAAAAGTCAGTGAATCAATAATTACCTTCCCAAGTTAATGATTTAAAAGGTTATGACATAGCACTGGATCTTGGAGTTTTGCCACTGCCATCTCTGGGGCTGATCCTGTTCCCGTTATGTGCATTTTACCACAAAACACGTTAAGGAATTTGTGAGAGAGGGGGAAAAAAACCCTACATTATATCTATGCATCCTTTCTTCCAGTCCCATTGGCAGTGATCCTGCTTGGGACTAATGTTTTTTGCGCTACTGTATACTTCTGTTCCTGTTTTGGACTGGATCTTTATACAACACCAAAACCCACTGAAAACACTAGCAGTGTTGCTTGACTAAGGATACTCAATTAAGCACAAAAATCTTTGTTTGTACAAGCAAAAAATAATAGAAAACCAAGAATTATTTGTGTGTGTGCACGCGCAGCATAGTAAATGATGTGTTTTTATATGGTTAGCATTATATACTGAATTTGTGTATCTGAGAATCTTGTTAGAGACTATCATGCATTCTGGGTGGATCTACTAGCTTTCAGTAGCTGAGACAAACAGAAGGATTTTTTTTAATCACAGCACCAATGTAAAGAATCTTTGCAGCACTGTGGGATAACCTCAGCATATATTAAAGGGTGCAAACTGCACTATTATGATGGAAGTTGGATTAAAGCCCCTGGGAGAGAAGTTTGTCACAAGAGACATAAGAAAAAAAGTATAATTTAAAGTCTAATGCAGCTACCTCATTGAAGATAGTGCAAGAATAATTTATTTGGTGCAGACTTTTAGCCTCCTGAGTGCTGATTTGGTTATGTATGGCAATAGGACCAAACATTAACATAGGGTTCACCAAACACCAAATAAACCTCAGACCAATTCTGTAAGTAAATATGTATTCATACAGTATTATGATACCATTGACAAAAATAATTAAAGGTTTTTGACTTTTTTAAAATAAAGAACAAGAAGAAACTCAAAGTGATGACTGAAAAACAAATTAAACGAAAGAGAAACCATCTCCAAAACCTGAATCCATGAAAAGAGCATACAGAAGTCCTAGGAGTTTACAGTGTTTTACATTCTGGTTGTGAAACCATCTGCAGTTCTGAGCTGGAGAATCTCATACACTCTTCACCTTCAATCATCTTTTCTATGTGAATGTGTGTGAAACTCACCATTTGCTGATGAGTGAACTCCCACCTCATTCCTGACCTAAGCTGAAGGCCGATGGAAGTCTAAAGGCTACACTGCACACTCTTTATGGCGGCATGTGGAGTATATACACTACACACGCCCTTAGCATGTTTGAATAGTAGTGGAGACAATGAGGCACTGCTTAGGCGAGTAGAGTATAGACATGCCTGAATCCTGTGGGTACGTACCCTACACCACTCTCTACATGCCCAAGCAATGCCTCCCTTCTCTATAGTTCTACTTTTAGCAGTGTAGAGTCCTGCTACATCCCCACTGCTAGAATCTTTCTGATCACAGGGAAAGGCTCCAGCAGCAGGGAAAGGCTCTGTCATGGAGGAGACAGTGGGAAAAGGCTCCTTACAGTTGCCAGAGCCTTTTCCTGCTGCAGAC
This sequence comes from Emydura macquarii macquarii, assembly GCF_026122565.2. Lineage (NCBI taxonomy): Eukaryota > Metazoa > Chordata > Testudines > Chelidae > Emydura > Emydura macquarii. The sequence continues at coordinate 6,992,337 of NW_027131400.1, read as the reverse complement.
CTTCACTGGCACATGTAGCTACACACCACAGAGTGAATGCAGCTTGCTTTTCACTGTGGCATGTAGCTACACATACCCTACTTGCCGCCACTACCAGTAGTGTGCAGTGCAGATGTAGCCTCAGAGAATTTCCCCTTAAGTTATCCTTCCCCCTACTGCAAATGTCCAACCAACTCATTTCCATGTGGGAAAGGCTCTTTCAGCGCTGACACTATGGAGTTGTGCAGCAAGCTGCTATCACTGTTTTTCTTGCCCTATCCCACTGAGCTCAAATGCATTATGTTCATGACACTTGAGCTCCATTGGTCAAGGAAGTAACATACATAAAATGTTTCAAGACCTTAGAGTCCTACATTGCCCCACACTGGGACACCACCAAACCTGTCAGGCCTGCTGATCTTTCCAGTTCACACAACCAAACAATTGCTGAAGTTGTTTTTAATTAACATAATACATCTGCTTCAAACACGGGACCACATCCTCAGCTGGTGTAAGTTGGTGTAGTAGCTCCACTGAGGTCAATGTAACTATTGCAATTTGCACCAGCTGATAATTTGGCACAGGGCATGTAATATTCCTCCCTATTACAAAACATTTATTGCATCTGCTGCATCTCATTGCATGAATCAAAGGTAATGGAACAAAGATCAAAATCCTTGACCAAGATCTTTTAAATTAATATTTCTTAGTGAGAATGTCATACTGAATGTGAAACATTGTATCAGTTTTCTTCTGTATCAGTAATTTATTCCTGTTAACAAAGCATGTATTCATAATTCTACATGTGAACCATACACACATGGCCAAATTCTGTTGCGTGGAGCAAAGCCCATTTAAACTGATTTTGCTCTATGTAAGGTTGCTACAGGACTGAGAATTCTCCCACTTGCCATGTTGCCTGGGCAATTGGGTTGTTCTCCCTTGGTAGATGGCATGAGGAGAAATAACTGACACGGCCACACCCCCATCATTCCCTCAGTCCGCATCAGTGGCAGAGGTGGAGTTAATTTTCACTCCCCCACACACACTATGTTGCGGAACAAAATGCACCTTCAGGACTCCATTCTGTGGTGGGTAGGGGGGTTGTGGAATCTTGTTGCATAGAATCTCTGCAGCTTCGTTCTCCCCTCCAACAGAGCATAGGTGTGCCTCATCTTCCATTGCCTTCTTGTGAGAAGGATGGCAGGATTTGCCCCACAATGAGAACTTGCAAGTAACTACTCATTTATCATAGTGTGGCTCCTTTCTATGAGTTGGACAAGTAGATTTATCATGGGGGCGAAGGGGAGGAAAAATGAAGGAGAGTTGATTAGAAAGATTTAATCTTTGATTTGTTCAGATTTCATCTGCATGGTGCTGGAGTTTGTGGGGACTCTCATCTGTATAATGTATTGTGCGCCTGCTTATTGATGCCTTAAATGCAAGAGCTGAGGAAATGATTCATAGCACTTCTATGGCACTTTACATGTTCAAAACCCTGCATTAACATTAGCAAATTAATCTTCACAACTCACCTGTGAAGCAGGTTAGTAGATATAATCTCCACTTGGTAGAGAAGTAATTTGCCCAGGGCATAGTGACAGAGCTGGGGTTTAATTTCCAAGTTTGTACTGCCACTACCTATGCTCTCCTGTTCTGTGGCTAAACAGAGGACTTCAGTCAGTAAGGTATCAATAAAGCACCTTCCATGAGTACTCAATTCAAAGCCAAATGTAAAAAAATTCTGAACTCTAAACAGGTATTTGCAGCGGTGGATTATTCACTGACTTCAAACGAGCACCCATATAGAGTCTAGTGCATGGGTATGGCATCAACGAGATTTGGTTTTGGAGATTCTGTTTCAGAATGGAAAAATTTTTGAAATCATAGATTTTCCCAGTTCTGACTGTCAGCTATTTATTCTTTGCCATCATAGCACCTTCTTTGGGTATGATGAAAACAATCCCCACTTTTGTCCAATATGTAGCAAAAAATCCAGGTGTATTTTGGATATCACTTAAAGTGAATACATGAAATGTCAAATGGGAGGATAAAACTTTGTCAGTATCCAAAGTTAAAGGCTAAGTATTATACTGCAGCACATGAACAAAATGGTGTGTCAACATCACTATAAAAAGCAATGCATAATTGTAGCTTCTCTATGCTTATTATTTACCTTTCTTCTGAAATCCCTCTAGAGCTGTCAGAGGACTTGGACTTGACACTGCTATCCACTAAAGAGACTGAGAAGAAGAGAGTGAGTAAAAAAGTATCATTCATATGCTTGTGCTACTCTACATCCTTTAACAGTGGGACAAATCCTGAAGTCTTTAGCCAATCCTTACGTAAGCAAAACTTTCAATGAAGTCATTGAGAGTTTGACTGAGTAAGGACCTCGGGATCTGACTTTCTGTCAAGATGATAAATGCCTTTTATAAAATCTTTGCTACTAAGTAGTCCAGTAGCTTCCTATGTAGAGAACAAGCAGTTTGATTTATTTCAATATTTTGTTATTGTTTGGTATCTATATTAGTATGCTAAATAACTTCTTTTCTTGGAAAAATGTCATGTATGTTTATACTACAGTAATGAGATTTTAATGTATTGTCAGTGTAGCTGATTTCAGTATAAATATTGCTTTTGCTATCATTATATACTGCATAATTATACAAGACTGAGCTATTATTAAAATGTTCATATTAACTGCTTATTACACTGTTGTCACAATGCAGACTTCATTGACAAAGGAAGAAGCTCTATGCCTTTGTCTACCCAGTCTTTTATTCTGCCCTCCCTTTACAACTCCTGTTTACTGAGTATGCTGCATTTTTAAATGCTTCCTTAGCAAAGAAGAAAGTGACGGGGGCCTGAACTTACTCTCATTACAGTCAATAGAAGTTTTGCCTTGTGTAGTGCCCCAGCGCAGGGATTGATCATATAAAGTAGAGGGAGCTGGACTGGGATCACATACTGTATCTAGTCCAGTCCTTTCATTTCGAGGTCAGCTTCATCCTCTCTGCCATCCCTCCCAACATCCACCCCTAGTTAAATAGCACATACCAACATAGCAAACTGTTGCTCCAAGCACTAGCTCCTCAAGTGTTCCCAGCAAACGGGGTGCATGGCTAGGATAGACATGTGTAAATTGACATAAAATATACTGCAGCAGTGCTGCAGGGCAAGCAAGTGAATTATGAGCTGTTTGAGGGAATGCATGTCATGATGAGTTTATAACACTGAGTCAGTGGACAAAGAAAGGAATAATATGAAGAGAATAGCTAATGGGATTCTTTTCTTGTCCAACCATCCATCCAAGAAAGATGCAGGCATGTATGTCAAGGAATTGTGGCATCAGGGCTGGCCTTAGAGAAAATGGCACCCTGGGCAAATTTGATTTTGGCGCCTCTGGGCTCCCATAGCTTCCGCGGGCTGCCCACACTAGGCTTTGTGTGGCACACATCACATCCAGGCCCCGCTGCCCCACCAGGCTTTGTGTGGCATTGTGACACCCCCAAATATCTGCAGCCTCCAGTCCTTATCTGCTGCTAATTAGTAACTGAAAAATTCAGATTCCCTTGCATCTGAACATCTCATTACTTTGAATGATGGAAACCAACATGTTTCTGGTTTTGATCTGATTTTTTTCACTCAAACACAATATATTTCCCAACATTCTGAGGCCAACAGTTCTATTCTCCCTTCACTCTCATTCGTTCCAAGACCCAGTCATCCAATAGCCCGCAGTAGCTTAAAAGATGACATGCAGAACTTGAAGGCTAATATCTCTCTGAAAGCTAACATGGAGCTGACAACTCTTTTCTCAGCCCTATAAATTTAATGGATGTGCTAATGATCATTGCCTTTTGCAGCATTCTTATCCTCATCGATTATATCCATGAATGACTTCTCTTTGGCTGTGCTTCTGCAGAAAAACATTCACTGCTCATAAACCATCTTTTTGTTTAAGATTAATGTTTATGGCAAAATCCTCTAGTGTAAATGCAGTTTTATCGCTATAAATATTCTTATATTGGTATAGCTTAAGCTCAGTCCCCTGACTGGCACAAGCTAGTCTAATATAAGTATAGTTATACTGGTATAACGGCATAGCTATGTTGGGACAGGGAAAACTGTGCACCCCTACTGTCATAGCTATGCTGGTAAACCTTTTAGTGTAGACCAGGCCTCAGTTGCCAGGCAGAGAGGGAGAAGGAAAAAGACATGCTTAGGCAAATGAATCAATACAGTTCACTACTGGAAGAGTTGTAGTTGTCTTTAAATACTACTCTCCTCTTTACATATTCTCCTTGTTCTCTCCCCCTTTCTATCTTATTCTTTTTCTCTCCCATCTCAGTTTCTCCCCCATGGAAGGATTCTCTCCTCTGTATCTTTCTTGAACAAAATAATCTTTTTCTCTATTTGCTATCTTGCGCAATTTCTCCTTGACTCTGGTGCCTTTCCTCTTTTCCACTTTTCAACTTGAATTCTCTTTTCTCTCCCCCTTGGCTCCTCCTTTTCAGATCTCTCTCACCTCCTTGCTGTTTTCCTTATCCTGCATGTTTTATTTCTAGAACAAACCAAGACCACGTGGATGCTTGAAATTTATTTAACAAGTTTTCCCTATCTTCATAATGGGTTGAACCAAAACTCAGAACCCAAACAACCTCAATCCTTTACTTCTACTTGAACAACCACCAGATATGGGAATTAGCAGTAGGATGACAATAGTGATGTTTTGGGGTCCAGCCACATAAAAGGTGTAGGAAAGGTGCCTTGCCCTTCTCTATTTATGAATCCCAGTCTCAGAATATCCACCCTTTCTATCACTCTCTTTCATTCCAGTTCTCTCTTATGTCCTTCCTGAGCTCCTAACTCTTCAGTCTTGCTGACATTAAGCCTTCATCCTGTTCAGAGAGGTGGACAATCTTTGCCTTCTCCTGGTAACCACTAAGGTTTTCCAAACTGAAGTTCAACAAATCAGAAGGCAATCCAAAATAAACTCAATACTTATTGCCAATCTGAAATTCACAGAATACCGATTCCAAATGCATGCTCCTGTCCCTTCTGGCAGGCCTCCTAAGCAGAGAACATGCATTTTTCTGCATCATTGCTAATAACATAATATCCTGTAATGAGCAGAAAATATGCAACCAAACATTGTCCTCCCCTTTATCAGCTCTATCCTTTACTATCCCTTCTCCATCAACTGACCCATTGCAAAAGACTCTTTATTTAATGTTATGCATTAATTTTTTTCCAGCTGGGTCTGCAAAACCAGGAACCCAGCTAACTTTAAACATTGACCCCATCACCAGAACTTTGAACCCATCCAGTCTTTCTGCAGGCCCTTCCTTTTACCACCCTCCCACCCCCACACCCCACATCATTTATTTGATTAGAATTAAAAGAACTAATCCTGAAATTTTCAAAGGAGCTATTGGAGTTAGATGCCATCCCTCATTGAATTTCAGTGGAAATCGGGGGGACCTAACTCCTTTAGTCACCTTTAAAAGTCCAAATTAGTATTTTACAGGAAAACATTTCTTTTTTCCATGATGTGGATTTTTTGAAAGCAAAAATTGACTCAAACTGCCTCAAGTTTTTAATCTATTGAAATGGAAGTAATCTCATTTGTCCATTACTTTGAGCCAGATTGTGTAGCCCTTATTCATGCCAGTAGACCTGTTGACTTTAATGGTCTTGTTTGTGTGAGTAAGTTCTCAATCACATGAGAGTTGCCCAATCTAGCTCTTTGGTGATGAGGATCTTGCAGGAATTGCAAATAATCCTGCAGATGGATTAGTTGATTAAGATTTTCCCTGTTTTCTGTATGACCACAATTGAAAATTGTAACAACCACAACATTGGCAACAGTGGCCAGAGCAGGAACTGAGAGTCAGATCAAGTCAGGTACTGGGAGATCAGAGTTCAGGACAGGCCAGAGGGCAAACAGAGTCAGGCATCTGGAGGCAGGCAGGGTCAGAAGCTAAAGTCTAGGGTCCCTCACGAGCAGGGACGGGAGGGAGGAAGGCAGTTTATGTTGTTGCTCAGACAGCTCCCGTTCATGGCTTCCTGGATTACATACTGGTCTTGGCCAATCAGAGAGCTCTCTGAGGCCACTCTGGTTCTGCTGAGTGGTACTTCCTGCTCATCCCAGCCTCACAGGGTCCTCCTGTGGGAGCCTAGCCTAAGCCTTTTGTAGTGTTGTGGAGGCGTCAGAGGCCCCAGACTCCCAAGGTTCCAGTCCTTCAGGTTCTAAGAAAAAGAAAAGCAAAATGGAAAGATGTTATAGTTGTCTGCTTTAAAACACCTTAGTGTTATGGGGTAGCAACTCAGGCATAATGGCCCACATTCAAAGCTGGTATAGGAGGGTAGAACTCTATTGACTTCAATTGAATTAGAGCTGCCTGCACTAAGTCTGAATTTTTTAAGTTTAGTTTCAAGAAAATACATTCCCTCATCAATGCACTCTAAGGTTAGCAAGAAGGTAAGGTTAATCGGAGTAGCATGAACACATCATGCAGAACATAATGCTGAGGTTTGTCATTCACAGATCCCTTACTGACCTCAATTTGTTATCTCTGAAATCTCACCACTGTGTTGACATAAAATGGAATGGAATCCAGACCCACTTGAATGAGCCTGCACAGAAGGCAAGAAGCTTTTTCTGAGTTGAACAATCCATGCAAATTTATCTTGAAAGATAATAAAATAAAACTTGGCAACCCTGGTACTAAGTTTTCTGAGATACAGAATATATTACTAATATTTTATGTCAAATTTGTTTTAATCTTGATACAGAAATAATGGAAAATAAAGGGATTAAAACAAGAGATTTTCAAAAAGCACCTACAGGAGTTACAAGCACAAGTCGTACTGGCTTTCAACAGGCCTTCTGTTTCTTATTCCCTTAAATGCTCTTGAAAATCTTCCCCAAAATAAATAAATTCTCCTGCAAGAAACAAGCACAGAGTTAAGAGTCAGGTCATCCTAAACCCTGATACCGGTTCAGTCCTAACTCACTGTGTGGCTTTAGGCGAGTCACTGTCTTTTTTTTTTTTTTCAGTTTCCCCATCTGCTAACTGGAGATAACACTTTCTTACCTACATTATGTTATGAGAATTACTAGTTAGTGTCTATAAAGTACTTTGGACTGATATAGCACTATAAAAATACTATTATTAAAATTCTGTTGTTTTATCTGGGTTTTGGTTTGAGGTATCTGAGATGGTGAAAGATACCATGTTTGATGTTTAAGGAATAAGCCTCACTCTTTTGTTAACAATTTCAGAAGTGAAGGATCTCCATTTTCAGGACATTCTCCCTGAAGTTGAAAGTTGGTAAAGCCAATCTCAAGTACTGACGCTGCTGCTCTGTACTCCTAATTACACATGGGGTGACGAGTACTGTATCAATCAAGTTTACCTGGTAAACAGTAATTGGCCTGTTGTGGTTAACCATTAAATTAATATGAATATCTGACTCTTCAGTCTCTAGGAGGGATTTTAAAACATTTTGTGTAAAGGCTTAGGGGAGGAAAAACAACAAAAAGTTGAAAATATAGGGCCGTATTCTCAGCTGGTATAACTGGATGAAACTCCACAGAAGTCCATGGAGCTGCATTCATTTACATCTGAAGATGATCTAGACAGGAACACTGCAAATGATTTGGTAAGTTTTGTTGAAAACGGGTCACACATGGATACAAGTTATATTCAGATTGAAAATGGACAAGACAATTCACTACTATTGTATATAACAAGAGTTGAACTGTTTGGTTTTTAAAATGCAGTGAGTATTTTTTAACAGCATCTTTCTAGGAATGGTATTTATTTAATTTAGTGCATGTAAAATATGCCAGAATGACAGCCTGGGAAAATGAAAGCTTCTGTTCATTCACAGAACAAGTAGTGTAAGCTCCAACCAATATGCCTCAGCTGGGAAAGGACCACTTCCAGAGAATAAGAGGACAGATCAGTCTCCATGCTCATTTGGCCCTTGTCCTGCTCTCCTCCACCCACCCAAAGTGCCAACAGCTTTGCTAACAAGTGCAAGTTTTGGTGTGGGATTTTTGTGCTGTGGACACATGTCCGCCTGGAAGTGAGCTGGGATCACCAAACTCATTTCAAACAAGCTAAAGAGCCAACGGTATGTTAACAACATTCAGTCACTGCCATTGTATACTAAATTAGAACTGAAAAGCTAGAGGTGGCTGTTTTTAGATCCTTATGTCAATCTCTTGAGTCATTCATTGCTCTGTATCAAGTGACCTGTCCTCTTCATTATTTAGTAGTACCCCAATTTTTGTATCATCTGCAAATTTTTTCAGTGATGATTTTGTTTTCTTCCAGGTCCTTGATAAAAATGTTAAATAGCATAGGGACAAGAACCGATCTTAGTGAAACCCCTCTAGAAACACACATATTCAGTAATGATTACCCATTTACAATTATATTTTGAGACTTATCAGTTAGCCACCTTTAATTAATTTAACGTATGCCATGTTAATTTTGTATTGTTCTAGGTTTTTGTCACAATGCCATTTCGTACCAAGTCAAATGTCTTACAGAAGTCTAAGTTTATTACATCAAACATTATTCCTTTTATCAACCAAACTTCTAATCTCGTCCAAATCAGTTGGAGAAACAGCTGTTGCTTGGCAGATTCCACAGATACTTTCACATGTGCAATTCTGTTAGTTGTTCTAATAAATTCAAATGGGAAGTTCTGTACCCAGAAGGAAGACAAAAAAGAATGTAAAATGATTCAGGAGTTGTAAATAGCCTGTTTTGTTTTGTTTTTTATATAATGTACCCTTCAAATTCTACTAAGCCATTGTGAAATTAACAATACTGAGCAAATACCAGGGCTCTTGACTGGTTTACATTTAGTCTACAACAAGATTACTTTCTAGAGGTGAATCTAGTTCAACAATTTCTTCAAAGCATACAGCCTCACTTATATGCATACTTTCAGGTTGTTGTTTGTGGAGAAATAGTTTTTACTTGTGGCAAGGAGAAACAATAATGGTTTTTAATAGGGGAAGATTAATTCAACTGAGCTTCAGTGGAATTGTAGAAGCAAGCTGGAAAGAATTAACACTAGATGGTTCCACACATTGTAACCCTCATACTTTCAGAGCCTTTCCACAGGAGATCATGTTAGTTATTAGAACAAGCTTTCACGAACTGGTCATAGTCAGGGTGCAAGACTAGAACTGGATGGGAAATGGTTTTTCCATCCTGCCAAAAATTGAATTCAAACATTTTCCCATTCTGTACTGGGATGAAAGAGGCAGCAAGAGACTCACTCAAGAAGAGCTTAGTGTTTTGGACACTAACTTGGGATATGGGAGATACAGGTTCAAAGTCTTGTTTTGCCCAGTTCAGAACAAACAACTCTCAGCATTCACTGATCCAGAGAAAGAAACATACTTCCAGTGGTCCCCAAACTTTTCCTTTCACACTTGGCTTACCAGTAATAAAATATGTCTGTGCGCCCTCTCCCTGCCCCCGGCAGGAGCTGAGATGGGGCCAACAGCTGGGAGTGGGGGCTGGTGGCATAGTGTGGGGACTGCAGACTAGTGGCCAAAAGCAGGGAACCAGAAGTGGAGCTGAGGTTGCAGCTGGGGCAGGGCTGGAGAGGAGCTGGGGCCAGAGCAGGCACTCCCTCCCTGTCCCCTCTTGTGGACTGGTCTGAGCCCTGCTGCCCCCCCCCCAACATTCCTCCACACCCTCCTTGGGAGGGGGGGATGCACCCCAAAGTTCGGGGACCTATACTGCTTTATATCCCAGTGGCTAGGGCACTCAGAATATGGGAGATGCAGGGACTTGAACCTGGGTCTCCCGCAGCTGTGCCCTGATCACTGAGCTACAGAGTCAGTTTCTCTCTGTCTGTCTGTCCCCATGAATATTTAATTATTTCTACGAAGCAGAACAGCTTCAACAGGAGAACTTGACAGAGAAGCTGATTATAGTCTGCTGTCTATTGCACCTGAGATGTGGGAGATATCTCTGTTCAAATCTCTGCTCTGTCTGATACGGAGAACTTGAACCTTGATTTTCCATGTCCCAGGTGAGTGGCCTAACCACTGGGCTACAGTCTCTCTTTTATTTTTCTTTCTTGACAAATAACACTTGTTGGTAAAGGTTCTCAGAAACCAATACATTTGTGCAAAACGTCTTTACCAAATCGCTATTTTTGAATGAAAAACTGTTTTGTCGAAAAAATTCCAACCAGCTGTGGGCATGACACTGTTGCTAGCCCTCAGTGGAATCAGAAGCTTTATACGAAGGTTAATTTTTTTTTATGGTGTCACATAAACCATACAGCCATAATCCTCAGAATGACTTGTGTGCACTCCACAATCTAATTTAACCAACTTTTTCATGCAAATGACTACACAGTTTATATATTGAACAAACAACATTGGTAAGATTTGCTACTTTGGTCTGTTCTGCAGCTCTTCTCTTTACAATAAGTCGAATTGTTGTTCTAGTTTTATAGTGTTAGATAAATCTCTTACTTCCAGACCACATGTAAGAGCCTCTATTCCTGATACCTCTCCCTAAATTACAGTTTCTTCAAATCTTCTTCCCAGTTATTCATTCCTTCAAGCAAGCAAGCAACAAAAACACCACCACATGATTTCTGACCAGTCACAGTGAATAAATACTGCACAATTTTCAAATGTCAAGAATACAGCTATTTGTGATCAGTGCAAAGTTTTAAAAAATTCCCCAAATAGAGAGACAAATAAATACAATAATTAGTAAATTTGAGAACCACAACGTGCTTGCGGACACTCCAAGAGCAGAAAGAGATCAAATTAATCGTTACTATGTACTTAACCAGGTTACTATGAGGTCACTCTATATGTCACCAAATTGGTGACATAGAATGAACCTGAATAAAACCACGTCTTTGATCAGGTTAGCCAATCCCGAGCAAGCTCACGAGACACTTCAATTTTACTCACCCACAGGGAAGCAACTTTATTCCTCCAGTTTGCTCCGGCTGACTTGATTGCTTGGCTAACAGTACAGACATTTATTCATCTGATCTTTCTACCCTCCTTTTTCTTCTGTAGTTCCCTTCTCAACAATTGATTCCCACTTACATTTTCTAGTTCTTTTACCAATAGTACCATAAATGTGACTGATCTGGTCCCTTTTTCCTCTTAACTTGCCCACAAGCCAATCATTATTTTTACAGGTTTGTTTTTCAGAATTGCTCACCAAATATATTTCAGTTTTCACAAACTGCATGAGGAAAATCCTCCTCTGTGTATTTGGTCTCTAAAATTCTGTATTTAGTCAGCCAATGTGATTAGCTATATCAATCTGATACTGGTCACATCATATGGTTTCTGTTAGAATCCTGAATGTATGGCTTAACCTCTGTATAAACAGGAGCAGTGCCCAAAAGAAATCACTAAGACATTTAATTTCCCATGTAAAAAGGTAAGGAGAACTAGGTGAGCAGTAAACAAGCTTAGAAAATGTTACTGTCCCCAGCTGCAGTAGAACATATATATGTTGATGTATGTGGCTCCCTGATTTTAAAATAGCAGGGTTCCCAGGCAACTTAAGAGAGATAAGACAGTCAATAAATCTGGTGTATCTACAAACTTTCACATTTACTTTCTCTTGTCACATTCCCACTATGTAACTGCATGAGGTGAGCATGAACATGCTCATTTACGCATGGATATCTCTAGTTGGAGGAATAAAAGTTTTTTCCCCTCAAACATTCATGTGAACAAATGTGATGGATATTAGTCAAGCTGCTTAGGCCTGGTCTACACTGCCACTGGCGGTCGATGGGAGATTGTTATGTCGCTTGCATATCTCCTGATGACTTACATACATTGCCATATCGTGGCATCTCCACTGCACTGCGTCAATGGGAGACGCACTCCGGTTGATGCAGCCTTACTTCTTTCAGAGGGGAGGGCGGGGTGTGGATTAATGGCATAAATCAGAGAGCACTTCTGGGATCAACTGAGCAAATCTTCCACAGCCTGCTTAATTGATCCTGCTGCATCAACCCCTGCAACCCTGGCAGTATAGACATACCCTTAATGAGCCTCTGGAAGGTGCTCAGATACCCTGGTGATGGGCATGGTACAAAGCATCTGAATAGAAAACCCATTCAGACACATGTTTGCTAAATTCAGCTCATTAGGTTTCCTGCAAACATTTACAATTTCCTCCCCCTCCATCCCTGCACTATTCGCCTAGCCAGCTCTACTGAACTCACATGCTCCAAGATACCAGGTGACTGCAGGAGACCACTAGAGTCTGCACCCTTCTCTTCTTTGTATAGAAACTTCTGTTCACAAAGGATTTCAGAGGGGAAATCAGCCAAGTTAGCTATGCATAGCTCACTCTTAAAGGTGCATCCAGGTACCTAAGAATTACTGCATTTCATGAGCACTAAAATGACACCTCAGAAAACTTCCCAGCAGCTGACTCCAGGAGAAGGAGGTGATTACAGAAGTGTTGCTTTGAGACTGTAGAAAAGTGTCTGACCACCTTAGGAATCCATTTTGAAGCATCTGGAGGAGAAGAAGGTGATCCGGAACAGTCAGCATGGATTCACCAAGGGCAAGTCATGCCTGATCAACCTGATTGCCTTCTTTGATAAGATGGCTGGCTCTATAGATGTGGGGAAAGTGGTGGACGTGATCTATCTTGACTTTAGCAAAGCTTTCAATATGGTGTCCACAGTATTCTTGCCAGCAAGTTCAAGAAGTATGGGTTGGATGAATGGACTATAAGGTGGACAGAAGGCTGGCTAAATCCTCAGGCTCAATGGGTAGTGATCAACGGCTCAATGTCTAATTGGCAGCTGATATCAAGTGGAGTGCCCCAGGGGTCGATTCTGGGGCCAGGTTTGTTCAACATCTTCATTAATGATCTGGATGATGGGGTATATTGCACCCTCAGCAAGTTTGCAGATGACACTTAGCTGGGGGGAGTGAAAGATACACTGGAGGGTAGGCATAGGATACAGAGTGACCTAGACAAATTGCAGGATTGGGTCAAAAATATGATGAGATTCAAGAAGGACAAGTGCAGAGTCCTGCACTTAGAATGGAAGAATTCAAGGCACTGCTACAAACTGGGGACCGACTGGCTAGGCAGCAGTTCTGCAGAAAAGGACCTGTGGTTTACAGTGGACAAGAATCTGGATATGAGTCAACAGTGTGCCTTTGTTGCCAAGAAGGCTAACAGCATATTAAGCTGCATTAGTAGGAGCACTGCCAGCAGATCGAGGGAAGTGATTATTCCCCTCTTTTCGGCACTGGTGAGGCCTCATTTGGAGTATAGTGTCCAGTTTTGGGGCCCCCACTACAAAAAGGATATGGACAAATGGGAGAGAAACCAGCAGAAGGCAATGAAAATTATTAGGGGCTTGGGGCATATGACTTATAAGGAGAGGCTGAGGAAACTGGGCTCATTTAAGACTGCAGAAGAGAAGAGTGAGGGGGGATTTGATTACAGCCATCAACTACCTGAAAGGGGGTTCTCAAGAGGATGGAGATAGGCTGATTTCAATGGTGGCAGATGACAGAACAAAGAGCAACAGTCTCAAGTTGCAGAGTGGAGGTCTAGATTAGATATTAGAAAAAACTTTTTCACTAGGAGGGTGGTGAAGCACTGGAATGGGTTGCCTAGGGAGGTGGTGGAATCTCCGTCCTTAGAGGTTTTTAAGGCCCAGCTTGATAAAGCCCTGGCAGGGATGATGTAGTCGGGGTTGGTCCTGCTTTGAGCAGGGGGTTGAATTAGATTACCTCCTGAGGTCCCTTCCAACCTTAATCTATGATTCTAGGGTACATTTCAGCAGTAGGGTTTGTAGGAGCTAGAAAATGCAGTGACCATAAAATGACGTAGGCCAATATTTTCAGTTCAGTGCAGTTATGTTAGAAGTTGTGTGCTTAATTTTCCATGTACTGCCCTGAAAATTATCCCCTTAATATTAGCCTGGGATTTAGGTAAAAAAGCAAACAAATAAAAGAACAAGATGCTTAACAGCCAGAAGACCATGTGGTTATACAGGAACCTTATATGGGCCAACTATGTTCCAATTCCACTGCACTTACCTACTGCAGACAGTATTGTACACAGTGGTTAGAGCACAGGGCTAGTCATTAATATATTTGCGTTCCACTTCCACATCTGCTACTAATTTGTTGTGTGTCAACGATCAAGTCATTTAACCTTTCTGTTTATCCATCCAGAAAAACGGTCATAATTCCTATCTCACGGGAGTTTTGCACACCTTAATTACATTATTTAAGATCCTCACAGGAAAGGTACTATTTTTGTAAATTTAAAATATTAATTCATCAAAATTCTGAGTTTTCAAAAACAAAAATAAACCTCAATTACTTGATTAGAAAAAACATTTATCTCTCAAATCCAACCAATATGGTTTTTCATAGTGCTCTCAAAAATTTCCATATGTATTAGACATAATTGTTATATAAGAAATTCAATTCTGCTTATTCAGTTTCACATTGAAGAGGATGTGGTGAGATGGACACCCATTTTCAGTGTTGGTGGTCTGTTCTAAATTACACAACTCCTCGCAGTACAGTGTTAGTTGCCTACAGTAGCTTGTTCCAGGATTTTGAGCTGAAGACAGGACAGTAGACAAATGAAGTGCATGGATGTTTTGGAGCCTGATCCAATGCTCACCAACGCAATAGGAGTCTTTACACTGAATTTAATATGAGGAGGACTTGGATCTTGGAGGGATTGCTTGCCAACTGTGGTGAAATCAAGATGACTATCGAGCAGATCCTTAATGGAAATGAATTAAGCTTACACCAGCTGAGAATCTACCCCCCTGATTTACAATGGTCTGTATGCCAAGTCTATGACCTACTAGAGCACAAGAGTAAGCGCCTCCTGAATGGGCTCCCACACATTAACTATGCAGGTTCCCTTTTATAAACTTGAAATATTTCATTATTGTTTTCTCCTGAGTTATGTACACTTTGAATGCTTCCACTACTTCTATTTCATTCCTGTGGACAGACTCTGTGAGGTGCTCTGCACCTCAAATTCCATTGGCTTCTATGGGTCCTTTAAGTGCCTTCCAATAAAAGAGTCTTTAAAAAAAATCAATAGTGTAAAAAGTTGTCGGAACGTTTTCAGGGGCTAATTCCACCCTCATCTGATAAGAGTATATTTATTTATTTTGATTTATACGATGCTGTCTAATATCCATATGTATAGTTTACTTCATCTTGATACAAATTATTAAATCATCATTGCATTTCATTTAGTTCAGATTTATAAGTCTTTACTATGGACTGAGTCCAGAGCCCAGCTCCTCTACTCCCTTTGTGCCACAGAAGAAGTACAGAGGGATTGAAAAGCAGCTGGATCTCTCCAGCACGAGATGAATTTCCCCAGATCCTACCACATCTCTATTTTAGGGGGCATGCCATTGACAGTGTTCCCAATGGGAAGGGGTGTTGCTGGATTTCACTTCAGCAATCCCCAGCAGCGGATATAGCCATAGCTAGCCGGTGTAGTTCAGAGCTACACTAGAGATCTGATATGTGGTGAAGGGGAATTATACTTTAAAAATTTGTCCCACGGTATAGTCAAGCACTTTCGTCAGAAGCAACTGTCCATACCAATTACCCTCAAAGGATGCAACTTCCATTCTTTCAGTTAAAGATGTTTCTATGTTCTGCATTAGTGGATACCATCTCACAGAATAAATATTACTTATAAGAGTGCTTGATTTAAGATGTGGTTGGGAGCTGGGAAATATGCTTTCTCTGTTACTTGCCAACACTGTGGTAGCATAAAGCTGAAGACAGACATCAAAACATTAACTGTGAGAATGTAAAATATAGACTGCATAATATCTTGCTCTTACTGGAGCCTTGCTCCAGTCTGAAGCTGTAAAGATAATTCACAGCTGCTTTCAAGTACGTCCAAGATGAACATGGCCATGCACAATGGCTTAGTGCTTTTGATGACTGCACTTGAATGAAAATAAACCAGTCTGATACATTCATAATTCAGGGCCAGATTCTGCCCCTTTTAATCATGCTTGACTACATCTTACTGCTTGCCAGCGTACTGTACTAGTCAAAAGGTATCGGATGAAGGTATCACATTCTCCAGCTCAGCCATTTAGCTTCGGGGCTTATGATTGCACTAGACTATGCTTGATATTTAACCTAATTCCTTCACCAGAAAGGCCTATTCCACTTTGGGGTGGAATTCTCTTCTGCTGAGCAAAGCCCAAGAAAATGGCCTTTGTATGAAGAACAGCTATGGGGCGGGGAATGGAACCTTAATCCCTCCTAATCCCCCCTCCCTAAACAAAGTCAGAGCATAGGGCAATTGTGTAACCACACTATGACCACTGCTACAGCACAGGGCTAGATCAGTGGCTCTCAACCTTTCCAGATTATTGTACCCATTTCAGGAGTCTGATTTGTCTTGCGTACCCCAACTTTCACATCCCTTAAAAACGATTTGCTTACAAAAATAGACCTAATAGTACAAAAGTGTCACAGCACACTATTACTGAGAAATTGCTTACTTTCTCCTTTTTACCCTATCATTATAAAATAAATCTAGTTTCTATTCTAAAAGAAAACATTGTGGGTGAATTTCCTGCTCCCCCAGGTCAGGACCTAATGGCGCTAGTTAGGCATGTTTAGATATGGAACTGCCCACAAACCCTAATTAAATGGCTGTACTCTGAGGCAAGCAGCATAGAAATGATGCCACTGGCTAGGGGGAAAAAAACAATAAAACAGGTGGGCATCTGCTTGTAGTGGGTTGATGGTGTACTTTATTACTGACATACAGACTTGTATGCATTTTTTGTGGTAAAATGTCTGTTTTTCAAGAAGATCCCATATTTTACCAAATTTATTTGGGCATAAAGCTTTTGTGGGCAGAAACCCACTTTGTTGGATGCATGAAGTGGAAACTTCAGTCTGGTAGATAACGTACCTACATGCCTCCAGCTTCCAGTCGGGACACACCACACAATCCATTGTCTACAGCTAAGCCCTAAGATACAGCTGCATTTGCTCCAGTCCCTTAGACAGAGACAAACACTTACAGGATCTCTATTTAGCATTCTTAAAACTACAATACCCACCTCGGGAAGTGAAGAAACAGATTGACAGAGCCAGACGGGTACCCAGAAGTCACCTACTACAGGACAGACCCAACAAGGAAAACATCAGAATGCCACTGGCCATCACCTACAGCCCCCAGCTAATACCTTTCCAACACATCATCAAGGATCTACAACCTATCCTGGAAGATGATCTCTCACTCTCACAAACCCTGGGAGGCAGGCCAGTCCTTGCTTATAGTCTCCCAACCTGAAAATAATACTCACCAGCAACTGCATACCATACAATAGAAACACTAACCCAGGGATGTATCCTTGCAACAAACCCAGTTGCCAACTCTGCCCGCATATCTACTGAAATGACACCATCACAGGTCCTAACCACATCAGCCACACCATCAGGAGATCGTTCACCTGCACATCTACTAATGTAATATATGCCATCATGTGCCAACACTGCCCCTCTGCCATGTACATTGGCCAAACCGGACAGTCTCTACGCAAAAGAATAAATGGACACAAATCAGACATTAGGAATGGTAACATTCAAAAATCAGTAGGAGAGCACTTCAATCTCCCTGGACACTCAGTAACAGACTTGAAAGTTGCCATACTTCAACAAAAAAACTTCAAAAACAAACTCCAGTGCGAAATATTGCAGAGCTGGAACTCATATTCAAACATGACACTATCAGACTAGGTCTGAATAGAGACTGGGAGTGGCTAGCTCACTACAAAAAAGAATGTTCCCTCTTTTGACATTCACACCTTCTCATCAACTGTTGTGAATGGCCTCATCCACCCTGATTGAATTAGCCTCATTAACACTTGCCCTCCTCACTCTGCTGTAACTCACTCATCCTTGCATGTGTATAACTACCTACCAAACTGAAGTTTCCACTTCATGCATCTGATGAAGTGGGTATCTGTCCACGAAAGCTTATGCCCAAATACATTTGTTAGTCTTTAAGGTGCCACAGGACTCTCGTTGTTTTGTTAAAAACAGACTAACATGGCTACCCCTGTTGAACTTCATACCATTTTTACTAAGGCAGAAAGGACTAGATTTTGCCTATAAAGAGCCCTGATCAAGGAGTGCTGTGTAAGCAACACTGTCCCAGTGGTAGTTGCAGGAGGCACTGTGCTTTACAGACATTCCTCTAAAGTTATAATTCCTTGCCTGATTCTCCATTGCTGTGGGCCCATAGTAATTTGCTGCTGACTTATAAAAGCTGCATATTAAGACAACTTGCAAACTGGTCCAACTGTGCTAATTGGCTATTGGGGGTGGAGCCAGTGCTCTGTCAACTTCTTCCCATCTGTTCTAGAAGAGAGTAAGTAATGGACACACAGTTGACCACTTACTTCTGCATGCTCAATGTCTCGGTAACCTGGGCAGTTGTTCAAAGGGGAAGTGATAACTTCTTCTTATGCCTCTATTTGGGCATGTAGTCCAGGTCATAGCCCTAAGTGACTTGATCAAGGCTACAGAGGGAAATCAGTGTCAGAGCTGCGACAAGGACTGAAATACTTTGCTCTCCATTCCCTGCTTAGTACACCAGGTGCTGCTGCTACTTGTGCTCGAGTTGCCCCTGCTATGATCAGAGGCCATGTTGGCTACTCAGGAGAGGAGCTGGTTCAAAGAGCACTTAGGAGGCCTAGCATCATTGGCAGCCTGTGTGACACGACCCTTCCCCATACTCCTCAACTGGCCTTGCGTTACTCAAAAAGTCAAGTGCCCCACAAGTGTGGGTTTCATGGGCCCCAACAAGGGCAGCCTTGCACCACAGGAGGGATCCATAAGTAAAGCATGACTTTAGAAAATCATCTTGAAAAACTTTCAACCTTAGCTATAATGTATCATTTGTATTATAATAACCAGAGGCTCCAGTCAGCATCAAGACCCTATTGTGGCAGACACTGTCCAAATTTGCCAGGCTGATTGGTAAGATTGTTAAGCCCTGATCTAAGGGGATCTGAGGTGATAACTTCAGCCAGGACAGCAACACAGAGCTGGGCATTACACTAAGTTTTCACCTATGGAGTTCCAGCAGTAGCAGGTGTTTGGGACCTTGAAGATCATCTTCCTAGCACTGGAGAAGTCAGTGATGAGGAGTCTGGGGTACTTTAAGTGTGACTTGCTTTATTTAAATTCATAATCCAGTCCTGAAATGAGATGGTCAGACAGTACGCAGCGTAATCTCTTCTTCCAGGAATCCTAGCCCAACTTCAGTGCCTAGATCCCAGCAAGCAACTCGGCCTGAAGAGCTGCCCCTAATCAGAGCCTGAGGCAAATAGCAAACTCTTCTGCTGAGTGAGCAGCTCCTTCTCTCCACAAGCTGCCTCCACACAAAAGCCTTGCATAATCCAAACTAACAAGATTGAGAGTCAGAACTTGTTTGCTCACTAAGAAAAAGAGCTCGCAAGATTATGTAAACAGTCCCACCTTATGACACTTACTCTAACTCAGAGTATTAGTCAAAGGTATTCACTCTGCAGGACAAATGGAATTTTGAGGCTTCAAGACTGTAGCTGATCAATGAGAAGTTTTCCATTTAGTCCATAATAGACAGATGTCAGCTAACATATGGAGAACTACAAGAAATGCTAAAGTCAAATTCAAAATTCAAATTTCCTAGATGCAAATCCAAAACCGGCTCCCCTTTCTCCACACATTTTGCTCTTTGTCTAAAAATAAGATTTTTTTGCTGATAGCTAACAGGAATAATAAAAAAAAAAGTTACAAAATCTTGAAATTCCCAATAAACCTTAACTTTGTGTACAGTATTTATGGTGGTAGATCAATACTTTGCGATAGATAAAATACTCTTGAGATTTAGTGGGACAGTGCCTGCCTGCCTGCTTGATGTCTACATACCCATAGCATAAAGTGGAAGAAGCAGCCATGAGATTCTAGAGAATGACTCATCCAGATGTCGTGAAAGGGGAAAGAAGCCTACTGGTCTTCCATGAAGTCATCAATTCTAAGTGGAGTGTCCCAGTGATGGAAGCAGAGAGCTTTTGATCATGGTGGAGAGATGTTGGCTGTCTGGCAGTAGAAATTAGTGTATTTTTATATTGACAAACGTTCTTTCCATAAAAATCATAAGATACCGTGAACCTAGAACTCATGCCCAATTGCTGGTGGTTCAAGGTTCCTTATGAACTTTTCATACTGCCTTACTAATAGCTTATGTCTACTGAACATAGCATCTCTTATTCCTGAAGTTCCCAAATTGCCTCTCAATTATACAGACTCCATACAAGAATCACCTCATTGGCCACTGAAATGCAACCAACTCTGAAGTGAAACACAACAACAAACAGTCACACTTACCCAACATGGACAGAAAGTAAAAAAAGACCCTCATATCTGGTTGAAATTATAGGTGGAATTTTGGACAGCAGAACCGTAGACACCTGAGTTGGAGTTTGGCCACATTCCCCAGAATTAACACCCCTATTACTAAGAAATTAGAATGGGATCTTGGATGACCAAACCTCATTTGTCTTATTAAGAAGCCAGAGCCTGAAGAAACACTATACCCACAGTACAGTATGGAGTTTTGGTTTGGTTTCAGCATAGGGTGAAGAATGCCACCTATTGAATTACCTACATCCTACAACACTTAGGTGTTTCTTTAAATCTGCTAAAAGTATGGATACCATAGGATTCTGCTTAGCATAAGAACTCTGAAGCAATCACAGCACAAAGTGATATTGCTGCACACTTAGAACATTATTATGGCAAAATCAGGAACATTATTTTTGGTCACTCTGGCTCGTGATAAAAAAAAGAGTAGACAATACCGTCTGCCATCTTCCCTTTATTGCTGTCTGCAGATGGACTTGTGCATATGAATGGGCACTGGTATTTAGAGGAAATCATATTACCTTCCTGGCTGGTGCTCAGATGCTGTAACAAGCATTGCTACAGGAACACACCTTCACTTTTGTGGCTGTCAGGCCAGGTAAAAAAAAAATTTTAGCATGGAAGTCAAACAGCATGAAGCCCCATAGAACTGCTACAAAAAAAACTGGCAAAAGAAAGTTAGCTTTTTTTCCTCTTATGAAGCCACACTGTTTTGTAGCACATGAACTTTGCTTGAAGGCTTATCAACATTTTATTACTCTTTAGGAATACTTAGTTAATGTATCCCTCAGTGAAAGAGCATTGTTGAGAGAAGGGAGCAGTCCCAGGAGGTGAACTAAATACTGAACCCTCGAGGTAAAGGTGAAAGAACAAAACAGTTGCTAAACAGGGTAAGCAGAAACAACTGGAAATACGTCTCCCCAAAGGGTGGTACAGCTCCCTCCTCAATGTAAGTCAAGAGCAGCACCACTAATTCTTTGCCTGTCCCTAAGCTTGGTAGGATTTGGAAAGTCACACTTTTATTTACACTCCTGTATTTCTACTGACAAACCACTCCCACCCCCACCCCCACCCTTTGATCCAGAGCTCCCACTGATGGAAAATCAAGGGCACTACAGGGTCCTTAAAATCCAGGTTGCTTAGTTGCTATTTCTAGTTGTTAGTGTATGAGCTCCTAATGTGACAGTCTCTCTCTGACCAGAGTATAACAGTATACATGCTGCAAGAAGACAGGATAAACTCAGCTTAGTAGGGTGGCCGCTTTGTGAGGCTATCTGCTAAGGAACCAATTTAGCTTAATGACGGTGAATTGTAATGACTGCTACTTAACCTGGACATTATTAATATACATTTGGGGTAATGGAGATATATTTGCTCAGGGCTGAATGAGAAGTAGCTAAGTGGTGGTTAATTATGTTAACTGTTGTGATTTTCTGAGCTCTGGGTCCCAATTTTGATCTTGTTTACACTGGCATAAATCCAGAGTAAATTCAGAGGCATTACAGAAGATTTACACCAGCATAAAAGAGCAAAATCAGGTCCCAGGTATTTAATAAAGACATTACCCACTAAAGACTTGTGTCTCATCTGTATGTTCAGACAGAAAAATCACTCAAAGTATCTAAGAAGGTTTTCCCTTAGTAAAAGCCCACAACAGCTAGTAGGTCAAGTAGTACTTTCTGTTACTCTCATGTAACCTCTCTGGGTATTGTTTGCACTGCAGCTGAAAGCATGCTTGTGCTAGTTCTGCTTGAGTTAGCATGCTAAAAACCGCAGTGTAGCGCGGCAGCATGGATATGACGAGCTCTACTGGCGAAACAAATGTTAGTACCGCTAACCACCATTGCGGCTAGTTTCAACAAGCCTTGATTTAGGAATGAAAGTAGCATGGAATAATAGTATTCAGAATACTGGATAGAAGAAAAGTATGAACCAGTGCATCATCCTAGAAAACAGATGGGGAGAAAGTTGCCTAGCATCCCAGGCTCTCTTAAGCTTGACCTCTCTTGGAAAGGAAAGGAACTAAGTCCTTTTTGGGGGAATGGATGTAAAAGTCCCATGGAGATGGAATGAGGATCCTCAATATATTCAGGTAACTCTTCTTGTCAGAGACCAAACCTGAATTACAAAGATTTTAATATTTGTCCATTATGAGGAGTAACCAGATTTAGCACTTCAGCCCCATGGATTCTGACAGTCATTGGAAGTGATAGTTTCCTGTGCTGAGACAGAAATATTTCCCATTCCTACATCTTCCTGGTGCACTGCATTAGATAGGATACCAGTGGGTTGCAATGAATAACAGGTATTTAATGCTTGGCATGTTTGAGGCTAATAGCAAAGAGCAATGTGTTCCTAAGGAAAACCACAGTACAAGTGGGAGCTGTTTTTCCCTCCACCTGTCTTTTAAAATTTATTTACCTAGACGAGCTGTGCTCAGATGCTGCATTTGGTATTTGGAGAGTTTCTGCTAAAGGTACATCAACCACCAGTCACATAACATGAGTTTTATAGAAAGACTGCACTCTACATGTTCTAGATTGTATTAAATATACACACAAATAAGTTGCATTGTTCTTGTGATTCTAATCAGAGTACGAACTGGCAAGGCCGTTTTAAGACCTTCGTACGCCCTAGGCACACTTGCCTTCGTAGGCCCCCTGACCGAAATAACTCATTTGATTTTAAGCTATTAATTTCAGCACATTAATTCCAAGGTTTTGTGGCCCCTAGTTATGCCACTCTGAACAAAATGTCAAATAAAAATAGTTCAAAATTGAAACCTGCATTTAATGCATTCCCTTTTGCTAGTATTGTAACCATATTCCTTAAAAGCTTAGAAAATTTTAAATCTGGTCACAGAATTAAATTTACAATGGATATATGTAATAATATAATAGTAACTTGTACCTTAGATATATTTAATTTAAGAAGATATGAATTTTGATTTTATCGTTTGTTTTTCAAATTTTTGGATTAATTTTATTTTAGTTCACAAAATTTTCCGTAGGCCCTTGGCACTGTGCCTATTGTATAATACGGCTCTGTGAACTGGAATGTAATTGTGCTAATGTACAACTTCTGTTAACTTGGCTGGCATGAGTGGGCCTTCGGTGGGTTGATTTCAGGTTGATTCCAATGTCTGGGACTCAGCCCAATTTTCAAAAGACAGCTTCTAATTGTGGTTGCAAGCACATTTTGTGCACCACCACTTGGATATGTTGTTAATACAGTCTATCGCCTACATGTGCAGGTACAAATACACAAATTGCATAAGCACAAGTGGAGACCAAGTAAAAGCCCAGTGAAAAATCAGACCAAACGTGTGTGTATGTGCACACGCACTCATGTAAAGGGAAAGGGATCACTGAATACCTGTTATAAATATCTAGAATAGAAATATAAACGTCATTGGACCCTGTCATTACCTTTTAATTATGCAAAGCATTAAGATGCAGAAAGACGACAGCTGAAGGGTTGCTGTTCCCAGTGGGAGGTGGGGGCAGGAGGGGAATAATGAAGTTTTAAAAAATCTTTATGTTACATGTGGAAATAGCACTGAATAAAAGAGGCCTGTTTCACCTGCGGCAAAACAAGATATTTTTTGTGGCAAGGGTCAGGTTCTTCAATGACGTTCTTGTTCACTGAAATCTGAAAGCAGATAAATAATGATGCTATAATCAACCAGTTCATGGTGGAATCTGCATGGTATGATGAGTGGTCAGCGATGGCAGTTGTTAATCTCTCTCGTCACTGACCCCACCATCTGCCCACCAGGTTTTGACCTGCCATGGCAGCTGTGGTCATTCCTGAACCAGTTTCAAAAAGGACAGGGCAATTGTGTGGCCAGTCTCTTCAAAATAGGGTTTCTCTAATGCAGTGTTTCTCAACCTTTTAAGTAGAAAGTACCCCCTAACTTATCAAAATGTTAATAAGTACCCCCAACACTCAATTTTCCACTCTGAGAAATGCAATCTTTTCCCCCTTTACTGCTGGACGACTGTATATCTTGTAAAGCAGCAGAGTTCTGAGTTCTGCAGTGCTGTGTGGCTGTGGCAGATCACAAAACCCCCTGCTGTTTCTCCCCTCCTTCCCCTACCTCTTCCTCCATATAGGAGCAAAGGTCAATGCCAGCCAATCACTATGGCCTGATGATGGGGTCATGTGCTGTTCTCCTCACGCAGGCGGGAGCTGTGAGGTCTGAGCAGGCACTAGCGGCCCACCAGAGTGGATAGCAGTGCTCCCCATGGCCGTCCCTAGGGGAGGTGCAGGCCTGGGGCAAATCACATTGTGTAGGCCCCTCTTAAGATTTTTATACTGGTAATATCTGCGTCTGTCATCTGCTCAACTAGATCAGTGAAATTGACAAGTAAGCCTGCGGGTAGAGCCTGACTCCAGGACTGGGCAAGCTGGTGGGCTCTCCGCCTGGCTTTCTGGGCACTGGGCTTTGAGCCGGGGAGGGGAACTGCCACCTGGGCAAGTTTCAGGTGGCTGCTGCCTGGCTGCCAGCCCTGGAAGTGGGCGACTGCTACCCAATCCGAGCTGGGGCGGAGGATGCTTCCACGCAGGCTGGGACCCGGGGATGTGGGCAGGCGGCAGGCAGCTGCTGCCCATTTTCAAGCTGGGGCGCGGAAGGCTGCCTCGGCTCAGAGCCGGGCGCGGGTAGCAGCCACCCAGCTGTGAGGCCAGCTTGCAGGACACAGGAGGCTGCCGCCAGGCTCCCACCTGGGAGCTGGGACTGGGTGGAACGCAGGCAGCTGTGGCCCGGCATCCCAAAAAGCTGGCGGCTACCGCCCCGCTTCCCAGGACTGGGGCAGCTACCATCTACCTCACAGCTAGGAGGTGGGACCAGGTGGGAAGACTGCGGCTGCCGGCTACCTCCCCTAGAAGCTGGCAGCTGCCACTCGCCTCCCAGCTGGAACCAGGCAGGAAGCAGGCGGCTGCCAGCTGGTTTCCCCAGAAGTTGGCGGCTGCCTCTTGCCTCCCTTCACTGGGTTTTTCGCCGCGTACACCCTGCCTGTGTCTCGCGTACCCCCTGCCTGCCCCCAGGGGTACGCGTACCACAGGTTGAGAAACTATGTTCTAATGAACCACGATGTAGATGCAGTCTGCTTCAGACTATGTCACACATCCTTGATGAGTACCTGCTGACTTACTTTGATAGCAGGCTACTGGCTCTTCACCTGGCTGATGACAGTGCTATCAAGCGGCTGCACATACGCTGAGAGAACCAGTACCTACATTTCTGTATTTATAATAAATCAACCCATATGAAGATAATAGCATGAGTGGTTATTTTGGAAGTTTCTTTTTCCTCTTAAATAAAAAAAGTAAAATTTTATCCACATATGGGTACAGCTTCCTGCCATGAGAGAGGATCACTGATTTTAATGCATCTTCTTTCAAACTTTAAAGTACAGAAACACCATTTATTTTTTAAAGTTCAAAAAATGATTGAAGCTGGTTGAAAATTTTCCACTGAATATTTTTAGACGTCAATGGGACCACTAATAATGGGTAAAGTTAAACATATGTGTAAGCCTTTGCTGGATTTGGGCCTAAAACAACAAGTGACTTACAAAGACATCCAGGGAAAGAGTTATAATAAAAAATATACCATTTGAACATGCATATATACCTTTCACTTAAAGACCTCTGAGCTCTTTAAACTTCTAATTACATAACACAAGAACCAGGGGCCACCGAATGAAGCAGGTTTAAAACAAAGAAAGCAGGTTTAAAACAAAGAAAAGAAAGTACTTCTTCACACACTCCACTACTCCTGAGGCAATTATCTGGTTTAAACCATCTAAATGGTTAGCCAGGAGGCTAACCCAAAATATCTTGGTGTTACACAGAACCGGAGTTTGATGTTCCAACCACACCTCGAGAACACCCTCTATAAGGTCCTGTGTCGAACTTATTAAGAAACTGGCCAGAACATCATGGGGCTCCAGTTCATGAATCGCAACATTTGCCTTGGTACACTCTGCGGCTGAAGACTGTGTGCCAGTGTGGTCTCACAGTAGTCACATTAAACTCCTTGATACTCAACTCAATAATACTGTTTGCATAGTGTCAGGGATGCTCAAATTGACCCCAGTTGACTGGCTCCCAGGCCCAGTCCTATTGCACATCTAGCCTCCACAGATTAGAAGAGCTGCTCAGACATCTCGCTTTCTTAACCATGTCAATGAAAACATGAGGACCCATTTGCATGATGCAGAACCCACCAAAGATAAGATTAAAATCCTGTAACCATTTGTGGAACCACATCAAGACCCTTACACTCAACTTTGATGCTGAGACTCAATGGAGAGCCACATGGAGCATTTTGACCGCTCAAAACAAAGAGCTCATCGTTTACCCTGCCGAGGAACCATCGGGTTTTGATTTATGTCGGAAAGACTGGTGCAGATTTAATCACATCTGGACATCTCATGGGAGATGTTGATAAACCCTCTTTAAATGGAAAATGAGGCAAACACCTGCATGTGACCGTGGTCACCAGTCACAAATGATGGAGCACATCATATCTGAGTGTCCCTTTGTTCTTTTGCTGAGGGCCTGAAGGACATTCACCAGCTCTCTGCTGCAGCAAGGTGCTGGCTATCCAATCTAGATATAAAATTGTATTAGTTGTTACCTGCCCAAGCCATATGAAAGAAGAAGAATGTAAAATTATAGTTGTTGCTCTACATTTACATCAGCCATCTGGAGACGACGACAATGCACAGTCAACCTGTGGAACTTGTTCTCAGGGGACGTTGTGAAGACCAAAACCTTGTAGTTCTTTTTTTAACCCTGTTATAAGTTGATGGAGGATAAGTCCATCAATGGCTATTAGCCAAGATGGTCAAGGACGCAACCCCATGCTCTGAATGTCCATAACCTCTGATTGTCAGAAGTTGGGAGTGGACAACAGGGGATGGATCATTCGATGATTGCCTATTCTGTTCATTCCCACGGAAGTACCTGGCATTGGCACACTGTCAGAAGACAGGATACAGGGCTAGATGGACCATTCGTCTGACCCCAGTATGGCCGTTCATATGTTTTTATGTAATTAAGTGGTCCATTAAAGGCCAGAGTGCTACATTCACAAAAATAGCATTTTAAATACAAATTTAACTGTATTTTTTGGATAAGTGTAAATGTGAAGGATGTCAATTACACTCTCTCAGTTTGCAACCTTCATCCTTTTGATGTATTAAAGAAATACCAATGCTTGTAGAAAATAAAATACATTGCTAACAGGTGTTAATGTAAAGGTGTAATATAAGCAAAAGATATAGTAGTACTGAGCTTGCAATAAAATTGGAGTAGAATTGCACAAGGCCCAAATGCTTCAGGAATCAAGGTTTAAAATGTATTCAGGTCAGTGGTGTTAGATATGGTATTTTGTAGTTCAGATCAAAGAGAATTCTCTTAAAGAAAAGAACTCAATTAATCCTCTTGTCCCAGTATGATGCCTGCTCCTGCATAAACAAAAAGCTCCAGTCATGGTGTTAATATAATGAACAGGGTACCTTTGTGCTGTTCACGTGAAGAAAATCCATGGACTATAGGTCATTTTGACAAAAATGATAGTTTAACACTACAATTCCTTTCTCCATGATGGCTACATAGTATAACCAGTTCTGCTCATATTAACATATAGGAGTAACCCGATGTTGTGTTATGTGCTCCCCTCTGCACCTAATCCACAGGGAAGGCAAGTCTGTTACAGCCCCATTTAGAGAGCCCAACTCTTTAGCTCAAGCTGTAGAGACTCATATTTGCCCCTCTATAAGTCCCAATTTCCGTTGCTAGCAGTCACCATCTATGTATGCACATTGACTCCATGTTACTCTGGTGATGTGTTCAAAGAGTCAGATACACAAAATGTATTGTAAATGAAGATCTGTCAATAGTGCCAAATGGATTCAGACCAGCTGAGGATATGGCCTTTAATCTGTAGTGTTGTGCGTAAGTACATTTACTTTGTACTTATAATAGATGACTATCATAGACTCTGTGTCGGTTTCTGTGCTGACACCTCCAAAACCGGGGGTCAGAGAGAGCCAGGACAGCGTTAAGTAACCTTCCTGCTACTTAGGCTACGGCTATACTGACGGCAGCAAATTCACCGCCATCAGATCAATTTATCTGGATCGACTGAGCGGTCAGTGCAGACCCGCTCAGTTGATCCAGAAATCAACATACTAAGACCAGCTACACAAGTAGTGCAGTGCAGTGAAGACAAGAGCGCAGAAGAGAAGCTCAGCAGTCAACGGGAGTTACACAAGTTTTTTGCGGACTTTGCGTAACTCCCGTCAACTGCCGCCAAATCTCACAGGTAAGTGTAGATAGGGTCTTAGATAATGGTACCCCCCTATGCTGGTGAGAGATTTAGCAACTGAAGTTATAACCTTGCTGCACAAGCCTGTTGTGATTATTAGACCTAAAAAATTTACCCTAAGTAACTGTGAAAAGCATGTGAAAGTTCATAAGATGTCATAATAACCTATGATTTTTACCTGCCTAAGACTTAACCTTGGAAAATAAGTAATTATTTTTAATAAATTAATATTATGAACGGATGCAAGAACCCAACAGGAAAATTGAATTAGTCCAAACAAAAATGGCCTGCTAATATAAGTCAAGGTCAATGGTGAGGGTCATACATTGTAAACAAGAAAATGTGGGAACGAATTTACCTGTGCAAAGTTTGGTCTGATGGAAATGGATTTAATTGGTGGACAAAATAATGAGGATAAAATATGCTACCCACTTTTATTTCTTTCTGGAGTTCTTAAAAAAAGACTGAAAAAGAAGAAGAAGAATCATCCTTCCCTCAGCTCATCCTCCAACTTGCCAGCACTACAATTTATCTCAGCTTCCTCGACATTAAGTCAGCTAAGGGACATTCTTCCGGAGGAAAGCTGGCTGACCTTGCTCTTGTTTAAGAAACTTTGTTTTCACCTGCCAGTGCTGAAAGTCATCACATTATCATGTCATCTGGTCGTTAGCTCATCAATGGGGCTATCTAGACACCTGCATCACAGAGGCATATAAAGATCCTGTATAATTTTCCCTTCCCTTGTTATGTTATCTGCCCTTTCTCTTTCCTCCTATCCTCTCTCTCATTTCTTGCCTTTTTTTTGAATGCTGAAATCAATTGTATTGTATTCATACAAGCCTGCCTTGTCTAAGGAGAAAGGATTCAAACAGATGATGTTTCTGATCAGAACGTGAGCCAGGGTCCAAGCAGGTGTTGTGGTTGACTTACCAGCCAAAGAATCCACTTTTAACTAACTAGTGATCCAGTGTTCCAAAACATCATCAAAAGCCGTATTGCACCTGTCTTTTCCATCCTGTCTCTCCTCCACCTTGTGTCTGTCTTTTTGTTCAAAACAGGATAAGCGAATGCCTTGCATACATCAGGACTGCGAGTATACTTAGTCCTTTCCTTTTCATCAATGAAAGGTTATTAATGAAAATAAGAGTGTGTGATATTTTGACTCCAAGAGAAGAGAGACTTTAATAGCATCTGATTAAATTTGTTTTGCATGATCATTCAGTTTTAATATAAATACTTGTTTTTAATTCCTTGATCTTTGTGTGTGTGTGTGTGTGTGTGTGTTTAATCAATAAACTTTCAGCTTGAATTAATACTTTTGGGTGTTTGCCAAGTAACCGAGTTAATCCATGGTCTCTGTAGAAAATAACCCCATCCCTATCTATCACTATTTAATATTGGACCGAGTTTATAAACTGTGACACTAGGCCAGAAAGGGTTAAGAACAAGCAGGCCGAATGACCCAAAT
Source organism: Emydura macquarii macquarii (assembly GCF_026122565.2). Classification (NCBI taxonomy): domain Eukaryota; kingdom Metazoa; phylum Chordata; order Testudines; family Chelidae; genus Emydura; species Emydura macquarii. The sequence continues at coordinate 6,962,049 of NW_027131400.1, read as the reverse complement.
TCAACCTCTAAAAACATATTGAAAGGAAATACAAATAGTAATTAGAGCCATTCACTGTAAAATAACTAGAACTTTGAAGTTTAAATTTATATTGTTAAGAGTTTGGAAGTAAATAATGGGTATAAATGTCTATATTTACCTATAATCCTGTTAGTGATTATCCATGTAACCGAATAGTTCCTGTCTGTCACTATATTCTGTTAGTTTAGAAATCAAAAGAAGATATTAACATTTAGATGAAACTTGAATGTAGTGATGTCATTTTTGTTTCACCTTGAAGTTTAAATAACTACCTGTGAATGGTTGTAAATTGCCCATTACTTTGTGGAATTGTAGCTAGTTACTGGTGTGCATAGGAAATAGGGGGTTTCTACTTCAAATCCACAGTAATCACTTACTAATTGCTCAAGGAGATACCTGCTATAAAGAATATATCAATAACCCTACCAAGGATCTCTAAAAAGTCTCTATAGCCCCAATTCTGTCATCTTAGATCTGCTTGGATTTCATCAGAGGCAGTTCAAGTTGTAAGACTAAATATCCCAGCTATAAACTAGTTCATCCTGCAGTTTCTCATGGAAGAAATCATACAGACTTTGCATATGGATTTCACTATAACCTGTGAAATGGATTCTAAAAGAACTTTTGCAACTCAGACAACGAGAGTTCTGTGGCACTTTAAAGACTAACTGAGTTTACCATCTATACTATGAAACTGACCTATGGACTCTATTCTTATCTGCATTTATAATGATCTTTTAACTAATACTATCTCTTCTTTCTTTTTTAATAAATATTAGTTTAGTTAACAAGAATTGGCTTTAAGCATGTATTTAGGTAAGATCTGAAATAATCATTGACCTGGTGTGTGATGTATCTGTTCCTTTGGGATTGGTAGAACTTTCTCATATGATGGACAAGATTTTCATTAATCCCCTTCATATTTGACTTGGCTGTCAGGGTGGAAGCCAGAGGGCTGGATGGCTTTAAGGGAACTGTGTTTTTGGCTTCTAGATAACCAGTGAGGTAATGAGAAGCTGTTTGTTGCTGGTTTGCTGATCTAATTTTTTGAAATAACTTCCAGATTTGGGAATAGTTTGTCCCATTCTTTGCAGTTTTGCCCTAATTAAGCTATCTCAGCATGACTCTTCTAGGGAACAATGTCACATAAACACCTTTAACTCTTTAGGCTTTGAGATCAATATCAATACAACTCCAGGGCTTGCATTAGAAGCCATTGTGGAACCAGTAGAGATGGCCCAGCACAACACAAGGAACATTTTCCCTTGGCCCTTGCAGACTTTGTATGGTCTGTCAATACCTTCATACCAGCTAACGCATTGCTTGGCTCGGTTTCTCTGCAGCAGAGGATTTCCAACTTTTTCCTAAATTGGATATCGTAATAGACATGGGTACCTCGCTACCATTCACAACATTTTCTCCCATCTCTCACACAGACCTCCTCACCTCCCCACCCTTGTCATTCATGATCACATAACATTCATGTGGCAACTATGACAAAAGTTTACATGGAAAATGAACATTAAAATAGATTAAATATTTTCCCAGCTCCTTTCATTATAGTTTAAGTATTAGAAAAAAATGGGGGAACCAACACAACGTGAACTATCAGATCTCTGGACCACAGCTTGGGAATCTCTGCTGTAGAAGTTATACTGCAATTTAGAGTATTCTTCTTCCCACTGATTCCTAGATCAAAATAAAATGAATGAATTAATTAAATATAAAAATCAGGGCTTGTTTACACCCTGTGTCGAATCCACTGATTTGTGTCTTTTACAGAGTGTAAGTCATTAGAGAATTTGTCCACTAATACACATCCATTTTCTGAGATCACAGCTTGAGTCAACATCTCATTCAACAGATTGGGTCTGCTCAGCGCGTGGAGAAACTCACAAGTACTAACTGCACTTCATGAGGACTGTATTCATTTTAAAAATTGTAAAGAATTAAACAACAAAAGTGGGTATGAAAGAGGGCCAGATTCCCATTTATATCAAGGCTTCTTTACACCACTTTGTTTCCTTTACACTGACAGTGATGTAAAAGGGACTGTAGTATAAACAAAAATCTTGCCCAGTGCAACCAAGCTATATTCTTTAATGGCACGAAGGTTAAGTACATTAAGTAATCTCACTGAGCTTCAGAAGAAAATGTAGGCCACCTCCTGTCTCTAGGATACCTATACGCTAGTTGCCAAGCTTAAAACACATGAACTCATTTTAAGTTCTTTTCCATGATTACAAAGAGCCTAAAACAAGAACTATAATAGTACCGCTAAATGAAAAATCTGAACAAAAAAATCCCATTGTATTTTTTTTCTCATGTGCAGACAGACACCTCCTACCTCAAACTGAGATCATAAGATCTGACTTTGTCATTTCTCCTTCATCAAAGTGCTTAGTCTCTCAAGTGATTCATACACAAATCAGAAAAAATACAAGACTGGCAGACATGAGGTTTCCTGTCCAGGAACACTGAATAAGCAATGACAATAGGTAAGTAAAATGTTAGCAATAGAACAGAAATGTGAGATAAACTAAAATTGATGTTACAAAAATTGGGGCTAGTAGTTGGTGGACAAAATAATGAGATGTGTTATTCCACCCATTACCTTTTTGCAGCCCTTAAAACAAAAAAAAAAAGAGAAGACTTTGGGGGAGAAAAAGGGGAACTTTTTACCATCACTGAAGCTGCAGCAGAAGGATTGTTACCATGACACCAGACTCCTTAGGGATGTCCAGTGGGGATGCTTGACCATCATTGATACACTAGAGAGAACCCCAACTTGACACATGAGATCCTGCGTGATCTTGCTCTCCCTGGTATGCTTTTTTCTGTCCCTGCCTCTCCTCCACTCCCCACTCGTCCTTCTGTCTCTCTCTCTTGGCTTTTCTCCTGCTCCTGAACTCAGTTGTACTGCACAACACTAGCGTGGTGAGCTGAGATGGCTCATCCACCTCTGCTTGGCCTCAGAAGGACCAACAAAGGAAAGGAACCTGACCAGACCAACCAGATGATTTTTCTGACCGGGCAAGTGAGCCGAGGTCCAGATCAACATCTGCCTTGGATGACCTGCCAGCCCAAGGCATCCCTCTGTGACTGACCAGACACCCTTTAGCCTGAGAACATCAACAAAAGTTGCATTTCCCTCATCTTTACAATCCTATCTCTTCCTCTTCCTTCTGAGTCTCTTTTGTCTAAAGCAGGAAAGTCCCAACTCCGTATTGAACAGAACTAATCCTTTTCTTCCCCATTGAGGACTGCTTACTGGAAAAATAATTTTAACCAATATTCAATATCTCCAAAAAGAGACTCTGATACATTTTAACCAAAACCTGTTTTGCATACACCATCCATTTCAATTTCAGTGCTCTTTACCTCGTTTTGATTGTTTTCCTTTTGTGTTTTTCAGCTAATACCTTTCTAACCTTGGGCATGAATTTATTAGTGTTTGTCATGGTATTAAGCAGGCTGAGGTCTCTGAGTACCAAACCACAAATCTTATTTAAACCTGTTTAATGTTGGACAATTTCAGGGTCATGGTAACACTTTTGACTCTTTGGGTCTTTTATTCCATCTAAATTAATACAACAATATCTAGCTGGATTTATTCAGCACAAATGAAAGCAGAGCTGGGACCTATATTTATTTAGGAAACATTATCTGCCATCACATGTGGCACACAAATAGAATAATCATTACTTGTTATTGTTATAAAGTGACATTGGTCTGAAGTGACTTCTCTAGGGACCAAACATCTGTCTATCTAACTGAGCTGATCTTCTAATCAAAGGGGAGCAAAATTATATTCTGTATGCTCGGATTTATTCTGAAGCAGTCTTACAAGGCAGGGACCATCTTTTTGAACTGTTTGTACAGGGCCTAGCACAATGGGGTCCTGGCTTAGGACTGGGCTCCTAGGTGTTACTGCAACACAAATAACGACGACAGTTTTCCATAAGGGTAAACTATTCAAGCAGTTTCACCTGCATTTACTAAATTCTAACTACATTTTAAAAATATAAATAATACAAATATTTTAGCAGCTTCATTATTGCATAACACAAGGGAAAATTGGGGCAAAATACATTTAATTTTCTGTTCCAAATACCTGGTACAGTCTTATTGAAGTTTCAGTATTTTAGAGGAGCATTAGTTTTAGATTAACTTCCACCCCCAAACCTTGGTCCATTGCAACTAAGATCAACAGGGGAAAGCAAGAGTGAATAAAGTATGCTAACATTTTATTTAAATGTAAAATGAATGCAACTGAAATATATAATTTAGAGTGACACATTTAGGTTATAAATACAATGGGCCAGATCAGGTCCTCGTTCCCCCAAACAAACGATACAGGAAAAGATTCAGAGGGGGAAAAAAATCTCTGAAGAATCTGCACAGAATTCCTTCCATATTATTCTGGGGGTCAGGAGGGAAGCAGGAGAGGCTTCCTCCCCTCCATAGATCAACCAGAGAGATCCGCCTATAAACATGCAGTATCACAGACATTCACTGCAAGTTAAGAGCACCTACATAGATGTCCACAATAGCTTCAACCTTCAGAACCCTGCTCTCCCTTCCCCAGCAGCACAACTCTACACATCTTGGCTGCTGATGCCTTGAGGACCCAATTTAAACGAGTTTCTGTGTTTGTACAGCAGCTAGCACGGGCTACCAGGTTTTATCACAATTAAAAATAAATAAGCTTTTTAATCTGCTCTTTGGCAATTTCACTTTCTGGGTCTCATATTCCAACCTAACATTGCAGTGTCTGAGTTGCAAGAGTTACAAATATTATAGGGACAGGTTTAAATCTAAGCAAAAACTATTGTCAACATTTTTTTAAAAACTCATTGAAATATCTATGTTAATAATAGGTTTAGTGAAATGATTTTTAATATAGAAATCCAGTCATAGGGACAAAGTCTTTGTGTAGAACTTCACTCCACAAGTAGTTCCATTGAAACCAGTGGTACTATTCAATGTGATTAAGTGGGGGACTGAACCAACCTAAATTTGGAATCCAAATTACTCAATAGACTCCCTTTCACATATTAAAAATATATGTAACAATTTTTGAAAAATGACGCGATGCATTCAAAGGTCAGAAGATTAATGCAGTAATGTAACCTTTTCATACTTTCTGTGATTAGGTGGATTTCATTACAAAATCAGATGAGTACATGAAAATAATGATCAATTAAGGATATGTTTTCACTGCAAAAATATTGTGTTTTTACACTGAGACATCTTTCTAGCTACAAAATCCTAGAGAAGACATGGCACTGCAGTCTTTCCCACAACATAGTTACTCAAGGAGAGCCCCACGTGAGAGGCATACGATTGACCTTGACTAGCTACACTGAGATAAAAACCTACCTGTAGCCTTGTCTAGGATTTTACATAAAAATAGCTATATCAACGTAAACACGTCTTTTATGCAATGAAGACAAAGCCTAAATATGATCCTGAACCAAAGCCTATTGAAGTCAATGGAAAGACTCCTATTACCTTCAATAGGCTTTGCATCAGGTTCTATGTTCTCAAGTAGCATGAATGGTAGTTCAAAGTAGCACATGTAAGCCATATGTTGTTAGGACGCTGTAATGCTATTTTGGCTGGATGAGAAAATTAATATTTTTGGCATTTAGCTAATCATAGTACTCACAGGGGGTATGCAGGGAAGGATACAAGGAATGCTAGATGGGAAAAGCATCAGTAGGCCAAGTATTTCTGCAGCAGTGCACCTGAAATTTTATTTCGTATTTAAAGATGAGTCTTAGAATACTTTGTTGTTTTACTGTGTCTAGAACTCTTCCTATCAAAGTATCATTCACTTCAAAGGACAGAGCTGCAGCAACAGAGGAAAAGGCTGAGACCAGCAGGACTAGGCAAAAGGCTGCTGAACGGTGTCAATGATTCAGACTTGCACAGTTGTAAACACATTATTAAAATATGTGAGAAAAAAATGCAGGCTTTAGGATTAGTCCCATTTATTACAGGGTCTGTATTTGAATAGCATCACATGGATCACAGGGACGAAAAGTGCACAACTCTGGGTTTTCAATCCAAGAGCTACACCTTCCCCTCCACTTCTCTTTTTCCTGAGAAGGCTCTCTGGGCCACTTTCTGATTACACAACAGCATAAATCAGGAGTCACTCAATGTGTGCGAGATCAGAATCAGATACTCACTGAGGACAAGGGGCTCAGTCCTACTCTCATGGCCAAATTTTAAAAAATGCTCAGTGCCCAACAGAAAAAGGAAGTCAAAATTATTTCAACAGAACAGCTGCCTTTGAAAAATGTTGTCAAAATTGACACACAGCCACACAACTTTTGATTCTGACTAAACTTTATTTTTCAATGGATAAAGGATGAAGCATTTTGTTTCAATGCTATTGTTTCAATTCATTTAGTTTTGACATATTAATTTGATCATAGTATGCATCATATTAAATATAATATAAAATACAAAAGTAAAAACTAAATGAAATGAAATTATACTGCCAAAACAAAACTTGTAGATGATCCTGTTTTTCGGAGTTTTCCTTACACAGAAAATTTCAAAATTTCAGCTTTTCCTTCCAAATGAAAACAATCTTTTTTTAAATGTTAGCATTTCCTGCAGAATAGAAATTCCATCTCCCAACCAATTCTACACAACAGCTTCTATTGTTGCAGCAGCCAGCAGGGAAGCTGCAGAGGAAGCAGTGGGAGTCAGCTGGTGAAGCCTCAGCCAATACTACCTTCCTGTAGAGATGGGACTACTTCACTCACCTCTAGTTAAAGTTAAAGGCACAAGGACCAGCTTGGGAAATACATTTGCAATTCATAATCAAGTACATATTTCTTCTTAAAACATACAATGGAAACATTTTTGTGAATTTAAGCTAATCTTTTTCTAGTAACCAAAAATTTCCTCACAGCCATGCTGAATTCAATGCCAGGGTGGCATTTTGGAAGTCTGCTTTGCATATTAAAAGATATGCAAATTGATTAGAAAAGCCAGGCATGAGTGGGTAATGGCAACATTTACTTCATTTGTAGGTATAAACTGGAAACACTCTTGCAAGAGAAAAGTGTGGACAAAAAAGTGAGTTTCTACTGTATGTCAAAAATTGTGTAGTGAGGTTAATATTGCTTTTAAAAAAGGGAATTGTTCAAACACATCTTATATAGCTGTATGACAGGGTAGCTGAATCTTGCATAGTGTATTGCAAAGTTGGGGTTAAGAATCCTTTGGGCAACCAAAGGCACCACCTCAGCTCTTAGCCACCAAGCTGCTCAGCAGTCCCCAAAGGGAAACTCCTCTTGGTTTATTAAATCTTCCGTATTTGCCAACGGGCCTTGGGGTCACCTAAAGGATGAGACTATAAACGTAACAGGAGGAGAGCTGGGAGGGCACTGTACTGAAATCTTGAGGGGGGAAGATGAATACATTTGCTACCTATGATCCTGCAACTGATTCTGGGCTGCAAGAAGCATTATCTTTTATTTTAATCCTTGCAGCCAGAAGTCTTATATTAATGATTTAATGCTGGCGGGAAGAAGTCTTCAGTTGAAACCAACACTTAACAGTGGGTTATGGAATTTTTGCCCTTGATGGAACTAGCTGGTACACCAATTGGCCCACAAAATTATACTTTTACTTCTTTTGACCCAAACTGACCTAATTTCCCCTAAGCCATTTGGCATTCTCAAATGTTGATCTAATAATAACGCTATGATTTGGATTAAAATCTCTTTGGTTAGAGACAGGGCTTTAGTCCAAACAACTTGGTTTTTTCCACATAACAGTTCCAACCAGAATATTAAATGGTCTATAAAGAGAGAAATAGTTTGTGACAGAGACATGGAACATGCTCATATAGGATCATCACCTTTTGTTGTTTATTCTGCAGGGCAAATATTTTGCATTAAGATGTCTTGATCAAAGAGTCACAACTTGATGCTAACACAATTCAATAAATTCATGCTAGTGAAATCAGCCTGATCCTATCAAATTGTTCACAGGTATCAACCATAAGTGCCGCTGAAGTCTTTACCCATCCTTTGAACGAATCACAAATCTAAACTGTATGCTTAAAAAAAAAATCTGATTTATATTTTTGGCTTTGGTTTGGATCAGCAGTGGGAATATAGAAACACAGTCAGAAAGGCTAATCGGACAGTATTTCCAGGACAGCTAACCCCTCAGTAGTTGCAACAAGTTTTTCATCCGTATTGGATTGTTTTTCCAAGGTCACCAGATAGTCATAGTGTTAGTAAAATTTGTGATTAGTCAATGAAAAAAATTTACACGCCTCCCCCCCCACTTGCTATTAAACACTTTTCAGAGTTAGGTCTTTTATAATCTAGACGACACCCACAGAGCCCAATCCTACATGCTTCATTTATATCCATCTGTGCAAAATTTATAAGTGTAGTTGGGCCTGGATCCAACTCCCAATGACTTTAATGAGAGTTGGAGACCTTTTTATACATTGCAGTAGCCCCTTTCCTGTTTCTAGAAAAGTCAATGAAATCAGTGTTAGAAGAAAGAAATGGTTCCCGGTATAAAAGAGCATGTACTTTGTACCTGTCAATCAGTCTAATTTTGGGCCTACACCTGAGAAGTGCTGAGCAGTCTCAATTTTCATTGCATTCAAAGGGGAGTTGAACAGGCTTATACCTCTTGGGAGTCACTCAACACTTCAGGATCAGGGAGGCTAAACCTCATGTTTGGTACTTCTTTTTCACCTGCTATTTACATTCTTCTAAATGTAATACCCTTAATATTGCCATGCCTTTACCCTCAACAGAGCATGTAAACTCATCAAGAACTAATAAAACCCTGCTTTGGGATTTAACTGTTTACCAATTCGGATTTTTTTTTCTTTTTGACAACTGTCATTTTATGGCATTTTTTATTTAAGTATTTGCCAGATAGCACATTTTAAAATTACATCAGCTCACTTTGACTACTAAAAATGATGTTTGACACACACTGGCAGCAATAATTATTTGATATGAAACTGTGAAGTGCTCTAATTACTCATTAGTCTATTTCGTATATAGCTTCATGTGTCTCTGTGGATTAATATTTGTGTGAGATTGAAGTCCCAGCCACATGTAAAGTGGATTGATATAAAGCGATTAGTGCACCTTCATTGTTTAATTGAATTCTCTTTGGTTAAGAAGCCCACAGTTATTGGCCAAACATGGAAAGAATGAATTTGAGCTCTTACATTCTTTATTTAGATTTGTTTACATTGGGTTGCCTTGCACTGTAAGAATTTTAAGTCACCATAGTCTGTGTTTATCAGCAGCCAAACACCAATTACTTTTGTACTCTTCTCCAAATAAAACTACTTTCTTTAAATCCAAACCTATTAAAAATATACAGCTGCAAGGTTACACCCATTTCCTTCAAATTACAAATATTAAATCATTCTGTCAGGGCTTCCCCTGTAGAAACATACAATGAGACCAAAAAGCAGGAGGGAACTGCTGATAATGCACTAAACAGCATTTTGGGCTCATCACTGGGACATAGCAAAAGAAAAACATTTCTTATTTAAAATTGTTGAACTGAGTCAGCTGAGAGGCCTTCAACTGAGACAAAAACCAAGGGCCTGGTCATATATGGTTCCTAAGGATATCGTGATGGTTTTTGTAATAGTAGAGGCATTAGGCCACATGCTTTGACCAAATTACAATTTGGGATATTATAGTCTGGATATACCAAACGTGCCATGCAGTTTCAGTTCAATGAGGTATTTATCATTTCCTGTCCTGAGTTATTGTGTAGTGTAGTTATTGTGTAGTGTAGTGCTGCTGAACGTAAGTTATGTTTCCCTAGGACGTCATTCATGTATTTAACAGAGTTGTTGTAAAGCTTAATTTTCAGTCATTACTAATTGGGCAGAAACACTTTTCTCCCTACCACACAGAACAAAGAAGAGTCAGTGGCCCTGTCCCAAGGAGCTTACATTCTTGTTTGTAAGGTATCTTGAGAAGTGATGTGCTGGAGGGGACCCCCAGGAAATACTATGCACCCCTTTCTACCCATCTGAAATGGAGGGATGGGGTTGTTTCCCAGCCTGTGGAATTCACCCTCTCTGGGTGTTGTTGAATCATCCCTGCCAGAGATGACTTATTTCCAAAGCTCATTAAAACAACTGCTTGATTTTGAAATGAATCAGATTGTGCCAAATGTCAGATGTATAAAAAAATTAATAAGGAAGGACAACCCTGAATTCCTGTACAAGATATCAGCCTCTCACTGCAACTCCACACAGCCCATGTTTCGCATACAACTAACTGAGCACTACTATTAATATACTCAATATATTTTTTAGGAGGAAAGTATAAACAATCCTAGCCAGTGCACTTAATATACATTTGTTTGCCAAGATGTGTTTAATCTTTCCTTGCTTATGGCTATGAGCTAGTGTGTTTAAATGGGAGAACAAATGACTGGATTTTCCAGTCTTTCACTTTTCTTTTCTGAGGATTCAATCCTCCAAGAGGTTGAGCATTCTAGCCGCAATCCAGTGAACCAGACAAGCACATGTTGAATAGAGGCAAATCTAATTTAAATGGATTTTCTTTCTTCATAAGAACTGCTATATTGGGTCAGACCGATGGTCCTCATACTCCCAGTATTCTGTCTCAGGCAGTGGCCAATACCAGAGCTTCAGAGGTTATGTACAAAAAAGGGCAATTTTGGAAAGATCCACCTTCTGACCGTCAAAGGTTTAGGGTTGTCCGGAGTATGGAGTTTAATCTTGACCATCCTGGCTAATAGCCATTGATGAACCTATCCTCCTTGAACATATCTAGTTCTTTTTTAACCCATTTGTACTTTCAGCCATCACAATGTCCTATGGCAATGATTTCCACAGACTAATTGAGCATTTTGTGAAAAGGTATTTCCTTTTGTTTGTATTAAACCAGTTGCCTATTAATTTAATCAGGTGACCCCTCATTTTTGTATTGTGGGAAAGGATAAACAACATTGCTCTATCCACTTTTTCCACACCAATCATGATTTTATATACTTCTATCATATCCTTCCTTAGTCATCTCTTTTCTAAACTGAACAGTCCCAGTCTTTTTAATCTCTCCTTTTATGGAAGCTATTCCATACCTTTGATCATCTTTGTTGCCCTTCTCTGAGCTTTTTTTACAGTTCCACTATATCCTTTTTGAGATGGCCCAACCAGAACTGGACACAATATTCAAGATGTGGGTGCAATGTGGATTTATAGAGTAGCATTGTATTTTCTGTCTTATTTTCTATACCTTTCCTAATAGTTCCTAACATTGTTAGCCTTTTTGACTGCTGTTGTGCATTGAGAACTATCCATGATGAATCCAAGATCTCTTTCTTGAATGGTAACAGCTAAATTAGAACCCATCATTATATAGGTGTACTTAGAATTATTTTTTCCAGTGGGCATTACTTTGCACTTGAATGTTGAATTTCATCTTCTATATTGTTGCCCAGTCATCCAGTTTTTAAAAAAATGAGATCCTTTGGTTTTGGCTGCAACTTTTCACAGTCATCTTTGGTCTTAACCTCAAATGTCCCACAAAAACAAAATAATCCACAAACAATAGATAATTTGTCACAGAATGCATAAATGCAACACAACTGTGAGTGTTTTCCCCACCCAATCAAGTCATTTTAGTGCAAGGCTGAACAAGCCCATAGGAGGTAAGACAAGAGCGTGCTGTTTGATGTTTTGTCTTTCCAAGCATACCCAGGGCTCATTCTAATAAATTCCATCTTCCTTATGGCTATCCTAATGCTGTTAGAAAAACCTGAGGGCTGTGGCAGAAGGTTAAGAGGGAAAGCCTGACCACCTCCAGTGGAGGACTACCTATTTAACTTGAACATGGCGCTGGGGTCATGTACAAGCTGTGCTTATTCTTTGGTTTTGGCTAAAACTTGCAGCAAATCTTGACTTCTCAACCTCTGATGGTTTCTCAATGTTTTCTGAAAGAACAAAAGAAAAATATTAGTGTGCTGGCCAACACTGTCTCTCTCCAGCTGTCTAGGAAGCAATGGCTATTAGCCAGGATGGTCAGGGAAGCAACCCCATGATCGGGCCAACCCTAAACCTTTGACTGTCAGAAAGTGGATCTTTCCAAAATACATAATGGCTGCCATGTTTGCCAACATGATAAGTGCTCTACTAGTCTCTAACTCATCTCTTTATAGAGTATGTTAAAGAATGAGTTGGTGCTCTGAGCCCAAAATACAATATACAAGTTGCGTTCCATTCAACTTCACCCTGTAGAGTCGGCGGGTGTTGCAGTGCTGAGATCAGTGGGTCAGCAGCTACCGGGAGCAGGTACCTGCAGGTCATATAATGGCATGGCAGAAGCTGAATCATATTGGGTGTGTTTGCTGCCAAATAAGAGAAGCCTTCAAGGAGGAAATGTGCAGTAAAAGAGCCCTAAAAGGAGGCAGTAAATGATCATTTCCAGACAGCAAACATGTAGTTTGAATATTTAAGAGGACAGAAAAAGCAAAGTCAACTGGTTTTCCCTGTTAATAGACAGAGGCCTGGATAATGTGTAACTAGAGCTGTCCAAACAAGGGAATTTCCATTTCCCAGGAAATTTTGGGCTGGCAATGTTTCATTTCATTCTGGCTCATGTGATGGAGGGAGGACTGGCAAAAAAACAGACAGATAGGTAAGAAGGCTGGCCCGTTGGCCAGGTTTCTGTCAAGAATTTGGGCAGAATCAGCATGTTTCCCTGGAACTTTTTGATTCTGTGGAATCAGCATTTTCTGGCTGCAAACGGTTTCATTTGAAAATTTTCAACAAGAAACAGCTTATTTTAAAGGCATAAGGAAAAGGGAGCAGAGTTTAGGTCAAGACTCCAGCTATTGCGTGGCATACTAGACCTAAATTATAGTCATGTTCTCCAGTTGGTGTTTTCAAGGCACAAATGGCAGCTAGGCACGTCACTGCCATGGGTACCTTTGAAAATCTCTTCCAGATTGCACTCTCCTGGAAAATGAGAATTACAGAGCAATGTTAGTTAATGATAAAATCATAACCACCCTCAGTTTTAGTGAGATAACTGCAAAAAGACACCACAAATGAAAACAACCAACATGCATGGTTTTCATTTTAATGTACTAAAGGAATACCACTGCAGCTGGTCAAAAGGGAGTCAACAATTTTTCACCAATTATTTTTTAAAACAAAGTTTTCAGTTTTTAGTTAAGAAAATGGAAAAAAAAAAAAAGTAAAATTCTCATTTTGAAAAGAAAGGCCCTTTTTGGTTGAAAATGTAAAATACAATTCCTGCGTGCCTTATGACTCTGGAGAAAGGGAGTATTCTTGGACTCTGTGGCTAGCTGGGGAATGGAGGACCAGGGATATGCAGCATTCTGAGCGCCAAAAGAGGAAAAAATCAATTTGTGGGTGTTGCTGCTATCTAGGATTTATTAATTCTGCTTGGTTCTCCATCTTTGTGCATCTCCGACACCACACAGGATCTGGACTACTATGGGGTTTAGGAGCAGTGTATGACAGGCAGATTCCTCTAAAGAGAAATCTTATCCTCTGAAATCCTTTTTGGGGATTTTGTGGGAAGAGGATGAGAGAGCAGGAATACAAAAGAGCAGGTGTACAAGCTGAGAATCTGGAAGATGACAGGAAAATAGACTTGGATGCAGATTAATGTATTGCAAAGAGATTTATGCAACATCTTGGCATGAAAGGTAAATCATACGCTCTTCTATGGTGAAACATAATGCACTATATGTAAGGCCCAGGTTAAAACTGAGCTTTCATCTTTAAAATCTGCATTCCTTGACTTCAGAATGGTCGATTTCTCAAACCTTAACACTGCTAGGTTTTGCATTGAACAAGTATTGATGGTTGGTGTATTTTGTGTTTCATTTACACAGACAGTATAGAAGAGGGCCTGAATTCACTTTGGGGCCTTGCCTCCATTCACAAATTGCATTCGCACACAAATTCTCTGTATTCTGAGTCATAAAAGTGAATAATGAATTACATCAGTGAAGAACCTTGAGCGAATATATAAGCAGCCTGGTATTCCGTCTCTATTCACTGGCTATCCAAAGAATTCTCTTGAAGCAGGTCTGTACTCTGTCTGGTTCCCACAATCTTCCAAATATGAACATTTTTCCTTAGCTTCAGCTTGCATCAACACACTCCAGCCTACTCACTTTAGATCAGGAGTTATCCTCAGACAAACTTTAAGACAGGGTTACGATTGGAAACATAAATGCCTTACGCAAATAGAAACTCATTAAAAGATTGTAGGTTAAAGAAACTAATATCTGAAAGCTGGAGTTTCAGAGTTAAGCTTTCACAAAACAATGAGCCAGGCAGGCCTTGGCATTTCTTTCAAGCCTTGTGAAATATTATGCCACCAACCTTCTCATTTTCTCCCCTCTTTCCAATTGCCTACACCCACAAATATTTAGATGTCTAACTTTATGCTCCTCAGATTCTGCTCTCATTTACACCTATGCAACCTTTCATTGCTTTCAGGGATCATGAATAGGAATAACAGCTCATGCTATGAAGACAATGGGGATACTCAGCTGATTCTGATCTGGAATTTAGTTAATTCTGCTGATGTAGAAGCCCCAAATGATTCATCTTTACCATCCCAGAACTGTGTCAGCACTGACAATAGTAAAAAAGGTGGAGAGAAGGGGGAAAAATTATCCTCAAAGTAAGCAGCTACAATCTAGACACACAGGAGACAGATTTGTTGATAAGAAGAAATTATTTTTACTAAATCATTTTTTTCAGCATAGCACCACACTAAATCTGTCCCAGACCTCCACCACTGAAATGGACAGAGAAAAAAACATAATTTTCTAGTTCTGAAATAAGTGTTGCTACTTATAAAAAATTCTAGCTTTTTAAAATGAAGTGCTTTACAGTTATCAAGCCAATTTTCAGAGCTCTATATTGACGAATTCTCATTTCCCACTACTTACGTGAGGATTCTTTCAAAGAAATATCACTGAATAGGAAGCTTTCAGATTCCACATGCCAGTGTTGGCTGGTCTTCACTAAACAGAACACAGAACTGTAGCTGTGCTGGCATGTGCCCCTGTTATCCACAACATCTAGGATATGTCTACACTGCAGAGTGAAGTCGACTTACTTTCGCCCGCCGATTTTTAGAAGTCGCTGGAGCATGTACTCACCATGCTGTTTGCGTCGGTCTTGTGCGTCCACACTCACCACGCTTTTGTCGACATTCAAAGTAGTGCACTGTGGGTTGCTATCCCACAGTACAACTAGCCACAGTGGCTGTTGGGACGAGTTTCATCGTCCCACGATGCAACACTCCTTCCCCCTCCCTTCTTCTCCCAAACGAACAGGAAACTGATTTTCGCACTGTTTGTTACACCGTGTGCTCGCCATTGCTGCAGAGACATGGAACCAGCTCAACTCTGCACTATTATTGTGAGCGTCACAAATACATCGTGGCTTATCGTTGCGTATTTTTGAAGTAGAGCAAAAAGACAAAGCACAGGCAACTGCGATGCCATCGAGGCTGCCCTGCTACAAGCCATCGAGCAGAACAATTCCCAATTGCTGCAGGCTGTAACACACAGTAGAGCGCTGGTTCTGGTCCCAGGAAACAAGCAGAGACTGGTGGGACCGCATCATTATGCAGCTGTGGGATGATGACTAGTGGCTGCAGAACTTTCGTATGAGAAAGGCCACTTTCCTTGAACTTTGCTCGGAGCTAGCCCTGTCCCTGAAGCATGTGAATACTCGCTTGAGACAAACTCTGATGGTGGAGAAGAGAGTCGCCATTGCTCTGTGGTAGCTGGCAACCCCCGACTGTTACTGGTTTGGTTGGGAATCAATTTGGAGTCGGTAAATCTATAGTGGGCACTGCCATGATTCAAGTGTGCAGGGCCAGCAATAGACTTCTGCTACGAAGGATAGTGACTTTGGGAAATGTGCAGGACATAGTGGAGGGGTTTGCCACGATAGGGTTCCTAAACTGCGGGGGGGCATTGATGGCATGCACATCCCTATCTTAGTGCCTGCCCACCTAGCAACCGAGTGCATAAACTGCAAGGGGTACTTTTCCATGGTCTTTCAGGGCCTTGTGGATCATAGGGGTCATTTCACTGACATCTATGTGGGGTGGTCTGGGAAGATGCGTGACGTGCATGTATTTTGGAATTTGGGGCTGTTCTCTAACATGCAGCTGGGGACTTTCTTCCCTGACCAAAAAATTCACATCAGGGATGTGGAAATGCCAATAGTGATCCTGGGGGATCCTGCTTACGCCTTGCTCCTTTGGCTAATGAAGTCGTACACCGGTCACCTTTACAGTGACAAGGAGTGTTTTAACAACAGGTTAAGCAGTTGTAGAACGGTTGTTGAATGTGCATTTGGGCGTTTAAAGGCCAGATGGAGGAGTCTCCTTACTAGGCTGGACATGAGTGGAAAAAAACCTCCTGTCGGTGATATCTGTGTGCTGTGTTCTTCATAATGTGTGTGGAGCGAAGGGGGAGAGGTTCCTCCAGAGTTGGGCTGTTGAGGCAGAAAGACTGGCCTCCAGTTATGAGCAGCCAGATGCCAGCAATACGCTGAGAGCGAACCATGGAGCGCTTTGCATTAGGAAAGCTTTGAAAACCAAGTTCTGCAATGAGATGCAGGACTGATTTCTGTTTCTGTATGTTATTTACCTTTGCTCAACATCCCCCTCACCACCAATATCAGTACCCTCCGAATCCCTCCCAAACAAGATATGATTTAATAAAGAAAAGTGTTGAAATGATGCAAACTTTTATTTATGAACATTCAAATCATTGGGGGCGGGGGGAGTGTCCATTCACTGTCTCAAGGGGTAGCGTGGTTGCTTGCAGGCCAGCTGTCAATAGGGCCGCCACTGATTTCTGTCCCCCTCCACTGGGGTGGAGTGCATCACGTACTGCAGCCTGGCCATTCTCCTCCGAGACCTCTTGGAGGTGTGGGAGAGGCAGGGCAGCAAATCCATAGGTGGAGGAGCGTTACAGCTTCCACTCCTCCTGAAGCTACACACGCTGCCAGAACATGTCTGCCTGGTCGCGCATGATTCACAGCATCTCCTGCGTGGTACTGTGATCATGCTCCTGCATTTCTCTGCAACTCTCCCTGTCCATGTCCATATTCTGGGACAAGGTCAGCCGCCACGCTCTGAGCTCTGTCTCTGCAGCCGCGGAGGCGTTCATGAACTCGCCAAACATGTCATCTCTTGATTTTTTTTCCCTCTTTCTAATCTGCGATAGTCTTTCCGCAGCATTTCTAGAGGGTTGGGCCAAGGCCGAGGTGTCTACAGAACGAAAAGAAATGCACAGGGTTGCCATTGTTAGCAGACCTAAGAAAATGAAACAACTGCAACAATGTTTAAAATACTCCCCTTGCAGTGCATAAGGCAAATCCAGACCCGCATTCCATTCCTAACATCCCAGAAGGGTCGGCTCGCTGTGCTGTTACAGAAATGGTAAGCCAGGGGCACTTTACTGTGCTATAGAGAGAATTAATAATCTTTTAAAAGCTCATTTCAAATGCCCTGTATTAGAGGGGTGCCTGGGTTTAATTTGGATGACCGTTTTGTCACGAGACGGCCACAGGGGATCTGCGGACAGTGAAGGGGGGTTAATAGTCTCTTCTGAAACCAAATCAAAATAATTAAAGTGACTTGGTAGGGCACTACAATGGGGAATACAGAGGTACAGGGTATCTGCTGTACAGCACCGGTATTTTAAACATGCACCGTCTTCCCTAGGTGACCATGAGCAATATCAATCTCCTGAGGGTAACGCATGAGGAAAAAGAAAATTTTCTGCACGCAATGGGGTTCCAGCCTGGCCCTTATGCTGCTATGCTGTGTTCCGCCATGATGCCGGCTCCCTTGATTGCAGCATGGCATGGCAAAGTATCCTATCAGGGAGGAAGGAACAAGGCTGCCCCCCCCCCCCCCCCCCCCGAAACCTTGTGCAAAGGATAACAGATTACCTACATGAAAGTTTCCATGAGATATCAACTGATTATTCTCGGAGCATATCTGTGCACATAAATAATCTGTTCCGGGGTAACTCCCCAGTAAAGTCTGTGAAACGCCTGAAATCCCCTTCCTGCCCTCCCCCCACCCCATTTCAAAGGGCAGAACTGCTAAGAAGAACAAAATAAACCCTCACCAGATGTGCCTTCCCCGGGATCATTATTGCTATCCTGTGTGCTGTTGGACTGCTCTGGGATCAAGAATAGGTCCTGACTGTCTGAATTAGGCACTACGCCACTTGTGGAGGTGGTTTTATTACGTCAACTTTTGCCGCGGTTTAAGTAGACAAAACTGCCATGCCAGTGTAGATGCAGGCTTTCGGAGATCGACGTAAGTGATGTTACGTCAACTTCCATTGCCAGTATAGACCAGGCCCTAGTCTGAACACATCATGCTTGGCATAGATAAAATTACTAGCTCTCCTGAGATCGAGAAAAAAAAACCCCAGGATTTTTTGTGTGTATATTTTGGGAGAGAGAATCATAATTTGGTTATAGAACCATTTTAATAACATTTATTAACAAAGTAAGAGGCAGCCTCCTCCATCTATAAAGACTTTTGATGGGGATGCTAAGAGTTTATCATAGATCATGATGTAAATTGGCTTTGGAGTTCTTTAAATTGTATGTCTACATGTCACAGAAGTTCTGTAGCAATTCTTCCTTGGTTTCTTCCAAAACTGGGGGCTCCCAAACCAGATCCTCACCTAGTGTAAATCAGCATAGCTATATGAAAAATCAATGGCCTATTGAAGTCAGTGGAGCTACACTAGTTTACATCAGTGGAAGCTCTAGCTAAGATACTCAGTTTTGTATCAACTAGTGTTGTGCCAAAGTGACTCCCCCACCCCCCAACTGAAATTTTATGAAAAACAAAATGTCATAGCCCATAACTTTTCCTGAAGTGCCTTTTTTTTTTTTTTTTTTTGCATTGAAACATGAAAAAAATAAAAATCAAATCTTCTCATGTTTCAGGCGAAAACACCACAAAAAAACAATCCCTCATTTTTCCCCAAACAAAATTCAACTAAGTAAGACTAGAGGGTGCATGCTTTGGAGGAAAAAAGAAAGTTCTCTTTCTAAATGAAAGTCTAATTTTCACTCAAATGGTCTTAAGTGCATGAAAACAGAAGTGTTTTGTGAAATCAGATTTCTACATATTCAAAAAGGTCACCACCATATACATGTTCTTCATCAGAGCAGGTTGAAAAATAGAAACATTTCCAGATATACTCACACAGCAGAACATAACTGATTTCTCTCCACCCACATTTTGCTTTGAAATATCAAAGCTTTCAGAATTTTCTCAACACATCTGTTCTTCATGACCATATGCTGTAAATCAAAAGATCATCCACTAAATTAACTGTTAACTGCTGAAGTTGCCAGGACAACAGGGATGAAATCCTGACCCTAGTGAAGTCAGTGGTAAAACTCCCATTTGGCTTCAATGGGACCAGAATTTCAGCTTTAAAGTTTAGCCTGTCTAAACTTTTATCAAAAGTGTCTCAATTATCAAAGCTAAAGAACCTAGGAAGAAAAATGGGCACCCCTTTTTTATGGCAGTAGGAGCTGCTTTGCAATATTCTTAATATGTTTTTAGAATCCTTGGGTAGGATTTTTATTCATTAGTTTAAAGTTACTGTGAAATTCCATTTCTTTCATTACTGTGGCCCCAAATCCATGAAGTACCTAAGCACGTGTGTAATTTTAAACATGTAAGTAGCTCCATTAACTTCAAATGAACATGTATAAAGTTTTTTTCCTGGGGCCTGCATATACACCTACTCAAGGGAATGGAAACATTTTCTATAGGTATGGCCAATATTTACCCCCAGCCCCAATTTCTTTCTAACAGAGAATATTCCCCTAAATTACAAATTGTGGCTTTCATTAGCCAAAGTATTGGTCTAAGGTTATTGATGCAATCATTATTTCTACTCATGGAATCCAAATTTAAACAATTCCCTTCTTCTATCCTCCGGAGCGTAATAAACTTTTTGAAGATTCACATAGTTCCTGGCAGTGTCCTGATTTAATACAGAACTGTAATGCATGGACAACTTTAAGGCAGTAGGTAGTTCCTCTTATTACAAGAGTTAGCCATTCAAATCTAGAAGGTCTTCTCTCTGGAAGTCTACAAATTATTAAATCAATTGGCAGTCCATTGGGATTTGGTGCGATGAAGTGTTTTGATTGCAGCTACTGTATAATTTTCTCTGACATAGTTTGTTTTTCATAGCAGGCAGTTTGTTACTGGCTAAATCTTGTCGGTTGGACTCAAAGAAATATATGAAAGCATTATTGTCAGCCTGGGGTTTGGAGCAGTATTAACAATGTCATAATCACAGACATCATGAAAATATTACTTATTTCAGTTGACACATTTGTAGGAGGCAATAGAATACCAGTCATTCGTTAGTTGTGAGGCCAGCCTTATCATTGAGCCAGGCATTAATGTTTGGTGGGGGATCGACTTTTCCATTTTTTGCAGGGTTAATTTTTTAGCAAACAAAGATGCACGTTGGAACCACACCACCTGGCTACCAGTGTATGTGGTGTAAGTCTCCCTTTTTTCCCCCAAGCAGCTGCTATACATAAGTTTCTGTACGATGTAGCATAACAGGATTATTCTGTATTTAAACCAACTTTGCAATACTTTCTGTTTTTCTAAGGTGGAGAAGATTGCTAAGAATTAAACTTAAGGGGGAGGGCTCCAACTTAGCATTAAATATCAAATTAGTCCTTTGACCCACCTCATACCAGAAATTGGTGATACAGGGGCACTCCCAAAGCACATGAGCTAATGTAGAACCAAGAAAATTACATTTCCAACATTGGCAGCATTTATGAGGCCCATTACCATTAGGCTACGTGGGGACCATTACATTTGAAAAAAGTTTCCTTTGGTGAATAAGCTGTTAAGTCTCTCTGGTCTATAGCTTCTTTTTAACATTAGATACAATTGTATTCCATTGGGTTGGAGATAGTTGTGTACCCAAATCTCTATTCCAAGAAACTCAAATTATCAATCTCTGGCAGAGTTATTTTGGGCCACAATATTGTAAAAAGGTACTGCTGGCTGAATAAATACAGGAAGTGGTGTCCTCCAAAATAATCAAAGTTCTAGAGGTTTTGGAGTTCCCAGTGCATCCAAGCCAAATACATTCATAAGTAAATGCTTTAACTGTAGATATTTCCACACTCTGAATGAGGGCAAACCAAATTTTTGCTGAAGATCTACACATGGTTTAAATTATCATTGTCAATTAGTTGTGACACTGTCATAATTTCTCTCTCCATCCAATCCCTCCACATCAAGTTTTCACCACTGATTTTAAGGACAATGTTGCTTCATAAGACCTCCTGTACATGGAAAAATGAATGGAAGCAAATCTTTCTACCCAAGTTTGACTAAGCTTGCCTCACAGCAGTTATTGTGGAATCTCTGGAGCCATCAAATCTATAATAATTCAATCCTATAAGGCCTGAAAAGGGAAAAAGTTACACCAATTCTCATTCAATTTGAACCCAATCAATTAATCTGCGAGGTCATATTTAACATAAAGATGTCTGGGTTAACAAAAAGGAGATATGTTAATTTTCCAAGTTGGGAAAATGAACCCCCCAGATAGGGGGCGCTGTAACTTGTTCAGAAAGTCTAGGTTTCTTACCTGCACCCCAAAGGAATGTTTTGAAAACGTTATTGAATTTCTTATTATAACTTTGAGAAATGGAAATAGGGAGACCCCTTGGGACATACAAAATTCTGGGAAGTACATCCATTTTCAGTATATGAATTTTACCCCACAAACTGAAGGTTAATGAATTCTGTCTTGCCAAATAATTAGTCACTTGGGCAGTAACTGGTTCTGTATTTATCGCAGAGATGTCTTGAAGATTATTGGGAATCAATATTCCTAAATATTTAATATAACAGGATTGCACTGAAAGTCCCAATTTGAGAAAAGACCTTTAAGGGCATATTTGTTAATGCCAAAGATTTGATTAACCCCAATTAATTTTATATCCTGAGAGGTGTCCAGACTTCTTATTAGTGGTTAGAAGGTTGGCAGTGGTAACAATACAAATACAAGATCATCATCCTTAAACAGCACAATTTTGTACTCTGTATGGCCCACCTTGATACCATGAATCTGTTGATATGCTCAATGGTTAAAGGTATGAGTCAGCCACAGTTGGTTTGGATCAGCTAACTCAGTCTCTTGGGACTCAGGCTCTGAGACTATAAAATTGCAGAGTAGATGTTTGGGCTCAGGCTGGAGTCTGGGCTCTGAGATTCCCGAACATCTACGCTGCAATTTTATAGCCCTGCAGCACGAACCTGGAGAGACTAAGTCAAAAAAGCTAACAGATTGTTAGGAATCATTAGGAAAGGGATAGATAATAAGATAGAAAATATAATGTTGCCTCTTTATAAATCCACATCTTGACTACTGTGTGCAGAACTGGTTGCCCCATCTCAAAAAAGATATATTGGAATTGGAAAAGATACAGGAAAGGGCAACAATAATGACTGGGGGTATGCAAAAGCTTCCATACGAGGAAAGATAAATAAGACTGGGACTTTTCAGGTTGGAAAAGAGACAGTTAAGGTATGATAGAGGTCTATAAAATCATGACTGGTGTGGAGAAAGTAAATAAAGAAGTGTTATTTATTCCTTCTCATAACACAAGAACTTGGGGTCACTAAAATTAAATTTAATAGGCAGTAGGTTTAAAACAAACAAAAGGAAGTATTTCTTCACATAATGCACAGTCAACCTGTGGAACTCCTTGCCAGAGGATGTTGTGAAGGCCAAGACTATAATGGGTTTTTTTGTTTTGTTTTTTTGTTTTTTTTAAAAGTCCAACTCTTGATAGACAGAGTTAATAAATGCTGCATCAGACAGTGGAGAGGTATTTAATCTCCACTGTTTAGTTGAAGGTGCATACTCTGATGGCCAAAAAGACACATGTATAGGAACATGGTCAGACAAACAATAGTACCAATGCCACAATCAGTGACAGAACTGATCAAGTCTTGTGACACTAAGAAATAGTCTAGTCTTATATATGTTGAAATGAGCTGCAGAAAACAATACTCTACAGTGTCTGGCCATAGGATTTTCTGATCCCCACACATCTTGTAAGCCTAAGTCATACATACATACCATTCATGGCTGAAGTACCTGACAAGTTTCTATTCTATTCTATTCAGAGACGGAGATTGATCAAGAACTGGGTTCATTTAAGTCTTCAGCAATAAGATGATGGTGGCCCAAGTCCTTTATACTCAAAAAATTATGAAAGAATTTGGGATCATTGTAGTTTGGCCCCTAGAGACTGGAAAGATGATTATAGAATTGCCAATACCAGCTTTGAAGACAGTATTGTGCTCAAAATATTAACATTAAACTTTTGATGTATTAGTATAGCAACATCCCTTGCTTTAGAATTGAAGCAACTGGAAACTGAGAGGCCTACCCAATATCTATCTAGTTTACTTGCTTCAATTTCTGTCTGATGTCTCCCCTGGAGCATGGTAATGTCAACATTCTCGTTTTTAAACACTGAATATATTTATTTTCTTTTACATACATAGGGTTATTAAAACCCTTTATATTCAAGGAAACCTATTTAATTACTTCAAACACAATGAGAGTCCTGTAGCACTTTAAAGACTAACAAATTTAATTTCTGCAGGCATAAGCTTTCGTGGGCTCCATCGGTTTGTTTTTAGGAGCCATATCGCGCCTCAGAGAGTAATACATAGATTCCATAGAGTCAGATCATTCCATAGAGTCAGATCATTCCATTTCCTGTTGAAAGAGAGGAGATTGCAGATTTTTGAGGTTTTTTCTATCTCCTGCAGGAACTGAATTCTCACTATTCTTAAAACGAAGCAATGCCAGGTATTTAATAAAATACTTCAGATGAATCTTCCCAGCCAATAAATTTTGCTTGGTTACTCTTATTGCAAACACATCATGGGCATAATCTTGAAAGAGCAGTATTCTAATTGCTGGTTCTTCCCATAACAGCTCCTTTTTATCTCTGGATTTCTGCAGCATAAGCTCTTTAGTGGTGAACTGCACATTCAGCATTTTAGGCAGACTTCCTGGAGCTGGCTTGGGGGCAAAAATCTAGCTACAGGTCCAACAATTTAGTTAGCAATTTATGGACAAATTCAGAGGGTTTACCTTTCTCTATTCCCTCAGGGACACCCACAATTCTGACATTACGTTTTCGTGAAAGGCTTTGTAGATCAATTAACTTGGTCTTAATAGTCTTGATATCAATACAGGTCATCACAGTCTGTAATTTGTTCTCTTTGAGATCATCTTCCACATCAGAAATTCTGTGTTTTTCATCCATCTGGGTAGAGCTTGTAAGTGCATGCTGAATCTGAATCTCAGGCATGGTGGTCTGTAGGGTGGAAGCTGTAGATTTAATTTCAACAGTATCTGTGACCACCTGTTGTAGCACAGTGATCAGCTGCATTCCATCAAGCCCAGGAACCATTTTAGTTTTAGAAGGACAGGGAGGTAGTTCTCTGATTTTTTGGTGCTTACAGATTCGGAGAGGAAGATGCAGAGCTAGAAGGCACCTTGGGGTTTCAGTAGTTGGGTGCAATATTTCTCGAGGTTGGATGATGGGTTTTAGGGAAATGTTTGAGGATTCCCTGTGAGTTGCTTCAGAACTCAAGCAACCTGCATCCACCTTGGTAGTACCGCCCCATAGTGTCTCTCAAATCCCATGCTTAAGTCCCACTTCCTTTAATGAGACTAAAGAAAACGTTTAAGGGCTTTGAAGAGTAGAGACGAGATTAATCACGTGCTTAATAAATTGGTGCCATAGGGCCCTAGTTACTACAAAATTATTATTAGTCTGTCTCTTACGTTCATAGGTTGAATGAGTACTACAGGCACATGCTAGCTAACAGATCTCTTCAGAAACCAGAATCTCCATTCCATGGGAAATTGAGGCATTTTAAAAAAAATCATTCCAGATCAGAAGGAAAAACTGAGATTTTCTGCAAAACGATCATTCTGAAAAACTTTGATTCAGAACTATCAAACTTTTTGTTGCAATGTTGAATCATTTTGATAATATAAAACTGTTCTAACAAAATATAAATATCTAAAATTTAATATACATTGAAATAAAAACCATAATGTCAAAATAATCCATTTCAACTTTTCCCATAGAAAATTTTGTCACAACCAACATACCCTGAATGACCCAGGAACCTTTTGGTGCCAACTGACAGAGGGCACAGGCAGTGCATAGAGTTTTACAGAGATCTTGTAGGTCAGATAGATGCATAGTAGTTCACCAAAGGGTGGCATGTGAGGTCTCCGCCAAGAACCAGTAGCCCACTGGTCATTATAATTGTTGCAAGATGTTTGTATGGGAAATAGTTTAAGAGATATATAAAATGTAAAAATTAGGTTCCAAAACTGTTGAAATAAAGCTTGTCACCTGAGTCAAGCCACGCCCCAGGGGTGATTTAATCAGCATATAGAACAAAAAACATCTATGGAGAGAGGCTATGTTTACTGTCTGGGCCAGATGCGGATCTGAACATTTACAAAGACAAAGGAACCCCAAGATAAGTCTCTAATGTGGAGAACCTCCTGAGGTAAGAGACAGTCTGTAACTGCATTTTACACACACACACACACACACACACACACACACACACACACACACACACACACACACACACACACACACACACACACACACACACACACGAGGAGAGGGAACGGGATTTTATAATTCACTTAGGAGACAATCAGACAGCACGTCATGAAAAAGGGATTACAATCTCCCTGGCTGCAAAGCACTGGTGAGAGATACTTTATTGGACATGAGAGTACCTTTGAGAAACAAGGTGGGTAAGGTGATATCTTTATTGGACTAACTTTTGTTGTCCAGTAGAAGATATTACCTACCCCACCTGGTCTCTCTAATATCCTGGGGACCAAGACTGCATACAATGAGAGTACCTTGTTCATTAAGTCTAGGCTATAGAATGCATGGTATGGTTTTATATGTAACCATTTGTTTCCAGTACTTCTACTTGTTATCACTCAAATCTCTATACTTTGTTAAATAAACTTTGACTTGTTTGACTCTGATAAATGTAATGATATAAGGTGGAACTGGTAATCTGGGGTGTACTGTTATTTGGGAGCAGCAAATCTGTGAATACTGAGTGCCCAGCAAAACAGGGTTTGGACACTGTAAGGAGATGCTTGGAAGGCTTGGAGATTGAAGTATGCCTATCGCTAGCCTGCAGAGAGAGAGGCAGATGGTAATAACATGTCTCATGGCCTGGGTACTCCTCAGAAGCATTTTATCTCCTTTGGTAATTTATCTGTGTAGCTGACGAAAGCAGCGTTAAGTTTCATTGCAAGAATATTTTTCTCCTGCAATGAGACAAGCTTCTTGGTCTCAAACTTCCTGTCTCTCCCTTCAGTGAAAACTTTCATCCCCTTCATTCATGAGTGTAGGAAAACAGCTACTCTGTGCGTAGGCTTGATTTCAAACTTTTTGATGAGATGTAATGGATTTGCGATGACAGACTATCTTCATCATTGGTTGAAAAATGGAGATGCTTTCTCAGCTTTTCATACTAAACAGGCACCAAGTGGAGACTGGGCTGTGATGACTGCTCTAGTGCATCTGATGTTTCCTTGAAGGGCTGCAGGAACTCTATTAATATGCTCAAAGTGTTGTGGTCAATACTATCAATGAGCTGAACATCCTCCTTTTCTGTCAAAATTTCATATATTCTGTCCCACTGGTTGGCGGGACTCCTCCCTGGGTGAGCACTGAGATGCCGGCGACCAAGTTCTGTGCCGCCAATGTGCGGGTGAACTGACGATTCAGTACTGACAACCGAGAGTGGGGCCAGGCTCCAGACGGGGAGCATCTGCTCAATACCAAGTGGGATCTGCATTGACTCATCAATGCTGCTGCCCTCGGTGACGGCAATTGTGAGTGATGTGTTGGACTGTCTGGGCTCCTCTGGTACCAGTGCTCCATCCCCGGAGACCACCTTGGTGCTGGGGAATGCGTCCCAGGGGATCGACCTCTTGGTGGGATCGATCTCCGCCATGGTGACCCATTTCACGGAGTGCGTTGAGGGTCCAGTGAGGTGTGCAGCCATTGGGGGGACCCATCGGAGGTTTTCCCCTCGATGCAAGCACCCTACCCCTCGCCCTTTCTGTCCGGGCCAACGGGATACGAGGAACAGGCAGAGCCAACAGTTTGGCTGCCACCTGAAGCGCCGCCGGCATCGATGGCACCGCAAGGTGTAGTGGTCCCCTTCCATTCTCTGGAGTTGGGGGGCACTCTGTGGAGGGGCTCACTACCCCGGGTGAAACCTGCCCCTGCGGGGGGTTGCTCGGCACACTGGCTCTGAGCTGTCCCGGAGCTCGACCCCACGTCCTTAGCCTTCTTCCACATGGGGGAGAGGTCTTCTGCTGGATGCTGTTTTCTGGGCTTCTTCCTCTGTGGTGAAGAGGAAGCCTGGTGCCGCAATGGAGACGGTGTCAGTGGAGCACTCTGCACCGACCCAGTGCTTGGTGCCAAAAGGGAGTGGGATGTCTCCGACACCAGTCTCAGGGCTGTCTCCATTAACAAGGCCTTCAGGCGGATACCTCGGCCTTTTTGAGTCCTCGGTCTGAACCCCTTGTAGATGCAGCACTTGTCCTTTCCATGAGACTCTCTAAGGCATTTTAAACAGTCTTTGTGGGGGTTGCTAATCGGGAAGGCCTTCCCGCAGGATTTACAAGGATTAAAGCCCAGAGATTGGGGCATACACCCACACCGGGTGGAGATCCCTAATGGGACTACCTTATCTATTATTACAACAATAACTAACAACTATCTAAACAATTACTTAACAAGTATTTATAAAACAAAGACTACAGCTAAGAGGCACTTGCCAAAGCAAGCAAGAACAGTTCCAGTAACTGTCAGTGGCAGAAGGAAAGAACTGAGGGGATTATAGGGCTGGCAGTGCCTCATATACCACACCATGCGTGCGGGACTCCAGGGGGCGCTGAAGCCGGCCCTACGGGATCTGCTAATGGAAAAAATGTTCCGGGAACTGTGCATGGGCTGCGCACACACCTATAATGGAATGGTCATAAGCAAGCACTTGAAGAACAGCCAATTGAATGTTCTCTGCAGTTTTTAGTTTCCTGCTGTCAAAATGAATCAGTCACACACAGCATCCACTCCATTACACAGAGCCACAACAGTTTGGAATGGTGAACAGTTACTCCCAGATAGGCAACCTTTCTTTAATCATCTGTCCACAGATCGAGGGTAACCCCTCCACACATTGTGTCAAGAACGTTTTTCAGCTTTATGGAGATTTGTTTTCTTTCTTCTTCTCCCACAAGTGCAGCATGCCGGGCTAATGTTGTGGAATGTGGTATTAATGAATGTGCATCCATTTGACAATATTTGTCACCCATGTTAATCAAACATTGAGAATATGAAAGGAATCCCTTGCTGCTGACTACCTCTAAAAGGTCTTATGTTTGTTGCTACAAACTTCAATAGTTCCTGAGTCACGTTTATCTTCATGTCTCATGTACTAGCGATACATTTCAACAAACCCGATCCCAACTCTCGTCTACATTTATCTTTAAGTAAGTTTAAAGTACCAGTTTTATGGCTAGTAGAAGCACCAATGTTTTTTTGCAAGTGACACATGACATATCTGGCCACAGTATCTCCATTTTTATCCATAAGAATTCTGAACGTATTCCAGTTTGGTTATTTGCCTCTCTCATTTGCCTTCAAACTGTATGTACCAGCACTTAATTTCTTTTCAATTTCTTTCTCCACTGGCTTTTCAAATACAGTTTGGAATCTTTTCTGGAGGCAACTGGCAAGGAAGTGCAGACGAGTGACAGTGACAATTTCAATTTGTGCTGACGAATTGACAATGCGCTATAAAAGCAAAGTGAACTTTCACTGGTATTATGTGAATCTGAATAATTATAATCATATCCGAGCCGTGATCCACAAAGATGGTGAACAATACAACAGCATATATGGATATAATGCAGATATCTGCAAATTTGCAGGGCTCTATATACTACCTCTTCTCTGCTGGGCTCCCCGTTCTGGCTTCATATTAAGTAGATTAGAGTCTGCTGGTGATCAGTGTGACTGGGGGAAATGAGTGCAGTGGCGTTAAGTATCTCCTTTGACTTTGCTATAGCAGGGTCAAAGTGATGCAAAAAAGAGGAAGTTGGACAAAGCAGGAAGGAGAAACCAAAAGCAGGAGACAAAATTCATTGAGTGCAATTAGCTATTGGAAGAGTTTATGTTATGGAGAAATGTAGTAAAATCTCATATAACTTAGCATCTTTGAATCAAGATATGCTCTAGGTCAACCGTCAGTTATCAAGCATGATATCAAGCAAGGGAATTACAAGGTGAAATGCCATGTTGTGTTAAGCAGAAAAAAAATCAGACTAGATGATCATAGTGGTCCGTTCTGGTCTTAAAAAAACAAAAAACAAAAAGAACTATGAATCCACATATTCCTCTAGAACTGAACAAGTCTCCCTGGAGCTTGTCCTGTAATCTACACTCCACTTGATGACATTTTTTTTTGTGGGGAGCTGGCAAGTACCATTTTTCAGAATCAGAACTGATATTCTACATCTTGGTATATGAGGCATCAAGAGGAAAAATTGTGAATGTAGCAGGGCTAAAGGTACGTCAGCCACTATGGTATGAAACCAACAGTTCCTGTCTACTGTATACTTAAAGAGATTCAATGTTTTCTCTGAATTAGGTGTAAAATGTTTAGACCACTCCACACTAAGACTCACATTCCTCCTTATTTGAGCCAAAGAAATCCATAGTCAAGCATACAGACAGTCAAAACCGCACCCAAATGCTGGCGAGAAGATGGATACTCTCAAAGTCATTTCTGATTAAGTACATGTTGCAAATATACACTCTTGAAGCAAATTAAAGTCAATTACTTGTGGAAAAAATATTAGTCTCTTTCTCTTAATTCTACAGATATGCTTCTGTGATCAAGAAATGCATATTGGTTTTGAGGGAAACCACATCTTAACTTTTTGTGCTATCAGATTATTCTTTCTAATGCGGTAGTGTCCAGATGGGGATATCATGGTTGTGGCAACTGTGTAAATTAGGCCTCTAGCAATGGCTCAGAGGAAGCATTATGTCTCAGAACTCAAACTTTCTTGCTGCTGGTGCTCTTTTGCTCTCAATATATTTATCATTGACCCTGTAGCTCACTCTTATTTCTATGACAAAATATTGCAATGACACCCATCTGACCCACCCACCACAGATTTAAACTAGATTAGCCATACATTCCCTGCAGTGTGCATCATAAAACCCACATATTTTAAGCCCTAGTTAAAGCCATGCTATGGAATGACCATATGTCCATGGTGTCAGCAGTATCTTACTGTTCTTCCATACACAGAACCTCCATTGAAGTTGATGGGTGATTTGTACAAAAATCTATGGCAGAACACAGTCTTGTATTAATGTGTGCTAGATTCTGACAGTAGGCTCAGTCTGAAGCGAAGGTGTAATGCATAAGCTGCACCATATCAACAGGAGCCTGGGAGGTGTCGTGAGAGAAAGGCATACATCCCCTGCTTCTTTCCTTGCTCCAAGGGAGTAATAATTTACTGCTGGCCTAAACCAGTCCTGACTCAACAACTCCAGCCAGTGAGTAGGGCAATGGTCTTTATCAATCTGTCCCCAACCAATCCCTACCTATCTTCTCCAGGGAGTGAGTAAATAGGTGAGTAGCCCATTTTACTCCTATATGCCTGGACCTAAGCTCTGGGAAGCTCTCATCAAGATATAAGGAGGGTTTTCTTGCTCCTTATGCCCTTGAGTTGATGAATAGTTGAAGTCATAACCTAGTCCTTAATGCAAGATATGGTGTGTTAACGCAGCATTAAGGTTGAGCTGCAGGTGCCATGTCAGTTGCAGCTCTGACAAAAATGTTAATTATAAGGCCTTTCAAGCAAAACTAAATACAAATGATAAAGCTGATCTGGACAGTATATGCTACTGGTTTGAAATCAAAGCCTAGCTAATTTCCTACCCTGCAGCAGGAGATAGATTTCTTGGGTGAACACTAAGTTTAACAGCCTCATACCCCGCATCAGAGAGGGTGCAGATACATTGTACTCCAGTCACTCAGATATCCCGGAATCCATATGGATTTTGAGGCATCTGTGTGAAGGAGAAGCCTCTCTCTGAACTACTGTCTGAACTTCCTGTCAGCATAATTTCTGGCCAGGCCTATCCATTGAGGTGCTAGAAAACATGAAGCCAGGAAGTGTACATTGAGTTGCATTAGCTTGTGGGGGAACGCAGAGTGGAATTTCTGCAGGCTCAGAGAAGGATGATGCCACACAGGATGCCCATTCTGCAACTCTGCAAAGCAATAAAACTGCTGAAAGCTCCTATCAAGCAGAAAGGAGGACTGCTTTTCCTAGCCTTGGCAGTTTTATGCAAACTCTGAAAGCAGCCATCTGGTGCACAGAAGTGAACTACACTCTCCAGGCTCCTGTTCATTTGCGTGTCTCATCACCAAAGGTGAAAGAAGCAAGCTTCCAAAAAAGATGGAAATCAGACAAGAAAAATAAAGAAAGGAGGAGAACAAGATCTGTAATCTGGGACATTTGTCATGCAAGAAAGGAGATCTTCTTTAAGACAAGGAAAACAAGAAAGAGGACATCTCTCCCCCACCTCCCAAAATCTAGACTAAAATAAGAGAGACCTGCAGACCAGACTATAATCCCTTAACTCACACTAAGTAGCCTCTTATACTAGGAGTGGCTCCAAATTTTTGATTTTGCCGAAATATTTTGATTTTCCATTGGGAAAACCCCTTAAAATATTTCATTTTGAAGCCAGTTTGATCTGACTTGAAATACTTCAGTTTGTTGAACTGACTCAAAGGACTGACTCTTCATCTGTCCTTTAGCTTTCTGATCCTGGCTTTCTAACTGGGTCAGTCTCAGCGGTGAGGGTAACAGTTCTATGTCCCTGAGCCTGTCTAAATTCCCTTCTCTCAGGGTGTCGCCATTTCCCCAGTGGTTGTTAGGAGGGACCAGAGCCTGCCCACTACTCTGGGCCCCAACCTAGGGACTCTCTAAGTAGCAGCCATATGCCACATCCCTTTACTAACTGAATTTCCCTGTGCCATTTCCCTGCAGCCCTTATTTTTGTTGAGTCCCAGGAGCCAGCCAGAATCACCTTACTTGTTCCCATGGCCCCTGCCAGTAACTGCTTGCCTTTGCCCTTGCAGCTTCTGCAGCCAGCCAGGAGCTCCTTTCTTGCTCCCCTGGTCCCTGTCAGTAGACTGAACTCACTATGGCCCTGCAGCCCCTTTTCTGATTGGCTGCTCCCTGCAGCCCCTCTTCTGATTGGCTGAGTCCCAACACAGCTGGTCTAAGCAGCTTGGAGGAATGTTTCCATGGCCCTTTTCTGGGGCAGGGTGTGGCAGAGCCACGAGTCCTCCAGCTGGGGGTCTCAGGGTCTAGTCCACACCGTAACACTCCCGCTTCACCTAGATGTTTCCCTGGTGCCAAATACTTAACCCCCTCATTTTTGCACCACCTTCTCAACCACATATTGAGACTCTGAAGTTCCCACTGCCTAGGTGGACCTACATGTGGAAGTGGAAAGCAGTTTAGAGAAAGCTAACATTGAGGCCCTTGACTTAAGCCTTCCTCCTAGGAGTCTAAATTTAGCTCCAGGTCTTGTCTTCTCCATCTTCCTACTTCAGAGGTATCATCATGTACCATGACTACAGCTCCTCCCTAGCTCTCATCAGAAGTCCATTTAAGGGCTTTGTGACATCCGCCACCTTGGCACCTAGCAGACAAATCACCAAGTTGCTCACTGTCACCACATAATCAATGGGTCTATATTCCTGATGATCGAATGCTCTCTCGCCACAGCCTGTATTAGTCTCAGCTGAAATCCCATCTCCTGGAGCAATGACCTTTGTCTATGAGGAATCCACCTCCATTATCTCAGTTGTAAGAATGTTCAGTCTAGGAATGTATATACTTCCATTTATTTTTAGTACTCTTTCTTCATGAGACTGGCTTCCTGATCTGGAGAATCAGGAAAGCCAGTACTATTCCACAATGGCCTTGTATGCCATCACTATAAAAAACACTAAAACCTAGCTCTTACATAAACCTTTTCATCCATAGATCTCCAAGCACTTTACAAATGAGGTAGGTATTATCATCCCCATTTTACAGATAAGAAACTAAGGCATGGAGAGGTGGGGTGACTTGCTCCAGGTCACCAACAGGCCAGTGCAGAGCCCAGAAGAGAACTCAGGTGTCCTCAGTCCCAGTCCTGTGCTTTATCTACTAAGCTACACTAAAAACTGTTCCATCTTTCCCTTTGTTATCTGGTTCAGAAACTCTGGCCTCAAGAGACTGTACCTGGGCTCTGAGATCCAGGAGCTGCTCAGACTTACTTAATATGTATAAAAGGTATCAATCCAGTCCTAAAACAGAGAACTGCCATTGAATGTGCTGATGCATTCAGCAGTTTACACTGAGCACTATTTTCAATAACCCAGTTGTAAAGTCAATGTAAATCCTGCAGGAGCTCTAACACAGCTGGACGTACCAGTTCAAGTGTATATTCTTAGAACGCAGTACTTTCAGAACAATATAATAAAATAAAATAATAATAATGCCTTACATTTACTTAGCATCTGTCATCCAGAAGGACTTTACAGTCTTGACCTCAAGGTACTTTTGCAGGCATATTTCATGTATGTGTATGTGTATTGACATTGGCAAAAAATCCACTACTAGCTAGTGATAACTGTCCTTTTTCAAAGCCATGTCATTTACCACGGAGCTATATTTCACATGAGCAAATAAGTAACTGAAATAAATACCTTTTGGAAAAAGAGTAACAAATGTATTTAGCAATTAATAACTCCAACTTTATGGCCAAAAGGGACCATCATGATCATCTAATCTAACCTCCTGTACATTTCAGACCACAGAATCTCACCCACCCATTCTTGCAATAGACCCCTAACCTCTGGCTGAGTTACTGAAGTCCTTAAATCATAATTTAAAGACTTCAAGATATAGAGAATCTACCATTTACACTAGTTTAACTGTACCATTTCCACATGCTATCACTTTAAACATCTAGTAAATCGGTCTTTCTACCCCGAACCCTGACTACTACTGGGGACCACATCTTCAGTATCCTCCTGAAAGAGGCAATACATCTCCTATCCTTTCACCCACTGCTGAAACGCAGCCACGTGCCAGGAGCAGTGTGTCCAGCACACAGATGGCAGGATTGGGATTCCCAGTTTTGCACTAACTCCCTGGACATGTTATTGAACCTCCCTGTTACTGAATCTCCCCTCTGCAAAATGGAGACTCCAGTACTGAAAAGATTAGAAATGCCACATCTCATCCCCCGGTGTTTCATGGTAGCCATTGGCGGCCAACGATAATGCATAACTATCCTTTCAGAAGAGAAAGCTATGAATAGTTTTAATGAATGAAGCTATTGGCAAAGTTTTAGAAAAGCAAGAATGGGTTGCTGACCTTGCAAGAAAGTGATTTACTGTGAGGTTAGTCCTGCTTTGAGAAGGGGATTGGACTAGATGACCTCCTGAGGTCCCTTCCAACACTAATTTTCTATGATTCTATGAGCACATCCCGAACTCCAAGCATAGACAGAGCCTTAAACAGAGATTTGATGTAAGAAATCAGTTCAAAAGAAATACACTGTAAGGACCAAATTTGTGCTTGATGTAAACGTACTGAATGCACCTGTCACAGGTACAATAGGTAGAGACATTAATTGATACGGATAGAGGAAATGAACAAAAGAAGGGAGATCTCTGGCAGGATATGAGCAAGGCTAGCTAGTCATTTCTTCTTATGCAGAAAGGGATAGATTACGAAGGCTTAAAGGCAAAAACTGATTTGTTTGTGTCTATTCTGCACTAACGATGGTTAACCCTTCAAGACTTTGAAACATATATTGCCCTTGATTACGTGTAGCTTTAACAGTAATGAACGGTACAAATATTGACAATGTACAGTTTTGAATCCAAGAGGGCTAGATAAGGCTCTATCCCCCATTGGGCTACCAAAGATCAAAGTTTTGATCAAAGGATAAAAGGCCTCAACCAACACTTCACAAAGGTAGACCTAGTGACGTCAGTGAAGCTGCTTATGTGAATAAGGATTGCAGGACTGGCCGCAAATGACTTTTCCAAAAGGCCAACCAACAGCTTTACCAGGCATGTATTAATCTATTTGCTGTCCAAATGCACACTCACATACAACCCTTCAAAAGAGTTTCAACTGTTTCAGTTGTCACTTCAGAGATTTCCAAGGGCATGGGAAAGGATTCACTTGTGGCTTCAGAGAAGTAGAGCACCAGCTCTAAAATCAGCACTTGTGAAACTGTGGTTAGATTTTTGTGGTTAGATCCAGGTGATACAAAGAAAACTTGAGTCAGAGTATATTATTTCAGTAGTTCATTTTTAATTAAAGTTATCTGCATTTTAGTTAGATTTACACTTGTGTGATATTCTTGATTTTGGACCTTTACTTTGATTGACACCAATCTAACTGTGGAAAGATGGCTGCATAGTCAATGAAAAAGTTTCTGTGTGCGTGAAAAAGAAGAAATTCTGACTTTATAGTAGAATGGCTTTGGGGTCAGTTCAGTAAATTGGATCAGCCTGTGCCGAAGAGAGCTGATTTTCAGCTTTCAACTGTCCTCCATTGGGACCTTTCTGGTTATTCTGAAAACTGCTGATGGGATAGTGGTCCCAGCATGGCCCTGGTTTCTATTTTGTTCAGCAAAGAGCAAGCAGTCTGGCAATTAAACGGCTTTTAACTTAAGCAAAAACAGAAGCTGTATTTGACACGTGATACCTGGAGATCAATGGTGCAAGTGTCCCGATGCTTCACAGAGTTTCTCTCTGAATCTTACCCATGTAATCAGCAGCATTCCTAGTCAGAAGCGGTGGGTGAGGAAGGAATGAAATCCTCTAAAAGGAATAAAACCGGAGAAGCAATGGACATCAGGCTAAATTCCGCTCTCAGATGGGACACACAACTCCTACCGATTTTACTAGACAACATATTTACTCAAGAGAAAAATGCTTATTTTAAATTGTATTTTTCCATTTTATTTTTTTAATAGAAAAAATATCAGAAACTGTCCTATGTCACTAGATAAAATATATTACTTATATTACTATAGTACTCATGGTGTACTAGGACCTGTGTGATCATATACAGACAGATTCTCCCACCATTATTCACGTTGTACAGTGCTCTATTCCACATGCAGTCACACTGAAATAAGAGTGAAACCAGGCATTCAGATACTAAATAAATGAAAGATGATAAAAGAACCTAAATAGACGTATGGGTGGCAGAATCTGGCCTACTGGAAGGCACAGTCACTGCTGCAAAGAACTTTTTTTTGTAAACTGTCAGGGGATGCGCTACTGGATTTATCAATAAGTCAGAGGCCATTAATACCATCCTTTAATCCAAAGCATTATAAAGATTTTGTCAACAGCAAACAAGCCTTTGGTACTGCTGGATGCTATAATGGTGCAATGGTATTCTCCACTGGACTTTAATATTGTCTTTATTCATTATTTTAGCCTTTTTTTCTTCAAGAGGAAACCTGTATTTTCTTCTTTAGTTTTTTTTTATCCAAAGAAAATCACTTACAAGTTAGAAACAAAATGACCTTTAAGCTCCATAAATCAATATGACAGGTGATTCAATCAGCCACATGCCTTCTCTGATTTAAGCAGCTGCTAACTCCTAGAGCAAGCTGAGTTCAGGTCCCAGTGGTTCTGCAAATGGGGAAGAAAGCAGCAGGTTTGCACTTTTGAAACCACCGAAGCCTGGCTGAGGAAATCACTGACACAAGTGAAATAAAAGGTACTGAATAATTAATTGACATGAACTACTACTTCTGCACACCTTCACATTCCATTTTCTCTCCCATCAAAAGTGCTACTTTCTGAGGATGGAATTATGTCTCTACCATGAGGTATGAATTAAGCCTGGTCAGAAATGTTCATGCATTTTGTAGGCGTGTACTTAATGAACTTTAAAGCAAGAACCATAACTATTGTAGCAGAAATATTATTAGCTCCAATATGGAGAAAATAGAGCTGATTAGTCTCAGGGTGTCAAATTTTGTCCTGATATATACACCTACTGCTCCTGATTCTCCTTGCATTGGTGTTACACCAGTGCAACTCATTTGGCTTCACAGATGTCACTTCTCATTTAGACTGGTGTAAGTAAAAAGAGAATCAGGCCCATGGAGTTCAGTGGAGTTGCATGGAATTTGTCACAGAATCTA
The DNA here is from genome assembly GCF_026122565.2 of Emydura macquarii macquarii. Classification (NCBI taxonomy): domain Eukaryota; kingdom Metazoa; phylum Chordata; order Testudines; family Chelidae; genus Emydura; species Emydura macquarii. The sequence goes on along the minus strand of NW_027131400.1, from coordinate 6,924,506 downwards.
CAGGGCATGAACCATCAAAAATTGATTCAGATTCAGTTCAAATAGTCCTTGCTTTTTCCGCTCCAACTATGTATTTGTAAGTGCTATTGAATCTGCAGTATTTGATATAGCTTATAGAGTATCCACATAGCAGAAACCTTGCCATTTCTCAACTTTAAGTCAACAAGCCACAGAAAGAATCACAAATAACTGATCAGAGCGAAAGATTCATGAACCTTCTTTATGAAAACTATAAAAAACAATCTTTCTGTGTAAAGTGCTAATGCATTTTTCAGCTTCATTATGAAGTCTGCTTAGGAATATTGTTTAAACAGCCTTCAGGATCAGTGGGTTTGATGTTTAGCAATTAGTAAGAATCAGGTCTTTGCGTCTCTGTCCTGTTTTATTAATGAAGGAAACATACTGTATAGAATAATTCACTGAAAGAAGGGAACAAAGGTGGAAAAAACCAAGAGAAGATGGTCTTTGTTGGTCTTTGCTCCATTCAATTAATGGAGGCTCATCTTGCTCAGAAATGCACACAGGGGAAAAAGTTATTGCAAAAACTCTGAAAGAGCTATGGAGATGGCACAGTCTGCCCCTTGCATGCTGGACCAGTGGGGGTGCGAAGTGGGCAGGTTCTCAAAAACCAAGGACAACAACGTCCCAGCTCCATGGAATCCAGCCAGATACATAGATATGGTCTCCTCCTTTGATGCCTTCCAGTCTCACCATAGACCATGCTACCATTTTTTGGCAGGTCCATTGCCAGGCTTATTACCCTGATGGGGTTCAAAGATTACTCAGCGTGAGCTTTCTGCAACTTTAATGACATAAAATATCAGCTTATTGGAATCCCATATTCTTTTTTTTCCCCCAAAGGTAATTTAGGCCACAGATATCTATTGCAGAGAAGAGTTAAGTGTTCATCAGAAAACAAGGTTATTCTTTCCCATCTGAACTGCTTTTCCCCCTTTATACTGCTCCATTGCTACGTTTCTCTATGGGTCTACTCCCATCCACACTTCTTAGGTCTTGGATCCTTCAGGTGCATATTATGGTTATTTCTCCAGATTCAAAGGAACCCATCACACTTTTTAGTTAACCGGTTGAGAGCAATAAGAAAACAAAGCCACAAAAAAGGAGGTGAATTAATACAGCAGATCCTTACCAACATATTCCATTCAGCCCCACTTTACTGTTGGATTCCATCTCTAATTCCAGTTGCAACTGCTACTGTTGCACACATCTTTTTAACTGTGCCTCACAGAATGTTCCAACACCTTCGAGGTACAGTAACACATTTCTTAAATCTTAAATCTCCTTGTATCCCTACTATCTTTTGCTCACAACAACAGGAGAGTCAAACAAGTAGAAAGACAAAACACTGAAGTGAAGATTAACCCTGCGGTTAGGGCAGCAGAATTTTGCCTGAAGTATGTTGTCTAGATAAGAGAACTATGAAGCTCAGCAGTTCTGGCCACCACAGGTCAAACAAAAGGCCATTTGCAAATGATACTCCAAACAAGTTGTATTCTTTTGTTATAAGTCACACTAATCTTACTTGAAGCATTCATTGCCCTTTTTAAGAAAAAAGGGAACATATTTAAGAACACAGTATATACCTTCCAGTTGGAAAACACACTCAGCAACCCAATCCATCAATACAAAATGAGTTTAAACCTTGGAGAAATACAGTATCGCTGATTGGATCTTGGTGGAGAAATCAAGATTTATGCTGCATTTGCATAGTCTGCATGAATCCCAATCAATAAATAATTCTTGATATATTTCTCCATTTTAGTAGTTGGAAGAAAGACTATAGGGCTAAATACTCAGCTGGAGTACATCAGTGTCGTTTTATTGATCACAGTGAGGCTATACAGATTTGCACCTGTCACAGACATGGCCCTATATTCTTTCCTAGATGCTTAATTTATTTATTTTTTAAACCAAAGAATGGAGTATTTTGGGAGAGCTTATTATCAACACATTAAAGGAAAAATGTGACCTGGTACCATGTTCCAACATTACAGCTTCTTCAAAAGTGTGAATTCCTCAGGCAGACGCCACAGTAAAATGTTTTCAATCCATTACTTCATCTGCCCAAGAATTCCCAAATAAAAAATAATGCATTTACAGTCCAAAACTCAGTCACTTAACCTGTATTGCTTCATTTCTTGGAATCTGCTTGAAATCTCTCTCTAAAAATATGCATCAGGAGAGAGGAAATTAACAGCTGAAAAAGTAACTGCTTGGAAACAGCTTCTCGTCATAGTCATTATTAGTGTTCCTGGAATGAGAAAGGGTTTGTTTTTACCACAAGTTCTATGAGATATTAAAGTCAAAGAACCCTCCTAGAATTACATCTAGGATGAAATATCCAAGGCTAGACCATGCTTTGAGACACAACCCTGAGTCGGGGCGATGCATAGACAGACTACCAAAGAGGAAGAACCTTGTGTCTCGGAGATTCCTTCTATCTTCGGTATTTATATGGCCCGCATTAGCATAACATTCTAGCATCTCAATCTGTAATGTATTTATCTTTACAACACTCCCTTGAGGTAGAAAAGTCCTGTTACAGATGGGAGCTAAGGCATAGGAGTCTAAGTGATATTTCCAAGGTCAGACAGGATCTCTGTGGTGGCACAAGGAATTGAACGCTGGTCTCCTGAGTCTCAGAATAGAGCCCTAACCATTGAACCATCCTTCCTCTCGGTGCTCCTATTGCACTGGGTGGGTGAGTGAGCTGTGAAACTTTATGAAGTACAGCATACTCCCTTCCTCACTATATCAGCAGCTGGCTCTCCTGGCTGCCATTTGGAGATGGCGCAGGTGCTCTATCGCTAAATTGAGAGAGGAATTATTCAGCCCGTTTTCCATTCTTTGAAATGTTATCCTCTCAATTTACAAAACCTTACGGCCACATTAGGCACTTGGGTCACAATCGTTATAGTACAGTTTGTAAAACCTTTTCCGTTTTCCAAATTCTCCCATGTTTCTCAAAAATTCACTTGGGAGATTAAATTTTCCATGCTTAGTCTCTACCCGTAGCTGAACATTCCATTTGTGACAAGTCTGAGCAAAATCCCACTAGAGTTCAGTGGGGATGAAAAAAGTACAGGCACCTCCCAAATTAAAAACAAGTCCTAACCACGATTTTCCTAGATATTATTCAGCAAACCCAGCTGAGACTTTAAACTTGACACAAGTCTGGTCCTCACTGACTACTGCCCTTGCCAGATTTGGGGGCAAAAAGATATTTAACCAAGTTCTGACCATTTTGTTATTACATATACAACTATGCTCAATAGATAAATACTGTCTAGAGTTTTACACTAAAAGGCAGATGTTCTGTGCATATATGTACAGCTTGGGAAGTGTGCACCTTTCATGGTGGGTTGATAGGCTTTACCTGACTGCTGCAACTAAAACACAAGCATCACAAGCATTCCATCCCCTGCCCAGTCCTCTAAAGCCCTACATTTTAAGCACTTATTCTGCCTTAACTTCTTAAGTTACACCACCTTAAGGACTTAAAGAAGCTTAAAAATGTAAGGACTTACGGTAGTTGAAAAATTCATGTAGTTTACATATTTTTTCTCGTTTTTCTATTTGGTCCCCGCCCCTCAACATTTTTCTTTTAAAGAACTTAGGAAATGAAATGCAAAAAACAACAACATTAATGCATTATTAATGTAGCATATTAAAACAAAAACAAAAAAGGTCAGGAATTAAAAGACTTTATGGGTTATATGGAAACTTCTTGTGAGCAAATGCAACTATTCATTTCAGGGTAGCATTTCAATAGTAATTAACTTCTGTGAAAGCTGATGGTGCTGAACACTTTTCAAAGACACACCAGTTATTTAGGTGCCTAAATCAGGATTTAGGAGTTTAAAATGAGGTTGAAATCTTAGTCTATATAGTCTCAAACTTGTAGGACATTAAGTAGCTAATCCTCTTAACATCCATGTGACAGAAGTGTAAATTAGCCCCATTTTACAGATGGGGAAACTAAAAAGACAAACTTCTCCAACAGCACACAGTGATTCCATGGCAGAGCCAAGGATTAGAACTCAGGACCCTGTGCTTGGTTTTACAGAGCACTCCTGTTTCTCACATTCCAATAGCTAAAATTATTATTCACTTTTTAGCACCACCATTGAACATTCATTCCCTTTTTGCCTTTGCCCTTGAACAATTCATTTCAACTTCACCCTCAACAGGACGTCCAGGGGAAGTCCAAGAGAGGAGCAACAGTTGCATAAAACTTGCAAAACTTTATGGAAGGGGGAAAATAATCTTTTGAATGTGGCAATTTATTAAATCATAATTTTCCATGTTGTAAAATAGGTACAGCTTTCATGATGTTGGTCCATGTTTGTAATACATTCCTCTCGCAATCAACAAATAACTCTGCTTCCTTTCAGGGTTCATTCACCCATAAAAAGCGTGCACTGGCTGATGTGTAGAGAACTGTATGAAACTTTCATAATCCCAACTACTCCTCAAGTTCACCCAGTGGTAAAAAAAAGAAGTGGGTAAACTAACAAACTAAATTCCATATTCCCAAAATGAGAAGTGGGTAAATTCAGTTAAATTGCACCCCCACGATAATACCCCTGATTGGGAAAATGTGCCCTGGGACCATAGTGAAGTATGGGAAAGGGATATCTGGGATGACCCCAGAACCCAGACACCCGTTGCAGCATTGACACAGACCACAGCAACTACAATTGATACTGGTTTGCCTTAAGCAAAAGGCTGACAGCCTCAGCCTTCCACTTCCTCAATGAATCAAAGCCCTTTGTTATCTGCCTACCCATTAATAAAGTAGCATTAGCTGCTACCCTCTTAAAAAATAATGAAGATCATATGCTACTGGTATTAATTTAATATAAAAAGCTGCAAGGCGCAGAATTAAATTTTTACCCATGTGAGCGTGAACACTTGGCAGCTATTTGGGTGGGTGTAGTCTTTTGAGCCACTCTCAGGCACTGCACCCATTACCATTCAAAGCACCCACACTCCCGTGAAATACATTTTATCTGGTAAATTAACGGGAGGTAAGATTTGTAATACCCAAATGGCCCAATGAACCCTTGTTTTAGTGAATAGAGGGGTCACTACCAAAACAGTGTCTAAATCTGACATGCTAACACATGCTTTAATTGAAAAAGGACTAAGCATGAATGCCCAGAAGTCATGTTGGAGCAAAGGATTGCACTAGTAGAAGCACCTCCTCTAGAGGAATTAGACACTGTGGGCCAGCAAAAACATATTTGGTTTACCAATGGGAGCGCAATGATAATTAAAGGGAAGTGGTGGATTAAGTATGCTGCCATTCATTTAGAAGAAGTAATCATACAGGATTACTTGCATAATGGGTCCGCACAGCATGCTGAGCTGCATGCCATTTCCCAAGTTTTAAACCAATATGAGTACTCTCCCAGACCTGTGTACATTCATGCTGAAATAACAAAAATAGTGTCAAAACTGCCACTAAGAAGCTTTTCACTGAAGTGGTGTGCAGGTATGGGACTCCTGAAGTTACTGATTCGGATAATGGAGATGCATTTGTGGAGGTGTGCTCATTTTTACTTGTCACCCTAGAAACATGCAGTAAGAATATGCCATTGGGAATAGGTATTTGAGACGATGTCCACCAGAGTTCAGTATAATGGACAGTGTGCCAGTGTAAGTTCTTGGGAGATGATATTCTGTGAAAATGGAGATTTAGTCCAACCACCGGTGGATGAGTGCAGGTGTAGTGTCAGCCTGTTATGTACTGCTAAGCATATTTATTATTTACCCTCAGTACAAAAAAAACAAATTCTGTAACAGCCACCCCAGTGAACTCTTTTGTTAACCTAGGCATATAGACTGGCAGGAATTAACAGACCACCTACTAAAAGAAAAGAAGGTAACACAATTATCGCAACAGACTCAAGAAGAAATAGGACAGTGAACAATCCGCATCATGCATGCAAATGGTGACATATTGAGGGTAGCCAAGGCAGAGAAAGAGCTAACAGCATATCATTGGCACGATGCCCTCATGGGATGGTCACCCACATTCAGAGGCATATTATCCATAATGTTTCACCCATTGTTGATTGTTTTAATACTAAGTTTTTTATGCCTTGTAATAATGTGCTGTATGTACCGTTGGATGAGAAGAATGTATCTTAAATTGAAACCACAAGCTCAGATTATCTCTCAGTGTCACCCTGAAACAATTATATAAGGCAGCGGTTCTCAACCTTTTTTTAAAAAAGGGGGCGGGGGACTTTCGGCGGCAGCGGGGTTTCGCGGGGGGGGAGGCGGGTGTCTTTCGGCGGCGGCGGGTTACATGGAGGGACAATGCCCTCCGCCAAAACCCTGCCGCCGTTTGTCCCTTTTCGGTGGCAGGGTTTCGTGGGGGGGGACTTTCGGCGGCGGATTCGGCGGCGTGGTACGGCTCCAGTACCACCCAGCCTTCTTCAAAGTACCACCGGTGCTACGCGTACCACCGGTTGAGAACCGCTGATATAAGGTATAACCCATTCAATACATTTGCATTGAAGGGTCAAAAGGGGGACATTGTGAACCATCCCCAGAAGCTGTGCAAACAAATCAGATGTAGATTCCTTGTTTTATTGTATAAGTGAGGAAGAAGTAGATACATATTTTTCCTTTACCATTATGATAATGGTATAGTACTGTTTAGCGTGGCATAAGAGAACTCCATCATGTTAGTTTCTTGAAGCAAGCTCTTTCTGAAACTTGTACTATTGAACCCTTGAAACGTGTACTATGGAACCTAAAAATATCTTGATGAATTGTGTGTGTATGTGAGTGACGAATGTATGTGAAGGGCATAAAAAGACAGCAGCCTAAATTGTTCTGACTACAGAAAAGGGAGTGAAGATGCTGACTGCTATCCTGACCCTTAAGGCCAAAGAATACATATCAATGACCCTAAAGTGCAGATAAACGACTCTAAAGTACAGAAGGATACACCCTGGGAATGGACAAAGTACAGAAATAAAAATAGTTGTGCTTGCAATTAACTGGTGATTAATAACCATACTGAACCTGAGGCAGCATGACACAGCAAAGCCCATAGATTTACATGAAAGCCAGTGACTATAAAAGATGGGGTGAGAACATAGAAATTTTGGGTTTTGTTCTGCAAGCATCGGATCACGACCAACCGAGGCCCGGCTCCACCCGTCGTGCTCAGCCTAGTTGGACATTAGGCTGGCTCGAGCAACACATAAGCTGGTAACTATATTTTGCCAGCTGCAGAATTCTTGGTGTGGGTGTGTGCAAATGCAATAACTTTTTAAGATCTTTTCTCTTTGTAATAAATGTGGTGTATTGCCTTGTCCCCTGAATAGGATCCCGCAAGTCTTTCTTTTCTAACAACCACACAGGATGAAAACAGGTGCAATTGCTCTCAACTTTGACATGGCAAAACAGTTCTTTGCTGCTGCTTCAAGTATCCAAGTCCATTCTTTTCATTAAAGCTTAAAATTATTTGCAGATCAGTGTGAGGAAGTGAACTGCGTTTAGCTTGCACTGCGCCTGTGGTCTGGATAAACAAACATCTGTTTTGCTCAGGACTGCCAGTCCACACTTGCCAACCTTTCTGTTTCTGCTGGGAGGCCCCTATGTAGGGGACTCCCTCTTTGTCTGCATACATTGGCAAACTTCCTGGTTTTCTTGAAGCCCTTCACTTACTCAAAGCAGCAAAATGAGGAAGGCACCTCAGACTGCAAAAAGGACCTTAAAAAAATCACAATAGCTAGGAAATCAGATTAGGGACCACATCAGTATGCATTCTAAACACTGGAAAAGACAGCCATCCTCACAACAATGAAGGGGAAAATATCTGAAGAGGATACCCTGGTCATCAGAGAGAGACAAGTGTTCCAGACATTTCCCTATTAGAAATATGGTACAGAAGGTTATACCACAACTGTTGGATTCTATTGGTGGTTAAAAACACATAGAAATTACATTTTTCTATTCAGTTCTATAGATTTGAAGAGTAATTTCTATAGAACCTTCTTGGTATCATCTCTATTCAACTCCATATGACTTCTCATCAGGGCAGGTCTTTATGTCTACAGGATCCTATTTCTACCTTAGAAAAATCTCTTTGGTGTTTGGCTACCCAGATGTATTTATGGGAGAGGATCGGGGGGCAGTGGGGAGTATTTAGCAGTTAATGTCACAATATAACATTTCACCAGAGTCAAACTGCTACAGGTTAGCGCATGCTAGGGATTTATAAAGCATGAAACACGAAAGCAACTGCAATAGAGCGCCAGTAAAGCCTCAGACAAGCCCTGAAGAATTCCACAGTTCTTTTATGCAGGTGAGGTTACTACTTGATTGTTCTTGTGTGGGAGAGTGATCTCTCCCTCCCCCTCCCCACAAGCCCTGCCCCCAAATCCCATTGATCCTTGGGGATCAATGTAATTCTCCGTCTGTCTGCACTGGCTCTGAGACTGTAGCTTTTCTAGGCCACATCCTCAACAATGCAAGTTTGAACCGTGCTAACAGTGATTCCCCTGCGATTCCTTCAAAGGGGGGGATTTCAGTTGCATAGCAGGCCTGTGTGAAAGGCAGTGCAGGCTGGCCCCGTATTTCATTTGTAATCTGTGCTGGGAACATGGGACCATGGGAGGTGGGGGAAGAGAGGAAGAGGGAAAATGATGAGTTGCCTCTACCCACACCTCTCCCACTTTATCTTGTGCAGAGATCTGCCTCCATGCAATCTGGAGGAAGGAAGCTTTGGGTGGCAGATAAGTACCTCTTTTGCATAGGATGGGTAAAACACAGGAGCAGAGGGTCTTCTCTCCTGGATGTGGGTGGAACACTCTCTCCTTCTATCGATGGTACAATGCACATATACAGGAAAATTTTCACCAAGTCTGAGGATCTAAAGGAGTGCACTTCACATAGGCAGCTTTTCAGCAGTGTACACATTTTAAAATGTACTTTTATAGGTTAATCACCAGTCAATTTCATGATTCATTTCAAAACAAATGCTTAAGCTGCGTTTAGTCTTTAATGGCTTAAAGAAAGCTTTCAGTCTTTCCTTTAAAAAATGGAAATTAACACAAAATGTTTTGATAAAAGCAGCAACATAGACAAGAAGTACAAAAGTTTCACAGCAACTTTAAATTGGCCACATTCCCAATACAAACCATTCTCCATGTCTGTTTCTCGTTAAATGTACAGCATGATATACACATCAGTGCAATACAGGGACATTTACATTGCTATAGGAAACTTACCTTTTGCATTTCCTGACTTTATTTCTAACTGTGCAACCTTAAAATTGCAATATTATTTTCATTTAAGACACAATGTCAGAAAGAGTACATTGAAAGTTAGCGAATAGCAAGATTATTAACCAGGTTTTATAAAAACTTTCAGATTTTTGTTTTGCAAAACCAAAAAATAAAGTTGTTCCAATCTTTGTCCCATTTATCTGAATTCCTATCAAAGTTCACTGTATTCAAATGATGTTTGCAGTTTTTACCCCAACTCTTTTAAGAGAGGTCTGTTTATTTCATTATGTTTTGGATTTATGACTACTTCCTTTGTAATTTTCTATACACTATATAGATACTATACCCTATCTATACAAACATATCTATATATCTGTACTATAGATTAAGGAAAAAACAAATAAACAAGAAATGATATGAATGAAGTCTTCAGAAGGAAGCATATTGTGTTTCTCCTTTTCTCCTCCTTAGTAGACTTTATCAACTGAATACTAAATGGTAAATAACTCCAGCAGACAGAAAATTTGTAGAAACTTTAAGGTGCAATATGGAGAAACCAGACTACAGTTCATAGCTACATACCATATTATTGGTTGGGGCTTTGATTGCAAAGCCAAAACCTCAAGTGGTTCACAGAGTCCCATTTATCTCAACCACAGCTATTCTGAATGTTAGTGGGGTGGATGGATAAATGGCCAACTCCCTATATTCTTGATGGGAAAAAAAAAAAAAATTTAAGATGGTAATATCTTCTACTTGTCAACTAACCAATTCATCCACATTATAACAAAGTTAAATAAGTTAGGGTGGTAACTGGCTTACTTGAAAACATACTTCAAACGTCTCTGGGGGTAAAAAATACTCTTTTTTGTGCTAAAAAAAATTAAGCATAAGACAAGTAGGACCAAGAGAGCAATCCGATTGACTAAAGTGAAGTTCCAGCTCATGCAATTAATGATAATTATTATTAAACATTTTACTGCAGTGTCTAGGCGCCAACTGCACACCTCAACCATACTATTCAAATAATAAAATTATAATGGGACAACACACTGTAGGGCATACACTTGTGAGATAGCTGCACTTCTGGTTGCTTGAAGGACTTGGCTACTTGCCCTGGACCTCACTACAAACCTGAGGTGCATGTTTCTCTCTAACAGCTGCACGTACGGTCATGCATCCTCCTCTCTCTCCCCCCCTCTTTCTGCTAAAATATTCCATTTTCTCATGGGCTGGACTCCAGTGGACCGCATCAAGTTATTATTTTAAATGTGCGCTGTGTTTTGAATACGCCATGAGCCAATGCGTTGCCTTGTCCATGTTTATCTCACGCAAGGCCTTTTATATTGAAGTTTTCACCAGCGTTTGCTGCTTTTTCTCCATCTGCAGCTTTGCAATTCTTAAACCTCATAATTATGCTACCAACAAATTAAAAAAAATAAAATGTTATGATTGAGTTGTGAATAAGTGATGCTATGAACAGTAACCTTTGAACTGCATGAAGCTGAACGCTTAACTACTCTGTTTAATTAGACACCCCCCAAGGCACCATTAGTTGAATTATTCATCAGCATCACTTTCATCTGGGACTGTGTGTGTTGAAATTATCCCTGGCAGCTTGCGTGAAAGAAGGGGAGCCCTTTTATAAATCGCACTAAAGACGTAGGATACTCAGTAAACACAGATGTGTGTTTTGACAATTGCAGAGTTGCCAGATTTAACTTCAAACACTTAACAGAGAGCTAGACAGCCACAGCACTTCACAGAGGCCTGGGTTATTTTCTTGTATTGTCTCATAGAATGTTTACAGCAAAAGTATGTGGGGAGTTGGACAACTATTAAAATCATACAAACCCCCAAAATAAAAAACTGTCCTGCTCTTTAAAAAAAAAACAAAAAACAGCCTTTCTGAGACCACCAGCGAACCAGAACAAAAACCATGACAATGACCACCACCATCAACAAACAAAGGGAAAAATTTCAGCTCAAAGCCTGACTGAACAAGAAAACCTTGCAGGTTGATCAAAAGCTCAAACTCAGAGTCTGAAAGCCACGCAGGTTCCAGAGGCTTCAGCTGACAGTGTCCTATTGCTTGCTGTAGAGTACTGAGTGCCATCTTCAGATGCCTAAAATGATTGTTGTAGCAGGCTACAGAAAGGCAATCTCTGAAATAACCAGGTCCCAAAATCATGCAGGCTTTTAAAGACTGCAAACTCTTGAATACTACACGTGAAACTGAATTACTGGCAATGCAGCGTGAGAAGCACACGTGACTTCTAGTTCATTATACCATGGTGGATAACTGTGGTATGGTCTTTACCAAAAAGGACAGTCTGCAGTCTTCTGGATAGCTGCAGATGGAAGGAGATGCAATGAACTGCTGCTGCTGTCTGGGGTTCCAGAAATAGAAAGAACCAGCAGGACAATGAATATGTGAACTGTAGTGGAAAATGATGGCAATGCACTGTAAATATAGGTGAAGGCATGATCCTCCCTTCTCTGTCTGTAGATTTAATTTATTTAGATGCAGTAAAAAGATATCTATCTGTCTAGCACTATAGGCACCTTACATTACATTTAGAAACACCTGCTTGATTTAAAACCTTTTTTTAAATACCAACAGCCATGAAAAAATTGCCTGATCTAATTCATATATATAGCCTCCATCACCTTCACAGACTCAGAGAGTGCCATCTCCTTTGTTCTCTAAGTGATGGGTAACTAAAAAACATCATCTTTTTGCTCCCCTTATATTTCCCCAAACTCCATTGTCTTTGCCTCAAGAGCCAGGAAGACTTCTTGGGGGTGCAGACTCTGTCCACCTGTCTGCTCACTAAGCTGTTTTCCACTTGATTGCCCTGTTTACTTTATATGTAAAGGTACTTTTATTATTCTCTGCCTGCAGTCAAGCTCGCCAGACAGGCAAATCCACATTCCTTTGTCTAGGGCAGGATCAGTTTATGCACTGCCCCCAAAACACCTTTTTAAGAGCATATTTCCAGCACTCATGTATAATACTTTGTACCCCAGCCGTACCTCCATCACACAATGTTACTCCTGACCAGTGCATCACCAGTTTACATACGATACTTTACAACATACCTTTGGGATACCTATTATGAGAACAGTGTGTTGAGGGCAGTGAGTGTGTCAGGCCTGATATGAGTTTCAGTATAGTGAGCCATCTACAAATAGGTATTGAGAGGCTTTTAGGGTTCACAGTAAGTTTTATATTTCTCTAACTTATTTAAGTGCAACTATTCTTTTGTCTGAACCGCTTGGAACCCACAGACCCAAATGGCCCAAGCCAACTCCCATTGAAGTCATTAGAAAGACACTTACTGACTTCAGTGGGAGTTGGACTGGTAATACACTGACGTTAACTTTATGGTTCAGACTGGATGGGAGTAGCTCCATGTTGGTGAACTAAAAAAGGATTTCTGTAGCACCCTAATATGTCTCATTCTGATCATGTAAAGATGTGCACAGAGCTTAATCAAAAGCACCCATGCTCAGCATGAGATCCACAAACAATGAAAGAACTCACCTGCGTCAAAGTACCCTGAACTCAAGGATAATCAGTTGTTCACTGCAGGTCAAAATGTATTACTTTGTTTTCCAGAGTAATTAAAAGAATTGCATTTTGGGTGCTTGGGCATGCCCCCATCACCAAAGTCTATCTGCACACCCCTTTCCTTCCCCAGCTATCAGGATTTGAAAGCCTCCACATTTTTTCATCCTGAAGCAGTCTTAGAGCCCCCTGAGCCCCCAGCAGGGTTGTTTCAAAGGGCCCTATGGTGAATTGCTTTCAAAGAAAAAAAAGCAGAAGAGAGTGGGACATGCTCTAGCATGAGTTAGCTCTAGCACATGGGGACTAGGAGGGGAAAAAAGGGAAGTCCTTTTACCCACTGCCATCAGCAGTGAGGCCTCCATAAATTGCACGTGGTTGGGAAAGATGTTAAGTGAAAAATATCATGCAGGGACTTAGGGCAGGAGTTCCTTTTGGAGTACAGAGCCTGCAGAGGTTGATCAGTTATGAGAAAGGGAGCTGGATTCTATTCTGGATCATGCATCATTAACAGAACTGTTCATTAAGTTCAAAACATCTACACCAATGCAAATGCATGGCAGTTCCAACCGAAAGCCTATGTACTGCCCTCTGTTACAGCTATGCATGCCCACTAAGTACAATGGAGTTACCAATTAGATTGTGCACCACAGTCGATCTACTGGCTGCTCAGGGTGGGGGGTAAGGGAGGGAAGGAGGAAGGAGTAGAGGGGGCATGGGCTGGTGACCACTGCATCTGCCTTGACAGTGGGAGCACATAGGAGAGTATGGAGTGCCCTTCCCCTCTACAAGACATTCAAAACTTCTCGGGAGCAGGATAGGACATTTTGAAGCATTCCACTGGAATAAACCAAAACACATCATAGACTCAGACTCTAAAGGTCAGAAGGGAGCAATATGATCATTTAGTCTGACCTCCTGAACAATGCAGGCCACAGAACCTCACCCACCTAGTGACATTATGCATCATCACCAGGAATTGTGGGATAAATAAGTCTTTCAAGGCCTGTGGATTATTGCAAGGAGAGGTATTGGGGGGAGGGGAGGGTTGTGCTGCATGCTCCTGAAGCAGGCTGGCTAGAGTAGATTCACTGCACCACTGTAATGTGCAATGGGATGACCGCATCAGTATGAGTAGTGATGGTGTAATCTTCTTCTGCAGAAGAGGCTTACAAGTCTCATTTTGCCACTGTTTCTAAACATTTTTCAAAAGGGAATGAGGAAGGCAATTTTAATTCACAGCCGACTCCTGCAGTCTTTCCTCTGTCAAAACTTCCATGGACCTCAGCCAGACATTTGACTGGATTAGGACTGAGAGATTTGGCCCATCGTCTCCCTTTAAAGATGATATAGGATGCAGAGCCATAAGTCTCTTTCTGGTCAGGACTTATCAGCCCTGGATCCTAATGCTGCTCTGGATTGCATAATTGCATGCAGCTTGTTTTATTTAGCTTCAGAGATCTGGCCCCTGAGAATTGGCACTTCTTGTTTCAGTGAACAGAGATGAAGTAGAGAAAATTAAGCCCATTGTTACTTGGGAGCAAGAGGGCAAAGAAATTTGGAAGTTTTATATATTTGGTTTACAAGATGAGCATGTTTCCTACCCTCGCCACCAACCGGGACCAATTAAACTACAGACTCTTGCTCATTTAATTCAGAAAAAATATTTCTGTCACAACTGCAATGGCACCGCCAATTTCCCAACATCCCTAGCAAGCCAGCTGAATACCTTGGCCCCCTCTCTCATGGGAACTGCAGTCATTTTCAGACAGTTAATACTTTCTTTTTTCCCCTGGATTTCGCCAAGGTGTCTGGTTAAGACACTTGCCTGTCACAAAGGCCACAAGAAAGCTGTAGGTTTCCCTCTCTCATTAGCAGTCAGTTTTGTACTTCCTTTGGGAGAGCTGAAATGCTTGTTATCCTCTTACCCTAGTGAAAAGATCATATGCAGCATGGAGAGTACACAGCTTTGCTGGGTTGGTCTCTCTCAGTCCCCCCCTCAGGTCATCAAAGAATGCTGGATGGCTTTAGCTGTTAGTCTGCATTTCTGGATAACCTGGGTCATGGTGAGGTTAAGAAAAGTTCTCAGAGGTTGTCCTCCTTTGAGCCTCTGCTTCCCTTTTCCCCAGCGTAGCCTCACAATACACAGACGTGGCACAATTAGTCAAAGTGCTACAAACTATCACCAGTCTTTTCCAGCACCATTCTCTAGCTTCTAATCTTGACTCTCCTCCTTCTGGTTTCTGACCATATTTGACCCTGACTAGCTGAACCCCTCTCCTCTGATGTTGCCCTCAGGTCCCTGACCAATGTATTCACCTTTTCTCCTTGCTCTTTGCGTTAACTAATCAGGCAACACTTGGTGTGATCCCCAAAGTGTAATTCCTCCTTCAGCCCAGTAAGAACTGTGCATGCTCACCAACCCCAAAACCTGACCCAGCGTTTCCCTTCACCCCCAAAATATTATTAAGATAGATATTATTAACCACACAGTTTCAACCATCTCTCCCAACCCCCACATCCATTTGGGAAACTGGCATATTGAGCCTGTGTGCAGTGAGCTGCAACTAATGAAGATAGCACTCTGAGAAAACAAAGTATTTGCTATTAAGTCCTTGTATATAGTGCTAATTGGGGTCAGTTGGGGTTGGTCCTGCTCTGAGTGGGGGATTGGACTGGATGACCTCCTGGGGTCCCTTCCATCCTAGTCTTCTATCATTCTAATGTAGTTATAATTAGAGATCAAATCAAGCCACAAAATGTGGGTTTGGTTTTAAAGCCACTCAATATTTGATGACTTTTAATTCTAGGGTCTTGGTTGAGCCTGTGATAAAAGGAGAATCTATCTGTATATCTTGGATCTGGCCTCACACTTTGCATAATCCCAAGGTTTGGAGGTGTTTGAAGCCAGTGCTTAGAGCCCCATCCCTGTTTCTAATGTTACTTTATGTACAACACTTGATTTTAGACTATTATATTGAATTACCATGGTAGTAGTGATCCAGCTATTTGGGTGCTGTGACACAGAAGTATAGTATTAGGCTTTCCACTCCAGGGCAAAAATTTCTAGATGCTATATTCCAACACTCAGAATATTCACTAACTTTGACAGTTGAAGATTCTTGAATAAAACATCCTTGGACAGTGAAGCAAAGAGACATCCATATTGTTAGCTCCAGTAATGGTGAAGAAGCACCAAACGGCCCGTTTCAAGTCATACGTTGAAATTAGTGTCTAAAAACAAGAATCCTGCTCCTGCTAAAGAGAAGCCGCATTTTGCAAGTTCTTCACTGTGGTAAGCAAAGAAAGGGTTAGAAACACGGCTCAGGAAATATTTCTGCCATGATAGTCCTAACTTAGGGATTTTGCAAAATATTCTCCAGCACTTGGTTAACTTTGGATTTCTGACAGCTCATACATTAGGCGATTCACAGTTAAGAGGTCTGGCCTAGTAAGACTTGTTTTTGTTCCCTTTTTTGGCTTTTATAATCGAGCGTCTCATGTGAGATTTGTGATTTTTAAACAAACTCTTCCTTCAGAAAAAGACATTTTTCATGCTGGAATTCAACATTGCAATAATTCTGAATGTATTACTCCATTTGACAAATGCAGTATAGCAATTCAAAACTAATGACTGTATACGGTCTTCAATTCACACACACAACTCTCATTGGGGACTAGGGTGGTATATTATCCAAACAGCATACTTTACATAGATACCTGAAAAATTATTGTTTGCTTCCACTGTGAATGCGTATGCACTACTAGGCTAGCATGCATGATGCCAGTGTAGTTCCTTGTCTAGCCACATGGGTATATAATGACTACTGCTGGTCAGGAAGAATACTTTTTTTTTTTTTGGGTGGGAAATAAAAACCAACTCAAAAAAAAAATTAGTATTTGTTTTCTGCAAAATTTTAAAAAACTTTTTTGGGGTTTTGTTTAAAAAAAATTGTTGCAATTTTTGAAAATGAAACCCTAAAATTTTTAAAGAAAAGGCAAATTTTTATGAAAAAATGTATATAGTCAAAAATTACTCTCTCAAAATATTTGGTGAAAGATCTCTGAACAGCTATAACGCTGATGCAGCATTTGGTGGCTAGCATTTTTATTCAAGTACTTCCACAGATTGGAGGGGGTATAAATTACAGGACGAGGATTTGAAGCTCTTTGTTTGGGTGACCAAACTTCAAAAAGAAACCTGCAATATAAGTGAGATTTAGGATACAACTAAAAATATATATAAGTGTCTAATTTTAGGCTTCTGAATCTATATTTAAGCATAGGAATTTTTAGAATGCAGAGCACTAAACACTCCCTCTGACTTCAATGGTAAGGTGTAATTTTCAGCTCAAGGAGATACACCCCCACTAGGTCTGATTGAACTAGTGCACTGAAAACAGAAGTGCAGTTTCAGCAGTGCAAGCAGCTAGCCATTCCGACTACATACCTAGCATTTGAACAGGATCATACTTAGGGCAACTAGCTCCTCATGCCACTGCATCTACACTTCCATTTTTGATCAAGCTAGAGCAGGTATGTCTCGTCAAACTGAACATTACACCTTCAGTTCAAAGTGTGTGAGTGGCTGAGCTCTTTTCAAAAGTTAGATTTACACACCTAGCTTTAGGCACCCAATTTTGAAAATCCTGGATTTAAATAAAACATACCAAATAACAACCTATGTGGAAGTTCTCCAAAGTAGCTGCATTTACAGTAATATTTTGACAGAAGACCTTTTAAAAATATCATCTGAACATGGTAGAAAAAAAGCATCAGTTTGACTCAGTTAAAATCCACTAGTGTAACTCCACAGAAATCCGTGTTACTCCCAGTTTACACCGGTGTAGCGAAGGGCAGCATTTGGCCTATCAGCTCTTCCTGATCTTCAAATGTTCTTTGTAGAATCTTCTCCTTGGCATGCTCTGAATCCCTGTGTCAGCCATGGTCCTTCAAAACTAAGCAGATGGTCCAGCCACCCCACTGGCCTCTTCTACATGAAACACTGGTGCTGGCAGCTGCCACCCTGGTAGATGAAGCCCTGGACAGGGCATTACTGGTGACAGCTGTGACACCAACTAGCCCTTGATTAATGGGTCCTTTGTGATGGCTCTGGCTGCTAAAGAAATTGACCAGGCTGAGGCCATGCTGACAGCTCTGAAGGGCTCTGTGATAGTTTATTCACACTGTGCAGAAATTCATTCTGACATTTTAATGGTTTATTCTCTTCCTTCTGGTTGGTCATTTTACATAGCTATAGCCAGGCACTGATGCCCTTGCTCTGTGTAATCCCTGCCTACATCCTAAGCCTTCTTAGTCCTTTCACAATTCAGATCTTGTAGGTACAAAGGTAGGTCTCTGCATTAAAAAGAAATAAAACCCCAGACTACGGTAAATCTGTAGGCCACAGACAGCCAAGCCAGAAACAACAATTAAAGCCACAATGCTGAAAAAATGACTGCAAAAAATGACATAGTGGGAGTCCATATTTATTGGATCACACTTATTTGCATATCAGATATTGTCATCATACAAGCACTAAGATTTCTTCTGAATGCCAGCTCTGCAAACCCAATTTGTGTTCTGCTCTATTCAGAGAGCCAGGCTGAATTCCTTCCTTCTCATGCATCACCACCAGTTATGAAGGTTCTACAGACCAAGTTATGCCCTCAGTTCAATTTGGATATGCCAATTGCTTTCACAGGGTTTGCCCATGTGGAATTGATTGGAACTAGGTACACAATTCTGTTCATGCACAAGAAGGAACAGAACGCAGGTCCCATTCCTATAGCCACATTAGTTCTGCTAACTTCAATAAAACTTGTTTTCCCTCGGTACAGTCAGCAGATATGACAGAGTACAGGTCAGTTGAGTAAGAAGGTGTTATTGTTTCACATAGTCACTTTTCACAATAGAACCACAATTTACACTTCGTTTAAATGTGATGGAGTAACAAATTGGCACTCTTTTCTCTTTACACAGACTACACAAGTTTTCTTTAAGCACAGTTTCTGAATCTCCATTCATCTAATGTTTCACATCTGTTTGATTTCAGCTGCCAGTTATACAATTTATTTTCACCATCTTACCAGAAATGAGGATATGGGTCTCTTTCTAACCAGAACCATGGACTCAAGTTTGAAATTCTGCTAATCATTCTAATCCCACCTGAACCAGGTGTCCACAGTTGAAGGGGCTAAAGCAGTACATACAGTGGCCTAACACACTTGCACATGCTTCAACATCAAGTGTGAGGAATCTCCTGTAGCTGCAGGCATATCTGGCAGACTTCTCCCACCTGCCAGCCACCTGACTTGAAGAAATTTTTGTAAGGTGTAACTCAGAACTCAGCAGATTTCAAAATCACTGAAAGAACTGATTCTTAAAAAGGAACAAAATTCAAGCCAAAAGGACTATTTGAAGAAGCATTCTGCAGTTCTGCTTCAAAGGATTATATAAATATTTTTATTTAATCCATTTGTATGTTTATTTCTGTTTCTCTTGGGCCCTCCACAGCTCTTTACACCCCCAAAATTAGCACCCCACCTCTCATTAGAAGTTCTAAAAATATTTCAGAATACTTTAATTAATCAAACTTCCAATAATATTTTTCCAGTTAATACTCCCACACAAAAATCTAAATGCACTGTACCCAGCTATGAAATAATGTAAGACCCTACCCAACATGTTCTTCAATCTTTAGTCCTTTCAGTCACAAAACTCTCCTCTGCTTTTATGTCTGTGAGCAAAGAAGGTCTTTGTAAAATGCCCAGAAGATTAATAAACCCAGACTCTGATTGACCAATGAGAGAAGCACATTTAAGATTCAAGAACCACACAAGCTACCTACTTATTCCTGGTCTAGGTCCAATATTTGAACCACAGATGCTAATAGGGACAGCTCCTTTTCCAGACCAAATTTCTACCGTATTTTAATCCAAGCTGTTTAATACTGAAATTCTTCCTATTCTGGGTCCTCAGAAAATTTTAATGTTATTTTAATGTAAAATAGAAAGATAGATTTTAAATGGCAGTAACCAAATATTGTGTCCAAGTCCTTTGACACCAATAAAGTACAGCCAGGATCATACAGTCATTGAATCCAGTCTTAGTTACATCATTGTAAATCTGGGGTAACCCCACTGATCTCACAGTGACCCCAAATTCACCCCAGTGTAAATCTAAGGTAAGAATTTGGCCCATTAGATTTTAGGCCCCACATATAAAGTTTCCTTGTCAAGCTTTTTCTGGGATTTGTGAATTGTTACTCAGCATTTCAACATTACGACAAGACTCTCGGCAAAGCCATTTTTCTATTTTTACTGAGTGAAATTCACCCTTGTGCAGAGGGCCCAGGAATTAAAGTGGTGCATGGTGAATTTCACCCACCATGAATACAAATTAGGTACAAAACAAATGCAGTGTAGAAACTGTGAATAAAAACAACAAAAGTCCTGTGGCACTTTAAAGACTAACACATTTCTGCAGGCACAAGCTTTCGTGGGTTGCAAGCCACTTCGTCAGATGCATGAAATAGAAATCAGATAGGAGGTACATATATACATCCAAGAGTAAGAACCAACAATGGGGAGGATAGGTGTAAACGAAGTCCATTCAATTAGAGTAGATGAGGCCTATTCACAACCATTGATTAGAAGGTGAGAATGTGTGAACAGTGACAATTACTTCTTGTAATGAGATTACCATGCCAAGTCCCTATTCAGACCCAGTTTGATTGTGTCAAGCTTGCATATGAGTTCCAACTCTGCAGTTTCTCGCTGAAGTCTGTTTTTGAAGGTTTTTTTTTTTTTGTAGAAGTATGGCAACTTTCAAGTCAGCTACAGAGTGTCCTGGGAGACTGAAGTGTTCTCCTACTGTTTTATGGATGTTACCATTTTTTATGTCTGATTTGTGTCCATTTATTCTTTTGCGTAGTGACAGTCCGGTTTGGCCAATGTACATGGCAGAGGGGCATTGCTGGCACATGATGACATATATAACATTAGTAGACGTGCAGGTCTTTAATTAGTAGATGTGTTAGTCTTTCAAGTGCTACAGGACTCTCGTTGTTTTTGCTGTATACAGACTAACATGGCTACCCCTCTGAAACTATGAATAGTCTCACTTACCCCAATGCCTGACTGACAGTTGATATTATGCAAACCTTCGGAAATAGATCTTTGCCTACTAAGAATGTGGTTCAATGAAGTGATATTTACTGCAAGTTGTTATTTCAGGACTTTTAAATCTGACATTATTGGTGCCATTATGATAGAAAAAAAGGTCCATACAGTCTCTGAAATCTGTTAGATGCTTCTCAAATTCAAAGAACACATGCTGAGATCGTGTCAATCCAGGAATAGAGAAAGAGCAAACCCAATGAAGTTGCAGATGATGCCTTTCATTGTTCTAACAAATACACAAAAAGGAAGCAACCTTCTTAAGGCCACAGACTAGCAGAGCAGACAGTACAAATAAACCAACAAAAGGGTGAGTCCTGGTTCAGACCAGTGGTTCTCAACCCACCGCCTGCTTGCAGCCCAATCAGCATGCAGCTGCAGCCCATGTGACATCCTCAGCATCATATAGGTAGTATATATGTTGTGTGGATGCAGCCCACATATAACAGAGAGCTGCATATGCAGCTCACAATGGTAAATAGGTTAAGAACCACTGGTTCAAACTCTATAGAATAATTAATTGCAGCAACATAGAGCTTGAATACAAAAATTAAAATCAAGGGCCAGTTCATCTCTTCCTGGTGAAAGGAACAAACTTTGCTGAATCGTCAGTAAGTTTCCTTCAAATCATGCCATTGGGTAAGTGGCGTGTCCGCCTGTATCTGTATATAAAGTTTGAATGGCCTCTCCAGCTGAGATATTTAGTACAGTAAATGCCAGTTGGGCTGCACTCCCCAGAACCTTTAACAGGAAGTTGGGCATGTGTATATTTGAAGGGTGGAATATACAAACTGGAGACGGCTAGCCACATGCCTCAAGGACTCTGCCTGCACTTAGCAAGTAAATGTATGCACAATATAACACAGGACGCATGGGAGGCAGCTGGGCAGAAGACTCAACCACTTAAAACTGTACTATCCCAAGACTGGTGTGGACATTTTAAGACCCCTGGCTTCCATATAGCTCCCTGGACTTCATCCCCTATGGTAGCATATTTCTTTCAGAAGTTATGATTTTATGTGGGTCCCATGGATGGCTGCCCTGGAACTCCCTGTGGAAGGGGTTCCTATGGTTGAGGCAGTCATCACAAGATGTTGCTGACTGAGAAAATGTTATCTTCCATGGCAAATCCATGTGGAGTTGAGGGAGGAAAAAGTTACAGCCCTGCTCCCACTGTCTCCTGACAAATGGAGCCTGAACTTGGAAAGGGCATTCCACCAGTCTGGGGCCACGCTGGGAGAAGATACCATGGAGCTGACATCTCCCCCTTCCACGTGTACCCAGCCATTTTCGACAGGTCTGACTCATATCTCCCATCATAGCAAAGGGCAAAGCATTCCTCATGTTGATACTGTACAGATGTGGAATGGATTGCAATTTCTTCCCTACATAACTGACTCGATTACAGTGACATGAAGCTGTAGTGATCAGAAAAGGGGTAAGCTAGATTAAGGGTTGGTATTAAAAAAAAACCATAGGATTTGTGCGTTGCCACTCAGATTACCACTTTATAAAATTAGACCCTTCCAGGTTTAGTCCTAGTAAGAGTGAAAAAGAATGATACATTGTTTTTCCTTTAACAAAAGAGATTTAAAAATAAAGTTGTTTTAATTTGCTCCCAAGATTTTTCAAGGTATTTTAAGAAACACCCTCTCATGGTTCTCCCTTCTCTAGTTGGAAAAATAAGACTTCCTGGGAGCAATGAACATAGAGAGATGCTATTTGCATATCACATTCCAGTGACGATCAACTGCAGTAGCAAGGAGTCAAGTTTTCCATTTTACTTGCCTTCCTTCCAGTCATTGCCCTGCCCTTTCTGTGTACTTGCCAAGTTCTCCTGCCTCACTTCTTGGCTGCTTCTGGAGAAAGGAAGAGATGGAGTTATTCTTAACAACTTAAAAGCCTTCTCTGAATATTGCATGCAGCATATTATCTTATCAGGAGCGTCACACACAAAAAAAAAAAAAAAAAAAAAAAAGTCTTCAAGGCGTTTTCCTTGTTAAATAAAATTTAGCTGAACAGAACTTGAGAGCTCAAGCCTGTTAAATGTTAAGAGTCACTTTTGGAAAGAGGCCTCAACCTGGCTCTTGTTACTTCATATTCAACATTGCCATTTTTGAGCAGTCACTTGTGCACACGCAAGCAATGCATCTACACAAGCAGAACAATTATACTGCATCTGAAAATACCCGAGGGGGTTTGTTTATGAACGTTCTGCAACAGTTGTGCATACAAACTGTACATGCAAGTTACTGTGCACATTAAAACATGCAGGTACTAATGCAGGCCACGTTCGGAACACTTAACCCACTGAGAAGTACAGGATGCATATCTTTCTTTAGTCTTTTCAACTAACCACAAACAAGTATTCTATTGTCTGCTAAGCTGCTTCAGGGAAGCTGATATAATCACTGAAAAGGAAAATGTGTCTATGCTGTTTTCAGTGTTAGGGACGGGGTAAGCTTATCTGTCAGGTTCCTCAGCCAAATGTTTCAAATTGGGTGCCTGAAGGTAGGTATCTGAATAAGTTTGAACTGATCTTCAGAGGTACTGAATACCCAACTCCCACAGATTTCAGAGGGAGCTCGGGGTGCGGAACTCTTCAGAAGATATGGGCACTTAAAGAGGCCTAATGTTTGGTACCTAAAGATGTGCAAATTTTAGCCATTATTTTTAAACTGATCATGCAGGTAAAGTGTTTGATTGAGGTCCATTGGGAAAAAAAACAAAAACAAAACCAAAAAAACCCCACTAAAACCCTTCCAGATGATTTGTGAGGGAAAGAAAAGGAAAGAGCATGTCTGAAGTCAGAACTGCAGTACTATACTTGTTTGCACTTGTTTTCAGCGCTGCTTAATGGACTAGAAAAGCTCCTAACACTGCATAAACAATGAGGTTTATACTGTGTCGATAAGGTAGTGATTTACACACAATTTAAAAGACCTGACAGTCTGAAAATATTTGTAGTTTGCAAATGTTATATAATGTGTGAAGACTTAACATTAATTTGCATGAGGAATGTAAGGTATCTGTAATTGGTCAATACTTGTTACAGTAAATGTATTACACACCTGCAATGGATACTAGTTTATACAACCTTCCTTGCTGATTAAACACTGATTTACATTGCTGTGCCAGAGATTCGTGCCCTTAAAAGGGAATTCTGAAACATGTGCACATTAAGATCATTGCTGTGTGCCAATGAGACACTTCCCATGCTGCATTGTGTCGAATAGCATGTGCCATTTCTTCTTGTGATCTAGCACGCAAACGCTTTCTAATACTGCAACTCCAAGTTATGACCCTATGTAAGAAAGAATAGGAAAATAGCTTAGTCGAGTCTTTCCTGCATTAATGCCTGAATCCGCATCCCGCACTGATGTGCTCATCCCAGGTTAGGTGTGTGGGTGACCTTTATAAGCCAGATAAATAAGGAAGACCGTGACCCTGCCTGACTACCCCTTATGATCTCTATTCCAACTCTATTCTGTTTATCCCTCACTTAGCTACCATTCCCCTTGCCCCAGAGGAAATGGCAACACTCTTTTGGGAGTGCCAATCAGCCAGTTTTGCCCTCCCATGACCACTCTCTCCTTCTGGCTGCTCATTGCCAAGTCTCTGCAGATTGAGGCTGGAACACACAACGTGTAAATCAGAGGCAACATGACATGTAAATCACTGTTTACACATGAATAAACTTCATTTTACATTCAGTGAAATACCAAGGCTAAGACATTGCCATTTCCCTGTATTTAGAGGGAGGATGGGTTTAAGTAATCAGCCAAGAAAAAAAAAAAAAAAAAAGGAGAGAGAGAGAGAGAGAGAGAGAGAGGACTTTAACATAAGAACAGCCATAATGGGTGAGACCAATGCTCCATCTAGCCCAGTATCCTGTCTCCTGAGAGTAACTAATGCAAAATACTGTGTGTTATATAAAGTAGTACTTCCTTATGTTTGTTTTAAGACTCCTGCCTATTAATTTAATTGGGTGACCCCTAGTTCTTGTGTTATGTGAAGGAGTAAATGACATTTCCTTATTCACTTTCTCTACACCAAGCAAGATTTTATAGACCTCTATCATAAGCCATCTTAGTCGTCTCTTTTCCAAACTGAAAAGTCCCAGTCTTTTTAATTTCTCCTCCTATGGAAGCTGTTCCATATCTCTAATCATTTTTGTTGCCCTTCTCTGTATCTTTTCCAATTCTAATATATCTTTTTTGAGATAGGGGAGAGCTGTAAACAGTATTCAAGATGTGGGCATACCATAAATTTATATAAAGGCATTGTGATATTTTCTGTCTTCTTATCTATCCCTTTCTATCTATCTAGCCTAATGGTTCCTAACATTCAGTTAGCCAAAAAAAAAAAAAAAAAAAAAAAAAAAGCTGCCACTGCACATTGGGCAGATGTTTTCAGAGAACTGTCCACAGTGACTCCAACATCTCTTGGTAACAGCTAATTTAGACCCCACCATTTTGTATGTATAGTTGGGATTATATTTTCCAATGTGTATTACTTTGCATTTATCAAAATTAGGCTTTTAAGTCCATATCAAGACATCTGCCTGATTTCCAGAGATTCTGAGTACGCTACACAACTCCCTATGAGTTTGTGTACTCAGCACTTCTGGAAATCAGGCAGGTGCCTCAATATGCACATAGAAGCCTAATTTTAGGCTCCTATTTTTAAAAACTTGGTTCTTATATTATCGTCATTAGCACTGCCTAAAATCAGGCTATAGTGGACTTGATCCTGAGAAGTTCAATTAAATCAATAGGAGCTGCAGTTGCTCAGACACTTTTAGGATCTGGCCAAGTATAAGCAAATGATGTACATTTTCCCCCCTGTACATACACTGCTCTGCCAATTCACCTCAGTCCTCACCTGCTATAGCCCTCGAGTGGGTCTTCTCTAAGCCAAGATTGTCCATAAAATAAAGTAATAATGTACAATTGAACTTCTGTACCCTCTTCCAAGTACTAGCAGAAATACAATGATATGAATTAGCCACATGCCAGATTTCATTTATATATTTATTTATTTTAAAATCAGAGTTGGTTTGGAGTTTTAGAAAAGCATCTGGAAACATTTGTTTAAAAATAAATTGCTTTTAGGCTGGATTTTGGACAGCAAGTTTCTGGCTGGAGTGAGCTTTTAGAACAATTTATAAGAGAACTGCTGGTAGATGATTATATATAGTACATAGCTACAATTAGAGCAATATACACTAAATAATCCTAGAGTTATTTGGACTGCCTCTATTTCATGTTTATGTTTCAGCGGGAAGTTTCATCAGAATGAAGGATTTGATCTTGCTCACACTGAAGGCAGTGCGGGCTTTGCCTCTAAATTTTCACAATAATCTTTTCACTGTATGAATGCCACTCAAAATACTGACACCCTCTTCTTCCCCTAAGCCCCTAGCACAATAAATCAAGAACAAAAACCCTACCTCAAGTAGAGTTTTGACTCCATAAAGAGAGAAGTGCCAAAGACTCCATGAAGTCCAGTAAGGACTGTGAGCTATTGCTTCCCATGTTACATAGAAGACACATATACACTACAGTGATGGGTGGCAATATAAAGCCTCAAGATAGATTTTGATGGAAGCCAAATCACAGCCCAAATCAATCTAATCTGTTTAGATATTTCTAAAGTGTCATCACCTTGATATCTAGATGTGAATGCAATTGTAATGCAGGATCAGAGGATAATCAATTCAGCCTCTGATAATTTTATATGGCTCTATTGATCAATTAATATTCCATAGTAAATCCTACAATTTTAACAGGAAAATAGTTACTATTACTACTACAGGTAAGGCTCACGCTGATCTCCAGTATAAAACGCTGTATCTCTTCACATTAAAAAGTTGGAATGGAAGTTTTCTTTCTAGGTTGTTCAACTTTATGGCTGTTCTGGTGAAGATTCTCTCCTAACAATGACCTTTGCTTGAGACTGAAGTTGAAAGGGAATACATTTCAAGGATCTAAAGTTCACGATTATCAGGCTGACTGAGTGACCGGGATTTCCTGCCAATTCTATGCAACACTCTTTTCCCTCTGTGTATTACCCCATCTCAAGCCAGATGGCAGAGTGACACAGAGACATCCAGAGAACAGATGACATTTAAAATATACTATCAGCTCCAGCATGCAGCACAAAAGCCAAGCTAAGTTCCTTAAAGTTAAGCCTCGTGCAGTGTTTTGAGGTTTATTTTAAATCTGTTCCTAAAAGGAGTGAAGAAACCTAGATAAGAGTCTGATGTGTCTGGGGCCTTTAAAGGACCCATTCAGTTTTTGTTTGCAGTATTGTTGTAGCCATGTTGGCCCCAGGACATTAGAGAGACAAGGTGGGTGAGGCAGTACCTTTTATTGGACCAACTTCTGCTGGTGAAAGAGTGAGCTTTCAAATGGCGCACAGCTTTTTTCAGGTCATAAATAAGACCTGAACGTAGTTACACAGCAAGTACTCAGTCTCTAACTCACTTTCTTCTATATAGGAACATAAATAACAATTGTATGCAACAATCTACACTAATAATAATGCAGATATTGCCATGATTTTTGATGTGCACAAAAGCCAGAAAAATTCAAAGCTAATCTTCACATAGCATATGCAACAACCACAAAACAGCATCTAGTATTTTGTATTAGTTCTGAGGTACAATCTTTGCGGATATGCAGAACTGAGGATGATTCTGCTCATAAAACTGACAGAAGTCTATTGCAAACCACACAGCTGGTTTCAAATTTTCCAGAAGTTTTGGAATATAAAATTATAAGATGTTACTTTGGGACCATCTCCATTCTACCTGGTATGTTCATGCCTGTGTCTTATGCATTGTAACAGAGTGCTGGGCAGTAATCCCTTAGCTAGCCCTCTGTCACACCAGCCTCAACTGAGAGAGGTAGATTGGAGCTGGCTGGGAACACCTGCACTGGATTGGGGCAAGGGAAACAGCTGTGTGCCTGATTAATCAGGGGCTATAAACAGGCCCAGGGGAAGGAAAAGGGAGGAAAGAGAAGTCTGGGAGTGGAAGGTGAGCAGAGGCTCTATCTGCCGGGCTGCTGAAGCTCCTAAAGTAGCTAGCCAAATTGTATGTGTTAAGGTAGTGGTGGGACGGCACACTGTAAATAAATTGCACTGGATTGCTGATTAAGAGGGTCTCATTTGTGACAGAAAGGGTGGCCGAAGAAGAGGGGCAGTGGCAGAGTACCTGTACATGCATGCAGCACTCGCTATACATTCAGTGTAGAGCCTTTCACCCTGATAATTCAGAAATACTGGAACAGGTTTTCCTGGAATGTGCCCAATACATTAATTTCTGGGTTGGATCAAGCCTGAGAAGTGTCAGCTTCAGAAAGGTCATTTTCGGGAGAAGTTGTAAGCAGCTGAAAATAGGGATTTGAAATGAAAGTGCCAGTTTAATCCACATTTGTTGTGAAATCAGCACGTTACCTAATGATCAGTTTATAGGGATGTGCACCATAGGGATGTGCAAGGCAGATCGTCCAATGGTTTTACCAATGTTTTCTGATTTTCCTCTCTAGGCCACAATCACCCCCAATTTACCGAGTCTTCTGAGGGTGCATGTTATTGACCCTGGTTCCTGACAACAGAAAGTCCACCGTGGTTAGGTTAAGATAGTGCAAAGCAGCCTTGGCCTTCCCTCCCTTCCATCACAGGCAAAGAGACCATCACTAGCCAGAAAGGGATATGACCTGGGTAACGCATTCGTCCTGTGATGTGAGGTTTATATTTTATGAAGTTCTAAAGAAAGATGCTAGATCATATAAAATTGTATGGCATCAATCTTGGTCCCATTAAAACCAATGGGATTTTTGCCTTTGGGTCCTCAACTAAAACGTTGTCCTCGATAACCTCAAATTAGCACTTTTTATTTGACAAACAGAAGAAAATTCCAGACTAGACTAGATTCTTTGGTCATCCTAACACTGGATTGAAGCAATATCCACAATCAAGAAAAATCGTAAATTCCTTTCTGTGTGCAGAAAGTACTTCTCCCCCCACTTAGTCATACATCTGTTTATGTAGCTTGGCTCTAGATTGTTGTAATTTGAAGAAAAAAATCCAGCATTCGTAAATGCTTACTCAGGGCTAGCCTTAAGGAAAATGGCCTCCCTGGCCCCCATGGGTGCCCCCCATCACCACTGTCCATAGGCTTCCCAGGCTTCTTCTCTCCCCCCCCCCCCCCAATCATCCCCAGGTCACTGCAGCCTTCCCCTGGTGCTTAATTTGTAAGGAAAGAGGTGCCAGAGCTCACATCAAATTCTAGCTGGGCAGCTGCAGACTGGTGGCAGCTGGCCAGACACCCAACTCTGAAGACAGCGCTGCCACGAGCAGCAGCACAGAAGTAAGGATGGCATGGTATGGTGTATTGCCACCCTTAGTTCTGCACTGCCTTCAAAGATAGGCTCCCGTCTAACAGCCACTGCTCTCTGGCCACCCAGGCTGGATTCCACAGGGAGGAGTTTCTGAGACGGGGGCTCGCCCGGCCATACATTCCCTGGACCACCGTGCCAATGGAAAAAGGGATTCCAGGGGCAAGTTCTGCTACTTGCCTCTCTTTGTCAGGCTGGCAGCTCCAGGTGGCATCACCTGCCCCCCATCCAGCTGGCCAGGCAGGGCTCCAGGCCTGGGCAGTCGCCCACATCACCCATCCTTAAGGCCAGCCCTGTGTTTACTGCAGAGAGAACAAAAAATGTTGATGGAAAGTTCTTCAGAATCATTAAGATATGCGTCTCAGTGACTGAACTGAGGTGGTCCTAAACAGGGAGATGCACCCACTGGCGTGATACTAACGCCCCATAGTCAGCACCGTGTGAACAGGTGGAGATTGCAATACTAGCTTTGTCTTCCTGTCTGTGCAGTGAGAAGAGATGTTGCGCTATCTAAGGAATGTCCTCAACTTGGCTTTTTCTCCAAAGCACACCAAGCAGACATGAATCTATGCTGTAAAGCTCAGTGTATCTCGTCCAAGATGATCTAATTCCTTTAGAACTGAGCCGTCTGACGCTTCTGTTTTACATCTTCCAGAGAATGTCTCCCTTACAAAATACAGATAACAGCTTCATAGCATCTGAATAGTGTTTCCTCCATCTGCTTGGTAAATTTAAACACAAACATGTCTGGTGCAAAGGGGACTGGACCCCTCCTTCCTCCCCCCCCAACCCCCCCCTCTGTCTGTCCCTCCCTCCCTCCCTCCCACAGTGCACCTCTCAGATTCTAAAGCCATGTGTAAATGGAATTCAAGGGAAAATACAGAATTCTAATATCATTCTGTAAATATTAAACAAATGGAAGAGTATCTTTTGGGTGTTCTGTGTAGCTTTTCCCAGAATTGATTGACACCAAAGGAACTTTCCCTTTACTCTGAGGCATTTGTACTTCATTGGCAGAGATTTAGAACAATACGTTTTCCATTTATACCTGCACATGCATATATTGGATAGCACCATTGTAACAAAGATTCAAGGACAGGTAGTAACATACGGTGCTGACATAACTCCTACCTGGTCTGGGTTGAACCCCAAAGTATCACAAACAGACCTGACTTGAGCTACAAGGAATATATGAAACAACTGGGGATGGTCTTCATTGCCTAGAATGTTGAAAATATTAGGCTGCATACTGCCGTAAGATGGTATTTTGGAATAGATATATGTAGAACATGTCTGATGTAATTCTTACTATAGATAGGTCTCAGACTCAAAGTTCAAATACATATCTCAAATCCAACCTCAAACTCAATGATGTTAGGATCCATGATTTTGAGTTAGACCATTCTAGGCATAGGTGGCAGCTGCAAAGTTCATATCTTCATCTGAAGCTAGATTAATTCAGACTGGAAATAAGGTGTACATTTTTTTTAATAGTGAAGATAATTAACCATTGGAACAATTTACCAGGGTCCTGGTGGACTCTCTATCACTGGGAACTTTTAAACCAAAATCAGATGTTCTTCTAAAAGATATGCTCTATGAGCTATTTTTTAAGGAAGTTCTGTGGCCTGTGTTATACAGGAGGTCAAACTAGATGGTCACAATGGTCTCTTCTGGCCTTGAATCTATGAATCTGCATTTGGATTCCAAAGAGCTTCCAAGTGGCTTTGCAGACCAGCTCAGGAAGGACATTTTAAATGTACAGAATGATGTAGAAGAAAGAGGAGTCGAGGATGGTAATGAAGGAGCTAGCTAAACAGAAAATTTTAATCTTCAAGGCTGTCAAGATCTATGGCCATCATTAAAGTCACTTAGACGAAAAACAAGAGAAACAGCATTTAATTCTATTTTTCCCATTCTACGTTCTTTCTGATGGCTTCTTAATTTTAAATCTTTTTTAGGCTAGGTCTTCACTAGAAATTCTGCACTGCAGCTGAGCCCTTGTAGTGCTTCAGCATAGACACCCACAACAGTAATGGGAGGGGTTCTCCCAGCGGTGTAGTTAATTCACCTCCCTGAGAGAATTCTTCCATTGACCTAGCACTATCTACACCAAAGGCTAGATCATATTAACTATGTCACTCAGGGATGCGGATTTTTCACACCTTTGAGCAACGTAAGTGGGAGGACCTAATTTTTAAGCTTACACTGGCCTTGTTCAGGGCTATATTCTTCAATACCCTTCCAACGTCTCAGACACTTTAAGATGCGCACATGTGCTTCCACTTATAGAAGAGTCCTGCCTATGCTCACAAGGCCTTCTGTGTTGGAGGTTAGAAATTTAAGTTGTATCTTTATAATCAGGTATATTTTCAGCATTAGATGTAGGAAATATGGCTGTATGCTTTTCATTTACATTAATGAGAGTCATCTAGTTTAATCCTTTCACAAATAGCATGTTTATGTGTATAGTCCCACTGAAGTTAAGGTTTGTAGAATGGAATCCAATAATTGTACTATTAAGTGATTAAATATGTGCCCGAGAAGTGAGTGTTTCCAACACTGGTTCCAACTGTATTGAAAGAAAGTAAAATTGTTTCATAAGTTTTCACTGGTCTGGTGATCAGCTTGTAGAGTTCTTTCATACTCTAGCTGTGCAAAATATTTTCACACACAATGGAAAATGGTCATTTTTTTATTTCCTCTAAATTTTGCTACAAGGTAAAAAAACCCAGACATTTGTGGGGGGGAGGGGGAAAAAAACCCACCAAAAAAAAAAAAAAAGTGGAAGTGAAAACTATTTAAATTAGATGTAGGGTTTTCTCTGTTTAGAAAAAATGCTAAGCTTTTTTTTAAAGCTTATAACAAAAAGTGCCAGCTAAGCTCCTCCATTGGTCTCATTTTTGCATTAATGACCTGATCATACTTTTCATTTTCTTTCATATGCGAAAGAGGGAAGAATCCTGACAGCTGCAGGCATGTGGATGAATGGCTACATACACAGAACTTCCAGGTGGTCAATGCAGGGTTGAGCATTGAGCCCAGAGGAGCAACCAAATGTCACCAATAGAAACTGGAAGATGCAGATGAAAGAAGTATGTTGATCAGAAAACAGTCCTACCTGTCTCTTATAAAAATTGTTCGGTACTCTAAATTAATGGTCCAACACATAACAGTTCACCGTAATATTACTACAGCTGTGAAGAAGTACAGAGATGATTAGGTTTCTTTTACAATATAGAATGATTAAGGATGAGCAACATGCCCTGGATACAACCTTTTTATAGTATATAGAAGATTAAATCCACTACAACACTCAAGCAGAATTTCAAACCAGAAAGAGTGTTTCTAACTGCTTCTAACTTCCATTGATTCTGATGAGAATTTGGTAGCTAAAACTTAGTGTAGCGGCTTTGAAAATGTGCTAGTGGAGTCCTCACTATGACAAATACCCCTACTAGGGAAAATTCAGCCTTGATATAATCAAGTACAATGCCATTTTGGCCCATTTATTTAAATAGCAATTTCGCTTAACAACTGCAGTGTTTAACCCATAGAATATAGGGCATTACATTAAAATGCATTCAGATTTATATTTGAATAAGGATTATTTCCGCCTCTGAAGTGTCTAACAGCAAATCTTCAGACCCAGTCAGCTTATATATATATTACACACACACACACAAACACACACAATGATGTCATTAAATACTGCCCTGCAACACTAGTTTATTATCTAGTTCCCTAGTCTCTCTGATCTGCTGGTAGAAACAAAAAGTCTTTATTTTTAACATTTTCTTAAGGCTTTTACTTTTCTTCAGACACCACATTTATCACAAAAAAAAACAAAAAAAAAAAAACCTATTGCAAGTGAGGAAGAAAGACCTTTAGCATACTTTTGATGAGTAGTTAATATATTATTAAGCATTGGCAGGCAAGCTTTTTCCTTGTTAACTTTTAGATTGATTTTTTCCTTCCACTTTGACTTACTTTCTTTAATAAATATTAATAAACTTTAGTCACTGACAAGGCCACTAGGAAAAAAAGATGTTAAACATCTACAAATGACCGTTTTACTAGAACTGATAACCCCTCAAAGTTCAATTAAGCAAGTTGTAGACATGTGATAAATAACTAGGGAGACTGAAAAAGTGTTTGAGAGAGCGAGAGCAAGAGAATTTTAGAAATAGAAAGATTGCTGCTTCCTTCTGTCATTGAAGTTCAATTAAATATTTTCTTAATTCTTCACTGAAGGAAGGTTAAACTTACTGGCAAGAGCCTCAAAAGAGACAACCAGGAAATCAGTCTTATCCATTTTAAAAGCCTGTTATGAAAGAGGTGAAAAAAATGCTATTGATAAATTTTTTTCTGGGAAACCTTTGGCATCTTCTCCGTGGTGCATCATTTCTACTCATCTAGTTGAAGAGAAACACAATGTTCCAACTTGCTCTACATGTCTGAAATGAAGTGGTGCATGGGACAAGTGATGTAAAAGTACGTCAGCTCCATTCCTTGTTCCTCTTCCCCCCCTCTGCAGGAAGTGGACAGATGGCATTATCTCCTGAGTTAAGGTGCTATTTCACTGCTTGTAAGATGGGCTCCTGCCCGGTCTGGTCATTGTGGCCCTTCCTCGGGCCCAGGCTCGGAGGAAGGCCACTGCACCTTCCAAAAAGGGGAACGTTAGCGTCCGTAAGAGTCGTAGTCCGGGCCCTTGGCAGGGCGGGCCAGCAAGCAATCTATCGCCCCAGCCCTTGGCAGGGCGGGCCAGCAAGCAATCTATCGCCTCAGCCCTTGGCAGGGCGGGCCAGCACACAGTGTCAGTATAGCAGGGTACAGTAATCACTCCCTGGGTGGTAAGGACAAGGGGGGAGAGGAGGGGAACGCAGGCCCACCCAACTCCACTGCATCCCAGCCCAGGGCCCTAGCAGTGGCAAAGGCATTGCAACTGAGTCGGCGGGGCTTGCGCCACAACACGCCGACGGGGTCTTGCCCCTGTCTCAGCCACGGCTATGGCTATCCCTGGGCCACTTCCTCCCCGTATCCTCAGGTACCTGTATCTGCCGGATCCTCGGTGTCACTGGGGTACATGGCCAGCGGTAGGCTCGCCAGTCCCTCTTCATCCACCAGCAGCAAGGCGGGGAGCTCCTCGGCGGAGGGCAACTCCTCCAGGTCACAGGGCTCCAGAATCTCAGCATCAGGCAGCTCCTCCAGGTTGGGACCGGCCTTGGAGGGTATCCCCCAGCTCTCAGGCTCCGGGGGCTCAGCCCAGTCGCTGGGGTCCAGAGGTCCTGTCCAGTCCCTGGGGCCTCGTGGCCCAGGCCAGTCTAGGGGGTCCGGGGGCCTTATCCAATCCTTAGGGCTCGGTTGCTTGGGCCGTTCTCGGGGCCTATACTCCGGGAGATGCTTGCTTGGGGCAGCGGCCTGGCTGGGTTCAGGCCTTTGCTGCAGCCGGCGAGACGGCACATCTGCCTCCGGCGGCAGTCTGTCTCCCACTTAGCTGCGCGGCCTGCTTTTTGTACTCCCAGCCCCGGCTGAGGGTCCGCCCCTCTGTTGCCAGATTGGCCGGCGGGCGGGACCTACTGCTAGCTGGCTCCCCAGTTGCCAGGCAGACTAGACAGCCGGCCCCTTCACTGTCTGCCCTGGTCGTTGTGGCCCAGACTCGGAAGAAGGCCACTGCACTTTCCTACACTGCTCTTAATACTAACAGAGAAAACCTGCTCCTAATCTATCATAATACTAACCACCACTTGATTGTAATATTTCTGCACAGCCCAATCAGCAGTGTCATGGGTTTATTCTTCTTCTTCAGCCTTACTATGTTGTTAAATGAAGTCTGGCACACAATATAAAAAGAGGGAGGCTTTTTTTACGATCATTAAATTTGGCTGACATTTATTGAGCCATTTTTCAATTCTGCAAGAGAAGAACCACCCAATAAGGGAAGTAGTTTTGTTATTGCAGGTTGTTTTTGCTGTCCTAGAACCAAAAAGTAGCTTTGATTTAAACAATATGCAAGGAGCCCATATTGTGCGCTTTGGACACAAGAAGTTTGTAATAGCTAATATAATGGGCCAGATCACAGGCGATCTGTAAAAGGGTTCAAGTTTCACATCTGAGCCTCATTAAAATCAAGGGTAGAGTTCCCCTTGTCTTCGCCCAGGATTTCACTCCCAGATTGTGCACCTGTCATGCACAAGGTCAGGAAGAAGGGATTCAGGTGAAAAATAAACTGGAGGAAGCAAAAACTACTTCAGTTTACATGTTCTTACACTTCTCTCTTATAAAGACTCCTATAGAATTTAATAAAGGAAATCAAAGGTTTTCAGAGATTTTGGGTTCTAGAGGCATAAAAAAAATCTACAGAATGTTACAGAGAATTATGCTTTTTCTATATGTAATTTTTCTAATGTAATATATGCTATCATATGCCAGCAATGCCCCTCTGCCAGGTACATTGGCCAAACCGGACTGTCACTATGCAAAAGAATAAATGGACACAAATCAGACATAAAAAATGGTAACATCCATAAACCAATCAGAGAGCACTTCAATCTCGCAGGACACACTGTAGCTGACTTGAAAGTTGCCATATTTCTACAAAGAAACTTCAAAAACAGACTCCAAAGAGAAACTGCAGAACTGGAACTCATATGCAAACTTGATACAATTAAACTGAGTCTAAATAGGGACTTGGAATAGTTCATCTCATTACAAGAAGTAATTGTCACTATTCACACATTCTCACCTCCTAATCAATGGTCGTGAATAGGCCTCATCTACTCTAACTGAATGGACTTTGCTTATACCTAACTTCCCCATTGTTGTTCCTTACCCTTAGATGTATATATATACCTCCTATCTCATTTCTATTCCTTACATCTGAAGTGGGTTACAGCCCACGAAAACTTATGCCTGCAGAAATTAAATTTGTTAGTCTTTAAAGTGCTACAGGACTCTCAGTGTTTTTGCTTTTTCTATAGAAAGTTTAAGCCAATCTATAAAATGCAACAGATAATTGTACCTCACTATACGATTCTATAGGTTGGCTTTAAAATAATTATAAAGTTATACAGTTTTCTATTAAGCTCTGAAGGGCTTTTCCATAATGGCTCCAGAGGGGTAGCCATGTTAGTCTGTATACAGCAAAAACAACAAGAGTTCTGTAGCACTTTAAAGACTAACACATTTAATTTCAGCAGGCATAAGCTTTCGTGGGCTTCAGCCCACTTCCTCAGATGCGGTTGGATTTATTTGAGATGCATAATGGCTGTTATTTGAGTCTCTGAATTTAGCCCAGTGACTCTCAGATTCTGCAAATAATTCACAGCCTTCCATTGAGGTTATCATTACTTTTCCCATTGGGTAAACCCTAAAGAAAGGCACTGCTGATAGGCATATAAGGGACACTGGCATTGTCCCTTCAATGAGACATGCACAAAACTATCAGATGGAAATTTAGATAGCTGGGTATTTCTCATCTTCATGGCCACTGTCAAACCAAGGCATTCACAATGATCACAGTACAGAGCCCAGTGTAATGAGGCCTGAACATTAGTGGGCCTCTGTGTACTACTGTGAAACAATAATGATACATTTTAAGATTGCTTTCCGCATTCTCATACTTGGCCAGAGTAGGAGGTCAGATGTCTTCTTTTTCCATATACCAAATATTTTACTAAAAAAGAAAAATGGTTGGGATTTTCCATTGCTGATGGCAGCAGCACATTATGCTACCATTCTGAGTTCAGAGGAGTGGCCTTGCTAAACCTTCTCTGCCAGCTCAGGTAAGAAATCAGGTAAATAATAAAAGTAATGCGCAATGGAGAAGGGAGCTGTCTTTGTTGATCCTCCAGTAGTTGTGCAGAACATGATTCCCCACATACTGTTTATCACAGAAGTACCCTGACAAGTTAAAATGTGAACCCAATGAACTTTAACATGATACAGGTGATTTACACCCTGGAATTTCTCTGACTTATATGCACAGGAGATAAAAACTACATGAAGTTAAACAGCAAAGAATAAAAGATCATATCTATACTATCACTTTTGTCGGTATAACTTCTGTTGCTTCGGGATGTGAAACCCTCCCCCCCCCCCAAAGTGAAATAAGTTACACGGACTGAAGTACTGATGTGGACAGGCTATGTCAGCAGGAGAGCTTCTCTCACTGACATAGTTACTGCCGCTTGTGGAGGTGGTTTTATTATGCTGACGGGAGAGCTCTCCTGTCAGCATAGAGTGGCTACACAGGAGATCTTACAGTGGCACAACTGCATTGGTACAGCTGTGCTGCTGTAAGCTCTCTAGTGTAGAGATGGCTTTAATGTCCAAAATGTCACTGAGAGGATCACTATTAGGAAGTTGGGTACTTTCCAATAATGAACTCATTATGTGGCAAGGTGCAGATTTTTGGAATCAAACCTGGTTTAAACTGGTACAACTGCGGAGGAGCTACAGCAATTTACATCAGGTGGAAACTTGGCCCAAGAACCTTTTAGTTTCCTTATTTTAGTACACGCGTAATGTGGTTGAAGGACCATGACCACATACTTCAGGCCAGATTCTGATGAAAGCTAACCCAATGTAAAGATGAAGTAAAGTTTTCTTTAAGGGAGAAGGTATGAGACTCATAAGCCCCACTTATGACCTTGCTTTTACATGTCTAGATTAGTTGGGATGGGCTTACATACTATGAGGCTTTCTATAGCACCAGCCACAAGAGTACCCAGAATAAAAATCACAGTGAAAATATGCTCAGAGTGCAAGACAGAGAAAAAGAGGGCAAATGACCCATATGGAAAACATGTTTTGAGGTAACTGTTGTTCCTGCTTAAAATAGAATATTATGAGTTTGACAAGGAATTTTAATAGAGACCCAAAATGATACAATTCCCTTGAACATTTACAATGAGTATATATTACTAGATTTTCCAAAAATACTCAGCACCCAACAGCGCCTATTGAGAATGATGAGAGTTGCTGAGCACCAAGCACTTTTGATAATCTGTACAGAAGTAGATAGGACAGGAGGAGAATGGTGCAAATAACTGATCTTTCAGTTTGCTGGAAGTTCTGGAAAAAATAAATAAATAAATGATCAAAAATATTTGTTTCGGGTCACCCTGAAATGAAACGTTTCACTTCATTTTTGAGCCTTTTAACTTTTTTGAATGAAAACTGAAGGAAATTTAAAAAAAACATTCTCAATCAAAAAAAATCAAAATGTTTCTTTTGAAAAATGCTGAAATGAGATATTACAGCATTATTTTAAAGGGTTTTTTTCTCCCTTTGTAATGACAGAACTGAATTTGACTTAACTGCAGCCATTTTGTGTTTCCAGCCACTATTAGCTGAAAACCAAATACCACATAGTTAGGAATAATTGGCCTTGCCTATGAGAATCCTAACAGCTGCATGATTGCAGTTTTGATAATAAGAATAGGAGGATGGGAAAGAGTTAATGGAATGGAAGGGAGTGTCTGACTTTGGACCTGAATGCCCCTGACATGTAAGTTTTATTGTTGTTATGACTAAAAATACTAGACATGCTTTTCTGATAAGGGATAAAGAGCAATTTGCTGAAGTTAGGAGAACTGGTGATCCACTAGGAGTCACTATGAGTTATGTGCTTTGTTTGACTTACCTATAAAATATTAAGTAAAAGAGTACACTTTGGAGCAGTCCAAGGGAGCTTTTCTTCGAGCAGAGATGGACATCTCTCCCCAGAAGCTGGCTGGAAGAAAGGGCCCCAGAAGCTCAGCTGTTGAACACGCAAAACCACCTCAGACTTTGGGTAAGTATCTGGGATGCTCTAAAACTGTTATGGCATATATGTATGCTTGAGAGTCAATAAAAAAGGAGCTTTGGGTGAAAGCACTCTTGTTTGTACCAATCATTCATCAGACGAAGGAGCTGTATCCCCAATGATTTATTCCTCATGCTGCCTAGAGAAAACAAGTTCCCACAGTTCGGGGTTCTGAAAACCCTCGGTAACTCCCTCACCCAAAACAATTTGATGAAATCGACACAGATTCACAAAATGTTTTGGTCAACCCAAATCTTCACTTTTCACTGAAAAAGTCTGTCCAGGTCTACAAGGGAGACCTTCCCGAACGTAGCTGGTTCATGCTAACAGCCTTGTTACTGCCACTTCTCTGCCTGCTGACTTCATATCCTCTCATACAAGTGCCATGGGGAAGTTTTGGAGGACGAGGTACACTTTCTGAATTGGATTCTGATCTGAATTATGCTGCTGTAAATCCAGACTAACTGTTGATAACAATGAAACTAGTCTCAGCTGACATCAGTGTGACCAAGGCCAGTGTGATCTGGTCCTGAAGCGCCACATGCCATGTGGTAGAAAAGTTATTTGTTCAGCACCAACAAAGGGCTCAAGAAGTGTCAAAAGTCAGTGCATTTTAATATTTGCTTTACGGGACAAGGAAGCTTGAAATGGCATCCAAAAAAACCTAAAAATGTTTTGGGAAAAAAGAATCCTGCACACTCTCACTGCCATGGCACGGCCTCCTGTAATTGTGACTGTTGTGTTAGAAATAGAGCCAAACAAACAGTTTGGGGGATTTCCTGTGAGTTGGGGACCATAAAAGATACTTGCTATTAAAAGCAAACAAACATGGAAAGACATGGTAGGACAAGAAAATGGAAGATGATGAAACACATTTGTTCCTTATACACGCGAGGAAAAAATTGAAATAATTATTCTCCTGTGAAAAATGCAAAAATAGGTTACCTGTTGCTGACAGCAAATGCTTATCCTAATTGACCTAAACTAAGCCAAAATATGCCCAGATAATGAGAAGGTCCATACAGACTTTTACATTGATTTAATTAAATCTATTAAAAAAATAATCATACTTCAGTTAAATTGGTGGGACTCTGTATTTAGATAAGCCCAGAATGCTTAGAGTGACAAGTATTGAGCTCATGCCTTTCCAGCCTCTTGTGTCTGAATTTAGCACAGCATCTCAGATCGCACCACAGAATGCATAGAAATAATCTAAATGATCTGAAGTACAATAGCACTTGGAGGTCCCACCCAGGATCATTTGTACAAACACATTAAGAACCAAAGCCTACCCCAAAGAGATCACAGTTCAAATTAAGACAAGATGCAACAAATTAGTTAACAGACATTGTGAGGATTGGGGGACAGGATGACAAGAGTAACAGCAATAAGAATGTGTGATTATATGTGATAACCAGAAGGTTTCAAATCAAATTTTGGTTTACACAAATAACCCAAAGAAATTAGTGATGTTAATTATCTCTACTGGCTACCTGTCTAACCATTGTTTGCTACCATTTATCATGGGTGTAAGAGCAAAAGTGGAACAAAAATGGATGGCCCAGTGGTTAGGATACTAGCCTGAGACTTGGGAGACCTGGATTTGATTCTCAGCTTTACCACATATTTCCTGTGAGACCTTGGACAAATCACTTTGTCTGTGTTCCAGCTCCTCTGTAAAGTGGAAATAATAGCACTTTCCTACCTTGCAAGACTGTTGTAAACATAAATACATGAAAGACGGTGAGGCACTAGATACTATTGTAATGGGACGGGGGAGAGGGTCATAGAGAGAAATGGGGTGAAAAGTGATTTGAAGGACAGAACAGCGGCTTTATAAATTAATTTGGGGATAGCTTACCATGCTCATGGAGGAAGCATGGAGGAACAGAGGCTTTCCCAAAAGATGTTTTTGGGGCTCCCTCTTAGCTAGGATTTTTTATCCGCAGATCAGTAGATCTGCACTTAGATCTGTGCTTAAATCTGCTTATGTTTGGAGGAGTCCCAGTGGGACACTCAATGCAGGGAACTCCTGGGAAATTTCCCTGTAGATCAGTTCAAGCCTGCACAAATACTAAAATGTTTAATTTACACATACACAGAAAAATCAGTCTGCTAAGATTTAAATTAACCTCTGCACTTCATCATTTGGGAGATGTTTTTGTTGTGACTAACTTCTACCTGTTTCAACCCCCCTTTTTCACCTTTGTTTTTCATTCCTGTATTCCTCCCCTTCTTCAGGCCACATGTTTGATAAAGAGCAAACACATTAGCCATTTGCCAGAAAAGTTTGAGTAAATTGCTAGTGGATATTTAATCAGATTAACAACATACATTTGGCCCTTTAACATTATCTTATATCAAAGTCAGGCACAGCATGTTGTATAAGTTGTGTACACAACTTCCCATGACCTAAAGCTACCATGACAGCAATTGAATTAACAAGCCTTTCTTTTAGTTCAGATATCCAGTTGCAATTCAGTTCTCAAATATCCAATCCAAATTCAATGCAGTAAACTGAAGCAAGGGAACAATAAGAGACATTGAATTGTTGTTTGCAATGAAGCAGTTGAGACACTTATGAATTGTAGTATTTCAGGTTTCTCTGGGATATAGCTAGAGTTTTCATCATTCATATGGATAATCCATAACCCACTGATCACAAAAAACGGGGAACAGCATGAGGAGAATATATGCTCAGTTGTCCAGCCTGAGAGCCAGAGTGATATTTTGGATTTGGCTGAAAAATCACTCCTGTGGGATTTTTGGCATTTGTCACAAAAATGTGTTTAAAATCAAGATGAATTCAAGCTGCAAGGCATAGATCTGACCTTCCCCAAAGTTCATGGATGTTTGACTCCATGGGTTTAATATAAACACAGCTCTAAATTAAAACAGTTGAATGTAACCCATCAAGATTTGCTCTATTCGCTACTTTGGTTCTGCTTCTGTCACACAAGAATATAGGCCAAAAGTTTTAAACTTGGGTGCCCAAAGTTTGATACTTGGGGATGTCCACACACACAAACATACAAACCCTTGTGTGGGTTATATCAGAGTAAAACTAACCAGTTGGAGCCTGGGAAGAGTGCCAACACACAAAATTGCACTGAATAACAAAAGCAGTTAAAAAAAAAAGTCTCACTTTTAGTTAATTGAGTGCACAGGTGTTTGTGGACATTATCTTCCCCAAGGTCCAAACCATGCAGAACATACAGCTAGGAATGGTTTCCACTCAAGATCATAAAGTCTCATCCTTCTACTAGCTGAAATTCAAGCCAGGTTTGCCCAAATTTCCCCATGTTTGTTGAAAGTGTCACAATCTTGCTGATTTTGCAACAAATCTTTTCTCAGCCCCATTACATAAGCCTTGTCTTCCATATAGCGCTTGAGTATACATACTTACTAGAGTGATGGAACAGGTTCTCCTGTTGGTGTAGGTAATCCACCTCTGTGAGAGGCAGTACCTAGGTCCATGGAAGAATTCTTCCATCAACCTAATGTCGTGTACACCAGGGGTGTGGTTTTTTCTTGTAGCTATGCCTATGTAACTTTTCAGCCCTGAATATCTGCATTATTTTCCTCTAAATCTGTTGTTTTAGTCTAAACTTCTTAGTGTTCAGATATTAGGAAGAACCTCATTCAGTTGAAGTTTTTTTATATGAGCTAGGGTTTTTTTTTATGCGGGGGAGGGGTGAAAACAAAAATAGAGCAGTGCAGTGGAAAGTCAGCACAAGAGACAACAGAACAAAGTAACAGATGATAATTATGGTTACAGCTCTCACACCTTTGCACTATACATTTTTTAAAAGACTGCTGCTGGGAACCCGTGTTTTTGGAACCTCAGGGAACTCCACATTGTGAATAAAGCTGAGTTTTCATTTCAAGTTTCTGAATAATTAATGGCATTGCAGAAAAAAATCAAAAACATATCTTTTAATAAAATACTATTGCATTACTTGCCTTTCTTCTCTTCCTTTTCACACAGATCATGATTTGGCAAAAGTGTCCTATAAGTAAATTCTGAAAACCTATGGAACATATAGTAGAAA
Source organism: Emydura macquarii macquarii (assembly GCF_026122565.2). NCBI lineage: Eukaryota > Metazoa > Chordata > Testudines > Chelidae > Emydura > Emydura macquarii. Next base: position 6,881,221 of record NW_027131400.1, on the reverse strand, counting down.
CTTTGAAGAGCTACCTGTATTTCTGAAGAAATCAGATTGAAAGGTCATCTTCAACTGAGGACAAGGTGAAGTGACTGGTATGAGTCATGACAAATTCTTACCAAGACCTTGTATAAACTAAGCTTTATTCTGAAGTTCCCATCATTGGGAACTCCACCAATGCCAGTGAAGCTAATACCAGTGAAGCTCCACCAATGGAAGCACTACTGCAAACAAGGCATCAACAGCATTTTTACCATCTTGTGTAAACCAGCAGGTTCAGATGGCACCATGGTTAGGATTCTGTCTACAGCAGCACTCCTTCCTTTGCTCTGGACAGTGAAGATGTAGGGGTGTTAGCAATGGTAAGAATTCCCCTCCCAATAAAAAATCCTAGTATAGAGACAGCCTGAAGTCATCAATTCATGTTCTGTAAATACCATACTGAATTCTATTTTCAACAAGTTGTCTTTCATTGACTGTACATCACACCAGCTCTTAGAGGATGAAACCTCTATTGAGCAGAGATTGATCTCCACCTCATGGTCTCAGAGGCTCACCTCCTTCTAAATCATATTGGAAGTATGGCTATGATTTAACTGTGAAGCTCACTCAGTCTCCACTCCAGGAGATCATTACGTCAGTCACCTTTTCATTCTGGAAACAGGTTTAAATTATTTGATACACACACAAATGTATTTTTACAGCATCCAAAAGCATGCTGGCAATTTGCTTGTTTTCACTCTCTAGAGCTGTATCAGCTGCCTCCTTCTCTCTAGGACACAGAAAGCAAAACTGAATTTTCCTCAGTTGAAAAAAAAATTGAGAAAGTGGGATTCCACTCCCCTCCTCTCCATACTTTGTCTCACCTTTTTTCCCCCCTCTCCCCAGCAGAAAAAAGGGAGAAATAATTTAATGAGAGAGATTTTTTTCCCATCTAAACTAAACAAAAAATGTAAGGAGTTAATTTAAAAGATTTCAGCATCGCTATTAAAGCATCACCACTATCACTATTCCAACATCAACAATAGTACCACTTCCAGTGAAGACTTATAGACATTAAGGCCAGAAGGGACCATCCCGATTCTCTAGTCTGACCTCCTGCACACTAGGCCACAGAACCAAGAATGTATCAAAACATCAAAATACATTTGAAATTTACAAGAAAATGTATAGATCTAGGCCAGATAAAAGGGAAAAAAATCTTTCTGGTTCAGAGATTTGATGGTGAGACGTGAAACAAGTGATAGTTCACCTGCTGCTGCATAACAATACTTTGGATTCAATACATTCTGATCGGTCTCTGACCACACAACTAGCTGTTCCATTACCAGCTGTTGACTGCTTTCCAAACCACACTGATGGACATGGTATAAAAGCCTTATTAGAACAGATTGTGGAGCACATTCATCAACCTGGTACCTGAGAGCAGTTTCTTTGCACTTCCTATTACTGCACCCATCACACTTCATCTTTACAAGGAAACAAATACAGCCCAATTTTTCATATGTAATCTCAGATTGTTCTGTTGTTTCTTTGTTCACTCCACCAGGGACCATCATTATCACAATTGACCAGTGAGTGGAAAGGAAACCCTCTTCATCTGAGTTGGGTTGTCTGTACATTTCAGAAAATACAAGCTTTTCTGAAAAGGAGGACAATTTACCTTCTCTTTTACACTATTCTATTATTCAGCTCATGAAGCTTCTCCATATAAGACTAACTCTATATTTGGGTTTTTCACCATAACATGCACTTATGCCCAAAAGCTTGGCTACAAGTCAGATCAGGATCTGACTTTTTGGGTGCTTAATCCAAATGAACTAACTCTCTGTCCTGAGGTTAACCCATTACTTGTAAGTTACAATTTGAAAGCATAACAGTGTGCCGGTAAATCATATGTGAAAGCTAAATTATACCTATAATTTATATATTTTTTGTCAAGGACAAGGGACAATTTAGAAATTTACATTTATATTCTCCATGCTAGCTTTGAGAATTTTATTCAGATGTGGAAATAGATTTTGAGAACTCCTGGTGTATCCACTTTTTTTGCTGGGACCCCCTTTGAAAATGTTTCAGGCTGTGATGACCCCCTGACAAAAGTGATGACCTCCCCTCCATGCTATGCCATCCTTACCGGCATGCAGGGGGGCTGACAGCTCGCAACACCCCCATAATAACCTCACGACCCCTGTGGGGTCATGACCCCCAGTTTGAGAACCCCTGAAAAACCCCTAAAATCATGTGTATGCTCTAGTGTTACCTATCTGGGCTCAACCAGGGATCTTGCCAGATATGAGTTATAAGACTGGCACCGTCATTCTACTTTCCTTTATTGCAGAGCCAAATTAATGTTTGTGGTGTTGACTCCTGCAGCCAAAATAAATGTACACTTAGGCTAAAATTGTCCGACGGCTCCAGTCTGCTGAGCCCAACTTGGGTTAAGGCAAAAAGATCGTCATGGTGGACGTCACGGTCCCCTTCGAGAACCGCAGCCCGGCCTTCCACGCCGCCCGAGCCCGCAAGGAGGAAAAGTACGCCCCCCTGGCCGACACCCTGAGGGAGCGGGGCTACGACGTACAGATCCACGCCCTGATCGTCGGGGCCCTGGGCGCCTGGGACCCCCGCAACGAGCCCGTGCTCTGGGCCTGCGGTGTGGGTCGGCGCTACGCCAAGCTCATGCGGCGCCTCATGGTCTCGGACTCCATCCGGTGGTCCAGAGACATCTACATAGAGCACGTCACCGGCCACCGACAGTACCAGGAGGAGAGGGACGGAGCGCCACCACAGGACTCTGCTTCCGGACCAGCGGACCCGACCGACGACCACCACGACAGACGCGGCGGCCGACGCGGCGGCAGACGCGGCGGGGGACACACCAACGGACGCGGCGGGGCACACACCAACGGACGCGGCGGCTGCTGAAACATCGGACTTAATGAGGGACGCCCCACTTTGTATGGACTTATGTACTCTATTTGTTAAAACCCCCAAAAAGTAACCCATAAGCATACTTAGTGACGTTCCCCCATTCCCATATATCCCCTTGTACCTTTTAACGCCCACGACATCACCCCCCCCAACCCCCGGATCCAGGACTCTGCACATTATCCTTTATTATTCTCCCAAGACTTTCAGCCACTCCCCTCACCTCCCGATAACCTGCCCATAGTCCCTGGATGTTACATATATAACTTTGCTCCTTTAAGCTCTATGGGTTACCTGTTTGTTATTTTTTTTCAAAATATTTTCTCAATAAAAAACTTTAAATCCCAGAGGCACCACCCTCAAATCTCTTGGGTGAATCAAGCGTGCCTCTGCAGAAGGCATAAGAAAACATAAGAGGTAGCATCACAGGGTGGGGTTCCCTCACCCTGGATTCTTACAGCAAACACTCCTCACATATACCAGTGGCAAGCTCAACACCAAGTGCCTTACAAATGTGAAGGCTTTTTCCTAAGTCTACCTAGTACCAAGGCACAGGGCAGGGAGGAGAAGAGATCTCTAAGAGCCTGGGCTTTTCTAGCCTACCCTTTCTGCTGTCTCTTCCTGCCTCTCTTTTAAGGGTTTCCAGCTGAATCACCCAGTGAACTAGTTAATCACTTAGTACTTAAACTATTACCTTGTCAATTTACCCCATGGAGGGATGCTTTCAAAGTGCACAGGGTGGAGAGTCAGGCTACTCTCACTGTGGCTGATTGCAATTCAAATGACAGTAAGACACCACCACAGAAGAATGGTGCGGGGGAGGGGACATGCAAACAGTGCAGCAACATGTGCCACCCCTTGTTTGTGATGCTCACTCCTGCAGCCAAAGCTGGGTGTAACAGCAATAAAGGGGAAGGGAAAGTTGCAGTGTTTTAATGAAGTTTTCATTGATCTTTTTACACCCATGGCACTATCGGAGAGGACTTTTTTTGGCAATATACTTCACAGACAGAATGCAATACACATACATGTTATTTAAAGATTACATCTATCGGGCAGAGTATATATTTTTACAGTGCTTCATTTCATTTCTTGTGAATATTGTTGACCATTTGTCAATGCAGTTTTGAACAGCTGGATTCATGGATCAAACCCCACCACTTTCAGACATGCTTATTCTCTGAAGGCAAATAGGTCAGAGTCTCAAACTCAACTCACTTTTCAGCAATCCATTTTGATTCGCTAGAAGCATTTTGCTTAATTGCTCTGCCTCATGCATATTCTGACTCATTACAGACAGATTAAAAAAGCTGGACCCACCTATGCTTTAAGTAGCCAAAGAATAAAGGGCTTTTTTGGTACTTTCCATTTGTAGCGGGAGTGGCAAAGGTGAATCAGATCAACACCAAAGAGATGCAAGGTTGATGTTTCCCTCCCAGGTCATATGGGTGGTTGCTCATTACCTAACTCCAATTTATAGAATTACATTCTGCCTATCTAATACTCTCCCTGAAGTTAAAATTGGATATGGTAGTTTTTCCTCCTCATTCCTAAATTATTTTGTGATGTTGCTATGTATTGTTAAATAGTTACCACTGTCCATCCTATGATACAGGGGTGGAACATTTTAGTCGTGGGCAAAGTGAACACATGGCAGACTATAGGATTGGGATCCTCTTGGTAAGAAGAGTGACAATGTTGTCAGATCTCTTGTACACCAGACAGAGCTCCTGCTCAGGCTTTTCTACAAATGTGGCTCATCCTTTAGCTTGCATTTACAGGGCAGTTGAAGTCAAGTGTGTTTTCTGTATGATGGGCATAGGTACTGGATGTAGCTGTATCCCACTTAGAGAGCAATTTCCCTTTCACTGGAGCTGTTATTGTGGCAAGCAAAAACAACACGAGTTCTGTGGCACTTTAAAGACTAACAAATTTAATTTTTGTAGGCATAAGCTTTCGTGAGACTCGCGTTGTTTTTGCTGTATACAGACTAACATGGCTACCCCTTTGGAACTATTGTGGCAAGATTGTTCTATCATTATTTTTGCATTAATGAATTCTGCAATGCCCTCCCTATTTTGGTTAAGTTGCCACCACAAGTTGTAAGTTGCTGCACAAGTTCTATCAAGTGCCTATTTTACACAACACACGGAGACCAACATGTTTGTTCAGTGCTTCAGTTTGCATAAACAGCTTTCTAACAACAGCCTTTAGTGTTACACCAGCTGTATCTCTCTCCCTGATCAAAAAGGCCTTTGCCTGATCTGACACGTGACTACTGCTGGGATGGTGGTGTTCTTAGAAGTAGGCTAGAGGGAGAAGTAGTAAATGTTTTTCTTCCCCTCTCTTTGCTGTGCTGCATTCAGAAGGACTACACACAATGAATGATCCCTTTCTGTTGCCCTGGCAAAAATCACATCTGTCACCCCTTTGCCGAATACTACAAGACAGAAAATCACTCCCCTACTGTGACAATCACAGTCCAGATGCCCCAGAGAGAGAACAGGGAGTCAAAACCCCAAAGAATAAGCAATTGAATCAACGGGTTGTATACAGTATTACTGTATCATAGAAGTATTGAGGTATGATATAAAAACTGGTGATACTCTGGTCATAAATATCATTGTATTATGTATGTATAGATGATATGTAAAGAATTACTTCCATCACACACATGTATGTTCTTAAAATATGTTTGGGAACATATTTGATAAACAGATTTGTCTAGACAAAGGAATGTGGATTTGCTAATCTGCCAGGGTAAATCAGAGATGATGAAAGTACATTTACATATAAGATAAACAAAGCAATCAAGCTAACATGAGACAGCTTGGCATGCACACTAAAGCTTGTAGCCATTGGCTTTGGAAGTATAGACAATGGACTTTGGATAATATAAGGGGAGCAAAAAAGACATTTTAATTATCTATCACTTAGGGACTTAGGATACAGCATCCACAGAGCTGTAAAAGTTGGATCCCTGAGTTGGAGGGATGGAGATGCTTGTAACTTGATGTAAGAAAGAAAGCAGCTTAGGCAAAGATTATATCTTGCTAAAATTAAGTTTTAGTCACTATGAAAGAGTGTTTTCTTTGTAACCAGACCAATTTTTATTCTTGTTTGGTATCATTTAAATCTCTCTTCTCTGTTAATAAACTTTTTCTTAGTTTTACTATAAACCATCTCAGTGCTGTTCTACTGAAATATGTGCGAGTCTTCAGCCAACCTAACAGGCTGATGTGTACACAGTCTCTTTGGAGACAGGAAACAATTTCTTGAGTGTCCAGTGATAGGGACTGGACGCTTCAGGGAGACATCTCTGGGGAACTTGGGTTCCCTGACTGTTACCTGCAAAGCAAGGTTAAGACTAGCAGAGTCTCGAGGTGAAGCAGACAGGTTGCAGTGGCAGAGAGCTGACACACAGTCTAATCTCCAAAAAAAACTTACTCTGGCTGAGGCAGTCATAGTACAACAACTTACAGTTCTGCGTGTCCTCAACGGAATGTCATAGTGCAGTAGTCGGCAGGATTGCAACCTGCATAGGGAAATGGCAACCGATTAACATCTACCCTCACCCAAGCTACTCCTTGCCCAAGATAAAAGCCCTTGAATAGGACAAAGACAATGAGTTGCAAGTATATGTCTCTGCAATAACACACTGGACACAGGGAAACATCTTCTGCTCAGTTGCACTGGAGTAAGTTTGGAGTAACAGCAGAATCTGGCCTGGTGTCTCTCTTTTTTCCTTTCTTTAATTTCCCTTCCCAGCAATCACTTGCTGCCTCCATTTTCTGGTTCCCAGGCACACATGGAACAGCCAGATCTCTACTCTCTGATTACACTAACCTTGGCACCACAGCGTAACAATGCCCTGGTCAGATCATCTGCAGGGAATGAACCAGGGACCTCTGAATCTAAAGTAGTATCTAAAATGTGAACTAAAGGACTAGGGGCCTGATTGCTAAATGTACTGAGGTGTATAACAGTCATCTGGCCCCAGCTTCCTGAGCCCAAGGACAGAAGCAGAATAACAAATGTTTTTATGTTGTCCAGCCACTACAGGAGATGAATGCTCATGTTGGATTTATTGAGCACCCCCCACTCCCAGCCAGCAAACACACAAGCTTCAAAGGTCTATAGCAGTTGAAATTCCTTTATGGGTCACAGCTTGTAACACCAGTTTTGGAGGAGTCATCTGCAGAGATTGAACCCAGGAACTCTAGATAAAAAACATCCTGAGTCTTTAATGCTTCAGTTAAAAGCCCAGGACTCTTAAGGCAGTGACAGTAGCAGACACATACACCTATATACCTGATCTAATCACTAGAGGGGGACTAAACCCCATACTGGGTTAATGCAAGTTACAGCTGCACACTGAGTGAGAGTCACAACTGCTGTGCTCTACCCTCCTCCTTTTGGAATTTACCTAACACAGAGTTTCACAGCAGAGTCTGCAAGGTAGGGCACAGAGAGATCATTTCAATACAGCACTGAGTTCCTCTGTCTGCAGACAACCTCAAACAACAATTCTGAGAAGCCTGAACACGCCTGCCCACAAAACTCCTCTGGGTGTTGATTCTAAAGCCTATTGATGATAATTTAAGTGTTAACATTACTTCATTGGTGATAATTTTAAACAGGTGGAAGAGGCTAGGAGTAAAACCTACTGGGAATTGCTGCAGGGAAGGAAATGCTGAAGGAAGAAATAAGAGACAAAAACAAGAAAAGGGAAAAATGGAAGAAGAAGAATGGGAGAGAGAGAAATAATGGGCAGAAGAAGAAGGGGTCCTGAGGAGCATACTTTCCCACTGAGGGATGCAGAATTGACAGTCGGGCCCTTAGTGGTCTTTGTGCAAACCTCCCATTGACAGACGTGGGTGTCCTGTTGAGGACTGAGCAGAGGATGCACTCCTAACTTTATACCCTGGTCCACGGACAACATCCAGCATTCTCCGTAGGCTGAGTCTGACATCCCTGCTCTAGCACCTTGGGACAAGACAGCAAGTAAGATATCTAAAAATCTCAGCACAATTTGGCAAATGGTAATAATGTTCTAAAAGTGTTCCATGTATGACTGAGAATCAAAGTCAAGAGTTAATGTACCATAAGTGGAAAACTAAGCAGGGCAGTGTGTGTGGCAGTGAAACGGTGGTTGTTAACCATCCATGGATTGCAGTTGGGCTCATATTACCTCTCTGCTCATTAATGTTGGCCAACTTTAACAACTTTTTTTTGTTTAGTTGGCATAGCACTATTTAGGTTATCTGGGGCTTGGCCAAGCCCAGAGGCTGCACTCATCTTTCTTCAGTTATGGAAACATTTCAAAGTACGTGCATGTGTGCACACACATACACCCGTTTCTCATGATGAGAGAGAAATGCTACAGAAAAAGGGCCTGATCTTAACACCAGTAGGAATTTTGGCTATTAAAGGGAGCAGGATCTCGCCCAAATAGAAATTAAATGGAGCTTTTTATGAAAGGAGACAGAGGAAGTTTTGTCCAGCAGTTAGGGCTGTAGCCTGACAGGTGGGGGGGTCCTGAATTCAAGTCCCTGTTCTGCCAATGAATCCCTGTGTGAACTTGGACTAGTCATTTGGTCTCTGTGCCTCAGTTTCTCATCTGTAAAATGGGGATAATAGCACTTCCCTACCTCCCAGGGGTGCTGTGAGACTGAATACATTGAAGACTGTGAGGAGCTCAGACACTGCAAGAATGGGGGCCATACGAGTACAAGAGACAGTTGTGGTGGGAAGAGACCGATAGACCAGCTGGTCTGTAGCACCACTTAACACGAGAAACAGGTTCAGAATTTCATATTAGCACTTAAAAAAAAAGAAGTATCTATTAAATGTACCATACAGCACTTCAATTTCCCTGATAGTCAGCCATGCTAATTAATTTATTTTTATTATTTGGGAAGGGGAGGGAGTAATTATACAGCAGAAACCTTTATCCCTCCCATCTAACCATGTTTTCAGAAGTGATTCTTTGAAATTTGGAATTACAACTGTGTCAGCTATCTCACACCTAAAATAAAATCAAGCCCCAGTTTTAGTTGCCTAAAAGAAATAAATACATTTACTGATACTCAGAGTACAGTGTATGTTAAATGACACATTTGTTATGACAAATGTTAAAAAACGGATGGCTGCTTACTTTTCCCACTGTTGTAACAGTTACCCAGTCATCTGTGGAGAAGATCACATATTACCCAATGTCAATACCCATGAGACTTTCAGGATTTCCAAGGTGTACGCCTCACTTCTGACTTACAGATGCTCTTGTTGAGCTCGCTGTCAAATGTCCCATTGAGTTCAATGAGAGAAGGTCAGGTTCCTAATGCCAGCTTGACACCATACGTGAAAGTTCAACAGCAAGCCATGTGATATTTTTAAAACAAATATGTAAACAAAACCCAATGCTGGGTTTAATTAGCTTTCTGGTCATTTCCATTAGGCCCCCAGAGAAATAGGGGAGTTCTTCTTGGGACCAAGCACCTCTCTTCTCCATTTTGATCTCTGCTCAACCTGATCCTGGTTTGACAATGTTTGGAAGGCATGCAGCATTGAATGCTCTGCCCTTCATGATTGTTAGAGAAATACAGCAGTAGAAGTGGAAAGCAATAAAAACAAGTAGGAGCAGTAGGAGCCACAGCAGAGACCTTTGGTCCTTTGGACATTCGGAGACCTTTCTACGGTTTTAACTGAACTTTCTTTACCCTGTGATGATTGGCTGTTTATTCCAAACTGCCCGCTCCCTCACAATCCATTCACCGCAGCTTCCCTCCACACCTGCCCATTTTACCCACATCTCCCTTCCATCACTTTTCTTTCCAGTTAGCTGATCCCCTTCTAAGTACACCCAGGCAAAAAATGAATAAGTCATAGAACTAGCATGATATTTGCTATCATTACATCGTTCATTCTGCTTGTATGTTCTATCCCTTCCCATATCCTTTGTTTGCCTTGTCTGTTTAGATTTTAAGCTCTTCTGGGAAGGGACTGTCTGTTACTCAATATTTGCACCTAGTGCCTAGCACAATGAGGCCCCATTTTTGGTTGGCCTTCAGGCACTACCATGATAAACAAGATGAATAATAATAAGTCAGCAGACACAGAAACCATTGAGAACATTTGGTTAGTGAGACGGACTTTCCAAAATCTCTTACAAGTGCTCACATACTTAAACTGTTCTAGAACAGCAGTCACTGCAATCATGGAGCAATTTAATCCTCTGTTATCCAAAGAATTAAATCACAATAAGTGTCCAAGCAGGTGTTAATCTCCTTCAAAACTGGATGCGTGGGTGATGTTTTACCATCATTACCCCTCCTACAGTGTTATATACTACAGAAGATGGGGGAGGGGAGAAATCACATATCAGTTACATGGATTAAATACTACAACCCCTATGGATTTGAAATATACTCTCACAAGCCAGGACCAGCCTTAAGTACAAGCAAAGCCTCTTTGAATATCATAGTTCAACTCACACAATAGCTCACACTGGCCTGATTGCCCACTCAATAATCTGGGCCAAGGCTGAGGCAACAATTTATAATTAGATTCCCTTGGTCTCTGGCAATGAGATTGGATAGGTAGGCAATTTAATTATGGAGGGAACCGGACTTCTGGTATCTTAAGTCTACACAAATTATAAAACTGGTCATGTCAAAGGTACAGTACAAGATACCACATGACTGACGTGGACAATCCCACGGCTCAAACATTGAACTGCATATATCAGCTACTCAGAAAATAATATTAAAGCATCTTGTCAGTATTCTACCTAGGCGGAAGCATTGCTTACACAACACATTCAGGCTAGGATGTTCAAAGGAGCCTTATGGAATCAGGTGCCCAACACCCATTGAAGATCAGTGGGAGCTGGGGTCTTGACTTTGGCTGCTTTGTGAATCCCAGTCTCAGCCAATATCAATTCACAAACAAAATCTTAACAGTTTCAGCCTGCTCACACACAAAAATAAAGTAAATCTGGTTTTGTACATTGCAAATTATTTGTCCAGCTCTACTTATAAATCTCTTTTCATGCTGCTATACCTTTCCAAAACATTTACCTTTGGGAGTGAATGTTTTCATGGCTTCCTACCTTCAGATGAATAAAGTTGATAGACATGGTATATAAATCGTCTTGAGATTTCTCCCATCTGCTTTCTGCTAATCACTACAACATTTCACCATTTCAACCATTCCCCAGTAGCATGGGTATAAATCAGCTACATGTGTAAAAGAATATTTATTTGTTTCTCAATGAAAGAAAAACTCCAATATTGTTTAGCTTCATCTTTGTTCCCCCAGTTCATAATAGTAGGAGCGCTTACCTGAATAGGACAGGGGAAAACAGACCTCATTCTCTCCCCAGCTAGACAGAAAAAGTGAAGTAGCTACTTGCAGACAAACATTAGGGCCCAATCAGCTGAGGTTAATTTAAAGATTCACAGGTGCAGCAATAACCAGTCAGGAGAAAAGGAGGTGGGTAAGGCTATTCTGCTGAATAAAAGCCTGGAGAAGGGTTACTTTAGGCAGTTATTTTTAAGAGGTGATTCCATTTAAAACAAACCACTGAGTGCATCTCAAGGAGAATATTGTAAAGCTTAATTCACTACTAACTAATATGAGTACAGTCCTTGGAAAGAAGGGCCTGTTCTTGTTCTCTGTTTGTATAGCACCTAACCCAAATGGGGCCCTGGTCCAGGACTGGGACTTTTAGGTGCTACTACAATACAAATAAAATAATATATATTTGTAAAGTTAAGCACATTTGTAAATGTGCTTAAGCTATTAATAACTATGTACTGTAACTTATAGTCTGAGTCCTTGGCTCTTATATGAATATTAAACTAACCTAAAATGAAATGAAAAGAAAAATCTGTCTAGACTGCATTTTTTCCCCTGCAAAGGACTTCATTTCCCTGTGTTTGACCTTCTCTGTGTTTTGTAAATCCTTGAATTTTGAGTTTCATAATTTGCCAGTAACTTGCCTTTTAACACTGACCACATCACCCAGAGGTTTCTTAAGAAAGGTAAGTATTACATTAAAGTCTGATAAAAACAGACAAATAGAAGGTTTTGAATTATGTCACATGAATTCCTGTTACTCACACACCCCTGAACTCATGCCAGTTCCTCCACCCCCATTGGCTCCTCTGTTCCTAATTCCATGGATAAAATGCATCTTCCTCTGGTTACATCTGTTGCAGAGTTGCTTTCAGATTGCACTACTCAGTGAAGTAAATATAATCCTTGCTTAAAATACACATGAAGTGTATTTGAGTGTATTGAAGACTCAATTATTTATCCTGCATGAATGCAAAGGGACAGCAGTGCATTATATTAGTATTATGTAGGATAAAATCACAAAGACTATCATTAATCCTGAGGCTTCAAGGAATAAATTGATCTCCAACTGCAGAGAGATCACATGATTAGGTGCAGCATTATGAAGACTCTGTAGACTGATGTTGGCCATGGGGCAACGGACTAGAGGGTGGCCTGTTTCAGGATGGCAAGTCTGGCACACCTATTATATTTTGAACACTGCTACTTACCTGTGGAGGTCTTGGGTTCATGTCACAAAGCAAAAGGATCCAGAAGTTTGAAGAAAAAAAGACATACACATTTATATATAAATAAGACATAAGCTCAAACAAGCCCCTTAGTTCCTTTCTCATAGTTTTGAGCATTTAAAACAAAACAAAAAAGTGTCTACCCCTGTAGAGATGATAATGTTTAAAATTACCTAGATTAGATCCTATGGAACTTCATTGTCTGAAGGGAAATTTGGGTGTGTGGGCTGAACAAATCTTGCTGCTGGTGTCACCCATACACTTAAAATATAAAAGTTGGCAATGTTTTAACCTTTTAAATAACATTTGAGATCCCATCACATCTAGTTTAAATGTATGTATATGTAAATATATATTTTATTTACAGTATAACAGGCTTTTTGGAAGATGTGCCATGAAAACAGAATAGTTTGTTGGATGGGAGAGGAGTCTGCACCAGGTGGAGTTCAGATAAACTAGAAGGAACAAATTCATCTTTGGTGTAACTTCACTGAAGCCCATGAAGAAACACCAGTGATGAATTTGGTCCCAAGACATTTGTTTAAACCATTTAAAAGGAATAGAGACCTAATGGATGGAAAGGAAATAATTTTCCAGCAAATTCAGATTACTGTGAAATATTGATTTGAAATTCTGAGCCTCTGCAAACCTTATTTAAAAAAGCTTCCTAAAATGGACAGCACATCCTTTCACACAAGGCAGAACAATCCTCTATCTGATCTCCCCAACTCCATTCAGGTTTATTATTAATTACTTCTTAGAGATGCAGCAGTAGCAGGGAAAGCTTAAATGGGGTGATATATCTAGTAGACTTTTCATCCCTGCTAATCCTTTTTATCTTTGAATTAAGGCCATAGGCTATGGAAGTTAATTCCACACTGGCCATAATGGAACTGTAATAACCTGTGAAAACTGCAACCTTGACAAAAAGAGTTAATCACTTCTTGCATGTATAGGCTTGTGAAACTGAGCAAAGATTTTTACATCAATAGGAAGTATGTTTTTCTTACGCTGATTGAAGGGCATGAATCTGCGTGCTCACTAGTTTTCTCAGCACCATCCAGTAGGGTTAATAAAAAGAAAGTTTTTTCATTCTAGAAGAACAGTGACTGATGAAGCAATTTAAAATACAAAGCTGAAAGACTTATTTATGCAGTGTTAAATAAAGGAAGAGACATTTTAAAGAGTTAGGGCCTTCCTGAGATTGTGATGGAAGAAAAGATTGAAAGACTGAGCAAAAATCATTGCCATCATTCTGGCCGTCAAAACATAGGCATGTGCAATTTTTGAGCCTGTCATGAGGGAGGACATCAGGGAAATGCTGGAGGGTGAGAAGATATCTTCACCTTCCCCTCTCAGTAAAATGCAGTATTATTGCACTAGAACCTCAAGGCCCCAAAACAACATTTTGGGAACCATTGTGGAAAGTGCTTTACAGACACATAGTAAGGGCAGGTCTATACTGAAAATGCTGCATCAGCACGGCTGCACCATTGCAGTTGTGCCACTACAGTGCTTAAATGAAGATGCTCCTACAGTGACAGGAGAGCTTCTCCTGTCGGTGTAGTTAATCCACCTCCATGAGAGGCAGTAGCTATGGCGACGGGAGAAGCTCTCCTGCTGACATAGCGCTGTCTACACGGGGGTTTGGCCAGTATAACTGCATTGCTCAGGGGGTGTGGATTTTTCAAATCCCTCAGTGACGTAGTTATAGTGATGTAAGGCTGTAGTGTGGAGCTGGCCTAAGAGAGCATCCGTACTCTGAAGATCTAAATAGAAGAGAGAGCTCGCATTAATTCCCCCTTTTACAGCTGGAGAAGTGAGGTGTAGGGAGACTAAAGCCCAGATTTTTACAGGTATTCAGGCAGTGTTCTGCTCAGCATTGCAAAACATGACTGAGGAGGCTCAAGTCATATTCAAATAGGGGCTCAGACACTTTTGAAAATGAGATTCAGGCCTTGTCTACATTAGCCCTTATGCCGGCAAAACATTTGTTGCTCGGAGGGGGAGGGGAGGGGGGGGTGAAAAAACCATCCCCCCAAGCAACGTTAAGTTTTACTAGCATAAGCGCTTGCGTGGACAGTGCTGTGTTGACCAGAGATGCTCTCCTGCCAACATAGCTACTGCCGATTGTTTAGGTGGCTTTATTATGGCGGCGGGAGAGCTCTCTCCTGTTGATATCATATGGCTACACAAGCACTCTTACAGCTGCACCGATATAGTAGAGTAGCCCTTTGCCAGAAGGCCACCCTACTTCTCCCAGAAGCACCAACCTCTTGCTAAAATCTAAATAGGTTCATACAACACACTTTCAAGTGACTTGTGGTCAGAGAGTCCCCAATCATTAAGGTGGGACCAGCTTTTAGCTCTGTGTACCTATGCAAGATTTACCTTTTCACTATATTTGGTGATATTTTTCATCATTTCCTCTACTAATGTAACAAAGGTACCTGTTTGTCTCTTGACCTTTATTCCCTATCCTAGCCCATTCAAAGGCTGCCAGCCATTTTTCCATACTCAAAAAGCAGCCACATACATTTAGTCTGGATTACTTTTATTTTTCACTAATGAAAACAAGAATGCACTGCAGGAGAGAAGTAAGTGTGCTTCCTTTCCAACAGGCTACAGCAACTGCATGAACAGAATGGCTGCTGTCTTTGCAGATGGACAGCATTCATTGCTATTTAAAGGAGCTATGTAAGAACAGAGATTTCATAATTTCCTATCTTCATTGTAACAGCACGGAGGTCACTCCAGCACCCCCCACCCCATGCTCAAGCACAACACTGCAGATCAGCCCCTGCCTCAGTTTCCCATCCCTGAGGGTATAAACAAGCCCAAGCAGGCTGTCTACTATTAAAGAACACCCTCTTCAGTGTCTTACTTAACAGAAATGGATAACATGAAAAGACACAAAAGCTTCAATCAGCCACACCACTGAACACGCTCCACTCCTGGGTTAATCAGCCTTATGTCTCACCCCTCTAGCCTCAGAGCACTGTCAGGCTGGTTTCCTGCCTGGAGTTTGGGCCTCTGCTGGGCATTCAGCCAGATGCAAGTCTTCTCCTGACAGGGCATCACTCTTTGTTGAATCAGTTCCTAGCACAGGCCATCCCAGGCTCAGTTTGCTTGCCTGGGAACACTTTCTCTCTAAGCCTGTTCTTCTCTCCCAGAGCTTCTGCCCCCAAGAAGAAACCACAAGGAGTCACTTCCCACTCCCCAAACTGTCTCTCTTCCAGATCTTCCTGTGTGCTGGGGCTTTTTGATGGAGCTCTCATAACTTTTTAGTAGGCCCAGGTGCTCCTGATCTAATTGCTTGCCATCCAGTTACTTAGGCAATTAACTATTCGCACTTGGATCTGGGCTGGTTTAACCTCCTTAGTGGCGCCTGTCACGGGTAGGGTGGATCCCTGACCCCCTCAGGGGCCAGCCCCCATATTCACATGTCACAGTGACAACCCAGTACATTGCCAGTATTCATATCATGATCCACAGGTTCAGAACATCCGGTTTAAGATGAAAGATGTGTTATCTGAGAGACTTCTCAATGGCAGAACTCTTCTGGGTGCTATGTCTAGGTTTTATTCAAGCAGGATTTTTGCCACTTTGTTACTGTACATTAGATTATTTGAAGTTTTACACAAAATCATGAGATAATGTATCATTCCATAACAGGACAACCATCCCATTCTTGTTTTACTGCCATAAACAAAAAGCTGGGTCAGGGATTTAAATTCCTCTCAGGGTAGCTTGGCAACTTTTCTGTCTGTGAGATAAGGGGTTGATAACTAAGGTAATACAAAACTCAGAGGCTTTGACTCAGAGGGGTTAGCATGAACCATTAGTTATATTCTAATTTCCGTTACACTGTAGCTTTCACAAGGACTAAGTTCACACACAAATGCATGAAAACGTAAACCACAGATCACATTTGCTATAAAGGAGAAAGTTCAGTCTAGTGAATTGACTCAGTCTATAAGGTTGTCTGGCTTGGTCATCCTTACAGTTTCAAACACTCATGGAGTTGCTTTAGTGTTGGATTTCCTTTTTAAATGACTGATTCATGAGTCACTAGCAAAATACTCTCTGCCTATGAGTAGGCACCAAATGTGTGGGATGAGCAAGGAATGAAAAACTAGAAAAAAAAGGAGTTGTGGGACTGCAGGAAATCGCCTCTTAACTGAGCTCAAATGGCAGTTATATGAGGAAACTTCAGTTTCCCAAGTTTCTGCCTATCCTTTCAATAAATTAAGATGTAACTTCACTTGCATGGTTTTCTTTAAAAACATATAATCTCTTGGAGTAAGCCATAGCAGGAACATAAGAACTATCTTGGTACATTAAACCAGTGGACCCTCTAGTCTAGTATCATGACCCACAGAATGACTAATATCAGAGGCTTCAAAGGAAGACACAAGAAGTCCTGCAATGGGCAGTTATGGAAGAACCTGCATGTAAGAAAAGTTCCTGCCTAATCCCCATCGGTTAAGAGTCATTTTATGCCTTGAAGCATGAGCGTTTATCTCTCTTCTAAACATTATTTTGATTCTTCTAATCTAACTTCCAAGGGTCACAATTTCGATCTAAATATCCAGTCCTATTTTGAATCCTGCTAAACTCTTGCTCTCAATTAAATCGTGTGAGAGTAAATTCTGTAGGCTAATTGTGGATTGTGTCAAATAGCATTTCCTTTAGTCAGTTTTTAAATTGTTGCCTTTCCATTTCATTGACTGTCCCCTTGTTCTGGTATTATAACCAAGGCTAATTAGAAGCCACAGATCTACCTTCTCTGTATCACTCATTGTTTTGTATACATTTATCATGCCTTCTTTTATTCATGTCCTCTTGGAGGCAAATAGTTCCATTGTCACGTCCTCTTGGAAGCAAATAGTTCCATTATACGGGTGTTTTTCCCTGTCTCTAAGATCATCGGTGTTTGGCCACCCTTCCATTTCTCCTATTTCATTAATTAACACATTTAAAAAAACCAACAATGCATGCTGAGATAAACTAACTTAAATATATAACCAGATCTTCATATCCTGTATTGTGCAGCAAGGAAAACATATATATGCACTAAGGCTATATCCAGACATATCTTAGCTTTCTATATTCAGTGAATGATATTACCAGCATTAAGATGGAGGTCTGCTTAAAATCTGTTGAGATAACTACAAGTCTGACTCCACTGGGGAGAGTATTCAGGTTTCCCTTTATTCTTTAGGTTCTATTTACTCTTTGAATCTTGACTTTGAACAGCATTCAGCATAGTGTCTGCCCTATAAAAACAAACCATAGTGCATGCACTGTAGATCAAATACAGAATGTTATCTGAGGGATTACTGAGGAGAGTTCTTAGAATAGTCACAAAGTATTTCTCAAGTGTTCACTCTTTACTCAGGGATCCTTTAATAAGGGCTGAACTGTACTACATGGAAAGCAAATACAAAACTGTACTTGTTATATATTTAAAACAATATTTCAGCAGAGACTTCCCTGGCCTTTTACTTCGTATATTTACTATTATATCAACTATTTTATTTTATACATTTTGGAGTATTTCCTTAAACTTCAGGGAGGGGGCATGGAAGAGATAAGTTGTTCCACTTTAGGCTGATTTAGGAAAGGAGAGATCCATTGGTTAGGGTGGTAGCCTCAGTTCAATTCCCTTCTCCACAACAGACGTCCTGTGTGACCTTGGATGAGTCACTTAGTCTCTCTGATGATTAACGGTAAAAATGTTGATAACAACAATTCCCTACCTCCCAGGGGTGTTGCAAGGAAAAATGCATTAAAGAGTGTGAGGCAGTAAGGTACTACTTTCTCCAGTAAGTAGAGAAAATAGATTTAGAGGTATAGAGTTAATGAAATCTAATAATTAATATCCCATAGAAACCATGCCACCCTCAATAGCTTTGGGAGATACTTTGCTTCCTGATGGAAGTGTGAGGCAAAGCCTGATTCCTCCGCAATCTGATTCCACTGCAAAGCCTGATTCCACTGCAATCTATGGCAAAAGTGACTTTATTGGAACCAGGATTGGGATCTCTGTTATTAAAGGGATTTAAATATGGTTTGCATTAAATTATGAAATCTAGCCCTAAGGCTATTAATTAAGATCACTGTCCTGTTGTGTGTCTGGGATTTTTCCTTTCTGAAGTAGATTGGGTTAATTGCGTGCGGGCTGGTTGATGGCAAAGGGATAAAATGTTTAATCCCAATGCACAGAAAGCATCCTACTTTGCCCAAAAGGCTGGCACATATTTGAGAAAAGTGTGGGAACCGCACAAAGGGGATTCTTTTCATCTTTGGCAAGTGCAGCATGAGGTGTGATATTAAATTCCTGAAGGAGGTCTGCCAGCGATCGTTGTACAGGCCTGAGCTTGATCAGCTTCTATGTTTTTAACATCTCAATAGTCTTATAAAGCAAAAAGATTAAAAAAAAAAAAAGAAAAACCAGCACAGAAGTTTAACAGTTCGTGAGAAACCCTTGAGGTCTAGTATAAGTACAGAAAGTTAACGCCTTCTCCACTCTTTAGCACAACGTGCAACTCCATTTTTAAGACATGGTAGCAGAAGGCAGGATAATTAGTTATTTAAAAAAAAATGGGGCACTATCATCCTTTTACTTCCTGTTTACTTGTAGATGTTTATTCGCCAAAAGCTTCCCCCATTAAATTTAGCAGATCCTCAGGTAATAACCTCTTCACACCTTTTGCAATCCATGGTCTCCAGGCCTTTCTCAGCTAGGTGAGCTATTCTACCATCAAACTTGAGAGCCAAGAAAGCCTTTGCTATTTGTAGAAGCATTGGCTGGTCAGCTCAGCAATCATAAAGCTGATTCCTTTGTCTATCCCAATTTCTTAAAGGTGGAATGACTGGTGTGGAGCTAGTGGAATAATTTCCTTGAACAGAAAGTTCAAGGCCAGGAAGACAGGTTAAGGTGATCTGCAAAGATACTGTTACAAATACTCTGTACTAATTGATCATGTAGGGCCTCTAATTGCTTATCCTGGCATAACTCCACTAATGTCAGGAGGGGATGGGCCCATGAGACAGTCTCTCTATTAAGATGTGGCCTGCCTTAGGGAAAAAAGAGTCTGAGAAGCCCTGCTCTATGGAAGACCAATATGTAGAAAGTGTTTGTGATTCCTCCCCCCGAGGAAGAAATGGTGGCACTCCTCCCTGTGAGGCAGCACTAAATCTATGCCCCAGTTTTGTTCAGGCACTCATGGGTGCTAGACTGTTGCCAACTCTTCCTATGTTATCAGGGTTGTAGTCATAATTGGTATTTTTCGAAGAGCCCCAGCTCCTCTATCAAGTGATTCACTGAGTACTTCAGCTTTTATTAAAAGAAATAAGTTTCTAGCCCTTTTGATGACAAATAAAAAGCTGGAAAAATGGGACTCCTAAAGGCTCCAAACTGAAAAGGAAAAAAGACCCCTCAAACATTTCTTAATTTTAAAAAAACCCCAACTCATGGTTTTGGGGAGGGAACCTGACTCATGCTTTTTGAATATTTGGGAGCGGCACTACTGCAGACATAAAACCAGCCTAGTGAACACTTGTGGTCAAAGATTGCATGCCACTGTTTGTTGGGATAGAGGTATAACTCCTGATATCCTGGCAATCTTCCAGCTGGAGTAAGTATGTTCTGCTCCATTTAAATGCCTTCAGTTTGAAATGAGTTATAGTCTGCACGCTCCTCTCTAAAAAATATTGTTTTTTTAGAGCTTCTGCCCTGGTATTGAATATCTGCTACCTTTTCCCCTCAGAGATGGAGATATCCCTTTACATACCAGGCCAAATTGTGATTTCACTTGAAACTCCATTGGTCCCCATGAAGTTACTCTGGATTTTCACTGGTGAAAGAGTAGATTTTTAGCACACAGTCTGTAAAACACTTTGAGATACTTCAAGACAAAAGGTTCTATTAAATGGAAGGTATTATTATTATTCACCTATGAGCTACTGCAGAAAATCTATGAGAACTTGGAAGCAATCCTAAGAGAAAAGTTTTATTAAGCAAGATCAAACTAGCCAATTGAAAGAAGGTGTGGGTGTGTGGGGAGGACAGAAATATAATTCATGTGGCACAAAGCCAATACCAATCTTGTTCGTGCACGTAAATAAATCCCTGTTTTCTTCACCTTCCAGCTAAAAATTCAAGTTTTTATAAGGCACACATTTCCGCCTTCATGATTCATCACTTGCTTTGGGGCCTGATTCTATAAATTGGGCTCCTCCAAATTATGCTCAGCATCTCACAAGATTGGGCCACTGGGTTTAGATTTTAAATTTGTCCCTAGTCTGTTGCTTTGCATGGACTGGGTTATGTACATATTGTTCACACTTATCTGATTAAGTGAACTGAGACATAAAAAGTCAACAGGTTGCACCCTTGAGATTTATTTTATCTTGGGCTGGAAGAGTGGGTGGGGACAATATGCTAATATCAGAGATGTTTATCTCATACTACCCATTTGTGCATTTCACTCCTTCCTCTCGCAGGCTTGGAAACAGTAGGTACATGTCCACATACAGTACAGGCCCCTCTCTGAAGCTACTAACTTGTTTTTCAGAATCTCAGGTGGTTGGGTTTTTTTTTTTAAATCAACAGTAGTATCACTGCAGCCCTCAACCAAGATTGGGGCCTCATTGTGCTAGGCGCTTGTATATATATGTAAGTGACAGGCCCTAGAGATTTCACAGGCTAGATAAGACTAAGTGATTTAGCCAAGGTCACACACACACAGTGGCACAGCTCAATAGTCTCAATTTCTCCTTCCCCTTTTAAGATCTCCAAACAACTCATTTACAGGGAAAAGCCACAGTGAAAGCAAGGGGAGCTCATTTTCAGAGCCCACACTTCTCCCTGGAAATGGCTCTAAAGTTTGGCAGAATGAACAAGCGTGAATCTCAAGTGGGTGAGGTTTCCCTTGTCAGCAGCACAGAGGTCTGTCTCTCAGCATCAGAGAGCAGGAATGTCTCCCACAGTTATGCTAGCACGGGACACTTTAAATAGCAGCCCTTGCTGTGCTCCATAATTAATGTTCTTTCCCTCTCACTGCCTCTGTCTCCTTCAATAATATAAATGACAAATGTAGTGAGCTGTCATTTAAGCTGGAGTTTCTTTTTTTAGTCATATCTGCAGCATATGAAGCCTTTTGTTTGTTCAATGAAACATTCAGCCAAACTCTCTGTACCCTCCCCTTCCTGAGAAGCATAAACAACCACCAGTCAGTCAGCAGAACTGGGCTAATCCTCGGGACATGCATCTCGGAGCACGGTTAGGAAATCCTGGAATCATTTCTTTTACTCATCTCCTTGTACTCACATAACATTTAGAATAAGGCTCCAGTAAGGGAGCTAAGGCTCTCACCATGGAAGGTGGCTCTTTAATAAGGTTTTTGGTGAGTGACCCCTGTCCTGCAGCTGTAGCTACAAAATGTGTACTGGGAAAAAAAAATATTAAAAACATTCAGCCTTACCAGGGAGGCTTCTTGCTGCAGAATTCTTAACTTCAAATTTGGAACAATACCCCTGTTTTGTTTTAAAATTCCTATCAGAGATACAATGTTGGGAAAAAAATCCCCAAACAACCCTCCCTCCTCCTCTCCACCAACATAACCATCATAGGAACCTCTTTGTCTATCTTGATGAAGCTCTATCATGGTACAGGAGTCATTTGTTTCAAGTACAGAGGAAGGTTTTCCAAAGCTGAAAGTTTTGCTATCACTTCTTCAGGACACAAATCCTAGAATGACAAAGTAAGCCAAAGAGAAGTAACCAAAGAAACCATTACTGTGAAGGGGGGAAATTGGTCCTGAAACAATGAGAAGTCTCATTTAATTACTCTTTGAACTCCATAATATTTAGTTGTTTTTCCTATATTAAAAAGGATGTGCACCCCTGCTGCTTGAGATGAGACACTCCCAGTGGCAGCTTTGGGGGGACAATGTACGGGGAACTTTTCAGTTGAAAGAGATTCTAATGCTAATGTGACTTTTAGGCCCATCTACACTTACAGGGAGACAGTGTTTGAAAACTGCACTATGTATTCTGATTATGAAAAAGTTACACTTACTGTGGGGTGAATAGAAAAGCCAACCATAGGATATGGAAATGAAAGGGTTACACTTTCTGCAGAGTAGATAGAAGGCAGTTCATGCACTCTAGGATTCCTAGGTTTACATCTCTTGGGGAATGAATGTGGGTGTGTGACTGCACTCAGTTATTAAATGGTTTCAGCTGCAAAGAAGTGAACTGAGAAGTGGCAGTGGTTGTGCTCATTATGAAAGGGCCAGATTTGCTGCAGAGTGAATGCAAAGGGGCTACATGTGCTCTCACATGGACCAGGTTACATTTCCTGGGAAACACATAGAAAGGAGGCAAAGAAGGAACATGATTTCAGACCAACACTATTCCCCCTCATAGGCCATGGCTAGCTGAGGAGAGGCTCATCTCCAAACCCTGGCCTTCCAGTCTCCCTTTCCACCTCCTTACAACTCCTCTAATTTCTCTCTCTCTCCTCTCTGCTTCCAGTGGCATACCATGGGTCTCTGGACCTGGGGGCCAATGCTTGCATTTGTGGCCCCTTTGCCTCTGCCTCATGCACCCACCACCCAGGGCAGGACAGGTCCCCAGCTCCCACCAGACAGCACGGCCCCCCAGCTGCCCTGAGAATGGGGGGGATCTTTGCCTGCAGGGGGAACGCAGATTTCCTCCTCCTACACCCCAGCGACTTTCTGGTGATCATGGCAGCGAGAGCGCCAGGGCTTTGCCACCTCTCCCCCCCACTTACCAGCCACTCAGTGCCCACTCCTCTAGCTTCAGCCACGCAGTGCAATCAATCCGGCGCCAGTCTGCGGATTGGTGGACCTGAGTATGGGAAAGAAATTGAACGAGTCTGAACAATTATTGTTCTTAAAAGGAGTTTTAATTCCCATGAAATGTAAAGAACGGTTACTTACCTCGTAACTGTTGTTCTTTGAGATGTGTTGCTCATGTCCATTCTGAATACAGCTGTTTGTGCGCGCCACATGCACCGGTGCCAGAAGTTTTTCCCTTAGCGGTACCTATAGGGCCGAATCTAGCATCCTCTGCAGCAGTGCGCGTATGTGCTCGCATATGTGGCGCTGTCAGCCCCCTCCCTCTCAGTTCCTTCTTGCCGGAACTCTGACAGAGGGGCTGGAGGGTGGGTTGTGGAATGGACTTGAGTAATACATCTCGAAGAACAACAGTTACGAGGTAAGTAACCGTTCTTTTTTCTTCGAGTGCTTGCTCATGTCCATTCTGAATGTAGGTGACTCACCAACTGTACCTCCAGAGAGGGGTGGAGTTCATGGCCATGACGATTCCAGAACCTCTCTGTGAATCCCGCATCGTCCCGAGCTTGCTGCATGATGGCATAGTGCGACGTGAAAGTATGCACAGATGACCATGTAGCAGCCCGACAAATATCCTGAATAGGTATATGAGCCAGGTAGGCCACTGAAGATGCCTGAGCTCTAGTGGAATGACATGATAAGAATGCTCGAGGTGTGGCCCCGGCATGTTCATAACAGGCCTGAATACAGGCTGTGATCCTGGAGAAGATTTGCTGCATGGAAACCGGTTTGCGCTTCATCCTATTTGCAATTGCCACAAAGAGCTACGTGGAGCGGCGGAACGATCTGGTCCCATCGATGTAGAAGGCCAGAGTCCTCCTTACATCGAGCGAGTGCAGACGCCTATCTTCACTGGAGCTATGAGGTTTAGGGAAGAATAACGGCAAAAAGATGTCCTGGTTAACATGAAAGTAGGAGATGACCTAAGGGAGGAATGCCAGATGAGGGCGGAGTTGGACTTTATCCTTGAAAAACACCATATAAGGCGGCTCTGAAGTCAGGGCCTTAATCTCCGAAATCCTGCGTGCAGAAGTGATTGCTACCAAGAACGCCACCTTCCAGGACAGATGCATGAGCAAGCAGGAGGCCAACGGTTCAAAGGGCGGAGCAGTGAGCCAACACAGGACAAAGTTCAGGTCCC
Source organism: Emydura macquarii macquarii (assembly GCF_026122565.2). Classification (NCBI taxonomy): domain Eukaryota; kingdom Metazoa; phylum Chordata; order Testudines; family Chelidae; genus Emydura; species Emydura macquarii. Next base: position 6,856,694 of record NW_027131400.1, on the reverse strand, counting down.
ACAGGGGAACTGGCTCTCTAATCTGAGGGAAGAGTCCTTTCAGCCCCTTGAGAAATCTAAAAATCATTGTATGAGAGAAGACCGATCTGCCCAGAATCAGTGGGTGGAATGCCAATATTGCCGCTAGGTGGACTTTTACCGACGAAAAGGCTAGCCTCCCTGTTTCAAATGAAGCAGGTGGTCCAGGATCGTCTGTATAAAAGACTTTATCAGCAACACCTTGTGATTGGCTGCCCAGCAGGCGAAGCAATTCTATTTTGCTAGGTAGGACGCTCTTGTGGAAGGCTTTCTGCTTTCCAGCAACACTCTCTGGACATGGGCCAAACAGTGGCTCTCAGCCACGCAGTAGCCAAGCCATCAGATGTAAGGAGGCTAGGTCCAGGTGAAGTAGCCGGCCACTGTCCAGGGAGATGAGATCCGGGCGCAGAGGTAGAGACCATGGCCAAGCCACAGAGAGGTATCGCAACATCCCAAACCAGTGCTGGTGAGGCCACTCCGGGACTACCAGACTGACTCATGCTTTGTCTCTCTTGACTTTCATCAGGACTCTGTGCACCAATGGTATCGGGGGAAATGCATACATGAGACCCCCTGACCAAGAGAGTAGAAAAGCGTCCGACAGGGAGCTGGCCTCCAACCCCAACAGAGAGCAGAAGTGGGCACATTTCCTGTTCACTGTGGTGGCAAACAGGTCCACCCGGGCAACTCCCCACCTTTGGAAGATGTGGTCCGCTACCTCCTGGTTGAGTGACCACTCTTGGTGAGAGCAAAAGGACCTGGCTCAAACAATCTGGTAGGGTATTCTTCAGCCCCAGCAGATGGACCGCTTCCAGGATCATGTTGTGCTCCACACAAAAGTCCCAGAGACATATGGCTTCCTGGCACAGGGCTGGGGACCTGGCTCCTCCTTGCCTGTTGATATAATAAATTGCTGCTGTGTTGTCCATGAGTACTCTCACTACCCTGTTGGACAGATGAGCTTTGTCATTGCCTGGAATCTGGTGGCAGGCAGCGATGCCCTGGCTTTAACAGAGTCTAGGACTGCCCCCATGAACTCTATTCTCTGAACCGGAATGAGTAACGACTTCTGTTAGTTTATTAATAGGCCCAGTGACTGGCACGTGTCTCTCATGATCTGCACGTCCTGACGGACCTGCTCCCTCGAGCAACCTCTGATAAGCCAATCATCCAGGTAGGGGAAGACCTGAACCCCTTGTGCCTGAGGTGGGCTGCTACCACTGCCATACACTTGGTAAAAACACAGGGAGCAGTGGAAAGACCAAATGGTAGAACCACAAATTAGAAATGTTGCACGCCTACTGTAAACCACAGGAACCTCCTGTGGCCTGGGAAGATAGTGATATGGAAGTAAGCATCCTTTAAATTGAGGGCGACAAACTAGTCACCCGGATCCAACGAGGGAATGATGGTCACTAAGGAGACCCTATGAAACTTTAATCTTTTGAGGAACTTGTTCAGGGTCCGCAGGTCTAATATGGGCCTGAGGCCACCTTTCGCTTTGGGGATCAGGAAGTACCTTGAATAGAACCCTTTCCCCCTCAGGTTGTGAGGGACCTCCTCCACTGCCCCTAACTGTATGAGGGCTTGAACCTTCTGGACAAGGAGTTGCTCCTGAGAGGGGTCCCTGAAGAGGTACAGAGAAGGAGGGTGGGAGAGTAGGATCAAAGTGTGTAGCCAGCAGCCACTGTGTTCAAAACCCAGCAATCCGATGTCATTGCCCTCCAGGATGGGAGGAAGAAACAAGGTAGGAGGCAAATAGGCAGGAGACTGGATCTTGGGCACTAACTGGTCGGTTGTCCTTGGGCGCACTGTCAAAAACCTTTCTTTCCGTCTGAGGAATGGCAGCTTGAGCCTGGCTTTGAGGATGATGCCGAGGAATTGCTCCAGCGGTTCTTGTATCCTCTGTTTTGTCTCCTGTAGGGCTCGCCCCTGGACTATCCTCTGAAGTGCTGCTTCTGCGAAAGCCTGAAGTGCCTTCTTGATGAGGACAGGGTATATAGACCCAAAGATTGCAACGTGGCCCTAGAGTCTTTTAGGCCATGCAGCCTGGAGTCAGTTTGGTCTGCAAACAGAGCAGCGCCATTGAATGGGAGGTCCTGGATAGAGTACTGTACCTCCGTTGAGAGACCAGATGACTGGAGCCATGAGGCCCTCTTCATAGACACTGCGGAGGCCATTGCCCATGCTGCCGAGTCTGCCGCGTATGAAGCTGCCTGTAGTGAAGCCCTTGCCACAATCCTACCCTCCCCCAGGATGGCCTTGAACTCCTACTTTGAGGGCTGGGGGAAGGAATCGGTGAATTTCTTGAGCGACTGCCATATGTTAAGGTGGTATTGCCTCAGCAACGCTTGCTGGTTAGCTACCCTCAGCTGCAAGCTTGCCATTGAATAAATATTCCGTCGAAATAAGTCCATGTTTTTTGCCTCTTTATTCTTTGGCGTAGAGCTTATTTGCCCTTGCCTGCCTCAGTCGTTTGCCACCGTGACCACCAACAAGCCCGGAGCTGGGTGGGTATACAAATATTCAAACCCCTTAGCGGGCACGTAATATTTCTTCTCTGCCTGCTTGGATGTGGGGGGCAGAGACGCTGGGGTTTGCCACAAGGCCTTAGCCAGTTTGACCACTCTGTCGTGCACAGTGAGGGCCACTGTAGAAGGAGCTGTGGATACCAGGACTCCAAAGAGTTCATCCACCAGTTCTTTGAGCTCCTCTATCTTAAGGCCGAGGTTAGCTACTAACCTTCTCAACAGGTCCTGATGTGCCCTATAATTGTCCAGCAGGGTATATGAAAGGCCTGCTACTGCCTCGTCAGGGGAGGATGAGGAGGAGCCTGGCAGTTGAGGGGGTGCGGGTACCTCTTCCTGAGATGGGGTAGGTACCAATGGGCTGCCTGACAATGACTCCACATGGTTTGAGTCAACGTCTACAGTTGGTGCCGTAGTGATGTCCTTTAAGGAAAGCGGCACCGAAGCTCCCATAAAGAAGCGTGGATATAGCACCGCGGGGTGGGGGAACTACAGGGGTTCCAGTACTGCCTGGGCCCAGACCACGGTCCTTGCTATCATGCCCCCATCTGTGGGTATGGCATGGGGGTAGGCACAGACAGCTTCATAGCTTGTCTCCTCAGGGGAAGTACCACTTCATCTCCCAAGCTCGAGGAAGAATGCTCCAGTGATCACTGGGGCGCCGACCTCGTTTGCTTATCCAACTCCTGGCGTCGAAGATCCGGTGCTGGGGAGCGGTGACTGGAGCCAGATCATTGTTGATGCCACAATCTCATTTTGTCTTTGGGTTTTCTATAAGGACTCATGCAGTTCTGCGACTCCGGTGCCCTACTGTGTGCCAGCAATACACGACGCCTGGGGCTCAGAGAAGTTCGGGACCCTGAAGAGTGCCAACGCTCGGTGGATCGGTGCCGATGTCCCAGGGACCAATGCCTATTACTTAGCGACCGGTGGCTCAACCTTGATTTATCCCGGAGCAGCTCCGGTGACTGGTGCCGAGAGCCTGACGAGCACCTGGAGTTCAGCAAAGGGTGGCATAGGCGGCACCAGCGAGGCCAACAGGCTCCTCATAGCTTGGAATGCCTCAGGCATGGAAGAGACCAATAGGTGGCACGGGCCTCTGCCACTATCTGGAGTCGGTGGTGGTGCAGCTACTGGACTCAATGCCTGTCCGGGCGGAGACCCTTTCTGGGCTAACTCCAGCTCCTTTGAGGCTTTCTTAGCAGGCACTGGAGAATGTTCTCTCTCCAGGTGCGCCTTCTTCTGGTGCTTTTTTGGCACTGGGGATAATGAACAGTTCCAGGGAAGCTCCAACGCCTGTGGAGTGCTTTTCAACGAGGCTGCGGTAATCGGTCCCGAGTCTGATCTCGGCTCCGACGCCGGTCTGAGCGCCGCTTTCATCAGAAGGGCCTTGAGTTTTATATCTCGGTCCTTCTTGGTTCTCAAGCGAAAGCTTTTACAAATTTTGCACTTCACAGAGAGGTGGGCTTCCACCAAGCACCTCAGACAGCTCTGATACAGGTCGCTTAGTGGCATAGGCTTCTTACAAGAAGCGCAGGGCTTGAACCCCAGGGACTGGGGCATGCTCCGACCCTGGGAGCTTCCTTAGCTGTGAACCTAGCTAACTAATAACTAATAACTTTCTAGAACTTTGAAAGTATATATACTGGTACTAAATAGATAGAAAACCACTAGGAAGACAGAGACTTACGAGAGCAAGAGAGTTGTTCCAGCACCGTCACAGGCGGTAAGAAGAGGGAGGGGGCCGGCAGCGCCATATATGCGAGCGCATACATGCACCGCTGCAGAGGGAGCTAGAGCCGACCCTACACGTACCGCTAGGGGAAAAACTTCTGGCGCTGGTGCATGTGGCACGCGCACACACCTACATTCAAAATGGACATGAGCAAGACTTGAAGAAGAGCTATAGAGACAGCCCTGGAAATTGAAATCGGCTCTCCACAGAACAGGTATAAAATATCAATGTAAGTTTCGCCACTCGTCCCACATGTATACCTCTACTGTGTTCTGGAGGGGCTGACACGAAGGTGATTAGATTGTTTAGTCTCCAGTACTCACCCAATTATTAGCTTCTCCAGGTAGATGGTCAACAAAGTTGCTATCAGCAGGGATTGTTTTCCTGACGTAGCCATCTTTCCACTAGGAACTATGTTTGAACTTCTAAACTCATTTCACATAGGTCACTGCAGCCAGTAAGAGAGGGTAACAATTTTTGGGCACTACTAAGGTGAAATTCAGACTTTTGGCTACAAGGTGAAGGGTACCATATCCCATTATAAAGTCTCTGACCCATCTAATCCCAAGAAAAATAATATTTAAGGCTTTAAAAAAATCCCACAAGATGTTTGGGAAACAACTGGATCAGGTCTTTCCAACCCGCCCCCATAGCACTTCATTAGATACCTATGGCTTTCTTACCTAAATAATTGTAGACTAAGCATCTCAGATCCTTGTCAGTCTTTTGCATTATCTTTTATCAGCATCAAAATACATTCTTAGGCAAGTCATATTCAACAACACTTGCTTGTAAAATCCCTTTGGTCCAGTAATTTACAAACTTGCACAAATATTTTTTATATAATTTTAGGAAGATTGAGGAAATCTTTCATCATTAGGAATCACTAGGGAAACACCATAATTAGCGCTTTCTTTAAGGTCTGCAGCTTAATCCTATTGCATTGTCCTTAATGTTATTATATATAATTTAATAATTATATGTACACACACACAGCATAGGTAGTGATAAATACAGATTATCAGGGTTTTTTTTTAATTGTTTCACCTCCATTTTGCTCACTAAACACATCTCAGCTAGGATTACTTCTAACATTACAAACCTCAGAGTGGCTTCAAACAGCCACCATATAATAAATAATTTTAAAGACAATCTTTCAGAGATGTGTTTCTTTCTTTCCCCAAAATCTGGGATTTCTTCTCTCAAAATACTGTTCAGGGTGAAGGATATTTAATCCTGGACCAGTGTCAGGCATATGGTCCCGTATCATGCAAGCCATGAGATCCTTGATACTGGCCATTTGTCACTCTGTGCAAATGAGGTGAGAGACAAGAAAGTTGGCACCTGCATCAGCCTGGTAGCAAGGGGTGACTTAGACTGGCTCCTCCCTGCAAAAAAGGGGTGTTATGGTTTTTTACATCAATACAGTTGCCTCAGTGTAAAACCCCAGTGGAGATAAAGCACAGGTAGTTTTTTACATCAGTGTAGCTAATCAAAGTCAGCTTTATGTCCTTCAACTGGCATTTACCTTGATGTGACAGAATGTACCCCTACGTTTGCACCCTACACATGATTGTAATGATGTTTGTATAAAGGTATGCCTTGTAAATGATCATTTGAAAACTCTATTTGCTGGTCAGCATTGTCCTAATAAAATAGGTGTGACAATATTGTGAGGTTATAAGATTCCCCTGCATGGTGTTATTAACATGTGTTCCAAACCCCACTGTCCTGACCAAACAGAACCTGGCAAACAGATCTGTCCTAAACAAAGGAATGAGAGCTCTGTTTAATTTGCATCTAAGCAGTTAACAGTCATCAAGTAGGAAAGGAAGACAAAAGAAATTCAAACAGGTGGGGAAAAAAGCAGGGAACATCCTTCCACACAGACTCTTTCCTCTTGGTTTTCAGGTGAATACGTTTTTATAGTGTCAGTCCCTCTCTTGAAAAAGGAGAGACAAGCGACACCTCTCTCTGCCCCTGCTCATCTCATTCAGTGCACCTGAAGAGACAAAGGAAACAGGAACTGGATTTTGGGGGAGGGATCCTGACATGAACAATTTGGTCAGTAAGACTACTGACAGCCTGTGGTGAGAAAACTTTGCTTTGAATCAAATGTAGTTTGTTAAGTTCGGCATCAGTAACCATTTTATCTTTATTTTTCTTATAATCATTTCTGACTTCTATGCCTCCTTACTTGTATTCACTTAAAACAAATATATTAATGACAAAATGACTTTATCTAATCCAGCGTGTTCAAGTTGAAGTGTCTGGATAACTCCATATGGGGTAACAAGTTGTGTGCCAATCATTTCTTTAAAGGAATAATAATGGACTTAATATATGTGTAGTGTCCAGGAGAAGGCTGGGCAGCACAGAACATATGTTTCGGGGGGAAAATCCAGGACTGGGTTTGTGTTGGGGTCACCCTGCAGTATAACCAAGGCTGCTAAGAGCCAAGGTGTGATTTATTCTCTGTAGTTTCCATTTTACCAGAATATATAGGGTCAATAGAGAGATACTTAAAATGCTTGAGCCTTTGCTGGCGAGGGGATCTAACATTATAATCTCTAAAAGCAGGGAGGAGTGGGTGATGACCTCATGGTAGGGGAGATGGTAGGGCCATGGGAAACATAACTCTGTTCATTTTTTGTTATTTATTTTTGTGTCATTCTTAATTTCCTGATTTAGCAAGGAGTGAAGTGAAAAACTGAAATGTCACACAAATGTTATTTTCGCACTACATAACTCCATAAAACCCTCAAATACCATAAAGTTGATCTGATCCATAAATAAAATTATATATACCCATAACTATACATGGGTTTGTAAAGATTAGATAGGAGATATACTGTATATACACACGTTCACATATATAGAAAATGCATTTTAATACAATTGGTTATACTGATACCAGACATTTTACAGCAGTGATCAAAAGCATGTAGTGACATGCTGCTTTTGATTCTACTGCTGTTGTAGATGCCTTGGGGTATTTTTGTTTAGATAATATAAAAAGGGAGAGAGACACACTACAAAGACTAAAGTTAAAGATGGGCAATAAACCTAGGTCTGCTGACGATTTGGCATTTTCTTCTCAGCAGTCCACTAGACAGGATATAGAATTTTCAGCTTCTCACATACCCACACTCATGGATACTACTATTAAGAGGTTGTGTGAGATACTGACTAGAACAGTGTTTAAGAAGAGCTTGAAATCCGGTTTCCATGTGGCTCAGGGAGGGGGGAAAAACATATCAAAACAACCTCCCCCCACCTCTGAGGCTCTGTAAATAATGATTAATGAAGACAATTTTGCTCTGATAGAATCTAATGCTTACTATTCTTGCTACCATGAAAGAGGAGCTGTTGTTGCAGTATCTATGAGGACACAGTTTGTTAGGACACACTGGCACAGCAAAGAGAGTCTTGGAAATGGCCAAGTCAAGAAAAACGGGCAAATGTGTTTTTGTGAGGCTTGGAAATTTAGAAGGACATAAGGTAAATAGTGACTAGCTAGAGACAGGTGGAACAGGTTTGTTAAGAAATGCAAAATACTGTTCTGAGGCTCCAATAACTTTAAGATTTCTATCTGTTTGTACAAGATATGATCTTGACATACTCTCCCCTGCTAAGTAAGGTCCAAACATGGTTTGAGGGATTCAAGTTGCAAAACTGAATAGATTTTTAACCTTCCTTTGAAGGAACATTGCCATCTAGTTGTAGATTTCTTAGGTATGCTTGCTATTGCTAATCATTTTTAATTTAGAAGACATTACTTATAAACCTGCATCGATTAAAACAAAACATTTTACAGACAAAATTCCACCCTCCAATACAGGTGCAAAATGATAGTGAATGGGAGCTGTATTTATCCTCACAACATTCCTGCGAGTGTAAGTAAGGTAAGCACTATTATCCCCATTTTACAGATGGGGAACTGGAACACAGAGTTCCAGATACTCAAAAGGTATCTAGGCTCCTAACTCCCCTTGAAATCAAGGAGTATTAGGTGCCTAAATATCTTTGAGTATCTGGGGCTCAGTTATTTGGCCACAATCACATACAAAGTCCATAACTGAATGTGCATCTTCCAAAAGTCCCAGGTTAGCATCCTAACCCTTGGACCATCTTAATGAGCTTGTGACAGGATATATAGACCCCCACACTGATGAAGACATCAGAGAGGCCTGTGTGAGAGGCTAACCCACCCATCCAGCTCTATCATCTATGGTAGGGAGGTGGCCTTTAAAACAGAAGAAACTGCAGTCAGCTGGGAAAAGCGAGTACCCTGGGTAGGGAACAGCTGGAGTGATACTGAAACCACAGGAGGTGCTTCCATCCAGCCCTCTGTAAGCCGGACAGAGTGAGCCTAATTTGGTAGCCCAGCCAAAAGGACTCACAGAAAACCACTACGCAGAGAGCCCCAAAGTCAGAAAGCACTGCTGGCCCTTTTTCCCTCTTAGTTGGTTCCAGGAAGAAGTTATTCTTGGGTGCATTGGAACATTTATTTTCCTTTAGATTACCGCCCACCCCCATCAGAAGAGACATAAGAAGTCCCACAATAGGTGAGATCCCCTTACAAGTACTAAGAAATTGGAGCCTGAACATAAGCCATCTAGTATAATTAACTGGGCATGGCCAGGGACTCCCACTGTCTGGGAGAAAAAACTACAGGGACTCTGACAGAGCTCTTGAATTTTTTCAGATTCTTACTTTTATGCATCCTGAGGATGGATCCAAGTTAGAGTTCTAAGATTGGTTAAAGCACCACCACTGTGATCAACTTGGTGTCTTAGAGGTATTGCCTTACAAGAGAAAAAAAACTATTCACATTCCAGACAGTTTCTCACTTCCTGGGACGAAGAAACAAATGCTTAGCATTTCTCAAACTTGAACCTACACCTATTTAGAGAGCAAATAAGAGAAAACAAACCACCAGGAATGTCTAATTTTAACTCTGATTCCAACTTCATTAACCTATGCCTCAGTTTCCTAATCTGTAAAATGGGGATAATACTGATTGAAGGACTCTAGTGGCAGTTCTAATTTACATTACTTAATATAGGCAATGTTGGAATAACGCCACATAGAATCCATTAAATGGGATTTTGCTCTGAAGAGCGTCTATAAAAGTGGTAACTGTCTAACTCTATAGATTTGGTCCCTCTGTATAAACCAGAGACAAAGCTGCCTCCTTTACTGGTTTTCTACTGCTTTTTTTTTTTTTTTTTTTTACTCTTATCACCATTGAAGAGCCAGTATACCCATGAGCGAAAATTAGCTGGATTCTACTCTGCTTCACACTGTCTTCAGTAAAATTGTTAACCAAGTTACAGTTGCAGAATTTATATTTAATTTCTATTGCTTGTCTGAGGCAGCTAGAACTAAATTGATTTTCAAATCCCAGGCTCTTGTTGAAGGGAAAAATCATTCTTTTACTGGTCATCTGAACAAGCACAGAGAAACATGGAACTTTGATACAACTTCTTCAAATCACTTGTCTGAACAGAACTGCACTTTAACAAGCTGGGTGTGATGTTCTGGGGAGACTGAAGACCCAATGGTGGATTGTTAGCAGAGCTCAAGATCTTTCCAAAGGTCCTTCTGAAAAGATAAACTCCTTGGAGGATCAGAACTCAAAGTAGCAAAAGAGGTAGTGAACTTAAAAGCAAAGTTATACTGCTGTTGTAAAGAAAGATCAGCAAAATATCTCAATGAACAGAGTTACAGGCTCTGATTCTTTGCTGCCCTGCAGCTTGTGCTGTCATTTACAGCTATATAAAATGGGTGCAAAAATGCTACCACCAGTGAGAGTGGAAAATTCTGAGCTGATAACATTTTACAGATATTACATGCAGGTGACAATGACTATGGCAGATGCTAAACAGTGCAGAATCTGGCCCACAGAACATAAGGAAGAAAAAAGTTTTTTACTCCAGTTTTCAGAAGCTAGAGGACTGACTAGTTACTTAAACTGAAAAAGGAATACCTGATTACAAGCAAACAAATCAGCCATAATTTTCCATGATTTTTTAAAAATTAACTTTACTGTTACATAGCAAAAGCCCACAAAATGGCTTTCTTTCTGTCTATAGGACATTCAGTAGACTGTGGGTCTGAATTGTTCTGCCTGGTGTCAACTATAGCCTGTATCACTCCTTGTTCATGCTCTCTTTTCACTTCTCAGTTGCACGTAGCAGCAGCCTGGTAAGCAGCTTTTCTGAGTATGCGGTTACACACATTGTGGGAATGTAGGACAGAAACAATGAGTGTTGAAAAAGAGCTTAGAAGGATTTTTTGAACTTTATTTGTTCCATTGCTAATGAAACAATCGATTTCTCCTCAAGGCATATGTGGTCACAATTCAAATAAACATATAAAAACTGTTTCTAGGAAGCTAAAGGCATGAAAGCATCCAAAGACAAACAATGAAAGTGAGTAAAGAGGAAAATCAAAAACCTGTGTCTCAGAATCTATGATGTGGCTGAAGAAAGACAAACAAGCGACTAGCCTATGGGTTGCTAAAGAACATAGTGCAGAGCACAGCAAAGGCAGAAAAGGTGCAGAACTATGCTGAAACTGGAGTGTGCGCTCAAGCTGTATCCTGCTCCTAGATACCAAAAGTGAGTTAACAGAAATGAGCTATGTCCTATTCCTGGTAGCAAGTATCCAGATGATAATCTTCCCATTAGCCATATACTTTTCAGCTATTGAGATGGTCAAAGTAATGTCTACTTAGGTTTTAGACAGACACACTTTGGTAAAAAGAGGTTCATTGTGACATAGAAAATATATGATCTCATATCTTTCCTATATTTAGGAAAGTAGAAAGGGATACAGAGTTGGGCTCCCAGTGTTACGCAGTATTAAGTATTACAAACAAGATGTTGTTCTAAGCTACAAATATATTGTTCAGACAAGTGGCAAAGGCAAGTCCCATTACCAGTGATATTCTGGCATTTCTCTCTCCACACTTTCTGGTTCTTTATGGTGTCAGTGCAATGTTTTGGCTCCACTTCTTTTGGACTGCGGTGGTGGCTTGCTTTCCATTGAGTTCCCCTGAGTTCTCCACAGTTTTAAATCATTTGGTCTCAAGCAAAGTTCTATAGCTTCTAGCTTCCTTTCCCTGTCTAGAGACATTAAGTCAAGTTAAACATAAAAAAAAAATACACATCCTCCAGTGGTTTCCCAAATAAGTGCTTTTCACAGAAAGTACAATGATGGACATCTATAGAAACTTAGTAATTCTCCTTCCAGTAGTTATTTGAGCATATTAGGTTATTTTTAACTATATTTTTTGAGAAAGCTTGTTGCCTAGTTTTTCCCAGTCAACACCTCATATTTCTGAGATTTGAGAGTTCAGTGCAAATCAGGGTATCAGAATCTGGTCCTATGTTTGCAGCCTTTGGGAAAACAATAAGTCTCCATCTAGTTCCCAGGGGACAAGTGTCCACATCACACAATCCACCACCACGATGAGTACTAATTGGTCCTTTTGTTGGCAGTCTCAGCAGAGAGAACAAGGATTAAATATGCTATAGAAACTAAAACTGACCCTTCCAGATCAGGGTTGAGCCATGCTGTCAATGCAGCATGGGCAAAACTGTATTTTTCCTGCAGTACTATACCTGTTCGGTGGATAAATAAAGGACTTGAGATCTAAATCTAGCACCTTCCACAAACACGGATTGAATCAAAAAAGTTAAAAGTTTGGGAGAATGTTTATAGAGAATGGAATATACCTTGTCAGGTTTTCCATGGTTTACAGAGGGAAGATGTTTTTCCTGTGGTACAGAACAGTTAGAAATGTGGGCCTGATTCTGATCCAATTCAGTAGAACAGTAATGTAATTCTACTGAAGTCAGTAAGTTGCTCCTGATTTACAGTGATGTAAAATGAGATCAGATATAAGCCCAGTGGTGTCGTGAGAAGGGATCACTCCTATTTAAGAATCTAGATCTGATTTCTGATCTGCTTGTCCTGATGGTCTGAGATTTTTCCTTATTTTCACCTGTTTTGTGTTCTGGCAGGTCCTGCAGCCAGGTCATAATCTTGCATTTGTGATGATCAGTTGCCATGAAACAGATAGTAATGTTACAAATGTAGCATTAAAGAGTGTTGGATTTACATATAGTACTCAATACTGAAATCAATGGATACATGCATCTTGAGACAAGTTTTAGTCCCTGCTTTGCTAAACAATCTAACAATAGGAGCAGGTGGTCTGTGAGAAAGTAAACCCTTGTTTAAGTTTTGGGAATTGGCAGATTTTTCTGGGTTAAAAAAAAATGTAATTTGATTTTTGATATAACTCTTTTGTTCCTTTAAAGTTCATATGAAAGTATTTCTAAATGTCAATCACTTTCAATCCCTGTAAGTATTTCATATAACTGGTTCTACAACCGAGTCCAATTTTCTAGGGATACACTTTTTTAGACATTCCTCTTATGAGATGCTTGTCTATCTTGTTTAAAATATAGTGGCTGAACTAAGCATGTGCTATAGGGTCTATATTTTCCAAAAGACTGTGTTCAATTTAGCAAGTTAAATATCAGTCTTAACATTAGGATTTTTTGTTTGTTTGTTTGTTTAAAAGTCCAAAGTACTGCTGGAAGGCATTTTGCTTTTGCAATGTTCACATTAAAGGGAACACATGAGATTCAACAACTAATAGATAAAGGGTTTTATATAACAGGTTGTCCTTGTCCATGACATTTTTGATGTACGTGAACAACCAAATAACAGTACATACATAATGACAAACTGTCATGCAAGATAAGGAAATCAGCTGATGGGGCAAAAGCATTAATCCATAATAGAATCCTAGATAATGGGGCCAGGAAGAAACCACTTGGGTCATTCTATCTGACTACATTATACTCAATACATCATAACTTCTAACATCTTATCTAACCTGTTTAATATCTGTAGGGATGGCACCTTTGCCATCTTGTTTGATATCAGTTCTGCCACTCAATTTCTCTTATCACTAAGCAATTTTTTCCTGATATCTAGTTCAGAATATCTTGGCTGGATCACTGCAATGAATAAAAACCCCATAGCATTTGTAACTGGAGTACTAACCCTGGTGTCCCGGAGCAGTTCCATTTTGAGTAATTATTACATTCTGCGTACCTAACATTTCCCATCTAGTTTCAGTGGAATATGGTGTTTTTCACTTTCTGTCAAACTGTTTCACAGCATTGTCATGTGCTGTTAAACAAATGCTGCCTTCTACACCCGAAGTGACTGCAAAGTAATTCATATAATACGTAGGCTATGTAAAGTGTTCTGAGATGAATCTATTATCATAAATTGGTGTTATGACTACCCAAAGAGTCTAAGACTAAAGGGTACTAAATAGACTCATATGCCACAGTGTGGGCTGTGTGCTGTGCCATGAAATAATACAGACGTTTACAAAAACAATTAATGTTGACAAAGTCCTCACCCCTTTCTCCGGCATGGAAGGCCCTAAACTTAGTGAAACTTCTATGGTCCCACTCCTATGGGAATAGGTGCAGAGTAGAGAGAGGACTTCTCACTTCCTTCTGTCATGGAGCTCTGGTTCACTGTTCTTCTCTGCATAGCTCCTTGGGGAAGAGGAGCAAGGCACAAGGAACAGCGAGTATGACCAGTGTTTCTGCAGTTAGATGGCACCAATTCACTGGATTAGGGTCTTATGAGAGAGGCATAAGCGGACCCTAAGCAAGGCTCCTAGGCACTATGGCCCAGACCCTCAAAGGTATGTAGGTACGTAATTCCGAGGCACATAAATACTTCTGAGGATCTGGGCCTATGGTAACAAGGAGAGGATTCCTTACCCTCAACCCAATTTCTGTTATTTTGTGCACACAAAGTGGGTTCTGGGAAAAGGACTCTGTTTTAATTTTTTGGAAAGTTCATGTCAAAAATAATTCCTGATGCTCTTCCCTTTTGTCTTTTTTTGTAAAATGCCATTACCACTCGAGTCCCTGTGCTGGTAGTATTAGCCGGTATTTCCCAGGGGTCAGTTTCCATAGCCACATCAGAAACCACCACCACTCTTGATATTAACTACAGTAGAACCTCTGAGTTATGAACACCTCGGGAATGGAGGTCGCACGTAACTCTGAACAAAATGTTATGGATGTTCTTTCAAAAGTTTGCAACTGAACATTGGTTTAATATAGCTTTGAAACTTTACTATGCAGAAGAAAAATGCTGCTTTTAATCACCTTAATGAAGAAGCATAGAAACTGTTTCCTACCTAGTCAAATTTTTTTTTTTAAACTTTCACTTTAGTTTTTAGTAGTCTAGGTTTATCACAGCACTGTACTGTATTTGCTTTTTTTGGTCTCTGCTGCTGCCTTATTGTGTACTTCCAGTTCCAGATGAGGTGTATGGTTGATCGGTCCGTTCCTAACTCTGGTGTTCATAATGCTGAGGTTCTACAGTATCACTCAGCCAAGAAGTCAAAAATTGAATTGGTCTCTCCTCCCTCTCCATAAAGGGACTCCCAGGGTATGTCTATACTGATGGCGGGAAAGTCACTGTGAAGACCCGCTCAATCAATCCAGAAGTCGACGCTGGTAAACTACCCCCTCAAGTGGCGTAGCCCTGAGTCGACGGGAACACGGTTCCCGTCAGTGCAGTGCAGTGCAGATACCGCGCAGAAAGGAAGCACAACAGTCAACGGGAGTTACGCAAGCTACTCTGTGGAGCTTGCGTAACGCCCGTCGACTGCGGCCGAATCACCAGGTCAGTGTAGACCAGGACCCAGTCATTGGGGCACTGATGAATGCATTTTCTAGTTTATAGGTCTTGACAGTCCAAGTAATCCAGGCAGTAACGTGTTATAATATTTTTCAAATCAAGTAACCAAGAGTCTCCATCCAGATCTTCTTTTCCGCACAGGGAAATACATTAGACAGGAAGCTTTTCATGACAGCAGTTCTCATCGAAAACTGGCTCCTCTCAAAAGCTAAACTTTTCATGACAAATCATTGACATTTATCAAATTTTTCTGTAATGTTGTCTCTCTGGAATCTTTAGTTGAATGAAAACCATGTTTTCTTATTGAAGCAGGTCAATGAAAGTGTTGCTTAGAAAGTCAGCAAAAATGAAAAGTGGAGCCACTTTAAACCTTGTACAACAGAAATAATTTTCACAAAATTAATAACTCATTCTCCCCAACCAGCTTTTAAAAATATAATGGGGGAACATAAACATAAGATTTATGTATATTTTGGGCTTTTGTTATGTGTTTTTCCCCTCTCTACACTTTCTCCCTTTAATTTCACTCTCTCGATCCCCAACCCTTCCATTTGTTCTCTTCTTTATTTCCTGTCTTTCCTCCTTCTCTAGATTTCCTCTTCACTTTCTCAGTAACACCCATCTCCCAACCCTTGTCCAACTCACTTTCCCTCCCGCTTGGTCCCACAACTCTCTCTGCCGCCAGCACTTTTCATGCTTTCTTTCCTGAATCCTCTCATTTGTACCCTCTTCTCCCTCACACATAATTTGCCTTTCCCCCTTTTTCAGCCTCATTGTGCAGCTCTGTGAAAGCACATGCTTCTGGCCAATCTGCCCTCTTTCCTATTCCATTTCAATCTTCCCTTTACAAGGGACACTCCAGACAACAATAAAATTAGTATGGATTTGGTCTTAATTATTGTCTGGTGATTACACTTCACAGGGTGTAATGGAGTGTGGAAGAATCCAGTTCACAAACTGAATGAACTGTTTTCTGCAAGGTCAGGTTAACAGCCTAAGGCCACGTACACACTGCAGCTATAACTGTGTGCTTGTAAGCAGTTAAGGGCATAGTCATCTTAAGTTAAAAATTAAATGACATGGTTTGTCCACACAGCTATTTTTCTGCCATCACAACACTGTTTTTACCTCTACATCTAGCTCTCTGCTTATCCATGCCACAGGAGTGAATTCTGGGCAGAATCCCACAGACCCTTAGGATCAGTTGCCCCTGCCAGGAACTACAGTTAGTTTTACAGAGCCCACCCACCATTCTGCCTAGGATTATAGGATAATCTCCTGCCTCAGAGATCACTATGGCCATTTTCCATCATAGACCGTATTAACACTACAGAATGCTGGATCTGTTTAGCTTTTGCATTCTACTGCTTAGCAGCGTGGGTCAGAAATGGAAACAGCACCCAGGGCACTCAAGTGTTACCTGAAAGGGAGGCAGAAGCACGTGCAGTTTATGTCCGGCTACAACGTAGTTCAATTCAGCAGACTCATAGCCAGGACAAGTTCTACCCATTGATGAGACAGCGTATGGACTGACAGTGACTAGCTGAGACATCTGCACATAACCAATCCCATCTGATTAAGTTCAGAGCCGGCAGCTCCCTCACTATGGAAATCCACCTATTTGAAGAACTGCTGCCCCTGTTGACAAGAGAGTTGCCACAGCCCTTGACACCACTGACTGCAGCAACCTGTCAGAGCTCTTTGAGCAGAAGAGAGGTGAGGAGGGAAAGGGTGAGACCAGAGTAGGAGCCACTGGGTTATAGGTGCCTGGATTAAAACAAGCACCATCAATGTTACCAACATTTGTAAAATAAGAGAGGGTTTTGAACCTAACTATGCTGGGGGTAGCTCCCTTCCCAGTTTTTTGCTCCTCAGTCAAGCCATGGAGTTCTCCTATTCTATGGTCATGAGGCTATGGTGGGATAACATAGGTCACTTCACGGAAATAAACATTGGCTGGTCTGGTAAAAGTCATGATGCCTATACATTAAGAATTCCTGCTTCTACAAGAAGAGACACTACTCTCTTCACTCAGAAATATGTGTTTCTGTGATAACTGTGATCAAAGTTTACAATCAGGGACTGTTGCGATCATGTAGAACCAACCCAGTCATTCCTGTATCTAGTTAGACAACATCTTGTTGAACTAGGCCATATCTTTTAGAAAGACCCATCTCCACAGGAACAGAATGGACCAATGAAGGAAGATTTGATCTAACAAAAGTAACAAAAGGGATCTGTGAAGAGAAATTAAGTTTAAATCAAAATAGACATTTTCAGAGGTCCTTTTTGTGCCATTTATGAGCTAGGAAAGGAGAATACGGCCATGTGACAGCAGTACATAATCACAGAAAGAATTGTTTTTTTCTAATGCTGAAGGAGGAACTATATCAGAAAAAGGAAAGCAATATTTGTATTAGAAATGTGCTAATAAGGGAGTGATTTTCAATTCCTGGCTCCAGAACGTTTACCATATGCTATCCTTAATTGTCACTTATGAAGTCAACACTAATGGAGCCGGCTTCAAAGTGTTAATACCTATCACATGATTGAGGTCAATATCCACACTAATGATTCCTTCCTGCTACAGTATTATTCCTAAAACTACTCCGTTTCCTTCTCCTTCCTTGTAGAATTTCTGACTAGAGTTTTCTTCAGACCTCCTCAACAGACATAGAGAGGCTGTACACATCAAAGACAGATACTGGATACTAAATCAAAGTGATGTGCCAATAGAGTATTAAGGAAGGTTTGGGGCTTACTGACGATCAGACAACCTTCTGTAATGAGAGAGAGTCTGTGTCAATACAGTCTGATTAAAAAAAAGAAGGCCAGAGCTCCAGAATTTTGCTTATGATTATGTCAGAACTAACATTTTTTCCATTCTGTGGCCTTTCCTCAGGACCAGCTCTTTCTACAGGTCCTAAATAGCTATATTGACCAAATTCCCTCAAAAGGTGATCCCAACTTTGTACACTGAAAATTGAGTTAATAAAAGCCTGCATTTTTAATAAGAGCAAGCAATTTGTAACAACTCTATAAGGTCTAAAGCAATTTTATTTCTCTATATATTATGAAAACTCACTATGAGACATAGTGGTACTGCAGTGCCACCTACTGTCACAGTTTAAAAAGGGTAATTTCATATGCACAGCTCTACATTAGTCCATATTTAAAGATGGGCAAAAGTGCATTAATATATGCATTTGCCATGGTTGTGCACGCTGAAATACATAATTGTGCATTGTTATGACAGCTGAATGGGAAAATGGGTATCTGTCAGTTTGGAAATAAATGCACAGGTAAGTGAAAAGTTATCCCAACAACTCAGGAGTAAATAATGATGAAAACTTCTCTCTCATATGATACATAAGAAAAAAAAAATCAATCTCAGTTCTGACAAGGTCATTAGTCACTAGAAAGCATAGTATACCAGACCAAGTTTTTTAAAAAACCATCATAAATAATATCCTGTGCCTAACCTAAAACAAAATATTTAACAGGTTCTACTGGATACTAAACAGATCACAGGCCACAAATTGCTGGAGACACAGCTATTCACATGCCTCATGGATTGTCTACATGTGGATGATTCTGGATTAGTTATTCTCCTTTAAATTCACAAACTTCCACGTGTAAACAAGGCCCCACTATTACAGCCTTTGGTCCAGGAGAGTCAAACACCTGGAGTACTATCTGTACCTGTCCCTCAGAAGCACTAAATCATACCAATATCTCTTCTGTTAAATTATTCCTCTTTAGCCTTGATAAAGATCTCTCTTGCTTCATACAAGAGAGTTTTAATCATATGCTGGACAGAGCCACTCTCCCCCACCCCACCCCACCCTCAGAGTGGAAATCAGATTTAGCATCTACCATTATATTGGAAGGGCAAGTAAAAGTAAATCTGGACTTGTGCTTCCCCATCCTAGAACACGTGCAAAATATTTTCATACCAGAGAAGCCACTTTATGATAACATGTTAGGTCCTCATTACCCAATGGGGCTTCACTTGGTACCTCTTCCCCTTCTCACTCCTGTGCTTCCTCCTCAGTTTTCATTTTGCACAGATCAATAGTATTAAAATATTATAAAAAACAAATAAACCAAGTTTTAGCTGAATGCTATTAACCTGCTGCACTCCTACATAATGCCATGCCCTTTTTATTTTGCTGTTTTCTATTTTTTCCCCAAAATAATGACATACTAAAACTTAAAATGTTTTTCTTTTACATTTATCCATCCACTGTTTGCTTAGAATGAGTGACTCTAAAAAAAAACAAACAAACAAAAAACACACACCATGACAATTATAAATATTTATTAGAACTGACTGGAAAACAAGATTTCTCCCCCCACCCGGAAAATTTTAACTAAATGAAGTTACATAAATAGAGAAAGAAACCCCCCCCTCACAATTTTCAATGGAACACATGCCTTGGAGAGAGGAAGGGAGGATTTCAATTAAGCTTTGAAATTCTGTGGAAAGCAGACAATTTTTACAAAGGACCCTACACCTGGCAACTGTGGTTCATACTGACCCTGTGCCTTCTTCCTACAGTTTCTGGTCCCCCCCACCTCCTCTGGGTGTACCAGCTCAAACTCCTGCCTCACAGGCTGTAGCTGCAGACTACTAAACCCCATAACCTCAAACACACCTCCCTTCTCCCAGGGAGTGACTACAAACCCCTTCCCTGTAGCTGTGCTGTGTTCCTGGGTTTTATACAGGCCCTCCTGTTCCATCCAGCTGAGCCTAATTTAATCAATCCCTGCTCCCTAGCTCCTCTTCCAGGTGCAGCCTAGGGAGTTAATTGGCCTAGCTAGCCACTTTAACCCTTCCAGGGCTTGTGGGGGGTGGATGCCCATCACAAAGCTTTTGCCCCAGTACAGTCCAGCTTCTTCAGATAGTAATCAGATAGCTTCAGAAACTTTGGTCCAGCCTAAGAGCTACTAATTCTATTTTTCCTTCAAAGCCAGATAGCTTGGGATTAATTCCTCTGGCTACTCTTAATGAGCATCATCTAAAGGATTCTCTCTCCACAAGAAATTAGCAGTTGCAGCATTTTTGCCATGGATACCTTTTTTCCCTTCTAGATTCTAAACCTCTACTTTGTTTGCCTTGGGCTCCTTCATATATAATTCATCAGAATTTTCAGTGTTGCCAATTCTCACAATATTTGGTGTTTTTATTTAAAGCCCCAGCTCCTGGAGTCAAGTGACTACATGAGACAATCAACTTTTATTAAAAAAATAACAGTACCTTTCTAGCGCTTGGGGTTGCAGAGAAAAGCTTGAAACTATGAGTCAAGTGGACCCTAAAGGCTCAGCAATCAGAACACACATAAAATCATAATATTATTTTTAAAAAAACCTTGTGATTTTTAAGCCAATCTCATGATTTTTGAGGACAGACTCATGATTTTTGAGCTCTTGGAAATACTGGATTTTACAAACCAAAACTTAAGATTTGATATAAAAAAATTGTCTAAAGCAAGTCCCTGATGCGGCAAACTGCTCCGTGTGAGCACACTCATGTGCCTGTGAAGAGAGCAGCTGACATCAAAGGGGCTCTCCCTGCCCAGATCAGCTTGCAGAATCATGGCCCCTTCCATGAACTCAAGCAGCTTAGAGTTCATCTCAATCATGTGGCCCCCAACATATATCACAAGAAATGCACACTTTAGTTACGCTCCCACCCATAAATTCACTATTCTCTTGAAAGCTTCCCAGCAGGACGCTCTTCAGTCATAATTCCGTCCACCACCCGTTTATCTGGAGGCTCCTCAGCCAGCATGTCATGATCCACTCTCATTGCCTCTCAGATTCCTCCCACAGATTTTCTGTTGGCAGGATGTTCAATATCATCTTTCCCTCATCCCCTTTCACAGGAACAATAATCAGGAGAGGAAGATTCCAATCATTTTCCGTATCCCCCCGAACTGCTCTTTGAGAAAGTACCAGGGTTATCAAATTGACATTGGCAGAGAGAAAGAGATGCATGAAGTCCGTTTGCAGTTTATCTATTATTGTAGCAATATTTAGGCTGATGAAGGAAGTGCCATTGGGGTTCTCTAATCCACTCTTCAACCCAATGACTGAGTTCCTGAGACACTAATGTGATATGTATACTTGTGCAAGTGTCAAAACACTGCATGGGAAGTACTTTAATCCTTTTAAAAAACTTGTTTAAATGGAAAAATAAAAAATAATGGAAAAATTCTGTTCATATTTGTGTTTTAATTTTACTTTAATGAAATCAGCAGTTGTACATGTCCTCCAGATTTACACTCTGCAATGAACATGCATTGATTTCAGCGTTTGTTAATGGTTGCTGGGTTGCAGCACAAATTCAGACAACGGGTCAGAATTCTGAGATCTAGCCTGATTCAAAATAGTCCCAAATGGATTTTGCAAGAGGTCTTAATGAACTTGTTGCATGCTCTGGCTCTTTCTGAGCTCTGAGTTGTTCCTCCCTGGCTGTTTCCTGTTCCTCTGTCTTTTTCTCCTGATCTCTTTCCTGTTCTACAAAGACCTTTTCAGGAGCCTTCTCCCATTCCTCAAAGTCTTTTTTCTGAGCTCTTTCCAGATCTCCAGAAAACTTTTTATGAACTCTTTTGTGTTTTTCTGGAGCCTCTTTCTGACTTTTCTCCTGTTCTTCTGGAACCTTTTCCTGAGCTCTCTCATGTTCCTCCAGGGCTTTCTTCTGAGCTTTCTCTGGTTCACTCAGGGCCTCTTTCTGAACTCTCTCCAGATCCTCTAGGGACTTTTTCTGAGCTCTCTCCAGTTCCTCCACAGCTTGCTGAGCTTTTTCTTGTTCTTCCAGGGCTTTCTTCTGAGCTCTCTCCAGTTCCTCCACAGCTTGCTGAGCTTTTTCTTGTTCTTCCAGGGCTTTCTTCTGGGCTCTCTCCAGTTCCTCCAGAGTTTGCTGAGCTTTCTCTTGTTCCTCCAGGGCTTTCTTCTGGGCTCTCTCCAGTTCCTCCAGAGTTTGCTGAGCTTTCTCTTGTTCCTCCAGAGCTTTCTTCTGGGCTTTCTCTTGTTCCTCCAGAGCTTTCTTCTGGGCTTTCTCTTGTTCCTCCAGGGCTTTCTTCTGGGCTTTCTCTTGATCCTCCAGGGCTTTCTTCTGGGTTCTCTCCAGTTCCTCCAGGGCTTTCTTCTGGGCTCTCTCCAGTTCCTCCAGGGCTTTCTTCTGGGCTCTCTCCAGTTCCTCCAGGGCTTGCTGAGCTTTCTCTTGTTCCTCCAGGGCTTTCTTCTGAGCTTTCTCCAGTTCCGCCACACCTTTTTGAGCCCTCTTCTGTTCCTCTATAGTCTTAGTCTGAACTCTCTCTTGTTCATCTAGGACCTCTTTCTGAGCTCTTATTAGTTCTTTCATGGCTTTCTGGGCTCTCTCCTGTTCCTCTCTGGCCTTCTTCTGAGTTCTCTCTTTCTCCTCTAGGGTCTGCTGCTGAACTCTTGCCAGTTCTTCCACAGCTTTCTGGGCTTTTTCCTGTTCCTCTATGGCCTTCTTTTGTGTTTGCTTCTGCTCCTCCATGGCCTTTCTCTGTGCTCTTTCCAGTACCTCTAGGGCCTTCTGAGCTCTCCTCTGCTCCTCTAGGGCAGCCTTCTGCACTCTCTCTTGCTTCCTATGAGCTTTATCCAGCTCTTCCATGGCTTTCTGTTGTTCCACCAAGGCCTTCTGCTGTGCTCTTGCATGTTCCTCCAGGCCTTTTTTCTGAGCAATCTCCAGTTCTTCCAGGGCCATCTTCTGAGCTCTTGCCAGTTCCTCCAGGGCTTTCTCAGCCCTCTCCTTGTCCTCCTGGGATTTCTTCTGAGCTCTCTTCTGTTCTTCCCAGGCTGCCTTCTGAGCTCTCTCCTGTTCCTCTAAAACCTTCTTCTGAGCTCTTTCCAGTTCCTCTAGAGCCTTCATCTGAGTTCTTTCCTGTTCTTCCAGCATTTTCTTCTGGATCCTCTCCTGTTCCTCCAGCAACTTCTGAAGAGCTCTCTCCTCTTCCTCCAGCTCCATCTGCTGAGTTTTCAGCTGCTCCTCCAGTTCAGTCTGCAAAGCTATCAACTGTTCCTCCAGATCCATCTGCTGAACTGACTTTGGTTCTTGCAGCTCCTTCTGCTGAGCTCTCATTTTTTCCTCCATTGGCTCTCGTTGAATGTTGTCCTGTTCCTCCAGGACCCTCTGTTCAGCTCTCTCAGGTTCTTTCATGACCTTCTCCTGTTCCTCCAAGGATGCCTTCTCATCTCTCTCCAGTTCTTCCACGGCTTTCTGAGCTCTCTCTTGCTCCTCCAAGGTTTTCTTCATCCTCTCTATCATCTCCTTCAATTCATCTTCCTTGCATTTTTGCTCATACTTCCTCCATTGTTGGGTGATTTTCTGGGCCCTTGGCTGCACCTCATTCAGCATGGCATTGGTCTCCTCATCATAATCCAACTGACAGGCCAAGGCAAGGTCCTGGGAAGCCTCCTGCCAATAGCCCAGAAGCCGGAGCGCTTTCCCTCGCCACTTATAGGGCTGTGCGGAGTCAGGGTTGATTTTTATGGCTCTGTCACAGTCTCTAATGGCAGCATTTGGCTTCTGCAATTGCACATAGACACTGGCTCGGTTGGCATATAAGATTGTAAGCCGTGGGTTCAGTTTGATGGCATCAGTGAACAGGTCAACAGCTCTCTGAAGTTCACCTTTACCTACTGCATCAAAGGCCTCCCTCTTCTTTTCAATGGCCTGTTTCATCATTTCATCTGTTACCTTCAAATTCTCATCTCCCATCTCTTGGGACTCATCCTCATCAGGTTCAATCACCCCTTCGTTATCAATCTCCCACTCATTTTGCTCACTGTAGGGCTCCTCACTAGACTCGTCCTCACTCTCAGCTCTCTCCCGGCCCTTCAGCTGAAATTTCTCCTGTTCCCCATGGGCCACTGGCAGAGCTCCTTCTCGTTCTGTACAGTATTTAAGACTTGCACTCCCTTGTTCCCAGGAGGCCCAAAGCTGAACTCTTTCGTGTTTCTGTGGATCCTGAGGCTTGAATCCTTCCTCTTCTTGGGTGGCCTTATGCTCACATCTTTTCTGTTCCTCAGGGGTCTGAAGTTGAGCTCCCTCCTGCTCCTCCATGGCTTTCTTCATTCTCTCCAATGACTCCTTAAATCGCTTTTCCTCCTGCTTTTGTTCATACTTCCTCCAGTGTTGGGTGATTTTCTGGGCCCTTGGCTGCACCTCATTCAGCATGGCATTAGTCTCCTCATCATAACCCAATTGACAGGCCACGGCGAGGTCCTGGGCAGCCTCCTGCCAATGGCCCAGGAGCCGGAGAGCTTTCCCACGCCACTTATAGGGCTGTGAAGAGTCAGGGTTGATTTTTATGGCTCTGTCACAGTCTCTAATGGCAGCGTTTGGCTTCTGCAATTGCACATAAACACTGGCTCGGTTGGCATACAATACTGTAAGTCGTGGGTTCAGCTTGATGGCATCAGTGAACAAGTCAACAGCTCTCTGAAGTTCACCTTCACCTACTGCATCAAAGGCCTCCCTCTTCTTTTCAATGGCCTGCTTCATCATTTCATCTGTTACCTTCAAATTCTCATCTCCCATCTCTTGGGGATCTTCTTCATCAGGTTCAATCACCCCTTCATCATCAATCTCTAACTCACTCTCGGGCTCCTCACTGGACTCCTCCTCCCTCTGAGCTTTTTCCTGATCCCCCAAGGCTGTCATATTAGTGTTTTCTTCTTTTGCCAGAGCCTTTTTTATTCTCTCCAGGGTCTCCATGTGCTTACATTTTTGCTCATTCTTTGTTTTGTGTTCAGAGTTCTTCTGGGTTTTCAGCTGCACTTCCTTTAGCATATAATTGGCATCTTCATCATAACCCAGTTTGCAAGCCAAGGCAAAGTCACAGGCTGCTTCTTCCAAGAGCCCCAGGAGCTGGCGTGCTTGTCCTCTCAACTTGTAAGGCTGTACTGAGCTGGGGTTGAGCTCTATGGCTCTGTCACAATCACTGATGGCAGCATTTGGTTTCTGTAGCTGCACAAAGACATTGGCTCTGTTAGTATACGAGTTGGCAAGATGTGGATTCAGCTTGATGGCATCAGAGAACAAGTCAATTGCTTTCTGAAGTTCACCTTTAGACAGAACATCCAAGGCCTCCCTATTCTTTTCATTGGCCTGCTCTGACATCTCATCTGTTACCTGCAAGTTTTGGTCTATCTCTCGAGGATCATCCTGGTCTGGTTCAATCACCTCCTTTGCATCAGTTTCCAAATCACTCTCCTCATTCCCAGCCACTTCCAGGAATTTATCTGCCTCTCTGACCATCTCCCATGCAGCTGTATCGCTTGTAGTGGGAGACATGGAATTTTCCATGCGCTCTACTGATTCCCGAAGGAAGCGGCGATCTTCGGAATTTATAAAACCCTGATCCAATGTTGCCAAGTCTTGCATCTCACTGTGAACTTTCCTAGGATGCATGGTGCCTGCTCCCAGAGAGCGCATGGAAGTCTGCAGGATACAGTTTGGCCTCAATGGAAGAAGAAAGAAGGAAAAGAAAGAAAATGATTCACTCCAGACAAGGATTTAGTTAATAAGTTAACGTGAGGCCTCATGACAAACTTCTCTGTTCTTTCTTTTCCCATTGTCCTGTTGCTGAATCCTCTTTCAAGGCCAAGGGTAAGAGGAAGTCAAGGTCCTGTTGACTTCATAAACTACGGTAGTTTTTGTGATGTCATAAATCATGTCATCATCAGAATTCTGAGATGGGTTCTTAAAATCATGTGCTGCCAATGTTTCAACAAGGAGCTCCCACAAACATTTTCCTCCTCAGATTATAATACATTTTGTCTACCAGGGGTGGCTGTATTGCAGACAGAAGGGGGTACAGAGCTGTGGAATTTATTCATTTGTTTTCTCATTTAAACAAAAATATTTTTTTCACAGCCATAGGCAAAATCTTCTATTAAGCTGTGCTTTGCTGACATGTTAATATTTAGGATGACCATATGTCCCATTTTGCCCCATTACGTCCTCTTTTTCAGCCCTGTCCCGGACATCCTGCCTTTTTTGGCAAAAATGGGCAATTATCCTGTTTGCTCTTGCCAGCTGATCATCAGTCGGCATGCACAAAACGGAATAAATGCCCACTTGAGCCAAAAAGTGGGTTGCGCCTCCTTGGGGGAGCATGGCAGAACTTTTTTTGGGAGAGGGGGGGAGAGTGAGTGGCGACACGAAGCACTGGGTGGTAGGACTTGGGCAGTCAGCCCAAGCCCCAACCCCAGTCCTGTGTGGTGCAGGGCTAAGGCGGTCAGCACCACTCCCAGGCGGTGCAGGGCTCTGGTAAACAGTGATACCAGGTGGCTTGGGGCAGCCCCACATGGTGTCCCATTTTTACTTTGGTAAATATAGTCACCCTATTTATATTCCATTAGTGAAAAATATACTAACTATATTGACACTATAGCATAGTATGGGGCTATGTAGAGGTCGTCTGGGGGGGGTACATCAATTCATCTAGATTTGCCTAGTTTTACAACAGGCTACATAAAAAGCTCTAGCAAAGTCGGTATAAAATAAAATTTCATATACACAATGACTTGTTTATACTGCTCTATATACTGTATACTGAAACCTAAGTACACTATTTATATTCCAATTGATTTATTTTATAATTATATGGAAAAAATGAGAAAGTAAGCAATTTCTCAGTAATAGTGAGCTATGACACTTTTGTATTTTTATGTCTGATTTTGTAAGCAAGTATTTTTAAGTGAGGTGAAATTTGGGGGTACGCAAGACAAATCAGACTCCTGGGTACAGGAGGTCTGGAAAGGGTACAGCAGTCTGGAAAGGTTGAGAGCCACTGCTGTAGCACATTGTTCAACTTGAGTACTTTGAAACAGGGAGTGGGAATGCAACTCTCAGGGTAAATGCGAGGGGTAGCCTCTGGGACATTTTCCAAACACTTGGGAGAACTGGCCTATGCCAAAGGTTTAAAAATTGCTCTTCAGAAGCATTTTTATGAGCCCCCCATATTTCAAGAGAGAGGATTTAGCTGCATCCTGACAAGCCAAGAAACTCCACCAGAGGCACAGAAAACACCCCAATTTCCCTTCAAAGAGCTCCTAAGGTGACTTCTGCACATCACTGCCATGTAAGCATCTTTACGTAACTTTTTTCCATCAATTCTGGGTTGATGAGTCAGCCTCCATGGATATCTATCGCCTGTGATTCTGGCAAGCCAGGTGCCAGCTTATGCCAAAGTTCCCATGCCTCACTTGGATACTGACAAATACATTGCTGGAATTAGTCTGGCTCAGCTGTGTATTAGTATTGTTAAAATAGGTATTAGCATTATAAAAATGTGCTTAGTGTGTAGACTTTACTGAATGCTTTTAAGTTGCTGCATGCAACAATTTCACTTATAACACCTGTATTCCATACTGTAAGGTAATATTTGAGCATTTGCACTGTGATTCTCTGTAACTATGTAAATCACCAGACAGGAAAGAGACATGAATTACTGTGAAATGCTGGCTTTCAACAGAAGATGTTAGGTACTGCCCAACAGAGAAAGCCCATTGACACCAGATGAACTACTGAGGATTTGAGGATAAAATACTTGGTTGATAGTTGTTCCCTTCTCCCCACCTCTCCCCAGTGAAGAGGAGACATGCTAGTGAATTCTTCCCATCAGTTGAACTGGCAGCTGATACAAAGGGGGAATGAGATAAAACCGCCTAACAAGAAGAAATTGTCTCCTTGTGCTGCTTGGACTCTCAAGGGCAAGGTTTTCTAGGCATAAGCAAGCGTATTTAGCTTGGGTTAGCATTAAGGGACATATAGGGCTTGCTTATTATAGAAGCTTATTATAAACCTTTTGAAACTTAAGACGGTATGTGCATGTATGTTAACCTGCTTTAACCTTGAAAATAACTCTCATATTTCCTTTTCCTCGTTAATAAATCTTTAGGTAGTTTATTATCGGATTGGCTACATGTGTTGCAATTGGTGCCATGGACTTGGGGTAAGTGACTGGTCCTTTGGAACTGGGAGTAGCCTGAATATTGTTGTGATTTTTAGTGTAAGGGACCATCTGTCACAAAGGCAAGCTTGCCTGGGTGACAATATACATTGCAGTACTCAAGGGGACTGTCTGTGACTCCATGGTTAGGCTGTTATAGTGCCTGAAGTGTTTACACTTGTTAGGTGAAGTTTAAGTACAGCTCTCACAGACAATTTAGGGTTTATGCCCCTGCTTTTAACGATCTGCCCTGAGGTTGGTACTGACACTCTTAAGCCACAGCTTGACACCGCCTTCAGAAAGTTGGTCCTCCATAGTACAATTCTTTAGATATCAGACTTTCCTAGGTATTCACTTTGTGTCATTTCTTGAACTCAGTTCTGCTCTTGAAATTCCAACAATTTGGATGGGCATGGTGCCTTGCTAGAGCAAGGAAAGTTCTCAGCTGTAACATGGTTTCTCCAAGTCCCTCTATGCCCCATGGCCAGGACAAGATGAAATCCTGTCACTTCTTCCTCCACATTTAAAAAAAATCAGTCCTTTCCTGTCTATCTCAATGGTTTAATCTTTTGTCTGTGTTCTAAGCATCCTACTTCTCAACTACTACCTCCTTTTCTCCCCTCTAACTTTCTGGATATCCATCTTACCTCCTCACCCCAAAGACTTTCAATAATGAGGTTGCCAAAATCATCCTCACCCATTATTTACCTTTGAAACTTACTGGCTGTCCACTGCACTATCTGGGTGAGGTAATATCCTTTATTGGACCAGCTTCTGTTGGTGAGCAAGAGTAGCTTTTGAGCTACACTAAGTTCTTCTTTCCCAGACCTGAAGATAAGCTCTATGTAGCTTGAAAGCTTCTCTCTCTCATCAACTGAAGCTGGTCCAATAAAAGATGTTATCTCACCCGCCTTGCCTTTCTAATATCTCTCTAATATCTTGGGACTGACACTGCTACAAAAACACTGCACTCTGCATTATGTATCAAGTTCATACTTCTCGGTCTTGCATTTATAGCACTACATCCAATCCACATATCTCCACCGTGTACCTCAGACCTTGTCTTTTTTCCAGGTTTCCCCCAATCCTCCCTGCAGCCAATGATGCTCACTGTCTCTTATGCCTTCTTCCATGCTGGCCTCTGTGCATAGAGCATCCTCTCAAAATGGGCGTAGCAAGCCACCATCCTTTCTTCACTTTAAATTGTTTCTTAGAATTCACCTCTGCTGAATCACCTACACAAAGGGAGACAATACACTTCAGACAAAGCCAACCAAAAAAAGAAGTGCTCAGTATAGCCAGGAATCAAGAATTAGCACAGGAACAATAGAAAATTTACTTTTCTAAACTATCATAGCTGTAGACCCTTAATAAAATCAATTAACCTAAATATGCTATGCTAAACATGCTAATTCTGTACAGCTCTGGTACTAAGGAAAAAATGTTTAGTGATTCCAACCTTCACATCTTACTAATCCATCTATTTTTTTTAAATTCAAAAAGGGGAACGAATGAATACAAGAGAAGAAAAATTAAAACAAATTAAAATGAGACTATTACTATAGTAAGTCTAATGGTGCCACCTAGTGGAAAAAGGTGATTACTCTAAATTACCAAACATTTATATTATCTATGTGTACAACATAATATCTAAATATATTTTTCCTATAAACGGCTGCATGAAAAATGCTGAAGAAAACAACTCTGAAAAAAGAAAAATTAATTTTATGTTACAACTGAATATTTTTAAAGCAATAATAAATTAAATAGATCTTCAATGGGCACCCTGAAATATCTGAATAGTTTGGGAAGAGTTTATCATCTCTTTCGGGATTCCCCATGATACATAGAAAGAATATCTCTGAAAATGGAAGCATGTTGCTAAACAGTAGAACTTTTAAAATGTGTCCACTGTAACTAAATTATGATTTGCTACATTTCATAACCAGTCATCCAATGTCTTGTATAACGACAGGAACCTATCCGATCTTTGGTAAAAAACAAGGTTACTTACCAGTAACTGATGTTCTTCGAGATGTGTTGCTCATGTCCATTCCACTATAGGTGTGTGCATACCTCCGTGCACTGTTACCGGGAACTTTTTTCCCCTTAGCAGATCCCGTAGGGCTGGCTCCGGTGCCACCTGGACCCCCGCACACATGCCGCGGTATATGAGGCACTGCCAGCCCTAAGCCCCCTCAGTCCCTTCTTTCTGCCAACTACGGCAGCGGGGATGGGGGGTGGGTGGGTTGTGGAATGGACATGAGCAACACATCTCGAAGAACATCAGTTACTGGTAAGTAACCTTTTTTCTTCTTCAAGTGCTTGCTCATATCCATTCCACTATAGGTGACTAACAAGCAATAACTTTGGAGATGGGTCGGAGTTACTGGTGAGATGCCCTCAGCACTGCTCTGCCAAATCCTGCATCCTCTCTCGCCTGCTGTACGATGGCGTAGTGGGACATGAAGGTATGCACCAACAAGCAGGTGATGAGTAACAAGTGATGAGTATAATGTCCG
Source organism: Emydura macquarii macquarii (assembly GCF_026122565.2). Lineage (NCBI taxonomy): Eukaryota > Metazoa > Chordata > Testudines > Chelidae > Emydura > Emydura macquarii. The sequence goes on along the minus strand of NW_027131400.1, from coordinate 6,826,141 downwards.
CTCTGTCCCTCTTTATTTTCAGCAGGACCCTGAGCAGAAGCGGAATGGGCAGAAATGCTTACATGAAGTTCCCCGTCTAGTCCATGAGGAACGCGTTGGAAATTGACCCGGTCTCACGATCCCGGAGTGAGCAGAATTTCGGACACTTCTTGTTCCAGGCCGACAGGAATAGGTCCACTTGGGGAATGCCCCAATTCCAGAAGATCATAGCTGCCACCTCTGGGTGTAGCGACCAGTCGTGGCGGGGTAGAAACAACCTGCTGAGGCAATCCGCCTTGTCATTCCTCACTCCTGGAAGGTGAGAGGCCGTCAGGTGGAAATTATGCCTCACGGCAAGGTCCCACAGATGGATAGCTTCCTCGCAGAAGGAACACCTGGCTGCGGTGTTGTCTATCAGCACCTGCACCACCCTGCCTGTCAGGAATCGGAGGAACACCTTGCACGCTAGGCGAATGGCCCTCAGCTCCTTCACGTTGATGTGCAGGCACCTCTCCTCCCTTGACCAGAGCCCCTGAGTGCCTAGGTTGGCACTGATGTGGGCTCCCCAACCTATGTCCAAAGTGTCAGAAATGAGGGTGACCGATGGGACCAGTTCCTTGAATGGAACGCCCTTCATCACTGCCTGGGGAGTCCACCACCAGTTTAGGGAGGCTAATAGGGGCAGTGGAACTGTGACCATCCAGTCCAGTGGGTGTCTGTTCGGAGCATATACCGAGGCTAACCATGCCTGAAGCGATCTGAGCCTCAGGCGAACTAGTCTCACTACATACATGCAGGCCGCCATGTGGCCTAACAGCTGTAGGCGATGCCTGGCTGTTGACATCGGTGCAGCTGGGAGATGATAGAGACCATCGCCTCGAAACGTGGCTGAGGTAGGAAGGCTCTGGCCTGGGAAGCATCCAGGGTGGCCCCAATGAATTCTATGTGTTGCACTAGGGTTCATGTGGACTTCTGTTCGTTTATGAGTAGCCCCAGCCTGCAGCACAGGAAGCAAGTGAGGGTCACGCTGTCCTGCACTTGGGACCTGGACCTGCCTCTGATCAGCCAATCGTCTAGGTAAGGAAAAATTTGCACCCCTTTTCATCTCAGGTGGGCAGCCACTACCGCCACGCACTTCGTAAACACCCTGGGAGCCGAAGACAGGCCAAAGGGCAGGGCTGGAAACTGGTAGTGGGAGCCAGCCACCATGAAGCAAAGAAAGCGTCTGTGGCTGAGGAGGATAGACACATGAAAGTATGCGGTCTTGAGATCGAGGGAGGCATACCAGTCTCCTGGATCCAGGGAAGGGATTATGGAAGCTAGGGAGACCATGCAAAATCTGAGCCATTTAATGTATTTATTTAGACGATGCAGGTCTAATATGGGTCTCAGACCTCCCTTCGCCTTGGGGATGAGGAAGTACCTCAAATAGAACCCTTTCCCCCTTCTGCCTTGAGGGACCATTTCCACCACTTCCAGACTGAGGAGGGTGTCCACCTCCTGTAAGAGGAGCTGCCTGTGAGAGGGGTCCCTGAAGAGGGACAGAGGGGAAGGGTTGTTTGGGGGGAGAGGGGTAGATGTAAACTCCAGGGCATAGCCCCGAGACTATCCCAAGGACCCAACAGTCCAAAGTGATTTTTGCCCATTCGGGGTAGAAATGCCTTAGCCTGTTTAGGAAGGGGCGGGACGATCCAGGAGAGCAGTCGGGGCACCATCCTTGGGTGCACCATCAAAATTGTCTCCTTTGATCTGGATCTCCTCCACCATTCAGGGGACCAAAGTGGGTTTTCCCCGTGACACTGGCCCCTTCTCCCTTCATGGGGAAGGGGTGGGGGGGGGGGGGCGTAGGTGGTGTAGGCAAGGCCAACACGGCTCTTGCTGCTTGAAAAGCCTCTGTGTTGACGGCGTCGGCAGGGACACTCTCCCACTCCCAGGAGTTGGAGAAGACTCCCTGACTGGAGACACAGGCACCAGAGAAAGAGTCTCGACAGGCCGAGTTCAGTGCATCTCTGTACTTGACCCTGCCCGTACCGACGGTGTAGGGGAGTGTTCGCGCTCCGAGCGCTCCTGCTTCTTCGGTACCGATGATGTTGCACAGTGCCAAGACGAGGGCGACACCAACGGTGCGCTCTGTACCAAAGCCACACTTGGTAGCGAGGCGGAGCGGGTTGGCTCGGATGCCAGGCGGAGCACTGCCTCTATCAACAGGGCTTTTAACTGGATTTCTCAGTCCTTTTGAGTCCTCAGTTTGAAAGCCCTGCAGATTTTGCACTTGTCCTTTCTGTGGACTACCCCCAGGCACTTAAGGCAGCAATTGTGGGGGTCACTGAGCAGGAAGACCTTCCTGCAGGAGGCACATGGCTTGAAGCCTGGCTACCGGGGCTTGGCCCGGCCGCGCGAAGTCCCAGCAGGGACTGCTTTATTTCTGACTACACTTAATAACACTTAACAACTACTTAACTAACTAAAACTAACTCAGAATTCAAAACAAGTCCAAACAAGGGGAAGAGTACTTGCTGTTAGCAAGGCTAGTTCCAGCAACAGTCACGGGCGGAAAGAAGGAACTGAGGGGGCATAGGGCCGGCAGCGCCTCATATACCACGGCATGTATGCAGGGCTCAAGGGGGCGCCGGAGCCGGCCCTATGGGGAAAAAAGTTCCGGGTAACCGTGCATCGAGGTGTGCACACACCTATAGTGGAATGGACATGAGCAAGCACTCGAAGAAGAACAGATTTTTTGTTTTCCTTAATCAAAGATGGCAAAAATTGTCTAGGCAAATAGACTGAAAGTCTATCAGTCAAGCTATTATATGGTTCTTCACCCAGGTGCTGATTTTGATGTGGCCTTAAGAAAGCTGGGGAGATGAAGCATTTTATAAAACACACATTTTGCTCTTTGTGTATGAAAAACAAAACAGGTGAGATTCTCCCCTATACTATGGCCCCTTTGCACTGCTCTGGTCACGCAAGCTTTACTGATTGTCCTAAGAGACTATGTCAGCCCCTAAAATACGGGTGCGGCATAAAGGTCCTGTAGCAAGTAGGATATAATCTGTGTAGGGCATTAGCCTGGCAAACTTGAATAGAACAAGTGGTCAGAACTCTGTTTTGTATTTCATCCAAAAGTTAGTACTTCCATCTGTATTATTCCTTCTCTAATACTGTGCTGGGCAGTGGTTCAGTAAAGACCCAGATAAAAGAATACCATCTACTGAGTCACAAACACCAGTTCCTCCAATGCCCTTCCTAGAGGTCTTCTGTCCTTCTATTGACTCAGCCTGACCCTGTTTAGTTTATAAGAGCTGACAAGATCATAGCCTGACCATTTTTCCCAGCGTTTGCATGCAGATGCTGAAAAGGACCACAGAGAGAATTGAACAAAGTTACTATTATCTAGTGTCAGAAAGGAGAAGAGATTCAAAAGGAGGAACACTGGTTTTGTGGCTAACTGTTGTCCAGGATTATTTTTAATCTTTGTTGACCCTCCTAAGTAGCATATAAATCACTAAATATGTAAATAAAATTAAATTTAATATAGAAAATGTCAACTCCCAAACCATTAACTTATAGGTGACTGAAAATAAGAGTATATACTGTATTGGAGGCACAATATTAGCCTTCAGCAGTACTATCATCATGCTGAAATAAAACAATGCAAGTATTTTATCAGGGAAAACATTAACAAAATAATTTCTCTTTAATCAACTCTCCTACATAAATGTGTTCCTCTGTCTGACTGAGATACATTTGCTTCTCAGCTAACATCTTTATCTTCTATTTGCCCTTTTGAAATTTTATTCTGGATTCTTTGCACCCTTTGGGTTCAGTTGTCATTTTATTATACAACCCTTGTTTCTGTCAAAGTCATATTTTAATGCCCACGGAGAAGCAAATATTCAAAATGACTTTGTTCCTCAATTCTTCTGAATGAAATTGAATAAAATTTTGGATTAAAAGGTCAGCTTTAAAAATGCACACAATAAATTCACTGATAAAAATCTATTGTAATAGCATCTTGCACCTTCTACACCGCCACACATTATTCATGTCATCCTCACTGAATTTTAAGCAGTGCAAATAAAAAGATGGGGCTTGTTGACTGTTTGAAACTAGCAAAATTTCTTTTGTGTCCACAGTGCTGAAGGCTGATATAGTGGCACTTCTTAAATTAACGAAGCTGGTGCAGGGAAATAGAGCACAGACACTTAATCACTACCTTCAAAACAAAGACTCTTAGCTATCATTTTCCCTAACATTAACCCCTGGTATGCCCTTCCTTCATATGCACACTTCCACAGCCATTGTGGAGGGGGAAATCATCATTTTCCGCATCATAAATCATGTAGAAATGCTCAGCAAATAAACAAAGGCTTGCAGTCACATTCCTATCTCTTAGTGGAATGAAAAGCTAAAAATAATTTTTAAAACCTCAGAAGCAAACAGATATATCAAAGGTTTCTGATGACAAAATTAATCACAAATATTTATGATATTATAAAATTAAGAAATATAGGCCCTAGCTATCTTAGGATCTTCTATAGCAATCATCACCATCGGATCTAAGCACTAAGGTCCAATCCTCAATGGGAGTCAGGCACCTAGCTGTTCTGTGCAGGCAGGTTCCCCAGCTCCCTTACTCCCAGCTCCATGTTATATTCTCTATTCCCCTTGCTCTTCTTACTCTTCTCATTGTCCCCTTGTTGACATTCACCTGTTCTGTTTACTCCAAAGGCGTGATTCTTCACTGCCTAGCTCCTAGGTAGTCATCCAGACCTGTGTAAAGGACAATGCGGGTGCAAAATGCTACCAAATCACAGTTCTCTATTCCCTTAATATTTGAATACTATGTGCATAAAAAGATATATTAAAATGGGAAAATGTGCAGAGAATGGCAACAAAAATGATTAGGGGTATGGAACAGATTCCATATGAGGAGAGACTAAAAAGACTGGGATCATTCATCTTAGAAAAGAGATGATTAAGTGGGGAGGGAGGGGAGGCAAATGACAGAGATCATAAAATCATGAATGGTGTGAAGAAAGTGAATAGGGAAGTGTTATTTACCCCCTTCACATAACACAAGAACTAGGGGCCACCCAATGAAATTAATAGGCAGCAGGTTTAAAACAAACAAAAGGAAGTACTTTGTCACACAATGGACAGTCAACCTGTGAAACTTGTTGCCAGGTGATGTTGTGAAGGCCAAAGGATAACTGGATTCCAAAAAGAATTAGATTGGTCCTTCCATAGGTATTGGTCAAGATGGTCAGGGATATAACCCCATGTTCTGGATGTTCCTAAAACTCCAACTGCCAGAAGCTGGGATTGGATGACAGGAGATGGATCAGTGGAAATTGCCCTGTTCTGTTCATTCCCTCTGAAGCATCTGTCAGACACCAGAGACCACTGTCAGAGACAGGATACTGGGATAGATGGACCATTGGTCTGACCCAGTATGGCCATTCTTATGTTCTTACATTGATGGTAACAGGACTACACAAAGTGCCAGGCATGGAGAATCTACTGTCCATATTTTCCTGTCCTCCATATTGTCTTTCTGCTCCCATCAGTCACCATATTCTGTTCTTTCACATAGCTTCCTTTACTATTTTCTCTTTTGCTTTGTCTTTTGGTCACCCATCTTTCTCAGATCTGCCTCCAAGCAAGCCATCTTCTCCCATCACTGTCAGTTCCATTTAACTGATTCTTTCTCACACCCCCCATCCCCCCGTTCCCCCAGCCAATTGAGTATCTGCCTCAGTTAACTGACCATCTACCTTAAGTACCCCAACTGATTACCTGCCTCTCCTAAGCCTATCCGCACCCAGTCATGCAACTTACTCGTCCTCTGCCTCCCCATTCCTCCTTCAATCAGCTGACCCTGTCCCTTTCCTTCTCAGGCTGCCTAATCAACAGAACCTGTCGCTCTCTCTGTAAGATGAGTCTGGACCTTCCCACATACACATCAGTCAATTTAGACTGTGCCTTTGCCCCCCCCACAACAAATTCATACTTTGTCTTCTACAATTTAACTGATGGCTTTTTTCCAGGCTAGGTGATTCTCAGCAGCATCCTGTGGTCACTGTGAATACTTCCAATGGGGAGGAGAGCTACCCCGCAGCAGGGAGTTTCTCCTCCCTCCCAGCCCCTGGGATGCAGCAGGCAGCCTTGACCAGCTGCAGCTGGGGAGACAGAGGATGCTCAAATCTATCCTGACTTACACTAGAGTTGTCTGCTAAGTATCCATGGGACAGCAAGGAAAGTGGTGAGGAGGGGATGGGAAGATGCCCTCTAGTGCCTCCTTCTTGATATGGGCCCAGTGTCTCCTCAGTGACAGCCTGAACTAACTGAACACAAAATATCCACCTGTCCCTGTAGACAGGAGAGACCTTAGAGATTTAAAGGTGCAATCCATGAAAAACAAAAGCATTAACAGTTACACCACAAAATATCACATGGATCAACACTGATAATCTGATATCTGTCCGGTAGCCTGTTAAAGTGCGTTTCGTGGTATAGCCTAAATGACTAGCTTGCTTGCTTGCATATATATATATCTTTCCTTATAGATTTAAGTATCGTTGTTTTATTATACTAGAGTCATAGATTCATATTAACGTATTATAGCTATAATGCAAGGTACCTTACAGGCCACATCCTGTATGAAAGCTAAGGCAGGTAGCATACATATGTTTGGGACCTTTGGCCCAAATAAGTAATGATGAGTTAAAGGATAAGACATATATGGGTATAACCTTTACCCTAGGTAAGTCAGGAGGTATCAAGACAGGGGGCATCAAGACAGGGGAGCTGCCTCAGTTTATGCCCCAAGTAAACTTCACAGGTATGCCATAAAATCCACAGAAAGGGCCAGAAATAACAAAGGTGAGATGAGTGAACCATCTGGAAAGGATATGGATATGTCATTAATATGCACGAACCTGCCAGCCTATAGAATAAGTGTACCCTAATAATTTGGGGGTGAAGAAACTATGTTTGGACTTTGAAGGAGGACCCTTATTGTTCAGAGTATAAAAAGGGGCAAACCATGTTACTTGGGGGTGAGCACTAGCTACTCCTTCTTTAAGAGTCTTTTAGTTAGTGTTTGTTAGAATCTCTTGTTCTTAGTTTATACTTAGTATTATTTGTAGTCTTAGCCTTATGGCTCTTAGCTCTCGAGCACTGCCTAGCTCTCCACCACTCCACTCAAGAGTTGAGGAACCGGATCACTCTCTCAACCAGGTCATCAGGGAAGGGTGTGAGTATATTAATCCAAAGCATACCATATAAATCTATATATCATGTGTCTTTAGAATAAGACTGTAATCCTACCCGTCATCCATTTAATTATTCATTTTCTTTTAATCAGTCATTTGTCTATCATTTTATGTTATCTTAATAAAAGCTTATAAAATTATACAGATTCGGTTATCAGTGCAAGCATTCCTGTCGTGCACCCTGGGGGGTCCCTTTAAAAACTCTTCTGGAGCTTGATTCTGGGACTAGAACTTCATTAGCTTCTGATCAGATCAACTGGCGAGCCTATAACCCCATTCAAATTACTAAACACCCAGAAATCAGGAGACAGTAGTCTTTAGTCTAAATCTAGTGGATAAGTGCCCACATCTAAAAAACCATCTCAGCTGGCACTGTTATCCTTGCTAGAAGTCTCAGTATAGAGCACTGAGCCTGGATGTCAGTGAAAACTGACTACCCTTTGATCCCAATCAGGGATGAGGCAAATTAGTAGAGCAGCAATGGGAAGTTTGTGCTGCTGCTCACACTTTGTCGTACAATTTGACAGCTTCACTTGTCAGTTCTGACAATCTGCCTCTTTCAACTGTATTCACCTACTCCTGCTGTCTCAAAAAAAAAGCCTCAACCCTTTTTTAAAGGATACTGCTAAGTATTATAGTAGTTGTATTCATAGTTTTAGCACCCTACAGTTTATAATGGCTTTGAAAGACCTATTCTAGCCCCATCAAATCTCGGTATGCAGTCAAATATATCAATCAGGGTGTTGAGGTATTGATACAACTTACTTTTACATGCAGTCTCTTGGCTCTTTAAAAGCATTGCTTGGGTATATAAGATGGCAGACCCAGACTGTTCTATTTATTATTAATAATAAAGTTTATTGCTGTAGTACTTAGGAACTGACCAAGAATGGGGCCCTATTGTGCTAGGTACAGAATAGCAGACAATCCCTGCCACAAAGAGCTTACTATCTAAACAGACAAGACAGATAATGGATAAGGGAAAGGGGTATAACCTACAAGCCTAGAGAACAATGTCATGATGGCAAATGTTAGTTCCATGATTTATGGGATGGAGGTGGGGTTTAGTTAGGCGGGGATTAGCTAAACAGAAAGACACGTGCAGGGAGAGGGGATGCTGAGGGGGAGGGGCTGAAGGGAGGGAGGGTGAGCAGTGTAGGTTTCTTCTCTTCTTTTTTAACATAATACCCATCACCATATAGCTGGGTGCTGTACAAAAACCTAAAATACCATTAGTTAAAATAAGGCAGGGGTCCTAAGAATGTATGAAGAGACACAAAGTATAGGATAGAGCTGCCACTTATAAATGATGAATATCCAGAATCAAATCTACAACATGAGCATATAACATATAGGATAATATATGTTTCTCTCTGTTGACAGTTACTATTTTTTACTTATATTGTGCCATAAATTCAGCCTTGTAAATTCATGAAAATTTGTAAGTACAGGCACAAAACTTACTTGCCCACCACCATCATGATGACAAGGAGAATGAAGACAGGTTGTGATGGGTCAGTAATAAATTAGATGTACTAGATTGCCTGAGTCAGGACTCAGTTGATGTTTGAAGGCTCCTCAACAGCTCTTGCCCCATGTAAAGCATGGTCTAGAAATTCAGGCTAGAGGTTATAAAGACCTAGATAACTGAGGTGAGGTATTTAAGACGTTTGGTTTTTTCAGTCTATACAGGTAATTTGAACAAAGAAAAAGAAATACAGCTGGCTAATAATACATTTAATTTTATAATAAGTTTTAGCCATAGCATTCCAGGTTGTGAAACAACAGCAGAAGCAGAACTATAAAACAGTGAATCAGTGAGCTGAGCAGATAAAATCTCACAAGATAAGACCACATAAAACTAAATTATTGTGCCAGGCCAAAAATGTTTTCCAAATTAAAATGGGCTCTGTAATATGAAGCTGAGAACTCCCACGCTGTGGTACAGAGCACCTTCAACACTGAAGTCAATGGGAGTTGAATGCATTTCCAAGAGATGGCACTGAGCATGTTGCAGGATCCAGGTCTGAATTTATGGGACTTCTCAAGGGTATTTTACAAAACTGAGAATTCAGAAACAAAGATAATAAGTATTCAAAACCCTTAACAGCTTTATAGTGCTTTCCATCCATACATCATTATCATAGGTTTTATTATTTCCATTTTACAGAAAGTGCAGAAGATAAGTGACTTGCAGCAAATCACTATTCATCTATTTTGCCCTGATTTTAAAAGGTGACATGGTATAACCAGTAGTTGCACATAATGATTTCAAATGTACAAGGGTAAACTCAAAGACCTGAAAAACAGATTTATTCATGCCATGAACACTGACTGCAAACACGTCACTGCAGACACCATTTTGTTCCGCTGCTGCAAGTGTGCCGGCTGCTCCTACTCTGAAACCAAATGGCTCCTTGAGTAGTGTAGTCATATGTCCCTGAAAATCAAGAATGCCCCACTTCCCAGGGCCTGACCGATTTTACTAAATTTACAACCCTCTCTCCACCGCATAGCTTGCTTAATGCAACTGCCAGCACAATGACTGACAAATATGCACCTCAAGGACAATTCTTCTACCAGCGCTCCCTGTGATTTCCCTCATCCACATGAGACTTTGAGGCACTCTGTGACATTCCCCTGGTGCAAGCTAGACTAGTGAATTGCTGTGTAACCCCAATTCCCCCACTCCTGGAGCCCATTTTACTCTGCTCTGCTGAGAACTCCACTCCTGGGCTGTTCACGCACAACCTCCAGCGTGTGAGCGGATCCAAACTAAGTGCGGGAGTGCTTCTAGCCAGCCACTTTTTGTATTTTACAACAGCATGACACTAGGCACTACCAGATACAACCCTCGGAATCTCCGTCTTACAATGCTCCATTATGCTCACTGAACAATGTAAGCTCATATATGTTTGTCAATTTAACAAAGAAATTGATATTCACCAGTCTTGTTATTCCCAGTGAAGGCTCCAACACACTTCAAACCGAATGCTCTGCTTTAGGTAGAGCAAACCAACAAATTTATTAACTACAGAAAGATTTTTAAGTGATTGTAAGTCAAAGCATAACCAGTCAGATTTGGGCAAAAGAAATAAAAGCAAAATGCATTCTAAGCTAAGCTTAACACTTTCAGCAACCTTACAAATTTAGGCAATTCTCACCACAGGCTGGCTGATGGTTTCCCTTCAGCTAGGCTCTCCCCTTTGGTCAGCACTTCACTTGCTTGGTGGTGTTTGTAGATGGAAGTGGGAGAGAAAGCATGGCAAATGTTTCCCCTTTTTAAAATGTTCCCTGTTCCCTCTGAAGGGCCCCCGTCGTCCTCCTCTCCCCAGGGTCAGGTGACAAACAATGTCCTTATGTAGACTCATTCATGTCCTGAGTCAGTAAGCATTACCTTGTCAGGGTTCCAAACTGACCAAGGGAAGGGCGATAACGTACTCAAGAGTCCAACTGATCCTCCGTTGATGCCCAAGCCAATCCTTTGTTTCTGAAAGGCTGAGCTGGGTTTGTCCTATATATACCTTGATGAGGTATGAACTGCCCCTCTGCTCCTGGAGCCTTTCGCCTAGATATGTTCCAAGTCATGAAGACGTATCTTTGGAAATATTACGTAACTCATAACTATACACATGAAATTGTAACCAACATACTACTATAACACAGCTAACATGATTTGCTTAATACACAATTATACTGTAAGGGTAAACATGGGGGATGCGGGGCATCACACACTCTTCTCCACCTACAGGGCATCAAGACTAGACCCATTCTTATGAGGCTGGGCAGTGTTCTGAGGGGCAAGCGTACAGACAGCTCAGCTACATCATACCACATGCATCTAGCTATTGCCCCAGCCTCGGCTGGCCTCTGTACTTCTTCCATCTCGCCTGCATTAGCACAGCGGTGAATGCAAGACGGTGGGACGGCACATAGATTAGGAAGAGAGGGGGAGGGAGCATGTTTTTGCAGAATGAAGGGGAAGGAATGAAAAGAACGGAAAGTAGAAGCGTGTGTACAGTTCTCTGAAGCTCAAAAAATCAGAGGGCAAAAAGAAATATATATATTGTTTTTTTAAAAAGGTCTCATGAATTTTAAGCTAGTCATGATTTTAGTGGCCCGTTACTGAATTCTGAATGTTTGGGGTTGGCATTATTGCTGACAGGCTCCTAAATATATATTTACACAGCTGAATAAGACGACTGATTATTTTTTTTTTTAGCATTGCTGAGCACACACAAACATCCCACTAAAGCCAACAGAAGCTGGGGGGTTGCACAGCACCTTTGAAAATGCTGTCCACTTTTGTGGTGGTGCCTAATCTAAAATTTGAAGCCTAACTTCCGGCACCGAAGTTTGAACATTTGAACTCTGTTAGGGAACAGGCTTTTGCTCTTGGCTAACAAATAAAAAGCAAGGCTGCTCCAGGGTTTGTGTGTTATTTGAAAATAGCAGCAATCCCATGCACTTCAAACCAAGGACAATAACAGTTCCTGCCCTGCTGCCTGCCTCTCCTTTTCCCCAGACACAACGCTGTGCATCCTATCCTATCCCCCTCCAATATGGTGTCTACTTGAGATCCACCATGTGAACCTCTGGCCCAGAGGCTCCCCAGCCGTGATGTCTACAAGAGGTGCATTGGCTCCCCATGCAGAGAAGGAAGTGGCGCCCCTGCTATTCCTTCTTTGTTTGTACAGCACCTTGCACAATGGGGGGAGCCTCATACCTGACATGGGGCTCATAGTCACTGCTGCTGCTGCTGCTGCTGCACAATTACTACTAGACACTCTATTAGGGTGCTGTAACTGCCCCGTGAAAAACGTGCATAGGCCACAAACGCTGTTACCATCCCCCTCCCAGCTCTCTCCTACGACAGGATTTTGCGAAAGAATCGATCCCCTCCCCCAGCACGGCGCCCTCATCATTCGCCTTATTAACCGTAATAACCGTCCTTCTTCTCCCCCCCCGCCGTGCGCGTGCGCGCACATTGCCACGCCCCGCCCTCACCCCCGCCCGCGACTGCCTGTCGCATCCCCTCTCCACGCATACGTAAAAAGGCGGGGGCGGCGGGGGGCTAATGTCGGCCTAGGTGAGGGGGAGGCAGAAGGGTTCGGGCGGCGGAAGTTCCGGTTCAGTCTGTCGTTCTCCTTCCGGTTCAGCACCATCGTCATCATCATCATCATCGACCCTTTCAGTAGCTACGTGTCCGTCTCCTGAGCGCGAACGGAGGCTGGTCCGGCGGCGCAGGTGAGAGCGCGGCGGCTCCGCCGTGACGGGGCCGGTGGCGCGGTAGAGGGCGACGCCCGTGGCGACTCCCCCTCGGTAGCGCTGAGGGGGGTGGGCGGCGAGGTCCCACTTGCGCCGTCGCCTCCCCCGCGGTGGGGCTGTAACGGGCCCGGCCAGCCTCGCTGCGGGCTGGCTCCGGCGGGGTGAACGAGGGAGAAGCCAAGGCGAGTCTGGCGAAAGCCTCGGTTGGGCTGGAAGAGCCTGGCCATACACCAGCGTAGCCCCGAGCCCGGGGGGCAGCGCCTGTAGCTCCCTCCGCCCCCCCCGCGCCCCGTTCTCCTGGCAGCTCCAGTCCACCCTCACCCCGTTTTTGCGTGTGGCGAGCTCGAGGAGTCCTTCCTCTCCTTTCTGCCGTCTTTGGGGAGACCTGGTAGCGACTCGCAGCAGCGCCGTGCTCCCTGACTCCAGCGCCGAGGGGCGGCGGTCATACAGAGAGCTAAAAGCTAGTGTGACTAGCTCGAATGTGGGGCCACCCGGTTCCCCAAGGACAAGGACTCCAGCTTCGCGTGTCTGCGGGCTTAATAAAATTGCAGCTGAGAGCCGTTTGTCACCCGACTGCCCACCCACTAGTGGAGGGTTGTCTGCCTCACTAAGGAAACTTATGATTGAATGAAATAGAAATATGTGCAAAAAATACTGTAAAGCCTCTGTAGTGGGTTTGATTTATGTATTTCCCCAGTAACTCATCACATGCCTCCGCAAATTAACGTTTTGAAAACAAGTAAGTTTTAACTGATAACTCGAAGATATATGAAAGGTATCACGTGGCAGCTGGATCTTGCCATTTGTAGGTGCAGAAACTGCTTTTGCCATCTAGGTTTTGGATCATGACTAAGGGCATGTCTTACAGCTACAGCAGCACAGTTACATCTCTCAGGAAGATGCTCTATGTCAATGGAAGAGAGCTCTCCTGTTGGCATAATAAAACCATCTCCATGGGTGGCAGAGAGAGTTGGCAGGAGACGCTCTCCTGCCACCATAGCACTGACCACACTGGTACATACGTCCGTGTAACTTCAGATGCTCAAGCAGGTAGTTTATTCGCACCTCTAAGGGTATCTACACATTGGCAGCAGCAAATTCACCACCATCAGATCGATTTAGCCGGATTGATTGAGTGGAAATGAAGACCGGCTCAATCAATCTGGAAGTCTATTCAATTAAACCACCTCCTGAACAGGCATAGTGCTGCGTCAACAAGAAGGCATTTCCCGTTGGCACAGTGCAGTGGAGAGGGTGTGCTGAAGGGAAGTTACAAATTGACGGGAGTTATGCAAGCTACTGTATGTAGCTTGCGTAACTATCGTCAACTGCTGCCGAATTTCTGGGTAAGTGTAGACCAGGGTTTGACAAACCCTGGGCGCCAGGTCACCATGGCACCTAGAAATTTGTTTGGCACCTAGTATTTCTCCAGGGGGGGTGGCTGCTGTGCTCCGGCCAGGGTGTCATTGCGCCCATGTGGCAGGGCTGGGAGGGGGTAGCGCTGCGGCTGCTGTGCTCCAGCCAGGGTGCTCTGCTGGTGGGCCCAGGTTGTGGGAGGGGGTGGGGCCAGGAGGGGAGAGCGGCTGCTGCGCTCCAGCCAGGGTGACCCATGTTGTCTGGCTCCTTAATTTTTGGGCTGGCTTCTAGCTCAAAAACAAATTTGTTGAGCCCTGGTGTAAACTAGGCCTGAGTGACAAATTCTGCCAACATAAGCTGTAGTGTAGACAACCTAAGTCACTCTTCATACTACTGTTCTTACTGATAGCAATCACTTTAAAGTTTTTACTATTGCTTTGTCTTAACTACTGTCAGCCCAACCAACATATCTGTTGGAAGTGCATTCACGTAACTAAACTGATACATATAGAAGAAATAGTGTAGACACATAAAAAAGAAACTATGCAGGAGAATGGGAATATCAAATAGACTTGCAGAGGATGTAAAAATTGGAAGTCAAAGCTCATGGTTCTTTGAATGGATGAATTGACTGTTCTAATGGGTGTTGCTCCACCTCCTGGATGCAAAATACATCGTAACAAAATAGAGATTTAAAAAAACAAAACAAAACAGCTTAGTAGACTAAAAAAACTAGAATCCTGACGTGTGATTAAAGTGTTAACATTTTCACATTCAATATTTACTGTACATTAAAGATGACCAGAAAAGGGGAGAAGTGGCGGAATTTGTCTCTTTATGTAAGACGTAAAATGGTTTTTCAAAATGACACTTGAAACTATCTATTTATCAAAATGTGACACTTATTCTAGCAGGCAACCATGGATCAAGTAATGCAGTTCGTTGAGCCCAGCCGTCAATTTGTAAAAGATTCCATCAGGCTTGTTAAAAGATGCACTAAGCCAGACAGAAAAGGTAAAGTATCCAAGAAGGAAGATTAAAGTAAAATGAGCATTATGGCCCCCCTCCCCCCTTTTTTTTTTAAATTTTCTACCTTGTGATATTGGCTGAAAAACCAAGAACAGGAAGTTTAGGTGTTTATAGGCATACTGATGTCTATTCATTTTTCATGTTGATTGATTTTTCAATTTTGCACTTGTATAGCAAACAGTCTATTTTACACAGCTTTGTCTGAAAATCATTGAGAAACGCTTAATTTGATGTAAAACTTAAAACTAATTTGAAAGTCTCTTCTGGTATACATCTTGCTGAAGTCAAACTTGTGATAGTAGCAGTATGGTAGAGAGTTTCTGAAGCAGTATACACAGCAGAAGTGTTCTGAAATGTAAATTGCTTGCCATTTCAGAATCCTTTTTATAATGGCTTCTATGGACACTTCACATCTCGATGTTTAGTCTGCTCAAATTAATCTTGTCCAATGTCACTAATTTAATTTTTCTTGTTTTCTTTTGGAAATTGATTGCATTAGTACTTTGTTTACAGTACTGATTTCAAAGTTCAAGTTGCCTTACCTGGCTTTAAGTAATGTGTGATTCTATGTTAGGTAATGCTACAAGCCCTGGAAATCTAGTATTTCTAAAACATGGGTTATTTTTGGAAATGAACTGCATCTTTGTCTCTGGGCATTACCATCTAAAATTCATTTCTGAAGTGTCTTATCTTAACATTGGGAGAAACTTTCAAAGGCACAGATCTTTCCCATTGTCATTATAGCAACCTAATCTACTGCATTTTAAGTGGCAGGTTTAAATGTACAGGACTAAATCTTCTTAACTTTTTAAATTGCAGAATTCCAGAAGATTGCCATGGCAACAGCAATAGGTTTTGCAATAATGGGATTTATTGGTTTCTTTGTCAAATTGATCCATATCCCTATCAACAACATCATTGTGTAAGTAAATCTGGTAAAAGGATAATGGTAGTATCAATACATGAATAACAAAGTTTGTTCATATTTGAACTGATTAGGTACACTGAAATACTAAGTTTAGTAATCATAAGGCTGCTCTGATACTCATTTCAGAGTACTTACATGGCCCCCATCACTATAGTACATGAGCACTTCATTAACTTCATCTGTATCTTGTAAACATTCAGCTTTCAGTAAATCAGTTACTGCTTTCGGATATTACGATCTCATCTTTTGTTTACTAGATAATATACTGCAAAAATTTAGTACTAGTCATAGGACCTCTAGCTGAGAGAAGATGGCTGAAAGTGATTAGAAGCTAAATGTTAGGAACACTTAAATACTATTCCTTGCTGGATGTTTAGACAGTATAGTAGATGGTTTGAATTTTGCATTCTGTTAACTTTTCATTTAATTTGAAATTAGAAATTTCATAAAGTGACTTGAACACCTGTAGAGGATGATATTGCAGAGAATAGTAGTATAAATGAGGAATATCGTTTTGAGCAATTAATGTCTTGAGGTTGTGTTGGAAGAAGACACCCAGTAGAGCTAATAAATGATTGATAGTACTAAAAATACCTTTATTAAAAGTGTTTACAATTTTACATGATCCTGACTCTTGTACAATATACCACTTAATTTTTGTATTAAGCTTTTGCATCTGAACATTTAACCTTAAATTAGTTCAAGTAGCAGTACAAAAACAACTGATATTGAAAGTTTCATACACATTTAAGTTAACACTTCTTAATTGGTTAAAATAGCAATTGTTTTGGCAAAGTTGTTCTCAACCATTTCCCTACTAGGGACCCATATTATGGTAAGTTTCAGTATCCCTCTCCCATCTAGTCATAGAAAAGAGGGTGGCTGTAATCCTTTGAGATCCGTTTACTGCCTCTTTTGGAGCAAAGAGGGGCATGATCCTCAAATTAAGAAAACTGTCTCAAAATAAAGATGAGACGAATGAGTGGCATAATGTCTGCTATTTTTAAGGCATATTGGAGACTTACACTGTCCTCTTAACTGGAATTAAGTTAAGATAGTCATCTACTTGAAGCTCATCAAACTCTCTTGTTCTACAGTGGTGGCTGAACACTCATCAAGGAGATCTGTTACCTGAAGTTGGGAGTGATGGATGACAGCGGGGACTGAGTTTGGAGGTGGAGGGTGGGGTGGGGTGACTTTTCTGTATCTTGTTTTTTATTTACTGCTATAAACCACATTAAGATTTTAAAAAAGCGTATCTGAGTTTCTCGTTTTGTTTTACTCACTCTTGGAATTCTTTGGGCTCAATAAATACGTTATCAATGTGTGCTGCTAATTGTACAAGATAAGGTGATTATGAACTGCCTTTATTGATTTATTCCTTTCAGCAGTAGAATAATTCTTTTTACATATTACTACTTTTGGCCCACTGTTAGGTGGCACTGAAAAAAACAACTCTAAATCTATTCATATTAAAAAGTACAGATACTAATCTACTGTCATTTTCCTATATTGTGTCTTGCAACTGGGGATGGGGAGGAGAGAGACCCCTACAAAAAGGAATGTGCCTATATAAAGTGCTGTCAAAAGCACAAAGCAAGTTGAAAAGACTTCAGTCTGAGTTGAAGTAATCTTATGAAAAGTAGGTTAGTTTTTCAGATATTGTTCTAAACTCCATCTCTAAGAGGCAACAACTGATACATTTTTACAGACTTAAATACTTTTATATACTTACAGATCACAACAGCAGCTTGAGGGCACTTATCTTTCCTTACCACACCGTTTGGATTCCAGTACTGTCTTTACAGTGCCATAGAAGATATGCTAATGTTTATGTCAAGTTACACCAAATTTGCTATATACCAGTTTTTGAAAATCTGATATATAAACCAGCATGTTATACAACATATTTATTCAGTCTGTTGAATGACTTGTACATTCTGTACCACCTTACATTAACAAACTCTTTAAAAGAAAATATACCAGTTTGCTTTTCACAGTAGTCTCTTCAAATTTTCTTTGAGAAATTAAGATGCACCGTTATTCAGTTGTTTAAAGAACTTGCGGAAACTTATGCAAATAAAGCTCATACTGTTGTTCCTCTTTAGAATGAAGCTATGACAAATATATGCTTTTTAATCTATAAAAGCTTGCATATTAAGTTTAGTAGTACTTAGTTTAACGCTGCTTGCCTTCTGTTAATTGGAAGTTTGTAAAATAGTATTTGATGCTGGGAAGTGGAAGTAAAATGGCAGCACAGACCGCAGCATTAAAGGAAATACTCAGCCTGCTATTTCTATGCTTCACTGTAGCTGTATCTGGTATTCATTATTGCTGTTTTCCTTTAAAATTTGCAACTAGCTTTTAAGTTTATGGCACTTGAGTTATGTTCAGTAAATAGCAGGGCAGAAGATCAGCCTGTTATAGTGACCATTAAACAGCAAAAGATTTACTTATATAAAACAAGTATTGTAGTAAAGCAGTACTGTAAATCAAAAGCATGCATATAAACATCAATTAAAATTTGAGTTGGTGGGAAGAGATTCTTCAACCACTGATATTATTTCCTTGCTGATATAACTTTATTAAAACCTGAGCTGGACATACTGCTAAGAGTAGGTCAGTCTATGCCCATTAGTCCCTTTCAGCAACTGCTGATTTAGGAAGTGCCTATGTCCTATGCATGGAACTAGAATGAGGTATGCAGTCAGTTTTGTCACTACTAATCTTGACTTGAACTCTTCCTAAAAATCTTTTATTTGACTTGACCTATCTAACTCCCATTCTTTCCCTTCCCTCTGTCTTCCTTCCTCCTCTCCTCCCCCAAAATTTAAAATAAACACATTTATTCCTGCCACAATAATTACGTTGTGTGTGTTTGAGAGTGAAATTTTCCAACATGTTTATAAAGTCTTTGGTCAGCTGAAAAAAAGGTAGTTGTAATCTTAAGCATTTTGCTTATTTTTGATACCCATTGTCCACAGCAGAGGTTTATCTGTTTCTATGGTCACAACTCCAGATTCATCATAGGTATTTGAAGTACTCACAAGCTCTCCGAACTTCAGCACATTGTTAGCTGTAAGTAATTTAAAAAAAAAAAAAAAAGTTAAGGTAAACATCAGGAAAATCTCTTAACATTTAAAAAAACCAAACTGCCAAATAAGCAAATAAAGTGACATTTATTTCATTTCCAGTTAATGTTGACTGCAATGATTATATATTCTAAAAAAACATATATAGCCCTTCATCCCCCAATTTTTTATATTCAAACCATTCTTGAAGCAATATGTGCCACTTCATAGGTAATTCTGTATTAATTTAAATACTAAATCCATCATCTCTACTACAGAATCAAAGTAAAATACAACCAATCTTAAAGCATAAGCCAACAACTGACAGTAGCAGTTGTGCATTTGAAATTTATTTTTCTGCATAAAATTAATTCAAAATATGAATAGGTGAGAGAACTTGACCTACAGAGGAAAATGAAGGGTTAAGAGTTCAGCTTTCTCTAGCTCAAAACTTGTGATAGTCAATTCACATTTTTGAAAATACTGGTGATATTGAGAGGCTACAGTTCTTAGATAAAGGCCCAAAGAATGGTCTTTCTAACTATCCTTCGTAAGGAGTTAATGTTGGTCAACCACATCATGGCTGGCTAGTGGTTAGAGCACTGGACAGGCATGCAGGTTCTATGTCTGGCCCTGCCATGGGTCTACAGGATGAATTTGAGCAAATAATTCACATCTGTGCCTCAGTTTCTCCAGTTGTAAAATAGGGATGATGATACTGATCTTTGTAAAATACTTTGAGATCTATTGATGAAAAGCTCTGTGTAACAGCTAGGTATGTTCATTAGACGAGATAACGGGAGAACTACTCCATCATAAGAGAGCACAGCCTCTGCAGCTGTCTAGTCAGGGAGGCCAATAGAGAATGCTTTCCTCTGGAGAGGGCCTTAAAATAGTTTGCATGTTTTGTTTTGCAAGCTTTGCAGTTCACCTTAAATCTTTAAAACAAACTGCATTTTTGAACTTTCATGATGATCAAGTTAAACATTTATAACACACAATCAGCTTGTAGAAGCAGTTTATGATCTGAACATAAAATTTCTTTACATTGTCACAGGCATTTAAATTTGTTATTTTTGGGTATAGTACACAGATTGTACATTACAGCTTTAGGGAAAAACACAAATACCCCCAAGAAACCTCTCTGTTGTTCAGCCCTAGACATTTCCTCTATAAATCTGATGGTTTAATAATAGTGTTTATTGCAGCTTGCTCAAGATTATCAAAATGATTCCTATTGTTTCAACTCCAGATATGAAATAAAGGCTCAGTAACAAAGCAAGTATTAAGACTGTCAGCTTAATAAAACAAAAGCTGATGCAGTACATCTTCATGAATAAAATGTTATAAATGAAGTATGTTAAAAGAGGGACAAGTCTCTTTAATATCCCTGGGACCAACACTACAAACAAGTTAAAAAGAAAAAGATTTTCAGTAACCACTCCCTCTATCCAATAGGGGGAGCATTTTATCTTTCTCTACACAGGATTTTCTTTACACAGATGGAAACAGAGGTGAACATGCAAAAGGATATAAACAACCCTTTATCGATTCACACAGTTCAAATGGAAAAGTTCAAATGATTTGCTTTCAAACCAGCAAACATTTCAACTAGTGTAATTAAGAAAGCACATTTTTAAGCCCGCAAATGAGCAATAATATGTGGCAAAATGGAGCTGAGCTGGCAAAGGTACTAGAACTAATGCAGCTTCTATGTTTAACTGTTAGTTCTGCAGGAAAAACTTACATCCTAACGTTTGGGGCACATCATCATGATGCTAGATTATAATATTCTCAAAGTATCAGGAAGTAGAAATAATAAACCTCTAATTGTTACTACCTGATTCTTTCATTCCCCTGCCCACGCAAGATTATTCTCCATAGTACGTGTTCTTATGTTGTATCCAATCTAGCTTGAAAAGCAATGGTTCATCTACTCTTTCCTTTGAGAAACTATGCGATAGCCAAATACCTCTCACTGGCAGGAAACTTTTTCTGCTATTCATTCTAATTAAATTTTCCTTTTTTTAGTCTCATCCTATTACTCCTATTTATACCCCCTATAGACTGAGGCACAGAACGGAAGTTCTATTTTGTGGAAGATTTTGAAATTCATTTTCACAAAATTTATTCAGTTGACTTTATTTTATAATTATATACAGAATAAAAAAAATTAAAATGGAAGTCATTTCAAAAGAAAAAAATCAAAAGTTTAGTTCTAATAATTGTTGAAACATCTTATTTTGATCACAGAAGGGTTTTTTCCCCTCTGAAATTAAATTTTGGTGAAATTGAAATGATTATGTGAAGTGTTTCAATTCAGATGGAACTGCACTTTGACGGAAAATTATTCTGCTGATTTTTTTTCCAATAAGCTCTACCCAGTGTGCTATATTATTTTTCATATTCCTCCACCTGTAAAGGCGAGTATCATGGGTCTAATTGTCCATGCTTCCAAGGGAAAGAAAGTATAACACATTTTCAAACAGTAAAAATTACCTAAAAGGAGCTCTGCCATCTATAATGCTGAGCTTTTAAACTCTGACATATTAAGACCTTCCTGGGCTAAAAGCAAATGCTAATCTACCTTTGGAAAAGTGGGGATCTCTTTCTAAATTTATACCCTTTCCACTGGTATGAAACGCCCACTGATAGCTTTAATGACTCACAACCTGTCACTGGTGCACACAGGAATATTGCCTTGGGTAGATGTCATTTTGAGGGAAGGTCAATATTTGCAGGGAAGAAGGAAACATTTCTCTGGTGGTTTTTATTTGATATGGCAGCTGTTTGAAGCTATCCAGAGATTTGGAATGCTGGCAATTATGGAGAAAAAGATTGATTAGTGGGACTGATGGTAGATGAGACTTTCAAATGGTCATGATTAAGGTTAAGATTTTGTCTCGGTTATTTTTAGTAAAAGGGAGAGGTCACGGGCAATAAACAAAAATTAATGGAAGCTGTGACCTCTCTCTAACTTTTACTTAAAATAACCATCTATGACAAAATGGGGCTGACTAGGGGATGGAGGGGAATGGACTGAGTAGCGAGGCAGGGTCCTCCCTGCTGCCTGAAGAGGCTGGGGGCCAAAGCTGGGAGCTCTTGGTCTGCGGACCCCCCGCTGCCAGTAGTGGCAGTGGCTTGGAGCAGGGGGGGGTGGGGGAGGGAGAGAAAGGGGAGCTGCTGCTGGTGGCGGCAGCTTGGAGCCCCCAGCCCTCCTGCGGCACCTGGGAGCTCTGGGGCCCCCCTCCTTGGCCACCCGCGCGGTTCTGAACTCCAGATCTCCCC
The DNA here is from genome assembly GCF_026122565.2 of Emydura macquarii macquarii. Lineage (NCBI taxonomy): Eukaryota > Metazoa > Chordata > Testudines > Chelidae > Emydura > Emydura macquarii. The sequence goes on along the minus strand of NW_027131400.1, from coordinate 6,803,945 downwards.
TCTTCCTTACCCATGGGGGCAGGGAGTCGCTGGACCCACTGCAGGCTGACAACTCATGCCCTGTACCCCCTCCAGCTGAAGCAGAATACGTCACGGAGGTCACAGGAATTCCATGACTTCTGTGACTGCCGTGACATAATCTTATCCTTAGTCATGATACGTATAATTTATTACATGGAGATCACTATTACATATGTACATGTTCTTTGGTGTATTTTCCCTCTAATGACCAATTATAAACAAGGCCTCATATAATCTGTTGTAAACTCAGTGTTGGCAACTCATGGTTTATTGCAGGTCTCGTAATATTTGATGTTCTTCTTAAAGCCCTGGTCCCTGGGGACGTGTGGTTAGGGGAGAATCTCAGCCTTTATTTAAAACAAAAACCAACCAACCAACCAAGTTGCTAGCCCTCACGGTTGCAGGGAAAGGCTTGAAAATGTGACCCAAGGCCCCCATAAAGTTTCAGAAACTGGAGGACAAATAAAAAGAACTGAACATTTATTTATTTTTAAAATCTTTATGATTTTTAATCTAATCTTACGGTGTATCGGGACTTGGCGCATGATTTATGAATGCTTGGAACTGGCAATGCTGTAAGCTAGACCTAAATTCTGCTGCCAGGCCACCTGCTTTCTATGGCTCCACAGTACTGCAGACTGGATATTCATCTGCAACCTCAGAACAATTAAACAATTCCATTGGAGTGTTTTATTATTCGATTATAGCCCTCAGCCAAATTGCAGCCTCAATACGTTAAGCACTGTAAAAACAAAGAGTAAATGGCAAGGACTGATCCAAAGAACTCCATCTCAAATATTGTATTAATTTTAATCATTCATATTTAAATATTAGTAAAAAAAAACCAACCTGTTTCGCAGAGCTGGGCACAGTTCAAAGTCTCTGCAAGAGCTAATCTTGCTTTGTTGCTGCTGCCGCTGCCACCCACCTGCCCACAATACCTTCTGTCTTCTATTTCCAGAACACTCCCAACTTACTGCAGCCACCTGCTGCTTTTTATAGGGAATCGGCTACTCTCCCAAGGTGTGCCTCCTTTACTACTCAGGGTTGGCTAGCCCCAGGCCCTCCAGCCATTACGGGGAGAGCCATTCTATTACATGGCAGAAGGTAATCATGAAATTAACCTTAAAGGGTCACGTGAACACAGTATTCTCCAAACTAGTTAACTGCAGAAATAAATAGCATTAGTTAAGGAATGATATTTTGGGGGGTGACAGTGAAGTTTCTGAAGATGATAAAAACAATTATTGTCATAAGTTATTTGTATTACCTTAGCACCTAGAATCCCCAATTATAGAGCAAGCCCCCACTGTGCTAGGTACTGTACAAACAAAGAACAGAGATTGCTATGATAAACCTCTCCAACCATTAGCAGTTATCAATGCAAATCATTATTGTCCAAATGGGGAAAAGGGCAGGTTTAGTGGGGAAATTGAACTTTGATGTGAGAGGACAAAAAGTTAAATTAATCCCCAACATACTCCCCATTCATTTAATGAATCTAGTCCACAACTTTTGGCCGTCAGCCTGTGGATGCCACTGAAGAATCAGGGCCTTACTTTGACCGAGAAGTGTTGGAGGACATAATACCCTCATGACCAGAAAAACTGTTATGGTGAAGTGTCTGCCTCCCTTTCTCCTCCTCTTCCCAGTTCTGTGTCTCAATTATGTCCTGCAATATGTAAAGTCACACCTTGCCAGTTTCCATTATTGAAAGTAGGCGCCAGGGTATAAGCACAATGTCTCTAATGGTATAGATATTTGGAATATCAGAAATAATTAATAATTAATTACAACCCTTATTAAAATGCATGCAATCCTCTCTCTTTTCATTAAAAGTGATAAAAAATTAAGATCAATAAGCTGAAACACACGTTAAAGTGAAATATTGAATTACAATTTGCTATCCTATTATAATTTATCTGGAAAGGATTTCCCTGAAGTCCTGTGTAAAGAGCAAAAATCTGCATTTAAATGGGGATATGTTAGTAATGCATGAACTTGTGCTTTGCAGGTCACCGTGTGCCTGCAAAATAGCAGCATTCACTTTACTATTTAAAAAAAAAATTATAAGGTTACAGCCTGATTCTCTTCTCACCTCCAATGTTTTTACACTTGTGTAATTCGACTGACTTCAGTGGCGTCACAATGGTTTAAACGAAGGAAACATCAGGCCCTTAGTCTCATTGTGTTGAAAACTGTTATGCTGGAAGTCCTAAATCATTTTCATTTAAGATAAAGCATAACTGAGATTTTCAACAGAGCTGTGTGGAGAACAGTAAATGTTTCATGGAGAATTTCAGAATTTTGTTTTATTGCAGTTTGGAATGAAAATTGCAAATTTTGAAATTCTCTGTGAAACACAGTAAAAAAAAAAACTTTAAAAAATCAAATGGTTCATTTCCATCATTTCAAAATGAAATTCCACCAGGCAGGCTGACCAACCAGTAAGCACCAGTTCTCAAGTTCTAAGGCTCCTTGGCTCCACTGGGGCTTCCAGGCTCTTGACTCGCTTCATCCTTCCATGCCCTCCGAAGCCCACTCTTCAGGTGACACTTTAATTTCTGTCATTTCAACACCGAGGTGTCCTCTTATTAGGATGAGCTACAAGGTGGAATTCAAGTCAAAAGGTGTCAAGTGTGTCTCCATTAGCAACTCACCTTTAGACTGCAGGTGTTATTTCCGTTGCCATCCTCCCCTGTTGGGTAGTTCCATTGGGGTGAAGCAGCTTTAGTTTCTGGTGAGGCCTGCTGTTTGGACTCTGCCTGAGGGCTGCCCTGAATCAGTGTATCCTCCAATAAACATTACCCAGCTTGCAATCTGTGGATTAGCGTAGAGGGGCATGGGGGAGACTTCCATTGCCACAACTCCCTCTACCAACTGGAATTTCTACCTCTGAGGTCCTATGCCTGCAGCCAACATCACCCACCCAAGGGTGAAACAAACCCAAAGTGGCAGCTTTAACTCTTCATTTCATTGCTTTCTCTGGTTTGAACCCACACATTTATAAGCATGGTTTTCTATTTTCATTTCTCCTCCTCTACACTATGCTTTCTGGATTCCTGATAATTTATGTCATACGCAGATTCATGCCATATTAAAAGGCTTTAATTTTTGGTTTTTATTTTGTTTAATATTTCCCAGGAAATTAACAGTGTTCATTACAAAAAATTTTAAAAAACGGGTGAAAATCAGTGCCAAAAATTAACTTCACAGAGTGGGGAGCCAGGTCCGGGAGTCCCCAGGGTCTGACCATGTTATCGTGCTGCCTCCCTCCCTCCAGAGTGGGAAGCCGGGTCCAGGAAGTTCCAGCATTTATTTTTAAGTACCTGCGCACTGACACACACATACGCACACTACAGACCAGTCAGCCTCACTTCAATCCCTGGAAAAATCATGGAGCAGGTCCTTAAGGAATCCATTTTAAGGCACTTGGAAGAGAGGAAGGTGATCAGGAACAGTCAACACGGATTCACCAAGGGTAAGTCATGCCTGACCAACCTGATTGCTTTCTATGATGAGGTGACTGGCTCTGTGGATGTAGGGAAGGCGGTGGATGTGATATACCTTGACTTTAGCAAACCTTTTGATACGGTCTCTCACAGTATTCTTATCAGCAAGTTAAGGAAGTATGGGTTGGATGAATGGACTATAAAATGGATCGAGAACTGGCTAGAGCATAGGGCTCAACAAATAGTGATCAATGGCTCCATGTCTAGCTGGCAGCTGGTCACAAGCGGAGTGCCCAGGGGTCGGTCCTGGGGCTGGTTTTGTTCAACATCTTCATTAATGATCTGGAAGATGGGGTAGATTGCACCCTCAGCAAGTCTGCGGATGACACTAAGCTGGGGGGAGTGGTAGATACCCTGCAAGGTAGGGATAGGATACAGAAGGACCTAAACAAACTGGAGGATTGGACCAAAAGAAATCTAATGAGGTTCAACAAAGAAAAGTGCAGAGTCCTCCACTTAGGAAGGAAGAATCCCATGCACAGCTATAGACTGGGGACCGACGAGCTAGGCAGCAGTTCTGCAGAAAAGGACCTGGGGGTAACAGTGGATAAAAAGCTGGATATGAGTCAGCAGTGTGCCCTGGTTGTCAAGAAGGCTAATAGCATATTGGGCTGCATTAGTAGGAGCATTGCCAGCAGGTCGCGGGAAGTGATTATTCCCCTCTATTCGGCATTGGTAAGGCCGCATTTAGAGTATTGTGTCCAGTTTTGTGCCCCCCACTACAAAAAGGATGTAGACAAGTTGGAGAGAGTCCAGAGGAGGGCAACCAAAATGATTAGGGGGCTGGAGCACAGGACTTATGAGGAGAGACTAAGGAAACTGGGCTTGTTTAGCCTGCAAAAGAGAAGAATGAGGGGGGATTGGATAGCAGCCTTTAACTACCTGAAAGGGGGTTCCAGGGAGGATGGAACTAGGCTGTTCTCGGTGGTGGCAGATGACAGAACAAGGAGCAACAGTCTCAAGTTGCAGTTGGGGAGGTCTAGGTTGGACATTAGGAAAAAGTTTTTCACTAGGAGGGTGGTGAAGCACTGGAATGGGTTACCTAGGGAGGTGGTGGAATCTCCATCTTTAGAGGTTTTTAAGCTGAGGCTTGACAAAGCCCTGGCTGGGATGATATAGCTGAGGTTAGTTCTGCTTTGAGCAGGGGGTTTAACTAGATGACCTCCTGAGGTCCCTTCCAACTCTAATATTCTATGATTCTATGTGCGTGTGTGTATTTTCCACTACATTGCCTTACTTTAACAGACAGCCTTGCATTTTCATTTAAATTAATTTATTATTAATATAAACATCTACCTAATATAATGTTTTGGATTTTCTTAATATAATTGGTATTTTCATGTACTTGAGAAGTCTAGAATTTGTGTGAAAAAAAAATCGGTAAAAACCAAACAGCTTTTCTAAACCCGAGAAGCTTTTGATAAAGATGATTTAAAACCACAAAAGCCTTACATGAGAACATTGACTCATGTGCTCAATTTTTCAGCCAAGATTTAAAATTGTTTCCTAGCAAGAGAAATCTCCCAGCTTTTGTAAGGTATGGCTTATTTCTTTCACTTGTGACATGTTTGTATGGAGAAAAAAATTCTTATAACAGGCCAGACAGGACCTGGGCACAAAGCTTAAATAAAGGGATATTGTGCTGCAAATACTCCATGGAACTTGGGGGAGAAAAAATTCTGCTCACATATGCAAGGTGCAGGAAACTAGTACAGCTGTTATTATAACTCACACGGTGGGGTTGGCCACTGGATCTGCATAGGCAGCACTACCCCTCAGCACAAATGGAGTTCCTATGTGTGGCCTCTCCACAGCCTGCCTCACCATGCACCAGAACCACGATGGCTCTGCTAAATATAGGGTCTCCTGTGCTTGTGGAAGGAGTAGAATGTGCCTGAAAGCGTCAACCTGAAGCCAGCTCCTGATCTGCCTTTCATCTCAATTTAAACAGGTAGGCTTCATCCAACATTAATTCAGCTCTGTATCCAATATCTTATATTGACACACACAGGTTGCTTTGTCACTCTGGGATAGAGTGCAAATATGATTAACGTATGCATTGACAGAGCTCAATTATGCTTCACAGCCTGTGGTGTTTTTCTGAGGTAGGAGCACAGCACCCAAGTGGCAGTGACTGGAGCCACTGATCATCGGTAGAGCACAGGTGGCTACATAGAACATCCAGCATTACAATAGTAAGGATTAAAGCAAACAAATCCAATCCTTAAACTGCAAATTGTAAGACAACCTCCAACTAATGTGGCTTAGGAAGAAGCTTTCCATGGGAGGAGGTTATCCCATAATTGCCTACTGCAGGGATTCTTCTTCAAACATCTGGTAGAGGCCACTGTTGAGGACAGAATGGTGGACTGGATAGACCATTGGTCTGACCCCATATGGCAATTCCTATGTTCTTAATACTGCCCTGCATACTAGGAAGAGCACAGTCAAAAGTGGCAGCTGTTCAAAGAGTTAGTGTGCACTGCCTTTTTTCAAGCACTAGCCTTCCCAGCACTTCCCAAGGTGCAAAGGAAATGGACACCAGCCACATTTCCAACACAACCAGACATGCCCCTAGTACGGGTATGCAATGCTGCTGGCAGTGCTAGTCATTCCACATTGCACTCAAGGACTGCATCCTGTTGCATTATGGTTAGTGGGCTGGGGGGAAGGGAGAATAAGGGGCTCCCTACATGTTAAATGCCAGAGCAGCCACAATTCGGCTATTAGTGCTCAGATTATACATAGCAGCCTTTGCTTAAACTAGACCTTACAATAAACAATTCCACTGTGCAGGTTTTAATAGCAAACTGTGCCATTTCCTACAAGACTTTTATAGTGTTTATGGAAATATGATATTGCATTTACATAGGAAAATGAAAAAGAACAAATGAGAGCATTCATCCTTATGCACACAAGGTCATCACCAATGAAGCAGCTGCGTTTTTGTCTAAACCATTTCTGCTGAAGGGGTAATGATTATTATTTTAAAAATATACATTGATCTGCTGCAGACAGCTCACAAGGTGTATGCTCATCTCCTTGCTCTCTCTGGCAGCTGATCTATTTTTGAGCTCAGGTGAATGACAAATAAGGCCTATTATACCATCTAATAGAAAAGTGACAATGTTTATCTTTTCTAGCAGCATTGGGATGGGATGATTTTAAGATTCCAATATGTAATTATTTTTACTCCTACAACCACTACATGTTATTACTTAAAATTTTAGATTGCTACACTTTCTTCATAAAAACAAATCAGACACAGATAATATCACCCCTAGGATGAGACCAAGCCAATTATTTCTGTTACAAAAGGTCCCCTTAGATTTGCATGTGAACATTCAAGCTTTTTTGTTTTTTAATTTTATCACTTGATCTTTACATTAAACAGATTCCTTTTATCATCAAGACACTGTGGGCATCTAAAGTCTACACTATTTCAATTATAAAGTCATTACTGTTGTTTTCTGTTTTTTTAAGGAGATCTGTTTATATAAAAAGTTGCAGATGCAAAATATGGTGAATGCACACAAATTGTTGGGATTCATAGAGCGTCAGCCATTGCCAACTTCTTCTGTAGAAAATCAGCAAAGTATTTATGGGCACCCAGAAAATACAGCAAAGAATATCACAATACCCCAAAGATCAAAAAACCAATCACCTGTTCCTGCAATTAACTGGTTATTCCCACTGAAGTCAATGCAATCATTTGTATAATTAAATGCTGCAGGACTGGCCAATTACTGGTCTGAGTAAGGGTTGCAGCGCTGAGCATCACTACATTTTAGCTAAATATATTGGCCTAAATCCTGAGTGGTAATGAGCACCAGTAACGCCCATTAACGTGAATGGAAGTGATAAGCTCCTATCACCTCTTGGGATGTGCCTCACTGTAATGTACATATAATGTTTTTCTTGGTAAAAGATTATTCATTGGGAAGCAGGGAAGGAATGTGAGGCTTTTAGAAGAGTCACAGAATTGTATGGTCCACTCTGTTTTAATTTTGATACAGCCAAACTTGATACCTTTAAGATCTGCTTCACAAAGTTAGGGCGTCCAAACTTACCAAGTTTTCACAGCACTAAACGAAGATGTCTGGGAATAGTTCCAGCATGAAGTCATCCTGTAACATCATATGTGGCAACACTGCGACAGAACATTTTATATGACAATATCATGATGTCATCATCTACCTTGCATGTGGTTACACAAGCGACAATTAAACTTTGTTTTAAAATACAACGGAAATCAGCTTGCTTCTTACATTTTTATTTTTTTACAATGCTACATAGGTAGGGATTCAAGGGCCCAATTTTGCAGGGTGCTGAGTGTCACCTTTAAAGCCTTAACTTCAATGGATGTGGAGGGTGCTCAATTGCAGGTCAGGGCCTCAAATCAGAAGTTGGACTCAGATGGGGAAGAGATGTGTCAAAGAAAAATCCATGTTGGCACATATACAAGGAGTTGAATCCACATAAATCTATGGTCGTCCACACCTTGAATACTGTGTTTAGTTCTGGTCACCCCATCCAAAAAAAGAGATAGTAGAACAGAAAAAGGTTTAGATAAGGGCAATAAATATGATTAAGGATATGGAACAGCTTCTATACGAGGTTAGACTAAAAAGATTAGGGCGGTTCACCTTAGAAAAGAGATGACTATGGGGGATATAACAGGTGTATAAAATCATGAATGATGGAAAAAGTCACTAGAAAAGTGTTATTTACCCTTTCCCACAATACAAAAACCACAGGTCACCCGATGAAATTGATAAGCAGCAGGTTTGAGACAAATAAGAGGAAGTACTTTTTCACACAATGCACATTAATCTGTGGAATTCATTGCTATGGGATGTTGTGAAGACCAAAAGTATAACTGGATTCAAAACAGAACTAGATAAGTTCATGGAGGATAAGTCCATCAATGGCTGTTAGCCAAGATGCTCAGGGATGCAACTGTATGCTCATGGTGACCCTAAGTCTCTGGCAGCCAGAAAAGGAAGTCAGGGGTGGATCTCTCCAAAATTGCCCTGTTCTGTTCATTCTGTCTGAAGCCCTGGTACTGGCCACTGTCAGAAGAGAGAATAGTGGGGTAGATGGACCATTGGTTTGACCACGTATGGTCGTTCTTATCTCTGTAATTGTCTAATATACATTTTTCAGTGTGTGCATAAGCTGTCCTGTGTGCCAAATGAAGAGAGCATTTTAGAGGCCTGCTCAGCAGTGGAGGGTCCCTTGGATCCCATAGGGTTCTTGACAAAACACGAGACATGATTCCACAGAGAACAATCCTGCATCAAAATGGGATCGGTTCTTCTCTCTTTCTAATGTCTCAGGACTCAGACTTTTATTTATCTAACTATACAATAGCTATCTCCAAGGAGCTGCATTTATGCCGCAGCTAGCACCAGGGTGCATGGATTCCTTTTTTTTCTCTCCAGCAAAATGTTTATGGCTTTTGATGGTTTGGGAATGTTTGCATTTGGATGTGGCAGTAAATAGTTGAATGAAACTGAAAACATTGAGAGCTGCCACGTAAGAACCTGGGCAGCGTGGGATACTAAAAGAGAACAGAAATGGTCATAAATTGGGCTGGTGGTTTATCACACAGTTGTGAGATTTACAGTTCATTTTTATTCTCTCTGATTTCATTGTCACTGATTCTGGAGGAGTAGAAGGTCATTACTACAGCAGGATGCCAATCTCAAGAATCACAAGTCAGATCCCAAAAACCATGAGAGTGGCTTAAATATCATATTTGTTTTTTAAATTTGGGATTCTTCTTTGCCTTCTGGTTTCTAAGCCTTTAGGTTACATCACACGTTCAAGCTTTTTCTCGTCAACCATGAGAGCTAGACATTTACAAAACTTTTCATGAATAATCTGAGATTCTCACCAGATCTATTGATTCCAGCAGTGGGATCTTTAAGAAAAACATGAATAACTCATGACTTGCAATAAAAATCACAAGAGCTGGCAACACGTGCTATTGTACAGCTGAACTGGCATTACCAGAAGAAAGAAATTTAAATAACTAAATTATTAGCTCAGTATTACCAAATTAGTTTTATTTAAAAATAAAGGGTATTATTATTATTATTATTTTATTATTACTTTATTGAAATAATGCAACCCACCATGTCTTAGGCAATCTTTCTGTTCTCTTTATTTTAAACCTATATAGTTAGAAGTTTTGCCTTTGTTTTCTATAAAACCATGAGACAGCTATAGATCTTTAGGTACTTCTGCTGGACTCACTATTGTGACAGCTGACTGCCTTACAAATTCTAGAAAGGACACAAATGAATTGTATTGGTATATGAATTTGTACTTCTGTTTGCTTATGGTTCAGATATACTGAGAGATTTTTCTTTGTTTGGATACATTCTTTGGCTTATTTGTCACTATATCAACGGCTTCTATTTGATGTAAATAAGACAGGGGATTCATCAGCTTTAAGACAAAGCCAAGTCCCAAGGATATTACTCTTACACTGAACTGTATGCAGAGGTCTTTATTCTAGCATGGAGCTGAATGTTGAGGTCTTTAACTCAGATTTGCACTTTGGCAAATTCTCGCTGATTTTTGTAGTGAGTAGAGCTCACAATGAATGCAATTTTCAATAGAAAAAGTTTTCAGTATCTGTAATCTAGTTGGAAGTCTCCTTTCCACCCTTTTTTTGGGGGGTAGGAGGGAGGCGACTCCCTTTGGCAAATTGGCCTGGCAATATCTCTGAATTCAGAAAAGTGTCACATACTTATGGCCCTGTTATTTTTAAAGATTCAGTGGTTTTGGATATGTTTCCCCCTACTCCTCCAGGGACTACCACATTACCAGAGATAGAACAAGTTTTCTGCCTAGGCTGAGGGGAATTAAAAGCCTCGGTATTAGTCATGCAGTTTTGTATTAGATACCGACCAAGCCATGTAATATAAGCTCTTGACCCTAAAAAGCAGAGGCTCAATGCACCACTAAATTAATGTACTGATATGCTTCCAGTCAAAGACATTAACGTTTTAATAGGGCAACTGATTACATGTAGTCCAATCTTCAAACATGTTATTCAAGATGAATTACAACAGTCACACTGCAGTATACTGATATATGTCAGTGGTCTCCACAATTTTAGGATATGGAGGACCTGGTGTTTGGCTTTCAACTTAACCACAAACCTGAAGTAAAAAAGAAACTTCAATCTCCACCTTAAGAACTTTGGAAGAAACCAGAAGGAATACAAGCTACAAAGGCAGTGCCACCAACTGAGTAATAAAGTGTAAAAGTAAGAGACTAAATCGACTACATTATAGCTTGTCTAAATTTCTGTCAACACCAACTAATTTCCAGCATTTGGGGTTAAAAGACGATAATAGCTGCAATTGAAGAGTAAGGAAATACACTCTCAAAACATATCTGCTCAGGACTGTTCTGAATTCTTGTCAAGTGAATCTGATTTTCTTCATCTTCCCTGAAATCTCTGTCCTTTTTCAGGCCAATATTACTCAACACTAAACACTTACATTTGAGAAAGTGAATGGAAAGACATATCAGTAAATACAGAAATCACCTTTCAGTGTTTTATTTTAAATTTAAAAAAAATTAAAGGTATTTAGTATTTTATTTCCACTTATTGGACATGGTGTCTCCTATTTTGGCCACTCAGAATAAATGCTCCACTTCACTCCACCTAATTTCAGTATCACTTAATAAAATATTTACTATTTATATAGCACTTTCTATTGCTTTACAGACATTAGTCAATCCATCCTCACAAAACCACCAAGTAGTAATTATTAATTCCATTTTACAAACAGGAAATGGAGTCTCAAAGAGATTAAGAATATGAGAAAGAGAAAGACTGTGTCATAGCTGGGATTATATGTCTCCTATATATGTTTTTACATTGTCTAGCACAATGGGCCCTCAACCCGATGGGGACTGCTAGGAGCTATCATAATATAAACAACTAGAACTGGTTGGAAAATGGCAAAATGTGAGAAATTTCAATTTTTTATTTTAGTTTAGTTTAGTTTTCAGCAGAGTTTTCCATGAAAATATTTTGGGGTTTTTTTTTTTTTCAATAAAAAACAAAACATGAACATTTTCAGTTTTTCAAACAGTTTTTGGTAAAACATTAAGGTTCTCAGTTTTCAATTTCCAGTTTTTCATAAAAAAACAAACAAACCCCCCCCCCAAGAACATATTGTTTAAAATAACAAATTGTGAAAATTTGCCTCAGATGAAAAGCCATTTTTTGTCAAAACTACTTTTCAACAACAAATTTCAATCAGTTCTATAAACAATAAAATCAACAACAATGGAGAGGTCCTGGCTTCCCATTCTGCACTCAGTTCATGCCTTCCTCAAAGCATCAGAGGGACAAAAATATTACACTGTAAATAAGCTTCTAAATCAAAAGATGCCATGAACAGCAGACTAAGGCAGTTCTCAAAGACAAGAATATAAGTGGCACAGAATGGGAAGGAGGCGAACATCCCGCAGTGCTGAAGGAACAGGTCCAAGACTATTTAGAAGGATTGGACATACACAAGTCCATGGGGCCGGATGCAATGCACCCGAGGGTGCTGAGGGAGTTGGCTGAGGTGATTTCAGAGCCATTGGCTATTATCTTTGAAAGCTCGTGGCAACAGGGGGAGGTCCCTGAGTACTGGAAAAAAGCAAATATAGTGCCCATCTTCAAAAAAGGGAGAAAAGAGGATCCAGGGAACTACAGACCGGTCAGCCTCACTTCAATCCCTGGAAAAATCATGGAGCAGGTCCTTAAGGAATCCATTTTAAGGCACTTGGAAGAGAGGAAGGTGATCAGGAACAGTCAACACGGATTCACCAAGGGAAAGTCATGCCTGACCAACCTGATTGCTTTCTATGATGAGGTGACTGGCTCTGTGGATGTAGGGAAGGCGGTGGACGTGATATACCTTGACTTTAGCAAACCTTTTGATACTGTCTCTCACAGTATTCTTATCAGCAAGTTAAAGAAGTATGGGTTGGATGAATGGACTATAAAATGGATAGAGAACTGGCTAGAGCATAGGGCTCAACGAGTAGTGATCAATGGCTCCATGTCTAGCTGGCAACCAATCACAAGCGGAGTGCCCCAGGGGTCGGTCCTGGGGCCAGTTTTGTTCAACATCTTCATTAATGATCTGGAAGATGAGGTAGATTGCACCCCCAGCAAGTTTGCGGATGACACTAAGCTGGGGGGAGTGGTAGATACCCTGGAAGGTAGGGATAGGATACAGAGTGACCTAAACAAACTGGAGGATTGGACCAAAAGAAATCTAATGAGGTTCAACAAAGAAAAGTGCAGAGTCCTCCACTTAGGAAGGAAGAATCCCATGCACAGCTATAGACTGGGGACCGACGAGCTAGGCAGCAGTTCTGCAGAAAAGGACCTGGGGGTAACAGTGGATTAAAAGCTGGATATGAGTCAGCAGTGTGCCCTGGTTGTCAAGATGGCTAATAGCATATTGGGCTGCATTAGGAGGGGCATTGCCAGCAGGTCGCGGGAAGTGATTATTCCCCTCTATTCGGCATTGGTGAGGCTGCATTTTGAGTATTGTGTCCAGTTTTGTGCCCCCCACTACAAAAAGGATGTAGACAAGTTGGAGAGAGTCCAGCAGAGGGCAACCAAAATGATTAGGGGGCTGGAGCATAGGACTTATGAGGAGAGACTAAGGAAACTGGGCTTGTTTAGCCTGCAAAAGAGAAGAATGAGGGGGGATTTGATAGCAGCCTTTAACTACCTGAAAGGGGGTTCCAGGGAGGATGGGGCTAGGCTGTTCTCGGTGGTGGCAGATGACAGAACAAGGAGCAATGGTCTCAAGTTGCAGTTGGGGAGGTCTGGGTTGGATATTAGGAAAAAGTTTTTCACTAGGAGGGTGGTGAAGCACTGGAATGAGTTACCTAGGGAGGTGGTGGAATCTCCATCTTTAGAGGTTTTTAAGCTGAGGCTTGACAAAGCCCTGGCTGGGATGATATAGCTGAGGTTAGTTCTGCTTTGAGCAGGGGATTGGACTAGATGACCTCCTGAGGTCCCTTCCAACTCTAATATTCTATGATTCTATGATTCTAAAAGAGATAATGACGCAGAGCTAGGCAAGTATTAATACCACTTGCCATCTGAAGTTTCCAGGTAATGGGGAAGATAGCTAGTGTGAGTGTTTAGTTCTAACTATTTTCTGTTTATTTCCCAACATCTTTTTACTGTACATGTTTGCTGAAAATTAAACCCATCCCAAAAGCACAATTGTGTATTTTCAGTCAAGTTAAACCAGTGGTTCTCAACGCATGGCCTGCTTGAGGCCTAATCAGCACACAAATACAGCCCATGTGACATCCTCAGGGCCATACAGGTAGTATATATATTGTGTGGATGCAGCCCACGTAACACACACAGAGTGAGAGCTGCATATGCAGCCCACAAAGGCAAATAGGGTGAGAACCACTGAATTAAACTAATGATAAGAACATTCCAGCATATTATCTCTTGAGGTTTAAAACACACCTAGCACTAGACTGGTGCCACATGATTTCATAACAGTAGGTTTTATGTTCTTTCTATGCATCATTTGATGTGTTTAGCAATAATTTTATAGATATAATGTCATCTACATTACATTCTATAACATGAAAATTCAATGAGAAGACAGCAAGAATTCAGGGACATCCTAACAGAATAATCTGGAAAATAGTATAGGGGTGTAATTCTACTCTCTGATACCCTGATTGCCACAGTTTTAGTAAAATAAGTTTTTGCACAAGCAAAACTGTTTTGCAAGGCATACAGTGATGTATGTATCTAAAGACTGAACCAGGCACAATGTACAGTGAGTGTTGGCCATTTTCAAGATAAGTCAAACCCAGCTATTTTAAAATGAGCCAGACCTGAACATGTATTCAGAATAGAGGTTTAAACTTTTTGGATGCTGTAGAGATACACATACTTTCTTCCTATGCATTTATTTAGCTAGTGGTCTGGAAAATACCAGCATTTTATGGGTCACCTGTCATACCCTAGAGATTTCTCATGCTCAAACTTAGGACAGAATGATGTATGTACAACGTTCTGTGTCTACTGAAAAAGAGAATCTGCTTTTGGATTAAAGGCAAGGTCTGTTCTCAACATCACATTGTTATTGAATATGCAGCACTGCTCCTCCACTGATAGTGAGCCTAGCTTCAAGATCCCACAATGTCAGTGATCAAGGATGTTTTTACATTTATATGTATGTCTCTATGTGTATGCCCATACCCATTTATAAGTAATACTATAATATGTGCAGACTATATGGGCAGTCAAGTAGTGTTCTTCCCCCTAATGTTTGTATCACCATATTTTGGTCCCAGGAAAGATGCATGTGTTTTCTAGTCAGATTAAGATTTTCCTGCTGCCTTTGGTGTATGACCCAAAACTAGCATTTTTTAAGCCTAAAGCTTTGGCTCTTGTTGTCATGTGTACTTTCAGGGATTCAGAGACAATCTTCAAGATATCACTAGAAAACTGCCCATCATTCTGGACTCTGTGGGCTCATTTCTTACACCAGCAAACCATCTTTCTCTGTATCTTTAACTAGATCATGTTTATGGATATTTCTTGAAGCTAGTCTGGTGTCAATGACCCCTGATGAGAAATTCTTTTTCATAGAGATGTTGATGTTCAATTTCCAGGGAATTATTATTTTATTATTATTTATTATTATTATTAAAGATCATGAACCTAGATTCAGACTTGGGTTCTGGCTGAAGAGAATTTCCTCAGGGTTAGTTATGTTGATTATACCGTGGCCAGATCCAGAAGACCTGAGATTCAAGGTGTCCTCAGCCAGCACCGTGCTATTTATTACTATGGTATTTGATCTCATTTTCTTGGTCTCCTGGACTGATGGAACTGGTGGAAAATCATACAGTATTATCTGAATTAGGCCTTTGATTCCCTTTGCTGGAGAGTTATACATGGAATATGTGAAATTCTGCACTGAAGCAAATACTTTGGCCTTGGGATTCTAGAGATGTGTGAAAACTTCTGAATGAAGACTCCATTCTCCTTGATCTACCTTCTCAGCTAGTTGGCTTGGTAGCTC
This sequence comes from Emydura macquarii macquarii, assembly GCF_026122565.2. Taxonomy (NCBI): domain Eukaryota; kingdom Metazoa; phylum Chordata; order Testudines; family Chelidae; genus Emydura; species Emydura macquarii. Next base: position 6,788,308 of record NW_027131400.1, on the reverse strand, counting down.
TTTTTACCCTTTATGTTCATGGCTTTGACTGACTGTCCAACTCAGAATCCTGGTGGCTTCCTTAAACATATTGTTCCTCTTGTTGATTTATGTATTACACTGCTATAGATGAGCAAGATGTGCCTCTTCTTTAAGTGGTCTTTGACTTTCATTTCAGTATCACTGAGCCGGAGTTATTCTGAAAGCAAAGTGAACTCCTTTGTATTTCAGATGATCACACACTTGTCCTGTTCCATCAGATTCCACCCTTAAGAGAAAATTCTTTCCTATTTCTGCTAGTAGTCCCCTTCACTACTTGTGGTCCTATTTTTGTTTTCTCTAATCTTTTGCAGGGTGTCCTTGAGCAATAGTATAAAGTTTTGTAGCACTCTCGTATGCAGTCTTGTCAAGATGAAGATTTCTATACAAGAGATGACCATCTCAAGCAGCTCCTCAGAAATCATAGACTGGAGTAGTTGCTGAATGGGACAGTTGTCATGGTGGATTGTAACTATCTGTTGTTGTCTTTCCTGAGGTTATTTCTTCTGTGTTTATCCATAGCCTAAAAGATAGTAATCAGAAGAGCCCAGCACAAAAAGTCTATGAATCTGTTTTAGAGTCTGGATTTGTATCCTTATGTTTTTCTAGACTTTTGTCTTGAATTGTCTGGTTTTGTTTTGGGGGATGGGAGATCAGCAGAAAAATAAAAACTCCAAAACAAATTTTTGTCGTTTTCCAGAAAAAAAGTCTTTCTATGAACATCCCCACCAAATTTGAAAAAATAAGATGAGGACAAAAAAACCTTCATTTTTGTAGAAATTTTTCATTGGAAAAAAGTAATCTGTCCCCCCACCACATCTACTGCTAACTGTTCTTCCTTGCAGGCAAAGCTCAGTTCTCAGATTGGCATAGCTTATTTGCTTATGAAGACAGGATTCCTTTAGATCAAGAATGCTCCTGATGCAATAGCTACTAATATAGAAACACATTTGTGTTGTTGATTTAGGTCTAGCACTGCTCTGGTACCTCTATAACCTTTGGGGACCATAAAGAAGACTAAGCCTGCCAAAGAACTTCTTTTTCATTGATGCTTTGTAACACCTTTCCCCAAGTGATAGTAAATGTGTTTCTTCCTTTAATTGAATTTCCCTGGGAATGGTCAATGCTGTTGATTGCATGAATCCTGTGGAATTCAATGCAAATATGGAATTTCTGGATCTCTACCACTTGCTCTTTGGATTCAGAAATTTCCTATTTCTGAATCTTTTATGTTTTTGGATTTTTTCTTCTAAGGACGGTGATTTTCACTAGATTTCTTAGAAGTGCTAGAATTGCTGGGAAATGTTCTGTATTTTCTTTCAGTTTCAATACAAAATCCTGCACCGCCTTAATGCCCCTTTGTTCTGACAGAAGTATTAAGATCAGAGATATTTCAGAGTCCAATTTAGAAAGCTTTGATTAAATCTCTCTCTCATCTGATTTTCTTGATGGTTACTATGGCTTTTTCTCTTTTTGGATGGTGTTTTATTTCCACAAATTGGAGTGTTTAGTTTTGATTGACATGTTCAGGTGCTTGGACTTTTGCTTAGGTTTTTTCTAAATTTATGGCGTGAATCTTGCCTTTGTGTCCTCATAAAGTGAGTGTGATGCTCCTTTCCTAGATCTTGAGATAAGGGAGAGCCTTGACCAAGGAGACTCTGATTCCTCTTCTGAGGGAAAAGAACGATCCTTCAGAATCCTAAATTTCAAACTCACTGAGATAATTGCACGTTGAGATACCAAGGGGCTCTGAAGAGTATTTGGAACCACTTCCATAAAGGAGGCATCAGGCATTCTTGCCCTAACTGGGAAATTCTAAAAATGTATTTGGTTGGGGCTCCCATGTTATGAAGTAAGTTGAGGATGTCCCCTTGTAACAGGGCACTGCTCCCAAGACGTGTGTGACCCAGTGCACTATTTCAAGGCCGTGGCTGAAAGCCAGGGCCATGCAACAGCTGGTCAGAAAGGGAAATGGAGAGTCAAAGGAAGGACTTGGCAGGGGCTGTCCGCACCAACCACATGGAAGGTGTGGTAGGAGATACCTGTGGGGACATGGTAAAAGCCTTAATGGTGAGAGGCTTTAGAAAACATTATGCAGCAGATTCTGAGGTTCCAGAAAGAATTACAGAGTCTAAGACAAATTTTGTTTTGAGTTGAGACAGAGAGATGAGCCCATGTGTGAATAGTGATATCAATAAACTCCATGAGAATGTGACCTTATATGCAAGAATGAAATCAGGTTTATTCTAAGGAGTTCATTTTGGACAATGTAAGTGGAGAAGAGAGCAATAAAGTATAAAATTTGAAAGTGATGTGCAAAAACTTAGCTGTTTTAATGTCAGTGGCAGGTAGGTGGATAAATCTCTGCATGCTGCTTTGAATGTGTATCACAGAATCATAGAACTGGAAGGGACCTCGAAAGGTCATCTAGTCCAGTCCCCTGCACTTATCACAGGACTAAGTATTATCTAGACCAGAAGTTCTCATCCCATGGCCAGTTTGCTTTTTTTTGCAACAGTGTTACACTGTTGACTCATACTTATCTTGTGATCCACTATGATGCCCCCAGATCCTTTTCTGCAGTACCCTTTCCTAGGGAGTCATTTCCCAATTTGTATATGTGCAACTGATTGTTCCTTTCTAAGCAGAGTACTTTGCATTTGTCCTTATTCAGTTTTATCCTATTTACTTCAGACCATTTCTTCAGTTTGTCCTGATTATTTTAAATTTTAATCCTATCCTTCAAAGCACTTGCAACCCCTCCCAACTTGGTATCGTCCGCAAACTTTAAGTGTACTCTCTATGCCATTATCTAAATAATTGATGAAGATATTGAACAGAACTGGACCCAGAATTGATTCTTGCCAGACCCTTCCAGCTTGAATATGAAGCACCGATAACTACTCTCTGGGAACGGTTTTCCAACCAGTTATGCACCACCTTATAGTAGCTCCATCTAGATTGTATTTCCCTAGTTTATTTATGAGAAGGTCATGCGAGACAACAGTATCAAAAGCATTACTAATGTCAAGATATACCACATCGATTGCTTCCCTCATCCACAAGGCTTGTTACCCTGCCAAAGAATGGTATAAGTTGGTTTGACATGGTTTGTTCTTGATTAGTCTATGCTGACTATTACTTATCTTATTATCTTCTAGGTGTTTGCAAATTGATTGCTTAATTATTTACTCCATTATCTATCCAGAAGTTGAAAGATGACTGGTCTGTAATTCCCCAGGTTGTCCTTATTTCCCTTTTTATAGATTGGCACTATATTTGCCCCTTTCCAGTCATCTAATCCTTCCTGTCTTCCATGACTTTTTGAAGATAATCATTAACAGCTCAGATATTTCCTCTGTCAGCTCCTTGAGTATTCTAGGATGTATTCTATCAGGCATGGTGACCTGAAGGCATCTAACTTGCCTAAGTAATTTTTAACTTGATCTTTCCCTATTTTAGCCTCATATCCTATCTCATTTTCACTGGCATTCATTATGTTAGACACACAATTGCTACTAACCTTTTCAGTGAAAACAAACAAAAAAGTCATTTAGCACTTCTGCCATTTCCACTTTTTCTGTTATTATTTTTCCCCCTCGTTGAGTAATGGAGCTACTTTGTCCTTGGTCTTGCTCCTGTTTCTAATGTACTTAGAGAATGTTTTATTCTGATCCTTTATGTCTCTAGCTAGTTTTATCTCGTTTTGTGCCTTGGCCTTTCTAGTTTTGTCTGTACATACTTGTGTTATTTGTTTATATTCGTTCTTTGTAATTTGACCTAGTTTCCACTTTTTGTTGGACTCTTTTCTGAATTTCAGATCATTGAAGGTCTCCTGGTTAAGCCAGGGTGGTCTCTTGCCATACTTTCTATCTTTCCTACACAGAGGGATAGTTTGCTCATGCCCTTAATAATGTCTCTTTGAAAAACTGCCAGTTCTCGTGAACTGTTTTTCACCTTAGACTTGCTTCCATCCATAAACAGTCATATGATTATGGCAAAGGGCAAGGACCTTTAAAGAAGGCCAGAATTCTGCAGAAAGTTGTTACTCAGATAACAAGTCTAAAGTCAATCAGCTACAAAGACTGATTTACAGAAATTCAAAGTATGTTGGAAATGGACCTAGGAGTTTAATAGTAATGCTGTACATTAGGACAGTCCCCTGTTTAGACATGGAGTTGGAATACTAGCAGGGTATTGCTAAAACCCATCATTTTGGGGCAGGAGGCAAAATGCAGCAGCAGATTTGACAGTCAGAGGGAAAATGACACTTTCAAAGTCTGTTCCCTTAATGCAATTCACTAGCTGACCTCTTTTTCCCGAGATAACCACAGGTAAACTTCCATCAGGATTTTCATTCTCTCTCCTGAATCTCATATATCAAGTCAGTGGAGGCGGAACACAACATGAAGATGACCTGCTTAATTTGTAAAACAGAGAATGGACAATATCATTGACATAGTGTAATGAGCCATTTCCCTTCTCCCCACTGTGATTAATGGTGTGGAGAGGAGGCCTGCTTGGTGAGCTGACAGACAGGATTTTGGCCCAGGGGGGATGCCCTATATATCGCTCTGTGTGAGCACAGGCATGAGAGATTGGCAGCTCGGAGCTGCATCAGAGGCCTTTGCTATTGTCCAGCTTATTCTTTCCCAAACTCATCTGTCTAGCTTTCAGGGAGGCGTCTTTAGAACAGTCTTACTTGATGGAAGGAGCTGCTCTTCTTGATGCAGATAGTGCAAAGTAACGTGACAGTGACTGACAGCAAAAAGGGGGGAAACGAGTTAGAACAGTAAGAGGTGGTGGGGGAAGAAGAGAAAAGAAAAGATTCCTCATTACAACAGCATGTGTGCACTGGCAGAGATAAGAGTGAGTTGCTGTTTATTATAGACACTAAAATCAGTTAAGCTGACAAGTGTGGTATGATAAAAATAGTTTCGGGTGATTATTGTGGGGCTTTTTTAAACTTGCTTTTCCCCACATGGAAATTTTTAATATGTTTAAGAGTCTATCAATGCCCTCCACTCCCCTCAGTGTTAACAGGCATTGCAAAAAGAATAGAAACCTCAGGGCCTAATACTACCTTAATTTAGACTGATACGGTCCACTCCCAGGCACTTCAGGTCCTGACTCTCTCCTCTCACCCCGGAAATCCACTTATGAATTTTTATTAAATAAAACAATTAGACTGATAATTCCATAAAATACGCTTGACTGAGGTGCACTGTATGTTACTGTTGTTTTTGCGGTCATGTTATGGGTTTCAAGGTCCAAGAGCAGAAATTTCTCCACCCATTTTTATATAAAAAATTTAAAATACACCCTTTTTGCAAAACCTGCTACTCTGAAACATGGTGCAGTCAAAGCTTGGGGTTTTTCTGTTTGTTTTGGGAGTTGGAACATGATAGTGAAAACAGAAAACATCCCAGTAAAACTTCAGTAAGCTGCAGTGACCTGAACCGATAGTGCAGCAAAAATCGTGCAGTTGTGTTAAACAAAAACAAAAACAAAAACAAAAAAAAGGAAGGGGGGAGCAATGCTATTACAAAATATTACTAATGAAAAGACCAGAGATATTAAAAAGATGTTAAAGGGAAATGAGCTTATTTGAATGTGTACTAAAGCTGGATCTTATGTTCAGGGATTTTTTTTTTTTAAACACAAAATATCAACTTTTAAAATGGCAATAGACATGACTGAGCCCTCCGCCTCTGCTGCTATTTGGAATGATAAATTCCAACAGGCTTTCCACAGAAGCCTGCCAAGCCTACAGTCAGCTTCAAGGAACTGCCTCACTATTAAGGTATCTTTCTTTCCATTGTATGTATGTGTATCTGTGTCTATCTCAACCACACAAGCTAGTGTTGGGCCTGGCCGACACTTGAAACTTAATACCATCATAGCTATGTCAGTCAGGGGGGTGGAAAAACCACAACTGGCATAGCTATGCTGACAAACCCCTTACTATAGATGCAGTTATACCAGAAAAAGAGGGCTTCTGTCAACGTAGCTAATGTCGTTCAGGGAGGTGGAATTCCTACACTGACAGACAATCTCCTTCTGTTGGCATACGCTGCATCTACAGTAGGGGGCTATCCCAGCATACCTATGCTGGCATAGGCTTTATAGTGCTAATATAGTCTTAGAAAAGGTCCTCTATTGTAAATGTATCACTGCTAGTGCAGAAATAATTTTGTCCAGGAACAGGGACTGAATTTCAGACCCTCAGATTAAAATTCTGATGCACTACCAACTCAAGTATCCAGCTGCATACAAACAAAACAACAGACAATACACTAGGGTACACGGTTTCATATGACATGAATACACGCTCTCTTTTAGGAGTGCTCTTGGGAGTCATCATGAGGCAAATGTAGCCAGAGCACTGAACTGGGACTCAGGACACATGGGTTCTATTCTGAGCTCTGTCACTGGCCTGCTGAGTTATCTTGGACAAGTCAGGTCATATCTTTGTGCATCAGTTCCCCTACCTGTAAAATGGGGATAATTGATATTGACATTCTTGGTAAAGGCCTTTGAGATCTATGGTGGGAAAAAGCACTATATAAGAACTAGGTATTATTATTATTATAAATAAAATTTCCTCCCCTAACAGATTAATTTGAGATGCTCCCAAACCAAAACGCTGGAGCTAAACTGGCCCTTAAACTTTATAGAAGTTTGGATACAGGTGCAAACTTTGGAAGTGGCACCCATCTCAATATCAGGGTCGAAATTTCTATGGGTTTGAAAGTTCCTACCATTTCTATTAGTATTCCCATCACATGTATGAGAAATCTCTTTCAACAAGTAAAATCTTTCAAGCCAATAGAGTGTGACCACTGCAATGGGATGAAGCAAAACACTGAAGCTACAGGACTTCAGAATATCTGGAGCCACCAGTGCCTCTAAGCCTTAATTATTAAACAACTTATTTTGAGTTAATCTCTTTATTTATGATCTAAACAACGGTGAAACAAATCAATAATTGTGGGGTATGAAATCTATTCTCTTTTCCCCAACAGCCGTTTTTCTTATGGTGATTATGGTAATTTTTTCCGGTCTCTTGAATAAATGAAGGAGACTTGTTTCACTTAGATACGCCTTGTCTGAGACAAATTGGATTTACATGTTGACATGCACAGTTAAGCAGCGCACAGTGCTGAAACTGAAGGGCATTTGCTAAGAAAGGATTGGGGTTCAAAAAACAGTGAATCTAGAAAACAAGTTCTCTCTTCCATTTTGGCACAACTTTGTTCCTGAGCGCAAAAGCTGTTTTGTTTTCACATTAAAACAAAATGGAGTTAATTTGACGCTAGTTATGCTGTGCCAATTTGAAGGGCACTATGTAAGTCTTGCACTACTTTTTGGGGAAGGAAAAAAACCCAAAAAACCCAAACCACCGCCCTCTAAAACATGAACTAGAAATGTGAACTTGGAAATACATTCCATGAAGTGATCTAGACATTCCGACAGCTGCAATTTATCAATATAAATTGCTGGGTTTAGCTGCAAAGCTTGTCATACAAAGACATTGCACTTCCTAAATTGCCGAATGCCCTCTTCAATAATAATCTTAGTTCTTAAGATTTAGATATCCATTAATAAGAGACACCTCAGTGCATACAGAGACAGAAAAATTCAAGTCTCATGTAAATCACTGGACACATCCACACACTGCTCTATTAATCTTTAGATTAGGGTCATTTTTCTGCTTATATGTGGCAACAGATTACTTTTAGAGAAGATAATGTGGGAGGGACACAGGGTGCAGTAAACAAGCCTGCCTGCCTCCCCTTAATTTTAATCAAAGAAAGAACCTTCTGACAAATGTTGCTGTTAACCCCCTACTGATATCCACAAATAAAATTTGAAGAACACAAAGGCATGAAAACATCAAGAGCTATGACAGCTTCAGTAAATATGATTGTACTTTCACTAACAAAAGTACCATATATTATAGATCCAGGCAACTAATAGATTTTTTTTTTAAACACACTATCGCTGGATTTTGCTTTTTCTGATCTCAGTTCATTACAGTCAAGTTACCTGGCAGTTCTAGAGAGCTTTTAATTTAATGTATTTACTTATTTTACCGCCTTGTGTCTCCTGTATGACCCAAGCCACTCACACTCCTCCTTCACATTTTCTCCATCTCTTTTTCAGTTGTCCTCCTGATGCCCAACTCTACTTATGCAAAACTGGCATCGAAGTCTATTGGAATTTTATATGTGTGAGATGAGCAGGATTTGGCACTTGATTTTTTCATCTCTGGAGACTCATTCACCTATGTTACCACTACTGGTGGATGATCTCTCGTCCCTCACCATGCAATAATCCTACATAGTTAATGGTTCTTTGTTCTGCATTGTTTAATAGATCTTTTTCATCTTCATCTTCTATGCCACCACTTCTCAGTTGTACTTTTTGAAAGCCATGTCCGCCAGCAGCTCAGTTTCATGAAAAATGCCCAAATTTGCATTCAGGACACCTAGTGCTCTACTCACATCAGTGTAAGTCAGGATTATCTCCATTGAAGTCACACCAGTGTAAAAATGGTGCAAGTGAGAGGAGAATCAGGACCAGGAAAAAAAAGCTGCCCCTATTCAGTCATTATATTGTGTCCTCTCTTCTTTAAAAAATTCCTGCTTGTTGTTAAGCTTGACTCTTCAAAACATGCTTTCTACAACCCATATTTTGTTTTCATCTTCTTCATTGCCAGTTCCTCCTGATGGCATGTTGGGGTGCAGTCAGTGCATGATGCTCTCTGACAATCTCAGACCAGTGGAACAACCCATATAGAGCCATTCCTATAGCTGTAAGTTAGAGCATCCTTGAGGATGCTCTAATTTATGCCGGGGGCCAAACTGGCCCCCCGATGGTCCAAGAATTCATCTGGAAGAGGAGGATGGAAAGATGGTATAATGTCACCTTTGTTCCCCCAGCCTTCCGGTGTTGTGACCTCAGCTGAGGAATACCTGAAAACTTAGCTCTTTGAATGTATTATACAGTACCTATATATAAAGCACAGTCTTAGCATACCTCCTTACATATAGTATATGCACACTCTGTCCAGTGTGCACCTCTAATGGTCAAGAGCTCGGTTTATATTTTCATTATATATATTCTTTTTTTAAAGAGGTTTCAACTGCAGCTGTTTTATGCTCCTGGCTATAAAAAGTTGTCAGCGAGCATCCCATTTTTAATTTATATTTTAACTTTTGGTTTTGTATGTCCTTCTTCTGAAACAACTTCATTGCCGGTTAGAAAATTTCAAGCAGCAGGAGCATTATGTGGCTGCTGTCTTTTGGTATCCTGGCAGCCAAACCCAGAATGGAATTGTTTGAGACAGAAGGAAGATATTGAAATCAGAGGAACAGATTGTACTATTATCAGGTGGCCCCATGTATTAGCCATAGAACCAAGAGTCACACTTTTTTTTGCTAATTGTTCTCTTAAAGACTTATTATTTACTATGCAGCCTTCAAGCCCTAACTGCCATTTGTCCTGCACGCAGATGCTCATTGATATTAATGACATTTGTCCCACAGCGCAGGAAATCCTGAACAAGACAGGAGAAGTTTTAAGGCTTTGGATGTTAACTGTAGGATGTTTACATTATTTCTACTATATTGCATCTTAGCATAATGTGAAATGATACATCCTGCACTAGAGAAAGATCTCTCCAGTTTTAGAAGCATTTCTTGCAGTGTGCCGATTCTTGATGTTTCAGATGCTAAGGCTTATATTGCTGAATCCTATTCCCTTTTTAAGCATTCACCACCCATACCAGTCTAATGGTTGCATTGTGGAGGGAAGGAAGGTAATTTATGCTGCCACTGGGTAGGAAACTGATCAAATGAAGTACAAAGGGCTGGCTGGAAGTAGCATGCAAAAGCACATGTACAGATGTCATCCAGGGGATACACATTGGTTGCATTTGGGCACTAAACCATGGACAAAACAGCTGGCTCAGTCAGACTGCTGGCTGCCAACAATGGCTGGGCTCTGGCACTACGTAACAGTGTGAAACAGTTGTACACCAAATGAGAAAGCAAACTGTGAACCTTGTTATGTTAGCCAATTAATAGTTTTCGTTCCCATGTCAGTGGAATGGAAGCAAAACATTAACCAATGCACTTAGATACACATGGGAGAAATGGAGAAACTACAAACAGTATTTGCTTTACCAGTGAAAAGTATTTGCCACTTTGCAGACGCTCGGACATGAGCTGCTCTTAATTGAAAGGGACATCATCAATTCTGATATCAGTTTCACCAGTGTAAATCCAGAGTAACTACACTGATTTCAGTAGGGTTACTCAAAATTTACACTGGTAAAATTGACAGCGGAATCTGGTCCAGATTCTTATTTTAAGGCTTGTCTACATGTACAATTATTGCATGGACGTTAGGGTACGAATCCAGTCTGCACTAGCTTGTCGTGCACTAACTGTCTGTGTGGACCCTCCTGATGTGCTTTAACAGTTCATTAATGCACTTTGATCTACTCCCATTCCAAAGGGGACTAGATCAAAGAGCACTAACAAACTGTTAATGCACAGCAGCAGCAGGAGCCACAGGGACATTTAGTATGCAGCTGGCTAGTGCAGGGGAGATTCACAACCCCTCTTGCTGCAAACTGGGGGCACTTCTACACTAAAACTGCTGCATCGATGCAGCTGCGCTGCTGTTGCGCTTTAATGAAGATGCTCTATGCCGACGACAGATCTCTCTCCCATCGGTGTATCCCATCGTAGCTATGTCAGTGGAAGAAGCTCTCCCGCTAACATAGTGCTGTCTACATGGAGGGTTAGGTCAGTATAACTACATCGCGCAGGGGTATGGATTTTTCACACCCCTGAGCGAAGTAATAATACTGATATATATGTCTCTAGTGTAAACCTGACCTAAAAGTTTATGTATTCATGCCTTTAGGAAGACCATGTAAATCTAGGGTAATTTTACTGAAGTCAGTGGAGTTACTCCAGATTTCCATCAGAATAAGTGAGATCAGAACATGGTCTTCTGTGAATACCCTGTACCTGAAAAGGCTCCGAATGAAGTTAATGATCTGGAAACAAAACATTCTTGTACACAGTCTTTACAGAGGCACTTGCATTGACTCTATCAGCTGTAATGGCTCTAAAAAGCCAATATAGGTTAGTTAGATCATTTTCCTGTAAATTGAAGGTCTTGGACACTGGAGACCACAGGGCTTTCTGCCAGAAATCTGCATTTTAATAATTCTGTAATTGCATATTTTTTGCAATCTGGTGATTATTACTTATTTTAAGAACATCCAAGGAGTAAAACAGTCATCACTAGATGTTCTGGTACTGTACATTTCATAATAAAGTTTGCAACAACTCACTAATTACTGAGAATAATTCATAATAAGGGTTCTAATAATGTGACATGTTTCAGTGAATTCCTGTGATTTAGGTGATTAAAACAAAACCAAAATTAAATTCCAATGTAATTATTAGAAGAAAAATATTTTAAAAAATATATAATAAATCCAGTCTGAGTAGAGATGTTGGTATCCAGATCATATAGTTTCATTAGCAATGTTTTGCTTTAAGCATATAATCTGTAACATTAATAAAAAAAGACCCTGATAACACAAAAGCTAATGCATATGAATAGCTTCATGCACATAAGTAGTTTTGTTGTTCAATGGGACAACTCATGTTGAAGTATTTGTGAGATAAGGGCCACATTTTGCAGAACAAACTGCTGTAAAATAATCCATCCTAATTTAAAAAAGATATTTAAAACTGAAGCATTTCTACCTCTCTTTTAAAAAACTTCTAGGGTGGTTGAGAAAATAAACAAAACAAACAATAGGGTAGTGAAATACTTAGAGTGACAGTGTTAAAATAAAAGTCATCAGTCTGATTTGCTTCAGTATAATGCCAGTGTAATGCCATTGATTTCTTACCACACTCCACCATCATTTATACTGGTATAACTCCCATGACATCAAAGTAGTTACTGTGGGGAATTTGGCACATATTTCTTAACAGTGTTATGACCAATATATTAGATTATGAACATGGAATCAATTTCAGATATTCAGGGCTAAATCTTGCCCACCTTATTGAAGTAAATAGGAAGCTGGTGTAACTAAGGCAAAAATATTTTGACCCCCAGTAGACTTTTCATCATTTAGCAAGAGTCCCCAATCAAAGCCCGTGGAGCTACTATAATAAAGAAAATAGTTATGTTATCTATTTCAGGCACCAGCACAAACTGTTTCAAAAGTTCATATAAAAAAAACTTTAATTGACATTTAAATATTTAAAAAAAAATCTTTAGTAGTTTTTTTTTAATAGTTATATTTTGGGATTGAAATTGTTTGACCATTTGAACATTACCACACGACATCAGAGATCCAGGAGAAAAGATGTACATCAGTTATTTTTTTTTTTTAATTTTTTGTCTTTGGTTCAAGAAGTTAAAGTACAAAAGTATTTGTGTTCACATTTCACAAAGAAACACTAAGGACCCAATTCTATCATCCTTACTTACATTGAGTAGACTCACTGAAAACAAAAATCAAGCCTTTAACTTTCAATGCTTTCACCTGGGGGATCCTTTCATTACACAGCAGCCACTTATTTTCCTTTAAATAAAAGGAAACTGCTTATCACAAAAGGCTACATTGGAAGATTATACAAACTCCAATGAATGTGACTCCTTTCATTTTCCTTCTTGAAATCCAAAGATCAGAATTCTAAGTGGATAGGCGAATTTTCTAGCTTCTAATTCTGTGCTAGTATGCTGGTAGGGATGGAGACAAGGCTCCCTATGATTGGATCTACTGTGGTTTCACTATACGTGAAGTGGACACAGAGGTGATTTTGCATCTCTGAACCTGGGTTCTGTGCCAGGGATAGAACAGTGCCCGGGGAAAGACTGCAGAGCTGCCCTCACCTCAGAGGTGGATGGATTTTGCTACCAGCCATCCTGTAACTCCTTTACAAAGAAAGAGGTCATTTACTCAGATTGTGCATGAAGGTGGGGAAGATAATTTTCACCTGTAACGAATAATGCCCTAATTTCCATTATTCTTTACAGAATGGAAGGGAATATTTTTCACTTAATTATGAAGGTTATGTCAAAAATCCAAGGTAGATGAGTTTTTACCTGAAGTTTTAATAATGATATTTTTGACAGCTTGCTGTAATTTTTTTCTAATGCCCACTTAGCCTCTTAATCATTCATTCTCTTTAACACACACAATATGTACCATAGCTTTCCTGTTTGACAATTCATCACTCAGTGGTTTTGACCACACTGAGGTGCCTCTAATGTGCCTATTTTTACATACAGTAGATGGGACATTAAATATTTTAGCTTGATAGTTCAACATATGTTAAATACTGCACACTGGCTACATAAACACCACACAGCCCTGACTGTGATAAGTAGGCAGCAGAGACGATGGTGATGGGGGCTGCGATAGATAAGATAGATACATTAGATAAATAGGATGCCAGCTTCTCTCTGTATATATTCCCGAACCTTTCTGTTGACTGAAAGTTTAAGAGGCCGTACCTACACACAGAGCCTATCCTGACATAGCTATGTCAGCACAGCCCCGAGCATTGATGCAGCATATGCTGACAAAAAGGCAGCTGGAGCATCACCTCCCTTAATGATGTTAGCTATGCCAATGGAAGCGCTCTTCTGTCAGCATAGCTACAGCTACACTGGGGGTTCTATCGGCTCAGCTATGTTGCTAGAGGGTGTGGTTTCCCCTCTCCCCTCCATGTTCCTTATCGACATAGCTATGCCAGTATAAGTTTTATGCAAAGAGTAGGCCCGATGCTTTTCTACTTCTTTGTCAGATAGAGGAAGCAAAGCAAAGAGATTTACTCAGTAACATTAAATATAAAATGAGAGAAGGTTGAAAGTGAAAGACCAGTTCTTGATTGGTTGCCTATCATTCATTCTTGTGCTGCTCAGAGCTACGGAGGCAGCAACATATTCAGCCCCCTGATGCTAGTGGCTGCCCAAAGGTGCAGTGTTGTTATGGAAGAAAAGTAACGTTTAATTTTCCTTCTTTACTGGAGAAAAACAATTTAATAAATGGCCCCTGAAACAAGGCATTTCTTGGAGAATTGACCAGTTGAGGTTAATGGCCCTTGGCTGTGCTGTGGGCTATAAAATTTCCCAGCCAGCCATTAATTTCCAGGAAATGCTCCGTGCCTCAGTCATTACTGCTTAAATAAAAACACATATTGTATATGTGGCTGACTCAAATTATGGTTGGAATTTTGTTAAGCACAGATAAGGGTATAAATGTAACGTGCTTTTAAAAAAGAGTGGATTTTTTTTGGCAGACAACTATGGGTTTAGCAGTCGAAGGAGCATTTAGAAGTCAAACATGTGCCGCAGGGAAACACCCTTGTTTTGTCCTTACATGTGATTAGAAACTGGAATTAATGAATATACATATTCAATAAATGAAAGTGGTCAATTGCCTTTATTCTTCTTGCATGCTTATGAAGAAATATAGTTGTGGATTATTGGGCTAAACCTCATTTAAACTGAGACCATGTCTACATTTAAAATGCCACAATGGCACAGCTACAGCTCCTGCTGTAGCAGCTTCAGTGTAGACAATACCTATGCTGATGAGAGGGATTCACCTATTGGTATAGGTAATCCACCTCCCTGAGAGGCAGTAGCCAGGTTGTACTGTCTAAGACAGGGTTAGGTTGGCATAGTGATGTCTCCATAGCTATGTGGATTTTTCACATCCCTGAGGGACTATAAAATGGATAGAGAACTGGCTAGAGCATAGGGCTCAACGAGTAGTGATCAATGGCTCCATGTCTAGCTGGCAACCGGTCACAAGCGGAGTTCCCCAGGGGTCGGTCCTGGGGCCGGTTTTGTTCAACATCTTTATTAATGATCTGGAGGATGGGGTAGATTGCACCCTCAGCAAGTTTGCGGACGACACTAAGCTGGGGGGAGTGGTAGATACCCTGCAAGGTAGGGATAGGATACAGAGTGACCTAAACAAACTGGAGGATTGGGCCAAAAGAAATCTAATGAGGTTCAACAAAGAAAAGTGCAGAGTCCTCCACTTAGGAAGGAAGAATCCCATGCACAGCTATAGACTGGTGACCGACAAGCTGGGCAGCAGCTCTGCAGAAAAGGACCTGGGGGTAACAGTGGATAAAAAGCTGGATATGAGTCAGCAGTGTGCCCTGGTTGGCAAGAAGGCCAATGGCATATTGGGCTGCATTAGGAGGGGCATTGCTAGCAGGTCACGGGAAGTGATTATTCCCCTCTATTCGGCATTGGTGAGGCCGCATTTAGAATATTGTGTCCAGTTTTGGGCCCCCCAATACAAAAAGGATGTGGACAAGTTGGAGAGAGTCCAGCGGAGGGCAACAAAAATGATTAGGGGGCTGGAGCACAGGACTTATGAGGAGAGGCTGAGGGAACTGGGCTTGTTTAGTCTGCAAAAGAGAAGAGTGAGGGGGGATTTGATAGCGGCCTTTAACTACCTGAAATGGGGTTCTAGGGAGGATGGGGCTAGGCTGTTCTCGGTGGTGGCAGATGACAGAACAAGGAGCAACGGTCTCAAGTTGCAGGGAGGGAGGTCTAGGTTGGACATTAGGAAAAAGTTTTTTACTAGGAGGGTGGTGAAGCACTGGAATGGGTTACCTAGGGAGGTGGTGGAATCTCCATCCTTAGAGGTTTTTAAGCTGCGGCTTGACAAAGCCCTGGTTGGGATGATATAGCTGAGGTTAGTCCTGCTTTGAGCAGGGGGTTGGACTAGATGACCTCCTGAGGTCCCTTCCAACTCTAATATTCTATGATTCTATGATTCTATGAAGTAGCTATGCTGATGAGTAGACCAGTCCCTGCTACAGCAACTAGAGGGGTTCTGAGTGCCTCAAGTCTTCTGTCAACGTACCACCATCTACACCAGGGGACAGGTCAGCTTAACTGCATTTCTTGGCGTGTGGATTTTTCACACCTCTGAGACAGTGCTATGGCAATGTAACTTTTCCAGTGTAGACCAGTGTAACAACCACCTTTCATTCAGGTCAAAGATAAAGCCTGATCTACACTAGGAAATTAAGTTGATATAACTACACTGCTTAGAAGTGTAAAAAATCCATATCCCTGAGAGGCATAAGCCAACCTAGCCTCCAGTGTCAACCTAGCTACTGCTGCCTCCCAGGGAAGTGGAGTACCTACACCGACAGGAGAATCCCCTCCTGTTGGTGTAGGTAGTGTCTTTGCTGAAGTGCTGCAGCAGTGCAGCTGTGCTGCTGCAGTGTTTTCAGAGTAGACAAGCCCTAAGAACCTGTAGCAGTCTCCAAGACAAAGGCACACCCAAGGTCACTCAGGTTTTATAATGACTTGGGCAGAAGGGTTCTGGCTGTGTGTTGTTTTGGGTAAGGGTGTATCAGAGAGAGACGGGGGGTGGGGAAATAGAAAAGGAGACAGAACAGAGAGAGAGAAGAAAGTGAGACAGAGGCCTGGTCTACACTTAGAAGTTAGGTCCACATAGCTATGGTGCTCAGGGTGTGAAAAATTCACACCCATGAGTGCTGTACCTATGCTGACCTAAATCCCCAGTGAAGACGCAGCTAGGTCAATGGACACTACTTCCATCAACCTAGATACTATTGCTCAGGGAGGTGGAGTTCCAACAATGACAGGAAAAACCCCTTCCATTGCTGTAGGAAGCATCTATATTATGGTGCTACAGCAGCCTTAGCTACGGCACCGTAGCTATGCCACTGTACTGCCTGTAATGTAAAGATGGCCAGAGACAAACATAGCCTGGACAAGTATGGGAGAAGCCTTTCTGGGTCTGGACAAATTAGCTAAAGAGCTTCTTTGCTTGCAGCCCCAAGCCTATCCCCTATTGCTTGGTTCCTCCTTGTTCGGGGGAAAAGGACTTCACACAGGGTACTGAACTTTGACTAGCTGTACAAACAAGACTGGACCAAAGGTACCAGACTCTATCTTAAATTTCTCCTTCCAAATGGAACAATCCTCAGAGCCCTGAATGTTGATCAGCTACTAGAGTCAAAAAGGGTAACACCACATACACCCCCTTCTCCCTACCCAAAAAAACATAGTGAACCATATATATATATAACACTTCCTACACAGTTATATATAAAGAAGTGAGGTGTACGATCTAGTGGCATGACTTTGGGATGCCTGTATTATATACCTATGGCAAAGTCATGAGTGTATTGTGCAGACATCCCAAATGAGTGTCAATAAAACCTATATATCATAACTCATGTATTCTGTGTATGCCACATGCTACAGAAACAACATTTTACAAGTGAGAGTTTAACAAAATTTTATTGAGGCTGCATTTTGCACACCCAGACCTGTAGAACCAGACACTTTAGTTACCTCAGTCAGATGACACAGGGATTGGAGGAACAGACAGATTATAACTAGTAACATTTTAGGTGTTTCTATAAATGATCAAAAATAGATTTTCTATACAAGTTGGTCATGACTTTAAAGTCCAACAATTTAGGCTTGGACCTATGACAGATTTCAAGTCCAGTATCTTGTGATCATGTAAAACATTAATGGAAGAATGAGGGGATATATCAGCTTTCCAGTGGGACACAAAGCATTTGTGTCTAGCCATGGACGATCCTGGGATACCAGACTTTAAAGTGGTCCAACTTCTAGCTCATGTTTAGAGGTGTTTTACATGCATTTTAGTTATAATTTTTTTCTCCTACTGCCAGCTTTGAACAGCCGGAATCATGTGGTGGATTGTCTCTTTAGACACAGACTTATTTAAAAAAGTAGGACATAGCTGTATCATCCCAGGAGTAGTCCGGGAAAAGAATTGTGAATCCCAGTCCTTACCAGCAGCAGACTACTTTCCACTGTTATATTGGAGGGGTAGAGCTAAGACTCTGTCCACTCCTCTGACCTATCTATAAGGAGATGAAGTGCAGGGCATGCAAACCCCTACTCTGCCCCTTGCACCTGAAGTTGACATGCAAGGAGTCCATGAGAGAGAGAGAGGTTTTATCAGCACTCATTTGGGAGTATCTGCATTACTGACTCATGGCTTTGCCACTCATAAATAACTAGGACATCCTAAATTAATGCCAATAAAACCTATGTATCCCTAACAGTGCCATGTATATTACTTATGCCACACACACGAGTTTCTAACATCATCTTTGACTCCTCTGTCTCTTATTCATTCCATCTCTTTCACTCAGTCTCTATACAGAATAGTGGTGCCTCCCTATACTCACTCTAGTGCCCCTCTGCCTTCCAATCACTCTCGTCTTTCTTAACAAATATGTCCTCCTTTCTTTTTTTCCCCTGCTCCCCAGCCCTTTCATCCCCATCTCATATGAATTATCTGAACCAATTAATAAACCAATCCTTTCCCCAGCAAAACGTGAATTCTCCCCTAACAAAGTAATGATCTCACTTTCAGAGTTGCTGAACACTTGTAGTTCCCACTGAAGTAAATCAGAGTAGGGGTTACACAGAACCACTGAAAAATAATCCATAAATGAAGGACTTTCAGCTTTCTGAATGTATCATTTATAACACACAACCTTCCAAATTATTTCCCCTCAAACTTGGCTTGTTTTGCAGATATCAAGAAGACTTAATAAAGGTAGGTCTGAAAATACTGTAGTGCACCTAAGGTTGTGAAAGATGGTCCAGCTAGTCTTCTTAAACTGTAAAAGACTCAGGACATACATTGTGTCTTGCTATGTGTTTGGACAGGGCCTAACACATTATTGGCACAACCAAAATACAAGTAATACATCAATACATCAAAAATCATCCTCAGTTGACAAATAATTTCTATTAAAAGGGAGACGATATTTGAAGACAGGCCAAAGGGGGGAAGGTTGAGTTTTCAAATTTAATTCTGCATTTCCTGAATTGCACTTAGTCACTGACATCCGTGCAAACTGAATGTAAATGCAACCATTCTGATGGGGGAGCGTTTTACACCCACTTTGCACAGGTGATAGTGACTACAACAGATGCATAGCAGTGGAGAACTGGGCCCCCTGATTTCAAAACCTTGATTTTTCAACCTTAACATTGCATTTCCTGACAATTACCCAGTTTGCATGAGCAAACTCTAGTTTGCAAATATGCAAGTTTTGTGCACACGCAATATGGAAAAACTTTGTCCCAAAGTGCTAGCCATTAGTCTGTTTCAGGAGCCCACTAAGGGCTTGTACACACTACCACTTATATCAGTACAACTTAGGTACTCAGGGATGTGACTAAGCCACCCAACTGAGTGGCATAACTTACACCGACCTAAGCACCTGTGTGGGCAACGCTATGTCAGCGGGAGAGTTTATCTTGCCAACATAGCTTCCGTCTATTGTGGTAGTAGTTATATTATGCTGACAGGAGAGCTCTCTCCCGTCAGCATACAGCATCTTCACCAGATGCACTACAGCTGGATGCAGCTGCGCTGCTGTAGCACTTCTAGTGTAGACTAGCCCGAAGGCAATGCACCACGATTAGGAAAGTCATCAGATGATTCAACAGAGAATACTCTGGTTCTCTTTCTTCCATTCTACAGAAACTCAACTTATTTATGCATGTATGTGAAGTCATGAAAGAATCAGGATGCAAATATTAATTTTGTGACATAAAGCTGATAAGTAGTATTGCAAATATTTGATGTCTTTAACTGACACTTCAAAAGTCACTGAGAAATGTATGTCAACTTAAGAGAGCCATGAACAGCCCCCCAAATGAATTTTTGTAATTATTGTTATATTTCATGCACCAAGCAAATAGTGTATAACAAATTATCTTAGAATGTGAAGTTGAAGAGATGGTGAAGGGGTCTTTCTGCCCTGGCAGAATTAAGGGAATGAAATTCTGCCCTGATTAGAGGGATGGCACAGGAAATTGCTAGTAGTACTATTAATACATACCTAAGACTTCTGATTTTAGGCTTTACACAATAAACACCATAAAACCCCTAACCCTCCACCCCCAAAAAACCAATACAGAAAGAAAGAAAAAGTCATTATATATATCCAAGGAACACTGGAAAAAACATTGGAAAATGGTTTATTGTATCTAAGGACTTATCTACACAGAACACAATGTAGACTATGTGGGTGGGATTTCTAATGTGCACTAATGTGTTCTACATTAACTGGTGCTTGTAGCCCTTGATGGTGCACACTCACAGTTCCCTAGTGGGCTTAAATGTAATGCTGTTTCAAGCAGTATTCCATTAAAGTGCCCTAGGGAACAATTACAAAGAGATTACTCATTACATTATATACTACTGTATTTACAAAGAAATCCCCAGCCCCCCAATTTTTGGACAGTTTTAAAAACTCAAAAGTTGCTAAAAATAAAACCCCAAAAATGAAATTAATAAATCCTGACAAACAGAAGCCCTAGATACAACCTTTCCCGTGTGTGTGTGTGTGTATACAGACACATTAATATAGTCATATATTTAGATTTATAGATAATTGTATTTTGTCCTTTTCTAACGTTTGAATCTCACCTTCACCTTTCATGCACATTATTAAATGATATGCCTCTCAGAAATGCTATGGTTCCAGGAGAACAAGGGTACTTACTGTGACGATGGAGATCTGTGACAACTGATTTACATAAATCCACCTGTCTCCTCACATTACCATGTCCTCCCCACTTTTATTGTCCCTCTTTGTCTGTTTATTCATAAATTATATATCTAAAGCCTAGATTGAGAGCTCTCTTGGGCAGACAGGGTATTTGTAGTGTCTCATAAAATATTTGTTTATCCCTTCTTGTACTCATGCACTATTTCAACAGAAACAGTCAAATAATAAATAAATAGTACATTATAACTACTTAAATATGAGCCACACTTTTCCCATCATGCAAATATTTCAAAATTTGAAATTTTTTGGCAAAAAATGAGGGATTGACAGACCACCCTACCTCAGAACAGCCAGTAGCTCAGTGATTAGGGCACTCACCTGGAAAGTGGGAGTCCTAGGTTCAAGAACCTGCTCTGCCTGATTCAGACCAGGGACTTGCACCTGTATCTCCAATGTCCCAAGTGACTGCTCTAGCCAAGTGAGTGCTCTAGCCACCATATGTGCTTGGAGCACCTAGGACTATCAATCACCTTGTTACTTTCTTTCTCCAGTGACAAGGAGCCTTTCTTGTGGTGTCTGGGAATCAGCTCCCTCACACCACCAGCCTGTCAGCCACTCAAGCACTCTCCTTTAGACAATCCCAGCCCTAACTTTGCCTTGCAGGTTAACAATAGGTGTTCCCCAATCACCAAATCCCTTTGAATTGTCCCCCTTTGATATTCAGCCCCTGACACTAGCTACTCACAGCAATTCCAGATACTCTGCACCCAAAAGTGCAACGTAACCCAGTTTTACTTAAAAAACCCCACTACTCCTGTAAACTAAACAGCACTTATGAGCACTTATGATAAAACAAAGTAGGTTTATTTAAAAAAAGAATTAAGATTTAACTAGAAGTAAGACAAAGTGATGGAAACAACTGGTTACAACACAAAATCATAAAATGTGAACCTAGATCTACACTTATCAGTAGTTACCTTTCCTATCTAATAAAGTAGGTTCCCCTCCCAAATTCAGTCCACTGTAGAGCTGGCTGGTTTCACAACTTTCATAAACTGTCCATCCCCCACCACTCCTTAAGGTGTTTCCTCAGTGAATGGATACAGAGTGCCTTTTCCTATACTCTCTTATATTGAAACAGTCATTTTCAATCGTCTTTGATGGATTTCCAATGACTGTTATTGGTTGTGGTCAGGGCAGACAATAGAACCTTGCATTTTACAACATCGGCTGACTAGGGAGGTGTGACAACTCTCTCTTGCTTGAATGGGTCATCTCAGATTCATTATCCTTAGTGACTAATTTTTACTCCAAGTCCATAAAGCATATTTTCATTGTAAATACATTATTCCTTAAATATTACCCATACATATATCTCGCAAGATTATGAGTCTTGAGAATTCACGTGCTTTCTTACATGTTACTCCTTATGAATAAATAATGGTTTTGATGAATCTGCATTTTCTGACCAAAAAATATCATTTTGTCGAAAAATTCCTGACTAGCTGTAGTTGGGGGATGCTCAATTCCTCTGAAAACCAGGCTAGTTACTTTGGTGCTTAACTCTGGATTTAGACACCTAACTTTAGACACAAATTTGAACATTTCAGCCATGGTAATTGAAAAGTGAAAGCTTTGACTGTTTTCAAAATTTAGTTGGCCAGAGACAATAAAACACAAAGTTGTGGGAGGATGGTTAAAATGACCTAGTAGTTCTTTTCTATCATTAAGTTCTCTGAAATCATTCACATGCTGGAGATAATTAAATAAGTCATTAGTACTGTGCTCTCTGGCAAGTGGCATTTTTCACAAACAAGCTCAAATAAATACTTTTCCTTCTGATCAAAATAAATAAAAGCATATTTCTCCCCCCCATTCCCCTGGCCCCCCAACCATCTGAAAGCCTATGTTAAAAGAATGTTATTCAGGTTGCAAAGTCAAGCACTCAAAAGTTAAATGTCAGAATTATTTGGCATCCTTGTGCATATGCATTATGATCCATTTTTTAATTGCTTGATATCTCACTTTTTTCCAAAGCTCTCTGCCTCATTGACTTCAGTAGGTTTTGGATCAGGCCCTTAACTAATTAATTTTGCTAATTATTTTTCCAGTTGAATACTCTGGAGCAAACTGACCGCTGCGTTTATGCCCTTGGGACTTCAAGTCCACTGTAGAGGACAAGGCTCACATTATGATGGTGCTGAATGTGGCCCAGATGGCTGATGTGCACTGTAATAACACGAGGTGAGTAGCAGAGTATGCCTGCTTGATCTTGATATGATTGAACATACATTGCTCGTGAGGCCTTTTGTTTGTCAGAAGAATTTTGGGCCAAGAACCTACAGTGAAAAAGGGTCTCCTGAAAGATTAACATGTTCTTCAGCATACTAAAGCGAGATTGCTGCTAGCAGAAGTGTGATCCACTTAGCTGATGCATACAAAAGGAATTTTCCTGCTTCACATTTCTGAATTAGTCCATCACTCTTTCGGAATGATTGTAAGTAATGGCCCCTAACCAGTACCTGGCCAGGCACTGCCTTGTTTTTATTCTGATTTATGAACAACTACCACCTTCTTCCCAGTCTGATCAGGACACAAGTTTCCAGCTGATGGTATTTTTGGCTGTGATTTTTACATATACATATTACCTTGTGGAAATCAACCCTTTAAGGTGTGCTAATGGAGATGTGGGATTGGAAGCAAAGCGTAATGAAGACTCTTCAGGGTTCATGTATGGTTTACATATCTTGTAATTCCATAAAGTGTTCTCACACACTGCTGATGAGCATATTAAAAATAACTAATTAAAATTGGAAGAGAAAACATCTCTACAGGTGGAGACATCAACTTACATAACCATTTCAAATTAAGGGCTTGTCTATACTGGGAAGTTATGCCGGTGTATGGCAAGGTGTGAATTTAAACCTATGTAGTTTTACTGGTATAACCTTCAAATGAATACTCTTATTCCACTGCAAGAGTGTCCTTTTTCAGTTCAGTTTATGTTTGTTTTGGAAGGGGTTTAAACTAAACCAAAAAAACTCACTTTTATACTGGAATAAGTATATCCCCATGGAGAGTTATACTGTTGGTAATATTACAGCAGTATAACCGGTAAAACTTTCCTCCTGTAGACAAGCACTTATGCTTGCTTAATCTCTATTCACCCTCAATTCCTTCTCTCATGAGAGACTAGTGTAATTTCCACACATATCCATTTCCCATAGGCTAACACCAGAGACATGACAAATTCATGTATTAGACCTAGGTTGGATTCTTGGTTCCCAGTCTACCCAGGCCATGCAGAACTGGGTGAATTTTGAGGAAGGCAACACAGCTGGTCTTTGGGAACAGGAAGCATTTCACATCACTTAACAGTAGCACGCCTCTCTCCTCCCCCCATGCCAATTAAGGAAGGATACAGGAATTTCATCCCAAATCATCCTGAGGCAGCAGACTGGAGGCTGAAATGTGGAGCTTTAAAGCAGTGGGAAATAGACCAGATCCCTTATGGCTCCAACCAGGACCAACCGAAAAACGTATGTTGTCTTCAAAGTTGTGATAAGCTGTGCTACACTCCATTATCTCTGTCATGTTTTATGCTACATGCCGTCACTCTGGAAGCAAACATGATCTGATCCACTGCATCAGAATAACAAAACATAGTCTGGACAGAACAGAAGCTGCTCTGCCCATGCTGCGTCCAATTTACATTTCTGGAAGAGACAGGACCGCATCTGATTCACTGCCCAAGCGCTGTGGACAGAACCTGGACCACTAGCTTTTGGCATCGGAACGTTTACGAGGAATGGGAGTACAGGGATGCAAGATGCCTACAGCTCTCTCCTGAGGGAGCCTGGGTGGACTGAAGGGGCACTGATTCAGCACATCTCTTGGACAGTCTTCACTGGCAGGGCTTCTGGGGGAATTTAAAGCTGAACCCAGGGAGAGGGATGCGGAAATCCTCACTCTGACACAGCCATCCCCCGACGAGCCCAAGGGAGTGCAGTTTCCTGTGCAAACCTGGCTTTATGTTTCTAGTGAAACTAGGACATTCAATCTGCTTGGGGAAGCAACGGAAACTGACAATTTATTGTTCTAGCTGCCTCACGCATACCTACTGGGGACTCAAAAAAATCAAGATAGTCACAGCTAACAGAAGTTTAGATGAGGCTTAGCAAGTTTCAACACCATGACTGCAATAATTAGTGCTGCTAAAGCAAGTCCTTTGTTTAAAGCCTGGTCTACAAACAAAGTTGCCTTGGTATTAATAAAGGTGTGACTTTATATTACTTTAGTTAAACTAATGCAATGGGGGCGTGAATACTCTTTTTGTCTAAACCTGACATGTTGGTTTACCTTATGTCGGTAAATTTACTGGTGTATACTAAATAGGTATAATCAGTTTTAAACAGATATACTATCAAAACCATTTTAAGTTCAACTGGTACAACTTCTGTGTCTACACATCCTCTAAAGCAGTGGTTCTTAACCTTTCCAAACTACTGTACCCCTGAAGCCTGAGTCCCACCCCCATGGGGCTGAGGCATGTAACTTAGTTTCATGGCGCCCCTGTGGCTCCAGGCAATTGCCTTTCTTGCCACCCCCAATACCAGCTCTGCACTTGCGACCCCTCTAAACCCCCAGGTTGAGAAACACTGCTCTAAAGCAAAGCTTTATATTTTTTTTATTGAGGATCCCCTATGGTAGCTCACCAGGATGGCAGATGAGTCCACTATCTCCATCGTAAGATTTCCTTCCTATTCCCTCAAGGTTTCTTTGCCTTCTCTGTCCTGATCAAGTTTTTGAAGAACAAACCAGGACTTTTCCCAGTTAAGGCTCTGATTCAGCTCAGCACTTAAAGCAGCAGTTCCCAACCATTTTCCCTACATGATCCCATTTTCAGATGTGTTGTTTCCCACTACTCCAGACAGCATGGAAGTTGCAGTTTAAAAATGCTGTCCTCCCTGCACTGTGATCTCATACTGTACATGCAAGGTCACGCCGCAAGGAGGATGCCATGTTGTTTTACAAAATGGCGTCCTCTGGACTAAATGACCTCACACATATATGGTGTGTGTGAGGTCATGCTGCATGCTGCCCTTTTGTATAGCAAAATAGCTTCCCTGTGCGATGTGACCTCGTGCATACGGTGCATGTGAGGTCACACTGTGTGGAGGAGCCATTTTGTAAAATAATTGCCATGACCCCATCTGCTAATGAAGCGACCCCACTTGGGGTCACATCCCACAATTTGGGAACTGCTGACTTTAAGCATGAGCTTAACTTTCAAAATGTGCATAATCTCATCTTTTCAAGTACAAATAGTCCCAACTAAAATTACCCATGTGCTTTAAGTTAAGTAACTGCTTAAGTGCTTTACTGAGACAGAGCCTAAGTTAATGAGAAATGTGGGTGCTCAGAACTTCTTAAAGTTAGTTGCTTAGGTCTCTACATATGGATTTAGGAGGCTACGCCTTCAGGTAACTACATTTCAAAGTTTCAGCTTTTTTGCTTTTGTTTCCTAGTTGGTAAAATGGGTAGAACACCACCTACATAACAGAGGTGTTCTGAGGTCTTTCAAATTCACATCTGGCCATTTTGGATTCTCTTTGTTTCATCTGTATTTGTTTGTTTTTTCTTTTTTTCCCCCATATTGGCAGAGTGTTGACTTCTCTCTCGGCTA
This sequence comes from Emydura macquarii macquarii, assembly GCF_026122565.2. Taxonomy (NCBI): domain Eukaryota; kingdom Metazoa; phylum Chordata; order Testudines; family Chelidae; genus Emydura; species Emydura macquarii. The sequence goes on along the minus strand of NW_027131400.1, from coordinate 6,761,977 downwards.
TTGGTGTCCATCTAATTCTATTTTAACAATCATCTTAAGTTCTGTACCCAGACATATTGATGAGCACGGTATGAATAAAAATTAATTGATCCAAATCTGTACAACACTGACACACACTCTCAGAAAAGGCGCTATATACCTTGCTAAGATACCACTGCAACAGACACTATATATCAAAAGCTTAAAATAGATAAATGTCATTATCATTGTAAGCATGTGTACCACTACTTATGGAATCCAAGCTTTTGAGTTTCCCAAGGATCTGACTGAGGAAAAACAACAAAGAGGCTTAACATGATTGGGAGTGTAATGTAAGTCCTATGCAGAGGTACACAAGCCAATATGACACAGAAAAGCGTAACCGCTGAACAAAGTCAGGTTTTATGCTCCAGTCAATGGTAAATAATCTGCATGAGAACCTGAAGCAAAACCTGCACCCGATGAACAGGCAATATTTAGTTGTTGATTGGGCTCAGATCACTGTAACTTGGTGACTGGTTAAGAAATGGCTAGGGAGTAGACAAGGAAATATTTCTCCCAAGAAATCAATTCAGCTGCTCCAAGAAAATATGATTTATGTTTTCTTGGGAGGCTGCTGCGCTGGAGGGATAGCTATGTCTTTAGACATTATTAATATAGAGTACACTCTTGCTATAAAACTCTCTCAAGTAAGGATACCTTGAATTACTGACCTGTCAAACCTCAAAGACTTGCCCTGTAATACGAAGTTTCTGCCCGAATCTTGTGCCCGCACAACAAATAGTTTATTTCTCAGAGTTTCTGCAATCTGATGCCATGTTTCTGCAAGTGTATATGTAGGTTGTTTGATATGTTTCCTCCTCCTCCCCCCAAAGATTTCGGCCTTTATGATTAACCTTAAATAGGCTAGAATGGCTGCGAAAAATAGAGAGGGACAAGAGAGTGATCCAGGCAAAAAGCAAGCTAATGACAAAAAAAATTGTTATATTCAATATTTAAACTGTTGCGGGGGGAGAGAGAGACTTCAACCTTCCACTTTATCAAAGAGATAGAAAATACTCCTTTCTTATATAGTTTTTTATTATAGGAAATGGTTTCTTTATACTGTTGTCTAATTTGCTTTGGAAGTTATTGTAGGACCCACGTCCCTACCGAAAACCAGTCTGAACACAGCATTATAGCATACAGTAACACTTCCTTATCTACCAAGACACACTACTTGTGTATTATATATGTATATACACACTCACATGTATATACACAAATGTACATATGCAGTAGCTAGACAATCCAAGAGAAGCGCACTGCATTAGAGTTTTTTTTTTTTAAATAACTTTGTTTTAAATAACAATTTTCAAGAGAAAGGACATTGCAAGGGCTTACTGAAAGGTTTCTTATTACTGCAGAATAAGTCAATTTAGTCTCATGATACCAATATCATGATAAAGTACAAGTTACCATGAAGTAACAGGAAACGTTTCTGTACTTCACTATTTTATCTGGGATATTTTTATACATGTGCAAATGAACTCGTATATCATCCAGCTTGTCATTAGCTTATCCAGAACTCGCCACAGAGTATAATTGTTCATGATGTGCAAATAATATTGCAAGTACTAAGAGCTGTCAGAAGTATTTAGCAGGGCCAAAAGTCACCAAGATAGGGTAAATGTTTAACTTTACAATGTAAAATACCTCCTACTGCAACTCGGTAAAACCACTGAATTGTGCCACACCTGCTTTGGATGTGACCTCTTCCTTTGTTTATAGAAAAATCTGCTTATCAATGCCCAGACATGCCTACTTTAAACACCTTTAAGTCACAGACTTTAAGTCAGAATATCAGTGAGTATCCATAATTCTGCACACAGCACTGTCATATATATTTCACATTGATTATTGACCAGTGTGTGATAGTTTTCAAATTATGCCGTACAAGTCCTATGTTGTACAAAGAACATCACAGTATTATGTAAGTTGAGAACCCAGGGGGGGCCGAGAGTCACAGGGGTTGCTGATATTAATTGCTCACCCTGTGGCTACTCTGGAAATAGACAGATGTGTTCAGTCCCCAGGGCTGTCAATCTGGTGCATTTTGCCAACACTGAAGTTCATCTTAAAAATAATAAATAAATAAATAAAGTAGCCACCTGGACTAATTTCCTATGTGTCCCAAATTACTTCATTTACATAATGACCACTTAGGGAGTGTAGCTCCAGATCTCCATAGGCAGGTGGAGCGGGCCATCATGCAAATTGTGTTCATTACTCTCCTGCAATGTTGAAAATGATGAAGGAACAAACAGTCATGTGGCTAAGCCACAAGGATCTAGTCATCTTAAATTTTTTGTTTTCTATTCCCACATCCCTTTTATAGTCCTTGATGGGGGGGGGGGGGGGGGGGGCGAATGTAAGCAGACATACAGCTGACGGAGGAAAAAAATTAATGTGAGAACAGGAGGAAGAAAAAAGACAGAGAGAGGATAGGGACCAAAGAGAAGTTGTGAACAGAGGGAAAATCCCCATTTTGCATATAAATTATGTAATAATCCTTCAGTTTTACTCCCGATTTCAGACCGTATTATCCTTTTTAACCCAGAAATGGGGTTCTCAAAAGTTGGCAGCCTTAGTAACCATTCAACCAACACAACACTTATTTCTGAACAAAGGGGATTCCAAACAGGCCTGCTATTAACCATGGACAAATAATTGGCCTTCTCTTCTAACAAATCAATGTAGCAGAGAAAGTCCACATTATCTTGGCTTCTGCAGTAGTGACCTCTTAAATTTATAGTAAACATACAATTGAATGTGCTGATTTATAGCCAATAAAAAAATCTAGATGTAAATGCTTTATCTTTGGTAGCATGGAAATGCCACTAAAGCGTTCATTTTTCAGTCTCAAAGTTGCACTGATTCTTAATAATATATTTTAAAAAACCCAGATGATTAATTATAGTAAGAAAATGTTAGTCAACACAGCACTTATTGGCATTAGAGATTATGCTAAAATGACACACTTTCCTGTGTTACTGATCTCAAATGCTACATCAGATTTAATCCCTCCAAACTGCAGAGTTTAGACCATATGTCTTCAGTATGACAACATCAAAAGGTGCGATTAGGGGAGTGCTGATGTGAGATTGTTTTGAAAGACTACAGAAATGAAGATGATGTAAAGTGATAAAGTAATCCTTCTGACAGCAGAGGAGTCAACTGGCTACATTCCAGAGGCTCACAGGGAAACCGACATTTAAAAACTGACAAACTTCTGAGCCAGCAGTAAGACAAACAAGAATGCCTGCAGCAGAGTTCAACGTACATACCTCTAGCAACAAACACTAGCCACTGGTCTACAGAAGTTTAGCTCTCACTTGCATGATGACAAAGGGGAACCAATTTGTTCTGTTATGGTAAGAGGTGCTGGTGACTGCATCACAAATGCTTTGAGATTGGGTGTGAATGCACCTGTCAATGAACATAACTGTCAGGATAAATCCCCTCCCCCTTCTACCTCCCAAGACAACAGGGATTATGAACTTGCTCAAGCGTTCTGGACTGAGCGGGCAGAATATTATTTGGGGGAGGCAGGGCAGGAGGCAGAACACCCAGAATGATTCAGGGCCAGAGCAAAAAGACCCAGCAGGAGTCTGTAAGCACTGGTGTGGCCCTGGGAGAAGTCTAGAGAGATCACTGAAGTCAGCACTATACCCCCTTCGGGGGTTGACCTTGGCCATTTTAGAATGAGAACCTCAGCCAGTCTTCAGGCAAGTTCCTGAACAGGCAGCTTTCATCATCTCATCATCTCTTGTCCACTGCGTCACCCAGTTTTCTTCTTGCAAATTGCAAGTGCTTACATTTTATATGTACACCTATTATTAAAAATATATATGCAAAAATAAGTTTTATACCTCCAAAACATACACATCTAAATACGTACGTAGAATAGACAGAATAGATTGGGCTGTGGAGACAAGGCAACAGTAAGTGTTATAGATGGTTATAAGAACATCAGGAGATTCATAGATTCCAAGGCCAGAAGAGACCATCGTGATCATCTAGTTTGACCTCCTGTATAACAGAATCCAAAGAACTTCCCCAACATAATTCCTATAACATATCTTTTAGATGAAACATTCATCACGACCCTTGGTAAATTGTTACAAAGGTTACAAAGGTTAATTATTCTCACTGTTAAAAATTATGCCTTATTTCTAGTCTGAATCTGTCTAGCTTTAACTTTCATCCATTGGATTGTGTTATACCATTTTTTTGCTAGAAGGAAGAGCCCATTGTCAAACTGTAAGGTATGTGACCGTCCCTCCCTGTCCGTCTGGGAGGGAGGCAACGTCCCCTCGCTACGGTGTCTCTGTGAGCTCTGATGCCCGACGGGGAAATTAGGGTCTGTGGGGCAAACAGACAGTCTATAGCCCCAAGCCTTCAGGCAGGGCAGGGCAAGCAAAGGGGTTGAGCACCAGCCCAAGCTTCAGAGGGCAGGATGAGGTTGCCACCCTAGGGGTTGAGTGGGAAGCGGAGATGGGGACGTGGGCTCTCCTGACTCCACCGCATCCCCGTCCAGGGCCCTAACAGTGGTGGAGTGTTCCACCACTGGGACAGCAGGGCTCCAGCCAAAAGTAGCTGACACAGTTTCCGCCACAATGCAACTGGACAATTGTCTAGGCTTCTTCCTTCCTCCCCATTCCCTGGAGTACCTGGGTCTCAGGGTCGTCATCAGTCTCCCTGGGGTAAACCAACAGTGACAACCCCATAGGCCCTCAGTATTGCAGGAGGCAGGCAGCTCCTCCAGGTCCCAAGCAGCAGGCAGCTCCTCGGTGGTGCAGAGGTTCAGCTCGAGCCCCAGCCCCAGCACCGGGAAGGGACATCCTTCTCCCGTAGCAGCTCCAGTTGGGCTCTCCCTTTATACTTCCTGTCCCGCACCTCTGCTTCTGGCATGGAAGGCGTGACTGTTCTAGTTCCGCCCACCAGGGGCTGGTAGGGTGTCCTCCCTGTCCATCTCAGAGGGAGGCCACACCCCCTCGCTACACAAATATTTGCTCCCCATATAGGTACCTACAGATTGTAATCATATCACTCTTAACCTTCTCTTTGATAAACTAAATATAGTAATAGACTCAAGGAGCTCAATCTCAAACAAGTTTTCTAATTTTTTAATCATTCTCTTTTCTGAGCCCTCTCCAGTTTATCAACATCCTTCTTGAATTGTTGACACCAGAACTGGACATAGCATTCCAGCAGTGGTTGTACCTGTGCCAACTAGAGATAAAATAATCTCCCAACTCGAACTCAAGCTTCTCCTGTTTATGCATTCCAGAATCACATTAGCCCTTTTGGCCACAGCATCACAGTGGGAGCTCATGTTCAGCTGATTATCCATTAGAACTCCTAAATGTTTTTCAGCAACACTGTTTCCCAGGATAGAGTCCCTCATCCTGTAAGGATGGCATAAATTCTGTGTTCCTAGATGTATACATTTATATTAAGCCACATTAAAATACATTATTTGCTTGTGCCCAGTTTACCAAACAATCCAGATTGCTCTGTTATTGGTGACCTGTCATCTTCCTTATTTATCACTCTCGAGTTTGTGTCATCTGCAACCTTATCCCTGATGATTTTATGTTTTCTTCCAGGTCATTAATAAAAACATCAAACAGTGGAGGGCCAAGGACTTCACTAGAAACACCCTATTTGATGATTCCCCATTTACAGCTACATTTTGAAACTTAGACAAACAAGATGGGTGAGATAATATCTCTTATGGGACCAACTTCTGTTGGAGAGAGACAAGCTGTTGAGCGTACACAGAGCTCTTCTTTTGAAGAGCTCTGCATAAGCTCAATAGCTTGTTTCTCTCACCAACAGAAATTGGTCCCATAAGAGATATTGCCTCACAGTACCAACCTTGTCTCTCTACTATTCTGGGACTGATACACCTATAACAACATTGCATACAATAATGGAAGATTTTGAGAACTATTAATTAGCCAGCTTTTAATCAATTTAATGTGTACTATATTAACTTTATATCTTTCTAGTTTTTTAATCTAAAGTCAAATCCCTTGCAGAAATCTAAGTCTATTACATCTACACTATTACCTTTATCAACCAAACTTTTAATCTCGTAAAAACTATTAAGTTAGTTTGACAGGATTTATTTTCCATAAATTGATGTTGATTGGCATTAATTATACTACCCTCCTTTAATTCTTTATCCTTCACCTGAAGAGACAAAGAAATCAAGTGCATGGAGCTGTGCATTGGATCCTGGCTAAGGACTGGCCAGCCACTTTGGAAGAACAAATGTGGTGAGAAAACAACTCTGAACAAAAGGTGTTAGTCTGTTAAGTTAGGTTTCAGTCTTCGAAATGTAGTTTTTCCTTTTGTTTGCTTGTAACCATTTCTATCCCAGTTCCATCTAGTTCTTATCACTTAAATCTCTGTTCTTTGTTAATAAACTTACTCTTGTTTTATTTCACATCCACAGGAGGGCAGTGTTTCAAAATGAAGAATAAAATCCTCAACCAAACTAACAGGCTGGTGCTGTGCACTGACTCTTTAATGGAGCAGCAAACTTGAGAAGGTTTTGTGAGTGTGAGAGAAAGGGGCTGAGTCCTAGAGAGGAGACTTTTAGCGAGACTCGGCACTGGATGGGCTGTTGGTGACACCTTGCATGAAGTAATCAGGCTGATAGAAGTCAGGGTGAGGTCAGCGTGCTGTAAGCAGGCTGCTGGCATCAGGGCTCTGAGCCAAAGCTACATAGAACAAAGCACCCAGGGTTGCAAGGCAGGTGGTGATGCAACCCCTTACTGGTCTGGATGAACCCCGAAGTATCACAACCATTGATTTACCAATCACTAACAGATCTATTAACGCTTTATGAACTGTATATAAACGGAACCCTAATATAAAAGGTGACTTTGATTTCTACAGAATCCTATTGGTTTAATCCCTGTAAGCATTACAAGATTTCTCCATGTCTTGTAATGAAATGAAAGTGTCTTTTCCACTTGTTTCCAACTCCGCTAACACTCCCTTGCCAACACTTCATTGATCGTTTACAGCAATTCTTCCAGGAGTTGTGGGAATCAGTAACAGGACAGGAAGGTGTAAATGCATAAACAAGCGAATCTGGTATAGCATTGGGGGGCTCCTTGACGTGCAACCACCATAGGAATCGCAAAGGAGGTTAGCACCAAAGCAGAGTTATTACATTAAATATGAAGGTTGGGAAATCATGCACTAAACAAACAGAGAAGGAAGCAGAAGGCAATCCAAGCTGTTGGGCTCACTCTCATGTGCACATATCTTTAACTTTCAGCAAAACAGTTTTATCATAATTCTGCAGTAGTTGGCAGGAACACCTGGAAAAAAAAAATCTCCCCCCATGCGCACAAGTTCTTCCACAGCTGGCCAGCTGCCTTACTAGCAACACTTTGTATTGCCTTGTGGGAGCAATGTCCGTGCAAAATACATTAAAAAAATTCTGCAGCATGGACCTCTAAAGAACTGTGTTCTATTCACTACCTTCACTGAGGGCGGGGGGAGGGCAGGTTCAGCTTCTTTTGATAAAGCACTTCCAATCTACAGAGCAATATTTATAGAAGTGTAAATACTGACTGGAAGGGCAATTCTAAGAGCTAGAAATAACAAAAATACTAAAGGGAGAAATGGGAGAATGTAATGACCATTCGCTTGTTGTCATGCTGCAGGTTGGAGTTATCCCAGAGATACGGAGATATTTTTGAATTTGAATTCCCTTCCCTCAAAGAGCTGTAGCTTAACGTATTCACAGAAAGCTAGCGTTTAGCAAATATGAAATGATGCGCCAGTTCTGCTAAAATATAGGTCAAAGGGAATTGTCAGGGCCATTTATATTGCATGGACACCCCATGCCCCGTGCTGCCAAACTGGACTCTAGAATCTCTCAAAAAAAGAAATCTTTCTAGCTCTGCTCACAAGTGTAAGCCAAAGCAATGCTGCCTGTGCAGCCTGAAAAAGCCAACGGCTCTGAGATATATGAAATGCTGCATTCACCACAGCAACTTGTTAACTATCAAACCTAAAGGTGACAATTTAACTATGAGTGCAACTATTTCACTGCTGAACATTTTAGCAGAAATATTGTGCTTTTGCTACAATCTCAAGCTGCCTTCCAAGCAGCCTCAGGTGGGAAATTTAATATAAAAAACAATAACAAAGAAACCACTGTTCCAATTCTGGACTTTTAATTCTAGCATTTATTTAATGAAACACTTACACATTTTTTAAAGGACTTGTCTACCTGGGAAAGGCATCCTGGTATAACTCCCCATGCGGACACGTATTTCACTGTAAGAGGTGCCTTTTTCAGTTTGAACTATGTCACTTGTGAAGGGATTTAAACTAAATCAAAAAAGGTATGTATAACAGAACCGAGTGTCCACGTGGGGAGTTATACTGGTATAACAAGAGTAGTTAACTATACCAATATAACTGGGAGAAAACAGGGCCTTGGGATTTATCTATACTACAGCTGCTACAGTGGCAGATTGTTTTTCCATCGCTTTAGTTAATCCACCCTTCAGAGGCATTCTTCCGTCAACCAAACTGCATCTACTCTGGAGGGTTACATTGACCTACAATGTTTTGGGGTATAATTTTTTCACACCCCTGAGTGACACAACGTCAACCTAATTTTTCAGGCTAGACCAGGCCTTGAATATCATTACATTGCAAGCAATGCACCACAGAAAGTCAGTAATGGGTCCCATGGAAATCACGGAGATCTCTGAATATGTACGGGATTGAGCAATGAAGTGGTACTAGTGGTACCCATTCTCACATTACACGTGGTGCGTACCACTGGAAGAGCCGGATTAAGGTACAGGCATCCTAGGCACATGCCTAGGGCCCAATTCGTTGAGTGGCCCAACCTGAGCTCTGACTGGTCTGGTTCAAGTACTGATGCAGAAGCTGACCCAACAGCAGCAGCAGTGTGGAGGAGCAGTGCTTGTTGCCCCACTTAGGGCCCTCCATCATGATGGTCAAAACTGAGCGAGTGATGTTGAGACCCAGTGCACAGGGGTCACAGCACCACTCAGGCTTGGCTCCGCAATCCCTCTGTGACAGAGGGGCTATTAGGCCAAATATGAGTGGGCAGTGAGGTGGGCCAGAGCTGCTACTCCTTGCCACTGCCATGGGTCTGGCTCCAGCAGCAGGCTCCCTCCATCCTCACTCCACTTTCAGCACCGTGTGCGCGCAACTCGCTCAGCAACAGCTTCAAGACCTGTTACAGTTTGTGGAGCTGCAGTGAGCGCCTGCATGGAGAAGCCAGCTGGGAGAGGAGCGGCACGGAGTTCTCAGGGGTTGGGGCCAACACATGGGGTTTCTGCCTAGGGTAAGATAAGAAAGTGTAGAGGTAGACGCCATGCTAAGTTAAAGTGAGAGTGGTTCGTTGCACTGATGTGCACTGGGGAATACAGAGGGAGGGGTGCCACTTCTACAAATCTCAAATTATTCCCCCCACCCTCTCCTCCCAGGAGCTAATTTTAAAAGAAAGGTAATTTATGGAATACTTCTTTCACAAGATGCAGAGCTAGTTGCACCTGTGCCCCATCTCTGGTCTTTGAGTGCACCCCCTCAAGTGTTCATTGTTTTGCCCTTATCTGCCTCAGGGTGGAACCCCACAATTCTTCCACTCCTAAACTGGGACCCAGGTACATTATCTGGTGTGTACCAAGCACTCATCACTTTGCGGGCCTGACTGGGCTTTGAACGCCTGCATTTCCTCCCCTTTGAAAGCTGTGAGCCATCATACTCGCCAACACTCTTCTTAGAACAAAGTATTTTTATTTAGCAGTTGGAACACAGCATTACAAAAAAAAAGAAAAAAAAAAGAGACTCTAAAACAACAGACAGCCTACAGGCATATTTAATCTCACCTAACCTTATACTTTGTTACAAGCTGAAGTTGGATAAACTTTCCTCTCAAGTTACAGGAAGAGACACGAACCATTCTTCTAGCAAGTCCAGTTCTTCCTGTCTATGAAGGTCTCTCACTCTTGTTCATACTGGTTTGGGTTAGTGCCATCAAGCCCATTTGCTCTGGCATTGTCTCTTAATAACCCCTAAGCATAAGATGTTGGCAGTTACCAAGAAGGGCTTCCTTTCTCATTGGGTGGGTAGACTTTGCTGCCTTGACAAACCCTCCAGGTGAAATATCCATTCCCCTACCTGGTACAGAAATACCACAATAGTGCCAGATCCAGAAATACTGGGCATAGTTATTAAAGAGCGCTGCAATGTTTGTCATAGTAATTACTGGGTAATACTAGGGAGATTGGAAAAGGTAAGACAAAACAGAATGAAGAGAATAGAGAGGCACCAGTGTAAGTGCATGGAGAACAAGTAGGGGGGATGGAACAAGCGAAGATGAAAACAAATGAAGAGAGTGAATGGGGAGAATTGGAATGAGAGGACAGTCTCAGTCTGGAATTTGTTTCCCTGAAATGGAGTGGTTGGTATTAAAAAATGCTTACCTGAGGATGGTGGCGTGATTACAGCTAGATAAAGTTCTCCTTGACAGGTGAAATTCTATTTGTCAGGGGAACCATTTTAAAAATTGCTGTAATGTCACAGCTGGCTGCTTCAGAGAAAAGAGCCAAAAGAATGTGGCTGTGGTTAAAAGTACAAGTGAATTTCCAGTTAAAATAGCAGCAGTTGCTTTGAATCAATAATCAGGAGTAGCATGTACAATCTTTGTATCATTGGCAATCCTATAATTTTTAATTAGTTCATGAAGCTTGGTTGGCAAATTGATAAGGACTTATTCTGTTCTGTTAAATGAAGGAATTAAAAACGTCCCAAAAATTTAGATGAGAGAGTGTTTGTTCCTTCCTTATTTAATGATATAGGTTGACAACTGAGTGCATCTATCACTGGATATAGGTGTGTCTGTGATTAGCCTATTCTCTGACACACTTAAGGCCTTTCTCACACTTCTAAAAATTGGTATGATTGGCATGGCAAAGGACTCTCAAAGTTCCTATACATATATTAAATGTAGACACCACCTGTGATTCCCTCTATGAGACAAACTCCCCTTGGCTTTAGAAGTTTGACCTCTTTCAGTGTAGTCAATCTAAGTAAGATGTTTCTGTTCTCTTTGCACCTATACAGAATATAAGTAAATTTGCCTAGTTGAAAAGACAAAGCAAAAATAGAATTAATGTAGTGAAGGGGCACTGGTGTGTTTGTTTAACTAGAACACAAGTTTCATACAGTAATTATATTTTTCTTATGTTGTAACTCATGTAAATTGATTAAGTTAAAAAATTAGAAACAAATAGGCTTGTGTGGGGTGGGAGAAAAGCCAAAAGCAGCAAAAGATTTACTGTTTTATGGCAACTTTATATAACTGAATTATTACAAAGGAATATTTAAGACTCTTTTACATAAAAAAAATGAGTACTTACGGAGTATGCAATGTTGTCAGATCCCCAAGATCAGGACCTATACTTTTCTCACTAGCCTGAGTCCATCAATAGATAACAAAAGCAAAGCAGCAAACATTTACACCTCTCCTTCACTGAAAATACAAATGTCTTAAATAATTTCCTAGGCCAGTGAGATCCAGTACTGGATATGTTGATTATCCTAATTAAGTATTTGACATAAGGGAGACATTACTGTTTCCCTCCCATCAACACTTACACACAAATCTCTGTTTGTATCTATGTGGAGCAGCTGAGAGCAAGGAAACTCATCCAAAGCCAAGTTCTTAACCCTGAACTTTTCCTGTTCTTCTAAGTCTTTTGTGTTTGAGTTACTTTTTATGTTGTTTTTCCTAAGCATTTTTCTGACTTTCAAATTCCAAAAAAGTTCAGAGTTGTCTTTGAAAGATTGTGTTACAGCTGCTGTGTCTCACTGCATTCAAACAGGCTGGGTAGAAGCAGCTAGAAAGAATTCCTTTTTGTAATGCTCTGCTGCAACCCACTGATTGTGCCATCTGTCCAACACACAATGAAGAATCTCTAAACAGAGAATAGCTGTGGGGGACACAGTACACTATTTGTAGATCTATGTTTGATAAGAGATAAGAGCTTGTATTAAAATAGCAAGCTCGGCTGCTTTGAAGATATGCAGTATGTTTCAGGCACAAAGAGAAAAAAAAATATGATAGAGCTGTCCAGATGGAAGGGGAAGCAAAGCCACAGGCTGGACAGGAAAAAGGTGCCCCTGCCTTTGTGAAGACCATATCAGTGTATTCTGCCTAGCATGAATGCAAAGGAAGATCACAGAATGTGCAATGTTGGAGTTTTAACAGATGACTCGCTGCAATGCAGGAAGATCCGTGAGGGAGGAAAAAAATATACAGCTCTAAATTCCATGCAAAGGAAATGCACCAATAAAAATGGCAATACTAAGGACCTTTGATAGGTATTTAGTGTAATTATTATGGCAATTCCAATATATCTTTCCACACCAAATAATTGTGTAGGGATATCTCTTGTTGTCATAATAATTGCTATAAAAAGACTCCCAATTGGCTCTTCTGTCATTATTTTTTATTAGCATGGCTAGGAAACACTTATGCTTTTGACTGGCATACCGTATGATAGTGCAAGAGTTATGTACGGTGCAGCAGTTAGGATACTAGCCTACGCCTAGGGAGAGCAGGGCTCAGTTGAGCAGGCATTGAACCCTGCTCTACTTGTGTGACATTGGACAAGTCACTTAGCCTCTCTGTGCTTCAGTTCCCCATCTATGAAATAGGGATAACAGCACTGCCTTACCCCACAGGGTTGTTGTGAGGGTAATCGCATTGAAGGTCAGGGAGTGCTTTGAGATCTACTAATGAAAAGCACTACATAAGAGGAGGTTACTTACCTATAAAAAGAGGTTCTTTAAGATGAGTGGTCAATATTTGGATTCCAAACGTGGGTCAAGAGAGCTGATGGACGAGGAAGATGCCCTTGCCTGCTGCAGGAGTGGAGAGTCGGAACAGACGCCAACTGCCCCACAGATTGGCCAGACCCATTGGAACTGCCCGACCAAACAAACGCAGAGGAGCTGCTCAGACTGCTGCCTGCAGAGTACCCAAGGGACATGGAGGATGACCCATCACCACAAGTATGCTACAAAAGGGAAGTAGGAAGTAGTCCAGGGATGGCTGACTGCAGTCTGGCTTTGTTCCCCCTTGAATACAGGTCGGCATTTTTTGGCTGGAGCCCCAGTGACGGGACACTCTGCCACTGTCAGAGCCCTGGGCTGCGCCCCGGTGGGGTAGGGTAGGGTAGGGCTGGGTCCCTTCCCTGTTGTGGACGCCAACCCCTGGGGTGGCAACAATCCCCTATCTGAGTCCAAGACTGCAGAGGTGCTCAAACCCCTGCCAGGGGCTATAGGCTATTTGCCTGTCCCACCCTGTCTGAGGGCTGTGGGCTACAGACTACTTGCCTGCCACGCCCTGCCTGAGGGCCTGGGGCTATAGAGTGCTTGCCTATCCCGCCCTGCCCTGTCATAGGGCCTGGGCTACAGACTGCTTGCCTGTCCCGCCCTGCCTTAGGGCTTGGGCTATAGACTGCTTGCCTGTCCCACCCTGCCTGAGGGCCAGGATCTATAGACCATTTGCTGCTCTGCCCTACCCAAGAGCCTGGACTTGTAGACTCCTGGAGGGATTACCTGGTTGCAGACCAGCCCCTAGCTGTGTGCTGCCCCCCTCTGCCTGAAGGGTCAGGCACTTAGAATGATGTGAGCTCCCTGCCTTTGTCCCTGGGGGCTTTCCATACCATGGGCTGTGAGGACGCATAGCCTCCTTCTGAGGCCAACACCGAAGGACAGCCCCCATCTGTTGGTATGGAACAACTGAAAGCTTACCATCAAGACTAAAATGCTAGTGTATCAAGCTTGCATCCTCAGCACTCTTATTTATATTGGGGAAACATGGACAACTTACACTCACCAGGACAAAAAGGTTAAATAGTTTCCACTTACACTACTTACGCTGTATACTCAACATCAACTTGCCAAATGGCAAGATAAAGTAACCAACGCAGAGGTTCTTCAAAGGGCAAATGTATCAAGTGTGACAGTCCTGCTCAAGCAAAGATGACTGCGCTGACTGGGCCATCTGAGCAGGTTGGAAGATGGACTCATACCTAAGGACACACTATATGAGAAGCTATCAGAGGGAACAAGAACAACAGGACATCCCAAGCTTTGCTCTAAAGATACATGCAAGAGAGAGAGGAAATTGATCCTGACCGATGGGAAACCTTGGCAAATGATCGTAACGAGTGGAGCCATCGTCTCCATCAAGGCATCAAAGTCCATGACAGGAGCTGGCTCCTACAGCTTGAAAAGACCTTGTAGGAAGCAAGCAGCTCCCAACCAAGGCATATATATTTGCAATAACTACCAAAGATTATGCAAATGTCAGATTAGACTACTCATGAGACATTGCAAACCATCTACATCAAAGGCTGCAATTTCCAGCATCTCTCACAGACAAAAGGATGCCAATCAAGCAGCTCTTACAAAGCTTTTTCCATCTGTAGATTTACAGAGGAGGTCAGTATCATCCCCCTTTATAGATGGGGAAACTGAGGCACAGGGAGGGACGTGACTTGCCCAAGGTCACCCAGAGGCAGAGCTGGGTCTCAATCCAATGCCCTATCCAGTGGATCACATTGCCTGTAAAGTATAGTTGAAGATAAACAAGAATGTAATACATATTATATTTCTCTTATGGTATTAGACCTCAGTGAAAGCATTCAAACTACTAAGAACATAGCCAATTGATATTCATTGTAACATGCAACGATTAATAGTAGCACTCATGAGGTGCTTTTTATATTCAAAGCGCTTTACAAACAATAGGGCCTATGCTCTCTCCCATCTGTGCAAATCACTCCATTTGAGGCTACTGGGAGATTTCCATGTGTGAAGGGAACTCGAGTCTAGTGTTGCAAACAGTGCTTTTTACAAATGTCACAGTTCTGAAGTGTTCCCCCCGCCCCTCCTGCAATTACTTTTTTATGCTTGGCTTGACAAAAGTTAAATTTACAAACAACATGAAGAACTGTCATGTCACTTTCTGAGCATGAATGAGCCATCCTGGAACTTCTCAGCTCCCAGACATTCTTGGGCAGACCTGGAACTTGCTGATCAAGTCAATGACTCATTCCTCAATTGTCAAACAGTAAGTTGTCATTTTAATTAGCTTCCAAGGAAGAACATATTGACCCATAAATTCTTCCTTGATCCAAAATAAAAATATATACTGAAGTCAAAACACAGGTTTATCTAACTACAAAGAGATAATATGTATAATCAACAAAAAAAAAGACCAAGTCTCCATTCAGGGGTAATTTTGCTCCCCCCCCCCCTTTTTTTTTTTTAAATTTAAATCTTGTGACATAATGTGTGATGGGTAACTCTATCCAGTCTGATTAGGGAGCAGTTTATTTTTTTCCTGTGGAACAAAACATATTTATGAAAGAATCAGATACTGTGTAACTCTTGGGTGTAAGTAACGTGTAAAATACAAGACATTGTCCATTGTGATCTGGGACTCAGAGCCTGGGAAGCTACTCTTTCCCCAGCAGGGTCTGTGCTCAGGAGAGACCTTCACTGAAATTTCCTCTGTGCCCAGCCAAGGTTGGGTATTTCTCCAGGTGAAAGGAACTTCTTAGGGCATCCCTGGGCTATGCTGATGTCAACTCCTGAGCCAGAAAGTACCAGGAAGTAGATAGAGATGTTGGGGAAAGAGCTGGGCTAGGCAGAAAAGTGATTCACTCTGTACAAAGGTTCCTGGAGGCCTCAGATCTCACAGCCCCTGGGAACCTGCTCCCTTGTTGTTAATGTGCCTGTGGGAAAGATTGGAGCTGCCTTAGCTACAGTGAAGCCGCTACCCTCACTCTACCTCCAGGTCTGGTCAGGATCTGCCCCAGAGGCAAAACTGGGGGCATTCAGATGGGGAAAGAGCATTTGAGGTTTCCCCTGTGTGTGTCTGAGGTAGAGGTGTCAGGAATGTATTATGCAACTGGAAGTATAATACATGTAAATATTCAACGTGTGTTACTTTTCTGCCCTCTTCTTTAGTGTGTTTTCCTTCAGTCTATTTTTTCATTAGCATGTAATAATCTTACCATTTCCCTTCTTTCCTACCACCACCACTCCCTTTTCCTGTATTATATTCTCTTTCAATAGCTACCTCCTCCTCCTTTCTGTTCCTTCATTCCTTCTGTCAGCCTTTCTGTATTCTCTTGCTCTTCTCATCACCCCTCCCCCCAATCTCTGCTCCTTTTCTTTACCAACTCTGAGCTGGAGTGGCAGAGACACAGACAGAAGACATAACCCAGGACTGGTAAACTGGTGGTAATAAGACAAGATCACATGGAAAACAGAAACAACTGTTGGGGATAACTTATTTTTTGCTCCTGCCAACGCTTGTCTCCTATTTGGTCTTTCATCTACCTCCCCTTATATTTGCTTGCCTCAGGAAGTGGCCTAACAACTTACTGGAAGTGGACACTTCTGTCCATGCCTCTTGACCGAGACTGATTATGGTGGTGGTGATTTAGATTCCAGAAGCTCTTTACAGCTCTGGGCAGGGTTGGCCCTAGATCAAATGGCACCCCACACAAGGAGTGTCTATGGTGCCCCCCCCCTCCATTTGTTAAACTTTTGAATACCTTATTTTTTATTGTATTTATAGCCCATTTCATTACTTAGATGCACGATTTGCATGCATGACTTATCCCTGTCAGATAAGATGATAAATTTACACGCAAGGATCTGTAAATCTGTATTTATTCATGCACAGCAACCTGAGCCCGGTATCCCCCAAGAGGTCACCTGCCCCTTTATCCAGCCCTGCCTCTGTGTTTCAGGGTTTTCTTCTCTTTGAGTATGAGTGTGGAATTTCCCATTCAACACTAATCTTAATAAAAACAATATTTGGTGAAAAGTGAGTTAAAACAAAAGAAATGGTTTGCTTAAGATATCTAGGTTTACACTTTCCATAAGTTAAACTAGGTAAGTCATTATCTTGTTTTGGTTATGGAAAGAGAGAAAGAGAGAGATTACAGGTCTTAAAAGCACTTCCCTGTTCTGATATCATTTTGTCAAAGTCTCAGCCCCTGATGCTGTGTCCGAAGGTCCACTGATTATGTAACGACCTTTTAACAACAACTAACAGCTGTCTTTCAAATGCTTAATGACCTAACTTTGATACCATCTCTCCTGCTGCATACACCCATTTTCCATTTCTGCTGAACACAGATGTGTGACTTCTTAAAAAAACCACTTTCTTTCCTGAAACAATTTATTGCCCAACTCATCTTCCGTTATAAAATATAAATCATTGCCAGATCCCAAGGCCCTGCACCACAAAAGCTCCTAAAATCTTCTCACCAGCTGAGAAGCTGTCCTGAATACTATATTGCATAAAAAGTATTGTATATTAATAAAGTGATTGAGACTGTCCAGGGTACATGAGGATATGTAAACAATTTTACAAACACTTCTGGTTTCTCTATGAAGCTTGCCAAGGAAAATTTTATAAATGAGATTTAAAACACATTTTATTTAATTCACATTAAAAGTTGTTCTAGGTCAAATGTATTGGTTTCAAAACTCAGATCATCTTAAGGGAAATAATAAATACTGTTAAGAATCCAATTTATACAAGGAGAAAATCATGGGAAAATGAGGTAACCTTTATGTGAAAATAAAATTCTGACAGAATTGCTGAAATGGATTTCAGAGCTCAGGAGATACCATGTTTTACTCAAAATTATTTAATAAAACAGTAACAGCCATGTAATAAAATAGTACAGTAATGTAAGGGATAATCAAATATGCTTAAACCTCTTAATTTGGGTCAAATACTAAACGTTAACTATAACTGTATAAATATGCATACAGAGGTACAGTGTAAAAAGAAAAAAAGTACAGCAAAACTAAGACAAGTGCTTATAGAGTTGCTTTGCATCTCAATGTCCTTTATAAACATTAATTAATTAAACTTGCAAATGCTTCTTTCAGATTCAGCAGGTAAGCTTTATTATACCTATTAAACACACATAAACCAAAATTACAATGCTTGATTAGAGTTGTTTTTCTTTAAATTGATTTCTCTCTATAAAAGAAGATGCTGATTTTTTCTGACTTCTAGAACAGGATTTTATGGGTCAAATTTTTACCGCACATTTGTACATACAGTTACCCAATTAGCATGTAAAACCTGGGTAATAGCACACACAAAGGGATAGCAGAGCAAACACAATCCAAACCAGAGCTGGTGATGGAATGGAGAAGCTGACACATTGATCAGACTAGTGGTTCATCTATTTCTGTTACCAACAGTGGCCAGTTCCAGTCAATTCAGAGGCAAGCGCAAGAAACCGTGTATTAGTCAGTCATGGGATAACTTACCTCCAGGGAAAATTTCCTCCTAACGCTCGACAGGGTTGTTACATGCTATGAAACATGAGAGTTTACATCCCAAACTCCTTTTAAAGTATTTACTATTTTAACTCTGGATGGTCTCATTATCCATATGAATATACAGTTGTCTTGGATTCCTGCTAAGCTCTCAGCCTCAATAATATCTCTTAGCAATGAATTCTAAAGGCAAATCACACATTGTATAAAATTGTTTTCTCTTATCAGTTTTCAATTTTCTACCTTTCAATTTCACTGAATGTCCCCTGCTGACTATGTAGTCTGCATTTTGTTTAAGTTCCAGAAGAAATGGATATTTACAGCAGTTATGTAGCAGTAATCATTGATAAGTAGTGCCATTTTAACTAAGGTTTCAGAGGCACACACTGAATTACAAATTGATAAAATGCAACGCATCTGTTCTAAAATATTAGGTACACAGGGCAGGAAAATTTTACTTACTGTTTTGTTACAAAATCTAATCTTACTGTATCAGACTACTCAAGCCAGCTACCAATACAAGAATGTTTAAGGTAGTATGATTTCCTTCCGTTTGCATTCAGAAATGCAACTGGTCCATGAAAAAAACACTTTCTTTGGTGCCTGCAGTTCTGAAGTTCACATGTAATAATTATTGTGGTTGTTACTCCCAACCAGATTAGCAATTATTGTCTCTAGGCTATAGCAGGAGCTATATATATATTTGAATCATACTGTACCAGCACCAGCAAACCTTAATCTTACCATGCCTAAGAACTAAAATACTAAATAGTTTCATATGTTTTTTTCCCTTTCTCAGACAAGAAAAAATGGCACAATTTTTCTTTTGCTGAAGGGAATAAGCCTCTTAGAAATGTAGACCCTCATTGCTGATACCATACATTAACTCATTAACCTGTTAAAGTAGGGGTGTCAAACATCCAGCCTGCAGGCCGGATATGGCCCACCAACCTTTTTGGTCTGGTCCCTAGTGGCAGCGCGTGCTGCTGCGAGATCTTGCAGCGTTGTACTCTCTGCAAGTCTCAGGAATGAGAAGGTACGCAATGCCAAATTTTAAAAATACTGCAGTTTTATCCTGTGATTTATAAAGACAGTTTCTTTGATAATTTTTGACTGAATCTGTTTATCTGCGTGGAATGAAGAAATTTTTCCTCACTTTGATTTATACACACTAGTTTACTTCTGCTCTCAGATATACCCACACAGCTCCAATGACTTGCGCTGAATTGCAGGTAGTAGAGCAGAATGGAGTAGAATTTGTCCAACTACATACAGGTATAGACATGAAACAGCCCAAAATGATTCTGCTACCCTTATAAACGTGCATCGACTCTAGATACCAACACATGGCTGTACAGGTCCCAGACCAGAAGCCAAAACAAGATAAAGTACTGATTACTCAGATTTTTTCTTTATCATATAGTATAGTACATGGGGAACGTGTTCATAAAGTTGTATCTGTTACAAGGTATGTATTATTTATTCATATTGCTTGAACTATTCCCTGCATTGATTCAGTTATATTTCCAAACGGTCTCATTGAAGTCAATTAAGAGGGAAAGGGGAGACCCATTTATAGGGACCTACGGGGGCTTCATCCAGTTGATGTCATGTAGCACTGTGACCTTTAACTCATACATTATTTTTCATGTATCTCCATTTCCCTATAGGTAAATCAAATGACCTGATCTGAAATTAGAAGTGAAACGTTTTAGCTCCCAGCAGAACAATTCAAGGGAAAAAAAATAAAAAAGTTCTTGAACTTCTAATTATCCTACAATGCCCCAATTGAACACGAAAACAATACATCAAGTAAGGAAATACTACAGCAGTAGTCAGTAGGCACATTTCTCTCGGATTATTATACACTCTGTCAATGTCAAACTCTGTCATTAGCACGTGTGCATGCATTCCCCTTCCCCGCCTCTCCCCCATTACCCCAATGAAAACATTTGGTGGTCGCATAAAAGTCGCAGAGAGAAAATGGCTGCAGTCAGAATTCTGCCTCTCCAGGACACCACAGAGTTTATAGAGTCACTTATTCCGAACAGTGCCATCTAACGAACTAACAGTATACTACAGTTCTGCCGTTTCACTATAGATGGTGCTCTGAGCTACAAAGGGGCTTACAGCATTTTTCACATGCCTTTTTTCCAACCCTAAAGCTGGCTCATAAAAAGAAAATCCCTAAAAACAACATGCACTAGACCCCGGGCCTTGTTTGTTAATATGTCCTATTACTCTCACACTTCCCATACAACCACTCACAGGTCAGCAGAGTACATCAGAAGGGCTACAATGGGCTAAATTCAGAGATGAGTCTAAACTGACTTAATGTATCATAATACCTCTCTTATGGTCCATTATTTTAGACTTCCTTATGTTTGTTTATTCCCCCCTCCCCCATACACTAGTCCATAATTAGACCTCAGTCGGTGAAAGGGAATCAGGGATTATACTGGCCCAATTTAAAAATGGGTCAATTCAGACAGAATAATCAGGCAATTCTGCCTATTAGTTTATGGAATAATCTCCTACATACAGGTATGAAAGCCCCATTGTTCGGAACATTTAAAACTAGGCCAGGCCAAAACACTAAGGCACAGACCCTCGAGGTGGTGTAAACTGCCAGTGGATTATGACAATTTATACCAGTTTAGGATGTGCACCAGATAACACTTTGTGGAGTATAATCCTACGTTGGCAGGAGAAGAGTCTAAATACGTTAAGATTTTCTACGTGTCTTATGTCTATGTGATTTCAGACCCCACATGGAAAGACTGAAAATACGTTATTGTCTCCCTCAAAAGGTCGAAAATCATCAGCTTGAGAAAAAAACATTTAAACAAATTATACTGCATTTTTTTGGTCTGTCTTTTGATTTTTGAATGCCCCCTGCCCAATCCCAGTGTGTGTGACAATAAGTGCTGCCCACTCCCCTAAAATGTATTGGGTAAAATCAGCGCAGCTCGCCATCCCCCTCAGTTCACCCCTCCAGCCCACACGCAACTCTGCTCCTCCTATCATTTTTTACCCTCCTCTCCCAGCCCTGATGGGGCTGTTGCATAGTCTCTCTTCCCTTTCTTGGGCTGGAAGGGCAAGCTCTCACCCCACCCCCAGCCTGCCCCTTCCCAGGAAGGGTGCTGCCAGGGGGAGGAGCAGATACGTTGTCCTCTCCGTGCTTCTCATGGGTGGGGGGGGCACGAAAGGGTAGAAGTAGTAGAGCTGTGCTGAACTGCTGGGCTCTTTGTTCCCTCTTTGCGGAGGGAAGAATGCAAGACGCACTCCAGCACACTCTGAAATTGTTACTCACAAAAAATATATAAAAATAAAGATCATGAGTTGGTAGTACTGCAGGTATTCACTTTCAGAGGCAGATACCTCGTCTCCTGATTAACTTTACTAAAAATAGGGTACTGTTACGCTGGCAGTAAATATCAACAGGGTGTTGAAACTGGGACCAAATTTGAGACTTTGAATTAAATTCTACTCATGGCTACACCTATGTTACCTCTTTAAGTTCAACAGTTGGTGGATAAGTGTAACAGAGCAGAATTTGGCCATTTGTTATGAAAGTAAAGCAACAGTAGTTGTAAAAACTCATACATTTAAAAAATAATAAACTGGGTAAAAAAGTTAAATAATCAATTTCCCTTTTCTATTTTCTTGCTTTCCAAATAAATAAATAGATGATCATGTAGCTCAGACACAGGATTGGGAGTTAAACGACCCAGGCTGGATTTCCAGTTTGTCCACAAACTTCCTGTGTGACTTTTGGCAAGCCAAATCCCCGTGCCTCAGTTTCCTCATTTTGTAGAATGGGAATTGTGACATGGGTCCATTTGTGGTTCACTATTCTGTGTCAGCAGCTTGTCACGCCTGACATACTCACTACACTTAACACTTATCATCTGTATCTAAAAGGTGGCATGTAGGATGTCATTGGAAAACTAATAACTCACTGATCATTAATATTCTTCCATTGTGTATGCACAAGAGCGTGCAAAAAGTTATGAATATGTACAAGTACTATATTCTTAAAATGTCTTTGGCAAGCAATGAATAAACAGTCTACCTTAGATAAAGGGAAGGATATTTGATTCTCTCAGCAGCCTACTTGTCAGGCAGAGACAATGAAGGTCCATTTTTACATATGAGGTAAACAAAGCTATCAAGCCAACAAGTGTGGGAGATGACAGTCTGGTGTCTACTCCCAGCAGGAGAGAGAAGCTTAGTAAGGGTTTTACTTTTCAAAGAATACATTGAAAAGGTTTACTGCAAAGACAGGGGAGGAGGGTAAGGCTGATGTCAAGTGATAAGCAATTCAATCAACTGATTGTATATAATGTTACTATATTATAAAAATGCACTGATCTGGGTTTTTTATGAAAGCCTGTGCTACACCGGTGATTTATATCATTGTGAACTGTATGCATGAACACAATATAAGGAATGAGGAATACTCTTTAATATTATACTTTACAGTCTGTGACTGAAACAAAGGGAGGAACATCACAGCTAGCCACTTGTCTCCAAAGAAATTAAGCAAGGTCTGACCAAAAAAAATGAAAGCACCATTTACATAGAAATGATCCAGGAAGATGAGAAGCCCAAAGGATGGGAAAAACAGCATGAAGTCATTCTGTCTCTTGAAACAGGGTCACTGACCTTTGGAAGATATAAGCCAGGATACAAGCCATTTTTGGCATCCATCACTAGACAGACACAAAGTAATAGCACTCTTGCAAACTGAGAAAGACGGCTCTTTCAACCAAAAGAGGGTGAAGTCTCTAGAGCTGAATATAGATTGGGGTGGAGGGGAGGGGACATCTTGAACAAAGCCTGTACCTTGCTCCGTCACGTTTTATGCTTTTAGATGCATGTTTTCATTTTTAGTTTCTTGTAACATTTTCTAACTTCATTCCTTTTAATTGGCATCCCTTAACCTATGTCTTTGTTAACACATTTGTTTTATTTTTACCATAAACTAACTCGGTTCTGTGTTTAAGGGGAAGGGTGTATTTACCCCAGTTAAGTAAATAAGCTGTGATGTGCTTGTATGCATTAGAAGTACAAACAAAGAATAAGTTTTCTCTGAAATGTCGAGGATAGGGCTGGACATTGCAGAAGCACATGGTTTTGGGAAAATTCAGGACAGGAGGTCATCTTGCTGGTTGGAAACAAGGCTGGTGGAAGCCAGAGTGGGGCTGTAGCCAGGCTGCTGGGGTCAGAGTAGCTATGCCAGGACTGGCTGCATAGCATGTCATTCAGGGTGTGAGCTTCAAGCTTGTCAGGTGGCAGTAAGTGTCCCACACTGGAAGCTACAGCAGCAAAGCACTGTAATGGCACCTGGGGGCAGGGTTGCAGGGCAGGTGGTGACACTGATCTGGATTGTATCCTGAATGCTGTCACAAGAATATAGTATTTTTCCCTACCACACAGATGTTGCCAGGCACAGGCGGCCTGGTTCTTTGGCAGCTCTGGCAAATGCCATAAGGGCTGGTGCACTCAAGGGCGGGTAGGCCGGTTGGCCTGCCGCAGAAGCCTTTCATCAAACCCTCCAGCTGGACCTAACCAAGTGTGGCAGCTGCTCCCCCTCCCAGCCCCGCCCCTTCCTCCTGCCCCTCTCCCTGGCCAGTGTGCTTTAAATGCCAGGGCCGATTTTTAGTCCGTCAGTCAGTCACTTGCCAGGTTAACAAATATATTAAGATTCTTAAAGTGCTTATAGATCATTAGATGGTAGGTGCTATTTAAGTGCAATAAATCATCGCTTTATGTATTTCCACTTCCTCCTCTGCAGAGATGCAGTAAGGAGAAAAACTTGTCATTCTTCCTTTTATCAGTGAATGCAGCTGGGCGCTCAATACACTGGTGATGCCGACTAACTGATGTGCTAGTGTTTGTGCACATAAGAAGGTAGGCAAGGTACACTAAATCAGAGCATAAACAAATCTTAGGTTAAATGTGCAGTGAAACCCTAGCACATAATAAAAACTGAATGTTCTTGAAATTAGCAGTCAGTAGGTAAAGTTCCCAGTTTTATTTTCCTTGTTTAATTTTCAAATAACTCCATACTACAGCGTAACAGCAGATTGCACATGGAGAAAATACTGACCTGGTTATTTTCCCCAAATTTAGAAACCATCTGTTTCGAAGTTTTTTTGGGCTAAGCAAATTACAGGAGTCGCAGACCATGCAACTCTTAAATGCATAAAAAATACCTTTTCTCTAGTTTCTAAGAAGAATGTATTTAGATGAACTGTTTTGCATAACACGTCCAATTTATCCCTTTTCAATTCACTCTGGCATCTGTTTTGCTGGTGCCATGTGTAACAACTGCATCAAGGGTGCTCACAAAGGTTAATTCAGACAATAGACTGGCAGTACTCTGAAGTGTAAGCAAACAGAGCTACCATTTCACTTGCATCTTAAAGGTTAACAAAATATAACCTAATTCACTTCTCTTATACAGACAGAAGAACAGGCACATAAGATATGCACAGGCAAGTTTATTTTCAGTACTGCAGTGACAAAGTGAAGGTAAGTCAGGTGTAAGCACTGTAGATGAACTAATATCAAGAAATAGAGAGCGCACAGAGCAAACGCTGTAACGATTCTTTGGTTCTCTTTGGTAATATTCTGCTTATTAAAGTTTCCAGTGAATAGTTTATGTAGAAAGAAAAGTTCTCTCGTAATTTAATAACTGAGTTATTTATCATACAATACAAAGAGTCAATATTGAATCCAATCTGCTAACAAATATTGTTATAGTGACTGTTGGATAATTGGCAAGTGGCAAATCAAAAGAAATTATAGTCTAACCCTGATTACATGAACCCCCATCACTCAAACCTCCTTTTCTAAGGAGCTGCTTGTTCATCTTCTTATTCCATCAACTTCCAATTATCAAAACATACTTGGTAGTCCTCAAGTGGTTCATATAATGGGAACTCTATTGCATACTCTCATACAAACTTGAACGTTGCATTTTCAATTTCTTACAGGTCCCACCACTCTTATTGCCTGAAGTAAATAATATACTCCAAGAAAGAAACACAAAACACTGGGAAAAGGAGGAAAGAAATATAAAACAGGAGAGATCACGGACAAGTGATAAGAGATGGTTGGGTTCCCCTCTTTGTTCCCCCCTTGAATAATAGATGAGCAGGCTCCTCCAAAACACACAATTTGCTGAAGCTCAACTGGGCTTAAAGGCTCAACATGCAATGTTAAACTCTTAATTGTCTCCTTCTGCTGAACGTAATTCCCAGCTCCTCTTGTGTCCACCGGCTGAGAATCGTCTTGGTACCAAGCACTTTGACAGCAAAGGCAAAATTAATCCATCAATCATGCAACATCCTGATGCATACCCCAGAACTACATTCGAGGCCCCAGATGCTGTTTAAAAGTTGTGGTTTGAATTCAGATTTGGTACATCAGCTCGTTGCTTACAGGTTCCATCCTTGCGTTGGAAGAAACTATTTACAAGGTTATATAATGGTAAACATAAAGCCATCATCAATCACTCATCAGTTACAATTACCATTTGCATCCATTTATCTAATCACAGTCTGCAGTAACTGCCTTACTTAAGCAGTTCAAAACCACTTTATTTAAAGATGGAAATGTTGAGCATAACTGCCACATAATTATCTTAACATTCTGCAGTGCTCTGTTAACTCATATTTCTGTCCCTTTTCAGGTTTAATGTACATTAAACAAAATGGAGTTAATTTACAGATACACTCCCCCCTCTTTCACATATGGTGATATCCATGTAATAAACTGTACTTAGCATGAAACTTTTGACCGTCTTCTAGGCACTCAGCCCATTCATCCATTTCTGCTGGTACGACCAATATTCCAAAAACTCAGTGCTACATCTAACATACATCACTTAAAAAAACAAAAGAACCCGCCATAAAAATATTTCTCACTTTCCCTAAAACGTAGCATCCTTCCCATCCCCTTCCAACTACACTGGTCTAACGTGCAGGATGTGTAATACTGACTCCTGGACTAGTGACAGCTTAGATCTGCTGCCTTGCAACCCTGAAAGGCTAGAAACAGCAGTATTGGTCTCTGTCAGTGACTGAGACATGGGGACAGTCATGCCCTTAATAGAAGCAGGAGTCATGCCTAGTGGTTAGAGCAGGAGTCAGGAACTGGAGCCCAGTGTCAGAGCCAAAAATCAGAATTCAGGAATCAAAGCCAAAGGTCAGGACCAGGTTACCTGGAGCAAGGCAAGGTAGGAGCAAAGCTGGGAACAAGCAGGCACAGAAGCTATCATAGCTATGGGCAAATTCTTGAGCAGTTTCTGAACTGTGGCTGCTGCTGGGCTTAAGAGCTAGTCTGCTGACCTGTCCAACCAATCAGGCAACCTCTACAAGCCAGCTGCGCTTGTTAGATTGCCCAGAGTGACTACTGCAGGTCCTGATTCCTGACTTTCCCCCTGGAAAAGGTGGAGTCCTGCTTTTCCAAGGACTATGACTCCCTTTGCTAGCCTGCATTAAGATTTTTGCTCTACGAAGTGAACAGTGGAATCTTGAAGGTGAAGTGGTTGTTATTTATGTATTTTTTTCAGAAAAAGTGGACGATGGGAGTAATTCAGTCTTCTGCATCAGGATTTTTGTGAACAACTTCATGAAGATTTGTAGCAGTCAAAATCCAATTCCCCAATCAACAGACAGGCCCACAAGGCTCTATTGCAATTCCCACTCTGTGGCTGCTACACCAACCTAGATAAATGCCTGCTAAATCCTTTGTACCTCATCCAAGGTATTTGGATGACTAGCTCCATGTCTTACACTAGCAGGTGTTAACGACTGCTATCAACTGGGTTTTTGATCTTTAAACAACAACAGACCTCATTAAAGCCAAGGAGTCTGCTAAGGATTCAGGACTAAATGGGAGGAGCAATTAAGCCCCTTTTACAGAATCACAGGTGAAAACAACGGAAAGCACACGGCCAAGGCAATGGCAGGCTGAGCAAGGACCAACCCAAAGAGAATAAGGATATGTCTTCACAGCAAAGAAAAACCTGTGGCTGGCCCACACCAGCCAATTTGAGCTCCTGGTGCTTGGTTTGTGTGGGGCTATTTCATTGCTGTGTAGACATCTAGGCTTGGGCTGGTGCCCAAGTTCTGGGCCCTCCCACCTCAAAGGGTCCTAGAGCCCAGGCTCCATAAACGAACAGGACTGCCCCAAAGACTACCCCCACTTATATCACCAATTTCTCCAACTAATGGGGGCACCCAGGCAAGGCTCTGAATGTTAGCTAACTGTTCAGGCCAGAGGGGAACACACATAGGTAAAGATTTAGGGTTTGCCTACATTTAAAACACTACAGTGCCACAGCTGCATCTGCACCAATGTAGCGTTTCCATGCAGACAGTCATGACAGCGATGGGAGGAGTTCCCCATCGCTGTAATTAATCTACCTCCCCGAGACGTGGTAGCTAGGTTGATGGAAGCATTCCTCTGTTAACCTAGTACTGCTACACTGGGTGTTAGGTCAGCATAGCTACATCTCTTTGGGACATGGATTTTTCACACCTCTGAGACACACAGCTATGCCAATGTAAGTTCCCAGTGTGGACCAGCCCTCAATAACCCACCCTTGATCTGCCCTTAGCCCTGTAACAGCTTCCTGAGGGTAGCATCTTGTGAGGCTGCTTGTGCCTGCATTTTCTGTCCTGCAGAGGAGCAATGTGGCTTGTGTGTGACCTGGAGATCCTAGTATGGGTCTGCCTTAACAAAGGGAAAACTTTCACCCTGTAAGCAGTGACCACAGTGCCTTAACACAACAAGTGAACTTTCTTTCTGTTTCACTTCAATACAAAAGGAGTTTCCCCAATATATTTCTGTGCACTGACACACACACTTCATTCATATATTCTAACTAAGCATTTACTGCCATGGCTATGCTTATGCTCCGTTTTCTGACTGTGCACATTCATGACATGTTACGACCACAGCTGTCATCTGTACTGTGGCAAAAAAGCTCAGAGGATATAAAGTACTTTCAGACTGCATGGCCTATTCTGTAGATGGCACTGTATGTTAACCAATGATCTTTCCCCCCTGCCAACACCACAGTTACAGTGAAGCATTATGTAAACACAGTACGTAACACAACTCGAAAAGCATGCTTACTTATATGCAAGAGATCATCCCACACAATATTAACCTTCAATGCTGGAAGGTATTTCCAATTTGTAACTTAACTACCAGATTCCCCTTATTAGGTCACTTACTTAATGTGCCTTAGTGAACCTGCAGGAAGTGCTGTGTAGAACGATTCCTAATTCTTCGAATTTTGGATATTTTTAAAAAAAAAAACAATTATTTCCATTTATAGCAAATGTGAAATATGAACGGAACGGTGGCTCGCATCAGTCCTTTTGAGACTCAAACGGCTGCGCACCACGCAGTTAGCAACAAGAGACAGGAAACAGTTGTGTGAGAACAAGACCGATTAGAGCAGCCAGGAATTGGAATATGGGAATCGAAGATAGAGAGAGAGAGGAGCAAAGGAACAGATGTTTTGCTCAATGGGGGACACAGTTTTTCAAAGTGTATTTAGCTGGGGAGCTGAAGTACTACTGGAGACATTAAAAGGACTGGTAAACCACATCTTGCACTCCTTACTCAGACAGAACACTCACTGAAGTAAGTGTCGGTTTGCCTGAGTAAGAGGCAGGGCCAGATTTCCAATCAGACACAGCAGGAACATGCCTAGGAGCGCCGGCATTCTAGGGGCACCTAAGCAGTGGTGGACTATTGCACAGGCCAATGGGGCCCAGGCCCAGGCCAATTTGGGGCCCCCGCACAAGTGGTGGAACTCTGGCCCTGCCCCCCTGCTCCTCCTCCTTTCTCCCAGGACTCTGCCGCTTTGCTCTTCCTTTTCTCCCGAGGTGTCCTCCGGCCAGGCTGAAAGCCGGAGCCAAGGGGTGAGCATCCCTCCACCTGGAGCTGGCCAAGCCAGTCGTCCAAGCCCCTCCCTCCCCGCCCTTTCCTCCCCTCCTCCCCCACACACGAAAAACACAAAGATCCACTGTAGGCAAGGGGGAGCGCTGAAGATGCTGTGCCTAGAGGCACATAAGGTGTAAATCCAGCCCTGGTAAGAGGTATAGGACTAGGACTTAGACTCAGAGCTGAGAAGGAAAGCTCTTAGGACTATGGAGGAAAAGAAGTTTTCACTGTTGCACGAGCACTCCGTATAGCTCAATTGCTCTTCCATTGTCTTGCTATGCTAGGTGACCTCAAGCAAGTGATGGTCCATCTGTGCCTCAGTTTCCACATGGGTAAAATGGGGATAATGATCCTGATCTCCTTTGTAAAGTGCTTTGAGATCTACAGATGAAAAGTGCTACGTAAGACCTAGGTATTATTATTTTTACATAAAAAGTGTTAATAGATAAAGCACCAGTAGGTGGCACCAAAGAATATGTAGCATACTGCTTGAGTTTTGCAGAACCAAAAACTTCTTGCTGTGCACTGCAAATAGCTTTTTCCAGCAGCTTTTGAAATCAGTTCTTAAGAAAAAGGAGAAAGCAAGCTTCGTTTTAAAGAACTGCTGCAGATTTTTGGTATTTTATGTGGCTCTATTATGAAAAGTTGATATTTCATTTTAATTACCATTACAAAAATCACTGTACTTTAATTACTCTTGCACAATTAAGAGTCACAATATATTTCTGTTTTGGGTAGTTTGTCTGCAGGTTAATATTTCATAGACTCCAGCATAACATTTAAAAAAAAACGTATAGCTTTTTCCACCCCCTCCTCGAGGAGTGCTTTTTAGTACGTAGATATTTGTATTAGTAGCATAAAAAGTTTCAACCCAGGTGAACAATTGTATTACCAAATATGAAAATAATCAGTTTGGCCATGTTTAGGTCACATGAGTGTACAACATTTGGATGCTGGAAGAAGCAATTTCAGATTTATTGTGGGTAATATATTTTAACTCAGAAGTGCTATGTTCTCTTACTTACAAATTTGCAGGTTGATACTATAACCTATTACTTTTGGCTATTTGAAACAAAACATAATTGATTACAAACATCTCAGTGTGCATCCAAGTGCCTTTCTTTTCAACCAGACTGTCATAAGAGAGTTTACTTGATGCACCTGAATGGCAGCTCTACTGCTAAGTTCTTAAGTTGAGCTATAGGTCAACAAGCTAGAGAGTCTGAATACGAGCAAGCTCTGAACAAAGAGTGTTTGAAGAGCACTTGTTCACAGAATCTAGGCATGGTTTCATATTTCACCTTGACAATTCAAAGCAAAATTAGGAAGAACTCATGTAAATTATCACTGCCACTCCAGAACACATAAACTTGTCACGATTTTAAAGTCTGTTATCTTGCCAACTTGGAGAGCTAGCAATGGGAGCTTTATGGAATTAGAGAGAGGAGATAGTTGGTCGGAAGCTGCACTCATGGTTAGCCCTGGAAACTCCCGAGATTAACAGATTTAAATGGATTACATTTTTATGTATAGAAAAGCTCCTTTAAGTTATTTTGGAGGTTATAGCTCCTTCAGGGTATGTCTACATAGCGTCTGGGAGTGAACTTTCCAGCCCGGGTCCACAGACTCATACAAAGTTGGGCCCAAGCTAGTGTTCCAAAAATTAGTTGTGCAGATTGGTGGTTTTATGTTGCGGTTTGGGCTGGAGTTCAGGCTCTCAAGCTTGGAGAGAGGGGTGGGCTTGATAGCCCACGCTGCATCGTAAAACACCATCAACACTGTGAATATTTATGCACATGTTTAACTTTACTCACTGAGTAATCCCACTGAAATCCATCATATTACTCACGTGCCTCAAGTTAAGTAGGCATGTAAATCTTTTGGCTGGGGCTACATCATCTGGGATTTAGCAGAGGAGAGATACATCAGATAGTACCACCTAATTCCCCAAGTCTTCATGATTAAGGTGAGTGAAAAATTTGCCCATTAGTTCAATGAACATAGAGTCAAGCCCTAATACGTCTGTAAAATATTTAGCCTACAACATATATATGGCATATACAGAATACAAGACAACATGGTAGGACTGAAAAGGTTCTATTGGGATAGGCTTCTTACTCACATCGCTGTATATGCCGCATACCTTACAGAAAACCTTATTTACAACTATTTTAGAGAATTAAAAAAATAGTTATTGTATAAAGCTGCCTATGGCATAACAAAAGAATAAAGTAGGTAGAGATAAAGTATGGAGAGCAATCAGTACTTTTTGCTAAGTAATAAAACATATAGATTCAAATCTGCAGGGCCTTTCTAAGTTTTATATCTAGATACAAGAAAAAAAAAAACTACATTTGGAACTGATGTGAGAGTGACTATTTTTCAGCTGCCCATCATACTATCTAGAACAGCAAATAATTTATTATTGCTGTTAAACGGGCAGGGGTTTGGAAACACAACACCAAGATCTCTTTACAAAAAGATCCTATATTTTACGTAATTATCAGCCAATTTCAGAGCTGCTAAATGGCAGTAAAAAACCCTGAAGATACAGATTCATTCACACCCCCAACTCAGTTTTTGGTTTGACAGTACAATAGTGCTAATAAGTGCACAATACAGATTTTTGAGGGAAAAACAATGAGTGTGTTGACAACATCTTTCTATAATACATCTTTTTTTTAATAGAATGAACATGACTGATGTTTTTCTTTTTTTAAAAATAAAGCATACCACCAATCTTGATGTAGCACCTCCAACTGCTTTGCTTCAAAAATTAGGAGCCTTGTTTTTGATGAGTACTCATGTAGCTGATTAGAAAACTGTCTTACAGAGTAGTTAAAGAGTAAGCCAATCAGCAGAGCTGCAGTGGTGCTGGAGGCAAGGGTGTAAATTATAATAAAGTAATGCACCATATTGGGGGAACCTAGAAGTACAATTATGAGATGTCTTTCATTGATCGTTAGATTATAACTGCTACGCTCTGGCTTGTACCAGCAATTAATTATATACTGTGTGAATACACATACACACACAGAGTATGTGCAGAATATAGAGAGGAATACGCATTCACTATCCGTTTGCTGCGTGTCATTTACTGTCATCTATCTATAATCATTATACACAAAGATGTTTTGACTGGTTGAAGTGTTTACTAGTTTTATCAACATTTCTTTATAATAAGTAAGTGAAATCTATTTCAAAACAAAATATTTTAAGTTTGATCATTTTATACAGATACATACACACACCCCCACACATTTTGAGTGTGTGTGTATGCGTGATACAAACAGAAAATGGAAAAATCATATTAAAAGAGCATTAAGGTTGCAAATTCAAGAACTCCAAAGTTGGCTCTGCAACCTTAATATGGTTCCTTTATATGTGTATGCATAATGATATAGTCTTTAATTACACGACCCCATACTATTTTTTTCCACAGGACCCCTGACTAATTCAGTGCATAGGATGAATCTGCTCTGGGAATGAATCTAACTTATGCAGCAAATGAAGCTGTCACGTGTATGACCCTTGCCGAATTCCATCCTGTGGAGCCACACTGACCTCTACATGTGTCAGCAGCAGGGTTGGAACCTTCAGGTCCACAGCACAGAACTAAAGGAATAACTGACAGCAGCAGCAGATTGTCATTCTCTATTTGGACCGCCACCAAGAGGACTATGTTAATGTGAAATAGATACCTTTTAGAGTGTACCAGCAGAGTCTACCTGGGCCATTAGAGAGCAGCACATGAGACAAGCCCATTGTGCGGGAACAAATAGATTTGTCTGGTGCTCTATTTCTAGAATCTAGGCAGAAAAAACAGATAATTCCAGATCAGGCCCATTTTAGTCAAGATTGCTAAAGGCTACAATTAAGTAAAATGAAGTATCGTACTGAATCACCTATGGGCCGGGACCGTATCTTTTTCTGTGTGTTTACAAAGCCAAAAGCACGCATGGTGTTCAACAGAACATCACCATCACCACCACTGTACCGTCAAATGGTGGTGAGGGAAAATCCATTCTTTGTCCTCTAAAGAAATAATTAAGGACTGATGGTATAAACCAGAAGTGACCATAGAGTCGTAGGCACAAGAGCTGGATGAAATTTCACTGAAAAATATAATTTGGGGGCAATCAAAAATATTCCAAAATTTGGGTTGAATGTAGTGAATAGTTTTGGCCCAAATAAAAAATTAGATTTTTTTTTTTTTTTTTTTTTTTTTTTTTTTTAAATAATTTGAAAATGTCAGAATGGTTTATTTTGAATTATCATTTCATTTGACCTGAACATTTTTTTTTTTTGGTGTTTCATTTCAACAAGAAAAAAAAAAATTCAGTTTTGGTTTGAAATTCCTTTCTGCCCCAGTTTCAGCCATCAAACTGAAAAATCACTTATTTGCTCAGCTGTATTAGGCACAGTTTTGAGGTGAGCTGTTTAGTCACATCCTGAAGTACCAGAACCCTGGAGTCTCTTTTACTGTTTTACAAATACACATTGGTCCCACTATACAGCTAGCTGGAAACTCTGACAACTGACAGAATGTGGGGAACAGCTACACCAAGACACAAAATGGGAAGTGAAGGGTGGGGGTAAGGGGACAAAAGAAGAGTAAACCAACATAACCAGTACCAGTTGCACCTTTACTGGCAACTGAAGGGCACAGAGAAAATCATTTTTCTCAGCAGCATGATATTGGGATGAAGAGAATAACGAATGACATGGATCACTATATTTGCAATATACAGAATTAAAAACATACATTTGCAAATAATGCTAGCTGGAAAAAGACCAGATTTTAAGAGTACAATCTAATAACTAGCTATATACACAGGCAGCTTAAAAACCCACATATAATAGGATAAACTATATATTTCTTTAACTTAGCTCGTGAGCGAACATTTAAGTTACAGGAACTTGAACCAGACATGATTGATTTGTCCTTCTTTCAGTCCTTGCCCTTTTGTGATTCTGCAGAGAACACAAGGAACCAGCAATAACTCACCACATGCCTCAGAGATCTTTTTTGTTTCTGGAATTCTTTCAGCAACATGACAACTCACATTTGTTATGGTTGATTCTGGGCATTTAAATATGCAAACATTTGAAGTATATTTGTAAAGGATATGACAAATGAGAATTTGCACACTGGCCAATTTTTCATTGACTTGCATTCAAGAACACTATTATATTTCAGCTTTGCCTCCACAGTTGTCTAAATGAGTTGATTTCCTAATATTCATGTGGGCAGGTTGACTGATGACAATGACTTTAGCATAAACTCAAGAGACTCTCCCTTGGACAAATTCCACTCCCATTTTACTGGTGTAAATTCAGAGTAACTGTTGAAGTCAGTGGAGTCACTCTGGATTTGCAATGGTATAATGAAAGCAGACTCTCACTCTTTCTCTTCTGACATCCACATCCCCCTCCTGCCGCAAAATAAAAAAACCTGTTAAATTTTTACACTTCTTACCTGGCATATTTCTGTTGATTTTTAAGGGATTTTAATATGTTCAATGACTTAATGTATCTATATAAATGCGTAGACAGTGTCAGAGCTGGGACTGGAGCTAAACTGGTCTTTGGTCCATGTCTTAAGCTTATACTCCTATATCACATTTCTCTCTAGAAAAAGACAGAGATTGAAAGGACAGAGAGGAGATGGGGAAGAAAGATTTCCTTTCTCCTGAAATCCTCTCTCCTACACCAAATGTCTGAAGGAATGCACCATTGTACTTAACAAGGGAACACAGGGGATTGAAACATCTGCCAGACTACTGCAGTCTGATTTTACTTACAGTTATGTTCCCAAACCATATAAGAGGGGAAAAATTTACTGTTGGAGAAGAGCTGGAACCTTCCCCAGTTTTCAGTAGATGGCTGGATTTGGAGAAGAGGCTCAGACTTGAGGTTTGTGCCTAGACTCTACTTCTATCAGGATGGACCAAAAATCCAGATCCAAAGCCTCCATCACATACTTTGGATCCAAATTTTGCAGCTCAGTCACAATTGTAAACATTACTTCTAGGTTTTAAAACTTGCAGCTACCATACACTGAGCTGAATGCTGCGTCCGTGTGGAATACTTCATAGTTTTAAAATATTTTATGCATTAGGCAGTGCTCCTGTCTTTGCTTTGACATCAGCCTGCCCCCATCAGCCTCGCTGTAAGTATATTTCAGCAGGCCTTGCCTTACAATAACTGATCAGACTCTTTGCAGGCAGAGAGCAAAATGCGTACAGCTGAGCAGCTAATTTTCTGGCAACAGGCTGACACTGCCCAAAGTGACTGCAGCAATAACACTGATTCTGAAGCCCAGTGCTAAAGAAAATTTTAGAAATAAGGAAACTGGAAGGAAGCAAGGTACTGCCCACAGGGAGCTATGGAATGCTTCCCAACTAGGGAACTAGAAAGATTTTTTTTAATTAATAGAACACAAGTGGACTGGATGCTTCAAGCTACTGGTTGTTGGTTTAGCCTACCAGTACCTGGTTAAAATCCAGCCCAGGTTGGAAGTTGCTGCCCTCTGACGGCTGTGCGTCAACCTGTAGAGATGAGTTTCATTTAGTTGTCTCTATCCAATTCCTAGTGGACAAGTCTCAGTATCATCAAAACCACCATTACAACCAGGATCAATCAGTTAGCAGTCTGCGAAGAGCCACTGAGGATTAAAGGGGTGTGTTGATTATTTGCCCTCTCTATTTGGAAGAAGACACATTGGCAGGGCAGCGTGGGGGAAGCTTGCTGGCCGTACTGTATCCAATTTGAGGGATACACAGCTCTTCACAGTCTCCAGTTAATCACAGTCTGTTAATCCAGAACTTTTCCTGAACAATAAACCCGTAAAATAAATGGAACTCAATTGGTTTAAGATTCCAAATCAGTAGCTCAAATGTAATCTAAAATATACTTAAAACAACAAGCCTAAAAATCAATTTCTTCTCCTCTTTGGAGTTTCAAGTTCTGTTTCCTTTGCAGCACTTGATGATAAACCCTTAAAACAGTGCAGTGCCTTTAAAATAGATTTGCAGCCCTAACATTAATGGCAACATCCCTTTTTCTTTTTGTGGGTGGTGGCTGGGGTGGGGGTGGGGGGGAGGAGGAATTCTTCAATTCTATGAGCAAAACAATTAAACTGTTTAGAAACAAACAAGAAAAACAAAAATAATTAGTACAGCAAAAAGTTTGATTTTTACTATCAATGACAACATTTTAAAAACGTTTTGGTTGACATTAGCAAGACTCCTATTGACCAGAACAGAAAGCAGCAAGAGCTCTCTCTGATTATCATTATTGCCTTTTTGCAGTAAACAGGTAGGGTTCTCTGCTGCATAGAAGCAATTAACAGCAGTATCACTCCCACCCTACAAGAAACCAGTTTGCATGAAAATTACTTGGAAAATGCACACACAGTGCTCACACACTTGCAGAGGTTAATAACACAGGTAAAATAAGGTACAACATATGAAAGGAAATATGCACTGAGTCATAACGTACTATTTGCTAATGAGATCATTCCTTGTGAAAGAAGATTCTTAATATGCCATTATCCTCCAGCCCTTATCAATAGCAGTACTGCAGCCTTCTTTCTTCATTCTCAGTTAACCTCCATGAAGGGACTTAAAAAAATCTATACTGGATAACACTAGCACTCAGATTTTTTTCTTTTTAAAAAAGCTATGAAGCTGTTATCACCAAGGAGCCAGATGAGTCAAATCAGAGCAAGTATTATCTAAATACTCTGTTGTAAATCAGATTTTAATGGAGAAAAGACTTATATTCCTTTGGGACCAGGTAAGGAATATGTTATTAGGGTGATCCAGAATGTATATTTTACAATAGTACATAGAACTAGGAATTGTTCCCCTGAGTGATTTTCCAACTTCTCCAAATTTCTTTGCTCATAAGGTTGGAACTAAAACAAATGAATCTCCCATTTGTATCCAATACTAGTAAATCACAGTTTTTAAGGAAGCATTGTGTGTACACACACACACACACACACACACACACACACACACACACACACACTCTCTCTCTCTCTCTCTCTCTCTCTCTCTCTCTGTAGTGTTGCATGTGAAATCAAGACACAAGCTGAATTTTCTTGACCATTGGAAGGAGAGTATACGGATTTGTTTTATCAGAGATGTGAGAGGTTTGATAGCATCCCTTAGCACAGTCTTTGTCATAGGTATTTACCCCTGTCTTTTCCTATCTAGAGCCTACAAAGTCTCATGACAGTATCTGTGAATTGGATGTAGATCACATTTGACTAGCATGCGAGTGCTATATGCATTTTCATTAGCATGGGAATTTATTATATATGCCCAGAAAGGAAACTGTGTTAAACTCATAAGTAAGGTTGATAAGTGAACCAATACTTAAATATACTGTAGTGTAAGAAAGTTAGAGATAAAACAAAAGAAACTAAAAATGTTGGAAATTAGTATTTGTATTACAATAATGCTTACATGCCCCGGTAAAGATGCAAGGCCCCATTAATAGCTAAATCATCAGTTGATGTTGTCCAGCTATTACAGCACAGATTTCAAATTAATTTACAGTGGAGACATATAAAAGTATATGGAAGTCCAGTGTGATGTTATATGATTAAAGATGGCCATTTATATCATTGAGATTACCACTGTTATACAATTGCAACAAATCCTGCCAAAGTGTATCATGTAAGATGTCAATAGAAATACTACAATCTATGGAGTATGATTATCCTGATTAAATCTATGTATCGTCTTTGTATATAAAGTTATGAATATTGGCTATGTATTTGTATCTCCAACATTGTTTTGTTCCTGGGTGACACCTTCCAGATAGCTGTCTAGACCTGATGAAAATCTATGTGTTGATGGCCCATTAAGGACACTCCACTTCTACAATGGGCCATTGAAGAAACTCATTCCATCCTGTAGGTCTTCTTGTGGATGCCTCAGACAGCAAGGAGGCAATGGCCACCCCCTGTGATTCAGCAAACCATGTAAGGTCATGTGATATGTTCAGGTGACCCTCGACTCCATCTTGGGTTTGTAACTTTCCATACACAAGGGCTGTGGGCTTTGTTTGGGACAATAAATTTCCATACACACGGCAAGGGATATAAAAAGACACCGGAGACAACTCCATTTTGCCTCTTTCCTGCTCTAATTCCCTGGATTTAAAACTAAAAGGAGCATTTCGAACTATGGACTGAGGACCTTCCAATCTTTTGGAAGTTACCAGAGAGACTTTTGCAAGCCAGCAATCTATTCCATCACTGCTACAAACCTGATATAAAGACTTTTCAATCATTTGTATGTATATGATCTATTATCTATTAACTCTTTTATTTTATTAATAACTCTTTAGTTAGTTTACTAAGATTGGCTGACAGTGATATTGGGTTAAGATTGGAGATGTATATTGACTTGGGGTAAGTGTCTGATCCTTTGGGATTAGTAAGAACCTCACATATGGTGAATTGAGTTTTTAATAATCTCTCACTACATTAGACCTGTTTGTCTGGATGGGAGCCAAGGGCTGGAATGCCTAAAGGAGACTGTTTGGTTTCTGGTTAACCATTGTGATACCGCAGAAGCTCTTTTGTTACCGGCTTGATGAATCTAATCATAGAATAAGCTACCAATTTTGGGGATCTTTTGCTATTAGCTGATGACAAAATGAGGAAAAGACTTTTATTTTTTGTCACGTTTAGCATGAAAAATGTCATCGACTCCATGATTTACACACCCAGGGCTGAAATTCTAATATTTTTAAGCATTCTGTCCATTAAGGTTTTTTGGGAGGGGCAGAGTCTCATCCTTCCATGCACAAACAAACAGGAAAAGGCCTGCCGTATGCAGGCTATCAACAAAAATGACGACATGTAAGTCACACTTCCTAGCAATGTGTGCCTATCCCTTTGCTTCTCTTTATTATCCTTTGTGGGTGACTTGCCATTTTCAATTTAAGTGTAAAATTATGGGCAGCACAGAAGTCAGGAGGATCGTTAGTGATAGCTGGTACTATAAGTAATGGCGTTTTCCAAACAAAACAGGTAATTTGAATCTAGATCTTGTCATGGGAAAAAAAAAAGCCTGTTGCAATAAAAATTAACATGCATTCTGAATCTGGGGTACATGTTTTTACTTTGTTTCACTGCTTTATTTTGTTTTACTATCATCATCTGAATAATAATCTCACTGAGAATTTACTTGAGTTATTAATGGTTAGGTTCAGCCACTTACTTGGGGCTGGGATCGGTTTCAGGCTGTTGAATCTCAAGTTGCTTTTGGAATCACTAGAGAATCCCGGCATGTCTTGGGTTTTATACTTTAGTGATGAAGAGGTTGAGGAATAAATAGAACTATCCAGATTTTGTGAAAAAAACCTTAATAATGAGATTGACCAAGTAAGCTGGAGCAAATGATGTGTAATGTGAGCACTATTCAG
The DNA here is from genome assembly GCF_026122565.2 of Emydura macquarii macquarii. NCBI lineage: Eukaryota > Metazoa > Chordata > Testudines > Chelidae > Emydura > Emydura macquarii. The sequence goes on along the minus strand of NW_027131400.1, from coordinate 6,722,128 downwards.
ACAAATAATGCAAAATGCAAGGTTTGGCTTCTCATTGAAAACAAAAAGGAGCAAGGATAGGAAGGAAGTAGAGATGTTGTAATGTTAATGTGACCCTACCAATAGGAATCTGTCCTTTCTATGCCTGCTTGTCTCCCAGAACAAAAGAGGTAACAGAACATTATGCAACAAACTCCTAGAGTTTTTTCCCCTATATAGTGCTCATCACAATAGTAGCTAGATGCTTTACCTCCCAGAATTCATCAGCTACTAACAGTACTGTTGGTATCATAAGCATTGAGGACAACTGGACTCCAAGTCCAATGCCATCTACAGGTTGTGTCTGATACTATTCCAACCCCCCCAATTCCACTCCCCTCAAAACCAATCATGGGGTGGTTAGTAACCCATTTCTCCATAAAAAATGAAGAACTCTGGCCAATAAAATAAGGTGTAAACTCAGACTTCTTCTTCAGAACATGTCTGAATGGACCAACCCAATTATGCATGTGACAGACTTTTAGTACACAATCCCAGCCTAACATATTCCCAACTGCCTGCTCACACTTTTCCCTTAAGTAAAATATCTATTTACGTTACTAGATTAAACAAAAGGTATATGAAAAGATGGAGGTGAGACTACCTACTAGAAGACAATTATGCACCAATGACACAGATGACCATTTAGCAAATTCTCTGGTCAGATTATACTATTTATACTTTGGAATATGATTCTGCATCCCCCATTCCCATCTCAAATGAAAAATACAAACAAAAGTGGCTAAGTATTTACATATACAAAAGAGTAGACAGCCCCTCCACCTCTACCTCCACTTTGAGAGTTCAGGCTAGGATTTTAAAAGGAGCCTACATGAGTTTGGTGCCCAAAATCCCAACTCTCATAGGCTCCTTTTAAAACCCCATCCTTAAGTTTCCAAGCAACCACATTTTGAGGATATATGATACACTATCTACCGTAGTAACAATGACTGCACTTAGTGCTTTCTTTAACAATAACAATCCACATTAGCCTTTTGTGGTACTTATGTCCAGAAAATTCTGGATCTCATTCACTATAGCACGTTGCTGTGGTCATTGTCTGCAATCATATGGGTCATGCATGGCCCTGTGCTATAGGATTCTCCCATACCTCCTGCACTTTCCTGCGATTCAAGAATGCCCAGCATGGAATATGTCTGACTGATACACACATAGTTACTCTAGCAAATATCTAGAATCTCTCTTGCCTATTGCCAAACAATATTTATTTCCATCAGGTCAAGGTATATTTGGTTCAAACAGGTCAAACCAATACATTTTGGACATCTCTTTGATCAAGGGAAATAAGCCTTCAATATGTCCTTTCCTTTCCTGTTTAAATGTCACTATGCAAAGAGCCACATTGAAAGACATGGCAGGCCCTTCCCATGAAAATGAACATTATCAGGTTGAATATTCCCACTGGAGTCAGACTATCTGATTCCATAGAAGGCTGGAGGTGGTAAGGCAAGTTGATTCTAAACTACCTGCTAGTAACAATCTTAGGGAAAAGACCTATCATGGCATTTTCCAGACTTCAATTACAATTAAGATCTACAAATCCTGAGGTGCTATGGAGCTTTTGCCAAATTACTATAATCGTGTTTTGCCATTTTTTTTTTTCATGAAAGAGACCACAAATAACAGAAAATTCTGAGAGACATATTTTATGGGGTAGCAGGCAGATTCTCCAAAATTTCCCTGACATCCTCTTTGTCTCCAGACAGGCACCTTGTTAACGTGACAAAGGTCACATCATTAAACACAGGAGAAATTCTTCTGCATTTGAAAAATAACTAGCATTTGAAACAAACAAAAAGTTTCCTCACAAAGTTCATCACATTTTGATACACTGCAGTGTGTAATTTAAGCTGACTATTTCACAAAGTGATGTGAACTCCTTAGACTCTGCTTCACTAACTTAATGGTGGTTTAAGCTCCCTTCTCCTATTCTCTGTAAGTCTGGAAAATGTACTGAGAAATTATATAATTCATTTTTTATACCATAGACACAAAATTCATTGTAAAGCCAAAAGTACATGAGTGAGAAGGATTTATGAGTTGTTCTCATCTTATCTTTATCACTGCAAATGCATATCTTCAATTGTCTTTCAAATTAAAAGACATCAGTGCTCCTTTTATACGGTACAGCCAATCTTTACAGACCTGCTGAAGACAGGAAGATCATAACTGTGCCAGCCAGACAGCTCTTCACCCCGATCTCCTGCATCTGGAAACTTCCTTCCATTCTTAATTTAATGCCAAATTCAGAACCCAACAACTAGTGAGCCATTGCTGACTAGGGACTTCAACTGCATGCACTCAAATCCGCAATAGAACTTGAGATTTTCCAGATCCTGAAGTGCAAAAGATCATGTAAAACTATGTTTTGCCAAAGATTAATCCCCTGGTAAAAGTTAAAAGAAGACAGCTAGATGTGAGGCAGGCAGCAGTGGCATAGTAGGCCTCAGCACACTGGCTAGACCTCAGATTATTCATTAAAATAGAGAAGGGTATTCCCGTGGGGGCCATTCATGTAGGTGGGCACAAAAGTCTGCCTATATAGATCAGACTGGAGGATGAGGACCCAGGTTAGTAGATGATGGCCTGTACAGAACATTTCAGTGCTTATGAACCACTGCTTTGGTTCTTTCCTTTTCAATTCTAATGCATCTCCACCAAAAAATGTTCACTTAATCTTCCTGGGTAAATACAGCCTGCATGACTCACAAAGGAAAAATTTCCCCTTTCTATTTTCTGTCAAAAGAATTCTTGTTATTTTTTTCTTTTCTAACAAATACTCCCATTCTAGGGCAAATGCACTTTACCCATTTTAAAAAATAGAAAAAAAAAAAAAAAAAGATATATTCATCCAGAGTTGACAAATAGACAGTATATGCCAAGCAGTTCATGAGAAGTGAGGTGGCTTTAATAATCTGTATCACATTACTATTTGTCTGTCATAACTTCATGGCTTATAGGCAGAAGTTTCGGCACTTGCAGCCTTACCTCCCTGAAGAATAATGTATCAAGATGGTAATGCATCATGACCTCAACAAATGTTCTATTTAAACAGTATTATGATTCCCAAAAGCAAAACATATTTCAGCCTATGATGTCTTAGGTTTTAATATAATTCATGCATTTCCTTTTCTGACTTTATTGATGGAAAGGCCTTCTCTGCTAAACTTTACTATTCCCTCTTCTCCTTTTTAAACACACAGGACAAGATTTTAAATATCAGTTACATGGGTGTAAATCTGAAATAACTCCAAAGAAGCAATCCCTAATTTGAAATGTTGTCAGCAGTGAGACATCTTACTTACTGAGGTTCCATTTTAGACCTGTCGTAGTAACGTTGTCACAAGAGGTCCCAACTGGAATGAGGCCACACCACTTGCTTTCATGTCCTGTGTCTACATGCAGTTTATGCTTCCCCTGCAATACAGAAAGACGTCTTCTTTGGTCAGTAATAGCCAAGGACCAGAAAGCCATTTATACAATACATTTTTTAAATAAAAAGGAACACATTTGAGTTAGAGACAGGACTGATTTGAATTCTCCCAAAGTTCAGAAGTATTTGGATCTGGGGTTTCAGTTCCCCCCATGGTACAGAGAATGAGTAGGCAAAGATCCAGATTTGAAAGTACGGAGTTTGGATCAGGGTGAGGGCGAATATTAGGGTGAGGGCGAGGTTTTGGGCGAGGGTGAGAGATGGGGGGTGGGTGTGAGGGTTAGGGTGAGTATTAAGGTTAGGTCGAGGGTGAGGGCAGGATTAGGGTGAGGGCGACGTGAGGATGAGGATTAGGGTGAGAAGGTGAGAGTGTGATCTTGAGCAAGGTGGAAGGTGAGGGCGTGGCTTAGGGTGAGGGCGAGGGCGAAGGTGAGGGCGTGGCTTAGGGTGAGGGCGAGGTTTCGGGTGTGGGCGAAGGTGAGGGCAATTTTTCGGGTGAGGGTGTACTTTTGGGTGAGGGCGATTTTTCGGGTGACGGCAAAGGTGAGGGCGATTTTTCGGGTGAGGGCAAAGATGAGGGCGTGGTTTTGGGTGAGAACGAAGGTGAGGGCGTGGTTTTGGGTGAGAACGAAGGTGAGGGCGATTTTTCCGGTGAGGGCGGGGTTTTCAGGTGAGGGCGATTTTTCCGGTGAGGGCGGGGTTTTCAGGTGAGGGCGATTTTTCCGGTGAGGGTGAAGGTGAGGGCGTGATTTCGGGCGAGGGCGTGATTTCGAGTGAGGGCGAAGGTGAGGGCGATTTTTAGGGTGAGGGTGAAGGTGAGGGCGTGGTTTTGGGTGTGGGCGAAGGTGAGGGAGATTTTTCCGGTGAGGGCGAAGGTGAGGGCGGGGTTCTTGGGTGAGGGCGAAGGTGAGGGTGGGGGTTAGGGCTAGGGTGAGGGAGAGGTTGAGGGCGAGGGTTAGGGCTAGCGTGAGGGAGAGGTTGAGGGCGAGGCCTCCAGCACTGTGAAGTGATAAGTTAGGAAGCTAAAATGAAGACAAAATATCTTACTGCCACGATGAATTATCTGAGGTATCTGACAAATTCTACTGCTTATGCCGAATACTTTATAAAAATCCTTGATATTGAGCCATGCTCTCAGTTATCAAATGAACCTTGGAAAAGTTGTCAATTAAGCAGTATCAGGCTTTATAGCTTAAACCTGTTTGATTGTTTGCATAGCAAGAAGGAGAATAGTTCAGAACTGTCTGTCTGTCTTCTCAAATTATGCAGCTTCACAAGGTGCTGAGCTACTGGTTCCTAGGGTGCTCTACAAATACAACTATTTCAATATTAATGCCTAATGCCCTTTCAGCTATGCAACATGCGTAGCTATTTAAGCCACTCATAATTTTTAGGGGTCTGATTCACGATTTTTGAATGCTAGGAATTACCGGTATATAAAGACCGATTGTTTTTCGTTTTTACTGTTTACCTGAATTTTGGAAGTCCTGGAACTCCCTGGACACACACCTCTCCTTCTGGAGTGGGACGTCTGGTCTAGGGGATCTCTTTGGCTCTGGAGGGATGCCCCAGAGTCCAGACCTAGCTCTGTGCTCCCGAAGGAGAGATGGCAACTTGGTAACCCGGCTCGTATTAAACCTAATATTTCCCCAGAAAACTGTGAAGTTAATTTTGTACTCATTTTCATCTGTTTTTTAATTTTTGTAGTAAACACTGATACATTCCCAGGAAACCATAAACAAAGTAAAGCCAGAAATGAAGGGCCTTAGCAATACACTGTACAAGGGAGAAATTGACTTATTTTAAAAATTCATACATTCTTAGGGAGTTCATTTTATTTTGGGAAACAACATCTTAAAAAGTTAACAAGTGAGTTCATTTCTTTGGCAGAAAGATTAAAAAACCACCACATTTGAACAGCAAGGGCTAGACTATCAAAGAACTGTGAGCCTTCCACAGGGAAAATTAGGTTGACAATGATAATCTTCAAGTTTCCATGTGGCTATCTTCCATAGAAGCTGTGACGCTGGCTGGATTGGGTGGGTGGGGGGGGCATTTATTATATTACTTAACTTCAATATGTCAAAGTCATAGTAATTCATGTCAGATATGCCAGGTCAGGTACTGTTAGAAAGGCTATAATATAATAAGTAAGATGATGATGTTTATGTTCATGTGTTGTATGTGTAATGGAAGTTATGGATGTGGTTGATATATCTGTATTTCAAATTGTGCTGGATCTGGGCAGCACCCCAGACGGGATCGCTGCAGAACAATAGGCTGCTTAATGGCTCATTAAGAAATTCACAGGTACAAAGGGCCAGGCAGTGAAGCTAGGGATATACTTGATGAGTTACCAGGACTTACTCATGTGACTCTGGACTCCATTTTGGATCCTGTAAAATTCCACAAGCATAATGGCGAACGCCAGAGGACATAAAAGGCAGATGCCCGAGATTCATTTTGTCTTTCAGTCATCACCTACCTCTGGATCAACTCATCTAAAGCTGTGAAACAAAGGACTGAGACCCATCTAGGTACTGGATGTACACCAGAGGGATTATACAAGCCTGCAAACTCCACAATTCTTCTAGAAACCTGATATATATGAACTTTCAAATCATTTATATGTATCTGATTGCTTTAATCCTTTAACATTTCTCTTGTAGTTTGTTTCTTTCTTTTTATAATAAACCTTTAGTTTTAGTTACTAAAGGATTGGCTGGCAGCGTGGTATTTTGGGTAAGATCTAAGCTTATATTGATCTGGTAGTGTGGCTGACCCTTTGGGGTCAGGAGAAACCTTTTTGGTAAAGAGCATAGAGTTTTAAATAACTGGTCTCTCTACTGGACCTAGAGGCTGATTGGGAGCCGGAGACTGAAATGCAGTAAAGGGGGCTGTGTATATTTGTATATTGGCTTCTTGATAACCGGTGTGGGGAATCAGAAGCAGTTTGTGGCTGGTTGGGAAGTCTGACTTCAGTGACACCCAGCAGTATTGGGAGAATCTGCCCTTCTTGTGCAGCCTGCCCTGACCTTGGCATTTTCAGGTGGCTACTCTAAGCACGGAAGGGTCACAGAAGCAACATGGCCTACCCACTTAACAGAGGGTATTAGAGTAATCATGATTGGTAATAATCAAAATTAGAGTAATCATTATTGGTAATTTGCACATACAAGCATTAATTTGTTCTTATTTTTAACGTTAAGATTAAATAAACAATAATACACTGGTGCTAAAAAAAAGAAACTAATACTGTGTTTCTAGCCTCTCTAGAAACCAAAGTTACAAAGTTTAAGAGGAAAAAGAAACCCAAAGGGATTAAATAAACTCCTTCCTTTTAAGTTTTTACCTCTGAAGTAGACAGCTGAACTGCTTTAACATTTTAACTTATAAATCAAATATTATCATGTTTTAATGTTACTGGTGATAATAATGGCAAATATTATAACTGTATTGATTTTTATCTTATTAAAGTAGTTTTGAAAAAACATTGATCAGTCTTGAGGATTGAGTCAATTTATTTTTCCCATTTTGTGTCTGGTGCTAGGAAATGAAATCAACTTCGAAGTTCAGCAATATGAAGAAAATGTCAGCTTTTTTTTTTTTTTTTTTTTAAATGTGTTTCATCCAGACAGGCTTAACATTTACCTTTGTTTCTCATGCGTTACTCATTGTAGGTGCCATTTTAATAAGAAAGCACTAACGGAATAGGGGACAAACAGAAAAATATTTGTTGTTGATAAAGAAAAACCTAAGAAACAATTTCCCCCCGTCATGTCTCCTAACTCAAATGGAGCTAATGAAATAATCAGCTGAACATTGGGAACACGTATACCTATGTAACATATCAAAGACAAGAGGAATGTATAACCTTTGGTCAAAAATATGCAAGTCAAATGTGGGTAATAAATCAAGAGTACAAGCAGTGGGGCTTCTAAATTATTTATAATGCCTAAGTGGCACTTTGCAAAGATACAAAGGCAAGGACCCTTCCCAAGGCAAACAAATCCAACGCAACTTGTAAAATATATAATATAAAGCAGTTCAAACACAAAAAGGTGTGCAGACATGATGGGTGCAGAGCTCAACACAGGCTGAAGAAATGAATTTGAGACAGATCTGAAGGAGGAAAGGGATAGGAGTTGGCACATGGCAGCTGAAAGACTGTTCCGAGTGTAACGTGGGGTATGGAAAAAGAGCACAAGGTCACAAGGAGGAGGAGACAAAAGACAAACAGTTAACAGAAAGGATGCTGGGAAGCATAAGGAATGAGGGTCAGATTAAATGAAAGCAGAGAAGTTGGAAGTGGATGTTATGGTAAGAATTGAACGACAAGGAGTGTGAACTTTAATAGGGAAGGAAAAGGAAATTAGTGAAGAGATCTGAGGACAGAAGTCGTGGTCTGAATAGTCAACAAGGAAGATAGCTTTAGCAGCAACATTTGGGGTGGATTGGAAAGAAAAAAAAGGAGGGAGATGTGGGTGGTCAGGAAGGGTATTGCAGTAATGGAGACAAAAATAATGAATGGACTAGTGCTTTAGTAGTGGAGATTCAGAGAGAAGGACAGATTTTAAGATACTGTGGAGGAAAATGCTGAGGACTTGGTGACAATCTGGATGTAGTGAAAAGAAGAGAGGAGCTAGACATGACAATGAAATTTTAAGCTTGAGGTGATTGTCAGCAGTAAAGTGAGGGAGAGGAGAGTGTTTATGAGGAAAGAAACTTGGTTTTGAACAATATGGAGCTTCAGGTGGTGAGGGAATATCCAGGAAGAGATATTAAGGACATATGGAAATGTGTGACAGGAGAGATGATGAGAGGACATAAATAGAGAGGTAGATGTGGGAGTCATCCGCATAGAAAGGGCTGTGATGGGCAGCTAGTCCTCTGCCTCAACAGGACTCTGCTGTAGAGCCCATAAGGCTAAATATTATCCAACATTCAACATACACAAGAAATTAAGCCTCAGGGGCAACTGCAAGAAGCCACAGACTTCAGTGCCTGCAGTACGCATTTGACACTCTGTTCTACACAACATCTTCACTTCAAACACATACAAAGCCATCATCCATCTTGCCCAGTGCCTGGGTGTGGTGGCTCTTTGATGAAGAGTAGATGGCTGAAACTAAATCTGATGGTGACAAGGGAATGAAATCATTCTAAGGAACTGTCTGAAACCATAAGATCACCCTCAAATGAAGCAAGCGGTCCTCCAATCAAAGCTTCGTACTGTCAGGGTCCTTCTAATCTTCCAGCATTCTTCTACACTCTTCATTGCTCCTGGACACCCATATTTTATTAGTAATCAGAAATGACTTTTAATCTACCTCTGGCTGGCCAAAATGTTGCACCCCTTTCCATTGCATGAGGCCCTTGCCATAGTGTTTCTCCCGCAGGCTTGAGTACTGCAGCACAGTGTACCTTATGTTAGAAGTGAATGCCCTGAAGAAGCTACAAATGATGCAGTCACATGGCAGTATGTCTTCTGCGTAAAAAAGGAGGATCATATCACCCTGGTGCTCTGCCCACTGACCTGTCCACTCTGTCCAATACAAATTTAATAAAGCTGTCTCAAGGACCACTTTTTTCTATGTCCATGACCTTCCATGGCAGCCCATTGTGACACTCAAGTGCAGGGAATCAGGAGTTCCTGGGACCTGGCCAACCTCTGTATAACACCCTGCCACTAGACCCTAACCCCTAACATTCTGAACAAAATTTAAGACCAAACTCATTATATTAGCGTTCCTTCAGTGATAGATGGCAGCGCGCACGCGCACGCGCACACACACACACACACACACACACACAAAAGCCTACTGAGCACAGTTGTCATTGTGTTACTGTAACGGCATGGCACCCACATCTCACGAGCGTCCCCTTCTGGTTGGGTGTGTCTGAAATCTTTAAACTGTCCTGGTCCTGCTATCTGGCCAGAACCTCAGGGCTTCCTCTGTGAAGGCAATGGTTTTGCCCTCTTTGGGCCTTTCTGGCCCCAGCTCTCCAGCTGGTCCACTAAATAGTTCAGATTCCCTTCTGGGGATTTATCACTGTCCAGTTATATGGCACTTCCACAGTTGCCTATGGGGGGGATCTGGGTCTGCCCACTACTCCACGTCCCAGCCCAGGGACCCAAAGAATAGCAGCCACCCACCACTAAGTCCCTTTAACAAAACTGCTTTTACTCCCTGGGCCACTTCCCCATGGCCTCAGCCTTCACCAAAGCTTCACCCATACCTCAGGGCTCCTCTGTGTTCAGGCTCAGCAGCCAGCCAGTAGCCCTTTCTTACTCCCCTGGTCCTTGCCAGCACTGAGCTGTCCATGGTGCTGCAGCTTCCTTTGGCCAGTCAGGAGCATCAGCTACACTACTCTGGCTCCAGTAAGGAACTGACTGTCTCCAGCTTTGCAGTTCCTTTTTATATGTCTGTCCTGGGCTCTGATTGGCTCCTCCCTGCAGCCTCTCTCATTGGCTAGCCCTTTGCAGTCTCCCCGATCGACTGCATCATGTGCAGTCTCTCTAGGCTGCTCGGAGGACTTAGCTCCATTGCTCTTTTCCTAGGACAGAAAGAGTGTGGCAGGACGCTAAGGTCTCCAGGAGAGGACCTCTGGGCCCAGTTCACCCCATCACAGTTACATAAGGAAAGGGCAGAGAATACAGTCTTACTCACTGTTTTATTTACATACGTTTGCACTTAAACACAATAATGCTGAGTGCAAAAGATTACCTAAATGACGGACAGATGGTATTTGAGTCCATGAGAACAGATTAGATCTCCAAAGTTACAGTGTACATGGAGAAGAGGAAAGGAACAAAGATTAAACTGAGTAAGAATATGTTTATTTGTTTAAACCCAAATGTTTTGACAGGAATATTTTAAAGAAATTCTGGAACCATTTCTATTGGTGTGAGATATTATAAAAGCTTGGGGTTTTTTTGTTTTTTGTTTTTTGTTTTTTTTTTACAAACCTTGAAATTTTAGGCCAAATTTGTTGCCAGAATCTGTCTGAATATAGTAAATCTTTCTTAAATGAATATCCTTTAAAAATGTAATATTGCAATATTAGTATAAAGAGGTATCATAATGCAAGTGGTTGTGATTTGTCAATAATATCTATGATGCAGAGTGCTAATTGTATCAATATTAATTACAGAATGGGATTAGAGCTGGTGAAAAGTGGGAATTTTTTTTGAAAAAAATCAAAAATTGGAAAATTCTGACCAGCTATAGGATCTTATTAAATTAACAAATTGAAGATCACTTACACCTGTTGTAGCATCTCTTTTAAATTGAATTGTTTGATAGTTCTGTGTTACCACCTTACAATGGGTTTAGCTCCTGTTGCTACAGTTTCCAAATCAATAGGGCCAAATTTTCCCTTTACAATTCTCTTAGTATGGGAGACTCTTAGGAACCCATGAAGAATGGGCCCAGTGACCACAAACATAGTTACAAGTAAACAGTCTTGTTTGCAATACAAGTTATTGTAGCCAATTAGTTCATTTTATCATTTAATTGTGTTGTTGTAGTTAACTCACGTTCTATGTAATCAATGTGTGATGAATAGATAAGTAGGATAGGATTATAGGAGTAGAAGATTGACAAGTATTTAGGACTGACAAGTTTGTATTAAAGATATATGTTAAGATAAGGCAATAATGCAAGGCCTACACTATACTGGGAAGGACCAACCTAATGTACTTGGTGGAAAGGGTCATCACTAATGTAACAGTGCTGTAGTCTCAGGAGAGTCAATTATTTGCTCTTTGCAGATAATTTATATTTTATATATACAGCGGTGACAACTTAAATGTATAACCTTGGGGGATAGTAAATCTCTCCATTTTACTAGCATTCACCACTAGAGGGATTTCATCTCATAGCTTTATCATAAATTGTTTGAAGCAGATGTGTTCATTAATTGGGTCTAATAATCATTATAATTCACTCTTTCTAGTATCTAGGATTTAATTCACTGTAGAATAGTTCCTTTATTAGGTGTGCCTCTTCAAGGGTAGCACTAGAAGTTTAAAGCCCTATACTACAGGTTATTCAAGCAACTGACACATGTAGTCCCATTACTTTCAATGGAACTACTTGCAGTCATTCTATTTACAGTTGATAGGAAGAATTTGCAGGACTGGGTCCAAAAGTTGGACAACATTTTGAAGTGCAATAAATTTACTATTTTTCAAGTACAGTGTAACCAATTAATTCATTTCATCAAGTAACTGTGTTATAATTGTAGTTAACTCACATGATATTTCATATATAATCAATGTGTGACTAATAGATAAGTAGGACAGGCTTACAGGAGTAGTAACTGATTCTCCTGAGATTACAACATCATGTAACATTAGTGATACTTTTCATCAAACACATTAGGTGAGTCCCTTCCCAACATAGGGAATAGTAGGTAAAGTACCTTTCTACCTTTGGAACAGTTATTTTGTCCTCTGCTGTCAAGCCAGTATGATGATTGGTAAGTGGTCAGCAATGTAAGAGGAAAAAAATGATGCAGTCTTCAGGGGGGAAATATGCTTCAATCAGTTAAACTGCCAGTAGTGAAGACATTAGAAATATACACACAAATAAAGTGAAATTATGACACAGTCTGAAGCGAGCAGCATGCTAGATGGGAGTATGAAGCAGCTACTATCAGTGGGAGCTTGGGAAGTTCAGTTCTTGCACACAAGGGCATACTCACAGGTGCCTCAAATTAACTCTTCCAGCACTCATTTTATTAACCCTTATCTGCCAATTACACGTGCATATCTACCACTCTTTTCAGATGACCAGAAAGATACAGACAGGAGATGTAATTGGAAAGTACAATAACCAAGAATACTGTAGCCCTTTTCAAATTTCCAACTAGCTTTTTAGTGATCCATTGTGACATTTTATTCTTGGGCCTGTGAGTCTGAGGTCCTATACTCAACAGGCCCATCATTATGAGTTTAATACAAGTATTAGCATTTTTAGTGATTTCATGCTGAAAAATCAAAACCATTCTAAAGACTCAAATAATGTGTATTCCCAAAGTGATGAGTATTACAACATAATTTTCCTCACAATCCATTATTTATGACATATTTAATATGGTTATTCATTCCTTTTTTGTGCAAGTCTATGTAGAAGAATTCAGACACATTCATCTAGATTCATTGTGCCCTTTCCCTATAATACTAGAGATCTGTGAGAGTTAATTCAAATGGCAAGGATATTGTTCATATAACTGTGGCACAAATAACTGGTGTGAGAGCTGAGAAGCTAAAATGTCTCTTCACTGCAGTATTAAACCACTACCTATTGCTCCCAGACACCTCTATACCAAGTGAAGATCAGCTGAGCTTTGAAGGTTTTAGTGCTTTCTTTGTAAGAGCTAATGCTCTATCACCACATATTAGAAGTATATTATAGTGGTTTCAAAATCAAGTTAGCAAATCTGTACTACTCTTCCAAGGAACTGTATCAGAGTTTGGCTATACATGGTAAACAGCATTCAACAGCTGATCTTAAGCATGATTCATGTAGATGAACTGGTTTGTTTAACCAACTCATTATTAAGCACAGAGAAGGGGGTCAAACCGGATTATTTTGCAGCACGGCCAGCTGCTGTAGATGCAACCAAACCATGTTAGGGTGAGTTAAAATTGGTTCAGTCTAGTTTTCTATAGTTGTTGGTTGAAAACTATTGGAGCTAGACTGTTGAGTTAAGAAGCAAATCAAGAAATAATGGATCACAAAATAATGTTAAAAATCAAGATTTAAGAAATTAATTTTTCACAAGTATCTTGTAAACATTAGGCAAATGATATGGCCATAATCTATTTTTGATAAACATATGAGAAAGTAGCTTGGTAGCTAATGGTTCCTAATATAATTAACATAGAGAAACACAACATTTTACTATGAGAATATACTTCCCCTGTCATATCTCTCTGAACTTTTAGTCAAGATTTTTAGTATAGCTTATCTATTTAACCCCTGAAATTTTGGACCCATCCATTGGGTTTGCAGTAATTCATTAAGTTCCTGTTTCATTGTGAAGTTCAAGATTCTTGTAACAATCACAAATGGGACATATGAAAATAGCACAATGACGTGCAAACTCAAATAATTCAATAGGATGCTGATGATACTAGCATCACAATTTCACATATCTGTATCCAGTCCATTTCTTGTATTTATATTATTATATTTTGCTTCAAGGTACAGTCTTATGCCTTCTCAAGATCAGCAACTCCTTCGGATGAGTTGTTTTAAGACAAGCAACATCTGAAAGTTAGATAGGTCAGTAATCTCAGCTACTTCTTCTCTCCTTTTATTTACCAACCCTCTCAAATACCACTATTACTTGAGTACCAGGCCTTACTCTTGCAAGTCCTTAAATGGGGTACAGCAATGTTGCTATCCTCTAGTTCAGATCTAAATTATGTATAAGCAAGTACGGTTGAGTGATACAATTCTTTGTACTGAGTGGACGTACATCTCAGCCCCTGATGTGTTTGACCGTTATTTTCAACAGCCAAGGTAAAATAGGAGTGGGATATAGGTGAAGATGGGCATTCTAGACATGATCTTACATGAGATCCTCATAATGCTACATGTACACCTTTTTGGTCTTATTCCTGGTTCTAGGAAGGAGTAATTTGATGCCATTGTAACAATGCTCTCATTCATACCTTTCTTCAACAAAATGGGGAATGGTAAAGATGTCCTCCCTCTCCCAGCTGTCTCTGATGCCTGTGCTGGGGAGAATCAGTCATCCTCAACTCTGCTAGCACTAAAGACACCACACACAGAGCTCTGGTTGCCCAAATCAGGATACGTTAAAGAGGGGGATGTCCTGCAAAAGCAGTTTCTTCTCTACCCCCACCCCTTTCTCATGCACCAGAGGGGTCAGTTGGACTTTACAGAGCACAAAACATTCCTTTTGGCGACAAAATGTATAGTGAATGTGGAATTTGTATTAAAATATTTGTAGAGCCATGTTCAGCATATAATGATACAACTCCCATTCATTTAAATAGGAACTGTACCCAGTAATATCAGGACTGAATTTAATACTTAGAATCCAGAGGAGAATCCCCATCACATTAAAATAATTTAAAACAGGCCAAATTTGGATCCTAATCTATTTGACAGTGCTGTAAGTGTTACAGTCAAACTGGCACCCTTTTTTCAAAGGACGTTGAAGGGCTGAAAGCAAGATTTGCATTTTCCTGGCATCCCATTTATCATCATAGCCATAATTCTGAGAGATTATCTCTACAGAATTAAATTGATACATTTAGAATACCACTAAAAGGTAAAAGAAACTGTACAGGTTTTCAGCGAGGACAACAAAAAGCTCTGATGATATTTAATTGCTTACTGGCCTGCTGGACAAGGTGCTGACCTCCTGCAACCTGGAAAAATTAGTATTTAAGAACCTGAATGCACTAACTGACAGCCCATCTAAGCTTTAATACTGACTTACCACCTCATTTATCTTTTATACAGCAAATAGCATTTGCACTCTCAAAATAGGTGAGTACTAAAGGCAACCAGAATTAAATAATGATGTAGAAATTGAAGCAATGTGAGGCAAAAAGAAGAACCATTACACAGAAAATATAAAACTAATGGTCAACATAATCACACTTCATGTTGTAACAAAAACCAAATAAGTACTGAGAGTTGTAACAAGTAATGTTGCTTATTCTATGTCTTTCATATCATACTGAAATATGGCAATATAGAAAAACATTTAGCCAGTTTCAAACAGCGGCAGGTTGAACATACAGGGTCCCAAAAAGAAACTGAACTCCAGGTCTCCGGTATGCTAAAGCAAAAAGGACTTTTGATAGAAGTCTGGGGCTCTAAACACACCACCCAAAGCAAAAGAACAGAGACAGATAAACAGAGACAGGTCAGCTTATTCACAGTTTGTGTTTCCACGGCAGGAAAGATAATTTTGACAAAAGCTGTTGAGGTCTAAAGATGAACAAAACAGTTTCTTCCCGAGAGAGAGAGAGCAATAAAGAGAAATTCTGAGTAAAACAGGATGGATGGTAAGAGCACATGTGGCTGAGTTGTTGAAAACCCCAAAAGCCAAGCAATAAACTCCACATAACCTGAAGTACAAGTAACTTCTGGGAAAAACTACAGGGATGTGTCCAGCATTAAATAGCACATAATTAAGTAACAAACAGGGTGCACCCCTGAATTCTGTATTCCTTTGTTCTGAATCTTGTCTAGCTAGAGAGGCGGCTATCCTGTTGGAAAACAGGAGTGCTCTTTAACTTACTCTTTCAGCCCATGAAGTGGGAGGCCCACTTATACTAGCAGAAGAGATTATAAGCATAACTTTTTTAACTGAAATAAAGTCTATTCCCTGAGACCCCAGCCAAATACAAATTGTCAGCAGAGTAGGATATTCATGTAGAGCTGAAGAATTTGCATCTATTGTTGGCTTACATTTTTTAAGTGATCGGCTGATTATTTTAAGCTAATCAAAAAGGCTCAGATTATCATCATCATTTTTTAAAAGAAGTAACTAATGACATTGGGGACCTCAGTTTTTTTGGAGCCCAACCTATTATACTTTAGAGAGGTCCGATTTTCCAAGAGCAGGTACTTAGCACTTTTTGAAAATGAGGTCCCTTTATGGTATCTCAATATTGAGTACCCAAAAATTGAGGCAACCAAAATCACCAGTCAATTTTGAAAATCTTAGCAAAAGAGTGTAAATGAGCTATAGAAAGCATATACATGGCTTAATCACTACATTCACTTAACTGTATATTTATTTATATTTGAACAACAACTATATTGGATGTCATGTTGGATGTGGTTACCTGTCAGCTCTGTGTTCCTGCGGAACCCTGGCGCAGTACCCCAGCCTGTTTGACTCACAAAGGACTTCCCCCCTCCACCTCTGCATGAACCAGAACTGATCAAAAGAAAGACTTACAAAAAACAATGAAAATGCAGTGGGAGACCCACCTAAAACCCTCCAGACAAAGATGACAGGATTAAGGCAACTTCCCTAGTCTCATTTGCATCAAAGATGGGACAGGGAGGCACCTCTATTAGCATTCAGAGCAGAGAACAGAGGTTTCAAGGCAGGGACTGCACTGAACTCTGGGACCAGAGAAGCACTGCATGATGGGGCCTTTTTGGGTAACCAAAATACTGAATCTGCCTGATTGCATTGTGAGCTCCCCTGGAGTAACATCACCCATAGCCAGGAATGATCAGTTCCTATTGTCCAGCCTAAACAAACAACTCTCGTATACTCTCTTGAGTCATTATTTACCCATAAACAAATCTAGTGTTCTCCCTTGAACCATTGTTGCTTCCCTACAAAAACTCCTACTCAAGTTCAAAATTCTGTTCTGGTGCTTGGATCCAAACACGGCACCAGTTCCACTGGGACTTAACCTTTTTTGGACTGAAATACCTTCACTAATCGTGTTGGGGGCTCTGCCTGTCTCAAGCACTCCAGACCCTAAGTTAAACAGCCTGTCTACCTGGAACCTTCGATCGGTTCAAGCTGTTCTGAGTGGTGAGACCCCAACTCACTCTCTCTCTCTCTCGCTCTTTGGTTAAGCCTGCTTTTCCCCCTCAGATCTAATTTGATTTCTCTCTCTTACTCCAGGTATAACTTTCTAAGCCTGACTTTTGTAATCAAATTTGGACTAGATTTCCCCAAATACACCAATTGAAACCATGTCGTATTGTAATTGTTTGGTTTGTTGTCTCTCCTTGTATGGCTATTACTATTAGTATCATACATTTTACATACCTGGCAAAAAAATAACTTTTATGGTCAAGCTGGTTGCCAGACTCTCTCCTAACTTCATTTACTGTATTGTGTTCTTGGCTTCCCTATTTGCTCTGCAGCAATGCTCCTCTTACCTAAGCCAAAGATCCCTGTAACGCCCACAAATCCTGTGGGGTCTGCTCATCAAAGGAGTTGCTATTAGGACAAGTGTGACATGAGACTGGGGGGAGGGTGCTGAGTCTGGGGCATATGAGGGTGTCAGCTTGAAGGTGCTGACTGACCTTGCTTGCTCAGATGCTCTGTTAACCTGTGTGCGTGTCAGACTGCATTTTATTGTTGCCCCGCTGAACAAAATTCTGTGCTGAGACTGGGGCATTTGCGGGTGTCATCTTGGAAGTGCTGATCAACTCTGCCTGCTCAGACTCTCTGTTCCTACGCTGAGTCTGTGGCATATGAGAGTGTCAGCTTGAAGGTGCTCACTGACCGTGCCTGCACAGATGCTTTATTAATCTGTGCGCGTGTGTCGGACTGCATTTTATTGTTGCCCTGCTGAAATAAGTTCTGTTGTGAGTCCGTGGCCTATGAGGGTGTCAGCTTGGAAGTGTTGACTGACCCTGCCTGCTCAGACATGCTGTGTGTGTGTGTGTGTGTGTGCGTGTGCGTGTGCGCGCGCGACTGATTCTGGGCCTGAGGAACCCAGCCCTGTTGAATTAAACCCTGCAGGGTTGCTCCATTGGGAGGCAGGGGCTTGCAGAAGGGAGAAATAGAGCTCCAAATAGAAACAGAAGTGAAACAAGCAGCACACAGATAAAATTACAGAGACCCCAAAACGTAACCCTAATAACTCAGTGCCACCCAAGTTGATGGGCAAATCTGGTAACAATGTGTAGGGACTAAGAATTATTATTGATTGTTCAGCATTCTGAGACCTTGAAATTTATTACATGAAATATGGGGGGGAAAGAAGCAGATTGTTATACCAGATGAACACGGCCC
The DNA here is from genome assembly GCF_026122565.2 of Emydura macquarii macquarii. Classification (NCBI taxonomy): domain Eukaryota; kingdom Metazoa; phylum Chordata; order Testudines; family Chelidae; genus Emydura; species Emydura macquarii. Next base: position 6,703,887 of record NW_027131400.1, on the reverse strand, counting down.
ATTACTGTTTATACATGAAGCTATTTCCTACATGCAGAGTAAAAGAAAAGGAAGCATGTTTAAAGCAACTTATAGCTCAAACAGTTAAATACTTAAAATGACCTGCTAACATCTGAAAGAGTAAGAAACTCAAAAAAAAGAAATCAATAACTTGACTTAATTATTTAAGGATTAGACTTCTGAAGAATTTACCTTTGTTTTTATCTATGGTTAAACCAGGAGAAAAAAGTTAATTACTTTTAAGTCATACCTGATTAGTGAATTTCAGAAGAAAGGAGAAAAGAGTTTAAAAACCATTCTACGTGATTTTTGGGGTTTGTAATAGATCTCTAAAGATGCAAAAAAAATAATAATTATTTGTTTTTATTACTGCTGGAGAAATACTCTTGTTTTAAACTGACACTTTAAAAACAGTAATTGTTTAAATAATTTCATTTTCTAATTTTAAAATAGATTTGTATAGCTGTTACAGCAATAAATACTAATGGACATAACTCTGATTAGCCACAGGAGAGTCTGTATTAGGGTACAGTATGAACAAAATTGACTTTCTAGAATTAAGATAGATTAATACTGAATAATAATATTTGGATTTCTGTGTTACCCTGCCACAGTTACAATCAGTGGGAGCTTCTGAGCTGGAGTTGCACTCTGCAAGGAGATGGCTGGGGGTGTGTGGCTGTGTGTTCTCTCTGGGCTTGTATTCACTGTTAAAATGTTGTGGTTTTCACCTCAGGGATTATGGCGCTGACCCAATGAGTGTACCTTGTGGTAAAACTAAAGTGCCTTGTTTTCACTGTGTTTTTACCCCAGGTAAATCACACACATTAGTAGCTCAGAGGGAAATAACACAGCTCTTTTTTAGCTACTCAGCTTTGGAACTCAGTACCATCCTTGGTCTGTAATAACCCTAGTTTATTTAGTTTATTGATTTTTAAGGCATGCTTCTGAATTGACTTCTTAGCAACACGGATTTCAAACAAACTGATGAGAAAAGCATGGTTCATTAAAATTATGTAACCGTTGTCCTCCTTCCCACTTGTTTGAGAGGGTTTTGGAAGGTTGAGCATGCATTCCCAGAGATTACTGAAGGTAGACAGGAGTATTGTTGTATAAAGACCCTTATTATTAAACACTAGGAAACTTTTTTGGGAAGAGAGCCTGTACAGAAGGGATAGGTTCCACCTTAAGCAAATTGAAACCAAACTTCTGGCAAAATTAAACAGAAAAGGCTTTTGAGCATTATTGAAAGTAGGAACTGGGGGAAAGCTGACAGGTGCAGGGGATCTGACCTGAATGTTCCTCTGCACCTGTCAGCTTTCCCCCAGCTCCTACTTTCAGTAATGCTCAAAAGCCATTTTGGCTTAAGCTACCAGTCTCCTGATAAGGAAAAAGGCTATTGAGTGTCCAGCATTGAGGGAGATCCAACTAAATATAATACAAAGGTGTTAATAGGGGACTTCAGCTGCGTGCATATAAACTAGTCAAATGCCACAACAGGATAAGATTCAGGAAAGCAATTTCTTGAAACCTTAAAATGATTGCTGTGGCAGAGGTGAAGCAGTTCTATAATGATTTATGGATACTGAATGTTGACTTGGTTACTGGAATGTTTATGATATATTAGTTTGGTTTAATAGTGGGCTGTAAGGAAAACAGGCAGGAAGGAACCAGTGGCTCAAGATAGGTCAGTCATTAGTAAACACTTAAGGGTTAAGAGTCAATGCTCTATTAGCTGGGGTAAGGGTGGGAGCCAAAAACCTGGGAACTGATAAGAAAAAGGGACTCTGGCTGGGATAAAAGGACTCACTTTCTCTCTCTCCAAAGCAGGGGCTGTTGCTGGAGAGCTGTTTGGGAAACCAGACTGCAAGACAACACTCACTGGGGTAACTGAAGAAGCTAAGACTGCCATCACAGGATGGAAGAACTTTAGGTAAGAAACCTACATGTAAAGCATTGCTTTAAAATCCTTTTTCTCTCAATGCTTTTTTCTTATAGTTAAAGCAAACAATACTTGGTTTTGAGAAGCATGTCTGGCGTTTATATACACCATAGGTCACAGACTCCTGAAGGAAAGAACTGCACATGCCAAACCAGGCAGACCTGCTAGGTACCCACAGTCGATACACAGAGTACTGTAGCTCACGGCTTGCCCTAAGAGTGGTAGAATTGCATGATTCTACCCCAAGAAAGGTAAAGGCCTGAGAGGCCTGACAACATAGGGGATGAACTCACAGATGAGGAAAGGAAGAGAGGTTCAGCCAGCCTGAGAACTGTGACAATTGCTACTTGGAACTGGTAGCTTTAAAGCAGACAAGAAGCTATTCTTGACTTATTCCTAAAGAACCTAAAGGTGGTTCATGGAGTATCTGTAGTTGACCATAATATAGGTAAATTCGACATCTTCAGGAATGATCACAAAGAAACCAACACTGTGACCCCAGAACAGAAGAATTTAAACATACACTGTCATGTATGTTGATTTAAAGACAGGTTATTGACACAGCCATTTATGGCACCTTTGAATTTGTCCCACTTTTTAAAAAATTAATCATGTGTACTATGATAGTGCCTCAGGGCAACCAAGAATGGGGACCTATTGTGCTAGGCACTGCATCAGTGCTGCCCCCAAAAGCTTACTATGAAAATACACAAGACAGAGTGGGGAAAGAGGCAGAACACACAAGCAGAGTGAACAATGTGATGACAGCAAATGGCATGTTAGTGTCATTTATTTTGGGAAATTTAGTTAGGTGGGGATAAGCTAAGTGGAAAGAAAATGGAAGAGTAGAAGGGAGGAAATCAGGACAGGGGAGGAGAGGAGAGGGCAAGAGGGGCAGGTGAGAAGGATACGAAGGTGAAAAGACTGTGATAGCTGGGGAGGGTTGGAGCAAACAGTCAATAAGGACAGGACAGAGAAAGTCCATTTATGGGGGCATTTTCTATCTGTGATTGCTAAAGTTTGCAGCACATGCCCCCCATATATTATATAGCCTCGTGATACTCAGACTGAGGCCTGGTCTATACTTATCGGCAAATTTGGTGGCAGTTGACGGGAGTTATGCAAGCTATGTAGAGTAGCCTGCGTCACTTATGTCAACTTCCTAAATTCTCTTCTGTGCGCCATCTCCACTACGCTGCACGGATGGGAAATGCGTACCTGTCTATGCAGCGCTATGCTTTCTTTGGAAGTGGTTTTATTGAACTGACTTTCGAATCGATTGAGCAGATCTTCACTTCCGCTCAATAGATCCAGATAAATCAATCTATCAGTGAAAACATATCCTGAGGCTCACAAGCTGCAAATAGCTCTTTAATATGTCTCCTGCGGTTCTTTGCAGCATATGATATTAAAACAATCTAAGTTATAAACCAATCAGGATGCTTTTACTATGTTATTACCCAACTGTAGTTGATAAAATAATAGTACTTGATCAGTCATTTTGCTGTGAAAATATAAACTAATATAAGAATATATAGTAGTAGTAAGTGAAACAATGAATTCACACTACTGTGGCTGTTTTGGGTAATGTTGACTGTTAATTTGGCTTCTGAACCACTGAGATCTGAGTATCACTGATATAGCCTGTCCTGCAATTTCCTGAGATGTTGATTTGTCTTCAGTCCAGAAAGATACAGAAAATTCCCTATTACAATGTACACTTGGTAATATCCACTATAAGTATACTGGTAGTTCTGTTTTGAGAAAGGCTTCATTTTGTTTGCATGGTCCTTTTGGTTTTTTTAATGTCAAAATTAATAGTTGCTTCAGAACTGATATCTTTCTTACTCTCGCTGTCTTTGCAGCTTTCTTATCAACCACATAATGCTCAGTCTTTGTATTATAACTACTGTATAGCACTGTATATTCCTTAAGCAATTTTCATCAAAGCAACTGGCAATTCTGTCCAAAAATTTCAAACACTTAAAAAAGATTTTTCAACTTCTTGCTAAAAAAGTAGGGAAGAGACAAAGACTTAACACAATATAACACATCATAAATTATTATCCCAATCTAGAGTTAGTGAACGTATACATCAAAGGAAATTGACTGATTCCTTGAATGTCACAGTTAAAGTACTATCTGTGTCTTCTTTCAGAATGTTAAATGTTGGCAGCTTAAGATTCAAAGTTAAAAATGCCATTTTGTTTCTTAAGACTTGCATTCTCTTAACATCCTATGGGCTGGTTCTGTTTTTGTTTCCTCCAAACACTTTGGGCCAGATTTCTAAAGCCTGCTCTCTCTTTTAGTATCTGTAGTTTGTAGGCATAAATAATTGTGGAGACAATTTAGGTCATTTAGACATTTAAATACTTTATTGCTCTAAAAATCAAGCATTTAAACATATAAAGAGCCTAAAATGTTCACAAAATTGCACACAGAAACAGTGAGGCCTAGATAGAGCTGGGCTGAAAATCAGCCCTCTTTAGGGCCTGATCTAAAGCCAATTGAAAGCAATGGGAGTCTTTGCATTGACTTCAATGGATTTTGGATCAGGCCCTTGAGGAGCTGCTCACAAAATGTTTGGCCAACTAGCAGTCTTTCATCTGCTTGAAGGCCTTAGAGATATGCATGTCTTTTACATCTAGTTGCCCAAAAGAAGAGGATTTAACAAGTCCGTTTTTCTACATTCCACCATCAGGAGCAGGAATATCTAGTATAATTTGTTAGCACATAGTTTATTCAATACTCTGGCTGTGATTAACTTACTCTTTACCCTGATTAACTAGCGATCCATGGCCTGCCCTGGTAAGTGGTCAGCAGGGAACTATTTGGTCACATATGATTTTACATATACATAAGTGCTCTCACACTTACGAAATTAATTTGAGAGACTCTATGGGTGTGAGCAACGTTCTTCTACTTAAAATGGGTAATGGGAAGGGTAACAGCTCTACACCCAGGATGGACTTTTCAAATATAATTTCTGTCTAGTGTAAGAAGTTGGTATTTGGTAAGTTACCGCACAATGAAATTAGATACTGCAGTTTTCCTCACAGAAGCTGTGAGATAAATGGAGAAGTAACTGCTGGGAAATGTTGGCTTTTTAATGGCAAACACCGTATTAAAAAAAAAAAAAAAAAAAAGCAAAACTGAACACCAAGGAACCCTACAAAGGATATGAGATTATGCATTGAAGACCATAAACTGTTGACTGTATTACATAAATCCATGGGTAACTATATATATCCATACATATAATATAGTTCTTTAAAAACTGTGACCATTGTCACATGAATAATAGCCTTCATTTAAAAAAAGGCTGAGTATAAAGCAGGGCTAACAACGCAAATTAAATTACAGAGCAGTATGTAAAAATGAAAGATCTGCTAGACCCAGAACTGGCTGTTTCACACGTAATGACCTGTACCACACATGGCGCTTAAATACAGAGGTGATATATGCTAGATGTGTGGATATTTACCCACCTGTGCACAGCCAGATAGATCGTGGAGCACAAAAGATCACATATGGTATGCATCACACACTTCTTAAGGAATGCAGCCATTTTTGTCTGATCTACCTTTTGCTTCTAAAAGAGCAGAAGTCTACCCTTATTTCCTTCCTGTCACAGCATAAGTCTTTTGTCTTTCATATAAAGAATAGGTGAATAAAAGAGTGAGCAGGCTTAACAGGAGTCAAAGGCAGGCCTCACCACAGGGATTTTTGATTTTAACATAATAAATGTGTTAGTTATGAGACACAAGGTGGGTCTGGATCAATTTCTGTTGGATCACATCCAATAAAAGATGTTACCTCACCTACCCTGTCTTTCTAACATCCTGAGATCGACACAGCTTCAACTAGACTGAATACAAGAAATTCTGAGGCATTCTGCTTCCAATGAAAAGAGAAACTTTAAATCCTCAAGACAGCATTTTTTTTCATAACAACTAGTGTGGTGCATCACCACGTATTTCAAGACAGTTTCCTAAGACATGCAATAATTATATATCATCTACAAAGCAAGAGGGGAATAAGTCAATCTTCTGCTTTGATTTAGTGAGTGCAAGTTCACATTCTCCAGTCATCAGCACTGTATGAAGTATATGTCCATTAACCAGTTAGCTGTTAATATTTAACTTCAACAATCTCCCCTGTAAACCTCATTTATGACTTCTGCAGTTACTGGCACACAAGCAGTCACAATTTGAGTGAATCAGCATTGCTTGTAATTATGCAGTGCAACTAAAATCCAATAGGCTTCAGGATAAACCTTGGTTCCAGTGTAATCAATGGTGAAAAGTTCCGGAGGGGTAGCTGTGTTAATCTGTATACAGCAAAAACGAGAGTCCTATAGCACCTTAAAGACTAACGAATTTCTGCGGGCATAAGCTCTCGTTGTTTTTAGTGTAATCAATGGGACTTTTACCACCGTCTTCAATGGCATAAAGATTAGATTTTCTGGCTTTAACTAGCTCCTCCCAACATCAGCAGATTTTAGTTACTACAACACGCACCGCAGAGGCCTCAGCATGTTGAAGTGGGCTAAGATTAATGGGTAGGTGAGTGAATGCTTGACTTTCTCTCTCTTCCCCACTCCACAGCCCCGCCAGTTAGGGTTGCAACGGTTTTATCATCATCTCCAGACTCAGTTTATGGAAAATGCTGCCACTTTCTGTCCTCTCAGACACATAGATCTCAACTATATCATCCCCCACCCATAGCTCCTATGGGTCCCCATTCACTTAGGCATGATTAAGGATACGATTCTGTCACAGAGATCACAGACGTCACGGATTCAGTGGCTTTCCGGGATTTCTGTGACTTCTTCTGGGGCAGGAGTGCCCCAGCTGCTGCCAAACAGCTGACTAGCAACCGGCCCCCCCCGGCTGCCACAAAACAGCTGATCAGGGGCCAGTCCCCCAGGCCGCCAAAGTAGCAGGCCCAGTCCCCTGGGTCGGGAGCAGCCGTGGTCAGCCCCTGCCACAGGAGGAGCTGCAAGCCACGGCAGTGCTGTTTGTCCCTCCTACCCCAGGGTATTTTTAATAAATGTTGCGGAATTCTGTGAATTTTTATTTATTGCCTGTGACCTGTCCCTGACTTTCACTAAAATTACCCATGACAGAATTTTAACCTTAAGCATGATCGAAAGCCTGCTGAAATCAACAGAAAGGGTCTCAGTTAAAAATTGCCCTCCTGGTTCTAAAACACTTCATGGAATTACTCAGTTATCCTTCCTGTTCACTGCCCTAACCTAACACTGGACTGCTCTCTTTCCCTCCATACAACCTCAACAATGTTGATGGAATGCCCCTTCTCTCTGCAGCTTTGGTGTCTGAACAGAACAGCCTTCCTGTGTCTTTTAGCCTCAACAATTCTCCATCTCATTAAAAAAAAAAACAATAAAAATTAGCTGAAAACATACCTTTTCTTCCTTGCCTATAAAATATCTTATTTCCCCCCCTCTCTACTGAAAAGTGTTGGGGGATACAGTTTGAAAAACAATGTACAAAATAATGTTGCCTTGCACTGTGAAATATGCATGCATTACTATAAACTCCACAAGAGAGATGCAGCCAATTTGAAGAGGCAGGCTTTTTCTTGGCACAACACTGTGTCATCACTAGGCCAGCATGACCTCTGATGCAATTGTTTTAAACTTTTTTTTAAAACTAATACAAATTAAATCTTACAGAACTCATTCCAATACTTTGTTAAAATAATTAATTTGTAATTATATAGCTGGTAAGTCATTGGCTAACCCAGAGAACAGTCCAACTCCCCTTCCTTTGATTTAACAACCATAATATTTTCCTAAATAAAAGATCCTCATATAGAGATCCATGTACAAGTGCTGTAGGTAACAGCCATTCACTATTATCTGCTCTGCTGCTCCCTGCCTTTAGATTAGCTATTCATTTTCTAAAAAAAGCACCAAAGATTCTCTCCCTGTAGTTATCTAAACAACAGCTCCACAGTACATACCTTAGGGAGAGAAAAAGAAAACAAAATGTGAATGATTTCACTGATTTTCATATTCAATCTATAGAAAACTGCTTCTGAATGCAAAGGATATACTTTAACTGATGGATCTTATACTTCCCTGCAGATTGCGGGTCTACACAATTTCTGCCCTATGGTATATAACTTTATGGTTATAACTCCCGTTAATTCTTAACTTCTTAGAATCAGATCCTCTCGATGTTGCACTTCACTTCTTCATCCCAAATGTGCATAGTGGAAGGATGAGAGGTATAAGAAATAAATAAGTTAGTTTTGGCCACTGGCACCAGTTATAATTAAGCTTTAATTAAGAATTAGATTTAAATAGGCAAACGTTGGTAAACATCAATTTCACCATGCACAAATGAACTGCCAAAAAAAAAAATCACAGATAGGTAAAGTAAGAAAAACGCTGCTTGAGAACATATTTTGGTTTAATTTAAGGATACTTTTTTCATATTTTGACATGTGAGGTTGACAATTTATACTTTAATGGTTATACAGCTTTAACTTTTTGAATCTCACCATCTACTGTCATTAAATAATTATTGTCTGACCCTCTTACTGTCTGACTCCCCCCCCCCCAAATTTCCCGCAAGTGTGAACATTTAAGATAGATAAAAAGCCTTAAACATAAACATCAATATTATCTGTCAAAATCATAAAAAAATAAAAAATGAATTCTGCCAAGTCTAGTTATAATTATGCTTGTAACTGACAGCTGTGTGACTGCTGTGATATGGTAATGCCAGCGTACTATTTACATTAAAAAAAATATACCAACCTCTTAGCTTCTCTAAAATTGCACTTCAAAAACCTTTAACTATAATAAGGCTGCCAACAGATTATCCATCAACTCCTAGCTACTTCTACTCCCCCACAAAAAAGCATTTCACAGCCCTAACACTTATGGTTTGGGCCAGTTTTTCAAGGAAGCACTTTTGTGTATGACCTCCCTGCGTGCATGTAGGGCAAGTTTTGTGTATGCAAAATAGGATCGTTAAATACCTGGCCCTCCATGTTCAAGAGAGTATTTCTTTAGCCATATATAAGTGTTTAATTCTTCAAATTCAGTGCAAGCTAAGGGCAGGGGTTTAAAGATGACTACAAAGAAATAAACACATGTATATGATATGATATATAAAGAAGGCTTGAAAGGTTTTTTGGTTTTGTTTTTTACATTATAAATATCAGGATTTGATTCCCCTATTTTTGTTGGAGATCTTGTGTCACCTAGAGAACAATCTAAATAGGAGCTTTTACAGCTCTCAGTTGGAAGAGTGGAGTTGACTGAAAAAGAGATTTTCTCCCAAGTGTTTCTTAAGAATTGAGTTAAACAGGTGTTAAAATAAAAAAGCAAAGTTTTACACAGTGAATAAAAATACCTTCCTCTCTCAGTTGCTCTGGTTTCAATCTAATTTTTTGTGATGTAATAATCCCGCTCTTTTTACGACTTCTGAGAAGTCATCTATGGAGAGATCAGGAACTGGTATTTCTAAAGTAGAAAAAAAATTCACATATACAAACATTTCAGGTCCTCTTTGGAAATCAAAGTAGCAATAAGAGGACATAAGAAATAATTGTCTTACAACTTTAAAGAATTATGAATAATTATTAGTTATTTAAGGAGTAATCAAATAAAATATTTTCATTCAAATAAAAAGGGACATCTTTTTTTAAAAAACCCACTTTATTAATTCTTCTCACAGCACGTTTTAATTTTGCCTAATTTTTAGATACGAGAATGAAAGTCAAAAAGTAATGTCTTGTCAGTCAAAGTTGCTGAAGCACAGCCATCTCATTAATTATTATGGAATGTATACCACCATTAGGAATTAAGATTGAAATAAAAATTAACAAGGATAGGCAAATGAATGTATGGAGCGTTTCTCTCTCTGTAGCCTTTGCTCTGACAACCATTAGTTTCTAAGCAAGGTTAGTACTCTGGACTGTTAACTTGACATTTTAGAAAAACAGTCAGAAGCATAAAAAGCTCCCAAACCTATCTTGTCTAACCTTACTTTCGTACAACCATTAGCATTACAACTTGATAGATACGTTATCAGCATACACACAATCTTTTCCCTGAACAATGGTTTACCTGTTTTTCTTGTGTTTTCCTACACTTACAAGTTCTTTTTGATGGTCTATGATATCGTTTTATTAGTTCCACAATCTATTTGTGCTTTCAAGAAGTGTTTTCTCAGTACCTCAGATTAAGACACACTTCTTTTTTCCTACCACATGGGAAAGTGCTTAGTTAATCCATTTACCTTTGAACTCCCAAACAATACAAGCAACTGAATTTGTAAAAAGACCAAATGCCCTTGAAATCACATATGTGGGGGTCCCATTTGGTTTTATTGGGAGCTGCAAATGCATTGAAATGTATAACTTGGCCTATACTCTTTTAGGCACATATTTTCATCTCAAGATACAACACATATTGAACACACAGAAAAGAGTTTTGTTTCAGAGCCTGGACATGAAAAGTATTTCATTTTACTAACACTATACCACAGTTAATCACATGAGTTTTTTTTCTTATAAAAGTCTTCTTTCAAGGGCTTATTGCTAGACCATAAAAATCTGCTTCAGGCAAAGATATGCAGAACCAGATTAAAAACTAGGTTCTAGCAGAAAAATGAAAAATGAGGTACTTGACCATTCCTATGTCACTGATGTTAGTGAGTTCAGGTTGGTTTAGTAAAAATAGATTTATTTTAAAGTTAAACTTTACTGACCATTAGTATAGAGATGCTTTGGTGCCCTAGCAGGCCTTTTTAAGAAAAGCAGAAAATCAGAAATGATCACATCCGTTTAATTTATAGGAGGAATTTAATACAATAGAAATACGTGAAATTTAAAAAATCCGAAAAAACTAAAATTGCAGAGAGAATTTTTCCTTCCCATTGTTTCCTTTTCTTTGGTTATGTGTCCAATAACCTTTTACTCTGGGACTTGGCCAGTTACCACAGAACACTGAAGACTCTAGTAAAACCTGACTTGGAGCAACCTTAAACCCATCTATATTGTTTCTGGTGGACAGAGCTTGCATCAGTAAATTATGCAAGATGATAGTAATTTTGTAATGCCAAATATCCAAGTATAGAACAATAACTGATTAGCCCAATGAACGTGATCATTTTGGAACTACAAAACTTATTTAGTTTAATGCAGTGATCCTTCCCATCCAACATTAACATCTTAAAAACACTTAATGGTTCTAGGCTCAGCGTGGTAGAGCTAACAAGAATCAAGAACATCTTACTCTCTTGGTTTAAGGGTGCCATTCTTTAAGCACTGCTACCCTTTGATTTTAGAGAGCTATCTGTGGAACATCTTCTTTGAGCTCAGCATCTTTTTGCATATTAGTACCAAGAAACTTGTCTTGATTTGCTCCCTGTGGTGCGCACAGGCGAGTTACTGTTGATACTGCATGAGTACCACAGGTTAGTGAATTCTTTGGCTAAATGGAATAAGCTGTTTTAGAGAAGAAGCAATCTCTGGAAGACAAGAAGTGCCAGTAATCCTTTGCTTGTGTCACTAGGAGACTCTCCCTTTTTTATACACCAGGAGACTTTTCTACTCTTGAACCCTCCTCACCAGCCACAAAGTCTATTGACAAGAGAAATTCAGAATATGCAGTAACAGATGACGTGAAAGAGAAATTCTACAGCTGCATTACTGAAAGTCAATGTGGAATTTTCAAAAGGACTCCATGGTGGTCTAACTCTGTTCCAACTAAAGTTGATGGTAACATTCTCATGGACTTCAGTGGGGCTAGAGTTAGGCAAAAGCAGATCACTTTTGAAACTACTATCTCATTTTTTAATAACAATTTAAATGTTCAAGTATTATAATTTTTATATTGTAAAGATTTCTCACATTTTCTTGATGTTACTTAAAATATAGTAGCAAACTGTACTTTCTTGGGTTTTAGTTTGGTGTGATATGATCATTGTTTTTGATCAAATTTTATATCAATACTATAACACACGCACACCCATGTGCTCAGAGTAGTTGTGTGTGCATTGTGATATAGCGAAGGCAGAAGGCTGTAGGAAAGTGATTGAAGGCAGATATATAAGCCTCAGAATGCTCCGGGCTCTGTTCCCTGCAGTTTAGCTGAGGGTTGTTAGGGGGCAATCAGGAGCAGCTGGGGGCAATTAGGGACCAGCCAGGTGCTCCATAAAAGCCCTCCGCCCCAAACAGACAGGGCACAAGCTGGGAGGAGTAGAAGTGCTGTGCTGTGCGTTGGAGTTGCGAGGAAGAACAGATCCGTGTGCAGAGATTCTGTGGAGGAAGGTACCAGGCTCAAGAAGCCAGACAGAGGGGGAAAACTAGCCCAGGGGAAGAGGAGTGCAGTTGGGAGCACAGTGCCAGCAGCACATAGCTGGTCCTCATAGGGCCCCTGGGCTGGGACCCGGAGGAGCGGGTGGGCCCGGGTCCCTACCCCCTCCTCAGGGAAGACGGGGTGACTGAAGACACCCTGACCCACTACAAGCCACCAGAGCGTGAGACCCGCTAGGGGGGAGCCGGCTGCCTGCCACAGCATATATATAAAGTCTTCAAACTTTCTCCCCCCTTCTAATTCCACCCCAAAGTCAATTCAATCAAAAAACACAAAAAGGATCTCTAGCTAAAGACAAGCATGTGCTGTTTATTAGGGACTGGATAACAGTCTCAAAACCAAAATGTTTTGGTGCGGGTGCCTATATACAGGAAAATGCATAGATAAAGCAACAGACAACCTCAACACTATGGGTATTACTGCCAACTCCACGTAAAATACATACTGCTTATATTTTTCATTAGCTTTCTCCCCACTTTTTTTCTCCCTGTAGTTTCTCTATGGTGATTTTTCACTCTGGTCATTCTGCTCTACTATTCATTATATGTATCCACCGGATATTTTCCTCTTTGTCATTTATATCAAGTCTATTACATAAAACACAAACCAAACCATGTTTGAGCTTAATTATTTGCACCACAATGATCATATGGTTTAATAGTAGGCAAAACAAGTTCACTTATCCATAAGGAATAGTACAGATGGGCTTGAACTGGAACCTCAAATTTGATTTCAAGAATGTGAGTAAAGTTCAGATGTGAATTTATAACTGACTTTTGATTTTTATTTGTACTCATGGGCCTGAATAACAATCAAATTTTGGTACATCAGGATAAAAAGATTGTTACCCCTCCGAGGATTGTTACCTTGTTGTAGTGGAGGGGCTTATGTGTTCCGATGAACCCCAGGGCTTTGTTGTCTGGAGCTTAGCGCTCCTGGTAGAGTCACCCGAGGCGAACAGGTCTAGGAACTAAAAACAATCCATTCTAAGACCCTCAAGAAGGCCCAAAAATCACTATGTGAACCTCGCCCAGATTATGTATAAACAGGACCCACTTCTGAAGCTAGACCTGGGGATGCTGTTAGGCGAGTGTCTGGTGGCCAGACCACCCATGTAACCCAGCTGGGCTCAGCCCAAAAAGGCAACATAGATCTGCTTTGTGGGCCCACTACCGGCGAGGTGAAGAGTGAGGGCTGGGTGTGATGCCAGAATGGCAGCAGGAGGGGTGTACCACAATTAACTGGCCCTCCACTAAGGAAACTGGCTTTAAGGATGTGGAACATTATTTTGGGGAAAAAGCCAGAGTTGGTGGAATAGGTGGAAAGATACTGGCTAGATATAGTTTGCCTCAGCTCCACACATAGCAGGGGCTCTGGAAACAAACTTCTCGACTGAGGGTGGTCTCTTTCCTACCCTAGAGTGGCCCTACATAAGTGGCCCTGGGCAGGTTTGGGGATACTCACAAGTCCCCGGTTGGGTGCTACATAGTTGGAGTTTGTCCTGGTAGACGAGAGGGGCAACTCAGTGAGACTTTGGGTCTTAGAGAGGAAAATGTTGACTGCTATATGTGTTTATCTGCCTACCAGCAGTTCAGAATTCTTGGCATTTTTGAAGATGGTGGAATTGGCACTTGATGGAGTGTCACCTACTGACTCTGTCGTTCTACTGGGGGACTGCAACGCCTACATGGGGAACAAAGGAAATACCTGGAGGGGAGTAATTGGGAGGAACGGCCTCCCTGATCTGGACCCAAAAGATAAGCTGTTGTTGGATTTCTGTGCTAGTCATGGATTATCCATAATGAGCTCCATGTTCAAATCCAAAGTTGCTCATAACTGTACCTGTTACCATAGCGCCTTGGGCTGAATGACTGACTTTACTGTCATTTAATTGGAACTAAGACTATATGTTCTGGATACCCAGATGAAGAGAGGAGCAGAGTTGTCAACTGATCACTACTTGGTCGAGAGTTGGATCTGATTCATGGGATACCAGCCAGCTAGACACAGGAGGCCCAAATGATCAGTGCGGGTCACCTGGGAACGTTTGGTAGAAGACCCTGTCAGGAAAGACTTCAATTCCCACTTCCAGAAGGACTTCTCCTGCATTCCGGGCGAGGTTGTGGACACTGAGTCCGAGTGGACCATGTTCAGGGTCTCAATCGTTGAGGTAGCCATGAAAAGCTGTGGCCTAAAGGCAATTGGTGCCTGTCATGGTGATAACCCTAGAACCCCTGGTGCTCATTAGTGGTGAGGGAAGCTATCCAGGCAAAGGAGGCCTTCCAAGAAATGTTTGTGAACAGGACTCCCGATACAACTGAGAGATACTGGGGGGTTAGGAGGGCTGTGGCAGTCGTTGAAGCAAAAGATTAGGCCAAGAGGAGTTTGGAAAGACCATGGAAAATGACTACTGGGTGGCTTCAAAGGTGTTCTGGCAAACCATCCATCACCTTAGGAAGGATTGGCAGGAGGTTGCCCAGGCTATTCTCAGCAAGGGTGGCAAAACACTAATTGCAACTGAGAAGATTGTTGAGAGGTGAAAGGAGCATTTTGAGGAACTCCTCAACCCGGTGGACATGACCTTCTTTCAGGAGGTAGTGCCGGAAATCTTCAGAGGGATCAGATTTATTTCTGTTGATGAGGTCACTGTGGCGGTAAAGTGCCTTCGCAGTGGTAAGGCAGTAAGGGTGGACAAGATTTGCCCAGAGATGTTGAAATCACTGGACAAAGTTGGGATGTCATGGTTAACATGCATCTTCAATGTTGCATGGAAGGTTGGGTGTAGTACCTCCGGATCGGCAAACCGGGGTGGTGATCCCAATCTTCAAAGAAAGGAGAGAAGAGGGTGTGCTCCAACTACAAGGGATCACACTTCTTAGCCTCCCCAGAAAAGCCTATGCCAGGGTGTTGGAGAGGAGGCTACTCTCGTTAATTGAACCTCGGATCGAGGAAGAACAATGCGATTTCCATCCTGGAGATGGAACAACAGACCATCTCTCTGCTCTCACAGATACTCAAGGGATCATGGTAGTCTGGTAATCCGGTAAATCTTTGTTTTGTAGACCTGGAAAAGGCTTATGACCGCATTCCCCAAGATGTCCTGTGGGAAGTGCTGAGGGAGTATGAGATTGCTGCTGTGTGCTGTCTGGTCCCTCTAGTCCCCGAGCGAGAGTTGTGTCCACATTCTTTCAAGGTGGGCGTTGAACAGGCGTAGGTACAGGACACAACCTTGGCAGAGTCCATGATCTTCATGGACAGGATATCCAGATGAAACCAGTATTGGGACTTGGAGCATCTCTGCTGTTTGCAGATGATGATGTCCTTCTTGCTTCTTTAGACTGTGATCTTCAACGCACACTCAAATGTTTTGCTGCTGAGTGGAAAGTGGCTGGGATGAGAATCAGCACCTCCTGAGATCATGGTTCTTTCCTGGAAAAAAGTGGGGTATTCTCCCCAGCTGAAGAGAGCTACCCTTAGTGGAAGAGTTTAAGTATATAAGTGTCATGTTGATGAGTGATGATAAGCATGAGATTGACCGGCAGATTAGTGCAGTGGCAGAAGTGATGCAGGTGCTGTATTGATCCGTGGTGGCGAAGCGGGAGCTAAGTTTTCAGATGAAGCTCTCAGTTTACAGGTCAATCTGCGTCCCCATCCTAAACCTATGGTCATAAACTTTGGGTAATGACCGAAAGGATGAGATCACAGGTCTAAGCAATGGAAATGAGGTTTCTCTGCAGGGTAGCTGGGCTGAGTCTTTGAGATAGGGTGAGGGGCTTGGCTATTCAGGGGAGCCTCATAGTAGAGCTGCTACTCCTCCAGATTGAGAGGTGTCAGCTGATGTGGTTTGGGCACCTGATAAAGATGCTCTCTGGTATGCTTCTTTTGGAATTCTATCGAGCACATCCCACAGGCCCAAGGCAGACCCAGGACACACTGGAGGGATTATATCTCCTGGCTGGCCTGAGAATACCTGGGAATCCCCCAGGAGGAGCTGGAACCTGCTGTGGAAGAAAGGGAGGTCTGGTCCTCCCTTCTCTCCATGCTGCCGCCACGACCCTCATCAGGAAAAGCGGCATAAAGGAAAAGAGGAGGAAAAAGAGGGATAAAAAGAAAAAGGTAAATAATTTTGCAAAATATAGAATGAATAAAAAAATAAAAAAGTGTAAGTATTAAACACAAGTACAAGTGTCTGGTCAAGAAGTGGATTTTTTTTTCCTACTCTTGACATATAATGTCAGTAATGCCAATAAGAGTTGCTAAACTAAGCATGTCAAGGCACCATTTCTTAGCTTGACATAACATTTTGCCAAGTCTTTTAAACTCTCAAACTTTAATGAATATGGAACCAATAATAAGAATACATTGAATATAGGTTTTGATTGCTTGCTGTCAATTAGCATCTTTTTCTCGTATAAGCACTATCAGTAACCTCTCTGAGTATGCTGCAGGGCAATCTAACAGATTTATGAATAACGCGATAATCCTTAAAATTTATGTCAATGAAACTTTTACAGCACACAATTTTATTTTATGTATGTATATACGTACATAGACACACATACCATAAACATTCATACAATTTAGACAGACGGGCTAAATTCTGTCCTTGGCTACAGGGGGGAAATCAATTTCATAGATGTAATTTAGGCCAGGATTTGGCTCACTAAACAGAAATTTAGTTTTTAAATAAACATATATACACAAACATGCACTCTCTCAGAAATCCCATTATAAGAAGTTTAATTAAAGTGTCAGGAACCAAATTTCCCTGCTTGACACGAGGGTTCAAGATGCAATAATTTAAATTAACTTCTGCCACAATAATCACACATTTTCTGTAAGCACTTTATTCTGAGAGCAACACAATGAACTCAAGTGTTTTAGAGAATGTCAGACTGGCCATTTCCACACTGACAAAACTTTTGGAATAAAGTTAGAGAACATCCATGGCTGTTAAGTTAGTAAGGCATGCATTGCTTTGGTGGTGATTAAAATATCTCTAATAATTCAAACTGTATCTTAGACCTAGACCCTGCAAGTATTACATGCCTGCTCAACCTTAAACTGCTACGTATGGCTGGAAACTGAAGTCAAGCAAATTCAGATTAGATTCAAATTCAAATGAGAAATTAGCCATACATTTTTAACTGTGAGGGTGATTAACTGTTGGAACAAATTACCAAGGGAAGTGGTGAATTCTCCATCTCTTGATGTCTTCAAATCAAGACTGGATGCCTTTCTGGAAGATATGCTTTAGCCAAATACAAGTTATTGGTTTCACTGTGGGATAACAGGGTAAAATTTAAGGCCTGCAATATACAGGAAGTCAGACTAGATGATCTAATGATCCCTTCCTCCTTAAATTCTATTAATCTATGAAAACTGTGCAAAGGTAGTCAGTGGGGACTACTCAGAATCTTAATATAAGGTATAAGTATGTTTGAACCAGTAGAAGCTTTGATCAGTTTGGCAAAAACTATCATTCACAATAGGGTAGTATACAAATAATTTCCAGTTGATATCATGTTGCTTTTTCCCAGAATAGTAATAATTTAATGGCACAAAACACTGCTCCCACATAACTTATAACTGTACTCAAGTAATTCCTTTCTATCCATTCATCTTATTGCTTTATGCACAACAGTTATAATATTATGTTTAGTAACTCCCTCTTCAGAAATCATGTTCCTTTCTTGAAAACATATTATGGATGTATAAAAACGGTGAAGTGTTCTTTATTGGATAACACATTGTTTTTGGAATTATGTACTCACTATGTATGTAAGAATATATCTAAGGGAGGAAAGGTGAAGAATATTGTGATGGGGGAATGTATAGCTCTATTTGTCTACAGGCTTTTACTTTTTTGTACAAGGCGAGTTTTAACTTTGTGATATATGTTGTTGGCGATCACTCGAGTCGAGGATGATATCTCACAGAATTTATTTTATATGCATGCTTTGGTGACTGAAGAGTCTAAATCTTGAGTGGCAGACTTGTTGGCAGATGTTGCAGGTAATGCTGGGAGGCAGGGTTGGGCCACGATTGCTACATGACAGTTGTCTGTCCTTTTCTGGAGTTTTTCCATGACCAGGGCGAGGTGATTTTCCTCAAAAATGGCTGTTCCTTCTCTGACAAGTCTTTGCCAGTTAGCCCTGTCTTGGGCTACTGTCTCCCAATGTGTGATGTCAACGCCTCATCTCTTGATGTTTGTCTTGAGGATTTTTTTGAAGTGTTTCTTTTGGCCTCCCCACTTCCCTTGACCTTTCGTGAGTTGGGCATACAGCAATTGTTTTGGTAGGAGTGTATAAGGCATGAGCAAACAGTGCCCTCTCCACCTCAGGTGGTGCTATATAATCAGGGCCTCAATGTTGAAGATATTGGCCTCCGTGCAAACACGGATATTAATGTGGTGATCCTCCCAGTTAATGTTGTGGATCTTCCAAAGAAAGTGCTAGTGCTGGCGTTCCAGGTCTTTCAGGTGTTTTCTGTAGGTCACTCAGGTCTCGCAGCCGTAGAGGAGAGTTAGAATTACCACCTCTTTGTATACTAAATGTCTAGTGTGTGTTCTAATGTCGTGGTTATTGAGCACCTGGTGAGACAGTCTGCCAAAGGCAAGGCGGGCACAGCGGATTATGTGCTGAATCTTGACCTCTATGTTTACCCTTTTACTTCTCAAAATCTAGCACACTGAAGAAATCCCCACTGACTTACACAATGCTAACATCGTCACCATTTTCAAAAAGGGAGATAGGGCCAAATGTAGAAACCATTGAGGCATTGCCCTCCTCTCCACTGCAAGGAGGATTCTTGCTAGAATCTTACTGAATTGTCTGCTCTCTCTTGCAGAGGAAGTGCTCCCAGAGTCCCAGTGTGGCTTCAGATCATCACGAGGCACCACTGACATGATTTTCAGAGCTAGGCAGATCCAAGAAAAATGTCAAGAACGACATCGAGAGCCGTATATGGTCTTTATCGATCTGACCAAAAGCCTTTGACTCTTTCAATTGTGATGCTCTCTGGAAAATCATGTCAATGTTTGGCTGCCCTAAATTTACCACCATTGTAAGACTCCTCCACAACCAGATGACTGCCTCCATCCTGTGCAGTGGCTCTACCTCCATGTGAATTGGTGTAAAATAAGATTGTGTACTGGCATCCGTTCTCTTTTCCATTTTCCTAGCAGATATGGAAATGCTAATTCAACACCGTCTACCACAGGGCACTAGCATTCAATATTGGACTGAGGCAATCTCTTTAACCTCTCTCGGCTCTGTGCCAGAACTAAAGTAATATCGGCAACAATATAACCAATTCACAGATAATTGTGCTATAGTTGCGCACTACAAACAGCCTTCATTTGCTTCTCTGGAGCTTACAAAAGCCTAGGGATAACCCTGAACATTGGCAAAACAAAAATTCTCCATCAGCCTGTTCCCGGCCAATCATCAGATCCAGCAAGGAAGATTTACATTGACAAAGATGAACTGGAAAATGTAGAATCATAGAAATGAGGGATTGAAAAGGACTTCGAAGTCATCAAGTCCAGCCCCCAGAGCTGAGAAAGGACCAAAGAAGTCTAGATCATCCCTAACAGGTGTTTGTCCCACCTGTTCTTAAAGACCTTCAATGAAGGGGACCTTCCTTGGAAGCCTCCCTTGGAAGCCTATTCTACAGTTAACTACTCTTATCATTATAAGTTTTTTTTCTGATATCTAACCTAAATCTCCCTTGCTGCAGCTTAAGCCCATTACTTCTTGTCCTACCTTCAGGAGACATGGAAAACAATTGATCACAGTCCTCTTTATAAGAGCCCTTAATATATTTGAAGACTGTTATCAGTCTTCAATCTTCATAGGGGTACTATGTTTGACCTTCTCCAGTCTTCTGGGACCTCACCCATCCTCCAGGACTTCTCAAAGCTAATTGCTTAAGTAATTCCAAGATTGCTTAAGCTAATTCCCTAGGATGAATTTCATCAGGCCCTACCAAATTGAATACATCTAACTCATCTAAATATTCTTTAACCTGTCCTTTCCCTATTTTGGCTTATATTCCTTCCCCCTCATGTCACTCTTGTCTTTGCGTCTTTAACTAACTGGACTTCTGCTCTGCAGCTAGTTTAAATAATTTTTCCTTGTCTTCAAGGCTATTACATAACTGCGGCCTTGACTATATAGTTGATCTACATTCTTGCCTCTCTCTCCTTACCCCTTTTCTTCTGCCAACAATACTAGCTTTGACTTCCAATTCATGTGCTTCTCCCACAACCTAGTCAGTACCTTTCTCCATGCTTCCTCCAATACTTCAAAATATTTTGGTCTGCCAAACCACATCTTATCTCTTTTATGAACGTTTAGATCAGTATCTCTACCAAGCAGACAACATATGCATTTCTTGATTATAATTTATCAAACACCCAGAATCAGAGACAAGGTAAGTTTAGAGGGTGGAAATTTTCCTTGTCTTCTCATCCACAATATTTTTTCTGACTACATATTAGAGTAACACATTACTGTGCATCAATATTTTGTGTGGATACCAGCTCATTGCATTGAGACATAATATATGAATTTTCAATGAAAATTCTCAAAATGTGAGCAAAACTGAAGTCTAACTGCAAGCTCATTTTTATGCTGTTCTATGCTTCTCTTGTGCTTATCCATCTATGAAAGACTGTCATATGTATACTTATTTTTCTCCTTAAAAATAGTTTAGGGATGTGAATGTTAGGAATGCTGAATAAAAAATTGAATGAAATAAGGATGCATGTAACCATCCATTAACTTGCCATATGTGTGATTTGTGGTGACAATCATAATAGGTTTTGTAATATTCTGATGAGGGGAAAAATATACTTGGATGCTAATACATCACCTACTCATATATAAAGAGAAGAGGAGAAGGAGAACCTCGTGACATAGGTTTTCCAAGGAGCTAAATTGTTTACCAGAATTTGACTAGCTAGTCTTCCTCCTCTTTCTTTGGTGATATAGTTGATAAAAAAAAAAAATAACCCATGAAATTAAATTAACAGCTCTTGATTTAAGACTACATTTCTGTTTTTTAGTAGTGAGATTATTAATTTAATATATGCACCTTTTTTTTTCTCCTAAATGTAATGCTGCTGTAGCATTACAGAATATTTTTTTGAAGGCTAAAATGATATTGTCATTGTTCAGGGCAACTGCTCCAGCAAGGACCTACTCTTGAGCTTTTGGCTCCCCACCCATCTTTCTTCCGCCAGACTGAAATATTTCCAGGCTGCATAATTCCCTGCCTACACTGTGAATTTTCCGGAATGTCAGACTGCCTAAGAAGGCCTGCTTTGCTTTTTTCTGCCGAGGCTGCCAACAGCACAATTGCTCACAGTTAAGTTACTACACAACTTTTCCTAAGCAAGCACATTTATTCTTAAAATGAAAGCATTACAGAAAAAACATATTCAAACAATGAAAGAACCTACATACATGCTAAGAAGCTTACTAGAGATCATCCTTCAACTCCAACAAGGGCTCTGGCAGGTGAACAGTCTTGAAAGACTTTCCTCCAAGAGTATCTTCTCTAGCTACAAGTTCATAACAGTGGTTAAGCACATACTCGAATTGGTGAGTTTCTCCTTTGTAGAGTTTGGGTCTTTGAACCTTAGAGATCCTGAATAGGTAATCAGTCAGACAATGGGCTTCCTCTCAGAGCATAGCTTCAAAAGTTTAGGTCTATGGGTGGGGAATTTGCATTCCCTTCCCCCAGGTACTTCCTAGGAAACCTACTCAACTGTAAAAGTTTACATTATTTCAAATAGTTCTTTGAAGCTCATAACATTTCCCTGGAGACAGTCATCATGGCTCTCCCTTAGAGATGTTACATAGAATCCCACAATAACACACACAAATTTGCATTTTTAATACAAGGAACTCCTACGATACTTAAACTTAATTCAATGAAGTTTGTCCAGGATATTGCAAGACACTGACATATTTGTCACACAAGTGATTTTAAATTAAGATCTTTTTGTTGCTCTGATGAATTTCTGAGAATTCATAAACAAGAAAAATAAATATTTTAGTTTGGGACTAGGTGTAGCTCATCTATAAAGGTAGCTCACTGTCACGATAGGGAGGCAAAATGACCTAGTGGATAAGGTGCTTGATTAGGACTCAGAAAATCTAAGTTTTATTCCCAGACCTGCCACTGGCTCTACTGGAACTTTGAGCAAATCACGTCACCACTCTGTGCCTCCATTTCCCAACCTATACAATGGGGATAATGATACTGAATTCCTTTGTAAAGTGCTCTGAGATCTATGAATGAGAAAAGTGTTATATGGGTTTGAGTGTTGATTTCTAAAGTACATGATCAAGGCTTGTATAAAAGCTAGGTATCACTATTACCATTACACCTTGCATCCTCTCGACAAGGACATGACTACTCCAAAAACAACTATGCCCATCAAGGGCTCACTATGTCAGGCAACATCACAAGATCAACAGCTTCACAGACAACTGATGGATCTAATTCAGCATGGACACACAATTCTCATTCATTGCCAATAAATAAATAAATAAAATCTTGCCATCTCTTACCATTCCCAAACCTAAATCTACATCAAGCAGGACTGAGGAAGCCTGAACATTAGAAGTATTCTCATATTTTTTTTCCTACCATCTTCTTTGTAACATTCCCCCCAAAGAAGATTAAAAGCCAAGAGGTAATTAGCAAGTTGACAAGTGTCAAAAGATGGTTTGTGAAGAGGCCCACAAAAATATTATGTCATTGTAACCGGTGGGGGCCTGAAGCTCCCTACATCTCCAGAATCCCAGTAAGAAATACTAATACATTCAAGCAGAGAAGATACTTGCTTTTGTTCCTTCCAGAAGCAGATGCCGTCCAAGAAAATTAAAAGCTCCGTCTGCTTCTGAGCAACAGTAGCTATGAAATATAACAAGAAATCCTCCCCACATGAAATTTCCACTCTGTTCCCAGGAGGACACAGTGATGTTGTGTCAACTTCTCTGTGTCAGTCTCAAGTTTATAGACTTGTGCCATTTTTAAAATGAGGAACTTTCAAATCATAGCACAGAGTTTCCTGGTACTACACAAAATAAGTTATTTCCTTTTCTTTATTATCAGAAGTTAGTGGTAAAGTAAATATTGGTGACTTCTGTCTTTGCACCAAAGAGGTGAGTGGGGAGGTAATACGTCCCATCAGTTGTATTTGAGTAACACCATTCTGAACATGGTTAACTAGGTCAGCTACTTCAGCCTAGTACTGACAGTTATTTCTGACTGTTTTGCACCTTTTAATGGATTGCACTGAATAACTGAAACTATTCTCAGTCACACATGACTGGGGATAAAAGGTAAATGTTCAAGGTTTGGCATTTTTTTTTTTTTAAATAGTTTCTTGAAGAATGGATTTGATCTTTTAATGTGTCTGTGCATAGCAATCAGAGAAAAGGCTTTTGTTAAAAGACCTAATTCCTAAACTCATGTTGCTATAAGACTTCCTCAAGGTCAACTGAGATATATAGCAGAATATAAAGTACAGTAGTTTGGTACCAGTCTGTACAGAGTGATTTTCATGAGAAGGAATTACTATTAATAAATGAATAAAACAACAATGGTTATTTGTAATTCATGCTGTGTCATAAATAGCAGATGTGCTGGGAAGAAAGGAGTTTTATTGGAAAGTCAAACACACAAGTGACCTAGAGACAGCTAAGCCACAGACACTGTAGCACTTCAACTGAATTCACTGAACCATCACATAAAGAACCTAAACATGTCTGTAAGAGATGGTTAAGTGGAGTTTATTTGAGTGGACATATCTCTAAATAGATGTTCTGACGTGACTATGCACAAAGGATAATATTAGTATTTGTGTGCTCCCAAGAGCTTCCTTATTTATGCTTTCCTTGCATAGAGGGACAAACGTAGGCCCTTCAGCCACAGGGAGGTGTGGAGAACCCGTGAGAAGGAGGAAGGCTTCATAGGGCGCTTAGCAGCCCTGCATACAAGGAAACTAGTGTGCAGCAGTAATCAAGGAGTAGGAGTTGCGGGGCTTTGAATTCTGTCTCCTCTATCTTCCACCCTTAAAAGCAGGGAAGAGAAGTGAATGCCCCTCATGAAGACTACTCTGGCATCTGCCTTCCCCATGTGAATCTGCCCAGCTTTCATTCATTTAAGTACTTTAACGTTTCCATTATCCCTACGTCAAAAACTTACTTGTCTCCAATGACTTTCTAGTTCCCAAATTCCAATGGCACAGAGGATATGGGTAGCTTATCCTTGTATGCAAACTTAACAGTTTTTTAGCTAATGATAAGCTCTTACTTTGGCATGCTTGAGTTAAGCCTAGCTCGGTGACCTTCCACTGGCCTCTTCTCTCTGAGGTATTTCCTCAGCTGAAAAAAGCTGCCAGTACTTCCAAATTGGAGAAAAACACCTATTTATTTATTAGTAAGACGTTTTTAATTTTATTTCCCCCAAGAGAAATGTGATGTATGAACAGGAACTGAATATGGTGGCCTCTATTTGCCTCAGGAAAGGCATCCTACTACTGAACTACAGTTTTTAGCAGAATACATGTAAGAGGCATAAATGGCTCTGATTCAAGAAACAAGTTCTTGTTTTATTGCCAGCACTTTGGTTTCTAGAAGGGAACCCTGTGAATTAATTACTAGTCAAACAGATAATTTATTCCTTGAGTCAGACCAAAGGATTTCCCCCTCTGGGTGTACCTCCTTCATCTACCTCAGGTGTTTGACATTATTAAAATGAAGACGGTAATTCAATTAACAAAGAATTTCTATTGTATTCTTTATTTAGGAAAAGATGGTTAAACGGTTTTAGATGTAGAGCCCTACTTTCATAAGTAATAATATTGTTGCAGAAATAGATGTAGAAATCAATGAAGTTTAGATATTTCCCAATAAGAATTCAATGAGTATTATATACTGATGGGAAAATACAGCGAAAAGAGAGAGTAATTTAACATTATGGACTGGATGGAAAATGGGATACTATGTCTTTAAGCTTGCAAGCCTTAATGAGATTTAAGTATTTGCTTTGCTGAATCAAGTTTAACTGTTATGTGCTTAAATCTAATCTGTACCAGTAATACTCTTTTGGCTTTCACACTAGTATAATGCTCCCGGCTGTTAAGCTTTTTAAAAAAATTGTATTTGATTTATTACTTAAATATATAAACATTATACCTAGACTTTAGGAAATAGTGAATAAAAATATAATCATCAAAAGTAAAGGAGAAAATATGTCTGCAATAAAATACCTCAATAAGCTTGCAACAAATTTTAACCATTCAAAAATCACGTTCAAAAGCCAAAGAAGAACACAGGTGTTACTGGGTCTGGTACTATTCAATATTTTCATTAATGACCTAGATATTGGAGTGGAGGATATGCTTATAAAACTGGCTTGTGACCCCTCCCATCTTAGTGTCATTTGCATTTGGGAGGACAGGATTAGAATTCAAAATGACCTTGAGAAACTGGAGAACTGGTCTGTATTCAACAAGATGAAATTCTACAAAGACACGTGCCAAGTATTTCAGTTAGGAAGCAAAAGGTTAAAAAACTGGGCATTTTTAATCTTCAGAAAAGAAGACTAAGGGGTGTACCTGATAACAGTCTTCAAGTATGTTATGGACTGTTATAAAGAGAACTGTGATCAATTGTTCTCTATGTCCACTGAATGTAGGACAAATAGTAATGGGTTTAATCTGCAGCAAGGGAGATTTAGGTTAAATATTAGGGATAACTTTCTAACTATAATGGTAGTTCATCTCGGGAATAGGCTTCCAAGCGAGGTTGTGGAATCCCCATCACTGGAAGTTTTTCAGAACAAGTTAGACAACACCTGTCGGGGATAGTCTAGATTTACTTGGTCCTCCCTCAGGACAGAGGACTGGACTTGATGCCTTCTCAAGTTCCCTTCTAGCCCTACATTTCCATGATGCTAATCATCATTAAAATTGGTGACAAATTTGAATATAATGTGTTATTCAACTATAAAAATGGGAAGTGTTACAGAATATGGAACACAATGAGTAATCAAAGTTTCACTGTCTTTATTTTAAACTTTCATCTCCAAAATTATACTTTGTTTGATCGTAATAAAAATATATACTTCTGATGATTAATATTACAGGGCAGAACCTGTTCCATCTGAAGTCAATGCACCTCATCATTGGCAAGCCCTCTCGGTTCCAATTGACTCAAGGCTGATAGACACCCTGCAGAAGGCTATCAGCACCTTGAAGGACACCGTAGGGGGATGATCCCTGATAACTGCCTGGCTTCGGCATATCTGTACACGGGTTGGAATAATAAAACCATCCGATACAAATACATGTTGGTAATAACAGAAGAAAATTCAGATTTCAAAGTCACTTCCCGTGGTGAAGCTGAATGGCTCTCTCTAAGTCAGTGAAGACATATGCTTATTTATCAAGGTGGCATAGCATTCTCCCCTGGGCCTAAGGCATTACCAAATATAATCCTTCTTTCCAGGTAACAATAAGAGTAAATATAGTCAATCCATATTCCGCAGAAGCCACCACCAAGGCAGAAACAGAATTAACACTGATACTAGAAGTGTTTGAAAAACTTGAGCAATTTTACAATGGGATCAAATTTAAGAGATAACATTTTCTGATATAGTTATGGCACCAGAGCATGGATAGTCCCCTTCTGCATCTTGAAATAAACTCAGTCCTCTGAGATTTGAAAGTTCAAATCTCTATTTTCCATTTTTCCTGTAAAGGAAAATATCAGTCATTAAAGCCTTGATCAGACTGAGTATTTAGCGTTCTGAACTTTCTGGTTTTCATAGTAGATAGTAATTGAACGTCACTCTCTATCATCTCAGTTTTCTTGGCATTTAAATTCACTCTAGGAAGTACTCATTTTTCCCTTCTACATTTTTAACAACATGTAATAAAATACTTTTCAGATATTTATTTTCCTTCCAGAAGTGTCTGTTTGTATAGATTACAGACCCCAGGCCAATTTACAACACTCAATCACAATGACAAGGAGGACGGAGGTGAAGAATCTCATCTCTTACATACCCCACCTATCATGAAAGTTCTGCTAATACTAGAACTGGGAAGCAAACTACAATGTCATCATGTTCCCCCTACAGAACCTCTTAGGAGAAATTCACCTCTAATAAGACAGTAGGATAGGGAATCTAAGGAATCTAGGACAGGGAATCTAAGTAGGATAGGGAATCTAAGAGTTGACTGAAAAAAACTTTCTGGACCTTTTGTTATAAACAAAATCTTATAGATCAACAGAATCTGACCTGCTACACTGAAGTCAGCCTGAATCTGCAGAGAGCCTAAGGGCACGTATACGCTGCAACAAACAAACAAACAAACAAACAAACAAAAAAAGCATGTTCTTAACTCAGGTTAGCTAACCCGCATTATAGACCACTGAGGTTAAAATATCAGTGGACACACAGCAACTCTGCTTTTAACTGGGGATAGCAGTTCAAGTAAAAGCATAAAGAGGAACCTGAGTTTGAATTTGAATTGCTAATCCAAGTTAAAATCCAGGCTTCCATGTTTTCACTGCTATTTAACCTGAGTTAGGACACACCTTTTTTGCACAGATAGACCCCAAGACAGCAGATGAGAAATATGATCTGCTCCCATCAATCCCAATGGGGTGTTAACTCTGAAACTATGACAACTCGGAAACCAAGACAATAATGTAAAGTCACAATTATTTCACTGCTGATCCTTTTAGCAGGAACACCCAATTAATATAGATATCCTACTATCTTAGACCTCCTTCTCCATACCGCCTTGGCCAACAAACCCAGCTGCCCATTCTTCCTGCTGTGTCTTTCAACTGAAGTGCAGTCAGGAACAGTCAATACAAAAGTCTGTGGCATAGTGAATGAAACCTGAAAATGTGGGGCCAATGTAAAAAAAGTCAAAATAAATACCACAGAGGCTCCTGTACTGATTGTATTATTTTTTTTTTTTCAGATTGAACTCAGTGAAAATTAATTTTAAAATAAATTAAAGGAAGCTGCTGCACAGCTTCCACATCTGCCATCATATAGGAAAAATTGTTAGTATGGCAAAGGAAAATGTTAGTATTGCATCAGACACACAAACGAAGGATCTCAGAGAATTGCAGAAAGAAGTTGGTAAAAATCAAGATTACAAAAGAAAGTGAAGAGCTACAATGCCAAAATGAAAATCCCAGCCCTGAGAAAATTAGTCGTTTATCAGGAAGTTTCTCTCAGTATAGTGCACCTTCTTTCAATGAACTGGAAGGATCAGTTATTAAAATGTGAATAGAGTCCCATTACAATAGCTAGGGTCAGCAGCAGAGTAAGTAACCTCCCAGAAGGAGCTTTACTAGATTCAGGATGTTCCTATATTCTCACGTCTGAACTGTTGTGGGACCTAATTAGAAGTTCGGACAACGATTGAACATTTGATAGCAGAAGCATGGGAGAAGTGTGAAATCTGGGTATTAACTCAAACAATCACACAATCCAGAATTTAGAAATACAAAGTAATTTAATTAGCTCATCTCCAATTAAATCAGCATGCTTTTTGGAAGATAGCCTCTGGGATATGTTATAGGAACAACAATTGTGTGATTAATCTAATTGGCCACAGGATACTACCCTTGTTTCATAGAAAATATGGCTAAAGTAGGATTTGTTTAGTAACAAAAAACTTACCTCTAGTTTGATAGTGGCAGTTTGGAAATATCAAGCCCTTGATACAAGTTAAAGCTTAGCATCCAGCAAATACTCTCTTCAAGTTTACTTGCAATTTAGTGCCCTCTCCTGCAACCCTTACTCATGTGAACTGTCCTTACATAAGCACACTGGCCTCTGAATTCACAGCAGTCACTTGCATGAGTACGGACTACTTATGTAAGCAAGGCTTGTAGGATCAGGCACATAGAAACTTTAATATTTTACATGTATGTCTGCATTAAATAGCAACAGTTCGTAAGTGACTGCTGTCCTCCACTGCAAACAGTCCCTCTGCCTACCCTCCAAAATGCTCTAGCAACACATTTGAATGACCCCTTCTCACAAAATTCAAGATTATTCTAAAACACCTTCTGAAAATTGGCGTAATACTGCACTTCTCTAGTGATGCTAATTATGCAAAACAAAAACAGAATTTACAAGGTTCTTTTCAAAGGTATTGTTTCTATTTAATATTTGTATATTTATTTGACAGCATACATTTGTCAGGAATAAACTGAACCACACAATGTATCATTACGAGAAATTTGCCATTAGATTTTCCTGTGGCAACAGCGAAAAGTAGAATAGCTCATAAATTCCACCCAATTCCTAAAATCTGAATGGCAAAAAATTAATTACATCTGGATCAACTGAATTCAGTAGATGCAGGAAACAAATGGTGACAGTTACACAGCAATTCTGCGTTCTAACCGTAATTCCTATAAAAACAGTCGTTGACCAAAAGAAATAGGTCATTTTTATACAGTGTCATGAAAGCTGCAACACTACAATAGTGAAGCCAGTGACTATTAGCCCATTGATATTTTCCTACGGGGAGGGGCGATTATTTCTAAATAAAAGTGTTGGAGTCCTGACTCTCATATTTATTTTAAGGGTAGACGCTGAGCAAAGCCATCTTCTTGTGATATCAAATGAAGATTCCATTTCAGCAAGGAAATAGCACATTCCTCAGGGTGAGCTTTCTTAAGAAGTAAGGGAGTGAGAATATGGGACCTTTTAAGACTCACTGATATATAGTCATTTACGTTAACATCACCCTCACACGTCAGCCAGGAGAGGTGCTGTACAAATGGGTATAAAGAGATGGCCCCTGCAAGGAAGAACAGTCTAAGGAGCATGCTATGGATAGGCAAGTAAGTACCTCTCATTGATAGGCTTAGCTACATCCTAAAACTTTGGAGACAGCGAGAAATTTGCCCAGTACTGCGATTAGAGCTTCATGATTGGGTTTAAATCAATCTGTAGGTAAAGCTTACATAAAATGATCCAACTGTAGGTATAAAACAGAACGGCCAGGGTTTCTATCATATCTAGGAAGGGACGAGCTCCCTCTTATTCTGCTGGACCCCCACTCCTCTGGAACCATCTTTTTGTTAGCCAATAACTAGGGGAAAACTTTAAGTGATTCAGTAATGCTTCAAATCTACCTGCTAAGCAAGCGTTTCATAATCTTTCCTGGAAGGCTATTTGAATGCATTAATATCAGTCTTAGGAAGCCTTGGAAACAAAATATTTCACTACAATCCCAAAACCTTCGGTAAAGGTTCAGACTCCCAGGGGAAGACTTCAGTCCATTTTCACGGTTGCTAGTTTTAGACATAAGGCATTTCTTTCCAGCTGAATGGCTAATTCTCTTAAATAGGCAGCCACAGAAAGATCTGCTTTATCAGGAACAGACCATTTTATCTGTAAGAACTCCATAAAATGCAAGGTCCTGAATTAGGTTTTTATTATGCTAACTATACAAAATGAGGTCTTTGGAGGTAGAAGAACAAAGATTCGTTGCTTTTGACTATAATGGTGATGTCCTCATGATAGAAAGGAGTAACACTAAATGACATGCAACCTTAGAGGAGAAGGAGAAAAAGAAATATTTTGTTATCTCTAGAGCAGAATCTTAAAGAGTGATTGCACTGTGGGTACTATGGCTACTATGGCTTCATTGTAAATGAGACTACCTTCACAATATGGCAACAGTACATTAAAAAACAGATGTTGACTGATCCGAAATTGTGGAGAAGAAGAATGAGGAGAGAGACTCAAGACTTGGGATTTCCCCATCAGGAACTTCAGTAGGAGTGAAATCAGGATCTTAAAGAGAGCCTTGTATCAGAAGAAAGGTAGTAGGGAACTAATCTGACAACAGTGCTTACTCCTCAGAGACCACTTCTCTGAGTTGGAGCTGTGGGTGTGATTCCCACCTTGAGTAGACATACTTGCGCTGGCTCTCACTGAGCTAGCACACTAAAAATAGTAGCAAAGCCACAGTAATATGAGCAGTGGCAGTAGCAGCACCATGCTAGCTAGCCACCTCAAGTACAAACGTATCCAGTCCCCCTGTGTACATACTCAGGGCAATTAGCCACTGCTGCCACTCTCCGTGCTACTGCAGCTAGACCAGTTTTTGTGGATGACTACTCAAGCTAAGAATCACACTCCTAGCTCCAAATGTAGATGTAGCTTTAGACACACTTGTTCTGTGAAATTCAGGATACTGAATACACAAGAGAAACGCAGAGGCTGTCAGCATAGTATCTGGATTTCCGATTATCTTTTACCATACAAGCAGGGACATCGTGGCAAACAGAGCAGAAAGATGTTGCCACACCGAACTGCAACAATAACAGATGAGTGAGTAGTTCTGGTTGGTGTTGAAACAATTCACAGAACTTGACATGTGTATATGTGTGAGAATGAGAGAAAGACAGGCAGACATTTGGTTAGTTTGCTTATTAACTGAGAGAATGAACATGGACCCCAATC
This sequence comes from Emydura macquarii macquarii, assembly GCF_026122565.2. Lineage (NCBI taxonomy): Eukaryota > Metazoa > Chordata > Testudines > Chelidae > Emydura > Emydura macquarii. Next base: position 6,672,049 of record NW_027131400.1, on the reverse strand, counting down.
CTGCAAAACCCTGCACTGTGTGACGCCCAAATGACTTCATGGGCACATGAGTCTGCCCATGTGGAAACACTGGCAAAATCAAAGCCTAAGGCCAGGTCTACACTTACCTGGAAATTCGGCGGCAGTCGACGGGAGTTATGCAAGCTACGCAGAGTAGCTTGCATAACTCCCGTCGACTTCGTAACTCCTCTTCTACGCGGCGTCTTCACTGCGCTGCGCCAGAGAAATGCGTTACCGTTGACGCAGCGCTACACACTTCGGGGTGGTTTTAATGTGTCGACTTCCGGATCGATTGAGCGGGTTTTCACTGACTGCTCAATCAATCTGGATAGATCGATCTGACAGCAGCGAATTTGTTGCCAGCAGTGAAGACATAGCCTACATCTGTAGATATGAAGAAGGTGTAGATGTGGAAGCTAACTAAAAGGCTATTAGTTATTGTTACAACTACTACCAACAGCAATATCTTGCTCTTCTATAGAGCTTTTCATCTCAGGATCTTATGGTATTTTACAAAAATTGAAGTAAAGTCCAAAATACTCAGTCTGGTGAGTAAGTGTATTATACTTACTTTATAGATGGGAGCATTGTGGGACATGGAGGTTAAGTGGCTTGCCCTAGACTACACACTGAGTTGGCAGGAAAGCTGAGGGAAAAAACCAGAAGAATTCTGACCCCCTAGTCCTTAGATTTAATCACAAGGTTACATGCCTAATATTATCAGCATTCTGTTTCATTCCTCAGTTCCTATGAGCATTACGACATTCCTCATTATTTCTTATGGGAAGGAAAAACACAAGGAAGTGTAACAGCATGGCAGAAATAGGTTACCACAATATTCATACATTTCTGGAGAGTTAGAAAACTGACAAAAGTATGCTTGTGCAACATATTTTCAAGTACAAGTAGCAATACTTCTTCCCCACATCACAACGTTGGAATCCTGCATGGGGAACACGGAACTCCGCTCAGTATAATGAAAAGACATGCCTCATTAACTCTTGGACATCTTCTCATTTCTTGGTCATAAATCCTATTACCTTGTATTACAAACTGCCATAAAACTCACAGATAAAAGATAATTTATGCTCAGTGTACAGAAGCTAATGTTTCTGTACTCCTGAGAAGCACAGTACCAGAAAATGAGAAAATATGTATGTAAAACCTTAAGCCATTTGTATTGAGCATGGGTAGCATGATAAACATGACTCTGAGAGCCCAATGCTCTTCAGCCAGGGTATACCCTAATGGTAATTGACATTAGCAAAATTTCAAGCATAAAAAGTATGGACAGTTACATAAAATATCTTGCTCATAAGAAATGATTACTCCTTATTAAGGATTCTTTTTTCACCAAAGAAGAAATACGATCATTATTCAGTGCAGAGATATTATATATTCTATTTTTAATTTTTTGCTTAAATCATGACATTGGAAATTGCTTCAAAGGATATGTCACCTGTTGGAGCATCTACTCTGCCTCCCTATTTCTAGTCAGAGGAATGTGAAATAGTAAAAAAATATAATTTCCACTATTATGTAATCTTTCTTTTGAAAAAATCAAAGGGCTTCACAAACATTCGGCCAAAAAGCAAAACTCAAAGGTATTATTATACCCATTTTACAGACAGATAAATAAAGGCACAGAGAGCAGTTAAGTGACTACCAAGGGCATAATATGAGTCAGTGCCATTGCTGCTTCCCTGACAATCAATCATATTTTCCAATTCTACAGATTCTGCCCTACTCAGAATAGCCACATATCACTCAATTCATTCTGTTAAGATTCACAATGAATGAGGCAGGGCTGAAGAGGAGAGATCATTCTTATAAAATATTATAAAACCTGACATTAAATTGATTAGGTTACATAATTTCAACATATTTAAAAACACATTGTATGAACAGGGATTATAGATGCTTTACCAGAAACATCTACTGTCCTCTGACAAATATTAACTTATAATACAGGTTACTGCAATGAACTCTACCCAGCACTACATCTTAAAAGAATCCAGAAATTTAAACTGATGTAAGACTGAGGCAGCTTCCTTAACAAGTGGTATATCTCAGTGGGAGGACATGACACCAGTGCTCTGCGATCAGCATTGGCTTCCAAATCTGTTGGTCTTCATGGCAAAATGAAAGCACCACCCCTTTATCCAGGCTTTTGGGGAATTAGAAAAATGATAGATTGGTGTCTGTGGGTGAGGCTAAATAATTTTGGGGTATGACTATTTCTGTTAGTTATTTTTGAGGGTTGGGACTAGGGAAAGCTGTTGGCTTTATGTTTATTTCACTCTATTTCTATCTATGTCAATATATGTACAGCATGGGGTAAGTGTTCTCTCTTTTTGGGTTATAAATCTAAACAGAAAATATATAAGGAGTATAGAACACAGGAGTATAGTATTAGTTCTGTATTAATAGGCAAGAGTCTAAGTTTACTTGGAGCGAAAATGCTTTTTTGCTTATGCTTTACTGACCCAGAAACCTAACAACAAAAATGGATCCTTCCTCCCCAAGAGAGTATGCTTTCACATTTGCCTGCTACGTGAACAAGGATTTTCTAGCAAGATGTTGTCACAGTTCAGGGCAACTGTGCTTGTGTTCTCCCTCCATGGTCCAGCAAGCAGTACTGAGTTTACTATGGCACCAATTGCACCGTCATGCTGGGCCCACATTCGGAAGGGGCCCATAACGACACATACCTGTGGGCAGGGAGGGAGGCATTGGCTGTGGAGGGACCTGACAGTGGTCAGGCACAGTAACCCAATCCGCCACTAGAGGGCGGGAAGAGGAGAGGAGAGAAAAGGAAGTGGCTCCCACCCCAGCTCCAGAGGAGAGGTAGAGATCCTGACCCCACTGTGACCCATTGCTCCCGGCCAGCCCCTCACTCCAGGGACTGACCCCACACCCCTGCTCCATTTACCTTTGCCCCAGCCGGCTCCTGGCTCCAGACACCGAATGCCCTACCCTCCCTCATGCAGTGCCCAATTGTCCTTAGTGGGTCCCTTGTTCCAGGGACCAATGCCCCTGGCGCCAGGACCAATTGCTCCCCTGGGGGCTCACAAACAGATATAAACATATTTGGTGCCAGACCCACAAAAGGTTAATCCAGCCCTGACAGCAAGGGCACCCACTTTTAGGCTTCTGGCTCCCAGCAGTCACCTTGCTTGAGCAGAAAACCCTATCTTTTCCCCTCCCTAATGGGGTTTTTCCAGGCCACACAGTTCCCTGACTACCAAATTATCTAAATAGGCCAGCATCTGTGCTTTGCTTTTTCTTCAGCGGCTATCAACATCATAATTGGCCACAGTTATAAGTCACCACAGCTCTTTGTAAGCAAGCACATTTATTTGTAAAGTAAAAGCATTAGAGAGAAAACATATTAAAACAATAAAAGACCCTACTCATATACTAATATACCAGAAATCACCCCCATTCCCACAAGACCTTTGGTAGGTGGTCAGTCCTTAAAAACCAACATAGAGGTTTTTCTGTTATTACAAATTCATAACAACTTCAGCTTGAAGTAAGAACCCAGACTGTACACATCAACCTGTTTCTTTATACAGCTTGGGCCTTTGACCTCCAACCTCCAGGAATAGGTAAGCAGCAGACAGTGGAGGGAATGGCTTCAAAAGGTTGAGGTTTTGAACAACTGGTGGAGGGCATTTGCTTTCATCTCCCCCTAAGTATTTCCCAGGAATTCCACTTCACAGTTATTGCCACCCCAAAACATTCTTGTCTGCACATAGTTCAGCATAGTCTTCTGATCATCCAAGCCCACAATAATATGTAACCTTTGCATTTAATGCAATGGACTCCAAAGATACTTTAACTTAACTCAATAGGGTTTTTCCAAAGATACTGCAGGAAATCGTCACATTGGTCACAGATATCCTTTGTAAGTGTATAATTTGTATTAGTGCATCATGATATCACACTTCTTTTGTTTCACAGACTTGCATTCTTTCAAAAAAGCCTGTTCATCTCTGATTCTCTCTTTCCTTGATTTTAAATTACAAAGAAAAAGAGCTGTGATTTGCTGTAGCTATTTACAAGAGAAACTATCATAATGTAAGCCTAAACTTAATTGAATAGGAAGAAAGTACTTCCAGTTTAGGAATATTATTTGTTCCTATTTATAAACTACTTATTTGATCTTATCTGGAAAACAGAGGGTAAAATTATTTTCCAAAAGGACTATGGTAGTGGATTGAAGATAATGGAGATGACAACAATGGAATGGAATGTTGTGTTAGTTAGCTTTAAGATTGCTGTAAGATTCCTGCCCCCTGAATCTGCCTTTTATTTCTGAATAGAAAACGGTCTGGAGTTATAAAAGTCATCAGCTGGCAGTACTGTACATCAGCCAGAAACTGAGTGAAAGAAGTAATATCCTGTGCCAATGAAAAACTGCATTATCAAATTTTGTAAAAGTGTAATAAAGGAGTAAAATGTTATCAGTAAAACAAACCAAAAAAATCACTTAAAATACAACGTAAATAAGTAATATGATAAAAGGATATTTGTTCAAGTTGTTAGGGAGCTAATTATTCCTTCAAAAAAAAAAATCACACAATTATAACTCTGATATTTTAAAAGTCATTTATAAAAAAAACCCCAAAATTAAAATAGATATATGATCAAAGCAAACATTTTAAAATGCTAAATGGGACATTCCTAATCTTACTGAAACTCCTCAAAATGTTCCAACTAGCCTTTGCAAAAGTCTCCTAAAATTAATTTAGTGTTACTACAGTACAATATGAGCAAATCATTCACGTGTAAATTACTTCCCACTATCAGATATGATCACAATTATCCTTCAGCCCTGGTTTTCCCTCACTTTGTTCCATATCTAGCCTTTTAGCTCTGTAACTAATAATCGCAGTCATTCCTTGTCATACTGTCAAATGAGCTCCTGTGCCCAGCATCCTTTCTGCAGAGTGCCTCATGTTGATAATGTAGAATTTGCCTCTGTGGATTTAAATCTGCAATCTTCTCTAGAACCTCACTAATACCTCTCAGATTATAGTGAAGCATGCATGCATAGTGTAGGCTTTGTCATCAACCTTGCCAGTGAATCTCACTTTACAAGATAAATTGGATAAGTTTATAACTAGTTAAACTTCTAGAAATCGAACCATCAGAAAAGATATTTCCAAAGAGAAGCCAATAAGTAGCTGTTAGAAAAAAAGCTCTTTGATGCTTAAGTTTTCCTTCTGAATTAAATCTTAAAAGTGAAAGTTGTGCAAGAAATCACGTGTGTTTTTTTTTGAATCAATAACTGGATTAAAAACCTGAACATCACAAAATCAACACATTTTCAAATAGATTCCCTCTTTAATCACGTCTGTATTTCAATCATAATGAATTGCAGCACTTGGATTATATGAGAATTCTGACTGACATGTTTTTCAAGCCCTTGAATTTTCCCCTTCTGTTTCTCTCTCATATGTCAGTCATATATGTATTTCTGTTCAAAATGCAAAAAAAGCAGAGATGGGATCTAAATTGAATTATATTAGAATTTAATTTAAAAATTCAAAGACACTTTCATTCATAACCAAGCACAGAACTGAATAAAGTTTGGCTCTTACAAACTTTTCACTCTTTTAATCCCCCCCCACTCTATTTAAAATCCATTCCTGGTGAGTTAAACCTAATTGCTACAGACAGCAAGATGCAAAATATTCCTTTCCTGTAGAGGTGCAACCATGAGTCATCTCCTAATTGCTATCAATATATTTTAAATCAAGGGTCTGATCCTATAATCCTGAAGCAAGTAGAATTCCCACATGAGGGAAATGGCAGTTTTGACTGTTAGAATTGCAGGGTTTATTATGGTATTATGCTTATTACGGTCTCACACTTCATGTCACTTACAGGTTGAAGTAGGTAGATGAGGGAGCACCCCTGAATAACTATAACGGGAGAGGGAGTGATATCTGTTGCATGAAAGAGAGTCTCCACTGATGCCATGGCTTGGTCAAAGCGTCCTCCAAGTCCACCCAAGGTCACAATCATATCAATCTAAAAGGAAAAAAAACAAAAACAAAGTAAAAAGGGAGAACTTTAAGGACCGTTCTTTAAATACAAAAAACCCCCAAAGTTTATATGATGGGAATGAAGACAGTGCTTTCACTTTAGTGGCTTTCGCCCAAATGAAGTCTTTGGAGCAGGTGTGTTCTTCCAGGATTTGGCAATCTGTCTGCTGGTGATTGCTACAGCATCTATGGGCTGCTATTGGGATGATTGCAACTCCACTCAGCTTCAATTAATTTGGGCTTATGTGATTGTGAACTCACTGGCAGCTCAAAGTCCAAATCTTCAGAGGGGTCTTATCTCACATTAGCTGCCCATGTGCTCATTAATTAAACTCAAGAACCACAGGAGAGGGCACTTTTAAAGACACTATCTGTAGGGGCACTTGCTCTGTGTGCCCATACCAAAAACAGAGGCTGATATTAATGTCATTCCAGTACCACTGAATACCATTATGTGACTCATGGCTTAATAAAACTTTATGTATTTGCCAGGGCTGTAGACTAAAGCTTTATAAATTCATTCTCTGTGATGGTTAACCTAATAACTAGAGACCATCTATAACATCATGCATGCACATGGTATTTTTCATCCACAGATCTCAAAATACTTTAACAAATATAAATATTATTTTACAAATGGAGAAACCAAAGCAAATAAATGCTTAAGAGCCATATATTGTCACCCTCGTGTTGCATAACACCTTACTCCATGAGTAGACCCATTGACTGGTTTGGTCTACTCAATCAGTTTTTCATTAGTCAGTGTAAGGATGGCAGAATCTTGCCCTGAGTGATCTGTATTTTGCCCCATAGCAAGTCAGTGGCAGAGCCAGAAACAAAACTCAGGTCACCTGTTCAGTTCCCCAGCCTATAGAAAACACTGCCTGACCGCTTGGGATAGGTCACAGGGTCTGGAGACTGTGTTCTATTCTCAAATCTGTCACTAAACTTGTTGCATGACCAAACGCAAGGCACAACCTCTACATGTTGTTGCTTCCCTTAGCAGTAACAAAGGAACATTTACTAGTCTTTGTAAAGTGCTTTCAGACCTCAGGCAACAGGTGTCATCTATGTGTAAACTATGATTATTACTTGTACTATAATGTAGGTCAGTTATGCTCAGAAATTAATTTTTAAGAAGCTATTTCCACATTAGTCATGACTAGGGTTTTGGCGCAACACAGCCCTAAAACTTTTACAGTCTGCTTTGACAATGGCCATCTGGTGGAATTTCCAGTTTTATAGAGCTTTAGTCTACAGCCATGGTGAATACAGGACATTTTACTCAACCTGTGAGCCACATAATGGTACTTTGTGTATCTGGAATGATATATTAATAAACATCAACTTCTATTTTTATTACCACCACTAGGACTTTATGATTCTTTTGCATATTTGTTTGCATGCAAATTAAGCGCTTTTCCTTTAGTCAAGAATAATACTGCCTTTCCTAGTATCACAAGAACCTCTGCCCCATAACATTACGTTGAATTAATGTAATAATTTGCATTAACTGTGCACATTTAAATTAGAAACATCCAGAGCCCTTCAATGGAGAGAGCACAATTTTCCCCTGTTGATAAAGACCACACAAATCTAAAATAGAACCAGGGAAGTCTTGGGTTTTCCTCCACTTTCCCTGCTTGTCTTACTGGTCTTCTGTTTAATAAAGTTATACAGCAAAAGTCTCTGGCTAAATTAAGCTATAGTCTTCATTGTATTGATTCTACTGTAGAAACAAACCGCTTTAATTTGACTAGCAGCAACTCCTATTTAACAAAGCTGAATTTGATGTGGGTTTTTTTGTTTTTTTTTAAAAAGAAAAAATGAACTCCTTTAAATCACTAACAACAGAAAGCCCCCAAACCTGCAACTGACAGCATGTAAGTAGATTGTTAGACCCATCTGGAGCTCCACTAACATCAAGGAGGCTCTGCAAAGGCTCAGTGGACTACCCCTATACAACATATGGTCAGCTATAGGATTGGGGATTTAATTAGCCCCAATGATCCAATTTTCCAAGAGCTGAGCAACTGCTCTTTAGTTTTATGATGTGAGTTTTCTACCATATGTGAACTCAGAAGGATTGTTTTGTTTCTTTTGGCTTTGATATTTTCTGTCTTTTAATTAAACGGAAGGGAGCATACTTTATTCCGATTTGTTAGACTGTTATGATGCAATTTGAATATTACACTTAATATTTAAACACAAAACATTTAACTTGGGATGGATGAGAGGGGTGGAAATTTGGCTAGTTTTCCTCATGAATTCTATTTTCCCTCCCCAGCAAAACCGCCAATTTGGATGCTGAATTTTGCTCTCAGCTATGCACACAGATTATGCTCTTGCCATGAACTATAGGGCCTATTGGAAATAATATTGTAAAGTCCTGAATGAATTATTATTTTGCGATACTGGTATAAGTTTGCTAGTTAAGAAAAAAAATTATTAAAGTTTTTCTATTTAAAAAGTGTACTACAGTATATATAAAAATGGTCCAAAATATTATTCCATTTAAAATAATGGCACCACACTATTTTGGGAGATTAGTGTATAATACATTAATTTTTTAAAAAGAGTTTAGATCTACAGTGTTTTAAACATCAAAGGAATATCCCATTGAGCACAAAAGATATAAAATAGCAGAGTTGGGTGAAAAAGCTGATATTCATTTTCACGTGATCCTTGTATCTATGATTCAGGAACTATTTGGCCTTGGAAAAACATATAATGGAACTATGATGAGAAGACAAGTGAAGACGGCAGCAGCATCATAGAAGCATGAACAGAAAACTAAGATTTTTGTTGTAGGCATCCATGCCTTTCACAAAAGAGCTCTGGCATCAGTAGTGATAAACATTATACTGATTTATAAAGGACCTGTTTGAAGCACTAGGTGTTGATGCAAACTTTTTAACACATACACCGTCCCCCCCCCAAAATCTCAACAGTCACTGTGTCAGACTGTATCCCTATGTTCACCACTTTTACCAAAATATGATAATTTTGTACAAAGTATACCTCAAGAAGTATTATTTGAAAACTCACAATTTGCTCAACATTAATGTCCTGGTAAAGTGGGTGTACTAACACTGTATGTATAGTTATAAGATTCTACGGTATAAGACTGCTGAGACATGCTCCAAGTTTAGAAAAGCAGCCCAAACCAGTTCCTCAGAGACAAAAGGTTAGCCAGCAACTCAGCCTCCTGTCATCATAATCAAGTGGACTATTACCAGGTTAAGCAGCCATTCTTTGGCAGGAAGAAGAAGAAAGGAGGAAGACATTTACATCTTAGCAAACAGACTTGGTGTTGCCTGAACCCCAGCTGGAGATGACTCTCAAAGAAGAGACATGCTATAGAAGGGAGAACAGAGGATACATATCACCTGTCTCCCCTCATCTCTACTCACAGCATCAACAACGTTTGAAAGACAAAAGGAGCATCACTGAATTGTAGGAGGAGTCCTGGCTTAAAATCCAGCCAGACTGCTATGATCATGTGGGGAGAAAAACCTTTTTGCTTTCAATTCATTTAGCCTGATAAATTAGATATTAAAGGTAAACCACAAACTTACTTCTTTGTAACCAATTCTGACTTTTAGGCCTCATTATTTGTATTCACTTAAAATCTATCTTTCTGTAGTTAAAAAACATGTTTTTATTGGTTTATCAAAACCAGCGTGCGTTTGAGTTGAACTGTTTGGAACCTTCATTTGAGATAACAGGGTTTGTGCATATCATTTTCTATTAATGAAATGACAGACTTTTTATGAGTTTGCACTGCACAGAAGGTAAGAGCTGAGCAGTAGAAGATGCATGTTCTGGGGACAAGTTTGGGACTGGGAATTTGCTGGTATCATTTTGCAGTATGATTCAGGAGTGGCTTGCTAGAAGTACTCATATAACTCAGCTGAGAGTAATTTACATGCTAGAGGCTGTGTGAGAGCAGGCCAGGAGTGGTTGCTCTCATAGTGAAGCAGTGTAAAATGCACCTCAGATTGGAGAATTGAGGGGACACAGCTGTTCAGCAGTCCAGCTTGTACCCTGGGGAATACCTCAGCACATCCTCCAAAAACCACAATCCCTATTTCAAAGTAAAATCATGACCCAACAAAACAAGAAACTCCTTTCCTACCTTGGATGTGCCTCACAGCATGCCCTGAAAACAAACAAACAAATCAACTTGCCCAGGCCCCCAAGAAAACCTGCTTATTTCAGACAATGGGCAAAGGAGGAATGAATTCCAAAGCTCAGGACTTTTCACAGATTCATATATTTTAAAGCCACAAAGGGACTATTCAATCATCTAGTTTGACTTTCTGTACAACACAAGCCATAAAACTCCACCCTGTTACCCCTGTAGTGAGCCCCATAACTTGTGTTTAATTAAAGCATCTCTTCCAGCAAATCTGCACTTTGACCATCAGCCCCCTTATCTACAATTTGTTTTCATAAAGTATTCTCCATTCAAAGCAACGAAAATATAAAACATTTTTTAGGAATTTTTTAGGAATCCTTAGGAATCACTGCCATTTAATAACTGTGTCTTGACAGGGTTGTACTTCTCGTACTCTCTTTAAGACTTATACACATTGTGTTGGATTTTACAGGCTCTCTCACTTTAATTCTGAGATTTCAGGAATTACTAACATACAATAAAATAATACAGCAAGGGAGTAAAAAACATATTACTTTGTACTGGCAGCTCAAAGACGCTTTTAGATTTCTCTCTCACCCAATAAGACACATGGTAACCATGGTGAACAATGGCTGCCATCACATCATAACCAAGTTGCCTATTTTTTGCTAAACTCTCCTATTTAAATGGACAACTGGCTTTAAACAATATTACTCCATATACACTGGTCTCGCTGACTTCTTTCTTGTGTGGATAGGTTAATTAGCAATAAGTTAATTATGTAATTAAGGAATGTGTATTTAAGGAACAAGTAAAAGGGAAAGGAGCCAGGAAGCAGTGTGAAATGGATCTCCGATCTACACATTTCTATTATGATCATCACTGTGGTATCTCAACGCCAAATACAAAGTTAAGAACCACAGAATTGTCTGCAAAGGACACCCACTCTGCACTCTTTTGCAGCATTTTCACAGTCAGCCCCTGGTTGAATTACTTGCTGTATTCTAAGTTCTTATTTTGTGGCCATCTGCATAGCATTGGATAGCGTGAACATGCAGAACGCTGTAGGTTGGTCTTTTCAAGAGGAAACATGTGGCATTGGAACCTATAGCATCTTATTATCTCCCTTAGAGAAAAACTGAAGAAGATACGATTGAAGACTGATCCTTCCACGACTTCACTCGTGGGCTTTCATGAAAGAATGGCTGCTTGACCAAACTCTCAAATCTGTCTCAGAAAACTGGGCAAAACCAATGTAGTGCTGCATGGTCCAGTCTTCTTATAGTTTATATGCAAGTCAGCAGCACCTTATGATTAAATGTCAAAAGCTCCCAAGAGACTGATCATATAAGCATGGATGTTTTGTCCCTCCTCTGTAGCCATGGAGATCATCCATCTCTAGTGCTATCTCTGTGCCACACCCTGGTCAGAAACTTGATTGTGAAAGGAAAGAACGATGTTTCCTTTTACTCTCCCATTCCTTCATCAGTTCTCACTCATGAAGAAATTATCCCTTTGTCTTTAATTTTTCTCTCTTTCCCAATCGTCCATCCTTCCCAGATATTGGAGAGCACTGCCCTTCATTTAATTGCTACAACACGTAACAAAGGGGTTTAATTGGAAAGTCAGATATCTTAGCAATACCCACATGCCTGAAGTGTATTTACATGTAGAAAAATGACTGGATAAATGGCACTGAGTTATGTTTATTGTCTCTCGGTGAGACTGTATCAAGTTTGATCAGCTCAGAAGAAAAAAATATTTTTCTCAGTCAGCCCTGCAAACTCAGCCTGGAATCTCAATTTCCAACTGTACTTTATCTGCTTCATACATCAGCAGCAGCACTGAGGATTCTGCAGTTTGGAATGTAGTTGACAATTCTTTTGCTGATGCATGAGCCAGAATAGATTTTGGTTCACCTTCCCGTAGCTGTATCAGCGTTAGTGCTAACTGGAGTGTAAAGTCGTCAATGTATTGTCATTTTACTTTGTGGCTTGAGATATATAAATTTAGGGATCTATTCATATTTCACAATTTTTAGGCTAAGTAGCTGCTAAAATCAACTTTTTTGTTTAATAATATATGTTGGTCCTTCATTTCCGAGTAAATGTACCAACATATACCAACATCAAAAGTTTGCTCAGGTACAATCCTCTTACCGCTAGCAAGAACTTGCTCATTGCTCTAGCCATCTGACTCGCCAAGGGAAAAAGAGCTCTCAGATGATGCCTGTCACTGTACCTGAAATGATAGCTCTCAATCAATTTCATTGTCACCTCACTGATTCCATTAATCTTGACATTATTTCGTTCCAGGTCAGTTGCCAGCTCCTTCACAAAGTCGCTCTCTATTCTTATGTTCCTTCCCTCACATTTTTGCTACAGTACTTTACTATTCATAGCCCTTTTTTTAATTTTAAGAAGGGAGGATTTAATTCATTTTGATAGCAGTGATAATATGCGAGTGGACTGTGCTAGTCTGTCTAAACTGAGCAACGTATTTGACAGTGAGACACAAAAGGGAAAGATGATCTAATGGCTAGATCAAGGAACTGGGAGGTAAGGGGATTTCTATTCTCAGCTCTCTTATGTAACCTTTGGCAAGTCACTTAAATTTTGGCTCTGTAAGGAAGGAAGGACAGTCTATGTTAAAGGCACTGGGCTTGGAGTTCATTTCCTGACTCTGCCACAGACTTTATGTGACCTTGGACAAGTCACTTAATCTCTTTGCATCTCCATTCTCCGTCCGTAGATCAGAGTAATAATATTTCCTTTCTCCCTCTTTTTGCCTGTTACAGTGAAATTCTATGGCCTGTGTTATGCAGAAAGTCAGGACAGATTATCAAAATAGTCCTTTCTAGCTTTAAACTCTATGGATGATGGGTATAGTATTAATTACTGCTACTACCATGGCTTTCCTCAATGGAGAAGTGGACGCTAAAACCATTATTACAACACAACCTATTTATTGAGGCTGTGTGTGGGAGTCTGCATGGTTGCTGCCCATGTTGTACTTACTCTGTAGCAAAAAACAGGATTTCCGAACTGTTAAGTACTACAATCACTGTTTAAAAAAAAAAAAAAATCAAACAAAAAGGAAGCACCTAAATTTGCAGCAGCAGATATGCAACTCTAAACATACATATTCAAACATGGATACTAAAGAGCATTAGTCATCCATCTTGTATCCACAAGCCAGTCCCTTCCATAACCATTACAACTTCACTTTACAAAGCAGTACACATCCTTAGTACCCTGTCTTACAGCTTGTATTTCCAGTTAAATTAAGTAATTACCAAGAAGGGTGAGTTAACATTCTCTCAGTGATCTCTATGGGGATCATGTAAAATCTGTACCTACTGCCAGAGATGTGCTTAGCATTGTGCAGATAAATTAAAAGGCACAGTCCTTGCCCCATAGAGTTTACATTCCATCAATTAAGAGCCCATTGAAAAATTATCCTATTTTTTCACAATAATTTGTGAATGGTTTAAATCTCATGTTTCATTTAAATAAACTCTTGTAGACCCTTGTAGTCTGATTATTGGCTAAAGGAATAGATTACCTCTTGAATAGAGGCTCTCTTGAACCAATAAGAATCTTTTCCATATCTTCGATTTGGTTTGGTTCAGGCCCTACATGATTTTCTAAACGAAGCTCTAAATTTAAACCTAAACAGACTTTCTTCTGTAAAATACATTGAAGCTTAATCAAACTTTATGCCTGTTGAGCTTTTGCAGGTTTAAAAAAAAAAAAAAAAAAAAAAAAAAAAAAAAAGAACAGGAATGCAAGAGTTCCAGTGAAATCAACCACAGCAAATCCAGCAAAGCAAATCACTGCTCCCAGGAAAGAATTTAACTGAGATGATTAAACAGCTTCCCTTTTCCTTGAAAGACCAGTCCTTCACTGCACTGGGGCCTGAACTGAATAATGTGATTCTCTGGTCTGATAGTTTGATGCTCCAATCTGAAAATAGAGGACCCTGGGAAAGACTAGAGAGGAAAAAGCTGAATCAAGTATGACTGAAAACAAATTAACTGACAAAGGTAGTAACAGTGAAGTAAGTTTTAATAAGCCTGCAAAATATAACCTATATACATTTACCAGCCACTGGTAAAAGTACAATGATCAACAGGAGTTTATACCAGAAGCCTGAAGTTTTGCATTCAATCATTAATAGCAATAGCTGCAATGAAATACAAAGGATGTGGATGGACTCTCCTTGACAGCTTGTGGATACTGTAATGTCAGGGTTCCCAATACTATCCCATTTTAAAATCTAGACTTACGAAAAATTCATATTGTAAGGATTATTTGTTTTAAAAGGTTAACCATTTTTATTTGTATTTCAACATTTTCATATCACTATGTAGCATAACAACATTATTCTAGCAGAAATGCTTATTTTGGGGGTGGGGAAAGACAAGCCTATAAGGGTCTTTTTTTATCAAATTTTGAATAGCTAATTATCATTAAGTATATATACTTTTTATAAAGTATATAAACTTTTTAACATACTAAACACCAACTATGAGACTTCTAACATCTGTGCCTAAAGTTAAACTCACCAAATCTTTAGATAGGGCCTTAAATAAGTGGCCTTATTTTCAAAAGCGCTGAGCGTCCAACCGCTCACGTTCACTTCAGTGAGTTTGATAACAATCTGGGGATCCTACTTATGAAAATGTTGGGCAACACAAACTTAGTCATCAGCCTTACAAAGGAATCCACCCTTTTGCCTGCACTGAGTTTCCTGTTGCTGGATCTGCTTTAAGTCCTTGTCTACACAAACATCATACCACTGTAACTCTACTGGTATAGTTGATGTGTCACAGCCCCTCAACCACCAGTGGGACACAGTTATATTAGTATAGCTATATCCAGTGTGAAGGAGATTAAGGTATTCTGCTATAAGGCACCTTTATACTGATATCACTGCATCCACATTAGGAGTTATACTGATTTAACTATTTCAGTAGAAAAAAAAACCAATATTCCCACCTAAAACAGTTATACCAGTACAAAACCTGTGTTTAGACAAGGCCTAACATAGACACACCCTGATTTTTAGTAGTCTCACATCTTCCATTTCAAGAAAATTTGCCATTGAGCAAGAGAAGTTGCCTAAAAAGCTTGTGGCCTTCCAGTTGTTTGCATAGAGTCAATGGTTTTGCTGAGGATTGCTTTCTTGAGTTCCCTATCCACTAAACTGCCAAACAAACCCTATTCCCCACAAGAAGGCTTAGAATTTATTTTTTCAGAATAGCAGCAGAAAGTCAGAGCACACCAAGGGAGACTCTCACCATCCACTTCTGCTCTGATTTTGAATTATTGCCACAGTTCAAATACAGTCACCTAGGGAGTACAGAGGGATTAAATAAATACAATTTTTGTAGTACTTGAAAGTGTCTATGCACCTCAATTATTGCCTATGAAATTATTCTAGTGAAAGCTCTTAAGATATACCATCAGCCTTAATGTCCACAGCAGTATCATACAGGAATTTGGTGATAAATATGTCCCTTTCACATAAAGTCAGGACCTTGATCTTTCTTTGGAACCTGGAAGCACTGAGCCCCTTCATTATAGAAAGGCATATCACGTCATGGGAGCCTTCAAATTAGAAATTCCTATAAGTAAAAAAAGTTGACGTCGGGTCTTCCGTGTGAGGGAGTCTATTCTATTTCTCCTGTAGCAAAGATAGATTAAGTACTGCAGCCCCTGAAGAGGTAGTGGCCTCTTTTAGAACTACTGCAGTGTATTCAGAGTCATCTATGAGAACCAGGCCTATTGATTTGTCACCTCAAGTTAAATGTCTGCTCTTTTCTAAAGAGGAGAATCAAAAGCTGGGACATGTAATGATCCTCTGGGGACAAGTGAATCAAAATAACTAGTGTTCCAGCTTCAGAGATTCTACACAGACATTTATAATCTAGGTCTGATTCTCCTCTTGCATCAGTATCTCTAGTGAGGTCAATGGAGTCACAGTACTATAAAACCAATGTAAGAGGTGAATCAGGTTCACGCCCAACAGTAGTGAAATCGTTGTCAAGCTGAAGCACTAAGGCATACACAAGTCCATTCCTACACTAATCCTGGTGTAACTGTCACAGATCCTGCTGAGTGCCTCTTCTTGGTCACTCAACCAGAGGGAATCCAGCCACTGAATCCCCAGGTGTTTTAATCCTCTGGAGTCTGAACAGACACCAGGCACCGCTGTTCTCTTAGGACCTCTGGGATGTTGGAGGACTGGTGCAATCTGAGTTGCCTGACCACTGTTTTGAGGCCTAGCATAGCTTAAGTTGCTTGCTTGACTATTTTGGTCTCTGTAGCCTGACATCTTCCGGTTGGCAGAGACAAATAGGAATACTGAGTAACGTTGCAGATGTCTCAGTTTCTGCATACCACGGAACATAAGACGATGAAATACATAATACGTATGCTTGCAGCTGCACATAGATAACGGTGATCGGAATAGCAAGTTATCCTTGAACGTCTGGGGGTACATTTTTCCACTGCCAAGAGGCATATTTTCTCACTGCCACTCCTATCAGCAGATGTTGTTTTGACGACCCCAATTATCATGGTGAGAATAGAATGTAGTCAAGAGTGAGAACCCAATGTAGGTAATAAAATATGCAATAATTAATAGATAGGTAACGAGACGAAAGTTGTGTATAGAAAGGTATAAAAAGTCACCACTTAGACAAAGAGGTGCGCTCCCTCAACACCTGATTCTGCGGGAGGTGTTGCCAGTCGGACCACTGGACCAGAGGATCCACTGACTCCCTGGAGAGGCCCCTGAAAGAAGGCTGTGTACAGGAACGGCTTTCGAGTAACTGATTAGCTCTCCAGGTTTAGTGAGTATATTTTGTAATTAATTTTGGGCTTTGTATTTAACTAGTATATTTATAGAAAATCTTGCACATTAAACCTTATTGATCTGCAAATTGGGCATAGTGTGTCTCACTGGTATCCGCACTGATCACTAAGTGTCCAGTATCAACATGGGAGAGATCTCGGGGTGAAGATCTTCTATCTGGAACCCCACCTCCCCCAAGAACTGTGTCCATATGGCCCTCTTCCCAGCCCCTACTGCTGCCTCCTCAAACACTTCCTGTATCTTAAAACATACCCTCTTCTGATATGCCATCCAAAGGTATGAACTTTATGGATTACCTCTTCAAGGGGGCACATGGTAGTTATAACTTCTAAAATGCACAGACACATTGCACAGAAATTTAACACCATTTATCTTTCATCACATGAGAAATACACAGATCTACAGAAAAATAACAAACCCTACACGTATTTCCCTGCCTCAATTTCCTCATCATTCTAGATCATTCTTTGGGATGGAGTCAGGGTCCTTCTGCGGCAGTGCATGGCTTGTGTTTTGAAACTTGGCACTTTCTCTAGTTCAGTCAACTTTTCTGATCTTGGCTGATCCACACCCTTCACTCCTACCCCGTGCTTCTTGCGGAAGTCCCTGAGCCCGCAAGAAGGGGCCGCAGGGGTGGTCAACCCACGGCTCACGAGCCATATGGGGCTCTTTGCTCCTCTGAATGTGGCTCGCGATCGCAGGTGGCTCTTTGCTCTGAAATTGAGAAGCATCTGTGGAGGGGAAAGTGAAATTGACAAGCAGCCAGGAGGGGAAAGTGAAATTGACAAGCTGCCCCCCAAATTGACCAATTGCCATTGCCAATTGTCTTGGGAGTGTAAGAGTGGAGGGGAAAGCAAAATTTACAAGCTAAGTGGAAATTGACCTAATAGTGAGAATTGTTGGGGAGGGTAAGAGAGGAGGGGAGCTTTTCAATTGAGAAGTGAAATTGACAAGCTGCTGCAGAAAATGAGGGATCAGGCGAATTGTCAGGGAAGGGTAAGGAAAATGTGGCTCTTAGCATTATCAATAGCTATTTTTTGGCTCTTCAACTCTGACTGATTGGCCACCCCTGCCTTAGTGAGTCCTCTTAAACTCTTGCTTTGTCAGCTTTGTGTCTTTGTTTTGAGACTTTTTTACTCTCCCCACTTTCCCTGAACCTGCAGAATAATTGGGGGAAGTATCCAGCCCACCCATTGTCATTCAGATGTTACTATCTGCACAGGCAGTCCTTGTTCTTACGACCCACCATGGCCTCTCGTCTGATAGAGCAATGACACAGCCTTGCCAGTGCATGGTAAATTCCACTTAAAGACAATGATACAGAAATATATATAGTAATAATTTCATAATATCAACCAGAATTCATAAGATGTGCAGACAGAGCTCCCCAATCATCACAGAAAGTTATTTAGGCTCTTCCGGAAAGTGCCAAGTGGCACGTTGTGCTAACACCCTCAACTCTCCACAATTACAATGAGAAATGAGGGGGCTCAGCATTCCCCAGAATTAGGCATTACGTTGACAACACTTCAGATTCCATTGTCCAATCAGGAAAGATTTACTACAGGCTTGTCTACATAAAAAGTTAAAATGAATCAACTAAAGCTGCGAAGTTAAAGTGCAAAAGCTAAGGAGTGAAGTTAACGGACACACGTTTACTTTTGTGCTTTAAACTTCACACCTTTAGGGCGCATCTACATTGCACACTTCCTTCCGCGGTGTGTAGCGTAGATACATGCACACTCCACCTAGCACAGATATAAACTGCAGTGTAGACGGTGAGGCACTGCTTAGGAAACTAGAGTAAAGACACACCTGAAGGGCGGAGGTATGCAACTGAGTCGATACCCTACACGGCTCTCTACTTTACCCAAGCTATGCCTCCCCCCCTCTACACTTTATTTTTAGCAACACAGTGTCCCATTGACTCCCTGCTCCTGGAGCCTTTCCCCACTGCAGGAAAGATTTTGACAGTGGGGAAAGACTAACAATAGAGAGGCAGCAGGGAAAGGCTCTGCCAGCTTCCTGCTGCTGGAGTCCTTCCCCCACCACAGAAAGAGACTCTAGCAGCAGGGAAAACGCTTTGTCAGGGGCATAAGGCTTAGCTTTTCTCCTCAGCCTCCCCACAGCCACAGCCTTTCCCCATGGCAGTCAAAGGCTCCAGCTGCAGGGAGCGGCTGAAGCCTTTCGCCACCGCCTCCCCTCACCACAGCCTTTCACGGACATGTGTAGCTACACACTGGAGCGTGGACACAGACTGCTTTTCATTGCAGCGTGTAGCTATGTGTACACTACAAGTCACAGCCAGTGGTGTGTAGTGTAGACAATCTTAAACTTAACTTTCCCGAGTGTCCCTGTGTAGACAAGCTCCTAAAGGGGCTTCTTAATAACTAATGCAGATACTTCAAATATAAACAGTCCTCAAAAGCACAGGCTCAAGGAGTCAAATGAGCTTTCGTTTGTTCATCCATTATTCAGATTTACAGGCAATTCTTACAATCCAGTGATAGGTTGAAACTGTTATCTTCGTCTGGAAGGCACAGATTGTTCTTTAACTGTTTAATCTAAAATAACATCTACTTCTAAAACTGAGCTCTGAGACTTTTAATATAGCTTTATTATCCTTTCCACTAAAAATGCTGTAGCAGACCTTCATTTCCTTATATGCGCCAAAAATATAAAAACAAATTCTATTGAAATTTGTATTGCCTTTCAGAGGTTTAATGTTAGTGCTTTAAAATGAATAAAAACATCAATGTCAATGTGGAAAAGTTAAAGAAAAAGAAAAAAAAATGACATTTGTTAAGGTCACTGATAATATATTAGCATTTTCATTTAAAAATCACATTTTTCAAAGGTTCAGTTTCTCCACAGCTTCAGAACCTAGCTCTTTCAAATGGAGTAAGATACAGTACAAGTCTGAATTTGAACATTTTTTCCTTTGGTTTTGTCATTCTATAGAAAGTGTTTGCAGTAGTTCAGTTTCTTTCTTTTCTATTCAAGAGAAACTATATCATGCACACACATTTGTGAAGTCACGGGTTTATTTTGCAGTGTTTGAACTGATATTGATACTGCTGGGTGATGTGCCGTTTTGGGCAGTGACTCAGCTAGTCTCATATAAGATGTTAAGCAGGGTCAGGGTTGGTCATTTCACACATGGGAAATCCCAGAAGGAAAACCCAGGGTGCTATGTGAAGGGGTGCTAAGTGATTCAACAGGTGAGGACTCATGACTTCGAGTCAGTACCGAATCTATGGTCCATTGTGGTAATACATGTATGAAATGACAGGAGGTGCCAGATTGTCACTGAATATAGAACCCGAGCTAGACCAGTCAGGGTCAGTGAAGATGACATGACATTTTTGCCAGAGGAGATGTTTTAGCCCCAGTACTTGAGTCAATTCAAACCTGGATAATTCCACTTTATCAATTTAAAATTAAGCAGGTAGTTTCAACTGGAAAAGTTACTTCTCGCTTTCCCTCTTGAAAACTGATCTGTAAAAAAAGAGGGCACTCAAAATAGCAAGGGGTGAAGGGAAGAGAGTGGGTGGTGATTAAGTTAGACTAGCAGCAGGGTTAGTGGGGTAGGAAGGGAAACAAGCAGGCAAGTACCAAAGATAGGGAGAAAGAAAAGCTGGATGGCAGCAAAAGCTACCCGGAACTTGACTGCACAACTTTTTCTGATCCTGAAATTCCTGGCTGCATCTGAGAGCCCGAAGTGGAGAGATGGGGCACAGAATATAAATCTACTTTGGTTTTGTGGTGTGGGGCTTTAAACACTACATTTATTCTGACTCTTTGAATGATCTTATAAATCCATCACTAGAGGAGAAAAGAAAATGCAAGCAACATTTTCTCTAACTAAGACATATTCTAGAATGAAATGAAGTTGTATGAAGAAAGGTTATTAGCCTAATTCTCCCCTTATTTACATTGTTGGTAACTTTATAGACATCAGTGGCATTACCTATGCTCGTCACTAAAAAACAGTGTGGCCTAGTGGATACAGCACTAAACTGGGAATCAGGAGACCTGGGTTCTACCTCTGGCTCTGCTACTGGCTGGGTTACTTTGGGCAAAGCACTTCCCCTCTTTGTGTCTCACTTTCCCCATCTGTAAACTAGAGACAAGGATACTGACCTCCTTTGTAAATTACTTTGAGATACATAATACTTTACATCAGGAGAAAAGCTGGTGTTACTGTAAGTGTGTTTAACACAGAAGTTTAAAGGGTTCCTTGTAGTAACATGCATTAAATGAGAGGAAATGGGGGTGGGGGGAAGCACTGTTTATCTAGGAAAGCCAGGTTTCATTAAACAGTAGACACAATATATTACTCCAGAGAGGGATCATCCTAAATAAGTTTATTGCAGATATTAAAATGAAATGACATTGTCCAAATACTGATACAAAAGAGGATTTCATGATTAAAGTGGTAAAACAGGATGTGCCTACCTAAACATCAAAGTGACTTAAACAGTATAAAAAGGGCACATGCCCAGAAGGAGGGAGAGCTTTCCTGACATAGAACTGTGTCCCATGGACCCTGTGAGAGTCATGAGCTAGAAGAAAAATATAAAACAGAGAAAGATCTGACAACTTTGAAGTCTGGAGTCAAATTGTGTGTTGCTTTACACTTCACCCCTCTACCGTACCCGTTCAACCCCAATGAAAGTGAACAGGGTTGGACAAGGGATAAAAGAATCTGCCTTTTAGAATTTAAGTAGTATAATCTTGCTCATACCCCTTCTATAACGTACTACCAATGTCTAATCACACACAAAATTTAATGATTTAAAAATTATAGAATGATTGTTATTTTTTGCATATAATGGTGATTCCAAATTTAGGGCATGTAAAGCAAGAGCAAACACTCTAGAGGCAGTAGTAGATGCCATACTGAATCAGTACATGAGCCTTTTTTGAGTGTCTAAGGAACAGTAATCACATATGCTTAACCAATGATGCTATGAGAGAGTTACTTTTGTTAGCAAAACATTCCCCTGAGACACCTGCATGATTCATCTTGACTGACATTTAACTTTCCCAACAGGAACAGAACTTCCACTAATGTCACCATAGACATAAAAGAAACAATTTCCATGGTGAGTATAAGCTACTCTCATGCCAATCCAGGAAAAACTCTGCTTGAACATCCAGGCTTCTAATTGTTACATTTTGGTTACAGTTGATTGTGATCATGCAGTACAGATTGAGTGCAACTAATTTCCTAGCTTTTTATCATTGCTTACCTGAAGAGCAAATAAGGGACATAGGATAAGCTCAAAATATTTTTAACAAGTATGAATGACACTTTCTTCATTTTACAACTTCAACACTAGTACAAGGAGAAAGTAAAGTTGTTAGGACCCTCTGTATACTTCTACTTGACTAGCGTGACTGGAGTTGAGGCAGAAAGTAAAAATGAACCTGCACACATAGGTTAAGTTCTGGCACCAGGAAAACATCTTTCACTCAATAAACTGTCACGTAAAGGAAAGGACTTTCTGAAGCCAAAATCCAAAAAGTACAATGAAAAGTCTTCCTACATACCAAAATAGAGCACAATAAAACATCTTTCTGTTCTCCTCAAACCTTCAGACACCATGAGCTTCTTTCACCCTCTGTGGCTTTTACTTTTGGGGAACCAGGTGATAGGGTGGCTCAACAGAATTCCCTGCTGGAGATCAAGCTGATCATCAGGATTAGCCTTTGTCACAAAATCAGATGGTTGTTAACCTTATCTGATATCAGCATTGCTTGCATCTGGCTGCACTCAACAAGGTTTTAATCCTCTGGTTTGGGGGTCCATTTGACTCACACCTTGATACTTTTTAGGCCAACATTTTCCAATTTGGGTTCTGAAGGTTGAACAGTTAATCTATACTTAGGTATTTAAATTAAAGAGGCCAGATTTTCAGAGGTGCTGAACACCTGCATCTCCAATTGAAATCAACAAGACCTGCAAGCACTCAGCGCCTCTAAATCAGGATCAAAGTTTCTCAGGCTCGGCACCTAAAAACTGGGGCTTCCAAATTAGTGTCCACACTACTACTGGCAAATTACACTTAATATCTGTAAGCAGAAGGAAACATCAACAAAAACTAAAACTTTAGATTTGTGATGCAGTCTGGGATTTCTTGCATCATTTATGTATATTGAAGGAGTGATTGCTTCTAGCACCCACCTTATGGGTAGAAAGAAAAAGGTCAAAAATGGAAAATAAATGTGTTTTCTCCATCAAACTGCATGGCTCTGAACTGATGGCAGGTTAGGTATTTTATGCAATAGACACCACAAACAAGAAATAGCCAGCATTTACATACCCAAGCAGGACTCTTGCTTTGAACACCAGTTACCAGACACAATTGCTTTTCAACAGTTTAAGTAGCTGATTAATACAAATCAATACAAGCTGTCTTTTAAGAAAGCTGTTTGTTTGTCTGTCTTGGGTAATTTCACCTAGCAAAAGCATAAATATTTACTCCATATGCGGTAAATATGGTGAAGTCTCAGACTGTCAGGGCTACGGTAAATAACCATTTCATTTCAGTGCAAACTTAAAACAGCAGCCTAAGTTCCCTCGGGAGGAAGAGTTATCACTACCACAGATTGAAAGATTAGTTGGCTTTACCTGGAGACCTTTTTCTTCTATCTTTTTCTGGAGTATCTCAAGACACTTGGTGAAGTCAGTGAAGTCTTGATCCGGTGTCTCTATCAACTCACACCCCTAGCAATTCAAAAAGGAAACAAAACAACAAAAAAGGCAATTATTTCTTAGTTTCAAGAATAAGAAAAAATGGTTTCTCTTGTCATTTGCTGGTCTTATGATGTATATAATGACTATGTAGATTAGACTGTATATTGGTATATGTTCACTTTAATGAACTATGACCCACTTGCCCACAAGTCTGTGCATGGAGATGCAGAATCAGAATAAAACCATAAGGTTGTGAGATGCTGAGGACTTAAACCCCAAACTTAACTAGGCACATGAGTTACCTTACTAAACTCAGAGAGAATATTTGTGGGTCTGGATATGTGTGTCCTTAAGTGCTTTGTTGGATCGGTGCCTTTCTAAGCAATGAGAGTTGCAAGCACTCAGCAGCATGAAGGATCAGTCTTTTTTCCAGTGGCTGCCCCAGCCCTACACAGTGCTGCAATTGTTATATTTCTGCTGCATGCTGAAACACATGTATAAATGTGAGACCACAAAAACTGGAACTAGTAAAGTTGTGAGAGTTAATTTGCAATGATTTAAAAATCAAACCTCCTTACACTACGATAAGTTATATAAAGGGGAACATGTTAAAATGGAGCGGAGTAGGAGTTCAGATTTCTTAATTCAGAGTTAAAATAATTCCTAAGCGTCTGCCAAAGAGCTGAGTAAGGAAAAGTAAAGTATGTCTACCATATAAAGTCACCATTCAAAGAGGTTTCAAGGATACAAAACACGCATATGGCATCATAAATTATAATAAGAACCATACTTGCTAGATTTAAAGGTTCCCTTACCTACCACTTCAAGGTCTCCTTAAAAGCTTCCTGGCTCTATATCTGTCTGATTCATTTTATATTTCTGCCCAACACTGTACTGACCAACAAGAAAATTAGGTCCTCAAAACATAGTAGAGTCTAAAAAATATTGTATACAGCACTGGTAAGGCAAATAAAATAAATCTTGTCAAGTTTCTCCCCTACCTCCATGGTTAAAACATAGAGCCAGAAACTCAAAATGGGTAGAATTCACCAGCCAGCATGCAAGCAGCGCTTAGTTAATTGCCTACAGCACAATGACAAATCCCCAGTAGGAACACACAATAACTGCTTATTTTGCTCACTGTAAATGTGTTTTCTATTTACAGCTGGAATTTATACAAGAACAAACGAAATCGCAACAAACTGGGGAAGGGGAGAAAGAGAGAAGGGAATGGCACATATTTTGTTCCCAACACGTCTGCACCCCAAAAGCTTTTGAGGGGGGAAACCAGTTTACTTGTGAAGAACGAAGTGGTGGCTTTTCTGGCACCTCAGAGTACTCTGAAGTTTAGGGGCATATTATGGTTGTTCCAATACAAGTGCACGGGGAGTTCCTTCCCCACCCAGCAAGCCTGTGCAGAAGGCAGCAATAATGCTATTGCCACCATAAACAGATAGGGAAAACCTAGCAGTTATTGTAGGGCTCCTGGGAGGTGACAGGTAGTTTGGGGCATGGCAGTATTTCCATTCCTCAATCTAACAGCAAAGGCTAAGAGGCAAGCCCTGTGGGGAACAAGCACAAGCTACAGAGCTCCTACAGGCGGAGAAAGGGCTGTAATGAAGAAGTTACTCATGCTGTGTAGTAATGATCGTTCTTCGATATGTCCCCCCATGGGTGCTCCATTGTAGGTGTGTCTATATCTCCGTGCTGCTGATTGAAGAACTTCAATAGCAGTGTCCATTGGGCCTGCACATGTGCTGTCTCTTCTCGTGCTGCACCACAAGGCTAACCAGCGCACGTGGGCAAACCCTTCTCTACCGCAGAGTCATAAGCAAGAACTCCAAAGCAGAGAGGAGGAAGGTGGGTCCAGGAGCACCCGTAGTGGACCACATCTCGAAGAACCGTTGTTACGGCACAAGGGGAATAACTTCTTTGAGTAGAGTCCAAATGGGTGCTCCACTGTAGTGACCACCGAGCAGTACCCCCTTGGAGGGTTGGGACTTCAGAGTCATGTTAGTCACAGATGACACTACTGTGGAGCCGAAGATGGCATCAGAGGCAGAGTCCCCGATAATCATATAATGTTCTGCAAAGGTGTGGACTGACACCCACATTGCTGCTCTGCAGATCTCTGAGATGGGGACATCCTTAAACAAAGCGACAGATGATGAGATCGATCTCATGGAATGTGTATGGCTTGAGTCTGGAGGGGTCATGTTACGAATTTGGTAGCACTGCCTGATGCTATTGAAGACCCACTTAGAGAGCCTTTGGGCTGATATTGCTGAGCCCTTAGACCTTTCCACCATACAGAGGAACAATCTAGGAGACTTCCTAAAGCAGTGCCCCAAACTTTTTACCCCCACACCCCATCCATGCCCCCCCACTGGGGCTGAAAGCGGGGCCACGGTCATGGCTGGGGGCTGCGGCTGGGAGTGGAACCATGGTCGGGGGCTGTCATTGGGGGCTGAGGCTGAGAGCAGGGCTGCGGTGGTCAGGGGCCCTGGCAGCCAAGGTGGGGGCTGGGCGCCAAGGCTGTGGGCCAAGGCCACAGCCAGGTCCGGGGCAGAGAGGGGCTGGGTGGCACTCCCTCCCCACTCCCCTTAGGGGCTGGCCCAGGCCCAGATGTGCTGCCCCGAATGTTCATCCACACCTCCAGCAGGGGGCAGGCCCCACAGTTCGGGGTCCTCTGTCCTAAAGACTTTTGTCCTTTTGAGGTAGAATGCAAAGGCTCTCCTAATGTCTAAGGTGTGTAGTATGGCCTCCCTATTGGCTCAGTGAGGCTTGGGATAGAAGACGGGAAGGCAGATAGACTGATTCATGTGAAAGGAGGTGGTTACTTTAGGGATGAACCTTGGATGTGGACTGAGTGTAACTTTATCTGGGAAGAACACTTTACTTGGGGGTTGTGCCATCAAAGCTGCTATCTCCCCAATTCTTCTAGCTGAGGTAACTGCTATCAGAAAAACAGTTTTCATCTAAAGGTATATTAGCAAACTAGTGGCCACAGTTTTGAAGGGGAGCCTGGTCAACCCTTTTAATACTAGGTTTAGGTCCCACAATGGGGTAGGAAGCTGAGGTTGAGGGAAGAGGTTTGTTATTCCCTTAAGGAGCTGCTGATTGATTGAGTGCGATAGTACTGAGTACCGCCCTATGAGTTGGTGAAACATTTTGATAAGTGCTAGGTGGACCCTGAGAGAGCTCAGGGATAACCCCAATTTTTTAAGTATCAGAG
Organism: Emydura macquarii macquarii; assembly: GCF_026122565.2. Taxonomy (NCBI): domain Eukaryota; kingdom Metazoa; phylum Chordata; order Testudines; family Chelidae; genus Emydura; species Emydura macquarii. Next base: position 6,645,032 of record NW_027131400.1, on the reverse strand, counting down.
CATATTCCAGAATATGTGGAAGAGTTGCTGATACCGGAGAGATTTGTTGGAACGTGCATTAAATCTGAAATCTGGATCATTTCTGCAGGTAACTGCATCATGTGGAGAACTTTCTAATGTGTAGTAAAACCTCTTGAACATCCTTTGAGCATGAGCTTTCTAGGTGCTGTAATCATGTAGGAGCCATGCTTTGACACGGAGGATCCCCAAGTTGGGGAGTATGGTACACCCTTTGTCCTGTGAAAGGAGGTGCAGAGTGGCCAGAAGGGAAATTAGCAGGCACATCATGAGCTACATTAGGTAAGGGTACCTGATCTGTCTTGGCGAAGTAGCAGCAATCAGGATTACATAAATTCTGTCCCTCTTTATTTTTAGCAGGACCTTTAGCTGAAGAGGAAATGGAGTGAAAGTATAAAGAAGGTCCTTGTTCCAGGGGAGGAGGACAACATCGCACAGAGTGCTGTCGATCCCTGCCCTGGAGCAGTATCATGGACACTTCTTATTCCGGTACGTGGTGAACAGCTCTGTGAACGGTGCTCCCCATTATGTGAACAAGTTGTGAAGTACTGACGGGTGCATCTCCCACTCATGGTCGTGCGGGAATTTGTAATTGAACTCTACATTTCCAGGAGGTAAACCACGTACAAGGTGATAACATGAGAGATGCACCATTCCATAGTCTCGTCGCTTCCAGGCATAGGGAGGGCGCTCTGGCCCCTCCCTGATGGACATGCAGACTATGTTGTCTGTTAAGATTTTCATTTGTGACTTTCATTTGTGATTTTGTGATTTTCATTTCATTTTCATTGTGCTTCAGCGGGAGGAAAAGGGCGGAAGCATTCATCATCGCTCTCAGTTCAAGGAGATTAATATGAATGGGTATCTCTGCATATTGTTGTGAGACCGTTTATATGTGCGCCCCATCCTTCGGGGGATACATCGGTGGTAAGGAGCAGTGAAGGTGATGCCTGTGAATAGGGGGTCCCTTTGCATGCATTGGCTGGGTTCTTCCACCAGTCCAGTCTGATTCTGAGAGGTAGTGACAGGGGTGTCATCTGTAAACTGAACTGAACCACAGTTGGAGGCACTGCATGTGGAGGCTGGCCTGCAGAATCGCCGCCATGCTGACTGCCCTATGCCCCAGGCGCTGGAGACAGATTCCGGCTGGGACTTGAGGGCTGCACTGAGCTGTGTCTGTGAGTGAGACCAGGGATAGAAACCTGTCTTGAGGTAGGAAGGCTTTGGCCTGAAGCCCATCTCAGTCAGCCTCTATGAATTCCAGGTGTTACTTTGGTGTGAGGGTCAATTTCTGGGAATTGAGCTGTAGGCCCAGTTCCACAAACAAGCGTATCATGGCCTCTGTGGCTCAACAAGCCTCCTGAAGGGACTGGGCTCTGAGAAGACAATCATCCAGGTAAGGGTAGATCATTATCCTTTGTGATTGTAGATGAGCAGTCACCACTGAGAGCACTTTGGAAAAAACTCTCAGGGCCGATGAAAGTCCAAAGGGGAGGACTCTGTATTGGTAGTGGTCATGTCCCAGAGTGAACCTGAGAAAATATCTGTGAGCCAGTAATACTGAAATATGAAAGTAGGTGTCCTGTAGGTCAAGGGCCGAAAACCAGTCTCCCTGTTCCCATGTTGGGATGATCATCAATAAGGTGACCATCTTGAACTTCTGAGCTTTGACAAACTTGTTGTTGAGCCCCTCCACACTGAAGTATCCCTTTCTGCAATCACTAGCAGAGAGTCTCATCTTCTCCCTTCAGACAAACTACGGTTCTTCAGTCAAACCTAGGAAGTCTGAATTACTCTACTAGTGAAGGTCTATGGCAACTTTTACCGTTTTATATTTTCTGTTATTAAAAAAAGCCATATAGTAAGATAGAAAAGAAAAATACTGAAAAGCAGTTACAAGGCAGTTCTCTGAAGAAGCAACTCCAAGATGATGGATGCAAGATACTGGAGTGAGATATCACAGTTCTTGGAGGAACCAGAGGTATGCTACACTTTAAGTGCCAGCACCAAAAATATTCTAAATTCACTCTCACTAGATCTTCAATCTCTCAACCACACTCTGTCTCTGACCTGAAATTTGCTATACTTCTACAAAAAAATTTCAAAAACAGACTTCAAAGAGAAACTGCTGAGTTAGAAATTATCTGCAAACTTGACACATTCAAACTGGGTTTAAACGGGGATTTGGAATGGCTATCTCAGTACAATAAGTAATTTGCTCTGATCACCCATTCTCACCTCCTACTCAATGGTTGTCATTAGGCCTCAAGTACCCGGCTTTCATCCAGCTACCCCATTGTTGTCTATGCCTTTTGATATGTATACATTTCCTCCTATAAATGTTGCCAATATTTGCTGTATTATTTCTACCAACTGCATCTGAGGAAGTGAGCTGAAGCCCACAAAAGCTTATGCTTGCTGAAATTAAATTTGTTAGTCTTTAAAGTGCTACAGAACTCTCGTTTTTGCTGTATACAGACTAACACAGCTACCCTTCTGAAAGTTTCAAGGAGCTCAATTTATTTAGCATAAACAGAGAAGGTGAAGGAGTGTTTCTTGATTACAGTCACTAAGTACTTAGACAGGGAACAAATATTTGATAATGGGCTCTTTAATTTAACAGAGTAACAATGTAATATGAACCAATGGATGGTATGAGAAAATAGATAAATTCAAACGGGAAATAAGGCACACTTTTAAACAGTGAAGGTAATTAAACATCGGAACAATTTACGAAGGGTTGTGGTTGATTCTCCATCACTGGTAACTGGTAACTTCTAAAATGAACATTGGATGTTTTTGTAAAAGATGGGGATGTCCTATGGCCTATGTTCTACAGGAGCTCAGACTAGATGATCACAATGGCCCCTTCCAGCCTTGGAATCTATAAATCCCCATCAAAACCACTCTTGCTACCAACTGCCTCTTTAAATTCAAGTCAGATTCCTCATTCTCCTTCACAGCCATAAACATATCATCTGTTCTGAGTGTGATGGCCTCTTTAGGACTATTCCTGCTGCTGTGATGCTACAGGGACCGGCTGATACCAAAGCTTGGCCAGGATGAGTTGGAGAAGGCATGTCAAATCTTTGTCTCCTTTATGACCTTGTCTGAGCAACTGAACTTTCCATGGACTTACATGTTCACTGACTGATAAATTTGTTGGTACCGACATGCCAAATCTAACATTTTCTATTATGATTTCTCACTTTTCTTGATCAGCACTTCAACTATAGTTCTTGTCAAACTTCATTGCTTTATTCATGAATAACAAAGGTCTTCAAGACACAGCTTTCTAAGGCATGCAGAATTTAATCAAAGACACTATAATAATTGCAACACTAAGCAATAATACTTGTAACATTATATATACTCTCTTAAACTTAATGGCATTAACCTTTGGGAAAGAAACTAAAAGCAAAGCAAATTTTACATTAAAACAATTCAATGCCACAGCAAGAAAGAAAATGACAGATTGTGTCTGGCAACCACATCACAACACAAAGTGGTAGGATGAGGCACCATGGATTCAGGGCCTTTGGTGTTTTGCCTTGTTATGGCATTTATAAATGGCTCATTACTAAAGAAGACTAAGACTAAGACAAACAACTAGGATTCTTGAACTCTAAAATTTAGACAGATTGCAATGACAGTCTGAAAGCCTCTATGCCTCTTTCCTCTTTAGAAATTATAGGCACAACAGCACATTGTGTGTTTGGAGAAGAAAGCAGGCAAAGGAATGCTAAATATTCATCCACATGTACTTAATCTCTTTATGGAAAGAAAGACAGAAAGTGGTAGTTTTGTCTCAATTGTCACGTCTACAACAACTTCTAGTAGCATAAAGTAACTTAATCTGGACTTGTTCCCCCAAAGCTCCACTAAAACAAGTCATTTAAATACATGTGTACCTTGAAACACATGAGGAGTTCCACTGAAGCATGACAGTTGTCCCAATTAGGTCAAGATCTTAAGGCGTTTTCCTGAATTGGGACCAAAGTGAGCATTTGGCTAACAAACTTTAGCGTGAGAGTTCCTTCAGTATAGTGTAACAGGAGGAATGCATATCCAGAAACAAAAAGGGAAGTAGGAAAGCAACTAATCTCCCTCAAAACAGTCCAGATAAATGGAAAGATTGAAGAGGCTATAGAAGCCAAACAGATATTCTTAAGAAAATAAAAACCCAGCAGATATGACAGGATGGAGGACTCTATCCTGGGAAGCAGTGATTTTGAGAAAGATTTGGGAGTAGGGTGGACAATCAGATGAATGTGAGCTCTAAGTGCAACACTATGGCCAAAAGGGCTAAAGCGATCCTTGGATGCATAAACAGGACTCTTAAGTAGAAATCCTTCCTAGACCACTCAAGTGAAGGGTATGCGCTCCTTTGAAAGCAACATCACATGGGATTACCCTACACTCCCCTGATTGCAGGGCCAAATCTTTGCCAGCGAAGAGGAGGAATGGCCCATCACTTTCCTTTGTACTCTTACCCTTTGAAGGTGAATTCCTTGTGCTCATTGGTGCAAAGGAATTACAACTGTGCTTGCCTTCTACACAATGGGTTACAAGAGTGAAAGCCTTCAAGTTCTTCTCCACCTGCGTGCACCTTCGTACACTCACATTTTTCCTCCAGCCACCTAACATTTTGAACCAAAAACTTTTCATACAAATATGTCTTTGTCACCATTTGTGTCCTGATGTGCACCCCAACTGCATGGCTATTGCGGAATAGGATCAGACACCATTTTTACAAACCTCAACATCTGAACCTCCATGACAGCCACTGGCCTCGACCATCATGTCAATATTAGAGGGGATGGCTCTGTGGCTTGAACGAAAACAGCTCTCTCTAGCAGATATGTAGCGAAGCTAATCCTGGCAATATTCCCTTTTATTGGTATAACTTGTCGCTCAGGGGTGTGAAAAACACACACGCCTGAGCGACATAAATTACACCAAGAGAAGTGCCAAGGTGGATTGCTGACATAGTTACCGCCTCTCGTGGAGGTGGTTGTATTATGCTAGCAGGAGGGCTCTCACCCATCAGCATAGAGCAGCTACACGAGCAATCTTACAGTGGTGCAGCTGTATCGGTACAGCTCTGCTGCTGTAAGCTCTCTAGTGTAGACATGGCCTTAGGTCAGTTGTGGAGTACTGCCTCATTTTATATTTTCCAAGAGATCCGTGAGCACCCCCAGAGCCTGAAACTGATTTTCAGATAGGGACAGACTGAAATGCATCATGAGGCTTTCCAACAGCTACAAAGAGAGTATTTCAAGAGATAAAGGCATATTTGGCTTAAGCAACCGTGAAGCATGGAGTGATTCATACATTTTCCAAACGCCAGCAGTCATTGCAGGCTAATTTAGGATGGACAGGGATCTAAAAGCATGTAACAGACTTGAGCTGAATAATTTGTTTTAATCTTCAGTCCCAGCAGGAAATTAGTGAATTAAATACTTTGACAAAATTTGAAAAGGGACAGAGAGGGGCTCACTGATTTCTTTTAGGAATCATAAATGTTACTGAATAGAAAGAAACTACTGAATGAGTTCCTTTTGGATTAGACTTATCCTAAAGCTAAAAAGCAATTATTTAATTATTTTAGAGAACAAAACAAATTACTGTAATTGGTGAAAGGGATTTTGGATTTTTCAAGGTACAGAATAATTAAGTGAAATGAATTTCTTTCCAGGTTTTGGACTCTGCCGTTAGCTTATTGTTCAGCAGTGTTGCAGAGTTAATATTGTGCAGACCACTTGTTTTCACTAGGGGCTGACTTGATTTGGACCTTTAACTATGCGGTGGGATGATCTGATTTGCTGAAACTTCACACTGCAAGTGACATTGCAACTCAGATTAACAAAGGCAATTTATTAATCAGGTTTCAGTGTACTGACTTCTTACTAAGCAAGCATAACAACTTGATTTATCAAATGAGTACACCTGGTAGCATGAAACAGAAAATAAGACAACATATGAACACCTCCACAAACCAAAAGCTACATGAACCTGTCAAATTTGACAAGTGCTGAAAAAAGCTCCACAACTGAAACTTTGACTTCAACATCTGCAGCCTCCACCCCCTGCTGGTTCCCGTCTTGAAATGTTATTTTCAAAGTAAATAAAACATGGGATTTGTTTGTTTCCTTTATTTTCATGAAGCAGCATTTAGTTTTTGGTGGAAGATTGGTTTTTCATACCATATATTTTATGTTGAGGCAGCAGCAATGAAAAAATTGTCCAGCACTAATTAGTATGCCACTTTTCGATAGATTAAAAACAACCAGAACGGTATATTGTTTTAAGAGAGTTCAGTGATTTCTTAAATGTACAAAGTATGAGAGAGAGTTTCCATCTATTTTATCCTCCTGCACCCCCTGGTGCTTAGGGCATCTGCCAGTTTCTGCCATTTATTCCTGTCTTGTGCTGGTCTGTTTAGACTTCTGAGTGTCATGTTGATTGTTTTGACTTCTTTCTCTGTTGTTCTGATTAAAGTTTCTCTAGGTGCCCCTCTCTCTGTTTCCAGGTGGTATCTATATTGTCATGGAAGTTGTGATGGTGGCATCCTTAAAGCATGTCCTAAACACATTCATCGTTGTCTTCTTATGATATTTGGTGTTTCAGATTGGTTTGCTCTACTTAGAAATTCTGATGTTGCAAGAAACTCTTTACAACGGATTCTGAAGATCTTCCTCGGGCATTTACTTTGGAATGAGCAGATCTTATCTGTTCATAAAGGAGTACAGACATGAAACCAATGTTAAAAATTCATATTTTTGTGTCAGTGCCAATCATATTACTTTTCCATATCTTTAAAATGTTGGAAACTTGTTTGCTGCTTTTGACATTTGTTGTTTGACATCTAACATGGTGTCAACTCTCACTGTACATCGTACTCCCTAGATAGGTAAAATAACACACTTCTTCTAGCGTTTCTTCGTTCACTCTAATGACTATTTTTGTAAAAATGTATCAAGTATGTACAATGTAAATGTACAAGTAAATGCACAAAGTATGAGATTGTTTTCTTACAGACCAGAAATAGAGAAAGTTGGCAAAGAAGGCAATTTGCTAACTATTAAAAATGCAAGAGCAGAAGTATAAATCTTTATAAAGGCCCTGGGCCTGGATTCTGTCATCACTTACAGCAGTGTCCATCAAGGACAATAGGGTTACATTGACAGAAAAAATGTATAACTGAGAACAGAATCAGGGCCCGTACATTTATTTGTAGGGTACAGTCTCAGAGTTTAATCACATCAAAGCAAGAGGCAAGTCACAGACATCCAGTTGCAAAGTAAAGACATGCTATAATAGTAACAGTCATCATAATAAGGCAATAACAGTACAGTAACAATAATTTCCATGACACCTTCCATCAGAACATTTCAAATATATACTGAGTCCTGGTCTACACTATAAACTTAGGTTGATGGAAGCCACAATGAGCATGGTGTGGAGACACCTGACCGACAATTACTGAGGCGGCTGGAAGTCAACTTAAATTAAATCAACTAACTTTGTAGTGTAGACATGCCCTAAATTAAGCTTTGTAACACCTGCAAGGGAGATGGAGGAACTAAGGCAAGGGAGGTTTAGTGACTCATCCAGTCACACAACACAGATTTATAACCCAGACTTCCCAATTCCCATTTCTATGGTTTATACCCTGGACCTTGCTTCTTCTGCCTTTCTACTTTTCTGTAGAATTCAGCCATGAGTTATGTCTACAATTTGATGCTTAGAAATGAACACAGCACAGCACTGACAGCTGTCTACTAGTTTTGGATCTCCTATGATGTTTCTCTCACATGCCCATCTTCTCCTGAAAAGCAAAGAGGTTCAGAAACAGCAGTTCAGACTCATGTCTATCAACAATATTGTATAAATAATTTGTCTACCAAGCTGATTGGGTCTTCAGATCGCAACCGTGGCGTGTTATGCCACCTTGTTTTCTTTTTAAAAAGTGTTGTTTAAACTGAAGTTATTTATAGTTACTGTAAACTATGTGTATATTTGAGTGTTTGTCCACATTTGCATGCGCACATATATGTATAAAGAATTGACGAGACAGAAGGGAGGGAACATCAATTCCTAACACAAGGAAACTGTATACCACTGATCATTAAGGGCCTGATCCAAAGCCCATTCAAATCTTTTCATTGACTTTAATTGACTTCTGGACCAGGACCTAGAGCTAGAAGGATTGATAAAACACATAGATTTGTACAATACATTAAAACCAGCACTTTATCCATGACGTTATGTCCACTACCACATATTAAAAAATTAATCATTAATACATAAGTAAACCAAGCAGCCTCCCCAAAATCCTGGTGTTACCTAGAAAATCCTAAACTGCAACTTTCAAAGGGGGTCTAAGAGAACTACAGGAATCAATCGAATGAATGAATACCAGAAGGGCAGCCGTGTCAGTCTGTTTTTAGCAAAACAGCGAAAGTCCTGTGTCACCTTAAAGAACAACAAATTTATCTGGGCATAAGCTTTCGAGGGCAGAAACCCAAAGCTTATGCCCAAATAAATTTGTTAGTCTTTAAGGTGCCACAGGACTCTTGCTGTTTTAGTCAAATGAACAGTTTTCCTCTTTTACCTTATTTGGGGCCTGACTGTGCCACCTTATTCACATTAAACAGCACCTTACTTCACAGAAATCAATGCCTAGGGGGAAAAGTTCTCAGCACGAGTCAAGGTGTCAGAATCTACACCTCGGTGGGGCTGTGATTGTTGTCCCATCACTTAGATCTAAGGAAATTTTTTATAAGAGCATTCATCTATATTCATTAGATTGCTTTAATTTATTGCTAGTGCAATTTCCTCTATTGTGAGACCTCCTAACTGTTGGGATTCTGTCCGAAACCTCTTACCATTTGACTTCCCAAGAACTCAGTTCAACTCCAGATTTGTCACTCAGGTATCTTTATTTGGCATACAGCAACACTACATTGACTTGATCAGCCTCAAACGTGGGGACAAAGAGCAGAGGGAATGCAGGCTACATCACAGTTCCAAAGTCACACATAAATCCTCTCCCTTTATACACATTACACATCTCATTGCATTTACTATACATACCATCACACATTTTTGAATTGGTTTGATTACTTTGCAGGAACCAATCCCTGTGCAGCATGCTCTGTTCACACACTGTCCTTGCTTCGACTTCCCCTTTACCTCATCTCTACATTCCTAAGTTATTTTGTCCCTTGTTATCTAGTTCACAGTAAATGGTTCCCTGGGCGTCCTCCCTCTTATCTTAGTTGGCTCAGAAGTCTCTATTCTTCGCTTACTGACCTATTTACTTATCTTATTTAGCACAAACAGTTCTGATTTCAACCGGATGATTATTTACCTCCCTAATTCTATCTTCCAAGAAGTGAGGCCTCCCTCCATGTGTTAATTACTCATGTCAGCTACACTTACAAATATGTTTTGGTGTGAAATGCAGAATTTACAATTTCTGAAGAAAGGTATTTGTCTTAACTCCTTCCATGTCTATTTCAGCCTTTTTACACATCCTGAGAGTCTCTTTCCTCCTCCTCCCCAAATTTATAGTGCTTCCTATTAGCTTAGTAGTTTTACCAGGGTGAGCCAAGAAGCTCTCTGACTGATCTAAAAATTTTTTTTTTTCATACAACGGAGAAATAAATAAATCCAAATCGTATTTAAATTAAACTACTCTTTTTTTTGTCTAATGCAAACCAGTAAGTATAACAACTTACACTCTGCAGATCATTTGCGGAGCATAAAGAAGCTCTTATTCTAAAAACTTTTGCTTCACTTTTTAATATAATGAATCATGATTCCACTAAAACAATGTCACACCCCAAAAAAGTGAGAGCGAAATCACATCTGTACCATTTTCTCAAAGTATACGTTGACCCAAATAGTGCTTTAAACATTCAACTTTCATTTAATATAGACCAATAAGTATATATCTTTGCAGACAAATATTTAGATCTTTTTGGCATGGGATAAAACTAGAAATTAGGAGATGCAAAATTTCTAGCAATAGATACATCCCAAAAATATATGTAAGTTAATATAATATAAACCAATGTGGTCAAACTTACTGATCTCCAGAGACCCTCCTCCCCAATGGGCAGAATCCAGAGGGCAGAAGTTCTGAGCACCCCACCCCAGTCTGGTAGGCGGAGAATGGGGGAGTGGAGGGGAGAGCGTAGGGAGCTCTGCTGTAAAACTTTTAACTGTAAAAGAGCCGCATGCAGCTTTTGCCAGAGTTTGGCCACTCCTGATATAGACTGTGCTATTACTGCAACAGAAGCATAGACAAGACCTATACACAACTCTGTTTAACATTAGATAGCACAAAAATATACGTAAGGAATATAATTCCTATGGTTCAGAGTGAAAGCTGGCTACTAGTTGATGAATGTTAGGAAGAAACTTTCCCTTTGGAAGATTATTTCATAATTATCTAGCATTTACAATCTTATCTCTGAAGCAACTGTCATTGGCCACTTTTGGACATAGACAGGTCATCAGACTATATGGACCATGGGTCTGATTCAGTATGCCAGTTCCTATGTTCATAATTTTAGAGTAGGCACTCAACTCTCCACTAAAGAGTACTTGGCCAGGGAAAACATCATCCTTCAGTTTTGCTGTCTTATCCTTGAGTGGCAATTCTCTCACCTCTTGGATGGATGAATTGCTGATTTGAAACCTCAACTTGTCTCCTTGTTCTCCCATGTGTTGGTCATCAGAAGTAGGGACTGCACAGCTGGACTTATTTAACTTTTTCAATATATTTTGTTGGTGATGAAAGGTGTCAGGTTCACAATGCTGAAGGCCAAAGTCTTGTTAGTTTATAGAACAGGGGCAGCACACACAGCAGGCATGCTAAGCCCAGCATGGACCTGTCAAAACACCTAAACCCTGCTTTAGAAGGAATATGTCTAGGGGTGGGATTCTTGAGGCTGGGATTCACAAAGAGAAGGGCAATTCAGAAGGGAGTTGTTACTTTCCTCTAAAAGATTTGATTCCTGGGATGAACTGCTATATCGACAAGCAAAACAAAGCAGAGATGAAAGATGAACTACTTTCTGATAAATAATGTCTGTGGAAAGCTCATGTCTCGTGCATAAATAGCTGCTTATTCTGTCCAAAATACCAGGGCTGTTGAAGTTAAAAGGAAAATTACTATTTATCATAGGCATGGTACTGACCTTGAACTTTGACAAAGAGAAGAACTGTAGAGGTTTAATGCACTTTACAGCTGCAGTGTTTTGTTACTCTCTTGGTAGGCTAATTCAAACAGGTTTTACCCATGCAAAAGAAGGTTAACTAAATTGTTCTGCGAATAAGCCAAATAATACTATGAAGCTAACTACTACAAAAGGCTCCTTTACCTGAAGCTTTAACTTCTTCCTCCGCCAAAGATCACCAAACCATCTGGTAGACAGTAACATAGTACATAGTAACACAATACATAGTAACTAGAACAGGGACATCTGGACAGACCCAAAGGAAACCTCAGGCAAAACTTTAACCATTGGCCTGCAGAAAGCTTTTGACACCATTACTGTTGAGGATGCACTAGCCACTACCAACATATTTCTAACTGAAATTCAAAGTGCTTGCTTTAAGTTAGAATGCCCACACTGGCTCCAGTTACCTCAGAGGTCACCTCTGTTCTTTACAACACTGTTGCATCTGATCAGCAGAGGTGCTCAGGTTCACCCTATTTAAACAGGGGACTGATGAGAGACTATTTGCAGCGAGGGGTCTTCAACTCTGGAAAAGCACGTTCTTAATTGGTCTCCAGGAGACTGGATTTGTTCATCTTCTGGGCATGCTTCAAAGCCTCCCTTTTATCACAAGTGGAACATGGAGGTTTATAGGCAGTGGGCAGCACTTGCAGTTGGGCAGCATTTTTTCCCCACCCTGGGTAGAAATCTGCTCGATGAAGAATTCTTTAGCTTGGCCGAAGAACTGATTTATTGTGCTGTGACACATTTACCATTTTGTGACTGTGTGTTTTTAATAGTATGAGGGGACTCAGGGTTGGGAAAGATGCCAAAATGCATCAAAATGAATAAAATAAACAATGTGTAGTTGGTTAGCAGCAGCAGCTCAGCAAACAGCATAGTGCATTACTACATCATGTGTTGGGACCCTTCCTTGTTGGCTTAGTGCCACCTACATCTCATTGCAGAGATATTCCAATTTCCTAGGTTCCCCAATTACTCTCCAGAAGTTATCAGTGGCATATCCAGTGCTCCTACCGACTGTTTCACACATGGGTGTGGGAAAGCTAATACTGTACAATTCATAAACTATTTTATATACATATCTATGTCCCCAGGGGGAACAGTTTTTCTCAAGCATGTTTTGTTGGGGTGGTGGTTCTAGCAGGGCCTTTTCAAGTCTCCCTCTGCTAACTGCTCCTGCTACAGTATTATATTGTATCTAATGTGTCCACTCTGAGATATTATGGGTAAGATCTGATCTCTACTACTCCAGCTTTGCACCAGAGTAATAGGTCAGAGCTTGACTATATGTACACCAGGTTAACTTAGATCTGATCCTGTCCCTATGTGCCCATTGATGAGGTGCAATGGATCAGTTAGTACATCTACATATTTCAAATTGCAAGCTAAAATCCTTTGTATAAACCCTTGTAGTTATGAGAAGTTTAACCTCCTGTTTTTGGAACAGAATATTGTAAAAGCTTTGTAAAAGCAAAGGCTATACTCATGTATACTATCTACATTAGAAACAAAAACACGTTTTTCTCTAAAATAGAAATGCATAAATTCTACTGAAGTCAATGGAAGTTGTGTGACACATCTGAGGGCAGAATTTGGCCCTAAATGAGATCGTGTACTGTTCCGAAAATGTAAACCTCTGCCTTGGGGAAGTGAGATGTCTCATCATCTGTGATAGTGTGGCTATATAAGCATCAAGTCTGGAGGTATACTATAGTGCTTTTAACTCCCCCAGCAGTTGCTTCTATTTACAGGTTAAGAGTACTGGTGTATGAACCTGACCTAACATGCCCTGACACTGAAGAGAGCCTGCTGCTGGAATGGAAATTCATGTTACTGTGGGAGTGAGGTGCTGTCTAGACTGACAGTAATACCTCTGTGTGAGTGCATTACAGTAAACATCATTTGCACCAGGGGAAGGGCACATAGGAGCTAAACAAGTCTGATGGTGAAGTCTCCATATCCATGGCTTTGGCACATAGGACCAAGGTTTAGGGATTTCTCTTTGTCCCTTTCATCCTTCCAACCATGCTTTAAAAGAACCAAAATCACACCTGTTGCTGTTTAAAAAAAGAGTATTAAGTAAAACTTCAAAGCCTGCTCCTCTCTGCACTTGTATTAATGATCCAAAAAAAAGCCTACAACTTCAGAAAGCAAGTTCTGAAGAGAAAATAGGACAGCAACACATTTGCTTGTGCACAATTTAAGGAGGCGATTCCTTTTGGATTAACACAATTCTCTCACCAACATGAAAATAATTTCTTGCAGAATATCTGTCAAAATCGTTTCTAAAATTGTTTTCTTCTGAGTCACAGACCGCAGCAGATCTGCACAGAGATTGCATAGAATATGTATTTTACACACTCCTTCAATATCTGCAACATTTGGGATTTTCTGCACTCCTTTAGCAAGTACCTACAGAATATTAAAAAAAAAATAAAAAATCAACAACCCACCCTTCTATAAGCACAATGGGGTTCTCAAGCAGAGAGAAACTTGAGAGAATGACCCTTTAACTACTTTGTTAAATTTTTGTCAGGCATTTATCAAACAAACAGTAAATATGCTTCCCTTCTAAATTTTCCAGAGTGGGGTGTCTTGTGTGACACTGATTAATAGAATCAGAGAATAGGACTCGACTAAATTGACCTATTCAGTCATCTCAGCTTAACATTTTGGAAGTGAGGATGCTGAGTTTGCTTTAGCAAATATTAACAAGATGATGCTCTCTTCCTCATCAACACTTTTCTTTAAGTCACATTTTGAAATCCCTAGCAAGGGGGTGAAAAATTTAAAAATGAATCATGCATAAAGAGGCACGTGCAATAGATAAAGTCTCTGCTGATGGAAGCCAACAAAGCTCCTCCTTTTAGTTGAACTCATGATGCATTGACTTAGACAGTGAGGTTGCAGTTCTGTGATAGAGTTCTCCCACAAAAATTAATTAGTGGAGTGGCATGCTTGTCTGAGAGGTTCTACTTTTAGAACAACAGGTAATACTCTGCAAACATCTGTATTACCCAGATGTAAAGGGTCCGAAATCCACTGATATGTTTGTAGAGAGCGAGACAACTCCATTTGTGCATAAGGATGAGTTGGATGCATACGACATCTGGAAACATTGACTGTATTTACTATTAACTGCAAAATGAGAAATGGCTAGTGAGGTCACTCACCTATCTTATTTGTGCACATAGCAGAAAATGATGTGATCAAAACACTAAGCTGGTGTCAGAGATGTTGGCCGAGGCTGGGGCAGGAGTGGACTGGCATGGAAACAAGCACAGCTAGAGCAGGAGCAGAAGCAATCTGTTGAAACTATTGGCAATGGGAGTTTTCCTGGCCTGAACTGAACATCAGCAGACTGCAGACACTGCTTCTCATAGCACCCTTACACCTATCTTGGGATCATGCTCCCCCCCCCCGGCACACACTCACCCTTTATTCAGGTCAGTTATTTGAGGCCCGTTCTGCCCTTCTATTCACAACTGATGAGGATGTGACAGCATATACCTATGTTCACACCCTACACTCTATTGTAATAATGTTTGTTCAAGGCATGCCTTGGGAAGTATCATTTAAAAATTCAATTTGCTGATCAATAATATAATGGTAAAAATGCATGTAGCAGCGTTACGTATGATGTTATAAACATAAACTGAAATCATGACTAGAAGTATGTTTTCCAGATAAATCTGGGGAGTGGCCACACCTGTTCCTCAGCGAGAAAGGGAAGCTGATGCCTCAGACAGTGTAAACAATTATCTGCTAAGTGGCCATTCTTTGGCAGGAAAGGAGGCAGGGGCAAAAATCTACATCTTAGCAAAGCAGCAGCATGTAGTTTCCTTCCACACAGACTGCCTGTCGCCTTGCTCCCAGCTCGAAATGTTTTCAAGAGGGGGACAAACTATTAAAAAAGAAGGGGAAGACACCTCTCTGCCCGTTGCATTCATTGCACTTGAAGAGATCAAGGAAGCAGCCACTGGTCTCTAGTGGAGGGCACCTGATCTAAAAAGTTTGGTCAGTAAGGCCACTGAAAGCAAGTAGTGAGGAAACTATGCTTTGAATCTAATAGAGGCCATGTCTACACTAGCACTTATGCTGGCACATCTTTTGTTGTTCGGGGATGTGAAAAAAAATCCACAAGCGACGTAAATTTTGCCAGCATAAGTGCTTGTGTTGACAGCACTATGTCAGTGGGAGACGCTCTTCCCCCAACATAGCGACCACTGCTCGTTTAGGTGGTTTTATTATGTCGGCAGGACAGCACTCTCCTGTTGACATAAGACAGCTACACAAGCATGCCTCTTTAAGTTTTAAGTGTAGACTAGCCATAATTTGTTAAGTTAGGCTCCAGTGTTTCATCTTTATTTTTCTTGTAACCATTCCTGACTTTTATGCCTCATTACTTGTACTCACTTAAAATCTCTCTCTCTCTCTGTAGTTAATAAACTTGTTTTTATTGTTTTATCTAATCCAGTGTGTTCAAGCTGAAGTGTCTGGCCAACTCACTATATTTGCACTGTCCAGAAGAGGGCTGGGCAGCACAGGACATAGGATTTAGTGGGTAATATGATTTGGAGAGCCACACTTGGGCTGAACAATCCTGCGCAGCAAGAAAAAACTGCAATAGCTTCCTGTGTGATCAGCATGCAGTGGGACTGGCAAATGCTGGAGGATTTGCAGTTATGTGCACCTTCCTTCCCACCTACCAGTTCACAGAATGGATGCATGAAGGTCTCAGAGCTGCAGCAATGGCCAAATAATAGCTCCACACTTAGAGGTGCAGCGAGGGATTCATTTGCACCCTTTCCCCAGCTTAGCTCTTCTACTCTAAGCCCAGTTATTCTATTTCTTTCTTCTACGTACAGCCCAGCTATGCTACTCAGGGGGAAGCTGGGCTAATGATTTGGCCACTGAGGTTGATGTAGGGTGAAATCTGCTTAATGGTAAAACTCCCAGGAGACAGAATTTCATCCCCAATCCTTCACTTCACAGAAATAAGTTGTGGCCACAGGCATAACTATAAACATAGCAGGGTGCAGTACATGAGTCTAATGCTTTAATGTATCTTAATTGTATATGCTCTGTAGATATGTGCCCAATACAGGATGCACTCTGTTTAGTGTTATGGGCTACTTAGTCGATTTGTGTGCCAAAGCAGGGGTGCAATCACTTGCAGTTATTGCCTGAAACAATACCGTCAATTTTGCGTGCAAAATACTTGCACACAATTTTTCAAGAAGTAGCTATGAATAGTCATCTGTGCTTTGGATAAATAATAAGCTCTTAACACAAAAAAAACTTCCAATCTTTATTTTTATTGGAGGATAGATTGGAAAGCATACAAATGCATCAATTAAAATCTATTCAACATCTCTGTTCTTAGCCCTGAGGTACGTTTTTTTGTAGAATGAACTGTCTCCTAAAGGCGTAGGCTACAAATTAAGGATTCCATCAAGTAAAAATAACAATACCACAGAAGAGGAAGGGAGCTGCTTGTTTTTATTTGTATAGTTCATTGGAAGCTCATAGTGGAAAGGATTTCATAGATTTAAAGAAAAGGTTGTGCTCACTAACAATTTCGATTACTATTAAGTGAAAGATATTGCTAGATAATACTTTTCCTTCACATGAACATTAAACATCATGCCCTTACGCCGCTGAACATTTTACATGACCAGTAGTTTTTTCATATATTTTTAATCTTTCCTAACTTTTTTTTGTGAACGTATGAAAATGGAATACAAACTGGAGTCTTCATCTGACAGTATTTTGAATGTGACAGCCAGCTACTGAAATTACTATCTAAACACTATTTAATGGAATAATATACTGTATTTTATTGGTTTTCTTGAAGTGAAGAACTCTGTTCACTTCTTTCAAATTAATACAAAGCATGTAAAAGATCTGATTAGATTATTAGACTAATAAAACTAATACAAATTTAACTAAGAATGAATACATTCTACAAGATACAAAAACAAGGTAAGAGGTATGTTTTTGGAACATCCCATATTAGCGTCTCTTAATTATAGTAGAAACTTCTTCCTTCCTTCATAGCAAAATCGTCCAAAATTATGCTAATATCATGCCTCAGAGAGCTACAACATAGGACATTTTCATTAACTACTTATCTGTTCCCATACAATTTGGCTCAAGGTGTTGAGAATGAACAACACTCATTTCAAAACAGCTACATTATTTATACAGAGGAAGAAATATAGTACTCCCTATGAGAGGAATTAGTAGGACACTGTAAATAACATCTGCACTCTCACTGTATGTTATTTTGGTGACAGATGGTACCACCATGGAGTCTGATCAACGTTACCAATGAAGCAAAGCCAATTATTTTGATATGTTTGTATGACAAATTGCTGTTATTAGTCAACATTAGGATGTTCGATGAAGTTCCATGAGGCAGACATTAACTCCAGACAGACTTCTTGTTTTGTACTGAAAGTATCTGTGTAAAAACAGAATGAGGGCAAGGGAGAGGGGATTTATTCTCTTCCAGTTATATCATATCATATTTTCCAAGCCACATTTTTTCTAATTTCTAGCTCTCCAACTCATCCTGGAATCTGAAAAACTTTGTCTTGTTCTTTCGGCCTCAGAGAAAGGTTCTGCAAGTTGAACTTAGCTGACTTTTGCTGATGTGTGATGCAAAACAGAATCCCGCTCCCTCTCCCATAGCTGTACAAGCTCTGCAGTAATAAGAGTCAAATCTGGTTTTATCTCCATAAACTAAGCTGTTAACGCCAAATGTCTTGCGCTACGGCTAGGGGAAAAGCACAGTTTCTGTAGGTACATCTGGTAGAAAGAGACTTGATATTTCCTGCTCTCCTACTGTCATTGCAGTTCTGTCATCTCCTCCTGCTGGACTATGGTAAGTAGGAAGTTTCTAGCCTGCTTGAAAGACACCCCTCCCCCTGCTTCGATTTGAGGGTACAGCAACTAAACCTTGAAAAGAGTTGATGAACCCTATATTACCTGAAACTGGTATGGGAGAGGAGAGCTATATGACATAGGGAGGACCTTGGGAGGCAGTGACAGGAAACTGTCCATTAGAAGACACCACAGAGAAGAGGGAAGAGGTATTTTAAACTCCATGGAGGCAGAGAAGGCACTGCTGAAGGAACTGCAGACAATAAAGGCAGCCCAAATACTTGGAGCAGAATATTTGAGTGATAGTTAAGCCACTATTGAAGCTATTCAAAAATTTTTAGTCAGTGTGCACATCTCTGCTCCATTTTATTTGTGAAGTTGTCGTCCATTTTTGGACGAGGAAGAATGATGGGTTATTGCCCTTACTTAGATATCTTCTCTCACTTCAGCTAAGTGGGATTGCTATAGAGCACAGCAATCCTTTTATTGCAAGCAAGCAAACCCTCAAAACAAGGATAAATGGTATTTTGTTCTCCTCTCATTTGAAATTTTCTTCTGCCATTGCAGGGGCCTCGGGCACTGGTACACCTCAGTCTCTTCTATTCTCTACCTGTGGCAAACAGTCTAGTCTCTTGTGGCTGAAATACGTTAGTTTAATTTTGGGTTTAGTGTGTGGCTGTTGGGTGGTGTTGGTGGCCTGTGATATAAAGGAAGTCTAAGTAGATGATCTGATGGTCCCTTCTGGCCTTAAAAACTCTATGACTTGAAATGCAAATGCAAGCCACCTGAGAGCTACCAGCTAATTACCCCTATCACCCTGGAAATTTCAGATGACCCAACCAGAAGTCTACACTGCTCAAATTGTACCTAGAATGTATACAGGGTGTAATGAGTGAGAGAGAACAAACCATAGTGGGACATGGTTTGTTCTTTCTTACTCATTACACCCTGTATACATTCTGGTTTTTAAATTATTTAGTTCTCGGACCTCAACTCCCTATTTGCTTCTGGAAGCTCCTAGCATGTTGGACAGAGTAGATATAATAATAAAAATAAAGTCACATGTAAAGATTTAAATTGAGAAAACATATCTCCAATTGTCACCTGCATCCTGTTTACTACTAGAAATATTTAGCAATCATCTTATATTAGCCCGATTGAGGACCTCTAGAGGCTATCTAGCATGAGGCACTGTGCACACACACAGAAACTCACACTGTAATTAACCATTAAGGGCCTGATTCAGCACTCTTTTCTCAATGTATAAAATTCCTATTGACTGCAATGGGAGTTGAATGTACCCAACTATTTCCAGGCAACACTCAATGCCTTGCATGATCAGGGTGCACAAACTGCATACACAGTTCTGTGCTATTAAACAGGAACACAGAAAAAGCAGCAGTTGTCATGTTCTGGGGTTCAATTCAGATGAGTGGGAGGTTGTGCTACCATTTGTATTATAACCCTGAGTGCCCTTAAATGCTTCTGCTACTTGAGGCTCCTTGCCTGGGACATTCACAGCCAGCATGCACTTTTTATTCTGTATGCTATACTGCTCTGATTCAACTACTTTGAATCCAACAGCCTGACAGCAGTTGTCACAAACCCTTGGTTAACGTTAGCAGGTGACCCAAACACTCCCCCATCTCGAACTTCCCCAGAACGGTATTTGCTGATACATCCAGCCCTCTCATCCAACATTCAGATGAATAAATTGCTCCATTAGGGAGACAAAACCCACCATCTTATTAACTTAACTTGGAATAAATACAGCCTTCCCTTTAAATCCAAAAATGAAACAAATTACTAACAAAAATATACATAAGATTGAGTGAATTCAGGTAGAAGGAACGAAGGCAGAAAAAGTGACAAGTGAAACAAAATGAAATACACTTCTAAAAGTCTCAGACTTAATCCTGCACAATACAGGCTTTGCTCAAGATGGTTTCTCTCATGAGTTATTCTTCTCCCCAGCCAGTGCTGACTCTCTCTGTCAGGACCTTCCTCGAAAGAACAAGGGGCTGGTTTCCCTTGTCTTCCTAGGTGAAAGAGCTTTTCCTAAGCAGGTATCTCACCTATATTCAGTTCCAGAGGCTTCAACCCCTTCTCTCCCTCTGATTCCTTGGTTAATGGGCCTATCTTTCTCAGCTCGCATGAGCTGTGTTCCCTTGTGCCTGTTTGTGATGGACGCCAAAGATGGCTTCTGTCTTTGTTTATATCTTCCAAAGTTCAATCTCTTTGCTTCAAAATGCAGGATGACTTCATGGTGTTCTTCCCTTCCTGTGTGTTTCCCATCCCCTTGCTGATTTCTATGTAAGTAGAGCTTCCATTGTTTCTGATCAGATCATCATTAATTTACATAAGAGACAGGTAAATAGTTGCCTTTTCTCCTGTCTGAGGAGGAACCTGTTTCTCTCTGTTTGGCCCTAGGCTTTAAAACATAATTTCATTAAATACCTATATTTCTTCATATAGTGTTAATACATACGTTTCACAGTGATTTTATTCACCTGTGTATCATTTGCTTTCAGAAACCACCTTACTCGATACACTTTTATAATACAGTAATATCTATACAATCAGTTGATTCAATTGCTTATCACTCGAGGTTCAGCCTCCCTGTCTTTATAGGCCAGTAAATCTTGGCAGTATATTCTTTGAAAAGTAAAACCCAGACCAAGCTTCTCTCTCTTGCTGCGTGTAGATGCCCCTGCTGTCTTCTCCTCCACTTATTATTGTGAGGTTCACCTCCACCCTTTGCTAGTTTGTGGGATCTCTTTTATGTCCTATGTAAATACATTCTCATTGGCCTTTCAAAGTCACTCCCATGTGAGGAAAACACTCCTTTGTCTGGGGCAGACCTGATTACTGACTCAACTTGGTTTACACACACTTCAGTCATCATTAAATCATATTCCATAACTCTGAATACCCACCACATACATACATCAAACGAGGTATACTTGCAAAAAAAAAACTGTTTTACAGTTAACAAATTAATCATAGCAGACATTTATTGCTTTAGATGCCACAGAGTGATAGGGACAACCACTGAAGAAGAGCTCTGAATAAGCTTGAAAGTTTGTCTCTTCCACGACCAGAAGTTTGTTCAATAAAAGGTATTACCTCCCCTACCTTCTCTAATATCCTGGGACCAATAAGGCTACACCACCACCGCAAACAATAATTATGCTATAATTACTTTTAAAAAAAACAAACCCAATGTTAATTGTGACGGACTTGGGGCTGTTTTGTAAAAACTTATGAATACTATATGTTTGATTGTCCCATGGGGGTTAATTCAAGAACAGGCTGACTGAACATAAGCAGGAAAGTGTCTAATGGCTTCAGACACCCACCCATCTACCAGCACTTAAGGGACAACACAAAGAGCTATTGGCTTCGAAGTTTCATCTCCGATACCCTGCTGACGTCTCTGGACTGGTTTTGGGCAGCAGGGCCAAAAGGCTTGGGAAACTATGGGTTTGTCTGGGCCATTGCAGCTGGGCCATTGGAGTGCTTAGTGAAGACACAACCTTCACGGATGGGAAAGCTGCTCCTGTTGGCGTAGGTTGCTACCACCTGTCAGGGAGGTGGAACATGTCAACGGGAGCAGCTCTCCCATCAACAAAGCACTGTCTCCACCGGGCTGAAATAACTGCACCGCTCAAGGGTGTAGATTTTATAGTTATATCTACATATGTTTGTAGTGTAGACCAAGTCTAAGACAAAGGACTTCTCGGTGGATAAAAGTGACTCTTTTTCTAGGGAGGGGGCAGTTGTCAGAGATAGTAAAGGGAAGTCTTTGCCAAGGGATGGCAAAATATCTTTCCTTTAGGTAAGATGACCTGTATACAGACTGTATTGTTTTTAAACCCTTTTTCCTCTTACGTTATACTTTGTTCCTATTGTTAAGATCAGAAAGTCTTTTTAAAACAAATATTTTTAATCACTCTATCATCACTTGCCAAAGACTCCAAAGGAGAGAAATCCAGGTGCTGAACCTAGCCAGATTTGTTGGGTAAGAATGGTTATTACCCAGGGTGTTGCAGCTCAGGGCCTGGTCTAAGACCAAGAAAATCATGTAATTCCATCCCAAGAGAGGTAAAGGCCCAAGGCCAGATTCTTGAGGAAGTGCACTCAAAGAGACTGGAGAGGGACAGAGGTGAAGCTAGTCCTGTAACGGTGACATTAAAGAAATGTTAAAGTTGCCCTGGTAAAAATTCAAAAACTGGGAAATGCAAAAACTTAAGATTTTAACAACATTAACACAGGCATATTGCACATGTGGGAATGTAATGGGGCAAGAGGACTACTCCTATGTTCCCTCCCCCCCTCCAAAACCTTTAAGATATATCTCCCTGTGCACAGGGGAGCTCCAGAAGGCATTATTTCACATGACTTTTGGTGCAATGCCTTTTGCAGTCACACACTGGCTGGAACACTGAACCTTCACACTCGTACGATGACAAAACTGTAAGGAGACTAGATCTAAGGTTTCTTTTTGGGCCTCTCTATTTAAAAAACCTACAGGGCTGGAGTTTAAACGTTAGACACACAAATATTTGCACACGCCTCGTTTAGGAGTACAAATACGAGATGTATATGTACAAATGGACAATCTGTAAGTATGGGGCCAATGTGTGTATAAGTAACCAATTTGTTTGTGAACATCTGGTATTTGTGCTCTTAACTTAGGCATGCATAGATATTTGCAAGAGCATAACTGAAAATATGGCCTGGAGACTAAAAAAGAAAGGTGATTGTGTTCATCCCACAAATTAGGAAAGCATTAAATTCAGATTTATTAGGATTGGTTTCAGTAAGTGGAACCAGGATTTTAAAAGGTGTCCTCAATCCATGAATGAAGAGGAGAGAGCAGTGGGGATGGATTCTCTGCAGGCTAAATGCATACATATACCTTAAATTACTAATCCAGATGAATCACTGCTACAGTAAAATTAAATTGGTTAAGTGAAAGTGGATTTCAGTCCTCTAAAATATGAAGATCCTGCTTTTTAAAACAGGAACACTTTGCTCCCCTAACGCAAAACAAACTTCAGAAATTTATACTGAAATATCTGTGGAGAGTTACTTTCAGATGCAAGTACTGAATTATATAGTTTGGTGCGTTATTAAAATTATATTACATGCCTTACTATTGTAAAATATATATATTTATTAAAACTGAGCGCTGTAGATTTTCTATGTGCAGTTTCCGTGTGCAGTTTATAGGGTTAATTAAAGTGTATAGGGTTAATGGTATATGTTTGCGCTCTACAAAATTCAAGAGTTTAGTGAAGTATCTTAGTGTTGCAAATCATGTCAAGAGCCTTATCAAAACTTAGGAGAAGTAAATTTGTGAAAAAGGATTGCAAGAAACTTGGTGCCAATAATCAATTTAATTTCCAAATACCAACACAGGAGTTAGTAGAGTTGTAGCCATGTTGGTCCGAGGATATTAGAGAAACAAGGTGGTTGAGGAAGCATTTTCTGTTGGTCCAATAAAAAATATTACCTCACCCACTTTGTCTCTCTGACACCAGAATTATTAAATTCACACCCTAAATTTGACAATTTAATTTATCAATCAATTTAACTAACCGTCACTAAAATAAAATATATGTTCTCTATATAGCATAAGTAAAACCAAAATCAAGTCATATTAAGCTAATTATCAAACTGTAGTAAACTGGCTACATGATTTTAAAAATTGCTTTCTGTAGAAGAAAGGCAAAATGTATTAATATATATTAATGTATACACAAAGGCAATGTTGGTTAGTGAGTAGAGTTTAGGACTGAAAATCATGACTCCTGGAGTCTGTTCTTCGCTCTGACAATGACTCAACAGGCGATCTTGGCAAAGTTACTTAGACATCTAAGTTGAGGACCCAAAAATTAGAGGTTATATTTCAAAAGCTGGATTTTGTGCCTCAGCAGACCCCTATGAACTATAACACACACACAAAGGTACTGCAAGTGTTTAACTAATTAATGGTTATGACATCCTTTCATGAGGACATTATATAAATATACTAGATATTACTACAGTGGAAACCCTAGAAGTAATCGATGCACAGATTTCAAGACCTGTGTAAACCAGGTACCCCAGTAACTGCAAGTACAAAAATACCTGCACATAATTTGCACTTGAAGTTACCATGACTGCATGTCTAATCACAGTAATTGCATATGCAGGAGACAAGAGGGACGGGCCATCTAAAAGGTATTTCTGCAAACAGTTACTATGATTTCACAATTAGTTGCAATCACTGCATGCACAAATAGAATTCATACAGTGTTGTATGGACAATTTGAAAACGTGGAATTCCAGTCACATTTTAACTGAACTCCTTTAGTCAAATCCTGAGGTCCTTACTTATTGATTACTCAGGCAGTACTCTCAGGGAATAAGGATTAGATCTCCTCACTGTACATTAGAAATAGAAATATTTTTAAAAGTTTATTTGGGATTGTGCTGAAGGAACAAATAAATGTCTTATAAAACGGTTATAGATTGTGCCTCTATTGTCCCTTAAATTTCCATGTGTGTGGCTTTAGCTAGTAGACTCATTTAAGTGTATTGAATTCCATGGGAGTCATATAGCTTAGACATTTTGAACAAGTGGTAGGGACAGACTGTACATCTTTTAGGGATATACATCTTTCTGTATCTACCAGACAAAATAACATTTAGCCCAACTTTCTAAGGCATCTTGCAATCTTCAGATGAAAGGCACTACATAAGTGTGAAATATTATCATAGCGTAAAGGAATCTTATATTGATCTACTGTCCTCCCTCCTCATTCCACTCATCTGGCACCAGCCACTTCCCTGTTCCATCAACCATCTCACTTCTGTCAGTGTAGGAGTTCACAGCTGTTCTGTAGCTTGCACTATCTGGTAATCACCTTCTTATATCCACCAATCTTAAAGAATACATCTCTCTACAGATCTCACACAAAAAATAAATATTTAGTCCTTTTCCCATAACACTTCATTTTTCTACCCGTCTACCTAATTGTATTTAAGTCTGCAAAGCATTGAAAGTTAGAGTTTATCTGAAAGATCCTACACAAACTTTGTGTTGTATTGTGTACTGCTTTACCAAATACCAGATTATTGAAATTTAATCAGAGCATAACAATCCACCATATTGTGAAATCCTTCCCCCATTCGATAAGCCTTCCTTAAAATATTGAATGTCTTGTTGTCATTTTAAGACATGGATATATGCCAAATGGTTAGCAAATTCACTAGCTACTTCATTCTAATAAATCAATGCTGAGCTACACTGCAGTTCTAGCTTCTGATCCATTTTGCAGATGGCTGTATAGCCTTTTGATTAATTGGGGTGTGAATTGCACAAGTCACCAGTGACAGATTCATAGTCAGGCAGATACATAAATTTATTATATAGATAATGAGATTGGTGAGTCACAGAGACATGAGGACTTTATTTAGTTCCATACAAACAAGCATAACTGCAATTACAGAAAAATAAATAGAAATATAGATATAGGAATAAATATAGAAAAGCAACCCTAACTGAATTTTGCACGCTCACTCGTCTACAGGAGACCATTAAAGTGAAGATAGAAAAACATTAAGGGTATGTCTATACTGATGGCAGCAACGTCGCCACAGTCAGATCAATCTTTCTGGATCGATTGAGCGGTCAGTGTAGACCCACTCAATCAATCAGGAAGTCGATATTAGTAAACCACCTCCTCAAGTGCATAGCGCTGCGATGACGGGAACAACAGAGTGCAGTGAAGACGGCACGCAGAAGGGAAGCACAACAGTCTACGGGAGTTACGCAAGTTACTCTGCGTACATTGCGTAACTCCCGTCGACTGCCGCCGAATCTCCAGGTAAGTGTAGACCAGCGCTAAGTGGAGGAAGCACCATAAATGGGCATGACTATCCAGTTTGCATCATCCTGTCATCCTAAGGTCCCCAACTAGGGGCTGGTTATCTTTTATAATCCTATTGTCTTTACACTCGCCCATAGCCAGGATCATATTAGATTTGCCTATATTTGTTATTCCAGGAGACCATAATTATGGTAATGTCAGTTATAAGTAAGCTATTTGCATCAACACTTTTACTAGTGGATTTGATACATTAATGCGGGTTTCCTCCATGGTTATACCAACAAGCCCATACAATCCCTTTATGTCAAGAACAAGCTGTTCTTTTGCGGCTTAGTTGTCAATTACAGAATACATATTAAGTCTTATATCCCTAGGTCAAGCACTCATACTAGCTACTTATGTAAACTACAAGGCCCTATAGGCCTTTGACATGTTGCAAAACCTATTCAAATATTAGTATATATTTTAGGTTTGCTTTGCAGCTTTAATGGCTCCCATTATTACCACCTCCTTAAGCGTCCTACCATATGAATAATAGTTTAGATATCAACCTTTGAAGACCAGGTTAGGGGTCAAAGATTAACAGTTATTTTAATCAAGATCAGAGTGAAAATCCTTTCTCCAGTTGGAGTGTTGCCATTGATTTCAGTGACTTCAATGGGGGCAAATACTTCATTGAAAGACAGCTGTGTTCTGTGGCACTGCCGCAGGGTGCTGTGCACTGTTCAGGTTTCATTCAGACGTATGGCACTACAGACTATAATTAAGGCATTATTCACAACGATTTTAGCAGTTTACTACGATAAGATGAGATATTCCTGGCTGAAATATATGCGGAAAAGCTCTCTACTGAAGAAAGCAGTTTGGAGCAGCACTCTGATTCTCAGCCTGTCAGTCAGATCCTGAAAAGGCTTCCAACCTGTTGACAGGAATTCACTGAAGACCACCGATAGTGCTACTGGGATGTTCCACTGGGGTAGAGGAAAGGACTAGAGACAAACTGGGCCTGGTGGAGGAGGGGGTGGTGGTCAGATGTTGCCATTATGAAAACGAACTCCCAGTTGGGCCACATGGGCATCAAGAACTCTGAGACAGGGTCGATATTACTGCGCTGGATAGGTGTGCTGCTAACAGAGCTCCAGCTCTTCTCACCCGGCGGCAGCAGACCTATGGCAGAATTCAGAGTCCAGATTTGCAGATTGCTGGTGGCTTAGCATAAAAAGGATAATACCAGAGGGTTATACACAATTTTCATAGCTCTTTGATCTGACCACCAAAGCAAGTAAAATTGTTCAAATTCATGACTGTGGGCTGTAGAACAACAGAAGTTGACTCTTTGGAGCATCTAGTTCTGTAATAAATTGTAAAAATGTCTCACCTGCCTCTGCTTGTGAAATGTAGAGCTTCTCCCTCAAATTACACCTGCCTCAAGCCTAATATGGGCAAGAGTCACTTCTGCACCAGTAACAGCTTCTCTAGTAAGAAGAATGTCACAAGGAGTCTGTAAATTTATTTTTTTAATTTTAACGTCTCCACAGAGACAAAAATAGGAGCTTATAACATCAGAGCTGGGAGCCCAGCTTCCCAGGAGTGCACACAACACATGCTTCTAGCCCTACAGGGCCCATGATATTGATCTTTAAAACTATAGGGTACTGAAAAGCTATTTTAGGTTGGTTAGGGGTTTTAATGGCTCCTCTGGAGCCCAGCACAGATAGAGTCATGGTAGCTGAGGCACCTATTTTTATAGGCAACAGAACAAACAAAAAAATATTCCCAGTAACATTTTTTTAAGACCTCTCTCCACACACACATTAGTTCAGGTGGCTGTTCATTCCATGGCTGTTAAAGTCCAGACCAGAACTTAAGGAGAGATTTCGTGGTTATATTAGGTAGCAAAGAATGGTTTTATTTCCTCAGGGAGCTTGAAAGAACTACAGGGATCAGAGTGCATTCAGTGACCCTGAAGAGAAATTTCTGTTATGTTCATTATTACAACTTAGTCCCGTCTCTTCTCTGCCACAAGGGACACTACAAATATCTAGCTTGCAGTTCCTGCTGTACTATTTCCCCCACATGTATCTTAGCAATGGCCAAAAGTTCTCTCCCACCCAATTCAGCCTGTACGTGATGGAACATTAGGTGAGTCTGTCCTATAACTGCAGAAGAGAACGCAGAGAAGAACTGGGCAGTTTTTGGAGCTGACATTTTTGTTCCATCTGCAGGTCTTCTACCAAGTCTTGGTCATAGCTGGGGACTATAGGGGCCTGGGTTCTGGGGGAAATGGAATTTCCAGGAACTGTTCCTGATATTTCCTGGTCTTTAGCAGGTTGCCTGGTATACCTTAGTGTCTTTCCTCTTACCGGGCTGACAAATCTCAGAGTTTAGTGTTCTGAGTCATCACTTCAAAGGGGCCTTGACACCTGGCCAACAATTTGGATTCTGAAGGGGGAACCAAAAGTAACACCCAATTCCCTTGTTGAAATTCCTGGGCATCAGTTCCCTTGTTGTACACCTGTGCTTTTGTGCCTTGACTAGATTCCTTCTTGCACACGTGCCAATGATCTTTAGCTTCTCTCCCAGCCATAGCACATACTGTACCAAGTTTATGGCTTTGGAACTTTGTTCCTCCCACGTTGCGTGAAAGAGGTCTAGAATTCCACTTGACTGTCTCCCATATAGGGATTTCATGGATGGTGAACAGGAGTGGCAGAAGTAATTGGTGCCAGTGGCAAGGTTTCAAGGCTACAGATATCCGCAACATACTTTTTAAGGTCCTATTACAATTCTCTATCAGCACATCAAACTGGAGGTGGCACACCAACTTTCTTAAGGCTTTTATCTTCAACAGGCTATGCAGTTCCTTCATAAGTTGGGACACAAAAGTTGGTGTTCTGATTTGTGATTACTACCTGAAGGATTCCCACTCAGGTGAACACTTCCATGAGCTCCAGGGCAAGGGCTGTTGCTTTGGTGGAGTGGGACAGAATAGCCTGGGGGTACTGTGTGGTATAGTATGCGCTGGAATCCAGCTGCACTCTTTGCCAAGGAGCCATTAAGTCCATGCCAGCCCTTTCAAATGGGTCAAATGTCTTGCCCACTGCCATTCCAGAGAGGAGATACAGTACTTTTGTATCTCCTGATGGACGCCTAGCCAATAAAAATGAAGTCATTCAGTCAAGTGTTGTCTCCTGACCAAGGTGTCCCCTACAGGGTATGGCATATACCAGGCATAGTATTTCCCTGTGGTACGTCTTTGGGGCACCTAGATGCATTTCAACCTCTCCCATGTGATGATCCTTCTCTGCTGTATACATTTTCTCTCCCAAAAGTGCTCTGCTCAAAGTGCAGCCATTTTTTCAGGAATCGCCATTGACTTGGGCAAGCTATGCATACACTCATCCCAAAGTTGGGTCATTTCTTCGTTTTTCCATTAAGTTCATACACTCTGACAATATGTCAGTCATTGTTGGCTCACTTAATTTCTCCTGTCATTTGTCCCCCTCGGAGAAAATCCATCCAACCCCAGTTGAGATGTCATCCATGGAGGCTGATGTGTAAAGGACCAGGGCATAGGTGGTCTAGCCTAGAAATCACAGCTGGGCTGAGGACAACTACTGCCCAGTGTCTCCAGGGATGGGAGTCATTGGGCAGTAGTTGAAGGAACTGCAAGGCTAGGTCCCATAAACAAGAGTCAAGCTGGGGTCGAACACTGGAGATCATAGGAGGTACCAGGTTAAAATCGGGAGGCAGGAATCAGGGTCAAAGCCAGGCTGGAGTCAGAGACCAGAGATCGAGAGACAAGGCAAAGTCTGGTATTGCAGCAGGCCAAAGTCTGTGTGGTTTCCCAGACAACTGTTTGGAGCAAACTTCTGGTTAAGTAGGGGTTTGTAAAGAATAGCTAATTCTACATTGATTGTCATTCACTCTGGTATAGAAAACAGAAAAGTGCAGTTCAGATTTATCAGAATCCTAAGAAGCTAACAATAGTCTTATTTTAGAGTGAAACAAAGTAATTACACATTTAAAAGACATCAAAAAAGACCCTTTGTTCCACTCAGGGAGCTTAAAAAAATAATTAATTTAAGCAAAACGTTAGCAGGCCACTGTTAGTTTGTTTGGGTTAGTCCATCCTTTGCTGTAGCTTGATTTGTCTCTGTTAATTAGTGTATTTACTTACCTCCTCTCCCCCTTTTACAAAACTGCCTACCCAGCACAGTAGCTCTTGAAAACTCATGTCATTTCTGGAAGGGTACAATGTGATTTCCATTAGGCTTGTGCAGAAGGTCAATATAACCTAAGTCACCTATACCACTCAGTAGAACACTAGATCCCAACAGGATCTGAAAAATATTGTTTCAGAATAGAAAAATATAACACTGGCATAAATACTGTGAATAATAGAATTATCCTGTCATATAAAATACTTTTTACTTGACAAACTAATACCTTCATTAATATAGTAAGTCCCCCTTAAATGAATACCTGTAAATGGAGGGTTTTACAATAAATGTTATTTAAGGCTTGGTTACACCAAGACCATGATTTTTGCTATAAGATGGATGTGCTGGATTGACTGGGCAGCCAAATGGCAGCTCTCTATGCTGAGGAAACTAATTACCTCTAAAGTTCAGATGTATCCAAAGCTTAGACACACTAACCTACTATCGCTCCCTAGCGCCAATCTCTGTTGTGGCAGAGATCTGCCGTATGATCTGGCAGCAGCGATCTGCCAATTGTGTTAGGAGTCTCTAAAGGGAAGGTCTCACATTTTCCTCACATCCCAGAAGGAATTTTCAGCAGCTTTCCCTTCAGATGGTATAGCAGAAAACATCATTTAAGGGGAGGCTCCACAGAGTGCAATCCCCCAAAAGAAACAGCGTGAAAGTGTTGCAGAATAGAAGTGTGCCATAGGGTCCAAGAAATCAGAAAGGACATGAGACTTGAGGTTCCCGGAAAGGCTGAGCTCTCTGGGACATCACTAGTAGGAAAACCACAAATCAGTAGTAGTGAATGGCTAGCAAAGCTAGAGATTGGAGGAGAAACCAGGGAGGCATTAACAACGTTCTTCCAAACCACGTTTCTGTTTGAGATCAGTTTATGAATGAATGAAAGTTTGCAGAGTGGTGTGATGACAGATTCTTACGATTGGTCTACACTAGAAAATTACATAGAAAGTCCACATCTCTGAGTGACATAGTTAAGCTGATCTAAGTCCCTGATCCCAAATGCTAGGTAGGCAGAAGAATTCTTCCATCGACCTAGCTATTGCATCTCAGGGAGAGAATTTACTACAGCGGCTTTTATAAGTACATGCATGGAAAAACAAAACTAACTGTACTATTAAAGGGTCAAACAATTCTCCCTCAAATACATATGTGCAACCCCTCTCAGAATTCACTGGGAGCTAGCTGTACACATGAGGGAAGAATTAGGTCCTATATGCAAACCATTTTTACTTTAAAAATTAATTAATTGAAAAGAATATTTTTATCACTCAAATTCCTCAGGATTCAGTTATATCCAGTACCCAGTCATATAATTTAAGATTCAGAAAAATAAATACATGAGAATAGACACTGAGATGCTTATAACCTTAATGTATGTGTTAAAATTGATAACATAACTGATGAAACTTAGTTAACATGAGGGATGACTGCTCACTTTTCCTGACTAGTAGCATTTTCAGCCTCTCACACACACACATGTAGTACTTAGTGAACAAAGCAGTAAACAAGACCACATTTATAGCTGAGCAAAACACTTCAGTGTAAAATGTAAACATACATCTGAACGTTGCCTTCGTGTTACAAATATGTTACTGAACTTAATAAATGCAGTGGCAGGGAAAGCCCTTTGTCAATACCTTATGCATTAAGCATTAACACAAATTCAGGAAATGTAACAGGAATACCAGATGTGGAGGCAACTGAAAAAAAATTAAAGGAAAAAGGCTATCACCACAAAATGATCTATAAAAATAAGCAGCTCTCAAGGGCTTTTTTAAAGAACAGAACAGGGAAAACAAGCCTCTAAATTATCTATTAAAAGAGATATTGGACTTATAAATGCATATATTTATCGTTTCTGATCACAGATCTGAACTAATGCCCATAAATATCAATGGGTAGTCTCTTCCATTGACTGGATTGGGCCTTCTGGATTGACGCATAAGTGTGGATCCTGTATTATTTTCGGAACACCCCATAACATTGTAACTTTCAAGAACTTTTTATTCTGGGCTTTGTTCGAGGCACGACAGCAGTACAAATGGTTGTTCCATCTTTAAAGTAATGCTTAAAATATCCTAATAGAAATATTAAGCTATATTAACAAGGAGACAAGACTAGTGACAGTAATATCATCACAAGTCTTCTCTGTGTATAGTATCTTTTCCCCTACACATTTCAAACTATGCATGCCAATCGAAAAGATAGCTTAGGCTCTTAATATGGGATCACACAATATGATGAAGTTAGTGCCAATACACATTTTAAAAATCAAAAAGGGTCAGGAAGAGTGAAGGATATATTAAATTCCTGTCCTGTCATCAACCTCTGACATTATATAGAGCAAATTCTAATTAAAAGAGGAAAATGAGATATAGTAGTCCAAAAAAAAAAAAGGTGGGGTGGGGTGGGGGAGTTATATGACAGTGGCAAGGTAATTCTGTCCAATTTTAAAGATATTGAATGCTTAAATAATTAGGGAGGGGGTCTGAAATCAATTTTACAATTTTTTTAATGTAAAGGTGTAGGCAGCCTTCTCCTCTCTTGGGCCTAGTATACATATCCTACTATCTTAGTATACATAAACCAATACTGCAGCTTAGAAAAATAAAGCTCAGCCTTAGCTCTTTATTAGGCAATAAATACGTTTGCTCTGTTCCTTCCCAAAACCAAAGTGCTCCTAACCCATCATCTGTGCTTCATATTTATAATCACCCAGATACAATTAATGTCCTATTAAACTGCACAATCCAGTGGCTTTGTTCTCACACCTCTTCCACTATTGCATGTCACATCTAGAGAAGATAAACCAAGAGAAATCTGTTTATCAACTTTTATTTAAATCAGGGTGGACTGATTTAAATCACTGATTTTAATAATGATTTACATCAGTAAGCAAGAATCATTGATTTTAGTCTTTAGAAAAATAACAAAAAGTGCAAACATCAAAGAAGGTTGATTTTTGTTTGTTGGTAAACATTAAAACATGTTCATTTGCAATTACATATAGTATTTATACCAAATTTGGTGCTTTTTGCTAACCAGGATGATATATTATATCACATAAAAGCAATTATACAGCTTAACATACATTTATTCAAATTCTTAATTTTTACATTTTTTATTATATTAGAAAATGGTGAATGACATTTCTTATTTACTAGATTAATTTTTTACTTGTTATTTGTATCAAACTTTATTTGAATAGAAATTGGAATTCAGTTAAAATGCAAAAAAATCAGCATTTTAAAATCATTTGTTATATAAAACTACCTGAAATGTGCCATACACATGAGAAGAAAAGTCTAAAAAACATGTTTGCATTCAAAAATAATTGATTTATTAAACAAAGGAAATATAATCAGTAATTAGTGAATTGAACTGATTATTTCTGGTCAGCATGTCCTTCAAGATTTTAGAACTAATAGATCTCATCTTCTCATACGTCATTTTTATTCATAGATTGGAAGAGGAAAACAAGTGTTTCTGTTTTTTCAACTCCCAGTCAGTTTCTCCACTTTGAATGCACTAATCATCGAACTGAACTGGTTGAACAAACTAAAATAAAATATTCTCTCTGCACCTGCAGAAGAGGCTATTTGCTGTTTTAAAACACTGGTTTAGCATCTCAACAAAATCTTGTTCTTGGTATATATAGCCAGTGACTTCCACCAGTTCAGTGGTTTGACTTTCTTTAAAAACTTCAATAAAAATGTGTACTGCTTAAATTTTTTTAAGTTTAATTTAAGAACATAAGAACGGCCATACTGGGTTAGACCTATGGGTCCATCTAGCCCAGTGTCCTGTCTTCTGACAATGACCAACGCCAGGTGCTTCAGAAGGAACGAACAGAAAAGGTAGTTGTCAAGTGATGTGTCGCCCATTCCCAGCTTCTGGCAAACAGAGGCTAGGGACACTTCATAGCATGGTTTTGCATCTCAGCCCATCCTGGCTAATAGCCATTGATGGACCTAACCTCCATGAACTTATCGAGTTCTTTTTTGAACGCTGTTATAGTGTTGGCCTTCACAAGAACTAGGGGCTCACTAAATGAAATTAATAGGCATTGTGTGAAGAAATACTTCTTTTTCTATGTTTTAAACCTGCTGCCTATTAATTTCATTTGGTGAGCCACTAGGAGTAAATAACAATAAGGAATAAGTTGTTTTAATAGATAATACTAAATTTAGGCCTTCATATAGGTTGTCATAACTTCTAATTTAATTTTAATGGGTTTATTTTTTAAAAGAAAAATATAATTTACATTAACAAAATCTGTTTTAATGAATAAATTGCAACTTGATTTAAAAAACATTAATTTTTTTCTATCCTATTTTAATGATTGCCCTGCAACGCTGGTCATAACATTGATGACCCTGCTAAGGGAGAAAGGGAGACGCTATAACATCCTCATGTAATGTTGCTTGCCTATGAGAATGACAGCAAATCAACATAAAGATTCTGAGGGAGCTTACCCGTTCCATTAAAAACTTTGGACTTTCTGAATACACACAGGGATGCAGTATTTCCTGTAACATTAATGCCATAATGAAGAAAATGGGCCTGATTCTCTTCTCATTTACACCTGTAAATGAGGAGTAAAGTCACGGAGGTCAGTGGAGTTAGCCCAATATGAAGGTAGGATGACAGAGAATCAGGCCCATCAGTGTCTCTTGCTCCTCTCTTTGCTCCTCAGCTGACACTCCAGATTGGAATACTTTATATAACAATAATTAACTTCATATGTGGGCTTTAATACTTCCTCTTACCCAGCAGGGTGATGCATCTTCTGACACAACTACTTGCAAATGAGTATATTTTATAACATGATTAATTTCACATTTAAGCTTTAACAGTG
This sequence comes from Emydura macquarii macquarii, assembly GCF_026122565.2. Classification (NCBI taxonomy): domain Eukaryota; kingdom Metazoa; phylum Chordata; order Testudines; family Chelidae; genus Emydura; species Emydura macquarii. The sequence continues at coordinate 6,609,901 of NW_027131400.1, read as the reverse complement.
ACAACTAACTCCTCTTACTCAGACACTTTAAAAGTAATGCATTCATCTCACTCAATCAATGCTGCTTTAAAAGGTAGGGTTTGGCACTGACATTTTATGCATAAATAAAAATTAGATGAACTATACAGTACATTTATAAAACCAAAGAGAAATACAGCTTTAGTTTAATAAATATGAACAAAATTACTTTTACTACTTGATGGTGTAAATTAACAAATTGACATGATTTGTTCCAGCCCTGTACCTCCAAATATTTGAACACAACTTGCCCTTTTTATCTACCAAGTAGATCAGGAGCATATGATATGTAATTAAATATCATAAAAATTTCCCACCACTTAGAGTCTGACGAGTGTATAGGGTGGAATTTTCAAAAGCACTTAGTGTTGGCCTAACCCTGCTCCACATGAACCCATATAGTTTTCCAAGGGCAGGTCTACACTTAAAACGCTGCAGCTGCGCTGGCATAGCGCTTCAATGAAAATGCTCCTACGTCAATGGGATAGCTTCTCCCATCAGCGTAGTTAGTTCACCTCTGCAAGAAGTGATAGCTATGTCAATGGCGAGAAGCTGTCTCACTGACACAGCACTGCCTATACCAGGGGTTTGGCTAGTATAACTCAGTGTTTCTCAATTTCTTTCCCCCCACGGAACCCTTGCGCGCCCATGCCATACCCTCGGAACCCTTGCCCGCCCATGCCATACCGTCCGCCGAAAAGTCAAGGAAATCTTCCTCTTTTCGGCAGCGCGGTGTTTGCTTGATTCGGCGGCGCACTCTCAGGGCCGTTTTCGGCGGCGCGCGAACAGCTGCTCGGCGGCGCGCGATTTTTTTAACATTCCGCTCAGCCCGCGGAACCGGTTCCGTGGAACACCATTTGAGAACCACTGGTATAACTGTGTCGCTCAGAGATGTGGATTTTTCACAATTTTATCAATCTATGCTGAGCAACAAAAGTGCCTCTGTTTTCCCATTTGCAATCATTCACTCTCTTTCCTTATAAATCGTTAAATGAAACATTCATATTATCCACATGCTTTGATCTCTTGTTTATCCCTGTCTTTTATTCCACACTGAAGCAGCCGAGCTCAAAGGAAGGGGAAAGTTAAAGATCAATTATTTTTGTAAATGTTTTTTCTTCCCTTTAAACTTCAGAAAACCCCAAACCAAACCAATATGGGGGGAGAGTGAAGTGCATATAGGGGAGCAGATCCTCATCTGTTATAATTCAGCCTCGCTTCACTGTAGTCAGCTCCACTGACTTCAAAATGAAACTATGCCAATTTACACCAGCTGATGACCTGTCCCCATGTATTTGGGTAGGCAGCATCGATTTTTCAGTGATTCGCAGGTGTTCTGTATTTTACAGATTGTAAACAAATGATGTGGCTATGGGAACTGAGTAAACTACTGCTGGTACTTTACTAGCCCATATGTTTCAGTAGGAGACAACTGTGTGGAGCACTAGCCAAAATCTACTTTTTCCCCCCTCTCCAGAGAAGAACTCCATACACTTACGTCCGTGTTTACCATCTGAATTTCAGACCAAGTTATTTCAGTTTAAAAATAAAAATAAAATTATTTCTTCCAGCCAAGCACACCGCCATGGGGATCTCAAGTCAACCTGTGTCTTTTCTGGCTCATGAATCATCACCAATAGTATGGATTCTTCAGGTCAGATTATGCACTCCATTACATTTGTACAATCACATTGAACTACTTACTATCTTCACATCACAAATACAAAATGATATGCTTACAGATACTCTTTTCAGAGTTGAATGGTACATAGTACTAAATTTAGAGTGGACATAAATCACAGAATCACAGAAACATAGGGCTGAAAGTGACCTTGAGAGATCAACAAGTCCAGCCGCCTGTGCTGACGCAGAACCTAGTACACTTAAACCATCCCTGACAGGTGTTTGTCCAACCTGTTCTTAAAAATCCCCAATAATGAGGAGTCCACAACCTCTCTTGAAAGCCTATTCCAGATCTTAATTATCTTTATAGTTAGAAAGTTTTTCCTAATATTTAACCTAAATCTCCCTTGCTGCAAATTAAGGCTGTTACTTCATGTACAGTGAACATGGAAAACAACTGATCAGTCCTTTTTATAATAGCCCTTAATACATTTGAAAACTTATCAGATGACCCTCTTCCCTAACCCTCTCCCCTCCATCTTCTTTCTTGTGACTAAACATGTCAAGCTTTTTAAATCTTTCTTTACAGGTCAGGTTTTCTAAGCCCTTTACCATTTTTGTTGCTCTCCTGTGGACTCTCACAAATTTAATCGAAATTTATCTCAAGTATAGCACCCAGAACTGGACACAATACTCCAGCTGAGGCCTCATCAGTACCGAGCAGAACAGGACAATGGACCTCCCATGTCTTACATATGACACTCCTTTTAATACACCACAGAATGATATTAGCCTTTTTTGCAACTGCAACACATTGTATATCTCATACTCAGTTTATAATCCACTAACCCCAAAATCGCTTTCAGCATTACTGCCACTAATCAGATATTCCCCATTTTGTAGTTGAACATTTGATTTTTCTTTACTAAGTAATTTGCACTTCTTATTGAACTTCATCTTGTTGATTTCAATTGATTTCAATTGATCCAATTCTCCAGTTTGTCAAGATCGTTTTGAATTCTAATCCTGTCTTCCAAAGTGCTTGCAACCCTCCCAGTTTGGTGTCATCCGCAAATTTTATTCTTCACTCCATTATCCAATTCTTAATGAAAATACTGAATAGTGCCAGACGCAGGACTGGCCCCTCTTGGACCGCACCAGATGCATCTTCCCAGTTTGACAGCGAACCACTGATAACTACTCTGAGTAGGGTGTTTCACTGATAACTACTCTGAGTAGTTGTGCACCCACCTTATAGAAATTTCATCAAGACCACATTTCCCTAGTTTGCTGTTGGAGTGTCAAAATCACTACTCAAATCAAAATTTATCACATCAACTGCTTCCTCCATTCACTAGGTCAGTAACCCTATCATAGAAGGAAATTAGGTTGGTTTAGCATGATTTGTTCTTGACAAATCTATGTTGGCTGTGCCTTATAACCCTAATATTCTTTAAGTGCTTACAAACTGATCATGTAATAATTCGCTCCTGTATCTTTCCAGGTATCAAAGACAAGCTAACTGGTCTATAATTTCACAGGTTCTCTTGGTTCCTATTTTAAAGATAAATACTATGTTTGCCCTTCTACAGTCCTCTGAGACCTCACCCGTCCTCCACAAGTTCCTGAAGATAATTGCTAACAGGTCTGAGATTGCTTCAGCTAGTTCCTTAACTACCCTGGCATGAATTTCATCAGGTGCTGCTGACTTGAATACATCTAACTTATTTAAATATTCTTTAACCTGTTCTTTTGCTGTTTTGCCTTCTATTTCTTTCCCCTCATTAATATTAATTGTGTTCGGTATCTAGTCACTATTATCCTTTCCAGGGAAGACTGAAGCAAAACAGGCATTAAACACCTCAACCTTCTTGATGTCATTATTAGCTTTCCTTCCCCACTAAGTAGAGGACCTACATTTGCCTTTGTCTTTCTCTTGCTCCTCTTCTTATTGTCTTATGTGACTTGCTAGGTGCAACTGAAAGTGGTGATGTAACTACACATGAACAAGTGGATACAATTTATATCAGGGGTGTCAAACATCTAGCCCGCAGGCCGGATACAGGCCATCAACCTTTTTGGTCTAGCCCCTGGTGGCAGCACGTGCTGCTGCGAGATCTCGCGGCGTTGTACTCTCTGGAGGCAGCACGCGCTGCCATGAGATCTCGCGGCATCACGCGCTGTCTCCAGAGAGTACAACGCCGCAAGATCTTGCGGCGTCACACGCTGCCACGAGATGTGTGCACAAGACACAGCGCTCCAAAAGGTGGAAGAGGGACAGTGTGGTCTTGGGGCATCATGCAGAGCGCTGTCTGTGCGAGACCGCGCTCCAAAAGGTGGAAGAGGAGAGAGTGTGGTCTCGGGGCATTGCGGGGGGGCGGGGCGGCAGAACTGCTTCTTCACAGCCCACTCACTTCAAAACACACGCTACTTTCAGCTGCAGAAAAACCTTCCTACTGCTGCTCATAGTTTACATTTACTCCCACTTCGGTTGCTATTGCCACCCTTACATCTTTCCAGAAGAACTGTCCCAAAAATACACTGGCAAATAGCTTAGGAAAGACAGAAGCCAATTGTTATATTAGATTTATTCAGACTGAAAGATCTATGCTCCTTCTCCGTCTGGTGCCTAGTAAAGGCACATCTCTTCCACTGCATAATTTTGGGGTTACTCAGTTCTCCTATAGAACAACAAGTCTTCAAATATCACTGTAGCCCTGCAAAGTAAAATACCATCAAGCTGTGATAGTTCCACACATTGAAGGAGGGTTTTACAGCTAAGTTATAGAGACAAACAATACCTTGTGGCATCGCAGAGTGCTGTGTATGCCAGACTGTTATGGTGATATCTTGCGTACACAGCCTTGCGTAAGCCGGGCCTTGTACATATATACACAGCCTTGTGTCTTTACACAGCCGTGGGTAGGGTCTTGTACATACATACACAGCCTTGTGTGGGACCTTGTAATTATGTTATCGAAGAAAAGAAAAATAGATTAAAAAATGTCGCGTGGTTCAAGAGAAGTGGAGAAATTTGTATTTCTTTGCTGAACTGAACGGAAAGCTGACATGTTTGATTTGTATGCAACATGTAGCTGTTGCCAAAGAGTATAATGTTTGGAGGCACTATGATACCAAGCATGCTCAGAAGTCTGATAAATATATTGGGAAGTCGCGTGAGGACAAAGTTTCTGAATTGGAGAAGTTCTTGAGAAAGCAGCAATCACTATTTACAAATGCCCATCAAGTAAGCGAAGCTGCAGTTAAGGTGAGCTACATGATTACGCATGAACTAGCACTGTCATCAAAACCTTTTTCAGATGGGGAAATTATAAAGATATATACGTTTGTGACTGCAGAATTAATATGTCCGGATAAACGGCAAGCCTTTGCAAATATAAGCCTCTCAAGAAACTCAGTCGCTGAGAGAATCAGTGATTTGTCAGACAGCCTTAACAATCAACTAGAGTCAAGTCCTTTATTGCATTTTCGATTGCAGTTGATGACAGTACGGATGTTACTGATGTGGCACAGCCTGCAATTTTCATTTGTGGTGTTGAGAAAAGCACTGTGCAGTAGTACACTGAAACTGGATAATGTTTTGGATGTGGTTATAAAAACGGTTAATTTTATACGAACAAGAGGCCTTAACCACAGGCAGTTCAACTGTCTTCTGCAAATAACTGAGAAACCCCATGGGTTGCCATATCACACTGATGTTCATTGGCTAAGTCGGGGGGCTGTACTGAAACGCTTTTATGAATTGCATGGCAAAATACAATTGTTTTTGAATCAGAAAGGAAAGGTTATGCCTGAACTGCAAGATAATGAATGGCTTCAAGATCTTGCTTTTATGGTGGACATCACGGAACATCTGAACTGTCTAAACATAAAGATGCAGGGGTGCAATAAATTGGTGATGGATGTTTTTGACAGTATTAGTGCTTTCGAGATTAAGCTTCAGCTTTGGGAAAAGCAACTTTCAGATAATAGTCCTGCACATTTTCCAACTTTAAAATCTCAATGCAACACAGCTGAGTTTCATTGTGAAGTTCTCACAAAAAAGTACAGCAGCAAAATTTCCAGCTTAAGAAATGAATTCCAAGCAAGGTTTTCTGACTTCAAATACATTGAGAAAGACTTTGCAATTTTCCTTAACCCATTTTCTGTCAATGTGCACGAGGTCTCAGAGGAGCTTCACATGGAAATAATCGAACTGCAGTGTGATTCTGTTCTGAGGGATAAGTTTTCCAGTGTTGATGTTGGAACATTTTATCAGTATGTAGGATCAAATTATCCCAGGCCGAAGTCTTTTGCTTCAAAAATCCTGTCCATGTTTGGGACAACGTATGTCTGTGAACAACTCTTTTCTGTAATGAACATCAACAAGTCAAGATTTCATTCTCAACTTACTGACGCACACCTGAACACAATACTCAAGCTTGCCACAGCCCAGTCCCTTGCTCCAAACTTTGATGCAGTGATCCAAAGTAAGAAGTATCAGGCATCAGGAAGCAGCAGTAGCAGTAAATAAAGTACTATAATTCTTAATCATTGATCGATTCTTTTAATCGTAAAATAGTAGTAGTTGTAGAAGTGAATTTATTGCAGTTTTTATATCGCTGATATCTAGCAAATAAAATATAATACTACATAAAAATGGTTGTGCCTAGTATTTCGATTTATGGTATGTATGGCCCACTTGAAGCACATTTAATTCAAATCTGGCCCGCCATAGCAAATGAGTTTGACACCCCTGATTTATATGATAAAAGGCATGTTGTAACAGAAAGGTATATAAAAGCACCCCCTGATTTAGAATACATCTTCTAATACCCTCTAATGAGTTCTCCCTCACCATCCCCGCCCTGTCTCCCATTACAGGATTCCCTTGCTTGAACCCTGTGGCTTGTAAGCTACACTTACTGACCAATGTGTAATTTACAGCACCATTTACATCCAACTATTAAGTCAAATGTACTCTGTGGTAGCACTCTTTAAGCCTGGTATCCCACTGCACTTTGAAATTAGCAGTTTACTTAGGCAGAATGAAATTATTAGCACAAACACCACCTTCTTTAAACTTCACTTTGCAAACATTAACCAATTAACCATGAGCTCCTAAGAATGGATTTAGTAGCTGAATCTGGATCAGTTTCACCAACTGCTAGAAGATGGAAACTCCAGGTCTCAGGTACACAGCACATGAAAACTCATGATCACATGGGAGCTCTTACACAGATCAGAGGACAATGCTAACAAAGCACCTTACAATTCATTGTGCCTTAAGCAAGAACTCAGTCTGTAGTGGTAGCAAATTACAAATTACAGTTGAACTACAGAAGGGAACTGGGCCATTAGTTACTTTGTATTTCAGTCTCAGGAGAAGTGTCCTTGTGTATATTCTCCAATACAGCTGAAACCCAAAGAAATATCAGATCTGTGAGATTCTCAGGCTGTCAGCCAGCTCATAAGGAACAAACTGTCATTTAGCATGTTTCAAACTACTGCCTGGGGTGCTTATAATCAAAGTCCTGCAAATTCATAGATGTTACTCCAAAAGGTCAATTTTCTTGGGCCTGATGGTAAGACTCGGAGCACAAAGTCCTACAAAAACAGATTGCTAAACAGATTCTGTGCAGTCCAATAAAAGTTTTTACCACATCCAACATGTCTCTCTAATGTACAGTAGTTTAAGAATAGTGATTCTAAATATGATGATGTGGCGATTCTAAATATAAAGGGAAGTTTAATCAATAGTCAAGGCAAAGATTTAAGAAAAGGGAAAGTGTTAAAATTAATTATATTGGTGGAAAATGTGCTGGTTGCATTAGGTACAAATTAACATATGCTGGGATCTATCCAGAAGTCCCATTAAAGAAGGCACTTCATTAGTCAAGGATAGAGATAATCAGAGCATGACTCACTGTTTCAATGTTTGATCAAGGACCCAGAGGCAAATGTCTTTATATATGGTTTGTTGCTTAAAGAATAAAATCATATCACATGAAAATCACATTTCTGAAAATATCTGAAGAGCTTATCTCCTGATATTAATCTGATATCTCAAATAGCAAAAAAAACCAACAGTCTTTCAAACTCAGAGTTTCAGAAACTTCACAATAGTTTCTTGCCAGGAAAATCTTTACACATTTCTACTCTACTTAGGTGATGCTGTAAATTCTCAACTAAAAGCCAAGTGCATCAAAGTTGCTTTTTTTTTCTCTACAATTACTTATTAAACTGTATTGTGCCACTCACATGCAGGAACAGGCCTGGTCCTGCAAGTCCCTGAGAAGCCAACGGTAAAAAAGGAATTGAGGATGCTCAATAACCCACAAGAGGTGCTAAGGGGACCCCTGGTGCTTTAACAAAAACCAAATCAAATACATTAAAGCGATTTAATTTACCTTGTCCTTGTAGTAGTCCTTGACTTCAGGTCTAATAGAATCAAAGTCGCCGCTGATGTAATCAGGCAAGAAGCTGAAAGAAAAGCAGTGATCAGTAAAATAAAAAATTAAGGCATCTTATTTTCTTAAATTAAAAAAAAAAAAAAAAAAAAAGGATTGGGGAGGAATATTCCTCTCTCAAAGGAAAAGAAACAAGATTATGAAGCAATCTCCATCCAAAGCTGATACTAAGTAAGCAAGCCCCATCTTAACATACTACGAAACTGTAATAATTTGGTGTCCTCTCTGTTCTGAAGGGCACATACTACACCTTTACATATACACATGCACCTCCCAGATAAGGTTCAGTAGGTGTTGTGCATGCATATTTTAAGAAAGTTTAGCTCTAAATATCTTTTATTACTTAAATACATTACCATTCGCAAAACAGTTTAAAAGTCAATTAATTATAGTGTACCATCTAGTTTCTTAGAATTTTGTTCCTCTGCTGATGGTAGGGTGACCAGATGTCCCAATTGTATACGGACAGTCCTGATATTTGGGGCTTTGTCTTATATAGGCTCCTATTACCCCCCACCCCATCCCGATTTTTCACACTTGCTATCTGGTCATGACAGCTATAATAGTTGACAGCCTAGCTGACAGCCATAGTAGTTTCAGGGTGTCAGACATCCAGCAAAATTTGTTCTTTTATCAATGCATTACAAGGTATTATAAGTAAGTGGAATCCAACATCCAAGTGGAAGCAGTCTGTAGGGTGATTCCAGATATCAAGTCCGCTCACATTGGCTTGAAAGTATAATGGATTACTTGATGGGAAAGGGGCCAACACAAAAGGCCTATGTGTGAGCTTCTATGGTAAGCACCACACAGAGAAAAAGTTTTAAATCTCCCCCAAGGGATCTGAATTAGCCCTCTGCACCTTCAGCTTTTGTGGACTGGCAGTCACTAAAGATAATTTGTTGTCCAATTTAGCACTCAGGGATCTGTTCCATACATTGCACCAACACACATTTAAAAAACTAGCCAATCAAACAAACAAACAAACAAAAGCCTATATGAAAATCCATTTCATTTGGTTTTCATTCTCCTAATGCTTTAGTACACTAGAAATACACTGGATAAAGAAAGTTTGGTTAATCATCCTTCTGTGCTGTGCTCAGACGCACTGCATGAGATGCAGGGTTGATTTTTTCTTTAAATATCGATGGAGAAGAGTACACGTTGTATTAATATTGGGCAACTGCTCTAATGGCTTAAGATGGTTTGTTTTTTAAAGCTATTATTGGTGTTCTATTTTATTATGTCTCACTCCCTCTTCGCCCCTCTTTTTTTTTTTAAACTTACGAGTGATAAGTACTCCTAAAAATTAATGATGCCTAAGGTTTTGGAAACATTCTTTCTTAAAAAAATGTTTAAGATCTGTAAGAATATCATTTAAATTCCTAAAAGCATCTCTCCTAAAGTCTCATTGTTTTGCTGTAATCAACATAGGAATTGAGATTTTAGTGTATTTATTTTACCTTACTTGGGTTGGTTACTCCCCCAATATAAGTGCATCAAACAGATTTGTAAACTCCACTATCGTTTTCAAATGTATAATGAAACTGTGCTATTCAAAGTATCATTAAAGTGTTTTGAAAAATTAGTTTTCCACATCTCTAAAATCTTGTAAATTTGAGCTTCGATAGGAAAGAGAAATGAAAAGGAATGATTGTATTACGGAAGTGCTAGTTACTGTTCCATAGAGAAGGCTGAGGTTAGTTTTGAAATTAAGTAGGGACTGGGCCATTTTGTAATTTATTCTGAGGTCAGCCTGATTTTTCAGAGGATTTACAAATAATTTTATGGTTTATGACTTTTTACATTAATTTTAAAAGATCCTCAAAGAAATTTAACACCACATCAGGATAATTTTCTCACACTTGATTTTAACAGAACACCACAAACTCTTTAAACATCCTGAATTATTAAAGTTCATTAAAATCTTCTGCACTGGCTATATTAGATTTTTTTTTCTATAAAGACTTAATAGTCATTCACCATCATTGCTCTTCATAACTGAAAGTTACTTTTGCAGCAGGAGTTGACCAGAAATACTCTTCTACAGAGCATTCCACATAGAACTACCCTCTTTCAAAACGGCCACCAAGTCCCAACCTGTTCTCAGGGAAAATGGCAGTCCCCTATGAGGTCTTGTTTTACTCAAGACTTCTGAACACTTTAATAGGACACTCCACATCTTAGGGACTGTGTCTGCTTCCACTGAAGTCAATAACAAAACTCATTACACCTAATCCTCTCATTTTCATCAGAGTAGCTCTACTGACTTCAACACCAGTGTAAATGAGAAGAGAATCAGGCTCATTCACTTAAGTAGAAATAGGATTGGACTCCTGGGTTTGTCTTATTCAGACAAACAGCAAATGTTCAATAAGGCTGCTAAGAAAGTTAGTTTACTATTGAATCTAGGTGTGCTAATTAGAAGATCTCAGAAGCCTGAGAAACTTCAAAGGTGAACTCCTACCCTTTGTTCTTTTCCGTGCTTTCCTATTTGCTAATGCAAGGGATGCTATTAAAACTAAGTTTACTCAGGATGTTAAAATGATGCCCCCACAAAACAATTCCTGCCCTTTACCCTACCTAACAAGGAAAAACAGTTATGGTGAGTGAGTGTCATATATGTCACATTTACTTCTATGAACTTCATAGACCATTAGCTGTTTTATAATTAATCTTGCTCAAATACTGCACATAGTCCAGAGATCTTAATGGGGGCAAGACTGACATCTATGATCACCTATTTTCTTATGCTTTAATCCCCTACACTAATTACTAGCTGCAGTGTTTTTCTAACCATTAAACATTTCCTCCCCTAAATAGATGTTTCAAGACACACATTAATGGGCTAGGGGCAGAATTACAAGAGAAATTGAAACAAAGCACGTCCTCTCCAGGTAACTATTTACCATGGAAATTCTGGCTTAACCCAAATTGAAACCAAGTTAGCAACAGTGGCTAGCTAAATTTCCATCCATGAAATTTTACAAGCAGTAAACTCAAGAAACAAGTACAAACCATAACAAGTAGTTTTGCTGTGTCCCTAGAGCACCCTGCTGTGGCTTCTGATCAATACAATCCCTACATAGGTCTCTCCCTCTCTAGGAGAAATATTTCCCATTTTAAAATGTTGGCTTCAAATGGGTTTAGCGTCACCTAACTCGCACCTAACTAAAGATAGGCATGACTTCCTGAGAGGCCTGTGAACCCTGGCTGAAAACTAACCCCCAAAATCCCAGGCCACTGCCTCCACCTAAAAACACCACAGGGGTCTGGAATAGAACAAGGCTTCAGAACCCCCCCCCCACACACACACACACAGGGGTCGCCAAGAGACCTGTACGCTCAACCACAAGGTTACTGCAATTTCTCCTTTCTTCTCTCTCTGCCCCCCAAACAAACAAAAACAAACAAGGAAAAACTTTGAAAGGGTAAAGCATTCTTGAAGGATACAGAAGACACACCATGGGGGTTAGATTCACAAAGAAACTTAACTAGGCATCACCACACCTAACTTTTAAGTGTCTACGTAATTACTGGGATTCACAAAGCCTGGGTTAGGTACCTAGGCTTCCTATACCATCAATGGGGAGAGATAGGCACCTTAGAATGGGATCCACAAAAAAGCCAGAACCCTAGGGTGGCTCCTTGCCTAAGGTAGCCAATGGGAGATGCTAAGCCCCACTCCCTCTCTCAGAAATAGACCTCTATATCTGGCTTGCAGGAGTGCAAATCCCTCTGCCTGGTTGTCTCAGCTGTAGACCCACTAATGGGGTCAGGCACCTATAATGTTTTAGCAAAGAGCAGGAGCTCCCTCCTAAGTTTTAGCCCAGTGGTTAGGGTACTCACCTGGGATGTGGGAGACTGCTAGCTCAAGTCCCCCTCTGTGGGAGAAGGTATTTGAACAGGGAGCTGCTACATCTCAGGTGTGTGCTTTAGCCACTGGGCTATAGGATAGCCAACTGTGGGGCACTCCCAGGCTTTCCTGTGGAAAGTGTTCAACTGTGATTAAATAACCAAAGAACCATTGGGCCTGAGAAAACAAGCATGAGAACCTCTCTCTAGCCTGGTGGTTAGAGCACTCCTTTAGGAGGAGGAGATCCAAAATCCAGGCCCCCTCTTCTACTTGCTCTTTAATTATTTATCCACACTGCAGCAGCTTCAACAAGAGAGACTGAGGAGGTCCCATCACTAAACATCCCATAGCCCAAGATAAACACTCTAACCACAGGGCTAAAAGTTAGGAGGGAGCTCCTCCCTCCTCCCATTTCCTGATCAGGCTCTGCAGACAAATTAGGCAGAGGAACACCTGTGTTCTCCCCATTTGGGCATTGCTATAGGGCACAGGCATCAAGATGCCCGGTGTGGGGCTTCAGTATGCATGCTCAGAAGCAGAAATGTAGGCACCTAGGATCATTTACTGCAAAAAAAAAAAATGCCGTGCTGAATGAGTTCAGGTGCTTACAGGGTTTGCAGGCAGTTGAGCAAGGGTGCTGTGAATCCCAACAGAGCACGATTCTGGGATTTAGGTGCCTAAAGTGGCACCACTTGTTCTCCACTTGTACTGCATACCTAATGGATGACATGAAATAATCCAGTTGAGTATTCAGAGGTTAGCTTGCGTGTAGTTTGTTGCTTAGGCAAACTAATAAAAAGAAGCCAATTTTGGGTCAAAATTCTGTTTTCCTCACTAAAGCGACCAGTCTCATTGCTGTAATGAAACTTATCACCTTAGTATAGTGAACAGGATTTAGCCCAAACTCTTTTTCCCCCTTTGGAAAAGATTGAACGAGACACAATGACACTACAGAGAAATCTTTCCTAGGTGTTTGTCTGGTGGTTTCTGCCTACATGTTCAGGGTACAACTGACTGCCATATTTCAGGTTGGGAAAGAATATTTCTCCAAGCCAGAGTGGAAGAGAGCCAGGGGGCTTTTTCACCTTCCTCTGCAGCACAGGCCAATTGCTGGTTTGAATCAGTGTAAATGGTAGATTCTCTTTAACTTGAAGGTTTTGAAATCAAGACTTGAGGACTTCAGTAACTCAGCAAGAAGTTATGAGCCTATTACTGTAGTAGATGCTGAGGTTCTGTGGCCTGAGATATGCAAGAGGTTAGATTAGATGATCGTGATTGTCCATCCTGGCCTTAAGGTCTATGAGTCTATGTGGAATTGCCCTGGGGTATTTCATTTTTGGAAAGAAAGTATTAACTGAAAGATAAAAAGGGGAGTCACGGAGGCACATCCAATAACAGAAAAAAACCAAGCAATATTAAGGTAATTTTGGAACACACTGTTAAACAGTGGATTGTGCTTGTCTGCTTTTAGTTTGATTATTTGTTTTCCAACAACAGAATAAAAAGGAAGAAGATACAGTGCACAGTGCTCCAGAGACAGAATATACAACTGTCTTTGATACACTATGATGACGTTATTTGATATACCACTAGATGAATGCAGTGATCATTGTCATGCCTACTACTATGTGTTGTGGCAGCTGTCAGCTCCCCTCTAGTGGGTCCCACGCTTCTATTGTCTCTAGTGGGCCAGGGCGTGTCCAGTCACCCCGGCTTCCCTAAGGAGGGGGGTAGGGACCCGGGCCCACCCGCTCCTCCGGGTCCCAGCCCAGGGGCCCTATGAGAAGCAGCTATGTGCTGCTGGCACCGTTTTCCCAGCTGCACTGTCTTCCCCTGGGCTGATTTTCCCCCTCCTTCTGGCTCCTTGAGCTGGATACCTTCAATTGTCCACAGGACTCTGTACTCTGTTCTGCTCCTCCACTTTAAATCAGCGCTCCGCTCCACAGCACAGCACAGCACAGCACAGCACAGCACAGCACAGCACAGCACAGCACAGCACAGCACAGCACAGCACAGCACAGCACTCCTACTCCTCCCGCTTGTGCCCTGACTGTTAGGGGCGGAGGGCTTTTATGAAGCTCCTGGCTGGTCCTTCATTGGCCCCAGCTGCCCCTAATTGCCCCTAATGGCACTTAGTTAATCCGCAGGGAAGAGAGCCCTGAGCATTCTTGGGCTCACATACCTCCCTTCCAGTACTCTCCTACTGTCCTCTGCCCTCACTATCTCACACATCCTCCCCCCCTGCTCAACACCACGGGGTTGGGCTACCTGGGACGCGAGGCAGTGCTGGCGTGACAGGGCGTCAGCATTGCCATGGAGGTTGCCGGCCCTATGCCGTATCTGAAAGTGGAAAGGCTGTAGGGAGAGGAACCATCTGGTCACTCTGGCATTCTTCTCTTTGTTAATGTGCATCCACCGGAGTGGGGCATGGTCTGTCACCAGAGTGAACTTCCTCCCGAGTAGATAGTAGCGGAGGGTTTCCATGGCCCATTTAACTGCCAGGCACTCTTTTTCAACCACCGCATACCTCTGCTCTCTGGGGAGGAGTTTCTGGCTGAGATATAGGACTGGGTGCTCCTCTTCAGCTATCATCTGGGAGAGGACAGCCCCTAGTCCTGTCTCTGACGCATCAGTTTGGAGGATGAACTCTCTCCCGAAATCTGGGGTTATGAGCACTGGGCGACTACAAAGAGCAGTCCTCAAATCAGCAAATGCTTCCTCAGCCTTCGTGGTCCACTTCACCATATCTGGGCCCCGTGCTCTTATCAGGTCAGTCAAAGGCCCTGCCCTAGTGGCAAAGTGGGGGATAAATCTCCTATAGTACCCAACTATTCCTAAGAACGCCCTGACCTGTTTCTTGCGGACTGGACGGGGCCAGGCCTGGATGGCCTCTATTTTGTCCCACTGGGGTTTGACCAGGCCTCTTCCTACCACATACCTCAGATATTTGGCCTCGGCCAGCCCTATTGCACACTTGAGAGGGTTTGCGGTGCGGCCAGCGCGACGGAGGGTGTCTAGCACCACCTCTACTCTCCCCAGGTGCGTCTCCCAGTCAGGGCTATGGATGACCACGTCATCAAGATAGGCCGCAGCATACTGGGCGTGGGGTCTCAGTAATTTGTCCATCAGCCTTTGGAACGTCGCGGGAGCGCCATGGAGACCAAAGGGGAGGACGACATACTGGAACAGGCCATCGGGCGTGGAGAAGGCAGTCTTTTCCTTGGCATCCTCAGCGAGGGGGATCTGCCAATAGCCCTTGGTCAAGTCCAGGGGTGGTCAGATATCGAGCCTTGCCCAACTGGTCCACTAGCTCATCGATGCGTGGAATTAGGTAGGCATCGAACTTCGAGATCTCGTTTAACTTCCTGAAGTCGTTGCAGAATCTCAGGGTTCCGTCGGGCTTTGGGACCAGGACAATCGGGCTGGACCACTGGCTGTGGGACTCCTCGATAACCCCAAGTTCCAGCATCCTCCTCACTTCAGTTCGAATTTCTTCCCTTTTGGCCTCGGGTATCCGGTATGGCTTTATCGTCACCCGCATGCCAGGGGTAGTGACGATGTGGTGTTTGACCACCGCCGTACGTCCAGGCCGTTTAGAGAACACATCCTGGTTCCGTTGGATCATGTCGATGACCTCTGTCCGTTGCTCTGGGGTTAGCTCGGGGGATATTCCCACCTCCCCTTGTGGAACGCCCGACTTGGGGGGTGCCTCTCGGGTAACCAGGTAGGCCTCCCGGTCTCGCCAGGGATTCAGCAAGTTTACGTGATACAGTTGTATCGGCCTTCGGCGGTCCGGTTGCCTCACCTTATAATTTACCTCCCCGACAGCTTCCACGACCTCGTATGGTCCCTGCCAACTGGCCAGGAGCTTGCTCTCCGCCATTGGCACCAGCACAATCACTCGCTCTCCAGGATGAAATCTCCGGGCCTTTGCCCGTCGGTTGTAGTAGGTCCGCTGGGCCTCCTGGGCTTTCTCCAGGTGTTCCCGCACTATGGGGGGTCACCCGGGCTATCCGTTCCCGCATCTGAGCTACATGCTCAATTACATTCTTCCCTGGGTTAAGCTGTTCCTCCCAATCCTCTTTGGCAATGTCTAATATACCCCGCGGATGGCGGCCGTATAATAGCTCGAATGGGGAGAATCCAGTGGACGCCTGGGGGACCTCCCGTATTGCAAACATCAAGTATGGTAGCAAGGTGTCCCAATCCTTCCCGTCTTGTGCCACCACCTTTCGTACCATGCTCTTGAGGGTGCGATTGAACCTCTCAACTAGACCATCCGTTTGTGGATGGTACACTGAGGTCCGCAGGGCCTGGATACGGAGCAGGGTGCATAGGTCCTTCATTAGCTTGGACATGAAGGGAGTCCCTTGGTCCATCAGGATTTCTTTAGGGATGCCCACTCTGGCGAAGACCTGGAGCAGTTCCTTCACGATTGCCTTGGACGTGGGGTTTCTTAGTGGAATGGCCTCAGGGTACCGCGTGGCGTAGTCCAGAATGACTAGAACACTTCGATGGCCCCGCGATGACCGCTCCAGTGGCCCCACCAGGTCCATAGCTATCCTCTCGAACGGAACCTCAATAACTGGCAAGGGCATTAAGGGGGCCCTCAAGTGGGGTCGAGGGCTGTGCAGCTGACACTCTGGGCAGGAGGCGCAGAAGCGTTGAACCTCCGCCCGTATCCCTGGCCAGTAAAATCTCCTTAGGATTCGGTCCAGGGTCTTATCTGCTCCCAGGTGTCCTCCGAATAAGTGGCTGTGGGCCAACTCTAGAACGGCCCCACATGCTTCCGGGGCACCAAGAGTTGCTCCACTTCCTCCCCGCGTATTGGGGCCACACGGTACAGCAGGTCACGCTTCAGGACGTAATAGGGTCCTGGGCCCTTGGTCTTCCCCTCCACGGGAACGCCATCAATCTCTGCTACCTCCTCCCTCACATTCAGGTATAACGGGTCCTGGGCCTGGTCCTGTCCAAATCTCCCCCGTAGGGGTCCCAACCGCCCTACCTCTAGGGGCTCAACCTCGCCTTCACCCCCAGGGATGCCTCCACTAGTACTGGGGACCGCCCCTGGGTCCTCACTAGCTTGAGTGGCCTCCTGGCTTCCCGAACGGCTTCGCGTATTAACCAGGGCCGCTTTCTGGCTCCCAGCCAGTATACGGGTTCCCAACCTTTTGTCCGCCCTCCTTTCCCTCTTGGACTTCCGGTATCCTCCTGGGCAAATTCGGCAAAAACAGGGGCAGCATTGGTTGCCTGTGTCTCAGTCTGGGGTTCGCCGACCGCCGTGGCCTCTACAGGGGGGAGTAGGTCCTCAAACCCAGGAAAATCCCGGCCAACCAAGACCGGGTAGGGAAGCCTAGGGACAACCCCTGCCGTTACCCGGGTGGCCTTTCCCTGGATTTCAATTAGTACTGGGATTGAGGGGTAGAAACTTATCGTCCCATGTACACAGGTTACCCCTGTGTGCTTCGCCCGCGTCAGCTGGTCTCGTCCCACCAATTTTCCGGAGACCAGTGTGACTGCGCTCCCTGAATCTATCAGGGCCATGGTTGTGATGCCATTCATTTTTACAGGCCTCACATATCCATTGGGGGCCATCGCAACCCCTACTGCGCCAATGAGGCCACAACACTCCCCACGACTCCCCAGATTGAACTGCATGGGCTCCTCCCGGTTGGGGCACTGGGCTGCTATGTGATCCAGTTCCCCGCATTCATAGCACCGGTATCTCGGGCCAGCGGCCCCCCTCTGCCGTGGGCTGTTTGGTTGGGCCCCACGACCTTCACCCCCCGAACTCCCAGGTCCCTTCCTGTCCTCGGGCCGTTCCTCAGGGTCTTGGTGTCTGGTCCCTGTTCCCCTGGGCCTCCTGATAGTCCTGGGGCCGGGGTTGAGGACTGGCCTTCGTGCCTGCCGGGCCTTCTCCCCGGGGGTCGGAGACAGTTCTCGGGCAGCCAGCTGCCTCTCCACCAGGGCGACCAACTCGTCGTAGGTAGCGGGGTCGTTCTGGCCAACCCAGGTTCGGAGGTTCGATGGTAACCCCCGCATATACTGGTCCATCACCAAGAGTTCTAACATCCTCTCGGCGCTGAGAGCCTCAGGGCGCAGCCACTTCCGGGTCAGGTGGATTAGGTCAAACAGCTGCGACCAGGGGGCCCTGTCTTCCCTGTATCTCCATTCATGAAACCGCTGGGCCCGTACTGCTACTGTCACTCCGGCCCTGGCCAGGATTTCAGCCTTTAGCTGAAGGTAGTCCGCAGCAGCTTCTGCTGCCATATCATAATAGGCCTTCTGGGCCTCTCCTCCCAGGAACGGGGCTAGGATACTGGCCCATTGATCCCGGGGCCAGGCCTCCCGCTGGGCTGTTCTTTCAAATGCCAGGAGGTAGGCTTCTACATCGTCCTCCCGGGTCATCTTTTGTAAATAGTGGCTGGCCCGTATAGTCCGTGCCCCCTCCTGGCCGCCACCTTGCCCCACCAGGACTTTCAACTGGCCTACCACCTCCTGAAGTAGGGCTCGGTCCTGGGCAGCCTGGTTCATCAGCAGGCGGTTGGTCTCTTGCTGTACCCATACAGCTTCCTGCTGGGCAGCTGCCTGGACCCGGGTAGCTTCTTGCTGGGCGGCTGTGTCCTGTACCAGGGCTTTGACCACATCCTCCATCTTGGGGGGTGGGGTGGGTCAGGACTGCCCTGATTTAAATCCACCGCGTGAGGATCCCACTCCTGACACCACGTGTGGCAGCCGTCAGCTCCCCTCTAGTGGGTCCCACGCTTCTATTGTCTCTAGTGGGCCAGGGCGTGTCCAGTCACCCCGGCTTCCCTAAGGAGGGGGGTAGGGACCCGGGCCCACCCGCTCCTCCGGGTCCCAGCCCAGGGGCCCTATGAGAAGCAGCTATGTGCTGCTGGCATCGTTTTCCCAGCTGCACTGTCTTCCCCTGGGCTGATTTTCCCCCTCCTTCTGGCTCCTTGAGCCGGATACCTTCAATTGTCCACAGGCCTCTGTACTCTGTTCTGCTCCTCCACTTTAAATCAGCATTCCGCTCCGCTCCGCTCCGCTCCGCTCCACAGCACAGCACAGCACAGCACAGCACTCCTACTCCTCCTGCTTGTGCCCTGACTGTTAGAGGCAGAGGGCTTTTACGAGGCTCCTGGCTGGTCCTTCATTGGCCCCAGCTGCCCCTAATTGCCCCTAATGGCACTTAGTTAATCCGCAGGGAAGAGAGCCCTGAGCATTCTTGGGCTCACATACCTCCCTTCCAGTACTCTCCTACTGTCCTCTGCCCTCACTATCTCACAGTGTGTACGACATGAGGGTATGTACAAAAAATATTTAACAAGGAGGGTATAAATGCTCAAGGTTCAGTAATTGTTAGCAAGTGTGGCTTAAAGTAATGTGTTGTTTCAGGAATATATTTAGGCTTGAAAGGCTACATTTTAATTGATAAATATTAAACGTCTATTTCATCTGACACACACAACCCAACGAAAAATGTTTCCATCAGTAAAAATCATAATTTACGGATAGGCAAAGTAAGAAAAATGCTGATTGAAAACTTACTAGAGTTTGATTTAAGGCTATTTACTTTGAATATTTTGATATATGTTGTCAATTTATGTTTTAGAACTTTATCTTTTTGAATCTCAATGACTACTGTCATAAAATAATTATTGTCTGAGCCCTCCACTGTCTGACCCTCCCCTATAATGTCCCACAATTGTGAAAATTTAAATTAATTAAAAAATTTTTTAAAGCTTTGTGCATGTAAATGTAAATCAATAAAAACAGAAAAAATACTTTAAAAATTGCTATTATTTGTCAAACTTACATATAAAAAAATTAAATTCTACCAAGCCTAAATATATTGCAATTTCTTGATCCACTACTTTTCTCTACAGTCTGAATAATTGTTTCTTTACACAGTAATATAATTATTTATGTGCAGCAATAAATTATTTTTTCAGTGGCATTTTTAAGACATACCCTTTATTAGGAAAGAGAATTAATTTGCCTGTAAAATCAAGAAATGTCTGTTATCCCCCTCCATCCCACTACAGAAATTTTCATTTTTGAGCACTCAAGAGGTTACAATCTGCTGCATTTAACAACTACTATTTTAACAGCCTTATTACCCCTTTGTTGTATTTAGTCATTAACTAATATCTACAGTAACAATTGGCCTGATTCTCCTCTCACTCACACTGGTGTTATCAGGAGGTGGGGTCTTTCCATTAAACTCAATGGCATTACACCAGCGTAAAACTGGTATAAGTGAGATCACAATCGGTCTAGTGTAAACAGGTGCAACATTATCCAGATATTCTAGCCAGGATGACAAAGATCGTCCATGAGGCTGGGCCTCCCGAACCTTGACCCATGTATAGATCCTCCTTTCTCTATATTTGAAACTGTTTTAGAACCATACAGGGCACAGTTACTATGCTGACTCTGGTGTTAATATCTAAACCCCACCAACTGAAAATCAGTCTTGCTTTGAGCTAGTGATTTAGAAAAAGCAAGAATACTTTCCTAGTTCTCTAGCTATGCTTGCTTTTTAATTTCCAATGTGACTTTTGCAAACAGAAAATCATATACCTGATTTTTTTACATTGAAAATTGTAATTAGTTGAACAAGGGAGTACAACACAACTTATCAGAAAGTTTCATGGGATATCCCAAAACTTCCACACAGGATGAAAGGGGTACTGGCTGGTCAACCCAGGGTCCCAGGCGAGAAAGCAGTGGAGAAACTGAATTTGAGTAAACTAGCCTGCATTTAAGATCTATGGGGATGTAATCAAAGTTTGGTTAACCAGGCTTTTACTGAAAAATATTGGCCACAAAACAAATATCTGTTGTTTTCAGTTAAAAGATCCTTTGCTAAATAAGTACAAACTGTGGCTGCAATCCTGCAAACACTTACTACTGGACATAGAGCTTACTGCCAGGAGCAATTTAGTTCCCTGTCTACACTGTGATATTCCCAGCAAGTCAGACTACCTAAGGAGGCAAGCATCCCCACTTTGCTTTCTCTCCAAAGGCTATGAACAGCTGTAATTGCCAGCGGTCGCAAGTTATGACACAGCTCTCTAAAAGCAAGCACATTTATTCTTAAGGTTAAAGCATTACAGGAAGAACATATTTAAACCATAAAAGAACTTTCATGAATGCTAAAAAGCTTACCAGAGGTCACCCCAACTCCAACCTCAGGTCTTGTAGGTGTCAGTCCTCCAAAACCCAGAACTGGGTTTTCTCTGTAGTTAAAAGTTTGTAACTATTTCAGATTCAGAACCAGAACACCCATGAATAATTCAGTCTTTCCTCTATAGAGCTCGGGCCTTTGATCTTGGCATCAGGTAACAGATGATCAAAAGACAAAGCCCATCTCTCAGGACACACACAGCTTCAAAAAGCTAGCGAGTGTCATGATGCTGGGTCTGAAGTGTTTGCAGAACTGGGACCGGGTCCTTTATTAACTCACTTTCAAACTTCACCATAAAGAGTCAAACATTCCTTTTTACATTTAAAAAAATCACTTTAGAAGTCATTTTATAATAAAATACAGTGATATTTCCTTAAATAAATTACTCTGGCATAACTGCTCTGTTGTATCATTAATTCAATTTCCTACTATTGATTTTTCTTGTGATGTAGTTCCTTTAGCATATAATGATGTGCAATGAACCTTTTTTAAACAAATGTTAACACTAGCGACATGAACATTTAAAGACAGAATACAGTACAGCTTGACTTCAATTACAACACAACAAACACCTCCAGGCAGCCAGCCTGTATTTCCACTTAAGCAACACAAAGGGCTTAAGGTGGGCTCTTTGTCTGCTCTGTTGTGAGTTTCACTATTAGGGATGAGGGTTGGCTTTTAGCAGGGGTGGGGGTCAGTGAATTTCGCACTTCTAGAAGGATGCAGTATGACAGCTGTGGGCCCTGACATCTCCTGTTCATCCTAAAAACAGGTACAGCAGGAGCGTATTTTTTTCTTTAATTGTCCCACTATTACACCTCCACCTTGTTCTGCCGATCTTCTTGTGGTTACAGAATACATGCAGTTTCTATACCCATTCAATCTATCAACTCTCTACTGAGATTATGCACAAGACTGCCACTTGTAAGAGTGATGTCTGACACATGGAAACTGGTCACTAGGGGCTGACACAACTAACTAATTTCAAACACATCACCCAAAAAACTATTAGATGATAGCAACTTGCAGTCACAGCACCTTCATCTGCATTTGAACTAGTCACCCAAGGTTAACAGACTCCAGATACAATTAATGATCTGTCAAGTCCTG
The DNA here is from genome assembly GCF_026122565.2 of Emydura macquarii macquarii. Taxonomy (NCBI): domain Eukaryota; kingdom Metazoa; phylum Chordata; order Testudines; family Chelidae; genus Emydura; species Emydura macquarii. Next base: position 6,587,631 of record NW_027131400.1, on the reverse strand, counting down.
CAGAGAATGATTTTTAGCAGAATTAAAGCATGAGTTCTCTAGAATCTTCCATAGTGTGAACCACATCTTAAAACAGAGATTGTGGACACTTCCCCTTCTATTCATGATCCCATAGTCCACCTTTCCCCTTTCATTTGCAATCACAAAACTTCCCTTATTACTATCTGTATTGCAGTAGCATGTGGGAGTCCTAGTCATGGACCAGGACCCAATTGTGCTAGGTGCTGTACAAACCAAACAAAAAGATTATCCCTTCCTCCAAGAGTTTACTAATACCTAATGACAGCTACAAACAACTCCTTACATAGAAAAAAAATATTTCAAAATTATTTAGTGTACTTTTAGCTTCTTGTAGTGAGGTTTAGCAGCTAGAAATGAGGACGAGAGCATCATGGCCCCAATTGAAGCAAAGCACTTCAGCACATTCATAATTGCTTTGCTGAATCAGGACCCACATGACCAGCCAGCCTACTGTGGACAATTAGAAAGTGCTGCATGGACCACCAATGGGAGCATATACCACAGCCTAAGAATATCTGTGTTAAGCTATTTCCTAATATTTGGCAGTATTGAGGATGAACTTATCAATTCCTTTAGAAAATCCTTAAAATTCAAGAACATTAAAGTATTATTTTATTTGGAAATGCTATGATTTAAGGAAAAATATAAAATTGTGTGAGGATATCACTTCAATAATGTATGCATTTATGCTTGCCTCTAATGGAGTGTGCCACCTTGCAAATAATAAAAATGTAATACTTGAAATAAATTGTAGAACAGATCATCATCATCTCTAACTACTACCCAAAGCATACATCGGGGGAAATTTTCTGCACAGGGACAGCCAAGCAACTTCCATTATCATTAATAAAAATCATGCAGTGAAATTCTCTGTTCTGAAAACCTACCCCTTAGTGATAAGAAGAAATGTTAATGATAAGTAGAACTACTGGGTTTATTTTAAACATTTTTGCTAATGTTTGAAATGGTTCTCCATTTACAGATGAGTTATGCAATATATAAAATAAAATGCTACTCCAAGATTTCAGAACCAATATCTTGACTTTCAAAGATGCAGAGCACCTGCAGATTCCATTGGCTTCGATGGAAACTGGGGGTGTCCTTCTGAAAAATCAGGTAATAAAATCGTCACAGAGTTGCTGTGCATCCTTAACTTCCCAGGCCATACTGTCGCAGCTGTGAACAGCAGGGGCACCTGAGCTATAAATGAGAGGGGCTAGCTGTTCTCTGGAAGGCTCCAGGACCCTAGAATCTCCTCCCTAACTTGACCTGAAATAGCCCAGATTGGTGACCCTTCTAGCCCTGCTGCAAAAGACAACTATTTGTGAGATGTTTTGGAGAGCGCTGAGAGTGGTTTTCCTACAACAACAAAGAGTCGAAGAGAAGTTTCTGTAGCTGAGTTCTGGTTGAAATGATTACTTTAATGCTGCTGGGATTTTGTGTTAAGGCATCTTAAACTTCGGATAGGCATCTTTTTAATTATTATTCTAAATATTAAAATTATTATTAATCTAAATAAACAAACCACTGTCCTTATTAAAGCTGAAACCACCTATTTAAGTACCAGTTTTGCTAGTATGGTATAGCAAGAGTTCCCTGATCAGTGTGGAAACTGATCACATCCCCCCACCCTTGGACCTTTATAAGGCCTGGTTTGACAAAGCCCTGGCTGGGATGATTTAGTTGGGGCTGGTCCTGCTTTGAGCAGGAAGTTGGACTAGATGACCTCCTGAAGTTCCGTCCAACCCTAATCTTTTATGAGTCTATGATTCTAAGACTATTGCTAGAAAATTTTTCTAAAAATTCTCTATATACTATCCAAAGCAGTGTAGACAGCCTGCACCCAATGCACTGAGAAACTCCTAGCAACAACTACATTTTAATAGGTAGAAAAGTGTTAAAACTGATATGCACTTGGTCTGAGTCTTTTTGTTGGTCTGTGTCTTTTTGGGCCTGAGCATCAATCACCATTAGTAAGGATTCTAAAGGTGGAAGTCACTTAACAATTCTGTTAATGAACAAACAAATCTCCCTTATTCTCACAGAGCTGTATGGGCTCTGCAGGGTTAACCGGAGTAAAGAGTACCAAAAAATTATTTTAGTCAGTAAAAGCTAGCAGATGTGAATTTGAACACACATGTGGAGCTGGGCTCCTGAGGAACACGGTAGTATTTTAAATAATCTTTTTTCTGAAAATAGCTGCACTTTGACTTCTCTGATCAAACTCTAGTTAAACTTCAGAAAAGAATGCAAGAGTTTCTCATCCCTACCTCTCCCATGGAAAACACAAAATAAAATACCAAACTGAGCAACGCTCCGTTCCACTGAAGTAAACAACTCTATCTTTAGGTTTCCTCCAGTCTGATTTATTAAATTTAGAATATTTTCATATACAAAGTATTTCTTCTTTTTTTCTAGTGCTGCTGGAGAAAGACAGGATGGACGACACTGTGGGCATCCAATGGAACAAAATCGGCCCTCTGTAGCAGTTTATTCCTGTAAGATGTTGAAGCCACTGAAGCAAACACTCAGGTTCATGCCTACGCGCTGCACCTTAATCAACAGAAAAAGCTGTTTAGTTGACAATGACTTGCTGTGGGTTTGTTTTTGTTTGATTTTTTTTTCCTTCCTCTTGATCCTGTTTCTTTGTGAACAAACTGAGATGTAACAAATAAACTCCAATAAACACAGCCAGTGGCAAGTCCATGCTGCTCACTAATGGGCTGCCTTCTTTCCCAGAGACTGTGACAACTGAATATAAGAAGAGAAGTCAGTCTTGCTAATGTATTGCTTTTGCTCTGTTTGCAGGCACAGATTCCGTCTTGCCTAGCAGTCAATACAGCTACTAAATATTCTCTGCAGAAAAGTAAAGTACTTCTAAAATTTCCACTGCCTAAATACCAAAGCATGTGAAAGGGACAAGGGGATGGGGGGATAAGGTAATATATTTTACTGAACCAACCTCTTCTCTCTCACCAACAGAAATTGGGCCAGTAAAAGATATTACCTCACCCACCTTGTCTCTCTAATATCCTAGGACCAACATAGCTACAACAGCATTGCACACAAAGCATGCAAAAGAAATATCTAAACATTATATTTGAGACTGAAGAGATACCTGAAAATGTACGTAGTAGTCAGTTAGTCACAGAGTCTAATGTTATAAGGGGAAAGGGAATTAGTTTAGATAAGTAGATAAGAATCACAGGACCAAATCCTAATGTCCCATGGACTGCACAGTGAATTTTGTTCAAGTATGGACTGAAGGGCTGATCCTCAGGCAGTGTAAATTGTGAAAGCTCTTTCAAAGTGAATGCAGCTGTGACAATGCATAACAGCTGAGTATCTGCCTGTGAGTAGGAACTTTGGAATTTGGTTTATAATAGGTAAATGTTAAGCCAGGCAATGTAGTTGAGGAGAGATAGGTTGTATCATGTTTTATGGAGTTCATTTGATTTTATAGTATTTGACAATCTTGAAGTAAAGTTTCTTTCTGCTTATTATATAATCTACCATAGAAATGGTAATCACAAATTGAAACTGCAGTGGATACCACAAAAACACTAGGGGTTTGCCAAAACATGGAATTTACCTTTACCATGTAGCACACATACTATTAACCATGCATAGAAAGGGAACTACCATAAATACCGCAGTAAACTGAACTATCCCAGATGGTAAAGGTTTTTAAATAGAACTTACAGAAATAGAACATATATTCTTCATCGGCTATCCCTTGATATGAGGATGATGTCTGCACAAAGGGTTCATTGGTTGATTTTTAGGTGGCTAAAGAGCCCAATTTGTGCCCTGCAGATTCTCCCACAGAGGTGAGAGGTGTAATCTTGGAGAAAACATAGTTGTTGGCTAGAGTGTTGTGTCCTTTCTTTCCTCCTTTGTCGTTTCTCTCTCTCATGAGCATGTCTGTTCTCCTCAAAAAAGGGCTGTAGCTGGGTGTATGGTATGCTGCCCCGTGTTCTCTTCTGCTCCAAGTCCCTCCAGTTTGTTGGATTGATACCACCCTTTTTAAAGTGTACTTTCAGTATGTCTTTGAAATGCTTCCACTGTCCTCCACAAGCCTCTCCTCCCCAACTTAACTGAGAGAAGAGGACTTGCTTCGGGAGATGAGTGTCAGGCATACGTACCAGCCCAACACAGTTGGTGTTTCATGGCCTGCACTTCTACACTGCTGATGTTGCCTGCAGAGAGAATGATGATGTTGTTGTGTCAGTCTTCCCAACTGATCCTGAGGATCCTCCTAAGACAGCCCTGCTGGAACCACTCCAGCAACTTGGCATGTTGTCTATAGGCCACCCAGGTCTCACACCCATAGCGGAGGGTGGGAATGACAACTGCCTTGTAGACCAAGATCTTGGTTCCTGTTTGCAGATCTCTGTCATTGAAAACTCGTTTTAGTAGTCTTCCAAAGGACGTGTTGGCACAGCGGATCCTGTATTCGATTTCTGTGTCAATGCTGGCTGTTTGGGAGAGGCAGCTACCAAGGTATAGGAAATGGTCCACATTTTCCAGGGGTTCTCTGCCGATGGAGATTTTTGGAGTACAAAGAGTAATTTGTGCAGGTAAGAGCTGGCAAAGTACCTTGGTTTTTCCAATGTTGCGAGAGATCCCCAGGCTGTGATAGGCATCTGCCAAAAGATTTAGGGTACTTTGCAGGTCAGTCTGTGTGTGTGTGAGGATGACGCAATCATCTGCATATTGAAGATCAGTGATGCCAATTCTCATGATCTTAGATTTTGTTGGGAGACATCGAAGAATTGAAGAGTTGGCTGTCCATATGATACTCAATCCCGATTCCGCCAGGAAGGCAGTCGCGGATGAGAATCAGGATCATGGCAAGGTAAATGGAAAAGAGTTTTGAAGCAGTGACATAGCCCTGCTTGACACCAGTACAAATGATGAATGGTTCGGTCTCTGAGCTGTTGCACAGAATGGTGGCAATCATCCATCACAGAATAGTCTAATGATGGAAATAAAATTCGATGGGCAGCCAAACCTACACAGCACATTCCATAGAGCATGTTCCTGGCATTGCTCTCTGTTCTTCTCCTGAATCTGTCACACCACGAAAATCATATAGGTTGTGTCTGGAGATGGCTTGAAGCCACACTGTGATTTGGGGAGAAATTCCTCAGCAAGGGGAAGGAGGTGGTTAAATAGGATACAGGCAAGGATTTTCCCTGCGATGGAGAGGAAGGCAACAGCTCTGTAGTTGTTGCACAAAGATTTGTCCCCTTTCTTGAATATTGTAACAATGTTGGCATTTTTAAGGTGAGGTGGAATTTCTTCAGAGGTCCAGATTTTGTCAAGGAGTTGGTGGAATTTGTGCTGGAGCATTGTTCCCTCAGCTTTAAAAACCTCAGCTGGGATATTGTCTGGGCCAGGTGCCTTGTGATTTTTTGCCTGGGTGATGGCATGTCAGACTTCTTCAGATGGGGAATCAGCAAGGTTTTCCATTGCTGAACATTATGGAATAAACTTGATGGTGTCTCCAGAGACCATTGTTTTGCAGTTTAGTAGGCTCTCAAAATGCTCCTTCCAGAGTTGTTTAATGGTTGCATTTTCCTTAAGGAGGGTGAAGCCATCCTGGGAATGTAAGGGAGTTGGGACCTTTGGAACTTGGTCCAAATATAGCTTTTGTTGCGTGAAAGAAGCTTCTCGTGTCATCCTGGTCTACAAAACCATGGATCTCAGAGGCCTTCTCTTGCCACCGCTTGTTTTTGATGTTGCATAACCTCCTTTGGACTTGCGCTTTGAGCAGGAGATAGCCATCATGTTTTCGTTGGTTAGAGGAGTCATTTTGCCAGTTACAGAATGCATTTCTTTTCTGTTGAATTAATGCAAGGTTCATCAAACCAGTCTTGGTGCTGGTGAGTGGAACATCATATGGTTTCAGCACATGTATTGTGAATGGCATTTTTAAATTGATCCCAGTGCTCTTGAATGTCAATGATGTTATCAGGCAAGTTAGAAAGTTTCTCACACAGGTATTGCTGGAGAGTCTTGCAACTGGCTTGGTCTTGAAATGCTTTGATGTTGTACCGCTTTCACTTAGTCTTTGGGTATTTGTGGTCTGGTGGAGCGAGCTGCATGTGCATGATTGATCTTACTAACATATATTAGCAACTAGTTGTCAGCACAAGGATTTAGTGAAAATACTCAAACAGGCACTGTAAAACTAAGATCCCATGTTGAAAAGTCATCTGGAAGTTCCCAATCCTGCAAACACACACACGTTTAACTTGAAACACATCAACAGTCCCACTGAGTTCAAGGGGGCTACTCCCATATATGAAATTACTTGTGTGCATAAGTGTAGGATCAGGACCTTACTGACTGGTAGACATCTGTTAAAATGATGGAAATTATTTCCCTCTGTTCTTATGTCTTAAACTACTCTTCATTTTCCAATATTTTTGCGACTTAAAGTACATGTAAGAATGAAAGAAACAAGATGCAAATCAAAGGTCTCCAAGTCAAAATTATACATTTTTGTACCTGCGAGTCAAAAAAGGATTACAGCTCAATACAATGTTACTGGTTTACAAAGAAAAGTGCTATTGAGCCCCATGTTATGTTAAATTTATGGTCAAAACTTTGGCTGCCACCTGTCTACTAAACTCCTTCACACTCTGTAGATCTAATTATTGTCAATGCTTCATCAAGAGCAATGAAATTCATTTCTGAGGTCAAACTTTCAAATAAGCCTCAACCAGTCGTTTTCTGTATCTGCACCTTTAGTCTTACATCAATTCCTGATGCAGAATTTTGAGTGCAAATGCCAGCATTTAGCTTTCTAACCAGCTGATGTGCAATATGATAGTTACATTTCTAAATTCTGTCACTGCATTCACAAGTTTGCATAGAAGATTGAGAGCATCAAATTATAGGCTGTTTTTAAAAATACTACTGTTAATGTTTATTTTTAATAGATACACTAGTGTATCATCTGTTAGGAAAGTATAAGGATAATACTGTTTTGATTTTTTCTTCCCACACTTTGTTTTGACTGGAATCTTACTCTGTGTAAGTATACTACTACCTAGCACAAAGGACACCAATCTTGAGGCCTCTGGGATCTAATTTAATACAAATTATATGTATATATATATATATATATATATATATATATATATATATTTTAAAAATTATATCAGAACAATAGTAAGGGCTAAGCAAACTTTTTATTTAAAAATATGCTGTTGATGATGTCAGCCACGGAGTATGAGAGTTTAAAAACATCCCTCTCGAGCTACCTTCATTATGTAGTAAAGTTGAAAAGGGGTTACAAAAATTAATATCTGTTGCCCTTTTACTTGTTATACTATTGTGTAAATACTATATATAGCAGCTAGCATTTTTATTTATTTTATTATATTTCAAACACTGATTAATGTTTCTTATGGAATCCAAAATTACATTTTACAATTTAAGGATATATATAGATATAGGGTTGCACATACATAAAATATAGGTGATTACAAACTCACAGAATAATAAGTTACTATATATAATAAATTGGCTTGCTCCTCCAGAGAAGATACTTATGGCATGATAAGACTGTCTTACTTCTTCTGCTGCCATTTACACTTGCAGGGCTCAAGCATAATTTTTTCAGGCTCCGTACAAACTTGTAACACAGGCCCCCTCCCACACACATACCACAATCCCTCATACCATACACACAATATCATGAGCCATGAAATTTTTTTCCCTTGTGGTAATGAGGGTTGCAGCCTGGGCCGGGCCCCCCGAGGCCTCTGGGGAGCCCCGGAAAAGTGTACCCTTTCCCCCCCCATATGGGGGCCCTGTACACTTGTAAAAATTGGGTGTAAAATGCCATCATTCCAATTTGATAGCGTTTTACACCCTTTTTCGCCCAAGTGTAAATGACTACACACAATCAGACACTTTGGAGAATCAGACACTTTGAATTAATTTGTACTGAGCTGCCCTGAGAAGGAGCCCATAGACAACTTCAGATGACAGTTGCATTCAATGTCATTAGAGATAGCATTTAGTAGTCAGTGGAATATTATGGATGACAGTGTGGTCCTTTCTTTCTGTGAAAAATTCATTGGTAGGTACATTTTTCACAGCATTTTAAGACCAATATTTACATCAGGCTATTTATTCATGAGTTTGTAAGCTTTTCAGGCATATGAAGAATCGTGAGAGATAAATCCAATCTGCTCGATAATGAGACAGGTGAAGGATGCATATATTAACTAGGCTGATAGAAAACATTTTTCTAGCTGAAGATGCTTCCTTAATTGTGCTGAAGAGAAGATGAAAGTACTGCTGAAGATATGGAACACTTGATTTCATCATGTTACCAAAATAAGAAGCCAAAGTACAAATATTGCAATTCTAGATTATTAAATATATATTGAAAAACAGGAGCAAAATAAGCAATAAGGTTGATGGTGTACAATCTTCTAACTTGTACACCCAATCAGGGACTGAGCTTATGCATTGTCATTCATATGCCGGCTAATGGGCACAATTTGGATGACTCACTTTTGAAAATTTGTCACTACAAATTCTAAGGGATCAGACCATCAAGAGGTACCTAGGCCCTTTTAAAAAATAATTTGTCTAGATGTGCCACTTTTACTCATGCTGGTGATTGTTTACTCATGTGAGGTTCCCCTAAACGATCCTATTCACTTTCACAAGTGCTTATCACTGTGAGCATAAAGTGCAAAATCTACAACCAGATGAAGGCAGAGTCAGACTAAGGCAATCTGCTGGCCTAGGCATAACCCACGTGTCCCCCAAATACCATCCTCATGTCATGTCCCATCCCTTCCTTGGGATAGCACCCACAGAATAGTTGTTTGGTGAGAGCCCACGATCACTCCTCTTTGGGCAGAATAGTTATGCAGGCTCCCCAAGACATCCCGCCCCCCACATGTCTCTAGTTCATCTGGAGAAAGGAGGACTCAGCCCACTCAATTGAGCAAACAAGTGTCAACGCTACCCTAGAACAGCCATGATCAGACTTAACTGCCTACTGAGATGAATGGGGATTTAACAACTCTCACAGCTATTGATTCAGGTTCTCTGCAAACTCAGGCAGACAAAATGTTGGTTACACTCTGGTAACATTTGAGGACTAGAAACATTTAAGGTGAAAGCCGAGATTCCAACTGTGACTCCAAAAGCCAGGCCCTTACATGTATGCCCATAGCGTCTCTCCCTTAAGCCCTGAGTTAAAATAGGATTTCTGCAATTTCCCATTTTGTTTTTCTATATAATATCACTATTGTTTATAAATGTGATTTATTTTGTTACATAAAAAAACTTTAAGGTTTTTACTTCTAAACACAGAGTAATTAGTAGTTAAAACAGCCAACTGGCGGTAGCTTATGTTTCTGTCTACATGTGGTATATCTTGATTTTAGTAAGGCTTTTGATACTATCTCGCATGACCTTCTCATAAACAAACTAGGGAAATACAACATAGGTGGAGCATAACTGGTTGGAAAACCTTTCCTAGAGAGTAATCATCAGTGGTTCAGAATCAAGCTGGAAGGGCATATCAAGTGGGGTCCTGCAGGGACCAGTTCTGGGTCCGATTCTGCTCAATATCTTCATCAATTATTTAAATAATGGCATAGTGAGTACACTTATAAAATTTGCAGATGATACCAAGCTGGGAGGATTGCAAGAGCTTGGAGGATAGGAATTAAATTCAAAATGATCTGAACAAACTGAAGAAATGGTCTGAAGTAAAGACGATGACATTCAATAAGGATGAATGCAAAGCACTCCACTTATGAAGGAACAATCAGTTGCGCACATAGAAAATGTGAAATGACTGCCTAGGAAGGAGCATTGCGGAAAGGGATCTTGGGGTCATAGTGGATCACAAGCTAAATATGAGTCAACAGTGTAACACTGTTGCAAAAAAAGCAAACATTATTCTGGGTATTAGCAGGATTGTTGTAAGCGAGACACAAGAAGTAATTCTTCCATTCTACACTGGGTGCCACATTTCAGGAAAGATGTGGACAAATTGGAAAAAGTCCAGAGAAGAGCAACAAAAAGTGATTAAAGGTTTAGAAAACATGACCTATGAGAGAAGATTGAAAAAAACTGTGTTTGTTTACTCTGGAGAACACTGAGAGGGGACATGAAAACAGTTTTCAAATACATAAAAGATTATAGCAAGGAGGAGGGAGAAAAATTGTTCTCCTTAATCTCTGAGGCTAGAACAAGAAGCAATGGGCTTAAATTGCAGCAAGGAGGGTTTAGGCTGGACATTAGGAAAAGCTTCCTAACTGTCAGGGTAGTTAAACACTGGAATAAATTGCCTATCATTGGAGATTTTTAAGAGCAGGTTAGACAAAGACATGTCAGAGATGGTCTAGATAATGCTTTAGTCCTGCCATAAGTGCAGAGAACTGGACTAGATGACCTATCGAGCTACAATTCTATGATAGTGTAGTATATACAGTACAGAAGATTCATAAATCTGATCTCTGAAATAATGAAGTGCAATATCTGGAAACAAGGCTGTGAACTGAAATCTGAACCCGTTCATTCATACCTGTGTTTTGGAAAAATCTTCATCTGGATTGACAACTTGTCTCCAACACTGCCATATTCTCCCGATGCACTTTAAAATGTTCAAATACAACCCAAAGCACAAGGACTATAAGGAAAATTCTATAGCTCTGGCCTTTCCAATGTGAACACAGCATAAAGCACATTACACTCTGATTAGAAATGAAGTTCTACATAGTAGTAAAGCCACTGCACTTTTGATGAAAGTTCTGTTAAGTATGTCAGGAATGTTATTAAAGTTCTTAGAACCACTCTTGAGATGTATTATGATTACATATATGCATGGCAGAGCTGACCACTTAATCCCCCTTCTGTCATATCCAAATTCAGGAATAAAAATTACACTGACACCCAGGGGTATTTTATAATAGAATATGTAATAAAATAATAAATTTGCAGATGATTTCAGCTTTGCCTTATAGTACTGCATCATACACCAAATACTTCATGGCTCCTCATTCATTACTATTTAATTACAACATAATACCTTTCTTTCAGATTTAATTAACCTTTCAAAAAGAGTTTCTGACCTTGGGGCCCCTTCTGCACATTTGAAATGTGCTGTTAGAATATTACCCTGCCAGGAAACATTTCCTCTTATGCTGAGATTTAATGAAATACAGAGGTATTCATGGGGAATATATGAGAGATGAGATCCCTGCACATGGCTGCTTAATAAACAAGATATGAATTAGCATCCAAAATAAACATTGGGACAGTAAAAGATGACAAGTTTTTTTGAAAAAGAGGACCATTTCTTTAAAAAACAGTTATTGCAGTTAACAAGACCATGGAAGCTGTCCCCACCACTTTCATAAATGCTGCTATTGTTTTTGCCCATGTAATTCTTAGTTGTTTAAGCCAGCAGAAGTTTAAGTAATCAAGCAAGTTCCACAACTAAGAAACAGGGATGGAAGAGAAAACAGAGGCATGGGTCCAGCTCCCGTCTCTGCATCTCAAAAACGGCTGTCCAATTTGAAACTCTTTGATTCTAAAAGGAAATCAAAGAGCAATAACCTTTTTACAAGATGAGAGATGGAACCACAGAGCATGCAGGCACTTACACTTCTTTATGGCAAAGCTTAGAATTATGGATCAATGTTGGCCCCTCGGTGCCAATCAGAACAGCTGCATTCAGAGCGTGTGCAGGTTCAGTAATTTGCTTGCTGGTACGGCTGTTAATTCCTCAAAAAAGATACTTATCATATGAATTCCCACAGAGAGCCAATATCTCCAGAAATCCATCATGCACTCTCAACAAATCCCCTCCACACACAAAATCATCCATCTTCTGCATAATGTTTATTTTATCTAAAATAGAGATCCTTTTTTGAAAAAAATCTGAGAGATGGTTTCCCTCTCATTTGTCCATTTGTTGATTAAAAAGGACAGTTGTCAAAAAAAACTCAAAGTTGATCTTTTAAGAGAAAATGTCACTAAATTATTTAGCCCTTCTCCTTTCCTGAATTATATTTTTGGAGTAGTCTCTCCTCCCAACACTTATTATCCACAAATCCAAACACACTTACCCCCAGCAGTGAACATTACCTGCTGAAAGTTACTGTGTAGGAAGAGCGCGTCAATCCTATTGCCGGTAGTGCCGGTGATGCTTGGACAGCCAAACACATAGTTTGCTTTACCTATAAAGAGCCTCTCTTGCTTTCTCAAGGCCCAACAGTGGAGCAGGGGAGATAGAGTATTCTTTGCTCCTGTGGCAACTGCATGTCCATGAGAAGTCATGAGCCCAGCACAGCCTAGAGACTTTGCACCACTTTGACTGTTGTTAAAAGTGTTTTCTTCTTTCTACCAGCAGGTCTTTTCCCTTTCCTGGGTGGAGCTTGAGCAAAACCAATTGATATCTAAACACTGGAGGATGCCCATGATGGCAGAAGCTGTACTGACAGAGAGACAGACGTACAGTTGGGTTACATGAATGGGTGCCATCTGACTTCATAGCATTTCATGAGCTCCCTGAGAAGTCTAATGTAAATGTTGAAGATTCAACAGTTCTTGAAATCTGGCCCAACATTTGCATGTCTAGCAATCTGAAGACTATAAATGAATTTCAGAACTCCTAAAATATTACAGATTTTAAATAAAAAACACTTCAATCTACTCCCAAATCAGATGCTTAAAAAAAAATCATACTAATCCCATAAACTGTATAGTGTCAGCCATACCTGAATACCAAAATCTTTCTGTTTAGCCATTTCTGCACGAATAAGATGAGGAAATTGTCAAAGATATCATCCTTTATCAACTTTGTCATTACTTCATAGCTCAGGCGGTCTAAAAATACTTATCTATAGCTCTGTTCCTTATCAATCTTCTTTCTGACATTCTATTAGCCCTCTCCACAATAATGGGATCATCCTGTGTCTTAAGACACGAAGTCCCTAGTACAATCGACAGTCAGATATCCATCTGTCTCTGTCCCCAATGTTAACGATGGATAATTGAGTGGGGCAGATAAATAATTTGCTACTTTCACATGCCAATCGCCTTTTTCACAGAGCCTAAAAGATAAAGTATTTTGTATTTTGGGACTTCCTCCCTCCTGCCCACTCCCTCACACACACACTCATCCAGATTCAGGAAGGCATTTAAGCATATGCTTCACTTTAAGTGCTGTCTTGAATAGAGGTGATTTCCTGAAGTAGGGTCCCTGTGACGGCTCTTCAATTTTGGAATTCACTTAGTCTGTAATCTGAAATAGTCTGAATTTGTTATCTACCAGGACATGCTGGCCCAACCATTTGTTCAGGCTTTTAGAAAGGGATCAGTTGCTTGGGTGGATGAGATTTAAATAGAATAGGGATTTGGAATATTTCTTCAAGTACTTGCCTATTTAAGGAATGATTATTATAGACTGAAATGATCTGCCACAGTTACTATTTCTGTGGTAGGTTGAGCACAGGATACAGTCTGGGAGCATGTGTAATCCCATGGGCAAATTAGCGATAGAAAGGTAAGGGATGTGACATTTGAGTCACAAAAATCTAGACCATCATTGTTAATAGTGTTATCCTCTGTGATGTGGCAGGAGGCACCTCACCGGTTTTCCGTTTGGTGGAAATATTGATAATACAATGTTATCAGAAATGGGTCAAGTTGGGTATCATTCAAGTCTTTCTCCCACAAACACAATAGCACCAAACATGACAAACCTAGAACAATTAGGTAGTTATAGATTCCAGAAAATATTGAAAAATCAACTTTTTAAAAAAATTATACTTTATCACAGGCATGTCAAACATGAAGCCCTGGCAAAGTTAATTGTGACGGACAGTACTGTGTTATCAACTAATGCTCAGAATATGATAATTGTTTAAATTTTTTAATATTACAGATTACTATAAACAGAGGGAGTGCTTCAAGTTGATTTGCCATCACTTCCCGAAAAGAAACAGTTCAGTGGTATTGATTATCACCTTTGTTTATTATGCCAGAAGAGTTGTAATGAGGCAGAGGTTCAGACCTCAGCATCCAGCCAGAAATTACTGGAATCCATCTGCAAACAATATGTGCATATTTGCGTAACATACATTATATCACATCACTAATTACACTCCCAAAGTAATTTATTACAAAATCCTTGTTTTTTCTTTGGTCTTGATCATTTTTCGGCATCAATGGGGAGACAAAGCATACTGAATTGTAACAATCTTTGGAGAATACCACCCGGGTGGATTTAGTCAAACAACATTCAATGATTCCTTTGGCACTCTGTGCTGCAAAACAGCACCCTGGAGCCCCATACTCACCACTGACATATAAATAGGATATGGTTTTTTTTTCTTTTTTTTTTTCTTTTTTTTTTTTTAAAGTATGCCTTGTGAGGTATCATTTTAAAAATCTTGATCTGCTAAACATTAATATCCTGTTGGATTGTATGTGCGATCATTGTATGTGAACTTATGGAATATTGCTGTATGTGTTACTGAGGTTGGGAACATCCACAATCAGCCTTTCACGGAGAACAATGGAGTAGCCAGACAGCATTAATGGCTCAACAACACCAAACAAGGAATGAATCCACTATCTCAGAAACTGTTTACAATGAGGACCTCACAGAGAAAGCATGTACACAATGGGACACTACTTGACCAACGGGTGTGGACCCCTACTGTCATAGCATAAATCTTTCCAGCAAAATGGAGAAGCTATAAAAGAGGGAACGTGACATCATCACTTAGCTTCACTCCCTCCCGCCCCATAACTCAAGATCTGAAAGAAACATCTGGAGACTTTTGAACTGAGGACAAGATCCCAGGTTAGAGGAGCGTTCCAGCCTGTGTATTAAGGAACAAAAACCCATTTGTATCATCTCCTCAGGTGAGACACTGTTTGATTTAAATCCTGTTTAGTTTGTAGAACTTAGCCTGCAAAATCAGTGTTATTTTTTAAGTAACCAACTCTGATCTTTTACGCTTACCACTTATATTCCCTTAAAATCTATCTTTCTGTAGTTAATAAATCTGTTTTATATTTTAACTAAAAACAGTGTGTTTTGGTGGAAGTGTTTGGAAAATCTTAGCTCGGTTAACACAGACTTGTGTATATCTTCTCCTCATTGAGGGAGGAACGGACTAGGTAATGAACTTACACAGGTCAGTCTTCTGACCAGTGCAAGATGGAACTCTTCTGGGGCACAGTGCTGGAGGGAAAGGCTAGTACCTCTCTACAGTTGATTTGTAAGTGGCTGGGGAAAGCACTCAGATAATCTAGTTGGGTGTGGAGTGCCAGCTGCTGTTGTGCTAGGTGATAACAGTGCTTGGAGGGGTATGCTGCTTGTCACTAGCAGGCATTGTTGAGAGTCAACCCAGGTTACAGAGTTAGGGGAACACAGCTGTCCCACAATTTTCAGGCTGCATCCTGGGGGATTCTGTCACAGCCTTTTACATGCTATAAGAAATGCAACCATAAACTGAATTTGGCAAGATTGGAGAGGAAGTACATAGAGCATTACAAAAAATTGAAGATGCCGGGACAAATGCCACACTAGACCCCATGACATGCATTATGAGAAGAACACCTGCTTCTTTTGCGATAAGTTGGAAGCTCAAAGGCATCCATTAAGCACAGTTTCAACATGTAAGACAGGTGAGAAACTCTATGAAGAAGTCACTCAGAGAGAATGTTGCATGGAAAATAAAGTGGGTGCATTGACCCAAAAGATACCCATGCATACTACATTGTATATCACATTGAGTGCTACACGAAGAATCTATGTAATATGTTACGTAAAAGAATGTGTGTTACGTGTAATGTCTTACATAAAAGCAACAGAAACAAATATTGCAAACCATGAGACTCAACTGGAGTTCACAAATTTCCTCTCAGAGATTCTACTGGATGAGAAAATAGTAGCAATGGCTGATGCAGAGGCTAAGTATAAAGAAATATGCTTTGAACAGCATTGAAAAGAAACAAATGCTTAGCAGAAAGGTTCTTAGAGCATTTATTGAAGATGAACTGTGGGATATGAACATAGGTTTTAGCAATCCTATCCAGAAAAATCAATTATAGTGCACAATCTTAAAAGATGCAAAAGAAGTGGCACTATCAAAAGTGGAAAAAAGCAGTGATATCAGCAATGATACAATGATTGCAGCTGCTTTTTTTTTTTTTTTTTTTTTATAAAAACAGAAAAGTATTTTGTTCTGAAGTACATAGAAGTCTCAGGGATCTATAGCAGATGCTAGACCTGAAAACAATACTGTGTGACCTGTACCACTTCTTTAATTGGTGTAGCGGTGGTTCAGTGACTTCAGCACCAGCAAGTGTGACAGTAAGCAAGTAGACCTCAAGGCTGCCATTGTATTGCAAAGTCTCATGTACGCGTGCTTGAGTGGAAGGCAGATTTCCAACACATACATGACAACCATGCAGCATATGAATAATCTGTCACTACTAGTGGCTGTTAGTTTAACAACTCGTTCCAAAACCAATAGCAAATTGTTGTAGTCTATGGAGGCCACACAAGGAAAGTATTCCACCTGAAGACTCCAAATGCAAACAAGGTTCTTCACTGCATGGAACTTAAAGAAAGGTTGCACATTCCCACAGACCTCGTTAAGGGTAGGTTAATATTTTCTGCTGCTGCTAACTTAGGCTTCCTTGAAAATACAGCAGATGGCAAAGGCACCCCTTATGCTACTATTATGGTCTGCTATCAGGAGCATATTAATAGGGATCAGTCTCAAATTCTGTCTGAACCAGCAAAGAACTGTTCCTTGAAGGAGCTTCCTGACTCACTCACTTTCCAATCAAGGTCCAAAAATTCTGAAGCCAAGAAGTCCCAGTTTCAATGAAGCAGCAGTTACACTGACTATAGTAGAACTTTTCTACTTCACCAACTTGACTTCACTTGGTTAATGTGCAAAAGTGGGATGCATTCCAGAGGCAAAAAACCCATTGCTGAAGAGATAGAAGATGTACCCTCAAATGCTCTGGATACCCAGAACATTTCATATCATACCACACTATTTTTAGAGAAGGGTACATTCCAGCATGGTCAGCCTTTAACTTACTGTTAAAGCCTTGAACTAAACAAGGTGCCAGAGTAAATGACCCGTGTATTCATCCTGCCAATCATAATTGCTAGCCCCACTGACCTCTCAGTTCAGTTAACATTCCTTCTGCAGTTGTAATGCATGAACAAATACATCTGTGGAACTGAATCAAAATGCGTTGTGACCCTAGACATAGGCCTATAGAGGCCTGTGTCTAGTAATGGTGGCCCTAGACACAGACGACACTGACGACAACTTTGATAAACAAATGTTTTCAATCCTATGTGTCAAGGCTAACTTCCTTAGGACTAGCCAAGACCAATGTGTTTTTTTATTTAAGCAATACATCCCCGCGTTAAAATATAATTTTAAAAAATGTTAATTTTTAAATATTTGCTCAAATACATATCTACATAATTGTTCTGAGTTTGTCATGTTGGGTACCATTGTGTTTGTGGGAGAAAGGACTTTTTAATGATACCCATTTGACCCATGTTCAATGTCATTGTATTATCAACATCTCCACCAGCTGAAGGACCTTGAGCTGGGAGCTGGTGACACCACTGAAACTGTGATTGTGTAGATTTTTTATAGAATCAAATGAAACCTTCCTTACCTTTCTCTCACTAACTTGCCCATGGAAGGAGATTTTACTACTTTATACTCCCAGACTAATAGATGCCTTTTAATTTTTGTATACAAATCATAAATAAATACACTTATCTAGATCCCATTTTATACTTGCAATAAAGATGTTTAATTCAGTCACTTAAAATACAATAAATGAAAACTATTTGTTAGGAATGAAAATGGTGGGCTGGAATCTGAAATCAGAATGACATATATCTGCAGTGAAACTGGATGGCTAAAAAAGTTTGTTCACAAACACTGTAGTTGAATATATGTGACTGACAGTTATGAGTGAATAGATACAATGACCAAAAGTCTTTCTCTCAAGTCATTTTGGTTCTCCTGAGTGTTCAAGTCAGCTTCCAACATTGCACTCCATTTTTTTACTCCTTCTACTTACTCTCTTTTCAATTGGAAATGGTTGAAAAATGAGGGGAAAAATGTCACCATATTTTTGTGAAATTTTTTTTTTTTTTTAGATGGTCTACATTTGGAAAATTTCAACTAGATAGATAAACGGTCAAAAACTCAGCGGTCAAAAACTCAGGGAATAAACCATGAAAGGAGTCCATATTAAATAGCCTTTTTTTCCACATGGAACTTGTATCTCTTTCCAATCCAATTCCAAGATGTTCTGTATACAGTGTGCTCAACCACACACTGGGTTAACTAGAACAGTGTTTCTCAACCTTTTAAGTAGCAAGTACCCCCTAACCTCTGAAAATTTTAATAAGTACCCCCAACACACAATTTTCCACTCTGAGAAATACAGTCATTTTTCCCATTACTGCTGGATGACTGTATTTCTCGTAAAGCAGGAGAGTTCTGAGTTCTGTAGTGCTGTGTGGCTGTGCAGATCACAAAACCCCCTGCTGTTTCTCCCCTCCTTCCTCCTCCCCTTCCTCCATATTAGGAGCAAAGGTCAGTGCCAGCCAGTCACTATGGCCTGATGGTGGGGTCACATGATGTTCTCCTCACACTGCAGGTACGTACTTGTGAGGTACGAGCTGGCAGTAACAGCCCACCAGAGTGGATAGCAGTGCTCCTCATATGAAGACATCCTTCATATCTGCAGACAACTCCACTAGGCCCTAATGCAGTTCTATTTAGTTCAAGAATCTCCAAATTCTTAGATTCAGCCTACCTCATGCATTTTATAGTCTACTCTTCCCAGCCCGTTCTGTCTACTTACTGAAAATCTTGTTGGTATGGTAAGAAACTTCCTCTTTACAGCTCCTGACTGCAACAGCCTTCATGCGTCCACATCCACATCATTGATGGTGTAATTTCAATTATTATCCAAAAACGTATCTTTTCACTCTTCCCCAAAACTCTTAAATTCTCTGTCAGCTATTAATTTTTATTATAAAATTTTACGTGCATCATTTAAAACATTTTGGAATATAGTGTCTGTGAAAGGCAACTACAGAAAACACTGTATTGCATTTTATCATACTACGTGCAGGATTTGGGAAGTACACACATTCATGTGGTCCTTCTTGATTTTTTATTTTACCAACAGTCTCTTAGAAAATGAATCTAGTAGTAGGTGTCAGAACCTAGCTTGTATATTTGTGATCATAGCACACAGCAATTTGCTTGAACAAAAGTCTGAATTTATGCATGTGGATGAAATTTGGATGTGCAAATTTGAGTTTTTGTGAATACAGTGAAACTAAAATCGAAGCTCAAGAAGAATTACTCTGTACATTAACACTGCTGGGTAAGTTGTTTTTGGTGCATAACAACTTGAAGTGGACTCTGTGATCACTTACAACTCTAGCTTCTGGCCAAGGACATAAATCCATAGTCTTCAGTGACAAAAAACTCAGAGTAGCATAGCAATCCACCATACAGATTGCTTAATGGAACGGCACTTGCCAGGAGTACTTTATTGGCTATTTTAGATAGCACTTGTTGCCTAATCAACCAATGGAGGTTGTTTCTTGAACCGTTTTTGCCAGAATTAGGCACCAGGCAAGACTGCTGCACAGTCATCTTTTAATAGTTCCAGCAATGACAAGGAGATATATCTAGAGTCAAAATTATGCAAAAAAAAAAAAAAAAAGAAAAGAAAGACTACCTTTCCTATCATGTAGCATGATTGCCTGGATTTTCCAGTACACAAGTACAAGTGTGCGAGTTCATGGCCAAACATATAAGAAGCTAGGGTAGCTTATTTCCCTAAATGGTTAATTTATGGGCTTCTAAGTATAAATTTTCATTTTATTCTGTTTATTCATTACAATAAATATTCTGTCATAGTTATAGGATGCAATTTCTTTGTTCTTAATAACATTTTCTGTGAAAACAATTGTGATACACAACATTTTAGAATGAATAAACTGAAGGAGGTGATTTATAAAATGGAAGGACTTGCCAGGAAAAAATTAGATTAAAAATATCTTAGAAGAGGAACTAGGAAAACCAGTTTAAAGATAAATAAATTTACATTTGAAAGTTATATTTCCCCATTACAGTCAAGAATGTACAAAATCCCCCTTTTGTGAGCTATTGAGTTCACTAACAACACTAAATTTAAACAGATTTGAAGTACACAGTAATCTGTTTTCAAAATGAAGGTGAACATTTGAATGCAAATTGTTTAAGTTAAAACTTCAGCCTTTCACATATTTATAAAAAGTGAGCAGGGCCTAGAGGAGAAAGAGAATGGGAAAATCTAAAATCTAAGATACACTCAGAATCTATTTACAACAATCCCTAATAAGTTTACTGAAAGAGCATTTCAGTGACAGCAGAAAGTAATCTGAATAATTTGTATTCAGGTACCATTCTTACTCTTATTACACAACTTCCTATAAAAGAGAAGGTTACTCCCCCTTTGCAGTAACTGAGGTTCTTCAAGATGTGTCACCCTATGGGTGCTCCACTGTAAGAGCGGCAGCACTCCCTGCGCCTGGGATCGGAGATCTTCATCAGCAGTGCTCCGTCAGACCGCACATGCACACCTCCCCCCTCTCACACTGTGCGCAGGACATATATATAGCGCTGTGCAATCCGACCGCCTCCAGTTCCTTCTCTGCCGCAGAGCTTATGTTTTCGGCACCGAAGCAGAGGGGAGGAGGGTGGGTAATGGGGCACCCACAGGAGGACACGGGGGCCGGATGCAATGCATCTGAGGGTGCTGAGGGAGTTGGCTGAGGTGATTTCAGAGCCATTGACTATTATCTTTGAAAGCTCGTGGCAACAGGGGGAGGTCCCTGAGGACTGGAAAAAAGGAAATATAGTGCCCATCTTCAAAAAAGGGAGGAAAGAGGATCCAGGGAACTACAGACCAGTCAGCCTCATTTCAATCCCTGGAAAAATCATGGAGCAGGTCCTTAAGGAATCCATTTTAAGGCACTTGGAAGAGAGGAAGGTGATCAGGAACAATCAACATGGATTCACCAAGGGAAAGTCATGCCTGACCAACCTGATTGCTTTCTATCATGAGGTGACTGGCTCTGTGGATGTAGGGAAGGTGGTAGATGTGATATACCTTGACTTTAGCAAAGCTTTTGATACGGTCTCTCACAGTATTCTTATCAGCAAGTTAAAGAAGTATGGGTTGGATGAATGGACTATAAAATGGATAGAGAACTGGCTAGAGCATAGGGCTCAACGAGTAGTGATCAATGGCTCCATGTCTAGCTGGCAACCGGTCACAAGCAGACTGCCCCAGGGGTCGGTCCTGGGGCCGGTTTTGTTCAACATTTTCATTAATGATCTGGAAGATGGGGTAGATTGCACCCTCAGCAAGTTTGCGGATGACACTAAGCTGGGGGGAGTGGTAGATACCCTGCAAGGTAGGGATAGGATACAGAAGGACCTAAACAAACTGGAGGATTGGGCCAAAAGCAATCTAATGAGGTTCAACAAAGAAAAGTGCAGAGTCCTCCACTTAGGAAGGAAGAATCCCATGCACAGCTATAGACTGGGGACCGACGAGCTGGGCAGCAGTTCTGCAGAAAAGGACTTGGGGGTAACAGTGGATAAAAAGCTGGATACGAGTCAGCAGTGTGCCCTGGTTGTCAAGAAGGCTAATAGCATATGGAGCTGCATTAGGAGGAGCATTGCCAGCAGATCGCGGGAAGTGATTATTCCCCTCTATTCGGCATTGGTGAGGCTGCATTTGGAGTATTGTGTCCAGTTTTGGGCGCCCCACTACAAAAAGGATGTGGAGAAGTTGGAGAGAGTCCAGCGGAGGGCAACAAAAATGATTAGGGGGCTGGAGCACAGGACTTATGAGGAGAGGCTGAGGGAACTGGGCTTGTTTAGTCTGCAAAAGAGAAGAGTGAGGGGAGATTTGATAGCGGCCTTTAACTACCTGAAAGGGGGTTCCAGGGAGGATGGGGCTAGGCTGTTCTCGGTGGTGGCAGATGACAGAACAAGGAGCAACGGTCTCAAGTTGCAGGGCGGGAGGTCTAGGTTGGACATTAGGAAAAAGTTTTTCACTAGGAGGGTGGTGAAGCACTGGAATGGGTTACCTAGGGAGGTGGTGGAATCTCCATCTTTAGAGGTTTTTAAGCTGAGGCTTGACAAAGCCCTGGCTGGGATGATATAGCTGAGGTTGGTCCTGCTTTGAGCAGGGGGTTGGACTAGATGACCTCCTGAGGTCCCTTCCAACTCTAATATTCTATGATTCTATGACACATCTCAAAGAACGTCAGTTACTGCAGGGTGAGTAACCTCCTCTTCTTCTTCTTCGCGTGATGTTCCTATGGGTGCTCCACTGTACATGACTATAAAGCAGTGCGCCCCTAGTTGGCAGGCTGGGTCTTCAGAGTGACATATATTGCCGAGGAGAAGACAGTATGCTCTAGGAGACCGTCCCTTGCGGTGTCATGCGTAGCGCCGGGTGAAAGTGTCTGTCGATGCCTATGTGGCAGCTTTACAAAGGCCATCAATGGGGATATTATTAAGAAATGCAACCAAGGTGGATAACGAGCATGTACTCATAGCCTAGTTTCTCTCTGAGCTACGAGTACATAAACTCTGAAAAAGCAACCAGGTACCGCAATACTGCTAACCCTTGCCTAGTTCTTGATGGTGTAGCACTGCAACATAGCTCGCTTTAAGGTTCATATGTTAAAGGTGTTGGCATCACGCACAGTTCTGCACCTATGGGTTAAATACTCTTCTATCTTCTGGGGTTTCTTCTCAGCCCTAATAAAGCTCCCTTCAGACTAGAGATACCTGTTGTTGAGTCAGAGTTAATATTACTTTTTGAACATTTAAAAACATGAACAAGAAGTCATGTGAGCTTCCTGTTTGCCTGTCTTTCTTCTTTCTTTCTTTCTTTCTTTCTCTTTCTTTTTAATAGGGGAAACTCTTTCCCATATGGTGTTAAAATCGATTTGTAATTCCTTTTTCTTCTAATTTAAAAAAACCCCAACTAATCTATACAAGAAACTCTCTCCCACCTGACCCTTTATTTCTATTGATAATCAGAGTCTTAATAACAAGCCCACTGGCATAATTTTCACCATAATGCTGCACAACTAACACACTCCCAGACACTGGGAGTTACTCCTAATGCACAATGAACTGGAACGCTAAACAAGAGTACTTTAGACTTGGATTTCCTTCTGAACTTCTTTTCCACTAGTGATTCAGTGCACAGTATTTCATTGCTAGGAAATCCTAACTTCTGTCACCAAAATGGCTATGAATGACTTACCATGCCATAAAGCTGGAAATCACCCAGCCTGCAGTGACATTGTTCTACTTACGGTATGCTGGAGGCACAAAAGCAGTCTATTGGCCTAAGGAGCTGACGCAATAAAAACTGTTAGATTGTGGGAACAAATTTTAGATTAATTTGTTCCTATTTTTCCCCAAACAGGTTCTCTGTCTGGCAGTTGTCACAACTTTCCCAGGCCTCCCCCTCCCCCTAAATCTTTTTGTCCATTGTGAAGTAATGGTATTTTCATGAATTGTTATCATGGTAAAACGTGATCCTCTATTTTCATGGCTAGTAGCTACCACTTCACTTACCTTCTCCTAGTCTCTTTTCTAATAGGGAAGCAGCATGATCTAGTGGATAGAGCACCATACAGGCGGTCAAGAGACCAGGATTTTACTCCCAGCTGAGACTGCCCTGCCCTGCTTTGTGACCTCAGCCAAGTCATTTCATCCTTCCATTTCCCATCCCATCCTTTCTCTGTCTTGTTAAATTACACTGAAATCACTTCAGGGAAGCAACTCTCTAGTACTGTGTGTATATATGGTATCTACCCAAATGTGGCATCATTTCATTTGAGGTCTCTAGCTGCCACCAGAAAACAAATAATAATTATACTTTCCACTTTTAAGATATCTTTCAATCTGAAGTCATCAATGTGCTTAAGTGCT
Source organism: Emydura macquarii macquarii (assembly GCF_026122565.2). Classification (NCBI taxonomy): domain Eukaryota; kingdom Metazoa; phylum Chordata; order Testudines; family Chelidae; genus Emydura; species Emydura macquarii. Next base: position 6,563,521 of record NW_027131400.1, on the reverse strand, counting down.
TAGTTAACATTTAGGGGTAAATTTTGCCTTCATTTAGGACCTGCTCCCATTCCCAATGAAATCACTGGCAAAACTGCCATTGAGTTCAAGTTGGTTCAAGATCAGGTCCTGATACAGGGCTACCTTTCATCAATAAAGTAACATTAGAAACTTGGATGGGAGATGCCCATGTGAATAAGGGCAGGATTGGTCCTTATTAAACCACCCAACCAAGTGTTATCTTCATTTTAAAGATGGGCAGACTGTGGCACAGGATGGTAAGCAACTTTACCACAGACTCTCTGAGTGACCCATGAATAGAACCCTGGGATCCTGATTTTCAGTTCCCTGCGCTAACCACTTCACTATGCCCGATACATCTCCTTAATATATCCAGGGATTCAGTTAATTTATCTTAGAGCTGATGTGCATGAAGGCATTACCCTAACAGTCCTTATGGTTTGAATAGAGAAACCGTGGCCATCCGTCCATGGCTTATCTTATAGTTATTTTTCCTCCCATAACATAAAAATAAGCAATCTATACGGAGAAAGAAGAAACTGACATTTCATAAACTTTGCAATAGTCTGTATTGAAGATGCCATCTTTCTGGTTAAGTTCTGACTTTTGCAAGTTACTTCTCAGGGCTATAATTAACTTGTGACCTCTCATGTATTCTCCTATTGCAGAGCTATGATAATTAGTTGGAAATGAGCAACACTTTCTGATCATGTTAGTTATGTGATGTCCATCTTTCATTGCAAGAGCTATGACGTTAATAAAAGCAGTTCCAGCTCAGTCCTATAGTGTAACTTTTAACTCACATTTCCTTACCAGCTAACTTCCTGGTATTTTATTTCCAAAGGGCCTACCCAACTGAATAAAGCTTCTCAGGAACATACTTTATGGAATATAATACCTATAATCAACAGTGCCTCTGAGGAAACTATTTTAGCTATAAAATAAGCTTTTATATCTGCTTGCAATGGTATCTCCTTCAAAATATATTCCCACTGTGTGTGAGCTGAAAGACATACTACTTCTGGCCTCCAACAACCCTAAAATGAATCAGGACAATGCTAAGGCAACTTTTAGATCTCCAGTTTATAGCATCTGATAATCAACTATCTAGAAATATATCATACTGACTTAGTCAATAAATCAAGATAAATACATCCTGATGCTTTGGCTCTATCCTGCTCTTTTATACCAGGAATCCAGTAGTAAATCCCTCTCAAATGTACCAATCATTTGCACCTCTCATCATTTTTGTGAATGTCCAATTCAGAGACCCAATAAGACTGATATGCTTATATAACATAGCAATTTTATTTCCCAAGTATCTTTAGGAAATATCTACTGATGTGGGGAGCTAATTTTTGTTTAAGTGTGAGGTTATAACCACCAAGATTTTTAAAGGGCCCTTTGTATTTCTGAAACAAACGGTGAATTCCATTATCAGACTAAACTATTAGAAGAACAATATATTTGGAAATGTGCCAATGTGAATCAAAGTTTAATGAGTACAATTTTAGACAAAGGAAGAAAATATATGTGATCTTAATTGCTTCTAGTATTCAAGGCCTCATCTGCACTAGAAAAAAACAAAACAAAAACCCAACATTAGCTAATCCCATTGTTTTTTAATGGTCTTATCCGCCTATCAAGGATTTTAAAAAGATTCAGCCAAAAAAACTTGTTAAAACCATTTTTTTTACTCTAGCCATGGGAAGAGCCTTGAAATGAGTTTCCAAAAATAAGCTAGCTTTTAAAAATGCGGGCTGGATCAAGCATCTCATAAGAAATCAGGCTAGATGGTAGATATACCAAACATTGATCCTGCATGAATCAGAATGATCCTGAGATCCTGATATTGGACCTTAACAGCTGTAGTCTTTTTAGGGTCAGGCAGAGAATGTCTAATGTAAAAATTCCTTCCCTAAAACTCTTGCCAAATAAATTGATTTCTCTGTTTTAAACTTTTTAGCAGTTTCCAGAAGTTCTTGAGCCCTGGACCTTGAGTTCAAAGGACAGTTCCCAACTATCAGCTGACTGATGGTGCAGAGAATCAATTCAAATATATTTTTCTTTATATTCTGCCTCATATAATTTTCCTAAATAACAGAAATGTACTTTTGTAATAGAAAGATGTTGCTTGTTTTTTAAAGACAGCTTACATCCTCCTGAACACAAGTGCTTCATAGCTTTTTAAAGCCAGAAGGGACCATGATGATCACATGACCTCCTGTATATAACACACAGAAGAAGTTTGCCCAGTAATTTCTGTAACCCATAACTTCTGTCTGAGCTCTGTCTAGAATATCTTTTAGAAAGATACTCAGCCTTGATTGAAAGACTTCAGGTGATGCAGGACCCACCACATTCCTAGGTAAAAAGTTCTGATGGTTAATTACCCTCACTGTTAAAAATGTGCACCTTATTTATAGTCTAGAATTTACAATATTCTATTGTTTTTAAAACACATGAAAATTGTATTCTCTGCAGCCCTATTAAAGAACACTTCTATTGTACAGCTTTTTTTTGTCCTCTGAATTCTATTCGGCTTTATTTTACATGATGCTGCAAGCAGTGCCTTACTTGCTTCTTCGTTGACCCTAGGCTACTGATGGGGACTAGAGTCTCCTATGATTAGGCAAATTCTAAATTTAAAAAGCCTTATAAATATGAAATCAAAATAAGATAGGCTGGCTGCTGAAATGGTGCCACTAAACTGTGCTAACCTCTGGAGAACACAGGCAAGGTTGTCAAGACTTATTGTCTCGTGTGATTACCACATGTGATCTTTCCACATTTCATTCAAGGGAGCATGCTGCGCATCCTCAAGTAGATGACTGCTCAGTTCTCAATTTCAGTAGCGAGTGTGCTGCTTACCTTTCAAAATCCTGGGGTGAAATCCTGGCTCAAATGAAGTCCAGGAGAGTTTTACCATTGACTTCAATAGTGCCTGGCTTTCACCCCAATCTCTTTCTGCATACCTAATCCCCTAGTTACTTCAACTTCAACAGACTCAGGAACTGAGTGACTTGCACAAGATCACACAGGAAGTCTGTCACACAGCTGGAAACTGAACACAAGTCTTCTGCATCCAGTTGAACCACAGCACCATCCTTCTTCTCATACTATCCAGTTCTACTTTACTGTGGCCATAAGGTCTTAATTAACAATGGTCTTAATGCTTGTAAAACTGAAGTAAAGACTTTGGAGCATTTACCACCATTCTAGAAAGTAGTATTTCAGAGACACATGAAAATTAACTATTGCTTTTGCCAGTGTCAATATTGTAACAGTTTTTAATACAGCTTCATCTTTATGTGCCTCAGAATGCTAGTCACATGGAAGTTAATCAATGCCTTAAGTCTTAATCAGAAAGTGTTAAAAAGAGTTGTTCAGAGACTGACAGTTGAGAAGAAACCTAATTGTAGAGTGGATACCACCACTCCATAACAATTCAGTGAAATGAGCAGCTGCATAGGATAATCAGACACAATAAAGTAGGACTGAAAGGTTAATTTTCTATTTAAAAAACAAACAAACCCTTATTGCTCTCCATTAGAGATGATAAAAACCAGGAAATACATTTGAAAAAATGTTAACAAAATATTTGTCCTGTGTTTTCATAGATTCTAAGGCCAGAAGGGACCATTATGATCACCTAGTCTGATCTCCTATATAATGCAAGTCATAGAGCATTTTCAAAATAATTCCTAGAGCATATCTTTCAGGAAAAAACCCCATCCAATCTTGATTTAAAAATTATCAGTGATGGAGACTCCATCACAAATCTTGGTGAATTGTTCCAATGGTTAATTATTCTCACTGTTAAAAATGTATAACTTATTTACAGTCTGAATTCGTCTAGCTTCAGCTTCCACCCATTGGATTGTGTTATACCTTTCTCTGCTACACCGAAAAGGCCTTTATTAAATATTTGTTCCCCATGTAGGTACTTCCAAATTGTAATCAAGTCACCCCTCAACCATCTCTTTGTTAGGCTAAATAGATTGAGCTTCCTGCATCTATCCTTTAATCAGTCTTGTGACTCTGCTCTCTAAATTTATCATCCTTCTTGAATTGTGGGCACCAGAACTGGACACAGTATTCCAGCAGCGGTTGCACCAATCCAAAATACAGAGGTAAAATAACCTCTTTACTCCTACTTAAGATTTCCCTGCTTATGAATCCCAGGATTGCATTACCTTTTTTAGATACAGCATCATCCTGGGAGTTCATATTCAGCTAATCATCCACCACAACCGACAAATTTTTTTCAGAGTCACTGCTTCCCAGGACAGAGTCCCCCATCCTGTAAGCATGACCTACGTTCTTTGTTCCTAGATGTATATATTTACATTTAGCTGTATTAAAATGCATATTGTTTGCTTGCATCCAATTTAACAAGCAATCCAGATAGTTCTGTATCAGTGATCTGTCCTTTTCATTATTTACCACTCCCCCAACTTGTGGAATCTGCAAACTTTATCAGGTGATTTTATATATATTTTCTTCCATGTCACTGATAAAAATGTTAAATGGGGTTAGGGCCAAGAACCAGACCTGCTTGATGACGATTCCCTGTTTACGTTTATATTTAGAGAGCTATCAGTTTGCCCATTTTAATCCAGGGAATGTGTTCCATGTTAATTTTTATATCTTTTATATTGCTGGATTTTTGAAATTTACCATCTCTATAGCTAGTTGAAAAATGGGATGAATTTTTTATGAAAATTGTTGCAACAAATTCATCTAGATTTCACTCCCATCCCCATTCCAGAATTTAACCAAATCCTAATTTGGATAATGTCAGCCAGCTCTAATGTACAGTCACATGTCATAAAAATAAAATAACTTCTTAATAAAAATAATTTCATCTAGGGTTTTTACCATTTAAATAATTTAAGCTAATGATTTTGGGCCTAGCCTAAGTGGTGCAGCGTATAAGGCACCCGCCCCTCCCCCACTCCCATGTAGCCATAAGGTGTAGGGAGATAGAGTCCAGCATGTGGAGGAGGGAGGAGCCAGAAAAGAGGATGCTCTGTGGGGCAGCTACCCCTGTCTACCTCACCTGGTGGGCAGGAAGGGGGCACAAAGTGGACAAGGCCTAGATTCTGCTCCTCTTCCTCTCGACCACAGTGCACTTTCCAGCTTGAGGTGGGAATAGGAGGTACTGGGCTGTCAAGGGCTGCAATAACTTACTTCATCTCCACACTGTTACCAGCTGTACTTAACACAAGCGAGACGTAAAGGGTCTGAGTCTCATTTATACTAAACTGTTGTAATTTACTCCCATTTTAAACGATCCTTCATGCTACAGGACAAAAAGTGCCCTCTGAGTAAATGAGAATTAGACCCAAAGTCTCAGTCTAGTCCTTTTAGTGGTATCCTTTAATACTATAATTAATTTAAAATTAACATTCTGTGCTTTTAGTTTTTGATACAATACTATTAACTATCAAAGCTTTGAATTATTAAAATAGGAGATTATGCCTGCATTAAAAAAATAATTAACGTGTCAGTAGTCTCTGAACAGACAGCTCTTTAATAATGTTGGACAGGGAATTTAGAGGAAAAGTATTTCAGAAAAGTAAATGAATATTCTTTCCAGCAGATTTAGTTTCTTTAACGGAAAATACAAAGCCCTGCTGGATTTAATTTTTAAAGTTGATTTTGATGGTATAATGTACCTACCCAGAAAGAACACTCCAAGGGCCAAGTATTTAAAGAGTATATGGAATTATTCAGTCAAGGTACAATCAACTATTTTTCCTGAATTGCATTTATATTAAATGAATGAAACGTGTACAGGAGAGATGAATGGTTCATGCAATGAGGTAAGATGAGAGCTCTGTGCTGCCATTCTTTCAGAGCTCATTTCTCTTCTCTATCTGCAAAACATATGTTTTTATCAATCAAAACTACTTGCTTTGAGTCAAACAGGTCAGGGTCAGGTCGTGTCTGCCGTTACACAGAAGTAGAGGGGAAGGGGAATACAGAAAGATAAGGAGACTCCCTCATTCTTGCAACACTAGGCAGTGACCAACCTCCATCGCAGTTGTTGTGATCATTTATCTTAGGCATCATACTCCCCATAGATGCCAGGTACACGTGTGCTTTTGATAAAAAGACCAAAAAAACCCCAAAAGACACTATACATTGTGTGTTTATTTGGAATTTATCGGGAAAGGGGGGAAAATTCCATGAAGTAATAAATAATACTCAAAATTCATGCTATGGGATTCACTTTGCAAACTGGTAAGCTTGCAATTCTGTAAGGAAAATACAAGATGCAGTAATCAATCCCCCTGTCTACCAGCTAGTTAGGCCTATCTCCCTTTCATATCTGCCCTTAAATACAGCTTTAATGATTTATTTGCTTGTATTACCCTTAGCCATTTATAAAGTTTTGACCAAATCAATCCAAATGTACTAAAAACACACTCAGCTGATCCAGAGCAAGCTTCAAAGGAGTGCACATCTTTTAAACACTGACAAGACAATGCAGTCAGTTGTCCTCTCTTCCATGGTTTCACTTCCAAAATTTTACACCATTCTGATGCAATGTACTGACACAGCCTTCCATGCAAACAGATCTGGGGCAGAGATCTGCTGGAAGAAAAGGAAGGCCCCTCAGGGTTATGCTCCATCAGTCACATCTTTGCCATCAGTCACAGCCTTTTCTTCTTCTCTGGGCATTGTGACATTTGTATTTGGGTTTGGTCGGTATAAAGCTGCAGCATTGGCTCAAAACTGACTTAGAAGGAAGAGTGACACTTATTTTATTTCCAATATCATCTCCTACAAGCACCTACATTTTCCTTAAAGGCATCATCCAATCTTTCTTGGGATACTGTGGAAGCTCCTTCACTAGGAACCACCACTGGCTGGGATTTGCAAGATGCTAGGAGTTGTTCCAAATGAGGAGTGACAAGATCACAGCACAACATAAAGATGTCAAAGGAAAACAGGACTAGGTTTCCAATAAAAAAAATTTTTTAGGCTGTTTCGTGTTTCTAAATGTTGCAATATAAGGCAGACTTGGTAAAATCATTAAATACAATAGGAAAGGGAGTTTTGTTATACAGTACCTCTTCTATATAAATCATTACATAATTGTTATACTGATTCTTTTTTATGGAAATGAGATGATGTGGTGGTTAGACTAGTGGATCCCTTACTTATTTCCCTATACAGAATACAAGTATCACTTAAAAGGGCTGGCAAAGAATAACAAATCAATTGCTTATAGACAATCCCCTTTAACTCAGTCCTCTACCACACTCTTCTCTTGTGTCATAAGTTTGCTGGCTAACGCCTCATCATCTAAAGATTTGAGAAGGAAAAACAGAGTTGTTAAGGGATGTACCAATCACCTTCTCAGGCAGGGAAGAGTGCACAGAACTCATAAGTAACACAGGAAAATAAATTATACTGGCCTTTTTATCAATAATGCTGTAAATCTCTCTCTCTCTCTCTCTCTGTCTCTGTGTCATACACACCAGAAAAAAACAACCAATTATGTATTTTGTTTATAGGTGTTCCAGCTTTGTGCATTTCAACTGGGTTGCATTAGTCTGTTAAACTACCATTTTGGGGGGATGTGCTACTTCATTTACTGTATCTTTACACTCTACCTCAGTTAAAATGATAGTGAGTTTAATGAAAATATATTCATCTGAATAAAGGAGAGGGATTAGAGAAAGAACATGCAGATAGAAAGTGCAGGCCCATTGATGCACTCACTCAAGATTAAAGGTAAAGTATTAGAATATATTATTATGAATGTACCTCTCACGATTTCCTTCTGTAATATGAAACAAGCGATTAGCACCTCCATCAGCACAAGCTCTTAGAACAGCTGAAAATAAAGAAATAGGTTGTCAAAATACTGCCACTGTAAACAAATAATCTTATATTTATTTACTTCTAGACATGTCTGTGATGATCATCACATTAGTGACTGAGAACCGTACCAACATCAGTGGACTAAGCTTCACAACAATTTTGTATGGTAAAAATCTATTATTAGAAGCATTATCCCAGTTATGGTATGGGAAACTGAGGTACAGAGATTGATGTGAGACTTTGGGTAAATCAATTATGTCCATGGCAGAATAGGGAATAAACTCCAGATCTCTTTGGCTCTCAATCCTGCATCTCAACCACAAGACCATCCTTCACCTCTTCCCTTCTTAGGCTTTAAGACTTCTTATGTCTACACACAAGTTTGCACCAGTTTAATTAAACTAGTTTTGTTAAACCACTGCAACCCTCCATGTGAACACAATTCTGGCTACACAATGATAATGAAGTAGGCAACTAATTCTTGTACTGTTCCACACGTGGTTTGACTCAATTGGTATTACATGGGTGGATTAGCGTTAGATATGAAATCTTTAGCTAGCCTGGTACAGAAGAATCAAAATCACAATCAATTAGTTGTCATCATTAGGTCACTAATTGATTTAACTAACAAGCACAGATGTGAGGCTTTATTTTGATCCTGTAGTTGGTTATATTTTTACCTTATACTTTATAAGAGGGATATGTATCCCAACTGTATCATTATGAAATACTACAAATACCTATACATTATTCATAAGCAATCCTACTTATACCCACTAGGCATACAGCCTTCGCTCACACAGGGCTTTAAAAGATTACATGCTATTAAAAAAGTAAAGACTATCTTCTATTACTTACACTCAGATATGTACAAGCCTCTTAACAGCAATATTCAGGATAAAAGAAGCCCTTAGAACTACACAGGGTCAGATCATTCTCTCCGTTTCCATGAGTAGAGGACAACTCCGATCTCATGATCTGGGGTGAGATGTGTGAAGGCTGGGGATGGGGGAACATCCTTCTCCCTTCCTGTAGACTCCAAAGAAACTTTGCAAGTGGGGTACTTTGCAAGATTTTGGAGGAAGCGCACTGAATAATAGGAGATGAGCCACTTTCTGCTGTACTGGCTCCTGCTAACCCCATGGACTTCAATATGAAAATCCAATTATGAGTTAAATGCCACTCCTTCTTGCATCCCTTTTGCAGTTCTTACAATCAACCAATGCAGCCCACGCCAAAGAGGCAGCATGGGCCAGTGGATAAGGCACCAGACTAGGTTCTATTCCTGGCTTAGCCACAGACTTCATGTGTGATCTTGAGTAAGACGATTACCCTTTCTTTGTGTGTGTCTCCTCTCACCCTGTGTCTGTTTTATCTATTTAGATTGTAAACTCTTTGAGGTAGGGAGTGTCTAACAAGATGTCTTCATGATGCTTTGACAATTAAACTCCAATCTCAGCTGATGCCTCTAGGTGACAGTGGAATAGAAATAATAAATAATAAAAGCATGGACACTTCTGCCTCTGGGCATATACTTCCCTGCAGCTCACTAGTATCTGCAGAATTATGTGACACAGCACTAGACCCCTCCATGTCTCCCCAAATATTCCCACCTGAGGGGCAGTCTCTTGGAAACTTTTCAGTGTCAACCTGTGTAACATTAATGGGTTTTTTTTTTAACTCAGGAATTAAACACAAAACAAGCTCAGTGCTTGAAAAAGCTAGCTGAAGAACAGAAATTCCAGCATATGCATTCATACTGACACCCACATTGGCCATCAGTAGGGTTGGAACCTTTAAATCCACCCAACAGATCTTTGCCACTTGATCTAACAAAATACATGACCCATGATAGTAATAGTAGACTGGCATTCTCTATGTGAGCCAGCTGGAGAGTGGGAAGAGAATTAGACACATACATTTTCAGGGGTGCTGGAACAATTTGTATAATGGGGGTGCTGAGAGACATTGAACCAAACTGTAAACCTTGTATATGAAGGAAACCACTTCAAGCCAGAGGGTGCAGCACCTGAGTACATTTTGCTAGTGGGGTTAAGACAGGTATTGACAGAGGAATGGCAAGTATCAGGAATTTGGAGTTCCATTCCAGATTTTGAGCTCTAGTGGTCACAGACACTTTTGCCACTTTCCCCAAACCCCAGCCCCTTCTGCCCATAACTCCTCCAGTCTGTTCTAGTGCAAATCCTGCCCCCCACCACAGCAGCTCATCACAATCCCCGTATCACAGGCCACATCTACACTATAAACTTACATCAGTATAACTACATCACGCAGGGATGTGAAAAATCCACACCCCTGAGCGACACAGTTATACCAACCTAATCCGCACTGTAGGCAGCACAATGTCAACAGGAGGGCTTTTCCCATCAGCATAGCTACTGCCACTCCGGGAGGTGGATTAACTAAGCTGACGGGAGCAGCTCTCCTGTTGATGAAGTATTGTCTTCACTGAAGTGCTACAGAAACTCAGCTGCACTGGGACAGCTGCGCCGCTGCACCACTTTAAACGTAGACCTGCCCACAGTCTCACAGTCTCTTCACCTTCACCATGACCAGTCTCCACCCCCTGAGGTTCTTCTTCTGAGTCCCAGTCTTCCACCCCGGGACACTGTATTCCACCACTCTGGTTCTCAGTCACAGCCTCCCTCCCTGGGATCCCTGCATGGCCTGTTGCATTCCCCACGCCCACTACCTGAGTTCCTTGCCCCAATCTCCTGCAACCCGCAGGCTCCTTGTTCAATCTCAGTCTCTCTCTGACCAGCTCCTCCTCACACTGGTGCCCAGGCCCAACAGATTTGATCCCAACAAGACAGCAGGCATTCTTATTAGCAGGTCAAACAGTCAGAAGACCTGATAAAGGTCGTTGCTGTTCTCTGAAATTGAGAAGTCTGTCTGCAGTTTGTGATACAGGAATGTTATCAGGTTCCTAACTGCTACTGAATAATCAGATAGCAGGAATGGCACAGTATACATCTTGTCACCTGCATTTGGCCGGAAGGTTGTAACCTTTTCTCTCAAATTAAGGTATCACTACAGTTACCCCTTGCCCTTGTTACCTTGAGATTGGATTACTGTAATTTACTTTTACACAGGGATATTTGTAAAGATCGTGTCAGCTAGTCCACAATTGGGAAGCTTCAGCTAGTAAACAATTTGGCAGTCTATTCAACTAGCAGTGCTTCTTACAGGGAGAGCACATAGCCCCTGTGTTATATGATCTACACTAGCCATCAACTTGTTTGAGAGCCCATAACAATCCTGTCATCTCTAAGACTAGCAATGTTTGGAATCTGGCTCAGAGCCAGGTTATCTCTCCTCTTGGGATCCCACAGCACTAGGTCAGCTGTGACATTTGTCCTAGCTATAACCACAAGAGGCCTGCAGTGAAGGCACTCTCAGTGAATGACCCATGGATTTGCAACCTGCTTCTCTCCTCAGTCCAATAGAACCCCAAGTCTGTTATCTTTCTGGGCATGCTACAATGTCCATCTCTTTTCCCAGGGCTTAAAAAAGTGGATGGGTTAGAATTTATGGAGATGTTTATACAGGTAAGTGAGAGGGAAGAATCCATTACTAGTCTCTGGTTTATTTTGAAGTGGCTGATATCCTCAGCAGTTGTAAAGAGAAATAGCTGCATGACTTCATTGGAGATACAACTATTTACACCAGCTAGTCATCTGGCCCATTGTTTTTGAATATGGATGGACCCAAAAAACAAACCAAAATCAAGAGGAGCTAAAATAAATTAACTCTCATTTGGTCTGGTAATTACTGTCGTGATTCTAATGAAGACCTAAAGCTCAACATTCTTTCCCTCTCATATGCCACTCATACAGGGCGACTATTTGATATATCAGATTAAAATAGTTGCCTTATGTAGCTGGAGTTCAAAGAGCTTCCCCTCCCATATTATTCTTGACACTTCAGAAGTGCTGTAAAGTTATTTAGAAAGCTATTTACAAGGTGCTGATCCTTTACCTGCAAGTTAATGACTTACACTGGTATGGACCAAAGCCCCAGGTGCTTAGGTAACTAGCAGGTAATTAACTGTTGGGCAAAAAGTCAATAACTCAGTATGTTTACAGATATGGACCAAATCTTGCTTGATAAAAAGTAATTATATGTATTAGCTATAAGAACACGTGACACTATTATCCAGATGAGCTTAAGCAGACAGTTGGCAATCTTGACCTTACAGTTCAGATGGAAAAACTCTCTATGAAAAGATAATACAAGAAAATTAGAAGCTTATTTTATACAGTGCCTTTTATATTCAAGATGAAAGTGCTTTACAAATAGTAGCTGGTCACGGCTTAGTGCAGCAACTGGGTACGCAAATATAGCAAGTTCTAGGCATTCAGCAGCAGCTCACCCAAAATCATGAATTATTATTATTACTTATTTGCATTACAGCAATGCCTAAAGGCACATAGCAAGAGAAAGCCCTTGCCCCAAAGAGCCTGCAATCTAGATAGACAAGACAGACAAAAGATAAGGTGAAAGAGGCAGAGAAAGAACAAGTGCGCCCAAGGTCACTGCAGAGCTGGGAACAGAACCCATATCTGTTGTGGGCAAAGAAGCTGAGATTTTTTGAGATAAGGAGCACCAGCCAAAATATGGACGTTATCCCGTTCTGTTTAACATCTACCTACATAGCCCTTAGACACAGTTTAAATATTTAATCTGAAAGATATCTCTAGCAGTGAAGCACTGTGGTCTGGACAACATCCCAGTGAAGACAGAGTCAAAGAACACAGCAGACATTTTGATAGGCCTCTTACAAGAGATACAGGAAGAAGGAAAATATTGTCCTATGGTGAAGCTGCCAAAGAAAGGAGACCACAATCAGTGTAAAAACTGGAGGGGCATTCAACTGGTGTCCATCCCAGTGAAAATACTAAATACTGAAAATACTAAAGAAGGCAGTAGATTCAAGGCTAAGGCAAGAATAGGCAGAGTTCAGACTGAAGAAATCATACATAGATCAGATAGTAACCCTACACATAACAGAACTATCAATGGAATGACAGTCAGCACTATATATGAATTTCATAGATTTCCAAAAGCCTTTGGCACAGTGGCTAGAACTGTCTTATGGAAGTTGCTACACCATTATGGAATGCCCCAGAAGTTTATTAATATTATCCAGAGCTTCTATTAAAATATTAAATGCCAAGTAATACATTACAGTGAACTGACTAAGACATTCAAGGTAATCACCGATATCTGACAGGGATGTCTTTTGTCACCCATGAACTTTGTACTGGTCATGGATTGGGGAATAAGAAAGACCACAGAACCACCAAGGGATTTACAATGGATTTTCACACAGACACTAGAAGACCGTGACTTTGTTGACAACATCAACCTACAGTCTTTTGCCCAAAGAAATATGCAAGCTAAAATAAATAATTAATGATCTCCAGACCTGTGCATAGTTAGTAGGGCTAAACATCAACAATGAGGAAACAAAAACTATGAGAATTACAGAACAAAGAACACCTGCAACTCTTTCTGGGACTGACATAGAAGAGGTTCGACACTTTACATATCTTGTCAGCATTGTAAGCAAAACTGATGGAACAGACAAAGATATTAGGGACAGAATAGTAAAAGCCAGACATGCTTTTACAAACTGTGATAGGGTGTCCACCCCATGCAGTATTGACCAGGGTTAAGGTGGCCAGGCAGGCTAATTAACTGCCCAGGCTGCATCTGGAGAAGAAGCCAGGGAGCAGAGAACTAAATGATTGCAAGCAGGCCCACCTATGCAGGAACAGGAGGGGCCTATAAAGCCAGGTGGAGGACCACAGACTAGGACTGTGGAGCAAGGCAGGCAGCAGTCACTCCCTGGAAAGAGGGAGGAGTGTTCTTTGATCTGGTGCACCCCGAGAGAGCAGGGAAACCAGGTGTGGTGGGCAGCAGTCCAGGGAAGGAGCAGTGAAGGCACAGCGAGGAAGCCCAGACATGCTGAGCTGTGGGTCCCTGGACTCGAACCCAGAGTAGAGGGCAGGCCAGGATTTCCCTGCCGGACACAGAGAGAGTGATTGCAGGGCAGAGATTGGGAAGACTGCCTGGGACTGCTGATGAATTGAATCCCAGAAAGGGAAACACTGAATGACCTAGCTGGAGAGCTAAGTCACAAAGAGGATGCTGTGGGTCCTGGAGCAAGAGGAACTGCCAACCAAAGTTAGAGTGATGGTGTGCAAACTGTGGACAGAGGCATTGGCCTCAAGAACTAATCCCCAGAGTGACCAGGAGGAGATGCTAGCCCAGCAGTCAAGGAGGACCCCATGACACAACCCTAAAGTCGATCTGCAGGAACAGAAACCTCACATATTCTAAGGAGCCATTCAAGGTAGAGTGGCCCGTTAACACCTCTACAGTCATAGGACAAAAAGAGGGGGTTAGTGGGTTACAGGTTGTTGCAATAAATCATAAATCCAGTGTCTTTATAAAGACCCTGAATTTTAGCGTCTAGCAGAGTTATGAATTTAAGCTCCTAGGCTCGTCTTTTGAAAGTGTTGAGGATGAGGACTCATAGGTCAAGATATACAGTGATCGCTTTGTGAAAACACTTTTTTTTTTTTTGGTGCTGTATCATGGACTTGAACAGAGACACTGTTGCAGATGCTTATAATTCCTCAAGATTAGGACCTTAAAGTTTGAAACTCTCATTGTAGTAAGAATTCCTCAACTCTGCCAATGAATGGCCCTCAAGATTTAAGTCAAAACCTCAGTTCTCATGGTGCTCCAGAGACTCATTAGGTAACTTATTGGAAAGAATATGACAAGGTCTTTGAGGAATGATCTTTGTTAACGGTGTCTCTTCTCAGAAGAATTAGTAAACTGTACCACTTGATAATTGAAATCTGGAGGCCCATTGTACGATCATCAGTGAGTTTGCTACAGACACTTCTAGCTATTAAAAAGATCAAAATCGCAAAGCATTAAGAGGCATTACATCCTAAGGTGTACAAATACATAACATTCTGTGACCATGGCAGGCAACAGAACCACAGGTCAAATGAAACCACAAGGACAAAAAGTAATGCAGCTTATAGAAGAAAGGCAAAGAGCCTAGAGATCGTAACGCTGGGTGTTTAACAATATTGCACATTCATGTGGGAAAAGAAGATTTTGTACATGTACAGCATGTTCCGCTGCGATGTGCTGAACCAAAGGTAAGATAAAAGCACATAAGATAAACTGAACATCTTTTCTTAATACAACAAGCCCAGGAAGACAAACATAACTGCAATCATGTCTTGCAACTGCAATACTATGTATTCCATTCTCTTACAAGAAGGGCCTTTTGAAGATGAAATAAACAAATATAATTGTCTCACATACAAGTTGACCCTATCTCCTCATATTGCCCCACAACAAAAGCTGTATGTGTATGATATATTAGTGCCTGATCCAAAACCTACTGAAGTCAATGAGAGTCTTTCCACTGATTTCAATTGACTTTTTCCAAGCAGAGCTTTTCACATCTGTCTCATATATTGATTTGGTAACCTATTGGTTACACATAAGACAACACTACCTAATTAGTGACTTGAAACTGTGGCATTTATAGGTGAAACTATATGGTAGAAATGCACAGAATTGCTCAGATTGTTTGCTACTACATATAACTCACAAGTTCTTTGACTCATTAAAGTAATAATGCTAGTGATCAAGCGCAATGGAAGGCCGTAGAATTGTGCATTTATGTTTTCTGCACGTTTTTCCTTAGTTGTTCAGAAGTTATGAGACTACATTCACAGAAACCATGGATTTCTTTTGCTCCATCTCTGTATGCAAAGTCCACCTGTATGCTGTAAATCCATGTAATTTTCTGCTCTGCAGCCAGACGTTAATGTAGCTATAAGGCCTACTTTTGACCATTTAAAGTAAGTAGATTTTAAGCTAATTCATCTACAAGTAAAAATGTCTAGTCTTGTCATTGGTATTTAATTGTACAACATCTATCCTTATATTTTCAGTGTTGCACAGGGCTTGAAGTAACCATGATTAAGCATGCCATCTGTGCTCAGGTTACTCTGTGATACCAACAAAAGTAACGAGATATAAGGTTCCTTCCTAAGTAGAAGTTATAGACATGCATTCATATTGTTATAACTCAGTGGGAGCTGAGAGCAGCATCTCATAGGAGCGCTTAGCACTACACAGGATTGAGCTGATAGTTACGACTGTGTCTGCAATTTCATTTACAACTTTGAATATGCCACTTCAGCCTCTGAACAAGTTTTAACAAGTGTTTTAAACAAAATGATGGTTGCTGTTTTTCTTTATGCACTTGTAGAATTTAAAGAGAGTCTTATTAGTTGCAGATGTTTTCTACCAACATATTTCAAATGGGCATTTAAAATAAATTCATATCTGTCAAGTATATGTCATAAGAACTGTAGTTGAAGGTCCACCTCTATATGTGATACATTATGGTGCCTACAGTGAAAGACAACAATGTACTTCTGGTGAGGCAATTCTGGGTTCTCTTGCAAAACTACTGAATTCCTTCTGAAATTATTCCACTTGGAGTTCTGAACTCATTAGATCTCACAGGCAAACCAGAGGCAGGATTGGTCAAGTAAACGGGAGAGACATGAAGGAAAAGTCAAGATGCTGCATAGTTTTGTTAGTGATTTAGTAAATTGCATTCTTCTCTCTGAGTCAACACTGAAACAATGCTCTACTATGATGTTCAGGTAGGGCAGGCAAAACACCGCCTTACATCATTAAAAACTAGAGTTGGTCCAAAACAAACTCCCCCCATGGATATTTGAATGAAAAAAGGTTTTGTTGAAGTTTTCCATGGGAAGTTTTGAGTTTTCACCTGGAAAAAAACCAAAAAAGATATTGCCCAAAAGCTGAAAAAATATCAGCCAAAAACTTTCAACAAAGTGGTGTATACACATATACACACCCACAATTCAAACTCTAGGGGAGGTTTTAAGACCCTGTCAAAGGCAAAATCTTGACATCCTACTAGAATTTGTGAAGCGGAAGGGACTCTAAGGATGAAAGATGCTACAATATGTAAAATAAAATATATTCTTATTCAATTTTTTCCTAATTTTTATTTATATTTTTTTAAGATCACTCATTGTGCATAAGTAGTAAAAAATGTTTATGAACTGACCTGTCAAAATTTTTAAAAGTTTTTCATTTAAATTTTCACAAAAAACACTGTCCTCTACTTCCCCACCCCGCAATCCCTTCATTTTTTTTCACCTCTATTTATATGACAGTCATAAAATCCTCCTTACCCAATTATCCATTCAAAGTTAACAGACATCACATCTTAGGGTACCTCTTCACTGACGGCAGCGAATTTGCCACCATCAGATCGATCTATCTGGATCGATTGAGCAGTCAGTGAAGAGCCGCTCAATCGATCCAGAAGTCGACACGTTAAAACCACCCTCTCAAGTGGCGCAGCGCAGTGAAGATGCCGCGTAGAAGAGGCGTTACGAAGTTGACAGGAGTTACCCAAGCTACTCTGGGTTGCTCACGTAACTCCCGTCGACTGTTGCCGAATTTGAAGGTAAGTGTAGACCTGGCCTCAAGCCTGTGAAGCCTGTTCAGCAAAGCACTCAAGTACATACCTAACTTCAGGCATGAATTGTCCGACTGAAGTAAATGGAACTGGTTACATACTTAAAGCATAAGTAGATTGCTGGGTCCGACCCTAAGTTCCAAACAATCCGTGCTTTAATAGGACAGGCACAACATCTTGAATTGTAACCAGAAAGTAACAGGAAATCAATGGAGATCACGAGTATAATGTTCTCCCTGGGTATGTCTACAGTTGAAGCTAGCGGGTATGATTCCTCGCTTGGGTAGACAGACTCACACTAGCTCGATTCACTAGTGTAGTCATGCTAGCATGGGCAGCAGTGAGTGACATAGGCGAGCTGTGCATAGTACATACCCACAGGGTTCAGACAGGTTGACACTTGGCACGGCTAACCCACGCTGCTGCTTGCCGTTACTTGTGCTGCTGCTGCTGCTATGCTACAGCAGACGCTCATTAATAGCAACATGTCGGTACCCTTTTGCTATGTTGCTCCTAAGCAGCTGTTGCTGTTATGGGGAGTGTTGACAATTCACAGGAGGGAAAGTGTTCCCAGGGGAAATGTTGCTCATAAGAGGTGGTTGCTCTTACAAGGTGTTGCTGCAAACAAGCATCTACTGTACTATTTTTCGCCATTCTGTTCAATCGTCAGTCAGCCTGCTTGCAGAGAAAAAGGCGTCTCAGAGAAAAGGGGATTTTGGTGACATCTTGTAAATTGCCTTTCCGTGAAGGAAGCCCCCAATGGGCAAGTCTTACCTGGGTAGATATTTCTCTCTCCCCTCTCCCCACCCCTTTCTAATCAGAGTTCTCTGTTCTGAATTTGCATTTGAGACAAAAGGTCTGTCTACATGCACATTTACTTTAGAGAGAGCTGGGAAATCTGCACTGCACTAGCCTATCACGCAGTCAGTGTCCATGTGGACCCCGCTGACGCACTCACAGTTCTACAGTGCACGTTTATCTATCCCGCTTTGAAATGGAACCAAATCAAAGTGCACCAAGGAACTGGTAACGTACATCAGCAGGGTCCACATGGACAGTTAGGCGCAGCAGGCTCATATGGGATAATATTAATATCCCAGCTTGCCGCCACGGTGAACAAAATGTTTGTGTAAACAAGTCCATTAGGATATTTCATTGTGTCTGAGAAAGCGAGGTTTCTGTAAAGCGTAGCAACCAGCTAGTGGGAGCAGCTACCTGCAACACTAACATTTAGCAGAAGCCCTAATGCTAGAGTGATGGTTTGTGTATAAAGGCAATTTACATGATACGATTAAAATCTCTTTTTTACGTGCATGGGGTTTTACAAAGGGACTTCAACCTGAAGCAACCAGATGAAAGAACGCTTTAAAGATTCAAAGAAAACAAAAGAAAAGTTAAAATCAGGATCTCTGAAAATCAAAAGTCAAATGAACATTCATTCGGGGGAAACGTGCTTTTCTTTTTCCTGTATCTATGTAAAGTCTCTTAATCAGGGTTTTCACTGAGTCCTCTCTTAACAAATTGTCATTCATGGGCAAATGGAGGAGATAGTTGAACATAACATTATTGGGTCGTGTCATTTTTCTTAAAATTAATTCCCTTTCTAGGACAGACATCACCCATACTCCCATCTACACACACATAAAAGGATTGGATAAACAAGGACAAAAGATTTCTCTGAGGCTTCCTTCACAGGCAGGACACATGGTTACACGACCATGATTTTCGTGAAGATTATGGCAGCCAACACAAGGTTCAGGGGCAAAGCAGCATCCTGAAAATGCTCTTGACCCTAAGCGAAGCAGAGCAAATCCTATTTTTGCTATAGATATTTTTAGATGTCTTTACTGTGATTTAGGAACAGGAAACAAGGAGGAAAGCTAGCATCATCTGACCAGTCACGTGTCTGCAGAACAACAGCAAGTCCTCCATGTGTCATTGGTGAACCACAGGCCACAGAATGGGAATCACTCATTATTGATAAAGAACCTGGTTAGTTCTGAAGGCAGTGAAACTTCAATGGGTACTGCACCGGTTGATGCCAGGATTGAATTTAATCCTGCATTCACAGTGTTTTTCTCCATTAAGTAGCACTTCAAATACCACTCTCCTTTCATTGATTTCTTAAATACATCCTGCCTCTACACTGAGACTTTATATCCGCTTCACCACAACTTGTATACAGATGTCTTGAACTTGCAGGGAACACATACATCAAATTATAAATTAAAGCTAAAACTACTGAAAGTTTGAGTAGACGGATTTTCTTCTACGTCTATTATCTGATTTTTCAGGTGAAATGGAGATGTTTCTGTGCTGATGGCATTTGTGAAGTTTTAAAATTAGATTGTTTAATAATTCAGTGCAACATGCACTGATTTTAGGTTTTGACTGACTTTTTATTTCTTCATTTCATGTTGTTTTCCATAGCAGCATCATTGATTTCTGACACAATGAAGACAAACAGCTACAAGTATGACGGAATGCTCCCACTATCTGTGATTTTAATTGCCATTCAGGGTTTCCATCAAGCAAACTTTAAAAGCAAACTAACTTCATCCTTAATGGAAAAAAATAAACTCTCAACACTGACAGCATTTATGAAAACATATATGTGAAAGGCAAGATTGTCTATGCACCCACACAGGGGAAGTTCAACACCCTCTTACTCCCTACCTGATCTACTTGTGATGCTCGTTTCAGCATAGATGGGGGAAAGCAGCCACCTCAAATCCACAGCTCTCACTGTCATGGTGTGCAGGGGAGGAATCAGGCACACATGGTGAACGGGGCAGGCTTTGATTCCATATTTGAATATGTTGGTCAACAGAGCTGAGACAGCATGAAGGGGAAAATAATCTGCTACTAGTACAGACCAATAGCACAGTACTTCACTGCTGAAGCAAGCGTCACAATTTCTTCTCTAGTGTGCTCCTAGAGCAGTGTAGCTAGATGTTGTCACAAATCTGCCCACGAGGCTGCCATGAGGGAAATTCAAAACTCTGGTTCCCTAGGTGTTTTAAGTCTGCTGGGGCCTGAATAGAGTCCAGCCACTACCCTGGCTTTGGGGTCCCTAAGCACACTTGTGGGGTACAGACCCTTTGTCTACAACCCCAGCCTGAGAGCTGGGACTTCCTGTCCAGTTGCTTAGCCCCTTGGCTCAGTGCTGATATTTCAGACTCCTCCATGCTTAAACAAGCCCTCCCCTAGAAATCCAACCCCGTGTATGAGTCTACTGGTTTACAGTTTAACTCCCTTTGGAGACTTGTGTTAATTGTAAACCATTTATCACATACTTTGTCCAGAGTCTAACACAATCATAAAAAGCACAAGAGAGTGCAGATCATTTGGAAAACAAATATTCTAAGTGCAATGCCCCTCACTAGCTTATCCTGCCCTCAGGAGACCTTGTAGGGAATAGGAAGGGAAAATCTGGGCTCAGGAAAGCAGGAGAGCCCCATGCCTCATGATGGCCCCTACATGCTGGATTGCTTCTCTGTCCTCTTCAGCTGGGGACAAAATTGCCAAAGACCCCACATAGATCAACTCCTCCCTTTTTTTATAACTTTTAGCCCCAGGGGCCTCCCCAGGTAAGTACCTGGTGGCCTCCCCTAGGTGACTTTGTTGTCAAAGTGACCTCTCCCCTGCTAGATCAGTCTATTGTCTATAGCAGTTATATTTCAATGGTCAAGCCCTTAAATTCAACGAACCTCTTTGTTAGGCATTTGTTCCCTACCATTGTTGGAATTTTCTTCCAACATGAAGCTGAAAGGCAACTAGTCCCCAATTCAAAATGGAGTTTGCAGTCTCACAAAGATACATAAAGAGAGGCATTTGTGATACAGCAGTTTCCATAGTAACACTTCATAATCAGTGGCGCCCACAACCATTTGCACAGTGTGTACCACTGGCATGGGTGCCCAGGGTTCAGGCTGCTGGAAGTAGGGTGAGGACTGGGCAGACCACTCCATTGCCCACTCAGGTTTGGCCCACTTATCTTTTTCATGGAGGACAGGTCCATCAGTGACTATTAACCAAGATGGTTAGGGATGCAACACCATGTCCTGGCTGTCCCTAAGCCTCTGACTGCTAGATGCTGGGATAGGATGACAGGGGATGAATCACTGGATAATTGCCCTGATCTGTTCATTCCTTCTGAAGCATCTGGCACAGGCCACAGTCGGAAGACAGGATGCTGGGCTAAATGGACCATTGGTCTGACTCAGTATGGCCGTTCTTATGTTCTTAACACTGCAGCCCTCATGCACCAAGTCACACCACCAATCACTCAGTTTTGGCCCCACTGCCATGATGAAGGGTTACGGGGCTAAACTTAAGTGGGCGGTTGGGTGACCAGCACTGCTCCTCCATGCCGCTGCTGTGGAGCCGGCTCCTGCACCAGGGCTTTCTCCCAGGGGCTTGCCCGGTTTCTCCACACTTCCAACAACCTGTGTCTCCCCTACTATTCCTGCTGGTCTTGCTCAGTGATAGCCTCAAGACCTGCTACAAGGACGAGGGGCTGCAGTGAGTGCCTGCACAGGAGAGCTAGCCATGGGGAGCCCAGAGGGGTGGATATGAGGGGGTTCAGTTGTGTATACCATGTGAAAAATTGCTGGGGGAGGTTTCCCTGTTCAGAATATCAACCAGAATTCAGAGTTTGCACACATAGATCCTAAATTGTCAAAGATGCCATTCTTCACTCTGGGCTCAAAGTGAACGAACTTACATCCAAACCAAAAAAAAGAAAATGTAAGATGAGTACTCTGATTTCAGACATAGTTTTGTTTTTAAATATTTTTGCCCAATCAATCAATTTGATTTTGTTTTCATTTTCTTACACTGGATTAAACATGGTTTGCAGTTGGTAAACCTGGTCATCATTTTTGGTCACTCACTAACATTTAACAGCATGAAATATATTAACCATGTAACCCTCAGGACCACAGTAAAATGTATGGTTCTCCTTATAACTATAGAATATATTTCCCAACAAGTATCTTATTCTAGAATTCAACTGTAACCCTAAATGGCATCTTTGTTTCACTGATATTTCAAAACAAAAATCAGATATTCCAATTTTCTTAGAAGGAGACTGGAATATTACAGTGTATGAATTCCTGAACAAACCTAACTCAAGTGGCACCTTGTTGAAAAATAATCCAAGATGTCCTGCCTTTCAAGTGAAAGATTTCAGTCTGAAGCTGCCCAGAGACTTACACATGTAAAAGAAAGGGACTACCAAGTCCAACTAGAGATGAAAAAGACCTATTAGAGTAAATCCAATCCCCCAGCCAATGTATAAATTTGCCCCCACAGTATTATTTTGAAATGCTTTGATGAGGTACATTAAAATAATTTGTTAATTTCTTGTATAGATTCCTCCTTCCCGCAGTCTTTACTTAACAAATACATCTTGAATGGATGCCAAAAAAAGTAATTTCTCCTTTCAGATCATGGTTAGCATTCATATTCTCAGTTAGTTTCAGAGCATGAGACTGCACCGCAGGCACACAATGAGTATGTGAAGGCTTAGAGAAAAAAAGAGGGAAACACAGAGAACAAGTGAACAATAAAAGCAAGAGAAAAGGAGCACAGAAATAGGAGAACATAAAATGAGACAGAAATAAAAAAGAAAACTGTTAATTAAGGTGCAGCTTACTCAACATATGTAGCAATAAATAACCCAATTAAAAAGGCTGTTGGTTTCTTTGTTAAAGGATGAAGTTGGCTACTCTGTGGGGTAGAAAGTACACATTCTAAGTTAGCCACAGTTAACAAATACCTAAAGCCTTCCAGTCATGCTACTCAATTGGAGTTACTAGTGTCTGTAATACTGGTAGTAACCAGTATTATTTCCCTTTTCAATGGTTTTGTCCGATCATATTCAACTATGACGCACTTGTTTTTTTCATCTTGACTCTGCTACTTTGGCAATGGGACATTGTCCCAGTTGAATAAATTTCTGACACTAACACTGTACACTAAACAATACTGGGTAAAATTTTCAAAAGTGCCTAAATCACTTAGGAGCCTAAATCCTATTGACTTCCAGTGCAATTCTGGCTCTTCTGAAAACAGGATTTAGAAGTTTAAGAGCTTGTCAACACCTGCTAATCCTAAATAAGGTAGGGTGTGAATTTAAAGCAGATTAACTGTTCCTGATTAACTCCATATGTAAACACTCCTACTATGGAATCACAGTGCCTTACTCCAAATTAGTTTAATTAATTTAAAATAATACATTGTTAAAACATGGATAAAACATTGTTATTTAGGAATAAGAGCATTCATGCATGTAATTAATCAGGAATAACTCCCCTCAAGTCCTAAGTGATGTATACAGTTTTGAAATCTGTACCCATTGATTTGGGGTCAAATTCTGTCTTTAAATTCAGCAAGACTCCACAGAAGTCGATGGAGCTACTCTGGATTTACACCGATGTAACTCAGGGCAAAATATGGCACTTTAAAATTAAGAAAAGTTCAAGGACCAAGTTGAGATCTTGTCTACATTACAAAGCCTTGGTTGATATACCAGCAGAACCCCATAGTAGAGATGGAGCATAAGGCAGTAGAAGTTCTTCTGCTGACATATACCTCCTCCCCAAACATTAACTAACGTTAGCTATTCCAAAAGAAGCACTCTTCTGTCCCCATAATTGCATCTACACTGGACGTTTTGCCAGCATAGCTAAGTGGGCTAAGTGTGATTTTTTTCACTCTTCTAGATGCCATAGCTATTCTGGCAAAAATCTGTAGTGTAGATCCGGCTGAATTATTGACATAATAGGGCATAATACCACTGAAGAAAAATGAGTTACGCTCAGTTAGCCTGGGCTGAATTTGGTCCCCACAATCTAAAATCCTGCAATATAGCATAAGATAAAGTTGGAACTGAGACAATGTTATTGCTGCACATCCTAACTCTCCCACTGCTAGGTTTCCCAGATGTCAAGCTACAGGGCAAGATATTCAGATAGGGTGTATCAGTGTAGCTCCATAACAGATCTCAGGTTAATCATGTTCACAGAATATTGAATCATTTTGCCAAATATTTATCTCAAAAATAAATGCTAATAGAAAGAAAAAGCCAAAATGGAAGTGGAACTTGCTTCAGAGGAAATATCAGAGTCTTTATAATTTTATGAAGACAAGAGTTGACATTTTCATAAGAGAGAACCACCACTAGCAATTGATTTATGGGAAGCTCTGAAAGTTATCTTGAGAGGACAGTGCAGTAAGTTGTCACAAGAAGATAACAAAGCTTACATGGGCAAACAGAATTAGTTACTTAAACAAACTGAAGCTTTGAAAGAATCACAAACTGTAAGCTGGAGGCAAATGACACTTCTTTTCTGAACTCTCTGTTACGAAGAGCAAATACAAAACACTGTTCTCTCTGAACAAATCAATCCTTCACCATCTAGGTTCAAACAACAATACTGTGAATGAGAGCAGCATACCAGCAAGTTCCTAGAACACAGCATTAAAGAAGAAAAAGAAGGTACATCAATCTTAATAAATAACAATGATGAGACTATAAATGATACTCAAGACATATACTTTTAAACAGAGTACTATATAATGAACAAAAAAAATACATACTCTCATTAGTAATTCAAACACTCCCTTCAAAATTCTACTTGAAGGAAGGTCACAAGAAATATCAGAAGTCTTACTGATCAGTTTTCATTTCAGATATTATCAATTGCAAATACATAGCAAGAATGCTGAATTTATTAGTGAATCAGAGTTGTCACTATCAAGAAAGTAACATCTGAATTGAACCTAGTTCAGGAACTCCTGCAGAAGTATCTCTGTTAGCATGGAACAAGTTTCAACAGGGTAAATAGCTATCTAATTGCCACTGTGGGTTCACTGAATCAGTATGTCTGAAAAGGATATATTTGTACCTATGAAATATACACCTATATTACACACACGTGTATATGTACATTCCCTACCTGCATATATGCTTGCCATATCTATACATTTATTCAAAGTATGCCCTTATTATATTTTGAGTTAGTCCTGAAGTTGTAAAAGGGTTCAGAGAACTGTACAACTCACTCCTAACAAATGACATCTCACATCATCTCATCCTTCAGCTCTCCCCAACTGGACACAAACACTCATGAGCACATTTCAGCCACTCAAACCTTTTGACAGAATGATCCAAATCCATTCTAGTTACGGATGTAGGGAAGAGAAATACACATGCCAAGCAAAAGTGGTATGTGTATGATATATTAGTGCCTGATCCAAAGCCTTCTGAAGTCAATGAGAGTCTTCCATTGATTTCAATGGACTTTTTATCAAGCCCCTAATGAGCATCTGAGACCTCCATCTAAAAAATATAGACAATCACAAGGTTAAAACTCCTGTTAGGTTACAATTCTAGTTCAGGTAAATCTAACCTTTTAGAACATTGTCTATTAGGGATAAGCAAAAAGTATAATATTGGGATTGAGGGGTCCTGATATTTGGGTAATATTCAGAAACAGATCCCAACAGTACAATATTTAATCTCAATCCTGTCATAGACACCACCCAGCTTTCATGACTTAGCACGTAGAGCATCTTTAGACTGCTTCATAATTTTGATGTTCTTTTATGGGTGTGATGCAGAAACAAGGAGGTGAAGAGGAAGTGGACTGCCTAGTGACCTAGTTGATACCTTGCCTATATGGTAGGCAATATCAATTTATAGTTTATTTTTATATTGGGCAGCTGCTTCTCCTGTTCCTTGACTTTTCAGGAGGAATGGACCTATTGAGGGAACAAGTGCTGTAGTTCAAAGAAGAAGGGAATCATTGTGGAGGGGTTAGAAACTGGGCAGCCCAAATATTTGGTGACTAAAATGTTTTTGGGAAATATGCAAGCCCTTATACTAGAGAATATTCAGGCTATTCCAGAAATACTTTATTCCGGTTGCCCATCTCTATCTTCAACTGACATAATAATATAAAAATTGCCATACTAGGTCAGATCTGTGGTCCATCTAGCCCAGTATCCTGTCTTCCAATAATGGCCAAACGCCAGATGCTTCCAAAGGAAAGAACAGAACAGGGCAATCATCAAGTGATCCATTCCATGTCGTTCAGACCCAGCATCTGGCTGTCAGAGATGAGGGACACCCAGAGCATGGGGTTGCATTTCTGACCATCTTGGCTAACAGTCATTGATGGACCTATCTTCCATTAACTTATCTAATTCTTTTCTGAACCGAGTTATACTTTTGGCCTTCACAACATCCTCAGGCAACAAGTTTCACAGGTTGACTGTCCGTTGTCTGAAGAAAAATCTTCTTTTTGTTTGTTTTAAATCTGCTACCTGTTAATTTCATTGGGTGACACCTGGTTCTTGAAGAGGTAAATAACACTTCCTTATTCACTTTCTCCAAACCATTCATGATTTTATAGACCTCTATCATATCTGCCATTAGCCATCTCTTTTCTTATCTGATCAGTCCCAGTTTTTTTAATCTTTCCTATGGAAGCTGTTCCATACTTTTTATCATTTTGTTGCCTTTCTTTGTACCTTTTCCATTTCTTAGATGCCTGCACGCAGTATTTAAGATGTGGGCATACCATGGATTTATATAGTGGCATTATGATATTTTCTGTTTCATTATCCATCCCTTTCCTAATGTTTCATAACACTCTGTTCACTTTTTTGACTGCCACAGCACACTGAGGGTATGTCTACACTGCCTTGGTGACAGGCATCGATGCAGCGGCATCAATTGAGCAGGTTTGTGAAGACCCGATCAGTCGATGGGAGAGCGCTCTCCGGTTGACTCAATTATTCCACCTCCCTGAAAAGCGAAAGGCAGCGTGAACGGGAGGGCATCTACTATCAACCCAGTGCCGTGAAGACACCATGGTATGTCAACGTAAGTACATTGACAGGAAAAATGCTTGCATATCTCCTGTCGTCCACCATCGCCAGAGTTGACCAGCCCTCAGTGGATGTTTTCAGAGAACAATCTAGGATGACTCTCAGATCTCTTTCTTGAGAAGTAACAGCTAATTTAGGTCCCATCATTTTGTATATATAGTCAGGATTATGTTTTCCAACATGCATTACTTTGCATTTATCAACACTGAATTGCATCTGTTATTTAGTTGCCCAGTCACCCAGTTTTGTGAGATCCTTTTATGACTCTTCACAGTCAACTTTGGACTTAACTACCTTGAGTAATTTTGTATCATCTGCAAACTTTGACACCTCATTGTTTACCCCTTTTTCCAGATTATTCTCAATACATACTTTCACTGTATAAGTGCTTTCCATTCTAGATCTGTCCCCACTGCTACTGCCATCCTTCAGCTTTCCCTGATGTTTGTTGGAAGAGTCATCATATCCTGTTGAAACAAGTGGTTCAATGGCTGTAAGATGACAGAAGCTCCTGCTCTCCATTTTATGTAGAATAGAATTTGCTGTGATGCTGCTGTGATTGGCAGTCTATTGTACCTCTCAAATTTCCCCCATAATAATAAATCAATAAACTAACCATGGACTTCATATGGGACAAGAATAGCCATGGTCTTGCTCATCAGGTCCCAATTCAGCAGTTCATCTTTATTCAAGACATTCAGGCATGTGCTTTAAATTAGGCACATACTTATGTGCTTTGTTGAATAGGAATGGATTTAAGCATGTGTTAAAATGGTGCTTTGCTGATTTGGAGTCTTATGGAGGAATGGTCGCCTTTTATTACCTGATGTATAGCTGAATTATTTTGCCTTCAACATCAAGTGTTCTCAGACTCACAAATCAAAACTGTTGTTCAATATGGAAGAAAAATATTGCTTTCTCTTCTGGTGCCTTTTCTGCTTTTCTCTATATAGTGGGACCTCCTCATCCATCATTAAGTGAAAACCTATATTTAGTACACCCGGAGCTGTACTATAATATTGCTTCAAGAAACTCACTCCTATTGAAAAAAATTCCCTGTGCATTCTGTTGTCTGAATTGTAACGCAGTACATAATGTAATATAACGTTCTTTGTTCACTTATTAACACTATTCAATAAAAACCCTGTGTAACAACTGTGAATCCTATTATTGTGACTCTTCCCTTTAAACTTTGCTAGCTAATTAATCCTTTTTTAACTTCCATAGAAGTACAGTTTAGAGAGTAGGATGAAAGAATCATTCTAGGTATATAAAATATATCTTTATTTAAATCATCCAGATGCTGGCTAATAAAGAAGCAAATGATTTGCAAACCTTTGGCTATACTAAATACATCATTAAAAAGAGTAGGTAACATGTGAAGACAGGGGTTCTTAAAATATGACTTGAGTCACCATTACTTTGATCCTGTGTCAAACCCCAGTTAATATTTGACATTTTTCATTAAAAGTAGTATGTTCCACCCCTTCATCCCATCCTGGTTTAAATACACAGCACTCGGAAGATGCTTTGGCAAAGGTGTTAAATTATTGAATTATTTAATCTGGATTGTATCTTTCATAGACCCTGACAATTTATTGAACCTGATACTTTAAAAGTTAGTTATTTCCTTTCACCTGCCTCTTGGTTCCTTGTTCTACAGAAATAAGGTTTCATTCCTTTCCCCATGCCTATTTCGCCCCCTTCCACATCCATCCTCACTCTCTTCTGTCCACCTCAAACCACCAACACTTTTGGGCTTCACAGAGACTTTTTCATTTTAGGGATAGCAGTCTGATGTGTTGAACTATATATATCTATCTGTATAAATAAAACACTGGAAAAGCAAAAAGTCACACCTAGGATGAGGCAAGTTCTCCTTCTCATGCACCTGCATTTACCAATCATCTTCCCATTGCCTCCAGTTAGTAGAAGGACACCAAAAGCTACTACTGACTACTACGTAACTGTGAAACTTTGCAACCACAAACTCCTCTTTGGTATGAGTTTTCTTGCTGTAGACCCCTTCATTTTCCTAGGATTATCGAGAAAGGAGGCCAACATCTTATACATTTGATTTGGTCTCATAAGATCGTAAACCCATTGGAACAGCCACTTGTCTTTTTGTTGTATATATGTACAGTGCTTAGCAAAATGGGACTCCCATCACTGACTGGGTACTCTTGAGGTCACTACAAATGCAAACAAACTACAACTAGAGGCGTCTGATCAGTCAAAAATATTTCATAATCTGTCTCCATATACGATGTCATCACATAGAACTTTAAAACATCTTTTTTTTAACCTATTGGACACATGCCAAGCCCAAATCACAGGAAATGGATTTTCTAACTTGCCTTCCTGAGTTTGGATATAGCATGTTTTTGTACATTAGTTTCACTGTACATTCACTGTACATTAGTTTCATTAGTTTCACTGACAAACTGAAAAAGGACCTTCTGTTGCTATCTTTAAAAGCACAAGGCTTTGGCCCCTGGTTGAAATTTTAAGTGGAGCACTAATGGTGGGTTATAAGTTTCAAGCAAAAAGATCAAACTTCCATCTTCATAAAGTTAAAAAGACACCATCGTGATCTCATTTATTCATCTTGTGTGCAGATAAAACTGAACATTATTAACTCACAGTTCAACCTATCAATATTGCCCTGGCAGAGAAAAAGTTTCACAAATTTGGTTTAACAGCTAGTCTTCCAGTCTCAGAAATATTTGTTGCTGTTGCCCTTTTAGGAAAGCAAAATCAATAGACATGAAAAACAAAAGTAGGTTAAACTTCTCTTTATATTATTTATTCTTCCTTTAGCATGCTCCAGTCTGAAGCACATTAAAACCTAGAAACCAGGTAGGTGAGTGTGGTGATATACTTGCTCGGGGCCAAATTCTGAAACCCTTACTCATACTAAGTAAGTTACCCTTTGAGAAGTCGCATTGATTCCAATGAGACTATGTAATAGGAGACACACCTCTTGAGCACCTCCTGCTGCTACATGCAGTATTGCAGGCCTTTTCCTGCTCCTGGCACCTCCCGTAGGGTGTCAACCTCACTTGTCAAGTGTTCAGTGGCTCGGCCCTCTGGCTCCTTCACACAGACACAAATGTTAGATAATGTACCTCTTTGCTACCTTCTGGGATAGCAAAGCGTTCAACAAACTGTCTGTCTGCCCGCACTAGGGTCTTCAGCCTCAATTCTAGGCCCTTTAAATTCAGCTTTTCACTCTGGCTTCTAAACGAGTCGTCCCCCTCTCAGGGCTTAGGCCACTTCACCAGTGAGGGAACCTGGGCCTGCCCACTACTCCAGGTTTCAAACAGCAGCCACCCACTGCTCTCTTCAATGAGTTGCCTCAACTTCCCTGGCCCCTTCCCTTCTGGCCCCTTTATCTTCATCCCTTGCCTTAGGGTTAAAGTTTTCAGGTCCTCTCTCTCAGCTTAAGCAAATACAAACACTTGAGCTCCTGAGGCCAGAGCAGAACATGCTTCCTCGCTCCTCTGGTCCCCACCAGGAATTGACCTGCTAAGGCCATGCAGCTCCTTTTATCTGAACCTGCTAGGTTCTGATTGGCTGCTTCTGTGCAGCCTCTTTAGGCAGACCTGGAGAACCCACTTTCACTGCTCCTTTCCTGGGGCAGGGTGTAGGAGGACTGGCGGGCCAGGAAGGACCCAGTATACCCCATCACAGGCTACTTGAGGAATAAAGTATTATTCAACACGAGTAAAGGTATTGGAATCTGGCCCTTAATGAATAACTACCATACACTGTTCAAATATAGTGTGCCCATAAATCTGGTGACACATCTAAGTTCCACCCATAAAAGCTCCATACCTAATATACTATTTCCTCTTTTCCTCCTGCAGTTTCACCCTGTTATCTCCTCCCTTTGTTATTTCACCTATTCTTGATTCCACATTGACTATCACCAGGCCTTCAGTCTGTCAACACTATAAATGTAGTCAGTCTCTCACTTCCTTTGCACAGCTCACACAAAGCCATGCACTGGTCAGTTTCCCTTCTAACCACTGTAAGGAACTGTCTTCCCCACAGCATCTCCTATCATAGTAATATAAGAATGGCCATACTGGATCAAACCAATGGTCCATCTGGCCCAAAATCCTGTCTTCTGACAGTGGCCAATGCCAGATGCTTCAGTGGGAGTGAACAAAACAGGGTAATTATCAAGTGATTCATCCCCTGTCATCCAGTCCCAGCTTCTGACAGTCAGAGGTTTAGGGACACCCAGAACATGGGATTGCATCCCTGACCATGTTGGTAATAGCCATTGATGGACCTGTCCTCCTTGAATTTATATAATTCTTTTCTGAACCAGTTGTACTTTTGGCTTTCACAACATCCTCTGGCAACAAGTTCCATATGTTCACTGTGCATTGCGTGAAGAACAACTTGCTTTTGTTTAACCTGCTGCCTATTAATTTAATTATTCATATCTCATGAGAAGGGTTAAACAAAACACTTCCTTATTCATTTCTTCCACACCATACATGATTGTATAGACTTCTATCATATCCTCCTTCAATCCTCTCTTTTCTAAGATGAACAGTCCCAGTCTTTTTAATCTCTCTTCATAGGGACACTGTTCCATATCCCTTATCACTTTTGTTGCCCTTCTCTCTATACTTTTTCCAATTCTAATGTATCTTTCTTGAGGTGGGATGACCAGAACTGCATGCAGAATTCAAGATATCATGGATTTATATGGTTGCATTATGATACTTTGTCTTATCATCGATCCCTTTCCTAATGTTTCCTAACATTCTGTTAAAAAAAAAAAAAAAAAAAAAAGGTTAATTGCTGCTGCACACTGAGCAGATGTTTTCAGGGAACTGTCCATGATGATTCCAAGATCTCTTTCTTCAGTGGTAACAGCTAATTTAGGCTTCATAATTTTATATGTATAGCTGAGATTATGTTTTACAATGTGCATTACTTTGCATTTATCAACACTGAATTTTATCTGTCATTTTCTTGCATTTTCACCCAGTTTTGTGAGAGCCTCCTGTAATTTTTCACAGTCAGTTTTGGACTTAACTATCTTGAGTAATTTTGTACAGTCTGCAAACTTTTGCCACCTCACTGTTTACTCCTTTTTCCAGATCATTTAAGAACATGATGAACAGCACAGCCCCGTACAGATCCTTGGGTGACCCTGCTATTTACCCCCTCTCCACTGTGAAAACTGACCATTTATTCCTCCCTTTGCTTCCTATCTCTTAACCAATTATCAATTGATGAGAGGACCTATCCTCTTATCCCATGGCTGATTACTTTGCTTAAAAGATTTTGGTGAAGGACTTGTGAAAGGCTTTCTGAAAGTCCAAGTACACTAGATCCACTGGATCATCCTTGTCTGCATGTTTGCTGATACCCTCAAAAAATGCTAATAGATTGGTGAGGCATAATTTGCCTTTACAAAAGCCATGTTGACTTTTCCCTCAACAAATCGTGTTCATATATGTGCCTGATAATTCTGTTCTTTACCACAGTTTCAACCAATCTGCCTGATATTGAAGTTAGGTAGAGACCTGTAATTGCCAGGATTGCCTCTGGAGCCTTTTAAAAAAAAAAACATCACAGTAGCTATCTGCCAGTCATCCGATACAGAGGCTGATTTAAGCAGTAGGTTACATACCACAGTTAGCAGTTCCACAATTTCATATTTGAGTTCCTTCAGAACTCTTGGGTGAATAACATCTGGTCCTGGTGATTTACTGCTGCTTAATTTATCCATTTGTTCCAAAACTTCCTCTACTGACACCTCAATCTGGGACAGTTCCTCAGATATTCACCTTAAAAGAATGACTCATGGTTGAAAATCTCCCTCGCATCCTCCACAGTGAAGACCAATGCAAATAATTTATTTAGCTTTTTCGCATGATCTTGTCTTCCTTTAGCATCTCAATCATTCAGTGACCCACTGATTTTTTGGCAGGCTTCCTGCTTCTTTTATACATAATGTATTTGCTGTTAGTTTTGCTGTCTTGGGTCTGTTTTATCAAAGAGAATGATTTTACTTCTAATTTGCTGTGAAAACTTAAAAATGTGAGTGACAGTGATCAGAAAATGTACCCACAGGAAGATCCCCATCAATTCTCTGAGCATGGATATATTTTACACACAAATCCAGAAAAATGTGTTACAGGAACTGGTGTAGTAGGCAAGAAAAAACATCATAAAAGAAAACTGCCACACCATTTCTATGAAGTGCTGTTATGGTCATGCTGGTTCTAGGATAGTAAAGAGACTAGGTGGGTGAGGTAAAATCTTTTGTTGGACCAATTTCTGTTGGTGAGAGAGACAATCTTTCGAGCTTATACAGAGCTCTTCTTCATATCTAGAAATTGTACTCCAAACAGATTGTTTAGCATAAGTAGCTAACACATAATTCTAGGGATCATTTCTAGCAATTTTCAGTAACACTATTTAACGATCCATCATATATATAAGCAATAATAAGAGTAGAAGGTGAGTAATTTATGGGCAGGCAGCCTCCCCCGTCCACCTAAATGTGGAGAGGCCCCAGGGAAGGGATCATCTGAAAGGCTCCTTCTGACATCACATGTCTGATCTGTTCCTAGGGAGCTCCACAGGATTGCATTGCTATTACTACCTCTGCTGTAGGGTGGGACCATGGTCGCTGGAGAGGGGCCACACACAGAATGCTCAATCAGGGCAAACTGCAAAGAATGGATCAGACAATCCCCTAACCGGTGGTCCTTTCTATAATTAGATTTATCAAACCAATAACAAAACAGCTTCTGCAATATCTTACTGGTTACCAAGAAGCCCCAAAATACAGTTTCCCTTAATCAGTCCAGCTCTGGGCAACCACCCAGACAGCAAGTCAAATACGGTGCAGATTACTTAAAATCTTATTCACCAAATATAAAGTTCTACCAATCCCAAGAGATTGGACACATTACCCACCAGGTCAATGAATATTTCAGTTTTTACCCAAATACACGCTTACAGCCAATTCTTATCAACTAATCTAAGATTTATTAAAAAGAAAAAGTTGTTGTAGTTAAAGATCATTCTACATACAGATATGAGTAAAGTTCTTAGGTCAGTTTCATAGCAGAGATGGTAATCTGATGATTTGTAGAAAGTTCTCCCAGAATTAATTCCATAGGTTATAGTCCAATAGGCAGTCCACATGCACAGTTTGTTTAAATTCCTCGACGAGAAATAGCAGGGTAATCCAAAATGGAGTTGGAAACCTCAGTCTTGCAACTTAAACTTCCCCTGACAAAGTTCAAGGGGGTCTGATATGGCAGGATCAGGCCCTAGAGTTTTTTTTATAGATCTTTGGCAGACTACGATAGCCTTTTGACAGCAGATAACACAGCAGGCATTCCTTGGATGAAGAACAGGTAATATACATTGTTGCTTTGAAGTAAACGTCCAATTTCCTATGTACACCCAGGTAAATTGTTGCATTGTTTATCATAATGCAATTAACCATTCAAAAGCTCACAGGTAGTTTACTACAAACTTCAAAGAGAAATAAAACAATGATGGTGTTATATCACACATTTCATCTCATTGCTAATAGTCCCTTTTGATCTCTGAATCAACAGAATATAGCAACAAAGAGGAATAGAAGTTTATTATCTACCAGCTAATGAGATCACACTGTGAAGCTTCTAACAGATACATGTAAACACAGACAAATAAAATTAGTATTCACGTCTAATTTTCTAACAATAGAGTTTTATATTTCAGACTTTAATCTACTTTAATATGGCTTTGATAACTATCTATAAGAAATGGACCTGTTTACCATTTCAATACTTCTCTAATATGTCCTTAAAGTTGATTTTGTATCATTTACCCTGCTGGCCCTTTAACCCTTGCTGGCTTAGTTTCACCTAGGGCTAAAGGGTTTTCAGCTGATCTGAGAGGATGGGGAAACTCGCAGCCCCGCATTTCCCTTCTCTCTCTCTTATTCTGCCTTCCTCCCCTCAGTAGAAATGGAGCAGGGAAAGCTGGCTCACCATTCCATCACTTTCCTACTAGAAGAGGCGCCTCCAGGTCAATTAACTAGGAGTAGGACACAGACTGAAGAAAGCCTCTCCCAGCAGGAAAAAGAGAGGTTCACGTTGGAATGGGTGATTGTCCACCTTCCTTCCCCAGGATGGAGCAATTTCTGATTCTGCAAGGGAGATATGGACAGGTAGTAAAGTGAACTATGTCATTTCTTCTGCTCATTCCAGGAGAGGCCAACTGTTTCAAAAGACATTATTTAAACAACAGGCACTATTTAAAGAAACATTTACTGCCGACAACAGCTAAATTCACTCTAATATATTTGCAGTACTTCCTAGTCTCTGTATAAGAAAATACCACACATTCAGCAATTAGATGAATTGATGCCAATTCTTTAATAATGCTCACTGTATTGGAGATAAAAATATTAGAAAAAAATGATGGTTACATAACAAAAGATAGCTAAAAGTAATCATAAAAACATTAAAATAATTAAAGCTAGACCTTACAAAGAATGATTATTACAGTTTGGCTGGAGAACTGCTGCAAACTTTAGTAATAATGGTTGTAACCACATCAGTCCCTTTGCTCTTGCAGAAATTCATTTTTGATAATGCAGTAGTAACATCTCAGGAACAACATTAAGTTTCTATAGCTTTTTATATTAAAGTAGAATGGTATTAGCATGGTACTCTGTGTGTACCCCTCCTGGGATTATTTTCACACTGGAAAAAAACACTGATATTTTTCTATTACCGAAATAAGTTATCTATTTTAACAGTAGGAAATATATTTCACCCCACAAAAGCTTTCATCAAAGAGGATATCAATAAAGTTTATCTCATTATGTACTTAAAATTCTTAGCCAGCAGTAATGTAGCTAACTTTTTTTTTTGCATTAATCAACATGATTTACATAATATTTATGCACATGCATACTAAAATTAACGAATGATCCTTCAGTCCTAACATTCTTGCTCAGTTCTTGACCTCACTAGGAACTCTGCTGAGTAATGTCTGAGTGCTATTATTTATCATATATTTATATCAGAGTATGCTCAAAGGATTCCATTGTGCTAGGCACTGTACAATAATAGTGGAAGACACAGAGTCTACCTGCAATCAGGGGGTACGACCGCAGCTCCAGTAGACATACTTGAACTAGCTTTCTATTCAGCTAGCTCGGTTACAGGAGAAGTAAAACCACGGCAGCGCATACTTCCATGCGGGCAGGATGCCTAAATAATTCCTCCAGGTCCCAGTGCTGAAGTGCACACTGCCGAGAATTTGCTGGTCCAGAATCTGAGATAGCTCATTAAAGCTAGCTCAGGTATGTCTATGCAAGCTGCAATCACACCCTGTGATTTACAAGTTGACAACCTGAGAAGATGGGCAACAACTGTGAGCTCCTTGGGGCAGGAACTGTCTTTTCGTTCTGTGTCCGTGCAGCACAATGAGGGCCTGGTCCTGGGGTCTCCCAGGCATTCCTCCAATACAAATAATAATATAAAGGGTGGGGGAGAGGAACAAACTCAAATAAGCAAATGTATTATTTTTTACACAAATACACACACAAGCACATCAGATTTTGAAAAGCACAGAGTGCTGACCTAACTCTCCTCCCAGTTCAATCAATGGGACCACTGACTGCCATGGAAATGGAGTTAGGGCAAGTGCTTATGAATGTCCATCTAATAGACCCATCTCAACCCACAGGCCGCTTGAAGCCCAATCAGCACACAGCTGCGGCCATGGGATATCCTCAGGGCCATACAAGTAGTATGTGTATTGTGGGGATGTGGCCCACATGACAGAGAGAGCTGCATATTCAGCCCACAATGGTAAATGAGAACCACTGATCTAATGGACTGAAAGCCCAAAACATTTATGCTTTGTAATAACAAATAATTATCAACTCCTGCAAATGTCCCTGAGCTCTTAGAGACTGGCTGATTGCTTGTAGGTCCTATGGTAGAAAAGAGTTTTGCTAAGGGACTTGAAAAGGAGGTGGTCAGTGGCCTTACATTTCAGCTAGGAGGAGGGCCGGTGTAGAATAAAGTGCAAACCTATCTATGGCAGGAGCAGAGAAGTAGGTGACGCAAGCTGGCACCATTTAGAGGACAGAGGATGTCAGAAGACAAGGCTGTAAGTGACACGTTTCACATCACTTTCTGTTGCTGTTAGGCTGAACTCGAACTGACCCGTCTGAATTAGACCTTGATATTCAGAGTGAAATTAAATGCCTCCCCTTCCCCCAAGCTGTTGGAGGTGATGAAGCTGCCTCCTGTGTCAGCTGCTCACCACTTCAAGGTGTAAGTGGAATGAAGGGAGGTTTGAGCTCAGGGGGCAGGAGGTAAGCGCCACAGCCCTCCTGCAACTCTAACTTCTGCTGGGGCCAAGCAGTCAGCCATAGGACAGCTGCAGCCAGCTCCCTGCAGCCACCACTGTTCACTATGTCCGAGCGAGGAGTGGGACCTGGGACCACTAGATACTATGATTCCCAACCTTTCAATAAACTCTGTGCAGGGGTCTGCTTAGCCAATCTCAGTGCAGAATCAAAGACATGGTAAGTAACATAGATAGTTAAGCACAAGCTTAACTTGTAACACAAGCATTGAACTCAATGGTACTACTTACAGGTTTTAACCTAGGCACATGCTTAAGAAGCTTGCTGAATTGGGCTCTTATTCCATTCCATTCTTATTCTCATGCCCTCCACTTACTCACTTTTTGGGCTACATTCCCTCTTCCAGCCCCTTAATAGGCAAGTTACACTTATACATGTTCCCTTGCATCCATTTACCAATGTGTCATTTACATCGCCTTACACATGACCTCTGGAGCTAACATAATATTCATATTGGGCCTGATATGCTGAGGTCACTTTCCACCACTTTGGTAATGTACAAGAGCCTAAAAAAAGTGGGAGTAAGTTATATTTGCACCCACTTTAAGTCCTCTTTAAATTACTAGAACAGTGTAAAGTGGCCTTAGTGTAAATGAGAATCAGGCCCAATATAAACACTATATAGGTCAAAATGGCTGACATGAAGGCCATTCTTTGCCTAGTGATAAACTGGAAGACAGGAAACTTAAATAAGTTCAAGATAAACTGCTAGCAGGTGGTACAGGTACAGAAAATTACACACCAAAGATAAGAGGCAACATGTTTATTCCACTCCTGTCTCTGGCAGCAGGTGTCACTATAAGGCAGCTGTATGGGGACTCTGGTAGCACTCAGACATGGGGGTGTGCATAAAACCAAACAAGGATGAGGACAACTAAAACATGAGGAGGAGGGAAAAAGAAAAGTACTATGGATCGTCAGGCAACAGCATCAATAATGGTGACATGGAAATTCTCAACAGCTGGTAACCACACATTTCTCATGTGAAGTGATATTTTGTTTGCAAACATGATCAATGGAGAACAGCTTGCTAATATACATCTGATAAATAAATAAATACTTGAGTATGGAAAATCCCTCATTGTTTTGTTTACAAATTAGAAGCAGCTATAAATAGCATATATATTATATTTGAGGGGGTTTTCCTTTATATGCAGAGTGTTCACTCCTTTACTGATGTCTGTTGCCTAAGGTGTGTTTACACCATAACTACATTATTTAGTGAAAACAAAAAGCTATCTACTGCCCAAATAAAGTACCTTTAGGGTGGAATTGTTCATTGACTTCAATGGAAAGAGTTAGGACAATGTGCTTCTGCAAAACCATCTTAAAGCTTTTCTAGCAGTAGTTCTTCTGAACCTAACGCTGTACATTTTAAAGTTCAATTCAAAATTTATATAGATTGTTTTAGTAAGAAACATAGGAGAGGTGGTGGTGGGATCATAAGAAGTTAAATCTGTCTTTTCCAAGTTCTCTGTTGGTCTGTGGAATCCTGAACTCTGAAAAAATAAGTAAATAAAACCCCTACCTTGATAAAACTGACCATCTATTCAATATAATCTAAGAATTAAATGGGAAATTTATATTAACCTAGCACTGAGTCACTGAATTTAACTCACAAAGGCTCCTAAATTACAGTGCCTGTAAAGGACAAGTGATCATAGAGTTAGGGTTAGGTGGATTGTTTCCAAAAATCTGAACAGATTCCCACTCCCCCCAGCTAAAGGCTCCCTCATTGTTTCTGTAATTTAGGGGTGGATGTTTAGTCTTCTATCTTGAATCTTTGCCCTGCCCAGAATACTAAATTTTAGTACCAGTAGCCAAATTTGCTGGTTTGGTCTTTTTCTCATAGTGATACCTGTGATATGCCACTCTCTACTTCAGACCATACACCATCTTGGGACTAGTCTGTCAGGCATATCATTAAAATGTGAGTGCAGCAAAATTTATTGAGACTCTTGAAAGTGCAGTTTCAAGGCACTAAATAAAACTCCTGCAATGATCACTGAAATCACCAGAGCAAAAGAACCTTACCCTCAGACCCAGCATAAATAGGGTCTAAAAATGTTGTATGAAACTACAAGTAGAGCAATGGAAAAAAAGGGAGCCAAGTAGAGAGCAGGACAGAAGAATGAGGTCCTTTCAGTATTTGTAAAAGCTTTTTTTAATATATTCAAATAGAGCTCAACTTAAATCCAGACGTCAGGACAAAAACGGATCTTAACTACCACATTATCTAGTCTAGGAATATAGCAGACAGAATATCCCATACAGAACAAAGCAATGTAGTGTCATGAATTTATTTAGGCGACAACTCAGCATGGCACGTAACCAGATGCCTAAACTGAAGCATGAGTTCAATGGGACTACAAGTGCCTAACTTCAAGCCTGTACTTAAAGTAAGTACCTTTTTGAATCAGGGCCTTATTACCTAATCTGTTCCTATTTAAATCATTTCCCCCTTTTTTGTTCCTGTATTGGATATTAAGGGCAAGGTGAATACAGCTGAAAAACAAGTCGTTGGCCTGAGGAATGGCTTTCTAACCAACTGCAAATATGCATCTTTGAAAATGAATTTTGCCATTTAATACATAAAAGAGAACATTTGCGTATAATATAAAACAGGAGAGGAGAAAACATCTGGGTTAAAATTATTTTAACAGTTAAATAGTCAAAGCGCACAAGGGATAGTTTCCTAAAATTTTAAATTAACTGTTTCATAATTGACAAAAGAAGATACTTGGACCTGGGAGCCCATCAGTATCAGGGGTGCATCTAAAATAGGGCGGATAGGTAAACTAGCTAGTCATAAAACTTTTGAGATCCTAGCATCACCACATGCTCTTTAATTCAAGAAGTGAAGGCATTTTATCTGGCAGTAACACCATTACGTTCAAACAGGCTGATGCCAGTTCATTTCTGCTTGGCCTAGTATGGAATTTAAGTTTTTATAAAGCCCATGTTCACTTTGGTATCTAAGCACCAGGCACAGCTTAAATATACAGTAGGAGATGTGCACAAGACAGTCAGTTTAGTTCTCCACCCAGTTCTAAGTGTAGTCCAGACACCTGATTTTGAGTGTGTTCAGTTCTCCATTCTGCTGTTGGTTCAGGTCTGGGTTGTTATTAAGGGATACCCTTTTGGGTTGTCTGCTCTTCAAGTTTTCTGGAGAAACTTTGAAGGGTTTCTTATAGCATGGCCTGAAGATGGCAAGAATTGATTATTTTCCTGATCTAATTTGAGGGGGGGGGGGGGGAGAAGAAGGCGGCTCTGCCCCCTGCTGCTTCAAGCCTGAAACATTAGCTTTCCGTTAGAGCCACAAACAGTTACAAACAGACTGCAAAGGAAGTAGAAAAAGACTCATTTTAAAACAAGTGCTGCAAAAGCAATCCTAGGGCTTCCACAGGGAAGTGCGGATAATTACTAGGCTGGAAAAGTGCTGCATCACCAGTCCAGAGATTGCTAGAACATTGCAGCCATGATTTACCGAAGTTGATGGAAACAGGACTGTTCAAACTTAATATGTTAGAAGCGGCTTGCAATTGGTCTTGCTCTAATGGTTATAGGCTTGGAATAGGAGATCAGCATTGCTGCTCTGGCTGTTAAAGACAAATATTAGACATTCTCATTTAGTTCAAGAGGTAAAGCTAATGCTTACAAAGTTGGATCACATTCCAGTAGGGGCACATAGTGCCAAAGCTTAAAAAAGAGACTGATACTGGTCATAATCTTGAAAGTGCTGAACATCTGCAACTCCTACAGAAGCAAATGGAAGTTGCAGGTGGTCAGAATCTCTCAGTATTTGGCCATAATTCCTGCTATGTGACCCATTAAAGTAGCATAAAGAAGTGCTTTTAATTTTCCCCTTACAGCTTTAATTGAAGTGAACATTTATTTAGCAACAGACAGTCTTGTTTCAAGGGCACTGATTTTATGTTGTTTCCTATGAAGTATTCTTATAGCCCATATTTTCTTTGGGGGAAGACACAAGAACTTACACAGCACACAACTGTACAACTGAGGTATTCTGAGAGACACACAGACACTACAGAGCATACAAAATCGCTCATTGACATGGCTGTGATCCATGAGCCCCTCAATGCCAACTGGAAAGGGGGTTACAAGAATATCCTGCTTCTGGTATGTACATTCTGGTTCACAAAAGAATGTCACGCGAGGCCTCAAATGAAAGCCAAGGTCACACTGGTCATTAATATTGTGAAATGCACGTACAGATTCTGTGTGAGGAGTTCTGGATGTATACTGAGAATATGTTTTTTTTAAATTCTGGTTGAAGGCAGAGTTGACAAAAGATGTTTATTCATCCATCTCTCTGGTTAACACAATTGAAAGTCGTTTACATACCAAGGGCTCAGGGACCGGGGTGCACCTATGGTTAACTTGCAGGGGAAAGTAAGGGCTGGCATAGCCCAGAGGAGAGTGCTTGGATGGCCAACACAACAGTGGTGTCAAGGAGCTGACACCCAGTTAAGCACAAGGAAGGCCCTGGAGCAAGAGCCTCATGTCCACTCCATTGACAGCATAAGCATGTCTGATTGCTTACTGATACGACAGGTTCATGTGATCTGTGATCTGAGATTAAATTGTTATCTGGAGAGTTCTAGGTTAATATCCTGGCCCCTATGGAATTAATGGTAAAACTCCTATGGACTTCAGTATGGTCAGAATTTCATTCCTAAAATGGGCATGTGTGTAAATGCTTAGTAGTGAATTTGAGTATCCATAAACTCAACATTTTAAATATTTTAGATATTCACGGATTAAAACCAATCAAGCTTCCATACACTGGATGTCAGGCATTCAAAATAACCTTAATTATGGGACCATCAGGGACAGGAATGAACACAGGCTTGTCTAGGGAAAAATGGTCCTACTCAGTTGGGAGAAAATTAAATAGCCAAAAGGGTAAATATGCCAGGATACCATATCTATGCTTAAGGCAAAGTGGCCTAAAAACGCTGAACCCACAGAAAGGAAAAAGGGCTCAATGACACAATGAAGGCAGGATAGAGCAAATGGTAGAGTACAAGACAATCTGTCCAGAAATAAAGAGCCATCAAATGCTAGTTCTGATTTATTTATTTAGTGTTTCCCTTCCTTTTATCTTCCTTGTACATACATTTCCATTCTCTTCCTTATCCTTAGATAAAACTGACATGTGTCAATGCTAGTGAAATTATTATGTCTTATTGTATATCAAAATTACTGTTTATTCTGTTAATTTGTTTAATGTCGTTTCAATCTGAATTCTTTGTATGTTCTTTTCTACTGAAAAACTCATTAAAATAAATGGATTTAAAAATCAAATCCTGAAGTCTATATTCAGGTAAAACTAGGATTGTGTAAAGTTTCAACCTTAAACATTAATCACTGATTAGAAAACTTTGTTAAATGGGAAACAGTTTCATTTACATATTGGATTTTTACTCTATTTAGATTTTCAAAAACTGGACGGAAAATTGTATGATATGTTTAAGGTTGATTTACCATAGATTTAAACAACAGGATACCATATAGCTAAATTGGAAGACACTGGTTGGAATATCCCTTTGACAGAGAAGGCTCAGGGGAAATTTGTTTTGAAAACTAGTTCAGTGGTAAAACCAGGGACCACTTTCCAACAAACGTTTTACTTTATTTTAAAGTAATGATTTAAGGAGTAATGATTAAAAGGCTCTTTTTTTTTTTTTTTTTGGGGGGGGGGGGGGGAGGATGTAATTATGATGTAGCAAAAAGATAACAGGATGTAATGAAAAAAAATTGAATTACTACCCAAAACATTAATATACTCAGTACATTCAGAACACTTCTGTTCCATGGAGTATCAAAAGCATTTAACATTTTTCTTTATTTACTTTCTTCTAACATTAAACTGACTGTACTATTAGCTAGTTTTGCCATTTTTTTTATTCCACCCTCTTTCGTGGTTGCAAAGATGTTTTTTTTAAGCTGTTCGCACGTGCGCATACACACACCCATCCTGAAGGCAACACTGATGTTGAATGCCAAGTGTTGCTTTTAGGCCAAATGCAGATGTTTGAGTTCTAAAACATGGATTGTGACAATACTGTTGTTTCACTGCTTGTGATGCCACATCTTGACCTGAGCTTAAATCTACATCTGCACAATAAAATGAGCCATCAGGTTGTATTCTA
This sequence comes from Emydura macquarii macquarii, assembly GCF_026122565.2. Taxonomy (NCBI): domain Eukaryota; kingdom Metazoa; phylum Chordata; order Testudines; family Chelidae; genus Emydura; species Emydura macquarii. Next base: position 6,519,597 of record NW_027131400.1, on the reverse strand, counting down.
TTTTTATTCAAATCAGCTGTAATAAGTTGCCAATATGTCCCACAGTTAGCAGAAGTTGGAACTTTTCTGTCTGAATGTGAACCTATATATTCTGGGAACCTTTAGCAATCTCTTAAACAAAAAAATGCAACACAGACTCTTACAACAAACAGACTCCTCAATTACTGCCCAAACACAATTCAGAAATTCAGCACAAACATAACAAAATATTAAAAATCTCAATAAATCGATCCCCTCCAGAGTCCCTCTTGCATGACCCCCAGCCTTATCCATCTTCTCAAAGACCAGGGGGAAAAGATGGACCTTACGTCAAATTCTGGAAGTAAAATTCAAGCCACTATGGATGAGGGGGGAAACAAATTCTGATGGTGCAGAGTCCTAACAGAATAAACCCAGGCAGCAACATTCTCTCTCACACACGAGTTACAATCCAACTCAGGTGCCTCAGCTGACCACAGCTGTGGTAGTATCTCCGCGAAGGGGGTGGGTCTCTTAAGGTCTGAGCCATAGCTCACTAAAGTCAATGATAATCTTTCTATTGATGTTAACAGGCACTGGATTAGGCCTTTACATGGAAAGATCCCAGGCCATTTATCTGACATGGTTGGATAACCTATACATGAGTTTGAACTGCTGTTTTGATGTAGATATATATAAAAATCTTAAAAACGAGAACACTTAGTTAAATTACCGTTCCCCATCTGGCTAGCTATGGATCAGCACTCCAACAATACCCCGGAAGACTGATCTAGCAAACAGTGGCATTATTATATACAATAACAGTACAATTTACAACACCACATACACATCCTCGGAATACAAAGAAAGAGCTCTGATTAATGACTGAATGAACTGTCTTATTAAAATAAGATTCTGTACAGTATAGAATGGGAAAACCCAGACCTCAGAACATTCTTTTAGAAGCACATGCTTCTCACTATTCATTCACACATACATTTCCCCTTCAGATCTAGCCTCTCACACTTGAATTCTTCCCATGATGTTGCTCTATTTTTGCCTATGTTTCTCCACACCAACACCAGTGTTTAGGAAGAGAGGAAAGCAGAAAGGACAACAGAAAAAGGAATAAACAAACTAGCACAGCCAAAGATTTGTGAAAGTTTTTTTTAAAATGTGTACAAAAATGTGTTAATAATATTTATTTTGTTAAATGTTTCAAAGAATCTTTTCCTTTTCCTGATTTCTTGCCAGTCACTAGTTGCTGTTGGCTCTGGTCCTGTCAATAGGATGACTTGCTTGGAGTCCTCTGTTCTGTCTGCTTTCTTCTGAATATGATGCTGTTCTACCTATCTTCTGTAGCTATATGGACCCCATTTCCATAGGAAAAGAGTGCCTCACAAATGTTAAAGTGCTTATCCTCACAACACTCCTGTGAGATAGTGAAATACTATTATGCTGATTTTACAGATGGGAAACTGAGGCTTAGACTTGGCCATGGTCGCACAGGAAGTATCTGACAAAGCAGGGACTTGAATCCAGATCTCCCAAATCCCAGGCTAGTGCCGTAATCACTGGACCACCCTTCCTCTCTAATCAGAGAGACACTGATATAGCTCCTCTGTGTCTCAGCAAATCCCACAGGGTTACTGTTCTCATATAACTTGTGGGTTACAGTAGATTAGAAGCTGGATATGAGTCAACATTGTGACCTTATTGACAAGAAGGCTAACGGCATATTGGGCTGCATTAGTAGGAGCATTGCCAGCAGATCAAGGGAAGTGATTATTCCCCTCTATTCGGCACTGGTGAGTATTGTGTCCAGTTTGGGCCCCCTACTACTGGAAGGATGTAGACAAATTGGAGAGAATCCAGTGGAGGACAACAAAAATGATTAGGGGGTTGGGGCATTTGACTTCTGAGGAGAGGCTGAGGGAACTAGACTTGTTTAGCCTGCAAAAGAGAACGAGGGGGGATTTGATAGCGGCCTTCAACTACCTGAAGGGGGGTTCCAGGAAGGATGGAGCTAGGCTGTTCTCAGTGGTGGCAGATAACAGAACTAGGAGCCATGGTCTCAAGTGGCAGAGGTGGAGGTCTAGGTTAGATATTAGGAAAAGCTTTTTCACTAGGAGAGTGGTGAAGCTCTGGAAAGGGTTACCTAGGGAGGTGGTGGAATCTCCATCCTTAGAGGTTTCTAAGGCCCGACTTGACAAAGTCCTGGATGGGATGATTTAGTTGGGGTTGGTCCTGATTTGAGCAGGGGGTTGGACTAGGTGACCTCCTGAGGTCCCTTCCAATCCTAATCTTCTATGATTCTATGCTTCCTGAGATTTGTAAAAATAGGCTCATCTGCCCACACTCTTTGCCCACAAAGTACACATTTAGAGTGGGATTTTCAAAAGCACTCGGTGCTGGCCTAACACTGCTCCCACTAACTTCAAAGTGAATGTTTCCATTGACTTCGATGAGAGTGGAGTCAGGTCAGTGCTGAGGACTTTTGAAAAGTCCACCCTTAAATTGCCCTCCAGAGACAATCTTCAGAGTGGCATTCAATAGGCATGAACGGGAGGAGTTCTGCAGTGGTCCCAGGATAGCATCAGTTTGCACATAATACAACTTTGATAAGTTTTCTTCACAGTCGTAAAGATGTGAATTCCCCCTCTTAAGTAACAGATTTTACAGATGTTGATTATCATCATGTTGTGCTGCCCTCCTTCCCTAAATCCACCACTGAAAAGCACTGAAGACAAGTTTGATATAACATGCATATGTGAACGCGTGAGGCTAGATGCATCCGAAGCCTGAACACCATGCTAATAAAATTCAGAAGAACAAGACAGAGTACAGAACGTTACTGAACCATAATTTCTTTGTTTTCCTAGAGTTATCTTAAACCCAAAAAGCACATTTTTCATGCTGAGGCTGTCTGGGAGAGGATATCAACTGTATCAAAAATTCATTACGTTCATGAATATCTGGAGATCAAAGTTTCTCCCTTGTAAAATATCATAGGTGGTTTGAAAGTGAAAAGCATTTATTAAATTTACATTTTGAAGATGTCAGATAATTCACTAGAACCAACCAAAACAAGGTTACTTACCAGTAACTGTTGTTCTTCGAGATGTGTTGCTCATATCCATTCCAATGTAGGTGTGTGCGTGCCCCGTGCACAGATTCCCGGAACTTTTTTTCCTAGCAAGCCCCGCAGGGCCAGCTCAGGCGCCCCCTGGAGTGCCGCGCTCATGTTGTGGTATAAAGGGCACTGCTGGCCCCGCGGGCCCCCAGTCCCTTCTTTCTGCCAACTCCGACACTGGGGACGGGGGTGGGTTTGGAATGGATATGAGCAACACATCTCGAAGAACAACAGTTACTGGTAAGTAACCTTGTTTTCTATTTTCGAGTGATTGCTCATATGCATTCCAATATAGGTGATTAATTAGCCATACGTTGGAGGTGGGTAGGAGTTATCGGTGACCTGCTCTTGCCAGCACGGCTCTGCTGAAACCCGCGTCTTCTCTCGCCTGCTCCACGATGGCGTAGTGCGACGTGAAGGTGTGGACCAACGACCAGGTCGCTGCTCTGCAGATGTCCTGCAGGGGCACTCACTCCAGGAAGGCCGCGGATGAGGCCTGGGCTCTGGTTGAGTGCACCTTTACAGTACCTGGAAGGGGCACCCCCGCCTGCTCGGAGCGGGCTCTGATGCAGGTGGTAATCCAGTTGGAGATTCGCTGGGTGGAGACCGGGGAGCCTTTCATCCGGTCAGCCATTGCTGCAAACAGCTGCGATGACTTTCGGAAGGGCTTGGTCCGCTCGATGTAGTAGGCCAAGGCTCGTCTGACATCCAGCGAATGCCACCTCCGCTCCTCCTCCAAATCGTGTGGTTTAGGGAAAAACACGGGGAGGAAGATATCTTGATTACAATGGAACTGAGACACCACCTTAGGCAGGAAGGCCGGGTGGGGCCTCAGCCGGACCTTATCCTTATAGAAAACCGTGTAGGGGGGCTCCGAGGTCAACACTCTTATCTCGGAGACCTTCCTAGCCGATGTAATAGCCACCAGGAAGGCTACCTTCCAAGACAGGAGGAGTAGGGAGCATGGGGCCATGGGCTCGAAGGAGTGTCTCATCAACATGGTAAGGACCAGGTTGAGATCCCAGGGCGGCACTGGGTCCCAGACCTGAGGGAAGGTCCTTTCCACCCCCTTAAAGAACCTAACTGACATGGGATGGGAAAACAGGGACCGTCCTTCCATCGGCTGGTGGAAGGCCAAGATGGCCGCCAAGTGCACCTTCAGGGAAGCCAGAGCTAGGCCCTGAGGTTTAAGGTGCAGCAGGTATTCCAAGATCGCCTGTATAGGTGAAAAACTTAGTGGTATACCGTTGGACTCCACCCAACAGGAAAACCTTCTCCACTTGGCCCTGTATGTAACCTGTGTGGACAATTTCTGCTACCCAGCAAAACCTGTTGGACCTGTAAGAAGCAGGCTCTCTCTCCCTCCGTCAGCCAGTGTCTCCATCCGTCAGGTGGAGGGAGTCCAGGTCCGGGTGCAGCAGGCACCCCTGGTCCTGGGATAGCAAGTCGTAGCGCCTGGGTAGCAGAATCGGCGCGGTGATGGAGTGGTTGATCAGCATGCTGTACCAATGCTGCCTCGGCCACGCCGGGGCAATCAGGATGATGTCCGCTCTGTCCCTCTTGATTTTGAGAAGGACTTGGGGCAAGAGCGGTATGGGGGGAAATGCATACATCAGGCCCCCCGTCCAGTCTATAAGGAACGCGTCGGACAGGGAGCCTGGCTCGCAACCCCGGAGCGAGCAAAACCTCGGGCATTTCCTGTTCCAGGCCGATGCGAACAGGTCTAGTTGGGGAACATCCCACTCTTGGAAAACTGAATTCACTATCTCTTGGTGCAGTGACCAGTCGTGGCAGGGTGAGAACGACCTGCTGAGGCGGTCCGCCTCGTCGTTCCTGACCCCGGGGAGGTGAGAGGCCGATAAATGAAAATCGTGCCTCACTACAAAGTTCCAAAGACGGATAGCCTCCTGGCAAAGAGCTGAGGAGCACGCTCCCCCCTGCCTGTTCACATAAAACATGGCTGCCGTATTGTCCGTGAGGACGCGGACCACCCTGTCCCTCAGGAATCTGAGGAAGGCCTTGCAGGCCAACCGGACTGCTCTGAACTCGCGTATGTTGATGTGCAGAGCTCTCTCCTCGGGTGACCATATTCCTTGGGTGCCCAGGTCATGGTTGATGTGGGCTCCCCATCCCTCCCACATCGGATGCATCTGTAATGAGAGTAACTGATGGGGCTAAGTCTCTGAACGGGACTCCCTTCATCACTTCCCTTGGGTCCCTCCACCAATTGAGGGATAACAGCACCTGTGAGGGAACCATGACCACTCTAGTCAGTGAGTGTCTGTTTGGCACATACACTGAGGCCAACCACGCCTGGAGAGGCCTAAGCCTGAGGCGAGCCAGCCCCACCACATACGCAGAGGCTGCCATGTGTCCCAACAGTTGCAGACAGTGTCTGGCCGTAGTCGTGGGGGATCTGTGGAGACTGGCTATTATGGTCGCCATAGCCTCGAATCGAGGTTGTGGGAAGAAGGCTCTGGCCTGTATAGCGTCCAGTGTGGCCCCAATAAAATCTATATGCTGCACCGGGGTAAGTGTGGACTTCCGCTCGTTGATGAGCAGCCCCAGTCTGGTGCATATTGCGCAAGTAAGCTCTATGGTGTTCCTCACATGGGCCCTGGACTTGCCCCGGATCAGCCAGTCGTCCAGGTAGGAGAAAATTTGTATCCCTCTGCGGCGCAGGTGGGCCGCCACCACCGCCATGCATTTTGTAAAGACCCTGGGTGCTGAGGAAAGACCAAAGTGCAGGGCCCCAAACTAGTAGTGGCGCCCCGCTACCACGAACCTTAGGAACCTCCTATGGGCGGGTAAAATAGAGATATGGAAGTACGCATCTTTTAGATCGAGGGCAGCATACCAGTCCCCTGGATCTAGGACAGGAATGATGGAGGCGAGGGAGACCATGCGGAACCTGATGCATCTGATATACTTGTTCAGACGGCGTAGGTCTAAGATGGGTCTAAGTCCCCCCTTGGCTTTGGGAATCAGGAAATACCTGGAATAGAATCCCCTCCCCCTCTCAGTCACTGGGACATCTTCCACCGCCCCGAGCTCTAGGAGGGAATTAACCTCCTGTACGAGAAGTTGCTCGTGGGCAGGGTCTCCAAGGGCAAATAACCTGGGGGGGAGTCAGGGGGAAAGGTCGTGAGTTGAAGGGCATAGCCCTTGAAAACCACCTCCAGGACCCAATGATCTGTAGTAATGGCCTCCCATTCTGCATAGAATGGTCGGAGCCTTTCCATAAATGGTCAGGGAAGATCCAGGGGAAAAGGAAGAGTGCCACCCTCATGCACACTATCAAAACCGTTTATTGGAATTACCCCCTTTAGGAGGCGCTTGCTGGGCCCCAGCAGAGGACCCCTGCCGGCCTCCTCTGTTTGGCCCCCGGTAGCGATCCCGACCTCTCCTCGGCTGGGTGGGTCAGGGAGCTGGTCTCAGCGGGGGAGGGGAAGGGCGGGGAGGGCGGCGGCAGCGGTTGCTTCTGGGCTTGAGGCCGGGACTGATGTCTTGAGGCCTGGGGGGTATACAGCCCTAGGGACTTCAGGGTAACCCGAGAGTCTTTTAGGGCATGTAGTTTCTCATCTGTTTTTTCAGAGAACAGTCCGGTGCCGTCAAAGGGGAGGTCCTGTATGGCCTGCTGGACCTCTTGTGACAGGCCTGACGCTTGGAGGCAGGAACAATGGCGCATGACAATGGCTGAAGCCATGGTCCTGCTAGCTGTGTCCGTTGCGTCACTGGCGGACTGCAGGGCCGCATTCGCCACCGCTTCTCCCTCAAGGGTCACCGTGGCAAAATCCGCCACTTGGTCAGGTGGTAACGCCGATGCAAATCTCCGTAGCGACGACCAGAGGTTGAGATCATACTTCCCCAACAGAGACTGGTGATTTGCTACTCTGAACTGCAAGGCTGCAGTAGAGTAGATTTTCCTCCCAAAGAGGTGTAGTTTCCTCCCATCCTTATCTTTGGGGGTATTTCCTTAGTTCCCCTGGCGGTCTCTCTGATTGGCTGCATCAACCACTAGAGAGCCGGGCGTCGGGTGATTGTAGAGGAACTCAAAGGGCTCCTCAGGGACATAGTATTTTCTTTCTACCCCCTTGGACGTAGGAGGAACCGAGGACGGGGTTTGCCAGAGGTTTTTGGCAATTTTCATGACCCTGCCGCGTACGGGGAGGGCCGCCCTTGAAGGGCCCGCCGACCCTGATGCACTCCTCAGCGGCCCTTTTTAGAAGGTCCTGATGGGCCCGGAAGTCAAACAGGGGAGCCCTGTGATCTCTGGCCGCTACATCGTCCGGAGACGAGGAGGAGGATTGAGGAATGGGCCCTGTAGAGGGTCCCTCCTCAGGGTCTGAGTCTCCCTCCGTATCCGGCCCCTGGGTTGGCTCGGCTAACAGGGGTGCTGGCGGGGCCACCGAGGAGTGCAGCGACGTGGTGTCCTGAGCCACTTGTGCGCTCCATGGGCCCTAATAAGGCCATTGCCACGGCCCTTGGCCCCATCCCGGTACGGGTTGTGGCTGGTGTTCTGTAGCATGTCGGTCACCTGAGCCACCAGAGCGTCGCTTGCCACCCCGGTACAGAGAGCAGCTCTGCGACAAGGATGTCGACCGGCGCCAACGCCTTCGGTGCCGGCAGGCGGATGAAGCCAATGAAGACGAGGTCGAGGACCTGCCCGCGCCGAGATGTCTCGTGATGCCATTTGCCCCCTCGAGAGCAGAACTGGCATCGGTGATGGCTGCGCGGAGCAGATCTGGACCGCACAGCTGTTGGTGCTGGGGCTATCGGTGCCGGCACGGGTGGTGGAACCACGAAGGACGGCGGTGCCGGAAAGTCTGGGACCGGTGCGGAGGCCGGTACCCGGACCCTCGGTGCCGTTGGTGCCGGTGATGATGCCCGGACCGGAGAGAGTGGACTGCTGCCCCTGGATCGGCTGCGGCTGCAGGACAGGAATCTGGAACGGCACCGCAATGGACTCCGCACCAGAGTTTGCGAGCCTGAACTGTGGTCCCTGCTGGGATCGGAGCTGCATCTCTGACGACCCCGGTGCCAGCCTCGCGACCGCCCACGGTGCTGCGTTGCCGAGGCGCTCAATGACATAGAGTCGAAGCTCGGAGGGGACCGTCTGGGAGGAGACTTAGATTGTGGACGTCTCCACCCACCAGGGCCACCCAGTGCGGATTTGCCCCGAGACGCAGGTCCCTGAGCCCTCGGCCGAGGGGGGGGGACGGAGGCGTGGGCATGGCCATGAGGGCGCGTGCCGCAGTGAATGCCTCTGGTGTCGATGGCCCTTGCAGGGGCGCTCCCCCACCCCCAGGAGTTGGGGGAGGCTCCCTGCGTGGAGACGCCGGTGCTGGAGTGATCACCACGGCACGTGGCTGGGGCGTCTCCTTAATCTCTCCCTGCTGTCCCGGTAGCAGGGAGGAGTCCATAGGTGTGGCACTGGGCCATGTTTTCTTCTTAGGCACCTTCAGCCTCAGTGCCGGTGCCGGAGGAGTGCTCTGCACCGACGACACACTCGGTGCCGTCGGGGACCGCGATGGTTCAGACGCTGGTCAGAGCGCGGACTCCATCAAGGTGGTCTTCAGCCTGGCGCCTCTCTCTTTCTGCGTCCGGGGCTTGAAGGCCTTACAGATCCGGCACTTGTCTCTTCTGTGCTGCTCTCCAAGACATCGGAGGCAGCGGTCGTGAGGGTCACTCACGGGAAAGGCTTTAGCACAAAGATCACAGCTTTTAAAGCCAGTAAAGCTAGGCATGGCTCAGCAGAAACCCCTAAGGGTACTTACTCTAAACTACTTAACTATTAATAACTACTTAACACTAAAACTTCAAAGAAGAGTCGAACAACAAGTTAGGGTACGAATGCTACTTGTGGACAGCAAGAGGCAGTAGTTCCAGCAACGGTCACAGGCGGAAAGAAGGAACTGGGGGCCCGCGGGGCCAGCAGCGCCCTTTATACCGCGACATGAGCATGGCACTCCAGGGGGCACCTGAGCTGGCCCTGCGGGGCTTGCTAAGGAAAAAAGTTCCGGGAATCTGTGCACGGGGTGTGCACACACCTATATTGGAATGCATATGAGCAATCACTCGAAGATAGAACACACATTCACCAGCCTCTCTACCCACCACTAATCCATCCAGCACATGATCCCTCCCCTAAGCATCACCCAATATAAACCCAATCCAGAAACTCCCCTCAGTGAAATTTACAGGCACAACAAGATTCTATAGCAGGATTTTTGGGTCAAAAGTGGGAAATGTTTGAGACTCACTGCACTGTGATGCCACAAAACTGAAAGTGGAATTTTTATACTCTAAGCCACATTCTAATGCTACTTATCAGCTTCAGGAGACATGGGTATTCCTATGTACAATACTATTAAAATTGAAGATAATTTACCATTGAAGAGGATTGGAAAATTTGTACAAAACTGACATTTGGGCAAAAAAAATGTAAACAACTTTTGTGGATTTTAAATCAAATCGTAAAAAAATTCTCACTGCAAAATAAAAAAAAAAAAGACTCTACAGAGGGTGTTATCTTCACTTGGAAAATAATGAAAAACTTTTATCACTCCAGTTTTATATTTGAAACATCCATGCTATAAAGATACCTGAGAATGCATTGTAGGGTCTGATTTCACAGTGAAAGGTCTGGGGGGGGAGACTCATTTCTAGACTTGCTTTGCTCATTTAGGGCTTGATCCTGCAAGGTGCTCAATGCTCTCAGCTCCCACTGAAGTCGGCCTCAGTTAGGCCTTTACCTTTATCTTACAGGTTTAGTGGCTTGTTTACACAGCGTCTCACTTTCCGTAATACAGAATGGCAGGCGACCTGACCTGGCATTCTCCTGCCACAGCCTTTTCACAAACCCAACTAGCAAGCCATGATGTTAGCCCAATGTAGGCCCATTCTGATAACTTTCCAGGCATGCTGCAAAGCTCATCCTTTTCCCTTGGCCTTTTGAGATAGGACAGGCTGATATCTAGAGACATTTAGGTTTTTTTCTTTCATGGTATTTGCTGATGGAATCTTATCTGTGTCTCAAGAGGGGACTGAGTAAACATTTACTGCATTGCACAATTATACTATGTACTTTAAATATCAATCTAAGTAAATAAAAATGGGGAAGAAGCAACCTGAATTTGGCCCTACAAATGTGATAATATCCCAGATAAACTCAGGCACAATGTTTGGTGATTTGCCCAAAGTTTACACAGTGTGTGAGTACTCTAGAGATATGAAGACCACCTGCACTGTGAGCCCTCTATCAAACATTTGCTTGTCTAGGGTGGTGACACCCCCCACCCTCCAAATGATACAGATTCCAGAGACAGTATTGGAGACAGGGAGAGCAACAGCTGAAACTACCACACAGCACTTGATTTTCTGCTCCCTCCCACTGAGGCAGACCGGACCCCACTCTTAGATTCTGTATTCCATGCAAGAAGGATTTAGTTTACAGGGTTAGTACAACTTCTCAAAAAACAGCCTCTGTGCTATTTCCTAAATGTCACCGAAGGCCCGATTTGTGACTTGGTTGCACATATTGATGAATAGTTACATCAGTAATCCTATCAACTCCAGTGGAGCCATTCATGTGTGTAACTGCTCACCAGGGTGCATACGGAGGTCGTAATCCAGCGCTTGGAGCATTTCTCTGCATGGTGATAATCTTGCTTTTCTGGGAGTTTTGCCTTGGCTTCTGGACCCCAGGTTAGCTGATTTACAATCACTCTTGCCAAACTAATCTCAGCAATGAAAGGGAAAAGCCTACATATATTTTAATCCCAACCCTATTAATTAAATCTGAATGATAAGACATTATTTAATTATTCCTTTAAACCAAATGTAACATTAATATAAGCACAGACATTGAGGAAGTCTGAGTACACAATTTTACTTTTCATTTTTTTTAACTTGTTAAGGATGACCATTAAACTCCACTTTCTGCTGCCATTTGTGAGTTATGTGGTAATCCCAAACACATGAAAATAAATTGTTTACTCCACTTCCTCCTCCTCCTCTATGTTCTCTGTATTTATAGTGGTTGTAACTATGCTCCTCATAAACAGTTATAGCAAACGCAGCCAAGTCAGCATGAACTAATAAAAGATAATCTCATCAGGGAAGGACAAAGTTAAAAACCATTTCAAGTTAACATACAAATCCACTTCACAATAGCTTGGAGTAGACTCAAAACAAATTCCCTCACTGAGCGCTGAATTTAGAAAGAAGGGCGGGGGAAACCCAAAAAACCAAAAAGAGAGAAATATGTGAGCAAGTAGAGCCAATATGTATCAATTCTCATTATTAGCATAGTTAGTGGGTAATGCTATTTCGTCTGCTTTTAAATATACAGCTTTAATGTACTATTTTATATGGTTTTTAAATATACAACCTCAACCAGGGCTTCCAAGTCATTATATTTAATGCAAGCATCTGAGGGAAAGGAAAAAAAATATATATATAATGAGCAAGTTTAGAATGAAGACAGACCAAGCAGAATTCCAACTAAGACCTTTTTTCAGAAGCAATGGAATAATCCAAACAAATGTATCACTGATGAATTACTTTCAAAATGAAACAAAATTAAAATGACTCCTTCTGCTCATTCCTTCTACCAACATATTCTGTCTATCTGGGACTGTCTCCTTTCTTTCTGATATTACTTTCTCTGCCACAGTGTGTCTGTAAAACTTACTGGGATCTCTAGATATCTTCTAAAAGAAAGATAGATGCTACTACATTTTAAACATATCTATATGCTAGATATACTTTAATACCTTACAGCAAAAGACACAAGGAATTTTTAAACATTGCAGAAAAAACGTTGATTTTTCTCTTTTGGAAGCAGAGAAACAATATCTATTGTCACTATCACGACTCTTCAAATGTAAATGAAGTTTCAGAAATACTTTCATTCATATTTTAGATAAGCAGACCTGATAACTTTATAATATGATAATATGATAATTTATAATATGATATGCTAAGATATTTAAAAAATGTTATTAATATTCAGAAAAATACATATTTCTGGTACAGTTATATAATAAAAGAAAATATAGCCTCTTAAATGAATGTCCTGGACTTACGAACAACACTTTAGAGACACATTAAAGGTGTGGGTATATATGAGAGTACATATCCTACACGCTCTCTATTTGCCTCCTGACTACACAACTAGTTATAGCCATGTAACGTTCCACTGCATCCCAACTGCTGGAGCCTTTCCCCTCCTCAGAAAAAGACTTCCCCAGCAGAGAAAGGCTCTGATTTTCCATCAGAAGCACCTGGCATTGGCCACTGTCGGAAGACAAGATACTGGGCTAAATGGATTGTGGGTCTGACCCACTATGGTCGCTCTTATTTTCTTATGAAAGGTACTGGTGGGGAGAGACAAAAGGGAAAGGCTCAGCTTTTATCCACTACCAGACCCTTTCCATGACACAATGAAAGATTCCAGCAGCAGCAGGGAGTTGCTGAAGCCTTTTCCCACTGCCTCCCTTCTGCCAGAGCCTTTCACTGACATGTAGCCGCACACCATAGCGTAGACACAGCCAACTTTTCACTGTGGCAGGTACCTACACATACTATACATGCCACCGCCGGTGGTGTGCAGCGAAGATATAGTCTTAGTCTGATCCCACAAATAGCTCCAAGCTGTGAATCCCTGCATCCACGTCAAGCCCCACTGAAATCTCACAGGGACCATTTCAAGTGCACAGTCACTGCTCTGCCCCACAATCTAGGAAAGTCTCACGCAGCTGCGCAACGGTGGCTAGGGGATGGCTTGTCTGCCACATGAGTGCATAGGAAGCATCCCACTAAGTGGCAAACACAGTTGACCTTACAGCCTATGATGAAACATGTCAAACAATTGCTAATTAAACTAACAATTACCATTAAAAATGTAAAAATCACACTGCTCCCGCATGATCATCACCGTAGCCCCCTATAAGCAGGAGAATCTGTTAAAGATGACTTCAGTGAGCAATTAAGTAAACCACACCAGTTTGCTCCTCATTGCTTTGTAGAGTGAACAGGATGAAAGTGCTAAGCAGAGAGTGAACTTGCACAAGGAACTCCACTTCATGCCCACAGTGGCTGTGCAGTGAAGGATGAACAGAACTCAAAGAATTTCTAAATTTGTGAAGCGCAAGGCATTATTTCAAGAGCATTATTTCAAATGAAGGTCAATTTAAGAGGAATTTCCAAATTTTGCATATTCTAAAAATCTAACAGTCAAAGATATTAAAAACTTTGTCATCTGATAGGCCCATTCTTGTTGGGGGCAAAGTAAAGAAAGCAATAAAATTTTCTAACCACCATTCATCCCTTTCCAGTCTTATGTTACAACCGTAAGGTCAGAGTTTTGCTATTGGGTATACTGTAAAAGAGATTTTATATTTACATTGCCCCTCCCCTCCCATCAGTTCACTTTTATGCTGTGTTCATTTTATTTGCTTGTATTAGTGCACGCCAAGTGAACTGAGCCCATATTGCCAATTTAACTGAAGTCAATTTGGGGAGAAGTTCGGAAGGTTAATTAAGTGCTAATGATTTTGGCATTTGTTTAGGTTAGTCTCTTAATTTATTGATGTGACAGTATATCAATGTGACATAGTTTACAAAAGACACTTGAAAAGCAAAAGGGTTGGTCTTGGAACGTTCATTGATACATAGTAAGAAAATGAACAGGTGTAATAAAAATTATTTAAAAAGAGAAACCATTAGGTTAAAAATCAGTCTTACAAACCAATTTTTTCCACTTATGTTACCAGTAATACATCAGAGCAAATTGTTTATTAGATTCATTGACTTGAATGGAAACATTTTTTAAAAAAATCAAGCCATTTATTTAGATGCCTAAAAACAGATTTGAGAATCTAATATTAGGTTCTTATTTTTGAAAATCTTGGACAATACACCCCATTACAGCCTGCACTACATTTATAGTCATTCTTCTCTGTAGCTATGCTTAGCATTCTAGGCACACTCCATACTCACACAGATTTGAATTTGAAGTCAGGGTATTGCTGTGATATCTACAACTACACAATGGCATATATAGAATAGAGTATAAACTTCAAACTTTATTTCAAGCCAAATTCCATAAATAAAATTAAAGCCAACTAATGGAAACTGGGTGAGACAAACATGACAGGCATTATTCTAAACTATTTCTATATCACATGACAGTCTAGCAATCGAACTGTCTAGCATGGAATATTCAGACTATTCAGAATCTCAAGTACATTTCACAGCATGAGTCAATGAAGCCCTTCATCCTACTGAGGTAGAAAGACTGAGTACTGTGATTTGAATTAAACCTTGAAAGCCATCATCCTGTCCTCTTTGTGTGGACATGTATGATTTCATGGCAATTTTCAGAACAGCAGGGGTTTCCCTTTTTCCTACAGCCCCAGTTGTGCACTACAGCTGAGTGAAAAATTTCCATCAGAAAATGCAGTTTCATGTAAATCAAAATGTTTCACAGGAACATATCGATTTCATCTAAATTATAGATTGACTTTCTTCTATTTGATAATAGTCAATTATAATACATTATAAATTATGTTTCTACCTTATCAAAATGAAATGCTTTAATGGTTCTGAATTGAAATTTGAATGGGAAATTTTGAAGTTTCAGCCTTTCATTCTGATGCCGAACGAAAACACGTTTTGAAATGTGAGAATCTCTGACCACCACCAGTAACAGGTTATGCACCTTCTACCAAGAAGTGCTGAATTTCAGTTGAGACAGTCGTATTTAGGACAACATTTTCACTGGAAGCTCTGGGTGCTCAGCACCTCTAAAACTCAAGGCACTTACCTAACTACCTAAATATGTGGTTGAATACCTAATGTCAGGTGCCCACATTTGAAAATTCTGAAGACAATTTTAGAAGCCTTTGAGATAAAGTCATTATACAGTGAAATTCACACCTGTGCAGAGGACCTAAGACAAGACCTGTGCACCCTTAAGTCACACATAAACCCTATTTTGAGGCTTTAAGTGAGATTTACTATACAGGCTATGTGTTGGGTTCTCTGCGTGCACAAGAGTGCATTTCATCCTCAAAAAATAACCGTAAATTATATTATTGTGCTTTGAGCAGATACAGGAAAAAAAAGGTCTGATGAAAACCTAAATTCTACAATATCTAGACTACATATTAAAAAGACCTTGACAATGTTTCTTAGTAAACATCCTAATCCAGGAAGGCAGGACACATGGGGAAAGGGATGCAATAAAAACAAAGTGTTCACGGTAGCAATCCAGAATATTTGCATAAAAGATAATGAAGAGATGATGAACTTTGACAATGGATTATAGCTAAAGCAGAGGTAAAGGAAAAAAATTAGAGAAGTCATTCTGGAAAGCATTTTAAAAATAGCATTATAGATACACAACACAGAGCACACAGATGTATACAGTACATGAATTTAAAGATGGATGTGTATTAATAAGTGTGGCTGGTTGACCAACAAGCTTGCATCAAAAGATACAATCAATACAGATTAATGACATTTATTGTTAGAAGAACAGAGTACGAAGAAAAGAGGATTTGCCTCATGTAGAACAATAAAGTGACGAAAGAGCCATTCGATCAAATAATCTCCAGTGGACATAACTAATCATTTGCACACACTCAACCATAATCACTATAACAGCAAGAAAGAAAAATCTGCATCAAACCAAAAAGCAACTCTCAGCCTGACTGCTCTACCAGAACAGAATCTGAGTAACAAAAGAAGTCACATGTATCACAAGTGAGACAGGTTCCAATATAATCTCCAGTTTCTTTGTTTGCAAAGCTCCTATCACAATAGGGCACCACTCTAGTTAGTCTCCAGGGACTTCCACAGTATGTATGCTAATAATAATATTTTGAGATGAAGAATGGTCTTAAGGCAGTGGACTGGAACTTAGGAGATAAATTCAGTTCTCAGCTCTGTTACCCCCTCCCCACTTCCGTGAGACTTTAGGCAATTTACCTGGTTGCTCTGTGCCTCAGTTTCCCCATCTGTAAAACAGGCACAATAATATTTCCTTTCTCTCAACTTTTGACTGTCGTCTTTTTATTTTTTAACTTTATTGTTATTGTTTCATATACAAGATAAATACATAATAAAATAAAACATATATAAATACATGCACAAGATGAAAATACCATACAAATAACAAAATTCAGTGTTCCTTGTTTGTAAAATCTGGGGAGGGGGGAACAACCAAAAACAATCAGGCAAATAAAATTAAAACACCTGAACCCATAGAGGTCATGCATGGCATCAATTGTTGAAGCGACTAAATAAAGTAAATGAGTGATAACATATGAGTACTGGGGACTAATATATACTAAACTGCAAAAGTATGCAATAGCTTCACATGTAACAAGATATCCTCATATTTTTTCCAAGAATTTCTATTAGACAGTCATTTTTTCCATTAAGGCAATAGTAGTTCATTAAGCCAGTCTATGTATGAGAGAGGAATTACAGATTTCCATTTTCTCAAAATAATTCTTTTGGCCACTAAAATAGTTATTGCAATCCATTTTTTAATGTTAACTAGTCATACCAACTCATCCAGCACTCCTAAAATACACAAGCTGGGAGAAGGAAAAATAGCAACACAAAGTTTTTGAAAGAGCACTGAATATAGTGTTCCAGAACACGCACATTTTTGACCACATCTAAAAGAATACATAGAAAAACAAACTGACTTTTAAACTTGTTGAGGTGTGCTATTTATGATAAAACCATTCTACTATTTTGGTCAAAATGGTCTCAGTCTTAAAGGTGTCTGCCAAGCCTCAGAGGGGGTCTTGCAAAATCTTGTGGAGCCTGCTAAATCCATAGTGAAATTTGGAGGGTATTTGATGCTATATCTGACGCTGGTCCCCCCTCAGGATTTCCTTTATGCCATTGAATACAGTCCCCCTTTTATTAAGCTCAGCTGAGAGGTCAGAAAAAAGAGAAATTGTGTGGCCTTTGTACATAAGGGTTTTAGCTATTCCAGCAGCATTCATTATCAGTAAACTTCAGCAGCTTGAAGATGATGGGTCTGGGCATGCTCAACTCCTGCCTTTTAGTACCAGGCATTCAGTCAGCCATTTTGATATCTAATGGGGGCAGCTGGGGCGCCAATTTAAGTAGGAGGAGCAGCTTCTGAAGAAAGCTGACAATATCCTTCCCCTCTACACACTCAGCAATGCTCGAGAGTTGACAGTTGTTTCTTTAAGATCTGCTTTCTAAGTTATTCTGTTTTTCTTCCAGTTTGTCTAGTCTAAGGAGGCAGTTTCTTGTTTGATTTCTCTGGTTTCAATGGCAGTGTTTTGTAGCTCATTTTCCAGGTGAGCCATTTGGGAATTTATATCACATATGCATATGGAAAGGCGATGCATATCTTTCAAAATTGAATTCATTCTGTCCATGAGGAATTATTTCAGTGCTGCAATATCCTGGCCTAGATTCTGTTGTGGCCTTGCAGTTTCCCCCTTCAGCTGCTTAGGTGAGTCAAGCTGATGTCTTTTGTTGCCTCATTTTTCCACTGCAATCCATATTCAATTGTTTGAAGTTGATCCAGGGGATTAATTTAAATCTTTATGATAGAAACTTATTGCCAATTTGCTAGAAAAGTAATTATTAGAGATGAATTGATATATGGGGAGTGAGGAGGTCTGGGACTAGGCAGCCATCTTCCTCACGGGTACCATGTAACCCCCCCCCCCCATCTTGTCTTTTTAGATTGTAAGCTATCTGAGGTAGGGGCTCTCTCTCGCTGTATGTTTGTACAGTGCCTAACACAATGAAGTCCTGATTTTCTCTGAGGCCTCTAGGTGATACTGTAATACAAATACGAAACATAATAAATAACGATAATTTATGAGCAAAGGACCTTGTTTCCCTTCCACTTTTTGTCATGTTTGTCTTATTAAATCCACACAGCCACAAAAGGACACCAATGTGACTCACTCAAATAATCAGATCCCTGAGGGTGCTGCAGATGTTGGCACTTATTACAGAAGTGATGCTCCTTGTGAGTGCTATCAAAAGCTTTGTGCTGCTTGAGATGACATCTCAGAGATTAGATGTAAACCAAAGTCCAAATCATTTGTGGTCATTAAAGGTATTTTGATCTTTTCCCAGGGATGGGGTGTTATCTTTAGGGCCAAAATCTGCTCCCAGCTACATCTGCGTAACTCCAAAATGACTCCATTGGCTTCAACTAACTTAGTCTGGATTAACACTGGCGTAACAAAGAGCAGAACGTGAACCTTCATGTCCTGGCCCAACTGTAATTTAGTTAGTAACATCCTGCCAACTTGAATTTCCTGTACAGTATCAAAGGGATACAAAAGATTTCTTCACTAGTTACCATAAACCATTGTGAAGTACGGTTATGGCTCAAATAACCTCTACATACTCAAGGACCATAATTAGTACAATTCTACATTCTAATCCCATTGGCTAGGAGCCATCAAAAGTGCAATACTGCTCATATAGCTCACCAAAAACAAATGAACATTTAAAGGGTCTGCTGCACATATTTCAGTTGTTTTCATCCCTCCCTACCCCACCTCAGGCAGCTACCATCTTCTGTCCCACTTACGTATATACCTATGTAAGGAAAAGCTATAGCTGCCTCCTTTGCACTCTGGTTTTCTACATAGCTCTTCACTACCCGGCACATAAAGGTTCAATGGGAATTTTGCCTGAGTTAAGACTCTAGAACTATGCCCCGTGAAGTGTTGCCTTCCCCTTTCCTCTCAGCACTAATGTCTGGGCCTATTGCCCTAACTTTTCTTCTTCAGCTTTCCACCCAATCCAATTGTTTTCCTTCCTGGCCACCCAGCTATGCTGCTTACTTAGGATCTCATTAGCCTTGGGCCTTCTGTGGATTCTAAGTGGGTGAAGAAGAATGTAAGGCATCTTCTTCCAACCTTGTATGGCCCTGTGACAGACAGTGCCTAAAAGCCAGGGGGAGGTTGTTGTTGCAACTCCCATCTTGTGCAGGCCCCGAGGTGTTGTGTGTTGCCTCTGGCTGCCTCCTACACCCCTGTTCGAGGGCTCTTTGGCGTGATGGGGCCCAACAACCTGCCTAGGCTGGGGGGGGGAGGGGGGAGGAGGGGATAGGATTGAGAGACAGTCCTGGAGTCTCGCTGGGCATGGCATGGCTCCACTAAACCATAGTGCTGAGCAGTCAACTGTCTGGGAAGCCCCTGAAGACAGTGCAGTGATCAGCAAACACTCAGGCTTAGCAGTCAGCAATCTTGAAGCCCCTCTGGGCATGTCAGGGCTCAGCAAAGCAAGGCGGCTAAGCAGTCAGCCATCCTGAAGCCCCTCTGGGCATGGCAGGACTCAGCACAACATTCCTTCTGTCGGGCTCTGAGAGTGAGTCTCTCCCCTCTATTGTTCCATCCTGCTCTGGGGTCTCTGCTGGGCTTTTAACAACTGCCTCCTGCCAAGGAGTGTGTAGCGTCAATAACGGAGAAGGGCCTTCTGGACCCTGAGGGAGCTGAGGGCTCCCCCTCTGGCGAGAGATATATACACCCTATCACAGGCCCATATAATGGTGAGACAGAATGGCAAGGGCTACCTTCTACTTATTGTCCAATGCGCTCCCAAAAGGGTGTGGAGAAGGTATGGACATTTTTACAACACCTTCTTCCTCCTATGCAACGGCAAGCACCATGGCAGCTCCAGGAGGCATTCTTGTCTTCCTGAAACAGAACACCTCCCTGTTCTTCTGCATTACCATTACATATTGGCTGTGCCCCCTAGATGGCACAATTTAGTCCTTAGGTATCTCCTACCTGTATGCCCAGCATCCTGTGAACTAACAATCATAGAAATGCAGGGCAGAAACTGACCTCAAGAGGTCATCTAGTCCAGCACCTTGCGCTGAGGAAGGCACAAGTACATCTAGACCACCCCGACAGGTGTTTGTCTAACCTATTCTTAAACACTCCAATGACAGGGATTCTACAATCTCCTTTGGACCTCTATTCCTGTACTTAACTGTGCTGATCGTTAGACATTTTTTCTTAGTATCTAATGTAGCTCTCCATTGCTGCGGATTAAGACAATTATTTCTTCTCTACCTACAGTGAACATGGAGAAAAACTGATCACTGCAGTACCTCACTAGATATGTTCCATTCCCCAACTTGACAGCAAACCACTGATAACTACTCTGAATATAATCTTTCAACTAGTTTTGTACACACCTTACTGTAATTTCATCTAGACCCCATTTCCCTAGTTTACTTAAGTGAATGTCATGTGGGACTGTGTCAACAGCCTAACTAAAATCAAGATATATCACGTCTACAGATTCCCCTCTATCCACTAGGCCAGTAACCCTGTCAAAGAAAGAAATTAGGTTGGTTTGGCATAATTTGTTCTAGAAAAATCCATGCTGGCTATTACTTATAGCCTTATTATTCTCTAGGTGCTTACAAATTGATTGTTTAATAATTTGTTCCAGTATGTTTCCATGTATCGAAATTAGGCTGATGGGTCTATAATTCCCTGGGTCCTCTTTTTTCCCCTTTTTAAATACAGGTACTATGTTTTCCCTTCTCCATCCTCTGGAACCTCACACATCCTCCATGAGTTCTCAGAGGCAATCACTAACTGTTCTGAGATTGCTTCAGTGAGTTCCTTGAGTACCTTATGTTAAATTTAATCAGGTCCTGCTGACTTGAATACACTTATCTAAATATTCTCTAAACTGTTCTTTCCCTATTTTGTCCTCCGCTCCTTCCCCATTGTTAATATTGGTGGTGTTAATTATCTTGTCACAATTAGTCTTTTTAGTGAAGATTGAAGCAAAATCAGCATTAAATACCTCAACCTTCTTGATGTCATCAGTTATTAGCTCTCCTTCTCCACTAAGTAGACGACTTAACATTTAATCTTTTTCTTGCTCCTAGTGTATTTACAGAACCTTTACTTACTGCCTTTTATGTCACTTGCTAGGTAACTCATTTTGTGCCTTAGCCTTTCTGATTCTGTCCTCACATGCTTGTGCTATTTTTTTTGTACTCATCTTTAGCAAATTGTCCGTATTTCCACTTTTTGTAAAGTTTTCTTTTGTTTTTCAGCTCATTAAAGAGCTCCCGATGTAGTCATACTGTCCTCTTATTGTTCTTCCTATCTCTCCTTTGCATTGGGACGGTTTGCTGTTAAGCTTTTAATATTGCTTCTTTAAGAAACTGTCAGGTGTCCTGCACTCCTCTTCAGGAGGGTCCCCCTTAACTACCAGTTCTGTGAGTTTCTAAAAGTCTGCGTTTCTGAAGTCCATTGAAGTCCTTATTCAGCTGCTCTCACACCTTTCTTTCCTTTGAATCACGAAATCTATCATTCCATGACCAATTTCACCCAAATTGCCTTTGACCTTCAGATTTGCAACCAATTCTTCCCTATCAGTCAGAATCAAGTCTATAATGGCTGTCCCTCTGGTTACTTCCTCCACCTTCTGAAAGAAAAGTCCCAGTACATTCACAGAATGTATTCGACATTTTGTGTTTTGCTGTATTACTTTCCCAATAGATGTCTGGGTAGTTAAAACCCTTAATTACTAGTGGGTCTTGTGTTGGGGGTATTTTTGTTATTTGTTCTAGAAATGCCTTATCCACCTCATCCTCTTGATTTGGTGATCTTTTATATTCATTCAGAGATTTTCACCCCCTTCTGGACCTCAAAATCAATGTAGATATTCTTGATGTTTTACGCAGTACCTCCTCCCTTTTTTCTGTTTGTCCTCCTGAACAAGCTATGCCCCTCTATACGAAATTTCCACTCATCAGATTTATCCCACCAAGTCTCTGTGATGCCAATTAAGTCATAATTTAGCTTAGTTACTAATACTTCCAATTCTTTCTGTTTGTTCCCCATACTCCTTGGATTTGTGTATAGACATCTAAGATGTTGAGCAGATTCCCTCTCTGTTGTTACTCTCATAACCCTACCGTAATTTTCCATTTCCTCTACAAAATTTAGCCCTCTGTTAAGGTCATACCTAACCTGTGGGCTTTTGTCATCTGCTCCTTTTGGGCCTAGTTTTAAGCCCTCCTCACTAGGTTGAAAAGTCAGTGTGCAAAGATGCTCTTCTTCTTCTTGATCACATGGGGCACAAGTATTTTATAGAGAAAAAATTATTTGGAAACTGAATGTTTTCAAGTGTTTTACTACAGCTTTCAGACACTGCCAGATGTGCTTTATTGATTCATTAATGCATGACTGATTCATTGTGAGGTGACCTCGTGCATTCAGCCACTCCAGACTTGTATGAATGGACCAAAAAAACACACACACCGGAAACTCTTCATGTTATTCTGAAAATACTCCAATTCACAACCTCTTTTGTTTTGCTACTAAGTTACTTTGAATCCTCCAAGACATTTTCTCTCTACTTTTCTGTTCTCACTATCACTTTCTCCCTTTCTTCTCCTTCTACTTATTTGTTCAATCCTTTCCCTTTGATTCTTCCACAGCAGTAGCACCTTAGATCCACTGTTTGCACAGGAGCTCAGGCCTGACTGGCTGTACCATCTCCTTTATGCTGTGCCAGTAGCCAGGTTGCTTTCTAGCTTACTTCCCACTGACCCCCCCCCCCCCTTTTTTTTTTTAACCTAAGGAAATAAACTAGAGACTGTTTGATTTATCTTCTTAAGTAAAAGTTCAAAGCAGCCTAGTTGCTTGCAAATTGCTGAGGAGTTCAGTGGCTAGGCTAGGGGAGAAACATGGCATTTCCTTTTGAAGTTCAGCATTCTGAGAAGAGCTGGCAGTCAAACCTCAAAGGAAATTGCTATAGCTCTCCTCTTGCCAGCCAGGCCTCAGTATATTTTCACTTTCACTTAAAAATCCTAAATCTGCAACATTTAAGAAAAGGCTCACTTTAGCCTTAGGTGAAAGCAAACCTTCAAATATGCCCTGCTCGCTCCAGAGTGCTAGCTGAGCACTGAGAGGGTGGATGGAAGCTAGGGGGAAGAAACAGATGCTTAAGGCTGCCTTTGCAACTAATGCCTTCACAGTGCATTTTAAAGCAATGAAAAGGAAGATTCTCCCCTTCCCTCCCCCCATTTTATTTGTGTAATAGGTGCCTGGATAGCAATTATGCAAATAAGAGGGTCAAATCCTACTTATTCTGTGTTAACATGCCCTTGGGAACTCTGATCCTCCAGGACTCTACAGCTGCAAAAGAGAGATCCCCAACGTCAGTCGGGCACAGGAGTGGAGCCAGGACTGGCACCATCAGCAACAGTCAACTCATCAGTATCAACCAGGCTTTTGTGAGCTAGCGTAAATGGAAGTAAGGCGCATCCCCTCATAGGGGAGGGTCAAGGTTTGCCCCAGGAAGAGTTGGTGTTAAGGGCTGATGTCATACTCTGAGGAGATGCTATCAGCAGTACCCTGGTCACTGACACTGCTGCTGACATTCCAGCAGCAGAGCAGGTACAGTGGTTTAAAGGTGTTCACTAATGGGAAAAAAGTAATTTGAAAACTTCCAACATTCCAACATGCACGTTGTTCCATCCAAAAGCAGCAACAGCATTTGAAGTGTCTCCTTACCTACTGAGACAAGTCAGCAGTTTATAATGTGAACACGTTTTTCTTTCAATGAAACAAACTACATGACAACTAAAAAAGACTTGTGCTGGATCAAATGATGTAAGACAACTTAGAGAGAGCCAGATAAAACAAGGCAAAGTATTGACAGTTCAGCTGCTACTGTTCACTAATGATTATAATGACTAATACAACATTTTAAGGTATATATAACCATAAAATAATAATAAGCGAATATAACTAATACATTTTAATGTATAGGGCACCTCACGGCACAAGGTCTGTAAGTGCCTAACAAACACAGCTAATGTTGCTCCTGCTGCTGCTTCTCTTCAACACACTGTTGTAATGATCTTGAGGATTCATTAAAGAATAAACTATTGAATGAGTAAGGAATAGAACTTTAATAACACAGATGGACTTGACTCCTAGGCGTGCAGCTGGGAGCAGCCATGTTAGATCTGATGTAGGGCACATCGCCCAATTTACACAACAATGTCCCATGCTAGAGAGCATCTCTAAATCACAATCTTCTACAAGCATATCTCTACACCTTGCCTCCTAAGGAAAATAAGTTAATCTTTAGATAGATATAAAAAACTATCTAATGATGCATGCACTAACATCTGAATAACAACTATCTAATAATACATGCATTATACAATTCCATAAACTCAAAGAGTCAACTACCTAGAGAGGACAGCTTACTAGCACATCACTCTCAATTGACTGTTTACCAGCCACTTTCCTCACATATCCTAGCAAGTCTCTATGAGTCTTTACGGACGTTTGATCACCCGATCAGATCTTCTCAGTACCAGCCTCTCTTTCCCTGACAGTTTCTTCACCATGTGTTGTTATCGGATCAGTCAGAGTTGATATGCTGAAATATACCTTGTCCTTCATCGTGTTGTAATTCTCTGAGATAACTCATAGATCCCGCCAATTATGTCGAAATGTGTTCCCTTGGTCTGTCTGGACCATATAAGACCCTGGATGCAGCTGTTCTTTAATGGTACCCTTTTTGGCCCCAAGTATTAGAGGTGTGATTCCTTAGAAACATTCTGCTTCCACTTCTGATTTTCTTTCATCTTTCAGACAGTGGTATTGTTCTGAGATTGCAGCAAGTTATCAGTAATAGGTAAATTAGATCTGATTCTTCTTCCCATTAACAGCTGAGCTGGAGAAAAGCCATTCTCCAGGGATGTACTTCAGAAGACCAGCAATGCTTTATATATATCAACCCCACTGTCAAAAGTCTTTTTTATCAGGTTCTTTACCATCCATATTGACCTTTCCACCAGTCCATTTGATTGGAGGTAATTTGGAGTGGAGATTTTGTGATGAAAATCCCAATCTGAGGCAAATTGCCTAAATTCTGCACTGGAAAATTGTGGCCCATTATCGCTAAAGACCTCATCTGGAATTCCATGTCTGGCAAAAATTCCTTGCATGCCAGTGACCACTAACTTACTATTAGTACTGTGCAATGTGCAAATTTCTGGATACACTTAGTAATAATTGGTGATGATTAAGTAATCTTTTGAATGACAGGTAAATAAATTAGCGTCTATCTTCTCATAAGGCCTTTGTGGAACAGGATGGGGTCTCAGTGGCTCTGCTTGTTGGCATGGCTTGTATTTCAAGCATGAAAAGCAGTTTCTGACCACATTAGTGATGTCGTGATTGGTCCGTGGCCAATATAGCACCTCTTGCGCTCGTTCTTTGCACATCTCTATTCCTAATGACCCTCGTGGATCTTCTTCAGCATTTCTTTTCAGATGCTCAGTGGAATTACGACTTTCCCATCCTTGAAAATCACCCCATCTATTACGGTTTGTTCATGTCTGCAGTTCCAAGTCTCTTATACTTAGGCAGCAACTTCTTATTACTTCAGGCCACCCTTTAGTTATCATTTCTTTCAGGATTCCCAATGATTCACCTTTCTCTGTCTCCTCTTTTATTTGTTGCAGTCTCCTGTTAGCTATGGGAATCGGCCTCACAATCATATCCTCCTTAGGCTTGCACCTCTGTCCCTAATGTCTTCTCGGGTGCTGTGGGCGCCACTGCTCTGGCAAGTGCATCTGTTGCGAACATAAATTTATCAGGCGTGTATGTCACCAGCAAATTATACTTTTGCAACTTTATCATCGTTCTTTGAATATTTAAAGTACAGACATTTAGCAGTTTCCTAAATAATGCAATCAGGAGCTTGTGGTCCATTTCAACTTCCACTGTCTGTCCATAAATATACTGATTGAATCTCTCACAGACTAACAAGATTCCTAAAAACTCTTTCTCAATCTGTGCATATCTTGTTTCTGCGTCAATCAGTGATTTGGATGCATATACCACCAGTTGCCAGCAATCCTCATGTTTCTGTAAAATCACTGCATCCAGACCAGACTGTGATACATTCACTGAAATCTTAATAAGCCTTCCTGGTGCATAGAACTTCAATACTGCTTCTTGTAGCAGATGTTGTTTTAAACCTTCCCATGATTCCTCCTGTTCAGCACCCCAACACCATTCATTTTTGTCCTCTAACAGTTGTCTCAATGCCGCTGCTTTGGCAGAAAGATTGGGTATGAATTTTCCAAGATAATTAACCATTCCCAGGGACCGTTGGACATCTTTTTTTGACTAAGGACATGGCATCATTTTAAAGTCTGAAATCTTCCACTTATCAGGTTTTACACCTTTCATGGGAAATACTGTCCCTTACAAAAGTCAGGTCTCTAAATCTTAAGACACTTTTGTCCCTATTTGCTTTGAGGTTTGCAGCTCTACTTGCATCCAGGACTTGCCAAAGTTGATGATCATGCTCCTTTCGCTGAGCCCCAGATGATGATTTCATCCATGGAGATATCCACACCTCTAATATGTTCATAGATCATGTGTATGGTTTTGTGGTACTCCTATGGTGCCAAAGCTATACTGAAGTGTAAGCGTAAAAATCTGTATCCTCCGAATGGACTATTATATGTGCATAATTTTGAGCTTTCCTCCATTAATTTTAGCTGCCAAAACCCTGAGGATGCATCTAATTCACTGAAATATTGAGCATTTGAAAACTGAGCCATAATCTCTTCTCTAGTTGGTAGTTTGAAATGTTCTCATTGTACAGCCTTGTTGAGGTCTCTGGCATCTAAGTATATGCATAGCTGGCTGGTGCTTTTTTCACAATGACTAGGGAGCTCACCCATTCTGTTGGCTCCTCTGCTTTTTGTATTACGTGCATTGCTTCCATCCTTGCAAGCTCAGCTTTGAGTTTATCATGGAGTGCAAATGGCACTTTTCTACACGGATGAATAACTGGAGGTACCTGCTTGATAATCCAGATTGTACGTTCACCCTGCAAGCAACTCAATCCCTGGAACAGGTCCTGATATTCCTGAAAGAATGCCTCATAGTCAGGTGCAGTATAATCTTGTAGTGAGTGCACCAAATTTACCAGATTGAGTTTCTCACATGCAGTCAGGCCCCAAATTGGTGTCACCTCCTAATTGTTCCATTCACTGTCAGAGGCAGTATCCAGTCCCTCTCTTCAGGCTTGCTTGATTGCAGTACATCTACAAAACACTTCTCAGTCACACTGTCAATAACTAAATGAACTTGACTTTTCTGCCTTTGGGATCTGCAGCAGTTTGCAAAATGATTAAGTTTCCCATAGTTATGACAGAATTTCCCATAGGCAAGGCACTATTTGAGGCCATGCTTTATCCGCACTTGCCACATGACCATCTACACTCGGTCTTCCCTTTAGCAGGAGTTGGTTCCACATTGTGATTTGAGTCACTCTGGCTATATGCTGCTTTCCTTAATGAATGGATGACCCTTTCTGTTGATCTGGCTGTTTTACTTGTGTTTTTACTGTTTCGGTGGTCCTGCAAACTTGGAGAACTTTATTAGAAGATAACTCCCCCTTCTGGAGCAGTCTCTCTCAACACATTGTTTGTAATGCCACAAATGAGTCTGTCTGTGATCAGAGACTGTCAAGCCATCAAAGTTACAGGTTTTACTGAGTTTCTTTAATTCTGTGACATATTACTCTATGGTGTCATCCGATTTTTGCATGCATGTGAAAAATCTATGCCTCTCAAAAGTCGCATTCCTTTTTGGCATGCAATACTCCTCAAATTTAGTCAGTATTATATTTAACTTAATTCTGTCACCTTCCTCAAACTAGAAGTTATTATAAACATCCAGTGCCTTCTCCCCAAAAGCGTGTAAAAATAGAGTTGATCTTAGGTTTTCATCTTTGTCCTGTGCCCAATGGCAGACAAATACAACAGAAATCGCTGCTTAAACTTTATCCAGTTCTCTGCAACACTGCCTGACATTTGCAGACTGGAAGGAGGTTGTAAAACATCCATTCTTAGAGTTGTGCTTTCACTTACTTGCTGAAGGTTCTGTCCTGTGTTTGCCTGTGTTTTCAGGTACCCCTGTATTTGTCTGTGCTTTTAGTTGCAAACGCAGGAGTTTTCCTCCAAATCCTTGGAGTTTTCGAACTCATTCACCACTTCTGAAATCATGTAACGATATTGACGGTTCATTAAAGAATAAACTATTGAATGAGTATGGAACAGAACTTTAATAACACAGATGGACATGACTCCCAGGTATGCAGCTGGAAGCAGCCATGTTAGATCTGATGTAGGGCACATCGCTCAATTCACCCAACACTGTCCCATGCTAGGGAGCGTCTCTAAATCACAATCTTCTACAAGCATATTTCTACAACCATAACATGACATCATCTAAGAGCGGGAATGTAAGATCCAGGTTTCTTCCTTTCTGCAGCCAGCATGCTGCCTCTACCATTTAAAGTATGTTCTCCAACATGCAACTGTGCTGGGATCACCAGGGACATGAAGCCTTTAAAACCCAATATCTCCTTGTTCCAGCTGGTCTGCTACTCCCTGATCTCATCACGCAGGCTGGACCTGTGCTGGAGAGATTTTTTTTTGCTAAATCCAGGTTCTGGAGGATGTGAATTCTGTTTCTCTTAGTATTGCAAGAAATGTAGCTGAAACCCCAAAAACAGATTTATTTGTGCCTTGGGGCTTCTTTGCAGGCAGATGCCAGCTTGAGTATCAGTTTTCTGTAGTGCTGTCTACTGGTTTTTTCCTACTTCTTTTCTTGACAGTTTTATCCATCTGTTATGATAGCTTCTCAAAAACATCGGAAGAAGAAAGCAAGATCCCTAAAGCACTTTTTGGCTCCTTCAGTAACATAGTTTGTACGGGACAGAAAAATATCAGAAGTACTCCGCATCAGCTGCCATCCCATATAGCCAAGATTCTACAAGGAACCTTGCCTCATTCAGAGGTAGATTTTTCAAAGGGCTATGATTTGCAAATTGGCTGGCCTCTCTGTTAGACTGTGCTAATTGTGCAGGCAAAAAAGACTCAGAAATTCCATACCATAGTAGATAGACTCCTGTGTTGTTCCTGAGCTCTGCAAGAGTGGTTGATGTTCATAGTTGCTTTCCTGTACACTATCTGAGGCTCCTTTAGACTCTATGCTTTCTGAGCACCTTAGCATCCATAGAGTCCCATCACATATGCTGAACATTAGCCAGGCATCCATGTGCAACTCACTTTTCATTTAGAACACTGGTAAAACTGACTAACAATTTATAGCAAGTAGACTGCTTACATACAAAGTGCTCTTTATAAACAAAACCACTTTTTTCTAGAACACTCAAAGAACTTTTCCCTCACTGCCAAATTTAAACTTCATATCCTCAACCATTTTAGTGCCGGAGCTTTTTTAGTGGGGAGAGGGATGAAGGAATCTGAGCTATTTTATCATGAGAAAATGTTTTTTTCACCCATCTTGTATACAAATAGAGCTGAACTTTTTTGTTTTTTTTTTTTTATTTTAAATCACCATTATACAATAACCAAACCTAGAAAATTTCATCTCAAAAGATGAATGTTTTGGCATGTTACAAGCAATAGATGGGACTGCAATGGAAACTTTCATACAACCTTGACTAGAGATGTCTTCAGTGCTTCATCTATAAAAAAGAGAAAAGTGCTGTGCTAAGCCTGGGCATAAGCATTTGTCTTAGTTTTGCTGTACTTTTTTTCTTTTTACACTGTGCCGCTGTATGCATATTTATACAGTTATAATTAACATTTAGTATTTGGTCCAAATTAGGAGCTTTAAGCATATTTGATTATCCCTTACATTACCGTACTTATCACTATTTTATTACATGGTTGGGAATGATTTATTTCATCATATACCATTTGGCTGAGACTCACCAGGCCCAGTCATAGAACAGCAGTGCTTTCTTTTTAGTTAATTAATAGACACACATTACATAGTTTTATTGTGGAAGGTAACAAAGACAGTACATTTAGAGCTTCTCCCACTATACCTTCTAGGTGTGTGTGTGGGGGAAGGGAAGGGTGTCACAATTCTTTTGCTCACATTACCAAGGGGATCTGCATGATCCCCCTTAGTCATGCTGGAAGAATTTACACTTTTATTTTCCCCATTCGCTCTAAGTTATATTTGCTGCAGATCTGCAGAACTGTCTGAGTTAATACTACATCTGGGAGCTAGATATTTTATCCCACATCCATTAAACTTGCTTCCTACACAAATTAGCCTCACTGAGTCACAAGGTAGATTTCTATTAAGTTTACTGACTCACTTGTTCATCATTACCTCTTTATAACTAGTTTTGATTTGGCCTTTTTAAAAAAAAAAAAAAAAAAAACATTAAAATGTTTCTAGTAAGAGTATTATGCTCTCCAGAGGAGAGCAACAAAACTGAAAAAGGTTTAGAAAATCTGATCTATGAAGAAAGGTTAAAAAACCAGACATCTTTTAGTCCTAAGAAAAGAAGACTAGGGGGAACCTGATAACAGTCTTCAAATATGTTTATTAATGATCTGGAAGATGGGGTAGATTGCACCCTCAGCAAGTTTGCAGATGACACTAAGCTAAGGGGAGTGGTAGATACCCTGGAAGATAGGGATAGGATACAGAGTGACCTAGACAAACTGGAGGATTAGGCCAAAAGAAATCTGATGAGGTTCAACAAGGACAAGTGCAGAGTCCTGCACTTAGGACGGAAGAATTCCATGCACAGCTACAGACTGGGGACCAACAAGCTAGGCAGCAGTTCTGCAGAAAAGGACCTGGGGGTAACGGTGGATAAAAAGCTGGATATGAGTCAGCAGTGTGCCCTGGTTGCCAAGAAGGCTAATAGCATATTAGGCTGCATTAGTAGGAGCATTGCCAGCAGATCGAGGGAAGTGATTATTTCCCTCTATTCAGCATTGGTGAGGCCGCATTTGGAGTATTGTGTCCAGTTTTGGGCCCCCCACTACAACAAGGATGTGAACAAGTTGGAGAGAGTCTAGCGGAGGGCAACAAAAATGATTAGGGGGCTGGAGCACAGGACTTATGAGGAGAGGCTGAGGGAACTAGGTTTGTTTAGTCTACAAAAGAGAAGATTGAGGGGGGATTTGATAGCGGCCTTTAACTACCTGAAAGGGGGATCCAGGGAGGATGGAGCTAGGCTGTTCTCAGTGGTGGCAGATGACAGAACAAGAAGCAATGGTCTCAAGTTGCAGTTGGGGAGGTCTAGTTTGGACATTAGGAAAAAGATTTTTCACTAGGAGGGTGGTGAAGCACTGGAATGGGTTACCTAGGGAGGTGGTAGAATCTCCATCTTTAGAGGTTTTTAAAGCTGCGGCTTGACAAATCCCTGGCTGGGATAATTTAGCTGAGGTTAGTCCTGCTTTGAGCAGGGGGTTGGACTAGATGACCTCCTGAGGTACCTTCCAACTCTAATATTCTATGATTCTATGTTAAGGGCTATTGCAGGGGTCGGCAACCTGTGGCACTTGTGATGATTTGGGTGGCACTCGTCACTCCTCACTTCTGGCCCCACCCCTCTCCCACGTGAGGCCAGCAGAATCCTGGCCGGAGCCGCGCCACCTCTGGCCCAAAGCAGCACCACACAGCGGCCACTCTCCCCTTCTAGCTCCAGCCTTCTCCCATGTGGGCCCAGCGGCGGCCTGGCCAGAGCCATGGTGCTCCCAACCCAAAGCAGCGCTGCGCGGCAGGCCGCTCCTCTCTTCCAGCCCTGCCCCTCTCCCACGTGGACCCAGCGGTGCCATGGCCAGAGCTGCGCCATTCCTGGCCCCAAGCAGCATTGTGCAGAGACCGCTCCCCCCTCCTGGCCTCGTCTCTCTCCCACATGATGTCACCTGGGCCCAGCGCTGGGAGAAGGGCGGGGCTGGGAAGGGGGAATGGCCGCCGCACAGTGCTGATTGGGGCCGGGAGCAGCTCCTGGCCAGGGCACTAGGCCCACGATAAGTGGGAGAGGGGCGGGCGGGGGGGAGGGAAGGGAGAGAAGATGTGGCACGCCACATCCGAAAGGTTGCCGACCCCTGGGCTATTGTAAAGAGGACAGTGATCAATTGTTCACCATGCCGACTGAAGGTAAGTCAAGAAGTAATGGGCTTATCCTGTAACGAGAGAGAGAGTTAGGTTAGATATTAGGAAAAACTCTCTCTATAAGGATAGTTAAGTACTGGAATAGGCTACTAAGGGATATTGTGGTAAGTTTTTAAGAACAGGTTGGACAAATACCTATTATAGATATACCTAGTCCTGCCTGAGGGCACAGGGCTGGACTAGATGACCTCTTGAGGTCCCTTCCAGCCCTACGATTCTATGATAATCAGAAGATACAAGACATTACTACACCCTATAGTTTGATCAGTCAATTGATACCCAGATTAATCCCCAGCAGACTCCCATCAACTTTAATAGGTGTGAAAAATAAATCCTGAATGCACTGCTGATATAGTCAGCTTCTTTAAGTACATACCCCTGAAAACCAGCGAAAGCATACAGGATACAATATTATGGCAATGAGTGGAATTTATATTTCATCGTCAGTTTTATGGAGATGCCTCACAGAAAGTGTTGCTGGAGAGCTGTGGGAGGAAGTGATGTGTTTATGGCTTTTCAGTAGATAGGCAGTTGTCTACAGTCCAATCTCTGTACGTCCTGGCATGCAGGCTATGATTTATTAATTCCTGAATGGACATTCCAGTATTTTGCATACTAATCATTCAGTTCTGTGCCTTTTATTCCTTTTAGTTTATGATGTAAATTCCAGGGAGGCAACAGAGCCTTTATAATACAAAAGTATATTGGGGAACAACTAAAAAATGAGCGAGGAACGGCCTCATCCACCTTGATTGTATTAATCTCGTTAACACTCGCCTTCCTCGCTGTGATGTAACTCACCCATCCTTACATGTGTTTGTATATACCTACCAAACCTAACAAAGCCCAAACAAGCTTATGCCCAAATAAAATTTGTTAGGCTTTAAGGTGCCACAGAATTCTCGCTGTTTTGCTAAAAACAGATTAACACAGCCACCCCTCTGGAACTAAAAAAAAAAAATATTATATATTCATTTAAATCAATCAATCTAGTTGGGAATGTATCTGTTAGAGAAAAATTATACATCAAATATGATCAACAGCACAGAAGCCGTGTTATGCCAGATATACACAAGGGGTTGAACTTTCAAAACAGCAACAGAATGATCATTAGGGTGAGATCCTCAGCTGGTACAGCTCCATGGACTTCCCTTGAGTTTAGTAAATCACAGTGTGTAGGGTATTTATTTTCCTCTAAACTAAATGGCTTTCATGTGTTAAAAACAGTCAATACAGTGAGAATGACAAATATGTGTACTAACATTAATGTAATCTATAATGCACAGTAACAAGGCAATCCTAGGTGTTCGAAAACCATTTTTTCTTCATTATTGTGCAAATTTATATTATTTTGCACTAGCTTCCTTTATGATCCTGAGCCAGGAGTTTTAATTATTGTCAATAAGCACTAATGAGATCAGGGAACCAGAACAAAAATCAGTGTATATACATCAAAAAGACTGATTAAATATTATTCATAAAATGTACAAGTGTTCTTTTAGATTAGAGAGGTTTTACAAAGGTAGCTTCTCATAATAATGCTGAATTACAAGTCCTTTCTTTCTCTCTTTTTAAAAAACATAATTGTTCAGTGCTCTCTCCTGTTAGTAGTCCAGACAATTTGAAAGTTCTTTTAAAAGAAAGGTTTTATTTTCTACCTTTCCACCACTGGCCATGCCTTTTTAGTAGTGTGAAAATACGATTCCTTTCACCTACCATAAGTTTGTCCTTTTGCACTTAACACACATTGATTTTCTCCCATCTTTCAAAGGAGCTTCAGCCTTCATGGCTCTATTTTGTTTACTTCATCAATGAAATCAGTGAGAACGTGCACCACATTTGAGAACAGTGTTTGATAGTTAATTGCTGTAGCAGAGAAAGCAAGGAGAAAACAATACAGTGCTCTTTGGTTGGTGTTATTGAAAACAAGAGCTTTTTAAATACTTCATTGAAACATACATTTCTCTTGACCAGCAGAAATGAACCATGAAATGTGACAACAAACGTCTTGAAGCCAAGAGTAAATTCAATCAAGCATTTATCCAAAAGTCATACAAATTCCTTGGGCATATGTTAAAGTATTACATTCAGTGTAAATACACACAAATAAAATCAAACCAAACCAAACAATAACAACAGCAGATCTTTTCTAGAAATAAGACAGTGGACTATAGTTTTTCTTTATCGGAAGAAGTGTATTCTATAGCATTGGGCCACATTGGGGACATGATGATTTAGTAAGGCAACACTTAAAATATTACCGATTTCAATTGCTCAATGCCAGTTCGAACAAATGCTCAAATACTTAAAATAATGTCAAATGAATGCTTAAATTCCAATTCCAACAAACAATTTTTTTTAATTAAAAATAGCAAAGGATGCTGAAAGGTACAACCTGCTCAGGTAAATGTATTATAAGCCAAGTTACACAACACCTCTTCTACTCTCACTTGAAACACCACATTAAACATCACGTTAAGCATTGGTAGTCTCTGCACCTGCACTCACCTCCTTCCACCTCTTACACATAAAGAAAAGCACTGCATACAACCTAATAACTTAGTTTGCATGATAATGAAATGCCTTGATATAGTATAACCGCAGTAAAATAAAAATGTAGTCTGCATGGATATACGTACACTGGTTATATGTGTGATCTATCATGTAACTATGGGGAAAATATTAGGTAGTTGTTAAGGTTTTGCATTATAGTGTGGGAAAAAGAACCAAAACATTTATGCCTTGGTTGTACACTCAATTCATACTTTCTGAACCCCACCAGGTCTATTTTTGGAGAACTCTTACTTTTTTAAATATAATTTCAGTTTTTAAATGTGTTTTTGTGTATTTGGGGATGGATTTCTCTTGACCAGAAAAAGATATTTGATCAAGTGGATTATAACTATCTACTTAAAACACTTTATGCTTTTGGGTTTGGGCCCAGCTTTGTTTCCTGTGTAAAATTATGTCCAGCAACATATACCAAGTCTTTAAAGTGAAAGGTGGTTTGAATTCCCTCTTTTAATATTCAGAAAGATTGAGCAAGACTGATCTCTTTTGTGGAAGCTTTAGCCCCTCCCGCTTACAAAAACTGATAATTTGCTTTGATAGCACTTCCCTTTCCATTCCAGATTGTGAACCAGTTTGTTAGTCTATGATGAGAACTGCAATGCTCATTGCACATGAACACAATGTACAGGATTTACTAGACAGTTGGAGTTTTTGAGAAAGTCTCCTTTGCTCAGATTAACTGGAATGGGAGGGTAATAGAGGGCTTGAGCTGACCCATGCTTTTTGAACATTAGGAGCTGCCAATCCTGGAACTCTTAGTGGTGCATTGCTGACTTTCTATAAGCTTCTAAATGTTTTGAGATTTTTGAACAAGGTTATTGGAAAGTGCTTCTGCAAGACGCCATGGTAACTGCAAAAGCCTGATCTACTACCTAGCCTTTAAAAGTCTCAAAGCATTCAAAACGCTTATAGAAAGCCAGTAATGCTTGTTTTCTGTTAACTTTATAGATTTATTGGTACCACAAGTCATAAGAAAGCTGTACAGAACTGTAAAACTGTGACACACTCACAGGATCATTAATGTTCCTAGTGCTGTCTGGGAGGGAACAGTTGATGGTGGATAAGTCTATAAAACCACATATGCAGGCCTGCATGTAAACTTGTTACTCAAAACGAATCAAGTGCTCTTCACAGAGGATTCTTATTGCCATAAATGTGTTTGGCACCCACCTGATTCATGAGGTGTCTACATCCTTACCACTGTGTACAGAAGATGACTAT
Organism: Emydura macquarii macquarii; assembly: GCF_026122565.2. Lineage (NCBI taxonomy): Eukaryota > Metazoa > Chordata > Testudines > Chelidae > Emydura > Emydura macquarii. The sequence goes on along the minus strand of NW_027131400.1, from coordinate 6,483,651 downwards.
TTTTCAGGTGTTTTTTAACGTGTCCTAGATTGCATCCCCTCTTTGACCTGATTAATTCATAGTTGTAGATTCAAAGTTCCATCTAGTCCAGAGGTCCCCAAACTGTGGGAAATGTTCGGGAGGGCACAGCAGTTCCTGGGCCAGTTCCCATGGGAAACAGGGGAGAGGATGGGGAGGGAGCGTCACCCAGCCCCACTCTGCTCCAGCTTCTGGCCTCAGCCCTGCCCCCAGCCTTGGGCCCCGACCACAGCTCAGTTGCAGCTTCACTCCTGGCCACAAACCCAACACCAGCTGCAGCCAAAGTCACTGCCCCGCTCCTGACCTGGGCTTCCAACCACAACAAGGGGTCATAGACAGGGATAAGGCAGAGCACGATGTGAAAAGTTCGGGGTCTGCTGATCTAGTCTGACTGCCTATATAACGCAAGCCATAGACCTTCCTAAAATAATTCCTAGAACATGTCTTTTAGACAAACATCCAACCTTCATTTAAAATCGTCAGTGATGGAAAACCTACCACAACACTTGGTAAATTGTTCCTGGTTAATTACTCTTACCGTTAAAAATATACGCCTTATTTCCAGTCTTGATTTGTCTAGCTTCAAATTCCAGCCATTGGATTGTATTTCTACACTGTACCCAAGTCTCCCCTTAATCTTCTCTTTGTTAAGCTATATAGATAGAGTATAGCACTATAAAGGCATGTTTTCTAATCCTTTAATCATTCTCGTGGCTCTTCTCTGAACCCTCTCCAATTTATCAATATCCTTCTTGAATTGCAGACAACAAACTGGACACAGTGTTTCAGCAGTAGTTGCAACAGTGCCTAATACAGAGGGAAAATAACCTCTTTCCTCCTACTCAAGATTTCCCTGTTCATGCATCCAAGGATTGCATTAGCCCTTTCGGCCTTAGTGTCACACTGGGAGCTTATGTTCCGCTGATTATGCACCACGTCCCCCAAGTCTTTTTCAGAGTCACTGCTTCCCAGAACAGAGTTCCCCACCCTGGAAAGATGGCCTATATTGTTTGTTCCTAGATTTACATTTCATTTACATTTCACCATATTAAAACAGATGTTATTTGCTTATGCCCAGCTTACCAAGCAATTCAGATGGCTCTGCACTAATGACCTGTCCTCTTCATTATTTACCACCCCCCCCAATTTTTTTATCAACTGCAAACGTTATCAGTAAATATTCTATATTTTCTTCCAGATCATTGGCAAAAATGTTACATAGCACAAGGCCAAGAACCAAGCCCTCCAGAACCCCACTAGAAATAATTCCATTTGATGATGATTCCACATTTACTATTACATTTTGACACCTATCAGTTAGCCTGCTGTTAATCCACTTACTGAGTGTCATGTTAATTTTATATCTATCTAGTTTAAAATGTCATATGGTATCAAGTCAAATGCCTTCCAGAAGTCTATTATATCAAACTAATACCTTTATCAACCAAACTTGTAATCTCATTAAAAAAAAAAAAAAAGGTATCAAGTTAATGTCACAGGATCTGTTTTCCATAAATCCACATCGATTGGCATAATAGGATTGCTGGCCCATGAAATGAAATTGGGCTCAGCTCTCCTGTTTCAGGAGAGGAGCTCCCAGTTGGGCCAACTAAGAGGGGAGGGGGCAGCACCTGGTGCTAGAAGAGACCCAGGATGTTAGAGCAGACTGAGTCAGCCAGGAATCAGAGACGAGAGGGGAAGGAGATGATAGTTGCCAAAGAGAGAAGGTGGTTCTTGGGAAAAGGCTGATGACAGTAGAGCAGCAAGGTTTCACTCCCCAGGTCCTCTGCCTGGGAGTTAGGGTGAGTCTCTCTCCTTCCGTTGCTGAGGCAAACTGGCTTCATGCCTTCCTAAACTGCTCCTTTTAGACTTGTCTTTCCCTGCCTGGGAACTAAGAAGAACCTCTCTGTAAACATCTCGGCCCCCAAATTCAAGCAGCCTTTTATATCTAGCTGTCCTGTTTTTGAATCACACAGCTTTGACCCGGGGACTTATTCCCTTCACCTGAGGAGGTGGGCTGAGCTTAACTCAGAATCCAGCTAAGATCCAACCTTCTCAAAGGGCCAGCTCACCCTGTGACAGTACCCAATTCCAACTGATTTTTAACGTCAAAAACAACTCCAGTGTCAGCTCTGCTCCAAGGCCTAGATCCTCAAAAGTATTCCAATGCTTAACTTCCACCAATCTCAATAGAAGTAAGGAGCCTGAATACCTTTGAAGATCTAGACCCAAAAGACTACATACTACTACTGATAAAAGGAGGAAACAAGCATGACCCTTTGGTAGGAAGAACCAGGATCCAAGTGCTTCAGAAATGTCTATTTAAATAAAAAGTTTACTTACGTGTAAGGAAGCCATTGATCTCAACATCTATGCTCCCTTCCACCTCTGTACCAAGGCCATGGTTCTCCAAGGGAGCAAGTGGTTCACTATTGGTTAAAATTCAAAAATTGGTAACACCAGTTTATTTTTAAAAAAACCAAACAAACACCCTTTTCGTCTTTCTCTCTCAGGGTCACCTGTCCTCTCATGACTAGTTCTGCATTGTTTTCTGTAAATTACACTAGAAGCCTGTCTATCCAAACACCTGCCTCCCTTTCTAACCAGCTGCCAGCCATTTTCCTCTGTTCTATTGATTCCCATTATCTGAACTCCCATTTATGAGAACATATTTAACCTCACCCAAGCAGTTTGGATTACCAAGATTCTCCTGTAATTTAAATTACTGACATTGTTACTACTCATTTATTATTTAAGCTTTCAGTGCCACTGAAATGCCAGCCAGCTTCTCTGCAGCTACTGTTTCTGGTTGTCTGTTCTCTCTTTTGTTTTACATATTAGCAATGCTTTTTGTTTGTTTGTTTGTTTGAAGGATACATTCAGGAACATTTACCCTTCCTGGCCCCTATCCCATATCCCTCTCCCCCCCCCAAATTAAGTCATTTTAGAGAGAGAAGAAAAGGGTGCTTTGGTGACTCAAGGAACTGGGCACACAATCTTTCCTCTCTCTTTCATTGATTTGAATCCAGCTCATGTAAGTAGCAAAAGTATGGATGGTTGTTGGATGTTTTGTTTTGAACTGATATGAAAAGAGTTTGGTGTTTTCAGTTTGTTTCCAAGTGAATAAATGTCTAAATTAAAAAAAAAAAAAAAAAACCCTACCACAACAACTGGTAATGGGGGACAATCTCAGCAGAGATTCCAATGTACTAATATTTATCCCACCATGACACAAAGTGTCAGTCTAGATTTCTGTTATCATTTGCACTGTGAGAGAATGCCCAATAGTTTATATTAAGTTTGTGCTTAGTTTTTTCCACGGAGTTTGTCAGCCCTTACAAAGATGGAATCAGGTGTCAAAACAGACAAAAAACATTAGTGCTACCTGCCCAAGTTCTGTGCCAAACTCAGCCTCATCCACTTGAGGTGAAATAAGGCATCTGAACGAGATGTCAATTACATAGATTGAGCAGATCCTCAGAATAGGTCTTGCCTCTTTCTTAAATATTTTGATCAGCAAGGAAATAGTTCATAATATTAAAATTTATATTGTCATTAAGCTTCAAAGTCAACATTTATCTGACATCAATAAGAGCTGTTTTTTCAGACTTTCTACAGATTAAGGCAGACATTACAGCATCAGTTTTCACTCTGCTCTCAATCTGAGTTATATCATCAATAATAAAGTCTAGAATTTTGCTTTTTTAAGTTTAGATTCTGGAATGCAGAATGGAAGCCTCCAAAAATCATACCGGCTTCTCGAGTTACCATGATCTGGCCCAGTTTGTCCTCTGACTGGAATATTATTGTTCAGGGTTATCGCTTCTTTTAAGGGAATTGCTACTGAAGGGCTCAGGAGAAGAAAGGGAAGTTTTGGAGGTCTGGTGTGTTTAAAATGTTTTACCATTGATCTTAACTCTCTTGAGGTAGCTGCCATGCATTTTTATAAAGAGATCTGTGTTGAACTTTGTATTAAGGGTACATGTATAAATTATTTATTAACCCTTTATAAACTATTAATAGATGTTATATGCATGTTACAGGCATGAGCAGTATGTGTTATAAATGTTAAGTACATCAGTAGAAGGTGTCATAAATGGTTATAAGCAACCTAGTGACCTGCTGGAGTCTAGAACTGAATAACCATTTATTAAAAAATCCTATGAATTATTTACTAACCCTTTATAAACTAATTATAAATATACCTTTAATATAGAGTGACCAAGATTTGAAGGAGTTCTCCAGATTTGCTCTCACCTATGGAAGAGTTTCTTTTGGAGGAAAACTCAGGCCTCATTACTACAGCAGCACAGACTAAACTGTGACTATAATTTTGCTAAAGATGAGAAGGCTGCCTACACTACTCAGAAATGACACGAAGAGAAGCAAGAGGAAATGCCACACCTGGGTTTGACTTAGAGTCAGCTCTGTTAAATGTGAAACCAAAAACCATCCCCACAGATTGTGGGAATTTATTAAGTGCTATTGAGCAAACAGAGTCACGCTGAAAAAAGTGTGAGCAGAAAATAGAGTAAAACTTCTACATCCTGAGTGAAATCATAGCTCTACTGAAATCAGTGGCAAAACTCCACATACTTCAACAATGTCAGTATTTCACCCACTGTTTTTCTAGTCCTGAGGGTCTAAGGGCATGTCTACACTGCAGTCTAAACCCATGCTTGAGCCCAGGCTCAAGGCTAACCCCCCTTGCAACTAGGCACAATGTTTTATCTTTATTTTTCTTGTAACCACTTCTGACCTTTATGCCTCATTACTTGTACTCACTTAAACTCTCTCTTTCTGTAGTTAATAAACTTGTTTTACTGTTTTGCCTAATCCAGTGTATTTAAATGGAAATGTCTGGGAAACTCCATTTGGGATGTCAAATTTTGTGCACATTATTTCAATTAAAGAAATCACAGATTTAATATAACTTGTATTGTCCAGGAAAGGGCTGGGCAGTAAAAGACATGCATTTCTGGGGGGAAAATCTAACACTGGGGGTGCGTTGGGGTCACCTTGCAGTATAACCCAGGCTGGTCAGAGCCTGCGTGTAACCCAAGGGTGGCTGGCAGGCTGAAGTTACACACAGACACTCAGGGCGCGGCTTGCATGCTGGAAGGCTGTTTGAGGACAGACCAAGTGAGCACTACTTCAGAGAGGCATTGTAAGGCACCTGACGTTGCAGGGCAGGGATGACACAGCTGCTCATTAGCCTGGATTGTACCCTGGTACGTCACAAGCACATTTCACAAGAACTACATTTAAATTTGAAATAAAATAGATAGCAATGACATTATCCTCAATTGGGATTTAGTACAGATAACAACAAAGAAATGGAAAATAACTGAAGGGGAGACTGAAACAAACTGTGAAAGTGACTGTTAATAATTTAAGGGAATTTTACATCATTTTCTCCCATTCATTCCAAGAATTAATTTATTATATTAGCTACTTGTTGTTTACTCTAGGCTTTTCTTTTTTATAGTTAAAACCTGTGAATCTGCCATTTTGGAAGTACATTTGATGTTCTCATGTGCAAACCTCTATCTAAATCCTGTTCCAGCTCACAGGCATTTCATGGTAGTCTGAGAAAAAGGGCCTGATCCAAGGCATACTGAAATTAGAGGAAAAAGACTCTTACTGATTTCTGCATGGTTTAGAGCAGAGCCAAAAAAGGCCTGGAAGTGCTAGTGTGTCTGTCAAGTTCTTTAGAGTGTTTTGCCAACAAGCTATTTCCACTATACACTAATAAATTAACTTCCAAACTAAAGTAACATGATTAAGGGTGTATGCCATTCAGTTATGTACAAGATTCACAGGTGCTGAAGGCATTTAGCCTCTTGCCTTATCACACCCAAAGTGTCCATATAAGTCTTGCAGCTGTAAACTATGTTGAATGTTATTCTTTATACAGTTCTCAACAGCCAGCATAAAATCAATGGGTTGCTCTTCAGAGATACCCATATCTTAGCGTAATGGTAGCTTTGTGCCATCTTTTGCCTGTTAATTAGAACTAAATGTCAAAGAGTCTCACTTATATCAAGATGTATATTTACACATTTGGCTGAGATTTTCAAATTGAAATGTATTGGGATTTGGGTGCCCCCTAGAATTCTTTGAAAATCCCATCCTGTATTCATTTATGTTCAGTCATGAAATTAATCCATCAACTTCTACAAAAGTGTCTGTATTGTTTCACTATAAGAACATTAAGTGGCAGCATTCTAACTATTCCTGCCATGGAGAGAGAATCAAGCTTGTAAACTACATAAATCTATATTAGGCCATCAGTCAAATGAAATAACATTCTGAAAAATATGGCTATTAGCTTAATCAAAATGTGTACAATGCTAATTGATGATAAATGCCCAGGACTAACTCATGATCCTCATGTTTTATAGCAAAAAAATCGAGTGAACAAGGGGATATCAAAAAAATGATTTAACATGAATTGCTTTGTTACACTGGTCACTCACTCAGAACACTGTTACGTCAGCTTCTTTCTCTCTACGATTGTATCCTGTGTCTGAAGCCTTGTTAGCATTCTGAAGCATCAAAAGAGAGACCTGCCTCAGAGGCATAGTGGGTGAAATTAAAGTACATTCTTAGATATATTACTGATTCCAGAGATGTCCCCTATACTTAAAATGGGGAATGCTGCTGGAACTGATGATGTCTCTAAAATGAGAAGGAACTTTTGAAGTGCACTCACTTTACACATCCAAGAACTATGGAATTAGCCACTGGCCCATGTCAGGGGCCTTGTAGAAATGGACTAAGCTAGGGAAAATTTAGGAAAGAATTGACCATCTTGAAGCAGAATTCATCCCTGAGCTTCCCAGCACACAAAAGATATTATGCTACTTTTAGGATGGTGCAGTCTAACCCCTTGTCATATCCAGCCACACAACAGGACAATGTGAAAGGGAACCATGGTGCTACCTTCTCCCTGCTCTTATGGGGTTACTGGCACCCTCATAGTGCTAGGAAAAAGTTCTTCAGTCTCCTGGGTTCAGAGCCTGCAATCCAGGCCCCTTCATGGGGGGGAACTATGGAGGAAAAGGCTTTTTTCAGCTTCCTCCACTCCCCACACCAAAGGCAGGAATATTCTCACATATAGCATAGCACAAGTTTTGTTTCCAATCAAGGCACTATTTTTCAATGCTCTGTGCAACTTTTAGGCCTTCTGTGGGGCTTAGAGCCACTAACAACTGGTATCTGCTCTTGCACAGCTCACTGTGCTGCCTCCCACAGACGTACTAGCACTAGATCCTACTAACCTGATGAGGAAGAACAGACACAAATAAAAGTTAGTTCCAGGTAATCTCTGAATGATATCCTTTCGTTCAATACTTTAATGATTATATAAGTCAGAGTGAACATTTTCCAGCAAACATACAGTAGTGTATCTTCTGAGCTGATGCTATTTCAAGTTGTCAGAATAGCCAATGGAAAATATCTGAGTTCTTCCATTATAATACAATGTTAGATGCTGTAAAGCAAATAAAATATGAATGATGTTGGGATTAGGATTAAAACAAAACGCCTGCTTACTCTTTCCTTAAAAATGCACTCTAATCGATGGAAAGCACTAACTATATGGTTCTAACAGACCTTCTGGAGCTTGATAGGGACTGCCAAATTGGATGTCTCTTTATTAAATCTAAACAGACCCATAAAATCCATGCCAAGTCTGTTGCCCAAAACAGGGATTCAACACTCATTTTTCCATTTTATGGTTTGTGAGATGAGTCATCAACTAAAGGATGCCGCATTGTCATGATAAATAAATGCCCAGACAATGCAATGCCAGCACAAAAGCTGGAATCAAGGTTTAATATGTAGTTACTCATGTTACTTAAAGCAGTCCCAGAAGAACTCACTAAGATGGCAAGCTTGTAAAATAAATTGCCAAGACTTGCTGCAAACCGACAAATTTTCTGCACATCTGTAAATTTAATATCTATTAGTCTGAAGAGCAGCATGCACCAAGGTTTTGCAGTGCATATGAAAAGCCTGATTTAGCAAAGATTTATTGCACTAATAACTGTGGAGCCTACCTATTGTCCTGCATGTTTCAAAAAGGACACCGTACTCTAAGAGTCTATTTAAATTATCAGAGATGGAAGCCGGGTTGCAAACAAAATGTAAAATGTTCAACTGCATCAGCCAAATTGATAGGGCATTTATTATTTCTATCCTTTCTCCCACTTTCTGTATAGCAAGCTCCGTTGCCAAAGCATTTTCAGAAGGTGAGTACAAAGAGTATCTTAGCATTGTAAGCACTGAATGAAATATGACTGATGCATTAATGCTCATTCAAGTCTCTAGATGTAAAGAAAAAGCAATAAAGTTAAATGCATGATTTAGAAGCGAGCTTAAATACTAACCTGCCACTGAACTCATTGCAGAAAGCAAGCTCCAAAAGTAGCTGGCAAAAGCATTAGCTCTCCCTCTCTCAGCCAAAAGGTAAACCTTAGATGCATCGTTAATATCTGGCTTTCAGAAAGATGTAAGGAGGGTTTCACAAAGATGACAAAAATGCATAAGCTTCCAAAGGAATGGTCAAGAAAAAAAGACCATTATTATTGTGATTTATATTGTGGTTGTACACAGGACCCTAGTCACAGACCAGAACCCCATTGTGCTAGGCATTGTACAAACAGAACTAGCCCAGACAATGTGTAAATTCAGATTTAGACTATGGGTTTTCAACCTTCCACCTTTCCCATATTACTAAATAGGAGTGGGGGGCAGGGTCTCAAGACAGGAAGGGGATGTCCTGGTATCTATGGAAAAGGTTAGAACCACTGAAGTAGATTAAATGTAAATGGCAACTGTCACATAATACACTTGGTTTTTGCTCTTCCTAGCAAACTGACCAAAGAAGCAGGCTAGAAAAACATCCTTGCTGCTAAAGTGCATCTCTCTTTCTTTAATGAACAGTAAGCAAGGGATTAAATTTGGCCTGTGTGACTTTCACTGGCCATTTAGGTCTCCCCCACTTTCTCCTCCTCTTCAGCAAGTTGAGGGAAGTCTGCTCCCGCACATTCCTATCAAGGCAGCATGGGCAGTGAAACTATGATTAATAGTTATTTATTTTATCATAGCAGCTCGGTACCCCAGGAAGGATCAGGCCCCACTGGACTAGGCACTGTACTGACATGTAGTAAAAGATAGTCCAAGACTGGAGATTTTATAATCTAGGTAATCCTAGTTGTTCGTAATCCTGCCTTGTCTCAGTCCACGGGTTTTGTTTTATTTTATTTGTGATTTGTATTGTGGTTGTACACAGGACCCCAGTCACAGACCAGAACCCCATTGTGCTAATTATTGTACAAACAGAACAAAAAGATGATCCTTGCTATACAGAATATACAGGTTACAATAGGGACACCAGTCTCCTTTACATTATTGCCCTTGTCAAACTTGTGGGGAAGATGCAAGAGTTACCAAGACAATCTGCAACTGTTATGCAATCTGAATATGCTTTTTGGATCTTTAAAAAAAGAAAAAGGGGGGAGGCCTAAATACCATCCTAGTACAAATTTACCCAAATGATGGGATAGCTCAGGTGACTGGCAATGAGATATAGAGTTTCACATTATCATCTGATAACGGTTTACTGGGAATTTCACTGAGATCAGCAGACAAGTGACCATATCACAAACAACCCCAATTTTGGCACTTTTTGACATCCTTTATAGTAGTCAAGATACCAAAACTTGAATGAACATGATAAATGCTTCTTTCACCCAGGCAGATGCATCCAGGTGAAGACTGAGGCACACTAACATAGATGTTTGCATTGCCTTTGTTTGTATTGTACCTATAATGGAGAACAGTAACTTCCACAGCATTAAGTTTGTCAGTCAGTTTCATTATCACTCCAAAAAACTGCTTTCCTGACATTTGGTCAGTAGATCTTGAAGCTCAGTCAGGTGGGCCCGAGTTAGTGGCAACTGACTATGAAAACTAGAAAAAGATCATTTCAGTGCTGCACCTCTGATTTGAGGTCTGCATCTTAATTTAAATATGGAAAATGATTAAGAGTGTTGTGCAAACTGAGGGAGAGAGTAGAACTGGGATGGTTTAGATCATGTTATGTAATTCCACCCCCAGTCTAGTTTACTTTTGGATTCGCTATCAGAAAGTAACTGGACTGGTCAGACGTTAAATATGTAAATAAAATGGTGAAGCAGTGCTAAAGGATGATGAAACATAGGCCAAGATTTAAAAAAGCAACTAGTAATTTTGAAAGCCTCAGTTTCTTGGTGCTTATCAGGAGACACCTTCTTGGGCCTGTTTTTCAAAGGGTGGGCGCTTAACACTTTATAAAAGTTGGACTCTTAAGTGTCAATTTGAGAACTCAAAATCACTTGCCCTTTTTGAAAATCTAGGGCAAAGTTCCCACTTTCTTATAGTGAGCTCCCATGTAGTTGAGGCTAAGCACTTGCATTGCTATGAGCACATAAAACAATTGACTTCAGAATGCACTTATATCATCTATCTATCTATATATAAATATATGTATATACCTTATACTTATACTGGTGTTGAGCTTGTTTTGTTTAACTTTACTTTAAAACATGTTTTAATTGATTAAAATAACTTGATCCTTAGTAAAGACCCAAGCTAATTATGTAAGCACAGATTTGGTACAGACACAGGATAATTTTAAATCACTCTGAAAACAACTTCTAGACTTACAAATGTGTTTTCTGTCTGAAGCTGCTCATTCAGACAAAATTGTCAAATCTGGGTGAATTCTGAGCTTATCAGGTTCCTTAACTTCAAAAATATTTGGGCTTCCTTCCAAGATCTGTAGGAAATGCACTCAGTTTCTCTGGACACACCAAGATGTAATCTTCCAGGTTCCTCTATCCTGTCTAGAGTGGAAACACTTTATTCATATCTTATCATTCCACACAAACACAAATGCAATGTTCAGCTAACATTGAGGGCTAATGGGAATTAAGGACTAACAGAGTGCTTAGTGGATCTGACACTAAAGTAGTAAGAAGATAAATACAGGTTCAAAGATAAAGCCAAAACTTTGATCATTTATGCAATGACTCCTCTTGCTATGAATGGAAAGTGTAAAGGGCCAAATGTCAGCCTTTTTTCATAAAATTTCTCCACTAAGCTTCTCTGTCAAGTTTAATAAAGTTGCAATTTTTAAAAAGTTCCAGTTGTTTGAGTTGTACCAGTGATAATATAGTCCCAAAATGATCATTTCTTTTTACTCTTTGGTAAAAATCACACATTATCATCTCTCATTTACTACTGAGCTGTCAACATTCACCTCACATCAGTCCATGCTGCCAGCCTCCTATTGCCCACTTGTTAAATTTTCAAACAAATACATTCATGCTTTCTCCCATGCTGCCCCACACCTTTGCCCCATACTCCCAGTAAACATCTGCAAAGCTACCTTATTATCCAGCTTCAAATCCCACCTCAAAACTCTCCTTTGCCCTAATGGATACAAAAATTTTGACATCAGTCAGCCTGGTGATGTCCTGAGATCACTGCCTATCAAGCTGGCCATTCTTCACTTGTAGTCCCCAATTTGTCCCCCAGATCCATCTGCTGTCTCTTGTCGTAGACCAGCGGTTTTCAACCTGGTGTCCACACACTATGTTTAAGGGGTCTGTGAAAGGTTGTTGTTACCGTAGAGGAGTGGTTTTCAACCTTTGGTCCGCAGACTAGGTTTAGGATTTCCAAAGGAGTCTGCACATCCAGTTGAAATTTTGTAGGGGTCTGCAAATGAAAAAAGGTTGAAAACCACTGTCTTAGCTTGCAAGCATCTTGGGGCAGGGGCTGCATTTTTGTTCTGTGTTTATACAACACCCAGGACAATGGAGTCCATGACTAGGGTTCCCAGGTGCTACAGTAATACAAATTATAAATCATCATGTCCTGAAGTTGCTGGCCTTGATCTTGCTCCCATCCCAAAACTTGACTTGAACAGGAGCACGAGCAGGCCCTTTCTATGCCAAGCTTCTCACTAAGGGCCTGATCCAAAGTCTATTAGCTTGAATGAAACTATTATTGTTGACTTCAGTGGGCTTTGGGCTCATGCTCTGAATCATCCACTCATCCCTATGGACTGATCCTGCTCCCCCGATCATCAATGGAATTTTTTGCTATTGTCTTGGATGGAAGCAGGGTCATAATCATAACTACTGCAGAGTAAGTATGGTATGAAAACACACGTCTCCATCCTCAGTAAGAGTCACTTTCCCTTTCCCTTGCTCTCCATTTCTGCAGTCAGGCTGCTGTATAGGGTCTTCCATCTACGATCTAGTAAGTCTATAATGCTATAACCAGCACATGCTCATAATGGAGGGAACAACTTAGGGTGCCATAATGTTAAAAGACTACGATGTCCTTCTCCTTTTTTTCCCCGTGCTCAGGTTTTAGTAACATTCTTGATATATATTCTTTCATGTAATGCTCAACTCTGCAAGATGCTGAGCACTTAGCCCAAATCCAGTGGGGATAGCTGAAGTCCCCATTATTATTGAGTTTTCTGTTTTTGCAGCCTCTCCTTGAGCATTTCACAGTCACATTCACCATCTTGGTAAGTGATTAACTGTATATTCCTACTGCTATACTCTTATTCAAGCATGGAATTTCTATCCATAAAGACTCTATGGCACTGTTCGATTCATTAAGATTTTTATTATATTTGACTATGCTTTTTGTGACAGAGTGCCACTCCCCCCACCAATACAACCTACTCTGTCAATTTCTATATATTTTGTACCCTAGTATTACTGCGTCCCATTGATTATCATTGTTCTTTCACATTTCTGTGATGTCTATTATATCAATATCCTCATTTAATACTAGGCACTTAACTTCACCCATCTTAGTATTTAGACTTCTTGTTTTAAGTGCTTGTATACAAATGCATGTCAATATTTAGTTGTCTGCTTTCATGTGATGTAACTGAATGGGACTCTCTTTCGTTTTACTGTTTCTCCTCAGTTCCTACCTGTATTTTCTCAACTTCTACCCTCTCTTCTTTACGAGGATATAGAGTATCCCCTTTAATAAATCCTCCCCTAATGGACATGTCTATTCAAACTGTGTGCTCCTCCGCACCTGTCAGCTTCTCCCAGCTCTAAGTTTAAAAAATCCTCTGACTTTATAAATCTTTTTAAACCAGTAATCTGGTTCCATTTTGGTTTAGGTGAAGCCCATTCTTCTTTGATAGGCTCCTCCTAAAGATTACCCTGTGCCTAATAAACCTAAATCCCTCCCCCCACAACATCACTGAAACTTGCAGTTCTGCCTGTCTAATTGGTCCTGCACATGGAACGGAAAGCATTTCAGACACTGTTACCACGAATGTCCTGAACTTTAATCTCCTACCTATCAGCCTAAATATGGCATCGAGGATCTCTCTCCTACCTTTCCCTATATCACTGATACCTATATGTACCACGACCACCAGCTCCTCCTCAGTACTGCACATAAATCTGTCTAGATGTCTTGAGATGTCCACTTCCTTCTCACCCAGCAGGCACTTCACCAGGCGGTTCTCCCGATCATCACAAACCCAACTATCTATATTTCTAATATTTCTAATAACCAAATCCCTCATTACCATTACCTATCTCTTCCTAATAACCGGGGTCCCTTCCACTGGAAAGATATCCTCAGTGCAAGAGGACACCATGATATCATGAGGAAGGAGGGTCCAAACTATGGGATCGTTTCTCTTTGCTCCAACCTGATGTTCTCCTTCCCTGAGACTTTCATCCTCCTCAACAGGATAGATGCTATTAGAAGGGGGTTGGAACTGCTTTACTGTATCCAGGAAGTGGCATTTATATACTATTCTGTCTCCCTTAGCTACTCCAGTTCAGCCATTCTGGTCTCAACAGCCCATACTCCGTGTCTGAGGGTCATGAGCTGCTTGCACTAAACGCTCACGTACACCACCTGCCCACAAAGCAGGTAATCATACAAGCTGCATTGAGTGCAATAAAGTGGATCACCTCTAGACTTCTGCCTGCATTATTTTTACTCTTGCTGGGGTTTGGTTTTGCTTGTTTGTTGTTTTTCATGTGTGTGTGTTTGGTTTTGAACAGTGTTCAAAAGAGTACAGTATAATACATCACAAATAATTCTGGAGAACTTAAAGGATAGGATTTTTAAATTAAAGAACAAAGGATCACAGACAGATCTACCAAAACAAAGCAAGTCATCAGTAGAGATTTAATGCTTAGTTTTAAACACTAGGCAAAGTGACAAACTATTCAGCAGATAATACAACATATTATGGAAAAATAATCATGCATTTCCAACTGTTTAGATGCAAATACTGTTTTTTAATACTACACATATGTAGTGAGATCACGTAATGAAACATCCTATTGTAATGCATCTGCACAACAGAGTTGCAAGAATGGTGAGAATTTTGACCCTGAATTTTCTGACTAGTATGATTTAAAGTTCAACCTTAACGTTGTATTGCAAATAATTTCCTGAATATCTACATTTTGCATGAGACTCACTTGCCAGCTTTATTTACAAAGACTGCTTACGTGTAGCAGAGTTTGCTCAACAGACCTTAACCAAACATGTACATTGCTCATCAGAATAAAAAAAAAACCCCAAATTTCATTTAAAATGTAGCTGAAGAGCGAAAATTCCCTCAGACAGTGAAGAACACACAATCCATCACCTAAGTAGCCCAATAAATACCATGATAGCCCCAATCATTACAGAATTGTTAAACTGTTCAGTGGCTGAGTTTTTCATTATTAGAATCATGGTCAAAAAGCAATCAAAACTCTTAAAAATCTAATGATGGCAACATAACAAAACATAAGTAATTTTAAAAGGGGGAGATCCACTTTTAAAAAGCAATCAGTGATTGAAATAAAACCAAGACTAGTGGAGAGGTGTTTGCATCAGTAGAGGCCTTTTTTTTTTTTTTTTTTTTTTTTTTTTAATTAATTGTTGTTCTATCTGCCTGCCCCAGGACAGGCACAAAGTAACAAGGAGAGAAAGACTACAAGATGACGGTCTGATTAAAGCCCCAGTGAAGTCACTGAAAGGAATTCCATTTACCTCAGTGGGCTTTGGATCAGACACTAGATTAATTACTACTACTATAAGATCTCAAACTTTGGGACTATTTGCTAATGTAGCAGATCCATACTAAAATCTGACTATGGAAACAATATTCTTGATAGGTATTTACTCTCATGAAGAGCAACCCCCCAAACTGTCAAGATGGAGTGAAGCAGCCAGTGCATGCCTAGTAAAATCCCAAATATCTGATGTGTCACTAAATGGGAAGCATGTCCAGAACCTGACACAACTCTTTCAATGCGCATAAAGTGACCTCTCCTTATATGAACACTCTTGCTCTCCTCAATTAGCTCCTCCCTTCTCCCTCCTGCTTTCTTCCTGTCTCCTGATCTTTATTTTTATCACCTCACTTTTCCACCATATTTCCTCTCCCTCCACCCGCTGACTTCCCCCTACCTAGGATGACCACCTACATTTCAAGGAAGTAAAGGACAACTGCATGGAAACTGCGTAACAAAGCTATTCTTTTAAGGATAGCACCTCACGTTTTGTCAATAAAACATCAAGAACATAAGAACGGACATACTGGGTCAGACCAATGGTCCATGCAGCCCCTTACCCTGTCTGCCAACGGTAGTTGCTGCCAGATGCTTCAGAAGGCAATGAAAGGAACAGGGCAATTATTGAGTGATCCACCCTCTGTCGTTTAATCCCAACTTCTGGCAGTTAGAGGTTTAGGGACACCCAGAGCATGGAGTTGCCTCATGATTCATACATTGTATCAGTCAAAAATTTATAATTCACAAGTTCAACAAAAACTTGATGAAATTTTGAATTTCAGTGAAAAACAGCACACAATTTTTATGAAGATTTTCATAAATTATGCCCCTTTTTTCAACCTGCTCTAATTACAGCATCTGAGTCTTTGCATCATTATTGCTTGAAATCGTGGGTTTCATCTGATCAATTTTTTCTTTGTACTGATCGAATTCATGGACATTAGTCATTGAGTGAGGAGCATCCCTTAAAATAGGCCATCCCACTGCCATCAGCCTACAGACTGTCTCCCTCTGCTTCATTGTCCAAAGCCTCAAAACTCCTTACCCTAACTCCACTCTTCAGTCTGGCAGCTGAGTTCTCCCTGCCAGGCTTATACCAATTCACACTTTCCCCTCACCCCACTTGTCCTCTCCCTCCCTTTACTCTGAGGTTGTTTTGTCTTGATGAACATAATTCCCTTCTAGATGGCTATGGTTACAGCAAGCAGGTCAGTGCTAAGTGTAATGCCAGTGAAAATCCAATGCATGTTTTAAGTGAAGAACTTTCTGCTTTCTTTCAGCTCACGCATCTGTGCCAATTCTCTATACTACGAACCTTTGGCTTCCCATGCCATAGCTCTGCAGCAAACCACTTGCTAAATGAGCTATTAATTATATTATTTTTTCAGCTGACCATCCCCTCCATTGTTGCACTGGGTGCTCTGAAGTTTCCTTTCGGTAATATTTTCTGAAGCTGCATCTTTCAAACATCCTCTGCAAAATGTGATAGCAACAGGATATATATTAGGATGCTCTCAAAGGCTCCCATACAGCAAAACCTTTGACAACAGAAGTTCCCTAATGGTATTTGAATACCAGCTCAGTAGTAAAAAGCATTGTAATAGCCTCCCTCCCCCCCTTTTTTTCCTCTTCTGCCTTAATAATCTGTTAGGCTTTTCCCTAGCACTTCAAAGCAATTCTCTATTGTTCTGTTACTCTGAACGAAAGCTCAGCAGGGTTTAGCTTTTTAAAGCACCACAAAGGGAATTCTAACATTCATAATTTTTCCATTTAAAAAACAAACAAAAAACCAATTCTGCAACTCTTTAAACAAACAAAATCTCCTTTTAGATCTCAGCATGAAATTATGCAGTTGCTGAAATTATGCAGAACTAAAAACAACACAAAACTTACAGTCTAATGTATGGCCATCTACCACAACTACTAGTTTAGGATTTTATTCTATCCCACAAATTAAAGGAAACAAGATTGAACACTGTTTACAGCATGAGACCGGAAGTCAAGGGACCTGAGTTCTGTGCTTACTTCTACCAATGACTTACCGAGTAACCTTGGGTAAATCATATTAAACCTACATTTTCAAGTGTCCGCTAGTTTTGGATAGCTCAGTTTTTGAATGTCCAACCTGAGTCACCTGAGCTATGATTTTCAAATGTGCTGAGTATCTGCACTTCTGAGCAGGAGGGATTTGCCGTAACTCTAACCTTTGAAATCTCATGTTTATGAAAAGAAGTGTAAACCTCTGAGTTCTCCACTGGGAAAGGGGTACAGTTCATTTTCTTGATTTGGCTAAGGTTACACATTGAGTCATTGGCAGATTTGGGAATGCAAACGCTTCAGACAGATTCTCAGCTGATGTAAAATGTTGAATTCCAAATGATCTGACCATTGTTATTGTTTTGTTTTCAAGTTTAATGTACAGTAATAGCCCATGCTAACCTTGACCACCTTTTCTTGCTTATAGTAGTACATCCTTGAGCCCATACACTCAAGAAAGTTGATAATAACTCTGCTCTGACTCCTGTAGTTAAAGAAAATTAACTCACTGCATGAAGTCCAACATCAAGCCTTCTACATTTGGAAAATATTAAAGTTTTAAATCTACAGCAAGTGTACAGAAGGGTGAACTTAAACTACTAAACATGAAAAAGAAATTACATTCTTGATTTGATTTAAATTTTTGAGAGGGAAAAATATACTCCATTGTTGACTTATCAGGTGCCTAGCACTGCTTCAGAAAGGATGAAGTTTTGCTGAGGCCAGCACTAAGAGTTACTGCAAGTTCGGATGCCTGCATGAAATTGCAATAAAGCACAAAAGTCCATGTGACATTCCAATCACCATTTTTATGAACATTTTCCTATTTATTAATAGCAGCTGCTCTAAATTCTCTTAAGTTTTATGCCAGCTGCCAATTCTGGGTCTGGTACAAATTTGAAATGTATTAGAAGTACGTTCAACTGGAAATAATGAAAATAAAAGGTGAGAAGGGAGTACAGTATATGCCAACACAGCAAGTTCATTGCAGACAAGTAAAGAGCAACTGAATGTATGTATGTATTTAATAATTTCAAAGGCTTAGGTGAAATTGCTCCAACTCTTTCCCTCATGATAAATTGAGGCAATGAAGAAAAAGATAGCAGTCACAGTGGAGAATAACCTAGACTTTCAGCCTCAACCTCAGAGATTTAAAAAAATAAATCACTGAGTATATTGCAGACAAAAGCATATGGAACATGAAATGTAAGATAGTATATGGTATTTGCAGACAAGCCACACTATGATACTTAATATATGCTTCTAACTTTTTCTTGCAAGAGTTTTTGTAAAAAGTAAACAACAACAATAGTTTCAGTAACAGAAATTACTCCAAAAAAGGAAGTAGTGTGCCCTAGCATACATAGTTCAATACTGAATAAGACTGACCAGGACAAATAAACTGGCCCATATTTAGCTCTAAATCTGAACGCGATTTTGATTGTGGAAAGATTTCTCCTGTCTTGGCTGTAGAGCAGAGTCTAGTTTCTAACCCCCTGGTCTGGTCCTCAAGCTGTTCATCTCTTTTTCTGGCTTTTCCTTCTTGTCTGTGATCAGAACTCTCATAATATATCTATGGATCATTTTGGAGGGTCAAGAAAGAAATTGCTGGCAGGCAGCATAACAAAACCCAGCTAGATCCCAAATTTCTGCAAAGGGAGAAATAAAGAGAGGAGGAAGAGGGAACCTTCCTTCTGCTATCCATATTTAGGGAGTGCTCCCAGAAGGCAGGGAATTTTGCTGGCCAGTTTTAGGAAGAAGTTGAGATTAACCCCACATTCATAGATTCTAAACCAGAAGGGACTATTATGGCCATCTAGTCTGAACTCCTCCATAACACAGACAACAGAATTACACCCAGTGATTCCCAATCCATGAAGTCCTGATCCATACAGCTACTTACTCAGCACACGTCCAGTACTAGCTCTCCTTAATCACTACTGAATATGCAGTTCATAAGTCAAGGTTTGGCCAGCGCTGGAGCTTTGAGCATGTGCTGGTAATATATTTCAGTGCAGGACCTGAAGAATTATTTTGCAGCAAGAGTGACTAATTTTTAAAAGACAATAAGTATCTGAGCTGGTCTGCTTGATTTATAATTTTCTGTGATGGCCTTTATTTTCTGATGAAATCAAAACCTGCTTCAGGAACGGACAGTAGCTAACAATATGCAGTATCAATGGATACCCAAACAATGCCTTTCTTACACAAGACACACACATAACGTCTTCTGTCCACAGCCTACAAACAGGACACAATTAATGAATACTCAAATCCTGCAACCAGATTTTATTAGTAAGCCTTGGATACAAGCCCACCTAATTCGGAGCAGAAGGGAATCTAAGGAAGAACACTTTTGTAATATATCTTTCTCCACTAGTACACTTAAAGAGACTATTTAACAGCACAGCCTAACATTTCTAGAAATACACTCTTGTATGGGAATTTTATCAAATCCTTGTAGAACACAAATACATTATTCTGAATCTTTAAGTAATAACCCTATTTTTTTTAGTGCATAACTGCTGCTCTTTATAGCTTTCATCATTAGTCTTTCAACCATGGAGAGTATTCTGAATGCACAATTATTTAGTATTCTGCCACCAAGTAAGGGCACATGGACAATGCCAGAGCATTAGAATACTACATAAAGGGCAACATTTTCAAAAGTGAGAAGCAACTTTGGGTGCCTCAAATTCAGGTGCCCAACATGAAGTACTTTTCAGAAGGCAGATGTTCAGCACTTTCTAAAAAATCAGATCCCTTTCAAGTTGTCTCAGTAGTTGGGCATGCAAAAATGGAGACATTTAAAATAGCTAGTCACTTTTGAAAAATCCAGTGTAAGTGACTGACATTACTGAGAAAAAACAAACTTTTAGGAAAAAACGGTTGCCTACCTTCCGTAACTGTTATTCTTTGAGATGTGTTGATCATGTCCATTCCACATAGGTGTGCGCACACCACGTGCACAGTCATCAGAAGGTTTTTTCCCTAGCCGTACCCGTCGGGTCAGTGCAGGCGCCTCCTGGAGTGGTGCCTCCATGGCACAGTATATAGCGCCCTGCCAACCTGCCGCCTCTTCAGTTCCTTCTTGCCGGAAGGCTCCAACAAAGGGGAAAGGTGGGTGTGTCTTGGAATGCACATGAGCAACACATCTCAAAGAACTACACTTACAAAAGGTAGGTAACTGTTTTTTCTTCTGCGAGTGCTTGCCCATATCGATTCCAAGTAGGTGACTCACAAGCTGACCATTGGAGGAGGGGTCAGAGCTCACGGAATAGCTGATTGAAGCATTGCTCTGCCGAATACTGCGTCGTCCCTGGCCTGATGAGTAACGGCATAATGCAAGGTGAACAAGTGGACTGATGACCAAGTGGCAGCCCTGCAGATTTCCTGTGGAGGTTCCCCGTTATTGACATGCGGCTTCGGGAAGAACACTAGGAGGAAGATGTCCTGTTCGTGTGAAACTGGGATACCACCTTAAGAAGGAAAGCCGGGTAGAGTCACAACTGAACCTTGTCTTTGTAAAACACCATGTACGGAGGGTCAGATGTCAAAGCCTTGAATTCAGACACCCTTCTGGATGAGGTAATCATGATCAAGAATGCCACCTTCCACAGGAAGTAGAGAAGTGAACATGTCGCTAATGGCTCAAAGGGAGACCCCATATTAATCTGGTGAGTACTAGATTAAGGTTCCAAGCTGGTATCAGACAGCAAACCTGAGGGTAGAGTCTGTCCAAGCTCTTGAGAAAACAGATCACCAGTGGATTAGCAAAGACTGATCATCCATCCGCTTCTGAGTGGCATGCAGAGATCACTGCTAGGTGTACCTTTATGGATGATACTGCCAGCCCTAGTTGTTTCAAGTGCTGCAGATAGTCCAAAATGAAGGACAGTGATGCTTGCATTGGAGAAGTGCCCTTCTGCATCGCTCAAATGGAAAACCTCTTCCACTTGGCCAAGTATGTAACCCTGGTGGATGGCTTCTTACTGCCAAAGAGAACCTCCCTGGCCACCCCTGAGCATTTAGACTCCATGGGGTATAACCATGAAGCTTCCATGCTGTGAGGTTGAGAGACTCGAAGTTGGGATGTTGCAAGTGCTGTAGTCCTGCATGATTAGGTCCGACACTAATGGCAGGGCAATCGGGATGACCATGGACAGCTCCAGCAGCATCATATACTAATGCTGCCAGGGCCAGGCTAGGGCTATCGATATGATGGACACCCTTTCCCTTCTGATCTTGAGTAGGATCCCGTGATCGAGTGGAAAAGGCAGGAACGCATAAAGTAGGTGCCTCCATGGAAGGAGAAATGCATCCGCGATTAAGCCCGGGCTGTGGCTGGGGAAGAAACAAAACTGTTGAAACTTCCTGTTGACTTGAATCGCAAACAGAATTACTTGGGGAACTCCCCTCTGCTGATAGATGTTGTTCAGGATATCCGGGTGAATGGACCACTCGTGGCTGTGGAAGGATCTGCTGAGATGGTCTGCCAAATCATTCTGGGATCCCGGAACATAAGAGGTCTCCAGGTGTCTGGAGTGAGCAGTGCAGAAGTACCACAGTTTGAGAGCTTCTTGGCACAAGGCAGAGGAGTGTGTTCCACCGTCTGTTCATATAAAATATCGCTGTTGTATTGTCCATCATGACTGACATGTATCTGCCTTCTAAATGAGGTTGGAAGGTTTGGAACACTAGGCGAAACACTCTCAGCTCCCTGACGTTGATGTGGAGTAACAGCTCTGCCGGAGACCAAAGACTTTGAGTCCTGAGAGTCTCTAGATGCGTTCCCCATCCCAACTTGGATGCATCCGTGATCAGAGACAACAATGGCTGGGGTCAGGAAAAGGGGACTCCTGCGCATACCAATTGAGTGTTGAGTCACCACTGAAGGGATTCGATGACCCAAGCAGGAGGTGTAACCACCTTTTCCAATTTGTCTCTGTTCGGTCAATAAGCTGATGCCAACCAAGCCTGGAGAAGTCTGAGCCGCAACTTTACATGCTGAAACACATATGTGCAGGAGGCCATGTGACCTAAGAGTTTCAAACAATGTCATGCTGTTGTGGTGGAAAATGACTGAACTCCTTTATGACGGAGCACATAGTCTGGAAGCAAGACTCCGGCAGAAGCAACCTGGCCCGAACTGAGTCTAGGACTATTCCTATAAACTCTATTGTCTGGGTAGGGGATAAGGTTGACTTGGGCACGTTTAGCAGAAACCCTAGTTCATTGAAGGTCGACCGTATCAGGCTGATGTGTGCCTCTACTTGCTCCTTGGAGAGGCCCTTCATAAGCTAATCATCTAGATATGGGAACACCTGTACTTGTCATCTCCTTAGAAAAGTGGCGACAACCTCCATACACTTAGTAAAAACAAAAGGGGCCGGCGACAATCCAAAAGGAAGGACTGTAAACTGATAATGACTGTGGTTTACCACGAACTTGAGGAACCTCCTGTGAGATGGGTCTATCAAAATATGAGAATAAGCATCCTTCAAATCATGGGCGGCATACCAGTCCCCTGGATCAAGGGAGGGGATGATGGAGGCCAAGGAAACCATGTGGAACTTCAGTTTCTTCATGAACTTGTTGAGGTTTCGCTGGTCAAGAATGGGTCTGAGACCCCCCCCCCCATCCCTTGTCTTTTGGGACCAGGAAATATCGGGAACAGAAACCTTTTCCCCTCAGATCTTGAGGTACACATCCTCTACTGCTCCTGCTCGCAGGAGTTCTTGCACTTCTTGTGTAAGGAGTTGCACGTGAGAGGGGTCCCTGAAGAGGGATGAGGAAGGGGGATGGGAGAGTTGGAAGGAAGAAAATTGGAGAGAATATCCCAATTCTACCACAGTACCCAAGCATCTGAGGTGATCTGAGCCCATGTCCAATAGAAATGGGATAGAAGATTCAGGAAACAGTGGGAAGGATCCAGGATTTGGTCTGGTGGGTCTCTCAAAATGATTGCTTGGAGGTACAAGACTGCCTTGCCAAGCCTCAACCCTGGTTAGACAGGGATTGGGGCATTCCGAGCTTGTTATTCCTGCCCCTCTTTCTACAGTAACCCTGCCTCTGCTGCGCAGGATACAAATGCAGGGTAAAATGGGGCTTGATATGTTTTCTCTGGGTGCTCGGTGTATGTAGCCCTAGGGATTTCAGTGTAGCCCTGGAATCCTTCAGGCTGTGAAGTTTGGAGTCCATTTGCTCTGAAAACATCCCCGAGCCCTCAAATGGAAGGCCTTGGATAGTTTGTTCGACCTCTGGGGGGAGGCCCAACTCCTGTAGCTATGAGCTCCTTTTCATGCAATCATCAATGACATCGGCTGCGTGACTGAGTCCGCCGTGTCCAGAGTAGCCTGCAGCGAGGTCCTTGCCATGGCCTTGCACTCCTCAATGATTGCAGCAAATTCCTGTCTGAAGTCAGCTGGAAGCAACTCCTTGAATTTCATCAGAGTCTCCCAGGAGTTGAAATTATAGCAGCTCAATATCGCTTCCTGGTTAGCGATGCAAAACTGGACCCCCTGGTGGAGTACACCTTCCCCTCAAAGCAGTCCAGTTTCTTTGAGACCTTGGATTTGGGTGTTGGTCCTTGTTGCATTTGTCTCTCCTTTTCATTTGCCGCTGCTACCACCAGCAACCCTGGCTGTGGATGAGTAAAGAGATACACGTGCCTTGTACAGGAGGCAAAGTAATTTCTTTCTATCCCCTTACCTGTAGGGGGGAGAGAGGTTGGTGTTTGCCACAGTGTCTTGGTGGTGGCTTGAATTGTATTTATGAGAGGCAAATGCTACCCTAGAGGTGCCCTCTAGTGCCAGGATATCCACCATGGGGTCCTTTGACTCTCGCACTTCCTCCGCTTGGAGTCCTAGCTTCTTAGCCACTCTCCATAGCAGCTCTTGGTGAGTCCTGTTATCCACTGATGGTGGCACAGTTGAAGTCCCCGCAACCAACTCATCGGGGAGGACAATGACAACACCTTGGGTAGAACCGGGCCTTCCTGCTGACTGGGTCACAGGTTTCCCCTGGCACTGGGTTGTCAAATTTTGTGCAAGGGTCTGCCCCCTCTGTACTTTGCGCTCGCCTTGGCACCAATGTCATCGTCCGTTTTAGTGCCACGAGGTGATAAATGGACCTCAGGTGGCAGGGGAGCCCATGCTCGTGAGATGATCAAATCGGAGCGCCTAGAGGAGGACCCCTGAGCCTGGTCATATGCCCTCCGAGTCCAAAAGGGCCATTGCGCAGGCATCTACCACTGCGCTGGCCAAAGTCCCATGAAGGGGGCTTGCCTCTTCTCCTGCCTGTAGCGCCGTCCCTGCAACCAGTGCCGGCTGCACCTGGAGGTGTAGGATTCTACCTCTGAACCAGAAGATTATGACTCTGGATGAGGAGACCACCGCTACGCCGAGCGGGACAGTGCTGGGGGGATGGCGACTGGTGCCGCATTATGGCAGGCTTGCCTCTAGACAGTACCGCGCTCATCCTTGGCTCCTACTCCTCCATCATGGTGGGGGACTGTTGTGCCCTCCTGGCTATCGGGTCCCTAGCCACCTGAAATGTGTGCAGGGTGGAAGGCGAGTGTGGCTATCCCTTATAGATGAGTCCATTGGCACCGGATTCAATGGCACCCTCTGCCGGTTCAAAGTCAATGGTGCCAGCTCCGGCAGGGAAGCTGCCAGGTGCCCCATTAAAGGACACACACGGTTGTCATCTCTCCCTACAGCCTTTACTGTAGGCAAGCGCCTTTTATCAGTTTTCTTATGAGGCACCAGAGAGTGGGATCAGTGCCGGGTCTTTGGTGCCTGGGGTCCTTCGGTGCCGAGTCCTTCTTTGACTCCATAGTCTCTCTAAGGGAGGCTGGCTGTAACAGAGCAGAGGATAGTAAACCCCTCACCTGCCTCTGTTGGCCAGGGCCTAAGGTGCTCTGGCAGAGCAGGTAACAGCTGTGGCCTTGATTAGGCTGAGTCAGAGCCCTGGCCTAACGAGGTAAAAGGGAACAGCTGGTGACCTGTCCCAGGGAGATAAATAGGCCAGTGCCAGAAGCCAGGGAGGAGTGGCCAAACAGGACAGGGGAAGCCTGTGAGACAGGCTGCCTGCAGGCCAGGAGGGAAGCAGAACCCTGAGCCTCTGAGAACCTACGGTGTCTGAGGCAAAAAGTGGGATTAAGTTGTATGCACTGTAAATAAAGGAACAGGGGTGATTACAACCAAAGAAGGTGGGGTGGGCCAGCGGGAGTGGACCCTGTGGAGGAAAACAGGGGACCCAACCACCCGGCCGGCTACACCGGCGCACTCCGCACTGAGGTACTGGGTGCTGAGTCTGAGGGGCCCAGTCTGGGGAGGAGAGCTGCCTCCATGAGGAGGTGTTTCAATCTGACTCTCCTGTCCTTTTTGATCTTTGGATGGAATCCTCTGCAGACTTTGCACCGGGGTAAGTCTGATGGGATTCCCCTAGGCTCTTCATACAGGATTCATGGGGATCCCGTTTTGGCATAGGTTTATGGCAGGTCCCGCACGATTTGAATCCTTGGGACCGAGGCATGCCCCAGCTCCCAGGACATAATGGGAGGGGGGGGGGGAAGCCCTCATAAGAAACTTATCTAACTACTAATACAAACTAAGTACTAACTAACGAACTCTAATCTACTATTTAGAGGTTCGATTACTCTCTACCACTAGAGGAATACTTGCAGACACAAGAGAAGGCAAGAAGCTCCAAAAACTATCACGGGGGGTAAGAAGGAACTAAAGAGGCAGCAGGTCAGCAAAGTCCTATGTACAGCGCCCTGGAGGCACCACTCCAGGGAGTGCCTGCACTGACCCAAAGGGTACCACTAGGGGAAAAGCCTTCCAATGACTGTACATGCAGCGCGCACACACCTACTTGGAATAGACATGAGCAAGCACTCAAAAAAGAGCTTTTATTTATTATACCTTCCAGATGGCCTTTATGTTTTTAGTGTCCAAAGTCTGGGCTTCTTTGGGCTCTGAATTAATGTGGAGACTGCTTCAGTCTTTAAATCCAAAATCCATCCTTTTGGAAACATATTATATTTCAAGTGTTACCATTTTTTCAGACCATCTGCAGACCGGCACTACTAAAGTACAGACTGATATGGTCCAGTTTTTTTCCTACAAGTATTTTTGGAGTTAGAAAGAGATATTGATATTGGAAGCTGAACCGGAAGTTTGAGTAGAGGTTGGTGAAGTTTATCATGAAGGCAAAGATCCATGTACAGAATGACTGAAGATCTAACAACAGAAGACAGAAGGAAGTGGTACGGATCTCTGGTCTAGTTTCCTACCCACTAGAACTGGAAGTCCTAGGTGGGTGGAGTGGTGAATGTTGCTATATTTATTCCTAGAAAAGGGCTAATTAAGTGGAGAAATCACATTACAAAGCACAGATTGGAAACAACTTTATTCAAACCTATGCAGTTTGAAGTAGTTTTTTCCAAAGTATGTCAGTAAAAATATTTGCCATAAAAGTCAGAAATAAAACAGAGGCTAATTAGCTGTAACGACTGATTCTTGAGGTCAAATGAAGTTACACCAGGGACGGATTTAGGCCAGAATGTCCACACTTATCCACGTGACTCTATAAACTTGGGACATAGCCGACTGTGTAGATCACCTCACACCTTTCTTCTCACCTACTGCTGATGTGACAGGCCTAATGAAACAAGTTATCTTGTTAAAAGGACACCATCTACTCGAAAATAACATTTCTGTCTGAATACTCTATACCTACTGTAACACCAAAGATTGCTATAACTGAAAGAAGATAATCAAAAAATATTTTTTCTCTGCTTTCCCCAAGGTATCTCCTTTATTTTTTACTTTGTGCAATTGACAGCAGGCTGTGTACAGTCAGTTTTCTGTTTCTCCCATAGTCACAAAGGGCAGGATTTTGAATATATCCTATGTGAGGGATAAGCGCAAGTCCTATTGGCTTTCAATGGACTTGTGCTGATGACTCAGACACTTTTGAAAATTCTATCCTTCCTAGTTGGAGTAATTGTTATTTTCATTGCAGTAGGCCTCAGAGGACTGGGTTCCATTGTGCTAGGCTCTGTGCATACACACACTGTTGTATTAAATTATATTCAATTTCTTAGTGTAGCACTACAGAAAAAGCAGTCCCTACCCCTAAAGCTTACAATCTAATGCCTCCATCTTGCAGTGGTTCCGTGCAGGTCTAAGATTCACTGTGCTCAGATCTGACTGCAGGTACAAGCAGGGCTTAAATGTCGAGGAACAGACCAAAGGAAAGATAGAGCAGAATACAGCACACAAGCCATATGGTCAAGGTATTGCAATACCATTAGTGTGTGATTGTTGGTATGTCTGGTATATAGTTTATGGGAGAAGCAGACAAGTGCATGATCAAAAACAAAACAAGAAGACATAGAAGTGGATAAGAAGGAAGAGGCATTGCCAAGAAAAGCCTTTAAGATGCCAACCAGAAGCTTGTGCTTTGTTTTAGAAAAAGAGGCGCCACTGGAAGGATTAAGAAAAGTGATGCGGTCACTAGAAAAGATGATCTAAGCAGTGGCATTCTGCGTAGACTGGAATGGGGCTGTGCAGGCTACAGGTAGGCAGAGGGGAAGAGGATGCAGTAATTTGGACAGTAAATGACCTGAGCCAGGACAAGAGCTTTACCTACTTAGATGATTAGTTATTCTTATTAATTTTTTAAATTAAGGTAGAGCCCAGAGGCCCCGATTACAATAAAGGCCCCATTGTGCATAGTGCTTGTACAACAGTAAAGTCAAAAATATTCTATGCCCTGGAAATTTTATAATCTAAGTTTCTTCCCAGACTATCATTATCCTTCCCCCAGAGCACCACCCTCCCTCAGAACACCTGTCCATTGTAGCCATCTTACCTGGGAGGTGAGAGACTGCCTGGGGTCAAAACTGGTGCAGTGGTACAAAGCTTCTGCAGGGATGGCCGTGGCCTTCTGTGAAACCTCTGGGAGCCATCGCTTTTGGGGACAAACCCCAACAAGGTTCTTTGAGGTAATTTCTGCAAGGGGATATTCCCACCTAAAAAGCCTCCTTCAGGACATTTCACCAGAGAAGACCGTCTGACTCGCAGTTTACAGTCTAAAATTAATCCACTTCCTGAGGTTTGGCTTTACTGGTAACTCTCAAAATAGCAACACAGAAACCTCTCACTCAGCATGGCTATTCCTAAGGTTTCTCTGCACAGAATTTTGTCTCCTACCCTAGTTTCCTACAGCCAGGGAGCCACTCTCACCCTCCCTCAACTGGAAGGTAAAATTAACAATTCACACCTGTCACAATGAGTCAAACAGGACTCTCTCTTCAGGATACTGAACTTGCTAACAGGTTACAAGCTGTCCCAGTGCTTTATCAGAAGCTAGATTCTTTTTTAAAATTGGTCAATTAAAAATATTCACACTGACAGCATCACTTTAAGTCAAGCTCTGTTCATAGCAAGTAAGAGTAACTCAATAAATGAACACTGAAAATTAGGTTTCTGTCTCTGTGCCGCAGCATTTTAACAATATTTTAGGCAAGAGTTCCTAGCAAGCTTCTGAAGGATTGAGCTTCTCCACTGAAAGAATTAATAGCTTAAAGCATCTGTAACTCTCTACAAAATATTAGTAGATTTACAGCTATCATGCCAGAGATGATTAGCTCTGAGCTTACTAAACAAAGCAAACATGCCCAATGCTTTGCACATTTCAAACAGAAAAAAATCCCCACTTTTTTATAAATCTGTGTGCCTGGTTTGTTTGATTTTGGTTAATACTATCACATTTTCCTGATGACTTTTCAGGAATGTTCGCTTCCTAAGTCATAAATGCAGCACTGATCTACTGCACGGTCAGCAAAACCTCAATCATTCCTGAGGATGCCTATGAAAAGCTACAAAGTCTTATTTTACATGAGCGCATATACATGCACCCTTTCCCAGTCCATGAAGTTTCCACTGACATACAAAATGCATAAAGAGATACAGAATTTGACTAATCAACTCATTTGCTGCATTCAAGAACAAGGAATGTATTCTGCTGTTTCACATTCTCACCCACAGGTTGCTCCAGTTAGTGGAAATTGCCACACTGAGATTCAATGGAAACAGGATAGATTAGCTGGGCAGCAGCTAAGTAAATAAGTAAATGAAGATATATGTAAGTTATTATTACCTTTGCTCCACAGAGGATGAAAGTGACCTTTGTCCAAAGGCTGATTAAGAATCAAAAGGCAAAACGTCAGGTTTCCTATAAAAAAGAGATGTTGGTTCTCATTAACAAGTAAATTGATTTCTCCCTTCATTTTCTTCGTTTTGTTTGCACCTACTCTCCCTCCCTGTTTAATGTTAGGCTGGGAACTCTGGACCAGACTTCACTAATTGCCTTTCTTCTTAGGTTTAATTATTTCATGTACATTAAGGCCACCAGAGATTCATTAGATATATTTTATTTGTTGGGGTTTTTTTTAAGCAAATCCTTTTCATTTATCAAAGTTGTTCCCTGCTAATTAGCCCCGTTAATAGGACCCCATGTCCATGCAACAATCTTGTTCAATTTAATGGCATTTAATACATTAGTTTTGTCTTGGGTGCATGTGTTCCATTAACAACAAAGGCTGTTGATGTTTCAAGGTAAAGTTCTCCTCTCAGACCTACTCAGAAAATCTAGGCTCTTATAGTCTCCTCTCCCTGCAGGTGCAGTATTCCCATTCACATCAATATAATCTGCACCTGTGTGGAGAATGGATAACAGCAATCAAGATTTGCTGTGCAGAGCTGAAAGAACTTTACCATTCAACTGTTCACTGAAAGACTTAGAAAGAACGGCAGGGGGAAGGGGAGGGGCATTATCTAAGCTAATAGTTCTGAGAGAGAAAAAAAAAACAATTGCAGCTACATTATTCAACATTACTATTTATTTATTTATTGGTAGTACAGTCAGGAACCAGGACCCCATTGTGCTAGACACTGCATAAACACAGAATAGAGATGATCCCTGTCCCGTAAAGAGCTTACAATCTAAGTAAACAACATAGGGACCAAACTTGACAATATGTAATTATTTTACCGTGTTCTTTTTAGTGTATTTCTGTTATCACAGTGATTCCGTAGCCTAAATCTCACTCAGAGAAACAGGCTATCACCAACATGCACCCCATAGGCCTGCAACTAGCAAGTCTGCATTCCCACAGCCTGAACCAGCTTCGAAGCCTCACCATCCTTAGGTATGTCCAACGCAAGGGACAAAAATTAACACACAAAATGTAAACGTTTTAAAATAAATGGATACCTGCTATTCCATACTGTGGCTCAAGGGAGCAAATGTAACCC
Source organism: Emydura macquarii macquarii (assembly GCF_026122565.2). Taxonomy (NCBI): domain Eukaryota; kingdom Metazoa; phylum Chordata; order Testudines; family Chelidae; genus Emydura; species Emydura macquarii. Next base: position 6,453,149 of record NW_027131400.1, on the reverse strand, counting down.
CCATGCCTTATTAGGCTTTCATGTTATGGGATTTGCATTTATTTCATTTTCTAATTATCTATCTTGGAATAGAAGTTTCCGCTGGAGCTTGATTTCCTTAAGCTATCAGGTTAATGAAGTCTATTTGATCATGTGAAGCCAATGTAATTGCAAGGAGAAATCATCTATCCCTAAAAGGTCTTTAAGGCCTCTGAGCACATTTAGGAGAGCAGAAGGTGGACTCAGGAAAGAGTCATGTGAAAGTATGAAGGAACAGAAAGGTGAAGAAAATCTCTGCAATGTGCATGAAAATCTTGGAAAAGCATGAAGGAGTTGCATGAACTGAGCCACACAGGAATGTGCACAGCAACCTGCAATCTACTAAAAACTACATCAGCCTTATTGTAGGGCAAGTCAGACCATGAATGTGCGAACATAAAACACCTCTCTTTTATGCACATGAGTATCATTACACATTGTGATGTGGCATGATATGAAGGAAGAATCACGTGCTCATCATCAACAGGGAAGCCATTATTGAGATAAGAGCACCACAGCTCTGCTATAAATGAGAAACTCTTGTCTGGCTCTTGCTAGACTCAACAAAGAAGACAACCAGAAGACAGATCAGCTAAGTACAAGATTCAATACTCACTCATCCTTTACTGCAAGTAAATTCAACTGACCTGGATGGTCACAGATATATATTTACTTACATACACCATGGGTATCCTCACAGTCTGGGCCTTTACCTCATCACAGCTGTTGTCTTATCTGGGGTATTTTGTAGAACACTTTGTTCTACACTATTTTGTAGAACACTGCCTATATAGGGACTGCTCCCCATTTCAGCATTTTCTTGATATTGCTCTACTCTTGTGCCCATTCTCTCTACAATATCAGCAGTGGGGTAGAAGCTAACAGCAAATATATATGGCCAGAGAAGAGAAAGATTGGGGAGACCACTGCAAATAAATGAGAGGTGGGTGTGGAACGCTCTTCCATCCCGAGTTTGAATGTGGTCTTCGCCTTGTACTTGAACTGACAGAGACAGATAGGAACAATACCTTCAAGATCAACACAATTTACAGCTGCAGCTGAAAGTGGGACCTGGGAAGCAGAGCTAATGATTAAATCTTTTTTTCTGATGACCCCATCACAAAACAGCAAGTGTTAACAGTTTCCTTTATGGACATAATACAAATAGGTAAACACACATACTGTACACTCTCTGAAGTATGAAAATCATAAAACGTAAGTCTGTGCCAGTGTTACACCATTAGCTGTATCTGCACATTGGGCGGGGGAGAGGGTCAAGGGAGAGGAGGAAGCGATTATGATGAATTTTAGCCCTTTGCTGCACGTTTTGAAGACATCTGCTATAAGTTAATAGACACTTCTGAAAATGCTGGCTCTGGTTTTGGACACCCAGACTGAGACATCAAAAGGCTAATTTTCAGAGGTGCTGAACACCCAAAACCCTTCAATGAAGGTCATGGGAGCAGCTGGTGCTCACTCAGCAACTCATGCAAAAGTGGGGCACCCAAAACATTAAGGCACACAAAATTAGTGGATGCTTTGGAAAAATCCGGCCTTAGTTTGTACAAGCAGAGCGATGTAATTATGACATTCCTGATTCTTAGAATGGGGAACACGGCAGTCACTTTAAACCACAGCACAAGAAAAATGACTCAGTGTTCGTATTTGTGCCATCAAAACAAGCACAAACAAACATTTTAATTGTGCTCACTGTATTGATAGACAACTGACCATAAAGGGCGAGATCCTCAGCAGGCATACATTGGCAGGGAAGTGTAAACTGGAGCTACAACAATTTATACTCACTGAGGATCTTGCCTAAAAAGTGGCTATTAATAAAATGGAGATTTCTGATCAATGTGAAGACCACACACAACCTTCAGTTAGTACACCCACAGCAGCCCTCTTGCTAAACAAGAAAGATTGTTAAGAGTACACCGCAGCAGTGTTTCTCAACCTTTTAAGTAGCAAGTACCCCCTAACTTCTGAAAATTTTAATAAGTACCCCAACGCTCAATTTTCCATGGGATTTTATATTTACAGACTAATGTGAGCCATATGTTGGAAGCAGGGCTAAGTATATAAGACTGTGATATGACAGCTGTCAGATCTAGTGTAGGTAGGGTTACCATCTTTACACCAGGGGTGTGCAACTCAAGTATGTACCTGGGTTAGAGGTGATGTTGGCCAAAGTTAGGAGAATAGCTTTGCTGGGGAATATAAAATGCCGTGCCAAATTTTTTGCCATAGATTTGAGAAGAGGAAGGGGTGAGAGAGAGACAGGGAAGGAGGGCGAGAGACAGGAAAAGAGGATAACTGGTAAAATCTGGGGCTGTCATAGTTGTCAATTTCACTGCTCAGCTAGAGCAGTGAAATTGAAAAGTTTTCTGGGCACTGGGCTTTGAGCCAGGGAGGGAGGCTGACAGCTGGGCACGTTGCAGGCTGCTGCCATCTAGCTGCCAGTCCGGGAGGTGAGTGACTGCCACCCAGTCCGAGCTGGGGCAGAGGAGGCTTCTGTGCCAGCTAGGAACCAGGCATGTTGGCAGGCGGCTGCTGCCCATCTTCAAGCCGGGGCGCGGGAGACTGTCCTTCGGCTCAGAGCCGGGACGCAGGTGGCTGCCACCCAGCTGCGAGCCCAGCTTGCGAGATGCAGGAGGCTGCCACTGGGCTCCCACCTGGGAGCTGGGACCCAGCGGGACGCGGGGGGCTGCTGCCTGCTTCCCCAGCTCCCCTTCACTCTGTTTTTCCTTGGGTACTCCCTACCTGTGTCTCGCGTACCACAGGTTGAGAAACTATGCACTACAGCATTGCTCCATGCGCTCTACTGGCTCCTCATTTGAAAACAATCCACTTCCAGGTCTTCATCTTTAAAATCTCTTAACAAATGAAGAAGCAGCGAACATGAACAGCCTGTCCATCCATTACTCAGGAAGGCAATTAGCACCATAAGCTGAAGGTTAACCAAACTGGGCTGTGCTGGTCTAATGGGGAAGAGAATTCCATAATCAAGGGTTCAGCAGGGAAAATAACTCGCAAGCAATCCCCTGATATGGAGGTCTCCTGAGAGGACGTGTGCTGACCTCAATTGCTGCTGAGGTGCACAGAGAGAGAGTTGGTCCCTCATGTATCTTCTTACAGTTTTAGTGCAATTCCCTCTTTCTTTTATTATGTACTTTTCTTGTGGCTATTGTAGATTGCACATATCAAGCCATCTGCAGTGTGAGGAGTAAAAAAATAAATACTTGCATACAACATAAAGCTTAAAATATAAGATGGTCAGTTTATTTTGGTCCTTGTGCATACACCAAAATCCAACAATGCCAATCCCCTCACAATCTCAGGAAATTGATCCTGTGGAATTTCACACGATTCCTGATTTTTTTTTTGCCTTCTGATTTTAAAAAAACCTTCATGTATTTAACCAACTACATGTTTGTTTGTTCATTTCCACGTTTTCCTATTTGCTGCTTATAGATCCTTACCCACCTTTTTGTGGTAGTACGTACATAAGATTTTCAAACACTGTCCTCCATATTTATGAGCATAGTTTCTGGGTACAAATAATTATAGGTGCACAAACGTGTAAAACTACAGGTGTAAACATGGAGACCCAGTTCAGACAGGACTGATCATTTGGCTCATACTGTTTTGTCAGGTCCTTCTAAAGGAACTTACAATCCTTAGTCTTGAATAACCTGATAATTTTTTTGTCAACAACAAAGTGTGACTTCTGTTCACCCTCTTTTATAAATTGCAAATAAATACATTAAACAAGGATTCTCGTATTTATTTATCCCTGCCATAGTCCCACTTAACTATTAACCCCTTTCAGTTATGAAAATTGATCACATATCTATCCTCTCTGCTTTCTAACACTTATCCAGTTTTACTTTTCCTCTGAGTTTTCTTAGTAGCTGCTTGTAAAGGACTTCATAGAATCATAGAGTTGGAAGGGACCTCAGGTGGTCATCTAGTCCAACCCCCTGCTCAAAGCAGGACTAACCAGGACTAACTTTAGCTAAATAATCCCAGCCAGGGCTTTGTCAAACCGCAGCTTAAAAACCTCCAAAGATGGAGATTCCACTACCTCCCTAGGTAACCCATTCCAGTGCTTCACCACCCTCCTAGTGAAAAACTTTTTCCTGATGTCCAACCTAGACCTCCTCCACTGCAACTTGAGACCATTGCTCCTTGTTTTGTCATCTGCCACCACTGAGAACAGCCTAGCTCCGTCCTTCCTGGAACCCCCTTTCAGGTAGTTAAAGGCTGCTATCCAATCCCCCCTCATTCTTCTCTTCTGCAGACTAAACAAGTCTAGTTCCCTCAGCCTCTCCTCATAAGTCTTGTGCTCCAGCCCCCTAACCATTTTTGTTGCCCTCCGCTGGACTCTCTCCAACTTGTCTACATTCTTTTTGTAGTGGGGGCCCAAAACTGGACACAATACTCCAAATGCAGCCTCACCAATGCCGAATGGAGGGGAATAATCACTTCCCACGATCTGCAATGCTCCTACTAATGCAGCCCAATATGCTATTAGCCATCTTGACAACCAGGGCACACTGCTGACTCATATCCAGCTTCTTATCCACTGTTACCCCCAGGTCCTTTTCCGCAGAACTGCTGCCTAGCTCATCGGTCCCCAGTCTGTAACTGTGCATGGGATTCTTCCTTCCTAAGTGCAGGACTCTGCACTTGTCCTTGTTGAACCTCATCAGATTTCTTTTGGCCCAATCCTCCAGTTTGTTTAGGTCCTTCTGTATCCTACCCCTACCTTCCAGGGTATCTACCACTTCCCCTAGCTTAGTGTCATCTGCAAACTTGCTGAGGGTGCAATCTACTCCATTTTCCAGATCATTAATAAAGATGTTGAACAAAACCGGCTCCAGGACCGACCCCTGGGGCACTCCGCTTGTGACCGGCTGCCAGCTAGACATGGAGCCATTGATCACTACTCGTTGAGCCCTATGCTCTAGCCAGTTCTCTATCCATTTTATAGTCCATTCATCCAATCCATACTTCTTTAACTTGCTAAGAAGAATACTGTGAGAGACCGTATCAAAAGCTTTGCTAAAGTCTATCAAAAGCTTTGCTAAAGCTTAATCGACTTTTGAACCGCTATATAAATTATATCTAATATTTTGCCTTTATGCACTATTTTAACTCTTTCAAAAGAATTCTAATGTATTTGAGAGATACAAATTTACTATTATAAAAGTCTTTCTGGCCTGTCTCTATTATCTTATACTCATCTAGGTGCTCTACAAATATTTATAATATTATTATCCTTTTTTTTAATAGATTGTCCCTTGACACACACCAGTCCGCAGGCTATGTGGCTCTCAAGAAGCATATTAAAGCAGCATATATATTTGTAAATATAAGTTTTGTCTGAGACCCAACAATAACAACAAATACCCACCCCCCTTTCCTTTTTTTCCTTTTAGTGTCAGAAAAACATCTTAAGAAGTTACCATGCATAGTATGAGTTTCTTGGCTATGTGTTTTCAGGCTAGAAAAAGTTTTTATTACATCAAATAAAAAGGCCTTTGGGGAAGACAAATACTACGTTTGTTCTTAGTGGAATTATGTAAGCAATAAGACACAATAGGGCATGTGTTGTGCTAAGATATTGCCATGCCTCTGGGTGCTACTGAAGTATGAATCTAAGGGCTGAGCAACTTCAACTATACAAAGGGTCTCTTGTCAACCAATAATATTTATGTTTTATTGCTTGCCTGAAGAGCAACCATTTCTTTACCATTCCCAGTGATCTGACAAGTGGTAACCTGAAGGTGGGAGGAGAGGAGGAGAGGAAATAGGAGAACAGATGCTCATTTCCATGGAGAGAGGAAATTTTACCGTCTAGCAAAATACTGCATGAATCTAAACAGAAAATTGCAAAGTAAAAGGAAATAAGATATAAACAAAATATGTCCTGCTACCCTGTAAAGGATATTGAAGGGATTTGGACCATGTAACTACCAAAGTGGATAGATGGAAGTCCAAATCTAGGCTGAACTCTGTGTATTCAAATGTATTGATACAGGAGATATGATAACTCAGAATGACCTTGCTAAAAACCAAACTTTACTTTGGTGGGACAATATAGCTCGCACTGATTCTACTATATAACGTGCCGTGAGGATAAATAGAGGTCTCAGGTACTGTCATTCCGGCACTTTCCACTGAGAACAAATTCACTTAAAAAAACCCAAACATACCATTTTTAGATACTTAATAACTGTGTTAAATGGGAATTTTTTTGAGCTTCTGAAATAATACCACTATAACAAAGATAGTGGATGGACTTTCTAGGATGTATTTTTCCTGCGATGAGTGAGGTGTCCCCTGCTGTATCAGAATTTTCACTACAGCCCATGATTGTAAAAAAGTGCAAAAAATTCATTTGCAGCGGGAATCTATCACAATAACAACACTGGAATGGGCTAATAACATAGTGCTTTATTGTCCGAAAAGACAATGACAAAAGAATGCTTATTCAAACTTGTATCCTGGAAGTGGAAAGGGTATTACAAGAGCTGGTCCAAAATTTTCACTTTGAAATTTTATTTATAAAAAGTCAAAATGGAATGAAATATTTCAAAATGTTACTAAAACAGCATGTTCCAATTGACTTGAAACAATTTTTTTCCTCAAAAATTCCATTTTGCAGAAAGTTTGAATTATTTTCACACAACAGATATCCCCTGGTTCCTACACAGCTCTAGGTATTACTACGTTAAAAAAGCGTTAGAATAGGGAATATTTTTTCTATTCAGGAAAGAGTATTCCACCAACATAGAATGGCTGAAAAACATCTACTCAATATGAATAAGTTACTGAAAGCATAGGATAAAACATCAAATAACGCTTGGTTTTCAAAGGTGTTAGAACAATTTGTATAGTGGGGGTGCTGAGAACCACTGAATCAAACTGTAAACCCTGTCTGAATATGATGGAAACCACTTCAAGCCAAGGGGTGCTGTAGCACCCCCAGAACCCATAGTTCCAGTACCTATGTTGGTTTTTCAATTCCAGGAATTCTAGCAAGCTGTTTTTAATGAAGGCTTGGAAAAAAGGTTTATCTGTCATTATTCCTGAGATTAAAAATATGATTGGTGGCAGAATAATATTCTACCATTTTAACAGAGCCCAGATTCTTGGGTAATTGTCTCTGTTCTGTTCTTATTCACACTAGGGCAAAGCCAGAATTACTTCATAGATTTCATCTCAGTTATTCACGCTTTACACATCAGTGCAAATTAAAAAAAAAATCTAACCCAAGACCTTTTGTCATCCCCAGCATCAGGATAGGAATGCCTTTACCTTGCAGAAAGAAAGATCATTCAGACCACTAATTATGATCTCATACTTCCTCACTAAGCCAATTTCTTATTGCACTTTGTTAGACACCTTTAGCTAATTCAGGCTTTTTCTTGACATCCCTCAGGCTTTTGATTTCAGTCACAGCTGGCCTTCTTTTATATAGCCCTAGACTTTATTCTAAACAATGCATTTCATATTAATCTAATGAAGATCCATGGTCTGTTAATTTTGCCTGGTTCCAATGAAGGAAAGAGAAGAGACACTCCACATTTTGAATATGTGACGAGCACGTAGGAGATATTATCTCACAGCATAGGAGTCTGGATCCTAAGGTGGTGTAAATCAACAGTTCCATCGGAGCTATGCCAATTTACATCAATTGAGCATCTGGACCAACATTTTTAAAAGTCAGAAATATAAATTTCTTTTTCTGTGGTGCTCTGGAAAGAAAGAGAAAATGGTTACTTACCTTTCATAACCATTGTTCTTCGAGATGTGTTGCTAATGTCCATTCCAAGTAGGTGTGTGCGCACCGCATGCATAGTCAGAAAGTTTTTCCCCTACCGGTACCTGTTGGTTCAGCGTGGGTGCCCCCTTAAGTCGTGCCTCTCTGTTATAAGGCCCCACCGACCCGCCGCCTTTTAGGTTCCTTCTTGTCAGTTGGTTCCGGCAGAGGGAAAGGCGGGTGGGTCTTGGAATGGACATGAGCAGGTAAGTTACTGTTTTTTCTTTTTTGAATATTTACTCATGTCAATTCCAAATAGGTGACTCCCATAAGATGATCATAATAGGAGGGGTCGGAGCTCATGGAATTGCTGATCAAAGCACAGCTCTGCTGAATGCTGCATCGTCCCTGGCCTGTTGGGTGATGGCATAATGTGAGGTGAATGTGTGGATTAATGACCACGCTGCAGCCCTGCAGATCTCCTGTGTAGGGAAATATGTGAGGAATGCTGCCGAGGAGGCCTGTACCCTCATGGAGTGTGCTGTCAGTGCTGGGGCTGGCACCTTTGCCAGGTCATAGCAGGTCCTAATGCAGGACATGATCTACGTTGAAATCCTCTGGGACGACACTGAGAGATCCTTCATCCCATCCGCTACTATGACAAAGAGTGGGTTTGATTTACGAAATGGTCTTGTCCTCTCAATGTAGAACGCCAGTGCCCGCCTGATATCTAAGGAATGGAGGTTTCGTTCCCTGCTATTGGCGTGTGATTTAGGGAAGAACACAGGGAGGAAAATGTCCTGGCTTATATGGAACTGGGATACCACTTTGGGGAGGAAGGCTGGATGAGGTCAGAACTGGACCTTGTCCTTATGGAACACCGTGTATGCGGGTTTGGATGTCAGGGCCTTAAGCTCAGACACCCTTCTAGCTGAGGTTATTGTGACCAGGAACGCCACCTTCCACAAGAGGTAGAGGAGCGAGCACATTGCTAAGGGCTCAAAAATGGGCCTCCATCAGCCTGGAGAGCACCTGGATTAAGGTCCCAGGTCACTACTGGATGACAGACTTTGGGGTATAGCCTGTCCAAGCCCTTGAGAAAACGGGTCATCATCGGATTAGCAAAGACTGATCAACCATCCATCCCAAGATGGAATGCAGAGGTAGCCACTAGGTGAACTTTTAGGGACAACACCACCAAGCCTAGTTGCTTCAAGTGCAGCAGATAGTCCAAGATGACTCGTACCGATGCTTGCATCAGAGAGGTGCCCTTCTGCATTGTCCAAATTGAAATCTCTTGCATTTGGCCAAGTATGTAGTCCTGGTGGATAGTTTCCTGTTGCCGAGTAGGACCTCTCTAACAGCATGTCAACTCTATGGGGTTTAGCTATGAAGCTTCCATGCCGTGAGGTGGAGGAACTCTAGGTTGGGATGCTGGAGGCGGCCATGGTCCTGGGTGATTAGGTCTGGTACCAATGGTAGGGCAATTGGAGTGGCCACCAACAGTTCCTGTAGCATTGTGTACCAGTGTTGGGGCCAGGCTGGGGCTATCAGAATGACAAATGCTCTTTCCCTTTTCACCTTGAGCAGGACTTTGTGAACAAGTGGGAAGGGTGGGAATGCATAGAGCAGGTAGTCTACCCATGGCAGGAGGAATGTGTCCATGATCAAGCCCGGGCTGTGGTTCAGGAATGCTGACAATTCCTGTTGAGTTTTGTCACGAACAGATCTACCTGGGGAACTCCCCACTGTCGGAAGATGCTGTTCATGATATTCGGGCAAATAGACCACTTGTGGTTGCGGAAGGACCTGCTAAGATGGTCCGCCAGCTCATTCTGTGATCCCGGCAGGTAATGCCTCTAGGTGTATGGAGTGGGCTATTCAGGAATCCCACAACTTGAGGGCTTCGTGGCATAGGGGAGAGGAGCATGCTCCACCCTGTCTGTTTATATAAAACATTGCTGTTATGGTGTCCATCATGACTGATACGCATCTGCCTTCCAGATGGGACTGGAAGGCTGGCAGGCCAAGCAAACCACTTTCAGCTCCCGGACACTGATGTGAAATGAGAGCTCTGCCTGTGACCAGAGGCCTTGAGTCCTGAGGGTTCCTAACTGTGCTCCCCACCCCAACGCCGATGCATCCATGGCCAGAGACATTGAGGGCTAGAGCCTGGAGAGGGGTACTCCCGTGCGTATCAACTGAGGGTTGAGCCACCACAGGAGGGAGTTTAGAAACTGAGGGGGAAGCAAAACTATCTTGTCCAGATTGTTTCTTTGGTTGGGATGTCAATGACAGCCAAGCCTGGAAAGGTCTGAGCTGTAGCCTCACATGCTGAACCACGTACGTGCATGTGGCTATGTGACTGAGCAGCTTCAAGCAGCTCCGCGCCATCATCGTAGGGAAGTGCCTGAAGTCTTCTATGATGGAGAAAATAGTCTAGAAGCAAGACTCTGGTAGCCTGAGCGGAGTCTAAAGTAGCTTCTATAAACTCTGTCCTCTGGGTGGGGAATAGGGTTCACTTGAGGGTGTTCAGCACTAGGCCCAATCTGTCAAATGTTGACCGTATAGGGTTACATGAGTCTCTACCTATGCCCTGGAGCGGCCCTTGACAAGCCAGTCATCTAGATACGGGAACACATGCACCTCATGCCTCCTCGGGAAGGCAGTGATGACTGCCATGCACTTGCCATTGACAGTTCAAAGGGGAGGATTGTAAACTGATAATGGATGTGGTTTACCATGAATCTGAGGGACCTTGTGTGGAACAGGAATATTGATATATGAAAGTACACGTCCTTGAAGTTGAGGGCTTTGTACCAGTCCCCTGGATCCAGGAAAGGAATGATGGCAGCCAAAGATACCATGCAAAATTTCTGTTTCTTCATTAATTTGTTGAAGTTTTGCAGGTCAAGAATGGGTCTAAGACTTCCCTTGGCCTATGGGATTAGGAAATATCTGAAATAGAACCTCTTTCCTCCTGAGGAACCTCCTCTACTGCTCCCGCCCTTAGGAGCGCTTGCAACTCCTGTAGAAGAAGTTGCTTGTGAGAGAGGTCCCTAAAGAGGGACAGAAATGGGGGATGGGAGGGAGGGGAGGAACATAACTGGAGAGAATATCCCAGTTCTACCATGCATAGCACCCATTGGTCTGAGGTTATCTGGGCTTACGCCTAATAGAAATGGGATATATGGTTAAAAAAATCAGGAGTAAGGATCCAGGATCTGGCCTGGTGTCGCCTTCAGGTGCACCCTCAAAATGGTTGCTTGGGGCTGGAGGACTGCCTTGCTGAATCCCACCCTTGGTTGCCCTAAAATCTTTCAGGTTGTGCAGCCCATTTGCTCTGAAAATGACCCCAAGCCTTCAAATGCAAGTCCTGTATTGTTCGTTGGAGGAGGCCCGACACCTGCAGCCATGAACCCCTCCTAATAGCAACTGCAGATGACCTTGTTCAAGTGGCTGACTCTGCCGCATCCAAGGCAGCCTGCAGTGAGGTCCTAGCCACTGCCTTGCCCTCCTCAATGATCGCTGCGAACTCCAGTCTGGAATTGGCCAGGAATAGCTCCTTGAACTTTGACACAGTGTCCCATGAATTGAAATTATAGCAGCTCAAGATCACTCAAGATGGTTTGCGATCCAGAGCTGGAGCCCTGTGGTGGAATAGACCTTTCTGCTGAAGAGGTCCAGCTTCTTGGACTTAGGTGATGGGTCCTGCTGGCCTTGCCTCTTTTTCTCATTTGCAGCTGCTATCACCAGCAATCTTGGCTGCAGATGAATGAAGAGATACTCTTAACCCTTTGAAGGTGCAAAGTATTTTCTTTCTATCCCCTTAGCTGTAGGGGAGATAGACACTGGCATCTGCCACAGAGTTTTGGTAGTGGCCGGGATGGTCTTTATGAGAGGTAATGCCACTTTTGAGGGACCTTTTGATGCGAAAATGTCCACGATTGGGTCCACTGACTCCATCACCTCTTCTGCTTGGAGCCCTAGGTTCTTGACCACTCTCCACAACAACTCCTGGTGGGCCCTGTTGTCTACAGGGGGCGGAGCAGTTGAAGTTCCTGCCACTGCCTTGTCAGGGGATGATGATAATGATGCTCTGAGCTCTGAGGATCGCAGAGTTCTCCCTGCATGGAGATTTCCTATTCAGTGCCGAGGTCCATCCCCGATGCTGATCCCTTCATCCCCCTCGGTGCCTGCATCGGTGTCGTCCTTGGTGCCCACTTCAGTGCCGCACAGTAATAAGCGGACCGTCGGCGGTGGGGTAGCCCATCCTTCTGAGGCGAAGGACTGGGGGCCTCTAAGATAGGAACCCTGGGCCTGGTGGTATGCCCACGGGGTCCAAAGGGGCCACTGCGCAGGCATCTTCCACTGAGCTGGCCAAGGGCCCATGGGAGGAGCTTGTCCCGCCTCCTGTCTGTACCAGCACCATTTCAACAGGTGCTGACTATGCCAGGAGATATACAACTATGCCTCTGAGTCTGATGACCAAAACTCCAAACGCAGAGACCACGGTGATGCTGTGGAGAAGGGAACTGGCACTGCAACATGGCAAGTTTGCTTCTAGATGGCACTGTGCTTCACTGCAGTGCTGGATGTTTTACATCTGGTGCTCTCTCTGGACTGGCAGAGGACTGCTTTGCCATCATGGCTATCAGGTCCCTGGCCACCATCTACCTGGCTCTCCCCTACCAGGCAGTCCACTGGCACCAGACTTGACAGACCCCTCTGTGGGCCTGGAGTCAACAGTGCCTCCTGCAAAAAGGTGGGTGCCCGGCATCCCAGCCCAGGACACGCCCCGTTACTGTCTCTCCCTGCTGTTCTCACCTTGGGTGAGCATCCTCTGTCAGTTTTCTTCTGTCTCTTGTGCGGCACCAATGAGTGGGAGCGGTGTTGGTCTGACTTCTGCGCTGGTAAAAGGCAGTGCCAACTGTCTCCGGGTGCCAAAGCCTTCCTCGGTACCGCAGGCTCCCGAATTAAGGCTGGCATACTCCGCACTGAGATGCCAGGGTCCAACTGGCCTGGTAGTTGGGGAGAAAAAGCTGCCTCCATGAGGAGGTGTTTCAGCCTGACCTTCCTCTCTGTCTTGGTCCTTGGACAGAATCCCCTGAAAATCCTACAACAATCTGTCTGGTGCGATTCGCCCAGGCCCTTCAAACAGGATTTGTGGGGACTGCCCTTTGCCATAAGCTTGTGGCAGGTCCCACACAGTTTAAAACCTTGGGATCGAGGCATGCCCCGATTCCCTGGGGGGGGACGACTAAATGTGCACACACCCACTTGGAATCGACATGAGAATCGAAGAATTGCTAATATCTAAAAGTGCTATTGCCAGCTCTTTGAAACTGTTCATTTATTTCAGAGATGTTTTTAATAGCAGTACCGCTGAGTTTCCAAACACAATCAAATGGAACCCACCTCCATGTCAAAAGCTGAGGGAGCAGAGGCTTCATTAGAGGAAAATTAGGTAGCACAGTTATCTGAGAAGGAGTTCTGCTGTCTTGTGACCCGCAGGTATTTGCTGCAAATGTTTTGTTTTTTTAATGATGCAACTTCAGAGTCGGTAGTTTCTTACTTGAATTGCAGATACAGTCCCTGAAGGGTAATCTACTCTCTGGTGTGAAAATGATTTTGCAAGTTAAATTTCGACTTAGAGGGCCTGATTCTGATTTTATTACCAGTGTTGTAAATCCAGGTTAACTCATTGACATCAGAGCGAACAGATTACAAGACCTGGCCCAGAGTATCAATAAGTTTATTTTCTATGACTCTGCACTCCATTCTAACAGTTCCTTTTCCCCTCTCCACTAAAAAATTCTGCTCATCACCATGTCAGCTGAATTGTCAGTCCAGGACCAAATTCTACTATGCTCAGAAGACTACAGAGGGATAGATGTGGACAAAACTTCTTATTTCAGAGCAGTTACTACTGGTGAATTTGAACCTAAGAATCCAGCTTGACTCTCAGATCTACTCAGTTGAGTTTGCAGGGCTGGAAGCTAGAGACAAAAAATGTTTTACCTGAAAAATGAGCACGGTAAATTATTGAGATATAGTAGACATGTAACCTCACAATGCCATTTTGAGAGTCACTTTTCAAGGTAAAAACGTACTTTACATGAAAGTCAACAGCCAGACAGTTTTAGTATATAAACAACATAACTGATGCTCAGGCTCCTGCTCTATAATGTGAATCTATTTACCTGTAGTAGTCTGTACTTTATCTGCTTTTAGAACTAGCACTCTGGAGTGTTATAAGGAGTCATACAAAGGATATGGGACACAAATACAAAATTAGCCAATATTCTACTATTTAATAGTTCAATGAATTCAGCAGTAAAATGATTTCCCACAAACTCCCACGTAAGTGGTATTTCAAAATCTGAAAACCTTTCTTAAGAGTCAGTTTCAGTAAAGTCTGTGCCCTGCACCTGTGCACATGCTAACATGGTAGTTGTCAGCCTAATTCAGAGATTCAGTTAAGTTTGAACTACCCTGTTAATTATACCTACTATTTATAAATCATTTCTGTTGTTGCATTCTACTACCTGCATCCCAAGTCACCAAACAAGATGTTTACTCTTTCTCTTGAGAGTGACAACACTGCTAATAAACCAGCGAAAATTATGCCAACGGAATACAACCCTTGCAAATGTATTCTCGAACTTTTCTAAATGAATAAATCAAATGTGCACAGCCAGTTGCTTTTCCTGTGAATGCGGTGTTATGCCTTACAATGTATTTTGGCTGTTAATTTTTTAAATGTAAATTCTATTGATTTTTAAAGTATTTTACAGCCATTAATTCTCAAGATAAATTCCAAGAGGGAGAGGAAGAAACTGGGGATTTGGGCAAACAAACAAACAGCAATCTTAATGAAAAGCAGGAAAGTGGCAGTCTCTCAAGAGCTTAGCTGTAGAATATACGTGAAAAAATTCAAAACAAATCAAAAATTAATTCCTCATAAGAACCCCTAACAGGTCCATGCTCATTTACATTTTGAGCTCATTGCTGCTCCCACTGGAGTCAATGGCAAAACGCAGAGAGAGAAATCCTGTCAGCTATTTTTGGGTGCCCAATCTGAGACACTTAGGGGGCTGGATTTTTCCAAAGTATTTAGATTTTATAGCCCTTTATACGTCCAGAGCAGAGCTTCTATTGACTACAGTTCTGAGTGCTCAGCACTAGTGCATATCACGTCTGAGGCCTGGTCTACACTCGTGGCGAAATTCAACAGGTCAACGGGAGATACACAAGCTACACAGAGTAGCTTACGTATCTCCCATCAACATCCTAACTTCTAATTAGTGTGGCATCCCCATTATGCTGCACTGACGGGAAATGCCCTCTCATCGACGCAGCGTTAATCTTTTTTATGGGGTTGGACTAACGCCCTGGACTTCCGGATCGATTGAGCAGGTCTCCACTGCTGCTCAATCGATCCCGAAGAATCAATCCAGTGACGCCAACAGTGCCGCCATGAGTGAAGACATACCCTCAGTTTAGGTATCGAAAAAATAAAGAACACACAGTGGCCAACTGTGAAAAGTTTTGAGTTCAGTGACTTGCCCAGCATCACACAGGAACTTTGGGATACAGGCAAGGATAGAATCCAGCTCTCCAGGGAGCATTCAACTCATTTTAATCACAAGACCGTCTTTTCTTTTCATCTGTCTACATATTTTGTTTATTTATATGGCCCCCATTACCATAGTATCTGAGCATCTCACCATCTTTAGTGTACACAACACTCCTGTGAGGTAGAGGAGTATTATCTCCATTTTACAGATGAGGAACTGAGGCACAGAGAAATTAAGTGATTAAAATGACTTGTCCAAGGTCACACTGGAAGCCTATGGTGGGACAGGGACTTGAAAGTAGGTCTCCCAAGTCGTAGGCTAACACCTTAACTACTGAACCATTCTTCCACACTTTCTCATTTACTATGTGATTTCGAACTTTTTCAAAAAATGACACAGGCATCTTATAGATCACAGTCTCCTTCACAATCCTGATTCATCCCCAGAGCAGGTCTAGCCAATGCACTGAATGAGGCAGGCATCCTATGGAAAAATAGGATATGATCATGTACTTAAAAACTGTATCATATTGCATATGCCCAGACTCCTACACAACCCCTCCTTACCCTTAGCTCCTGCTCCAATTCCCTAGCCCAAGGCTTCCCTACCCACTTCATGCATCTATTCCTCCCTGACCCAACTCCAATTTCTCACCCCTCTGATTTTCAGTCAGGGGGCTTCATAGTGTGGAGACTGAATTGCATAGTGGCGTCTGCAGCACCACATGCACTGCCCCCCCCCCCCCCCCCCGTGGATAAAGAGGCAGCCTAGGGAGGGTTGACTCAGCAGCACGAGCCGCATGTACCTGTCTCCTTATAAGGAAATGAAGTGACCCCACCTGCTGGTGCATGGTCAGCAACTGCCCAGGATATTGTAATCACCTGGTTGGCTGGTTCATACCTGCCCGGGAAATCAGGAGCACCTGGTTGGCTAAACTCCAAGCCATGACCTTAGAAGGTCATGCAGCAAATAGCAACCAATGGGGCTTAGCCTCTGCTGACCATGGGAAACCATAAAAGTTCAAACCTAGGTGGCAGAAGGCAGAGAGGAATTGAATCTACCCGGCACCCCGTGTATCTCTTGGTCGTGTCGGCTCGGCGGGCTGACGCATCTTCCCTAGCCCGCTTCACTGTGAACTGATCACTCACAGTGGCTCTCTCCCGTCTGCAGTATCTAAAGCAAACGGCAACTGAATTTGGCCAGCACGGTATACCTGTATATAATGTTTGTGAGTATGGATTAACTGTTTTCTGTTGTGTTTGTCTTGTAACTTCTTTGGGGAACTCCAAAACCGGGCACCCTAGTGTCACATGCTGGCAGCCACGCGTTGATCCAGGAGAGATCACAAAACGCTAAAGTCTTGGGTGGCACATTTTGTCCTTTCGTGCATGGAGTTCTCCTGCCCTTTGCTATCACTGTTTGCTGTGCAATTGCTTGCTGTGAAACTGTTTATTATAGAAATAGAACTGTTTTATTATAAGGACAGGATTGTTTATTGTAAAATAAAGGGTTTATTGATTAAGCAAACCCCCAGAATCATCACTGTCTCGCTTAACCCCTCGTATCCCAAACTGAACCTATCAGAGAGTTTTTCTCTCCGTTTCCACACATAGTTCACACTGCCTGGGCGAGGAGCAGTTAGAGCAATGGAAAGACAGCTTTCCTACTCTCAGTTCCAGTGCCTGGCATCAGAGTTGATCACAGCAGCAGGGAGGAGCAATGGCTCTCTGCTCAGCCCGTCGTCCTGGTATGGAGCATGGTCAGTGGCTCTCTGGGGATGGTGCATGCACATCAGAGCACAGAAGCTGAGAGAAGCTGGACAATGCTCAATGCAGACAGAATCTTCTGAGAATTCAGTTGACAAATGATAACATATCTCTACTGAACACATGTGAAGTGAGATTTTCCAGAGGCTTATAATTTGACCACATTTCAGTGAATTGTCACAGAGATGATAAAAGACACATCCCTGATACCAGGATGACTTCCTTGCAAAACTTAAAGTCACTGCTTCAAAGCATGGGGGCACTAGAGCTTTTCAAACGCTTGTAAGTTTTTTTTGTTTGTTTTTTTAAAACAACATGGGCAAAACAACATATTTTTCCCTAACACTGCCCTCGGAAAGAGCTGAACTGGTTTAGCTAAAACTTTTCATAAGAGTTCAACCTGAGACAGTCACCCAATGTGGAAAATTTCAGCCCAACTGGCTAAAGTTTGCCATAGTTATAAAAGCAACTGAAAACAGGAATATATCATGGGAAGTATCAAGCAATCTTAACTCTGGGCATCTACCTATACCACCTATAATCCTAGTTAAGCACAATATTTTCCATAACCTCACAAATGTGGAAAATGTTTTTATGCAGAGATTCATCCTCTAAACTATTTATATGTTTATTTAGCTGTACTATGCTGATCAATGCAGTATAAGAACAGAATATACAAAAATAAAAAGGAGCAAGTCAGTTTCATTGTGGTAAATTACTACGTCAAGCCCAAAGAAGAAACAAATATCTCCCATGGTCTCATTATTTTGAGGGTTTTCTGTCTTCCTGTCTTGTTGATATGTTAACTAGTCAAATCTGTATTCCTTTTCCAGTCAGGAAACTGTTTAGGAAGAATGGCTAGGAGAAAACTGTGCAAATCAATTCCCATAGTAAGTGGCCATCAACCCCCTACGAGAACAATTCCTTGAAGGAGGATTTCCTAGATCAAAATGTATAAGACTGCTTTTCCTGAAGAAACCATGAATTCTCTCTGATGGAGTACACAAACCCCAAACTGAGCCCAAAGGTGTTAAAAGGCAATACTTGGCCCAGGTAGCCCCACCCCTCTGGGCCTGCCAAGCATGCTCCGGGTGGAGGAGCAGGGTTAGAAGGAGTTCAGATGCCTGGCAAAGGGGGGATGGGCAGGCTACTGGAGAGATGAATCCTTCTCTGGGAAGACAGACAGAAGATTAAACTTGAGAGGGTACCACAGAGCCAGAGGCAGTGCCTTCTTTAAGAACCAGCAGGTCCCGCAGGGCCCAGCTCATTTGGCTCTCTGTTAAACTACTGAGCGCTTGGACTACAGGAGCCACACCTCAAATAGAAGGAGCACACAGGCTGGAAGTAAGCTAGGGGAGCAGACTTAGACTCTTTCTTTGTAGGAAAGCCACTGTCAGTGTTATTTGATACAGTGCCCTGAGCTGGGACTTAGTGGAGAGGGAGGGCCCAGGTGCTCCTACTACACCCCAATAAAGGGCAAAAGCCCATGCGTGGGTGGAGGCTGAGACACTCTTGGTCTAGGGTCAGGAACCAGGCATTTCTACTGCCGCCCAACAGAGAAACAAGGGGCTGGAGTCAGGTGTGCTAATGACGAAGGCATTGGCCTTCTGAGCACCCTACCACACGTGGTGGAGAATGCAGGCACCATAGTATCCCAGGCCTGAAAGTTAGCCAGAGAAAGAAAAGGAGAAGAGGGAGAAAAACAAAAAGCAGAGATGGATTTTGAGAAGCTGCTCAAGTGGGTCCTGAAGAACCAACAACCACAACAGCAGAACCAACTGCTCCACCCAGCAGCAGCATCAGGCAGTCCAACAGCGGCAGCAACAACAGCTGATTAAAAACTGGGAATGCAGCAGCAGGAGCAGTAGCAATGGTTCATCTGGCAGATGGCAATACTCCTACAAGTCACGCAGGGCATTAGCATGTCTCACGACGGGAGGGGAAAATACCACCCCAATGCCATCCATCCCAATTAAACTGCCAAAAAACGGTCCTGCAGATGACCCAGAGGCATTTCTTGACATGGTAGCCACTTAGGATTACACCCAAGTCTAGGCAGCCATCCTAGACACCCTGAGCATCTGACCTGAAACTACCAGCAGGGGTTCTGCTGCAAGAAATTCCCATCTGGGGCTCAGCCCCAGGCCATAGCCCAGAATCTGAAAGAACATTGCTGGTGGTGCCTCCATCTAGAGGAATGCACAGGGGATCAGATGGTAGAAAAGGTCATCATAAAAGAGTTCAAGTAGATCCTCCCCATGGTTGGCGGGAGGGAGATGGGTGAATGGAAGGTATGAGACCATCCAAAACGTTTGCAGAGGCCGTTGCCCTATCTGATGTTCCTCATGTCTGAGGCAGAAACGCCACAGGTCAGACCACCATGCCACAGGGGTCCACACACTACTGATTCCCGAACCCAGCTGAAGGTGTTCTGAGGCATGTGGATACCCAACCCCAGTGAAGGGGGGCAGGGTACAAAGGCCTTGAGAGGAGCCCAGAAGTCCACCTCAGCCAGCTAGGAGAGATCCAGGCATGGCAGAATGACCATCTCCCTCAGGAGAATTAATGATTGAACTGCTTCTTACTATGGGGGCTTGTTTTGAATGGGGGCAACAAGGCCAAATCCATCAGAACTGCCCATTCATGGATTATCATTATAGGCAGGCCTGGACAGCAGACAATCAGGCTCAGAAAAGGGACTCAAGGAAAATGCTAGTCCCCATACAAGTGTCTGGAGTAAAAGTCCAAGGACTGATAGACTCTGGCTGCAGCCAGACCCTGGTCAGGGAATGGCTGGTGGGGCACGGAGCAAGGCGTAGAGGCATGATCTACCTCCAGCGTATCTACAGAGACATACAGTTCCACCCAACAAGAGAGGTGAGATTAACTGTGCAAAACCATACTAAGATGGTGAAGGCCGGAGTAGTCAAAGTCCTGGCCTACTCAGACATCCTGGGGCAGGTCCAGAAGTTTTTTGAAGAGATTATCCAGGAAGGGAGTGGTGCATCCATAGCAGAGGCAGAGCTGAGGCCTAAAGATTCTAGAAGACTGGAGACGGCCGAGGGGGCTGATAAAGGGTGCCACAAGGAGAGATGAAGGAAGATGAAGACCTGGGGAAGGACTGTCCTCACGGGTGAGACTGGGTGGAGACCATCTTGAGGGAGAAAAGACACTCAGAGAGACCATGAGATTCTACTGGTCAGGTGCCCATTCACATGCACATCATGTCCCAAGTGCCAGTGAACAGGTCAGAAAGAGATTCCAAAGGCAACTCTGGCACCACTGTCCATTGAAGGAGTGCCCTTTGAAAGAACAGACGTGGAACTGGTGGGCCCGTTAGAATAGTCCACAGCCAGGTAAAAACACATACTGTTGATACTGGACAATATCACCAGATCCTGAGTCTGTCCTTCTCTGATCAGCTACCACAGCCATCATTGCCAGTGAGCTCCTGAAAGCGTTTGCCCTGGTGAAGATTGCCAAACAGATGCGAACAGGTCAGGGGACAAATTTCACCTCACAATTAAGAAAGGAGCTGTGTGACCTTCTAAGAGTCAAATCCTTGAAAACACTGAAATATCACCCCCCAAGCCTTGCTGGAACAGTTTAATAAGACTTTGAAGACAACGTTGTAGGAAAGTAAAGAGTTAAAAGCTGGACAAGTGGTCAGGCCAAAATTACAGGGAACAGGGTCAAGGCAAGGGCAAAGCTTGTTTCTGTTAATTGGTGTGAATATTAGTTAGAGTCTGTTATCTCTCTTCTTCTCCTTCCTTCCTGGCCATCTCTGCAGGGGATGAGTCTATCGCCATTCCTGTGCAAGGCCTTTTGGTGGGAAGAAAGCATTATCTTCCTTCTCCCCCTGGCATGCCTTTACTTCAAAGAATGTTAGTGTAAAATTAATAGGTTTTAAGGTGGTACCATTCCTACCCGCTGTATGGTAATCCTGTAAACAACAAACAGGGGCAGGTATAATTATATTCATTATGTAGTAGTTAATATTCATTTTATAGGTGTCAATGTAACCAAATAAGGGTCTATGGGAAGTTGCTGAAAATGTATACATTTACATACTGTTATGGATAAAAGAATTGTAGAGTAACCCCCTTGTTCCACACTCACAGCATCGAGGTGGAACGAGCAGGTAATAAAGGGTTCTGTCTCCCCAATCCACCCCCGGGACAACCTGTTTGATTATTTCTAACACATGCTGACGTTCATAGCCACTGATCCCTGACACTAGGACCAGCTGCTCCCACCTCTTCTGTTTGCCATCCCTGGCATCCACAGGCTTCTCCCCATTATTGTACGGGAGGCAGGCAAGGAGTGGGAAAGGGCACAGTGGAGTCAAGAATGGCAGGTACAGTGGCTGGAGAACAATATACAGATGATTTTTGGTCTCTAATCTACACCCTTGACTATCCAGCTGCTTGTCAACAAATCTCAATCTCTCTCTCTCTCTCTCTGAGTCACCCATATGGCTTGATAATGACACACACTGCATTTGACAAGAAAGAGGAACGCAGACTTTGGTATCTTCAGTATACTGCAGACACTTAATCGCACTGTAAATTTGCTTTCATAGCACAATGCTAAATACTCAGTATGTTTATCTTTGGAAAATAAGTAACAGTGATCTCTCCGCACTCCTCACGAAGTTAATCATTTAACATATTATTGGCAAAGGGATCAAGAAAAGTATAAGTAAATCTAGACTTATACAGCTAGCAAAGATTAAATGAGGGCTGGTAACAGTGAACAAAGAGCAACTGAACATATTAGCCTTACAGTGATAGCATACAACTGTAATATCAGGTAAGCTAGACCATTTAGAAGTTCTATTCTTGTAGCATACTGTATTATTTTTAACTTTGTAAATGCAGAGCAAGGGATAAGTGCTTAATCCAAATAAAAATATACAGACACAGACAGGGAGAAAATTTAATTTTTCTGTTCTATTTTGAAGCTTCAAAAATAAACTCTCTTTGCTGTAAAGCCTCAACTTTTTGTTATTACTTCTTTCTTTGGAACAAGATTGTAGCATGCCACTTGGCCAGGCTCTCCTGGGCCTCGGAGTTCCCCCTTGTACAAAGGACTTTCTGTGTTGCAGTAACCTGCGCTTATGTATTTACAATGCACACAATCAGTTCCCCAGTCCCTGCCCCAGGCACTCTAGGGGCTTGGAGGCTCAGCGTTGCTTGCCACTCCTGGCCAGCAGGCAGATCGACTCCCTGTCCTCCCCACCCTGCTTGGCCACACCCCTCCCTTTTCCTGGTTTCCTGAGCTGGCCTATATAACCTCCCTGGCAAGATAGCCGGCTGTTCCCCCTTTGCCTCATGAGTCAGGGCTCTGGCATAGCCTAATAAATAATAATAATAATAGTACGGTCAGCTGTTAGTTCTTGGCTCCGCTGACCTGCACTGCCTCAGCCCATCCCACTGGGATAGGGCCGACGGAGGCAGCTGAGGGGTTTACCACAAAGATATTGAAATATCTTCACTTCAGTAAAGTCAGTAACAGAAGCCACATTACTAGATATATCACTCTAGATATCCCTTCAATTTCAAAATTAAAAAGAAAAGTTGCAAACTTGCTAAGTGGTCATTAATTGTCCCTCAAGGCCATGCTGCAGCTGGGTCACCAGATAGCAAGCATGAAAAATCAGGACAGAGGGCCCAGGGTAATAGGCACGTATATAAGACAAAGCCCCAAATATCAGGACTGTCCCTATGAAATCGTGACATCTGGTCACCCTATGCTGTGGGGTGTTAGGCCTGATGTCCTAGCCAAATTCCTGTCTACCTAGCTCCCTCTTCAGTTTCAGTTAGATAAACCAGTCTTTTGCTGCCCTAAACCTCAATATAATATTGGTGTGTGCTGTTCAATAGCTTCTGCGTGCAATCAAAGGGCAGACTATTTATTAGTTGGTGGATCAACTTGTTTGTGAAGTGTACTGAGATCTTTAGAGAGTAAAGTAGATATGTAAATGGAAGGTGATCTCTGCACCTGCAGGGGATTTTTTTCCCTAAGGAATTATGAGTGAAATCTTGGCTCCAATGAAGTCAACAGTAAAACTCCCTTGACTTCAGGACGGTCAGGATTTCACTTTATTCTTCATAGCAAGCACTGATTTGCCTAGGCCTATGTTATGAGGTACTCTAAGAAATTATTTCAATGGGCTTTGGATCATGCTTAATCTAAGGTACACGTTAGGACCACAGAGAATATTGCTACTGGAGCAGTAAGTGTCGAGTTATTCACAGCCTTGGAGAGAGGGCTCCTTTTCCCTGAGCCTCACGGTGGTCCCTTGTCTGTATTCAGGCTGGAAGCCGGATTTGGGCAATGTTGCATAAATAACCAATAGTTCTCAATGCTGTCACATGTAATTTATCCCCATATGTACCCCCAAGGGAAAGCTGTGATTAATTTTAAAAATGAACAGATTTAATGAAAGTTCTCTAACTTTTTGAAGTTTAAAAAAAGTTATAAATACCGTAAAAGGGAGGAAACAGGCTCCAAGCCCTCAAAGTGAGATTCTGTTAAAATTACACATCTGGGAAATATTTACATTTTTATCCTACAGTTCTTATCCTAACTGATGAGGAATGACTGTCTTTTGGAAACAACATTTAAAAACATTTGACTTCTAAAACAATGTTTTTTGTCTTCATTTGCTTCTCTTAGAAGTTAACACTTCAAGGCTGAATTTATTACTGAATTTATATACTGAAGGTATATGCAGATCTGCTGCTGGTATAAGATATTCTACAACTCTAAATCCATTACAGGCTCCTTTTGACAAATGGCTTTTAAGAACAACTTATGTTTACTGCATCATTAGATGAATTTGCATCTACAGAAAATAAACTAAAATTTTTTTAAATGCCAGAAAAATCACATACAATATCAGAACTGCATAAGGAATTTTTATGTAATCTGGAGAAGGGCTTGACTTCTCATTTTATTCTGCAATATGTCATTCATATTGCCTCATGGTAGAAAAATACCATCTAAAACGAAGGTTGTAAGCATGATATTCCATTGAATGGTTCTACTACAGTCAGAAACTGGCCTAAATTTATATCCAATAATTTTATTCCAAAATGTTAAAGAAATGGCTTTCGGTTACTGTTGCAGCATTGACATTCCTTCCAGAAGTTTCCAAAACAACACGATGTAGAATATTAGTACACATCATTCCTCCTTGCTTATAGCCTTTCACCCAAGAACTTCAAAGCACTTTGCAAAAGAGCGTAAATATTATTAGCCCCATTTTATAGCCACAATAAGGACCGTAATGCATATGGTCCCAGTCCTGCAAGCTTTGTCAGATGAATAATTACTGCTTTTATCGTAAGCCACTTGTGCTTGTTTATGGTTATGTGCTTTGACATGTTGCAGATCATGGCAATAATTAAAGATAACTATTATTTTCTTTCCTCCTCCAAAATACAGTAAAGCCTGTAAATAAAGACAAACTTTGGGGCCAGTAAGAAAGGTCCTTGTTCGCAGCCTGTCTTTTCAACCAGATCCTTCAACTTAAATACAAAAATTGGCAGACTTAATTAAGACTTATGGGGCATAACCATTTCAAAGCCATAAATTCAGATTGCAGGAAAGTAACATAACTGTCTTAGTGAGCATCTCTTTTAAAAAAAGCAATGTCTCTCTCTGAGACCTAATTTATGTTCTTGATATGGAACTTTATACCGTAAATAGCTTTGTTTCTCCTCCCATGACTATACCTGCTGTCAGGAAAGAATTTCATTCTGATGTTTTCTGGTGTATGTGACTATTTAAAATGGAGTTCAATGCATATTCCAATGCTTAAGCTGCTATTCTATCCAAACCTACTGTAGCTTTCTGACATTATTCAAAATTCTGCAGAGCATTACACTTGTCTCCTATTCCCTTTAATCTTTGCTTTTTAAGGTCAGACTTGCAGGCTTTAAAGTACACACAGCTGTCCACATGCGCTCAGAGCCTTAAGCAGAATTACTGTTAAAAGAGGGGATAACAACAAAAGAGATCCTAAATTAATCTTTATTCTCAAAAAAACATTTCTAACATCCAGTTCTGAGGGCTCAATCCCGCAAGGTGCTAAGAACTCTAGCCTGGTCCAGCAAAAAGACTTTTATACATCTTTAGCTTTAAGCATGTGAACAGTCCCATTCATTTCAGTGGGAAAACCCATGTGCTTAACTTTAAACACATGCTTCAGTCTTTCAGTGGATCAGACCAAAATGCACAGCACTTCTCAGGATCATGGCTCTACTGGACAAGGAACCAAATCACAAAAACTACTGCAATTAGCACCATTGCTGGCATTTTCAACAGAGAGATCAAAAGCTTGATAGGCATGTAGACTGAACTACTTACAATATATATCCAAGTCTGGAGTCTCTCACTATTTGGTGTTTCTCTTGGTCTATAAAATTTTGTAGTTTTTGGTAGATTATTTTTTGTTTTAAAGCCCCAATTCATGGAATCATATGATTATATGAGGAAAAAAACATTTCTAGACTTTGCGGCTGCAGAGATAAGCATGGAAAGGTGAACCTTACGGGCTCAAAAAACAAATGAAAGGAACCTCAAATTTGTTATTTTAAAATCTCATGATTTTTAAGCCAGGCTCATGATCTTTTTGATGTGGCAGTGTGAGGTAACCCTGTCGTGTTTTAGTCCATGCTCAATCTGCTCTGTGGATAAAGAGAAGTCTTCTGTCTACAGGCCTACCAGCCCACCACACTCAATTTACTGAAACATAATAATCAAATAAAAAACCCTCCTCTTTTGAAATAAACATTTCTCTCTCTAATTTTAAGGGGGTTCTGGAGGTCCCTTTTTATGCAGTGGCCACCATTTTGTCCTGAGGATTGAGACAAAGCCCTCCAGAGCTAACACCATAAGCTGCTACAGCTTGAGTTTACAAGCTCTCCAACAAAAAACTCACATAGACCCATGCTGTGTGTGGATGAGGTCCAGAGGGAGGCATATTACAGACACTGACCCGAGGGCTGCAGGTGTCTGGGAGATTATTTTAAGAAAAAACAGCCATCACTAAACCTTTGTGTGCTTTACTACATCATCTGAAAAATGTGTTTAATAATGCTGCTTTGCACTTACATAGCATTTCCATCTGTAGATATAAAACCACTTTACAAAGGTGCATGAGCATTATCTTCCTCATTTCACAGTTGGCCTCACTAAGTACACAGGTCTGAAGTAATTTGAATGAGAGGCACTGTGTTTTAATGAATAAACTATGAGACTGAAATTATCAGCCAGTAGTTCTGTTCCCGCTCTACTACCCACTTTGGTTCCAATCTGGCACTGAGATCCACTGGGATGGACCCAGATAAAATCCAGCTGAAGTCAATGGGATTCAGCATAGGAACAGGAAGTGTATTAGTGAATCCTGATGCTGATTCAAGGCCTATCTATGTAATGTTGAGCAAGTCCATTAAACTTCATCACTTTTCCCATCTGGAAAAATGGGCCTGTGCACACTCCCCAAGGTCACTGTCTCTGATGGGCAGAAAGAATGACAAGGCACAAGAGATGAGGCCTTTTGGCTGCAACACTGTTAACGCCTCAGTAGTTCTCCTGCAATAACTCATATAGTACACGTCATGATTCCTTAATAGTTTCTCCTGGTGGAGGGCTGTTGCTACCTCCCAGCCCTCCACAAGTGGTCCCAGCCCGTTGCTGCGACCTCACCACCCTTAGAGGGCTGGGGAAAAGGGGGGTTTTCTCCTCATTGTACCAGACACAAAGAGCCCCAACTGCATCTCCCACCTTCTTTAGGGAGATCCTTTCCCCTAAATCCATTCCCAACTTCTGCAATAGGAGGAAACCAGACACCCCTGTGGAACAAGAATCTGCACTGGATACCTGTCACCAGGTGTCAGAATCCCAACCAGGGCACTTAGGGCCAAGGTTCAGAGCAAAAGCAAACCTGAGGCTGGGAGTAGCCAAGGACTTCACAGTCAAGTCCAAGGCTAGGGTCGATACCGAGGGTCAGAGTCAGGTTTCAAGGTCCAAGTCAGGAGGCGAAATCCAAGCCGTGGTCAAGCCAGGAATTCAAGAGCAAGGAGCAGGAACAGTCGTGGCAGCTACAGAAGATCCATACGGTTTCCTGGACATTCCCTGGACCACCCTTTGTGTTTATCTAGGGCAGGGAACTGATCTGGAGCCATGGTATGCTCTCTGTCAAACTCTTCAGGCAGAACATCCCCATGTCTGTGTCCACAGCAGGTCATGGGAAGTGGAGTGCGAATTGGTTACCTGTGCTGCTGCGTGGAACCAGGAGATGTCAGCTGCCCAGTAGCTCTATAGGCCTAGGTTCTAGACCCAGGGGGCCTCTCATCAGTAAATAGCTTGTCTGTCTCCCCACACCCCCGGATGGGTTCTCAGATAGGGGGCGGGGAATTGTTAACTAACAATCGGCCAAAAATATACCTGTTGCCTGGCCAGAGAAGTGAACCCCATCATTTCCTGACTAACTCAGATACCAAATACATTATTGTTGGTAGGTAATCACCAATCTTTCCCACTTCCGATAATTTGGGTATCTTCTGGCCTTATCACACCTTCTGCTGCAGCATTTCAAATCTGTTTGCAGTCAGCCCGTGAAAAGGTCCTGGATCTCCCCTAAATCTCCCAGTCCTCTTACGAATAAGTCAACATACTTAAAAATCTCAAGCAGTTTTCACCAAGATGTACAATAATGATTTCAGGTGGCTGCTTCCTGGCTGCTCCTCTTGCCATGTCAACTCACGTTTGCCTTGGCCCAGCGCTGAACCTGCAAGGGAAGCAACTGTTCACCTATGCGCCCAACGCCAATAAATGAAAACACTGGCTTTCATGACACATTCCCATGCTCCTCAGAGCGTCACCCTTCATCCATTCCAACTCAGAGGTGATTCAACACCGAGGCCTAGCAGTGAGCTTCCAGAAGGAACTTGCCACCTGCCTGTGGGTCAAATGCACAATATTATGCCCACATCTCCAGTCACCAACTTGTGACCCATTCATGTGATCCTAAAGGAAGGGATAAACACCTTTCACCTTCGAAAGGTAGGACTGGACTGCCTGAAGTCTGATAAAAATAGTATTCACCATTGCTATTTTTCCTCCCTCCCCTTTGTCACCAGAGAATCTCTTCTCTATTTTTTTTTATATAATCTCGGTTTTTTAAACAATTTACTTCCTACCCTTGCAAGTTCCCTCTTGCACGAAGCAAAGTCTCTACCTACTGTATATTTCAAATTTTGTGCTGTAAAGTGATTTTATTCTACAGATCAAAGGACACAAAAAAATAAGACACCACAGTTTTTTTTTAAAGAGACATTTTAAAGTTCTATCATCTCAAATAGTATTTATTCAAGTAGATCAACATTCAGAAAATGTTCTAACTGTGCATCAGATTTAACACTAAAAATACGAAAGCATTTGGATTCCTCTCTTTTTTTTGGAGTTCTGAGGGGATAAAAATCAACCCTATAATGGTTACACAACACAGGCAGTAGATATAGAGTGTTTCAACCTCATCTATGGAGAAATTATCACCCTCCATTAAAAAGGCTCATAGCTGCGAAGACACGCTTAGAACCCTAGTTCTCTTGCCTCTACTAGTTGAGCTAAAGGAAGCCCTCTGTTAGATGACTTCTATAGAATTACTCCCCCTTTGTAAGCTGAACTGGTGAACAGAAGGAAACATTCATATTCATGTAAACCCAGATCCTGACAACACTTCTACACATGCTTAATTACAAGCATTTAAGCAGCCCCACTGGGACTGTTCCTGTCATTAAAGTTAAGGACCCTCCTTAAGTGTTTGCAGAATTGGAGCTTTATAGTGCCCGCCTGCAACTCCCACTGAAATCAGTGGATGCCAGACTGGACAGAAAACTAACCACAACAAAACTCAGTAACTTATTACAACATACGCTTCAAATATATGGTAGCCAATGCATGAGCTGTGGGAAGATTGAACAGACAGCCAGTTTTGTACCAGGAGACAAAGAAACATTAGCCAAAAGTCAACAATCCAAATCAGGCTAATTTTTAATTACCTTTAACTCAATAATAGATTGACAAATTTTCTTCAAAGCAAAAATGCACTGGTTTTCCTACATAGTATGTGAAGTTCTTTTTAGACTAAATCAATTTTCCAAGCCAAAGTTAGGGAAATGAGGGAATGCTAAGCGCAGGGCTTTATTATGAAATCTTAAATATGAAAAGGCTAATATCTCTGTATAGTGTAGTTGGCAGATTTTAAAGGGGCCCATTAGATCATCTAGTCTGAACTGCTGCATAAAACAGGCCAAAGAATTTTACCCAGTTAGACCTGTACTGAGCCCAATAACTCATGTTTGATAGAAGCACATCTTCCTGAAAGGCATTCCAGTCTTGATTTAAAGACATCAATATACAGAGAACACACCACTTCCATTGGTAGTTTGTGCAAATGGTTAATCATCTGCACTGTTAGTATAGAGCAGTGGAATCAAGAACTACGTTTGTGGGCCAAATCTTTCCAATTGAGATAGTTAAATTACATGTGCATCTTCTGCAGAATGTTAGCTGGCAGCTTTTACACTA
The DNA here is from genome assembly GCF_026122565.2 of Emydura macquarii macquarii. Lineage (NCBI taxonomy): Eukaryota > Metazoa > Chordata > Testudines > Chelidae > Emydura > Emydura macquarii. The sequence continues at coordinate 6,423,411 of NW_027131400.1, read as the reverse complement.
GGCACTCACTATTTCTAGCACTCATTGGTGCAAACAGAGAAAGTCAAAATTCACTGTATTTCCAGTTTTGATCAAAAGAATGAGCTGAATTTTTACAGCCATTTTTGATAAAAAATTGTTGCATTTTTGACCCACTTTTGAGTCAGCAGTAAAATTTCAAAATTTGAAATTTCAATGAAAAAGTATGAATTTTTTGCAAAAAATTTCATGACAAATGTACCCTTTTTTCTACAAGCTCCAGTTTCAAGTAACGTATATAAACCAATGTTGTGCTGAATCTGCTGCAGAGAGCTCGATACAATGGCTCACTGGGTTTTTAATGCTAAAATGTAATGATGGCAGCTTAAATGTCAATGTTAGCATTTCACTGCTATTATTTTAGTAGATCGGATGGCAAAAGGTGTAGGAATAAAACCCATATGGTAGAAATTGGGAGTTGCTGCAGAAAGGGAAATGAAGAAAGACAGAGAGAAGGAGAAAAACCAAGGGAGAAGGGGAAAGAAGAGGAACTAAGGATGTAAATAGCAATCGTCATAAAGACAAACATTTTCCCACTGATTATTGCTGGATGTGCAAAAAGGTCCCTAATGATAATAACTAAAAGTTTCATTGCTAAATAAAGGACATATTCTTGCCTTAATCTTTGTGTAAACTCCCACTGAGGTTAGCAGATGTTATGCTGTAGGCTAGGGACAGTATGTAGTCCTGAACTGAGCCCATGGACCGTAATTAAAAATGCACATGGTCTTTATTTCTTTACAAATAGACTAATCATTGTTTTTCTTTGTCTAGCATTAAACATTTTTATTTTACACACACACATGAATGATCAGTTATACATCCTTGGGTGGTGTTTTTTCTAATAACTGTCTCTCTGACTTTTTTATTCTTAATTATTATTCCTCCAATCCTCCTCCTGAAGATGCCATAGAGGAGCCTTCTCCTCTATCTGACACACTCTTTCCTCTACCCTTTTTCTCTTTATATCCATCTTCATTCCCACAACAAAGAGAAACATCAATGATTTTGACTCAAGAGAGTCACTGAGGGTAAAATTTTCAAATGTGCCAAGTCCCACTGAAAATCAAAGGAGACTGGGAACTTGTGAAAATTTTACCTTTAAGGTTTCTCTGATTGACTTGCTTGAATTTTCTACCTATCTATGTTACTCTGTACAAAATTCATTAAAAAGAATTGAGACTTAATTTTTCTTTAAAAAAAAAAGAATTTGGTCCTCTCCATGGAATGAGTTTAGTACCATGGTGTAGCTCAAAGAGGGGAAAAAATACAGAATGCAGTTCTTTATAATGAAATCATTATTTTCCAATAGAAAAACGCTGCTATGGATTCCGTTCAATTCCTAGACAGCATAGGCCTGATCCAAAGTCCAATGAAGTCAGAAGGAATCTTTCCATTTAATTATTTAAATTATGATGGATTATTTGCACCCAAGCAACACAATTATACCAAAGTAAATATGTAGTGTAGACCAAGATTGTGTATTTTAGTGCCCAGAAACAATCAAGGACTTTCATTATATTGCACTGTAACTAGATGTTAACTATATTCAAGTTCACTGTAAGAGATCTCTTCTGGAAACATACTGTTAGATTTTAGTTTAACAGTTTTTAGGCTTTTTATACTACCTATACACTGCTGCCGTGCTACCCCTAACTCTCCCTCCCACAAAAAAACCCAAAAAACAACCCATTAGCAAGGCCGGAGCTGATAAATTGCAGGTTTGATCTAATCTGCAAGCCTCATATGCTCAGCAGATAGATTCTCCAACTGATTTTTAATAGGAGGCTGATATTGTATCTGAATGAAGCTAAAATAAATAAAACATATGAAATACAAGATACTTATTCATATAGTGTGTTCAAAAGGAATGTGGAGTAATGTGAATAACATCATTAATGATGGAGAGAAGGAAAAAAAACAGTTGTCCCTGTAGGATGATGTCATTTTCCAATTTTATACTTGGAATACAAAATACCATTTTAACCAAAGTTCATAATTTCTTTAACAGTTTAGGACAAACTTATTTTGACTCTCACTGGTTTCTATTTCAAAGTCAATGGGGAGAAAAAACTACCAGCTAAACATACCTTGCCTTATAAGATTATAATGCTGTATTTAGTTGGCAAATTCAATAAGGTTTTTGTTTTGTTTTTTAAATCAAAAAAGCTGAATCAAATTTTCTAATATGAATAAGCCAAGGATTTAAGAAAGAAAAGCCTATTTAATGAAAAACAAATGGCATTTAAAACTTAATAGCCTTGAGGCCTAATAGCAAATGTCAAGTTATTTATTTAAAAATTTTTTTTTAATAATCACAGTCACCGTTATGTGTAAAGGGAGCCATTTTTAATGAAATGGGTGCTACTTATACCAGCCTGACTCTCTGAAGACTACTGGCTCTAATGGAAAACGAAAATACATATGCCTGGAAGCAATATAATAAACACAATAAAAATCAATGAAGGAAAGAGAAACTCTAGAACTTAATACTGTCAGTATCTTTGCAGTTCTTCATGCTTCATTGCAAAAAGTTCCATTGGTTATAAATCCCACAGCTTGCACGTAAGCCCATGGACATCAACTACTTTTGCCTGCTGTCCCAACAACCTTCATGTTATATTTCTCAACAGAACCAGTACGGGCAGCAGTTAATGTTTCACTAGAGTACACAATACGTGCATACTAATGACAACTTTAATTGATATGGTTACATCAAAATGGAGGTAGTATTGACCTTAGTGGCCAATAACGGTTTCTTTTAAGATCAGTTTTATCTTTGTTAGAATTACAGCACTCTCTTTATTACCTAAAAGGATAAATATATTTGGTGACCCTCACTGAATAGATATGGGAGGCTGCATATGAATGATTATATAATATGAGGAAATTTTCAAAATTAAGCACATGCAGTTATGGACGTGTCACTCACTTGCACAAATGCAGTCTTCCACCAGTTACTTGCTGAGACTCTGAAAGAGCTAGCAATGTGTGAGTTGTGCACCAAATCAAATACTGGTATCTGTGACTAATTAGCCAACTAACTGGCCAAGTACAAGTACAAATACTTGATTTACACACATCTTGTACATGCAAAGATCTTAGGCAGGCATAATTATGGCCCTGATCCAGCAAAGCACTTATGCACTTTTTCATATGCTCAAAGCTAAGCGGATGCAAAAGTGCTTTGCTGGATCAGAGTCCAGGGGTAAGATCCTGTCTGGAGCCACTGACTTTAGTGGGGCCAGGATTTCACCCTATATACCCAACTGTGAAAATCTGGTCATGTAAATATCATATATCTTCATATTGCTCTACCTGACATGGTTAAAAGAACTGGCTGGGTCTTTTAAAACAGGTTGTGTCATGGTTAGGAGAGAAATTACTATCACCGAGATTCGATCTAGTATATTTCATTCACGATATGTATACAAGTCCTGTTCACCTTGAACAAGGAGGGCAAACAGCAAGAGCAGGCTCAACAGAGACAATTCAACCTTCAATGAAGCCCCTGTGTTTCCAACCCTTCATCAGCTTCTCCTCTTTCTAACTCTTAGCCCTCCTTCTAGCATTTCGCGTTGGCTGTGCATACCTCTTGAATTTGTGGAGGCTGACTCCACTTCAAGGCATGGCCCCCCGCTCTGTCTCCCCCACCCCCGAGGCCCTGTCCACACTCCACAGTCACTCCACCCCAGGCCACGCCCCAGTCAGCCCCCTCCCATGAGGTCCCCCCATCCATGCTGCTTGCTCCTATCGGCCACCCCCGCTCTATTTTTTCCTGCCCCGCCTCCTCCCCAAGACCTCCCTGCCTGCAACTTGCTCCTACAGGGAGTGGGGGCACGGGAAGAAGGAGGATTGGGGGTGGCAAGAGGCGGTGCAAGGGCAGGGCCTCAGGGGCAGCTTCTGGTGGTGGCAGCTGTTTGGGATGGCTTAGCATCCCCAAGTCTTTTATACCCGCCGCCACTGACCTTTCAGCTTGGCCAGACAACCACATTAGCCCAAAACCTCCATTCCTGCTAATACACAGCCTATTTTTTCTCTTTACTGAGTATCTTTGGCCCTTTTGAAATCCTCTACTCTGGGATAATCCATACAAGAGTACATGCTCAGCCCAGGTTCCTTTAACAGCTGATTAGACATGCCTACATGAGCTACTCCTGGGGGAATTCTGTGCCAAAATATTAAATTATGTGCCCAATATTTTAAAATTCTGCATATTTTATTTGTCAAAATAACGCAATATAATCATGCCAGTTTCCATTATTTTGGTAATTTATTTCAACTACAATCCAATGGATGGGATGGGAATGCGAGTGGGGAGCACTGGAGGAAATTCCCAAGCCCCCCTTTTGTCTAGTAGTGATGTAGCTCAGTTTGACCCTTTATTTCTAGTTATTAGTCAACAAATATATGCAGCCATACGCTCAGTATTACATCACAGGCAACTGCAGAGGAAGTGAGGGATGAGGGAAATCAAACTCATAACTTGTATTGGCTACTGACATCTCCATAAAGGTCAATAGTAAATAAGTTCATGGAGCACATTTTGAAAGGAACATTTTTCAGTCCAAAAACTCAGACCAGTTCTAATCACTGAAGCACTATAAGCATTTATAAGGCCATACTGCCATTTGCAATAAGGTTCCTTTACACCACTCTGCTAATGTAAAGAAGCCTTAAAACGTTTACAACCGTTTTATTCCTGGGGGAATTCACTAAGAACAATGGGAACAATTCATTAAGCAGGAAAACTGCTATATTCTGCTCTGCCTGAGGAGACAGAGCCTGCCCCACACCTACCTCTTCAGAAACACCCTGAAGCCCTGCCTCTCCTCGCCCATTGTGCCGTAAAAGCAAGTGAGAAGGACAGAGCCTTGCTCGCATGCCCAGCCTGCCTCCCCCTGGTGGTGACTGACGTCTCCCCATGCACGCACACCCAGGTCCCCGCCCCCAGCCACTGCTGGTGATTTATGTCTCCACCGGCTGTTCTAGACACCCAAACTGATGCAGCCATGCTGCCGGGGAGGGGCTCATGACCACTTTTGCAGCTTTCCCATCAGAAGTCATTTTTCTGTGGAGAAGCAAAGAAATCTATGGGAGACAAGAATTCTGCCTGCACTCAGTGGCACAGAATTCCCCCAGGAGTAAAGAGTCAGCTATTATTGAATACTGTCAAGTAACTTCTGCTAGGTCTCCCTAAGTGAAATTATTTTTATGAAAAGTCAAGTTCTTTATCTCAATAATTCAAAATCATTCATTTCTTTAGTACCTTTGCCAAAACCACACTATGGCAAATTAACATGATTATTTTATTTTACTAAAGAAAAACACTATTTGGATGGGTTTGCCCAATCAATTGTGGTAAGCAACTAAATTAAAGAAGTTTAAAATATGCGGCGTAAATCAATGGAGTTTCAATGGCATCAAACTGGAGTAAGATAATGGACACTCAGTCTTATTATTTCTAATCCTCAGAAAGCTGATTTCACCACCAACAAAATAGAACTACATATGGTACTCACCTCTGCAAAACTTTTCTTGCTGAGTCACTTTTTTAAAATAAGTGTAAACCTGTACTTCTCAAGTATTCTGAAATTACAATGACAACCCACTAAACTGCTCCATACACTTTTACAGACAACCAGATGAATCTTTTCTTCTAATTACCTCAGTTCTGTGATGTGGAATGCTAAAAAGCAGGCAATTTCAGCATTAAATAAGTGATTAAAATGCCCCATTTGACACCAAATGCTACCATCATAAAAACAAACAAAGGAATCTAAAGTGCATTTCCACTTTCTGAATATCCAAATCATCTCTAAAAGCCATGAATCTCAGATCCATGTGAAAACAGGAGTTTGGTCACTTTTTTGCACTATTATATTATTCAGCATCAAAATTGTTCAATAGCTGAAGACACCAAAATGCTAGTTGGCCCCATTAAGGGCCAGATTTTCAAAAGGGCTAATACACTTTTCATATACCTGACTGTTGTATTTGCAAACACTGATATATATGCACACACACCAGTTTTACATGAGCCCTTTGGAAAATCTGGCCCAAACTAGCCCTCTGGCAGAAGGATTCTTTGTAAACTCAGTAGTAAACTAAATGGCAGGCTTGTTCTTGAAACATCCATGTAGAGCACTAGACTGATGTGAATGTAAAAGGAGATAGTGACATTCTATCTCAATTATTTTGGTGATTGTGACATTCTCCCTGCAAAACGGTTCAGTTCACTAAGTGATTTGCTTCCATATAAAAAGCAATTAAAAACATTAAATTAACTTAACTAAATGCAACACTAAAATATTGGGTGGCAACACTGCAATGGGACTACTTGCATAGTCTAGTCTTAAGAGGAAAGGCTGAGAGAACTCAGCCCTCTTTTCCTAATAGCTCAATTTCACTCCCATTAAAAACCAATGGGAGATTCATAGACTTTAAGGTCAGAAGGGACCATTATGATCATCTAGTCTGACCTCCTGCACAACACAGGCCACAGAATCTCACCCATCCACTGCTTTAATAGACCCCTAACCTATGATTGAGTTATTGAAGTCCTCAAATCATGGTTTAAAGACATCAAGGAACAGAGAATCCACCATTGGCTAATAATGTAGATAATTATACATTTTATCCTAATATAAAAACCAAACTGTCCATTTAAAGTCAACCTACCAATCATCTCAAGATGTCAGTTTGTAAATATCATTTATTTGTATTAATGATTTTCAGCATTGTCTGCAGTTAAGAAATCTTTGTAAAGTGTTTATAATAAGTCATAGTAATCAAACTTATTTATAAGAAGATTTTTCAGGGTTAGGATTGGTTAGATGATGGGAGACTCATTTTGGAGGGATCAGTGTTTCTAGAATTGGACATTAGTTCAATTTGTAAATTGTAAAGTGTTTCTTACACATTCTGTATTTTTTGCCCAGAATTATGGATGTCGGGGGTGTTTTTTTTATACTAAATCAAAATAAATAAATAGTAAGAAAATTGGCAGCAAATCTCATGTTCTTTAATTAGAGGGCTGTCTCTTTGATCCAGGGACTACTGTTCATAGAGACCTGGCCAATCTAATTTCAGAAAGAGCAGAACATGATATTTTTGGTGACCAAAAAAGGGGGCGGGGGCGGAATGAAGAACATTCCATCTCTTAGTCTAGTTCACTGAGTGGATGAAGACATATGCTCTTCTTAAAGCTAGAAATGTGCAGTGCTGTTTTAATTGTAATATGAGGGATTAAATACTGTCCTTTGCTGTTAGTGGGCATGGAAGTTGATTCTGTTTAGAGATGCAGCAAAGAGCACCCACAGTACATCACTCCAGACTGCCCTGTCAGATCCTATCCTGCCAGGATTCCTGGATCAGAAGATATGCTAGGCCATGCATCTGTTCTGCCTCTTTGCAATAGCCAGGCCAAGATTTGCCCCTCCAACCCATTTATAACTATATTACAAATGAGTGTATGTAGAACCCTTTGAGTAGTTTGGTCCAGAAGGGATGCACAGCTTCTTGTTGAGAAGACTGGGCAGTAATTCTGTTTTCAGATAGCTCAGTTCATCTCTTGGGCCATATGCAATCTCCAGCCATGGAAAGAAGAAAAGAGACACCTGCCAAATCAAGAAAATGAGAGAACAGAGTACTGTGTTTGCAATCCACACATTGTTTATGTATCACAGGCATTAACACTGTCTGACAACCTATTATGGGCATACTGCATGTGGCTCAAAACGTACAAGCAATTCCCATCCATCGGAGATAGTATGCTAAGATCAACTTATTAACCTCTCTTTACAAACACCAGACTTTTTTGGGGGGAGTGCGGGGAAGGGGGGGAGCAAACAAAAACTAATAGGTGTCCTCTTGCCTCTTGACACTGCACAGGATCTATGATGCTAAACAAGACTGATTGTAAAACATGCTTAATATCAGAAGTTTGGCAAAGACTGAAAGCATATTATGAGCTTGCATTTGCACCCTGAAGTGACTCCATGTCCACATCTGGATCCATTAGCAGTAGATGAATCCCTGACCTCAAACTTGTGTAGATGTACCTCCGTTGGAAGAGGTTTGCTCTGCCATGAAGAAACTGTGAAGGGGGCATGTTGCCAGATCCGACGGCATAATGCCTGGACTTCTCAGGTATGCCATAGAGCCACTAAGAGTAGCATTATGCAAATTTTTTGCCCTGGCTGGACTACAGGGAAGGTACTAGCAGAGTGGAAGGAATGGATCATAATCCTGCTCTATAAGGTGATACACACAGTGTGCAGTAGCTATAGGACAATAACTCTGCTTTCTGTCCTGGAGCAGTCTTCAGACATGTTCTACTCATCCAGCTCCAGTCTCTCCTTGTGAAATACAGTGACCCGGAGCTATTGGGCTGCACTGCTAGGCAATCTACGATGGATATTACACTTGCTCTCCGTCTTTTATCTAAGATCCACTGTGAATTTAACCGGCCTTTGACAGCAACATACATAGTCCCAAAGGCACCCTTCAATTCTGTCAATACAGCTGCCTTGTGGAATGCCTTATGATGCATCAGTGTTCCCAACAGCCTCCTGAGGCTAATTCAAGATCTACATAATGACAATGGGGCATAGGTGCGTTGGGGAACCCAGAGGTCCAACAGGTTTCACAATAAATCAAGGCTGAAACAGCGATGTGTCCTGGCCCAAGTCCTGTTCTGCTGCAAAATGGATTGGCTCCTTGAAAATATCTCCACAAACACCAATCTGGATTACACAGACTGGGTTGTCCTCTCTGGCCAGACACAAATTATCTCAAAGATGCACTGGACAGCTTCCAGCATGAAGCAGCTGCTCTTGGGTTAAGGGTTTCTTGGGCAAAAACAAATATCCAGAGTGTTGGCCCAAAAGTTGTGATACAAGACATCTGTGCTTCTGGTCAAATGGTGGAAGTAGTGGATGACTTCAATTATCTAGGCAGATAGTCAACAAATGAGCACAGTCAGCCAGACATCCTAAAGATAACTGGTTTAGCAGCCTGAGCCATGGAGGACCAACATAGGGGTCTGGAGCCAAAAGAAACTATATACAAAAGTACAGATTTATCAAACCTGAATACTTCTGATCCTCTTATATGGATCTGAAACATGAATGTTGCTTAAACAAGGCATCAGGAGGATGAAGGCAATTCATATGCATTACTAGCGGCAATCACTGGGTAGAAGATGGTTTGACTTTATCAGTAAGAGGGACGATCTTGAGAGGACTGAAGTTATCATCAGTGGCCACCGCCAACTGGCCCTTGTTTGGTCATGTTGCCTGGCTCAGAGACAGAAGTCCCCACATATTGAGTTCTGAAGACTGGACTGGAGGTCAAGAGGGGGCACTACCCAGTCACAGACTGGCAGCGGTCATGCGGTCACCCATGATTAACCTGGCCAGACCAGATCAGTAATAACCCTAGGGAGCTCTTAGACACCTGGAATATAGTTGTACAGTGTGGTCATGGACTCTCAGCACTAGAGACCTCTGCCATCCAAGCATATTATTGTTGTTGTTGTCGTCTTGCCTTCAACATGATGCTAACAAATATATGTATGTACTTTAAATAAGTATGGAGCAAGAGCTGTGAGATGTGAAGATGAGCATTAATTGTACAGAGATTTTCAGAGAATACCACAGATACTGGTATCTACAAAACCAGCTCTCCTTGCCCAGGTATTTCATGTATCTAGTATTCCAGTGGAAATGTAATTTGATGTCTTTTGAAAACAGCTCTTCACTATGACTTTAAATTATTCCCCATGGGGGACCATTTTCCTCCAACACACATTGTTTACTATTTCTGCTGCTTCCAGCAAGCTGCTTGATAGATGCTTATGAAGATGATAAGCTCTACAATGCACATTTTTCTATGGCTGAAGACAAAATTCTCTGCTTCTTGGCATAGTTTCCCAACTGATCATGATTCCTAAAGAATTCATTACTATGTAGTGCAGTGATCTATATTTCTGTCAAATCATGTTATTTACAACTTATGGAGAATAAAGAGAGATATTTCAATGTACAAATCACATACTACACTACAGGAATGTTTTCTGCTCTCCTTTTTCCCTCTAATGACCTTGGTGTCCTTACACCTAAATGACAACGGTGGTCATTAACTATCACCAGACTTGAAACAGGATTGGCAAGAGTATAATAAAACACTCATAGCACAAGTGAATGCATTCAGAGATCATGGTGATAGCCTTTTAAAAACATAGACAGACAGAGTTAGAGCACTTTGGGCTTGGAGCTCTACTAATGAGAAGTATTATGTAAGACTAAGTATTATTATACTGTTATAATTTTTCCTTTTATTGGACTTTTTGCTGTATTATTATTATTTGTATTAAACTAGCAGCTAGAGTCCCAGTCCAGTGATTCATGAATGAATCCTCTGGCCCATGCTACCTCTGCACACTAAAAAAAACAAAAAAAGAAATAACTTGCATTTTAAAAATTCTCTAAACTCTCCAAGACAAATTCCCCATCACAGCTCTGAAGTACCTAAGCAGGAACAAAAGGAATACATTCTTAAAAATTGAAATATAAAGACTTAGTAATGACTTGAAGGGTACATCTACATTAAGGTGGCACAGCTATGGTGCTGCAGATGTGCTGCCATAGTGTAGACACTTCCTCCATCAACAGAAGAGGCTTTTCTGTAAATGTAAGTAATTGAAGAGGTGGTAACTAGATTGACAGACAAATCCTTATAGCAACCTAGCTACATCCACACCTAAGGTTAGACTGACCTAACTATGGTGCTCAGAGCATGAAATTTTTCACAGCTCTTAGTGACGTAGCTGGATCAACCTAAGTTTTAGGTGTAGACCAGGCCTAATACTTCAGCACTGTATGTTGACCCTGCTGTTTCCAAAGGCAACAAAATTTCATGTCTCAGCATTGCTGCATAGCTATATTCATAATTAATGATCATATCCAACACTCTCAGTTGGATTCTTCCTGATTTCCAAACAGTATCTTCCGTTTGTGCTTTCCCTATCTTAAAAAGTATAGTTTGCTTTGCTACAGAACTAAAAAAACCTTTTGGTTATACAGTATGTGTGTGTGTATGTAAGATTCCCTACTTTTATAGGCATGAATAAACTATATGTTTTTATAAATTTGGTTATGACTGATTCACTCAAAATATATTCATGCTGACAGAATAAAGCAATTTCCTACCATTTATTTAACTAGTGAGAGTTCTAATTAAAAACAAAACAAATAATTTTTTTCAACATGATTTTCACAAACTCCATTTCTGCAGTCTCAAAGAAAAATTGAGACTATTCCTCCCTAACACAGACCTCCTAATTGCCATCCACAACTTTTCTCATCTCCTGAGTAAATTGCTACGATGATTAGGGCTACTCCTTAAGTATGTAGCTGTCTGCTGCTTCGCTGGTGTGAATCTTCCTGAGCACATAATTACAAAGTTCAAGACTAATTACTTCCTGTTCAGCTTTAGGTGCCATTCAAGCTTCTGAGGATAATCTTTTAGGCCCCAATTCAGAAAGGTATTTAAGCACGTAGTCCCTGGCAGTCAATTAAACTACTCACATGCATAAAGTGAGGCATGTACAGTGTTTCAGTATCTTGCTGAACTGGGGCCTAAAGCCCAAGTAACAGATCTATCCATTTGTGATTGTAATTGATGCGGTGTGTATTTAAAACTGTGATTATGTTTCGCTGATGGAGAGCTTTCAGACGTGTATTTAATAACTATGACATGTTTTGTCATAACAAAATTCATGTTTTTTCTCCTAATTTCTCCTGGTGTACACATAAACCATCATTATAGGCACAGAATTTCTCTCTCAACTGCATTTTCTCCATCTGATCTACCTTAAAAATACAACTGATATGACAAATCAAAATTGATTGCATCTGCCACTAAAGACAGTCTTACTCTGCGATCTATAATTTACTAGATACCCCAAATCCCCTCCGGTCCTTATTTTTAAGATTAGGATTATGTTTGTTTCCCTACAGTCCTCAGATACCTCTCTTCCATATCCTGGGAACAATTACAAATCTGTCATTGGCTCAGTAATCTCTTTACAGCCTAAGCTCTTTCATGATCCAAGGCTGGCCCCAAAACTCTATCCTGAGCAATTGTTGTAAAATGAGATAGAATTGTTGGGTTGAAAAACATATACTATTTAACAGCTTGTATCAGAATCTCTGCACCTGTGAATGTATGTTTTGCAAGAAAGGCTTTTCTTAGTTAACATTTACTTTAAGTAATACATGTTTCAGGTGTAAGTTAACCATTCCATTCAGTGATTGTAGAAACAATTGTAGAAACAATTGTACAGCTAACATGACCCTAAATGCTGAGTAACCTACACAACATCCTGCCCATTTTAAGGAAGGCAGAGATCATTTCAGCATTTCCCTCTTTTACCCTCTTCTTCCTCAAATGCCCCATTTTGCAGCAATTCTCCCTAGAGCACAGGAAAGTTGGACATAACTAACTCTACAGCCCATGACAATATTCAGTGAGTTCTCTTATAATTCTGTCAGAACACATGGGACCAGGAGAGCTTTGTAAAGGAAGAGAAGAAAAATAATTAATGTTTTAGTTTTGGAGGGGAAAAAATTAGGGACTCTCCCTCATTAATAAGTGTGTTTGTGAGATCATGTCATCCTCAAATAGCTGCAGCATTCAGAAGATAAAAGGTGGATTATTTTAAATGGACTTGTGCTTTGAAGATGGTTAGATGCTTTTGAAAATCCCATCCGTAATACTGAAGGGTCAAAATTTTGTTTGACCCCTTAAGTGGATGCACTGAGAGGGGTAGAGGACATAAGGTGTCACCCCCTCTGTGCAGAGCCCACATAAGCAGCAGGCAGATTTGCAGTCCCTGAACTCAGGGGAGCACAGCAACTGGAGAGCAGCTTTCTACCCCTGCTTTGGCTGGCTCAAATTAGCCATGGCTCCATCTCCTCACATAGCAACTAACAGAACGGATACCTAGCAGGGGCTACTGCCATCGGCAAAGGGTCACTGCCACAGTTGTGAAACCTATTTATGCCTGAGGGCTCCCCACCCAATGTCTGAAGTAAAATGTCTCCCAGTGATACTCCACACCTTCCCCAACACAGGGCTGTGCCTACAAAGTACAACTTTGAGCCCTAAGAAAGGAAAGGGACAAGGAGGGGAGGTGGGAAGAAGATAAATAAAGTGGATCTGAGGGTACTGTGCTCAGGGTTCTCACAGGACAGACAACCAACACAGTTTTTACGCAGTGCGCCTGAATCTGATCACCTGATGATGTAAATTGGGAGCAGCTTCAAGGTAAACTGATTTACAGCAGTGCTGAATGAGAAGAAAATCAGGCCCCTGATGCAGAGGAAGGACAGATGCTTTGACTCCAAAGCAGTGTCATTATTTTATTCTACAAATGGCCAATTAATGCTGACATTCACAGAAGAACTGTTCAAAAGGAAGAATCTGAGGGAAGAGAATGGATACATGGGCAAGGGAAGCAATTCCAGGTTAAAGAGGTAGCACGAAAGCAGACAGACTTGGAGGAGCAGAGGGAGCATGGGCTGAGATGGAGGCAATGATAGCAGAGTTGTGCAAAGCCCTTAAGGCATGGACAAGAAGACTGAGCTTGATAACAAGATGGAAAAAAGAAGTCTCTGAAGAGTCCCAGAGAGACGAAAGGGGGGGGGGGGGGGGGAAGAAGACACAAAGTAAACTTAACTACTACTAACCAACTAACTTTAATAACTATTTGCAGCTTTTATTTTTTAAGAGCTACTATGCTAGAGGAAAGCTTGCCAATATTAGAGGCAAGAGGCTCTAATGACCATCTCAGGCAGTAAGAAGGAACTGAGGGGGTGGCGAGTCAGCAACGCCCTATATACAGCACAACTTGAATACAACAAAATACAGGCCCTGAACAGTGCTTTGGTCTACAGTGATTATATTTACCAGATGTATTTATTGAATTTTCATTGAAAAAAATGGATAAAGAATATAATGCCAATGTTTTCTACTGATATTAAAACTTACTATTGCCATGTGTAAAAAGAAATCAACGTACAAATTTGAACGGTTTCTCTGGAACCGCTAAAAATAGTTCTTGTTCTGTGGCAAAGCTGCTTCACATTCACAACAGCAGGTTTTTGGGCCAGATCTGTAGCTGGTGAAAATTAGCATAGCTGCATTAAAGTCAGTAGAGCTATGCTGATTTACACTTGCTGAGGGTCTGGCCTGATTTTATTTTATTTTATTTTGCTCAATCTCTATGCAGTATGTAGCGGGAGAAGAGCTAAAGAGTTGTTTTAAAAAACAGTAAGAACAGAGCCAGGAGGAAATCTTACAATAATACATTCAAACAGCATTCCCTACAGACCACCACCAAGATAGTTTTTATCTCAAAGTTTGTGTTCATTTTCAATAGCATAAAATCTCTTAGCATGGTGCCGTATGCTACAGCTTGGTAATATTTTGAAATCATCCAACTTTATTGAATTTGCCCTGTTAAGAAGAGAATTGCAAAGAAACTATGGCTGCAAAATGGGTATAAATTCAAAAATGAATGAAAGGATATTGCAAGGAAAAACTAAAGCGATTCTTTTGGCTTATTTCAAAAGGTTAGCAAACTTTCTTTCGTTTTTAGTTTTAAGCAAACATTAGCAGGCTGAACAGGTCAAAGAAGGGTGGATAGAGTAATTGAGTACAGTTTAAGAACATGAGCAGTTTGTTCTTGCTGATAAATTAGACAGCTGCTCTGAATTACATTTCATGCTGTTTTCACACAACAGCTAATTTCCTGCTGCTAGTTCTAAATCTACTTGGAACTGTACGCAATTAACTCCATCACCTTTCCTTTATCCTTCAAGAAAGCATCAATTTTATTTGCTTACAGTTAGTTATCAACATATTTTCATTTTTCCCCTTCCTAAAATATCATAGAAAAAATACACCTTTGTAATAGAGGAAATCTGTTAGCTTCCCAATGCACATTCTAAAATATGTAGGCTATAATATGAAATTAAAAAAAAAAAAGGCAAAAATATCACTACTCTTATATTATAGTATATCCATTTCATTGCAAGCTTTATTAAACTAATGGATTTTTTTTTCACTTTCTACATATTTTACAGTTCATAAAATGTTTTTTCTGTTTGCAGAAAAATTACAGTCTTTAGTGTCAGCCTTTTTGATTGCTGAATCCAATTTACATTTTTACTTCAAACCACTTCCAATCAACATTATGTAAATTATACCATAACTGAATGCAACATAAAACTGCAATCCTTTCTAATGAAGATTTAGGGAAAAAAAAGGAAGAAAAAACACTCAGTTATAAAGAGCTTTTATCAAGAATAAGATTACTTTGCTATAATTTAATATAAAGTTACATACAAAACACATTTTTGAGAGAGACACCTCCTTCAATGGTTTATTTGACATTAACCTCAGGATATCTATGGTGCAGGAAGAATGGTTATTCTTTGATTTAAGGATTCTAAAGTCCAGATTTGAAGGACAGCACTTAATTAAATGCTTAATTTTAATCAGAGGCTTAAATCTCACTGGCTTGAGTGGAATTTAAACATGTGCTTAACTGTCTCCTGAACAGGGATGGATTTAAACATTCATATAAGTGCTTATCTAAGTAGGGGCTTAAGGATTTGATCCAATGTCCATTGAAGTCAATGGAAGCCTTTTCTCTGACTTCAGTGGGCTTTGGAACAGATTCCAACAGACTCTACAGTATCATATAAATTCCTATAAATAAATACATTGATTCAAAATAAATTATAATACTTCTCTCACACAGGAATTGAAACCAACTTTAGCTCCAAGCTTTATTTCACACACATACTATGACGTTCGTTAGTCTGTTTTTGTCATCATTAATAAAAACTTCAACATAACATGCATGACTTTTTTATGAGACTTTTTAAAGCAAAAAAATTCTGATGGTAAATGAAAAACAAGGTTTTTTGTAGTAGATAAATTATTTTAATATGATATCATAACTCAAGTTATCTTGCAATTTAAATTTTATTCTGATGTTCCTTAGCTATATATGCAGCAAAATTTTAATTCAATTCCTAACATCATATTACACACTGGAGATGCAAAATAAAAATATTCCTATAACAATGGTATAAATTGCTCTCCTCCCTCCCCCGTCTCTCTCTATACTGTTCTATTTAAGTCAGTTTTTCCATTTGCCACCATAAATTGTTTGATACTAAAATAAAAGAACTTCATTCCAAATGCTGCCAAGTATTAAAAAACAGGAGCATGTGCAAGTTGAAATTATTTGTACTAATTCATAAACCAAACATAAAACACATTACACCTAACTTTTCTGGGAACAAGCAATGTCTGCTCACAATGTTATAATTCAAAATTATTGATCCACATTTATTATAGTTTCCACTGTTGTTTTCTTGTTACTTGTTCAAATAGCTGAGAATGTACACCCAAGGTATGTTTCCAACTGCGAACAAGTTCAGCCATTAACAGAGGCAAACACTATTCCCAGTGAAGTCAATGGGAACTGTGCCATCAGGGCTAGATCTGGGCCAGAATTTAACCATATTCTCCTGATAAAAGTTATTTATAAGTAATCAATTAAGGCCTAGATCAATTAAGTACCCAAATTTTGTACAGATTTAACTATTTTGGTTAGAGGTATAATATTATACAGAAATCATTAAATCGGAATACGCCCCTACTAACCATATAGCTGGGCCCACACTATTAGTTTCAAACTGAGATAAAGTGGCATAAGCATATAGCAAACTCTTGATCTTTTCCTTAAAGCTCCAGCTCCTGGAGTCATGTGATTATGAGAGTATCTCAGCTTTTATTTACCTAAAGGAAAACAGAACAAAAGCTATACACCGTCCTCTCCAAAAATAAAAAACCTAAGTTTCTAGCCCTCATGGTTACAGAGGAAAACTTGTAAAGCTAACAGCTCAAAAAACAGAAGGCACAATTAAACAAGAATTCAAATGCATTATTCTTCTTTAAAAATCTCATGATAATTTGGGCCCTAACTCATAATGTTTTAGATGTTGGGACTGGCTGTACCGTGAGCTTCAAGTGTGCCCTGTGCCCACACACAAGACTCCATTGAAATCACAGTGGGCCATCCACATGGAGCTCATTGCAACATCCAGGCTGAATTTAGCATATTCCGGAAGCGCAGAAAAAGTCTCTAAAAACTGTCCCTCAGTCTATCTGCTGTCAAAGAAAGCAATAAATAGGTTGTGGTGCTTTGGGTAGAAGATGTTGCTTATTTTTGACTGGCTGCTGCATCTCATGGGAGGAGGAACTCACCACGTATCACAGTTGCCATCTATCAGTCCCTCAGTAAACAGAAGGAATCCACCTCATTGAGTCCCAAGTTTGGGCCTGTAATCTGACCCTTTGTCTATGCAGAGCCTCTACACAGCTTCGGTGGGATTCTCTACGGGCAAAAAAGTCTGCCCATGTGGAAGAGATTGCATGATCTGGGCCTGTGCTTTGCTTTTAAATGGATGAGGGGGTGAAAGCGTGTTCAGTGTCAAAACAGCTTTTTAAGCATTCTGAGATCATAAAAGATCCAGTTGTAGTTGCTGTTTCCCAGCAATCACTTGAGAAGCATAGGAAGCTTTGTTTTTCTTTTAAAAGTATTACTGCATAGCAGTGATAACGTAAACAGAATATGAGCATTTGCCAAGGGATGATCTTAACAGCAAACACAAAGAAAAGCGAAAGTGCTACAGAGGAGTAACATTCAACATTAAAAGAATCCCCATCATCACAAATTAACAAGACAGGAAAGGTTTTTTTTCTGGGGTTTCAACCCAAGATGCAGAATAATATTTGGGCTGAGGTCACCTTTAGAAATATAAACAAGAAACAAATAAGACGTAACCCACTTTTACTCATTCTACGGCTGCAAACTATGGGGTTTATTGATCACAGAACCCAATAAAAGAGGATGAGCTTTAATCAAAAGTACAGGTAAGAGAGTGCAAGCCTTTCACTTGCAGATCCTGCATGAAAACTCTATTTCAGATATTTCCACGAGGGCTTTCCTCAAGACATTAGAGTGGGTTGGAGAGTTGCAGAAAAGCCTCTGAGGCAGTATCTTCAACAGGAGAAAAAGTGTGCTCCTAACTTGAGTTAACTAACTAAAAGTAAAGTCCAGTGAAAATGAAGCAGTTTATCATTTTCATCTGAATTAGCAGGTCGAGTAACAGACTACAAGCCTAGTTCGCTAACTAGACATGGGCTTCAGCGTGTACCCAGCATGCAAATGCGGCTCTTCTCTATGTCCTCCCCTCTTTTCCTTCACTCACGCTATTAGGTAGGAATAATCTGATAATTATGCAGCTGCTCTCTAACTAATACTCAGTCTGGCTCCCTTTCCCTTCCTGTCCTGATGATCATTTTTTACCTTGTGGTCTCTTTTGCCACACCTGAATTATATATCATCAAGCCCTTTAACAAGCTAGAATTATTCAAATGTCAAATCTATATAAAAATAAGAATTTTAAAAGATATAGAAAATGTTCATACACACCCAAAACAGTCCCACACTAGGATTAGCAGAATTCACTTGATAAAACAGCTCCTGCTGTTTGATTGATTGTACTAGCAGTAGAGGGTACCCTTGTACGGCCTAAGTGTTAAATGGATACACCATTATAACATGGCAAAAGAAGGGTTTAAAATAGATGTAAATATAATTTGCATCCACTTTAAGGTCCCCTTATACTGAGGGTAAATAAGAATCAGGCTCAATGAGTCAAATTCATCTCCAGTGCAACCCACGGGATTATAACAAAGGATGAATTGTGAAGCTCATTTTTTTCCTTTCCTTTTTTTTTTTTTGTGATCCAGTCTTGTTTGTGTGTACTAACAAACAGCCAGCTACACTTTATTTATTCTTTTTCCTTACATAGCATGAAGAATCTCGTGATTATCCCAAAAGAAAAAAAGCCTATTAAAAGTCACCTTTTTTTTCAAACTGCATTTATTTATAATGAACATATGTTATATTTTTATTCCACTATAACACCACTTTTTGTTGCTGCTAGTTTTCATTATTATTTATATAGCAGCCTAGCTGTACATAGTACTTGGCAAGTAAAACATATTAAACAAAACCAACAGCATAATTCCAGTAGCATGCAGTAGCTGGTAGGCTTTGTGGAGGAGATGGCATTTCAGCAATCAGATGACAGAGGAGGGAGCTTAGTGTATGGGGGTCTAGAAGCTGTTCCGAAGCTGCAAGGAAGAGGGTGTGCAACTAGACTACGTTTGGGTAGAATAAAGGGAGCAAATGGGGGAATAGGAAGAAATAAGGGTACAGATGTAAGGTTCCATACAATCACTAACATGGCACAAATTAAATGGATTAAAAACTGGCTAATTGATAGGTCTCAAAATGTGACTGTAAACAGAGAATCATCATCAAGTAGGTGTGTTTCTAATGGAGTCCTTCACGGATCGGGTCTTGGCCCTAAACTATTTAACATTTTTATCAGTGATGTGCAGGAAAACGTAAAATCATCACTGATAAAGTTTGCAGATGACACAAAAATTGAAGGAGTGGGTAAATACAGAAAAGACAGGACACTGATTCAGAGTGATACAGGTTGTTTGATAAACTGGGTGCAACCAGTGTGTGTTTTCACATGGAAAAATGTAAATGTGTACATCTGTGAACAAAGAATGGAGGAACTGTATCCTGGGAATTGTATCCCTGGGAAGCAGTGAAAAAGATTTGGGAGTGGAGGTGGATAATCAGCTGAACATAAGCGCCCAGTGTGACACTGTGAACTAAAGGATTAAAGCAATCCATGAATGCATAAACAGGGGATCTTGAGTAGGAATAGAGAGGTTATTTTATCTCTGAATTTGACGCTGGTGCAACCGCTGCCACAATATTGTGACCAGTTCTGGTGTCCTCAGTTCAAGAAGGATGTGAATAAATTGGAGAGGGTTCAGAGAAGAACCGCCAGTATGATTAAAGAATTAGAAAACATGCCTTTATAGTGAAACATTACATAGATTGAGTCTAACAAGGAAGTTAAATGATTCAGACGTACAGTCTATAAGTACGATCCAACAGCTGGAAACTGAAACTAGACAAATTCAGATGGGAAATAAGGCATAATTTTTTAATAGTGAGAGTAATTAGCCATTGGAACAATTTACCAAGGATCATGGTGGATTTTCCATCATTGACAATTTTAAAATCAAGATTACAATTTTTTTTTTTCTAAACGATACTCTCTAGGAACTATTTGGGGGAAGTTCTATGTCCTGTGTTATACAGGAGGTCAGACTAGATGATCAAAATGGTGCTTTCTTGCCTTGGAATCTATGTATCTAAGTGATTCATAGCTAAACACACTTCAGAAATCAATTTAGGGAAGGTACAAGATGGCTCTCCCAAAAATGCTCAGATAATTTGCTTTTATAATTTTCTACTATCAGGACAACATCTCCCTTGAGCTACATGCAACTCTGGGGATGGACATGGAGAAAAAAAAGCACACCTGCCAACATCCCAGGGTTAAGTACCCATTAACCAGCCTTTTACAGGACAGCACATGGACCAAATGGTTTTTGTTGGCACTATATAAGACTGCGCCTACATTATAAATATAGTCATGCAAGGAAACATTGTTTTACAAAACACTGTTGATATTTAGGGCAACAAATACAAAGTGGGGTCATGTTCATAACTTGGTTAGAGGACGCCTGTATCATAACCAGGTTTCCTGACAAAGCAAGATGCATAGTATTGGCAGAACCAATAATGGGAAAGTGAAAAGGCAGTTATGGCTTGCGATGTGTGTTTGTGGATCTGTATTACAGCCCACAGTCCCACTGCATTTTCATTTGATTGTAAGTGGAAATGTAATCTGACTTTCCAAGTAGGTGACTTAGTGGGAAATATTTTGAAATGTTGAAAAGCTGTTATAAGGTACATTTAGGAAAGGAACCTTTGTCTACTTGTTAGTACATAGGGTTGGGAGTCTGGAGACACGAGTTCTATTCCACCTCTACAACTGACTCACAAATGTTACACTGGCAAGTTACTTGGCCTCTCTATGATTCAGTTTTCCCTTCTTTAGAACATAGATAACACCTACTTGACCCCAGCGAATTGAAGCTTAATATATTTATATCTGTAAATCATTTTGGTATCCTTGTATGAACAGCTCTATAAAAGTGCAAAGCATTATTGTTAGAGAATTGCAGCCTTTGGTATTTAAGTTAGTCCATAGCTGACTAGAAAATTACTGTGTGTGGAAAACTGAATGCTGCACTCAAAAATCTGCTCTCATTTTCACCAGTTTTACACAGCTTAACTCCAAGAATTTCATTTGAGTCAATGCCAATTTGAACCACTGTGAGAGGAGAATCAAGCCTTCTATCTGTGTGGTGTTAACCACTGTCATATACTGTGAAGGGCTATCGACCTAATTCTACTGCATAACTGACAGTGTGTCATCAGTAAGAAGAAGAAATTTTTTTTTAAACCATCAATTATGTCTGCAATCATTCTGTGGGAACATGACATTCTGAAATATGGAGAAACACTTTTAAGCTTTCTTTTTCCCTTAAAGTGAGTTGATAAGCTAAGTAGTAAGAGGCAAAAATGGGTAATTCAATAAATAATTATGAAAAAGAAATGTGTCAATACATTCACGGGACTGTTTTTTCTCCCTCCCCAGTATAAACATTTTCACAGCTGCCGACGCAACAAAGGGGACAAAAAGGGTAGTTTTGCCCCCGAGGCACCCACCAAACTGAATACTATTGCAACTTGGCACACAGGGCTGCCGTACCACTCCAGTTTACCAGAAAGTGGCCGCCAGACCAAATTTAAGTGGTACAACCTGGCACACGGGGTCACAGCACCACCCAGTCTTCACTCTGCAAAACCTGAGTAGCGCTGAGTGACCCATGTGTCAGGTCACAACACCCAGAGCAGACAGCCAGGTCCAGCCCTGCGGTATAGGAGCCACTACCTGATGAGTGCAGAGTGGGCTTACGGTCTAATCTCTCCGCCACCACCCAGAGCCTCCCCTCTTTGTTTTAGCACCCTTGGTTTTTTTGAAAGGGGGTAGCTCAGTTTCAGATTTTGCCTCAGACCCCCAAAAAACCTCTGTGTAGCCCTTGAGATTTCAGTGTTTTCTTTGTAAAATAAAAGACTAAATTTCCTATATTTAGTTACAAGATTACATAATCTGGTACAGAGAAATTAAAAAAAAAAAAAAAAAAAAGAAGTCAAGTTTTTAACCCATTAAAAACAATTGAGAGAGAAAAATCACTATTTGTCAACCATCAGGAAGCAACCAGAATCTAACGTGAACAATAAATGTTGTGACAATACTACATTCTAACTCATGAGATTTCGTTCAATATGATACTATACTTTAATAACTCACCTCCTCCTCAGTACACAGATTCAAAAGGCTTTTAAAGAGAGAAAATAACTGTGTGATAATGCATTCCTAAACAAGTCTCCATGGCTTAGCATCTGCTCGCTACAGTGTAAATTTAAGAGAAATTATGCTGGACAGCAGTGTAGCGCTAGGTGGAAATCATTTTTTTAGATTGCCTAAGGTCTAATATTGCAGTCCACATTTCAAGTGAACTCTTCATTAGATGTCACTTCAATAAACTTCGAACAGTAATTAAACCAAAGAGGACCCGTTGCTCCACGCGCCATGTTCAATCCTCCGGAGACATACACTGAACAGAACTTTTTCTGTAGTCAGCCCATCGTGTTGACACACTGCTATGAATATATTTACATCTTAATTTCAATGTGATGGTGGTTAGCAAACAAATTTCATCAGTTTGCTCTGATGGGAAATTCCTGATATAAATTGTAATGCTATCTGGCTCACAACAAGCTCATAACATCTTCATTGGCTATGTTTAATTACAGTTCTCTTTTTTAAAAATAAAATATCTAAAATACTGTATAATGGATGCAAGTATTTTGCTAGCCTTTTGATATAGGCTTGGTTTGTTCTGTTTTGTTTTTTCCAACCTCAGATAATAAAGTACGTGGCAGGTGGAAGGAAAATATGAAAATTAAACATTTCTTTTAACTTCCCATTTCCAGTCGGATTTACTTTGCTTCCATACTGTTTCACTTCTTTTGAATGATTAAAAAGTACAAAGCTGCTCAAGCATGAATGGGGGTTTGTTTTGTAGCTTTATTGGAGTGGGGAGAGAGGTCTAATAATTTTCCTGCATCATTTTCGTAGCTGCTTTGCCATAACAATAATAATTTTCCATTTCTATAGTCTTTCATGCAAGGAACTCAAAGCACTTTACAAATCATTAAAACAGGAAGAGCGAGATTTTGTCCTCTTTACTTGTGTCAAATGGTGTTTTACTCCATGAATAGTCACATTAATTTCAATGAGGGCTATAGAGCAAGCTATTATTCAAAGTGAATTAAATCCTTAGAACTAAAAACATATTTTTCCACTGGAAAATGCCAATTTATGAAAGCTGAAACTGTTCATGGGGAAAGGATCAATTGTGACAAAATTCCTGTTTTGAAAACATTTTGGAAAAAAAGTTTCAAAATTGTCAAAATGTTCCGTTCTGACATGCTCTAAACAAAAAATTCCAGATTTTCAGTTCAATACGACATCATTTAGAAATTTAAACTAGCTATACTAAAAATCAAATACAAATAAAAGAGGTTGAACTCCAATCAAAACCTTATGAAATTATCAAAATGAAATACTTCTATTGACATGAAATTTGTGTGTGTGTGTCTCTCTGTCTCTCTCTCTCTCTGTTGGCAAAAGTTTTTGAGATTTGGGATACGAAATTTTGTCAAAATCAAAATTTTGTCAAAATCTCAAAAATGTTCCTGGAATGGGAAAAGCACCCCTCTCTCCCTCAAGCTCTAGTGGCAAGGGCATAAAGTTTCTGTGGCTACAAAGTCTGCTCTCTTGTGTTACTCTCTCTGTTGTATATCAGAGCGGAGGAAACTCTTCTCCTTTTGAATGGAAAGAAGTCCGTGGTGCCAGGACAGCCATCCTCAGTGGTAAGATGCTGTCACAGATCTGGCCGAATGCTTTTGGCCACCCAACAGACTGCTGTGAGGGGAATACAACCCTCTGAGTCACTGAATTCCTTGCATTTTAAGCTTTCCTGAGTCTCAGCAGCCTGAAGCTCTGGGCCTCTCTGGCACATTTCCTGAGCACTGACTCTCAGTTTGCTACCCCTTCACAGAAATGGAGTCCCTCAGCCCACTTGCCTTAGGCCTCTGGGACCAGCACTGACAACCTAAGATACCCCAATTACTTATCCACACCCTCTCCCAGAACTCCACGCCAGAGGTGTGAAGCTTCTAGATTAGAGTTTAACACTCTCTTGGAAACATACAGTAGTTGTAAAATATTTAACACTGAGAGAGACACTTTCCATGGAGTCTAACACCTTAATGCTCTTTTAGGCCTTGTCTACACTAGAAAAATAAGATGACCTAACATAGGTCAACGTACTGCAGTGGCTGACGTCCACACTACCAGGAGCACTTCCACTGGCCTAAGAGGGGAAGTGTGGGGAGCTGAGAGAGCCTAGCTTCCCGGCTCCTGGTGTGCTGCCCTCCCCACTCCTCGTTCCCCAAAGGGAGCCAGCCCAGGACTTCCCTCCATCCGGTTCCCAGGGGGAAGCTTCTCAGGGCTTCTCGCCCCTGAGAAATGGGGTCCAGCTGCCCTGGCTTCGTGCCCCCTGGGCAGCAGGGAGCACGTGGAGAAGCATCCCGGCTTCCTGCCCCACTCCCAGTCAGGAGCGGTGTCTAAGTCACCTGGGCTTCTCACCTCAAGAGCTGGGGGCCAGGGCAGATCTGCAGCCACAGACAGAATGGGGCTGGATGGTGCTCCCTCCTTGTCTTCCATAGAGGCTGGGCCCAGGCCCTGTTGCACCCCACCTACGGGGGCAGGCCCCACAGTTTGGGGACCAATTACTTAATCCATGACTGTAATGTAGTCACTTTCTGGAGTGGAAAATGGTAGGTGATTACTAGTGCACAGCAACACTCTGAATATCGTCAACCCCAATCTTTCAAAAATCATGAGCAAGATCCCAGAATGTAATATCCATAGCTGAAATTTGGCCAGGACACCAGAATAAACATCCCTACTTTTCCAAAAAAGTGTCATGTGATCCTTAATACCCCAAAATGACTTTGGCTGTACACCATTTCAAAAAGATTACTGGAACATAAAAACTGAAAAGCGTGTCAAGATCTAAGTCAAAACTGAGACACGTTCTACCTGAGTGGAAATCTAACATTCCCAGCTAAACATATGAAAGAAAGATAGGATAGGATGATAGTGGTGGAGCACCATTATTTAACCACAATTATGTACCATGCAGTATTAAGTAGGGAAAACAATATGTTTGTTACAGCAAAAGAATATTCTAAGTGATAAACCCTATTTGTTTTCAGTATCTGTTTGCTGTCTACCAAGAATAATTCTTTCTGACGAATTCAACCAACAAAAAAAGGTAATAAAATGCTTACTATGGGCAACTTAATGCTTTTATATACACACACACACACACACACCTCATTTTCCCGTAAAACCACTAAACACATCAGGCATTAAAGTATCAAAAATCATAAAAGATTTTAATTTAGTGCTATAAAATAACAGTCTATATATTAGTGCTTCAAATATTTCTTTCCTTACTTTTAAAATCCGTTTCCCCTTAATTCGGAATTGCTCTATCAATAGGAATCCCCAGGTTTCTAGTGATGTTTAGAAAAGATCATCAACTGATAATACTTATTTTGTTAACTCTCTTCAGAAGCTTAATTCTTAAAGAAAAAATCCAATACAACTATAAAAATGCTCATAAGGAAAGTTTTGGGGAAAATGCTGCAGACTTAATACCACTATATGCACAGGAAATTAATTCTGTAGATGATGTGGAAAAGATGGCTTATAAAGTTAACGAGCTATTACTTAAGGCAAGAGAAACAATTAGGCTATTAACAGTGAAGATAAACCAAACATTGTGCCATCAAATATAATGAAACTAATTAAAAGTGAAATGAAAATAAAGACATGAATATGAACACAAAATCAAATGAGATTAAAGGCAAGAGTTAACAGATTACAAAAGGCAAACTGATGTGCTGTAACGGGTAGCATCTAAGAGAGCCTAAGTAGTAGTAGTAGTAGTAGCAGCTGGATTTTGGTTTTGTACTGGTTTATTGTTTTTGTTGGTTTCTTTCTTTGCAGCTGCCTAAATAGAAAGATTTGTTTTCCTTGGGTGTTTTTTGAAGGATAAAAGAGGTTTTTATGGACATCAAAAATAAATGATCTTCTCAAAGACAGGACATAATTATAATAATGAATTCTGAAAAAGCAATAAGCTGTGTCATACACTTAGCTAATCATGAACAATATGCAAGGTATAAGGATAGATCTCAGATATATAACTAGTATGCTTAGGTGACTTTACAAAATACCATCTTGTCACTGTAAAAGTGCAACAGATGCCAAAACACATTAGGCCCGATTCCGATTTCACTTACTTCAGTTTTACCAGCTTAAAAAGTAGGGTGACTTCATTCACTTGAGTAAGTGAGATGAC
This sequence comes from Emydura macquarii macquarii, assembly GCF_026122565.2. NCBI lineage: Eukaryota > Metazoa > Chordata > Testudines > Chelidae > Emydura > Emydura macquarii. Next base: position 6,396,735 of record NW_027131400.1, on the reverse strand, counting down.
TATCAGAACCTTTGGTCCAGGCAATGCAGCCACCAGCTTGGATTCTATGTGGCCCCTTTAGCAACCTAACAAGCATACTTTCAAAGGGAGGTTTGTGCAGAGAAACCAAACTTTTAAAAGCTTTAAGTAACCATGAGAATTACATCCCCTTGACTGCCTCCACCACATTCAACCATGCTCTTTTTCAAATTTTATCCTCCCTCAGCTTCCATAACTATCCTCCCTGGGTCCTCCTTGTCCCTTTCCAATCATTCCTTCAGCATTTCACTCCTGCTTATCTCCCCTGCAAATGTTTGTAGGGGTTCTTCAGGCTCCATCTTTGTCCACCCCCTCTTCTCCCTCTACATCCTGTGTCTGGGTAATCTCATTCATTATCAGACTTCAGTTACCATCCCTATGCTGATGACTCAGTTGTATCTCTCCACTCCTTTCAAACTTCTCCTCCAGGAAGTCCAGCTATCAATTTAAAGCTTGGCATGATTCAGAGTTCTTAGTTCCCCATTCCCAACCTCTCCTTTCTTTCCCAGTCACCAAGGACAACACTCCCCACTATCATTCAGGCCTGTAACCTGGTCATCGTAGTCATCTTCAAATCAGCTTACTGATTGGCTGTTTCTAGCAAATAATGCCTTCTCTTTGCATCCCTCCACTGGCTAGCCATTTTCATCCACATCACACACAAACTACCCGTGTTCACATTCAAAACCCTTCATGGCCTCTTCCTCCCCTCCCTATCATGTAAAAAATTATAAAACACAAACTCCTGCCTCTGCTCCAACAATGCTGGTCTTGATTGCCCATTTGCCAAATTTTTTGACAAGCATACTCACGCTTTCTCATGTTGATTCACATGCATGAAAAGAGCTCCCCATAAAAAACCCACAAAGCATCTACACTGTTCTCCTTTACATCTCTTCTAAAAACCCATCCTTGCCATAATGCCTACAAACACAGATTGATGTTTAGACAGCTGATGTGCTGTAAACACTGCGTATCATACTGATCACAATCATCCCACTCGTATCTTGTACTCTCCTCTGCCAATCTTACTCACCTCTTGTCCTTCGTCTTGAAACTTAGACTGTAAGCTCTTTTGAGCAAGGATTATCTTTTTATTATGGTTGTACAGCACCTAGCACAAAGGGTTCCTGGCCTTTCGTCACGACTGTAATATACATGTAAATAATAATTATATTTCTAATGATCACAAAGCCACTCAAATGGGGTAACTGCCTCAGACACTCAGAAAAAGGCAGGTCCTGATAACAAAGACTGTCAGGGTATTTTCCAGTAATAAGGAAAAAAAGCATTCTCTGACTAACTGCAGGATATGCAAGGATGTAATGATCTCTTCTTCTGCATAGAATTATCCCTTACTAATTTAGGCTGTAAGCAACATGGGGCAATGTCTTGTAATTTACTTGTGTGTAATCTATTTAGTTTACTGAAGAGAGGTGTCTTGATCATCATGTATAGTTACTTATGCGTGGAAAAAATATGATAATAGGGAACTTTTCAATGTAACAGACAAAGATAATTGCTAAACACTGAAGTTAGGCCTGGTCTATGCTTAAAACTTATACCATAGTAACTATCTGTGTTGGTATGTGGCAATAAAACCACACACCCCCTCCCTGACATAGCTATGCCAGCAAAACCCCTAGTGTAGACTCAACTATGCCAACAACAGAAGTCTTCTCTTGGTATAGCTAACATCATTCAAGGTATGTCTACATTTAAAATGCTACAGAAACACAGTTATAACTGCACTGTTGTAATACTTCAGTGTAGACACTGACTACAGTGACAGCATAGCTATAGCTGTGCTGGTGTAGCACTGTAAGTGTAGACATACACTTTTAAAAATCCACCTCCCCAGGAGGTAGTAGCTAGGTTGATGGAAGAGTTCTTCCACTGACCTAGTGTTGTCTACCCCAGGTGTCAAGTTGCCATAGCTACATCTCTCAGAGGCGTAGATTTTTCACAGACGTAGCTATGCCAATATAAGTCGTCAGTGTAGACCAGCTCTCAGAGAGGTGGTGCTCCTGAACCAACAGAAAAACTCCTTGTGTCAGCACTAGGAGCTAGCATAGGCTCTGTAGTGTAGACATAGCTTTAGACATATTCAGTCTTGGAATAAGATGGAATTTCCTAGCAGTAAGGGCAATTAAACATTGGAACAGCTTATCAGAGGATGTGGTGGACTCACCATTACTTGGGAGTCTTCAAATTGAGATTCAAGATCTTTCTAAAAGATATGATTTAATTTAGCTTCTGGGAAAAATTCCACAGCCTGTAGGTGTGGGGGTGGGATAAGTGATTAGGCTGAATGGTTGTGGTCAGTCCCTTCTAACATTGAAGTCTACAAATCCCCCCTGTTCATTCCTTCCCTTCATGAGCCATGGAAAAAAGCCAAAAGCTCTGCATTGCCCTCATCTTACTCATAATTCTTGCAGCTCTGTATTAAGACAAAAACTGTAATTAAATCTAGGAGGGGTTCAGGATTCGTCTGGTCACTTGCAGGCATCCAGAAGGATTTTGCTCCCCTGACGCACAGTTGGCTAGATGTAGTCTGGGTTTTTAGTTTTTGCTTCCCTCTTCCTCTGAAGCATCAGCGATTGGCCACAGCTGGAGAAGGGGTGGGCATGAGGGGTGGACCCATGCTCCAAGGTGGTGTAAAGAAGCTTGTTTCTTAGACACCTGGCTGGTGCATCTTGCTCACATGCTTATGGTCCAATTCAGTGCCAAATTTTGGGTTGTGGAGGAATTTTCTCCCAAGTCAGATTGGCTGGGACCTTGGCAGTTTTTAACCTCTCTCTGCAAGACCGAGCACAGATAACCTTCTGTGCACCTAATCAGTTCCCTGTCACTGAAGAGGCCTTGAGTTTTGGTGACACCTTCGGTCTCTCCTATGTTCCGCCTGTGGCATACAACAAGTTAATCTTCTGAGGACTAAAAAAAGTTCTTGAGTCTAACCCGTTATTGGGATCAACACAGGGGTAAAAGGGTGAAATTCTAATGTGAACATGACTTAAAATAATGATTTAATAATAATACCTAGCTCTTGCATAGTGGTTTTCATTTGTAGATCTCAAAGCACCAAGGATGTCAGTATCTTTTCCCCCATTTTACAGATGGTGAAACTGAAGCACAGAGGTAAAGGGACTTGTCCAAGGTCACCCAGCAAGCCAGCGGCAGAGCTGCAAATAGAACCCAGGTCTCCTGCATCCGCCAGGCCACAACGAGGCTTGGGATTGCTCTGTGATCTCCATATCAAATATGCCAAGTTTACAAAGGGAAAGTTTGTTTACACCTGCAAGGATTTGTCTACATGAGAAAGTTTAACTGATTTAAGTGAAGCTGTCATTTTTAAACCAAAGTAGTTAAACAAGAGACTCTCATTTCAGTTTAAACCAGGCTCATTGCAGTTTAGCTTAAATCCACCAGGAATCAATTTAAGCTAAAACAAAATAAGCCACTCTCAAACAGAAATCAAAGAAATCACAAAAAGTTTACAAGAGTTTAACTACGTTAGTTCAAAATCATATCTTTAGTTAAGACAGTGCAATGTTCTCATATAGATGAGGCCAAACTGGGCAAACTACCCTATGGGATTTGAAAGTCAAACTGGTTTCTTTCCTCCCCAAGCACCAGCAAAGGTGTTATTGGCCAAATGATGCTATCCCTATATAACCCCATGTCTTCAAATTATGCCCTAAATGACTCCTGAGCAGCACTGTGAAAATCTTTTTTTTATTTTTTGTAATTCCCAGTTTATCTTTCAAAAATTTCATTTTATCCCCCCCTCCCCCACCCCCTTCCACTCCATGTGATAAAATAAACAAAATGAAATGAGATTCCTGAAAAATTCCTGGTGAGGAGGAGAGAATGGGGGCGGAGAAAGAGAAGGGGAGGTCTGCAGAGTGAGCATGGCCCAGTGAGAAGGGGAGGTCCTAGGGGTGGAGAGGGCTGGCGAGTGAGCCCATATAAAACCCACAGCGGCGGCTCCTGCTCCACAGACCTGGCCTCGGCTCCCTTCTCCAGGCATTAAGATCCTGCATCCAGCATCAAACCTTGCATTAGGTGGTAAAGTCATTACGAGGGAAGAGTGGGCCAAACCTGAGCAGTGCTGCAACTCAGCACACTGGATCACAACGCTGCCATTCACTGAAGTTTGGCCACTCACTCCCCTTCCCACATATGGTATTTTGTTTAATCCTCTGCTTTTCATTTTATTTTGTATTATTTCGCCTTTATGAAAAACAAAGGGCTCTACGCATTGGGTTCTATTGGTGTACACAGAAATAAAATATTTGGAATTTGGTAAAAAGTTCTACTGAGGACTCCGAGAGGGAACAGAATTTTGTTACCCAAATAACAAATGTCACAGGATCTTTTCAGGGGATAAGGCAACAAGCTACGTTTATTGTGAACACAGAAACTTGGTAAATAATATTAAAGAAAATAAAAGTATCAACACTGTAATAACATTAATATTGTGCTTTACTTAGTGAAATAGCATTAATAATAATGTAAACACTAGGAAAACAGTACTAACATTATATCAATACTACAATTACAGAGACACGTTTCAACTGATGCTTTCATTCACACACACGCACACTGACAGGCATACACAGACAGGGGGACAGACAAACATACATAGGGATCTTCCAGATATTATAGTTACCAGCCTCTTGGTGCTCATGATAGTCACTGGCCAGGTGACTAGAGCATGAGGATGAGGAGCAAGGTTCTGCCGATGCGCATCGGTACTCCTGGCTGATGTGATGATGTTGTAGACCCGAACCTCCAGCCTTCATCTTCTTGTCCCATTTTATAGGGAAAGGACCCCATGTAAGTCTATAGATTTTGCATTGTCATGCTGCAACTGCATTCTTGGTGTGATTCTCAATCACCCACATTCTTGCAAGCCTGATCAGATTTTGTCCTTTGAAATGTGCTGGCTCCAAAGTTATCAGGGTGGGTTCATCTTCGGCCATTTGATCATCTTTGCTCCTTTCTTCTTCTTTCAAGCGTTTTAGGTGAGGCTGGTGTTTTCTTCATGTCTGTTTTGATATCCCTTACTGAGACCAATTGTTCAATCACTCTTCCGGTCTACACCCAACTCAATTGCTCAGCCATTCACACTTCAATCACTCAGAGCCAACTCCTAGCTGACCAACTTACATATTATTTTTAAAGCAAACCTTATTTCATTTTTCACAGTGTCTTTCACAATTGAAAGTAGATATATTACATTTCACAGTGTGGCTTTTTATACTTACAAATATATTGAAAGTGAGTAAAATTAACAGATAAGATGGTTTTAAAACAAATAGATTTATAGAAAGTAAGTGAACATTTAAAAGGGTAAAACAATAAGAGTTAGTTGAGGTTTTAGCTTTTGATTAAAGTTACAGTGTGTCAGGCTGAAGTGCCTTTTGGTAGGAAGTGGGGGTCGGTGTTTGTGGCTCTGTTCTTTCATGTATTTCTCAAAAACAAGATTTGGCCAACAATTTAAGCCAAGAGAGTTTTCTATGCTGGCCCTAAAAGGCTAGCAGTAGGTTATTTTTGTTTCTCAAGAAAGCAAGTATGACCCTGAATACTGACAAAGGGAGCAGATTTATTCAGTAAGAAGGTGGTTCTATTGTCAAATAACCACTTTTCAGAATAGAAGTGCTCTTCATAATCCCTATGGGGATTGTCTGATGAAGAAGTCACAGTTTTGGAACCAGAAATTAGATGAAGCAAGGTTGCAGAAGCCATCAAGTTTCTGGCAAACAAGAAAGCCACGGGACCTACTGTGTTCCTACTGAAATGTTATAAAATACTAGCTAACAAAATTATCCCCACTTTACACGTTTGAAATAGCCCAGTCACATCTGCTCTTCAACACATCAATAATAAATTCATAGGAGCGGGAACTCCAATTTTCCAGCTCTTTGGCCTTTGTTTTAAGGCAATTAAATACTAGATTTAACAGATGACACAATAGAAGGACGTGGGATAAGAGTGGAAAGATAAGTGGGTGGCACGCTAGTGAAACTCCATCCACAATCTGAACTCCACTCTCAGTCTTAAAAGTAGTTGGATGTTTCTGCCAAAAAACTATCAGCATTTATAACAAGGACATGTACATTTTTGTTCATGAACCAGAATCAACACCCATTTTACATAGAAGTTTTTACTCTTGTTACGTCTGCTGTGTTAGGTTAAATTATCACTGCATTGGCTCACATTCAACTAGGCATATAAAACTTAAAGTTATTAAAAGTCCTGATTATTCCCACATTTGGTGGCTGGGAGGAACCCTCAGAGGTAGTATGCACCCACATCTCCTTTTGACTTCCATATGAGCTGCTGGTGCTCGGCTTCTCTCTCAGGCCTTAAGTATGTGACTATCATTATATGTTTAAAACTCATGCTCTTCAATACCATATACCCTAATTTCAATGTCTCCAATTCAGTTTTGAAAAGGTCTCTTTTCTTGTCCATGATTGGTGTAGAATTTTTACTCAGTCACTTGGAATTAGCAATATTCTAATACTACAGGGATGTTTTAAATGCCACAAAATAACACTCATGTTCATAATGATATTATGAATATATTATTATTATTATTGTTATTAATAAAAACAATACCACCTACTTTTTCATCCAAAAATCTCAAACACTTTTACAAAGGTGGGTAAAATACACTTGTGGGGCAACTGAGGCACAGAAAACATGTGCTTGTAGTACAGATGCACAGATCCAGGCCAGCTTTAATCCAGCTAGTGCAGGTAACAATAGCAGAAGACGGAGCAGCACAGACCTCAGCACAGGCCCGCAACTGAAGTACGTACCCAGGGTCCCCAGTGGGCAGGTAGTTCATGCTGAGTATGTACCACAATACCTTCACTATTATTCTTACCTGTTCTATAATTACACCTTCATTTTCAGTGTATATGCAACCTGAAGGAGTTGATTACGGTCACACAGCAACACAACGGTAGAGTATGGAAAGTAACCTGACACCCAGTATCATACTCCAACCATCAGACCATGCTGCACCAGTATATAAACAAATAAAAATGAAATTCTAATTCAATGTGGTTTTCCAAAAAATTATCTTTCTATGTGCGTATACTGACAACAATTTTCTACCACTTTTAATAAAACTGGACCAATCCAGTTGTGGTCAGCTGCATTCTATTCCGTGTTGTGCACCATCAACAAAGCTGTCAGTTAAATTCTGACAGGTCACAGCTAAGAAGTTGACCCTTTCACCATAACACTATGTAATTCCCTAAACTATTCTTCTAAAAATGAATGTTCTTGTGATTTTTGTCAAACAACTCTGCTGCATCGTGACCACAGAGGAGCAGCAAAAACAAAATGCACAACAGATTGGCTTAAAATAAAAAAGAACTTTGGTGAAATTGCTGTTTTTCCACACCACATCAGTTAATATAAGATATTAAATAATATTAATATTAATATAAAAATATTAATTTGCTTTGCTCCTCATGGTGGCATTCAAACTTGTAAAAGCAGATGTTGCGATCTACTATAGAGTTATGTTGTCATTGTCAGACAGGCTAAGGGACTGCATCAAGAGCTGATGAGCCAAACAGAAAGTCTGTGGGAAATCTAAAATTCACCTGAATATTTAAAAATACATAAATGGAAAAACCCATGTTCACACGGAGCCCTGCTGAAGTCAATGAGTTCTTCGCAGATCTGGAGGTCTTTGTGCAGCTTATTTCAGCACTGGGGCCTAAACAGTGCAAACAAATGCATTTAGGCTTAATGCAAATCAGTCTTATATATATATATATATATATATATATATATATATATATATATATATATATATATATATATATATATATATAGTGGCTAAATGTCAAACGTTAACTGATAGGTTACAAAACATTCCAGATTCATGCTATTAATCTTCCTTCTCAATCTTGCTGCTTTAACTACTTATGTGTAGAGCTCTGCAAATCTGTAGATATCCGCTTTATATCCACAGACCGTGATTTGTGGATCGGATGCAGATACAAATTTTGTATCTGTGCAGGGTTTTACTTATCTATCATGGTATTTGACAGTATTTGGTGATAATATTACTTGTCAGAGGCCCCTGTCCACCACTCTGCTGATTTTTTGCAAGTTAATTTTCCTCATCTACCAATGGCTAAAGATATAATCCTTTCCTGCACCCTCATGACCATTGTCATCCATTTTTTCTCCAAAAGTCCACATTTAAAAGTTTGCATGTATCAAATTCAGTGGAACTACTCTGTCTGCACCCTAGCTTACACTGTATATTTGCTCTTGTTCCCAGCTGTCTTACTTTGGAAGCATGACAGCATTATTTTAGGATCTGTTGCCTATGCTAGCAGATTTCAGACCTTAAATGCATTCAGTTCATGCTTTGCTCTCACTGGAGACTGGGTATTTACTTCTATCCTCTGAGGAAGCTCATAGCACGCATGACAAAATGTCAAAAATAATTAGGAAAGCTAGTTCTATATACCCCCCAAAGAACAAAATGTCTTTTTTGTCCTTTTAGCTGTTTTTTTAAAGAAAAAAATCTTTGGCCTTTGACATCCATCAGATTAATGCTATTCCTCATATCACTTAAATGTTGCCTGTATTCATTCCTACAACCTTTTATTTTTGTTTAAATTCTGTTCTCTAACATGATCTCATCCTCTACATTCATGCACGTCCCTCTGTAATGGAGCCAGGAGATAGGCTATTGGAATCCAACTTTTGCTTTCCTTCCCCAGTGAAATCACCTACAACTCAGGCTACTCCAAAAACGTGTGATAGCTTCATGATGTATACCAGCTCTGAAAGCTCTCTCTCTCTCTCTCTCTCTCTCTCTCTCTCTCTCTCTCTCTCTCTCTCTCTCTCAACATGTGTTTTATTTCTATGGAATAAGTGCTGTGCACTGCCAACCATTCACATTTGCCACACCTACTTAGGAGTTACACTACCAGACAGAAGGCAACATACCATTGATCGTGTAAGCACAAATGCTTCTTGATGCCCAAAATTAGGGAAACCACTATAGTAGCATAACCCATTTCTATTAATTACAATTACCTACTAAGCGTGACAGAAAGGTTAAGTGTGTCTGGGTTTTTTTGGGGAGGTGAGGGGCGGGGAGGGGTTTAAAGAAAAGGAAAGCAAAATCAACAAAAACCCCAAATATGAATATTCTGAGATAATGTTGACTCATCAGTTCCAAAACCACACCAAGTTCACAAAAATTTTCCATGAGGCAGATGTCCATCATGTACCTCCCTTCAAGTACTGGTATGTGCTGCCACCAATTATAACCTTAACCTAAGCAGAGGCCATTCATTCTCTCAGTCACCAGTTTAGCTTATGGATAGCATGATTCACAAAGGCATATCTTACAGATACCTATTGTGTCCCAGTTCACTGGGAGCCCCTTAAATCAAGGCACCGAGAATTATTAAGAGTGGTACATTACTATATATGCAGTACTGACTATGTCATTCACACTGTAAACTCTCAGGGTGACATCTTGGCTCCATCAAAGTCAATGGCAGTTTTCACCCTCAGAGTTCCTTCCTAGCATGCACTAGGCTCAGTGTAAACTTTGCAAAGGATTTTGCTAAGGAAGTTTTTTCTCTGTTTGCTCAAAATCCTATTTCAGAATCTGGAGGGGATGTCCCAGAGAAGTGCAGTCAGACTCTTTACAAGCAGCTTTGTTGGCCCTCTAGTTATAAATACTAGGAATCATTTATAACAATATATGCATAATAGAACCCATGAACCAGCAGTCCATTATCTAGAGCTCTCCCCTCAAAGCATTCGTTTCTCTAGATACTCTATCTGATGTATGCAAATCTGTTACGTAAATGCTGAATTTCAGCAGCACTGGTGCCGAAGTGAATTTACCTCAGGAGATTTTGCAGTCTGGTGCCCCTCATTGAGCCTCCCCATTCTCTCTCACTTTTCACTCTTTACTTTGATCACATGGAGCCTCAGACACAGTCTCAGTATTTCCTGTATTTGCATACTTTAAGTTTTATCTCTGAGATTAACTCTGTTGGAAATCACGTTTGCACAAAGCAAGTCAAAATGTATTGATAATGTAAATGTAAATGCAGACAGCAGAATGATCTAATGTAAGACCTGATCCTGCAAACATTTTCATGCACAAGAGTTCCTCCCACTTCCTTGCCTTCTGCAGGTTCCCCACTGGACAAAGAATTGGACTCATCGATTCCTTCTAACCAATGTTTTGAGCACAACATACATATTCTCCTGCAAAGATTAACCATGAAAGGGGAAGTGAAAGAAAGTGACAGAGTATTATCAGTAGCACCATGATCACTGAATTTACTGCAGCACAGAAAGGGCTACAGGAGCAACTGAATACTTTTTATTGGGGGATTATGAGCACCTGGGTTGGTAATCACTGGGCTAATGATATAATTGGCAGTAATTGGGCAGATATAAGTAGAAGGACAGGAAGCAGGGGAAGCTCAGAAGATGTGCCCTGCTGAAGAGGGAGGCTGTGTGGAAAGCTCCTGTTACAAGATAATTGTGGCACATTCTGTGCGTAAAAGTGCAGAGGAATAAAAGATACATGTGGTGAAAGGAAAAGAGCATGGGCATGTTTATGACAGAAACAGGCTAGACAGTGCGGCACAATAGGTAGCTGAGGGAGTGCCCTGTGACAGGGTGAAAAACCAATGCAAAGATACACAAGGGCAACAACAACATTCAGACTACACATTTTAAAATGTCTGTACGTTCACACAAAAGATTCCAGCTCTTCATTTTGCCACCTAAATTTACATTTCTTCTCTCCAGTTCTCATTTACATCAGGAAGGCTGTGTGAGTGCACCACTTTAGATTTCAGTTGGTTTGTTAGCACTCTGAAGCCTTTACATTTATTCAGTTCCAGCTTTGTTCTCAAAGGAGACTGGCTATTTATTTCAGTAAATTTATTCAGTAAATGTAAATTTGGGTGAGAAACAGAATAGTTCAGCATAATGGTTATACACGTTCAGCATAACCATTTCCCTTGCTATCTAAATTAGACTTTTTCTTCCCCCCTCATGGAATTCACAATTAGGTATAGATAAATAAGGATACAAACTATGGAAATAATTTTATAAGTTTTCTGATCTCTCACAATAACTGGCAGTGCATTGAGCACTACATGCACAATGTCTATTGCTGCAATCAGTTCTTCTGACTACTCACAGGAATCTTAACTGATCACCACTGCTTTAATGTTAAGTCCCTAGACTGGGAATCAGGAGATCTAGGTTCAACCCTCAGCTCTATCAAAGACTTCCTATGGGACCTTGGGCAAGTCACTTGATCTCTCCTTGTATGAATTCCCCATTTGTAAAAATGGGGATACTATTTCTTTTTCTCACTCTGTCTATCTTGTGTATTTAGACAGCAAGCTCTTCAGGGTACGGATTTCTCTTACTATGTGTTTGCACAGCACCTAAGTACATCTGGCCTTGATCTAAACATTACTGCATTATAAATAATAATATTCAGTACCCACAGAGTACATACAATTGCCCAGGTTCTCACATACTGACCCTGGAAGCCTTTGACTTAGTGTATCGAGTAAATTTGTGGGATCTGATGAGTCAACTCAGCTGCCCATAGCCTTGGGCTGAACACCATACAGCTTTGAGATCTCAAATACACTGATGACAGTGTCTTGCTGGTTCAGTCTGGAGAATCACTGCAGCTGAAGGCTAGTCTGGTCAGGCAAGAAGCAGTGCACATTGGCATGGTTATTAACCCAGATGAAACTAAGTCTCTGGCCATTACCATCAAGCAGCTTCCAATCCCAGATTACAACCAGCTCAGTACTACTTTGTCCAGATGGGACATCGAGCAGATGGGAACTGTAAAATACTTCAACAGTGCCATAGACACTGGAGGATGCAGGAAAGATATGGGCACTCATGTAGCAGCACTTGCTGCCGTGTTTTAGTCCTTAGGCAGCCTCTGGGGGGACATAGTGATATCAGGCTTGCTATAAAAATGCAGATCTATAGAACCACAGATATATTAACTCTATTTTTATATATTTTTATGTATATATATGGAAGCAAAACTGGGAGCTCAATCTTCATCATAGCTGAACTCACCTACTGCCTCCATCAGTACTGGTCTGGTTATGGCAGCTTTCTTCATATGGGTATGTTATTAGGGTTGAAAACCAAAAAATTATGAAGCTCATTTACCAAGGAATGCCATTACAAGGCTGACAATCATGTGGATGCCAAAAGATCTGGTGGCACGATAAGACCAGCCAGACCACCTTAAGGACCTAGCCAGGGATTGATTCAGGTGGCACTTGATCTGTAAGGAGGCTACGTCCCTTTGGGATTTGCCATGATGATGATGATTCGGTGTACATATTGTGGTAATAAATCTCAGTTCTTGGCAGGAACGGTGCAGATGTGCATTGCTCAAATTGGAGCTCCTGGAAATGCCTCCTTCATGTTTTTGGCAGCACCCATGCTGACATCTGTTGTGTCAGTACATTCCCTCCCACCATGCAAGGCCATCTCCGCTGGCTAGTGTTATGGGACCATAACTCAGCCCTCATCACTCCCTGCCCATTCTGGTGAAGGTAGAGACACTGACTGCTATCCTCACACAGACCTTCAACTCCATGGGCATAAGGAAAGCCCATTGAGTAACGCCGGTAGATGGGCACAACCACCTTATATCGGGACATAAAGAGAATAGAAGGGAACCATTAGGGAGCTAGGAAGAACAAATTCTAGGGGAAACCCTAAAAACAAGTAAGTTCAAGCAAGAAGCTTAGGCTAAAACGTGTGTTGTGCAATTGTTTTTGAGTTAACAGCACAAAACTGCATGAACGAGATGAGTTAGCCATTAAGGATCTGATCCTGGGCCTACTGAAATCAGTGACAGAGCTCCCATTGACTTCAGGTTCAGGCCCTAACTCAAGGTCTATGCGCTTTGTTGAAGAGGAGGTCAGACTGTTTACAACCCTGCTCTTGAGCTCATGGGAGTAGAAAGGGAAAGGACACACTCTGGCTCTGAGAATTTAAAGGAACAGTGTCAGTTTAGAAATACCTTACCAATAACAATCACTAAAAATTACTAAACCTGAAGACATTTTTAAAATTCCAGTTCATTCTTCCCTATTTATCCTTTTCATTTACACTATATTTCTCTCTGCTTGGACAATGAAAAAAAATGAATAAAGTCAGTTTTACTTTTGCTTATGGTCTGTTTCATTTTCAGGTTCTCATTGCTAGTAAATTTCAGTTTCAAATACTTCAAGCAGAAACTTATATGATTATCAACAACTTTTCCCTTACAATTTAAAAGGGAAAACATTCATAGAATTATTTCTATTCATTTTGTAAAAGCTTCTTTTTTCAGAATCCACATTTTGGATCAAAGATGAGTTGACAGAGTTGGGTCTCATTCTTCCAGTTTCAAAGCAGTTACACCAGCTTAAAACTAGACTAATGAGGTGGTAAAAGTCAGGCCCACTAATTTTAAGAGCAAAAAAATGTCAGGAAATTCAATCACCGAGGTTCCCTCAACAAAAATAACACAGCCATATTAAATATACTGTTGCCTCTTTAGTGAATGGTAGCAGATTTTGGGGGCTTGGCTGGTTTCCCATCAGAGGGGAAAACAGAGACAATGTTTTTTACCTCGTGTAATTTGTTCATTTACAAAGTGTTCTCAAATCCTATTGAAAAGGAACAGAGATGGTCACAAACAAACTGCACAAAGGCAGAAACCTCAGCTAAAGTACCACATGTCAAGTCACTGCCAAGAAGCAGCTACCATGGGCCCGGTCTCCCAGGCTCGCCTACTTAACACACTGTACTTTTCCTGGGGCTATGTCTACACTGTGTATACCAGCAAAGTTCCCCGAGTGTGGATGCAGTGTATACCAGTTTAGCCAGTATAATAGTATCTATACTAAGGGCTTTTTTTGCTGGTACAGCTACATCAGTCAGAGATGACACCTCTTTACACCCCCTCATTGACACAGCTATGTCAGCAGAAGTTCGTAGAGTAGTCTCGGGGCTTTTCACCAGAGAACCCCTAGGCAAAACTGCTTGCCAAGAAGCACTAAGGCCTCGTTTACACTACAAGGGTTTAGCAACAATAGCTACATTGGTCATTAAAAAATTGCTGTAATTGCAGCACTTGACCCCATCCATATAGCACTCATTGTGTCACCAAAGCGCATCCACACTTGGTGCTCTAGCATCGACATTGAGAGCAGTGCACTGTGGGCTGCTATCCCACTGTGCAACTCGCCACCTTGCACTGCTAGGAGTTGTGGGAAGGCAGAGAGGATTGCAGTGCATCACGGATGCGGGCTGAACATCCCAGGACACATTGATTGCCATCCCGACATTCCTTGCGTTCCTGGATAACTTTCGCTACATTTTTCAATGGCCCCCCATTTATTGCGCGCCCGCCATCTCTATCTGAAGGGATGGATCCTGCACTGCTCTCCACTGTGGCTGATCACATCTGCAGAAGCTCAAGAAACAATGAACAGAAGCATTACTGTCGCTGCCCTAACACTGTAGATGCATTACTGTTAAACACACCTCTTTTTCACTGTCCCCTGAAAAGAGCACAGCTCCATGTTCAGGATGGGCATGGTGAGTTTTGCCATGGAGATCCAGGGCATTCCATCACACTGGGGAAGAGGTTCTGGGTGGGTGGTTGCTAGGGACATAAATGCAGGTACATAAGGACAAAATTTAAAATTGCGCCATCCTTTTCCACAGGCGGGGGCCATAGAAGCCTATATCTCGCTCCTGAGAGTAAACAGGGATGCTAGGATGTATGTCCTCCCTGTGAGCAGCTTCAAACTGGGTCCCTACACTGCTCACTTGTGCGTCACTTTGGTCTCTGCACATGTGACTGCTGATTGACACGGGAAAGTGTCCTGCAATGGAGGAAGAAGTAAAGCCGCTCCATTGAAGAATCTGAGGCAGCAGAGGATTGGTGAGTACCTCCAGGAAAGTTTCCTAGAGATCTCACCAGAGGATACCTGAGAAATCATGGTGTGCATTAACATGCTTCTCAGCCATGCTGCCTAGCTGTGGAAGGGAATGGAAAGCGCATGGAAACACAGCTATGCTTGTGCATTTCTATCCCCTGAACTACCTCTATCATTTACCAAAAGCATAGGACCACAGAGCCTCCTGTTAAACAGCATCAGCCTCGAAAAACACTTAGCAGAGCTCTCCTCTCCTGCATCCTGCACACCAGAGCTGCAGGACTGGGACTGGCTGGTACCTTCTGAGATTGCAATGAGATCCTGACTTCTCACATCATGAAATGACCTGGTCCCCGGCTCCAGTTTCTCATCCAACTCCACCTCCTCCTCAACAACTTCTTCGTTGAGGTCGAGTCCAGTGTCCGCTACCCCTGGCATGTGGCGGTATCCACGGGAATCTTGGGGATGGAGGTGGGGTCACCGCTGAGGATGGCTTCCGGGGCTCCTTATAGAAGCGGCAGCAGAGCAATGGTTTGCCTCCCTGGCATTCTGGTAGCCATGCCACAGGTCCTTGATTTTCTCTTGGCACTGCAGCATGTCCCATTCATAGCCTCTCTCTGCCATGACACAAGAAATCTGGTCATAGGCCAGAGCAGAGCTGGGACTGCACTGCCAACTCTCCCCAAATGTGGATGAGATCCAGAAGCTCTGGTGTGCTCCAAGCAGGAGAGTGTTTGGTGCACGGAGCCGCCATGGCCAGCTGGAAAGAAGAAATGCAAGCGCTCCACGCTGACCAAGTAGGAAGTGGAATTTCAAAACTTCCCAGGACTTTAAATGGGGAGTGATGGATGGTTGCAGAGCAGTGGAGTTCAAACTGATGGCCAGAGTGGTCAGGCTGGGCATTGTGGGACACTTCCAGAGGCCATTTATCACAACATAACCAACCGCAGTATCTAGACTAATGCTTTGTCGATTTAAGCTGGGCAAAAAGAGCTCTACACCTCTTGTCGAGGTGATTTTATTTTATCCAAAAAACAGGGCAGTTTTGTTGGCAGAGGGAGGGGAGGATTGATTGCAGTGTGTACACCAGCCTGTTTTGTCAACAACAAAAAAGCTGACACTGGTTGACAAAGCAGTCTAGTGTAAACCAGGCCTAACTATCAAAAGATGAGCCTGAAGGATAACTCTCCTTTTGTGCAGCCAGTCTGCAACACAAAGGTGCCTCAGGAAAGGCTGGAGTGCCCATCCAGAGGAGAGTGCTTGAATCCACACAATCTGTGTACTGACTATCGGGGTAACTCTGGTTACAGGGTGAGGTGCCTTGAACTCTTTCTATAGAAGTTTCATATTGTGCTTATACCTTGGTGACTCATAAGATTAACATCTTTTGCTAAAATAATATTTATTTAAAATATTCTTCTTTTAAAACAGAAATGTGTACCACTCTTTTCTCAGAAGCAACTAAGCATTTCTGACACAAATTACAATCATACATTTTTTATACTATTCCACTACTATTGTGACTGCCAAAAAGAATGTTCATCATCTAATTGCTGGGGGAGAAAACAAGAAAAATAAGAGTAAAAAAAAAAAAAACCCAGGAAAATCCTAAAACAAAACCAAAACCAAAAAGGAGTCAGCGGATAAAAGCTAAATAAAACATAGGGACCAAAATCCTGCTCCCATTGAAGTTACTGGCTATATTCCCATGGATTTCAATCAGAGCAGGATGTGGCCTGACAGATATGCTTTGCATCATCCTGAAGCCTTTCCGACACGGTTCTGGCAGACAATCCATGAAGACAAGCTACAAAGGCAGGACACTCTACTGAGGAAAATACTACTGGTGTTTAAAAAAAAATCAAATCCAGGAAATGACAGGAGGAGCCTCTCAGTAGCAAATGGGTATAGGGCAAGAAACAAATGTAACAGCTTTCCAAAGATGCTGTATGTAGCTATCTATATATAGCATAGCTGTGTGAACGTTGCTGAAGAAAATTTAACTTTTCAATTTGCTAACTTTTTAATGATGCAAACTTAATGATGCATTAACATAGCTGTTTGCATTCATCAAATGTGTGTCACTTGTCTGGATAGAATCCTCTATTCATACACACATGCTGGTATGTACATACACCTAAAAGATGTTTTTTAAAACATCATTCTCAATTTACAGAAAAACAGAGGCCAAAATAGTCAGAGTTAGATGGCAAAAGATGGGTGATCACTGCGGGCCATGGAGAAGATGAGAGAGCCATTTTAGGTTATATAGAGGGGAGGTGTTGGAAGGGCAATCTCTTTGACTAACATCTGTTTGATCCTTGGTCCAAACAGTACAGCTGACCTTTTGAGCATACTGCAAACTCCATCTATTTGGACATAGGGATAGGAATTGTGGGAGAGGACTCATCTATGGAGGAAGGGATAGGTGATTGTACGCAGAGTGAAGATGTTTGTTTTCTTGCTGTATTTTGTGTGGGTGAGATCTGCCACCACTTTTCTTTTATTTATTTATTTTTTGTTTTGTTTTAACTGGACTTCGTCCTTAATAATTGCCAAGGAAGTTCAGACTCTGGAATAGACTTCTTTTAATGTGTTAAATAGAGACAAATTTTCACTAGCAATTGAAAAAAAAATTTCTGGACTAAGCTGTCAATCAACAATACTGTTAGCAATAGGCCTGCTATTACATCCATTCCTAATAAGCTTATTAAATTTGTAAGCCTGTAGCTGGAGGATTACCAACCGTACTTGGCAGCCTGATACTGTTTTTTTTTTCAATGAAGGGGGTGAGGAATTAATTTGTATCAGGTTTTGGTCTAAAAATTGGGAGTCAATAAAAATAAATGTGACCAAGTGCAACATTTTACCCATCCAAAAACTTGCACTAAACCTGGGCTAATGGTCTTCACATATACAAGCTGAAAACAGATCACAAATAGAAATACAGGGTTTTGTCACTTTGGGAACCCAAGAATTCCAATAACAGGAGCAGTCACCTATTATAGTTCATCCTGTGTAACCATTTACTGCATTTTTCTACTTCATATTCAGCTTGCAGACTTAGTTTGTATTTGCAAATATACACAATTTCTTATATTGTTTTCCATACTCAGATATCAAGCCTAAATGTGGACTTGCATCTGAAACCTGCATGCAGTTTGTATCTGATTTCATACTCAGGCTTCTGTGAAACCACCAAATATACATCTTTCATTGATTCCTAGTCTTTTCAGCAGGGCCATTACACTGTTATGAGCTGGGTTAAACATTTTTATGGGTTAAGTTAAAACCTTGTTAAAAAGTATATGTGAACATGCTCTTCATTTAAGATAGTTGTAAGAGATGGTTAAGGGGCCAAAACTAAAACAGGGCACAATGGAGTCTGCCCAGAAACTAACAACCTGTGGGAGAAAGGCTCCCCTGGGCATATTTTGACCAGGAGGACGAAGGTAGAGAAAGTGTAACTGGGACACACAAGAAACTGAAGCCTGGTTTACACTGCAAAGGTAGGTTGACGGAATGCGGCTTCCGTTGACCACAATGTATGCGTCTTCACTGGCTGGTCACCTCCGTCAACTTAAATCGCATGAATACTCGATGTAATAAAACCAACTCCGTAAGTGGCATAGCATTGAAATCGAATTGTTTGGGTTGAATGAGTGGCAGTGTAGGTGGAGCACAGTGTAATTCGATGTAATTGGCCTTCGTAAGTTATCCCACAATGCTCTGCTGTGACCGCTTTGCACATTCGCACTTTGCTGCACTGCGGCCACGTACATAGGAAACAGCCGCTCCCCTCAAGCCCCAGGAAATTTTGAATTCCCATTTCCAGTTTTGTCAGCGTGGAGAGAGCTTGCCAGCAGAATTGATCATGGCGACTGCATGCCCCAAACACACTCCAGCCTGGAGTCGACCTGAGGTCTTGGATCTCATCGATCTGTGGAGCGAGGAGTCTGCTCTGGCTCATCTCCGAACCAGCAAAAGTAACTTAGATATTTACAAAAAGATTCAGGCGGCATGTTGGAAAAGGGGCACAGGAGGGACGCGCAGCAGTGCTGTGTTAAAATCAAAGAGCTGAGACAGGCGTATCAGAAAACTCGGGAGGCAAACAATCATTCTGGCTCATCACCAATGACATACCACTTTTATGATGAGCTGAATGCGATTCTCGGCAGTGACCCCACCACTGTACCGCCATGCAGTATAGATACCTCAGGGGAATCCAGGATGAACGAGGAGGACTCTGTGGATGAGCAGGAGGAGGAGGAGGAGAACAGGTGCCAGACGACTGAGGAATCCATTCTCCCTGAAACCCAGAAGCTGTTTGTAACCCCAGAACAGCCCAGCCAGACGCAGGACACCATGAGCAACCGAGATGCCAGGGAATGCACATCTGGTGAGTAAGTGCTGCAAATCTCATTTCTGTGGTTATCTCCCCAGTCCAGCTTCTTGTCATAGCGGAAAAAAAACTGAGTGTGGTGGTGAGGATGGGCTTCCTCGTTGTTAGCTCACCTAAGCAAGGGGTTCCTCCCGGAAAAGAATGTTTATGTGCACAGGGATGCCCCGAGAATCCTCCATGGATATCTCCAGGAAACTTTCATTTAGGTATTCTGTGATCCTTCGCAGAAGGTTTCTGGGGAGAGCAGCATTATTTCTTCCACTGTGATAGGACACTCCCCTGGCCATTCTTATTAATTGTGCAGGCATCATCGCAGAACACAGCATAGCAGCATAAGGGCCAGGCCTGTACCCAGATGCTTGCAGTAAATCCTCCCTTTCCACCTCTGTTACCCTCAGGAGATTGATATCATTTATGGTCACCCAGAGAAGATGGTGCAAATTTGCAGTACCCACTCCATACAATCTTTTTTTTTCCCCCTCTGCCATGGGAGGTTTTTTGGGGTACATAAATCTCAAGTTACAAGACAGCAGGTGACTGCGATGGGTCTTAGGGGTCGCGAGACAGGTGCCCACATATAGTTTCGCCCGGGGGGAATTTCACCACCATCTCCCCACACCCTCTGTACTGCCTGTGAGGGTCAGGGGGGTGCAACAATCCTGATTGTTGGGGAACTATGGACTTACGCAGCATGCACTACAGGGATTTCTCTGAAATGGATGCACGAGCCCCTTATTTACTATAGCTGGAAGAGCACTACGACCCTCTACGATAGGTAAAGATTGGTATGTGGGTCTGCCGCTCTCTTGGGAATACAAAGGGGAGTTATTTTTACATTATAACATTGCTTTTCATCCATGGGGCCAGCTAATTTTGCTTTGCTTGCCTTTCAGTGGACAGCGCGGCCTTCAGCTCAGTATCTACTACTCCCATTGACCACCTGTCACAGATTAGAGGGCGGAAAAAAACAACCTCAGGATGACATGTTCACTGAGATAATGAACGCCTCCAAAGCTGCTGACACAAAGCTAAGAGCCTGGACGATTTCATTATCGGAGAAAATTAACATACACATGGAGAACAGGAAGACGGCTGAAAAACTTGAGCATGAAACGCAGGATGAGAAGCTGCACATAATGAGGGATCAGTCGGACATGTTGAGTCTTTCGGTTGAGCTTCAAGAAGAGCAGCAGCAAGACAGACTCTCAACTCATGCACTCTTTCCTAGCCCTTACCCCCAAGCAATCTAGGAAGAGGTTGAGCAGGGTGCAGTACACGTGCTCCATTCCACACCAGGTGAGGGGAGCAGAAAGAGGTGCCGGCCTCTTTAAAAAATAGGAATGTGTTGTTTGCTGTTTGCACAGTGAAACTTTGCTCTGTGTCCCCTCACAGCCCCATTACAGTGCATGCAAAGTGTTGAAATAACTTCCTTTCCCTCCACTGTCAACGACCAAGAATAAAAATTTACTGCTTTAAAGATCATTACTCTTTCTTTACGGAGACTGCGGGGATTAGAGCTGGGGGGAAGAGGGGAGTAGCACAGTGCTGTAGTACTGGGGAATGGGAAGCAAAGATTTGTTTCCCGGGACCAGAAGCGGCTCCACCCACTGCAGATGGTGCGTGACAGCCAGCAGCAAACGGAAATTGTTTCGTTCCATGGCGTAGCAGGGCATCTGGAGTACCATCACAATTTTCAGTGCTGAGGCCCATCTCACCCTTGAAAATACTGCAGGATAAGACGTGAAGTGTTTGTGATGCTCACAATGGTAGTGCAGAGCTAAGTGGGCTACATGCCTCTCCAGCAATGGCGTGAGCGTGTCAGAGACTGAAGGGTTTAGAAAAATGGCGCGAAAAAGTGTTAGTCTGTTTGCTTGGGACAAGAAGGGAGGGAGAGGGAGGATGTTGCATCATGGGAGGATGACAACCTTCCCAAAAGCTTCTGTGGCTAGTTGCACTATGAGACAGCTACCCACGGTGCACTGCTTTGATTGTCGACCTAAGCGCAGCTAGTGGGGATGCAATCCCCCAACGCAATGAGTGTGGTGTGATCATGCGCCTGCGACTTTTAAAATCTGGCGGGTGAAAGTCAATTTAAAATAAATCGACTTCACTCCACAGTGTAGAAATACCCTTAGAAAAACTCAGAGGCAGGAAGAAAGTTGGCCCAAGGAGTAGCCAGTAAGAATGGGGAGACCCTGGAGAAGCCTAAAAGAAAGTGTTGGATCTAGCACTGGCTAAAGTGACTTAGGGCTGTAAGCAAAGAAGCTGTCCCCTGTTTTTTTTATTCCTCCTGCATTTGGAGAAGCAGGAGTTTGTATATTCTTTGTAAATAAATAAGATTAAATCAAAGACAATGCCAGACTACATCATCAATTTCTACTCCCCAGGACCACCAAACTTTGACTAGCCACTTGGATCAAAAGGGGGCAACAGTACTTTAGAACTTTGTGTTTTTCAGAAGCACTACTCATTTTTAGTGGCCACAAGCAGCCCTAGCATTTCTGATTTCTGTAAGCATGACACTCATTATCCCATCGTGTACACACAAAGCAAGGCCACATTTCCATCTCAGAGTTCTAGTGACATTGCTCTATAAATGCACAATATCACCTGAACCCTTCCGCCCCCATCGCATTATAACTTAATGTTATATAGGGTAAACTATTTTCTGACAGAAAGAAGAGTGGTTATACACGGAGGTGATAGAACATGTGAATAACAACACTTTTAATTGACAGCTCAATTATATGAGAATTCTACCATTCAAACAAGTGAATAGAAAGTATCTCGGCTGTTAATCTATTTTAAAAGTTGTGTTTAGATGGGACAAGAACATTTTTATTCATCGTCCTATAACTCAAAAGACTAAAGGTAATTTGCTCCCACTTTCTCAAAGGTTTCACCTTCAGGCAAATTCTAAGCATGCAAAAAGATCATCCCAAAAGGGAAACATTTCAGAAAGTTATGAGCATGTAAAAACAGGGTAATAACAGAAAATGGCAACTTTAATGGTAGTGAGGACTACCAATTGCCTATTGTAATGTTTTATTGCTAATAAAAAATGTAAGTATAACAAACCCATACTTGTATATACAGTACACACAGACTATTATGGTTAATTGTACTAGACACTTGCCCACCACAATTCTATTGTACAGCACAAAGGTCCAAGGCACAAAGGTCATAGCTACCTGAGAAGTGTAGTTTTTTGGAATAACTGCACTAAATTAACTGTTATTATTTATATAAAATTAAGTTGCAGTATCAGACCAGCAACTTTCAAAATAAAACAAATTGTTTTAAATATGTTTCAACTGAAGAGATAAAGCAGTACAGCGGCATTCACTAATTTAGTCCAAGACTCGCTAAAGCTCTTACATTCGTATGGCTATGCAAATGAATGCTGCTCATTTGGAGAACCACTTTGAGAGCTGAAGGGCATGGCCAGCCATAGGCGGCAAATAGGTCACTGCTTTGCATCTAACTTTCAAACCCTGGTGTTACTGAGAGGAAAAGGAGCTTTAAGAAAACAAGTAGGGTATGTTTTTGCAGCAATTAGAAACCCCATGGCAAGCCCATGCCAGCTGACTTGGGCTTGTAGGGCTCAGGCTAAGGGGCTGTTTAATTGCAGTGTAAACATCAGGCTCTAGGACCCTGCGATGTGGGAGGGTCCCTGTGCTCACCCTGCAGCCTGAGCCCAGAAGTCTATACTGCAATGGATATATGCAAAAACAACGAGAGTCCTGTAGCACCTTAAAGACTAACAAATTTCTGCAAGCATAAGCTTTTGTAGGCTGCAACCCACTTTGTCAGATGCATGAAGATGCACGAAGTGGGTTGCAGCCCACGAAAGCTTATGCTCACAGAAATTTGTTAGTTTTTAAGGTGCTACAGGACTCTCATTGTTTTTGCTTATACAGACTAACACGGCTACCCCTCTGGAATGATAGAAGCCTTTCAGAGACAACTCGGTGACGGTCATTAACATTTCCAAGGGAAGACGTATACTATAGCAGCAAACAATCAGGCCATGTGTACACAACAAACTTTTGATAACATAAGTTACGCCGGCATAAAGCCACGGCAGTAAGTATATTGCTTGAGTGCGTGCATACTTGGCTCCTGGCCTAGGCGGTGTGTGTGGCCACCAACAGTGTGATGCACAGTGCAGCGTCTCACAGGTAGGTATCCCAGTGTGCTACCGCCACCGTCCAACGCATTGTCTTTTGGGAAGTTTTGGCAATGCATGGTTTCACAGCAGAAACAAGTCACACAGGGGTGACTGGGAGCAAAGGGTCAACTTTCCAGCATGCAACTGTCTTCATCCCATAATGCCATATGTATCTCACACTTTTTGCGCCTTTTTTAAAAATCCCACAAACCCACACAGCCCTCCTTGTTGTCTGACAGAAGCATTGAGCCTCCTCAGCTCTGCCCAACTGTCATAAAAATTACAAGCAAAGGCCGTGTGATCCTCCGATATTTGCAGAGCCACAAGAAGAACCGACTCAGTGGGGAACATGATGATTTCTTGGAGGACAGATCACTGTGGATCATAGCAAGAACTAATTCAAGGTTGTTGCTGGAGTGCCACTTCCGGGCTCAAGAAATGAGCACTAACCGGTGGGATCACATTGTAATGCAGGCTTGGGATGAGAAGCAGGTAGCTGTGGAATGCACAAAGCCACGTTCCTGGACCTGTGGGCCAAGCTCATCCCAGCCCTCCAGGTGCGGGACACCAGAATGAGAGTTGCACTGACAGTGTTCTTGCAAGTGGCGATTTTTCTGTGAAAACACGCTATGTTGAACTGCTACCGGTCAGTGTGAAATCATTCTGGAGCTGGAAAATCCACTTTGTCATGCAAGTATGCAGGGCCATTAATCGTCTCCTACTACGTAGGACTGTGACTCTTGGCAATGTGCAGGACCTGATGGATCTGCAGCAATGGGGCTCCCGAACTACAGCATGCATATCCGTATTTTGGCACCAGACCTCGTTGCCACAGAGTACGTCAACAGAAAGGGCTACTCTTCTATGGTTATGGAAGTGTTGGTGAATCACGGGGATGCTTCACCAACATCAATTTTGGCTGGTCAGGGAAGGTGTATGACACATCTCTAAGAGCACAGGACTGTTCAGAAAGCTATAAGCAGTGACTTTCTGTCCTGACTGGCAGATTACCACTGATGACGTTGAGATGCTAGTAGCGATCCTCAGGGACTCAACCTTATCTCTTGCTCCCCTGGGCTTATGAAACTGTACACCAGCCACCTCAACAGCTACTGGCTCAGCAGGTGGAAAATGACTGTTGACTGCACTTTTGGTAGATTGAAGGGTTGCAGGCGATGTTTACTCAAGACGGGATCTCAGAGACAAAACATCCCAAGGGTTATAGCTGCCTGCTATGTCATGCATAATATCTGTGAGCAAAGAGGGAAAAGTTGCCACGGGGGTGGAGGTGGAATTGGAACGGCTGCCTGCTGAGTTTGAACTGCCAGACACAACATCAGAAGAGCTCAACATGGAGCTATATGGCTCAGAGAGGCTTTGAAAGAGCATTTTAATAGAGAGCCACATTAATGTGTTCTGGTGTACTGTGCTCTACCTGTTTTGGGGCCTGTTAGGAATTGAGTAGTACTTGTTGTACATCAATGAATAGAACACTGTCAGTGCACTTATTAATTTTGTGGTGCTTGCTGTACATTTATGAGCATTATACTGTTTGTCACGGCTCCTACAAGTTGTGTCACACTGTATAACAACAAGTAAGTGGGTGCTTTCAGAACCAGTAGGCACTCTGCAGCATATTACTGTCAACTAATAAAGAATTATTTTCCAAATAATAGACGTTTACTGAGTATCAAAACCAGTGCAAAGAAAAATCTATGCAATTTAAAAGCAAATACATTAAAAACTTCATAAATTAATGGAATAGAACCTATGAAGGGGAAAAAATCTTCATGTCTATTTTAGCTACACATACAATGGCTTTTACAGGTCAGTGTATGTGAGGCTATGGTTGTCCTTAATGTCCCCGTGTGGAGTGGTAAGACTAGGGATGCGGCTCCTGATGCCACATGGAATATTGGGGTGGGGGTCGGGAGGTGCTATAATGGAGTTCTCCATGGACTGCAAAGGGAGGCAAGCCCATGATTGTTAAACCTGTAGGTCCACAAGAGTCTGCTGCATCTGTGTTTGCAGCCAGAGAAACCCCATTCTGTCCGGGTGCATCTTCCTCCTGAGCCTTTCTCCATACAGTCATCAATATTCATCCTCTAGGCCCTCTGTTCATGGTCTGATGCAGCCCTGGCTTGCAGAATCTCACTGAATATGTCATCCTGAGTCCTCTTCTTTCTCCTTCTTGTTTGGCTCAGGCATTCTGTGGGTGTGGAGGGGGAACCCTTCAAGCCACAAGAGCAGCAGCTACAGACAGGTAACACACACAGAGGTACCGTTGTCCTCATAGTCACAATGGAAAGTGAAAGTTAAGGTTCAGAACTCCTTTGCTCCCCTAAAGTTTTAAATAAGACTTGCTTATTGACATTTCTGCTTCAGAGTGCTTGTGCACAGTGTCATTCACAGCACCGACAATGGTGAGTATGGCCCACCAGAAGGAAGAGAAATGAGGAGGGAATTGCTCAGTTGTGTGAAACTACGAGTATAGGGCAATAGCACTGAACCCTGGCACCATTTTCCACAGGCGGTTGTGATTTTAGCAGATATCTCACTCATGAAGGTAACAGAGGCACAGAGCACACCGCTGCTGCTGGTGTCTCAAAGCTGCCAGGGCCCATATGCTGCTAGTCTGTCTACTGCAGTAGTGCCTGCTGAAGTGATCGTTGACTGGCATGGGAAAGTGTCCTACCATAGAGGAAAAAAATAAGGCTGCCCTCCCTACAAACCTTGGGGAGACGATTGCAGAGTACTCCATGGAAGTTTCATTGAGATTTCTCAGGAGGATTCAAGGGACATCCCTATGTACGTAAACAATCTGCTCCGCATGGCCTCCCCTCCCTAACTCTACAGAGGAATGAAAAGCAGATAACCCTCCCTCTCTTTGTTGTACTGCTACCTCTTCTACTATGAGTAAATTAATGAAAAATCAATAGCTGTGTCATGCTAAGTTGGGGGTACCATCCATACATCATTGTAATGGGAAATACAATTACACGCTTACCCAAGATTCCTTCCCCTGCATTGGGTTTGCTATTGCAGGTCTGACTAGACAGTGGTGAAGTCTCAAACAGGTCCTGGCTCGCGGCATAGCTGGATCCCTTAGTGGCATATCCCCCATCCTCCTTCTTTTCCTCCATCTCCTCCTTGCTTTTAGGCCAGGGACCTGTGATTTGGGCTTCTTGGAGTTACCCACTGTGGTCTGTAGGGTGGTGATGGGGTCTCTGCAAAGAACGGTGTGCTGTAAAAGCAGCAGGTCTGCGGCTTGGCACCAGATTGACTGCTGGCCTCCTTGGCCTTCTGATATGCCTGCCACAGTTCTTCACTTTCACGCAGCACTGCTGCTGATCGCTGTTGTAGCCCTTCTTCTGCATCCTCCGTGCAAGCTGCTCACAGTATTGATGTTTCTACAGCTGATCCATAGCTGGGCTTGCACAACCTCTTCTCCCCACAGGCCCAGGAGAACCAACATCTCCTGTCTACTCCAAGCTGGAAAGTATCTGGAGCACATAGCCAGCATGGTCAATTATGCAGCTGCACACAAGAATGGAAAGCAGCTAAACATGCTCGGGGCTTTAAAAGGGTGGGGGGTGATTTCCAGTCTCTGCAACAGTAGAGTTCACAAGTGGAGTTCCTAAGAACGGTCAGTGGTGGGCATTGCAGGACAGCTGCTCTGGTGTTCACCCTCGCGTTGCTAGCATGCACACTCACACTACGTTAACCTCAGTATTTTGACCACGGCTCATCGCTGCTCGGGTAGCTGGTATTACTATGTCAGCATAACGGGCTGTTTGCATCAATGAGAGACAAACAAAGTTTAGACACATGCAAAACTAGGTTGATGCAAGGCAGCTTATGTCAACCTAACTTTGTAATTTAAACCAGGCCTACGTATTGTGGATTGATGGCAGAGCAGTCAAGGTGCATTGTTGCTTCCTCCTGTTCGCTTTCCCTTAAACGTAACGCAGAGCTTTATAGTATCTATACACAGGAACAACTATGTATTGCCATATAATTGCAAAACACTCTTTGTTCTCTCTTGTGGCTCGCTGGTGACATACAGGTGACCTTGCTTCAACAGAACAAAGATAGCTCTAGATTCAAATGGAGGGGCAGGCAAGGATGCAAAGGGTTACCACCAATAAAGGGACATTTCAGCTTTACAGACAGTTACTGAGCGACATCCTTTTAAAACTGAAACAGCTTCGGCTCATTTAACTAGAGACAATGTGATTCCAGATGCCAGTGAAATAACTATAATATCAATATAGCTCATATGAACTTAAATTTTAAGATGTACTTAGAATAATCATCTTGATAAAACCTCAAAGCCTGTTCAAGCTGATGCAAAGGGTACAGCAACTATCAAAGAACACACACTCTTCTGAAGGAGCCAAATCTAAGCCCCACCTAACACCACTGGAATTGGTGTGGTTCTGACACACAACGGGCATGGAGGGCAGGATATAAGGGAGACAGCCCCCACAAATGGCTCAGACTCTCCGCATGATATGAAGAATAATTTCATGGAGCTGTGTGTGTGTGTGCACCAGAATACAGAGAGCAAGGCGAGAAGGTTTTGTTACACAGAGCCTTCACCTCAGCAGGGGGTCCTATAAGGAAGTGGCAACCAAGAAGCTCTTCTGCTGGTAGACTTGGGCAATGGAGGATGTGTCTCCCCCTTCTATCCGCCTCGCCCAGCAGAAGTTATGAAACGGCAGAACTTGTATTGGGGTCCCTTGAACACTAAATAAGGTCCACATTTAAGCTGCCCATGAAAAGGCTTTTGTAAGTCAAAAAGGAAAGTTTGAATTACAGATGGAAACAAATCAGAATCCAGCGTAGATTACGGCAGACAGTGCTCCATGCGAGCAACATTGCTGAGGAATGCTCTCACCAAAGATTTCAAGTATTAGTCAGGTGTAGGCTCATGTAAAGCACACAGCAGCACGCCAATGTTAAGGAAGCAAAGGCATGGTAAGGAGCTCTCAAAGTCCACTGTAACTAAAGCCTGATAATATCAGTCTCACTACAGAACCCACCACAGGCAATCTGGGCACAACAGAAAGGCCACCAACCTGCAGAGAAAGGTTATAAACAAACAATAGGAGGGAAACCAAAGGTGGTATATTGCAGAGGGCCCTAGATCTTTTTTAAAAAAAGAAAAAAACCAGCACTTTTTATTATCTCACAAATGTGACAATATATGTTATGAGCCCTGTGCATTTCCTGTATCACGCTTGCACGGCTACATATACAATCTACCCCATGCCACAGAGCTGTGCTGCAGAATCTAAGTTTTCATTTTTTTTTTAAAAGTATCTAGCCCCCCTTTCCCCCCAGTTGCAAAAATACACTTCCATATGTGAAACAAATGTAAATCAACAGAATACTGTCTGCAAAGACAGCCAGGCTCAGAAAAAAGCTGGGAGCCATTAAGTGCTTTCCCTGTCCCATTCATTGAAAGAAGCACCATTGCTACATCTTCATTGCCAAAAAAAATGTGTTTTCTACCACAGTATGACTAGTGCACCTTAGCTATCCTGCTGTAAAATCCTAGTGGAGACAAGGCACTGTAGTTTTACCATGAGATGAACTAGGTGAGATTCACCGTGTGAGGGGGAGCAGGGATGGGGGGAGGAGAAGATGGTATGGTCAGTACTTTGTGATAGAAACTACAGAGAGCTTCTCTCTACTAGAATTTTACCGTGAGATAATCAGCAGATGTTAGTTATCTCACAATGGCTGCGTGTTCCCTGCCAAAAAGGTGGGTTTTTTACAATGTTAGTTATCTCACTGTAAAAAAAACCCATCTTTTTGGCAGTGAAGATACAGCCATTAACAACAATTTCAGCGTTACAACAAACATCCAGTTAATGAGCTTATCTATTGCTGTAGGATGCAGCAGTGATTATTTAGACGACATGAAAGGAGGACTCTGCTGCATGAGGAAGCGAGGTTGGGCTCAAGCCTTACCATGAAAATTTAAAGTCAACTTTACTTCTGCCCACCAGAAGTGCAGCAGACGACATGCATCCTTTCCATGGCCAAAAAGTTCAATGATCCTCTTGGGTGCCAAAAATCAAATGCCTCCATCACTTTTCCAGTGGTCAAAAGCATCAGCTACCTCATAGCCGCATGTCAAACCCTCCAGCTCTTCCACTCCCTTCCTTTAATGTTATTACAATACAAACAACTACACTGCAATGAAAAATTAAAATTTGGAGGAGGCACAAAAAACTGAATTTAATATGGAAATAACTAATGCAAGGAACACTGCTGACTGTGTTATTCACTTCCACAAGGAAACGAATAAGAACACCCATTTTTAATTAACCTATAACTGTCCTAGAATTTAGCACTAGGGTGCCACCTAAAGCAGGGAAGTCTGTCACAGAATACAGGCCCAAAGAGAACATGGGGATTTGGCATGGACTTGTCACTCACTGAAATTCATAAGCCACAAGTCGTATACAGCCGTGTTTCTCAATTGGGGTTCTGCGGGAACACTGTTAGGGTTCCGCGATCAGCTGTTCCCCGCGCCGCTGAGAGCAGCTGTTCCCCGCGCCGCTGAAAAAGGGAAGATGTCCTGGATTTTTTGGCGGAGGGTATCGAGTGTAAGTGTAATTTAATTGAGAAAGGCTGACCTAGTTGTTCGTATATAATTTGCTTATTTCAACATTTTTTTGGCCCCATATGTAAAACTACTGTTAAGAGTTTGGGGGGTTCCGCAATTATTTATCGAGTTCAAAAGGGTTCCGTGGCCAAATTTAATTGAGAAACACTAGTATACAATATTGAATCCCACTTCAATATTGCACCCTCAGCAAGTTTGCGGACGACACTAAGCTGGGGGGAGTGGTAGATACCCTGGAGGGTAGGGATAGGATACAGAGTGACCTAAACAAACTGGAGGATTGGGCCAAAAGAAATCTAATGAGGTTCAACAAGGACAAGTGCAGAGTCCTCCACTTAGGAAGGAAGAATCCCATGCACAGCTATAGACTGGGGACCGACGAGCTGGGCAGCAGCTCTGCAGAAAAGGACCTGGGGGTAACGGTGGATAAAAAGCTGGATATGAGTCAGTAGTGTGCCCTGGTTGTCAAGAAGGCTAATGGCATATTGGGCTGCATTAGGAGGGGCATTGCCAGCAGGTCACGGGAAGTGATTATTCCCCTCTATTCGGCATTGGTGAGGCCGCATTTAGAATATTGTGTCCAGTTTTGGGCCCCCCACTACAAAAAGGATGTGGACAAGTTGGAGAGAGTGCAGCGGAGGGCAACCAAAATGATTAGGGGGCTGGAGCACAGGACTTATGAGGAGAGGCTGAGGGAACTGGGCTTGTTTAGTCTGCAAAAGAGAAGAGTGAGGGGGGATTTGATAGCGGCCTTTAACTACCTGAAAGGGGGTTCCAGGGAGGATGGGGCTAGGCTGTTCTCGGTGGTGGCAGATGACCGAACAAGGAGCAACGGTCTCAAGTTGCAGGGCGGGAGGTCTAAGTTGGACATTAGGAAAAAGTTTTTTACTAGGAGGGTGGTGAAGCATTGGAATGGGTTACCTAGGGAGGTGGTGGAATCTCCATCCTTAGAGGTTTTTAAGGTGAGGCTTGACAAAGCCCTGGTTGGGATGATATAGCTGAGGTTAGTCCTGCTTTGAGCAAGGGGTTGGACTAGATGACCTCCTGAGGTCCCTTCCAACTCTAATATTCTATGATTCAGTATCATTTTACTGAGAGAAAAATATTTAGTCTGGTCTATGTAATCTTCTAGATTTAGGGCTCAATAATGCTCTTAAACTCTACCTGATTACCAACTTTAAACCACGTTAAGAAAATTAACACTATTTTGAAACACACAGCGCAGTCTTCTGTCCACACCACTGCAATTTTAAATTGTGCTCCAGCTTTTTTTTTTTTTTTTTTACTGAATTATCTTCAAAACCAATGAGGTTTGACTCGAATGGTTTAGGAAAGCAGTTCTCAAACTTTTGGTACTTCGGCCACAATCAGGAGCTATGTGGATTGATTTAAAATCTACTATCAAAATAAGAACCCACTATAACTACACTGATTAAAATTACAAAGGTGATACATCAAGTACTTTTGGGCCAATGAGTTCAAAACTGGGTACCTAAAATCAGGCTTAGTCCTGAGCCCACACTTATTGCATTATATTCAATATAGGATCTTATATAGCCCTCATCATTGTAGTATCTCAGCACTTTCTAGAAATGCATTAAGCCACATAACTAAGATCTGCTAGATGCAGTTCCTTCTCTCTCTCATCCTCGGGATGTGTTATTGTGAGTGCAGTGTATTGTTTTGTTTTGGTGGTATTATTATGATGAAGACAAGGTCAAAGTAGTAAGTTTTGCACTTAGCCCAGAAGATGGTGAAGTTTACAATGATTCAAAGTTCCTACCGTTCGTTACACATTCTTGACCAGATCTCAAGAAAGTGCCATCTCTTGCACAGACAAGCTTTACCCTATTTAGGCACCCAGGTAAACACCCTGATTTTCAGAGGTGCTGAACACTCACATATCCCAACAGGAAATCTGTGGGAAATCTGGACACTTAATCAGGTAACTAAATATTAATTTAGGAACCTAATCTTAGATCCAAGATTTTCAAAATTGTGTTTTTGAGTTCCAAAAGTGGTACACTAGGATCTTGAAGTTTCAGAACCATTGGGTTAGCGCACATTGAGGATTGTGTCAGGAATGGTAACGTGGACATGCTACATTGGTATAGAACCATATCAGTGAAAGTATTCAAAAGCAAAACAATTTTTGCTAGCGAGGACAAGACTTTATATGTGGTATCTTACCACACACTACCATGTAAAATTGACTATTGCATTCAGATGCCTACGAACAGCAACTATTTTACAAAATAAATGGTGATAAATACCTGCTCTTCTAAGGTATGGATAGAGCTTTATTGGAGTTAAACCCCATAGGGTTTTTTTGACACACCAAATTACGTTTTGACTGTGCAGCTATGTCCGGAAATTAGATTATACTGCAACAAGCAAAAAAAGCTAATCAATTAACTCTATGAACATTACTCACCTTTCTAACCAAAACCAACAATGCCTCAAATAAATGCAGCTTATGATGTCCTGTATGTGTGTTTATTAGGAATCATGTAAATCTTTCCTTTCTAGTAACTGTAAACACTCCTTGAATTGTTCCAGAGGGGTAGCCGTGTTAGTCTTTAAAGACTAACAAATTTAATATTTGTAGGCATAAGCTTTCGAGAGACTTCAGCTCTCTTCTTCAGATGCAGTAATCCAAAAAATAGGTAACACAGAGGCAACTTATAGATATCCAGGTGCACTGAGAACAATGGGGGAAGGTGGAATCCGGTATTTAAGACCTAATGACGACCACTGAGTAGGAGGTGAGAATGGGTGAGCAAAATAATTTACCTTCGGTAGTGAGTTAGCCACTCCAAGTCTCTGTTTAAACCCAGTTTGAATGTGTCAAGTTTGCAGATCATTTCTAATTAGAGAAAGCTTATGCCTACAAATATTAAATTTGTTAGTCTTTAAAGTGCCACAGAACTCTCGTTGTTTTTACTACTTGAATTGGATCAAGAAGGAAACGCGTAAAGTTCTAAGCCAAACATAATACAAAAAACAGTTGGGGAAAAGTTTAAATATACTGACAGTTAAAATGCTTGTTTTGAGATTTTAAAACAGATTAATAGCTTTATGAAACAAAAAAAATGACAATTTTTTAGAAGTCCTATTTTCCTATATGTCTGCATGCTAGTAATATGATTATAGACACACACCACACACCCCATGGTGGTTTAAATGAATCTGCCTTGTCATAGCACTCATAGAAAATCCAGAGCATCAGAATGAAGAACTCAGTCCCTTTTGCCAAAACAACTCCTTTTAGCAATATATTATTTAATATTTATATTACAGTTGCAGTCCTAAGGAACTAGTTATGATCAGAGATTGTGTTAGGTACTGCACACAATGGGATCCTGGTTCATGACTAAGGCTCCTATGTGATACAATACCACCAATAATAAATAAATAATAATACTGTACAAACACATATGAAGATACTGTCCCTGCCCCAAAGGGCATACAAGTCACTTTTGTACTTGCACTTTTTAGATATACGTTCTACACACACACACACAAAGAGTGTATGGAGATATTTAATAATGTATTTTCAAAACCTGTCACAACAACAAAAGAGTGGAAAATCAAACCAAAACAGCGATTCACCTTAATTGGTGAGGACACATTTGTGGCTTCAGAGCGGTTACCAGGCATGATCTTCACCAAGCATATCCCAAAGATCCACTAAGATATTAGAATACGTATCCAAAGATCCCAAGCCAGAGGCCAGCCTTCTCCTTCGCTTTAGGCCTTGTCTTCATGAGAAAATTGCACCACCTAAACTAAAGGTGGTATTTTAAACCCATTTAATTAAACCAGTGCAAATCCCTGTGTAAACACTCTTGTTACAGTTGAAATCGTTTATCTTATTTCCATTTAGTTTAAATGGATTAAGAATCAGTTTAAAATATACTGAAATAAGAGTGTCCGCACAGGAGTTTGTAGTGGCTTAACTAAATAGGCTTAAAAGCAGATTTAAATTAAACCAATACGACTTTCTAATACAAACACAGCCTTGGGTAAACTCTACCAGTTTAACAAAAGATGTGATTTGAAATGGATATCATTAAACCATTGTAAACCCATGTGTGTGCACACACTTATTTCAGTTTATTTTAAAACAATTGGGAACATGTTTAAGTTAAACTGAAATAAGCCAATCTTAAATCAAAATAAGAGTGCATATACACAAGTACTTGCACCAATTTCTCTCTCCATCTTTAAAATATTTTAAAATTAAATTGGTATCACTTTGTACCCCAGTTCCACCACGTGCCCCCTCTCTTTATCTACTCAAGGGTTGAACCTCATTACACTAACATCTGACTGGCTCTACCAGCAACAAATGAAGGGGAGTTTTAGGCCTTATATTATTAACCTTTTTAATTTGTAATGTTGTGCATACAAAATACACTTATTTGCAGGGTAAATACTCTTAAGAGATTGAAATAGAAAGAAGAGGTACAATACCAGTGGGAAGCAGACATTCCAGCGGAGTAAACACACGTTCCATAGCAACTTAACTTTCTGCTTTTAAAAAAACACAAAACGGCGTGTTAAAAAGATTTCTTGCAAACCTCAACTGTCAATTAAATCTTTCTTATTTTACTGGTCTATTCTTGGGAAAAGCACACTTCAAAAGTTTACTCTGAGCCGAGGAAATGTACACCAACTTGCATGTTTGTTTTCCAAAGAACTAACCAAACAAAGATGGAAAAGCTCTTTAAGCTGAGTTGTGAGCCATGTGCGGCACGGCACGCTAGGCGAGCTCGTTTAGGGGAAGGAAAGGGGAGGCCAATTAATCCATCCAAATACCTCTGGCTCTTGGCAAAGCCTGCTATTGCGCCGTGCAGGGCAAGAGATTAATGCAGAGATGGCAGGAGCTGGGCACCACAAGCATTCTCTATTTGCTAGGCTGAAACAGCTGCTCCTAGCTGCAAACAAACCCGGGCCAGTCAACTGGGAGGGGCCTCCACATGCAATACAGAAGTGACAAGAGGAGGCAGAAGTGGCGGGAGCTCTTTCTCCCCTTGGAGCTTGTACCCCACTAAGGGGAGGAGTAGGCAGCTCTCTCCTCCCTCCAGGGAAAAGGCGCCTTGAGGCAGCAGCAATAGCGGGGACTGCTCAAGACGTGTTTTGCAGCGCCCGCGCAGCTCCCCCGCCTACCTCCAAGCACGAGGAGGGCGGGCTCGGCTCGGAGCGGGGCGCTCGCGCCGGGGTACCTGCCGCTTGGCTGGGCTCCCGACTGCTGCCGCGGGGCCTGGCGCTGGCTGGGGGCGGGCGCGCGCAGGTGCCGGCTCGGGGGAAGAGAGGCAAGGGGGAGAACGCGATGGAACGGATTCCAGCTCCGATCCGTTGCTCTGCGATCGATTTAGGACGGCCGCCGCAGGAAGAGCTAAGGGGAGGGTGATCAGGGCTCGAGCGGGCCCAGCACACAGAGAGAGGGAGGGGTTGTGACTGACTGGGTGCACGGGCAGAGAGAGTGCAACTGCAGATGTCCTCACAGGCTGAGCCCCTTTCTCTCCTGTTGACTCCAGTGGGAGCTGCAAGGGCTCAGCTCAGCACCTGAGTTGTGCATTTGCCCCACACCTGCAAGACAATCCCTGAGCTGTGGATTTTAGAGGCCTGACTTCAGGCACTCACCCACCATTAAGGCTTTTTTTGGCTTATCCAGCTAAGCTGTAAGAAGACAGCTGGCAGTTCTTTTTATTTATGCTCTGTCCTCTTGCATGAATGCTTTCCTAACCCCAAAAGCGCACATGTAATTATGGGCTTAGCACAGTGTTTTTGTTACATTTCTCTATGATTGGGCATTTTAGCTGGATTCTGGGACTCGCTAAACTGTGTGAGTGAGTGAGTGATTTGTTGGCCATTTTGGGGCACTGGTAATTTGCACTGGCTCAAAAATGTTTTGGTTTTGTGTGTGTGTGTGTGTGTGTATGTGTGTGTGTTGGGGAGGAGGATGGGAGACACAGAAAAGATATTAAAGTGTTACAATCAAATCAATCAATCAATCAAGGAAGATACAAATAATTAATAACAAATAAGATTTTGTTTTCATCATCTATAAATAGTGTAGGACAAAACCACTGAGAACCGTATGCTGAAGAGTGTGACAATGATCCAGTTCTGCAACCTCTAAAATCAAGTGAGATCAGCTTTCCACCACAACCCCTACCAACCAAATCAAAAGTCATAGGAGAAGGTACAGTCATAGGAGTCAGAGGTACAGACAAAAGAGTTGCAAGTAATACTAAAAGAGCTTTGGCTGATGTTTGAATATTTCATCTTTTTATTTAGCGTTATTTCTGGATGTGTGTAACAAAAAGCAGCTTGGTAAGAAAAAATTTTGGGGCGAGCATATTATTTTTATTTCTCTTGAATTAGTTTTGGGTGGAGTGATATTTTGACTGGAACAAAAACCTATTTTAAAAAAGAGCTGGGGGACCGCCAACAACAGTTTTAAAAGCATTGTAATAAGATGTGAGGAAGGGCAGTCTTGGTGTAACAGACTGCAAGATCTCTGGGACAAAAATTGTCTGAGTTTGATTCTGCAAACACAGTGAGGCATGGTCCATTGACTTCACTCTAAGTACTTATATTGCTCTCATCACTGTAGTGTTTGAATATTCCAATCATTAATGGACTTTTTTCTTCAGAGCATCCATGTGAGACAGGAAAATACTACCTCCATTGTAGAGGTGGGGATCATAGGCACTAGGAAAACTAAGTGACCTGACCAAGGTCACACAGGATGGCTGTGGTGGAGATGAGAATTGATCTCACATCTCAAGTCCCTGTTCAGTGCTTTATCCCACTAGTGCAGCTTTCCTACCCAACTAGGACTGTTTATGTACGGTTCTTGGGCCTGATCCACAGTGCATCAAAGTCAATGGAAGGGCTGTCATTGATTTCAGTGGACTTTGGCTTAGGGCCTTTAGCTGGTAGCATGTATGTATTTAATAAAGAGCCTGACTCTGCACATGGCTGCAGTTCATCAGTACTTAAATTAATAACAATGTTGTATGTCTGAGTTACTCAAAGATGTGACGCCGAATATGTTAAGATAACTTCCGATATGTACTTGTGTATAACAAGTAATTATATAATGACTAATGCTAATAAAAAGCAATGTAAAATCTAACAGGATTTTTTTTTAAAAAAAAAATCTTCCTTTGTATTAATGTTTCCAAACAAATGGAGGCATTGCATCAGGCAAATGAGAGAAACCATCATGCTCATTCACACAAAAACACAGGTCATTGCACCTCTTAGAAACATTCTGAATCAGGATTCTTTACAAGATTGTGCAGTCAAAATAAAAATCATAACTGCATCATCTTCATCATCCTAAATTATTAAAATTGAAAGAATCTGGCGTCTAAGGTTCTATAACTGGACTTCATCTGTGTGGAAGTCCATTCTCTTGCGGGATTCAATGCATGCATAAAAGTACACACATGCAGCTCAGATTGCAGGGTCAGAGCCTGGATTACTTTATCCTTTTTTAGGTTTACTTTTTTTCACTGCTTTTGGCTTGGATTGTGAAATTAGACTACACAGGAAAGGTTTTTGTTACTAGTCAGTGTCACTTTCTAGTTTTCCTGAACTAGCCCCATGCTGTTTTCTTTGCATTCACAACACAGAAGAGTGATGTTTAAATCTAAATAAATGTATTTTTATTTATATTTAAGCAAGTCAGGGAAATTATTTCTATTTAAGATTACGTTTTGTAAATATATGGAAACTATATAACAGAAAAAAAAAACAAATAGTACGAGACCTAAACAAAGCATCTGATATCGCTTTTAATTTTTATAAGGTTCTGGTTCTGTAGTTACCCTTTGAGGCCCTGAAAATGTGGCTATAATGAGTTGCCATCTTTTAGGTTGGTGTCTGATTTTGCTGATATTTCATATTGATGGGGGTTGTCCCATAACAAATGCCCTTTCTTATTGCTCTGTGCTGCTTCTCAAAATCACCTACCCTTTCTTTCTTTTCTGAGTTCTCAGTGTGTTTTCCTGGGTTTCAAGTCCTGCTTTAAGTGACAGCCTCTCAGAGGAAATATAAGATTGCTCTTTTGACAATTTAAAATAATTATACTGAGCCCTGCAGTAGAGGGCAGCAAAGGAACATGGCTCAAGGATTCAGCTGGCAGTTGCTATTTTCAGGTTTGATAGTTGCTTTTATTTCCTGGAAGAGCAGAAACAGTTGAAGCAAGCAGGGGCTCCTGCAAAGCCATTCGATTGGAACACCTTTCTCCAAGTTTTAACATGCCACCTTCTTTTCCATTCAAACTCTATATCATGTTGGTTCAGAGAAGAGGAGGGGAAATAGGTAATGTGACCAGAACTGGTATATGCACTGGGGAGAGAAAGCAAGTTAAGTGAACAGAGGCTTCCAGTTAAACTGGAGGATAATGGAGCTAATGCGTCCACTATAAAGGAAACAACATCCCAGTTCTCTAGAGATATCAAGCTCTGAATTATCATGACACAGCCAGTGTTACATATCATATGGACCTGCAGCATGATCAGAAACGCACAGGCCCAGATGGTGGACTCCATTAACAGCCTCCCGTGGCTTTAGTTTTGGCAGCATTAGGTATATCTACACAGCAAAGAGAAACCTGCAGCTAGCCTGTGCCAGCTGATTCGAGCTCGCAGAACTGTTTCAGTGCTGTGTAGACTTCTGGGCTCAGGCTGAAGCCAAGCTCAAGGACCTTCCCACCCTGCAGGGGCCTAGAGCATGCGCTCCAGCCTAAGCCTGGAAGTCTACCCAGCAACTGAAACAGCCCTGCAAGCCCAAGTCAACGGGCACGGGCCAGCCACAGGCTTTTCTTTGCTGTGTAGACATACCCATTGTCGCTGCACTCATCCAGTGAAAGAGAACATAGCCTTTAGGCATTTTCAGTCTTCCAGGTGCGCTCTCCAGCAATTTGCAGAGATGTTAGGGGTCAAGATTAAAATCTTCACACAATTTTACTCCTCAAAGTTAGCAAGAAACTCAGGGCAGGGGTGGGTAGAGTGTTCTTACTTTGAAGAAGTGGGGGAAAAACAGATGCAGTCTGAAAGCAATGATATCAATGAAAGATATTAAAGATATTAAAAAGACATTAAACAATGATGACAAACTTACTGTATGCTACACATACCAGCAAAGTCGTCCCCAGGACAGCCCTTAGGATCAAATCACCTCCCTACTTCAAAATTGTCTTCCCACGCTTGAGTCTATATTTCAGTCAAAGGGATCTAGACAGGACTTTGGAGCATATCAACACCATTCTCTAAACAAGGTAAAAAGCAAAGTGTAAGTAACACAAGCACCCTCATCCGCCTCCTAGCAGACGCTGAGCGCGCGGCTTCCACCACGTGCCTGGCTCAGGGAGCAATAGAATGAATGATAATTCATACACTGCTATCACTAAGCATCTGTGGTGCCTCCACTCATCTCCTTATTTAACATTCTCACTGGCTTTTTTCTTTCAATTTTGCTGATAGTTTTCCCAACTATG
Source organism: Emydura macquarii macquarii (assembly GCF_026122565.2). Lineage (NCBI taxonomy): Eukaryota > Metazoa > Chordata > Testudines > Chelidae > Emydura > Emydura macquarii. Next base: position 6,356,973 of record NW_027131400.1, on the reverse strand, counting down.
GGTCAAGTGATTCATTCTCTCCTGATGCTTGTTCCGCTTCACCAACATCTGAATCAGCCTTTCTGAAAACAGTTTTTTGCCTGTCCTCAGCAGCTAATCTGTCCAGCCGATATGAGATGCTGGTTTCAAACAGCATGCCCTTGGTCTCTCAGTTATACATCCTATGCCTCAGTTTTGATTCCTCTCTTTGTCTTTTGCCCCCCTTTCACCAGTTTTCTGCTGCTGTTTCTCTCCTGTCTTTGTCCCCCTCCCATGGTTTTGATCCTCTCCATTTGTGTTGTTACTTCTTCTACTTTTACTCCTTCTCCACTTTCCCTCCCTCACTGAATTATTTTTCTGTTCTTGTGGGTGTGTCTACACTGTGTCTAGGAGCGAGCCTCCCCTTTCTCCCCCACCTGGCTCCACAGACTTGTGGTGGCAGAACTCACACTAGTGCACTTAAAAAGTAGCTACAACATATACACAGCTATTTTTAGTGCACTAGCACGAGCAGCTCTGCCACACCATATCTGCAGATCCAGGCTAGAAGGCTCAATCCCAGGTGCAATGTAAACATACCCTGTAAGGCGTAGGTGTGCTGGTCAAATGCTTGCCAGCCATTGTTGCAACAAAGTAACTTTGTATCTCTCTCTAACTGCTGTGTATTGTAATGCAAGATTTATCACAACAGATTGGTTACAGAGAGAAATCAGTCATGAGTGAGTCGGCTGACAAAGGGACCTTTAAATCCCTTCAGCATGTGCAAGAATTTGTAAGCTTGCTCTGCTGCAAGGAGGGGGAGTATTCATGCTATCTGATCTTCCTTCTCACTGAGTGATGGGCTTTTTATTCTAAATGTTCATCTTACTTGTGTGTACCCCTTTTATCCAGCAGAATCTCAAAGCTCTTCAAGAGTTAACTGTACAAGAATCACTTCACTCAACAGTGATGAAATGCCAGCACTTCTAGGGTGGAACCTGACAGCTATTTAACAGAGAACAGCCACAGTACCACACAGTTCAGGACAGAAAGAAAGTGAAATAGCGTCCAGCTGAACACAGCAAACGAAATTTTATGGAGGCAAAATGGGTAATTCCATCAGGGGCTTGTGGAAAGTATCAGGGGTCCGTTATTGACAACAAGCAGTCAGGCCACTGATTCTGCAGTAGCACCGAAAAACGAAGCATCATCATGCGCCTTATCACTATGCTGGGACATCTCTAATATTCCAAAGTAAGAGCAACACCTAATGACCACCAGTATCATTTCCCACCGCACGGAGGAGGTCCTCCATTAAGTACTGACCCAGTACATCCCCGGTTAGCATAGAAGATTTGGCAAGATTTCCTTCCCCTTTCCAACCTGGCTATCAAAACTAAAAGGTGGCTTTTTTCAACTGTGTTTGTCCTTGCCCCCATCACTTTGGAAGGGCAGCGAGAGATGGCCTCCAGAGAGGTTTCTGCTGTGAGGCTGCTCAAAAATGCAGTTGGCGATAGGTGCCTAAAAAGTCAGGATCTAGACCTTTTGGGTTTTCTTTCCTTTGGTTAGTTGAAAGGAAAGAATCTTGGGAAGATGGAAAGCTCTACCCTAAGTAAGAAAATAAACAGTCAATAGAATTAACATCTGATAGAGGAAGTTCATCCTCAGTGATTGGCAGAAAATGTGGGAGAATTCTTGGACCCTTTAAAATTTCTCTGATAACCAGTCAATTCAGGCCACAGACTCAAAACATTTTCCCTTCTCTTAATTTTGCACGGGTTTAATGAGTTGGCATTTATAAGGAGACATTGGGTTGGTTGGTTGGTTGGTTGGTTTGTTTTGTTTTTTAAGAACTATGTTTCATTTTGGATACATCAGTCTTTGGATGGAGTAATTTTGTTTATGGAAATTATGAGTTGGGCAATAGCCACAGAATGCAGTTGTTGCATCACTAACACTGCACTTCAGCATTACTAAAACCAATCAAACAGAAAGACTCAGCTGCAGGATGATTAGTAAGAAGGTTCTATTTACATAGAAATTTATATCGGCCCCAGAGGTCCTTCCCAATCAGGTTTGAGGCATGCTGGTTGGGTAGCAGGAGGAAATTTGCACTGATGAGGCCTGTGCTGTTCCTATTTTCTCTAAACAGAGAAATCTAGTCTTCGAGACTGTCACTTTGACACCCCCACCCCTCTGAAAATAAAAGTGAAGAATATTTTCTCCTTCTCTTCCTCTTAATATTATGTTACAATAACCCCACAGTTAAAATGGAGCCGCCTGGAAACAGTTCATTCCAGTACTTTATGCAGAATGATCTGGTTAGGAATATTTAGTCAACTCAGCAGTCTGATTTTCTGAACGTCCCTAAATGCTTTATAATTCAAAAAATGCAGACATCAGTAGATAAATAGGATGCTTTATTATAGACATATCTGTGCAACTCTCTTGTGTCAACAATTTAAGTCCCCACAACTCCCTGAAACACCATTTTGAGAAGTACAATAATTCAGGGAAGAAAGACCCACAGATGGGCAGTCAAACACAGCCAGACAAAAACTGGGTAACAAAGACAGCTTTCAAGTCCAACTCCTGCAACAGCACTGGAGCCAACTTCAAAGTCATTCTGAGTCTCCTTAGGAGACAGAACCTTTCATGCAGATTAAAAAATGTTAAGTGCAATCAGTTGCAGTTGTGAATTGCTCACCAGAGATAAATTCTGTGGATTATTTTAGGTCAAGCAAGTGAGTAGAAATAAGCAGTGGAACATAATTCTGTGACCAAAGGGTAGGACACTGAGCCAGAAAATCTGGTTTCTGTTCCATGCTCTGCCACAGACTCATGCTATGACTTTAGCGAGTCACTTACCCATTCTGTAAAATCAACGAGCGTCCTGTAGCACTTTAAAGACTAACACATTTAATTTCTGCAGGCATGAGCTTTCGTGGGCTGTAACCCACTTCGTCAGATGTCTCTATGAACATCTGACGAAGCGGGTTACAGCCCATGAAAGCTTAGTCTTTAAAGTGCTACAGGACTCTCGTTGTTTTTGCTTTGTACAGACTAACACGGCTACCCCTCTGGAATTCATTCTGTAAAATGGAGTTAATAAAGCTTACCCTGCTCTTTAAAAGCAGACAAAGGCACTATATAAATGATTATTATGCAAGAATAAAGAAAAGTCTCAGTTTATTAATCAATTGTTTAAGAATTGGGGGGGAAGCCATTTACTAAGACAACCAGTAATAATAATTTGTGGTAAAGATCTGTCACAGCAACTTTCCAAAAGAAAAGGATGATGTACTTATGGATGGGTAGTATAGCTTTTATACACTACAATGCTTTTTCACAAAACCAACTATTATCGAGTAAGTGGCAATAGTGGTATATGGTGATCTGTGACACAGAAGATCTGGATTTTTTTCCTGTCATTACTCAGTAGATCATAGGTGCTGGAACTAAGGGTTCCAGGAGGCTGCTGCCACAACCCCTGGCTTGAAGTGTTTACATTATATACAGGGTTTGCAGTTTGGTTCAATGGCTTTCAGCACCCCCACTATAAAAACTGTTCCAGCACCCCTGCAGTAGATTTGCTGTGGTCTTGGGCAATCTAGTTAACTAATCTAGCTAGGAATTCACGAGATGCCATTTACTGTGGTGTCTAGGCACAGGAATTAAGACATGAGTATTCCGGAGAGATGCTGCAAAAGTGGAACTCTGCTCTGCCTATTACTCATAGACTGTAAGTTCAGAAGGGACCATTATAATCATCTTGTCTGACCTCCTGCACAACTCAGGCCACAGAACTTCACCCACCCACTCCTGTAATAGACCCCTAACCTAAGTCTGAGTTACTGAAGTCCTCAAATAATGATTTAAAGACTTCAAGGTACAGAGAATTCATTAGCAAGTGACCCATGCCCCATGCTGCAGAGGAAGGTGAAAAACTCCCAGGGCCTATGCCAATCTGCCCTGGAGGAAAATTCCTTCCTGATCCCAAATACGGCAATCAGTTAAACCCTGAGCATGTGGGCAAGACTCACCAGCCAGACACCCAGAAAGAATTATCTGTAGTAACTCAGAACCCACCACATCACGGGCCATTGGACATATTTACCGCTAGTAGTCAAAGATCAGTCAATTGCCAAATTTACCTGTCTCCTCATACGATCCGCTACATAAACTTAGCAAAGTCAGTCTTAAAGCCAACTAGCTTTCTGGCCTCCTCTGCTCCCCTTGGAAGGCTCTTCGAGAACTTCATTCCTCTGATGGTTGGAAACCTTCATCTAATTTCAAGTCTAAACTTCCTGATGGCCAGTTTATATCCATTTGTTTTTGTATCCACATTGGTGCTAAACTTAAGTAACTCCTCTCCCTCCCTGGTATTTATCCCTCTGATGTATTTATAGAGAGCAATCATATCTCCCCTCAGCCTTCTTTTGGTTAGGCTAAACAAGCCAAGCTCTTTGAGTCTCCTCTCATAAAGCAGATTTTCCATTCTGCGGATCATCCTAGTAGCCCTTCTCTGCACCTGTTCCAGTTTGAATTCTTTCTTAAACATGGAGGACCAGAACTGCACACAGTATTCCAGATGAGGTCTGACCAATGCCTTGTATAACGGTACTAACACCTTCCTGTCTCCACTGGAAATACTTCCCCTGATGCATTCTAGGACTGCATTAGCTTTTTTCACAGCCACATCACATTGGCGGCTCAGTCATCCTGTGATCAACTAATACGCCCAGGTCTTTCTCTTCCTCTGTCACTTCCAACTGATGCATCCCCAGTTTATAGCAAAAGTTCTTGTTTTAGTTTGTAAGTGCATGACCTTGCACTTCCCACTATTAAATTTCATCCTATTTCTATTACTCCAGTTTACAAGGTCATCCAGATCATGTTGTATGATATCCCAGTCTTTCTGTGTATTTGCAATACCTCCCAACTTTCTGTCATCTGCAAACTTTATTAGCACATTCCCACTTTTTGTGCCAAAGTCAGTAATAAAAAGGTTAAATAAGATTGATTCCAAGACCGATCCCTGAGGAACTCCACTAGTAACTTCCCTCCAGCCTGACAGTTCACCTTTCAGTATGACCCATTGTAGTCTCCCCTTTAATCAGTTCCTTAGCCATCTTCCAATTTTCACATTAATCCCCATCTTTTCCAATTTAACTAAATTCCCCATGTGGAACCATATCAAATGCCTTACTGAAATCTAGATAAATTACATCTACTGCATTCCCTCTGTCTAAAAAATCTGTTATCTTCTCAAAAAAGGAGATCAGTTTGGTGTAGCATGATTTACCTTTTGTAAAACCATGTTATATTTTGTCCCAATTTCCGTTAACTTCGATGTCCTTAACTACTTTCTCTTTCAAAAATTTTTCCAACACCTTGCATGCTTCTGAGGTCAACTTAACAGGTCTGTAATTACCCGGATCACATTTTTCCCCTTTCTTAAAAATAGGAACTATGTTAGCAATTCTCCAGTCATATGGTACAACCCCTGAGTTTACAGATTCATTAAAAATCCTTGCTAATGGACTTGCAATTTCATGTACTAGTTCCTTTAATATTCTTGGATGGAGATTATCTGGGCTCCCAGATTTAGTCCCATTAAGCAGTTTGAGTTTGGCTTCTACCTCAAAATGTGGTAATTTCTACCTCCATATCTTCAATCCCATTAGCCCCCCTGCCACTAATCCTAAAATCTTCATTAGTCTCATTAAAAACTGAGGCAAAGTATTTGTTTAGATATTGGCCCATGCGTAGATTATCCTTAACCTCCACCCTATCCTCAGTGCTTAGCAGTCCCACTTCTTTCTTTGGTTTCTTCCTATTTACATAGATATAGAACCTTTTGCTATCGGTTTTAATTCCCTTTGCAAGGTCCAACTCTACTTGGCTTTTGGCCTTCCTCACTTTATCTCTACGTGTTCTGACCTCCAAGAGATAGCCTACAAGTGGGAGGGATCAGCAAGGAAAGCTTTCTGCTTTCTTTTAATCACCTGTCTGAGATGCTTACTCATCCAACTTGGTCTACAACTCTTACCTTTGAATTTTTTTCCCTTCCTTGGGATGCAAGCTTCAGATAGTTCCTGCAACTTTGACTTGAAGTAATTCCAAGCCTCCTCTTCCTTTAGATCCATGAGTTTTTCAGTCCTGTCCACTTCCATAACTATTCCCTTAATTATTTAAAGTTAGCCCTTTTGAAATCAAAGACCCTAGTCACAGATCTATTTTTGTTTATCCTTCTGTTTAGTTTTAACTGAGTTAGCTCATGGTCGCTTGAACCAAGATTGTCCCCTACAACCAGTTCTTCTATGAGGTCCTCACTACTCCCAATACCAAATCTAAAATGGCATCCCCTCTCTTGTTGGTTCAGCAACATTTGGTGAAGAAATCCATCAGCTATCACATCCAGGAAAATCTGGGCCCTATTATTATTACTAGCACTAGACTTCCAGTCTATATCTGAGAAATTAAAGTCTCCCACAATCACACAGTTCCAGTAGTATTTACTTCATTAAAAACATTAAGGAGGTCTTGATCCATATCCAAATCAGATCCCAGTGGTCTGTAGCACACCCCAAGCACTATCCCTTTCTTCCCCAATGTGATTTTCGCCCAGACAGACTCTGTCTTATCCATTGCATCACTTCTAATTTCTTTACAGTCTACTTCATCATTGATATACAATGCTACTCCACCACCTTTGCCTTTATATCGGTCTTTCCTGAAGAGAACATACCCTTCAATACCTGTACTCCAGTTATGACTACTATTCCACCATGTTTCTGTTAATCCTATAATATCTATTTTCACTTCCTCTACCAGTAGCTCTAGCTCCTCACTTTGGTGTACAAACATCTTAATTTTTGCTGTTTGGCTTCACTCACATTCTTTACACAATTCGGCACAGTCATTCTACCACCAGTATCATTGGTATCTACACCACATTTCCTCTTAATGTCCATTCTCCCACCCACTGCTATATCCTTTCTTATTTCATTTTCCTTCCTCTCAATGTAAAAATCAGGCGTGGAGATTACCCGGGCATCTCCCAACCATCTCCCCCAGATTCCTAGTTTAAAGCTCTCTTAATCAGTTGTGCCAACCTCCATCCTAGAAGTCTATTTCCCTCCCTATTCAGGTGAAGTCCATTCCAAGAGGACAGTCCCGTCCATGAATGCCTCCCCATGACCATACATCCCAAAGCCATCCTTATAGCACCACTGCCTGAGCAATCTGTTGATTATCAGAATCGTGTCACATCTTCGTTGTCCTCCTCTAGGGACAGGCAGAATTCCACTGAAGATCACCTGAGCCTCAATTACCTTAAGAGTCTTCCCCAGCCTGGCATAGTCTCCCTTGATTCGTTCCAATGAGAATCTAGCCGTATCATTTGTTTCCACATGAAGGACAATCTGTGGATTCTTTCCTGCTCCCGCTAGGATCCTCTTCAGCTTCAGATCCACATCCCATATCCTAGCACCGGGCAGTCACCACATGCTTCTGTTCTCCCGATCAGCTCTGGTTACAGGCCTGTCTGTTCTTCTCAGTAGGGAGTCCCAATCCCGTAGACCTGCTTTTTCCTATGACAGTGTGATTCTTCAGCCTCTCCCCTGTTCTTTCTGGCGGCAAGTCCTCTCATCTTCTGTTCTCCCTTGCAATCTTCTGCAACCCATCCTGGATCCTCTTGGGGCTCTTATTTGGTGGTATCTCCATTGGCTCTTTCACTCTTCGTATAGGACTAGCTGCTCTTCTCTTCTTCCTTGCCACCACCTTTCCCCCCGGCCCCAGTATTGCTGGGATAGTAACAATATTGCTGCTACTTAAAAGGAGGGTATTCTTTTGGGTTTTTTGGGTGTATACATTTTGTCTGAAAGAAATTGTCTCCTCAGTGCAGAAAGACCAATGTAAATAACTCTTTTGTATTTTCCTCTCAACACCACCTGTCTCTGACTCAGTCTAATTTCTCGTGGCAATACATTCCATTGTCTAGGACAGTGATACTCACACCTCAGTGGAGCCAAATTAGCGATCAGCATTACCCAAAAGAGCCACAGTAGTGTGAATTAATTGTTTCATTTAATACATATTATATATGACTGACCAAGTATTATTATTTTATCAGCTACAATTGGGTAATAAGCTAGTAAAAGCATCCTGTTTGATTAATAACTTAGACTGGTTAACAATTAAAATCACACCCTGTTTTAATATCATGTGCTGCAAAGAGCCACAGGGGAGGCATTAAAGAGCCACTTGCGACTCAAAAGCCTCGATCTGATTAGCACTGATCTAGGACCTTACATCACAAATACCTTGCTTCCTTTGACAGCTCCACCTCAAGCCTTGATAATGGCTCTACTCCTGGCAAGTATCGTTCTCTGACTGGCCAGTAGATGAGGAGGCAGTCTTTTGTAAATGAATACCAGGTATTTGAATTGGGCCTGGAAACAAATTGGAAGGTGCATGAAGCCCTGGTGTCATGCATGTCCATCCCATCCAGAACAACTGCTGCTGCATTCTGAATGAAATGCAGTGTGTGGTGGCCCACTGGTAAAGAAAGTTGCAGTACCTCAACTTAACAATGAGGAAGGCATGTATCTCAGTTACCAGGTCCTCAACCCATCCTACTGCAATGGGTATAGTCATCTAAGATGATAAAAGACAATTATTTTTACCATCATTTCAGCATTCAGGAGTAGAGATACCACAAACCCAAACCCATGTACTCTGTTGATGACAGGAGGGTGAATGCTGTCTATGGCAAGGTTAGTGATCTAAAGGAGCTCCTGTAAGTGCTTTCATCTTACAATTAGCATCATTTCTCTCTTGTGTGGGTTTAGCTTGAGCACTTGTGCTTCCAGGCCTTGTGAAAACTGCGTGACAGTATTTGACATGTCTGTCAAAAAGACGACAAAGTTGGGTATCATCCAGGGTTGACATTTACACCCGTACTGTGGTTTGAGCTGTGCAAGGAGGCTTCATGAGTGTAGTAAAAAGTAAAGGAAATGTGGGTGCCTGTGAGGAACAATCCTAAGTGATAAGCTTTATGGAGGAGAAGCCACTCTATGGGATCTGTTAGCCTGAAATGATTGGAGCCTTCTACTTGCTTCTTTTGTTCTTGGTAGATTTTGTAAAAGAGATACTGCAGATCACTAGCTGTGGCTTGCTAAGATTGGAGGTTCAGCAGCATGAGCAATTATGCTTGGCCTTTCTTCCTGGCCATGTAGAGGCCATCCATTAGTGCCACATTAGTGCCGTTTCTGCACCCTCTTCCAGCCAAAATCTGTTTTGACTAACACTTCTGCTGGTCTTGAGTTTGCACCCCAAGCTGACAAGAGCTGCACACGCTGCAGGGCTCAAACCCTCAAGTGTGTCTACTGGGCACTTGGATAGAGGAAAGCGTGCCTCTCTCACTATAATACCCTCTTTAGCTAAAGCAAGGAGTGGCACTGACTAGCTGCACAAGATTTCAACTGACATTTACATATTTGAGGCAAAGGTGGAATTACTGAGGGACAGCATTTAATAATAAAAAGCCCACAATGCATTCTGGCTGTCAACACCATTTCCTGGCTTACATTTATAAGTATCACCACAGTTAACAGCTACAGGTAGAGTATACATGTACAAATATGCACATAGATGAATATATTGCTTCTGCTTTTAGTTTAGTTGCCTAAGTTGGCTGCAGGTTGACCTATGCAAGAGTTCACATTTAAATCTTCAGTGTAAAGCACTTTGAGAGCAAACCCATTAAGGTTAGAAGAATGAACTTATAATGCCCATGATTAGGGAAGGGGGAGTGAGACACTCAGTAAATTGTTACCCAAATAGCCTGTCACCTCTGGGTTTGCAGCTCAAGTCCTACCAGTGGATCACTCCATTATCTTTAATGAGCTTAATTTTAAAGTGCTATGCTCCTCAAATTTCAAATATCAGTGTCAGTTTTGCTATCTGCCACCTCACATCCTCCTTAAATGCTATAATAGAGAATGTGTATAGTATGTAAAATGCAAAGATATTATATATAAAGTACTTGCTTAAAAATACCAAATGTTTTGCCTGTGTCTGAAGTAAAAAAAAAAAAATGCATTCATGTTCAAGCTCCACTGATCCACTCTAACTAGAATTAAACATTCCTGGAAAGAAATCTTAAATTGACCGAACTCACAACATTAACTCTTTCAAGGGGTGGGACATAGGGGAAAACACACAATTTGTAACAAGTAACTTTCTAGTGAACGTTCTTTGCTCATAAGAGTCAGAGATTTGCTATTTACTAAAGATTTACTAGGGCCAGATTTTCAAATTGTAGAGCCTAACATATAGATAGGCACCTAATGGGATTTTCAAACATGCCTAACTCCCAATGGACTTCTGAAAAATATTGCTAGGCACCTATCTGCATCTAGGAGCCTAAATACTTTTGAAAATTTGGCCCCACTACGTGATCACTGCACTTAGTTGTGCTATACCTCTATTTGATGAACCACACAACTGGAAACTGGTCTGGTCATCATTGTACTAACCATATTGGTTCATTAAACATCCCATGCCACATTTGAAGAAAAGGTGTCTTAATCCCTGTGTCCTGCCAAATTTCAGAGAATTTCCCAATGTAGCCTCTACCACAGGACTACTTTTCATAAATTAATAGATTCCAAGGCCAGAAAGGAGACTGTGATCATCTAACCTGACCTTCCACATGACACAAGCCATACAACTTCCACAAAGTAATACCGTTTGAAGTAGAATATATCTTTTTAAAACAAAAATCCAATTTGATTTGAAAATTGTCAGTGACAGAGAATCCACCATGATCCTTAGTAAGTTGTTCCAATAGTTAATTACTTTCACTGGTAAATATTTATGCTTTCTTTCCAGCCTGAATTTATCTAGCGTCACCTTCCAGCAATTGGATTGTGTTTCCTTTGTGTGTTACATTGAAGAGCCCATTCTCAAAATTTCTGTTACCCATGTAGGTACTTATAGACTGTACTCAAGTCACCCCTTAACCTCCTCTTTGGTTAACCAAATGGATTGAGGTCCTTGAATCTATCAGTATAAGGCATGTTTTCTAATCCTTTAATCATTCTCTGAATGATAATGATAATCATTTCCCTGCACCCTCTCCAATTTATCCACAACTGAGGACATCAGAACTGGACACAATATTCCATCAGCGGTTGCATTAGTGCCAAAGACAGAGGTAAAGTAACCTCTCTACTCCTACTCAAGATTCCCGTTTTTGCAATCAAAGATCACATTAGCCCTTATGTCCACAACATCGCACTGGGAGTGCATGTTCAGCCGATTATCCATCATGGCCCCCAAATCTTTTTCAGAGTCACTACTTCCCAGGATAGAGTCCCCCATTCTGTAAGTATGGCCTACATTCTTTTTTCCTAGACAGATTAACTTATATTTAGCTGTATTAAAATTAAATCACTCTGTATCAATGACCTATTCTCTTATTTATTGCTCCTCCAAGCTTTCTGACATCTGCAAACTTTATCAGTGATGATTTTGTGTTTTCTTCCAGGTCATTGATAAAAATATTAAATAGCATAGGGCTAAGAGCTGATTGTTGCAGGACCCTGCTAGAAACACACCAACTGAATAATGATTCCCTGTTTACAATTAGATTTTGAGACTAGGTCAGTTAGCCAATTTTAAATCCATTTAATGTGTGCCATATTTTAGCAGGTTTTTTAAATCAAAATGTTGTGAGATATAAAGTCAAATGCCTTACAGAAAAGTTTATTATATCAACACTCTTACCTTTATTAACCAAACTTGTAATCTCATAAAAAAAATCAGGTTAGTTTTACAGGCTCTATTTTCCATAAACCCATGTTCATAGATATTAGTTATATTACCCTTTTTAATTCTTCATAATTGAGTCCCATATCAACTACTCTATTATCTTTCTGGGGATTGATGTCAACTGGCAGGCCTATAATGACCTATGTCATCCCATTTACCCTTTTTAAATATTGGCAGAGTAGCTTTCTCCCAGTCTTCTGCAACTTCCCCAGTGTTCCAGAATTACTGAAAATCTGCATTAATGGTCCAGCAAGCTCCTCAGTCAGCTCTTTTAAAACTCTTGGATGCAAATTATCTGGCACTGCTTATTTAAAATTGTCTAACGTTAGTAGCTGCTGTTTAACATCCTCCTGAATTACTATTGGAATAGAAAGTGTTTCATCATCATCATATGGTACAAAAATATCATCTGTTTTTCCCCAGATACCAAACAGAAAAATGTATTGAATACTTTAGCCATTTCTGCATTATTACTGATCATTCTACCATTTCCATCTAGTAATGGACCAATAGTTAGGATTCTTTTTGTTCCTAATATACTTTAAAACAGAGATTTCTCCTTGTGTACCTTTGCTTCCCTTGTCAATTTTCTACAACTCCCACCTTTTGACTTATATCCACTGCTGTCAACTTTTTCTTTCTTCCATTTGTTATATGTACATTTTTTTTTTTGACAGCTGCCTTTACTTTCCTTTTAAACCATTGGTTTTTTAAGCAGTATGGACTTCTTTCTTGATTATGGGATTGTGGCTTTTGGGGCATTAGTAAAGTATTCTTAAAGAATTCCCAGTTATCCTTCCCTTTGTGCTGTTTAAATTCTTCCTCACAGCTGATTTGGCTGCTAATTGTTGTCATCTTTGTTGATTCAGTTCTTGTACAGCACCAAGTGTGTATATTACTTGGTTGGTCTTCATTCTATTTGCACTTCACTCATGTGGTAAAATCATGATCACTGGTGGCTAAACTTCTACTAATGTTTGGTTCTATGATCTAACTTTCTATCCAAGGAATTTCTAAGGCATGTCTCACCATGATATCTAAGTGCCCATGGAGAAATGGTTTCAAACTTGGAATTCTCAGCATACTGAAATCAGGTACCCGTCTGATCAGTCATGGTGTTTAGTCACTAGACAGATGATTTTACAAGCCAAGATGACAGTAAGTGGCAGGTTTATGCTTTAGCGTCCTGTAGAAACTGAACAGACAAGTCCAGTGGTAGGGCCCTGTGTGGAGCTCAGGAGGATTGTCCTTCTGGGTAGGGATGAAGATGCATGGAGTGGGACAGAGGTCAGAAAGGGAAACTAAGGATTTGTGGGACCAGAGGACAGTAGAGGTAGCAAAAGGGATGCTGGACTAGGGGGTGCATGTAGCTTGACTAATTCAGCTCTGGCAAACTGAAGAGAATTGGATTTTTATGGGCAGCTGTAGATATATCCATATGTAACGCAGGACTTACCTACACACCAAAATTGTACTGGTTTAAATAAAAAGGTATGATGTTGCACTCAGTGATTTAGTTAAACTCAGGGGCTGCGAAGCGCCAGGGGCATAGATTCCTCCCTCCCCCCACCTAACTCTCCTGTTCCCCAGTTAGGTGCAACCCCCCACCAGCAGTCTGAGCCCTCTGGCCCATGAGCTCCTACATCCACCCACTCCCAGAACCTCAGCCCTCAAGGAAGCTCCCATACCATCCCCTCCCATTAGCCCCGGCCTTCTTCCTTTCCTTCCCCCTCCCTGCTGGTGAGCCTCGCCCTGGGGTAATACATCCTTCCCACTTCTGGCCAGTTACCAGTGCTGAGAGGAGCCACAGCAATTTCAGCTGCCAACAGGTGAAGGCCTGGCCTTGAGCACCCTGCACACTCAGAACAGGACCCAGGTGCAGGCTGCAGCATGCTGCCAGCTGTGTCACGTACAGCTGCTAGTTAGTTACAAGGCTGCCGTGCATGCAGCCACCTGTGCACATAGCAGAAAACCTGGCAAATTATATCTCCTGACAGGCAACCAGCAAGAGAGTAGAAACAAATGTCCAGGCTAGTCAAAAACCGACTAGGTTGCAACCCTGTTTTCCAGGTACCTGCATAAAAGTGGTCATGCCATGGCCTGGGTGGATCCCTAGTTCCAAGGCATTTATTTAAACTTGTGCAACTTGGCATGTACACAGACACACTGATTTAAATCTGGTTGACACTGTTAAATCTGCCCTTTAAAAAAAAGGCCTTGGGTGCTGGAACTAGGGGTGCTATCGCATCACCTGGTGTGACGTGATTTCTATCATATACAGGGTTTACAACCATGTACTATGGCTCTCAGCACCCCACATTATAAAAATTGCTCCAGCACCCCTGAAACAGGGACAAGATAAACTGAAGTAAGCCAGATTTATATCAAGGGGAGGGTGTTCACACACACACAGTTAGACCAGTTTCTCTAAATCAGTTGGTGCAGGATCAGACCTTTTATTTATAATGGTTGAACATTTGTGATTGGACAAGGCCTTATGCCCTGATCCTGAAAGGTATTTAGGCAACTAACTCCTCCCATTGATTTAAAAGATCCTTGAAAGACCTGGGCCTTAGCGCTTAGTGTTTTTCTGTAAGTATAGTTTTATCTAGTGTTAGTTGTTTTCTCATTCCTTTCCTTTCTCGCTCTCCAATTTTTCTTCTCTGGGGTTGAGTTCCAACCCTCCTTCCTCCAACTCCTCGCTAGTTAGTAACACCTCAAAATTATGGATTACTGTGACTTTCCCCAAAGTTGTTAATATTAATCACTGCCTTAGCAAAGAAGTGGGAAGTGATGCTATGGGGGAACATAATCCGTATTTGGATTTAGGCCTGAGTAACTTTAGTTGGCCAAATGTTTAATGAAAGTTAACATTACTAGGCGATGTCCAAAGCAACTTTCTGTCTTGTAGGTAAAAGGTTACTAGGGTAAGGTCATCCACTTGCCATAGACACTGCCCCCATCTCTCAGAGTTATTTTCTCAGTGTTATAATTAGCTTACTGTCACAAGGATGGGTGGGAATGAATGGACATGTGAATGCAGACAAGTCATTAATTATATTTAAACAATTAGGACATTTATGTCTTGGGCTTGAGCAAAAGTTTGCCAATTGGCTCCTTATCACATGGCAGCTTCTTGCAATCTGTTTTCAAGAAACTTCTGGTAGTAATTAATAAATTGTTGCAAAACACACATACACTCACACTTGAATGTGACTTCAAGATCAAGATGCCAGGTCATTGGCTCATGTCAGATTACAGCTGTCATCTGGCCTTTGAAGATATTGGGGTGTCCCCTGCAGCAGAGAAAAGGGACACTAATACCTACACAAGAACAGCCACACAGAATGAACGGGAGGCTCTCTTGCATCATTGATGACCCCTGAAGTTGTATCCTGCTTTCTTCTCTGGACTGGCCATCCAAAGAAGTAGTGAAAGACTCTGACTAACATCTAAGCCAAACTTAGAGTCACCAACTGAGAGAGAAGAGAGACCAAACTCCACCCCCTGCCATGCGAAAAATATTTATGTTTCATCATATTATCAATACAGATACCAGTAAATATTAACGTCCAAAACTAAGATTGATCATGTGAGTAGAAGAAGGTGTGAAAATCCTTCCATCGAACAAATTGAGGATGCTCAAATCGCTCCAACTCCCATTCCAGTGAGTGGGTGTGTATGGGGTGTTTCCCAAAGTAGACACTAAACCCCTAAAAGCTTGTTGTTTAACCCAGACATCTCTTACTATTTAGACAAGTATGTAACTGGGCTGGCCACCTCCTGTGCACACAGTCACATTGTAAGCAGCCTGCCTTGGTTTCCTCTCTTGGACTGTTTAAGAAACTCAAAAAACACTTTTGTCCATTCCCAGCCCTTCTCGAGTTGTGCTTTATTAAATTAACAAACATTCAAAATGAAGTTTTCAAGTCCATCCAGAAGCTCACTCAAGCTCTCTTCCTCCGCCTGGCCCTCCTGCCTGGGGTCTTTTATGCTTTAGCTGGCCACTCTCAGGCCCTACCTGGCTGGCATCTCAGAATTCTCTGCTCTGGCCTGCTCACTGCTAGCCATCTCTAATCCCTGAGCATTCTCCCCTTCGTTTCACACTCCTGCTGCTCTTTATAGGGCAGTCGCCCTGATCTCTCCCAGCTGTGGCTCATTCTGTAATCACGGTTGGCTAGCCCAGGGGTTCTCGGGATAAAATTCTGGGGTTCTCAAGAGTGCAGCCACCAACTCTTGCTGGTGGCCACTCTCACACTTTTTCCTAACATCCTTAATTAACTTTAGGAAAAACAAATAAATATGCACATATACACATCCAAATCATTGTGATTTATTTATTGTTAGCTAGTAAGTCTGCTGTGAAAAAGTGATATTAACAAACATACAAGTGTCACTTTTTCACAGCAGACTTACTCAGCTCCGGCAAGCCCAGGGACAAATGAAGCCCTGGATTAGGGGATCGGGGGAAGCAGTGGGGGCCAGGGGCTCTAGAGCGGGGGGTCAGAGCCCCATTGCCAGAGCCTGAAGCCCCATGGCTGGAGCCTGCTGTCCCGCCACCCTAGGGCTGAAGTCCGAAGCCTGAGCCCCACCACCCCTGGGAAGATGGGGAACTCACCGGTTGCCTGCTTCTCCAGCCCAGGTATGCCTCCAGAAGCTGACGGCTCCAGCAACCAACACCCAGGCAGTGCATCCAGGAGCGGCAGGGAGGGGATGCTGTTTGCCCTCCTCCTTATATTACAGCCCAGGAGGCTGTGGCTGCAAGAAAAGTCCCTGGTGACTGCTTTTGAGAAACACTGGGCTTGCCCCCAGCCTGCCAATTGTTAAGGGGCAAGCCATCATGTTACAAATGTCATTTTAAAGCTTCTGCAAGTGTGGGAGTCTAGAAATCATTTTGTATCTGTGCAAGATTGCCAGAAGGAGTTATTGATTACATTACACTTATAACCTTGATTTGACTATTGCATGGTATTATTGTAAATTAGGTTTGGAAACTATAAATTAAATGAGCTCGTGACACTTTGCTTAAATTTCATATTAGTTTTTATAGCTGCTTGCTTAATCTTGTAATAAGTTTATAAAACAGAAACTGAACTGGTTTATCTCTAAAAACTTCAATGCAGACAATGTAACCTGTCTTGAGGAAAAAGGTAAAATCATGAAAAATTATTTCTGAGCTCTAAGTGATATTTCAGTTACTTAAAATAACACATTATTATTCCTATGAGCCACTCTTGGAGTTGTCACCTAGTTAGCATGCTAAGCAAAAAGAAGCTTGGGTTAAAGTTGAAAACTGCCTTAAAAACATGCAAGTTAAGGAGCTGTTCAAAGTTTGTAAAATGTTGCATTTTTTGAATTGTGTTTTTGTTTATGCCAGCTGCATCATTAGCGAAATAGATTTAATAAGGGCATAGATTTGCATGCCCTGAATACACAAGTTGGATACAATAGAATACTTAAGCAGGTAATTCTGAGGGAGAGGAGAGGCAGTGTAGGGCAATTTTAATTGGATGTGGATTTTACTTGAACAATCATGCTCTAAGTTTGAAGACCAAAACAAAAGAATCCCAGATCTATAGAAATTAGAGATGAAAGAGAGCTAGTAAAACAAGTCATCTATTCCATCCCCCCCAACCCGACAGTGAGGTGTATACTTCGGGGCCCTTCAAAGCCTATCTAATCCAGAAACACACCTCTGTCTTGCACCTAAAAGGTTTCTCCCTGTGCCTCACTGAGAAACCACGACAGTTCTCTGCTTTGGCCAAAAAAAAAAAGCCAGTAAAGACATCAAAAGTTTGCTTTTAAATACCCATTTGGAGATCATAATTTATTGGTGTTGAATGAACATAAATGTCAACCTTTTTCCAGTTAGCTGGTTATCTGTCTAAAGCACAGACCTAGCTTACTACATCACGTGATTCATTTAAAACTGGTCTGGACAAAGCACTTGTGAATATAGTGAACAATCCAACATCGACATGGAGTGGATAAGAGGAGTAATAGGTCCTTTCCCTCTCCCAAGTCTATGATTCTCTAACAGGAGTCTATATTTAAAAATGCATGCGTGCTATGAGAGGTTAGTATTTTGACTCAGCATCCAACCAAGTGTCTGGCACGCAACATTTCAGAAAATGTCTCATTACTCAAAGGTGTACCAGCTCCCATTGCATAAATATATAAACAGAGACAAATAATATCACTGGTAAGTTAGTTTTTCAAAATATTTGTAGGTAGCATGGCTGCAGAAGGGAGCCACTGCCTAGGGACCCAGGTGGAGCGAACAGAGCTACAGGATGCATGAGGTTTCCCTGCTGCAGCCAGGGAGACGGGAGGTCAGCGAGGAGGCAGCCTCCTCGCTAAACTTCTTCCATGTGGCTGAAGTGGGAGGTTCAAGCCAAAAGGGTTGGGAACCACTGGTATAGTGTAATATAGGACACTAGATCAGATCAGACCTGAAGAACAGCTCTGTGTGGCTTGAAAGCTTGTTTCTTCCACCAAGAATGGTTGGTTCAATAAAAGATATTACCTCACCCACAGCGTCTCTCTAGGGCACTAGATGGTGAGTCAGGAGTCCTTCAGTCTATTCCCAGCTCTGCCACTGACCTGCTGTGTGACCTTGGGGAAGTGACTCCACCTCCCTTTGACTCCATTTCCTATCCCACCCTGTGTCTCCACTTGAGATCAGGTCCCCATTATGCTGGATGCTGTACAAACACAGAAACAGTACAATACATCATTATAAAAAATACAAGTGGCAAATGAAAGGTGGAGGAGAGGATACAATCACATACACACTTCTTTTGATATGTATTTGGATGGATTTAAAATGATTATATGTAGCCAAAAGCCATCTAAACCACATCTGCCCTCAAGCCAGTGTTAACTGGCTCCGTTCTTATAGGCATACAACTAGAGGTGAGTAATGTTCTAACAGATCGGTTCCAGCAGCATGTTCCATGTATAGGGGGCACTGCAGCAGAAGGCACAGGATGTTTGCAAGAGAAGCAGATGATTGGTTGAGCAATGTGATAACAGGCAGACACCCAGGGATGGGCAGAATTGTGAATGGCCATGAAGCTGAAAACAAAAAGCTTGAACTTGGTGCAGGAAAGGGATTTAAAGATGTGGTTAGAACAACATGCAAGGGTGATGAACTTGGCAGCTGCATTTTATGTGTTCTGGAGGAGGGTGACAAAGATTTTAGGGAGACCAGAGACATGGCAGTGGTGGCTACAGAAATCAAGGTGGAAGAAAAACAGCACAGATAAGAGTTTTGGTTGGATGGTTAAAGGAAAAAAAGATGGATCTTTAAAACATTATGGAAGAAGTAGGAGAAAGATTGACACAAAATGGATAAATGGTCAAAAAGAGAGGTGTAACATTACCTAGGGTACAATCTGGGCCATTGAACAGTTGTGTTCCCTTAACTTTCTAACCTGGGATGCCTGTTACACTGCTTTGCTGTGAGAACATCCACTCACACAGCCTTCAGCATGTAAATTCCCAGGTAAATACATGAGCACTCTGACCAGTCATTCATGAATTATGTACAGAGTGACACCCGCAAATTCTTAGTCCTAGACTTGTCTCTCGGAAATGTGCATCTTGTACTGTCCAGCACACAAGAGCATTACAATAGCACTTTGCAAAATGTACTGTTTAGTACCATTACTGTAGAATGCTGTAGTGGTTTCTTTATAAAGTTCAAAGATCAGCAAGCATGACATGGGTGGAATCTAGAAATTAACAAAGGAGATAACAATTGTTGCAGCAAGACCACATCGTGAACCCAGAGGTACAAAGAATCCACGATAGTCAGCACCAAGAAGCACAAGATGTTGAGAAAAGACATGCTTTTAGGTGATATACCTCCTCACACAGCCCAAATGGAAGTCCAGGAGTTGGAGGTAAAGTGATCGCCTCAACCTGCCTCTCTTCCCTTTGCTCAGATGTCATTAGGATGTAGGGACGGAATGACTTAGTGCAAAGCTTCCTGGTCTCCCCAATAAACATATAGGAAATAGAGTTAGCTTGGAATATTCCCTTATAAACCCTAGTGGAAACTAATGCAACTTCACTGACACCAGTGGGTCTGTATCTCCCTTCACAGGGTTGGAATTTCACACAATTACTTTCATCCGTCCAGCTGGAGCTGAAAACATTTGAAAAAGGATACTTTTCATTCTTTGTGTACAAAGATGGAAGAAAAGGCTATCATCCTGCCAACTGGCTCCTTGTGCTGTAGGATCATCAGAGACTCCTTGCCTACTCAGCTGCTGTGCCAATATGGCTACCAGATCCTGCTGCTACAAATGGAGAGGATGTAGGTTACAATCGGGGGAAGGCAATTGACCAAAAGAAGGCATGGATTATACCATTTAATATTCTCCTTTACAGATTAAATAACTCTCCACGCTGTAGCCATTGCCCAGGCAAAGAGATAAGAGCAGATCACCTGTAGCAGACACCTTTACTAGAGTCAGTGAGGGGATGAATAGAGGCTTCAGATTACTCAAATGGGAAAAAGGCTGAAGTACCACTTGTATATTGAAAATAAAATACAGAGACACTGATTTATTACTGCTTATGGTTTAAAGATACATATACTCCCAAATCTGCTCTTGTGGAAATCAGTCTTCTCAAATGATGGTATTTAGCACATCTTCTCCCTCCCTCCCACACACTTCAACCTCTCTCGCTAACAGAAGCAATGTAACTATTTAAATCCATAAACACCATGTGTTGCTCTTTCCTTTGCTTTGGCTCAGATCCAATATCCTGATTATTTTGGACAGAGCCATTCATACCACCATTGTTCCTGACAGAATAAATGATAATCACCACTCATTCGTCTCCCACTACTGAAGCTGCTTAAATTGGCCCATGACACCATTCAAATGAAGACAAATTTTGGCAGTTCCTGCTAATTATTCATTTCCACAGTGCCTTCTCATCAATGAGTAGTATCCACACAGTGATGAAAAGTGAAGCTAAATTTGGAATGTTATTAGTGTTTACTTACAAATGATATCACTGCCGAAGACTATTGGAAGGATACTAATTCTTCTCCCAAAGTATTTTCAAGCAAGTTTCTACAGCACAGAGATCTTGGGCCATATTCTGATCTCAGTTACGTGTTTAAATCAAGTACAACTCAATTGCATCTGAATTTAACACAATAGGGCTGAGATCAGAATTTGACCCTTTAACTGCAGAATGTAGTCATTCTTGGAATAAGACAAATTAGAGGCAAAAAAACCCAACCTCAAAAACCTTTGAGGCTATGTCTACATTTGGAGCTGGAGATGTGATTCCCAGCTCCAGTAGACATATTTGCACTAGCTCTCATAGAGCTAGCACACTAAAAATAGTAGTGCAGCTGTGGTAGCGCAGGCCCAGGTACCAATGGGGTCTGGGCAAATTTGTACATGGGGTGGTCAGCCTGTGCCACCACACATAGACTTTAAGGCCAGAAGGGACCATCATGGTCATCTAGTCTGATCTCTTGCACATTGCAGGCCACAGAACCTCACCCCTGCCCACTCCTGACTCACTGGTGCCCGTGCTACCACGGTGACGCTATTATTTTTAGCACACTAGTCTGATGAGAACTAGCGCAAGTATGTCTACTTGAGCTGGGAATCATACTCGCCTCCAGCTCCAAATGTAGACATAGCCTTAAAGCCATCTAGTCCAACCCCTACTTTGTTACCCAATATTGATTTTCTGTTGTTTTGTTCAATTTAGTTTTAAGTAAATACATCCCCCCCAGAAAAATAGAGGAAGGAAAAAAAACCTAGCTTCATCCATCACCATGCATGTGAATTAACTACCTTTGTCATTTAAAATTCACTTTATTTGCTAGTCTACACAGTCTTCCAAAAAAAAAAACAGCTAGTGGGATGTAGTAACAGCAGCAAATTCCAACTATGGGACTTACAGAAGGCTAATAACCTGCTGCTGTATTCCACTACTCAGAATACTTGCTGAAACACTTGTATTTGCTATACTACATCAGACCCAGACATAACAATATTGAATATCAGGTATTTACACACTGTACAGACTTAAATGAACATATCGTAGGCCCAGAGTCTCAACAGAACTCAGCTCCCACTAACACACACTTTCAGCTGAACTTTTTTTTCAACAAAGATTTTTCATAGGGGAACATGTGTCGCTTCAAGGCCCATGAGTTCCACTCTCATTTAGGCAGTTAAACGAAACATATTCAGTGCGAGAAACTTTTGCAAATTCATAGATTCCAAGGCCAGAAAGGGCCATTGTGATCATCTAGTTTGATTTCCTGTATGGCAGATGCCACTGACATTCCCCCAAATAATTCCTAGAATATATCTTTTACAAAAGCATCTAATCGTGATTTAAAAATTGACAGGGATGGAGAATCCACCACAACCCTTGGCAAATTGTTCTAATGGTTAATTACTCTCACTGTTATAAATGTTTGCCTTATTTCTAGTCTGAATTTGTCTAGTTTCAACTTCCAGCCATTGGATCATGTTATACCTTTCTCTGCCAGATTGAAGAGCTCTTATTAAATATTTATTCCTCATGTAGGTGCTTATTGACTGCAGTCAAGTGTAATCTCTCTGTTAAACTAACTAGATTGAGGCCTTGAGTCTATCACTATCAGACAAATTTTCTAATTCTTTTATCATTCGTGGGGCTCCTCTTTGAACATTCAATAGATTATCAACATCCTTCTTGAACTGTGGACACCAGAACTGGACACAGCATTCCAGCCGTGGTCACATCAATGCCAAATACAGAGGTAAAATAATCTCTCCATTCCTGCTCAAGATTCCCTTGTTATGGATCCAAGGATCACATTAGTCCTTTTGGTCACAACTTTGAATTATGAGCTCATGTTCAGCTGATTATGCACTATGACCTCCGAATCATTTTCCAAATCACTGCTTCCCAGGATAGAGCCCCCCCATTCTTTGTTCCTAGATGTATATATTTAGCCATAGTTAAAACTCATATTGTTTGCTTGCACCCGTCTCTTAAAAAATCTGACTCTGATTCAACAAGATTTCCCAGATAAAGTATAATTTAAAAAAGAGTTAACACTGCAAGTGTGTTCTACTAGAGTCCAGTGAACACTTAAAAGAAATGTTACCATTTCTTTACAAAATTTAACAAATTGGAAGGGAACATTTATGGAGACCAATCAGTTTACCAGTATCATATGATCCTTTTTCACTTGTCATCATCCTCTCTGACTTACACTGCCTATCCAATTTTAACACTGTTGGTTGATTTATTCTGCAGTACATATATTCTTGATATGCCGCTTGATATATAGAGTTGACTTTATATATTTATTATTGTGTAGTGCAGATTTCAAAAGAAATACAGTACATTGACTTAATATACCCTTATTATTATTTACTATTTCTATTACTATAGTACTTAGGAGCCCTTATCATGGACCAGGAATTCAATCTAAATTCTCACAGTGTGATGTAATGATGGAGTAGAATACTTTTATGAATAGAATTGGAGTGACTGATCTATTATGTATTATGAAACGCATTGCATGTAAGGATGTTGACACTGTAAATGGGAATTTTTAACTATTTTGTACCTAAAAATAGATTTTTTGGAGTGAATATTATATGTTACTGTTATAATATGTAGGAAATTATAATCTCCAACTTGCATGTTATTTTTTATCTTTACATAAAACTGCAAATTTTTGAAGTACAAAGTTAGGATTGCATGAGGTGATAGATCATGATGAAGGATTACATGGCAGTGGGGAAGTGAGTAGATCTCTTCATTTAATTTTTTTTAAAAACATAGAATTTTTTTTTATAAAGAAAGTTATATTTTACATATTAGCAGGACTCCACTGAAACATACTTTTAACCTTAATTCTGTTAACCAAGTGCTTTGTTTGGGAATTTCCCTGCTGCTTTTAAAAAAAAAAGAAAAAAAACCCCCAAAAAACCAGAGCATCACAAGTTTAAATTTATGGGATGGAAAAGGTCCACAGGAAGGAAGTTGTGCTCTGTTTCTTCTCCTGCAAGACTATAGGAGGGGTGTGATTACTTATACTTGGATGGAAACAGAGGTAGTAAGGGCATGATTTTATCATACTACAAATTTTAATCGTTCAATAGTTTGTACCTAAAGAATTCTTAGGATGAGTTCTTTAAGAGACTGGCTCTCTCTGTTCCTCTCTAGGCTTCCTTTAGTCTCCAGGACCTGTTCTTCCTCTCTACACTTTCTGTAACCCATTATATCATTTCTTTCAGTCACTTAGCTCCCTAACCCCTCTTCCTATCCCCAAGAAGAGGAACAAACCAAAATTTGGTGTTCATAGGCCAAGCCAGTCTGAGCTATGATGAGGCAACAACTTTTTTTCTGAAGGGGGGGCGGGGGGGGGGGGGAAGGAGGTGAACAAGAGGATTCAAAACAAAACAAGCCCCCCACACCCTCTCAAAAAACTCTTTACAGCTATTTTTCTGGTGTTTTCAAAACTTCCCAGAAAAAAAGTCTATTTGTTGAGATATGATGTGAAATTTCAGGAGGATTGAATTTGGTTGGGGAGGGAGGGGACTTTAAGGGGAATTGTTTTTAAAAAAATATTAGGCAACCACTGCTTCATAACATATACATAAAAAAGTTACCTCTGCAAGGGTACGGGAGGAATGAAGTAGTGTTTAAACTAACCCTTTTTTTTACATCACAAATAACTGTCAGAGCTTCAGATCAGTATCACTAGTCAGAGTTCTTCATAGGACCAGTTGAATGCAGTGTAAAAGTGGTAATATAAGGTAATTTTCCATAGCTGACAATCCTCTTCTTCCAAATCAAGTTAAGTATGATCCATCAACTCCTTATCAACCATTCTGCTTAAAACATGATGAAAGCAAAGAACAGCACACATTTAAAAGTTCTGCAAAGTAGCAGCTGACATTCAAATAATAATCATCTCTTACATTTTAAGAGTGTCTTTCCTCCCAAAGAGATCCCAAAGCACTTTAGAGACTGATAAAAGAGCTATACTCATGCAGCATTTTATCCCAAACTAGTTACCCAGCATGTTTGGACAAGAAAAAGGGACTAAATGGCAAGAGAAATATCAACTGTTCTTGGGGCAGCCTCTCTAGAGATCCAGCTGTCTCCAAACGGGCTCCCCTCTAATCATTTCAAAATAGCCCAGTCCATCAACTTAACCTAAAATGAATCAGTCAGCCTAAACTCCAGAGCTTGCAGTCTTCTTTTGCCTTCTTTTCATTTTTTTAGGAGCAGCTTGGAATGGGGCTATTATCCCTCCACTATCCAACCCCTTCTGCCTCTCCCTCTCCCTCTCCCTCATTAGCTGGGCTTGATTCTCTTATTGGTCCCAGCTGTGGGTTCCTTTCTCTATGACTGACAGCAGTGCTGGGGTGTGGTCAGCCTGGCTGCCCGTAAAGGGGGAAGATTCTCTTCTGCCTACGTCCCATATGGGGTTTGTAAACCCACCTCAGGGAATTTAGGTAAGCAGAATAAAGTTACCTAAACTGGAATTTTCCAGGACACTACGGTTAATAATCTTACATCTCAGAAAAGCATCACTCAGCATTTTTTTTAATGACCCCAGATAGGCAGGACCTCTGATTTATGTCTTGCCAGAGAGATGGCATCTACCACAGCCTATTTCCTCTCACGCCATGCTGTAGAACTCCATGCTGACTCAGAATGAAGGATGACAGCTATGGTACTGACTCACCACCACCACCTCACCTGGAGGTCTGCCCTCCAAGAACGCATTCAAGGGAGATGGGGTGATCTCTCTGCCTCCAAGCTCGAGTGAGCATGGCTGCAAGCCACAAGCTGCGCAGATCTAAACAAGCATCAGTAAAAATGGCTCTGACTTTCATTCATTCCATACCTTAAAGGGTCTTTAAGATGGATGCCTCCATCTAAGGGCATGCAAAGATATTTTTCATTTGCCACTTTCATAAATGGTAAAGAATACTAATACAACAGGGGATTAAGGTGTCTAGCTCCTTGCCTGACACCCTTATCGGATCAGGTTTTACTTTCCACCTTCCTAAGTTGAGGTCAGTAGTATGATGCGCATCTAAACAGCTGCAGAAAAGAGGCTTTCATATTTTGCACATCTCCCATGTATAAACAATTTTATTTTACAGTTCAACCCCCTTAAAAAGGAGGAAACAGGGTCCAGTTTTAGTGGGGTACTGGGCTTCAGAAGCCCTTGGTTTTATTCACAGCTCTGACATTGACTCACTGTATGACCTTCAGCTAGTCCCTTAAACTCTCATTATCTCCATTTGCCCATCTGTAAAACTGGTACCTGCCACCGATTTTATGGGGCTTAATTAATGTTAAGCACTTTAAAAGGCTCTACACTCCATAAAGGTAGGCTATTATGATAGCCTATGACAGGTAAAACCTGCAATTATATGGCACTGTTTTAACACTCATAATATACAGTGCTGTCTTTCCTCTCCTTCTTGTGTGTGATGCTAATTTCCTTCAACGGCATTGTTTGAATCAGTCTCCTTCATTTGTGAATGTAAACAGTGGCCACTCACCTAACGGTTCTTTGTTATAATGCTTGATTGAGAGATATATGCCTTTACACACATTCTATGCATTTTTCTTCTAAACACTGTTCTCAGTAATGGTTTGTTTTCTTACTGAAAGACTGTGCAGCACATATTTCTCTCCTTTTCCTCCTTCCGCCATTTATTTTCTAGTCAAAATGGTCCATCCCCACAACGTGGATTTAAACACCCCATGTGCCTTCCGGCTGTTCAGAATCCTCCAGATCCAAATTTGGTGGCTGGCCTGTATCTATATAAACCCATTATTTGCCAAATGGAAAAAGATATGGGGGGGGGAAAAGAGATTCCAATGCACCAATTCCAATACAATTCCAATTCCAATTCCAATGCACCAATGTACTGTTAAAATAAAAGAGAGTTACAAGAGAGAGAGAGACAGACCCTTACACTGGGCAAGAGCTAAACATCCTGGGATTGTCCTACTGCTTTTTTGACATGTTTTCTTGGTTCTTCAGAGCATATAGAGGGTGTTCTTGAAATACTACATTACAAAAGCTTGCCAAATTAAAGCCCACGTGGTAATAGTATAAAAAAAAGGAACAGTTATAATCACAGATGTACTGTACATAAAGTAGCAATTTCCTTCTTCAAGGATAATTGCAAAAGTTGTTTGAAAATAATTAGGCCCTTATTCAGCAGATCAGGAGAGTAGAAGGCAGCTGTACAAATAACAGCAGCCATGACAGAGTGTAGCCAAAAAAAAAGCTGAGATTGAAATATGTTAGTAAAAAAAATCATGTTTTAAGTGATGTTTAGCTGCCTCTGCATTTTCTTGTGTGTGCGCGCGCGCACGCATGCACACACACCATGTGGTGACAACCCTAACCCTTAAAAGCAAGGTAACATACACCCTTTTATCACCTTACGGGTCTTCTGTCCACTACCCACTTCCTCCATGACTGCTAACACTTCAAATCTCTGAGTAGCTTCTAATAGCCACCTTTCTTTCTTTATCAGCTTCATTTCTCCCTCCTCTCCCTGAATTTTCCCCCCTCCTTCTAAAATGGGGAATTTCAGTCCTGCTGATAGTCCAGTCTGATAATTTGTGACCTTGAAGGACTAGAAATAGAGATTTTATGCTCCTGGAAAAGAGGTGATGCCCACATTTCCAAAAGGATAAACAGCACTTGCTACTGACCTGATAGCACAATTTAAACTCTAATTTTTAATGTGTAGTGAAGTTATTTTAAATATTTTAGATGTTATTTCTTGCCTTTTGGACCCTGTGTGACTGAGTTCATGATAACGAAGGTCTTTGATGGAGGGATATAAAATAGTTCCAACAATTAAAAAAAAAAAAAAATGACATACAGAGTTCATGATGATTTAGTGTGGCACTATCAGGTATTTAGAAGCTCTCTCTCTCTCTCTCTCTCTCTCTCCTCCATTTTGCTTCAGTAGTTTTCTGAATTTTCTGGCCAGTTCTGGTTAAAGTTTTGTTTTTTGTTAATTTGAAAGAAGAACTGAAAATGCCTTGCCTCCAGCCCCCTCATCATAGGATGGTGTTGACCCTTGGAAAATCTCAACTACTGCTGTGTAATATCAGGATGAGGTGTTCTCCAGTGCAACTGGGATCTAACCTGTTTGAGGTTAAAACCCAACACCTTAAATTGTAGCTAGAAATGAACTGAAAGCCAGTGTAGACTGAAGAATACGAGGTATATTGCAGATGTATTATTCTCCCTGCAGGAAATAGTTATAGCATCTCTGGTGCCTCAGTGAGGAAATAGGGATGATCCCGTGTTTGGTACCTCTACCTCTCTGAAAACTGGAATTTCAGTCTGAATCCAAGCAATCAATCCCACAAAATATAATGAAAAGTTCTTACAAGAAATCCTTATCTCATCTTTGGAGGCAACGAGCACTTATAAAACTGCCTACAGCCTGGAGCAGGTCCGCTGACTGGGCCTTTGTGGATATTACAACAGAGGGAAGAAACCCCTTGGCATAGAGGGTGCTTTTTTATTCCTATACAGATGGTACTCGTCCTGCAAGGTTTGACCCCTTCTGGCAGACAGGAAGCAGCTGGGAGTTGAAGAAAGGGGAGGCCTGGAGTGATGATAAATGTATTAAGCATCTTTTCAATGGAGAACAAGCAGTTAATGGAATGAGAGTGTATGATGATAGCCCAATAAACAGATAAATAAGAGACCGACAGCTATAGATTACAAAGGTTCTGGTGACATAATAAATCACAGAAGCACAGGTCATCTGCATAAGGACATGACTGAACCCCCTCATGTACTTCCTTGTAATTTATTGTGTACATATGATAAAACAAGGCTCTGAACAACATAAATTAATAGAATTTATTTTTTATTTTTTAACCAAGGAGCTATAACCAGCTAAAGATTGCAAGTGTCCATTATTTTTTCCTCCACAAGAAATCATTCAGAGTGAGTCTTCTCTATAAAACTCAATAGTTTACTTTTTCCAGTTAAAAAAAAAATCCACATATTTATAATTCATCATTGGGATATCATGCCTGTGAATGACATTTTTCACAGCTATACGATGAATAATACTTTACAGGGTTTTTTTCAGTATCTATTAAGAGGGGAGCTCAAAGCATTTTACAGTGATTTATTTTTCCATGAGAGATCTGGAGAAATAGCGGTGATCCTATCCTGAGATTTTCTTAACACTTTCCACCCACTGTTGCAACACCATTGGTGGTAATCCTTGCATAGATAGACAAAGTGCTGCCATTTTTACAACCATGTCATCTATTGATGCTCACAGCAAGTCTAGACAACATACTGGTAAAAAATGACAGCAGCTAGAGCTGGTTGTGACAGCCGAGTTAAGACTGAGGCAGAAGTGTTCAGTTTATCGTGAGTTTGGAAGCTTGATTTTGTAAAAATCTCATAAGAATGGCAAAAATGTAATGTGGAATGTTAACCTTGAGTAGTATTTTGCGATTTAATGATAGTTTGATGAAAATTGAATTAATACAAAGAGAATAATGAGTTCTAAAGTTTGGAAATTTGCAAATATTGGACTCTCTCTCCTTTTATCAAACCCTTTTTGCAATAAATCTAAAACACGCTTTGTTCCATGTGTTGCTCCTCATGCGCTCGTTAATATAACATTACCTATATAGATAGGAAGCGTTTTGTCCCTTTCATGATTTGTCACTTTTTCCTCCAGAAATTGAAAAGTACCAAGAAAAGCCTGCTGTATTTGGTAGCAATGATATAACATGTCCACTGGGAGGAACTGATTCTGGACAAGTGACAAGGAAAAGACTCTCACCAAATATCCCTGCAGAAGGGTCCATGAATTGTCAGCCAAGAGACCGAGTTAATATCTCATCTCCACTGAATGCTCTTCATATTTCATGCACTTCCCCACCCTAATTATTAATCAAGGCCATAAATGCCAGCACTATAAGGCTAGTATAAGCTGCCCTGTTTTACAAGTAAGTTAAGAGAGGTTACCACAGGCACAGTGGGGAGAGCATCCCGTTCTGAGAGTCTGATCCCTGCTTTTGGCCCCTTTATACTGGGTAAAAGGGCAGAAGTGGCACAGAGGGGCTCTCAAAGGCCCAGTTCTAATCCAGGAAGATTCCACTGGGGCGGGGGCTGTGGAGGGCAGATATAGGGCTGACCTCTCAGTACTCCCTCACAAGCCCTGATGTATGAGCATGCTGGGAGCAAGCTTGCCCAGGGGGGCTCTGCCACACAAAGCACTGAGGTGATTCCAGCACTGCAGCCTATGGGACAGCTCAAGGTGACTGCTGTAACATAGACAGGCCCCAAGGGTGATGTAAGTTACATCAGGGCACATTACAGTCCCTCAAGCAGCTCAGGATTGGGAGGGGCACAAGATGTTCTATAAAGGTGTTCTATAAATCTCCTTTAGTCTCTGCTCTCTCTGGGCTGTGAGTTTGGTGCTGAATTAGAGACCTGGGGTAAGATTCTGAGCTGCTTCTCTAACATGGGAAACAAATCAAAAACGTGCTGCTTTTCATTGTTGATTGTGCTTCAATTATTCTGTCTCCACCTAAACCATGCACTTTTTTCCCAGAGCCAGGAATAGAAGCCAGGATTCCTGATCTCCAGTCTATTACTGAGGTCTAACAATCATGTAACCCACTAGGAGGCAGTATTATCTAGTGGTTAGAGCACCGGACTGAAACTCAGGAGATCAGCTTTCTATTCCCAGCTCTGTCACTTGTCTGCTGTATGATCTTGGGTAAGTCACTTTCCTTCTCGGTTCCTCAACTTCCCCATATGTAACATGATACTGAGTTCCCTTTGTAAAGCACTTTAAGATGTGATGAAAAGTGCTCTATAGCTCACAGTTTGGATCTGTGAGCTACTATCAATGTGCAGGAAAACAAAGGTAACTCTCCTCATGTGATCATGGCAAGCGCTGGGCCATTGCCACCTGTGCTTGTTACCATAACCGTATAGTATTTTAGTACATTTTTTCCTCTACATGGCTGTTCTTTTGGTTTCCACATGACAAGGTATTTACAAGGTTGCTCCTGTTATTTTTGATGCTGGGAAATGAATTGCACAAGTAGTGTTGGCCTGGGTCAGGCAGCCCTTTTTCACAATGGGGAGTACTTACATGAATAATCCCATTGCGTTCCAGTGGGAGTAAGGCCGTGAATGTTAGTTTTGTGCTTCCCCGTGATATCATTTTACCATCCATTAACATTCATTACACAGTTGCGCCTTACTGCTGAACCTGCACTACTACTCACTTGGGCCACTTAGATCAGATAAGTACTTAAGCACAGCAGATAAAATTTTCAAAAGTGTTTTAGGAGCCTACATTTCTTTTGAAAGGGGAATGTAGGTTCTCAAGTCATTTAAACACTTCTAAAAATGTTAACCATCCCCAACTTTAAGCACATAAGTTTTTTGAACTAAAGCATCTTCCTGAAAGGGCCTTAATCTCTATGAAATCACTGTATGCAAATTATTCTATGCACCTAGTTACACACTTAGTTTTCCAGGTTCTCTTTTTTAATATTAATATGTTATTATGACTTGAATTTTCCAACACAATCCATTACTACACGCATGGTGTTTTGGTTGGCTTTTTATTATTAATAAGCATGATTTTAGTACACTACTGAGGTGTCGTCGAGAGATACTTTATATATAGTTGCACTTTTTCCCCCTCTACCACGTTGAATGACATGATTTTGTTTCTCACTTGTTGTCTGATTCATTTATTTTACGGCAAAGTTTCCCTCATTAGTAAATACTATTAATTGTTTTGTGTAATTGCTCGGTGGGGTTTCTTTCAGGAATGAAATAGATACCCGACAAAATTTTTATTGATTTCTACACCCCTGGATCTGCCAACCAAAACACTGATTACAGTGTAGAAGAGCAAAGGCAACTGCATGCTGTTCACTGTCAGTTATAGAAAATTACTTAACATTTTTTAAGGAAATTTTAAAAAAATCTTATAGCAGCACCTGTCCTTGGGGGGATGATCAAAAGCCCAATGGCAGTTAGGTTAGGCTCCCTTGAATGCTATGTTTATTTCAGCACTGTATATTTTCATTGACATGCAAAAAAAAAAGAACATCCATGTTGCAAAGTCAAACATTCAGAAGTTAGGAAATGTGAGAATTAAGACTGTTTGGCCTTCTTCTGCATACGTATTACGATACAGTCTTTAATTACATACTCTCAGACCATTTTTTCTACAAGACACCTGCCTCATTCAGTGATCGATATGGACCTGCTCTAGGGATTAATTTGGGTTGTGGAGTAAACAAAGTTGTCTGCTGCCCCTGCCTTATCTGTTGCAGAAACTCCCACTCCAGACTCCCAAATCCCAGTTTCCCCCACCCTAGTATCCTTGCCTAACCTGTCCTAGTTCCTCCCACTTCCTAGCTCTGCATCCATCTCTCTCTCTCTCTCCCCTTCTTCCCTGTCCCTACTTGGCCCCTCCCACCCACATTTCCCATCTCCCTCCCTGGCCTCCTCACCACATCCCAGGTGGACCTCCCCCCCAGCGTCTTGTCCTAGTCTTTTGCCCAACCAGTCCCAGTTCTCCCACCCCAGCCCCCGAATCCTAGCTCCTTATTAGGTGTGCCTCCCGTTCTCCAAATCTAATATCCACCACTCCACTGGTTCCCAGCTTCTTGGACCAGCCAGTCCTAGTCTCCACTAATCTTCCAGTCACAGTTTCCTACTCTCCCTTATCTTTGGAAGCTCTTTTCTGTGGCTATGTCTTGACTGCAAAATGTGTGGGTTTTTTCCTTCAGATAGCTATCTGATTTTCATGAGATCAAATTAGAGGATTACAATAGTCCCTTCTTGCTTTGGAATCTATGAAGGAGGGTTTTTTCGCTTTGATGTAGCTAGTCAAAATGAACCCCACACCCCTGCGACAGCCTGAGCGGCGTTTCCCTTTGTAGAGGATTACTGAGGTACTGTATTCTATCCAACCTTTGGTGTCTGTCTGCTTCCAAGCTTACTGGATCTGAACAGCATCCAGGCACTTCTCTAAGCCTAGCCTCTCAGGAACATTCCTGGCGTGCAGGGTCCCTGTCTGGTTCCCTCCTTGAAAAGTAGGACCCCACAGTCCAGCTGCCCTAGACCCTGGGACCAGTGCTGAACCCCCAAATCTCCCCAATAGCTTATGCACACTGTAACCAGAACTCCAGGCTCCAGTAGTGGGCAGTCTTCTGGAACCCCAGACCTGAAGAAGAATGTGGAGCTCAAAACCTTGTCTCTTCCATCAGCAGAAGTTATCCAATAAAAGATATTACCTCACCTATCTTGTCTCTCTCATATCCTGGGACCAACCCGGCTACAACAACATGCTTCTTCAGTCCAGGCACGGCCCTGTAATAAGAGTGATGATGTACCACAAGATGGTGGTACAGCCTACAGTGAAAGACATAATCAAGGCTAATCAAAATGGAGGCTGAAATACAATTTTTTTTTCACAAAGTCAGACTGGGGACCCACATATAATCCCAAAAAACGGTTACAACCACCCACCTCAGCTAGCTAACAAAAGTGACATATGCCTGGTCTCCATTAGGATTTAACACCAAGATAGCTCTCTTGCTATAACCACACAATTATTTTTTTTTTTTTTTTTTTCCCCAGAGTCAAAGCTTCAGTTTACAAGTATTTTATGAAACCAGGAGTCTCTCTGAGACTATTACTTTACACCTCCCCTTGAATTTTGCTATTATATGTAAAATCCTATAGAAGATGACAAATATTTGGACATTTAAAAATGGGATGAGATGGAGAAGTCTGAGCACCAGTTATTTAATGGTTAAAGAAGGGTGCACTGAGTGAAAACTCCCAGCTTTGATTTCCGGCTCAGCTGCTGACTCATTGTGTGACCCTGAGAATGCCATTCAGTCTCTTTGCCTCAGTTTACTCACTTGCAAGAAGAAAAATAATACTGACACTGAACTGCCCCATGGTCAAACTTATTTATTTAGCATATTCAGCATTTCAAAATCCTCAGACGAAAGGTGATATATGAACAGAGATATTACCGGCACCATCACCAAATATACACTCTTATGTACATTCCTTGATAGTTTTGGGGTTTTTTCGGTGCCTGCTTATACTGCCAAGTGAGTGCCAACAACCCTATACCAACTGCAGTAATCTTGCAGAATCAGACCCCAAACAAGCAGTGAACATTCTCTTTTGAAAGCCAGTGCTGACAAACATACATTACAGGACTCACTATCAAACTCCACACCCAAATTTTCATTGGATTTTGTAACAGGTGATTGTGAAATTGGTTTAAAATGGAATTTGAGCAACCTGAGCTTTTGATGTCTTTCATTCTGTTCTCTTCATCAAAGTTTCAAAAAAAAAAAAGCATACCAGCGTTAGTTCAGATTCAGATCACCTAAAATGTGGGGTTGGGAGTATAAACTGTTCAGGTTTTGACCCTCTTTTGTCAGAAAGTAGCACTCAAGTCCAACTATGTTCTGAACTTCAGCAGCGTTACAGCACAGATATTTTGGCCAACATGTATTCTAGCTCTGCTAAAAGCATAGTAGCTCTGTTATGCTATTGCACAGGAAAGCCAAAAATAATTTGTTTTTCCAGGGTTCTTGATCTAGCTTTATAACAAATATAGCTGGTGAATGCAAATTAATGGTTATTACAGCATCTGCTCTTCCTTTCTTGTGTTTTATGGTGAAAAGCTTACTTGATATTTTTATTTTAATAACACAATAGACACACACCTGCTGGAGCCCTATTATATTGCTACTCCAGGGAAAGATGGCTAATTGCATTTTCTGCCTACTGGAAGTTGGGTTTGCTAGATTTAGTATCCTGTTCAGTGAGGTTCTTTAAGCATCTTATCAAAGCTTTTAACACTGTGTTAAACCTACTTCTCCTTAGCGTGCTATGTTTTCTTAAAAGGTAAAAATCAAGATAAAAATCATGGTGCCTGATTCTGATCTCAGTTACAAGATATAAGTCTGGAAAAAGAAATTCCCTTCATTTTTTTTATGGTTTTGTTTAAAATAATAGCTACACTAATATCAACACAACACAGTGGGTGGCCTGATAGCTATATCTTCCCTGGGAGTAATAGAATAAAGCTGCAGGGTGACTAAGGAGCAGGTTGTGATTACTGGCAGATTTGCTGAGAGGGGAAGTCAGTTTCCATTCAGTTAGCATGTAAAAGAAAACATTTAGTATATTTTAATATATCTAAATCTATCTGCAGTTTAAGGTAGGTAGGGAAAACAAATCTTTAAGGGTGTTTTACTTATTAATAGGAGAAGCAGGCCCTAAGTATGCAGATCCTTTTAGTAGGGAGCTATCTATGGCTGAAGGAATGGAAAACAGTGTTGAATAGCTAGTCACAACCCCCAAATTGTCTGGAAGGGCCCAAGTCCACTGCTACGAGGAAGAAGATAGTGTGCCTGGGGCCAAGATATTTTGGCTGATCTGGGCAACGTTCATTCTTATTCTGTCCTTGACACAGAGGGATCTGGTTGTATGCTCCTCAGTCACTGCTCCAAAGAATAAGGAGCAGGTGTTGGTGACATGAAAATCCTGGAGGGAGTAAGGCAAATTAGAAGCAGCATCGAACAGGCACCCACATTAAGAACAGCTGCTTGATGATGCCCATTAAAAAAAGAGAGAAAGAAATAGGACTGAGGTAGAAAATAATAAAAGAACAGGAACGAAATAAAGTCAAAATCTGGAAATTACAAAGTAAAGCCAAAGCCAACTTTTGTCGTTCAATATTATGATCATCAGTGGAATCATTAACAAAATACACAGCACTAACCATAAAAGCTTTACATCGTTTTGTCAGTTCCTGGGGACTCCCCATTTTTCCAAAGGCAGTACACTGCTGCACAGACTGGTATGGGTCCCTGGGATGGGATGCATTGTAATGCTGAGTATAAATTAGGAACCTCATTTAACTGCCTCCATCTATATGAGTGGGAGGATGTTCATGTTGTGTATGTAGGAGACTGATTTTGAAATCCAACTTCAGTCGCATGAAATTGACTTCCTTATGGTTTCAGGCAAACACTTCCCTGTACTAGAATTAGTTAAATTAATTAAATCTCCTTTAGAGTAACAGACCTACCAAGTGTCACACATACTTTGGGCCAAATTAAGTCAAAGGCTAGCGGGAATTAAAAGTGGTATACTTTAGAATCAACTTTTGGCCTCTGAAACATGGATGTTGCATCAGTGTATCCTCTTATGCCCAAATGCTGTGGTCCTTATTTCCCAGTTTGTGCCTGAATATCATTTCACTTACACTGGAGTAAATCAAGATTCATTTTGCTAAGGTATATGGAATTACATTGTTATAAAAAGGGTGCAAATGAGAAGAGACTCAGACCCCATGTCAAAGTTTGCTCTTTGTTAAAATGTACACTTGGACTAGCTCTACTGAATTTATTTATTACTCCAGGTTTGGTCGACTCAAGTTACATGTACTTACCAGGGGTGCTTGTGTTAATGCAAAGTGCATGCACCATGGGTAGGTAACCCCATGTGTCACATACTGCTGTCCAGCACAACACCTTTGGGTAAATTTTTGCAATATGTTGTAGGATGGAAATGATTTGCCCAGGGATCTCTGAAAACTAGGAGTCAACCTTCCAGCATGCAACTTTCCCCATCCATATCCCATAATTTTTGGCATTTGTTTAAAAAAAAAAAAAAAAAAAAAAATCTCAAACCCCTGCAGCAATTTTTGGTGTCTGCCATTTCCGTCAGAAGCATGAAGTCCACCGAGCTCTGCACTAGTCTCATGAATGTTGGAAATCCAGGTTGCACAATTCCCCTGTATTTGCAGACCTGCAGGAACTATCACAAAAATGAGGCCATGCTGATTTCTGGGTATTTGCAGTGTTATAGCAATATTGGTCCCAGGATAGAGACAATGGTGGTCAGGGTAATAAGGTAGGTGAGGTAATCTTTTATTGGACCAATTTCTGTTGGTGAAAAGAACCAGCTTTTGAGCTATGGAGCTCTTCTTCAGCTCTGGGGAAAGAAGCAGAGTCTCTCAGCTAAATACAAGTTGGGACAGATTGTTAAGTATATGGGATAACGCATGTTGTAGGACGCCACTTGAAATGGAGTGGGCAATACGGGTGAGATTGTTCTGCTTAAAGGGTTTGAAGTGGGCCATTAAGGGTTAGCAGGCAAGGATGTGCTGCAAATTATTGTAATGAGCCATAAAAATCTGTGTCCCTGTTCAGTCTATGGTTTTCTGTGTCTAGCAGAGTTATGAATTCTAGTTCCCAGGCTTGCATTTTGAAGGTGTCATGCAAGTTTCCTTTGAGGACAAGTATTGAAAGATCACATATGGAGTGATCACTTCATCATAAGTGTTCTCTCACGGATGATAAGATGCTTTTGTTTTTTACCATTTTTCTGTGAGAGTTCATTTGGGTGTGTAGTGACTGTCTCGTTTCATACACACACCGTTGTTATTTGAGCATTTGATGCACTGGATGAGGTACAGCATATGTTGTGATAAGCATTCTTAGGACCCACGAATCAAGAAAAATGGGTTGTGGGGTGTGTTGAGTAGTGGAGATACGTATTTTGTTCTGGCAGGTTCTGGTGCTGAATTGAGTTGATGTCTCTCGGTCTGGGGAGAGCTTGCTTTTGATAAGTTTTGTGAGGTTGCAGGGGTTGTTTGAAGTACCAAAGACGGGGGTTGGGAAAGATTTATTTCAGAATGTGGTCCTCATCGAATATGGGCTGTAATTATTTGATGATTCCCCACATGGGCTCTGATCAGGCAGACCACGCTCATTAACCTGGGCAATTGGGCAGCTAGTCTAAAAGAAGGTCACTCTGAAAAAAGACTCATTCCGTTTTCTCAGTTTACCTTGCCACTGGAAATGGTCTTGTTAGCTGAGGCAGTGTCTGAGTTGGTGCGCAACTGCTCGTCCACTTTAAACAAATTCTAGTGCAGCCTTTGACAATCCAGCAAGTCCTATAGTGATGGAGGAATGGCGAAAGTGACGGGTAATGGTCATTGCTGGGAGTTATTGTTGTGAACTGCAAAGGTCAAGACTTTGGTCACTCTTTGTTGATCTGGGTGACACCATAGTCTGGTAGCATCCTGATTGACTTGGCTGCCTATTTAGGGACAGCACAGCAGACGTCAATCTGAAGAGATGGTTAGAAAAGGCCCCGAAAATTGCTCATTCCGAACATCCCTGACCAGCTTACTGTGGCTGGTGGGTGTCCCATCATGCAGTTGAAATTCAAACAGGTCTTGAAAAATTTCCTTTTGTCTCTGTGTTGTGATGTGTAATGTTCATTCACTCTTTGATCGTCCAAACCAAATTGATTGTCCTGCCAGGTGGACTGCTCTTATTGCTCAAAAGCTTGAAAGATATTGTATGGACATTGTAGTGCTGAGTGAGATGTGACTTGCTGAAGAGGGTCAGATGACTGAGAGTGATGGGTATGCTTTCTTCTAGAAGGAATATCATGTCACCCATGATGCTACCTGGAATGCTGGGGAGTGTAGGTAACTGCTACCATTGAGTTCTCTACAGACTGGAAAGGATGGGGAATCGAGGATTTTTGGATCTGTAGGTCAACCAGGGTCTGTAGCACTTGTGTTTGCTACTTGAAAAAAGCCATCATGTCCTGGTGGATCTCCCTCTTCTCTTTCTCGGTTTCTCTCTTGTCCATTCTGTCTGCCACATCAGCTGGTCCTCCAGAACTGGCTTGCAGGATTTTGCAGAACATGTCCTCTTGTTCTCCTCAAGATCAGGTGTTCTGCAGGTGTGGAACCCTCAAAGCTGCAATGGCAGCTGTTGATAAAAACAGATGGCTATATCATTGGATTTACAGTCACAACAGAAAGGGAAAGAAATTTCAAAACTCTCTTCCCTTATTCCCACAGAAGGATCTAATAAGTTACTCATTGACGCTTTCAGCTTTAGAGTGCCTCTGCACAGCACTGATCTCCAGCCTCAGCCAGGATGAGTAGGACCCACCAGGGCAGGTCAAGGGGAAAAGAAGAAGGCATTTTGGTTGCATGAAACGATAACATTTGGGTCCCTATTCCATGGCTACAGGTATAGGGCCATAGCACTGAATATTGGCACTATTTTCCACATGGTGGTGGTGATTTTAGCTAACATCTCATTCCTGACAGTAACAAAGGCACAGAGACTCAGACGTTACTGGTGTTCCAAAATTCCCCAGGCCCATATACCACTAGCCTGTTTACTGCAATGGTGTCTGCGGAGTGGCATGGGAAATTGTCCTACTGTGAAGTAAGAAATAAGTTAGCAGATGAAAACTCTCTCTCTGTTTGTTGCACCTCTACTTTTCCTCATATAAGAGAAACAATGAAAAATTGATACCTGTGTCTTGTTAACTTGGGGCTGTGCTGGGCACAATCTTTAAATGTAAAGCATTGTAAGGAAAAATACATGCACACACTTACACCTTCTCCTTCTCATTGGACTCACCCATGCTCACCCGGAAGGACTGTGTAGACTGTGGCAGAGTCTCAAACAGGTTCTGGCTCACAGCATGGCTGGAGTCCTAAGCAACCCCCTCTGCATCCCACCCCCCCTCCTTCTCTTCTTTCTCCTCCTCCTCAGTGTTCACAGCAGTGGTATCGGTCTCTGGCTCCTCCAAGTTATCCCTAGTTCTCTGTAGAGTCTGGTTGGGTCTCCTCTAAGTATGGAATGCAGCTCTTGTAAATGGCAGGTCTATGGGGCACCACCAGATCAATTATTGGCCTTCCTGGCCGCATGGAGTCCCTGGCAAAATTTCTTTGCTTTCACATGGCACTGCTGCTGATCCTTGTTGTACTCCTTTGCCTGCATCCCCTGTGCTCCAAGTAGGAGTGTGTAGCCAGCATGGTCACTTGCACACAATAAGGGTGAGTTGATAGATGCGCTCACCAAGGAGGGGAATTATGAAAAGGCTTTCAAAAATGACACAAAGGATTTTAAAGGGAGGAGGGTGGTTTCAGGTCTCTGTGACTGCTGGACAGCATGGTTTACAGTTGTGACCAGAGTGGTCATGCTCACAGGGAATGGGGCATTGCGGAATTTGCAGGGCAGCTGCTGGAGGACTTTTAAGTTCAACACAGGTCAGACAGTGTCTACATTTGCACTGTGTCAACCTCTGTAGGTTTATCATGACTCCATGCAATTTCGAGAGGTGGTTTTACTGTGTTGCTATGACGGAGCATTTACAGAGGCTCGAGACAAATTTGAGTGTGAGGTTGATGTAAGGTGACTTACAGTTGACCTAACTTTGTAGTAGAGGTCAGGCCTAAGTGTAAGAGCCATTGGGTCTAAAGAACACTAAATTGCTATAGCTTACATGCTAAAGGGCAAGAAGCAATGAGTGTAGCTAATAAAGGTCTTCAGAGACAGGAACTGTGTCATACTAGGCCTATGGAATGGCTATATGCATTATCTAGTGCAATGGAAGGCCTCATATGGGTGCTACTGTAATAAAAATAATAACTGACTCCGTTACCTGTTCTAACCATTAATTATATTCTCTCCGTACTGAAGAAACCTCTTAACAATGGAAATCATGTTAAAAATCTAAATGAACAATTACAACAGTAGGTGTCCTTAAAAAAAAAAAAAAAAAAAAAAGACAGTGCCTTTTCAAATACACATATAGAATTAAAGTACATAATACATGGTATATGAACAGAAAAAATCCACCTTGATTCTTCCCTAAGGTGGCACACTGCCTTTAAAAATATCTGAGCCAGGACCAAAATAAGGCAACAGAAATGCCCCAAACCAGGACACTTTGGATCATGCAACGAAATGGTTACAAGTCACTAAGTAATAGTTTTTGTAGGCCTGCTCTTCGCCAGTCTCGAGTAGGTGATTCATTTAATTAGGTCAGTAATGCTAAACATTCAACAATGATACTGAGGCTGAGTAAGGCAGTCTCCCATACGATGTCACCATCATGTTCCTGAGATACTTGCCCAAGGGAAAAACAGCAAAGACAGAGAGGTTAAAATGGTCTTTTCCCTTTTAGCTGGTTAAGATGAATGAAAATGTCTGCTTTGATGGTTTAGCTTTGAGACAATTGCTCTAATGGGGAGTAATTATTAAAATGGCAGTTGGGAATAGGATGAATTACGTTATGGAAAGGAGTAAATATAGAAGATTTATCATCAGGCTCCTTGGCTCTCTAAGTGACTGTAGGCTACTGCTTCCCTGTGTCTCAGCTGAATTCAGACATCTACAAAAGGGTATAAAACTATTCTTATCTACTTCACTGGGGTGTTGTGTGGCTTAATTATTGGACTGAAAAATGATTAGAGATCATCAGGTGGATAGTGCTATAGAAGTGCGCCACACTGTATCAATATTAATTGAAAACTTTAGCTATGACTCTCTGGAGATCCTTTCTATTCAACCGCCTCTGCTAATGTACAGGAGGTGTATTATAAGGTGGCTGGAAAATGATCCCTGTCCCACATGAAAAATGTGGATGTTTCAGCAAAAAATAGGAAACTGAAAACTTTTGTCTGAAAGCCAAAAATTTCTAATCAGAAATGATGCTATGGCATCTCATGGGAGTTTAGTTCAGATGCTTCAGGCCCCTATTCCAATTTATAATCCAGGACTTCCCGCTGGACTACCTCTCCCATGATGCATCATGGTGGCTCTGAAGATCGTAGCTCATCATGGGAAATATATAGGAGAAAGGGTGCCTGAGACAACAGAACTACATTTCCCATAAAGCACCACTATGGCATGTCCAAACAGAATTTTTTTTTAGTTTTTGAGTGTTCAGTATTTTAGTGAAAATTTGAAGTTTCCCACCAAAACCAGACACTTTTCATGAAAAATTTTGATTAGTCCCAAACCCAGTTGTGATGAAAAATTTTGAACCAGCCCTACTTATCTTTCAGCAAAGTGATAAGCAAGAAGGAATTTGTTTCTGTGTTAGACAACAGCACCAGAAATCTGATGCTGAACTCCAGTATGGTAGGCCTACTTTTCAAAGTGTTGACAATGCTTGCCAGTCAACCATCTTCATAACCCATGAGGCAGCCACCATTTGGGGAGAAATGCTCCTTTGCTAAAGAAATAAGTCACTTATGAATTATGAAGGACAAATTTCATCAACCCAGGTATGGAAGCATTCAAGGCCTTAATCCTAGTCTCTTATTCCGAAAAATACAATACCAGTTTGAAACTTTACTGAAGCCAAATTTACCATTGTAGGTATTTAATGCCAAAACGGTGTTCCAGAGCTTATATATCCTAAAATTAAGAATGGAACTATTTTGAATAAATAGCTTAAATCTCTTTCATTAATACCTATTAGGCAGTGAAATTAATACATGGCTGTTAGGAAATGGATAGTTAGTACAGGCATCTATCCATGCAATCCCGTAATACTGCAGAAGGATTGCATGTGTGACCCAAGAAATCATTTTGAACCATATTCATTCACAAGTGTTTAGAATACCCAGATTTAGGAGTTAACTGTTCTCAGAGCAGTTTTAGGGTAGGATATGTTTTAGATGCAGTCAAGCAAGATTTGCTTTTTTAAAAAAAAACAAACAAACAAACACCCCTTCACAACATCTAGTCTAGGAAAAAAGTTGAGAGGTGCAACAAGCACTCTTCCAAAAGCCCCTTTTCCCTCATCTAAAAGTTGCATTCATTTTTAAAAGAGTTTGGTGGCCTTTGCCCCAGCTCTGTGTCTTATTGTTGTCATGTGTCAGCCACCAAACAACACTGGAAAATGCAGTTTTGTTGAAATCAAAATGTTTCTCAGGAATGTATAGATTTCAATTGGAAAATATCAAAATGAATTCTTTGACTTTATCATTTCAATCCCATTTGTTTAGATGTTTATATTAAAGTGTTTATATTAATATATCTATTCTGTTTCATAGACTGTATATTTATAATATTTCAATATTATTGAAATGAAAATTTGATAATTTTTAAGAAGTTTTATTCTATGGGAAATTTCAAAATTCTGACTTTGTTCCGATTCAGAATGATCTCCCCCCCCCCCCCAAATGTCAGAATTTCTCACAGAATGGAAATTCTAGTTTCTGATAAGCTCTAGTTAAAACCTAAACTCCTTCCCCGGGTGTGAATTACATTTCTTTGTGTCCACTCTATATACCATGGGCCAGGTTCTGCTGTTATACAGCCGTAAATCTGGAATAACTATGGGATTCTTTGGAGCTCTACCACTAATGTAACTGAGGCTATGTCTACAATTAAATTGCTACAGTGGCAAAATTGTAGTTGTAGCACTTCAGTGTAGATACTCACTGTGGTGAGCGGAGGGGTTCTCCCATCACTGTAGTTAATCCATCTCCCCAAGAGGTGGTACCTAAGTGCTATCTACGGTTAGTTTAGTTTAAGTGGTTAGTTTGGCTTACCTGCATCGCTCAGGGGTGTGGATTTTAGCTGGGTCATCCTAAAATTTTAGTGTAGTCTTGGCCTTAGAGTGCAGTTGGGCCCAGTAGGTAATGTGTTGATCCTGATAGGGGGCCAAGCAAAAGGTCAGTTTACTGGAAACCATCCTTCCATCCCTGTCTTCTGCATGCAGTTCCCTTCTCCTGAACTCATTGCCTGTTGGAGAACCACCCCCCCGTCTTTCCCGTCAGTGCCCTTTGTACTTTGTCAGCATCTTTCCTTGTAATAATAAATAATGCATTAAAATGTGTTCCACTCTGCTAAATACTAAGCCACGTAATATTAAGCAAACAGTGAGTAACAATCACTGCAGTTGTGCGCACTGCTAAAATTGCTTTATGTGGGAGCCTCCGAAGGAGTTCTATTTCTCAATTATTTTTTAGCCCTTTTGGGTTGTTTTGTG
The DNA here is from genome assembly GCF_026122565.2 of Emydura macquarii macquarii. NCBI lineage: Eukaryota > Metazoa > Chordata > Testudines > Chelidae > Emydura > Emydura macquarii. The sequence continues at coordinate 6,313,253 of NW_027131400.1, read as the reverse complement.
TTTCCCTTTTTCATCTCTAGAGCAAAGAGATTGAGGAATTCATTCACGTGGAACTTTTCAGGCACTTGCTCAAAGTGAGGGGTAAGAGGCAGACTGGATAAAAGCAGTGTTGATGGACTGCAAGCAGGCCAGTTCTTGAAGTGCGCACAGATGAAAAGCAGGTGTTATTTGCCAAACCAATATGGGATCTGACCCATGACTCTTGCTTTGTCAGTCACAGTTTACCCACACAGCAAGTGGAGATCTAAATTGGATTTCCAGATTCTTAAGGTACTTATGCTATTCGATTTAAAATATAGGGGAATGAAGCTCTTCAATTTAAACCAATTTTTGAAATGTAGATCTGCATGAAGAATGTTCAGTGAGAGACAAAGTGCACAGATTTAACTCTGCATCCTGTTTGGAATAAACAGTCCATTAAATGGTTAAGCATCCTTTAGCTCAGACATTCAGACAAGTTCTGCTGTCCATTGCACTGTTACAAATCCAAACCTCACTAGTGTGTCGCTATATTTATAGTGGAGAGAGCAGAATTCTCTTTAGATCCAGCAGGAAGTATGGAATGTTATGGGGTGAAACTGTATTATAATTGTAAGAGTAGCTTTAAATTATTAGCTTTGAGGTCTGTCTTTTTCGTGTGTGTACAGTGCCTACTACAATGGGCCCAATCCCTGACTGGGGCCCTTAGATGCTACTGCAATACAAATATATTGAGCACTATAGAGAAATATATATATATATAAAAAAAAAGTCTGCTGCTTTCAAATACTGGGGTAATCTCTATCCTTATTAAAAACATTACCGTACTCCGCCACAATGACCTATTGAACACTTTGCAGTAGTATGACTGCAGTAATTTGGGATATTGCTGTAGAACATGGCAATATTTTAAATAAAGTTTATTTTGTTTATGTAAAGGCAGCAGTCTCCATTTTGTGGTGGAGGTCAATTAATTTGCAAGGAGACTGGACATCAGGACGATAACATGAACAAAGTAAGATCACTCCAGAAAGCAGCTAGAAATAGATAGCACCAGCTGATCAGTCTTCAAAACTGCAGTTAGAGTGAATGCTTTGAAAGCGTGGTTGCAAGGTGCACCTCTCCATCGTCACTAGCTGGTGTGATAGAGCAGTTTTCCTTTGGTTTAATGAAACTAATCTTCAGAACAAATAGGTAGAAACAAGCCATGAAAAAGTTGGGTTGGAAATTAGAAGGTTTGTAACCATCAAAGGAGTAAGGTTCTGGAACAGCCTCTCAGTAGCAAGGGTAAACAACCTAGCTAGTTTTAAGATTGAGCCTGATAAATTTATGAAAGGGATTACATGACAAGGTTGCTTATGATAGCTGGGAACTGGATTCAATGACCGAAGAGGTCCATATGTGGTATAATATTTGTGATATAACAATTTTATTTGGTTATGTTAACTTAATAGGGGATGGGAATTCGGGGAGACGACTAGAATGAGAAGCTGAAAGGACTGCTTAATAGCCAAAAAGAATCAGTTAAGGTCCCCTTTTTTTGCATACAGAAGTGTTTGAAGCATATTGGGTTTGGAGTTGAGGAATAATTTTTAGCTGGACAGTATGAAGAACTTGAAGAAATTGGGAAATGAAACCACAAGGGTTGTATTGTGTCCTGATTTGGTTTCAGCAGTTCAAGGGCTGATTCTTTTTATAAAATCCAGGGACAGGAGTTGGGAGAAGAGCTAAATGATATGTTTTGGTGAATAGCTCATACATCAAAAATGGAATGGTTTTGGTTCAACTGAAATTGCATGTCAAGTTCCCTGAACAGTTTTGACAAAGCAAAAAAAAAAAAAAAAAAAAGAAATGGTTGGGTAATATGAAAGGCTTCCAGTTTTCACCCAACTTCAAATCCCTACTCCACATATTATTTAATCCTTTATACAAAATGCATCAACTTCAAACAGGAGAGACTCACACCAGAATAGCGCAGTGTCTAGTGCAGGGGTCAGCAACCTTCAGCAAGGACTGTGCCAAACCTTCCTCCGCCACCCCTCTCCCAGCGCTGCGGCGGCAGTGGCAGGGGGGTGTCTACAGACCTGTTCCTGGCAGCAATGGTGGCGGCGGGTCTGTGGGCCTGTTCTTGCAGGGGCTGCGCCGCTCCCAGCCAAGGGCACCACTCAGCCCACACGGAGAAAGGGCGGGGGCATGGCCCTGCTTGGGGCTGGGAGTGGTGCAGCTCCGGCCAGGGTGCCACATGCTGCTCAAAATCATGCTGCAGGTTGCTGACCCCTGGCCTAGTGGGTAGCGCACTCTCCAGCACTTGGAGACCCAAGTTCAACTCCTTTTTCTATATCAAGCAGAGGGGGTGTGATGCTTCCCAGTGGGATCCAGGGAGGGTTGTGAGGCATCTCACTCCGACCTGCCTTCAGACGGAGGAGACCTTGCCAGTGTCTGCCATGGGTCAGCTTCATGACCTCAACCACCACTGGCAATGCAAACGCTCTTCTCTCAGCCTACAGAGGTTTTGCTATCCTTCTGAAGCCCCCAACCCCCAAGCATCTCCCTGGAGTTTCCAGCCCTTGTTCCACAGGACACTCAGTGTTCACAGATTCGCTGCTCCCAAAGACGCAGTATGCCTCAACTTATCAGTTCCACCTCACATCACTGCTCTGTTTCACTCACATCACTTAGATATGTTTTAGATAATGGCATCGCGAGTACACTTATAAAGTTTGCTGACGATACCAAGGCAGAGGGGTTGCAAGTGCTTTGGAGGATAGGATCCAAATTCAAAATGATCTGGACAAACTGGAGAAATGGTCTGAAGTAAATAGGATGAAATTCAGTAAGGACAAATGCAAAGTACTCCACTTAAGAAGGAACAATCAGTTGCACACTTACAAAATGGGAAATGACTCCCTAAGAAAGAATACTACAGAAGGATCTGGGGATCATAGCAGATCACAAACTAAATATAAGTCAACAGTGTAACACTTGTAAAAAAGCAAACATGATTCTCGGATGTATTAGCAGGAGTGTTGTAAGTAAGACACAAGAATTCTTCACTCTACTCTGCGCTGATTAGGCCTCAACTGGAGTATTATGTCCAATTGTGGGTGCCACATTTCAGGAAAGATGTGGACAAATTGGAGAAAGTCCAAAGAACAGCAACAAAAGTGATTCAAGGTCTAGAAAACATGACCTATGAAGGAAGATTTAAAAAAAATGGTTTGTTTAGTCTGGAGAAGGGAAGACCAAGGGGGGAACATGATAACAGTTTTCAGGTACATAATAGATTGTTACAAGGAGGAGGTAGAAAAATTGTTGTCCTTAACCTCTAAGGGTAGGACAAGCAGCAATGGGCTTAAATTGCAGCAAGATGATTTAGGTTGGACATTAGGAAAATCTTCCTAACTGTCAGGGTAGTTAAGCACTGGGATACATTGCCTAGGAAGGTTGTGGAATCTCTAGCACTGGAGATTTTTAAAGAGCAGGTTAGACAGACATCTGTGAGGGATGGTCTAGATAATGCTTAGTCCTGCCATAAGTGCAGGGGACTGGACTAGATGACCTCACAAGATCCCCTTCAGTCCTACGATTCCAGCTTTATGGTGAAAACCAGCAAAAATCTGTAAAACAAAGATTTAAATGATAGCAAGTTGAAGCATTCAAACAAATGGTTACATATACATTAAACTGATAACATGCATTGTAGGACTTAGACTTATTTAACTAGATATGTTCATGTCTTATAAAGCAAAATTCACTCCAAAGTCCTTCCAGTGTTTTTCAGCCATGCCTGGCTGTGATCCTTTTGTCATGAGACAAAACATGCTGCCCTCTTGTCCCTTAGGTAAAGAATACTGTATGTCTCTTTGCAACCCTAGATATATTAAAATAGTCCTTTCATCTTTATTCATAAACCAGGCACCCTCGAGTTTTATATTCCTTCCTGTAGATTTCGTGATCTCTTGTTGATTTCTCAGTCTTGATTAGCCGGTGCCTTAGGATGTAAATAGATTTACATTGTGAAAGACAACACATAATGACCTGAGAGAGAAGCATCTACTACCCTCTGCCTGAATAGAACCTGTCCAAAGCATGTCACCTTCTGGTGACCTGCCTTTAACGTCAAGGTTTTAAGAACAGGTTTTCTAGTATAGATACATAACTTCTTAAATATTATCCACACATACATTTTGTAATGATTAGGATGACCAGTGTGCTACTGGCTCTCTATAAAGTCCTTATATGCACACTAATTCACTAAAGGATCGCATTTACTTGACCGAGGGGATCACTGTAAAACTCTTGCCCTTCTGTGTCCTGTGTCAGTTGGCACAAAGATGTTCCTGGGCCTCCCACATACTAAGTGCATGCCCTAAGCACTGGGTTAAAAGTTATAAGAAGACTACCTCCCTCTCCTTCTCCTCCGAATCTAGTTCGCCTTTGCTTTTGTTAAAATGCCCAAAATCAAAACAAAAGATTGAGCTGAAAATTTTGAAAGACGTTGTTTTTGGATCGATCCAAAAATGAAACTTTTGATTTTTCAGAATTGCTCATGAACTGAAAAAAATCCGTTATTTGCCCAGTTCTAGTTAGGAGTGCATGTGTGACAGGAGAAAAAAAGCCAGCTGTTGCCATCTTCTAACTAAGAAAGTTGACATAATCCAAGGGAAAACAAACAAATAAGAATCTGGCTATCTAAATGCAAAGTGGTGTATTTTTCGGTTCACTTTTAATGTGCTTTCTTCCTTGTGAACATTTGCTATTGCTAACAAAGAATCCAGAATCTAATGGAGTCCCTCTTTTCCGCATAAATACTTTCTCTCAACTCTGCAGAGCTAGAACCCTGGTCAACCCTCATCGAGGGACTTCTGCATGATTGGTGGGAAAGAAAATGCTACAGAGAAGTGGACAGAGGGATTACATATTCAAACTTAGATACCTCAACGTAGGCACTTATACCCATATTTAGACAATTTAGAAAGTGAGCACCCCTGCGCCCCTGTCCCTATTGAAAACGTTCAGATGGCTACTCTTTCCTAAAGCCATACAGCCAATCAGCAACAGAGCTGAGAGAAACCTATTCCTGAGTTTTAGAGTCCTGCATTTTAACTGCACTGCCTTATTGTGTACCTACAGGAGATTAATTCAAAACCAAAGTGAAAACAAATTCCAAAAATGATTTTAAACAAAATTCCAGAGAAAATAATATGTTTTTACTAGTCTCCTCTCTAGGGATATAGTTTACAAATCCAATTTGTGGAAGATCCTTACAAGATAGTATGTACATATTTATTTAAAAAATGTTGCCTCTCTGTCTTAAATTAAATTAATCATGAATGGACTGTAAATAAAATAGGAAAAATAATTATTTAAATGTATTAAGTGGCCAACGTGTTTCTCATAATAAAAAATGAAAAATTATTTTTTAATTCTCATTTGCCTGTGCAGAGTGTCCTTTCACCTGTTGTATGCATACAAAAAAGTTGAACATAAACCTGCAGCATCTGATTTAATGTCTGGGGGGAGAGGGAAAAGAGGATTTAATACATACAGAGCTGACATGGAGAGCTTGGGGAACAATTTATCTGAAAGATTTGGAACGGTTTGACCAGATGAAGATTCAAAGCCCCCCAAAACTCTGCTGTGCTTATGGAATTACTACATTACAGGATTTATTACTTTTAGAGGAGCAGATCAATAACAGTCTGTGAAAAGCTTGAGTTAGAAACAACTTGAACTAAGACACGCATTCAATAGAGTTCATAGACTTCAAATTGTCCAGTTAAAAAAAAAAGCTGATACTTGACCTTCACCAGGTATCCCACGCTAGAGGAAGAGAATGTTTATTTGCAGCAAAGAAGGGACAAATGGAATCTCCATGGGAAAGTGTGTACACCTTATAGTGCTTGCAAAGCAGGGGCTGGTACTGCAGCATGAAAGCTTACACTCCTTTGGAAACACATTCTTGTATGATGAGCTAGCCTCCCTTTTCTCCAAGCTCTGAGGTCCAGTCAGTCATTTAACATAGGTATGTTGCAAACACAGGACAACCACTTGGATTACTGAATTACTAGTAGGTGGATATTTTGAATGAAGTTACAGATTTACAGCTTTGCCTTTCTGAGATCCTGGCCTCCTCGATTTCAGTGGGACCAAGATTTCACCCGTAGGCTTTGGGTGAAGCTCCATATGGATGCCCCAGTCTGCCTGGGAACAATCAATTGTATGATTCAAAAAAGTTCCTTTATTATATTTAATCCCTCCCCCCAAATCCAGTAATTTAAAAATAAAATATACAAACATTCTAGGAGGTGAAAATTTAGATGCTGATCCTGCAGCTGGATCTGCTTTGGCCGAGTGGTCTGCCCACATAAATCTGGCTACAGGATGTTGGGTTAACACATTATACAAGCTGCCCTAATGGGGAGGTTCTGCCATTGACTCCAGTGGAAGCAGCATCAGGCCTCAATTGTCATACCTCTCCGTGAAGTAGGAGCATTATTACTGAACACGGAATGACACAATAGATCTTACACCTCACCCAACTTGTGTGTCTATTTTTTTACTGGAACAGCTTCTGCTGGTGGAAGATGCAAGCTTATGAGCTGCACGGCGCTCTTATTCAGATCTAGAGAGGGAAATCAGAGTGTCTGAGCTAAATTCAAGTCGGGACAGATTGTTAAGCATAGGGGGGTAACACATATTGTAGGAAGCCACTTGAAATGGAGTGAGTAATAAGGGTGAGATTGTTATGCTTAAAGGGTTTGAAGAGGGCCATTGAGGGTTAACAGGCAGGTGTGTGCTACGAAGTATTGCAGTGAGCCATGAACAGTGTCTCTGTTGAGTCCACAGTTTTAAGAATTTAAGTTCCTACACTCACCTTTTGAAGGTGCTGCTGTGCCAGTTTCCTTCGAGGAGGAGTATTGAAAGCGCAGATATGGAGTGCTCACACTTTGTGAAATGCATTTGCCCATGAGTGATAGTATGTTTTTGTCTTTTATCATTTTTCTATGCGAGTTCATTCAGGAGCATAGCGATTGCCTGGTTTTACCCTTATAGAAGTAGTTGTTGGGGCATTTGATGCTCTGGATGAGCTACATCCTGTGTTGTGATAGGCATACATAGGACCCATGAACCTTGAGCACTGCTATTGATCATCATAGCAGTGGAGATATGTCTGCGGGTTTTGCATCTGTTGATGCAAACAACAACAACAGATGTACTAGAGGTAGGGAGCCAAAGGGAGGCAGATGTCATAATGGGGAAAGCACTCTGATTGCATTGGAGAAGAGCAGAATCTCTATTCCACTGAAGCAACACTTCTCTTTACCATAGAGTCCTCTCGTGTACTCCTGACCCTGCCACTGACTCCCATCATCTCTCTTTTGAAATCCACTGGGAGGACTGGTGGAGGGCCAGACCCTTGGACCAAAGAGCCCGTGTAGCCATTTAGGCTCAACACCTTAAAAAGAGGAGTGCATTATGCTCAGAGGTGAGAGACAGGCAACATGATCAAGACCAGCAGCAAGTGTACGGAGCTACCCTGTATGGCCTGCGTTTCTTGGTTTTCGAATTTGAGTTAGTGTCTTCTAAAACTGCATGTAAATAGATGTATCTGGAGACTTCTGCCAAGTTACCATCATTTTGAGTTAAACCAGATCCCTGTACTAACAAACGCTATCTAGAGAGACTGTGTTCAAACCTGAGCTTTTGGTGAATTCTCTCCCTATGTTTCGCCTCTGACCATGTTACCAGAACTAATTCTGTATTTCTCATACAACCTCTACACAGAGGAGAGAAGAGGATGTATAGGAGCTTTATATGCACCAGAATAATCAAAGATTTTTATAATCTAAAGGGCCGATTTAATCTGTCCTTCTGCCAGTGCAAGAGGTTCCCTATTCCTAGGGTTTTGTCCAGACTAATTTAGGTGCCTCATCGGTGATAAGGATCCTGCTAGCTTGCTCAAAAGTTTCATCAAATCCAAAATTATCTTTCTGCCTCCAGACATGCCTCTCCATTGACTTTGAAGAGTGCAGATTATGTCTCGTTATTTAATTTTATTGTAGTATCACCTAGAGGTGATACTGACCCAACTAAGATCGGAACTCAACTTCCTCGATGCTATCCAAACACATTGTAAGAGATGGTCTCTACTCTACTCTACATAGTGTGGCAGCCGTCAGCTCCCCTCTGGTGGGTCCCACGCTTGTACTGTCTCTAGTGGGCCAGACGTGTCCAGTCACCCCGTCTTCCCTAAGGAGGAGGGTAGGGACCCGGGCCCACCCGCTCCTCCGGGTCCCAGCCCAGGGGCCCTAGGAGAGGCAGCTATGTGCTGCTGGCACCGTGTTCCCAGCTGCACTGTCTTCCCCTGGGCTACTTTTCCCCCTCCTTCTGGCTCCTTGAGCCGGATACCTCCGTTTGTCCACCGGCCTCTGCACTCCGTTCTGCTCCTCCACTGTAAGTCAGCTCATCACTCCCCTTCACTTCAATCCGATCCACGTCACTCCGATGCGCAGCACAGCACAGCACACTCCTCCTGCTTGTGCCCTGACTGTTTGGGGCGGAGGGCTTTTATGAGGCTCCTGGCTGGTCCTTCACTGGCCCCAGCTGCCCCTAATTGCCCCCTAATGGCACCTAGTTAATCTGCAGGGAATAGAGCCCTGAGCATTCTTGGGTTCACATACCTCCCTTCCTGCACTCTCCTACTGCCCTCTGCCCTCACTATCTCACAATAGTCAAAACAAAGCGTGGGAAAAAGGAAGAAGTATCATCCCTATTTTATAGGTGAGCAATTGAGGCATAGAGAAATGAAGTGACTTGCACAGAGGAAGTCTGGCACGGAGTTGGGACTTGAACATAGATCACGACTCCCAGACCTGTGCTTTAAGCACAAGGCCATCCTTCCTCCCACTGAAAGTACATTTAAAAATGATGAAGAATAAGAGATTATGCCACCATGTATGTTTGGAGGAAAAACCCATTTCAACCATTCTCACAAACACTTCACATGTTAGAGAGTTTTTAGACAATATCTGAGAATGAAGCAACAACTGCTAATATCACCGAAGAGGCTTGAACATAAGATGAACGTTCAAGATCTGGTTAAAATATGTAAAACATAATAATGAAACTTTTAATTTAAGGCTAAAAATAAATCTGCATACTTTATTAGTTAGAATTTACAGAACTCCAGATAGTAAGATGACAGGTCTTATTAATAAATCCTGGAAATGCAGACGAGAACAAATAAGACCTCACTGATATGATATAGAATTGTCTGTATCTTAATGTCTTTTCTGTTAAGATAAGCTCTTTGGGACAGAGACTGTATATATTTGTACAATAGTTAGCATAATCGGGCCTGTAAGCCATATTATATATGAGACAAAATCAAATAAAACTCACAAACAGCAACAAAATTTTAGTCTCATTCTTTAGGGATTGATTTGTTTCTCAAAAAACAACCAACCCACCCATCCACACAACCAACCAAAACAGTGCATCATAAAACAAAACAGATAGGTGCCAGGCAGCAGGAACTGATTTTTCTCCTGACCTGGGATCACCTGGAGGTCTTTGTTGGCCTTTTATGTAAGTCTGTAGGTAATCTGGTTCTATCACCTGGCCTCACATCTGTCACTTGGGATGTAGCTAGTTAGTCACAGATGAGGCCAAGTCCAGCTCTCTGATCTGGTTGGCTTCTAGGTGTTACTGCAGTAAAAATATTGACTAAATTAAAATTAACAATGTGCACTCATTCTGGGAAGAAATATTTTGAAGGTTAAGTCATCAAACTGGAAAAAATATTCCTATAGACATTAAGAGCTTTAGAGTATTGGATGGCCCCCAGCACACTTTTGGGTGCTCAGTGAATGAATAATACATTTGTTCTCTTACATGGAATAATCAAATTCAAACGTGTTAAATAAACAATGGACATGAAAGTAGTATTCATAACCAGTAGGAATGAATTTCTCTCAGTACATTTTGGGGGTTTGCAAAACTAGTTAGGAGTTTATAACCTTTTTAAAAGACAAGCAAGCCTATGTAATGTATCATGGACAGTACTATTACACAACCAAAAGTGACAAAAACACTGCATCAACTTAGAGCTGCAGTGTATCCATCTTGTTTGGTGATAAGCCCAAACACAACAGAAAATCATAAGCAGCCTTAGGAAAGACCAGATACAGTAGCTCATTTTATTAAAAAAGGCAGAGTGTGACATCACCAGCCAGAAATAACTTCAGAAATCTTAATTTAAAAATTGTATGGGCCTATGAATGCCAGAGGGAGAGCGCGCGAGCACTAGAATAAAAGTAAAGCTCTCTTGTGAATCTAACCCACTGCATTTCTATATTCATTAGAAAACATTCAAGTTCCTATGCATAGCCAAGAGATAATAGCTGCTGGACATTTTAAAATCTCTTATTCTTGGAAGTCTATCAGCAAGTTTTTTCTACTCAGTCACCTTGGGACTAAAGGCACTCTTAACTTTGTCCTAAAATCCTCTAGATTATTTCATTCAATAAATTACTCACTGTCTTTAAAAAAAAAAAAAAAAAAAAAAAAAAAAAAAGCCATTCAAACCTTTGTCCATAAATAGCTCTATGGATATACAGACTACAGTGCCAAGATTATTCAGCACAGCTAAAAGTGAGCCAAAAACTTTTCCCAGTGCACCTGGGAGTCCATAAATAATAAAGTTTATACAGTTCCACAAATAGAACAGCTTCTACCATTGAACTTGCTGGCCTTTGGTTAGTTCTTAACTCTGAGGGTACGTCTGCACTGCAGTCATGGAGTGTGATTGCAGTTAGTGTACACACAACTTTAATCTAGCTAGCTCAGGTACTGGAGCAGTAAAGTTGCAGCAGCACATCCTTCAGCGCAGGCTGAACAAGCCTGCTTGGAACTACTGAGGAATTATCTGGTAGCTAGCCTGTGCTGCCACGGTTTCACTTCTCCAGTACCTAAGTTCGCTAGGGCATATCTACATGTGCTACACCTCAGAACCAGAGTGAAGACATACCTTAAGTTGCTTCTCTCGGTCTGATTCATCCAAAAGAAGAACAGGCACACGTGCTATGTCTTATAACTTTAACCAATAAAAGGAGTTCCTTAAAAATAAAAAAAGATATGCTTTAGCTTTTCAATAAAGTGAGCAGTGAACTAGGGTGAATCATGTACTGTATCCCTATTCACCTGAATAATATTTCCCTCCAAGAATAAAAGCCTTAGAAATATAGAATGTTTTTGACATTTCTCAAGAAAAAAATGAAATGAAATGCCAGTTGCTCATTCAGGATATGAAAGGGTTTGAATTTCACCTCTCCAGTAAAACAGAACATAGTATTCGTTATTTATTCACTGAGCAACCTAAAAAAGTGTGTTAGGTGTCATCCAGGCACATAAAGAAAGACGTGGCTCTGGTCTCAAAAAGCTCACCATCTAAGGCCCTGATTCTCCATCTGGATCCATTAGCACAGAGCCCTGAACTCATGCAGAGTGCAGTCAACTTCAGTACAATGCTGCATGGCTACTGCTATCCATGCAAGTAGATCCAATACAGGATTGCGGCCTAAAATCTGGACAATGGGGCAGGGCTAAGGGAGGACAGGACAAGTCTTACAAATACACAGTAATGGGGCTACTTTCAAGATGTGATCATAACATCTTTAAAGTACTACTAAATGTAAATATTTACCTAGACACACGTGTATAGTTGTTTGGACATACGTACCCACTTAGAGTATGTAGGAACTGCAGTTTTATAATAGCATGAAAGTCATATTTTTGTTTATGGTTCATGGTGGGAGAGGAACAGAGGAGAAATGTCAAAGGGTAAAACTCACAAGGATGGAGAAGCACGGTACGTGGAAGCATAATGAGATCCAGTGGGTAAGGTTCTGGCACACATCTGAAGATTACGGTATGAAAAAGATTAAGAACTGTCTGTAATTGGAGGACTGGACACATTCTGTAATAATTTACCTGGCTGGCTTCTTGATATGGGATTAGAAATAAATTTATTGTACAAATCACTGGTGTGTTTACTCACACATCCAGTGGATAGTAAAGAGGATAGATGCATCATTAGCAAAGGCAATAACCAGGATTTACAAATAAGGAAAAAAGGGAAAAATCATTATTCACTATTTATGGCTGTAACTGGAGCGACTCTGAACGTTTCAAATTGGTCTCATATCAGTTACTCTCAATGGACAGATGCATATATTTTATCACAAGAGGTAATTTCAAGATTTGTGAAAAGCCAGATCAAAGTTCAGCTAATCAGGCATTATTGTATTCAAGAGCAGCAAACCAGCAGAATACCTCATCCTTCTGAAGTAGATAGAATTCCATGACGTTTACTGTGTGTAGTGGCTTTCCAATGAGACATTAAAAAAGCAGCCCTGTTGGCTTTCCCTAAACATTAAGTACATTAGTATAAAAATAGGATAGTGCCCCCCCCCATTTCTTGGTCAAACCTTTCCCTTCAACCTATGTTTTGTGGTATGCTTAATAGTTACTGTTCTGCCACGCCAGAGATGACTGCATTCTAGTAGTACTATATGTACTGCATATACTTAAGCACATTTGGGGTAAAAGATTATAATATATTCATTTCCTGCAAAGAGAATTCACATTTAAATTAGTTTTTCCTCTGTGAAATGTATAGTATGGCAAATATTAGGGGATACTGTAATATCTTTTCAGATTATACACCACTGTGACTCAACGTTTTTTAAATGTATGAAACTTTGGAACATAAAAACAAATTGTTTTTTTCTCTCTCATTTTGTAAGAGCACAAGTGGAGAAACCATCTACTTGTCGTTGGTAAAGTTGAAACTTTTTACCATTAAACGTTACAAAAAAATCCCAAACAAACAATAAACCTGAGAAAGATCAAAGATGACCAAAGACTGAGCTTCCATATAGAAATTCAGAGGGAACCACAGAATTAACATTTATGTTGTGGTGGTATCTTCGGCCCATGGCATTTAGACTCAAGTACCTAAATCCTTTTTGAAAATATGAGATTTAGTTTCCTAAATCAGGTAGGTGTTGCAATGCTGAGTGCAACAATGCCTATACAGCTTTAAAAAAAAATTGGGCCTTAATGCTTTTGTGGGGGGATAGAGACATTTCCCAACTGAGAATAATCAAGTTCCTAATCTTTATATTGAAGATAATGTCAAGGTAAATCATTGCACTTCTCTCTTGCAGAATCTGCCACTGAATAGAATTAGAATACTTAGCAAAGTGGGAAGAACCTGTTCCATTCACCACAATGGGGCATTATCTATGAACTTTAATGAAACAATGAGGAATATAGAGTTCAGAAGGTATCGTTGCTGCAATTGTAAGCGTACAACTGGAAAGAACCCTGACTTTTTGCTTCACAATGAAGCACAGAAATCCAGAGACCCTTCAGTGGAAGAAGACTACCACTATGCAAACACACTTTAACCTGATCAAGGCTAAGCTAAGCAAACATATGCACAATTAGTTCTCATTTCAAGGAGTTCAAAGAAATGTTTGCAGTTAACTTGGGAAGGAACAGGAGAATAATGACACTAGAGCTACTTGTGGAAACAAGATGCCATGCAACACTGACTGAAACTGTAACAGGCAATAAATATTGGGAGCCACACTATTCTCAGATGCTTCTAATCTAGATGGTGTATCATTATGACATTTTGGGGTGCAATCCGGACCAATGAGCGGCTGTACCACCCCTGCGCTGCAACCTGGGGTGCCTTACAAAGCCTTGCTGCTCTAACTGCCATCTGGGCCATTCACAAACAGCCTTCCAGCATGCAAGTCACCCTCTAAGTGTGTGGTTATCTGCAGTCTGCCAGCACACTCCAGTCACACACTGGTTTCTACCAGCTTTGGTTACCACATGCAGAGTGACCACAATATACTCCCAGTCCTGGATTTCCTCCACCACCACCAAAATGGGTATGCTGTACTGCACTGTCCAGCCCTCTCCTGGACAGTTCAGATATCAAAGGTCTGTTGTCCCTATAAGGGAACAATATATCAACAACTAGCTGGCAACCGGTCACAAGCAGAGTGCCCCAGGGGTCGGTCCTGGGGCTGGTTTTGTTTAACGTCTTCATTAATGATCTGGAAGATGGGGTAGATTGCACCCTCAGCAAGTTTGCGGATGACACTAAGCTGGGGGGAGTGGTAGATACCCTGCAAGGTAGGGATAGGATACAGAAGGACCTAAACAAACTGGAGGATTGGGCCAAAAGAAATCTAATGAAGTTCAACAAAGAAAAGTGCAGAGTCCTCCACTTACGAAGGAAGAATCCCATGCACAGCTATAGACTGGGGACCGACGAGCTAGGCAGCAGCTCTGCAGAAAAGGACCTGGGGGTAACAGTGGATAAAAAGCTGGATATGAGTCAGCAGTGTGCCCTGGTTGTCAAGAAGGCTAATAGCATACTGGGCTGCATTAGGAGGAGCATTGCCAGTAGATCGCGGGAAGTGATTATTCCCCTCTATTCGGCATTTAGAGTATTGTGTCCAGTTTTGGGCCCCCCACTACAGAAATGATGTGGACAAGTTGGAGAGAGTCAGCGGAGGGCAACAAAAATGATTAGGGGCTGGAGCACAGGACTTATGAGGAGAGGCTGAGGGAACTGGGCTTGTTTAGTCTGCAAAAGAGAAGAACGAGGGGGTATTTGATAGCAGCCTTTTACTACCTGAAAGGGGGTTCCAGGGAGGATGGGGCTACGCTGTTCTCGGTGGTGGCAGATGACATAACAAGGAGCAATGGTCTCAAGTTGCAGTTGGGGAGGTCTAGGTTAGACATTAGGAAAAAGTTTTTCACTAGAAGGGTGGTGAAGCACTGGAATGGGTTACCTAGGGAGGTGGTGGAATCTCCATCTTTAGAGGTTTTTAAGCTGAGGCTTGACAAAGCCCTGGCTGGGATGATATAGCTGAGGTTAGTCCTGCTTTGAGCAGGGGGTTGGACTAGATGACCTCCTGAGGTCCCTTCCAACTCTGATATTCTATGATTCTAAATGCAGTTACCCACACAGTTCATGCATTATATTAATTTTGATTAAAGAATAAAAAACATTCATTTACTGGAAAGAGATAGGTTTTAAGTGAGTACAAGTAATAAGGAATTAAAGTCAGAAATGGTTACAAGAAAAAAAAAAAAAAGGTTAAAGGCTTTCTAAACTAAAACTAGACTTGGTTTAAGGTGAAGTTCTTATTACGGGTTCATAGTATCATTGCTGATCAAGTTTCAGGTCGAGATGTGCATCCAAAGTCCATCGGCTGTTTCTTTTATCTTAAGTGAAAAAGAGAGAGATGGATAGTGTGAGAACGTGGGTGTTTTTGTCCCTCAGTTTTATAGTTCAGGCACCCTTTGAAATGCATTTCCTTTAGAGTGATCTCTAGATAAAGTTTGTACGAGCTGGGGGCAAGGAGACATTGACACTAGTTGGGGAGGAGTGGGGAGAGGAGAGGTTACATACTGTTCTTTGCTAAAATCAGATCTGTTTGTTCCTGCTCCCTTTCCCAAAGAATTGCCACTTGATAAGTTGTGGCCTAATAGTTTTGACAATATTGGCTGGGGCGTCAACTTGACCTTTGTCTTTGAGAAACTGGTTTACCCACTTCTCTGGTAAACGTACTTCAGTCATGATTTCAGCTTCTGTTCATAACTTTACATATAATGTTGCTACATACACTTTATCATGATATTGACCAGCAAGTTATTAGTTTTCAAATGATACCTTACAAGGCATATTTTGTATGAAAACTATTACAATACAGAGTATGAATACAGGAGTGCATTCCATCACAATCATATAATCCATCATGCAATGGTTCATAGAAGGGGCAACAAGAAGCCAGTAAAACCAGATGGTACAGAGTTAAAGTCTGTGCAACAGTTTAGATTCCTTGGTTCAGCACTGAGCCATGTGGGAATGTGGATGCAAATGTTAAAGGCTGCATGAAGAGCGATTGGTGTAAATGGAAGAAGTTGACAGAAATTCTGTGTGATAAGACTATGCCAAGTAAACTAAAAGAGTAAAAGTGTATAAGATCATGATTAGGGCAGCTGCTATGTACAGGTCGGAATGCTGGGCCAATGAGGAAGAGAGAACAGCAGCAGCTTCACACTGCTGAAATGAAAGCGCTCAGGCAGAGGAGGACTGATATGCTACTTGGGGAAACGGTATGAGCGATGATGCAGGTAGCCCCCATCACAGAAGTACTGAGGGAGGATAGACCGAGATGGCTGGATCACATGAGGCCATGAGATGTGGGATATGTTGGCTAGAGAGTAGAAGAGCTAGTAGGTGCAAGACAAAGACTATGAGGAAGATCTTCAAATAAGTGGTGTAAGATGCTGAAGGAGGACATGAAGAAGATCAGTGTCAGCTTGGAAGACACACTTGACAAGAATGCTTGGACATGAAGAACAGGAGCTGCCAACCTGAAGAGTAGGACAAGATAAAGAAGATGAAGATAATATAAATCATCATTGCAGCACCTACTGCACAAATACTATGGTGGGGATGTTGAATGCTAAGGAGGAATTCATTCACTCCTTACACAATAAGAGATCACAACCTTTACTTTCAAAACTTGCTGGTATAAGAACAAAGAAAGAGAGAGAAGGGGTGGGCAAAAACAGTTCAGAGAGTGGATAAGGTCTGTCTGACCTACACAGGGGTCAGTGATGAACAGGTTCCAAAGTTAAAGTCAACATGAGGGAGAGTAGAAAGTAAGATACCTATCTTTTCTCAACTGGGAAAAGTGTACCTATACATTTGCATTGTGCCTATATAATTTTTCTTTTTGTAGATACTAAGAGGGCTTTCTTTAGATTTGATAATTACCTTTTGGGTTTTTTCCTAATGAAGTTGTTTTCTTTATGACATTTGGGATTTAGACTGTTTTTTGGTGGTAAATTTACACAACGGTGCCCAGTGGAGGAATGTAATAAACCTGCACCCTCTGCAAAGAGATGATAAATCATCCTGAGTCAAAGTATTGCTCAGGATTTCAGTAGATCTGGGCTAGAAATGGGTTTTCCAAAGTTTGAGATTTCAAAGTTTTGTCTTGAATCTGGATGAAAAGTCCAGTATGTGAATTTTCATGAACTGATAATCTAGAAAAACTGGATCAGGTCAATAGAAACAATTTTCTTACAGTAATTTCTACATATGTTTTGTTTAAATTTTAATATTTAATTTATTAACCTTTTTCAGTGTAAATTAACTAAAAGTTCAAAACAAAGAAGTTATTTAATACTGCAAGACAAAAACTTTCCAGGAAAGTGACAATCATACCTTCCACTTAGATCTAGATGAAAATTTTCAAAAGCTCCTAAGTAATTTAGGCTACTAAGTCCTATTTTCAAAAGGAACTTTGGCATTTTGCATCTTAAATCTCACTGAAAGGCATTGAGATTTAGGCTGATAAGTACTCAAGGACCAGATTTTCAATGGCATTTAGGCACCTGAAGATGCAGATGGCACCTAGCATGATGTTCTAAAATACCTAAACAGCTTAGGCACCTATGGGAGTTAGACCCTAACCTATTTAGGTGCTTTTGATAATCCCAGTAGACACCAATCTTCATCTTTAGGTGCCTAAATACCATTAACAAGTTGTTCCCAAATCCCTTTTAGAAAAAATGTTATAGGATTCTAAATCACTTAGTTGCTTTTGAAAATGTTACCACTACTGTTTCCCTTCAAACTGAGGTGCCTGAAGGATTAATTAATTAAAGACGGAATTCATCCTTTACCAGAATTAAGGATGAAAAGTGCTAAGTTTTGGTATTGCAGGCTGGATATTCTCTTTTACAAGATTAAGATTCTTGTTCTTTCACAAAAAATTGAAATGGACTAAACTCAGAAAATAATGAAGTACAAGAGATATCCAGGGGATAACATTATATGGAATGGTAGATTTAAAATTTACTGTACCTGGGGAGATTTATTATTTATTAATGCCTCTACAGAATGACATTAAAGAGGGCAAACCAGAATGAGATCGAATTCTTTGGTGTTCAGTTAGCTGCACATCTAACATGCAACTACAAACACTAAGACAAACCCTTTGGCAAAGAAACAGTCTTTGTACTAAATATGCCTATAAGTGATATTTTTACATACAGAGACTTAATATGCACTTTTCCATCTCATATACTCCTCCTGGGAGTAGGAAGAGAAGCCAAGCAAATTTTTAGCATTTAGACTTTAAGCAATCGAATAAGTGATACCTTATTTTGGCAGTTTGGATAATGGAGACAAGTTGATGACAGGTCAACAGATTATCAATGAAAGATATACATCCTTTTCAGTGCCAATCTCTGGACTCAGTAAGGATCTTTTTGACACCTGTGTGCAGAGTGCCCTATTTCAGAAGGAAAGGATAGACAGCATTAATGAGGAGTCTGAAAGTGTGTATGAATTTCCTACTGAAATGTATTAAACTGTGCCTGCTTTATTAAAGCCCTCTCACTGGGATCACATTTTAGAGAACATTGATATTAAAAAAAGAAAAAGTACAAGACAAGCTTTTGGCTTTTCCTCCGCTGTATAGTAACTAACAAAAGTACACTGATGTTATTCGGGTATGAATAGACCCAAGTAAATCTAATGTTGCTGGTTTTTTTATTGAACTCTGGTTGGTAGAGTTTAGCAGAAAACTCTATATTGTAAGTGATAAAATAGGAAGGTAGCTCACTGCGTTGGGATTTTGGCTAGTAGGTAAAGATGGAAAAATATTTGGCAATTCCGTCATATCTTCTAGAAAGATCTCTGTACCCCTCTTCCACACCTGTACTGGCACTCTTTAAGCAAGGAGGACATTGTCTAGTGTAAGGAGTTCTCACAACACAATTTTTTGGGGGCCTCAGTATGCAGTCATCAGCACTTGTGGGTGGCTGCTCTGACAAAACCATCTTCGTCCCTGCCTTCTGCGGACCTTCAGCAGGAGCCTGACCCAGAGAAGGTGGCTTGGGAACTCACTGGCTGCCTGCAGAGTCCCAGGCTCCCTGTGCCCTGGCTCGGTAGTTGCGGCGGAACTGCCCAGAAGAGTTCCCTGATGACTGAACGCCGCAGCCACCTCCACTGACAAGAACCACATCCGGTGCCACACACACCGGCTCCATGTGTCTCCTGAGGTGCTGCCTGGAGCCCTCAAGGAGGCTGCGCAGTGCAGGGCATGGATCCCTAAAGAAATATGCAGGTGCAATACAAATTTGAAGAAACCTTAAGTAGCATATGGTCAATAAAACATTATATATTTCAGAATCAATGTAAGAAGGCTTAGTATTATTTATACACTGCCCAAAGGCATGCTAGGCACTTTACACCACTAACATGGTTCCTTCCCCAAGTAGCTTACAATCTGATTTTAGGCATGATGCAACAAACGAGAAATAAATAAGTGAGGAGGGGGTGATGAAGGACAAAGGTTTGAGTCATAAGGTCACACAGCTCTGACATGCACATTTTAAGTGCAACTTACTGATATAATATTATGCATTTTTGAACAACCCTATAATCTCTCAGTCAGATATGGACATGGAATAAACATGGACATGGAATAAGATATGGACATATGACATGGAATAAGTGTGCTTAGTGAGATTTGAGAGAGATGAGTGGGATGAAACTTGGTGAATATTCACTGAGATGTGATTCCAGACTTATGGAGCAGCATGAAGGACAACAACATGGCATCAGCAATAGGTTAAAGAGAAACAGAGCTGGAAGCAACTTTGGTGAGATGGAGGTTATTGAAAAGGAAAGGGAAGGA
Source organism: Emydura macquarii macquarii (assembly GCF_026122565.2). Taxonomy (NCBI): domain Eukaryota; kingdom Metazoa; phylum Chordata; order Testudines; family Chelidae; genus Emydura; species Emydura macquarii. The sequence continues at coordinate 6,293,460 of NW_027131400.1, read as the reverse complement.
AGTGGTGTCAACAGCACAGAGTTAAGGAGTGCTTTGTAGTGGATAAGAAAACTTGAAGTTTATGAGGAAGGGGAAAACATTTAGGCCCCAATCCTGCATACATGTAAGTCCTTAACTTTGCTACCAAGAGTAGTCCCAGTGAAATCAATGGAACTTCTCACAGTAGTAGGTTTAAACATGTGTTTGCAGAATTTGATGTTAGTCATTTATTAAATTTTTATATTTTTCTTGTTTCACATACCAGTCACCTTTAGACTTATTGGCTAATATCACTACTCCCTTCTTTTATACTTCACCTCAAAGTATTATATTTAAATGAGTTCATTTAGCACAGGGGTGGCCAACCCGCGGCTCACGAGCCGCATGCGGCTCTTCGGTCATACAAACGAGGCTCGTGGCTCTTTGCTCTTTGAAATTGACAAGCTTTTCGGGGGAAGGTAAGAGACGAGGGGAAACTTAAAAAGGTAAATGTGGCTCTTGCGGCTCTTTGTCTCTGACCGGTTGGCCACCCCTCATTTAGCACATCTATTGTTCTTACTTTCTTCAATATGCTGATCTTCAATATACAAGAAGTTTCAGGAATGTTAAAAGGAATCTTCAATCCAAGCGAAGTTAACTCAAAGTCAGAATTCTGAAAGTTGTCTGGATAGGTTTAATGTAGATTATATTTAGTTTCAGTCACTGGAAACTGATTAGATGTTCTATTGTCTATACATCTTTTAAAAACAATATCTGACATTCCTCTTTTCCCACCTTAATACTTACAGAAATTCATTCCTATTTTGAGGCCTAAGTAGCGCATAGGCCTTTTGCTGGTCCTTTCCACCAGGATGAAATACATTCTTAGTAAATATAAATAGTAAGGCTAAAGATGGTGATTTTCAGCTGAACATACCTAGTTTAACCACTCCATAAACTTTCTATACTAAAATTGTTTTCCAAGTAGTATTATCACTATCCTGAATTTTTCCATTAAATATTTATCAACATATACTTTTATAAATACTTCACGTCTGAGGCATAAAAAACAAGCAAATGTATTTCCTCCCCCTTTCTGCTACTAAGTTGATATTTTTCACACTTTAATATATTTTATGAAACAGGAATATAAACAATACTACACTAATAATGTCTACTGGGATAAACTGTAAGACAGTTATCAGGTATGCAGAAGATTAGAGGCATACGAGACATGAGACCAAATATGAAGGAGGTTAGAGTCATCAGTATAATACAGAATTCTTCCTAGCTACATACCGAGACCTAGGATTTTTTTATTTTATGAGATACTTAAACCACACATTACTCAAGTCATCTGCTGTTGTACTTGGTCTGATTACATCCTCTCCAAAGGATAGGTATTCTTCCCTTATGAAGTAGCCCTACAGAATTTTATCAGAATGAAACCAATAGGGTTCTACAAAAATTATTCTTAAAAAGCCTGTAAAGTTTAATAGAGAATATATCCATTGTATAGGTGTTTCAGACTACCCTCTATAACAGGCACATAATTATATATTAAATTATTTAAGCTACTCAATAGAAATAGAATTTAAGTAATAAGCTTTTTCTAAAATGGATAGTTGTCTTACTTTAATGGATGTGACCTTGGACCTCTGACCTCAATAAAACCATTGCTATCAATTTCTGAGAGAGCAAGAACTGGATCAAAATTTGATTTGGTTCCAGGAAATTAAACTCAGATTAAAATCATGAAATCATCATCATATAGTATGGAAGTTAAGTGATGCAAAATAGCTTTCCAGTAGACATCTTCCATAACAATGGCTCCCCCCATCCAACTTTTTTCCTGGTATACTCTATTTGAACTTTAAACCTTGACTTTCCATTTTACTCTGGTTATATCTGCCCTACTCCATATTTGGAGAACTGAGCTGAAGTTTTTTTAAAAAAAGAAGCAGATGCTTATTAAATAAACTTACAAGCCACATCATAATGCCTTGTATTGCTATTGTGCATTCTGAAATATGCAGCCAAAGAAGAATTCTCCACTCTATTCCACTGACACTTGCAAGTTTTTATTCTTTTCAGAACACAGAATTAACACTAGTCCAATTTCGGTTTAATGTGTTCACCAGTCCATTTTTCCTGTCTCTCTACTTCTGCACAATTTGAGGAGTATTGGCCCCATAATTTACAAAAGAAGTTCTTAGTTTTAAGATTATTTTATTTCTTTTGAAGAGAATAAATCTGAGAGTCCATTTCCATCACATGCCATCCACTGCACAGCTTGTCATTCTGGGTTAAATTCATCCTTGTGCAGAAAGCCTATGCATGACTTCAGTCCCAGAAACCTATTTTAAAGGCTTATGTGGTGCATGGAGCTTGTGTTGGGTCTTTCCTCTGAATTAATTCTTTCAGAGGCTGAGACTGTGGGCCAAATCCTCCTCAACTAGTGTAAATCTGTGTCCCCAGTACATCTACAAAGAATTTCATCAGCAAGGTTCTTTACCTAAAACTTCCAGGTTCTTACAATAGTATATTTCTGTGCTAGAAATAACATTTTCATAAGCGTTGGTGTTTTTGCTTCGGCAGTCTCAGTATTCGGTACTTCAAATATGACTCTCTGTGGGGAGAACTTTATATTTCTCATTCCAGTAATATGTATGGTAACATTTATATTTGTTTATCAATAATTCTGTATTTTTGGGAAACAATGATATTTTCTAAGTTCTTTTCCCCATTACAATTTTTCCAGCACTGCTTCTATGGCAATAATTCTGTGCACAATAGCCTTCCTGGTGTATAATAGAAGCCATTAAATCTGGTTGGGAAAAGCTATAAATATATTTTCCATTAAAATTTGAAATGGAAAGGACAAATGTGTCATTTTTTGTTTGTTTTTTATTAAACAAAACTTTTTTCTTTTTGTCCTTTTTCCATTGGAGAAGGGAGACAGACAGAGAAACAGTAGGTATGTGTAGGAAGAAACCACGTTTTTGGGGTTTTGAAAACCATTTCCCCCCCCAAGTTTTGGGGCTATTTTTTTGGTAAAAATTCTTTTTTTGACAAACATTTTCAGTTGAAGAGCCATTTTTCCATAAAAATGTTTTGACAAAAACATTTAAGAAAGCTCTTAAAGCAATTTACAATTTCCTTTGTGTTTCCATCCAGTTGCATTCAGTGATAATGCTCCTAGTGTACATAAATTCTTCCCATTCTTACTCTATTTGAAAGTCAAAAGCTTTCTGTTTGTTCTTTAACTTATTTTGAAATTTTTATTCAAACTATGTAAGATTTAATATATTCTATCAGTAATCACTTTCCTTGAGTGTCCAGAAATAAAATTACTCCCAAACAAGGTATTTTAAAAGTTACATAGTTTTAATCACAGAAAAAATGGGGGTGGGGAGGGAAAAGAAATATGAAGTTCTTTCCTATTTCTTAAATTATTCAGTGTAGTATATTCTTCATTCTCTAACAGATTATTGTACTATTTTGAGCCACTTTCTACCAAGCTGCTTTCTCCATGATCTGAAACACTTTGAAGAAAGAATTTTAAATTCAGTAATTGAGTAATTGTAGTTACTGTACAGGTCATTCCCTTTTTCTTTATTAATAGAAGGCTGTATCCTTTCTGTTGTCACAAGAAAGAAATGTTGATGGAATGGTACAATTCTCATTGACTTCTATGGAAGCAGAATTAGGCCAACAGAGTGCTTTTCAAAATTCCACACCTGGCACACATTCCTTACTCTTGGCCTATGGAAACTTTTTCATTATGAATCCAATAAGTTCACTGCCCAATAATATAACTCCAAGTTCAGGAGTCCAGTGGCTTCCTTTTCAGGGTATTACTATATTTAAATTGTGGATTTTAAAAAACCCACAGGTTTTGAGACCATTTGCAGTGGTCTCCTCATTTCTAAAACAAACAAACAAAAAAAACCCCTAACAACTATGAAAGCATATAGCAAAAGACAAACATAAGTCAGCCAGTTCACAAGTCTACTTAAGTGGGCAGATGGCCAATGACTGGAGTTTATTCTAGGCTCTAGCATGCTTTTTTAATTGTTGCAGGAGGAGAAAGATAATCTTACAGGGCCAGCTTCTCTACAATGCTGTGGCCCACTTACCCTGTGATGACACAAAAGGGTGTCAAACCAGCTGTCACTGCTGCCATGCATATTCCTGGTGCATGTGTGTGTGGGGAGCTAAATCTGTCACAGCCATCTTCCCCCTTTCCTCCCTCCAGTAATCCTCATGTGGCAAAGAGTGGAGTGGGGCAAGGCAAATGGTCTTTGGAGACTTTAGACAAAAGGCACAGCATAGAGGAGCCCCAAGACTGTTCCAAGCTACACCATGCCTGAACTTGCATAGAACTGGCTCCACAATGAGAGAAACTTAACAAGTTCCATTGTGCCCCTTTTTTCCACTCTCCCATTCTCTGGCTATGCCCAGCAGCCCCTGAATACAACAAAGCATCTGGGCAATAAATGTATTCCATTACATACACTTCTTTTTTTTTTTTGGTAGAGGCCCCATGAGAAATTGCATGAAACTTTGAGCATCTATGTGCTTTTATTTCTTAAACCAGAACTATCTATATTATTATCTATTTTATAACCTGACACTTCACTAAAGCTAATTACAATAGCACCTGGAGAACTGGGGGTAATGAGGATAAGAGCCGTGCTAGCTATATCGTCTATTTACAAACCTATTTTTTGTTCTTTGGTTTCAATTTTGGATTGTGTAAAATTAGTAGATTTTTAAGGCCAGAAGGGAGTACTGGGATCATCTAGTCTGACCCAAGTAACATACGCCATAAAATCTCACTGAGTAATTTCTGCATCAAGCCCAGTACTTATGCTTGAAGTAGAGCATGTATTTTAGAAAGATATCTATACCGACTAATTTTTCAAAGTAGTGGGTCTATTGCTACAAACAGAAATAGTGACAATGTACTATTCTTTTTCTGTATTTATCTTGCTGGATACTTAAGTGGTCCTCAACACTATAGTATATAAGCTCCCTAAAAGCATTAATGCATTATATCCTCACAAAACTCCCATGACGTAGGAAATTATTATTCCATTTAATGATAAATTAAATGATTTGTCCAAATGTATTGGTTAGCCACAAAATGAACTCAGTTCTCCTAATTCCAAGTCCAGAATACTATATGGGGTTAAGAACATGGGATGTTACTTGTTTTCTAAATTAGGGATTAAGACAGAGTTTAAAATAGTGCATTAAAAATAGCCACTCGACCAGGTCAAAGAACTTCTACACATCAAGGCAACAAGACATGTTTCTGTTTCTTTAACCAGGCCAACGGAGATTCAATTAATTGTAGGTAATAGATTATCTGAATATTGCCCTCCAAGAATAAAGGTTGTTTGTTTGGTTAGTTTCCATTCTTGCTGCTTATATTTTAGCATGAATTTAATATCTATATTTAAAGAGAAATTGGTTACTAGGAACCACAATCATGTGTAACAGAGCTGGTGAAAAACAAGAATTTCCACTCTGCAGGAAAGTGATATTTCTAAAATTTGTTTTCATTCCAAGTAAGAGGAAAAAAGAATGAAACTTTCTGCATCAGTCCCAAAAAACTTAAATTTAGAATCATCATATTTCATTCTGCTAACACTGAAATATAGGAATATAAAATATATTGTGCTAACAATTAATAGAAAAGTCTAAATGCTAAATTATTCTGACTTTTTCCCTATTGAAAATGTTCTAAAAAAATCAACATGCTCCTGCAAAAAAGTTTTGATTTAAAAAAATAGAACAAACAACCCTGCATTTTCCAGTGGAAAACTCTTCCATTGCAATGTTTTTGACCAGTTCTAATGTATAGGTTTGATTTCCTTGTATAACAATGTGATGGCAGCTTTCTGCATGCTGTCCAGGAGACTACCCTTTTAAAAAGTTTCAGCAAAGGAAATTAGTTCTTCCAAAATTTTTTTAAAAAAGTAGATTTTTCAGTCTCCATTTGAGATATTGGCTCTTCTAGTATAATTGCATCTTCTGATATAAATGGCAGTTTCACTTTTAAAAATATTGTATTCATGCTACATTGGGATGCGATATGACATAATAGGTACAGAAATCCTGAAAAGCAGATTTAATAAATCTAAGATCCTTTATCATACCCCTTTTCAGTTGTTATTTGACAAGTTGCTTTCATATGAGCTCTCCTAAGGAGATAAGCCAATATTTTATCAGCTTTGTTGTCCTTTTTATAAAAGGCATTTTAGCTAATTTTCTTTTATCATGCTGCTATGTAACTCAATAGCTTATTAAGTCCTTCCTTGATAAGCGCTTTGTATTGCTTTTGATTCCATACAGTCTTATGAAGAGGTTTCAAACTTTGTTTTTTGGGGGGAATTTTTTCTTTTTGAATTTTGTGCTTTTTAAAGAGAAGCATTTTTTTTTTTTTTTAAAAAGGAGACTTAAGTTACCAGACAGCCTCCCTCAAATTACTCCTTTGACCACTTTCCATAGGGTACAATCATTGCTGCCTGCTATATCATTCAGTTTTATGTAGTCAAATATTTTAGTAACTATCCTCAGGCCTGGTCTACCCTGGTGGCTTAATTTGAATTAAAGTCCCTTAATTCGAATTAATTACTCCTGCGTCTACACTTGCACATTGTTAATTCAAATTAAGGAGCCTTTAAAATCGAATTAATAAAACCACCTCTGCAAGTGGATTAGCGCCTGAAGCACACCAGTTAATTCACATTAGTGTGAGTGTGGACACAATGGGACTTAATTCGAATTAATTGGCCTCCAGACTGTATCCCGTGATGTCCCATTTCAGCACCTTCTCCCAAAGCAGCCCCAGGAAGATTTAAATCTTCATTTCCTGTGGTGAATGGGTTTAAAATCCAAGCTGCAATCACCCCACCCCACCCCCACCCCCCACACACAACAAGCCCTTTGAAAGTTTAGCCCTTTAAAGTTTGTCCCTTTGAAAGATTTCACCCCCCCCCCTGTGGTGAATGCGTTTTAAATGCCAGCAGAGAGGAAATTATTTGCTACATTGTTTCAGTGGCCAATCATGAAAATGGATACTTTCTTAAGAATTTGTTCACAGTGCTATATCTGGATACATTATATCATGCTTTCCATCAGTGAAATGGAAACATTTCTATCACTGTATTAATATACTAACTGACTCCGTTGTTATTTATCTTACATTCTACAGACACCTGTAGAATCAAAATCAAAGGCAAGCAATATACAGGGGGTGATAGGGGGAGCATAAAAGGCAAACAGCATACAGTTCTAAAGTAATCCAGGATAAGTTGCGATGTATTTCTCATGGTAAAAATGAGAGCATAGTTCAGCTGGCTCCATGTGCCTGCAGCAATGGCGATCAGGGGAGTAAAAAAAACAGCATGAAAATCCTTTTCCTGTTTGTTTGGGGGTGGGGGAAGAGGGTGGGGGAAACAGCGCTGCATCCTGGGATGATAACACTCGTCACAACAGCCTCTATGGTTAGTTGCACTGTGGGATAGCTTCCCACATTGCACTGCTTTCTAATTCGAATTAAGGCTGGCCAGTGTGGACGCAAGAAACCAGCACAAACACTGTAGTGTGGACAGTCTGCAGTTCTTTCTAATTCGAATTAGTGCTGCACTGTAGACATACCCTATTATAGAGCCTAAGGCTAGCATATCCAAGGTTTTTCTACATTTTCCTCTTCCATTTCAGAATAGCTCACATAATAGTATGATCTGCAATAGTATTATCAACCCCAACGTCATACACCTTTCAGATATGTTTCTGGTCCACAAGTATAAAGTCTATTTTGAGTACAAGCACTAACTATTTGAATAAAACATATACTTTCTCTCTCTCACTCCCATCTGCTCTCTCCCCCTCCATGTTGCGGTATACTCCACATATCTCCACTTATTATGTTCCAGCTAGGATTTGGGGTACCTTGTATGTTTTTTATTCCTGCTATATAAAAATCTACCCCAGACACACACTGATTGATATTCTGTAGTGTGCCTTTAAGCAATTCAGATGGCTTTGTGTCCTTCTGATTCTGGGCTGCTGAAGAAGCTGGTGAAGCACCCTGGAGTAATTTAGGAAAACCACAGCAGCCTTTTACCAGATGCCTGTGTGTTGGGGCCCTGCTTCTTATCCCCACATACTCCTTACAACTGGACCTGTAGTGGGGACCTCAGAGGGCAATATAGGTATCCTTGCACAGGACCTGCACTGGGAGAACACTCCTGGTTGCAACAGTGGAAAGAGGCACAATGGAGGAGAGAATCCCTCCCTTCATGTCTAGCTTTAGTTATGAGACCCAATTAAGGTTCCCTCTTAAAACACCCTTGATATGTGGGGCAAGAGATAATTAATGTATTTCCCTCCCACCCCAATTTTAATGAAAGCAATATGTTGCCCTCATACACATGTACCTGCTATCAAAGGACTGCTTTTTTCTGATTAAGGTGTCAACTTCAGTTTGTTCTTAGAAAAGGCAGGCTCTATCATGTCCAAATCAATCCTTTTTAGTTAGCTAACTCTTTTTCAACTAGATTAATTTTTGTATATCTATATTTGGAAGCAGTTTTGTAAGGTGCTTTCGCCCCTTTTCTCCTTGTACCGTTTATCTAGATGTAAACATTCCAAGAAACTATTTTATAAATTCTATTAGTCTCCATTAGGTGGCAGAATTAAGGACGGTCATATTAAAACCAACATTTTCCTTATTTCCTTTAATTCTGCTATGTGGACACTATAGCAGAGATGAATATCTCCATGAAATAAAGTCATTCTCAATGAAGGGAATGGGTGTATAACAAGGAGGCAGGCTGGCTTAGGTGGAGGAGAAGTAGGGGTAGGTTGGGTTGAAGAAAATGTAAATTGCATCACGTCTATATTTTTGATAAACACAGTAAAAGTGTAGTGGGGATGTCAGCCTCTTCCCCTTCAGGGATAATCTCAGTGAGCAAATTTATATCCTAACCTGAATTTAGTTATGTTACCCCTTCAGAACTTTATTCCATTTCTCTTGCCTGCATGAATGAATCACAGGTGCTTCTGAAGAGTTTAATTTGTTTCCTCTAAATGACAGTGTTGCAGGACACGAAAGAGCCGAAGATATGCAGCTTTCTTTCATTATTCCTTAAGAGAATAGGGTGCATTCTCCTCCAGATTCCATCGAAGACTTAGAATTTATAGTTATGTCCCCAGTTAATGGGAACTCATTAAATCAAGGCACAGATATCAGATAATGGGAGCAAAGTATGTGACTTAACTTTATTGATCATGTCTGTCCTATATGAGTATTCACAAATCACCGATTAAACTCCCAAAGTCTTTTCCCAGCACATAGTAAGCTCAGTTAGGAAAGGGTTCTTTGGTATGGTCTCTAGCTGTTGCTGTGTCCTGATCAATCTGGAGGGGATAAACCCAGGACTTTACAATCACAATAAAATGCTAATAGCTAGCTTGAAAAACTTATTCCCATTGGTGAGCACTTAAACAGTCCCCAAATGAGGAAAACATCCCTGGCACATAAAGGTACTTAACTATGTAGTTCTATTGAAGTCAAATGGGACTTAAGTGCATGCCTAAGTACTTTCCTCTATAAAAGCCACAAGTAACCACATTGACTTTAAATGGGATTGCTTAATTGAGTAACTACTCCAATTAGTGAGGAAGAAATTCATAATCTGGCCCTAAATTTGTGACCAATCTTGCAATGTTCTTTTAGTTTTAGGCAAATTTAGGGGTTTAGGTTCCAATCCAGCAGTGCATGTAAGCACATGAATAGTTCCATTGACTTCAACAGAATTACTCACATGCTTAAAGTTAAGCACCTGCTTCGGTGTGTTGCTGGATCAGGGCCTTATTGTCTGCTCTTTGCCATAGCTAAGTGATCATAGGGCAAGTGTGAAAAATCAGGATGGGGTGGAAGGTAATAGATGCCAATATAAGACATAGCCCCAAATATCAGGACTGTCCGTATAAAATTGGAACATCTGGTCACCTTAACCATCATACATAAATGTTCATCTCAAATTGTGACCACCAAACATTTGCAGAACATTGGAGAAGATGTGTCAAGGAAGACAATTACCCTGTCATCCTAGATATAAGGTTGAGACATCATGGTGGGACAGTAGGAGAAAAATGGTTGCTGCCTAAGTTGCACCTGGTCTGTGAATAATTTTAGCCTCCCAGACCATTAAGTACATTCACTATTTAAAAAGAAAGATCATAAAAATGCATCACTCCTCTGAATGCTAATGTTCAGTTGCTACATATTTAGTACAAGTCACTCACTCAGCAACATAACAGACGTTAGACATGAAGCAACTAAACTGCATTCCTAAACTGCCTATTACTAGATCATTGTAATAGTTCAAGGTGATTAATACAGTTGCACAAAGCTTTCCAGTCAGAATTCTTATTTACACTATAACCCTTTCTACCATTCTGATAGTCTAAAGAGGCCTTAAAACAGGTGTAAATGTAAGTGTAAAGAAGAATCAGATCTTCTGAGATCCAGCAGTTTCTGGATCGGTAGCCCGCTTTTTGCCACATGCTTTAGACTTAGCCAAGGTTCTAGTGAGACAGCTTTCAAAATAAAGGATTCTGTGTATCAGCAATGAAAAATCTTCATATTTCAGAAGAGACACTTCAAATTTCTCCTCATGTACCCTCACCCACTATTTTCTAAAATTTCAAATAGATGTGAACATGCATGAAGAAAAAAACAAAAACCCTAAACACTCCTAGATCTTAATTTAAATCTCAAACAAGGACATAAACCATTGAAGGATTCCCCCAGACAATTGTGTGAAAAGAAAAAGAGACTGAGACTAGAGACAGTACCAATAGGGAGAACAAGTAGAATAGCTGGATCAAGAAGATGTCTGCATAATTTAAAAAGCAAAATTAAGAACACTCATTTCCTATGCGAATAACTGATTTTCGTTTGTTGCCCCACTGAAATAAAAATGAAACTAAATGTATGATCTCAAACTTTTTTCTAAGTTTTAAAACCTCTAAAATAAAATTCAAGTCTAATTCAAAAGTGGCTGTAAATCAAAAAATTGACATTTTGGGGTTTGTTTTTTAAACTTTGTCATCAAAAAATGCAAACATCTTTCAGCAGAAAAATTTTACCCAACCATAGTTGATATTCATAGTAAATAAGGTGAATAATTGAAACATTTGCAAACTGTCTTCAGGAGGTGGCCATATCATTAGGCCACTTCCTGATCTAGTCATTTAAAAATGCAGTCTCAAATGCCCTCATTCTCTCCTTATCGCAAACAGTGGAGTAGAAAGATTGAATCCCTTTTATTCCCCTTTCTCCCCGAGGAAATCCCTATACCAACTCTCATACCATTCTTATTTTTAAATAGCACAATAAGTTGAAACATATAAAAAGAGAATCTTCAAGAAAAGGTGTAAGGAAAAGGTTTTTAAATGAAATTTCTTAACAATGAAGACGCAGAAAGGCCCCACCTATTTATTTATTTTAACCCTCCTCTTTTACAGACAATCGGAGCAAATGGACTCACTCTTTAGAATAGGTCAAATCTTTGGAGTCAAATTCCTCAGTATCATCTGGGAAAAAAATAAAAATCAGTGCCACTTGGGAGGCACTAGAATGACTACATTCCCATTCATGACTCATAAGAGATATTTATAGAAGGAACAGGAATTTTTCCCTCTCAACACTAATGAGCCTGAAGTTGTCAAAACTGGACATGGGCCTGCAGCCCTTGATGGGGCCACAGGTGACAGGAATTTTGAGAGCTTAAAAACTTGAGATGGATACCAATTAGGGAGCAGTTACAGACACAAGGAAACAGACGATAAACCCACTTCCAGTGCATGGAGGACATGTTAATCTTTGTGTCTTTAAATTTTTACATATATCACTGTATCATCCAGACTGTAAATTGTCTTGTAAAATGTGAACTATGATAAACTAGACCAAAAACAAGTTACCATGCTATATAGGATTATGTAAGTGATTATTAGAATTGATTTTTATTTCTTTAGAAAATAAAGAACAAACAGTATATTGTAGTGAAGTGGAATCTTCTTTCCAGTAGGAATAAATCTAAAGACAAGTTCTTGCAGCTTTTCTATGAAAGTGGCTCCTCTGAATGGTCATTAAACTTTATAAACACTGGCTTTGAGGTGAGTAGAAAGTTCTTGAGTAAGGGGACCACAAATGTGATATTTGATCTGCTTGGAAAAGGTATTATTTAAAACCCTGTTAGAATTCTAATGAAATCTAGTAAAAGAATAAGTGGATACAACTTTGTCCTTACTTCCATAACATTTTAAAAATAGTGATCACAGATTACTACATAAGGATCTGAATTAGATGAAGTCTGTTTAGTTATTCGTTAATATCACAAAGTGCAGCCCATCGAGCGCCACAGTTTGTGCTATTGTCAACTTCCAATAATAAGTTACAAGCATCATGATATTTAGTGTTTTTCTTAAAGCCTCTGCTCCTGGAGTCATAAGAATCTCAGCTTGCTTTCTTTATTTTTAAAGAAAGGAAGCATCTAGCTCTCCTGGTTGTAAAGAAAATCTTGAAAACATCAATCCAATACATCGAAACTGGAAGGCAAATAAAGAATAAACTTTTCTGGCTTAAAAAAGCAACAACCTGAACCACTTGGGGATGGCAATACTGAATCTGACTCACGGCCACCATAATCATTAACTGGTCAGTGTAGCCCACTTTCACTCTATTAAATAAGAATATGGTGATTAGGATAATTAGGTTGCCAGTGTGGTTCACAGTGAGGCAAAGTCTGGGCATTTAAGAATAAGAAAAAGGCAAAGCAGGCTCTTCATCCCAGCTTTTAAACTCAATAACAGCACATTTTATAATCAAGCCCAGGGCTAGAGTGGGCTGCGTAGGACTTTCCCTATAATTACTGCTCCCAGCTGTGGTGTGTCTGGGTCCATACACCAAAACTGAGAGCACGAAGCCTGTCTCACCTATGCTCTCAATAGCCCCCCATCCTACCAATGAGCCCAAGCAGCATGGAAGAGAAAGATGCTTGATTTGCCCTCCCCGGCCTCAGTCCAGCTCTTGTCCCCTGATGGCTTCCTCCTTCCATGCTCCCTTGGCACCAAGAGGAATGGAGGGAATCACAGAGAGCACTGTCCATTCAGGTGCCCAGATTTTGAACAGCCCACAGCAGTTAGGAGCTGCAATTGTACGGAATGACTTACTCACCCCTGAGCTGAAGCATTGCTCTGCATGAGCAGTATCTTTGGGGAATTAAACTGCAAAGCTCTAGCAAGTCTCCACTGAGCATCTGCTAACTGCAATTTTTAAAATACTTCTAGCTTGGCCAAATTTGGGTAGATTTTCATGGTGACCGCAAAAACGCTCCACACAGCCAAATTTAGAGTCTCTGCTCTAAAGCGTGGAGGTTGTTAGAGCTTCTAAAAGAAAAGGTCACCAGCATTTTTTTAAAATGTATTACTCTCCCCCTGCCTCACTCTTGGAAACAGATCCATTTTGGGTGAAGTTCCCCCCTCCCAAACAAAACAAAACAAAAAACCTGAGGCAAGCACCTGGCACATGAAATTTCAGCCCAACCAGTTAAAGTCTGGTAAAGTTATAAACTTCAGAAAACAGGGTCTTATAATGGGATGCATTGGACAACCTTAATAGGCAGTGAGGAGTAGCCCCGCCCTGTCCTTCATTCACCCTCCCCTCACAGCAATTCTGAGCCCCAGAACAGAACAATGGTTCCCTTAGAAAGGGATAATTGAGGGGCTTCTGCTGGAAGTTTTTACTTATTTATTATGCGCAGTTACCAGAAAATTCCCAGGCCTGCTATTACTTTATACCATACTCATGCTGACTTGCGGAGCACTATATTAACAATACCATTCCCAGCCTTATTTCTATAAGCCAGTAATTACTGTGGTCCGCTCTAGAGAGTTTACAAGGGTTTACTAGGGGTTCTCGCTTACAATCACTGAGAAACTCCCTAGCCTGCCTGTCTTGGTTTACCCTTGAGAGGACACGGATACAGCCCTCCACTCAAAGGACTGACACTCAAACAGCAAATGCTTCAAAAACAAATGTCTCTATTAATTACTAATTATAATAGTTAGATTTTAAATTGAAAGTTAATACAGTAAAACAGAAAAAAGCACTTAGTATGGTACAGAACACTATGACTATACAGCATAAGAATTCTAAAATTGCAATACAGTATTCACAATACCATATGGTATTCCTTTAGCATAAGCTACAATGTCATGAATACTTAATTGCAGCATGGTATAACGTACATACAAAGTAACAGCATATAACATACCTATGCAGGATTTCATTATGTGTAAATCCATAGCACACTGCAATTTTCAGACTTTATTACAATGGGGCAGGTAATACACACCTACGGTGACATTACAATAATATTCTTAACACTACTACTACTACATAAGCTATCTAACATTCTATGAGTGTTGATCAGGCAGTCATAGAATGGGTGGGGCAATCACTCAAGCTGCAGGCATCCAGCTTTATTTACAATCATTCCCATACATTCCTTACTATTTAGGAAAGGTCCTACTCACTCCTCCTGTATCTTTCCCTCTGCTTTGTCTATGGTCCTTCTGTTCTGTCTAGTTTAGTGTTAGAAGCTGCTTCTGCTAAAGCTTAGGAGATCCAGATCTCCTTTCTCCCTCATGATCACCCAGCTCTCTGCCTTATATACAGTTTTGCTGACCTTCAGAGATCCTTGCTGATTGGTTGCTTTCTCAATGTCACTCGACCCCTCCTCCTCATCAAGGGATGAGATCATCTTGAGCCAATCAGTGGCTCACTATGTTAATCAAGGTCAGACCTCCCCCGGCTCCACCTATGTAGTGATATCATTTTTAACCAATCAACTAAGGGATTAGATCACTTGTTTACTTCAAACCTGACTCCACCCAGTTCCACCCTCTCATATGCTGATTCCTGGCTTCAGAAATCAGGAGTGAACTTCATCTCACCCCATCCTGCCTTCTTACTATTCTTCAGCTTTTCAATGCCTCCATTTTGCTTTCTATTCCCTCTCTACCCGATGACATCAGCCACCTCTTTGATGTCTACTTACAATTTAATCTAAACTATCACTAATTACTAGTTATCAGAAACCCGAATCCTAAAAATAACTATTCATGGCTAATCATTATAATTGTATCATTACTTTTATTCCTCTGATTGGCTAAGATTTTATCTGCTTTAGTTTTGCTCCTCTCTGCCTGCATTTTCCAGCTGTATAATCAAATGCTGTCTCTAGTGCTGAACATCTTAAAAATCTCTTGTATCAGCACCATGCAGGTTCCTGGGCAGCTGAGGAGGCGGTATCTGCTACTCAGCTTCCTGGTTCCCATGGACTCCCCAAGGAGATTACTGATGAACTCGGGAAGCTGAGTAGCAGATACGCCCTCCTCAGCCACCTGGAAGCCTCCGTGACACATAATAAATAAGCTCAGTTCAGGGGAAGGGCAGAGAGCCTCAGAGGAAGAGAGTTAAGACCTTCCTTGATAATATGATGCAAAAATAAGTTGAAAATTTAGCTTTTACTGGTAAATACTTAAAACTCACTGAAAGGAAAGTCTGAGGAATCAGAATGAGGAAGTCTTGGTACAGATTTTGCTTGGTTGTGAACAAGGTTTAAGATTTAAATGAAACATATTTCATGCCCTGGGAAATCGTTCTGGTGATGAAGCCCTCTGAATCTTACTAAGTTTGTTTTGCCTCTAGGAATTACAAATTGCCCATTCGAGAATAATTGAGTCAAATGGTAGCGTTAGCCCCCAAGCGAAATTACTCCCACTATATGGAGTTTAAAGCCGCTACAAATTTGTTCTAGGTTCCTGACACCTATACAGGACCATTATTACTTGGCAGCAGTTAGCTTAAAGAACTAAGCTCTCTTCTAGAGTACCTGCATATCTTTTTAATTAAGATATCATTGCTGCACTCTCTGTAAATATATATAGGTAAAACCACTATAATTTTCATTACATCTAGGCACTTCACCTGCTAAATTTTTTTTTAAATACACACTATCTACAAAGAAATGACCTCATAAGCAAAATGTACTCATCAGATGTGGAATATAGATTCAGGTTTTTGGTTTAATTTACATTTTATTTTTAATTTAAGAAAAATCCATTTACACATAAAGTAAGTTCTCTCTCTATTTCGTGTGTGGGTGCGAGAAAGAGATTGAGGAAACAATATGCAGTTACCTACTACTTAAGCCCTCTAATGCTAAAATATAGTGGTGTAAGAATAAAGCATATAGTAGTGTGTAATACATGCTTCACAAAAACATAACTAGACTAAATGATTACTTGGGCTGCAGAGTTAAGCACTCAAAAGTTAGGAAATGCCAGTATTAAGGTTCCCCGTGCAACCTTCATTGTTCCCCCTGTGCATGTGCATTTTGATACAGTTTTTAATTACATGATCACATACTATTTTCTCCGTGGGCCCTCTGTCTCATTTAGGGCACAGGATGGACCCTGAACAAGGCAGTATTGTGTAGTGAATGAGGTTGTTGCCTACTGATCTCCCTTGCATGCTTTGAGATGGATGTAGGACATTTACCATTGTTTCACTTGTAAATTAAATGCATATATAAGGCTTACAGTGCAGTTGGCAGTGGTGTAAGAGATTCTCAGACTGGAGGCCAGTTTAACATCATTTCTTTTAGCAGCTTTTAAAAAACCACAAGTACTGATCATTCCAAAGGCTCTTGAATATATATATACATTATACACACACACTCTGTACACTTACACAAAAGATAGATAGTTCAGAGGCTTTTTTTCACTGTCCTGTGCCTGAAACCTCAGGTTGGGTAGTGTTCTCCTCCTGTGAGCCTTAGGAATTCAGCAGAGTAGGGAAGGCATCTTCATGGCAGAACTCTTAAGTATATAGCTTTATATAGTATATAAAGTATATAGCTTCAGAACTATATAGGCAAAGGTCCCTCAGTTCCCTGCATGGTATCTGGCTGCTTTGAACACCTTTTTTGAAGGAACTTGTTTTTTGAAAGAAGATTTTGCTCTGGTTCCACATGTGCAATGTGTGTCTCAGGCCCATCTCTAATTTCTGTACATTACACAATGAACTGAGCCTGCACGAGAGTGAACATATCTTCTGCCAAGGTGATTGAAACAGGATAGTAAGAAGAAGAGAAGGAGTGTCAGAGTTTATGTGCAGGAGGGGAAGTTATCGGATATATGGCAGATAATGGTGTAAGAAATAATGGTAAGGTAAGAGAAAGAGTATAGCAACTGTACAACAAGCTTCTGAAATAGCTGTAGATACAGGAGACAAGAGGAGAAACTGGTTTCCCTCTCCTGCTGAGGACATAAGACCAGCTATAGTGGATCAGAACAATGGTCTATCTGTAAGGGTCCCTGGACTAGAATGCGGGTCTGTAGAGTCTGGGATGGCTGATATTCCCACAGTGCCACCAGCAAGCTGTATAGAGCTACACCCAGGGACCGTTGTAGAGAGTAGGTGTTACAGGAAGCATCACCCAAGACAGTCATAGCGACACTACCTTGCGGCCCTCTGATTGACCAAATGCCCTATTTAACCTCCGGGGTTGCCCCAGGAAGTTGTCTGGGCAACCACACAGACTTTGGCTTGCTGTGACTGCAGACTTCTCATTGTTTCCTGATCATCAAAACGAGCCTGATTCCTGCCTCTGATCTCCAGTCTCCAACCACGGCCTGACTCTGACCCAGAGCTTATTGAACCCGGCTCTTGTGATTCCTGACTCCTGCTCAGCAACTACTGCCCCTGATGTGCAGACCCCAGCCCAGCTCTGAGCACTCAGGCAGACTGCATATGCCCCATTCCCTTACACCATCTAGTCCAGTATCCTCTCTTCTGACAGTTGCCAGTGCCAGATGATTCAGAGGAAGTAAACAGAACAGGGCAATTTATCCAGAGATCCATCCTGTCACAGCTTCCAGCAAGTCAGAGGTTTAGGGATGCTCAGAGCATGGGGTTGTATCCCTGACCATTTTGGCTAATAGCCATTGATGGACCTATCCTCCATGAAATTATCTGGTTCTTTTTTGAACCCAGTTGTACTTTTGGCCTACACAACCTCTTAAACCTGCTCCCTATTAGTTTTATCGGGTGACCCCTGGTTCTTGTGTTATGTGAAGGGATAAACACAACTACTTTATTCACTTTCTCTACACCATTCATGATTTTATAGACCTCCATCATAGTCACCATATCCACCATCACGCCATATAGCTCCCCCCCTTAGTCATCTCTTTTCCAAGCTGAACAGTCTCTCCTCATATGGAAGCTGTTCCATTCCCTTAGCCACTTCTGTTGCCCTTCTTTGTACTTCAGCAAAAACCAGCCTCAAGCCCTGACCAGTGCACTGCAGTCCCTCTTGCCCTCCTGGCGCCTGGCTGGAGGAGCCCCTCTCCCCCGCAGCCCAGCTGGAGTAGACCAGGCCCCCTCTCCCTGAGCCCCAACCAGCCCACTGGTGCCTGGAGCAGTCCCAGCCAGGCCAGCCCACCATCGCCTTAATTATCTGCTGCCCTCCTACGGGGGATGGGAAGAGGCAGAGCTACCATGGCCGAATCATGCCTTTGGGGGTGCAGCGGCGGTGGCTGCTGCACTAGGGAAGGATTAGCTTTCCCTGGCCTTTGATACCTGCCTATGATTCTGAGGCTTCCACAGACCTCTATGACATTTATCGCCTCAGCCCCTGGGTGGCGGGGCAGGAGCTTGACCCCAGACCCTGAGCTGTCGCAAGTAGTGGGGGCTTGACCCTGGAGACCTAAACTTCAGTCATTCGCCATCAGACCCTTTGCCACCCCCCCATTATTTTTAGTAAAAGTCAGACAGGTCCCAGGCTTCCGTGAATTTTTTGTATTGCCAGTGACCTAAAATTAACAGACAAGATCTTAGCCCTAATTATAGTCACTATTACAGAGCAGTTCACCTATAGATGCCTCTTGGACCAGATCCTATGTGCCACTTAGGACTAAATCAACAGCTGCCTCTCCCCTTGTGGGTTCCAGGACTAGCTACTCCAAGAAGCAGTCGTTAATGGTATCTAGAAATTTTATCTCTGCATCCAGTCCTGGGATGACATGTTCCCAATCAATATAGGGTAGTCTGAACCTGCCATTATTATTGGGTTTCCTGTTTTTGTAACCTATTCTCATCTTCCTGAGCATTTCTCCATCACCATCCTGGTCAGCAAAGTATTCCCACTGCTATGTTTTTGTTATTCAAGCATGGAATTTCTCTCCCTATATATTTTTAAATGAATCCATCAGTACCATAGATTTGTACGATATTTGACTCCATGTTTTCTCTCACATATAGTGCCACTCCTCCTACTCTATCATTCCTATGTATATTTTTAACCTGATATTACCATGTCCCTTTGATCATCATCATTCCACCAAGTTTCTGTGATGCCTATTATATCAATCTCCTCATTTAATATCAGGCGCTCAAGTTCACCCAGCTTAGTATTTGAACTTCTTGCATTCATATACAGGCACCTATATAATCTGTCGATGTTTAGTTGTCAGCATTCATGTGATTAATTGAATGGGACTATTTTGATTGACTCTTTCTCTTCAGTTTGTACCTGTACTTTATATTCTAGTAAAAAGGAGAAGACAGAAGTTGATAGAGTATCCATTTGAATAAATCCTCCTCTAAGAGGCATGTTGGTCCAAACCATATGATGCTCCATGTCATGCTGGCTTTCCCCCAGCCCTTGGTTTAAAAACTCCTATATGACCTTCTTAATTTTAGATGCAAGCAATCTGGTTCCTTTTTCGCTTAGATGGAGCCCATCCTTCCTGTAGAGGCTCCTTCTTTCCCAAAAGGGTCACCTGTTCCTAATAAACCTAAATCCTTCCTTCCATCAACATCATCATCTCATTCACACATTGAGATCCTGCAGTTCTGTTGTCTACTTAGCCCTGGGTATGGAACTGGAAGTATTTCAGAGAATGTGACCATGGAGGTCCTGGTCCTGGTCTCTAACGTAGCAGCCTAGATTGGCTTCTCTCTCCTACCTTTCTCTATGTCATTGATACCTACATGTACCACAATCCCTGGCTCCCCCCCACCACTGGGCATAAGTTTATCTAGAGATCTCAAGTGGTCTCCAACCTTCACACACAACAGGCAATTCACCATGCTGTTCCCCTAGTCATCACAAACCCATCTATCTATATTTCTAATAATCAAATCCTCCATTACCATTAACAGTCTCTTCCTAACAGGGGTCCTCTCCTCTGGAGCGGTATCTTGGTGCGACAGGATTCATGGCATCATATGAAAGAAAGGTCCCAATATGACATCTTATATTGCCCTTGAAATGTATGTCTATTTCTAATTTGACTATAACAAAATGGTAAGAATATATTTTCAGATTTGAAGATCATTTAATTCCAAGGAAGACTGTTTTATGCCTCATACATTTTTCAAATGTATAGAAGGAAACAACTGATCAATATTTAAACTAAAATTCAGATCATGCAGCGATATGCATGGGTTTAATGAAGTGAAGTCTTTCAAAATGACAAAGTTTTCTGTGGGAGTATTGGGCATTAGTAGCAATTATACAGGGTTGATTTCATCAAACAAGATTTTAGCTGGCAGATCTGACTGAATTTCATTCTCTGAAAGTATCTGTCTAAACTTTTTTGTACTCTATTGTATGGATATTAGGGTGTCTAGAAAAAGACATCAGGGTGAAGAATAAACAACACGTAAATAAGGTTGAGAGTCTACATCTATTTACAAGCAGATTTTAAAAAAGAACTGTACTGAAAAAAAATCCATTTCTACTTTGAGCCTTTGCATACGAAGTTGATGGAGCAATTTATTAATTCTGTTTGATAATGAACTCTATTTGTTTATATAATTACAAATGCTATTTTGATTGAAAGGTTAGTCTACCTTCTATGCTTTCTTTTTACTTTCATCCTGAACTAAATTCCAAGGGTTAGTGACAAAGTGCTAATAATACAGGGGAGGAGGGCATTACACGTTTATGGTCCTCTATTCTAGTGTCTATCTCTATTAGCCTCAGGACAGCAGAAAGACATCCCTTCCCTGCCCCTCACTTCTGTGTTTTTCTCCCAATGGGTCAAATCCTGAGTGGTGTTAAATACCTGTAAGGTCCCTGCTTTCTGCCTTCTGGCTTATACCTTGCCTCCAACAAGAGAACGATAGGGGTAGTAGAGTCAGTGAGTTGAAGGTCAGCATCACTCAGGATTTCTATGGCTCTTGCTCATGAAGCCAATCTCGCAGTGTTTCTTAACCTGGGGTTTTAGAGGGGTCGCAAGTGCAGAGCTGGTATTGGGGGTGGCAAGAAAGGCAATTGCATGGAGCCACAGGGGCGCCATGAAACTAAGTTACATGCCTCAGCCCCGTGGGGGTGGGACTCAGGCTTCAGGGGTACAGTAGTTTGGAAAGGTTAAGAACCACTGGCTAGACTGAGAAGGAGGAAGCATCTGAGATTTGAAAAGGAGACCGCTCTGTATGTTAATAATTACATAGAACACCTGTCATGGGCTAAACTGGTGACCACTAGAGCAGAAAGCATGAATCTCTACAGCTTAAGCTAAAGACAAACAAAGCAATAACAGATGGACATCCTCGATTGCGCGAGTAGAAGGGAATGCTAGCAAATGCTGAACCAGTGGGTTATGCCACCTGCTGGAGAATATTGCAGTTATGTCATGAGCCAGTTCTGAGGGTGATGTAATGTTTAATAAGCACTCAGGAGTCAGGTTGGTTGGAGAGAATGCACTATTGCCTGGCACTCAATTCAGTCAGATTTTATTGAGTCATCCAAGAACATCTAGTTCGCACACAAAGCATGATCAGAGGCATAATATTTGCCTAGTCACTCCCATGCTCATTTTACATTATCTTATTAGAATAGCCATTCATGTTAGTAAAGATAATCCCTATCCTTAAAGGGCCACAGCTGCAGAAGCTTTTAGAATGGAGCCAGCCCACTGAGACACACAACTTTGAATGAGTGTCTATTGTAAATGCAAAAGTTAAAGAAACTGCAAAACTCCAGGTCAGAAAACTTTAAGAAGAAGATGGGAAGTAGTTCCTAGTTACAACAATGAACGTGAATAGAAAACAGCATGTTACAGCTTAGTCTAGAAATGACTAGATGCTCAAAAAAAAAAAAAAGCTATTTTGTAGCAGGTGGGGGAAACTAACACAGAGCTATATCTTGTTCTGCTGTTGGCAATGATAAGAAGGTGGATGGAATAATCCCTTTGCTTACTGCTGCAGAATAAAGAGCTAAGAAAACTGAGCACACACCATGCACCAAAAAACCGCCACACACTTCAGATGAGGAATTTTCTGTAGGATCTAAGTGGCAAAACATGGGGGAGAGAAACAAATGAACTTTTTGTCTGTGGCTCTAAATAAATGGTACTATCATTTAAAATAGAATAGAAACACGCATAGAAATTTGGATTCTGTTGCAAATGAACCAAGAATAAAAAAAGGAAAAAAGAGGAAGGAGAGGGAACAGAAGGTATAATATTTCAGGCAAAAAACATGTACAGACAGATAGAAAAGGAAATTGAGCTATGTTTCAAACAGACTGAAGTCCATAGATGTTGATAAAGACTAGTTGATAAAGGAAAGCAATAGGCTGCAAATCCAATCAGGGATTTACTTGTCTTGTCAACTGTCTTGTGTAAGAAAATAAATTCCTCACTTCCTTAATTGATGTGGAGGTATGAGACTAAGGCCTAGTCTACACCTAAAACTTAGGTTGACCTAGCTACATCACTCAGGGCTGTAAAAAAAAAAAATTCACTTCCTGATCAGTATAGTTAGGACAACCTAACTTTCAGTGTAGATGCAGGTAGATTGAGAGATACTTTCATTGACCTAGCTACTGCCTCTTGGAGGGGTGGAACCTACATCGATGGAAAACCTCCCCCTGTTGATGTAGGAAGCACCTAAGCTATGGCATATGGCAGCAAAGCTGCAGTGCTGTGGCTGTGCCACTGTAGTGTGGACATAGCCTAAAACCAGATCCCGCTTCCATTGAAGCCAAATGGTAAAACTTACATTGAATTCAACGGATGACACGGCAGGCCCTGTCAAAGGGAAGGGTCAGTCACCGGCAGGTATGTGTCCTTCTGACTGGGTGCAGTGTAGCAGGCCTTCTGTCTCTGTTGCCTCATGGGCCGCTCTGTAATCTATTCCTTTTTTTCAGCTCAGGTCTCCAAACACGTTGCTTGGAGCCTCATCCCTTCCAGGGTAACAGAAAAGTCCAAACATAACCTGAAGTTCACTGACCTTAACCAGCTCTTCAATCTCAGTTCAGGTGTAATAGTCCCTGCTTTCTGCCTTCTGGCTTATACCTTGCCTCCAACAAGAGAACGATAGGGGTAGTAGAGGAACACAGGCCAAGCCTTTTATCTGGGTTCCAGCCCAGGGCCATTGTGATAAGCAGCTAGGATCTATTTCTTATTGTTCTTCTCTGGCTCCTTGGGCTACTTCCTATCTTTGCCTCCCAGCAAACATCTGTCAGGCAGCTACCTTCTCCAGTCTTCTCTGCCTTGTGTTTTGTCTCTCTGTGCAGCTTTTTCCAAGTCTGTTACCAAGAAACTTTTACAGGGGCAGGGTCACCACCCTTTCCTGAGCTGTAGCCTTTTATCCCAGCTGTGGTTAATTGGCTAGTTAGTTTCAGGAAGCGCTAATGGCCCATCCATTAAACCTTTCCTGGATGCCCTTACATGGGGTCTATATACCCCATCACAGGCCCCCTGTTGTGAATGGGACTGAATGCGGTAGTGTTATTTATAGTAGAGTTTACTTTGTTTCTGCTGTGCCACCTTGAGCACTGGAGAGCTAGTCATGCTTTCTCCCACTCAAACACTTCTGTTTAACTCTTTGTAGGATCAGGCCTTTAATTGTAATGAAGGAATTGCTGCTCAGCAGCTGAATGCATGATAAAGGCTGGTAGAAGATAATGTCTATTATTTTTCAGGAAAAAAATACCTTCCCTCACAGGCTCCTAGTTTGTCTCCTTATCCAACCAATCCCAATCTCCCTTCTCCCCAGCTTGCCAGTTTTCTGTCTCAATCTAGTCCTTCTGCTACTTGCCACTTCCTCCACCTCCATCTCTTGCCCCCTCTGTGCTGCCTGGGAGCCAGTAGGGAGGAGCATTGAAAGCACAGGGTGAGAGACTTCCTGCTTTCAGCTCTTGAGATTGTTTCACTTCACAAACTATTAAAATTGGTGAGATCAAAACCCATACTCTTTGGCACCCGAAGTGAAAGCAATGCTTTTAAGCCACTAGGCATCAGGAATGGCAGGGAAAGCCCAGGTCAACCTCTGCAGCTCTGGGATGGAGCATGCACAGTTCTGTGGGGATGGCGCATATCCAGTCCAGTCATAGGTAAGAATGTGAGGGGGGTGGTGCATGCTCTGCGTAGAGAATCTTTGAAAAATTTAGGTGCCAATTTACAATAAATCTGAGCATATGCAAACATTTTTTTTCAGAGGTTTATAACTTGGTCAAATTTGGGTAGTTTCCCCTTAGAAACAGCAATTAGTATATCCCTGACACCAAGGCAATGCTACCCCAGATTTCAAAACATATTTCCCTACTCTTGTTCTTGCAAATGCTGAACCATTTTTTTTTCTGAAATGTTAAAAAAACAGACTAACACAAACAAACAAACTGCCTCTCCAACGCCCCCCCTCCCGCACCCCCCCACGGAAAAAAACCCCAAACTCATCCTGAGGCAGATACCCAGCATGGAAAATTTCAGTCCAAATGATTTAGGTTTGGGAAAATTATAAATAACTGAAAACAGGGCTTTATAATGGAAGTGTCCAGGCAATATTAATTATAGGCAGGCTACTAGCCCTGCCTATAATAATACAGACTGTGCAGAGAGGACACACTGTATGCTTTCTCATGAACACTTAGTTATGCTTCCCAGTTTTGTTGCTCCCTGAAACTAAATTCAAATTCATTTAGGCTGAAATGATCGGTTGCTGTAAGTGTATGGAGAAAAACAATAAACCATGCAGTTCATAAAAGCCTGCTTTATGTATATCTGTACAAATATAGCCTGCTGTATATCTGTACAAATGCCTGCTTTCAATGCAAACTGACAAATCCAAAACAGGAAGAAAATACAGAGGAAGTATTTAGTCTTACCTTTGAGCAGAGAGAGATGTCTATACAGTAAATTTATTGAAACACTTTGTAGAAAGCCTGGCTACTGTTCAACATATAAAGCATGTTCTTATTAAAGACTACATTCCAGGAATAAAAGACAATTTTAATTGTGTGTGTTGTCAAATGTTAGATTGTTTGCAAACAACAAGTGGATCTACCTGATATTTTTACAGCTATATGAGTGTCTTCAGGTATATATCAATTATCTTAAAATATCAGTTTGAAGAATGAAAGACAGAGAATGGAAGTGAGGGGAAAAGATTTTCAAGGGAAGAACTAAATGATAGAACACGTAAGAGAAATTTAAAGAAAGTTACAGGTCATTTTTCTAAATATTATCCATAAGCTTTCATATACAGGTCTCTTCTCAGCAGAGCTGGTTACAAATGCTCTCAATTGTTTTCACAGAAAATTAGGTGTTCAACACAATTTTTTCCCCCCATAAAAAGCATTTGCTCTCGATGGAAAATTTTGATTTTGTCAAAACCGAACTACACACAAACTGACCAATTTTGATTCATATATGCTGCTGCAGTGCCTCATAGTAGTTGTAGTTCAGCTATTTTGTGCCCCAGTTCTCTTCTAGGTGCCAGGTTCCCAAGCCAGACTACATCTCCCATGATGCATCATGGCAACACAGCAAGAGGAAAGAGCATGATGTGCCATGGGAGGTGGCCCCTGTAAAATGTTAGCATTCTGCACCTGTACTACAATTTTTGTGAGAAACTATGCAGCCTTTCTGAATCAAAATTTTTGGGTTTTCAATTTTTTTTTTTTTTGCTAAAAAAGTTGAAAACTTCCATGGAAAATTTTGAACAATCTTTTTCATCTAAATTTTTTTTCCCCCAACCAGCTGTGCTTTTAGCTTGTGGCCATAATTTAGGTTCTGATCCAGCGAGTCACAGAGCATCTCCTGAGTAGTGCGGAGGGCACTCTTTGAAGAGAAGGCAAGCTAAGCATGCTTGGTGCTGTGCTGGACCGATCCTTTGTGCCAATGATAAAACACCACATTGTCACGAACACCTTATGATCAGTTATGAATAACTTCATTCTAGTTTACCAGGAATAATGAACTTCTGCTGTGAACTACTATTAAAAATAATCATTTCCATACCTGCCAGGCTGATGTTCGGTGCAATAAATACTTCTGTTGCTACATATCACTGCGTAACTATAACATGAGCGAGAATTCTGTATTTCATATGATGCCCCAAAAGCAAGTCACATACAGTAGATCCTTATATATTTTATAATTTTGAAAAGGCTATTACACAGATTCCTGAGCTTCAATCTTTACTCATCCCCATAAACCAAATACACTACAATTAAAGCAAAGCCTGGCCTAGAAGAACAAAATAGATTTAGCATCTCCCATAAGCACAGCTTTGTGAAGGGGAAAAAAACCCCAAAAACCTTGTGTGACAACAAGAATGCACTCAGTGATTATGTGCTCTGGGATCTATATTAGAACAGTTCATTCTGTAAGCATGAGAGGGATTACAAATTTGCTTGCTCTGGCAGCAAGTATATGCCTATTAATGGCATCCAGCTGTTCCAGAAAAAGTATACTGCCAAATATTTAAAGGATCTCTTGATTTAGCTTCAGGCCACGTTTCTTACAACAGAAGAGATTTCAGAAACTGTGAATTTCAATACAATTAATAATATATCAGTTATTCTACACAGAGTATAAAGATACCTCAAGAATAGTTCA
Source organism: Emydura macquarii macquarii (assembly GCF_026122565.2). NCBI lineage: Eukaryota > Metazoa > Chordata > Testudines > Chelidae > Emydura > Emydura macquarii. Next base: position 6,266,493 of record NW_027131400.1, on the reverse strand, counting down.
TTGTATATTATATCTGTCATGTTTAAAGCCACTCCCACCATCCAAGCTGTCTTTTCCAGTTGATCCTAGTATTTACAAGCATATGACTTATGGTTGCAAGAAATCCTCTGCCTTACCGACTGTGTAAATAGTATATTATGCAACAATAACCATAAAAATTCACCCTCTGCAACTATCTCCTTGTGTTGCTTGAAAAGTCATAGAATGGTTTCCACAGAGCAAAAAAGAGAATGTGTGTTTGGTTGGAACTACATTTACTACAGAACAACGTGCTATTCCTCTTCCCTCCTCCCCCACCCAATAGCACAGAAAACAAACATTAATGAATTAAGGCCTTGTGTGTATATCTACACTGCAATAAAAGACCTGTGGCATGGCCTCAGCTGGCCCGGGTCAGCTGACTCAGTCTTGTGGGACTTGGGCTGAGAGGCTATAAAACTACAGTGTGGAAATCTTGGCTGGCCTGGAGCCTGGGTTCTGAGACTCTGCAAAGGAGAGGGTCTCAGAGTCAGGGCTCCAGGCTGAGCCCGAACGTGTACACTGCAATTTTTAGCCCAGCAGCCTGAGTCCTGTGAGCCTGAGTCAGCTGACCAAGGTTCTGAGACTCGGGAATCTAGGTTTTTTTTAATCACAATGTAGATGTACCCTGAGACAAATTGCTTCCCAAGTGGCAAGAAAAAAAAATCCTGTTGTCACTGAAGAATACATCTGTCTCTTCCTTGGCTAAAGGTTCCTTTTTTATTTCCTGGCTCTTTGGTGGAAGAATCACTATATACACCACAGTTTTTATTTCTAATTTTAAATTTAATGAGACTCGGGAAAAAGATTTCAACAATTCAACCTGTTTATGAGTTCCTAAAGAACCACAGAAATTATAGCTGGAAGATCTCATGCTAACCTAATGTTGTCTTGTTCATCCTCTTTCAAGACAGTGTTGCTCCCTACAAAATATATTCAGAGGTGCTTTATTCAGCCTAATTTTAAAACAGTGAGACTTCACAAATTTCCTTCCACGGCTTTTCCAAAACCTTTTTGTTTGGAAATATTTCCTTAAGCCCCAATTTCTGTATGGTCAAGAAGATTAGAATTCAAGGAGTGAGTTTTTTCCTTGGAAGAAAAAAAATCCTTTTAGAACATGAGTTCTCAATCTAAGGGTCATGACACCCAGGGGAATGGAATAAATCTGCTGGAATTGGGACAGTTACAACCAACATTCCTTTTTATAAAGTTAGGTGTGAGATAATTCCCAAAACTTTCTGTCTTGTGTAATACGGTGTTTCTGTGATGTCCTGTCCCTTTAAATGTTTAGGTGCTCTGTACTTCTAAAGTTCCCAGTTTTGTTGGATGTATTCCTGGAGGTTTCATCACATAATAATCTTTAATTCCTGGAGACTCCAAGATAATCCTGGAGGGATGGCAACCCTATGTACTCTTTCCCCCTCTGGTGCAAAACTTCACTTTTGTCTTGGTTTCTCTTTTGCTGCCATAACAAGAAAGCCACCACAGCAGACAGCTGTGCTAAAATCAACTTGCCCTGTGTCTATCTCGTTCTCTGCTGGGACCAAATAGAACACTGGCAATAAGTATTTTCTAGTCCACGAGTGTGTAGTAAAAGGAAAAGTAAGCAAATAATAATAATAATAAAAGGAAAAAAAGTTCACCTAGAGGCACAAAGTGGCAGATGGCTGCTTTTGCTGCAAGGGACAGTTTGAGCCAGCAAGCGAATAAGGGCAAAACAAAGGTGGCTGCCAGAGACAAAGCAGTGAGGAGAGAGCATCCATATTTGTTTCATGCAAGCTAAGGAGAGAGACAGCTGTTCTGAGTGTCTACAGCCAGCAGTGGGAGCCCAAGTACAGTCAAAGGAGTGACTCTGTGGTGTAAGCACCCAGCGAGCAAAAGGATATCAAGTGCAAACACTGTGCAGTAAAGAAAAAATAAAACAGTTTTTCTGTAGAAGAGAAGATGAGTGTGAAGTCTAACAGGAGAGCAGAGAAATAACTACTTTTGTTGGCAATGTTAGTGAATTCAACAAAAACTGTGACTCAAGGTGATGTACCTTGAACATTTTGAGCAATTTTTAGCCTGCAATTCATTCCTGACAGATGAGTTGCAACCTTGCTGACGGTGATGGGTCTGAAGGCATATGGATTGCTGTGTGACGCCATCTGTGACAAAGAACTGCCACATACACTGCAATTACTGCAGCAACACAGGAACATTTTTCTCTTACCTCATCAACAATAGCAGAACAATATCAGTTCCACCAGCAACATCGGGGAAGTGTAGAGTGGGTAACACAGTTCATTGCTAATTTAAGAAAGTTGTCAGAACATTGTCAGCTCCGATAAACATTAAGTGATGCCCTGCATGATCAGTTTTGTCTCTGGATTATGTAATGACCAGGTCCAAAAGAAGTTACTGATTGTATCAGCGCTTACATTCAAGAAGGTTGTTGAGATAGCTATTGCCATGGAAACCACTGGGAAGGATTCTCTGGAATGTAGTATGAGCCAAGAAGTTTATCTCCTGACTTGGCAGGACAGAGGATCACGAGAATGTAAGAAAATTTCCATGTGGTTGTTGTGCACAAAGCAACATACGCTGAGAAGGATTGCTGGGCAAGCCAGGTCATTTGCAGGAAGTGCAAGAAGGAAGGATATATCGTTGTGATCTGCTGCACAGTTTAACGACCAGCAACACAAAATAACCTCCATCCAATAAGACGTATGAAGAGTGAACCTAAGAAAGGACAGAAGGTAGGAATTCATAATGTGGAAAAAGACAAGAGTTCTAGTCACATTGATCAAGACCAAGTACTGCATGTGTTTTCAGAAGCTGGAGTTAGAGATGGTTTGTTGGTCACACCCTTGACTGAGGGAGTTCCTACAAGAATAGAGCTCGATACTGAAGCTGATGGACTATAGCAGAGTCTTCTTTTGACAAGTTCTTTTCTTCTTTTGAGATCTCTGTCCTGTCTAAAACAGCAGTACACCATTGAAATGATAGAATTTTACTATATCCATATGTCCCGCTTTTGCTGGGGCAGTCCTGGTTTTTCCATATGGATATCCTGCTATCCTAGAAACTTTTTTCAGGACACCTGAAATATCCCACTTTATTTTATGCAATCAAAATACATGATTTAAATAACTACAAAGTTTTTGTTCAGAATATATCACTGTAGCGAGTGGAATGTGCTCTGTCCTATATAAATCTTAATTTTTTTTAAAAACCAACTTAAAAGTGAATTGATATAGACACATTTCAAAATAAGAGTGTCCATACACTGGCATCACCACTTCTTGGACTTCTGTGTATTCGGTGGAAGTTTGGGAATCACTCATGTAGAGAGAGGGCCATCATTTCTTTTAGCCACTGCTCCTCCCCACTCTCTTGCTGGTTTTCAGACCTTGTATATTACCATAGCATATATTACCATATATATAGGTGCCCACTAATCACTTATTTCTCCATGAAGTAAAGCTATCACCATAACCATCTACTTGTTCACCCCCTGGACCAAAGGGACCCAACACACTCTTGTTTTCCATTTACTTCCTGCCACTCCCAGTGCTGGTACTTTTTCTGCTAAGGGAGCTTTATCAACAAGAGTACTTCACATATGCCCGCTAACACACACTTAGGACTAGCTCTGATGAAGTCTGTAAATTAAAGTTAAACAACTCTTGCCAATATAAACTGACAAGTTATATTCCATGATGACATTTATAGCATTTGTCCACTCACCATTTAAAAAGCATGTGCTAACCTGCAATGCTTCTTCTACTCATTAGCGCAAATGAGTGAAACTTTCACTCTAGTTTCCAGATTTTAATTCAGTATATGGTTGCAAACCCGTGAAGCATTTAGCAAATAGTGCAGTTTTATCCATGTATATAGATGAAGTGATCCCCATGGTGTATGTTAATGGAAAGCATGTTTACAGAAGACATCTATGATGAGGAAGCCCTGGATGGCACCTCTTGAAAGGTTCAAAGGGCGGTAGAAGATTTTTGGCAGCTAAATTGAGAAATAAAGAGGTGTCTAGTAGCTGTTAACATTGTGAACCCATGTATAGTCTCTTATTCCCTTAGAACTCCCTGTTGAGGGACCTTACACATAGTAACTGCCTTTCAAGGCTTTTTCCGTTACTTTACTGTGCATAGAGCAGAGACAGGTCAGAGACAAACCTTTTATAATAAAAAGCTTGTATTTCAGTGGAATTCTGGTTGAGCAGAGGCTACACACTTATCTAAACTTGTTGCTATTGGAAAAAAACCTCTCCCCTTTCTGGAGGTTTTGGAATCTCCATCACTGGAAATTTTTAAGAGCAGGTTAGACAAACACCTGACAGGGATAGTCTAGATAGTGCTTTAGTCCTGCCATAAGTGCAGGGAACTGGACTAGATGAGGTCTTGAGGTCCCTTTCAGTTCTATGATTCTATGTATGAGTTTATGATTGGTAAGTTGTTTACGTGTGTAGGAGTAACCATGTATAGAATATTCAAGAAATAACTAATACTCTCCTCCAAGACAAAAATAGCCTTTGAATTCCATATATCATCCTCATTTGAGGTGCGCTTCAGTGGACATTACTGCCCTTATTAAAACATGCTTGTTTGCCTTCCTAGAGAGTGATTTATTTGTTTCTTGCTCAGGAATTTTTACTTTATTTTAGAAGTTATTGCATTTATATGCTTGAGGAGGTTTGTTTTGAATAGTGGTCTCCACCAGGATGACAGGCCATAAGCTTATATTATTGACTTAATTGTGTGGCTAGTGGTTGTGCTATGTGCACAACTGCACATTTTCCCCTATGTTCTGTCTACTGACAACATGGGACTTGGATGCCTGAGTAGACTAGCATAGGAAGGCATGGAGGGGAAGACAAAGGTTCCCAAATTGTAGTTGTTTTTAGTTGGAATTTTAAAAACCTAGCTGCAGTCTTATGGAGATGAAGTAACCTCTCCCTAGTTAAGACTGAGAATTTATTTCCTTTATTCCCCTGTGAAATCTTTGCTTTCACATCAAATTTTGCCTGTGTAGCCTGTTGCTAGAAGATAACTTTTCTCCTAATTTAAGGTGATTTAGACACATTTTTGAGATATGGGACTATAGAGTTCTAGGTTATAAAATCTCGAGGTGACAAAGACTTATGCAATTTTCAGTCCATCTCTTGCTCACTACAGTACAGTTCCTCTAATTTTAACTCCCTTTTATACTTCACTTTCATCTCTCAGTTTGCACAAAGCTGACTTTTAACTAGAAATGCGTGTGGATACAGCAGCAGAAAGCTACCAGTCTCCACTCTCTCTCTGAAGCACACACCAAAGAGAGTCTCAGTGTATGTAAGATCATATAATCTCAGTCTTAGCCTTGCTCTAAATTTCAGCAGTGGCTCAGCTGCTCATGCTTCACACGGTCAGAATTTGCTGCCAACAGATTGGCATGAATTTCATTTTTTCCCCCTCTCATTTTTTTCACTGTAAACTTAATAGGAGCAACAAGGCTGAGTCATGATAATAGACTAATTTCTAGGTGAATCAAAATTATCTCACTAGTTTTGGTTGCACCCAGTCTCCAGAATCTGCAGTTGTAGATTCCAAGTGTACCTCTCATTTATTGTTTGAACAATAGTCTCAAACATATGCTTCCAAACTAGTACGTTTACATTTTAAATAGCTACAGCTCAAAATGTTGTCCATTTCTATACACTGTCTAGAGAGCTGAACAAACGAAATAGCACAAAAAAAGGAGTATTCAGTCCAGGGCATTAAAGTCAAAGCCTCCGATACAGGATGATAAGAGAACCTTGTGAGTCAACTGCTAAACATTTAATACTCTGCTTGGCATGCGGTTTTAAAGTGGAGGCAGCTTAGGCTCTCTGACACCTTCAGTGAGCTGGGTAAATAAGGGACTTATATTCATGTCATTCATTAAACACCGTTTTACGGACAGCATAGGATGATACAGGATTATATGTAAAAACTTCAGATAGGCACAAAGAACATATACATGGTAATCACTAGTAAAGCAGTAAGTGTAGAAATCTAAGAAAATCTTACACTTCCTTGGAGTAGGGATAAAGAGAAAAAAAGAGGGGGTGGTGGTGAAGAATGACCTCTGACTCTCAGTATAGGAAAGATAGTTCTCGTACACATTCATATTTATCTTCTCCTCCCACAGTCTCTGGATTACCTTCTTACTTGATGCAGCTTCTTTCTATTAAGGAAGCAATTCATTTTTGTACTGTCAGATTCACATATTTTTCTAGTGCCTCAGGAGAGCAGTCTTTGCTGTCAAAGCGATAAAAAAATAACCCAAGAGATTTTCTTTTGACAGCCCCTGGAGCCTAGAATCATCATGTAGGATATATATTTGTGGTACATCAGGAATCCCAGCTTCCATGATGATCTATTCTATTCAGTACACTTCTTAAAAAACCCCAAAAAACAAAAACATCATTTTTCACAGCCTAAAAACATGTTTATAATGACCAGACAGACGAGAGCAGCAGTAACATGCAGTAAGATCTCTCAAATCTAAATTATTGATTTTTTGGATATATCAATGCTGTTGTGAGGGGCAGCATTTCGAGCAAATACTTTTTATTTTAATGTATGTTACTTCCACCCTGGCTTCCTGTTGCTTTACATATCCAGCTTAAGTGTCTTAGTTGAGATTTTCAAAGATTTTAGCTAAATTCCCATTAGAATGAATAAGGCTTGGATGGCTGAACACCCTTACAGCCTTTGCAAATTTCAACCATTGTCATTGCTGTATGTCACACACCCCTTGCCTATATCCCTGACCCAGTCTATGTCCTTATTGTCTTCTGCCCTCTCCACTACCCCTTCATCTCCTTTCCTGCACCTTCTTCCATGCTGCTCCTTTGAATGACCACCAAAACAAAGCAAACTGCCTGTCCTCATTCAGTTCCCTTCCAAAAACTTACTTTTCTGCCACTAAGCCTACAAAAGGAGAAAGGGGGAAAAAACCCAACTCCATAAGAACTCGGCAGCCAATCGAGAGGTACACCGGCCTTTCTGACACAGGTAACCTTGCAATTGCATAGTCCCCAGTATGTCTCCTCTACTTCTTTTTATACGCTTTGGGTCTTCATTTATGTCATGTCAAATTTAGTCTCTGATCCTGCACATATTTGTATACGTAAGTAGTCCCACTGACTACTAGGGTAATTCACTGTGGTTTAGTAGTCTCCGTGACAGTTTCGTGCATAAAATACTATGATTTTCTATTTATTTTCAGCTACCTTATCTCAGCTGTCTATAGCTTTATGTCTACAACTATTACTGGTATAGATATCTATCAGAAGCAATGCATGGGACTCAACATCTGGACCTTTCATTCCAATTACGAAGGCATTTTGAGCTGGGCAGCTAAAGAAGCAGATCTTCAGGATCCACTGAAAGACAAAATCTATTGTGCTCCAGTGAAGGCTAGTGTCACATGTGCATGCTCACACACAGATCTGATTGAGTACATTTTTATATTTGATGATAGAGAACAGTAAAGGCCTGATCCAAACCGATAGAAATCAGTGGAAAGACTCTCCCTGGCATCAACAGGCTTATGATCAGGCCCTAATTGTTTTGTTGTTATCTGCTTCTGGTATTAAACTGAGTTCCACCCAAACACACAAAAATTGGAGTTTGCAAATAATACTCATTGTAATACAAAATGTACATGTGTAAATTGTACTGGGTTACACTCTTATATGAAAATCCAGACAGTATACCTCAAGAAGGGAGGTTTAGAGACTCATGGAGGAGTTGGCCAATCCTTGTTCAAACAATAGCTATTAGGATGGGGGGAGGGGATGCGAAATAGTGCCCTTGAATGGCAGTACTCACAAATATAGACCTCACTGAAGACTTGGGGAATGGACCACCAAGGCTGGAGATAGTAAAATGAGGATACATTTTCTCATTACCATCATTTCTGCAATAGCAAAGGTACACTGGTAGGTCCTAAAGGCTTTGTGGGAGATAGGAGGACAGTTTTGGTGGGGGAGAAGGGCTGTTAGGTGACTGGGTTGAGAGGAAGACGTTCATTGTATGAGTTTCCTCCCCATGGGTTCTCAAAGTGTACTGTACTTCAAAACCAGGCCCCAGACCCACATGGTGCAGGTTCAATGTTTATTAAAACTGAAATTAGTTAAATATCAAACATTTACTCAGAGAACTAGGCACTGGCCAGGTATGTTTTATTTAAAGCATACCTTACTTCACACAAGTTTGCTAAATCCTGCTTGTGCCAGAAGTGATCACTGAGGAGCACAATAAAACTAATTTTTTTTTAAAAGAGATATCCTCACCTAACCTATCAAATCAACTTTTGAGGTAAGAATGAGCACATATTTGTATGGCTCAGTACAGACCGCTCACACGAGAGGCGCACACATGTGCTTTTTCACGGGAGCTGAGGATTCCATGTGGTTCAAACAACCTGCATCTGCTTTTTCTATTTAGCATTTTGCAGACCACGCTGCCTGGCACCACCCTCACTGCACGTTGCCAAAGCACTGGCAAAAGAATGAGATATCCTGGCACCAACCTATATATGTTTTCTAAAGCCATACAAAAAGAGGACTTCAGGGATGTGCAAATCACCAGTTCATTGCAAAAGGTTTGTTACATGTTACCCAGCTTGCTTCATCCACATTTGTTTTATTGTGGTGTAGTAGCCAAGTTGAAAATGAAATAATACATAGAGTGCGCGTTCTTGTTTTATGTCCGAATAGTAATGGATCTTACTATGATTTATGTCTGTAAGTATACTGTTATCCAGTTGCAGTTGCTATATAAATATTTAAGAGAAATCTCTGCATGCGGGAGTAAAACTTCTCATTAATTTCCTCTGTGTTTTTTCACATTTGTAAGAACAAAGACAATTGTAATCTGTTTTTGGCAGCACATGCCAATAGATCTGTGCGTGGTGAGTCTGAGCTATCCTGTTCTGACCAGGCTTAGCATCATCAAGCTAGAAAAGATTAGTGGCGTCACAGGCGAAATGCCAGAGTGGTCATTGATAGCAAATCCTGAACTGTAATGAAGACTGGCAAAGAGCAGTAGTTTCATGGTTTGTTTTACAGAGGTCTATACTCTACCCTCCTTCTACCTCCTCCATTACCCCGTTTCTGCACCCTCTAAACTCTATGTATGAATACCTGCTTCTAAGGCATGCCACACAATTACAGGAACTTTAGCTGCAAATTACTCCCCTGTAACTATCAGTCCTCTCCATTACACTAGGGACTTGATTCTCCACTGCCTTGTACCTTTTATAGTCATTAACATCTGTGCAGAACAAGAATAAAATACTAGCACTGATATAGGTGCATTGAGAATACTGCTATGGCTCTATTCTACACCCACTTAGCACAGCACTTATTTCCAATTTGTATTATATGTAGTACCTGTAATAAGTACCTTAAGCAGCTGAACTCTTGAAAAATCTGTCTCACATTGTACTGGGCTTGTAACAAAGGGTTAATTAATCATGCACTTCCTGAAAATATTTAATTTAAAAAAAAAAAAAAGGACTTTGCAATGTTTAAGCATCTGGCATGCTGAGAACCCCTACCCATCATGCTGACTAATGTTGTCTCATTGTTTCTTTGAGCTCCTCATCAGTCCGTATCCACCTGTGGTCTCATCTTGTACTTAGATTTAAGCTCTTTGGGGGCAGGGACCGTCTTTTTGTTCTGCCTTCATACAGCACCTAGCTCAATGACTGGGGTGCCTAGGCTTCAAATAATAATAAGTGTCACTAGTTTCCCCCCAGTCTGGCAAGCTATTCTGCAATATTAGGTGCTTTGTACATTTCTTGTCCGATCGTATCAGTTTGTTAGTTACTAGCCTTGCTCTCACTAAACACTTTATAGGGCATAATCTTGAATGACTGTTAATATCAACTAATGAAAGAGTTTTAGGCCATTTGGAATAGCAATGTCCAGAAAAAAAAAATCCCTCCAAAACCCATATTCAAATTTATTCATGGTTTCTTCCGTAAAGTAATTTTACTGTAGGAGTAATTTTTTTTAAACTAGAGATTAACTCTGATTCTGCATCTTTTCCACTCAACACCATTTAGACCCATTGGTGTGAGTAAAGACGGCGGAACTGGGCCCTTTGGACAATTTCTCCATTAGGGCAAGGGGAAGACTGGACATGGCTCACTCTGGAGCCCATGAGGGTCAGTTGACCAGACATTTTGCACAAAAGACTCTATGCTCCTTGAAGGATAAGTGAAGCTCATGATCTCTGAAACACTTCTAGCTAGACAGCAAGGGACAGAGCTTTGAACCCAAAGAAAGATGCCCTAACAGGCCAGCCTACCTTTTTCTTTGTTTTGTATTATATCAAATTCTAAGTAATGGCTTTGCAGTTGGCAGCAAAATGAAGGTGTAAAATCAGAATTTAGGACCTATGCTCATTTCCTAGATTCTAGGCTACCAGGACCTCAGAGCACTACTGGAATATCATATTTTGCTACTAGGTGAAGCCTCTGGCTGTTTTTACTGAGAACACTCACCTGGAGCAGCACTAATGCAGGGTGTCTTAACAGTAGTCCCACCCTCAGTCCTCTGTCAGCTGTTGTGATTGGCTGATGTTTCTGGCCACTTCCCTTTGCCCCCAGTTCCCCACTCACTGTTCACTGTCCTGGATTGGAGAAATCCAAGGATTCTAGCATGTCAGTGCATCCAGGACTGCTCTTGAGGTTCTACCACCTAATCCAGCTGAGGTGACTTTAGTTACTGGATAGGGACGCCTGCACTAGAATCCCTCAACGAGGCTGCTGCTCTCTGTGGCTTCAGCCAAGCTGCCTAGCTCTACACTGTCCGTCCCCTTGAAGGTGCCGCTGCCACCGCTCCGCACTGTCCGTTGCCTTGGATCACTGCTACTTGGCCCCGTCTACCCCTATCCAGCTGCTGCTGCCACCGCCACTGCCATCTTGAAGCTGTCACCATTCTGTATTGTTCATCGTTCAGCAGTCTCAGTTCAGGTGTCAGGGAGACGTTAGTGGTACCGAAGACCCTTGATAGAGACCTTACCACCAGAGAGCTACTCCCAGCTGAAGGCAGGACCATTTTTTCTCCTGTGTTCCTTCCTTAGCTCTGTCCAGGCTCCTTTACCCAACTGTACTAACAGCAGTGGTGGTCAGGGTGACCCAGGCGCATTCGACGTTGGTGTCTTATCCTTGTATTTCACAAGGGCAGTTGCATTTTATGGTCCCGAGACTCAAAACGTAACCACATTTTAACCAGAGTGCCCCAAATTGTCATGTGATTAAAATGACAGTGAGGCCTGGCTTAATCGGTCAGCAATCCTTGCTCACCAACAGATGCTGACAGAGAGCTTTGTCAGTGGAGCCCCTGCCCATCTGTGGTTGTTGAGCAGCTCTGGACCGCCCTTTTCTCACTTCACCCACAGATGACAGCACTGAGCTCCCTTTTCTTTCAGGCTTCTGGTCACAGGGGGTACATTATTGGGAAAGAGGAAATACAATTTGAGGCTAATAAAAGTGTTACAGACTTACTATAAAGGGTATTCAAGGTCTCATTCCTCTGTTCTAAATCCTAAACCTGAAGTATTATCATCATCCACTTGCACAACCTCAGGCTGTTCTTTAATAGGTCTGATTAAACCTTTCAACTACTTCCCAGGCACCTTACTCATTAGAGTGAGAAAAGGCAAAATGGCACTCTAGTTGACTCACTGTCCCAGAGCATTCCATCATGGACTTTTGGACAGTCTCCTATGCTGGGGACCTGGCCCTCTGGCCAAGTCCCTCTAGAGTCCCACCCCTTTTAGGTTCACTATTGTTCTTAGAGTCCCAAATAATGTTCACCACAACTAGTAAAGGACACCCAATTCATACATCTTCTGCCCCTCATCGAGTCCTTGTCTCTCTGCTGAGTGGTGCCAAATAGAAAGAATACTATCAAGCCATGCCCACATTTTCCGAACTGTGTATGCACAATTCTAGTTTTTAGACTTCACTGAGACTACTCCTGTGCTTAGTGGTAAACACTTAGGCATGTGCTCAAAGAATCAGAGTCTCAAACATGTAATTTTAGGCACTCAAGTGTTGACAAGAGTTTATAAACACACTGGAGAAAACATGAAGCCTCTTTTTCAAATACTTAACTTTATGCAATTATGTATGCCAGATATGCTTTCTTGGAGATTCATGCTCAATAGAGAGCATGCTCAGTCACAGGAAACTTGGGGGAAAATGAATTGAATATAGCCAGTAAAGCAGAAGCATTGAGACACAAAGTGGAATATTTAGCTATAAACATGGATGTTTAGTTTATTGCACCTTAGACCCATTTAGGTCTTATTAGAATTAAAATTTGTTAATTATGACTAAAGTGTGCTATAAATCCAGGATGGAAACATATTTGCCATATACAATCAAAGCTGACAAAGGCTCTTTATAAAAAGATGGAGCATAAATCTAAACCAAATTAGAATGCTTGTAATTATGAATAATTTAAGAGAACGGATATGCTGAGGATTGTGTTTTTTATCATGTACTGTAGTTAAATATCACAGGGAAAATGAAGGAGTCTATCAGACAGAGGTGTGGAATAGGTAGGAATACTTTACCAAGTGGGGCAGTGGGGAACAGGGAAGAAGAATCCATTGTGGGAGGGGAAACATGGTGTGAAGGAGGAAGAGTCTCTAGACCTACTGCCCCTGAGGACCATTCGATTGACAGAGAGGGTAGGCTGACCTTAGTGTAAATGAGATTCAGGACTGTGTCTGTCGGGGTCCAAAATTGAGGATCTGGGCCATATTTATAGTTCAGTTAGAGATACAGTCAAGCCTCAGAATTCAAATCTAGATCCAAGTTTTGAATTCACAAAGTTAGGGATGGTAAGAGTTAGGGTGCTGGTTCAGCCAATTTTAGAGATGAGATGTGCCGCAATGGACAGATCTGATAATGGGTTTAATTTTGGACCCTCCTGCCTACCCAAATCTCAGTTGGTGTTTTCCTCACCAGAATCCCACAGTGTACCCAAAGCATTATGGATTCTTTACAGTAGGACTACAGAAAAATAAAAACAAAATATGCAAACGTCAGCCTAAACGTGGACAACCTACATTCAGGAGCAATGTGTTGCAAACTAGCCTGAAAACAGCCAAACTAAACACATGTGTACAATAGCATGAACTACCTGCCACTTATACACTAACAAAACAACAAGTACAGTCAGTCTCACCGTTACTTGTCCACAAAGTAGTCTCACCATAGCAAAGCTATATGTCTAGTAATAGGGGGAACCTCGTGAGTTTCAGAGTCTGAATGCTTATTGGAACTTTCCAGGCTAGACAGTTCTCAATCTTGCAACAACTTCTGTGAGAAACATTTTCTTAGAATCATAGAATAGAATCATAGAATATTAGAGTTGGAAGGGACCTCAGAAGGTCATCTAGTCCAACCCCCTGCTCAAAGCAGGACTAACCTCAGCTAAATGAGACAGCTAAATGAGTCAACAGACACATTACACCCTTACCTAATGATGTCTTCTTGCGGAGAGGGGCAGTGGCCATCTATGCTTCCTACAGTGTTACTACTAGTTCCCTCTAGTGTCTTCCAGGAAACCATCAAGCAGGGCATCTGTTTTGCTCCCAGATGGTGTTGGGAATCAAAGATATTACAAGCCAATGTCTAACACACAATGCAACAGGGAGCTACACAGAAGCTGCTTACTAATATTTCCGCCCTCTGCTTTTTTTCCTGACTAGCTCAAAAAGAGCACACAAAGCACATGCATACTGTCTTTGAGAAAATGACTGTTGATCTTGTTTCCTAACCATAGTATAGGCTTATTCAATCAGGGAACCAGAGCTAGTATTAGTACCATGTAACCGATGTCACCAATCACAGCCAACTAACCTTACCTGCTTATAAAGTGCAAAAAGTCATTCGAAATGTGCTGTAACCTTTCTGTCCTCATGCCAAACAGTTTTGGTACAAAATTTCATTTAAAAAATGCTGAATGTAATGGAATTGTTCTGCATTTGAAAAACCCAAGCGTATTCCAACAAAAATTGTCTTACTATGAAAGTGTCAACCAGTCCCAACTGTAAGCCCGTGGAATGAAAAGGTGCTATGGAGAACATTTTCAGAAGTGCCCAAGTCCCATTTTAAAAAGTGACAGACGTGCTTAGGGCCCTGATCCTCAAAGGTATTTAGGTGCAATAGGAGTTAGGTGCCTAAATACTTCTGAGGAGCTGGGTCTTAAGGGTATATCTACACTGCAGCTTGGAACAAGCCTTCTGGGCCTGGTAGAGTGACTCATTCTAGCATGTTAAAAATAAGTCGGTGGATGCTAAATCCTGGCAGAGGTTCAGGCTAGCCACCTGCACTCAAGCCCGCCCTGTACCCTGGTTCCGAGCTTGGGTAGCAAGCCCAAGCCTCCACCTGTGGGGCAACATCTACTCAGCTATTTTTAAGTACACTAGCACAAGCCCTCCTACCATGAGTTTGTCAACCCAACCTAGGAGGCCCTCTCCCGCCTGCAGAGCAGACATACTGTATGAACCTCAGTCACTTTTGAAAACGAGACTCAGGTGCTTATGAGCATTTTACCTTATGAACTGCAACCTTCTCAAAAGGACACATCAACACCTTCTTGGTCCTGATCCTGTGTTGAGAACTACATAGAAGAACCCCCTGAGCTCACAGCACTGAGTGGGACTTCTGTGGTTTGTATATTGAGGTGCTACAGAAAATAATTATAGAAATTCCAAGGATACATTGAAAGTTTAAATTCTAATAGCGATTTAAAAAAGGGCAGGAATATCTAAGGTTTTTATTTGGCAACTGCTTATGCATATGCTTAGCTTTACTACTAGGACTGGTCCCATTGATTTCAATGAGCTATTTATGGGAGTAAATTTAAGCATGTGCATAGATAGTTGCAGGATTGGGGCCTAAAAAGGTCATTGTGTCCTCAGTATTACTTAAACCCTTTGCAGCTGGGGTATATCCAGTGTCAGATTGGACAATATTAAGTGGGCTCTGTCCAAATCCCTGATTTTGTTTACTGTGATTATGAAGAATGCATGTAGGTATATTTATTCTGTAGCCCTGATTCATATGAGCAACCTCACTGAAGATAATGGATCTACTTGTACGAATAATGATCACGCTCTTAATTAAACTCTGCAGGACTGGGCTCATGACAATTTGTTAGAAAAGACATTGGACATATATTTTTTTAAATAGTTGGAATGAATCTGAATAAACCAAGTCAGAAAGGAGCTCATAGTAAAAAATTCTTTTATTTCTGAAACCTAACCCCATTTAATTGAAAATTATTTAAAATGGAAATCCCTTTGCTGCTAATTAAATTAATAGGAGTAATTTAAGATATTCTTAAAGCTATCTTTAATCAAATTTGTCTAGACCTCAATGATATCATCACAGTTACAGAAGAAGCTGATTCTATTGAAAAAATAGCAGAGTATCCTCATGCATAATGTGATTTCTCTTTGAAGGTGTGAAACAGCAGCAAGGGATTGCAGAAGGAGATTTTAAGCAATTGCCTCTTCCAAAACATGTTATAAGATATATTTATTTTCCATGACATTTTTAGATAGATAATATGATATACACCAAATTATAAACATTTTGTACATTTACAATGCAAAACCAAAAGGACTTGCATTTATGTAATACCAAGGCTGCAATTTTAAAATAAAGATTTAACACTTCTGTAGGAATCTTAACAGAGCCACATTCTCAGGCCCGATGTGTGTATTCTCTTCCTACTAACACTGGTTTTATACTTATATAACTTAATTGATTTACCTTGAGTTACATCTTGTTTACACCAGATTAAACGAGAGGAGAATCAGCCCCATACCAATATCTAGCACTGTGGTAACAATTCCATAGTTAAGGCAATAAGGTTACTTTCTCACCACACTGTCTTCAGGAAAGTCAAGTCAAGAGTATATATATTTTTTTTCCATAAAATATATTGAACTCCCTTTCACCCCACAGCAATTACTAACCCCTCCCATATAACAACATGACTACAGGTGCTACAAGAGAGAAAAACTCTGCAGGCATCCCCTGATGGGGAAATCTCTCTAAATTCTATGAGAGTTGTGCCTGAGTGAAGATTCCAGGATTGAGCTGCGTGGAGTGAAGGTAGCTCCACAGGGGATGGGGATGGGACACAGAAGACTGAAAAAAGATTGTGGGAGGGGGTAGGAACTATCACGAGGAAAGGGATAATGAAGGGAAGGAAAGAGATTGCAGATGAGGCTCTGAGGTCAAGAATGCGAAAGGCACTGCAGAAGAGAAGCGCAAATAAAAACACAAAGAAAATAATATTGATAAATGAGAAAAGAAAGCAAGTGGAACCAAGGAAAGAGCTGTGAGAAACAAAGTGAAGGA
Organism: Emydura macquarii macquarii; assembly: GCF_026122565.2. Classification (NCBI taxonomy): domain Eukaryota; kingdom Metazoa; phylum Chordata; order Testudines; family Chelidae; genus Emydura; species Emydura macquarii. The sequence goes on along the minus strand of NW_027131400.1, from coordinate 6,250,047 downwards.
GAAAGAGGAAATAAAGACATGAAAAAAGCAAAACCAAGCCACCAAACAAACTCATCCTCCAGAGCCATAACTTTGAGGTGAAGGCATTTTAACTATTTAGTCACTGTCCTACATTTTATTGTGTTATTCTTTTAGAACAAAGGGTTTGATAGGAGTGTGTGTGTGTTGAGGGGGCTCCATTACAGACCCTGGAAGTCAGATTACATCTTTCATGACTCACTGCAGTCTTCTCTCTGGTGGAACTGTCATGGTGTATAGTGGGAGATGCAGTCCACTTGGAGCCCAGCCCATAGGGAAGAACAGGGACATGAGGCATTCATATAGTTACACCCATGACACTGCTCAAGAGGACACAGATTAAATGTCAAATGGACCGGGAACAAATGTGTCAAAATAAACCATTTCAGAACGCTTAATTCCATAAAACACATTTTTGATATTTTGAATTTCCATCCTGAATCAGGAGGAAAACCCAGTGTTGCAATATCAGAAATTCCCACTGCCCAGAAATTCAGCTTTTCAGTCAGCTCCAGAGGGCAGTGAAAACTTCTCAGGTTGAATTTAGACAGACTGGATGGGAGATAGTATTCCAGGAGTTTTAATCTTCTACTGCTTCCCAGGATCTTCACCTCTCACATGCACATACATGCATCTCTTCACTTCCTCACCTTGTTTTGTCAATGTCACACTGGTCTCTTTACTGGACCTAGTGGCTGATTGGGAGCCAGAGACTGAAATGCAGTAAAGGGGGCTGTGTGTATCTTTATTTTGGCTTCTTGATAACTAGTGTGTGGAATCAGAAGCACAGTTTGTGGCTGGCTGGGAAGTCTGACTTCAGTGCCACCAACCAGCGCTGGGAGAATCTGCTCTCCTTTCGCAGCCTGCCCTGACCTTGGCATTTTCAGGTGGCTACCTTAGGCACGGATGGATCACAGTCTAGTCTCCCCTCCTTTTCACACCTTGAGAGTCTCTTTTCTCTCTCCTTTGGCTACTACCATGGTTGTATTGCAGGATCTTTGGCTATCAGGGATTCTCAGATGAACAGCCTCTTCAAAGTTTATAAGGCTGCTACCATTTAGCTTGTGGGCTGATGCTACAAGGCTCAGCCTGAAGAGTAGATTGGGGGGTGGGGGAAAATGCATTTATAACTCCTGAGCTGGATTTATTACAACCCATCTAAGGAGTAATTGTAGCAGTGTTATGTCAGGGATTACTATCTGTCTAGCTAAGTTTTTATAAGGTCACCCGTCACCACAATATTTGAGTGTCAGTCACAACAAAAAAACAAACCTCCTACAAAAATCTTTCTTAGCCCCTCTAGTAGGAAGATGCTTAAGGTTTTTGGTGGGTTTTTAAAATGTAAAGGGAACTCTTAAATCAAGGCACTGAGATACAGCAGTAAGGTACATAGTTACGAGATTTATTGGTCTTGTTCACATGCTGAGCATAGTCACATATCAGTGATTAAACTCCCAAAGTCCTGTCCCAGCATGCCTTGGGCCCAGCCTCTTCTATGATTGTTTGGGTCAGCTATCTGTATAATGTCCTGAGGATATATCCAGTGCTAGATGTCCTGGAGATCCTGCAACATCAGAAATTCTAAGCAGAGCAAGCAAATCTAAAGCATCAAATATGGTAAGAAGGAGTTAATAGACATATTTCGGGCATGCTTTAAGGATGCCAACAAGACTTCCATGGCAAGTGATAATATGGAAACCACCTGGAAAGAGAAAAAGAGGGTGACCTGGAGAAAAAATACTCAGAACAATAGAGAAAAAGAGGCCAAATCCTATCAACATGACACTCAGAAGCCTGAGCAGACCAGCACAAGACTGAAATAAATGGCAGAAACTGGAGGATGCCCTATGCCCCAGAGAATGTGGGTGGATAAAGAAAGAAGAAATCACCAGTGACAGCAGTTCCTCTGATTTCATTCTGTAATTCAGTGAGCCTGAGTGTGTGCTGTGAGAGGAATAAATGGTGAACACAGGAGATTGGAGAGATTTGAAAGTTTTGTCTATTTCATTACTCTAAAGAAGTTACTGGGCCAAATTCTATTCATGTAGACTTGTGTATCTCCAGAGTAATGCCACTGACTTCAGATACAATTGAAATCAATGAAGTTATTCTGGATTTACACCAGTCTGAGAGAAGGATTTGTCTCTCTGTGTGTGTGTGTGTGTGTTCTGGGTAATGAGGACTTAGGTACTTAATTGGAATCTCAGAGTTCAAGGCTGATCCAAAAATGTAGCAGTGTGCCTTGCTGACATTGATACAAGCATGCTTGTATCTTGCCCTGCGCTGGAGAAAAATCTGATTCAACTATAAAAACCTATCAGAAGACAGGAGCTCTGGAATTTTGGAAGCTGACCGACTCAGAGGGATCATGGTGCCGGTTCCTTTACCTGAGTGACTGATAGGCCCAAACTTCAGTTCACTAATGAGAAGCAGGCCTGGATTAACTCCCTGTGGGCCGGGGGCTATTAGATTTTGTGGGGCACTGGCCTGCCACTGGCGCTGTGGCACGTGCTCTGGGGACTGAGCCGGCCCGTCTGGGGGCGAGGTGGGCCGGAACTGTGGCATGGTGCAGGCCGGCAGTGCTCCAGGGGCTGGGAGTGCTCAGGCCAGAGGCACTCCGGGACCTGGGGCAGACTGGCCAGCCTGGAGGCGGGGCAGGCCGTGCTGTGGGGTGGCGCGGGCTGGCAGCGTTGGGGCTGGATTTATTTTTGCGGGGCCCTGGTCTGCAGCCCCTCCAGCTCCTGCATTAATCTGGCCCTGATGAGAAGTGCTCTTTTTCTACAGCAGATGAGTCAAAATACTACTGCACCAAGGAACAATGCAGATAGTTTGAGTGCCTGCTGTCTTGCTGCTGAACGAGTCACATTTATGCTTATTTATCCTGCTTATGTCCTGCGGACAGTCTCTCATAGTGTAATCTTAAATATGAGAGAGATTCTTTGGAGAGAGAATTGATTTTCTTTAAGATCCAATTGTATTAAAACTAACTACTGAAATGGACTGAAGGCCAAATAATTTTTTAAAACATATCTTTCTCCTCAGGTTTAATTGATACAGGTTTTTGGGTGGGAAAGGAGAAAATAATCCTTCTGCATTGAGCCTTTATCAGGTCCATTAAAGTATTTCCCAACCTTTAACTGGTTGACTTTGGAGTTTTAACCTCTGCATTTTTAGTCTGATTATTTAACTTTAACTTCTTTAATCCCCTCAGTCCCAATGCAGCCATCAAAATAGTAGCTAACAAGGGAAGAAAACAAGGTGAACGATCTATGGATTTTAAGTAATTCTCTACCTTTCACTTGGTGTTGGAGTTGGAAATTGCTACTTTTTTATTGCAATGCTCTTTTGTCCCTGGAAGGACATAAAAGCTGTAGTTAAAATGATTACGGATACACACAACATGCATAAACTTTTAACTGGATAGAGTCTATTTATTGCTATTTTAAACAATACTGACTCACCTTCTCCAGTTATCTGAACTCCTAGTTACCTAAAACTTGCCAGGTGGCCCTGCAATACTGTTGTACGACAGTTTGTATTTTTATATTATCAACAAACTAAGTGCAAACTTCACCCCTTACCCTACACTGCAGACCTGCCTGGTATAGTCTGTGCTTTTTTCTACCCTGTGGATGAGAGATTTGCAGTGTGGACAGAAGACGTAAAATTTTCTTTTATTATCCAAATCGTTTGAATACATTAAAGTTAAAAGATATCCTGAATCTGACCTCTGAGGTAATCACTAGTAAACTCTTTGCTTTCTGACCTTGTATTACATCTCACGGTTTCCTTTTTGAGTAAATTTTCTATCCTGAAGTTATTTTATTCCAAGTACCACAACTCCCTGCTTTATTAAATTATCTTCAGTATGGAACCTTATTAGTCTTTGAAAATGTAAGTATACAAAACACAATGTAATTCCCTTGTTTGCCATGGCAGTAATCTCTCTCAAGAACTAAAGTGAGTTAGTTTAAGAAAGACATTTATAAATCCTTGTTAGATATTTAGAATCAAATTATGTATTTCAAGGTTTCATAGTACATTCTTCAAAACATTTCCTCTATTTATGAAGCTAAGAAGTCTATAATTGCCTGCTACTGTATAGTTTGTGGCTTTTTTGTTTTGCTTTGTTAAGGTAGTGGTATTAGGTTTGCCATTTTTCAGTCCTCTGGAGTATGTCTTGTCATTAGAGAGTAGCTCTTCATACTCTTTGTCCTCTGAAAAGACTGAAGCAAAATAACTGTTTAACAAATCTGCCATCTCCATCCTTGTCTCCAATTCCCTGCTATAATATTTTAGTGGACCAATTTTCTCTTTTATGGTCTGTCGACTGAGAATATATGCGAGGAACCCTTTATTGTTAGTTGAACATTCCCTTGCAATTTGGACATTGTAAAAAAGAAAACACCTCTAATTGTAAAAAGAAACATGAATCCAGTATAGCCTGTACCACCACCAAATGGCAATTAAAGGCATCCTGGGTCAGGCTTTTTATTGATAGTTTTTAAGTGATAATTGTACTCCATTATTTGCCATTAGAGAGCAGTCCCAATTACACCCTAAACCAGGATCTCACACACCCACATTTTGGGGAAATTCACATCAACATACAGATTTGAACTTTGTGGCTGATCCCAGTATTTAGTGAGGGCTGATCTAAGCACCTCTTTTCCCCCAAGCATCTGAACACCAGAGCCTCCGGGAAAGTTTGATCCAAATCCCATAGTGTAGTCTGCAGGCACTTTGGCCCACAGAAGGATTTAGGAAGACTATGTGTAGGGAAAGTAGACAATGTTGATGCTGTACATTTAATATGGGAGCTAAAAACCCAGGGAGAGAATGCCAGGTTTTTCTCTATGGCCAGTAGTCTAAAATAAAGAATCTCCTTTACATTGTTTACAACAGAATTGTCTCTTCTTTGACATGAGGGACACTATAGATCTAAGAGTTGTGACTTTGGCTTACCTCTTGTAATTTTCATTGAAAATGTCATTTATTTCCTGACACATCTGATGTGACCACTAGTGGCCAAATCCCACTTACCTTATTCATAAGAGTAGGTGCTCTTTTGGTCTAGACTGTTTCCTTTGTTATTTTTGTTTAAATGACATGGTTATTGACTATGCATCGAATAAGTGTGGACATTTCCACGGAAACAGATCCTTTCATGATTGACCATAATAATTTTTTTTTCTTAAATCTTGCTTTTCCCCCAAAAAACCAATGCTTCCCCTCTCCTTTTACCCCAAAGACGACACGGCAGGAGTTCTGCAACACTCAGTAACCCTGTAATGCCAAAATCGGTGTTTATGCTCAGCAGGAGAATGGGAATGACTATGAAAATGGATTTTAGAGTCAAGCTTTTTACTGAACAGTGCAGAGGAACTTGGAGGAAGGAGCACAGGTTGTAGGAGGGAAGAGTAAGGAGGAGGTGACAGTCAGTCAGTTTGGATATGACTTGACTGCTAGTTGCAGTTGCAACATCTCTCAAGAGTTCTCTTAACTAAGAGCCAGTTTAGTGTTACAAGCAGAGAGACCCTTCATGTTATTACCCAGTAAGCAATACATGAAATAGTCAGGTCTAAGTGGAAACTCAGAGGGCCAGGTTCAGACTATAAATGGTTTTGAAATTAGGCACAAATGGCAAAGGAGTGGAATTTGCACTAATCTGGCATTCAGTGGTCATGCAAAACCAGTGGAAATAGGAGTGAAATGGGAAACAAATTTAATAGACGTGTGCTAGTTCAAGCAGGCATCCCATTACCTGCTTTACCCTGTAAGGGGGCCCTTCCCCTTGGGGGTTGCCAGGGGAGCATGGCCTAGTGATCATCTATCGCCAGCAGAGAGTTTGTAGGGAAGGGATTCTTAATGTCCAAGACTCACCAGCAGGGGAAGGAGGAAGGAAAATAACGCCCCCTTCCTCTGGTTGTTCCAGGATTGGGGCTTCCCTTCCATCAGGGAGGGGGCAGTGGTGCTGGACTGAGGGCCTACTTCAGCTCTGCTGGAGCTGTGGGGGCTGCAGGTTAGTTTCCTTACTTCCTCTGCTGCCCCAATGAGCTGCTTCTCTCTCTTTTAAGTGCTCCATCTGATGGAGCATTTGCTGCAGGTGTGTCAGGGCAATGCTGGCTGAGCCCAAAATGAGCTCTTAACCCCTGGTTTCCCAGTGTGGGGTTTGTATATTCCATCACATGCACCCTTCTGTTATTTGTTTTGTCTTCTGTGACAACCCGTCCGTGTGTGTGTATGTTTTGCACATTTTCTGAAAGCCAAATCTGTGCATGTTACACTGCTTTTCTCTGAGTTAGAGCCAGTTGGTAAAGGCACCTGTTCACTAAGTCCTCACTCTGCATAGAGTGAAAAACTCACCCCTCTTCTTGAGTCTTGCTTTATTCTCCAATCACAAAACAAAAATCAGCTCAAGCCTTCCCCAAGGCTTGGCTGCTCCTAGGGTTCCCTCCTCAGGATACCTCAGCCCCCATTCTAAATTCTCTCTCCCTAGACAGCAACACTCACTTCCCATATATCCATGAAGAGCAGTGAGTCATCTGCTTCACTGAGTCAACAGAACCCATTTAATTCTTTCCCAGTCAGATCAATGCCTACTAAGAGGGATGAGGTGTTTCAACCATACACGACCAGCCTCTAACATGCGGTCACCCATTTTCTGACAAGTCAATACCCAGGGCCAGATTCCTCCAGGAATAAGGAGTTCCCAGGTGCACCATGAGTGTGCGCAGGAGATGTGGTGGGGAGGGGGAAGAGATGTGGAAGAGGATTCTATGTTCCACAGATGCCCTGCCTCAGTGGTTCAACCAGAAGAGGGCAGCTTTAACTTTGCCACGAGGTCCATAGGACTTGCCTGCTAGTTGAGGTGCAATAGGAGTGGGGTGAATGAGCCCTTTCTATCCATGCTCCTTCATGGTCAGAAACATCATGCACAACTGGGGCTGCAATGGGCAGCTCACAATCCCTCCAGAAGAAGGCAGGTTGTGGATGCCATTCTCATTGTGGGTCTCCTATGGGGAGGTTCCTGGAGACCTGAGCCAGCATTTATTGGTATAGATATGGGTTTACAGTACAGCTAAATTGAACAGTGAGGCAGGGGAGAACCTATAAGGTGTTTCATTTTCCCTTTTCTTCTAAATTTATATTAGACTGAGGTTTCTTCAAAGCAGCAGCCGACTTAGAACCTCCTTTGAAGGTTCATTGAGCTTTTGGCTACCGCCCAGACCTGGGCATCACAAGATCTATGTTTCACTTCCTACCCTCTTGCACATTCTCTGTGTAATGTGGGGTAAGTAATTTAACCTCTCGGTACCTCATTTTCCATAACTGTGAAACAATGATAAGAATTCTGTCCTATTTCACAGAGGTATTGGGAGGGGAAACGCTTTAACATTTATATGGAATGTGCTGAACTTTGTAACTGAAAAGTATTATAACTGATTTGCTCTTCTCTAGTAATTATGTTTGTGATACAGTAATTGCTCTATGATTTGCGAGGGTAAATACAATGCAAGGTAATTACAGTGCAGGGACAATACACTGTTGGTGAAATGGTCACATATTTAGTTTGTCTAGTCAACGTAGGTGTTGTGTAAAACACTCCATTCTGTTACATTATGTTGAATCTAGCGAGCTGAATCTTAGAGAGCAAAAAAATGAAACAAACCAAAAACCAGGCCAAATCCTGAAGTTATGACTCAGCAAACCAAAGCTGCATTGACTCCAGTGGGCATTTGATCTGAAGAAGAATTCAGTAAGTCTTCAGAATGTAGATCTTTGTATGGACGTACTTTAAAATCCTCTTTTATTTCCTATTCACTGACGCACTGAAAACCATACTTCAATGGATTAATTTAATTGGCTAGGTAGTGGAATTAGTCTATGATGTTTTCCTTTTTTACTTAAAATATTCCCTTTCCCAGTGTGACATTAGTTAAGTCAGAGGATTTTATTATTTTATTTAGCTGTTCTATAAATGTCAACAAGAAAAGGCACAACATACCTACCTGAATAACTCCGCCCCCCCCCTTTTTTTTTTTGAAAGGAGCAATAAAAATACAGTCCAGTCACTTAATCTGTTCTGTAGTAAGTTAAGTAGTAGCGTGGCTCTTTCCTGATATTTTCCTTGCTCCGAGCCAGTGACATTTTTGATGACTTTGATAAAGAGTCCCTTAGTTGAGTAATGCCAAGTAATATTTTCTATTTTCAAGCATTATAGATTCAAACTAAAGTTCAAACTGATTAAAAGAACATTACAAATAGGTTAGCAGAGAGAATGTGGCTTTTGCAAATTGGAATGCAAATGAAGTTTCAGATTAAAATATTTTTCTTAAAGACTTGTTGAATTAGAATCAGAGTTTAAGGCCAGAAGGGGCCATCTAGTCTGACTCCTGCACATCACAGGTTACTAAACTCCACCCAGTTACCTCTCTATTACGCTCAGTAACCTGGATTACACTAAAATATTACAGGAGACTAAGATATGTGGTGCACTACAAGTAGAGAACAGGAGGGACCAAGGTGCATCGATACCTGAGGCAATGGCAGGCAATTGATTTGGGAACATATACCCAGATGATACCAAGCGACCCAAATCCCACACTGAAGAGGAAGAAAAAAATACCCAAAGGTCCCTGCCAATCTGATCCGGTAGGAATTAGTTCCTGACCTTGACTTTGACCTTGTGCAGATAAACAACTCCCATCAGCTAAGCACCTCAGAAAGAATTCTCTCTACTTCTTCAGAGCACTGAACTGCCCATTCAGTGTCCATAGCATCTGATGCTTCAGAGGAAGGAAAAAAACCCACTCCCCACCCAGTGCGTGCAAACAAACAAAACACAACAAACCCACCACACCACATGAACAAAAACCAGAACACATTGAGAGGAAAAAAAATGTTTCTTGACCTCCTACAGGTGACCGGCTAAACCCTGAAACATGAAATTTAGAAACCGAAGACATGAACTGGAAGAGTGATCCAGGGCTACCAAGCCCGGCATCCTGTTACGCCAGGCAACCCAGTCATACAATTCCACTCCCAAATTTATCAAACTCTATCTTTAAACTAAGTAGGTTGCTTATTCCCTGAACTCCTGTCTGGGAGCTGTTCCAGAACTTCACTCCTTTGATGGTTAGAAACCTTCTTCTCATTTCCAGCCTAAGTTGATTCATGGGAAATTTCTACACATTTGTTCTTGTGCCAATATTTTCCTTTAATTTAAATAGCTCATCTCCCTCTCTAGCCTAAACTCCTTGATGTATTTATAGAGAGTAAATCATCTCCCATCAGCCTCTGCTTTGCTAGATTAAACAAGCCACTTTCTTTCAGCCTGTTCTTATAATGTAGATATTCCATTCCCTGATCATCTTAGCAGATCTTCTCCGCATCTGTGTCAGTTTGAATTAATCTTTCTTGAACATGGTGATCAGAACTGTACACAGTATTCCAAATGACATCTTATTATTGTTGAACAATGGCATTAATGCTTCCCTACTTCTACTGAAAATACCTCATCTGATATAGTCTAGGATCACATTTGCCTTTATCACAGTTGAACCCATTGGTGGCACATAGTAATCCAGCAATTAACTAATACACCAAAGTCTCTTCATTCATATTCATCTGAGTCCCTAGTTTTAGCAGAAATTCTTGTACTTAGTTCCTAAGTACATGAGCTTGCACTTTGTACTATTAAATTCCATCCAATTTCTATGATTCCAGTCCTCTAGGTCATCCACTTCTTCCTATATATTATTCCAGTCCTCTTCTGTATTGACAATGCTTCCCAACTTTGTATCATCAGCCAAATTCATTAGCATATTAGTTTTTATGCCAAGGTCATTAAAAAATATTAAATAAGATCAGATAAAAGATTGATCCTTGAGGGACTCCATTAGTAACTCCCCTCTGGCCTGATAGCTCCTTCTTCAGCGCAACCCCCTTTAGCAAGTTCCCCAGCCATCTTACAATTCTTGTTCCAATCCCCATTATTTTCTGTTTAATTACTAATTTTCCATGTGGTATTCTATCAAATGCATTCCTGAGGTCCCGATATACTAGGTTTACTGCATTTCCTTTACCTAAAAAAAATTAATTACATCATCAAAGTTAAAATTAGACTGGCATGATCTACCTTTGGTAAACCAATGTTACAATTCATTCCATTTACTTCCATGTACTTAATAACTTTTTCCTTCAAAATTTCTTCAAAAGCCTTGCATATTACTGAAGTCAGACTGTAGTTGCCTGGATCTTATTTTTATTTCTTAAATACAGAAACAGTGTTAGCTATTCTCCAATCATATGTTATCACCACCAAACTGATAGATTTGTTAAAAATCTTTGATACTAGATTTGCAATTTCAAGTTCTTTCAATATTCTTCAGTGAAAATTATCCAGTATCCCTGAGTTGAGCACATTAAGCTTTCGCCATTTGAATTCACTCATTTATATTGGTCATCCTACCTTTGTACCCTTATTCTATATTATCCACTTTATTAAACTGAGAGAAATAGTCACTTAGTTTTTGGGCCACACCCATGTAATTTTTAATCTCTACCCCATTCTCACTGTATAGTGGTCCCACCTCTTCCTCTCTTGTTCTCTTTTTATCACGTTTCAGAAATGCAAGGACAATATATAATATTTTTCTGTATGTTTGAGGATAATTGCAAATAAGTGGGAGCTTCTGTAAAACATTAGCAGCATTATTTTCTGTCAATGGAAATATGGATTTGAACATACATACTGATCAGAAAGAGATGAGTCTGAGCTGTGAATTCAGATCACCAGTAAAATTCAGATCAGAACTTCCCCACAGTTTGAGGTTGTGTTTACATCGGGGATTTTGGCTTGGGCCCACTCCTATTATGCTGGAAATTAAGGATATGACAGACATAGGATTCTATGCATAAAATGTTGGGATTTTTGTTCAAGAATATATTGGTGCACTGAAGAAAACGAAAGGAGTTTCTAAGTTCAGAGGTATTAGCAGTAGAATATTTGACATCTACATTTAAGATCTAGCTCTTCAAGCTGTTCCATAAGGACATAGAGTAATATTTTCGTAGAGCCCCATTGATTTCTGTGGAGATCCATGTGGATTCATAGGTGCATGGAATAACTCATACAATCTAGTTCTCAACAAACAGGTCATCTCTTCAGAAAAATCTGACAGGTGAAATTCTGGTTCTTCTGAAGTCAGTGACAAAACTCATATCAACTTTGGTCAGGCCAGGGTTCCAGGCAATTGAAAGGAAGATAAAGAATAAGGTAAAGGAGCTGATTTTGGTGATAAAATAATCAGGAATAACGTTAGAATGGTCAAGTTTCCTGAAAGACTAGAGAAAGAAAATGCTGAGGATATTTTTGATACAGACCAACCCCTTTGCTCTGAGAACATTAAGGGGAGAAGCAGGATATGGCCTTTGGCTTCCCTTATGTCTGACTGATTGTGCTATACGGAAGGCTCTTCTACTTTCCCTGTCTGTGCCATCTCCTGGAAATTATTTTTTCTTTGTTCTGCAATTATATTCATGACCTGGCCTATGCACTATGATTTCTATATGATACTACACAGCATGTCTCTCCACTCCTAATCCTTTATTTGTGGCTCTAAAAAAAGAATTAACACTCCCCCTGCAAATGACTGGCTTTTAAAGAAACAGGGATTCTAACTGCAAAATCTGTAAACCATAATTCCTGCTTTTAGAAACGTATTTCAGCAAAGATTACTGACAATTATTGCTTTTGAAAATGGTATTATCCCGTGCTATGATGCTGAACACTAAACATAATGATTTTAAAGTCACATATAGTTGTGCCACACAGCCATACTCAATGGAATTCTTTCATATGGAAGGCAGCAATCTTATTAGACTGTATATAGGCAATAAGAGCTGGATCCACGAAGGCACTTAGGTGTAGCAAGACTGAGCATCGCAGTGTCTAACTTTTCGGCACCTAGAAAAAAATCCAAGGAAACACCTGCGATCCGCAAAGCCGAGTTAGGTGCCTAGTTTCCCTATATAATACATAGGGCAAGATAGACTTCTAAGAACATCATCCACATGCTAGATAGGGACCCACCTGAACTAGCCAATGGGAGAGGCTGTCCAGAGGGATGTCTGTTAAGCCCCATCCTCTCTCAGATATAGGTGGCTAAATCCAGGCTGCAAGGAGGCACCTCTCTCTGCTAGCAATCCATGAATGGGAACCCACTGCCTGGAGCCAGGCAGTTTAGGTGCCTAAGCTAAGCTTTTTGAGGGAATGAGTTAGGCACCTGTTGCTCCATACAAGATGTCTGTTGTAGTGGTAGCCACCTTTTATCTTTTAGCCCAGTGGTTAGAGTACTTACCAGTGATGGGGAAAACCCAGATTCAATTCCCCCTTCCAGTCAGAGGGGGGAGAAAAGATTGAACAGAGCCCCACTCAGGAGAGTGCTGTAACTACTCAGCTACATGCTACTCTGATGAGGCAGTCTCTCTCTTGTTGGAGCTATTCCGTTATGGATAAATAACCAAATAACGATTGGAGCAAGTGGACGGGATGTTGGATCTCCCATGTGAGTGCTCTATCCAATGGACTACAGAGCCATTCCTTCTGACATGGGAGGAGGGAGAGCCCAGGTTTAATCACCCTTCTTCAATCACTCTGGAAAATGTTTTACAGGAGATGTTGGTTACTTTTATTTCCACTAGAAGGTGAAAACCTTTGTTGTCCCTCAAATGATAGTATAAAGTTTCTTTTGAAATGTATATTCACAAATAGTTTTATCCAAACACAAGCCTTCATATACTAACCTCCTATTGTGTGAGTAGTAGAACATTTTATATACAAATATAGCAACATTATCTGATGCTGTGATGAAGCCATTTGAGGATAAAATATTGATATTAATTGGGGGAATTAACTGGCAATGTTAAGCAACTCCTGACTAAAAGGAGAAAGAAAGGAACCATTTCTCCAAAGATTGTTATGACAATAACTTTCCATAACAACTTAAGTTTAAGATTCTCTTTAACAATAATTTATGATTACTCTAATGGATAGATTGCTATATAGCAAATAAAAATATTTGCATTCATTTGAAAGAGAATTTCAACTCCTGTAAAACAGTGATGGTCTGTTACAGTTTGAACTCTTTTATTCAGTTCATTTTCAGAGATAGCCCATTAATTCCATCCCATGGACGTGTTGAGCCAATGAAAAGTGACAGCAGCTGATTTTTTTATCCGGCCAAGTCCCTGAAAGAGATGCCTGCCAGCTTCAGCAATACTATGGAAAGAGAAGAATAAATTCCTCTGAATGGGGGGACACTCACCCTTATACTTTCCTCACACTTACTCTTATACTATTATCCTTATGCACTCAGCAGCACTCAGCTCAGCCTGTTCATCTCATCTCTAAGGCAAACAGCAGCAAGACAGTTAAGAAGAGCAAAGTAGCAAGAACACAGCATCAAGTAGCAGCAACCTCCCAGCCCAACAGTGCTCCTGCACCATGACATCATCAACATTTAGCTTCATCAATCAGTGAGACAGGGATTCCAAAAGCATTGCCAAGGGATTAGATTTAAGCTTTTCTTGGAAGGATTTTAGTAAGATATTGAAATGCTACTATAGTTTAAGGTATTAGCAGCTTTTCCTGATAACACTCTATCGTTTAGGCTGTGCACTTCTGGAAAGGAGATGTAAGCCAACCTGGATAAATAGAGAAATAATGGGATTAATTTGCATTTAAGATTCTTAATATTTATTAATTTGCCTGTCTAAGTATCACTCTTTGAATGACTTATTTTACGTAACAGAGTCAGATATTTTCTTTGGCTTGATAGGATGTCATTAACATCATGAACGTTTGCCCATTTATTAACTGTTTCAATTACCCATGATAAATCACAAGAATTCACCAGCCTGTAAGCAGAATTGCTTGCCCATTTATAAACTATTTATTTATCTATAATACATTGAATCAGGACTTGCTGCTAATTTTGGGGCTAGTATAATTTGGTTTTACCTAGAGAAGCTCGTCCCCTCCTCCCGAGAAGCCCTCTTTCTTAAGGTGTGATCTCTGTTGGTAGATCTCCACAGACACACATACAGAAGAGAGTGTATCTGAAGAACTATTGTGTACTGCTTTTGTTCTGTTTTGCTTAGTCTCTATTTTATTTCTTTAATAATAAAAGTCAGTTAATAATTAGGACTATTTTGCTCATTTTTAATTGTGGTGTCCCTTTAGGTTTGTCAAAGAACCCCATGTAATAAAATAGTGGGAGTCACATTCCTGGACTGGCACTGAAAGACAATTACTACGATTAGGCCTATCGTTTCTTATTTCTCTAAACTAAGATTTCAGAAATTTGTAAATAAAATGTCCTGGTGTTCAACACTTTAAACACCCCTACCCCACACAGGGAACACTGCTACCTACCTTAACTCCACCCAGCAATCTACTTATGCAGGTTACTTTCTGTGAGCTCCTTTGCAGTGTGGGCCTTGGGCCAAATGACTGTTGCAAAGTTGCCACCACACCACACACCCTTGTGGCGCTATGTGGCATTGTAGCAGCTGGGCCTCCATTTTCCCCTTGCCTTTTTTGGCTCATTTCAGCCATTGGCATGACCTGGCCCTCTGGCCAAGTCACGTGACAGAGTCCAATCCTTTGCAGGGCCATAAAGTCTTTCAATTAAAGTCCAAGAGAAAATAGCAATACAAATGTATCTTCAGCCCATGCGGGCTTAGCTGGTAGACTTTTTTGCAAGCTAGCTCCACCTTCAAACTGTCCCAATGCTGGCTCTAGTTCTTCTGTCTCACGCCCACTACCTGGGGACTCTCATGCTCTTCCTATACCCAGTATTTCAGGTAGGTGGCAGCTCCTGATTAGCCCCTCTCTCCAGTCAGATGCCCAGCTCAGGACTCAGCATCATATCTACTATGTTTTCTCTTTCTCTTGTTTCAGAGCACAGGCTCTCAGGCTTCTTTCTGGCTGAGGCCCCTCTAGTTCTGGCTCTAAGTCTCCCCTGCTTCTCTCAGCCCTGTGCCAGAGAGACAGCTACTTCTCACCTGGATCTCCTCCCAAGCCCTTCTTTTAATGGCCCTTTGCTCCTTCCTTTATGAAGGCCCATCTCCTTCCTAGCTGGGCTTGATCATCAATTATGCCCAAAACCCCTCCAGATGTAGCTCAGTAGGTCAATTGGCATCTCAAGCCATTTTAAACATTTTGTCACCTTTGTGGGGTGAGTACACACCTCATGACAGACTCCATTCTCTTTCCATCAGGGTAGAGGGGCATTTTAGCAACCAGCCAAGTATCCAAACCACTGCCAATCATTGGGATGGACTACCAATTATTCTGCTTGCTGCTTTTAGCCATTTTCAGGTCTTTGCAGGAACTTTAACTAAGCAAACTAGGAGGGGGCAGACAGTGAACATGTGAAGTTAGCCTGGTTCTATGCATTCTCTCTCTATCTGAATATGCTGGGGCAGATGGCTGTGAAAAACAGCAAGTCTGGATATATTTTAGAATTGTTGGTATGGAGAAATTTAGTTATCAGACTAGCAGCTTAAAACTGCTTGCTTAACAATATTTTTGGTGACATGTCTCTGTAATTTCTACTTCTGCCCAGTGATTGATTTGTTTGGTCAGCTATGTAACATTCTTTTGATTGACATGTCTCTGTAACGTTTGGGACGTAAGAGTCTGTAACATCTGTAAGAGGGAGGAAGCCATTCTGAGAAAGGTGGATCGCTTCATGGACACATTTGGAAGGATCTCCAGCCACAGACAGAAAGACTGGCTATCTAGAAATCTGTGACTGCCTCAGACGTGTGGGGGCAACTATCAATTTTTGGGGTGCTCGAATACCTATTGTGTGTTTATGTGCTTACGACTAATAAGTGGAGACTTCGGCAAAGGCAATCCAATGTGAATTGCTGGAGGCCAATAAAATAAAACGTAAAAGTTAAAAGCACTTGGTTTTGACTTGCCTGTGTCAGCCATATAGCAGGCAGAGGTACTTAATTTCCTTTGGTTTATTTCCTGATACTGACTTGCAGAGACTAAAAGTTACTGGGTCGAGGAGCCCTGGGTAATATCAGCACTTTTGCTGTCCGTAGAACAGAATCTTTATGCAACATGTCTTTGTAGTCCTTGATGATTCTGTCGTTGTGTAATAGTTCATGCAGCAATATAAAGTTATTTGACTCACTTGCTTGGTCAATCACCAGGAGGAGATAACAATTAATAAAAATCATACAAAACAGCTGTATACACCTGTGTCACTACTTGATCATTCTCTACACCTCTGATCACTTTATAGGAGGAACTCTGTTCAATTGCCAAGCATCAGGCCTTATGCTCACGTAGGCCTCATACAACTTTAACATTTACACTTCACATTGAGAACCCAGTGTGCCACTTGAATTTATTAACTTATTTAATACAAAACAAATAACCTATGGTATTTATTAAATACCTTTGTAAAATATCTGTGGTATCTTACTGAACACATTTCTATTTAAAAAAAAAAAAAAGACAGCCTGGCACAAACTATATGAAATGCGTTGTGGTCAGATTGCCTAGGCAATGACACATCCCTGAATTGAAGGGGATTTTTACAGGATGTTTTGTATAAGAAACTATAGCAGAAAATTAAAGTGAAATCTTAATAGACACCAGTACTTAAGACTGGTTAAGTCTAACTAATCAGCTGTTGGAGTTAGTCAGTCTGTATTTCCTGAGTGGGAAGCTTGGGTCTAAATTGTGCCAAGGATTCTGGCCTATGTTTGGATGTGTGTAACATTAATAAAACCCACCTTGTTTGTATCATGACTATATAAAACTGAAGTAAAGATCTGAGGCATTTCACAATTATGAAGCTGATCTAGTGTTGATTTGTAATGTCATAACTCAAAGAGACACACCTACCTAGGAATTTGTTTTTATTATATAATGCTCAGCAAAGGCTGATTTTGATTGCAGAAGAAAACTGGCTAGGAAATTTTTAAATGACTTAATCCAGGTTTTGTGAACCTGTGAGGTTTCATGTACATATTTATGTCTGTAGGCACCAGAGGTAGTGGACATCAATATTTCCGGGAGCTCAGGCACTTCTGGATGTACTTAGGGTTCTGAGAAGTAAGAAAAAGACAAAAGGGCTGCAATAGAAAAGGAGGTTCAGATGTGACCAAATTTGTATTATTCAGCAACTCTTGCAGAGCCTAGATGCTGTGCAAGGACTCCAGCAAATTTTATAAACCCAGAAAAACCCTGGCGGGGCTTTATAATCTCTACAGGGACTTTGGCAGAGAAAAGACCTTCAGTGACTCTGGGGGTTTTTAAATCCTGCATGATTTTATGCTGAGTTTGTAGTCCCTGTATGGATTACTACAGGGATAATTAAATCTACATAAATCATATAGAGTTTGTAATCCCTGCAAGGATTCTTGGGAGGATTATGGACTTGATTCAATACCCATTGTAATAAATGAAAATCCTTACACTGATTTACAGGGCTAATCCAACGCCCAGTGAAAGACTGCTTAGAATCAGGCAAGGGTTGTAAACCTGGCATGAAGTGATGCAGTGGCTTACACAACATTAATATTTCACATAAACAAATATATTCCATTTTTAAAAAATCAATAATATATTAAAATGTCAGAAAACAATATTAAAAATGAAGTTACTAAGTTAAAAATCTTGATTAAACCACAGTTAAAATACTTATCACCTATACATGGGAAAAAGTTTAAAGAATTTTTAGAATTCCCTAAGCACTGAAAACTAGAAAATTCTAAATCAAGATGAAATTAAAACACAAACCAATCACTAGAAATAATGGCAACAAAGTTAAAGTACCTCAAGGAGTCTTCACTCTGTCCCTGTTTTCCCTGCCTAGCATCTATTCAAAATCATGAGACCGCTTTATGCCCACGGATCCTATGGTACATCTTCACCCCTCACAATCTGAGCCACATTAATACTCTGTATCATATTCAACATACTGCAGCACCCATCCATTATATGTGTGCAACCAACACAACCACAGATCCTCTCCTCCAGTTCAACCTTCATTCACAGAACAGTAACAGTGTTTCACGTCTTACAATTCTTATACACATGAAAGACCTACCCATTCCATCTTCCTGATGTGTCTCAAGACAGATATTGATAATTTTACAACCATTTTAACCATTTGTTATTCATAATTTGTCAGCTACCTCCAGTAGTTTAATGACATCTACCTTATGTTATCTTGTGGTTTTGCTGGAGAAACCTCATCCCAAGTAGAGATGGTTAAATGTGTCCTCAGACGCAGGCTGTGAAATTCTTCAAGTTCATATGTCAACTACCACCTGGCTGTGTTTATGTTCTGTTTTTTTTTAAAACCACACTGTTATTCTGAGAGCCTTTAATGGGAGTTGATTTGAGCTCCTCTATCCTCTTGCTCCCCCAATTCACTTCCTATGCTCTTACAGCTCTTGTTTGGCTCCCTATAGCTGGATAGAACCTCAAGAGGTTGTCGGACTTGCTTCCAGGACATTTTTCTTCTGTCCCTGAAGTTTGAACAACACAGAACCTTCCCTCTGACTAGCTGCCTTTTTTGACTCCTGGTGTTTTGGCTCTTTGCAACATGTGAAATATTAGTGCTTCTGAGTTGATGGGGTTAGATAATCATTATCCACGTATCACACATACCAGAAAAAGAGATGGGTTTTAGAAGAAGACATTATTGTTAGAAAAGAACATGATGATAAAAGCTGAGGATGAAAATAAAAGCTGACACCTATTCAGGAATTACGTTACACCAAGGAGACCTAGTCTCTTTAATCTTAAAAGAAGCCACTTTTATTGTGATTTGTGAAATTTCGATGTAGCACCTAGTTGTCCCTTAATTGATCAGTAAGCTTCTCCCCCCATACATTGCTTTTGCCAGTAAACCATGTTCCAGGGGCAGAAAATGCACTACTTTCCATTTGCAATAGGGAAGAAAACTATTGCTCAATTGTTGGGTAATTAATTCTGATTTTCACAGTTTTGCAGTTGAAAATAAAGGTTAATGTCCTCCCTGTCACCCAAAATGCATCAGATCCCTGCAGAATGCACTGCCATTCTCTCCCGGCTACTTGTGTTGATTGTCTAGACAGAGTTTCAAATTATTTCATTTAACAGTCTATTTTAAATTGGACCTCTGTTAGTTAAATATCTCATTCTATCAAACTGCTGAGTGTTTTCAGAAAATAGCCAGGTCATTCAGATGACAAATAATGTTCTGTTGGTTCACTTCATACTGTGAGTTCTACTGTACTGGAGATTCATATTTGTTACATGATTGCAAAAAAAGACAAAAAGGGTCATTAACCCAAATTAATTCCTTTAAGGACTATTTTTAAAAAATGAATGAAGCAAACCTTACTGTGTTTCATTCGATAAAATATTACAACAGAGTAAATCTGAAGCTGAAGGTATATTTACAAATGGGAGGGATAAAGGGGAATCAGAAAAAAGGAATTTAACCAAACTTCATATTAATAATTCAGACTTTAAATGCTGGCTTGTCTAATATTTTCCTGTTTGTGCTATTTGAGGTCTGTCCCGTGTAATAGAATATTTAAAGGCTATGGACATTTAATATTTCTATAGAGATTTCCTGAAAACTAGAGAGAGGGGATATCAGGATATGGATCTAGCTTTGTCAAAGAATGAGAGTGTTGCAATATGGAGTTTGATCCCATCTTGGCTACAGGCCTTGTAAAGTAAAAAATTACAAAACACTTTCATATTCATGGAGACAAGTCATATAGTTAGAGTGCTGTGACTCATACTCTGTTGTTCTAAGAAAGATCATATCCCTCAGACATTGGTAAACTTGTTAGAACTTGGGATGTGATTTCTTTTAACTTAGATATATTTGGTTCTGCCTCAGCGCAGGGGGCTGGACAAGACAATCTCTCGAGGTCCCGTCCAGTTCTACATTTCTATGATTAGAGCAACACACAATGGATTTGCTTCATTTCTACTAGCAGACCACGGACAGTGGGCCCTGTGGTTGAAAGTCTGCCTGGCCGTGGTGCAAGGCTCCCACAACCCCTGTGTCACAGGAGGGTATAAAGCTAGTCAGCGACCCCTATCACAAGGAGGCCGGACCAGTGCCCCTTGGATAAGTGCTCCCATTTGGCCAAATAAAAAGACAGGGAAGCACTTGGGGTACATAAAGGATCAGAAGAGACCCCAGTTTTTCAGGACTGCCTGGGTCAGTCAGGAGAGACCAAGTGAGAGGGGGAAATCCCAGTGAGTCAGAGCAGACTGCTTCAGACAAGAAGCATAGGTGAGAGCTAGCAGAGACCAGCGATCTGCAGAAGTCCTGGAAGGAGGCACAAGGTGGTTCCTATGAGAAGGCTGAAGAGCAATAAGGGAGGTTTGCTGGCTGGTCCCCCCAACCCTGGGCTAGAAAAAGCTGAGACTAGGGGAGCAGCTGTGTACTTTACCCACTCGCTATCTCCAGGGCCAGAGAGCTCAACCCAGAGGAACTATAAGAGGGCCAGGGGGAGTGTGGATGCTGCCTTGGCAAGGAGGCTCCCCAGGAGAGATGGTGAGGGGAAAGTTCCCTTATGAGAAGGTCAGGGTTGCATTCCACTTGAAGGGTTGGGGTGGCTGTCCTGGTACAAGGACAGGGAAGGACTGACAGAATCTGGGAGCTGTTGAAGGCACCAATGTCTGCCACGGGCATCATGCTGGAATGAGACGTCAGATGGTATTAGTGATTATTTGCACTGGGGATTGTGAATGGAATTTGTTGGGATTTTGATTATGGACTGTCTTGAGCTATACTCTGGTAATAAAACATGTTGAGGGACTAGAGGACAGCCTTGTTACAATGGACTCTGAAAAGGGAAACTGAGGAAGGTGCGCCTGTCATGCTGTGGCCTGAAGGACGGTGTTCCCTATGACTGACCCCTAAAAGCAGTTACAGCTGGGCATGAAGGGAGTATGATTAGCCACAAGGAGATGTGCTAATTTGTTGCATCTCCTGGGGATTGGCTGTGGGGAGGTTCCATATTTTGAGACCCTCTTTCTCCAGGGAGAGTGACAACAAACACCATTTTCCATTGGGGGACAAGTCTCCCCTGGGGCAATTGCCCTTTTGCTGGAGTAGAGTAGTGGTTGCATTTTGTGCCCATGGAGAATGAGGGAAATCTCTATTTTTTTCTGAATATTATATGCACCTCAGTTTACCTGCTTGTTCTTATCTATTTAACTGCATGCAGTTAAACCACAGGGGCAATTAGGAAGAGCAAGCAGGAAATAAAACAATGGTCAGAGGGAAGATATTGCTGGGTAAACAAAGTGGGTAAGCAAACAATGGCTGTGCCATTAGTTGGGAAGGTGCTCTTTCCAGGCACCAAATGGAGTTACACAGCTGGCTTGCCAAGGCCAGAACCTAGATTGCAAAAGACCATAAGCCGTTAAAACTACCTTCTGCAGAAAGAGGCTGCAAGGGAAGGGAAAAGAGAGTTGCTAACTTTTGCTTGAGGGAAGACGCTGACAAGGAGACACAGAGAGGCAGAGAATACAGCAGCACCGCCTCCTAGCCCAGAAGCAAGGGAACCTGGGTGAAGTGGAACTTATCAGGAAAGGATAAGGGATAGACCCAGGCTTTGTGTTGTTTTAACCCTCTTCTCCATTTGTTATGTATCTATGTTCGTTTTGAAAAAGCTGTTTTGAGTCACTGTAAGTCAGCTACTGCTTTCATCTCTTGAAAGGACGTGTCCTGGAAGGTCAAAGTCCAGGTGGTTCTGCCAGAAGGGCCATGGTGGTTAAACAGGAGGACTGCGACCCACAATCCAAGCTAAGAGTGGTCGAACTGCAACTATCAGAAGTGAATGAATCCAAGTTTAGCACCTGAGGGTGTTGAGGGGTGCGCTTGAACAGGACTGCACAGGGGTGTAAAGTGTAGTTTGCCCTGCAAATCTTACAGTAACCATCAGTTTTCATATGCTTAATATCTGGATCTTCTTGATGCCTCCCATCAGCACCAAGAAGTGGTACACATTAAGAAAGTTGTTGATACATTTCACAGAGTCAACTGCGTAGAAAGTGCCATGTGGCTTTGTGCTAAGGAGACAAATGACCATAGTCACTTTAGTTTCACATTCAGTTCAAATAAAAATAAACGTCATGTTTCAATGGGAGCTTATAGTATTTTTACGTCTCCTTAGATTTGTAAAATATTCCTGCAGCGATACATATAAACAATATCTAATGCAAGCCAAGTGACTCAGTTGCCGCAAATGTCAATTTCTGAATGCCCCCCATTGTCATGAATCTCTGCTAACATACCTAAGTAGAGGCCATTCCTCACTGCAAGAGCATGTTGCCTCTAGCAATTTGAGATTTGTACACACATTGATAGCCATTTCTTCTTGTCCTTCTGCATTGCCTGGTGTAAAGAGCCATAATTGTGCCAAATACTAATGGGTCTGTCTATACTACAATTAAACACCTGCAGTTGGTGCATTGTCACATACTGGGATGCAATCCAGACCAGTGAGGGGTTGTGTCACCATCTGCCCTGTAACCTTTGATGCCTGACCATATTTTGCTGTTGTAGTTCCCAACCTGGGCTGCTCTCAACCATCCTACAGATCACACCCTGAGTGTCTGTATGCTAGACAGCCCTGGTTCAGCAGCTTTGACCCCAGCAGTCTGATTACAGCCCCACAGAAGCTTTCACCAACCTTGGTTACTAATTGCAGTAACTGATCCTGACAAATTCCCAGTCCAGAATTTTCCCAAAACCACATGCTCTGCCTTTTACAGCCCTCTCCTAGAGGGTTCAGAGCAGTAATATGTTTCATTTGCTCCTTTGAAGAGACAAAAGGCATAAGTTTGCCACTTTAACTGGAATTAATATTCAGTTTAGTACAAACACAGCACAGTTGGTTTTGATTAATAGGAAAATAAGTTTAAACAAAAGGATAGGATTTTAAGAGAGTTTAAGTATGAGACAGTTAGAAATAGCTACAAGCAAATAAAAGTAAAAATGGCTCTAATAGCATAATCTAGAAAGTTTTGATTCAAAGCCTACCTCAAGATAGCCCCTCTCACCCACAGTCTTCCAGCAAGATGGTAATTGACTCTTTCCTTGGTCAGGATCTCTTCCTGAGGTCCAAAAGTGCTGGTGCCTTTGTCTTCTTAGATGATAGAGACAACTTTAGGTTTCTTCCCCTTTCTTTTATAGTTCAGTGAACTTTTGAAGTGGATTCTTCTGAAGGATACCCCTCAAGGTAAAGTTAATTCAAGCTGTGAGGCAGGCAACATAGAGCATGGAGTTTTCTTCCTCATGGGACTCCTTCTCCCTGCAGTTGTGATAGCTGAAATGGAAATTGTTCTGTTTCCTGCCCCTGCTATCTTAATGAACCTGTTTATTTCAATTTACACCTAAGAAGTAAACACACATTCCTTTGTTTAGACTTGACCTGTTTAATAACTTTTGTCTAGGCAGGGCTGTCTGGTTTTAAACATGTACTTATACTATCATGCCTGGGGAATTCTGAACCTGGGATCTGAAACCAATTGGAGATGCCAACCCCATAATCCAACTGGCCCTGTCTTTCCTTTTAAGAACCTCTTCCTAGGTACTCATCCTACAACTTCTTGCTGGATCTTTCCTATCTGGTTTCCACCCCTTTTAGTAGAATGTTTGCTTTTTCTAGGATTTCTTCTTACTGAGCACAGCCTGATCTTATATATCCCAGGAGGCCTGGTTCTTAGTCGCAAGTTCCCTAGTTCATGAGACCTGCACTCATTCCCTGCACCTGGAAAGACAGGGCAAAAGTGGCACAGGTGAAACTTAGTCCCAACCTTTCTTTAAAAGGCCAGCTTCATTTGTGACAAGGTGCTAAAAATAGGTCTTAGAAGGGAGCACTTTAACTATGACCATTGTTTCATACTCACATTTTTTGCACTTCAGTGCATAAAATGTTATATGTAGCAGTCTATATTCTGAACTATTTTCAGCACATACCGAGCTTAATGCACATGAGCTTTATGGTCTTGGAAGATTTTATGACTGATTCTAGCCTTACAAACTCTGCATACTGCAGAAAAACCTCTGTCTTTAAAATTTCCTGCAAGGCTCTGGAAAGACTTAGAGTAGATACTCAATGCAGAGTGAACCTGGGCTTGGCTAGCCCAAATAGAAGATTCCCCACTCCAAAACCCTATCTGTGCCAGTCCTGTGTATGTGTATCCACATGGGTGCTCCACTAACCCATGTTCTGAGCTTTTGGCAGGATAGCCCATGACACTGAGTACTGCACAAAGCTGCACTGCACTATGAATTCATTCACTGTGTATTGTGGAAGAACTTTTGTCCTTCCTGAGCCCCTATGCCGAAGTGCTCTTAGCTTACCAATTCTGTAAAGTTAAACCACCATAATGACCTATTCCAGCAGCTGTTAATGCAAGTCACATTTTAGGAAAAGTAGAAGAGGAAAAAGGAAGCAGGTGCAGGGAATGGGACATGGTGGGGAGCAGTAGCTGTTTGTTTCCTTGAGAATGCAAGGGTATGTCTTACTAAGGAGATCACAGACATGATGAAGTGGAGATAGATGATGCAGAATTTAATAGCTGGTGAATCTCCCTATGCTCACTAGTACTTCTGAAACAGGACCACAAATAAAGAGTGGTGGGATCACATTGTCATGCAGATGTGGGATGACCAACGGTGGGTCCAGAACTTCTGCATGAAGTTGTGTGAGGAACTTTCCCTGATCCTTCAGTGCCAGCATACAGAAATGAGGGAGGCCATACCAATCCAGAAGTGAATTCCTATTGCCATCTGGAAAGTGTCTATCCCAGATTGTTATGGATCTGTGGTTAATCAGTTTGGTGTTGACACATCAACTCTTGGTGTTGTGATGGTGGAGATTTGCAAAGCAATAATTACTCTGGTTCACCCAGAGGTGATGAAGATACATAATGCCCCCTGAAATGTCCCAGATTGTGGGGTTTGAGCAAATGGGGTTCCCGAACTATACTAGTGTCATTGATGGCATACATGTCTATAGTCTACCTCCAATTGTGCACATGTAAAGGGTTCCACTTGCTCATTATGTAGGACTTGCCCTCCAGTGGAGGGCAACAAAAATTATTAGGGGGCTGGGGCACATAACGTATGAGGCGAGACTGAGGGAACTGGGCTTACTTAGTTTGCAGAAGAGAAGAGTGAGGGGGGATTTGATAGCAGCATTCAACTAAGTGAAAGGGGGTTCCAAAGAGGATGGAGCTAGGCTGTTCTCGGTGGTGGCAGATGACAGAACAAGGAGAGATGGTCTCAGGTTGCAGTGGGGGAGGTCTAGGTTGGACATTAGGAAAACCTTTTTCTCTAGGAGGGTGGTGAAGCACTGGAATGGGTTACCTAGGGAAGTTGTGGAATCTGCATCCTTAGTGGTTTTTAAGGCCTGGCTTGACGAAGCCCTGGCTACCATGATTTGGTTGGGGTTGGTCCTGCTTTGATTGATGGGAAAGGCTGTGGCAGCTACAAAATATGGGGTAAGAAGGATCTTTTAGATCAACAACTGCGGGGGGTGGGGAGAAAAGGGGTCATTAGGTTCTGAAGTCTTCTCATTACATTAAGTGATATGCACATAGGATGAAATTTACTCTTGTGTAAAGGGCTGGGAGTCCCAGGACAAGGCTTATACCTCACCTAAGTCTCACTTACATCCTCAATATAAGCCCTATTTGAAGGCCTAATAATGCACCACATAGGCTTTAGGCCAGCCCTCTACACAGGTGTGAATTTTATTCATAAACACTCATGCACCAAACATAATTCATATACTATACACCCAATTTTGTGATGAAGAGACTTCAGCCCATGAAAACATTTGTATACAATACTGCATGCCCTGGTCTCAATGATAAGAATGGTGCCCAGTTCTCCCTCCCTCCCTCCCTCCCAACCCCACAGAGGTCTCCAGATGAAGCAGAGTGTAGAATCCCCATGCCATCAGTCAAGTTCTGCCACAGAATTGTGCTGATAGCACAAGAGCTTCTTGTGGACTGTGAGAGTGAGCATGGAACGGAAACTCCAGAATTTATTTTATGTAGGGAGAGATGCACCAGCTCAGAGCAAGGGGCCTCCTAGGACATCTTGTCTCATAAACCTTTATGTGCTGAAGTTCAATATTTACAGAAGGCTACATCCTACTTATAAGAGTATGTATTCACTGCAGAGTTATCCCACACTCTAATCTCCTTGCTGTCTACACAGAAAATCCTCTCACACAGGCCTGAGCATGCTGTGCGCCCATGCTACCACGCAAGTTCAGGTTGTGGGCTTGAGCCCAGGTTTTGCCTTAGCACAGGTTGCCAATCCCCTTACCTTGAAGTGAGGATGAAGGTTAACAAAGCCTGGCTGCTGGTAGTTCTCCAGAACCACCCCCCCCCCCCCAGTTCCACCTGGACTGAATTTTCTTGCGCTCTTGCTTTCTACCTCCTCCCTCCATCAGTGCAGGGAGAATACAAAAGCCCTCAAGCTGGCATAGAGAAAGACTAAGGCTCACAATGCCACAGCCAGCAATTCACTGAAAATGTGCCTGTTCAACAATGAATATGGCTGGGCACTTGGCCTGTGCTGAACATGCTCTGCATTTTCCTGCTGGATGGGCTTTTGGATGAGAAAGAAGCGAGCAGCCACCACAGAAAGTGGGAGCAGAGAAAAGGAAAGGACAAGGAGTTGATGCTGGCCCTCCACCCCACAGACACCTTTGGGGCACACCTATGAATTTCTTGGGCTGGATTCCCAGGATCTCTTTGGAAATGTGATGGGGGGGAGGAGTGAAAGACCCTGGAGGCACTGGCAAAGGAACCTGTATCGCTGCAGCTGGATGAGAAATATGGTGGTGGTTCTTTTTGAGATATTATAACATAAGGGGGCAGGCTTTTGCCTAGTTATCACCAATCTAACTAATGAAGTTACTTTCTGGGGCCTTGCATTGCCTGCCAGGTTTCAGGTGCAGGAATTGTCATAAGTCATGTGCCTCAGCCCCTAATCATTCAAAACTAAGTGTGAGGTGGCATCTCCATACTGTCTATCAGCTGTTTCCATCCATGTAATGCTTCCAGCCTTAGCTGGGAATGAAAGTGAACTTAGGGGCACCACAAAGACTGTGGGCTACTGAGTTTATAAGTTCCATGATGGTTCTTGAAGCTATTACAAGCACTGCATAGACTAGATCTGCTGAGAGGGAATGTGATCCAGTATATTCAGATTTAATTTTATGCAGGGAGAGGACTAGCCTCATGGAAAATAGGAACCATTAAGGCCCCCTTTAATAGAGCACTAAGAGTAGCTGGGACGACTCATGTGCTTAAAATTAAGATCGTACTGAAATGCTTTGTTGCATTTCAACTTTTGCAAGAGTACACTTAGCTTACGAAGAGATTTTCCTTGTCAAATGCAGTGAAAGTCAGAATTTGCCCTATGGGAAGTGCTTACATGGAAAATTTTGTACACCTAGTATTTTTAAAAATATGATCTTTATGTTCAAGCACTGGGAACTCTGAGAGAAGCATTAAAAATGAAAAATGCTAATAACTGTTTAAATTGGCTATGCAAGAGGTTTTATGAAATTTTACTTCTACAGAAAGACAAGTGCAAAAGGCAAGACGTTTTTGGCATTATAAGGATTCCCAAAAACCACTTCAGTGCAAATTTCAAACAATGATCACAAAATGATTTGACCATTTTAACTGAAATTAAATGTAACTGAAATTCAGTTTAAATTGAACTCCTAGCAGAGACAAAGCAAAGAGCACGAAAAATGTTGTTGATGTCAATTCCCCCTCCTCCTCCCTGTCTCCATATTTAAACTACCTAGGTGAAAAGTGGGCTTGTAATGAAGTCCTGATTGCAACCTTAAGTATAAAGTAACTAGTATATCTCTATAATACTGTACCACGTATATCTATTTATATATGTCTTTACTTGTGTTCCTTACATCGCTGATTTTTAGAGTTACATCTCTAGCAATTGTAAAGTTTATGGAACCCCCAAAAAGGACTATGCATTTTCTAGACAAAGAGGAAATATTATGCACATAAATATTGTCAAAATGTGCTTTTTTCTACATGAAGATTTTTTCTTTATATTTAAAGTTTATAGCAGAACACAAGGTACAGAGTTTCTCTTCATATCCAAAGTTTATAGCAGAGCTTGAAATACATATTAATATAGAAGTGTAATGTATTCGGAGTTAAACTGTCATAAAATCTGGAGCTTTTCACATCATCACTTTTGAAGGTCAGTGCCACAGAGAAAAGAGGCATGTGTACTGGATCACCATGAAGGTTTGTAATACATTGCAATAAATACTGCAATATATATCATTTTTATACATTTTTGATGAAGTAGCAAAAGTGCATCTTCTACAGTTGCTTTTCAAAAAATTGCTCATTTGTTTGGAACGAGAGTAAAAGAGATTGAAGCTAAACATTATTTATAGATACATTACCACTCCTCTCTCAAGCCACAAGTGAAATGAGAAGAGGATTCCAATGATATTTCATTTAGAGTATTGATTTTTCTGTCTTTGTCCTATGAAGCTATCATATGTGCATTCCAGACAAATATGAAAAAAATGTAGATACATTAACTGGGTTTCTGTAGCCTAGTTTTTTTGGCTTGGATTTTCTCATGTCACTAATTTTGTGTTTTTTACTTTCCTAAAATGTCTATCAATGGCAAAGCCTTTGCACTGCTGTTCTAGAGCTGTTTTTCTAGTGCCCATCAGCCTTCTAGAGCCTTTTATTCAGTAGGTACCCAAGCCACTTCACAAATGATATGTTGGAAGCCTTTTGCCCACCAATGAACAGCAATGGAGGGTGGCAGCTGTTTAACAGCACACAAACACAGGTTAACAGTTCAGGATACTGCAGACATTAAGGAATCCATCTGGAAAGTTGGAGGTGTTTCAGCCTAGAGAACCAGCATGAGAAGAGATTGCTATTTCTACTCTTCCATTTGTTGTCCAAGACAGGGAAAAGAGGTGTGAAGATTAGGGGTCAAAGTGAGAGGTAATGTGTAAGGGAGTCCAAGTTATCCCTGTTAGATTAGATATGATTAGACCTGCTTCCCGCCCCCACCCCCCACATTTTTTATATACAAGTGGATGTCTTTTAGATATGGAAGGAGTAACAGTATTTATGTTAAAGCTAGGTGGAAGCTTCTTTAGGTTAGACTTTGTGTGTTAACTTACCAACTTACACCCCTTATAATCATACTCAATGGGCCAGAGTGGTGATGTGTATGAGAGTTACATATTGGTAAATATATAGTAATCTAAATAAGTAATTTGGTCCAGGATGATCTGCCTATTCTATTGGTTTTCCTTGTAACTGATGGATTTTGGGCCTGTGATGGTCTCTTGGTGTGGCCTTTTGAGGAGCCCCAGCTTCTCCTGACTGCCCTCCTTAGCTGGTCTTCAATCAGATCAATACCCAGAACTTCATCTTTAATTAAGGCTAGCAGCCCTTTAATTTTAGGGCTTGCAGTCTGCTTCAGTTGCTTGGTTGCTTTCTTGAAGGCAACCTGGTGAAGGAGTATCTTTCCTTTGCTGTCCCAGGTCTTTCTGCCTCCCCTTCCTTCTCTATACTCTGTCCTTTATAGCAGACCTTGTTTCCTTTATTGGTTGCAGCTGTAGGTGCCTGTGTTCATGATTGACAGCTTGCAAACAGGAGAGGTTCTCCTCACCCTTCTGTCTAGGCTCAGTATGGAGTTTGTAGACTCCATTTCAGGGCCCTTTCTACAAGAAAATTCAAAAGAAAGCTATGGCACTGGAATTTTTCTAGATGATCTTCCATTTCTTATTGTCTGTGATAATTTAGATACTCATAATCCAGATACTCTTAAGACAATTCTAAGGAAACATTTCTGTTGCCTTTCTGACATTTCTGAATTTGGCCTTACCTCCATATAAATTGTGAATATCTGGTAATCCAACCCTTGACATCTTTATGGATGAAATAGCATTGGATGAAGGGAAGGAAAGAAAAGATTGGTTTCTCTTTTGCTTCCTTAGACCTTAGTTCCTCCTGTGCTTCTGACACCTCAGACAGACTAATTCTTCAGACATTTTCGTTGGCCAAGTCTAACAAAAAAGAATGGAGACTGTCCATCATAGATGGCTGAGGGATATACTACACATTTCATGGAAAGACAAAATAACAAATGTGGGAGTTAGAGAAATGACAGAGCAACACATTAGAAAATATCAAAGAAAGAAAAAGGCTTCCTTTCCCCCCCTCCAACTACAGAGGATTGCTTGAAAAGTCTTGAGGCATACATCCAAGTTCCACCACTGAGTTTAGCTTGATTCTTTAAAAAAAATTTCTACTAAATATGTTCTGAGTGAGGTCAAGTGCAAGGTAAAAACTGAATGTGGTCAACATTTTTTACATTAAAGCTTATGTTCAAAAATTGAATTTTTCTAAGACAATTTTTTGACAAAATATATTTTTCAAAACTGTTTTGGTTTTGGAGAATGCCAGAATGAAGAGTCTTTGGTCTTAGTTTACCCGTCTCCTCACCCTCTAACCTAACACTCTTTCTTTCAGTGGGAGCATGGGAGAGAGAAGAGAGGTGGGAGCGGGAAAAGAGAAAAGGTTACAAATGTGAAAAGTTTCAAATAAATGAAAGTATTCCTGTTCTAAACCTGAAAGTATTCCTGTTCTAAACCTGAACAACACTACAAAAAAGTCCTCCCACTAAAACCCACAATTTTTTTCCCACAAGGACTCTCCACTATTTTTGAGGCAGTCCTACTGGAAACCAAGGCCCAGATCCTCAAAAATATGTAGGTGCCTAACTCCTATTGATTTCAATAAGATTTAGATGTCTAACAACCTTTGAGGATCTGGGCCCAAATATTTGAGTTGCAGAGTTACTAACTTCCCCTTAATCTCAGGAAACGATACTTTTCTGGGAACGTATTATCTGGCCTTCTTTATCCTTAGTGCCACAATGTGCAGGACATTTATACCAGTGCAGATTGCATGTACAATACTATTAAATCAGCATAGTAGTGCTGTGCAACCCTTGTACATCAATGTAAATGACTACACAAGGTAGCAATGGTAAACTGGGCCCATTATATTTGCTGGGTCTTCTTGTGACGTTGGCAGTATTAGAATGGGACATGTCCACACGCCAGGACCACTAGCTGGAAAACACAGAACACACCTCTCCTTCTCGAATACTTAAACTATTGGGCTTATTTGGGGAATTGACCAAGGATTGAATGGACAACCGAGCTCCTCTCCCACCTCTTGAGATGGTCTCTCCAGGTCAGAATTGATGCGAAGTGAGCTGCAGAGCAGAAGCTTCTGTTACAGCTGCTTCTCAGGATAGTTTAAGATATAGCAATTTAAATCAATGGAACTACTGGCAGTGTTAGATACTACTCAGTATCAGTAAGGATGGCAGAATCTGGGTCTTCATAATATACACAGGAATGGAAATTTCCATTCATGGAAGAAGTCTAGTGGCTGCAATGAAGTCAATAGTAGGTGCTCATTATTTTCTAAAAGGCACAGTCCAGGGAAAGAGAGAGTGGAGGTGATTTTAAGTTACCCTGATGACTCCAGGATTCTGGTTATGAGGGCCAGGTGTTATAGCTATGCTAGGTGACATAGCTTCATGGCTACCTAAGGACTACTCTGCATCCTGGAGCAGCCCAGAATCTCCACAGCAGTATGAACTACCAGGTGTCCACTTTTGACACCTCCCATCCCACCCCTGTGCCGGAGCTTGCAAGGGTGCTTGCCTTGGGCTGTCTATGTTGATCCCATGCAGTGGTTGCATTAGGGAAATTCTTCCTGATTTAACTGTGGGGCTTTCTTGGCTTCTGTACAGCAGCAAACAGGGGGTCATACAGTTGTGGAGAATCCTTCCTGATATTTTGCCAGCTTGGATACCATATATGAGATTTATGAATAGGAAACAACCAGTTCTTAAACTGTGGCATGCCTCAGTAGGAAGCCAGAGTTGACTTGACTTGACTCTCATATCAGAGGGATGCCACAAGAAATCAAATGCTGCAGTTCATATATATATATTTTTTTTATGAGCAGTATCTAGTCAATTGAGGTTTTTTTTTTTTCATATACAGCATTATGGAACAGATTAAGAATATTTCTGATCTATATTGATACTTCATACTGAATTATACTTGTATGCATGATTTAACTGAACAACGTTATCAATATTACTGTACATCTGTGACAGATGAAATTGCTACCTGTGTGGACAAGAATAACCCAGTCATTGTTCTATAGACTCACAATCCACCATAGAGAGTCACCAGTTTACATAATGTTCTTGGGTGCTGGATTTTATATTTAAATCTGCCTTGTCTGAAATATGTGTAAGTATCAAGTAGGCAGAGTTTTTCTTTTTGACTGCATCCCCAAATAGTTTCCCAAACATATTTTGTTACAGTGACACAACTAAACTTTTGCATTTTTATATTACTTTTGATCCAAGGTTCTCAAAGTGCTTTCCAAATCTGGATGATGTCACTTCACAGATGCACGAAGTCAGACCAAGGTTTTCAAAAGTGACTAGCGATTATGCCACAGTTTTTTAGTGCAACTTGACACACCTTTAAATGGGTTCAATTTTCAGAAAACAAGAAGAAAATCAAGCCCGTTAGGTGCTCAAATTGGGCACCCAAAGTCTGCATTCACTTTTGAAAATCTTGGTCTAAGGCAATTTTTTCCCTTAATTTTAAGGTTAATCTTAATTTCTTAATTATTTTATTATTATATAGAAAACTCTGGAATAGGCTGAGACAATTAGAGGTAAATATTGAGCAGATTTATTTGAAAGTCTGTATCTTCATTGATAGGTGCAATAAAGCTTTCAGTTGTATAAAAGTCTAGAAAAACATTGCCTGAAACTGTGGTCAAATGGGTTCATTTTTCACTTAGGCTGTATTCTGTATGTGGGTCCTAAACTGCCACAGGGTCATTTAACATGGGGAACCAATTCAAATAAGCCAAGAACCAACATGTAACTTTGTCTCAAACTTTTACCTAATATAGATCTTTGTGGTTTGAAAATTGAGTTTATTTTAATAAAAAAAGAAGAATCACAGCCCTTGGCACTTTCTGAATTTGGCTGGAGGCAAAAATACTTAAAACCTGTGAAAAGGTTGGTTCTTGTGCTGTTTCTGACAATATCCAAAAATCCAACAATAATGGCAATCGAAAGAAAGACTGATTCTTCTGAGATTTTGGGCCCAATTTCAAAGACCAAAGAGGTAGATATCCTACCTGAATAAGTATGCAAACTAATGTACTGAAACTCCAAAATAACACAATCACAGTTTTCACATCTGAAGTTCCTCTGCCATGGCAGAGCAAACAGACATGAAAATGATGGGAATTTTTCACCTGTTAAACTCCATATACATACTCACTGTCTTACATGACTCCAGTATAGACTAATTGCCTATATCATCAAGATACTCATGCAGTTTTTAAAACAGTGACCGTGGATACCAAATGATTTTTTAAATAGGTTTTACTAACTTTTATACGTCTATTAATACTAGTATTTGAGCAGCAGAAATACGCAGTTTCCTTCAGGGTTTTTTTTATCCTGACAATTTTATTACTATAAAAATTTCATGGCAGTTTAATTTAAGACCAGGAAAATGGCTATCCTGGTGCCTTAAAAAATTAAACAACCATTTATCTTGTTTTACTAAATGAACCTATTTAAGGCTTCCTGTACAAATTTAAAATGACATTATTTTAGTATAATTTTTAGAAAAAAGCTAATTCTGGAGATACCTGTCTTTCTACATGTTTCAGGAGCATAATAATATAATTAAAGTGATCTGCTCACCAAGCAGTCAAGTCAAATTCTATTGTTTGTCACTCTAGCCTGAAAAATCTTTGGCTGGCAGTAAACCAGTCAAACAATCTTACCTAAATATATTACCTAGGAACGCAATTACTGGCTTTTCATAGGTCTGTATTTGCTTCCTAAAACAAGTTAATTATCACTATTACAAAGTTACCACCAGTGCTATTACCAACTGAATTTCTGCAAGTGAGAGATGTTAAACAGGAGTCGGAAATTGTGAGAGACAACACAACCATTCCTTGGTCTTTTTACAAACTATTGCAAAAACACTTCTCAGGCTATCCTGAAGTCCTTATCCAGGGAAAACTCCACATGAATTCAAGGCAACATGAAGTCAATATAAGTTTTGCTTGTGTAAGAAGACAGGACCAGGTCTATAGACAACAAAGCAGATTCTAAAATGATAGAATGATGAATCTTAGCCTACATGCTAAGCAACAGAAAATAACGAAGTCTAAAAAGTAACATGGATGAGAAGTTGTCTGGAGAAGGAAAAACGAAGGAAGGAGAACAAAGGATAGGAAGGACTGCAGATGTTCCATCTCTTATGCATTCAAGGGCACATACTTAGTTTTTGTCCTTGTTCATGTTTATACACTCAGGCCAAGATTTTCAAGATTTTTTGGTGCCTCAAATTTTAGGTGTCCACTGAGTAACATTTGCTGAAAATTAGACCTCTTTAAAAATTGGTCTCTAGTTCAGTATCCAAAATGTAAGTTTGTTAATTTTCACTAATTACTAGAGCTGGGCCCTGTTTTTTAAGCAAATAGTTTATTCACTGAAAAGTGCAGTTTTGGTCAACCTGAAACTATTCAAGAGCTTGCATTGAGTTTGCCAAACAGTTTTGACCAAACAAACTGAAATTGGCTGGTAATGTTGAAAAACTATAATGTTTCTGTAATATTTAAATAAAATGGTTTGTTTTGACATTACTGAACCATTTTGATTTTTTTCAGTCAGGAGTCACAAAATATCTGGGAGAGGAAAGTGGAGCAGTGGTCTCCTTACTTCTTTTTGCCTAGGGGTGAAGGCACTTATCTGGGATATGGGAGACCTCGGTTCAATTTCCCCCCTCTGCCTGATGTGGAGAAGAGATAGGAACTTGGGTCTCCCACATTGCATGAGAGCACCCTAGCCACAGGGCTGCTCTAGTAAGGGAGTTTCAATACATGTCCAGTTGAAGCTGTTCCATTTTGCAGACATAATTAAATAGTCAGTGGAGCAGGAACCTGAATTTGAGTCACTCACAATGAGGCAGCCCTATCCACTAGTCCGTAGAATCAGTTTTATTCTTTCCCTGTCCCAATGACTGGTCATTACTATCAAATTTCCTCCTCCTCTGTGAATCTAGTCCTCCTTTGATTTCCAGCAATTAACAAAAGCAAAAGTAAATATTTCTAGTTGGGTCGAATGAAACATTTCATTCGACCCAACTTGAAACGTTTTCTGACTTTTTGACTCGCTGAAAATTAAAGAAAAAATAATTTTTTGTTTGACCTGAAATGAATTTTTTTTCATTATTTTTCAGAATTACTTGTGAACCGAAGAATCCATTATTTTCCCAGCTCTACTAGCCACTTGAAAATCTGGCCTTCAAAGATATCCAAGTTGCATGTTTCCCCTAGTGTGGTCACCAGGCACTCACAAAGATATCTACTAATTTTACCTCGTAAGCGCCTCTCCTCACAAACCAGCACATTTCAAAGATCAATCATGGGGAGGCCTACGCATCTTGAAGCCTGTCAACACAGCCAAGAAATCATTCACTAGGTGAGTTTTATAGAGCAATGCCCTCCCAAGAGTAACTACATCACTTCTGTAGTTGCAAGGCAACTGTTCTTGAAAAAACATCTGCATGTGTTGGCTGAAATAGTATTCACAATATAAAATACTACAGTACGGAATGTATTGCAAAAATATTCAGAGTGCTCTGCCTTTGAAAAGATATAGTCTGCACAGTGTTTTCCATATGTAAATTTTGAATCAATGTTTACCCCTTCTTCCTAAACCAGGGAAATACATTGCCACTTGACAGTTAACAGTGCTAATATTATAGTTACATTTCAAGTGACAAACTTTCTATAATTTCATTTTTACAGCAGTGGCAGCATCTTGCTTGATTCCTTTAGCTTCTCAGCTCAGATGCAGAGAGGTTCATTTTGAAGGGGCCCTAAAAACATCTTTTTTTCTTGGTTCTTTTGGCCACATTTAAAGTTTAATGTTAGATTTCATTAAACATAGAGCTTTTTATCCTAATCTCTCATTATTCGGTAATACATATAGAATGGGTCATAGAACCGAACGATCTCAGGTTTGCAAAATGAAAACTGATAACATACTGCAAAATCAAAGGTAAAGCATAGTTTCCACTACCCATCTCTAGGTTTAGTTATATTTTAAGAGGTGTCTAAGATACTGACTGGTAAATGTCATACATACATTTCAATAGTATTATTATACACAGTAGAATATCATGAGATGTTATGGCTGTTTGATATGTTTGGTTACACCTTTCAGTGAATCCTTGAGCTCTTTTCCCCCTTTTCTGTACTCAGCTTCCTGATCAAAGTCTTCCTTTGTCTCACAGCAACAGCAAGTAAGAGGAGGCTGTCTTCCAAAGAAGTCTCACAAACTACCCAGCACAACACATACATGGTACACAACACACAATTGCTGAAACTAATTATAGATCCATCATGGAAATGAAGGGAGAAAACTAAATGCCATAACAATGCCAAGAATGTTTTTGAGAGAATCAGTGAAAGAAATACACCTGCTTCCAAGACAACTTGGTGCCTCATCTCATCTTCTGACAGACTGCAAAGCCATCCTCATGCCCAGATTTTGAATTTCCTTAATGAGTTTTCTGATGGAATATCCTAAGATGTTCTATTAAATCAGATGCTATTACACAAGCTAAAGACCTAAACAAGATTTGGTTTTAAATGATTTCCTATCCATCATTTTACTACTCAAAATTCAGACCAAGAAAATATAATAGGTACCCTGCCTAAAATAATAAACAACTTCTCTATATTTTCCTAACTCTTCTGACTAGTGCTTTTAATGTGACCTGAACTCTGCCATTTAAATGAAGCTCATTCATGCAAGAAAATTGATTGATTCAGACAACTAATTGAATGCTGAATTCTCCATTCCTTTTGCCAGACGTATTTCCCATGCCAATACTCACACTGTAAATCTATTTAAGCTCAGTCTATGCTGATAAAATGCTGCAACAGAGGTCAGTAGACCTTTAGGTTGCCTGTTTTCAGTTCAGATAGTTCTGTAGCCAGTAGCAATCAGTTTCATCTTGATGCTGATTTGCATTTTACACAGCAGCAAACATTAAGAGGTGCAAAATAAGGGCATTAAAGCTTGGTTCACTACGTAATTCGTGCAGGGAATAAACCATTCCACAGCAGGCTTTCCAAAGTTTGTATTTATGTACTACATAATGGAATTGTCAGCACTTTAAGAAAAAAGGAAGGGTGATCTTGTGGTTAAGGCATTGGCCTAAGTCTCAGGTGATCAGGGTTTGATCTCTTGATCTACTATAAGCTTCTCGTGTGACCTTACCAAGTCACTTTTATTTTACAAATCAGAAAATGAGGAAGTAATATTATTACTCCCCCATGCCTTTCTCTCATCTTTGCCTGTCTTGTCTATTTAGAACGTTAGCTATTTGAGGCTGGAACAGTTTCCTAGTAGATGTATGTGCAGTGCCTAGCACAATAGGGATCTCCAGAAGGGCACACAGGGGAAGAACACCCTGTCATGTATTGAGGACTGATTGTCTGTGTGTGTGTGTGTGTCGGGGGGGGGGGGGGGTCATTGCTCCTGCTCACATGCTGGGGGCTCTATAACAGTGTTCAAGCACGGTCAGTTTTCAGAACTGCTAAACTAAAGCAAGGAAAGCAGGGGTGAGTTGTGCCTCTATGTTGAAGGAAACAGCCTGTCCCCTCACCCCCTTTGGAATTCTTCTATGTTATTTGGAAGGGAAAAAAAAGGTAGTGTTACGTAGTAACTTTCAAGCAAGAGTATTTGTATTTTTCTACAAACTTCTCTGTACATAGATTGTGAACATAACACTCCCCACATGCAACAGAGGAGTAGGGGACACAGTACTACTCTAACCCAGAGTAGCCTCTGAGAGGCTTGCACCTACCTTCCCACCTTAGGAAGTAAGAGCAGCTGAAGGACTATAAGCACAGTGGGGCAGGGACAGTCTGTTTGTTCTATGTTTGTACAGCACCTAGCAATACAAATAAATAAATACTACTAATCCACAGATCCTGGCTTTCCATGGACCACGCTCGATTCTCCATTGCTCTCTAGAAGGCACTGGGAGCTTCTGTAGAGCTGGGCCCTGTAGCACTCACCCATTCCAGCTCTGAGAATTCTCCCTCCTACCGAGAGAAATCACCCTGGGCCCACTGTACAAGGGAGGGAGAGATCTGTTTCATAGAATTTACACAGAATTCAAGACTCGACTCTGCCGGATTTTGAGAAAGCTACATCTTCTCAACCGGAGTCTGCTACATCTTTAGGTTATATATCAGTATCTCTCCACTCACCCCCATTCCCATTGGAGCTGTTCCACTTTTCTTATTTATACAAATGCTCATTGGGTCGGAGAGAGAGAGATTGATTTTATAGCACACTGACTACGGCACCCACTCAGAGCATGGCAGACTGAGGCAAGTTTCCCAACCACCAGGCTATTGGCTATTCTGGGTTCTGCATCCTGGACCTGGAAAAAAAAAAAAAAAAAAAAAAACCTTTGTAGAAACTGCTACACATTTCTGTGGAAAGTTTCAATTCTGATGAATCGGCATTTTCTGGTAGAAAAAAATTGTTGTTGGAAAAAAATCGCAGACAGCTCTAGTCATATATCATTCATGTATGTGTGTGTGTGTGTATATTTATATACATATATATGTATATAGTCATATATGATTCATTATAGACAAAATGAAAATTTTTTAACTGTAACGTACCAATTTGTTTTAATTATCCAAACTGAGGAAAATGAAAGCAAGAAGCAGAATAGACAGTGAACCTAAATTGGACATTAAATATTCTTTTTACTCCATAGATTAAAGTTATGTTAAAACTTTAAGTGGATTTTATTATATTTTATATTTTATTCTATTTTACTTGGACAGTTCCTTTAGCATTTACCTTAAATCTGTATTACTAATATCATTTAAAGGAACAAGGCACCAGTTAAAGACGGACAAGAGGAACTTGATAAATAATCAAGGCTATATTGTCTAGAGGAGGAGAAGGACCTGGGCGTATTGGTTGATCACAGGATAACTATGAGCCACCAATGTGAAAAAAGCTAATGTGGTTCTTGGATGCATCAGACAAGGGATTTCCAATAGAGATAGACAGGTGTTAGTACCGTTAAACAAGGCATTGGTGAGACCTCTTCTGGAATAGTGTGTGCAGTTCTGCTCTCCCATGTTTAAGAAAGAAGAATTCAATCTGGAACAGGTGCAGAGAAGGGCTACTAGGATGATCCGCAGAATGGAAAACCTGCCTTATGAGAGGAGCCTCAAAGAGCTTGGCTTGTTTAGCCTAGCCAAAACAAAGTTATGGGGAGATATGATTACTCTCTATAAATACATCAGAGGGATAAATACTAGGGAGGGAGCGGAATTATTTAAATTCAGTGCCAATGTGGACACAAGAACTGAAGGATATAAACTGGCCATCAGGAAGTTTAGACTTGAAATTAGATGCAGGTTTCTAACAATTAGAGGAGTGAAGTTCTGGTATAGCCTTCCAAGGGGAGCAATGAGGGCAGAAAACCTAGCTGGCTTCAAAACTGAGCTTGATAAATTTATGGAGGGGCTGGTCTGATGGGACAGCCTAGTTTGGCAATTGACTGATCTTTGACTACTGGTGGTAGATATGCCAATGGCCTGTGAAGGGATATTAGATGGGGTCGGTTCTGAGTTATTAGAGAATTCTTTCTTAGGTGTCTGGCTGGTGAGTTTTGCTCACATGCTCAGGGTTTAACTGATTGCCATAATTGGGGTCAGGAAGGAATTTTCCCCCAGGGCAGATTGGCTCTGTGGGTTTTTCGCCTTCCTTTGTCGCATGGGGCATGGCTCACTTGCTGGTGGATTCTCTGTACCTTGAAGTCTTTAAACCATGATTTGAGGACTTTAATAACTCAGTCATAAGTTAGAGGTTTATTAAAGGAGTGGGTGGGTGAGGTTCTGTGGCCAGCATTGTGCAGGAGGTGAGACAAGATGATCATATTGGTCCCTTCTGACCTTAGAGTCTATGAGTCTACAGTCTAACAACTTTCTACCAAAGTTTAGGTATTTATAAATAAAGTGAAGAACTGTACAAAGCTCACTTATTTAAAATGATGATACATGCTATGTGATCTTGGACACTTCTATGGAATATTTAATTTTACTTACTTTACCTATAATTTGCTTCCATTTGTGGGAAGAATTAGAAATGGAGCCAATCAATATTTTTTCTCCATATTTAGAACTTTTTTTTTTTTTGACAAAATGGACACATTTTTGGCAACACATTTTTGCCATCTGGATGATTCTCCCTTACCCCCCCCGCCCCAGTAAGTTATTTTCCTTCTGTTGACAGAACTCTAATGGCTAAAAGATAAAGTGTACCAGATCCCCAGCTGGTGTTAATTGGAGATAACATCACTGAAGTTAACTTTGAGCACATGCTTAAGAGCTTTGCTGAATCAGAGCTTCTAAGGTTGCATCTACACTGGAATAAAAGACCCAGGGTATGGCAGGGATTGGCCTGGGTCAGCTGACTCAGGCTCATAGGTCTAAAAATTGCTATGTAGATGTTTGGGCTTGGGCTGGAGCCTGGACTCTGGGACTCACTCCCCTCACGTGGTCCCAGAGCTCAGACTCCAGCCCCAGCCCTAACATCTACACAGCAATTTTAAAGCTCCGCAGGCCAAGCCTCACGAGCCTGAGTCAGAGAACCTGGGCCAGCCATGGGTGTTTAACTGCAGTGTACACACACCCTAATAGCAAGAACTCTGTCTACAGAATATAGAACATGAACTGATGTCAATGTATTTGAGATTGTTTGCACCTTCCCCCACCAGGCCCCCCTCCTGCTGTATTTCCCACTTTCGGGATTGCTTTGTTTAGCAGAATCTGCCACCACAAACTCTGCAGTATGTTTGCCCCTTTGTCTTTCTGTTCACTTTTAAGGTGAATCATCCTCTTTCCAAATTGCCTCACTGAAACAATCTGGGTCTGTCTATTAATCTGCTTCAAATACATGGCATTGAAATAGCTCTGAGGAAAGTAATCTATTAATTGTATTGATTCTTATTTGCCTCTTTTTATTGCAAGTATTTTCCTCAGGTAGATACTGTTTATTCTGGAGACTGTATTAAATCAAAAACACCACATACGAAACACACGACCTCAGGGTGGGAGTTTAAAATCTTGATGTAGATTTTGTAGCTTGTGTCCATCAAAGGTTGAATGAGATGGTGACTTTTAAGTCACTCAGCCATAATATATAGTATTCCCTTTTCTAAGGCAATAATTAAACTCTTTTCTTATCCGTGGTTTTAAATGACATTTTCTCCACCTACTCCCACAAGGGTGGCTCTAATTTACTTAATAATTGCATAGGGCTTTAAGATGCATAACTAGCATGAACTTTAAATAAGAACAAAACCTGAATTTTGCTGAGCTGAGCTGTCTGCCTGTTCAGTCAACAGGCCTACTGTTCCAGTCTCTTTTAGTTCAATGTGTTGGGGACCCTCCCCCCAATCAGGATTCAGCTGTGTCAGCTTCTTTGTCAGTAAATCCATATGCCTGCCGATTCCAGAACTGGGTGGGAATGATCTGGGGTGGATAGGAGAACCCAGGCTTTCCTGCTCCATTGGGACCTGGCTCAGGACCCTGAAAGTGTGACAGCGTGGGATGGCCCACACTCTGCCCACTTCCTGCTCATCTTCACCTGGGCCATTTCCTACCTCACCCAATGTCTTAAAGAGAAGCCATGCCCCAAACTAATTGTAGCCCTTTGTTG
This sequence comes from Emydura macquarii macquarii, assembly GCF_026122565.2. Taxonomy (NCBI): domain Eukaryota; kingdom Metazoa; phylum Chordata; order Testudines; family Chelidae; genus Emydura; species Emydura macquarii. The sequence goes on along the minus strand of NW_027131400.1, from coordinate 6,208,021 downwards.
CAAACCCCAGAGTCTCAGGGCTGACCCTCTAGTACCCTTACAGATGGTTCTCCCTACCTGTGGGATGATGTCTCAAAGGAAGGATGGGAGGACACACAACTAGGTCGCCTCAGCAAGAGCTCCTTCTGAAAATAGCTTCTCTCCTTCCCCTACCTGGGCTGCTGAAGCTGGTTTTATATTGCTCCTTTCCCCAGGAGCATGCTCAGCAGTGTCTGAGGGGTGGAGCTTTCCTGGCCCAGCAGTGCTCCAGCCTTAGTGTAGCGTTTGTGAACCCCACAATAAGGGTTGGGTTTTTTTTGGTAATGATGTGGTACAGGAAATTTGGTGCAACACAGGTCCTATTCTTTGTTTGGTCCTATTTGGAATCTATGTATACTAAAAGCAAAGTTCTACAACTGCTTTGGCTGACAGCTCCATTTTACCAATATTTCAACAAAGATGTCAAAAACCAATATAATTTTATAAAAACAATGTGTGCCGGGTCATTAGGTGTGCATCCTTGATGAATAATGTCACAGTAACTCATGGTGCCCACACAGAGTTTAAGGCTATAAAAGGCAACTCATACAAAGGACCCAACTTATTCTCTTTGAAGTCAATATCTAAACTCCCATTGATTTCAATGGGAATAGGATCAGATCTACTCTTGTTATTTACTGGTGACTACAATTATGGGCCTAAATACTGATCTTAGTTACACTCAATTCAATAGAATTACTCCAGATTACTCCTGAATACACAGTTTGGCTCATGCCTTTAAATAACTTTAAATTATGAAGAATTATCAAGAATATTTTAGGTGTTATAGGTGGAAGTAACATGTAAAAATTTCTGTAAGTCCACTCAACATATTTTTCTTCCTACATATGTTTACTAAGGGGCAGATTGAAATTCCTTTACTCATACTAAGTAGTACCAGAAGTCTCAAATACTACAGTGGACTTTAATGAGACTACTCATGATGTGAGGTACTATTCAGTGTGACTAAGGGCATCGCAGTCTGGTGTTTAGATGTTAATAGTAATTAAAGGCATTCTACATGATCTTTCTACATATATTTTGGCACTGCCAGCTAAAGTTTTTCAACCCTTTGAGGTGTAGGAAATACAGACCATGCAAAAATACAAATGTGTGCATTCTCAATGTTTCTTTTTTATTGCTATGCATGGAAAGACAAAAATATTCCTACCGTATATATCAGTAAACCATATCAGTAAAATCATATATATCACACCACAGTGTAGTGCAGAAATAAAAGTAGAACTATAAAGATGCAATTGATCCTCTATTTCAGCAATTTTACCACTACTTTCAGAGACTACTTTACATGTTTATTTGCCCATTCTGTTATCAGCTGTATGAAGGCCAGCACCTTAATACTTTATCAATATTTAAAGAAAACAGCTTGTTTTTAAAATGTTACCATCATTTTAGTTAGTTTAAAAAACATCAAATTACACATCTTTACACTTGTTAACATTGTGATATATCCAGGGTACAATCTAGACTAGTGAGTTGCTGTATCCCCCTTGCCTGTTAGCCTGGGGTGATCTTTACGCTGCTTTGCTGTTGTTGCTGACTCCACTCCTGAACTGCTCACAAACAGCCTCATGCATGTAAGTCACTGCAACCTGCCAGCTACTGAATTATACTGAAGTGTGACTCCAACACACTTCTAGCCCCAGATTCCCCCCCCCCCCAAGAAAAGTATGTTTTGTATTGCCCACCCTCTCCTAGACAATGCAAGTGCATATAAAGTCCATCATTTTATTAATAGAAATGATATTCACAAATTTTGTTACTCCAAATGGAGATTCCCAACACTTCAGTTCAAACATTCTAGTTTAGATAAAACAATAAAACAAGTTTATTAGCTGCAAAGAGAGAGATTTTAAGTGAATACAAGTAATGAGGCATAAAATGTTTCCTATTCCCACCATTCCTTGCATTTGGCTGGGTTTCCCGTGCCCTGCTTATCATAACCAACAGAACTGCTTGACAATAGGGCTGGTCCGAAAAAAAAAAGTTGGAAACATTTTCCAAAATATTTTTCCTTTTCTGATAAATTTCATCAACTTTTTTAAAAGTGATCAACACTAGTAAAAGATGGCACAAATTTCTCACAAAAGGTTCCTGTTTTCCTGTATCCCTTTTACATTTTTTTGAACATATATATGAGTTCATGTTAATCTGACAACTGCCAAGTTTGAGGAACATCCACCTATGGAAGTACCTTTTACAAGAGGCAGTATAATGCAGCAGAGTTCACTTTAAATTCTTGTCTCTGTCCCTTTGAGGAAGGAAGAAGCACCTGGTGTCACTGAAGAGACACGTCCCCAGCCAACTAAAGAACTTCTCCTGCTCATCCAGGAGATTAGTGGCCAAGGCATGGGAACTCAAGTACAAGAAAGAGAAGAATGGGAAAAAAATGAAATGAAGGCGAAGTACAGATATAGCCTGAATTTGGGACTGATCCTGCCAGGTGCTGATCAATAAAGTCAATGGGAGAACTGAACTTAGCACTGAAGGTGCTGAGAGGTGAAGTTAATGAGAACGGAGGATGCTAATAGGGCCAAAGCATAATTTTTTCGGGCCCAGTACAAACCTGTAACACAGGTCCCCTCCCACACACATACCACAAATCCCTCATCCCATACATACAATCTCATGAGCCATGAAAATTTTTTTCATCATGGTAATAGGGGTTGCAGCCTGGGCTGGCCCCCCCCGGGACCTCCGGGCCCTAGTAAAGTGTACCCATTTCCTCCCCCCCCTCCCATGTGGGGGCCCTGGGTGCTAACACCATACAGGAGGCATTGTGCAGGATTGGATCCCGAAAGAGCGGTTATTTTTCTTCTTCTGTCCTCTCCTTCCTTCAAAGCTGTCAATAATAAGTGTCAGATTTAACAAACAAAGAAAACAAAACCACAACCTGACATGCAAAATCAGTAAAAATATCACCTGTTTAGTTTGCACTAAATTAGACACTCTAATATAACTATCACTTTATAATATTAACTCTCAAAGTCTTCATTTCCCATGCTGCCACCTCCACTAACTCAGAGATACTTAAAAATTAGTAGTAGGAATGATCTACAATTTCTATTCCATCTTCTTCTCAGTGCAGGATATGCCATGTAATACTTCAGTTTACACTTTGAGTAATAGTCACTAATATCATTTTCAGAAAATATGAGTCATCTGCCAGTGCAGTGAGTTTCACTCTAGCTGTCTGACTGACAATATATCATTTATCCCACAGAGGTGGGTTTTGTTGACAATAATACCTTATTGTTTATTGTGGTTTGTGTAAAATACTAGCTCAGTTAGGATTACTCCCAGTTCACACAGAACAAATCCATGGTAAAAATCATAAGAACTGATTCTTTTCTTGCTAATGCCCATGTAACCTCATTGGCTTCAGTGGAGGGATCCCACATTTTACATCAATGTGTAAAGAGAATTAGGCTCCTCTTACAGCTCTTACTCAAATCTATGGAGATTCTCTCTCTTTATTATGAAAAACCCATCATCCTACATTTTATAACAGAGTGAAAATATTTATTGAGAAGGATAAAAACTCTTTTGTGCTATACATGACATTAAAAAACGGTAGCACGGTAAGCCGACTTGTATCAATTGCTTCTCAGCAGGGCCATTGTCATCCAAGTATACGTATGACAGTTAAAGTACAATAAAGTATGATATTAGTTGTATTATTGCAGACATTTTACCTACAGTTACATCTATCGAAATTTTCTGCATTGTTGTTGAAATATATGCTGTTTTGGAAGCTCTGCCTGCAAGGCAGAAATATGAGCAGTTTCTTTCACAGCGATATGTTATGCCACATGCTTTATTCTTTGGAATTTCAGATGAGTGGGCAAATAAATGACAGGAGAGAGAAAGCTATTATTTTGCAGGACTGGAAAGTCAAGATCATCAAGGCCCTTCAGTAATTATGCCAGAACACTAACAAACCACAGAGCACAGCAACTGCTGTTTGGATGGCAGTGGCGACATTGCCTGGTCACAAAAGGAAATGAAGGTGCGGGGAAAAAAAAAAAAAGACAGAAAACCAACTTGTCATTTTACGAGGCTGACGTTTGCAAGACCACTCGTCTGAGTTTTCAGAGATGCTAAGCAGCACCAACTCCCATTGACGTGAAAGAGAGCTACAGGAGCTCAGCACTAATAAATGTCAGTCCACTTCCCTTTAAGCATCTAACGCAGACTGATGTAGAGTTGCCAACCCTCCAGAATTGTCCTGGAGCCTCCAGGTATTAAAGATGAATTTTTAATTCAAGATTATGTCACATGATGAAACCTCCAGGAATACGTTCAACCAAAATTGGCAACCCTAGACTGAGAAGCTTAATAATATGTATCCAGCTTTGAAAATGTTGACCTTCATGACTGCAGAATAGCCATTAGTGGTTTTGTGAAGAAAGCTGTGATCACATTTAGCTTTCCAGTGGACGACTGAGTAGTAGAGGGGAAAAGCGGTCTGTACATTTTAAACAAGAAGTAGGCTCCTGATTCAGCATAAGGCCAGATTACTAGAATGCTGATGTTTCTGTACAAATCTGTTGTCCCTAAAGACATCTGCAACTGCAATGGGATCAGTCTACTCCTTACTTGTCATCTTTTCGGAACTGATGAAGTGGCAGAAGAGGAAACAAATCCAGAGGATAGAATCTTTTACTGTGGTCCTAGTCAACATGATGGGTATAATAAAAAGGAAGCTTCTATCAATGAAATTAAGATGTCCAAAGCTTCAGTTAACTGAACTTAAAAAAATTGCTGCTGCTAGACTGTGGCTATAATACTATGCATGGATGACAACTTAGATTTTCACTTGACTAGCTGCATAAGATTGATGACAAGAGTCAGAGGTAAGGAAAAAAGAAATTGTACTGATTCTGGATAAATACACAGTACATTTTAAAGTTTCCTTGAGAAAATGCGTCATCCTTTTCTTTCTATTGTTTAAGGTCACATAATTAATCCGACAAATAGACCAGGGAATATGCCAGAATCTTAAGCAGCATTACCAGGAAAAGAATATCTGTGAGGAAGCTACGTATCACAGATGATGACAAATGCTCAAATGACCCAGTACAAAGGATCAAGAAGTATTGCTCTTCTGTTCTGTAAGTTATGTTTTCCATCCAAACACAACAGTCAAGAAGTCTTTAACAAAGGTCAGCAGCTGTTTTGTGCTAAAAGAAGCAATTTTAGGTCCCATCTATGCTACAGCTATAACTGAGATTATGTAAGCTATTAGAAGCGCAGTCAACTAAACTGTTTAGAAGTTGCAAAATTTAGTTTGTGTCCACATGGTGGCATTTGTCATCAGGACCATCCAGCTTTTGCATCCTCATCCAACATTCTGGGCAGCTACCTCCAAGTGCCTCAGAAACCATTTCCTGTGCCACAACAGGGATGTTAATGGTATTTCTGTGCTAACTGTGATTTCTGGGGATCCTACATACTCAAAAGGCAGGGATCTGTGTGGTATTGTCCCGAAGGGGAGTGAGTGCTCTGACTGGTTTAAAAAAAAAAAAAAGCATTTTCAGCCTTGTCATGAGTGACATATTCAGATAAGTCTTGATGGATGGGACAGAGTCTCCAAAGGTCAGGTACATAGAGTTGCCCCATGAACATGTGGGCAAGTAACCCTTGGGATAGCTAACTGCACAGAGGTATGGGAGATAGGAGAACTTGGTCTGACAGATACAGTGGCACTGCTGGGGCGACGATCTATACAGCAAATTAGCTAGAGATGATCAAAATTCAGCATTTCCATTCTGCAACGAATTTCAACATTTTGAAATTCCCCCTGTGTCCCAAATTAGAATGAAAAGGCAAAATACCCTGTGAGAAGAAAATCCTGAAAAATTTTATTTTGGAAATTTTAGAATGCCCTTACCTAAGTTTTGTTCCCATAAGGCTGAAGCCCTTAGTTTTGACTTTTATAATCTAAATTTGAAACAAAGCACTTCAACCTTATTGAAATTAAATCTATTGATAATTTGTTGTTGTTGTTGAAAATGTTGTCAATGTTGGTGCATTCCAACAAAACATTTCAATTTCAGCGAATTAATATTTTCTGATGGAAAATTGTTCTTTTGGAAAATTTTCAAGCAATTTAAAAAATAACCACGTGCCTAACTACTTACAACTATGGAAGTGCGTGACAGATTAGCCCCACTAGTAGAGGCTGTGCATAGTCAAAATTAACCCCTTATTAACCGATGATTAAACATTTGTTGTGTGGATATGATCAGTGGTTTTCACCAGTTGTGCTCCTAACTAGATAGTAGCATGGGAAAAAAGCAATTGTGTGAACATTTTCAAATTTGTGAACTTACATGTGTAATACAAAGTAGCTTATGGCCATAAGCTTAACCGATTAATATATTAGTCATCTGACATACTAAAATCTAGAAGTGGATTCTGGAAAGATATGAAAAGCTGAGAACAAATAAGCATGGCATTCACCAGCTTTGGACATGGTTACTGTTACCTGGAGACACTCAGCCAGTATGCTGAGATTGAAGACTTAAAGAAAAGTCACTCTTTTTAGCACCAGACAATAACATTCAGCAACCATCTGTATGCATCACCTAGAAGTCAACAGTAATTTATATTAGGTCCAAATACTGAAAACTATAGCTAGTTGTGACAATGGCTGCAATGTATTTTTATGGGTTAGCATCAAATAGAGATCCCAGTGGGCATAAATGTCTTCCTTGGACATCTGTAAATAGAAAAGGTAGAGAGACTTTATTCATATCTAATGAACTTTGCTATAAGGTAGACCAAATGGCAGAAACACCAGCTCCTCAACATACTGTATTAAGGAAAGAATAAACTAAGATAGATTTTCATTGCTTGCAGGTGAAGTCATTGCATTTTTCCTGACTAGAGAGCATTTACATAACAGTATAGTTAAGGTAGCTGATGAAATACAGCCCAGTACTTTTGAAATTGGCTTTTCAGATTTTTAATTAGATGTGTAGGTGGCAACTCATTCTTTTTAGAATGAAGCAACAACATCTTCAGTTATTTCTAATTGCTTTCAGTATTACAGAGTAGCACAATATTGTAAATGAACAGAATATATGGGGTTTTAAAAGGAGGGAATAATTTCCCTGCTTTAAATGAAAGCATGCATAATGTTACTTTCTTTTTTGACAGCTCACAGTTCAGTGTGAAGATTATCTGCTCCTACCTACCTTGTGAATTCCAAATTATAGCTAATAAAAGACCACATTCTAAAGTCCTTGATCCCATCTAACCATAAAGTTTTGCAAGTTCTTGCCATTTCCGTGAATATTTGCATTTCATAGGCTCTTCAAAGAGAGTGCATCATACTGGAATTTCCTTTTACATACTCATTAACAGTGGTGTATTAAAAAGATGGTGGGTGGACAACTTGCTTGTCTAGAGTGATGACGATGAAAAGAGCGGCATTTGGAATTATGTTGGATGGGTAAATAATTAAATGACACAATTAGCAATATTGCAATCAACTGAAGCAGCAAAAAACCTGATTTAGTGGGGCCAGATTGGGATACATGAGTTTTATAGACTTGATCCTACAAGGGACTGAGCACTCCTTGCTGCCAATGAAGTCAATAGGAATACTGGGTCTCATCTGTATAAAGAGATCACGAACCATAACCTTAAAGGTACCAGGCAGAGCCAGTTAGAAGTTTTCTGGCAGAACATTTTTGTGCTGGAAAATGCTATTTTTGTCAAAATCAAAGCTTTCCTTGGACATATGTTGATTTGGTGACATTTTGGTTTTAAAAAACTGAAAAGGAAGTATTTTGCTAAGGTCAAAACATTCCATTTTGACCTTGTCAGAATTTTCTATTTTTTTCTGAAACACCTTTGTTTCAAAATTTCATCATATGCATAATAAAATCTTTAAAAAGTCAAAATCAGAACAAAATGTCACAATTTTGACTGACTTAAAATGAATTTGCTTTGAAAAAGTTTCAAAATATCAGAATTTTCTGCAGAATGGAAACTCATTTTCCAACATCTCTAGCACATTGGTCTCCCTGGTAAGTTCTTCACATCCTCAATTTCCATTAAAGGCAGCGGAAGGTGAGGGCATTAGCATTTTAGAGAGTCTGGCCCTGAGCAGTTAAGTGGAGTGCAATGTACTTACCTTTCATCATTTGCATGAATTTTCACCTGTCCAGGTTTAAAAGAATGTTTCATTATATAGCAAATTAGAATAGTTCATCTCCTTGCAACTTTTTTTGGACATGAAGCCTCACCTCAACACGTAGCCTTGTAGTTATTCATTTTTAGGGACATCATGTAGTTTAGAATTCTTAAGTGGCTAGACTGAAGCAGTTCACTTTTTACTGTCCTGAAAAGGCAGAATGCTGAAGTGTAGCAATCATACACAGAGCCATACATCTTTCAAACTGGCTTTGCCTCTCTCTTTAAATTTGCACTCTAAAGTTATACTGCTACCCCTTTGGCCTGAGTAGACAGCCAATATTTGGGACCTTATAGGCTTAATAGTCTATTAAGAGAAGTCAATTATATAAATCAGTTATATTCTTTGGTGTAATCTTATTTACAGAATGAACACAAAGTCATGTTTCTCTGAACACAGTAGAAACAGCAAGCAGTTTCCTTGCTCAGAAATGCCCACATGTGCCACTCTAGCAAGCTCTGTGCACAAGAAGCACTGTCCATTTGCTTTCTCTCAGGGTTATTCCCAAACGTATTCCCTCATTGCTCTGCCTACAATGCCACCAGCCTGTAAAAGCAGTCTCTTAGGTCCTGCATTTGTAACCTGGCAGCCCCCAGTCCATCTACATTAGCTCTGAATAGAATCATAGGGCTGGAAGGGACCTCGAGAGGTCATCTAGTCCAGTCCCCTGCACTCATGGTAGGACTAAGTAATATCTAGACCATCCTTGACAGGTGTTCGTCTAACCTGCTCTTAAAAATCTCCAATGATGGAGATTCCACAACCTCCTTAGGCAATTTATTCCACTGATTAACCACCCTGACAGTTAGGAAGTTTTTCCTAATGTCCAACCTAAACCTCCCTCGCTGCAGTTTAAGCCCATTGCTTCTTGTCCTGTGCACAGAGGTTAAGAAAAACAATTTTTCTCCCTCCTCCTTGTAAGAACCTTTTATGTACTTGAAAGCTGTTATCATGGCCCCTCTCAGTCGTCTCTTCTCCAGGCTAAACAAATCCAGTTCATTCAGTCTTGCCTCATAGGTCATGTTTTCTAGACCTTTAATTATTTTTGTTGCTCTTCTGTGGACTTTCTCCAATTTATCATTCCTGAAATGTGATGCCCAGAACTGGATACAATACTCCAGTTGAGGCCTAATCAGCATGAAGTAGAGTGCTAATACACCCCAGAATTATATTCGCTTTTTTTGCAACAGCATTACACTGTTGACTAGAGCTGGTCAGAACTCAGAATTCCTGTTTCACAGGAAATTCCAATTTTTTTCATTTTGAGTTGGAAGAAAAAAGATCAAAATTTCCTGTGGAATGAAATTCTGAAATTTTGTTTTGAAACAAAAAACCCCAAAACAACATTAATTTGTTTAGATATTATCAAATCAACTTTAATTATATATTATGTCAAGTCATAATATAATAGTCAAAATGTTTCAACTTTTACATGATAAATTATATTTTTATTTTCTTTTTTAAAAAAAATTAGGGTTCAATATCTGTTTCTAAATTACAATATACAATCAGTGATTAGTAATTGGTGCAAGGTACACTCATAAGTAATCGGTATTTTAATTGGTAGTTGGTAATTTCCCTATGGTAAATAGTATAATATACAAAAATAAATAACATACAAAGTTGAAAAACGGCCCACTTGCCTGTGCGTTGAGCCAGGTACCCACTCAACTGTGCACCTGCCACTGAAAATATTTAATAATAAACTGTCACATTCCCACAGAACATCTTGATTCCATCAGATCAGTATTTTCCGACTGAAAACTGTTCTGTTGGAAAATTTTTGATCAGCTGAAGCTCACAGCTGCCATGTGGCCTGTTGCCTTCAGCAATAGCCCTCATTGTCTACAGCCTGCATTCATTCTTCGTTGTGGCTGACCAGAGACACTGAGGGAGAGACTTTCAAAGGTGTTTAAGGCCCCTAAACATGCAGAGAGGCACCTAACTCCCATCAAAATCAAACGAAGTTGGGTTCCTTTGAAAATCCCACTAGGGATTATCTGCAACTTTAGGCATGTATATATACACACTTTTAAAATCTGGGCCCTGGGTCACTTCAGCAGTGGCGGTGAGCAACATTCAACTCATTACAGCAATGCAAATCCATGGACATATCTGCGAAAACTGTTTTTTCAGGGCCTCAGGGACAAATTTTGAAGTAGATGCAAGACAGGACAAAAATAGTATGACAATCAAAATAGTTATGCTGAAGACAGCAAGGTTAAGGGTGGCTTAGCAACTTTTCTGCATTAACAGTGAGCAGATAAAGAAAGGCCATGTGTAACTAATACCTTAGATGTTTTAGGCAAAGACTTGTGCCTAAAAGAAATGTTATATATTAGAGAAAAGATACACAGACCTCAGAGGTTCAGGAGCAAAATTAATGATCAACATGACCCAAAACAGCCACATCACTATGAACTCATTGTTTCATTTACCATAATTCGATATATTCATATTAAACAGTATGAAAATATTTAGTATATATTATTTTCAGAGCAAATAAATTAATAATTTAGTGCAATAAATTAATACATTAATAAATAAATTAATAACTCAGTGCAGTAAATTAATAATTTAGAGCAGATTGAGAACTTAATTGGTTACTCACATAGTAAAAGCATCCTGATTGGTTGATAACTTAGACTGGTTAATAATGAAATCACACACAGTGTTTTAATATCATGTGCTGCAAAGAGCTGCAGGAGACACATTAAATAGCCACTTGCGGCTTGCAAGTCTCAGGCTGAGTATCACTGTATTAGAGGTATATTTTCAATACATCTCATCAAACTGAAACTAGATGAATATGAAGCCAGGATGTGCCAGTTAGCCTCATCATTCATATCTGGCACATTAAGTCAACCTTATTAGAGATCTGTGGTAGGGTTTGCCCCCAAGACACACCTTGGTGATCCACCATGGCACTTTATACCCTGCCTCAGTTTCCCTTCTGGGTCTTCAGTGGTCAGTTGGAACCTCCCTACACATTCGGGTACTTAGCTCTCTAGCTAAGTCACGCCAAAATTCCACACTTTCTGGGTGCGATGGTATGCAGAACCCCTGGGATACAACCTGGGAACTATGGAACTGCTGGGTACCCTTATCAACTATTTAGCTTGGGGTGAGCCCTCCACCTCACTCTGGCTGGTGACACTTAGACAGCCTCTCCAGACCCTGTTATCACCCAGCCTGACAGCACTAGACACCAAACTTACTTCAATGAATACTGTCTAGCCACTCATGAATCAACAATAGAGACGCTCCAGCTGGCTCCCCATCCAAGGATCTCAGGATTATACCATGTAACCCTATTCAAAAAGCCTGACCAGTGGAGATTATTATCCAGACCACCCTTCCAGCCAAGTGGAAGGAAAGTGCATCAGCTTTTGTTACGGAACAACTTGTCTAACCATTCACTCAAAAACACACACTGGTTAAGATAAAACATGAAACAAGTTTATTAACTACAGAAAAATAGATTTTAAGTGATTATAAGTGGCGAGTGTAAAGAAATTAAAAGTAGTTATCAAATGAAATAAAACATAAGATTGCAGTCTAAGTTGTATACACTACCAATATTTGAATTAACAAAGTCTCACCCTGCGAGATGACACAAGCAGACTATAGGTTTTCAATTCACACAGGCACAGACTGCTTTTCTCGCCTGGGAAAAGTTCTTTGTCTTCCAGATGCTCCTTCAGGTGTTGAATTAGGGGAGAGGGAAGCCAAGTGATGATGTCACACTCCCCCCCTTTTATAGTCTGTTTCAGCTTGCTAGAACAATTGGGCTTGTGACCTGTGGGGTCATCCTCATTGGTCAGTCAAACTCCATTCTGAACTTGCTTTCTACAGTGAAGCCTTCACTGTAAACAATTCCTCTTAGTGGAATCTATTCCTGAATGGGTGAGAGATAGCCATTAACGCTGTCTGGCCACTCCATTGTTGTGCCTGAAAAGGCTGTTTGTGAGTTTCCCACTTTGCAACATAGCATGTTCAACAATAGCATGTTCAACAATGTATCATAACTTCACATACAATGTTAGCACATACAATCCAACAAGATAGTAATGTGCAGCAGATCAAGACTTTTAAAATAATACCAAACAAGGCATACTTTGTAAAGAAATACCATAATTATAGGACATTAGTGAATATGGGGTTTCGGGGGTGTTGTTCTCAGATACAGAGTGCCACTGTGACCCGTCCCATGCCCAGGGTAGCCACCTGATAATGCCAAGGTCAGGGCAGACTGTAAAAGGAGAGCAGATTCTCCCACCACTGGTGGGTGACACTGAAGTCAGACTTCCCAACCAGCCTCAGACTGTGCTTCTGATTCCCCCAAACCAGGTATCAAGAAGCCAGTATACAAATACACACAGCCCCCTCTACTGCATTTCAGTCTCTGGCTCCCAATCAGCCACTAGGTCCAGCAAAGAGACCAGTTATTTAAACTCTATGCTCTTTACTAAAAAGGTTCCCTCTGACCCCAAAAGGTCAGCCACAGTACCAGATCAATATAAGTTTGGATCTTACCCAAAATACCACGCTGCCAGCCAATCCTTTAGTAACTATAACTAAAGGTTTATTGTAAAAAGAAAGAAATAAACCATAAGAGAAATGTTAAAGGGTCAAAGCAAATCAGATACATACAAATGATTGAAAGTCCATATACATCAGGTTTCTAGAAGAATTGTTGAGTTGCAGGCTTATATTATTCCTCTGGTATACTTCCAACACCTGGATGGGTCTAAGCCTTTCGGTTCAGTTGCAAAATGAATTGATCCAGAGGTAGGTGTGTGTCTGTAGCTGAACAGGAACAAAGACAAAATGGTTTCTGTGGCTTGGTCTTATATACCCTCTGGCCTTGGCCATGCTGTCTTGTGGAATGTTACAAGAACTAAAATGGAGCCCAGAGTCACATGGGCCAATCCTGGTAACTCTTCAGGTATGTTTCTTCCTGAGCCCCTTGCATCCGTGAGTGTCTTAATGGGCCATTAAGCAGACTATTGTCCTGTCTCCATCCTATCTGGGGTGTTGCCCAGGCAGCACAATTTGAAATACAGATATCTCAAATATATCTATAACTGTCATTTCACATATTACACATGAACATAAGTATTATCATTTGACTTAGCATATTATAACCTTTCTAACAGTACCTGACATGGCATATCTCACATGAATTATTATGATTTTGACACACTGATGTTAACCAATATAACAAATGCTCTCCCTCCCATCTACCCAGTATGACAGCCACAATGGGATATCAAAGCTCCAAACAAATATAACAAACTTATAACAAACACTGGAAATGAAGTTAAACAATAGTCTCATTTCAGGTTTACCGTTCTTCAAGAAGGTCCGGCTGATAGCCATCTGTTTTAGCTTCCAGGTTTCAGCCAGCCTTCTTGCAATCAGTGAGAGCTGGGGATCTGTTCTCCTTCCTAGTCAGCCTCCAAGTCAGTTGGGTTGCCCTCTTTTAGCTGCTCCCTCCAGGCCTGACGCTTGTGGGGTAGGGCTGACTGAGTGCTGAGGCTCATGTTAACCCTTTATCGGCCAGTGTGGGGTTTGTACACCCTATCACAAAATTGTACAGGTTTAGGCACTAAAGATAATGAAGCCAAAGCGCATATGTGGTGACAGTCAGAGATGGCACTTATTCATGCTGTTGATATATACTGCATCAGTGAACAAGCAAAGAAACAGCTACAAAAATTGAAAGCATTAGAAGTAATGGAAGATCTACACCAGGTACAAGATAAAGGCACACAAACTCAAAAAAAGAAACATTAGCAATAAGGATGGACTTCACAAGCCGATGTAGTGTCTGCAAGGAGCAACTAGCAAATCAACAATGGGAACCACTCACAATGCACAAAATACCTAACCAGCCCTGGAGAAGCAAGGCATAAGGTGATGAATTTTGGGAAAGAAAGTATAACTGTAATGGTTGATTACTATTCAGATTTTTGAAGGAAGATCTCTTACATACAACACTAGCATCCTCCATTATTGAGTAGACTGTGAAGCTCAGTTTGCTAGGCATGGAATTCCAGAGACTGCTATCACAGATAACGGATTCTGGATTGCTTGGCAGCAGAATTTGAACACCCTCTTCACATTACAGCCAGTCTAATGGCAAAGCATTAAAAAGACATACTGGAGAGTAAGAGATCCATGAGCAGCAGTCCTGGAATAGAGACTACACCAAAAGAAGATGTTAACAGTCCAGTATAATTCCTTCTATCCCACTGCACAGAGACCCCACTGTCTAGAGAAAATAAACATTTAAAGCCAGCAGTAGTGGAGAAGGTGACAGAACAAACGAAGAAGTGGTGACAGCAAGCCAAATACTATCATGACAGAGGCACCAGAGAACTTCTTGAACTCCAGGTAGAACAGCCAGTGAGAGTACAACCAGCACCTAAAAACTAAGATTAGAAATGGAACGGCAGTGACATGTTTGCAAAGAGTAGTGCCATGATCACAATAGAAGAAGAAGAAGAAAAAATCTACCTCCCTTAAACACTATTGTCTAAGAAGAACAATTCTGTAGAGAAACTCTAAATGAGTCAACCAGATAGACGGGAAATGGACAGTGACTACAAAAAGAGTTCACAAACTAGTGACCCACATGGGTTGGCAAATGAGACACCAGAAAATCTAGCAGCACAGAAATCTCCTGAAGACAAAGAACAATAGAAGGAAGGACTTAAATAATGTGAAGTGGAAGAGCAGAAAATTTGTCTCATCATTTCAAAGACTATGTTGTTCACTGAAAGTATTCATTTGAAGGCATGGAGCTGTTGTGAGAGTGCTCTACAAAAGCAAAAGTTTGTGCACATGTAGATAGTTAACAGAAAATGTTCCAATAGAGAGTGCCCAAGAATATGCGGCACTGTTCAGAGATTTTGTAAAACTACCAAAAGTTGTTGTGCATTGCAAATGCCTTTCTGGTAACCTCTCTTCAAAAGATCTCTCTCTGCATACTGTGGAAAGGCTTGTCTTCTATAGTCCTGCCCCTTTTCCCAACAGGCCTGGCCTGAAAGAAACAGCACACTTAAAAAAACCCACACACACAAAGAGGAAGGTAGAAGGAAATGATGGGCCAAATCCTCAGATGGTGTAAATTAGCATAACTCTATTGATGTCAATTGAGGATCTGGCTCATTGCATCAAATTCAGTCACAGAGAAACAAATAATTCAGATCTTAATTTCATGACATTACTCAGTGATATTGTGTGTTAATTCATGACAATACTGGGTTAGGCTCACCCAGCGTCACAACACACATCACAATTCTATGCCAAGGTAAACATAACAGAATTATTTTGTGGCTCTTTGCAGTAGATTAGAGGACAGAATGGCTCTCCAATTCAAGGTTGAGTGTTAGTTTTCTAACTTCTCCCATATGGATTAAGCTACAGAAGGAAGAGATTTGAGGGATGGGAAAATAGGAAAAGCCTACCTTAAGAAGAACACCATGCCACAACTGAATTCAAGGCACAGTTCTATGGGCTGCTTTGGTGAGTTTAACAAAAATGGGGAGATTTTCCGTTTGAGTGCAGGCTGTATAAGAAGTGATCAGTAAATAAGAAATGAAGAACAAAGAGAAAAATCCATAGTTTGAAAAAGTAAATAAGAAGTGAGCATGCAAGAGTGTGAAGAGAATGAGAGATGTGCCGTAACAAATGAAAGCCGAGGAACAGAAAATAGGGTAGTGAGATGAAGTATTCCTGAAGACAGAAATATGGAGAGACAGACCACAAGATGTAGTATAGAAATACAAGATGTTGAAATCAGTCAAATGAGAGTTGTAGAAAACAAAGCCTGAATATGAGGATGGGCAGCAAGCCAGCATTTGAGTGTCTGGACAGAGATTTAGATGAAGGGAGAATTGCAAGTTTCTGGAAGAAGTCCAAACATGAAGAATTGAGGAGAGAGGAGGAATGGGGTAGAATTAAAGAGAATGAAAACAACTTTGGAATGTAAAAGGAAAGAGAGAACACAAGCTGCAAGAATAAATAAAAGGTGAATTTGTAAGAGCAGGAAAGGAAAGAGAAAACAACTTTGGAAAGCAGAAAACGTGTTGCCATGCTGGGAGAGATACTGTATTAGTGACTATTGATATAAGTGAGACTATAAAGCTGGCCAAGGATAAATTGTTGAGCTGAAGTTTTGGGAAAAAACACAGAGAAGAAAGTAAACAAAATGATAAAAGAAATGAATGGATTTGGTGTGTTATGGGATATAAGACATCCCTCAGCTTATCTGTACACTAAAAGGTACTAGGCTCTCCTTCTGAGGGGCAAGTACATAATATGGTCCCTGTTGCAGTTCTTGCTGTGACAAAAGACTTTGTCTGACTTTCTAAAATGGTATTTGCATGTTTCATGTCTGCAACAACTTCTCAGTGGAAACACTGCCAAACAGCATCTTCTAAGCAAACCCTGCTCTGGTGGGTATATTGCAAATAGACAGAAAGATGTGAAAATAAGAGATGACTGGAAGGTTGAGAAGAGGTGTGTGTTCCAATGAACACATTTCCTAACAGGACAGACTTTCTCTTTCTTGCTATTTTTCACTATCCAGGTTAGGTGAAGTACAAATTATTTTTGTTACAGTAAATTATTTACACTGTCAGTTTAAAAACCCACAGCAATCATGAGGGGGAAGTTTTTAAAGATGGGAAGCTAACCTGTACCTGCAAAAAAATGCACATGTACTCTTTTCACACTCAACTTGGGTGCCATTTTGAATATGTAAATGTGGGTTTGCACATTCAGCTAGATGCACATTGGCTACAATTCAGATGCCAATGTCTGAAAGTTTGGGCTTGAGTTTAGTTTTACAGATACACACTTTACATCTCAATGAGCGAGTTAAAATTAACACCAATTGCATTCCTGAAGCAAGATTAAAATGATTGTTATATGTTGTGTGCTGACAGATTGCTCAGTGCTGTACTGAACATGCAGAAGACATGGTTTCCATTATGTTACATTTCTTGAGTGTGCTCCTATGAAGTGCTCAGTTGACTTAAAATGGGAAATGAAAATGCTCCTCTCCTGATAGGACTGTGTCCTCTGAGCCCTGGCAGAATTACAGAAAATGGTGTTTATGTGTGGGCTGCTCAAAATTTGAGGTAACCAGAAACAAATTAAAATGGAAATTAAACGGAAGCGGAAACTTAGCCCTTACAGCAACCAACTGTAGTTGTTAGATTACTGCACATTAGGGGAAGGCTCAGCTGGATAGAGCCAGTTAAATTAGGGAAAGGCAGCACAGGTGCTTTTTATTAGGAGAGGAAATCTTTTCAGGTATGTAGCCTGAAGATGATGTTAAATTGTACTTCCAAAAAAAGAACAAAACCAGACTGTGAATGGCTCTTAGGTGCAGTGAGATGCCTTGAGGAGATAAAATGTTTTGTTTTAAAATCTTTTCCGGAAGAGCACTGCTCACTTTCACCAATTAAGCACCAGGGAATAGATGACTCTTCTTAGAATATCTCTTGATAGGCTTACAGAGCACTCTGGAGCATGGCCTGGATACATTAAACACACAGATCTGCAGTAATGGCATTATGGAATCACTATATCCTGACACCACAGCAAAAGCTGCAATAGCCTATTTTATTTCCACTTCTTTTTAACTAGAAATAGTTTGCTTTGCACTTTCACACACTTATTTCCCACCCAAAGGGCATTTTGTTGTTGTTGTTTTTGAAAATTCAAACTGTACTTAGAGAATTTTCAGAACACTTTGGGCCAAAGCTGGTCTAACCCTTACCCAGTTTCAGAATCAAAAGCTCAAAGCTACCTATCTCCCACTCTGATTTTGCACTAAGCATAGCTCAGCCAGATTGGAGGACCTGGACCAATGTCTGTTAAAATGGTGTATCAAATGGAAAAAAGTAGATCTGATGTAATTTATAGTCAATAAAAATATTGTCCACTGGACTAAGGAGTTCTGAAAATTTGCAAGGGAAAAAAAGAAAGTATATAGATATACATGAGAGGGACATTAGCCAGGTCCCTATTTTAGGTCCAGTCTTCCCCTTCATAAAATATAGTGGGAACTGGACTATCTTGTCTGCTGGGAAAGTATTTCGTGACTGAATACAAGAAAATTAGATGGACTCAGGAAGGTGATTATATTTATGGAAATGAACTTGTTTAGTAAAAAGGAAGAACTTAACTAGTATAAGCTCCACTTTTCTCCCACAAAGCTGTGAAGGTGGCGGGGAGATGTGGTGGTGGTGGTGGTGGTGGGAAATCTAATCACTTGTCCATGGGTAGCTAAGAACTTGAGATTTGATTCTGATGCTGCTGGGATTGTCTAAGGACCTTTCTCTGCCCACAAGCTTGCTCGTTTTGATCTTCCTAAGAATGCCTTGGACTCAAGCTATATCAGCCCCAGATCAGTTTCTGCCAGTTGTTCCAAGTGAATGGCAGCTGAGTGACAATTATGGCTCATGGCCTTCAGTGGTCCGGTCTGATTAGCAACTCAGCGTAGGTGATAGACACCTCCAAAATGGTTAACTCAAAGGGATTAGCCAGAGTTTGACATTGCTTTCTCCTTTCGGGAGTTAAATAGTAAAGTCTTCCAAGGTCTTCCAAAGTAAATTCAGAGTTGTAACGATCCAAACTAGTAAGCTCAGTGGCTGATATGAAACCCAACTACAACATAAGATGCATCTTGTCTAAAACTTGTCCTACACAAAGAGCCCATATTTACTGCTGCACCAACTGAATTCAGGCCAACCAGTTTTCATATGAGTTCTCCTGCCTTGATCCCCATAGCCCTTAAAGCTGTCAATATTTCCTGTGTTTTACCACCAGCTGTCTCCCATATTCTAAGTCTTGTATGTCAAAGAGAACGTAATGTTTTTCTGTTACAGTGCGACCTCTCTGACACCAAGATGGCCTAGTGCCTCAATTTCCCCTTGTTCCTGAGTAATTCAGCCCTTTGGCCAAATTCAGAACTCCTCTTTTTCTGGGGCAAATGGAAGTGCAGATACCACCACCACATGTTAAGCCTTTACCTTTGGTGCAGGGGCTCCACAGAGTCTTACTACCTCCAAAGGAAGCCCTCTCTCCAGGGTCTACACAAGACCTTCATTCCTTGCATCAGAGGGCTACAAAGACATTTCCTTTGTTTACAAAGCTATCAGCTCACCACCTCCAGCTGACACAGCTAAGGTATAGTGGAGCCCTTGCTCTCCCTACACTTTGGGCACCAGCCCCACAGTCACTAGGCATGATTTCCCTTTTGGAAATTTCAAAATCTCTGAAACAGAAATCATAATTATCAGCTGCATGAGTCGTGTTAAATAAGGTGGTAAATGTTTGGACCTTCTAATGTTGCATTACACAGAGCAAAAAGTCATGTAATAAAAGCTTTCTGTGGATAAAGTAACACATTTTCTGCTTCCATGCATCTCTTGAACTGCAGATCTGTCATGTACATATAGAGAATAATTTCTAAAGGTCTTACACCTGACTATAAAAGAGCTGCTCTTTTTTTCGGTCGGGCAAATTACACAAGATATTTGATCTTTCTGACGTGAAACCCATAGATATTTTAGCTTTCCATGAATTCTAGAAAGTGTGTTTATGTCTAAGTTTCTCATGTGCCATATACTTTATGCTTGTCTGGCCCAAGGTCATCAGTAAACAGATTCAGGACCGTTACTTTAAGTTAATCTTAGCAGGGTGGTTGAATGTATCCTAGGCATTTTTCAAATGTATATATATTTAAAATCACCCAAGTCCTGTGTGTATACAGATTATATACAAATGTATTTGAAAAAAACAAGTCAAGGATTGATTAGCAAAATTAAACTCTATAGTCGAAGCAGCAGCAGCTAAGTTTGCAACTGACAGGCCATAACATGGTATTATAGAGAAGCCATTGCCCTCCTAAAAATCCAAATCAAATTATGGTTTGTAGTAGCAGGTAATCCAGTTGTAGTTTATTTTATTACAAAGCTTAGTTTTTGGATTGGATGTCAAATTAAACTACTGCTAGCCTTTCCAGCTAGCTTGTACTATCTGACTGCAGCCTACATCTTGCAAGCTTTATTTTCTTTTTAACAAACAAAAATTAAACTATGTCTTGCAGCTAAGTGCTTGTGCTGCTAAATTTGCAAGGCTCTAAGAGTCCTATTCTGGTAGGGCTGGACAGTTAAACTGCTGAATGGCTTCCTGGCAAAGATGATGGCCTGGCATGGGCAAAATCAAAACCCTGGATCTGAAATACCGTGAACATTAATCTTTGAAATCCATATCTCAAGCTGATTTTCAACTTGGGTCTATCTCATCATTTAAATCTAAACATACGATTGTTTCTTTTGCTGTTTAACCACTCTGACTTAGACATTGGCCTGAGATGCTAAATTGAGAACTGCATTTAGTTATGAATTTTCCTCAAATATGGGATGGCTAGCTCTGGAATTTAAGTTTCCTCCTATCTCTGTTGTTTATTGTTTTCTAACTCTGAATATTTCTTGTTTTCAGAGATGCCTGAGGGAAGGTGTTAGATAGATGCAGATTATTTTTGGTGTTGATTCATCGTAAATCTATTTTTGCAGGAAGACATTTTCTTTGCTGTCTGGCATTCATTCCTGCATCTCTGAACTTCAAAAGTTTCACTCTAGCTTCAGTGATTGAAAATAAAACAAAAAAGGGATGAGAGAACTATTGAACAACCAGATGCTGCAGCAAAAAATGTGACTCCCCTTTCTCTTCTTCCTGGATTTTATGTTTTAGAATTATTTTGCTTTTTCTTTGTATTATATTTCATATACATCAAACATCAGAAAGAAAAATAAGAGTATCGTTTACTTTTAGGGTGATTAGATGTCCCGATTTGTCTATTCTAAGTTATAATATTATACTGAATAGGCATTTCTGGAAATGGCACTTGCCCTTTCTGAAAGTGTTCACTCACCAAGGCCTGGAGCGGGATTGCTGGCTCCATGCCATTCTGTATTCAACTCACAGGCAGGCATTCCTGTGCCATGTTTCTGAAAACTGCTACTCCCAGAATAATTTATCAGGTTATTGTCATTGTGGAGGGTAGCAACAAACAAGCATCTCTTTTATCTGCAGGCAATCAAGACCTTGATGCAGGCTGATGGGCACATTAGCCACCTTTCATTCAAGATACGTGTAAAAAGCAATTAAGCTTCTTATGGAGTAAGATTGCTGAAATAATAGAGGACACCACCCAAGGGAGTAAGCCACATGTGGAAAATGAAGAATAAGGGAAGAGCAGTTTCCCTGGAATGATGGCAAACTCAGCAACTGTGAGTGTCAGAAGCAAAAAGCCAGAGAATGTTCTCTGCAAAAAGCAGAGAAAATGGGCAGAAAAAACAAAGAAGTACTGGAAGCACGTCCCTGGGAGGACACCAAGAAAAGATGCTTTTTTTGGGTAGAGTACTAGCTAGAAGCAGGCTTGGATTTTGAAAGAAGGAAACTGCTTCCTGTTCTTTGTTCCTGTTGTGTTGAAGGAAACAGTACTTTCAACATTCTTTGTAAATAAACAGGATCATACCCAAGAAGTATATGACTGTCATCAATTTCTCATCCTAATGAAAACAACCCATCAAGGTCCTGAATATTGGGTGACCACTCAGGATAAAAATGGCAACATTATTTATACTGTGGATTAGCTGAAAAACTAACTCAGTGAATTTTCAGTATCTTAAGAGAGAGCAAAAAAATAAAGGTATACTGTTTATTGAGAGCAGCTGTCCGACAGATCTCTCCATTCACATTTAAGCCGCTAAAAAAAATTTACAACTACATATAGAGTAATGTGAAGATGCTGTAGCAATTTTATCTAATGCTTTCCCGGCTTTTATAAGTTTGTCTTAGGTGTCACATTTTTAATATAATTATACAAATTCCCCAACCAGCTCTTGTGTCTGTATACTGGAAACAATGTCTGAAGTGCTTCATGTGGTTCAGAAATGTTGTGCCACCACTATATCTGCCGAATAGCAAAGACAGCTAGTGTTAATGATATTTATTTATGACTTTTCATTCAAAAAGAGCACAGACCAATATAGAGACTGCATATAACCATTTCACCCATCACAGAAACTCATCAATTTCTAAATATAGCTGGATGCCTCACAATGCGCACATAGACCAATAAAATATATCCTATCATACTTTAATGCTGCAGAATATTCCTTCCTTCTTACTATTTCTTTTGGATGGTCATTTTTGTTTTTGACACATCTGAGCTTAAACAGATTTCATCCTATGAACATCTCATGGAACACAGTTTGGTTTCTTTTGTTTTCTATAAAATATCAGAGTCATTAACAACTATGCCTTCCAGGTCTCACAAAGGCAGTGCTCTTTTCCAAAGTGTCACTGTCAGAAAGTGTTAAAAACAAATTATTTTCACACTTCAGAAATGTCCTGTCAGGTTAAACCAAAACAGTCTTGTACTTGGGTTTGCCACTTTATCTTAGATGGCCTCAATCCAGCAAAGCAATTAAGTATGTTGTTATGACTTTGCTCTCAGGAATAAGGAAGCTAGACAGACACTACCAAATTCCAATACACTAAACATGTATTTAAGTTTAAGCACGTAAAGCAGTTCTATTGAAGTTGATGGGACTACTCAGGAGCTTAAAGTTAACCACATGCTTCAATGCATTACTGGACTGTGGCCAGGCATTTCTTTTGCTCCCATCCTCTTCTCTCTTTCTCTCTGCTTAATCAGAACCTGGATTATAAAACAACAATGTACTCATGTCCCGTAGCATTTTACTCTGAGTACTTCCATTGAAAATCAGTGGGACTTCCTGTGAAGTAAGGCCAAGATCCACAAACAGATGTAGGCATTGCAATGTTGAGCATCATGGCACCTAGCTTTTAGGTGCCTAAAAAAAGAAATCACAGGAACAACACTGCCATTCCCAAAGCCTGAGTCAGGTGCCTATGCTCTCTATGCAATCCGTGGGGAGAGATAGGTGCCTTGGAATGAGATCTACAAAAAGCAGCAGACTTGGGGGGGAGGGGGGGGGAGGAGTGGGGGGCTGCATAAATTAGCCAATGGGAAATGCCAAACAGAGAGGTGTGTACTACCCCTCTCACAGAGATGGGCATCTGTCTTTGTTTAGCAATCCACAAACAGGAACCCATTTCCTGGAGTCAGAAACTGGTTAAGCAATTTCTTGAGGGAATGAATTAGGTGCCTGCCTCACTCCACACAAAATTGAC
This sequence comes from Emydura macquarii macquarii, assembly GCF_026122565.2. Lineage (NCBI taxonomy): Eukaryota > Metazoa > Chordata > Testudines > Chelidae > Emydura > Emydura macquarii. The sequence continues at coordinate 6,184,527 of NW_027131400.1, read as the reverse complement.
AGAAGAGAAGGAGCCCGTGTTTTAACTTTTATCCTAATGGTTAGAACATTCACCTATGATGGGGGAAACCGAGATTCAATTCTCTTCTCTGTCTGAGTGGGAGAAAGGTGGAAGACCCCCGTTCAAATCCTATCAGGAGAGGCTCTAACCACTGAGCTATGGGATGTTCTGATGAGGGGATGTCTCAATCTCTCCTATTAATGCTGTTCCACTGTGGATAAACAATGAAAGAGTGATTGGACCCTAGGTCTCCCATCTCCCAGATGGGTGCCCTAACCATCAGACTACAAAGTCATTCTCTCTCTCTTTCTGGCCCAAAGAATCATAGAAAATTAGGGCTGGAGGGGACCTCAGGAGGTCATCTAGTCCAAACCCCTGCTCAAAGCAGGATCAACCCCAACTAAATCATCACAGCCAGGGCTTTGTCAAGCCTTACCTTAAAAACCTCTAAGGACGGAGAGTTCACCACCTCCCTAGGTAACCCATTCCAGTGCTTCACCACCCTCCTAGTAAAAAAGTTTTTCCTAATATGCAACCTAGATCTCCCCCACTGCAACTTGAGACCGTTGCTCCTTGTTCTGTCATCTGCCACCACCGAGAACAGCTTAGTTCCATCCTCCCTGGAATCCCCTTTCAGGTAGTTAAAGGCTGCTATTAAATCCCCCCTCATTCTTCTCTTCTGCAGACTAAACAAGCGTAGTTCCCTCAGCCTCTCCTCATAAGTCTTATGCTCCAGCCCCCTAATCATTTTTATTGCCTTCCACTGAACTCTTTCCAATTTGTCCACATACTTCTTGTAGTGGGGGGGGAGGGGGGGGCGGCGGCAAAGCTGAACACAGTACTCTAAATGAGGCCTCACCAGTGTCAAATAGAGTGGAATAATCACTTCCCTTGATCTGTTGGCAATGCTTCTAGTAATGCAGCCCAATATGCTATTAGCCTTTTTGGCAACAAGGGCACACTGCTGACTGTTCCACTGTGGATAGATACTTAAATAATCATGAGGGCAGAAAGAGAACAAATCCTCTCTCCTCATCAGGCAGAGGCAGGAATTGAGTGTGAGTCTCACCCATCCCAGGCAAGTGCACTAACCACTGGGTTGAAAGTTAGAAAGTGAGCACCACCAACACCACCTCCTTCTCTACTGGACAGATTTTGAATGAGACCCAATCCTAAAGCCAGACTTGAAATATAAGCCACTGAAGAAAGGCATTTGTCCACCTATCTTCCCTCAGTTTGCGAAGAATTCTGGAGGTTAGGTGAGAGATAGGCATCTGGATACCTATCAGAAGGCAGCAACGCACATGCCTAGATGCAAGAACTTCAGCGCCTACAGAACTTTTATCCTGAAAACTTAGAAGCCAACGGAGTTTAGTGTCTACAGGGTTCAGAGGGAGTTATGTGGATAACAGTGGAGCCAAAATTATGACTTCAGTGCATAAACCCAAGACTTAGGCACCTAACTATCTTTGTGGAACAGTGTCTAAAGTGCTACTCAGCATTATTAAGAGTGGAAGAATCTGGCCTTTAATGAGCAAACCTTGATTATTTCTATTAGTTTTCTCATGGTCTTCAGGGTGGTGAACAGGCTTGCCTAGAAAGGAGCTAACCTTCTGCAAGGAAAACTTCTTAGTTGTGTGTGTGGAAATGTGAAAAGATTTCCTTTACAATTGTTAAATTCCTCCCTAAGGACCGTCGTTAGAAATACTGGGAAAACACAGAAGAAATACATCCTCCTCTTTCTTTTCTCAGTATGAAACAGAACAAATCGTGAGCTGTAAACAGAGATAGCTAGACATATTAACTACTGTAAAGGGCCCACAGGTTTCACGGAGGTTAGGACAGGAACAAAGACAAAGGATCATACCTATTGCCTTGAGTATTTTCTTTCTCCAAATTCTAATCACAACTCTGACTCAGCTTTAGTCCCCCAGCATATTTTCCGGCATATTTTCCATGGCTCCACTTGTCCTCTTGCCATTTTCAGCATCTTTTCTCCCCTCTCCCTATCCTTGGCTTACTTTGAGGACCATTCTACATAACCTCTCTCACCTTTTAAAGGCCCGCTATTTGCTGACTCATTTCTTTTACTCCAACTTTGATGCATAGCTTTCTTGCATCCTCACACCTCAATGCCCCGTAGTTGACTTGGATTTTATTATTGTAGGACTTTCTTATTCTGCTGCATATAGGGTGACCAAATGTCCTGATTTTATAGAGACAGTCCCAATTTTAGGAGCTTTGTCTTATATAGGCACCTATTACTTCCTATCCTTGTCCCGATTTTTCACACTTGCCATCTGGTCACCCTAGCTGCCTCTTCCTTTCACTCATCTTCTCATTTGCATTAGAGTCAGAGCCTCAGCTGGTCTAAATCAGCATAACTCCGTTGACTTCAACAGAACTATGCTGATTTGCACCAGCTAGCAATTTGTACCCTAATCTTTCCCAAATTGTGCTTTCTTTCCAGAGACTATGGAACAGAGGCACTGATGTATTCCAGCTGATTTGTGCTGTTCTGGCAGAGCAAAAAAACCTTAAACTTGCCGGTTAAGCTATGGAGGTTCTGCATCACCAGAATGATGCAAAGTAGCCAGAGTATACTCATGAACTTGGCCCTATGTCACTGAATCCCTGCACTGTGACTTCCACTTGTTCTACTTCAGAGATGTTCTTTCTTTCTTGTCCTGTCTCTCATTCCTTTCACAATCTCAAGAGTTTGAACAGCTGCTCCATCTCTTCTTTTTTTCCCCTGCCCTTGCTCCAATCTGTTGATACCATTGTTTCTATTTTGGTTTACTTCTTAGCTGCACCATAGTATCCACCTCACTAATTCACAGCCTTGAGTCTCTCACACATTTGTTGTGGGCCCAATACTGAGTAATACATGGTTCTGCCAGTAGTCCTATTGATTTAACTGGGACTATTCATGGAATAAGGCACTACTCTGCTGAGTAAAGTTGAGCACTTAAAATGTGTCTGCATTTCCTTTGCTAAGTTCGCTAGCCTTATTTAGAATTGCCATTGTGCCTTTTTCATTTAAACATTATAAAGACCAAATTATGCAGGCTGTATGAAGAGTATTTTAAAAGGGAAAGAATTATCATTTTTATACCTCTGGTGAAAACAGCCCAGTAATGTAGGAAGAGATTTCTGAGCATAACTCAGAATTTATTTCATTAAGTATTAATGACTTTGTAATTTTTTCAGCCAAGTGACCAGTTATGAAGAAGAGGGAATAAGAAGCATGTTTGTTTGTTTTTTTAAAAAAAACATGTAGATATTTCTTAATGAGATTTTTTAAAAAAGATGTTAATGGTGGTAATGATGACCTTAATGTTTCAGATACTGAGGCTATGTTGGATTCTGTACTTCCTAGAGGGGAGTAAAATTAACTACTTTGGTGAAAATTTGAATTAAAAATGGGAAGTAAAATAGGAGAACAATGTAAATTGATTCTAGCATGGAATGTATTTATAAATGGCTAGATTCTAACATTCTCATGTTGAATAGCATCCTACTCTATGAGTAGTCCCATTAGAGTCAGTGGGACTACTCATGGAGTAAGGTCCTATAATCTAGCCTTTTATGATATTTAGATTATTTAAGAACACATTCTGATACCCTTATTCAGACTGGAAGCATCGTACTCCACAAGTATATTCATTGATTTCAGTTGCACCTGTAGTGGAGTAAAGTTAACATTGAAATCTCAAATGGAGTGAAGCAAGGCAGTGTACTTGCCCCAGTGCTGCTCAACTTGTTCTTTGCCTGTGTCCTCAGCCATGCCACAAGGGACTTGGATCAGTGGCTATACATTCGCTAACAACTCGATGGCTCTCTCTTTGATCTCTGAAGACTTAATGCTAATAGCAAGATGCTGGAGAGACTTCTCGTCGAGGCATTTTTTGTCAGATGACTGCACCCTGATAGCCCTTAGACATAATGACCTTTGGGTCATTGTTGTTAGGTTTTCTGGCTGGTCTCAGCTCTTTGGCCTTACCATCATTCTCGGTAAGATAGAGGTCTTGTTCCAACCAGCACCTCATTCCAATGCCCCAGCTCCATCTCCACACAAGACACATAGCTGGAAACAGTGGATCACTTCAAATATTTGGGCAGTACCAGCTCTAGTGATGGTTCCTTTGATAAGGAAATTGCCTCCAGAATCAGTAAAGCCAGCTAGGGCCCTTGGCCAACACTGAATAAAATTCCTTAACCAACACAACATTCATCTCTCCACCAAATTGAAGACCCACAGTGCAGTGGTACTAATCTCTCTCCTGTATGGTTCTGAGATATGGATTATTTATAGACAGCACATTAAACAGCTTGAGCAAATTCACATGTGCTTACTTGGCTCAATAATGAGCATTTGCTGGCAGGACAGAGTGAACAATATTAAGGTACTTGAGAAAGCAAACACAACCAGAACTGAGAATATGCTGCTGAGAGCACAACTTGGTGGACTGAACATGCCATCAGAATGGAAGACCATTGATTCCCAAAACATATCCTGTTTGGGGAGCTGAGGCAGGGCAAAAGAAAGAAGCGTCGTCTGCACAAGCGCTTCAAAGATAACTTGAAGAGCGGTCTCCAGTGGGTTGGCATCAATCTCAAAGAACTTGAGAAAATGTCTCACAACAGGACTCGCTGGTGGTCTCTGACAAGATTAGCATGCAACAGGTTCGAGCAGGATATATTAAATCATCTCTAGGCTGCACATGAAAGGTGTCACAGAGCTGCATCGTCAAACATCATGGATACAGAATTCCCATGCTGACTCTGTGTATCAGGCTTTGGACTTGAATCATATGCGTAACCATAGATGAGAATTGCAACAACATTGTCGTCATCATCAGCAATGGACTGCTACTACTAACAACACGAACTCAGGTATCCGACTGTAGCCCTAGTAGTCAAACATTTTGGGCCAGATTCTTTACTTAAACCGAGTAGCACCTTTCTCTACAAGTTATCCCACTGACTTCAATGGATTTACTTGCTGAGTAGGGTACTACTAATTTTAAGTAAGGGAGGGAGGATATAGCTGTTTGGTCTGATTGTATTAAGTATACTTATTGCTTGTTTAATTTCTGCGTATATTATTGACAAGCTATTTTCTACTCTATGGAGATTTCTTAATCATAATGCAAAATGTATACTCATGTGACTCCTGTGGCATTGTGTCTTAAGAAAAGATTCTTTGCAATGGTTGCATTGTCCTTGAGTTATTCAGAGAAATGGTAAGCTTACACAACAATAATTCCCTTTCTGTTGTTTTTAACATTGACATTGTTTACCTGGAATACTTTTGACACCTCTTTATTGACAGACTTTGGGTCTAATGCCCTTTTCCTCTTTCTCATTCCCTATTCTTGTTTGTCAAGATGAATCAATATTTCTTATTGATGTGATACTGTTAAAATACATTTGAAAAAATACTAAAGAGATTAAAAAACCCTTCTAATACACAATTCTTCAGTGAATCCTGCCTGCATTTTTCTCCTCACCAATATCTGTCCCAATTTCCCATGCATGAATTGATGTCTCCTGTCTTGTACAGTTTAAGACAGACTCGACAAACCTGGCCTGATTCCATGAGCTGCTGAGTGCTTTCACCTCCCATTGATTTCAGTGAGAGTTAAGGGTACTCAGCTCCTTACATAATCAATCCCTTATATTGTAACAGTTTATTTGACTTCAAGGGGTTTAGAATCAGGCTCTGGTTCAGGGGGTGTTACTAAATCTATGTTTATGAATTGTGTTGCCAGTTTACAAGGCAATGTGCATTATTTTAATTAAATGGTCATGAAAACTAATTCCCCTCCTCAAAGAACAAATTTCTTCTTTTCCCACTCCTGGAAAGGTAGTAGTGCCACAAAGAAGGAATGTTATAGACTGTCTAAGAACACCAGCAATTACCTTTACACAATAAATACAGTGATAAAGTTTGAATCTTTTCAATATAAAGTTGAATGGGGCTGCCTTGCACCCTTCATTTATGTCCCTATAACAGCTGCTTTGCCGACATGATGACACCCTTGAGGCAATTCCTGTAAGTCTTCAGCAAAGTTGCACTATCATAGAAATATAGAAATATATATATAAATATATAGAAAATATATAGAAATAAAAGAAATATAGAATCTAGAAATATATCTGTGTACACCTGGCTCAGGGTCCCTCTCTCATATAATGTGTTACCTTAGGACCCTTCCAGTATTTTCTTAGTGGATATAATAATGCAGGTGTTTTTAGAGGAAATTCATGACAAAGTGTGGTCTGTCAGGAGGCTGAGAAAAGCAACCTTTGACTCTATTATTATTTACCATTCATTGAAAGGCAGAGGGCTGGGTCAATTTTTTCATCCCTGCACTGATGCCTTGTTCCATGCTCTGCTGATGTTTCTTTGACTTCATAACACATCAATTCACCCATCACTGCTAAGAATGAAAGCACATTTTTTTTAAAAAACAAATTTTTCTTGTCCCCTACCCACTTTTTGTCAAGTGTTTAACCTAGCAGCTTTGCAGTATAGAGGGTCTCACTTTTTTGTTTGCCCTGTGTGCTTTAAATTGTCCTTGAACTCTCTGCATTTCTCTTTTTTCTCTGGCATTTGGGCAATGTCAATGTTGTTTCTGAAGTATTTCACATTATTCATTTTCTCATCTAATGAGCAATATGAAATTGCAGAAGCATGTACTTCAGTAAGTTTCAAGAAACAGCAAAGTTGTTTTAAAAATATTATTACTAAAGCTGGTTAGAAAATAGGTTTTCCCATGGAAGATTTTGATGTTTTGGCAAAAACAATAAAAAATACAAGAAAAGAAGACCTCTAATATTGAAGCTGAAAATTGAAATAATTTGATTTAGAAATTCTTCTGCTATACCTCATGATCCCATTCTCTTCTGTCACACTGGCTGGACTACATCTTCCAATGGGCACCATGGTGTCCTCTTGGTGAGGGCATGTGGTACAACACAGAAGTCCCATGGCCACAGTGCTTCATGGGAGATGAAGTCTAGCTGGGAAGCTAAACCCGTAGAGGAGAAAGGGGACATGAGTCAACCTAACTACTGCTCCCATAAGAGAGAGAGAGAGTGTGTGTGTGTGTGTATTTGACTAGAAATATTTTGGATTTCAGGCTTTTATTTTTTCAGTTAAAAAACCTGAAAGTTTCCACAAAAAGACACTTCACAACATATTTCATTTAGGCAAAAGGTCAATTTTCTGTGGAAAAACAGTCAATTTTTTTGGACTGGACCTAATTACCAATCATTCAAAAAAACACACACACACACAAACTCACACAATTAATTGGCAGTTTGTTTGCTGACACACATACCTGTACAATGAGAGTTAGATGGGGCCCCTTGGAGTGGATATGGAACAGGGTGCTCTAGGTTCTATTTTTGGCTCTGTTACTGATTGTCTTACTCTGTGCCTCATCCTCTTCATATATAAAAAGAGGGAGAATGAGATTTACCTATTTGTGTAAAATGCTTCAAGGTTGCTGGATGGTAAGGGACACGTACAATTTTATGCACAAACTCAGTTACAAATTAACACACAACACCCACACATTAAGTTGCTAGGATTTTACTAACGTGTGCAGCCTTCATAAAAGAGACATTACAAAGCGTCAGTGTCGTAAGTGCCTATAAATAGGTTAAATACAATTAAGTAAACATGCAATTAAAGCAAAAATAGAAACATATAAAAATTAGAGCAAAATGCACATTGAGATGCCCCCTCCACCCTGCAACTAGAGCTATGTGAGGGCTCAGCTAGGCTCAGGAGTCTAGTCATATGGGATCCCTTTGTAGGATTTAGCCTTTAGGTGTAAGGGTTGGACTAAAAAGATTATGTTTAATAAGTGCATGTGAAAAATGCAATGTGTAAAACTAGAAAAAATACAAATTGGTGTTAAGAAAATAGATTACATTAAAGTAACACAAACCAGCATGAAATTTTCAAACTTAAGTGGTAAAACTAGCCACTTTAAATATCTAGATACAGATTCCAGTGCGAGACTCTGATCCTGCAACATAGGTCTCAAGCTGTGGGAGCTCTGGGTCTTTATGCTGTGGGAGTATTCCCTGTGAAATCAATGGGACCAGTTACTGCGTGTAGTATTAAGCATGTGCATAATTCTTTGCAGGATAGAAATAAAACATTGGTGCCCAGAGTGAGCACCTTTTGTGAGAGGGGGACAAACTTTATTGAATTAAGAATTTTAAGAACTGAACAATGCCCTCAATTCTCATTGTTGTGGCTAGGTGGGATCACTGATAGCTTAATTGTTTTTTTCTGTTATGGACTGGGTAACCACAGAAAAAACTTTTACTGAGGTTTGAAGGACTGTTCATCAGCCAGAGCCTTTAGTGGAGTTGGGGATTCTCTCTGGTAAGCTTTCATGCATGCTTTTATCTTAAATATGAATGTGCTTGTTTAGAAAGAGCTGTGTGGTAACTTAACTGCGGCAATTACACCATTTGCTGTCTCTGAGGAAAAAAGTAAATCAAGACTGCTTAGGCAGTCTGCCTATGCTGGGGAATTCAGTGTAGGCAGGGAGCTGTGCAGCCTCAAAATACCCCCATCAGGAGGGAGGGAGAGAGAGAGAGATGGACATGTCTCCCGCCAACAGAGGTGATGGCTGAGGAGCAGGAAGCCTAAGAATGGGTGTCCTTGCTGGACCAGGGAGGAAGAATACAGGTGCAGTTGCCTTGAAATGTGACAATCTTCACTTAGACTCCATTTAACCTATGAAAGGATGTGTTAATAGGCCTGGCTTTTCAAGGACTCTCCCTCACTTAAGGTGTAAACAGCCTACACCCAAAAGTCTTCTTTTTGGGGACACAACCAAAAATTCCCAACAAATCTGTCCTTCCTATGGTAAAACAACAGTTTAGATAAATGCCTGATGCCCTTTTCTTTCTAAGATTCAGCCAAAGCTTTAAAATAAAAGTTCTTTCCTTTACCCATGGAATTCAAGCAAAAGAACAGCCTTCCCTCACCTTCCAGCCAACCAAAATGTCCCTCTGCTCCCCCTTTCCTTCTCTTTTTACAGAGAGCAGATAGGCCTGATCAGCGACTGAACCCAATTGCATGTCCGTCACTTGGCTTAACCCTTCACCATCTGCTTTCTACAGTAATCACTGTGATAATTTTCAGAACATTAGCCAAAGGAAATGTTTTCTTCAGAAAAGGTTATCTAAGACCCAATTTATCTTGCTCTCTGCTAAAATAGGTGCAGAACCCCCCTGATCCTGCTCAGGGATTTGTGACAGTGTGTATTACACAATGTTGCCAACTCTTATGATTATATCATGCGTCCTACAACGTTTGGTGTGTTTCTTCTATTTCTTCAAGCCTCAGCTCCTTGAGTTGTGTAATTATGTCAGACATTCAGCTTTCATAAAAAGTGTTTCCAGCCCATGTTTTCAATTTCTCTCTGCAACCACAAGAACCCTACAGGTGCAAGAGCCAAAAGACTTATCCCAGAACACCAAGTTTACCATTTGAAAAAATTCTCATTGGATCCCTTCTGCCAGATACCAATGACAGCAACAAGGGTTGGGTTCACTCTGTCCAGAAATCCTTTCCTAAAATAAAATAAACTGTGGCTCAAGCCCCCTGTGACAGGGGGCTGAGCAAGGACTGCTGAGTTTGTCCCCTGTCATGCCAGCTCCCAATTAGGGAGGTAAATGGGAGCTGGCTGGAGAAAACCAACATCTAATTGGACAATTAGAGGCAGCTGCCAGCCCAGTTAGTCTGGGGCTGTATAAAGGGCTGAAGAGAAGGCAGTGGGGGAGCAGAAGGAAGCCAGGGGTGGAAGCACAGCGGTGGCGCTTCTCTCTCCTGGGGATGGCTGCTAAGAGGGCAGCCTGTGTATGCAAACCTACACCAGTGGCTATGGAATCAAGGGTCTCTGAGTGACTTTGTGACCAAAGAAGAAGTGAAAGCAGGGCCGGGCCAGAGAGAGCCCTGCTACACCCCCACTCAGAGCCATGCTCCTATGCTGGGCTTTGGGAAATTCGAGTGAAACTTCCCTACTTACTTTTTGAGGTGGTTCTTACCCTTCACAAGCACCCAGGAGGCCATGGGAATAGGGATCCACCGTATCTTTTTACTTGGGAAAAAGGGAAACATGAAAACCCAGTACATCTATTTACATGCAAAAAAAATAGGAGCCCAAATCAGGAAGTTAGTGAGCCCCATGGTTACTAAAATTAATTGTCCATCTTATGGAGGCCACCCCCTGCAACCAAATTCACTTTTAGGTCCAATTGATCTCACTTGTAATCGAAAGGCAGGTCTCCTCTAGTCCAAAGAAAACCACTCTGCCAGATTCTACACTATGGTGCAGCTCCATGGTCCAGTTCTGTTTCTACTGCTTTAGAAGGCTAAGGTGCAGCAGGGGTGGCTTTAGAGTGCGATCATGGTTCAATTTCACCTGCAGAAATCATTAAACCGAGGGTGTAAGAACAGGCAAATCTACGTTTCTCCTGGTCTGGTGTGGAGAGGAGGCCTCAGGGGATGGTTGGAGAGTGAGCCTGCCCCGGACTCACCCTGCAGTAGTGGTTCCTGTCCGGCAGGGCTGTGTCCGGCTGTCTGCTCTAGGTGTTGTGATCTGGTGCAAGGGGTTACAGCACTTCACAGGTTTGGTCTGTCCACTCCTTCATCATGACGGGGGGCCCATGTGGTGCCATGAGAGTGGTAATGCCCAGAGTGGGAAGCTGGGCCCAGGTCTGCAGGACAGGAGCCATCTGTGGTGTGTGTCACTCTACAGGTCCCCACCCTCGACCCCAGGCCTCTGCTCCATACCAGACCAAGACTAGGGTTGCAGTACCAGAGAAGAAGGTGCCGCTGTGTGTGATCAGTGCCCCCTTAGCATTTTAGCATAGCAAACCCATTGAATTGGGAGGCTACACCTGTCCGAGGCACTACCAAGTCAGCTCAATACTGCCACCATTTATCAACTTGCTGTGCAGTCAGCTCTGCATTGCTGGTAGTCCAGCTGGTTCTCACTGCAAAGTCTGTTCAGCCCTGCTACTGCCACCACTGCTCTAGTTCATCCTCATTGCAAAGACTGCAGCACGGCTAGTCTAGTCAATTAACTCCACGCAGGCCACAACCTCAAGGTAGGAGACGCACACAAACCATGATCTTTAATTACACTCCCTATACCTCAGCCCAGCACTTCTGATCTGAAAAGCCGCATTAATCTGCTCTACAGAGCTTGTATTTTGTTATCAAACCAAAATCCACTACCATACTCTTAGGCTGTCCCTCACTTCAGGGCCTACCTTTCACAATTCCTATGTCCTTTCCTGAGTACGGTAATGGTAATAATCTACTATCTCCTTTGCACATGAAAACAAATAAATTTCAGCCGAAGCAACAAAATTCAATAGATGGAATTATCGGTAAATATAATAGTTCACGTAAATGAGGCTGGTGAGAGCTGGCTTTTCCTAAGAGAGAGCTGGGAGTCCCATCCCTCCTAGCCCTTACATCATTATTTTAAAGCCAGTCCCATGATTTTTTGAATGCATGTTGTTGGCAATATTGTATGTAGGTCATGCTGGATCCCCTATTGCAGTGAGAGGAAGACAGAAAGTTGGGCTGGCACTATTCAGATTGAGCCAATGTCCAGAGAAAAAGAGCGAGTGAGATTGGCTAGTCCAACGTTATGTCCTTTTTCTTAAGAAATCATTTGTTTTGGGTGGTGTTCTAAAAACAGTCAGGGTGATTATAGAAGGAATGTACTGTATGGTTTTATAGTCTACTTTTCTTTAAGTAGAACTACTATGTTCACTGTATTGAGAAGGGTTGAGAATTTGTATTTGACAGAATACCTCAGAATACCTGTGTAATGAAACATAGGACATCAGCCTCCCCTCCTCAACAATATACTCATTAATGCTGTTCTTTTGTTTTACATCTTCTCTTTCTCAAGGAGAAGTGTCATTTCAAAGTACCTTTTGTATACATCTCTTTTAAAAAATCCCCTTAAGTTACTTTTTGATGTCACTCTGTTCCCTTTCCTTTACCTTCTCCTCCTTGCTTCCTTTGCTCCTTTATGGGGTTAAGCTGGCAAGGAGCGAGTTACAGCAACAGAGCAAACAAGATAAATTTCTGCTGACCTATGAAATTTGTTTAGTGGAGTTCCTCTGCTGTTTAGAATCCTAATGCTATACTCAGGCAGTATTTTCAGTCCATCGGTTATCTTACAGCTGCATGCGTGCACCACAGCAGGAAGATTTATGTGCTACTATTTTTAGGATTTTGGCATATCCGTGCTGTTCATTTAGCCAAACTGTAATACGCTAATTAAACCTTATGACCCAAATTATAAAAGCACTTAGGGATGTTCAGCCAATCCCATTGCTTGATTGGCTGAACATTTCTAACCCTATGATTTTGTATGAGGTGCCATGCATTGCGAAACAAATGGTTTTTGGACTATGCCATTTCTCATTTTGAAAGGAAATACATTTGAACAAAATCTTCCATTTCATTGTTGTTGCTTTTGTTATTTTAGTGTTTTGTATGAAATGGATATGGATAACTCGTTTTCAATGATACTGCAGTTTCTTTTACTTCTAGTTGGGTCTCTTGGAAGAAGGCTTTATAAATGAACATTATCTTGGGAAACTGCACCAAAAAGGAAATTCCTGAGTGGATGTGACAGCAGCGAGGAGGAGGTACGGGGGTTAAGAGAAACAGTCCTAATCAGTAAAAGTGATGTGAAACTGCAATGTAGGAGTCAGTTTTAAAGCAACAAACTCATCCCTTAACTCAGCCATGCTTAGATATTGATACACTTCAGATGCTGATTGATGCTCATTAGGAGCCTGTCATGGGGTGGTCCCCTGAAAATCTTTTGAATCCTCAGCCACTGACCACAACCTCTCTTAACCACTACCATGCTTTATTATATTGACAATCTCTAGCCACCTTCCCCACTTGCTTCTGAGGAAAGGTATTGGTGCAGCAGCCAGTCCTGCCTACTGCTGCCTTCTGTCAGGCACTTCCTACTGGTTAGCTTATATAGTCCTAGCTTCTGGGGATACAGCCACCTAATTAACCCCTCAGCTGTAGCTCCACTCAATTAATTGGCCTCCTCTGCCAACTGCCTGTCTTTCAATCAGAGCTCAGTAAACACAAACTGCTAGGGATTTGAATGGCAGGGTGCTGAGTTAGTCCCTGAGTCAGCTCTGCCTGTTACCATGCCCTTTAGCAGAATAATAAGCCATCATCCTGTGTTCTACCCTCCATCAATAGTTTAGTTTCCAGTTATTGTGGTATGCAGTTAGTAATATGATGCATTATCAAAGGAGGTAATGTAGCCCAGTGTTTTCTTCATCTGAACTCATACTGTCCATGATGAAACTGAATTTGTTTGCAAAACCGGCAAAATGTTTTTATTAAAAACAAATACATAAATATGTAAAAATCACCACTGTAAATCTAGATTTCTTAAGGAAAAGGAATTGTGTACTTTATTCGTTTTAGAGGTTATGGATAGTGGTAACTGTTGTGAATAGGGGAACTCGGAGAACATGCATTATTACATGCGTTAATTGCAAAAGGGAAAATAAATTGAAGAGACTGGGGTAAGTTAGCAACACACAATGCTATTTGAAAGCAACAGCAACCTATCGTACTAGAGTGAGCTACAGAACTCTAGCAGACTTACATCTGGGTATAAGTACCCTTTTGGTCATATTATTTTTATGCATATTAAATAAAAAATGCAGAATATAAAAGACGAATCTCACCAAAGGCAAAAGTTACTAACAAACCTGAGGGTTTCAGCATTTAACTGGGATCTGGGCATGAGCGAGACTCAGCTGGAGAAAACTGAAGTAATGCTGTGGAAATTAAGAAACCACTAAGGTTTCTAGCTTAACACACAGTGAGGCCCCTCTACGTATGGATATCTCACCTCTCATGAAGCACTGCCCATTTTGCCTATAGAAATTGTAGAAGGCACTTGTCAAACCCATCGGTCTACAGAAAGATATGGGCCAGTTGCGAGTGGGAGGACCAGAGGACAAGAAAGTTGCTCTCCTGGTGTTGAACACAAAATGTTATTAGAATAAGGAAAATGATATTTTGCTAAAAGCTACTCTCCCCCCCCATCTCCTTCTCTCTATCTCACTGCAGAGTTTCTGCTTGGCCACCTGCTTCAGATTTAAAGAAACAGTACACAGATGCTCAAAGGAATGGACATAGATTATCTTCCCTCCAGTCCTAAGGAGGTGAGGAAAAAATACTCTGCATCCTAGGGATTTATCATCTTTTCTGTGAGCTCTCCAGCTCAGGCATCCCAGACGTTGCTGCAGACCCTCGTGGTGTGATTTCAGTGAAGTTGTGCATCCAGGGACATGGTGGAGCTGCTAGGGAAGGGGGACAGAGAGAGTTTGGAGGGCTCCTGTGGATCTGCCTGGTTTTGAACAGACCCTAGGCCTATTCCATGTGAGGAGAGAAAGACAGACACACAGACCCAGTGATGGAAGAATTCTGCATGGGCGTCTTCACAGAGATTCTGTCCCCTGAAGTCCTCCCTTGCAGAGGTTCTAACAGCCCACTCATTTGAAGGATTAACCCTTCTATTTCCTATTCTGGTTCACAACTTTGGGGTCGCATTGGATCCCCATCTGCTTCTAGAAATTCAAGATAACAGGATCAGCGCAAAGGGTGAGATTGTACATGAGCACCCCTTTTCTTTCTGCATTGGACCTGGTCCCACTTATCTAGAAGCACCGTATTTCTGTATTTAGTGATTTGTACTGGTTTCACCTGTGAGTTGCTAGATACTGGTTTTAGCATGTAAAGCCTTAAAAGGTTTGGGACCAGACTGCTCCCTCCTTGTGTGATATCGTAGAACTAACAGCCCCAGGGTTTGTATAGGAGGTGATCGGTGGGAGTCTATTTCTGATGAAGGATATTCAATTGCTCAGTTTGTCACTGCAATCATAGCTGTCCACAGGTAGTACTAACAACAGGCATTGCATAAACTGAAGTGAGAACAGTGTATTCTAATAGACTGGGCATGAGTGAAGAGAGGTTTCTAATTCTGACTGCCACTGACTCACCATGGGACATCCCTTAGCCTACCTGGGTCTCAGTTCCCCTCAATGTAAATTAGGAATAATATTTCCCTAGCTCACAGAGGTGTTATGACTATTACTTAGTTAATAGCAAAGAGATAGGACATACCAAATATTTATATTATTGTTAGTCTATTATTCATGTGTATTAAACTGTTTATGAGCTGGATGCAGGAACCCTGGGTGAAATCCTAAGGCTCGTGTTACGCAGGTCAGACTGATGCAGATGATCATAACGATCCCTTCAGGCCTGAAATCTCTGAATCTATTTGATAGCAGTGACACCCTTAAGGAAATGGGCCTCCGTTTTGGAAGGTAACACAGATAAGCAAATATATGGAACATGCTTCTACCCCTAGTCGAAGTTATTTGTTAATACATGCAGACACTCAGTGCATCACTGCAAGAACTACTGTCCACATATTAGCTCTGTTGTGAAAGCTGAGATATCATCTTCCTTGCTAATTAACAGTTATTTTATCACAATAAGGAATTCTGATTAGTAGAGTAGGGCTAAACTCTCTACAATAGATTTTCAATACTGTCATGGGATCCATCGTGACTAGTGACCAAAGTTGGCAATGGGACCTAGGTACAATGTGCCTGCTAAAGAATGTTTCCTAAGAGTCAACAAAGCAGAAGGTGAGTATTGTTTTATGCTACAACCTTCATTCTCATCTAGAGGTGACAGGAAGACACAGTTGTTATTAGCCATATATGACTTTGTGAGTTTGGATTGTTGGTACTTTCTCTTTGCTGGCTTTATATCAATGCCATGAGATATCTCCAGTGGCCCATGTAGCTTCTTTGATCACTGTTATAGGCCAAAATATATGCAGCATGTGCATAAAATGTCCACAATTATTTAAGCACAATATCCCACACAGTATAATGAAAACATCGGCTATATTCACAGGATGAACAAATCTTCATATGCACTTTGAAATATTGTATTAAAAAAACCTTCAGTGCCTTATTTCTATTCAAAGTCATACTGGTTGCTTCAGGGCATAATTGGTTGGTTCACTCTTCACTGCTGCCAGTTATTTTACAAAATCATAAAATTGACTTCATCTCTGAGATCTCTGTAATGCACAGGTACTGATGGGATTAGACTTTGTGAGAGCACTCACAATAAAGATATATATACACATAGTTTTTATTAAACCATGGGATGTTTTGTTTGTTCCATGGAGAGGAGAGTTTTGGAAAAGTTTCTAATATTAGTTTAAAAAATGTGTCTGAAAACCAGTGTGATTAACATGACTTCATTAAATACATGTTCATTTGTTTGATAGCTTTTTCTATGACATTATTTTCATTTGAAGTGGAATAATTATTTACATTACTACCATTTACAAAAGGTAATAAGAGGATACCAATAACTCTTAATAAATAGAGCAGATATGCCCATGAATTTCACACAGGTATAAAACCTTTCTGAGGATATATATATACTGTGTGTGTGCGCACGCACACATTTAGATAATTTGAATGCACATTAATTCCATATTACATGTTGCTGTAGCTGACACCAAGACCTAAATTACTCAAAGCCATTATTTTCTAAATTGGCTCATGGTTCAGGTATGTTTTGACAAATTACAAAAAATATTAAAAAAATACAATCAGGAGATTCATCACAAGTGACCCTTTACTGTGAACAGTTCTGTTTCAACAAACTGGCATTTTCTGATGAAAAAATATTTAGTTGGAAAATTCCAGACTAGCTCTAGCATAAATCCTTTGGGTTATGGAAGGAATGCTTGATCAAAAAGGAAGGTCTTCTAGCATAATCAGACTCTGGATTGATCTAATCTGCTCCTCCAGAAATTAGTTCCACGTCTGAATCCCCGTATCTGCGATTGCTTTATCTCTGGGTGTCAAGCACTTTCTCTTGCGCTTTCTCAGATGCATTGTCTCAAAGGAAAGCAGCTGCCTCAGGGGGGAATGAAGAAGATATAGTCATGAACATAGCTGGGTCCTGAAAGTTGAGCAGTTGGAAGATCAGGACTAATACCTTAAACTAACAGCCTAGGCAGCTTGAGTACCACTGTAAAATTTGGCATACAGGGGCGATGTACCTGGGGAGGTGGGCAGCAATATTTTGCTAAAGATAAAGTCTCTGAATTGGATCTATAGTCAACCCCAGATAAGTTTGCAATAAACCACACTGGAGATGAAAAATGTGTGAAATCACTGTGGCCAAATCTTTATCTTTCAGGCTCGAACAAGGTTTCCAAAGTGCACCAAAAGAAGAAGAAAGTATTTTTTATTACTGATGCTACCTGACTATTCCAAGTCAATGATAAGTCAATTAGGACCCAGAGTCTTTGCTAAATGGGGAATGGATACTATCAGAGGAAGCAAGAGACAGTATCTCAATTAGTTTTTCAAAGCATTTTCCCCCTTCTGAGCATCACTTGGTTTCAACTAGGCTTAATCTGACCTAGCTATTTAGGGTTTTGTGAGATTCTTCTGATCACATTTTCTGCTTCTAGGGAGAAAGAGATTATATGTTTGAGTGTCATCTGCCTATAGCTGGCAGCAGGAGTAGAACGAATCCCATACTATTTAAAGAGTGTGGTTATGATCGGAAATAATTTATTAACAAAAATAAAGGTTTGCAACTCTTCACTCCTGTGAGCACTGGAGCACTGTGAGCACAGCTATGGGAGTGTGGATGCTATTCTGTTTTATGCATCTTCAGGTGAACTGTTCATTGAGTTCTATTTGCAGAATAGTTATTACTAGGGAAGATGCATAAGCCCAAAAGGATCAAGGATTTATTTCCAGATCCCATACAAAATCTGTTATTTTCCATGACCCAGGGTAACCTATGATTTCCCTAAATGTTTCATAACGTAAAGTCCCTGGGATACATTTCTGATTAACTCTCTTGAAACTATCAAATTTTCCCAATTAAAAACCAAACTGAACTTTTTGAATCAAGACATGAAGTGGAGGCATTGGTTTGGAAGACCGCCACATCATACAGTTAGCCATTCTCTTGGCCATTAAGGACCATTAATTAAGGTTTTTATATGGTAGAGTTTACATTACTTTGATTTCAAGTGAACCAACATAAGCTTCTGTGAGAGACACTCTGACTCTGTTAGTGGAGGATGTATTTATAAGCCAAGAAAATAATGTGTCAAGATTTCAATACAGTTTGTAAGCATTATGGATGAGGAAATAACCCCTTCCAGACATGATTTGTCCTCAGTAATGCAGAGGGATTAGAGCACACAAAGAAATAATATGCTTTGAAATTTTACTAGGAAAGATTTTTTTCCTTTGGGATAAAAATGCTTGTAACCTTGCAAGCTAAATCCACACTAGTACAGAGAAGTATTCTGCAGACAGGGGGCCAGATTCAGCCCTTTGTAAGGGGGGGAACATTGTGTGTGGGGTGTGTCTGTGCATGCACAAGACTTGTAAGAATTCCTGTCCCCATGGGAAGCGAGGAGGCAGGCTATTGGCTCCATCTTCCAATGCACTGGACTGTAAAGCTGGCTGATGCATGGAGGGTAGTCAGCTGCACTCCACAAAGGCTGTGCACTTGGACGTCCCAAGGGGCATGCAGACAACAAAATGCCTCTCAGTGCGCTCGCTGTGGGGAAATACAGCTCTATATTGCCTATTACTAAATGGGTAATGCCTAAATGGCACAATCTAACCTTGGGATACTTAACATTACTCTGAAAATAATGTTTGCTGATTTACAAGGTGTTTTTATTTTTTTAAGGTCATTACAGAAATAGTCCTGGGTTTTCAAAGATTTATAGTGCAGTGTCTGAAAGTTGCTTGCAGAACTCAACTCAGATAGGGATGTTTTTGAAATTTTTTTTTAAAAGAGTATTTCAAAGAGCTTGTCAAATGTTACTACATGATCTCCATGAATTTTCATGGTATCTCAGTTTCTAAAGGGAAAGGCAAGACAGCCCCATGACTTAATTTATTACTTTACAGTCTTTCCTTTATGAAAGCATCAAAACTATACAAGCGTTGTGCAGAGGACCTGCAGATACTTATGAAAAAGTAGATTCATTAATGCAGTTGAACCACTCTGTACCATTCAGGAGACCCAAGTGCAGAATGTGTGGGCAGCACAACCATGGAAATTCTACTTTACATTTGAGCTATGGGTGAATAGGAGATTTTTTTTAATTCCTCATATTTGCAATAACTGGCAGAATGATGGAATGTCACCTGAGATTCCAACTTTATTTTGATTAGAGTGAGTGAGGTGGAAGATGTGTGTGCGGAGGGGGATAGGGATAGCGGATAGGGTTCTGTATAGGGCAGATATCAAGAGGGGATATCATACCAAAATGTATAGTCACAGGGGTATAGTTCAGTGAGTAGTAGGACATAGCTACATCACAGGCCTGGAGATAGGGGAAGGCTGGATCTAGTGAGAGTAGGGCGGTAAAGGGGATGTGTAGGTAGCTGGGAAATGGCCTGAGGATCAGGTGGGTGGGAAGAAGGTGAGAAGTGCAGGTTGGAAGTGGTAGCAAAGGAAGGCCAGATTCAGCTACTTTTGAGAGCATGAAGAGTTGGATCTGCTGCAGGTAGTCTGAGTCAATAAAGAAAGTAGAAGTACCATGAATTTTAAACCAGGTGATTTTGATCACATGACCAGCCAAATCTCAAAATTCATCATGAAAAGCTGCTCGCCCCCCCCCCCCTTTTCTTAAACAGACACTTATAAAAGAAAAAAACCAAACAAAACAAAAAAACAAAAACCAGGCTTTTTAGTCACAAATTTATTTTAAATTATTTCCAATCTTTTCAATAGGGGCAACTGAGTGCTCACAGTTTTGAAAATAAGGCTAACTTATTTAGGTGTCTAGCTGAAAGTGGGGCTCTCTCAAAAGTCTGACCCATAATCTCTCAATTTTGGTGAAATTACTCCATGTTAGTGGAAAAAGATGAAACTCATAAAAATGCTAGTTTTTAGTACTTTAGAGTTTTGAATCAAAGATTTAATGTAGCTCTGTATCCTCGTAAACTGCTGGAATGAAATCAACTAGGTATTCTACTGATCTAACCTAGGAGAGGGTGAATTATTTAAAAAGGTTCAAATCTTGAACCTTCAAAAAAATCAAAACTTATTTTCCTCTATAAATTGGAAAAAACTCATGAAGGGCTGTTTAATTAAAAGGTGATGTAAAGCCAAGTGTAAATATATCTTTTGAAATTGAAATTTCCACCTCTTTGCACAGGATAGGTACTCATTGTCACACATTTAAAATACAAATGAGTAAGTCCTCCACTAAGGGTCTAGTTGCCTTCCCCTGAAGTCAATGGAAATTCTGCAATTAACTTCAGTAGAAACCATATTCAGGCCATAATGTTTACTGGTATTAATGAGATCAAATTTGACTCCTATCCTCGATCTAGATATATGTAGTCTTTGCATAGGTCTACACTTCCTTAAGCAAGAAATCTTATCATCTGGAATTCTCAGCATTAAATTGGGAACAGCATTAATTTTACAGTGTCTATGATTTCTATACTTCCTATGATAGCTGACTTTTACAAGGGAATAATCTCTTATGAAAGATCTTAGTTCTATTTATGTATCACACACAGTGTTTGATTA
The DNA here is from genome assembly GCF_026122565.2 of Emydura macquarii macquarii. Taxonomy (NCBI): domain Eukaryota; kingdom Metazoa; phylum Chordata; order Testudines; family Chelidae; genus Emydura; species Emydura macquarii. Next base: position 6,163,793 of record NW_027131400.1, on the reverse strand, counting down.
TGTCATAGGAAAGGATTGTTAGTAGCCACTTTTTTCAGATGGGGAAACTGAGGTACAGAAGTGAAGTGACCCAAGTTCGGATAGTGATTCCAGTGACAGTTTAACCACCAAACTATTCATCCTCCTATTACTATCAGAGAAAAGAATGCCATCTATTGAACCACCAACACACCTTCCGGCAAATGCTAAGCATTTCTTGGAAGTCTCCTAGTCAGGCACTGCATAACAGATCACCTGAGGCCCTCCAGGTGGCTAAGGATACTCAAGTAATCACTGGTGCTGGAAGAAACTTAGTTAACGTGCAGCATTTCCCACCTTGAAATGAGAGTTCTCCACATTTCACAGGCAATATTCAGTCTTGGACCACTGCAGTTTAATGTCCAACATCTCATGACTGCTGAGGGAAAAAAACAAAGGATCTAATTCTGTTACTGCACTTGAGGCTGGAACAGCATGCAAGTGTGTGTGGTGATGGGTCACTGGGTGGGTTAGGGAAGAGGACCAGTGCAGAGCCCTTCTCACAGCTCTACACCAGTCAAGGAGGCCCTCTGTGCAGTGTATCATAGAAGATTAGGGTTGGAAGGATCCTCAGGAGGTCATCTAGTCCAATCCCCTGCTCAAAGCAGGGTCAACCCCAACTAAATCATCCCAGCCAGCGGTTTTGTCAAGCTGTACCTTAAAAACCTCTAAGGATGGAGAGTCCACCACCTCCCTAGGTAACCCATTCCAGTGCTTCACTGCCCTCCTAATGGAAACATTTTTCCTCATATCCAACCTAGACCTCCCCCACTGCAACTTTGAGACCATTGCTCCTAGTTCTGTCATCTACTACACTGAGAACAGCCTAATTCTATCCTCCCTGGAACCCCCTTTCAGATAGTTAAAGGCTGCTATTAAATCCCCCCTCATTCTTCTGTTCTGCAGACTAAACAAGCCTAGTTCCCTCAACCTCTCTTAAGTCATGTGCTCCAGCCCCCTAATCATTTTTGTTGCCTTCCACTGGACCCTTTCCAATTTGTCCATATCCTTTCTGTAGTTGGGGGCCCAAAACTGGACATAATACTCCAAATGTGGCCTCACCAATGCCAAATAGAGGGGAATAATCACTTCCCTCAATCTACTGGCAATGCCCATATTAATGCAGCCCAATATGCTGTTAGTGTTCTTGGAATTAGGGCACACTGTTGACTCATATCCAGCTTCTTGTACACTATAACCCCAGGTTCTTTTCTGCAGAACTGCTGCCGAGCCAGTCGGTTCCCAGTTTACAGCAGTGCATGGGATTTTTCAGTCCTAAGTGCAGGACTCTGCACTTGTCCTAGTTGAACCTCATCAGATATTTTTGGCCCAATCTTCTAATTTGTCTAGGTCACTCTGTATCCTATCCCTACCCTCCAGGGTGTCTACCACTCCCCCCAGCTTAGCGTCATCTGAAAACCTGCTGAGTGCACAATCCAACCCATCCTCCAGATCATTAATGAATATACTGAACAAAACTGGCCCCCGCACCGATCCTTGGGGCATTTTGCTTGTTATTGGCTTCCAACTAGACATCGAACCATTGATCTCTACCTGTTGAGCCCGATGATCTAGCCAGCTTTCTTTCCATCTTATAGTCCATTCATCCAACCCTTACTTCTTTAACTTGCTGATAAGAATACTGTGGGAGACCGTATCAAAAGCTTTGCTAATGTCAAGGTACATCATGTCCACTGCTTTCTCCACATCCACAGAGACAGTCATCTAATCCTAAAAAGCAATCAGGTTGGTCAGGTATGACTTACCCTTGGTGAATCCATACCGACTGTCCCTGATCAACTTCCTCTCTTCCAAGTCCCTCAAAATGGATTCCTTGAGGACCTGCTCCATGATTTTATTGGGGTCTAAGATGAGGCTGACTGATCTGTAGTTCTCCAAATCCTCCTTGTTCCCTTTTTGAAGGTGGGCATTATATTTGCCTTTATCCAATCATCTGGGAACTTCCTCAATCACCATGAGTTTTTAAAGAGACTGGCCAATGGCTCTGCAATCACATCAGCCAACTCCCTCAGCACTCTCAGATGAATTGCATCCAGCCCCATGGACTTGTGCCTGTCTGGCCTTTCTAAATAGTCCTGCACCTGTTCTCTCAGCACTGAGGGGGCTATTTCCATCCAGTCCAAGATTTCTTTATACTGCCTGAGCAGTTTGTAATGGTCCTCTTGTAACCCAGAATCATGCCCTAGGAATTTTATACCAATGGAAATGGGACATTAATTTATAGGAAAAAGTAAATAATTCTAAATTTGGGTTTTAATGAATGTGACAATTAGTATTAAAAAGATGTCCACATTTTTATTTCCCCTGAAGCCCCTTTTATTGTATTTTAATGCTTTAGTCATGAAATAAAAATAACATTGGCCTAAGTTCATAAAAATGTTAAAAACCCATGGTGAGTTTAGAGTTACCCAGGACATCTTGCTTGTTACAACCGCCTCATCTTGTAGGCTATCTTGGCACTGTCAATCATGGGAGAGTAGACAAGAATTAGCAATCCTGTACTAAATAGAACTCACTAGAAGTGCTGTCTTCTGAGATTTAGCACCAAATCACAGATTGCTAATGGGGAACTGGAAGCTACTAGACAATGATTCCTATTCCATCTGCTAATTAATCTGATATATAAATCCTCAAAGAAAGATCTAATGCTCAACAACGGGAGTCTCTTGTTTATGTGGGGAAGCTTTTCTAATACCAGAAGAGAAAATAATAATTAGCCAGTTGACTTGGAAGTCTGCCATGTATTTTCCATATAAAGACATAGTGTTATATGTGAACATGCTGCCAAATGTAGAGCAGTTTTATTTATGGGAGTGTTTTGAGCAATAAACTAAACAAAAGGGGAAATATTAAAGGCTTTATATATTAGATTGTAATTTGCAACTGTGTATTCACTGAAGTACTTTTCTACAAAGCAAGTCACATTTCTCTCTCTGGCCCAGATTCATCCACTGAAGTCAGTGGAATTACACCATGGATGAACATGGCCTTCTGTGCTTCAACTGCCTCATCCTTAAAATGGAGAGCAGTAGTTACTATTGTCGGACCTTTTGGGGGTGTTGTGGAGATGAATGTAGAGATGTGTATTCAAGACATTGAGAATTTCATATGGAAGATACTAAATAATTGAAAAGAATTATATTGTCATGTTAACTGCATGCTACATTCCTCTGTTTGGAATATTTTAACCAGGATTTTCACCAGTGAGTTTAGTATATAGGTGGTCAAATTACAATAACTTTTCTTTTAAGAATTCAGAGTATATGCCTAGATAACGTCTATTGGTCTAGCTAGTGAGATGACCAGAAATTCTGCTAAGAAGCTCCTGAATATAGTCTGTCTAGGACCAGTTTTATACTGCAACAGCATGTCAGATTCTAAGACCCTACATAGGAATTTAAGGCTCTTCTCCTGAGACTCATGCTAGAACCTTGCATAAAGATAGAGTTATTTCTGCTCATTCTTGCTAACAGGTGTGGCAGCCCCGGGTACGAGCTCTGATAGAATTATCTTATACCAGTCACTGAGGAGCTTCTCTGAGGCAGAGAGAACTAGGAGAAAGAACATAGGAGTCCTTCAGGGGATAGCCTTAGGAATTACAACTCAGGATGAAGTTTAGACTGGAATCTTGTGTTTTGCTTTTCTTATTTAAATTAACAATACAAATAAACTTCAGACAGGGTGTAAATTGGACTATTCACTGTGTGTGTTCCATGTTAGAGTAGGAACTACAAGTGCTTACACACTCCTCATTATTGTAATGGGGGTGATGCTGCAGTTACAAAACAATGGTCAGCTCTACAGCCCTCTGAAAGATGAAGATGGAAATATTATTCCAAGCAGCATAAAATAAGACCCCGCAAAGTATTTGGTCAGTACCAAATAATTTCTGGTGTCAGATACTATAATGAAGAATGCATGCCCACAGTACGAACCCCACGGCTAGCACAGGGCCCTGGGAATCCCTTAGTAGCACTCCCCGGTAGGCCTCAAAACAGAAATTTGTTAATCTACGCTGCAGCATGTTAGCAATACACATAACTGTATCAAATCAGTGCTCTTACACCAACTTCTGTTCAGGAAAGGCAAAAAATAGTCACTCAAATCCAGAGAAAATCTTGGAATAAAAGCAGGAACTCTAGTTTTTTGAGCTACAGGCAAAGGTCAGTGGGTAGTCATATTAATACTGGAACATGACTGATGCCCACTAAGAACCTTGTAATATCTAGTAAGAGAGGTAAGTCCTAGTCCAACCTTTGCTGGTTCTCTTGAAACCAAAACTACACGAACCTCCATGCTTACCCTCCAACATATCTGGGCAGTGAAATTTCAGAATAGTTTTTGCATAGTTGTTAAAGAGACCCAAATCTCTAAATGTAGGAAGTGGCCCTTGCCTGGAGAATGCTGTTCCTTTTATTACAACTGAAGGGCAGCGGTAAACTGGAGCCTCAGAAGAACCATTAGGAGGGAGGTAGCAGGCCATAGCAAAATGTAGGGAGAGGGTGGTCATGGCTCTGCTTAAAGACACAAAGGTAAATAGAGGATCCTTTCAGCCTTGGGGGTAAAAGGAGGTTGAAAGGTTGGGGAAAAGTGAGCTTTGAAAGTGAGCCCATGTCTGCAAGTTTTCATAGATGTGTGTAGTAATAGATTAGTGTGTGTGATCATGTTATTCTCCAATGACCAATCCAGAGACTGGATGAAAGAGACTGATAGTAGTTCCTTCCCCTTCCAGTTAGTTCAGAATGCCATCTGTTAATTAGGGATATTGGGGACACCTGAAGGAACAACAATTTGCCTCCATATTTTCTGATGGGGATGGATGTTCTAGACCCAAGGCAGCAAAACCAAAATTCAGTGTCTGCTTTTAAGACTTGGCTGGATAACTGCCTTAATAAAGACAATGTAAAAATGTTGTGAGTCATTATCTCAATGACCATACTCAACAAAAGCTATTTATAGAGAGATTACCAACCCCCTACTCCCAACATTATATTCAACCTTCCCCCCACTTCCAGGCCAGTGATGTAACTACCCTATATCACGTATTGCAATTTATGCTGGAGCTGTAGCTTTTGTAATCTCTCTTGGTTGCTAGTATACCACCTCCTTTCAAATCCTGCCTTCTGCTTCTTCTATTTCCCCTCTTCCATGTTATTGAGGAAAAAGAGAGAAATATTAGGAAAAATCACAGGCTGCTGGTCACCATAAACATTGCACAATGTATATATCAGTGACATTCAGACTGAGTCTCAAGAGCCACAAGTGACTCGTGTCTCCTGCGGCTATTTGCAGCACATGATATTAAAACAGTGTGATTTAATTAACCAATCAGGATGCTTTCATGATGTTATTAACCAACTGTAGTTGGGATGGACACTAACAGTGCTATAGAAGAGATACAGCAGATCAAGATGTGCAACACATAATACTGCTCTCTTATCTGCAAGGAACAAGGTTTTACAGCAGAGCTGTGATACCTTCTTAGCCTTCTTTTTATTTTTAAGCAATCATCCCTGTGTTTATCCCTAGTGTTATATCTGAACAGTAAGTCAATGGGAAGCAGATTCCAGGGAGGGTATTTTAAATTAATAGCAAGGAAACTGGGTAACTCAATCCTCTTTTCAACAAGGAGGATTTCCTTGGTCAGTAGATGTCATTTGGAGCGGATATATATTTACCCAGTGGAAATACTGGATAAGATGCAAGTCAGTTGTTCAAATGCCATTATTTTCCAAATCCAGTTATAGTCTGCTTCTTCTTGTTAAACAGTTACATGGTCCTGATTAAACAGATTGCTATTGCAAACTGTGTTTTGGCAGTGTTTTTTGATCCTTTATGCAGCTCTCCATGAGCTTTCTGCTATGCATGAGTCTCATACTCTCTTAAATGAAGGAGATATACTGTTACTGGGGTTATTTCAGCACCTTTTGCAAATATATTTTGAGGATAGCGTGGATACCCAGATTTCAGTGATTAAAGGAGACAGCTTTGGTCTTTCATACGTTCTAGCCTCAATATAAGATGTCTAGATCTTGTCTGCATTTGTATCATTTCTATTTGTCATGCTTAACTTTCTTTTCTTTACTTTATGAAGGCAGAATTATATTCTCTCTCCAAGGTCATCACAACACTGCAGCAGATATTTGCATCCATGAAATGCCATCTAGAGAAATTATTAAACTTGATGCTAGACAACATGTAAAGTCTCCCAAGCAAATCAAGTCCCTGCCAGGAAGAGCTGAAAAGTGTAATCAATGAGTGAGTAAAATACAATCCAGAGTATTGTTTGGATTGTTTGGAGTATTGAATAGGAATGTAGCTCACTGTTGCTTTTAAGAACCTCCTTCTACATAGCATTCTTTACCCCCCTGTTTGAAATCAGTAGAGTCATGCTAGCATAAGACAGGGACAATGCAGTGGTGAATCAGACCTTGGGAGAGATCCATCAACGAGAATGAGATCATAGTTTTTGCTGTGATGCTGAATTTTAAAATATCAAGGGCTTGTCATGCCATCTTAGTACCATCCATTGTTTATACCAAATTCACACCCTCATACACCATGTGAGATAATCATCTGTCATTGAGCAGTTTTTATTCTACACTGATTTATGAACAGAGTTGAAGGCCAGAACTGTGTTAGTGGGTATGCCTGAATTTGTAATACATATTTTACCTCCTGGTGGTTTACGAAATCATCATACTTAATTGAGAACATTATAAAGTCTTCTACAAAAGAGTCTTTCTGGGCCAGTGCAAAGCTGCTAAAAACCCAGAAGTGCATGTCACACAAGCCAGGGCTCCATATCTTATTCAGCACAGTGCATTTTATTGCATGAAAACCTCTTTTAAGTCATACCCAGAGACGGCACTGGAAGCATAATCTTGTTGAAAGACTTCCATCAGCTTTCAGTCTCACTTCACAGACAGTACCAGACCCATGTACAGAAAAATAATGCCAAACAGAGAAGAAACTCTGAAAGAACAGCAGAGCTCTTCAAATCCTAGCAAAGAGATCTTTACTCTTAAAGAAACAAATAAAGGGAAAACAGAGTACCTGGTATTCAGATCTATGTATTTACATTCTATAAACCAAGTGAATAGTATTCACATTGATAAATGCACCCATTTACAATTTTAATAAATACATTTAAAAATAATAAAGAGACAAACAGCAATTACTTCCAGTGATCCTTTCTTCTAGGATAGGTGCAATAAACTGCATAGCTGCGAATGTGAGAAAAAAATGGTTTTCCTTCGGGTACTCTGGAGCAATGCCTCTGGGCACATTTATGAGTACACGTTGCCTATGCTACAGTAATGAACAGGAAGTCTTACAATGTACTGTACAGACTAAGTTAACTTTTATTGAAGGGATCTAGGCTTATTTTTTTTTCTTTGTCCTATCAGGGAGTAGATGAAACCAAGGGACAATATGGTGTGGCTAACTACTGATCAAGCCAAGTAAGAACGCTAGGTTAAGATTTTTGCATGATTATATTGCTAGATCTTCCAAGTCCATATGGAAAGCATAGTTAAAAGTTTCTCTTTGCCTCGAAGACCACTGTCTGTCCCCTTCAAATACTGCTGGGCAAAAACTGCACTAATTTATTCACAAACATTTGGTTTGGATTAAAAAAACCCAAATCACTTCATCGTTATTTGTGACCCCTTTAATTCCTCATCCATCACCACTCCGATGAGAAAATTTTTATTGGCAAACTTGATTTTCAAGGGTCTGTTCAGCTTCCCTCTAGTCACAACAAGACAATAGTGTCTACACTATTCTGTTCAGGTTTTCTTTACCACCACCATCACTATAGCATCTGAACTGCTAAGTGCTAACTGGTGTTTCAGATCACGTTATTTAAATTGAGTTAGATAACTTGTTTTGTAAAAGCATCTTTTGCCTGGTCTAGACAGACGCAGAGATCCTGTCTACATGGTCAGAAAAGGTGTTTTTTAATTGAGTTAAATGACCTGGACTGAACACCTTCCCCCTCCCTAGACACAGTTTAATATCTTTTAGATAATTTGAGCTGGTTGTGCTGTAGACAGACTCAGAGACATGTATTTTTGCAAGTGCTTCTGTGAACAGGTAGTCAGAAGAGCATTCATAGTAGAAATGTTCATGGGGACATCTTGAAAGTCCTTTGTTATCTGAGATTCAGGGAGGAGAAATGATACAATGTGACTTGGGTGACCAATGAAATTGTTTGGGCAGTGGACAGAAAGGGCTAGAACCTGAACTCTGTCCCCCAATCTACTGGGCAATGGAGATGAGCCAGTACAAATGAGAAAGTGAACTACATCTTGTAAAGTTCTGCATTACCTTACTTCCCATTGAGAGCAGGGGAGGATCGGGTAGGAATTGTGACTGACCTACAGTTCTCTTGGGATGATGCAACGAGGAGATTAGGTTACAATCTAGCCCAGGATTAGTAGTCATGGTGATCGCTACTTACCCAATAAACGTGTTTGTTGATTTTTTTTAATATTGCAGAAAAACAACAAGCTCGATTTGTCATTGTTAAATATGTTGTGTTCACAGTCCATCTCTCATTAAAGTGTTTCGGGCACCTTTATTCTGTGTGTAACATAACTGAATAAAATTGAGTTACACCAGCAATGAATTTGGCCCACTGTGTTTATTACTGCTCCCTAAATATGTTTCTATTACAAAACCATAAAGTGTGTGATTCATTTTAATAGTATTTGTGCCTGGCAGCTTGTTCTATTGAATTGTGTGTGTTTTATAATCCTATTTTATAGGATTGCAATTGAAAAATAAGGAAATGTTGCTGTGATATTTTTAATTTATGTCTTCTAATGTTTGTTTATTGTTAATTAAATTCACTACTTAACACAGGGTGGACAGAACAATGAGAAGGCTTGTTTTAAAGCTTATCCTCATTTCCAAACAACAAGGCCAACTTTGATGACTGCTCTGGACTCCCTAAGATGGAAAATGTTAGGAAAAAAAACAAGAAAATGACATCATAGGTCATGTATGTGTCAGCTTCCCCCCTAAAATTTCACACCATTGCTATTCATGGTACAGCTCCATGTGTAGAGTGGTAGAGAGTTTTAGGGTAGGTCTACTCTGCCAGCAAAATTTGGCGGCAGTCAATGGGAGTTAAGCAAGGTATGCAGAGTAGCTTGCATAATGCCCGTCGACATCATAACTTCCCTTTAGCACGCCGTCTCCACTGCGCTGCGCTGACGGGAAATGCGGTCCCATCGATGCAGCGCTACACTTTTTTTGGAGGTGGTTTTAATAGATCGACTTCCGGATCAACTGAGCAAGTCTTCACTGCTGCTCAATCGAACCGGAAAAAAAATCAATCTGACGGCAGCGAATTTGCCACCGTCATTGGGTACATAGCCCTAGTGTAGATGAGGTTCCAGTATCTGAAAATTTTTTTAGCACTGTATTCTCTAGATCTACTTGAAGCAGCGTTAGACAACATTGTGGTAAAATTGCCAACGACAGGGAACTCTACATTAGCGCTTCCATTGGTGGAATTACAGTAGTGTAAGCAAGGACAGGAAATTTTAAAGACAAAAGGGAACATTGTGCAAACTACATGTGCTCATTAACCACTCACAGCAGAAAACATTCATTACCTGATCACCTATGGCAAAGCCACACCATTTCCCACTTGGGTAATTTGCAAACACAATTATGTTCACAGAAATCCTCCCCCCTGAAATCTCTACCTCATTCCTCATAAAAGTTTAAATAGCAGAAAGCTACAGTCAGCTTGCTGATTACTAAGACTCCATTACTTTCAGAAAATGTCTAACAATAAATTTACTAAACTCCTATGAATTACTGTCTTCAATAATTAAAAATCCTTAAATAATTAAAAACTAAAATTACATTTGTCAACATAAAAGAACAAAATACAGTCTGTGTATAGTTTCCTAAGCATTCACTCAGTTGCTGGGGTGAAGAGCACAATGGATGTGTTTATAAATAAAAATAACTATATCTTCTACTTTTTATTTCACTTATTCAAAAAATGCATAATTTGGCAAGTTGGGGTGGGTCTCCCTGACATTCACATGAGTTATTGTATTATAGTTCAAACTAGAAACGGCAGCAGAGACCTAGGACCCACTGTACTAGGCAATGTATCTACCCTAAATGACAGATCATCCCTGCTCCAGAGAGTTTACATGCTAAATAGAGAAGACAAATAAAGGTTGGGAGAGGAAATAGGGGCACAGAGTGGGGAAGTGAATTGCCTCAGAAACCACAGCAAAGGATCTGCAGAACTGAGAATAGAACACAGCTCTCCTGTATCCCAGTCTAGTTCCTTATCCAGTAGGTAAGGCCTCCTGGCCTAGGACTTTCTCACGGTATGGGGTTCCAAGAGTCACAATCTGCCTCCCAGTTCATCCCCTCTTCTGCAGAAGGGGGACATACCTTGCACCATCTCCATACCTGGTGCAGTTTTCATGGATTGGTGCAGTTATGCTGGCCAGTTCATTGCAGAAGCAGAGCCAAGTGTCTTTCCATTTCCCACTCCTTCTCAGCCACCTGTTCAGGGTTGGGTATAGCAGTCATCTGCAGGCTGGTCTCCTCCGACACAGCCACCCACAGTCTTTAAAGCTTATGTAGAAGATTAAGAGGGCCCTATCCCCAGTGTGAAATGTTCACAATCTGGCCCATTGTTATAGCATCTCAACATCCATAATCAACATGTAGAGGTCCTTAGATTTTGGAATGCTTTTATTTCCATAAGAGCATCATCCCTCACAACTTGGAGAAGACAGGGGGCAATTCTGAGAAGCTGGTGAGGAGATGAGACCTACATGTCTCTTTCATGAAAAGCTCTGTGACACTGTGTATGACTCAACTTGACCGGAGGCATTACAATTGTAAATCAAGACAATCTGCTTGTTTGTGATATCAAAGAAATCTTAATCAGGCTAGCAATCTCCAATCCATTACTTTTTATTGTTAAACAAGCAAAGGTAGAGAAGTGTATTTATCTGTGTTTACCTATATCTTGTTAGAAGTTTAACATTGTGAAATAATTAGCTTGTAGATGCTAAAATCCTGTTGCTGTCTCATAATGCCTCACTACTGTATTCTACTGACTCAAAGATCAAAGATGTAAAATACTACAGAAGCTAATATAATTTACATGTCTTCAGCTTAATTATCTATGCCATAATGAACTGCCTTGATAGTTTGAATGGCTAATTGTGTTATGTGAGTGAATACAGCTGATTTACCTGAGCATGCATAGGAAATAGAAGTTTAGTTGCAAAGCAACAACATGCTCAGCCCATTCTTCATCCGGGAAAGGTCCTGCTTTGACAATTGCTATCAAGAGGCTTATCAGCTTGCTAGAAAACTATAAAGGAAGCTGTGGGCCTGATCCTTTTTTATCTCAGGTCTGACAGGAAAGGTCTAAGCCACAAGACTGAGGTCTCCAGGTTTACTCAGGATTTACTCCAAAATTCTCATGAAATAACTTTAACAAACGCTACATCTGGACTTGGTATTGCTCTATAACCTTTTCAATTGATTCCAGAAAGACTTTTACAAATCAGCAGCCTCACCATCTCTGCTTTGAAACTGACCTAAGGACTTTACACACATTTGTCTGTGTATTGATCACTTAACCATATATATATTCTTCAGATCTTACCCAAAAAAACCCACTTACAGCCAATCCTTAATAATTAATTAATAATTAAATCTAAGATATATTATATATATATAAAAAACTTTTCTTTTATTAATATATCTTAGATTTAATTATTAATTAATTATTAAGGATTGGCTGTAAGTGGTTTTTTCTGGGTAAGATCTGAAGAATTCATTGACCTGGTGCGCAATGTGTCCGGTCCTCTGGGTTTGGTAGAACTTTAAGTATGGTGAATAAGGTTTTCAATGATCTTTCACTATATTAAACTTGGCTGTCTAGACGGGAGCCAAAGGCTGGATTGCCTAAATGGGACTGTATTTGACTTCTGGTTAACCAGTGTGGTATTACAGAAGCTGTTTGGTTACTGGCTTGATGAATCTAATTACAGAATAAACCACCAGTTTCGGGGTTTGTCTGCCCTGAGCTGGCATGCTTAGCATGGCCCATCCAGGTACCATGGTCACACTCTGTCAGAAGTAGTGTGTTCCCTGCTTAAAGAGCTGAAGAGAAAAAAAGAATCCAAGCATGCTAACATTACAACAGAAAGAGGAACAATTTACAAAAGTAATATACACAGATACTCCACATGGTCTAAGAGTGTCTCTTCACACGATATTCAATGTTCAGCCTTGTTCGCTCTCCCACCCACATATTTATAAGTGCTAGCCACGTCAACAGGCATGGTTGATTATGTATATTCGGAGTTCTTATTTCTTGATCATGTTTTATGCAAGAGGGCACATTTTAGAAATACAAAAGAAGTGTGTGTGTGTGTGGAGGGGGGGGTAGTTAAGAAGGAAAATGATGGGTCTCAGGAACGGACATAAAGCTTTCAAAAGTTAGCAGAAGGTAGAACTAGTCACAAACTTATACATTTCAAAAATTTTGGAAGAAGAAAGGGGACACATATTTCATCAACATTTTCACAAAACACTTGGTTTGCACTTTTCATCCAACGCTAGTAAAAAAGCCTGCTTGGCTTCTGGGGGGGCAAATCCTCAGCTAAAGTCAATGGAGCAATGCCAATTTACAGCAGCAATGGATCTCTCCTGTAAACTTCAATCAGCCACTTCAGCAAGGAAGATTGAGAAAGAATTTATATTTCAAGGTTCACCTACAAACCACTAAACCAGAGTATGAAGAAGATCTAAAGGAGCTTATCCACTTCTAAATGAGGTCTTTTCTGACCTTTCCCTTCACTGAATCCATCCTTCGCACCTCCGACACAGCCCAACCTTTCTGACAACACCCTAGCTCTTCCACAGACTATTCCTGTAGGTTGGAATTTTCAAAAAGGACCCAAATATAAAATTAGACAACCAAGACTCCTTTGAAGATCACTGCCTGAAGTTTTGATTCCACTTTATTTCCTCTTTTTTCCCCCCTGAAAAACAAAATCTGTTCTCTGGCTGATCTATCTCATTCTCGTTTTCTTTCTCGTCTCTGATACTTTTCATCCCACTTCCCTCCTTTCATCCCTAATCACACATATTCCCCAGCCTGATCCAAGGAGCACAGAGTCTCACCAGGAGGTCTAAACTCTCTTCTGGTCTACTGGCTTAGTTGCTATTTTCAAATGTCATTTTTCTCCATCATTCACTTGGTGGAGAAAAGGAATACACTGTGAGCTTCCAACCCCTGAGAAACCAAAGTGCATATGACGTTTCAAAAGAGCATGTAGATTCACTGAGACCGTCAGTAGATTTTGTAAGATAACAGCTAAAGCAACAACACCTTGTTTAGGGCAGGACTGATCTTGACCTGGGTTTTTTAGGAGATGTTCTTAAGCAAACTGATCTGAATCTTCAAAGAATTTCAGATTTTGTCTAGTACATGATCAGAGCTCTAAAACAGTTCTCACTGTTTAGAAACTGGTTTACTCAACTCTTTGTTCTTATACCTTTGGTTGAGGATAAGAAGGATTTTAAACTCATGGAAATAAAAGAAATGTTTCAAAGAGTAAAATAAATACATTTACACAGAAAATACTGTGAAATTTAGCCTTGGCAAAAAGAGTAAAGATATCACTTTAAAGCATGGAAACAAGGAGAAACCGTTTCCCCCCAAAAAACATTACTTCTGCCTAGAGATCCTCAGAAACATTGGGAAAAAAAGGATATTGAGATCAATGAAGATTAACTGCACCACCTCAGATCTTTTGATGGCATACAACAGTCATCTCTGCTGAAACCTTTAAGAAAGTTGAAGTACAGAAGAACAATCAAAAGTGAGAATAAAAAGTAAAGAATCAGAATAAAAGAAAATGAAGGGTATGGAAAACAGACTCAAAAGGAATGCATTTTACTTCATTTTTGACATATGGGATAGATTTTTAGCTGGTATAGACACAGCTTAGCTCCACTGAGTTCTAGCGTCTTACTCTGATTCACACCAGCTGAGGACATAATTCATGTGTCTAATTTTCCTCTTACTTTCACTGGTCTTAAACTGGTGAAACTCCATTGGCTCCTAATTCTGGTGGAAGTGAGATACTATGAGATACTATGAGACCTGCTTCTTTTAATGAGATTTAAAACATTTTTATATCAAATATATTTTAGCAGAGTATTCAACGTCAGTATATTTTTATATAACAAAAATGTGTACATAATTATTTTTCCCCCTGGGCAGCTGTTTAATTTGGGGGAAATATATATTGGCAGGGATGGGTTGAATGAAAGGAGATATTAATTGCAGGATTACAATACTTTATTTTAAAAACTGGAATAGTTTAAGATAAAAGTTGAGACATATCTTTCCCATATTAGTCTGTGCAGATCAGCCCAGTGAGAAGGAGTCAGATTTCACAAAACCAAAGTCATTACAATAGTATCTGGCCAGAATGATGACATTTTTTCTAACATGCTTTTTTTCTTGCTCTTCTCAAAAGAAGAGCATTTTATATTCCTCCTGATTTCTAGCTTTTATTTCGGATGAGGGTTACATTGATTTTTGGATTAGTCAGTGAAATTATTGAATATGTAACTTTTTTTTTATACTGTGCCTTTATCTCCCTAGTCTGTATTCCTTTTTACACATTCTGCACTAGTTATTTATTACTCTCTCTCTTCTTCCAGTGGATAAATATAAGATGCATCAGAGGTTTAATTCTTAACTGTGGATGAGATTTTCTCAGAGGTTTGCAAACCTCTCAAGGTTCAGATTGCAAAAGCCCTGTAATATTCAGATCTCTACACAAAGCTTTTAAAAATCATCTAAGTAACTGATGGCTCTATTTATATTTTAGGAGCGATGGTGAACAACTTAAACATACTTTCAAGGGAGGAAGAATGGTCTTGTGGGCAAGGTATTGTATTAGCACTCACAAGACCTGGTTCAACTACGGCACAAACCTTGTGCATGGGTAAGGCACTCAAGCCCAGATCCTCAAAAGGTATTTAAACACCTAACTCACATTGAAATCAAGGGATTTAGGCATCTAAATACTTTTAAGGATCTGTGGCTGTGCCTCAGTTCCTACAGTGTAAAAATGGAGGTAATGTTCCCTTGTCTGTCTTGTCTATTTAAACTATGACATCTTCAGGCTGGGACCATTTCTCACAAGATGGTTCTGTCTACACTGGAGCTGGAGGTGTAATTCCCGGCCTGGCAGACATACCAATGCTAGTGCTGATCGAGCAAGCATACTAAAAATAGAAGTGTAGCTGTGGGGACGCGAGTAGTGGGCCAGGCTACCTGCTAGAGTATGTACCAAGGGTTTTCGATAGGATCATACATAGGTGGCTAACCTGTTCTGCCACTTGTGATGCCTTGGCAACACTTCTATTTTTATATCCTAGGTCATTTAGCACCTCTACCCAAGCTGGAAATTACACCTGTAGCTCCAGTATAGACATAGGGTATGTCTTTGTGCAGTGGCTCACATGATAAGGCCCTGATATCAGTTAAGTCCTACTGTAGTACAATAATAATTCATTTTATAGTAAGTGTTTGATGTGGAGAAGAAAACCAAAGATACCAGGTTGGATAATAGAGATAATTTTCAAGATGTACTGGAAGTATTAAATACATCATCTTCATAATACCCAAATGACTTAAAATTTATTATTCCCATTGTATAGAAGGGGCCATTGAGGCATAGAGGATTTAGGTGACTTGTTCAAGACCGCATAATGGGTCAGTGGTAGAGGTGATATTAAAATCAGGAAGTCCTGGTTCCTACCCATGCATACACTAGATAATAATATCACCCTTCTGTGGAAGAAAATAAATATAAACAATTTACCTCTATTAATGACAGACTTTTTATAGAAATAAATTAGTAGTTTAAACTTTGGAATGGTTAGCTCCTCTGTAACGTCAAGCTTCAGTCACAGCTTCAATTAGTTCTTTTGTCACTGACAAAACTATAGAACATAGGTTAATGAATAATTCACATAAAATAATTCATTGGTTGAATTTGTGTCTCCTTTCCTGCTTCTATAAGCTTTTGCTAATAGACAGGAAAATTCTCATATTAAAATTCCAATAAATAATCCCTTTGGTTTCAACATGACTACTCAGATGCTCCTAGTCAAGCATGTGTGTTTGTAGCACTGGAGCCTAATTTTGGATTCTGACTGTAAAATTCACTTTCTAAGAAATATTTGAGCTTAAACTCCACTTCTTAAGCATATTAGAGGTAGTAATGGTTGAGTGTGCAAACATTCACCGATAATGAACGTGAAAGGGATGAGCATGCAATTTAATCAAAATTCACTTTTGGATTTACATGAATGTTCATTTCCTCAGCCCTACAATACATCTGCTCAGAACTGATGTTGAAAGGTGGGCACGTAAGATATGGGTTACAAAAGCAAAGGATGGATAAATCCTTTCCTTTGAAATCCAGGACAGTGAGAAAAATTCAGTTTTTTTTATCATGATGTGTGTTTCTGCTTGGCCCAGTAACTAGTTCTAGCTAAAGTAAAGCCATATATGAAGTGATAAAGTTACAGTGACATAAAACACAAGTAATTTAGGAGAATCAGGCCCATTGCTGTCGCTGTGATAACTGAAGAAAAGAATGCACTTTCCCTTGTAATGTTTCAGTTAGCTGATACCCGAGATTATCACCATTTATATTCCACACATGCTCACATCCCACGCAGATCCATTAAAGTTAGTAGGGTTGCAGTTAATGTAAATCAGGCCAGAATTTGGCCCATGATGTCTATTAATTCATATTCACTTCTGATGAAGATATAGGAGGTATTTGAAGCACTGTTTTTCTGCTGGAAGAGTAGAAATAAGGTTCAATGGGAACATCACTACCTCCACTTCAGTTAAAAATGCTTATAGGATACATCTGTGTCTGTAGTGAGAGCAAGATGCTTATCCCAATGGTCTAACAACGTAGCAAGTAAGAAGTTTGTAATTCTCCATGGTTGATGGGGGGGATGATTTTTTTGGAAGTTCATGATGCAGAGTAAGGCTGAGTCTGAATGAGGTCTTGGTTTGCCTGCATTATACTTAATAGGTGGATGAGCGATCTAACTTGTCATAAAGTTTCTCACCAGAATGTTTGTGCCTACAACTCCCTGGCCCCATCAACTCCACTTTCAATTCTTATGCTATCTATTCACTGCCAAACTAACTTGGATTAGCAATCTTGCTGTAAAATAGTGGAGAAAAGGCACTTGGAATGTTTACCCTAAGGTTACTAGAATTGGTCAACACCATGCCTGTATCCTTAGCTGACCTAATTCACCTTGTAGTAAAACTATAGTTCCCAGCAGTGCATTGCCTCCACTAGGATTTTATACCAGGACAGGTAATATGTTAGTTACTCTGTAGTAAACAAACCAAAAACAAGCAAAAAACCTCCAATTTTTTTTGGCAGTGAACACATAGCCACACTGATATTTAGGAGGACTTGATTGGGGGGGGGGGGAGTGGAGGGAAATGTCAAGTATGCTCTATCAAATTGTATCAATTCACTGTGCCAACTGAAGAAAAAACTTTTCCTATTTAAAAAATATTACATTTAAAATCTTTGTTATTCTGGAAGAATGTCTTCTGGTAGATGCTTTACTAAAATAGGCATGCAGTCACATGCCCTTCGTTATATAATCCTGTATTGTTACTTAGGTCTGTTGTTCAGGTCCTTGTTTGAACACTTCTCCATCACACCAAACACCATTAAAGCATAAACTTCCTCATATGCTATACGCTGTAGTCTCTCCTATTAACAACATGGATTTTGTCAGCCTAGCAAAGCAAAATTAAAAAAAAAAAAAAGAAAAAAGAAAGAAACCTATGTGAGCAGGAATACTGATTTGATGATGCTTCCTCCTCCTTCTGTTGTACCCTATTAAATAGCAGTGTTAACAGCTGTGGCTACACATGAGGTACGTTGGCAGATTGAGCACCATTAGGCCAAGCTCTCTGGAATATATCTTTCCAGCTTCTGGCAGCATAACTGATTCTGCTGTGAGCTGTTTGGCTGACTCCGTTGCTGATTATGCTATCAACCGTGAAGCTGCCTTTGGGGCTAACTACTGGTTATGTTGACTCTGTATCTTTGTCTCACCTCTGAACATGATCAACATGGCTACAGTTAAATTCAACTAAAAACCCCCATGTTCGTTTATTCATAGATTTAATGGATTATAAGGCGATAATGGTCCCTTCTGGCTATCTAGTCTGACCTCCTGTATACCAGACCATAGGACTTCTCCAAATTAATTTCTGTTTGAACCAGAGCACATCTTTCAGAAAAAATATCCAGTCTTGATTAAAAAATTTCCAGTGCTAGAGAATCTGCCATAACCTTTGGTAAGTTTTTTCACTAGTTAATTATACTCACTGTTAAAAATACATGCCTTATTTCTAGTCCAGCCATTTAAGTGCCTTTTCTACATGGAAGTTTTTACTTCAAAACCATTTTGTTGTATAATA
This sequence comes from Emydura macquarii macquarii, assembly GCF_026122565.2. Taxonomy (NCBI): domain Eukaryota; kingdom Metazoa; phylum Chordata; order Testudines; family Chelidae; genus Emydura; species Emydura macquarii. The sequence continues at coordinate 6,145,189 of NW_027131400.1, read as the reverse complement.
TAACAAGTCTACAAGTTATTTTAGTGAGAGGGGCATATTTTCCACTAGTTGAGGTGGTGACAAGCTTTCCATAGTAAGCCTGCCTTGGTCTCCCCTGTCCCAAATTCCTTATCAGAAGATCCTGTACATTTTTCATGTGTAGGTAGTGGACAGAGTAGATTTTCTGTTAGCAAAATTTGAGGTGAATTAGATAAATTATTTCTGAGCCATGGGGCTTAAAAACAGGTTTTGCAAAGCCCTCTAATGCTTTTGTGTCACATCTCCAAAATGGCATGCTCCAAAACTTTTTTCCATTCAAGAAAGCATCTGTGAAAAGCCAATGATTTTTAGGAAATCTCACAGACAGGCTTTCAGCCCTAACAACTGAAGACTTTTTTTCCACATGAGAAATGGCTAGTAATGTCTTCTTGAAAAAAAAAAAAAACCTGAAAGCCGTTAGAGCACTATCACTGGAGATATCTCAAATATTAATGAGCACATGGACCCAGAGAGTGGCCCCTTTCATAGCTCAGGACATCTGCACCTGTGTTCCCCCTCCTTGGTCCCTGGAGGGAACCTACTGTAGGCTCCTGGTTCCTCAGCTGTCTCCTCTCTGGGGCATTTCTCTCCTTCTGACCAAGATTTTTCCAAGCTTCATAGTTCCCTGCCTATGGTGTGATATTTGCAGAAAGACAGAGTGTCTAAAAAGGCAAGTATCTGCATTTTGTTTTCTCTCCAAAGGCTTATGAACAGCTTAACTACTAGCAGATATAGGTTACCACACTGCTCTTTATAAACAAACACATTTATTCATAAGCAGAAAGCATTACAGAGGAAACATAAAAACAATAAAAGTCCCTAAAAGCTTACCAAAGGTCACCCATCAGTCTTATAGGACTTCAGTAGGTCAAATCCTTCCAACCCTTCACAGGAAGGACTGAGGTCCCCCCTCGGACAGAAGGTCCAGTCCATTTGCTGGATCAGAAAGAAAGCTCTATGTTGGTTTAAACTCACGCTATTTAACCAGAAGTCCTGTCTGTGTTGGTCTCTGGAGAATCTAGTTTGAATGAATATATGCAAGCCTCTACAGGTGGTGGTAGTACCTCTCTGGGGGTATTACAACTTGAGTGAATTTGTTTAATCACCCCAACTGTTTTTAATTCCTGGAGGAGCTGTGATCACCCTCCCCCATGATACGACATATGATCCCTGGTCCACAATGATACATAAATGTAATACAGTAAAAGCTCCCAAAAATATTGCAGGAAATTGCCATATCTGTCACAGCCCCCTAAGGAGATGCTTTAAAGGATCCTCTGGAATGAATAAATTACAAGTTATCACTCTGTAGGCTTACCAGTTTCCCCTTTGCTTTCAAGCCAAAAAGGAGAAGAAAAAATAGAAATAAAAATGCACCAGAATTTAACTGGCTTCTCAAGCCGGCTAGAAACTGTGTGTAATTTCAGGGGCGGATCCTCAGCTAGAATACATTCATAACTCCACTGATTTCAGTGACTTCAATGGAGCTAAACCGATTTACTCCAGCTGAATATCTGGCTTCCATTTTCTAACAGCCCATCACCAGCTATTTATGCCATCAGGAGTAGGAAAGCTGCAAACACCTGTTACACTCCAACACATCCCCCAAAGAAGGAATATTTTTCCCTAAAGCCCCCAAAGCTTCAAAATGCATAAAAAGTGGCATAACCATTAAAATGTCAATGCCTATTTTAAGTTCATCCTTATTTATGATTGTAGTAGCTTCAAGTTTTGAGGCAAGCTGCTCTGTAAGCAGTATTTCAGACCTATTCCCCCTGAGAAGCTCAGGGTTGATTTAGCTAGATTGCAGTGCCTCACTTTTTTATTTTAAAAGATTAAATACAGAGGCTTAAAAGTCAATAAAAGTAGAGGTGCCTAAAATATTCATTGCAAACAGGCAAAACTAATTAATATTTTTGAGTTTCTTCACAAATGTGAGAAGAGGCCCATTGTGCTGAAGTGGTTTTTAAAGATTTTGTGAATCTTCTTGCTGGAAAAATGTTGGAGTGAAAATGAACCCATTCTGAGCAACTGTGCTTCCTGATTCTGAAGTCCAATATTGAAATTGGAATTCTGCTCTATTTTCAGTGGAAACCCCACTATTTTGTTAAATTTCAGTGGAAAATGAAATCTGAGGGCATGGAATCAACTCAAAAAAGCGTGTGGAAAAAACGTTCAACAGTTTCACAAAGTTCAGTTAACGGGTCTAGGAGCACACCCCCAGGTGGTGTAAATTTGAGACGCTGTATTGAAATCAGCACAGATGCTCAGCTAGTGTAAATCAGGGTATCTGCCCATAGTTTTTTCATCCAAATACTATTTGTTATTTTCTCTCAGTGGGGGGAGTGCCTCCTTCTTATAAGACCTCTAGGAATCCCACCTACTTTCCCTTGCTCGTATCAACCTCCTTAATATAAAAATGAAGACCTGTTAATGCTAGCTTTTACTTAGCCAGGCAAGACATGGCCAAGCAAAACTCTGAGTCAGATTCTGATCTCACCTCAACCAGTGGAGGTACTAAACTTTTTATTGTCTTAAAAACCCTTTTCGCTTGTTATGCTTTGTTCCTATTATTGTGATTAAACAGTACTTTCTTTTGAAAAAGGCTGTTTTGTGTCATTGTATTCACCACTGGTTGCAGCTCATAAAGCAAGAGTGGCAGGAACTGAGCAATCAGGGCTGGTACATAGTGGGCTGCCGGCTAGGCACCCAGTCAGAGAGTGGGGGAATCAGAGGATTAAAGGCAAGGCCTGACACTTAAGGGCATGCACTCCGACCAGAGACGGGTCAGAACTAGCCCTTAACCATGACATCTCCTCTTTTGGATTATTTGTTAATATGTCAAATAAGATGCAGCTAGTCTAACGACAAACCCAGTGGTTCCACATTATGCACTTACCCCTTTCTCCATCTCCTATTCAATATGCTTAGCTTATTGTCCTTCGGACAGTTTTTATTTTTGTGACATTGTTCATGTTTAAAAAATTTGAGTGTAAGGTTTCATGTGGCCCATTATTAAATGCTTTTAAAAATTAAAACTACCACCTTTCTTTTGTCCTTTTATTCTATCACCAAATAATTCCATCACCCATTATATCACCACCAAGATATTCTGTTTTTAAGCACCTCTTCTTCTAATGCTCTAAAGGCTATTCTGTTAACATTTATTTTATTATTTTAGCAGGGATTGAAGCTAGACTTACTTAACAGTAATCACTAGAATCTTTCTATTTTGAAGGTTGGCACCAGATTTTTTTTTCCAGTTACCTACCAGAATCTCTCTAGTGTCCCTGATAAAAAGTGCTCAAGCAAGGATAAGAGAAGTAGAAAGAATGACACCTATGACATGACTGCCTTCTGGTGGAGAACTGACTGAGCTATGTTGGTGTTGGAAGAGTCTGTTCATATGCCCTACAGTGAAATGATTATATATTCGTAACTCTCTGAAGTACTGTAGAAGAAAATGCACCTAACTTGAGCCATTAAGTCAGACATTTGAAAACCACTTATATTACCTACTTATTTACAGATCACAGAGTTTCTCAAAGATGCTAAACAAAAGTTGTAACCGTATATACAAAGTGTCACAAACCATGCTAGGTGCTGTACAACAGCCAATGCATACTTCAGGTCTCATACAAAAGTGTGAACAAACCCATGCATGGAAATGAACCGAAGTGCTACCTATGCTGGTAGTTTTCATTGATGCTATCAAATAGGTCAGGGATTCCTAGAGGTTTAAATAGTCTGGACCACATTCTAGAGATATTGGTCAGCTCCCATCCAGTTGTATTCCCATGGGCCACCTTCTCACCCATATACAACTGCATAATCTCTGTTGGAACTACAGCAGCTGCTTATATGGAAAAAGGAATATTGGGAAAATAGTGCATTTTTAGCCATCTTTTTTCTGTTTTGTCATTTTGGAGAAAATAAAGTTAATCACAATATCTTTTCTCTTTATTTCATCCCCCAACCCCCTGGATCTGTTCTGTTTCACTCATCCAGAAACTCATGTTTACAGCACAGACACGGAAAGTAGATAAAAACATAATTACTTTTGTTGGCAGTTGCATTGTAACACTACTTTATTACTTAGAATTCAGAACACACAAGAACCCCAAAACAGAGAGAAAACAGGCTACTCTCTAAGGCAGCAATGCACAATTCATCACATTTTACTTTAAGCTGGCTATTTTCAGACGAACTGACTGCTAACTGACTCTGATGGCATAGTTTCCTACAGAGGCCCCTGGCTGTAAGTCGGACCAGGATTCCCTTTCTTCCCCCTACCTCCCACTCTCAGAGTAATACCTTGCAGATCCAACACAATCCTCAATACCCACAGAAACAAGGAGAACAACTGAACCATTTGACCAGCCGTCTCTCTGAAGACCATCAACAAGTGGCCAATGGACCACAGTTTGTGAACTGCTGAAATACATGTTTAAGAGGAGTATTAGGCCAGTAATGACTGTTTAAAAAATTAATATTAATGTCAACTGACTGAAAGCTAAAGTGCTGTGAGAACTGCAAAAGGTCACAGGGGTTAATAACCACTCACTCCACTGACTGCTGTTACAGCCAGTATGAGCTTTAATATTGAACCTACAATGTGATAGCTGTCTCTCTCAGATGGAGAAATCAATTCCATAGTATGCAACCAAACTCTTTTACTCCCCATTTTTTGAGATACTGATATTTAGACATGTTTCTCTCAGAAGAGTATTACCAAATAAATCCTAATACTATAACTGATTTGCTGCCTGATTCAATGCCCATAGCAGTCAATGAAAGTCTTTCTGTGAAAAATTTCTGACAACTCCTGACCGGGACAGATCTAGCATATCCTTGGGAGACCTTATTGAATTAAGTTTAAGTATCTCTGGAGTCCATTCTATTAAATGAATGGTTTATGTATTATTGTGGGGCAGGATTTTATGTAACCTCTTGCTGGGGGAGATATGGCAGATGTGAGACCTGGGTGTTCAGAAGACTATATTGAACCAAGTGCTGGACAAGAATGGCCATTTGGAGAAAAAAAAGTGTGACGTAAAAGGAATATGTACAGAAGTGAATGCAATTTCCCCACCTCTGGTTATGCAGAAACCCAGCCTTTTGAAGCTACATCCTAAGGAGGGAGTCATTGTCTTCTAAACACCTGTCACCTGAGGCCAAGATCAAAGGTCCAAGTTGTATAAAGGAAAGTTTGAACTATGTGTGGCTGTTCTGGTTTGGAATCTGAGTCAGTTATGAACTTGTAACCATGGGGAAAAACAGTTGTGGATTTATAAAGGACTGACACCTTCCAGAGCCCTGAAGTTGGAGTTGGGTTAACCTCTGGTAAGCTTCTTAGTATGTGTGTATTTTTTTTATTTTTAATATGTTTTCTCTGTAATGCTTTCCCCTTAAGAATAAATGTGCCTGCTTACGGAGGCTAGTGTGGTAACTTATAACAGTGGGCTGTTTGTAGCTTCTGGAGAGGAAGCAAAGCTCGGACACTGCCCTGTTGAGGGCTGTGAATATCATGGTGTAGTCAGGGTACCATGCAGCCTGGAAAAACCCTACTCAAGAGGGAAAGAGAGCTGGGTCTCTACCCAAGAGAGGTGACAGCTGAGGAGCCAGGAGCCTAGAGTGGGTGCCCTTGGCATTCCACGAAGGGGAAATCCAGATGCAGTTGCCCTGAACAGTGATACCAACAACTTTGCTTAATGGAGAGATATTGTTGTCCAAACGTAAACTTTTAACAGTTTTCCCTTGAGAAAAAGCTAGGGTACAGGGACATGTATTAGCACTGACAAAGAAAACCAAATTCACAAAGAACTCCAACTCCTCCAGGGGGGAAAGATTTAAATTAAAAATGAGAAATAGTAAGTACTTTTGCACATTTAAAGCTTGTAATAAGTTTAAATAGGTAATAGGCAATTTTTTTAATTAAAAAATATACTTGAAAAAAGAGTAACAAACATATTTGAGAATAATTACAAACAGGCTGCAGTTACAGAGACCCTTTCACTGATGTACAAGACGGAGCATCCTTAATGTATATCATCATCATCATCATATCAGCTTTCTGAAGCTAATACTGAAAAAAATAAGTGAAACTGAAGAGAAAACACAGACAAGAAGAACAGAGGTGTGGGAGGAAAGGCTGCTCTGGGTGCCAGAGGCATGGATCATTGTTTTTAAGTTCAGGTTTGAAACATGTAGGGCCTAATTCATCTGTAGTGTTAAATGCACAGGAATTAATGGAGTTAAAGCAGGGATGCATTTGTCCTCTATGCTCCTTGGTACTAAAATTCAGATCCCACAGGAATAACTAAGCCCTTCATTCTTCCACAATAGATAAATTGACTTCCATGCAGTTTACTGCCTTTCAGTCTTTCAGGTTGTGGTCTCTACTAGTTTCCACTGGCACAGACCCTGGCAGAGAAACCTTGATGGTAGGAAATCTGCTCAGAGGAGGATTGTTACCAAACAAGGTGATTGCTACTTCCTCTTTTCCATCCAAAAGTGGGCAGCACTAGCAAAGGAGAGACTTTGGCCAGGACAGATGGTATAGGAGAGTTGTACTGATTTAGTCCATTCCTCCTGTAAGAACCCCTGGTGGGGAATAAATGTATCCCCTGACCCCCACTAGTATGCCCTATGGGATACTGGTGGTAGAGAAATTATCTGCTTTCCCTTGGGGATGAATTCCTCACCATCCTTTGGGCACCATGACTCTCCTGAACAAGGAGGTGAATCTAGACTGAGATGTTTAAAACCCAAGTCCTGAGCTCTCTGCATGGACATTAAGGTTTCCTTGGCACTTTTGTAAGAAATTTATCCAACTGTCTGTTGCAAATAATTCCTCTTTCCTCATACTCCATGTAGTTTGTGGTGGTATTGGCTGCTCTCGAACATAAAAGGGTTTAGTGGTGTTGTTGTAGCACTTTGGGTGTCCTTGCAGTGACGCGTGCTGTAGAACTTAGAGATGATGAAAACTACAAAATTCAGATCTCAGTTTGCGTCTTGATATTTCCATAAGCTCTAGTCTGACTCAAGCTCTATAAAACAAGATAACCATACGTTAAATTTTATGTTTAACACCCAGTCCCCACCCCAAATAAAGATCAGTTCCTATAAGAACTACTTGCAGTTACTTGGACAGAAACTGGAAGCTTAAACAGACAGTAGCCAATTTAGCACTGCTGCCAACACTGAAATATTGCTCCTCCTGGAACAAGCTAGCAGTGATAGATGGGACAGTAAATTTACTTATGACTTAGGACTGAGAGCATTTTGGAAAGTCAGCCTAAAGAAAAAAAAAGCTCACTTTTCATTTAATTATTTTTTTAAGAATCTACGTTTGCTTGACATACAGATGAAGATGGTGTGTGTGTGTAAATAGATAGTTCGGCCCCAGTTCAGCAATTTATGTAAGTGTGATCTAACTAGGTATGTGAATAGTCTGATTGACTTTAATGGCACTACTCACATGCTTGAAATGAGACATGCTGAAATCAGAATAAATGCATGCTCCCCCTTTCTCCCATCCTCACAACTGCAGTGCCATAGAGAGATTTTTGAGTAAAACAGAGCATTTAAAATTGGAACGGGTCTCAGAGGATGTTGTCTCTCCTTCACCATCATCTTCCTCCCACTGCCTAGTCTCTGTAATGGAAGATCCAATCTTTAGGAAAGTCAGCATCCCAAACTCCCATAGGCGTTTGATGGTGTATAGAGTATGAGAATATTTGTATAATTATTCTCCCCAGGGAATGCACTTACACAACCAGCAAGCACCACAAAGCTCACAAGGAGACTGATTCTCCCCTGCCTTGCATATGGAATAGTCCTTAAGTGGGCATATTTTGATATATTCTCATTTTCCACATTGCACTGGTGCAAGAGACTACTTAAAGTGTAAGAGAGTGGAAAATAGGGCACAAGATAGGAAGGATTTGTCCAGAGCTGGCAGCTTTGGTCTTACTAGATACAGGAAACATTCTTTCCATGATCTACCCAAAGAGTATTACTCTTAAGGAGTCCATAAGGTCCTTTTCAACTGTTATCTGTGAATGCCAGCTCCCTACCTAGCAGTACCAGAGCTTTTGTACTTGACGCTCTCAGTAACCTGAAATAGTTATTTGGCAATTTGAAGACCACATGTGTGACTAGATCTTGTGAACTGCTGAGACCTCTGGGTGCTACCGTAATCTCAATATTAAGAACTATAGAAATACCTAAGCCAGAGACAGATAGCAAAAGACGAGGCTGGAGACTCATTTGGACCCAGTGAAAGGGAGGGACAGCTGGGGAGTTCTCTACAGATCCCTGATCTCAAGCTGCCTGGCCCTGGTATAAGTTAGAGCTGCAACAACGTTCAGGGACCTTACATTAAGGACTGGTCATAGGAGAAATCATAGGAAAGCTGTGTTCTGCCAAGCCCTACCCTCAGCCCATCACCACCATGTCTCCATTCTATTATGCTGGTGCAGAAACAGCTGTCACAGGAGGTGGCAAAGCTGTCTCTGCCACCTTTCCATTGACTGAGGTCCCCTGCATAATGGGAGTTCTCCAGTGGCCAGCTCACAGCACTTTAAGTTCACTTAGTGCTGCTCACGGCAGTTTGCGGTAAGGTAAGTTAGCAAGTGAAAGAAGATGCTGTTTACAGTCAAAACGTCTAAAATGGAATTACCTTTTCTTAAAAAGGATGTGCCTTACCAGCTAAATAATAAAATGACCATGAACAAAGCTTTGAAATCAATATATTGCCTAATAATTAATCAGTGTAAGTCCAGTAGCAGAATAATTAGACTTTTCAGTGAGGGGAAGAATGTACAAAAAGAAGTTATCGGCTGAGTTTAAAATTTATTTTTGATTTGCCTTGGGAAATATAAATATTGTCAAACAATCACATTTTCATCTTAATTAAAAAGGATTGATCAATGTTTGTATTGAAACCAAAGAAAATTACATAAAGTTTCAGTGCACATCACACACATACACAGACAGAAAAATAATGAAATTGCTCAGTGTATTAGTTTTTTGGCTATCTTTTCTAATGATATTTGAAGATCTTTGTAAAAAAAAAAAACGCTACAAGAATCCAACAGCTATTCATTTAACTTGTAGGATGCCACTGTTTTTCCACTACAAAATTATTTTCTAAAGCCAGTGAAATAGGTAAATAAATTAAGTAGTTTCTAAAATTACTTCATTTAATCAAGGGTCACTATGATTCATGGGGTCATGTTATTTAATATTTCAACAACTGTTTGCAATTCCCAAAAGTCACATCAATTTCAGCATAGATTTTTCCTCTGAAAATCCACTCCCTGAATTATTGGTTATTTGCCCCTCATAATGGTCCTGTCATCAAATCAGAGAGGAGAAACAATATCATCTGATTTAGGTAACTGTAAGCAAGTGTAGTTTTCACATTGCTCTAAACAGGGTGTAGAGTCTATATAGAGTCCAAACTTGCAGCTTTCTGGGGTTTGGCTTTACTGATAACTCAAATGACAATAGAACATAAGCCTTAACCTACATTTCTCCCTATGTTTGTCTGTTCCTAGGGGTTTCCCTGCAAAACCAGCTCCGTTCCAGTCCCACTTTCCTTTGTCTTCAGAACTACATGATGCACAAGAAAGGGTGATTGCAAGTTGCATTGTTCTGAAGACACAGGTGATATCTTGCTCCTTGGGAATTGGCATAAAGGGAAATGAAAAGGAAAAAGGATCTCTACTGAGCTTGCAGAAAGATCAGTGCTACATGCTGAGAGACTTGTGTTTGTCTGTGAGCAACATGGCCCAGCTTGCCTTCCTGAACCCCCTGGTGTCACACTAAACTAGGTTTCTCCTTCAAGCTGATTGTGTTTGTCCAGCTCCTCTGATTCTATAATAACCTCCTCATTAGGGCCCAAATGCTGGACTCACTGAAATCAGTGAGGTTGCAGGAAATGTAAGAATTTGGTCTTCAACTACATACACACTTTTGATGATGGCTTTTAAATCACCTTCCACAGATTATGTTCCTGTGGGTCTGACTCTGCTCTCATACCATCTTAAATCAGGAATCACTCCACAGAAATCACTACAATACTGCTGGAAGCAAGAGCAGAATCTAGCCCAGTACGCCTTTTGCTGTCTGTCATCCTTCTGGAGCCTGCATTTCCATCTTAACTGAATACTTTATGAAAACCGAATGTGAAATGAAAGATAGAAGCTAACCCTATTTTCACTCCCTAACTCAATCACTAGTTCTTTCCAAAGCTTCACTGGATAGTGTCATCACAAATTAATCTTCTTCTAAGCCACAGTAAAAAGTTCTCTCCATGGATTCAGGATAAAATGGATCTTAGCGACTAGTGAGTTGTGCCCATGTATTACTGTTGCACCTAAGTGGGATAAAGTCCTTTTGCAAAGCAGAGGGCTTCCTGAGCTGGACAGACCTTGCAGAAACTTCTGAGATATAAGGGTGGCTAAGATTTGGAGTATTTTTATTGGGAAAAACAGTATGAGCTAACATAAAGCAAGCTCCACGTTACTGAGATACCTGCTGTCACAGCTGCTCATGCTCAGCTGATGCTTTACAGTTGAAGTTATTAAGAATCCCTGGTAATATGGCTAACAATGCAGAAAAGTTAAACATTTAGGAAGGAAGGGATGGGAGGTTATTATATTTTTGGAGATGAGAAAGAAAAGATCCTAATAAAACATTGGTCATGAGATAGAGTAGCAGGTGTATGTAGGAATATGCCAATCAAATTCATAAGGAGTGTGTCCCAATCAGAGCAAGATTTACATGGGGAACAGTGAAGTGGTACGGAAAGGCATCCTGCAAACGTCATTTCTGCTCCAGTACAGGTGGGCTAGCCACCTGCATATTGCAAGCCTGATTCTCAGTTCCCCTGCAGAGAATATTGGTGGCTGGATTGATTCTTGATCATCACAAAAATTGGTGAAGGTGGTAGTCTGAAGAAGGGGTGCTTTAGATCTGAAACTGTGTGTATTACAAGTTTAGATCTACATTGGTTTAATAAAGGGTATTACATACTAATGTCAGTATGGGGTGCACAGAAGACTTGTGGAGAAGTGCAAGACAGCAAGCTGAAAAAAAAAGTCATGTATTAAACATAAATAGCCTAACCCCTGCTGTTCCTGCTGGGTGAGACCTGGCCCAAATTACACAGGGCAAAATCCTGACCAAATTGAATTCTCTGGGAGTTTTGCTGTTGAGTTCAATGGGGCCAGGATTTCATTCAGAAAGATTGTCAAAATCAATTGATTTTGTCAATTGGCAGAAAGACTGGCTTCTGATTCAGAGATGTTAAAGAGTGACCAGGAGTGAACAGAGGAGTTCCCCTATATTCAAAGCAGAAGATGTTCTCCTCTTCACCCTGGCTTGTGTAATCAGTCTCACAACAATTGGCTTCACAACTCTCTCTGCCCCCACCTTGGGCTAGTGCACTGAGAGTTTCCAGTCCACTTTAACCACAGGAATTAATGTTGCATCTCTTTCTTGACAGTCCTGAAAACATCATATTTCTTTACCTATAAGCTGTGCTATACTTTATGTTCTCTTGCTTCTATAACAGCAAGGGTTTGGTCTTTTACAGATGTCAGTAATCTTATCAATTCAGAGTTCTTCAGACTAGACTTAATAAAGCGTAACCATATTGCCGTTTTACCCATCAATGCCCTTCATATGAAGGCTTTTCAGAGAAGCCTGATAAATCTATACATCCGTGGGTCAGATGCATTTAATATTTTCTGATTCTAAGAGACTATCATCAAGCGATTGTATCGAGTACTTGCACAGTGAAATTCTGGAAAACATGTATTATAGGATTTTTTAAAAAAAATCTTGCACAAATACTAAGAGAGAGCTAGTCAAATACAAGAACTGTATGAAAATTCAACTAAAAGGGTTTTAAATGGCAAACATCAGGAAAATCAAGCCATGTGATAAAAGTGAGTGACATTAACTACCAAAATATTGGTAAAACGGTGTATTAAGAATGGGATATTTAAACCTCACCCTTGCATTTCCTAGTATTATTGACTCAGTGGCAGATTTTTTAAATTTCCCATTTGGCAGTTTATATAGGCTGGCACATTATGTCTATTATTTCAACACAATTTTTTTTGTATGTGAATTATAACTACTGTGTCTGGCTGGCTGCTCTGTAATATAATGGATGTAGACAAAGGCTGCCTAAGGTAGAATATTTTATTAGGTCAATTAATATACCGGTAGCATCTTGTTCCTGGGTTAATCATTGGATTGGATCCTTAGCTTGCATTTAAATTTAGGTATGGCCATAAAAATGACTCAGGAAAAAATGACATCTGGGTGTCCCCTATTTATTCTCTTCCAGTGACTTCTGCATCAAATGTATTCAGTTTTACAAGTTAAAACTAGATTTTCCTAGCTGTCACAACTGCAAGCTCAACCTGATATTGAAAAAACAATCAAACTGTGTGCATGCTCTCTCTCTCTCTCGCCCCATCATCATGACCAACAAGGATACTGGAATCTGAATTAAGCTGGACATTTTTTGAGGACACATGAAGCAGAATGAAATCCATCTTGTTCTTCCACGGGTATATAGACACTACACTTCTGACTATATTCATTTCTTTTATCTGTAACTGTCCTGTAAGTCATATATAGTGTCAAGAGGGTTTCATCTTTTCTTTTGATCTTTGATTTTATGCTTTCCTTCATGAAAACAATTCTTAGCTACCTCAGGATTTGGCTCTACTCAGGCAAACTCCCATTAAATTCACTAGGCTTGATTATGATTTAAATACTGTTGAGAGTCAGGAGTAACTCCACTGAAGGTACTGGAATCATACCTGTGTAACACTGGCGTGGTGAACTAAAGGAGGCCTAATGAGTGTTTGTCCGAGTAAAAAAATCCAGAATAAATCAATACTCTCAGTTTTTGCCTGAATTTACTTTTAAAATTTTAAGTTGTAGAATCCAAATTGAATGTACATTTTAAACATGCAGTGGCTCCTACTAAAAAGTCATTTTTTTTCTTATAGTGCCCTTACCCTGATACCTGAGTTACTGCATGTATGTTCTATTTTAAGAGTGTAAGGAAATAACCGTGTATTGCAGGCACCTTTGTGTAGTAACTATTGGCAAATTTTCATTTGGGTGACCACTTATACCAGACTTATTCATATGGGTTCAATGGGACAACTCAATAAGTAAAGTGAACAGAATTTAGCTAGACATCTCAGATCAATAAATTGGATACTAACTTTTAGAACTATATTCCAGAGAACAATGTGAAGTTCAATATATTACATGTAAGATAAAACATTTTTGAAACATGTCCCTACATGTATAAAGCTTAATCTACTGTACTAGCATTTCTTATAGAAAGACAGGTATTGTTTGGAAACTTCAGTATTTCTCTGTTAAAATATTACACATTGATTTATAGTCTCTGTTTCATATCAGGCTGCTAATCAGGAGGTTTAAATCAATGTTTCCTAAACACATTTGAAAAAGGTTTAAGCCTGATAAGGGTAACACGGTAAAACAACCTCAGCCTGCAGTTGTGCAATACCCCAAAATGAAGCTCCGAAACATAGGAATTTCCATATTGGAATGGACCAATTGTCTATCTAGTCTTGTAGCCTTTGCCCACAAGTCTAATGCTGAATGCTTTTAAGAAGGTGTGAAAAGGCCTTACAATATCAAATAGTATAATGCTGTACCAACGACGAGACTTACTTGGCTACTAAACAAATAAATCAGCTTACGCCCTGAAACATGAGATTTGGTATGTTTATGCTAGCTAGTATAGCAAATATTCTATTCTTAGTCATATGACCAATGCTTTTTAATACCACTGTGATCTAGTTCAACTATAAAATATGGGCCAGGTGCAGGAACTTACTAGGTGAAATTCTATGGCCTGTGTTGAGATTAGACCAAATAATTTTTGTTGTGTCTTTGCCCTCTACGCTACATGAAGGAGGAGGATGGACACAATTATGTTCCAAATAAATGTGCTTACCAACTACATATCTATATGAACATGCAAGGCCTACCTACATATATACACTGCTGCTCTGTTAGTTTTTAGTGGCTTCTGCAACACAAGATAGGAGGTCAACTTGAGGTCTCCCAAACTATTTAAAGGGATGCTACCCAATTCATATATACTACAATCATAATAATCCCTTCTGGCCCTAAAAATCTATGAATCTAAAGTTTTTCTCGGTAATGCTCTGTGGCAATGAAATCCACAGATTAACTACACAAGGTGTAAAACAGCATTGCAGCTGAAGTGATGCAGTATCAGTAAATAATTAGTTGATGGGCAAATAAATGTATTAATTGGGCAAAGGAAAACTTTTGTAGACAAGGGAGGAAAACCCTAAAAACAAATCTACAGATGCAAACAACCTATTACAGGTGAAGAAACTGTGATAGAGAGGCTATAGGGGAGGAGTGTGTCAAAGCCAGGCACAGAACTCTGGCTACCTACTCATAATATTACACACAACTTTCTCTTAAGGTAGCACAAGGATGTTTCCTTTTAAGAGTTTTTTTTTTTTTTTTAACTTGTTAATTGTATGTATTACATAAGACTATAGAGACTAACCAAAATCAGGGGCCCATTGTTCTAGACACTGTATATACAAATAATAGAGTTCATATCCCAAAGAGCTTACAGCCTAAGTAGACTAGATAGACAAAGGAAATATTACCTTCATTATGAAGAGGGGAAACTGATCAGAGTGAGATTAAATGATTTGCCAGAGACCATGAAGGAAATCTGTAAGATAGCCAAGAACAAGATCTCAGAAGTACCAAGCCAGTGCTTTAATTGCAAGATCTTCCTATCTCTAGTACAGTGGTGTTTTTCTGTTGAGAAGTTTGTACATTTACATGCCTTACATATTTCATAATACACTTGACAAGTGAATAGGGATTTTAAACATATTAGAATACCTCCCCCACATTTGGAGATACAATTGTTTTACTAAAATTACTTTAATGTGGGTGTAAAACTATGAAAATACTATACGTAAAGGTAACAAAACATCTAGTTACTTGTTGTGGTAAATAATGTTGTGTCTAGCAATTATTTTCTGAAAACTAGAATTTGCTGAGGAACTAACACTAAACATGCTACAAAACAAAACGACTGATTAGTGACTCGATGCTTTTTGAGGTGTCACCTACCTCCAAGTAAAACACGTGTTTCAAATGTGGGAGGAAATAAGATGGACCAAAAAGTAGTGGCAAGGGTATTTATTTGGTATTTAATCACTGTTATTGTGTGTCAATAGGTCAATAACTGGACACTGGTCCTCAACACCTCTTTCAAGAACTATAGAGAGTATTTGTAATGATAACATGGCCTGCTTGCTTTGCTGTTGCAATATATTGTGATGGTTCCTGAACTGTCGTGGGAATTTCTTTTCCAGATTCCGAACCAGAAATGTGGACTATCCAAAGTGACTGCTCCCAGATATTCTATCTTTTGTACTCATATGACTTCTCTTACTGTAGTATCTGAGCACCTACCAACTTTTAATGTGTTTATTCTCACAGTATTCTTATCAGCAAGTTAAAGAAGTATGGGTTGGATGAATGGACTATAAAATGGATAGAGAACTGGCTAGAGCATAGGGCTCAACGAGTAGTGATCAATGGCTCCACGTCTAGCTGGCAACTGGTCACAAGCGGAGTTCCCCAGGGGTCGGTCCTGGGTCCGGGTTTGTTCAACATCTTTATTAATGATCTGGAGGATGGGGTAGATTGCACCCTCAGCAAGTTTGCGGACGACACTAAGCTGGGGGGAGTGGTAGATACTCTGCAAGGTAGGGATAGGATACAGAGTGACCTAAACAAACCGGAGGATTGGGCCAAAAGAAATCTAATGAGGTTCAACAAAGAAAAGTGCAGAGTCCTCCACTTAGGAAGGAAGAATCCCATGCACAGCTATAGACTGGGGACCGACGAGCTGGGCAGCAGCTCTGCAGAAAAGGACCTGGGGGTAACAGTGGATAAAAAGCTGGATATGAGTCAGCAGTGTGCCCTGGTTGTCAAGAAGGCTAATAGCATATTGGGCTGCATTAGGAGGGGCATTGCCAGCAGGTCGCGGGAAGTGATTATTCCCCTCTATTTGGCGTTGGTGAGGCCACATTTAGAATATTGTGTCCAGTTTTGGGCCCCCCCACTACAAAAAGGATGTGGACAAGTTGGAGAGAGTCCAGCGGAGGGCAACAAAAATGATTAGGGGGCTGGAGCACAAGACTTATGAGGAGAGGCTGAGGGAACTGGGCTTGTTTAGTCTGCAAAAGAGAAGAGTGAGGGGGGATTTGATAGCAGCCTTTAACTACCTGAAAGGGGGTTCCACAGAGGATGCGGCTAGGCTGTTCTCGGTGGTGGCAGATGACAGAACAAGGAGCAACGGTCTCAAGTTGCAGTGGGGGAGGTCTAGGTTGGACATTAGGAAAAAGTTTTTTACTAGGAGGGTGGTGAAGCACTAGAATGGGTTATCTAGGGAGGTGGTAGAATCTCCATCCTTAGAGGTTTTTAAGCTGAGGCTTGACAAAGCCCTGGTTGGGATGATATAGTTGAGGTTAGTCCTGCTTTGAGCAGGGGGTTGGACTAGATGACCTCCTGAGGTCCCTTCCAACTCTAATATTCTATGATTCTATGATTCTATTCTCACAGCATCCTTGTGAGAAGGAAATGCTATTTTACAGATGGGGAACTGAGACACAGATTCTCAAAGATATTTAGGTGCCGATTTCCCATTAATTTCCTTAGGAGTTAGGCATCTAACTACCTTTGAGGGTCTGGACCAGAGAAACTAAGAGGCTTGCCTTTAATCATACAGGCTGCCTCTAGGGGAGCAGGAGCTCGAACCTGCATCTCCTAAGTCCAAGGCTAGTGCACTTAGCACTGGACCACCCTTCCCGTAACAAATTTTGCACTAAACCCCTAGCATTCTGAGAGTTAATTCAGTACTGATAGTAATGCAGTATAAGTATGATAAATAAAACCCAGGTGTTACCTTATTTTAGGCTCTCAATGCCTTAATTTCAGGAACTCCCAAGTAAGTAGGGACATAGCAGATACATCATATTACATTTGTATGTACACAGCACAACTAGATCCAAAGTAATCACTCTGTGGATCACATTATATCATTTGTGTATGAGGTGACTGTCACAACCACTGCCCTGTGGTGTCATGTTATGGGGTCTACCAATCTACATCCAGATAATCTTTCTGTTTCTCCCACGCTCTCTGCCTCATATCAGTTTAGTGGGAGTATAATTTGAATTCAATATTCTGTCATTCATTTTTCTTTTTTTGATCACTACTTCTTAGGAAGAGGCAGGAAGTTTAAAGTAAGTGTCTGTGGAAGAAATTCAGTTCTTAAAGAATTCACAAACAATAAAATTTGCTGGTCTTTACAGCTGGTCAAGAAATTTTTGAATAAAAATAAAAAGGTTTTGAATACATTTTAAAATGTTGAAGAAATTGTTTGCATTTAGAAGTGTTTGAAATGGATCCATGTTTGGTTTTTTCCATTTTTTTTGGTGAAAATATTTTTAATAAAAAATTTGAAACAGGATAAAAAATGGCACAAAGTATTTTACCAAAAGAGAAATTTCAAGTATAATTTTTTTTCAACAATTAAAAAAAAAAAAAAGAATCTCCAGGCCACCCACCTGGCTTTAAACAATATTGGTTTGAAACATTTCAACCTGCTCTTCTGTTCTACATTTATTTTGCAGGTGTCCCTTTAATCTTCTGTAGGATAGAAGGGGCTTGGTTTTGCACTTGCACTGTAATTCAGGACTTAATTGCTCCACCGATGTCAGTGGACTCAACACTAAAATTGTTGCAAATGAGATTGGAGTAGGGATTGGGTTTTAATTTCTTATAAATAGGCTTGAAAGGATTAGATTATCTGTAAACGTTGGCAAACATTGATTTCACTGTACTCTCACAAACTGATGAAAAATATTTCCATTGATAACTGAAATTTACAGATAGGTGAGGAAGAAAAGTGCTGCTTAGGAACTTAGAGTTTGAATTGAGGATATTTACTTTGTATATTTTGACCTGTGGCACTGGCTATTTGTGTTTTAATGGTTATTAAGCTTTAACTTTTTGAACCTCAACATCAACAGTCATTAAATTATTGTCTGATCCCCCATAATTTTCTGCAACTGTGAAAATTTAAAATCAATACAAACAGAAAAATGTTTAAAATAATCAATATTATCCATTCATAAATATATATATATATATATATATATATATATATATATATATATATATATATATATATATATATATAAATTCTCCCAAACCTACTTATAAAAGATGGGATAACTAAGGAGCCAGTTCTGTTCTCATTTAAGTCATTGGCAAAGCTCCCATTGCAGAAAGAATCAGAGTCCTTAAGTTTATAAAATGGCTTGATGAAAGTTGCATTCTGACTGGATGCCCATGTTTCAGAACCTATGGAATTTTCTTCCCACACATACATGCTTCAAAAGTAGAGACTTTTTATCAACATCATGCCTCAGCTTGCCCACAATCTGCATGCAAAATATTATCTGATGAACATACACCAAGTTGTTGTATTCTTTATGGGATAATAACTCTCTCTCTATGCCTGAATCTAGTGTGGTGTATGTGTATGCACAAGTGTGGTTAGTGTCTTTCCTACTCATGGTATGCCACAGAACTGTACTAAGTAATCAGGGATTGACAGCACAGAGACTCCCACAACTAATACGGCAGCCATAACACACAGCACACACAGAGGCCTAGATATTAAAATCTATTTTACTAATAGAGGGAATGTTGCTGGCTTTAGCCTGGTCTTCTTTCTAAGTACCGCCATGGGACTGTGAAACTTTCACATGGACAGCCACTGAGATGGAAAGAAGGCAGATCTAATCATCACACTCCCACAGAGTGCAGGCAGACTGTCATGAACTGAGTCATGGGCATTCAAGCCCAGAGGACAGTACAGTGGCAACCAGAGGCCAAGAATGGCATTGAGGATCAGAACCAGAGTCAGGAACCAGTCGTTAGAGTCAAGGGTCATAGCTGGAGCTGGGAACAAGGAATCAGAGCCAGACTCAGGAGCTGAGCAGGATTGGGAACAAGGCAGACACAGAAGTGATTGCAGCTGCAGAGGTAAGTGTTGAGCAGCCAGTGGCCTACTATGGCTTCTGAGCTAAAAAGCAGGCATGGGATACCTCTCAGCCACTCAAGGAGCCTGGTCAATCAGGGTGTTCATCTGTAGGTCAACTAACTGCTCCTAGGTACAGGCCCTGATTCCTGACAGACAGACAGACTAAGCCTGACCCCATATGGCTATACTAAGGAAAAGACTCTATATGGACCCTGTCCCAGGTCTAGCATCCCAACACAGGAGTACCAGTCATTTAGTATGGAGCAGACTTTTTAAGGACTAACTCATAGAATCTAGAAATAGAGAAGATGTAGCAGGTCATCTTATTAATCCCGCCACTTAATGCAGGATTCTTCCCTATAGTCTGCTTTTGAGTGTTTTTCCCCGTCTAGTGCTAAGTGATTCGGAGTAAAAGGACGTATTTCCCCTTGGAAGATGATTCTACAGTCTAATAACCCTCACTGTTAGGAAAATTTTACCAGCATTTTCCTTTGCTCTGAGAACCATCTTTTTCTGTGTGTTCCATTTCAGCACAAACAAGCTGGTTATTATTTTAATGACAAATACCTGACAGTAACTACTTAAATTGTGAGAGACAGCTTCATTCAGGTTTATTCATTTGATTTTTAAATTGCCCACAGAGCTCCTATTTCAACCACCCCACCTCCTTGATCTTATTTTTCTTTCACTTAACCAATTTGATATTGTATATATTTTTCATCTAGAGAAAAATTAGACAGACCAGAAGTGACGCCTTTGCCAATTCATCTTCACTTACACTTTCTTCATTCAGCCTGTCAGATGTTACTGAGGAAAGAAGACAAAGCCGGAGCATGACAAATAGGTCCTGTGATTGTTTTCAACATGCCACAAAAAAAGTAGGACAAAATATCTTAATGTTATCCTCTTTCCCTTCATCCGTCATTCAGCAGAGATTTGCTGTCATTTATAAAGGTCACTGGCCTATGAAGCACCAGAGAAAGTGACAAACTTTTTCTGTTCCTCTAAGTATTCATTGAAAGACTAGCGGTAATACAATGCCTGTAAAACTAGGGCTGCAACTACAGATCATCAGGATCAGTTTAATGCAGAGGATTTCAGGAGACTGCCCTCAGTATAAATTACATCTGCCCAAGCAGAGCTTTCCCTCCAAGCCAGGTGCAACAGCAGTTTAATGTAAAAACTCAAAAGGGGTAATAACCTTGAGAGTTTTTATTCCAAAGCTCAAGAATATTACAGACAAATTCATTCATCCCAATGTAAAGGGCCAGCACAGAGTCAATGCACTGCTTAAATCTCACTTAAGCAATACATAGGCTTTGTACCGGCACTCTACACAGGAGTCGTTCACTTAGGACATGATCCTACAAGCAGGGCTGGTTGAAAATGTTCTATTGAAACAGTATCTGTGGAAAATTGGGATTTTAACTAAATTAAATTTTTCTGTGGGAAACTGAATAAAATGCCTAAAAACTTAAATATTTTTATTTGGAAATTGTGCTGCTGGTGTCTCGTGGAAGTTGTAGTTCTGGTACCTCATGTCCCATTCTTTTCTGTGGGCCAGCTTCCCTCGCAGATAGCACATCTCCCATGATGTACCAATGGTTGAGTTACTAGTTAAATTTTTATCCATAGTAGGACAGTCACTTGGCCAGTCAGAGAATGACTCTCTAATCCAGTGGGTAGAGCACTCCCACTGGGAGATGCAGAGTCCAGTCCCCCTATTCCAATCACTCTTTCATTATTTAATACACAGCAGAACGGCTTCAACAGGAGACAATGAGGGAGCTGTACATCAGACTATCTGATACCTCAGTGGTTAGAGCATGCTCTTGAGAGGTGGAAGATACCATCGGATGGAGAGAGGAGAATTGAATCTCAGTCTCCCACATCCTAGGTGAGTGCTTTAACCACGAGTCTAGAAGTTATAGTGTGGACACCTTCACCACTACCTTCTCCTCCTCTGGCAGCCACATTTTGATTGGGACTTGATCTGGTGGGCAGCCTCTGAGCATGCCTATTGGATCAGGTCCGTCATATGAGATTGGTGGCCGGATGCCTATCTTCCGCTGGTTCGTGGATCACTTAGGGGCTTACATAGGAGATAAATGTCTGAACACTTACAGTGAAGCCATGGGGAGCATACCCAGAAGCAGGAGCTTAGTGCCTAAGTTTTCAGAATAAAAGTTCCCTCTGTGCCTAAGTGATTTTAGCACCTACAGGGTTGAACAAGAGTTTTATGGATCGCAGTAGTGCCTATGACTGGGATTTAGGCCTTAAATCCCAGACTTAGGTGCCTAGATAGCTTTGTGGATCAGGGCCTTACAATCTGCCACTCTATTACAGGCACAGTGGTGAATGGTGTAAAGTACACCCATGTGCAGAAAGGATGAGCATCTATCATTGAGCTAAAAACTCACTCACAACTTTCAACAGCCAAATATTCACATGCGTTTGGCCTCAGTCCTGAGAACATTTATGAACAGGCCTCTCTCAAACTCTACTCTCATACTTACAGTTAAGCATATGCACAAGTCTGAAGGATCAGGGACTTTATGGGAGTCTTTATGGGAGAATGTTATATCCAGAATACAGAGTATGGATATTATTCATTATTGGAATAGGGTTTTTCTTTGTTCATGAAGGCGAACCCTCACCATTTTTCAAAGTACAGGTTCAGGTCTCCCTCTACTTTGTTCTGATGATTTCTAAAAAAATTAATTTTACTGAGGTAACTGACATTGGTTTAACGAAGACATTTTAGTTTCAGATTTTAAGAAAAGGCCATTTTCTGAACAATAAAATAACTTGGTCAAGTTTAAAACAAACACCACCACCAACAGAGACAGAGCACGTTATTCAAGCTAGATAGACATTTGTGCACCTCAGCTGTATTTATCTAGAGGAGACTAGTAAAAAACGAAGAGTCTAAGTGTACTTGACACACATCATCATTCTTGGTAATGTAAGAAAATATATAGTCTGGGATAATTTAGGGCAATTTAAACCAGTGATGCTTGAGATTATCTGAACCTTTTCGAAACCGATCCAGGAGCTGCCTGAATGAGACTGCTAGTGTAATGTAAAATTACAGCTTCAACCAAAATGGGCCAGGTCTACACTGGTATTTTTCTTGTCATCTCACCATTGCACTACAGTTCCATAAGTGGTAGCAACAGTGGGAAAGTTGGTACAAATTGGCCACTGACTTTTTCTCCACTGTATTGTCCAGCTCTGTTGTGCATAGGGCTAGATGACAGAGTGGTCACAAAAATGCTTGAGTCCAATCTATGTTAGTGCTCTCACCATTGCTACCACAGGTAGTAATAACAGTAAAATGTCAGTGTAGGCAAAGACAAGAAGTCTATTAGTCGGCTCCAGACCTTGACTTTTGCATTCTCCAAGAGCGTGAAATTGAGGGGGTACAATTAGGACTTGAAAACTTTTACTAAAACTATTTGTAAATTGGATTTCTGACCAGACAGAATGGGCATATGATTAAACAAATACATAAAAAGGAAAAAGGATCAATTTTGTTTTAAACATGTCCTCCACTCTACTTCCCCGCCGCAGACATTTCTAATGTAGTGAGTTAGGCCCCAGTCCCGAAAGGAGCTCTATGCAAGTGGATCAATGTGTCTGTCTGGTTCCTCAATGATGTCAACATGTCTCTGCATAAGCACAGAGGTCTGCTCATGCACAACTCATTGAAGGACCAGAGCAATTGGGTGAGGTCCTTCTCTTTTTGGGGCTCCATAATGACTCAGATTTTATGGCCAAATAAATCTGCCTTTCTGGTAAGGAATCTCACTACAGGATACATGCACCAGTGGAACTGGAGAGGGAGGTAGTTTTCCCCATCTCCCTATCCAGCAGCTCAGGGCTCTGCTAACTGTATTCACTAGTTATGATAAATGTATGGATCCCATCACAGGTGCCACACAGACTGCTATAATCTCCAGTTTACAGATGGGGAACTGAGGCAGCTCTTCAAAGGTATTTAGGTATCTAACTCCCATTGAAGATCTACACCAGAAAAACTAAAGATATGTATACACTGCAATTAAAAACCCCACTTGGGCTTGCAGGGCTGTTTAATTGCAATGTACATGTCCAGGTTCAGCCCAAGTCAGCTGGCATGGACCAGCTGAGGGTGTCTAATTGTGGTGTACACATAAACTAAGTGATTGACCCTAGATCACACAGAGATTCAAGGGTGAGCAGGGAATTGAATTTTGGTCTTCTAAGTAAACACTAACACCCATCCAGCCTTCCTTCTTTGAGCTACTGGCATATGGCTGGTGGAAAGGGAACATGGCTGGGACTTCCCTATGCCTTGGTGATTCTAGCTGCCCTATATGAGCCTTTCTGGGTAATTAGCAACAGGTGCAAACTGCACCAGCCTCCAGGCCACTCTAATTTATACAGAAGGACTAGCACAATGAATAGTTGACCCAGAATTAAGGTCACTTTCATGCTCTTCTTGCACTGTAAATGCCTTGGCCATTATCTTTACCATCAATTAGCTCCTAATTGCCTATGTTTCTTTTGGAAAATAGGAAGCTAAGTCACTGATGTACCTTTGAAAATTTTACCTTAAATTTTACCACAATTAAATCAAATAATCTAGCAACAATGTAAACACCCCAAGATCTAATCAACTTGCATACACAGTCCCCACCAGAGTCCCATATCACCACCAATGAGCCCCACCTGACACCCAACCCTCTTCACAGGCAAGAGAGAAAAGGTCAGCTTTGAAGACTAAAGCTCAGAATGTCAGACAGAGCATTCCAAAGATCCAGGTGTGACACACTGCACCCATGTACACCCTTATGGTGTGTATCATCCTTGTTCACCCTTATAGTGTAATTGTGTGTTGTTTAATGGAAAGTCATGTAAGATTTTTTGGAATGCTTAAGACATACTGAACATTATTGTTATGGTAGTATGGTTGGTGTAGCGTCATGTGTATGGTTATGAAGCTCTGCTATGTAATATTCCAAATGTCTCTCTCACATGGCCTGAGGCAGATTTAGGCAAACACTAAAGGCAGAGAGGTAGTTCATGCCTCACTAAGGCATACATATAACAACCCAGCTCCTCCAGGAACAATGGACTAGCCTAACCATTGATAAGGGAATATCCACTAACTCAAATGGAGGGGGCCATACAGGACATTGTTCATCACCTGACCCCCGGGGTGGTGAAGGAATATGTTGAAAAGGGGAGACATTTTGCTCTCATTCTCTCTCTCTCACTTCCATCTACAAAGCAACATCAAGCAACTGAAGGACTGTCCACAGGGAAAGGGCCTGGCTGAAGGAGTCAGCCAGACTGTGGTGAGCATCATCTAACTTTGTAAGATTACTGAAAGTATTAAGCTTAATTTAGAATGCAATTTTCTTTTATTTCATCCTGATCAAATCTGATTTCTATTCCTCTGGCTTACAATCACTTAAAATCTTTCTGTACTTAATAAACTTATGTTTGTTTTATCTAAAGCAGAGCGTGTGGTTTACTGTGTGTTAGAGACTTCATTTAAAATGACAAAGCTAGTGCATATCAATTTCTTTGATAAATTGATGAACTAATATGAGCTTGCAAGGTTCAGTGGGCAGCACTGAATATCACAAGATAGAAGTTTCTAGGGGTGGGACTGAGACTGGGGGTGATTGCTGGGTCAACCTATTGCATAATCCTGTGAGTGGCTGGACAGAAGCACTCATACACTATATTAAGGATTGGTTGCTTGCAGGAGGCTGTGCGCAGGATGACCCAGGAGTGAGGGTTCACACAGTAGAGCAAGTGTAAGACAGGCCCCAGGAGTGATTGGAGTGACACAACTATATATCAGTCCAGATTGCAGAGGGGAACGTCACACCAGAGCTCTAATAGAGAGAGCCCTGCCAGCTGTGCCCTCTCTCTCATATCAATGGGGCAGCAGCTCAGGCACTTCCATTGATCATACTTGTGACAGTATATACAGGGGGAAGAGGGTCTGACATGGATAGATGAATGTGTTCAATAAAAACAGAAACAAACAAACTGAACTGGACTTGAACTTGAAATCCAAACTTAAACCAAACCCTAAATTATTGACTTCCATGGGAATGGAATCAGGACAAACTTCCTGAGGTTTGAAGAAGCTTGATTCATTTTTTTCAGATGTACTTTTTTACTTTTACTTGTTCTGAGTGGAAGTGGAAGTATAAAAAAACCAAACAAACCACGAGAAAGACCATTATCCTAGCATTCCCAACATAAGCTGAGCAGGAAGCAATGAAAATCTCATGAGAAAATGATTTTGGCACAGCCAAGAAGATCAGATGAATATATTTGAATGGAACTTCGAAAACATTTTTTGAGGTTCATTCATCACCAATTTTAGACAACATTGAAAGTTATTCACAGCTGCAACAAAGCCCAGTAGTAGTATGGGCCTACTTCAAAACCGGATTTGTCACTTGAAATAATTAGTTTATTCTTCCCTTACTTAGCTCAGCTTTCCTTTACCTTTAGTAAAATGAAACATCTCCAATGCTAATGAAGCATACACGCTATGCTACAGTTACATTTGAAACCTGCTACATTATTTCAAGCCCCCTGAGCGTTGGTATATTGGCTAAATAAATCTTCCAGATAGGTAATAATACAGTACAGGTTATAATGCTTTCTTGTCAATGTTTCCATGTCATATCATTTACCTTTACTGCTTATCAGTTACTGCATGTTTGCTGAGGAAATATACTGTAGCACAGGCAATTCTCACTTCATCTGCATCATTCCCAAATGGAGTATAGTGAAACTTGTGTTTGAAGGTATTAATAGGTGATAAGAGAAAGGTTGCTTCAAATATCCCTGCAAAATGCTTTCTGCAGGTAAAATTGTCCCCTCTGCAGAGAGTCAACATATCACTTAAGCCACAGTTACGCCTTATTTTGACAATTTTAGCGGCTCTTAAATGGTGCATAAGTCTTTTCAGGTGAGGCTGTTTAATATAAACAATGGCCCAACTGTGGACAGAGTCACAACACCATCAGGGGAGAGCTCTGCAAGGGATTGTGTTTCCAAAGCACAGGGGAACATGCACACTATACCATTGCTTTGGATGAAAATGACACCACATAGGCCTCGAAAGGACTTGTATTTAGACTTTAAATATCCTGCTCACTTGGTCATCTCCTCAAGAGATGGAAGAACTTAGCCATGGCTCATCTACACTTCATCCTTGCTCATTTAGGGATGAAATCGAACCCTGTGAGACCACAGGAAACACTATTGTGCCTGCCCTTGCATAGGGTGGCGTGGAAGCAGAGAAAAAAAAATCACAATTTGACCCTTAGTGGAGCAGGTATAAGAAGCCTTATAACTAAAAACAGAACTCAACTATAATTTCAAAACCTATGTTTTCTGTGATGTATCAAATGTGTTACAACAGAACAAAAGGAGCTATAAACCAATGAACATGAAGTGGTAAATAATTTTAAATGGTAAAATGGATTGAAAAAAATATGCCAAACAATATAAACTAGGTTTCTTCCTGACATAAGAACAGCCATACTGAGTCAGACCAATGGTCCATCTAACCCAGTATCCTATCTTCTGACAATGGCCGATACCAGATGCTTCAGAGGGAATGAACAGAACAAGTAATCATCAAGTGATCCATCCCCTGACAATTTAGAAGGATACTGCCAGGTTGATCTAAGCTAAAATGTTAGCATTTCTTAGAACAAAGATTGGCTTTAAGACAATAAAAACGTTTTCTTATACCCCCTTTTTAAAAATTACAGTGTAGGAACTGATTTTAAAAACTATTTGAATTTAAACAGTCCCTGGCTTGTGCTAATGCTAGAAGTCTAAATACTAAGATGGGTGAACCTGAATGCCTCTTTGAAATGAGGATATTGATAGAATAGGCATTACAGAAACTTGGTGGAATGAGGATAATCAATGGGACACGAATACCAGGGTACAAAACATATCAGGAGGATAGAATAGGTCATGCTGTGGGGGAGTGACACAGTATGTCAAATAAATCAGAGTCAAATGAAGTAAAAATCTTAAATGAACTGAACTGTACCGCTGTAATTCCATGCTTAAATAATAGGAATATAGCACTATGGATGTACTACTGACCACTTGACCAGGGTGGTGATAGTGACTGTGAAATGCTCAGGAAGATTAGAGAGGCTATAAAAATAAAAAACTCAATAATAATAATGGGGAATTTCAACTATCCCCGTATTGACTGGATACATATCACCTCAGGAAAAGATGCACAGATAAAGTTTCTGGACACCTTAAATGACTGCTTCTTAGAGCAGCTAGTACTGGAACCCACAATGAGAGGCAATTCTTGATTTAGTCCTAAATGGAGCACAGGATCTGGTCCAAGAGATGAATATAACTGAACAGCTAGGTAATAGTGACTATAACATAATAAAATTTAACATTCCTGTGGGGGGAAAACACCAAAGCAGCCCACTACATAGCATTTAATTTCAGAAGGGGAACCACACAAAAATGAGAAAGTTAGTTAAACAAACTAAAAAAGTACGGTTCCAAAAGTAAAATCCTTGCAAGCTGCATGGAAACTTTTTAAAAGACACCATAATAGGGGCTCAATTTAAATGTACACCCACAAATTAAAAACATTGTAAGAGGACCAAGAAGTGCCACCATCGCTAAACAAAGTAAAAGAAGCAGTTGGAGACAAAGGCATCCTTTAAAAAGTGGAAGTTAAATCCTATTAAGTAAAATAGAAAAGAGCATAAACTCTGGCAAGTGAAGTATAAATATATAATTAGGAAGGTCAAAAAAGAATCTGAAGAACAGCTAGCCCAAGACTCAAAGTAACAGCAAGGGTTTTTTGTTTGTTTTTTTTTTTAAAAGTACATCAGAAGCAGAAAGCCAGCTAAACAACCAGTGGGGCCACTTGACGATCAAGAAAGATAAGGCCATTGCAGAGAAACTAAATGAATTCTTGCATCTGTCTTCACGGCTGAACATGAGGGTGATTCTCACACCTGAGACTTTCTTTTTAGGTGACAAATCTGAGAAACTGTCCCAGTATGAGGTGTCATTAAAGGATGTTTTGTAACAAATTGATAAATTAAACAGTAATCCATCACCAGGATCAGATGGTATTCACCCAAGAGTTCTGAAGGAGCTCAAAATGTGAAATTGCAGAACTACTAACTGTGGTATGTAACCTATCATTTAAAATCAGCGTCTTTACTGGATGACTGGAGGATAGCTAATGTGATGCCAATTTTTTAAAAGGGCTCCAGAGCTGATCCTGGAAATTACAGGCCAGTAAGCCTAACTTCAGTACCAGGTAAATTGGTTGAAACTATAGTAAAGAACAGAATTATCAGATACATAGATGAACATGACTTGTTGTGGAGGAGTCAACATGACTTTGGTAAAGGGAAATCATGCCTCACCAATCTACTAGAATTCTTTGAGAGGCTCAACGAGCATGTGGACAAGGGTGATTTAGTGGACATAGTGTACACAGATTTTCAGAAAGCCTTTGACAAGGTCCCTCACCAAAGGCTCTTAAGCAAAGTAAGCTGTCATGAGATGAGAGGGAAGGTCCTCTCTTGGATCAGTAACTGGTTAAAAGATAGGAAACAAAGGGTAGGAATAAATAGTCAGTTTTCAGAATAAAGACAGATAAATAGCGATGTCCCCCAGGGATCTGTACTGGGACCAGTAAAGTTCAATATATTTATAAATGATCTGGAAAAAGGGGTAAGCAATGAGGTGGCAAAATTTGAAGAAGGATACAAAACTACTCAAGATAGTTAAGTTCAAAGCAAGCAGTGAAGAGTTAAAGGGATCTTACAAAACTGGGTGACTAGGCAACAAAATGGCAGATGAAATTCAATTAGCATTGAAAAACATAATCCCAACTACACATATAAAGTGATGGGGTCTAAATTAGTTGTTACCACTCAAGAAAGAGATCTTGGAGTCATTGTGGACAGTTCTTTGAAAACATCCACTGAATGTGCAGTGGCAGTGAAAAAAGCTAACAGAATTTTAGGAAACATTAGGAAAGGGACAGATAAGACAGAAAATACCATATTGCCTCTTTATTAGTCCACGGTACACCCACATCTTCAATACTGCATGCAGATCTGGTTCTCCCATCTCAAAAAAGATATATTGAAATTGCAAAGGGTACAGAAATAGGTAATAAAAATGATTAGGTGTATGGAAAAGCTTCCATCTGAAGACAGATTAATAAGACAAACTTTTCAGCTTGGAAAAGAGACAATTAAGGGGGATATGATAGAGGTCTATAAAATCATGACTGGTGTGGAGAAAGTAAATAATGAAGTGTTATTTACTCCTTCTCATAACACAAGACCTAGGTGGTCACTAAATTAAATTAATAGGTAGTAGGTTTAAAACGCAAAAAAGGAAGTATTTTTTTCACACAATGCACAGTCAACCCATGGAACTCCTTGCCAGAGGATGTTGTGAAGGTCAAGACTATAATGGGGTTAAAAAAAACTAGATAAATTCATGGAGGATAGGTCCATCAATGGCTATTAGCCAGATGGGCAGGGATTGCTGTTTGCCAGAAGCTGGGAATGGCCAATGGGATGGATCACTTGATGATTACTGTTCTTTTCACTCCCTCTGAAGCATCTGGCATTGGCCACTGTTGGAAGACAGAATACTGGTCTAGATAGACCATTGGTCTGACCCACTATGGCTGTTCTTATGTTTCTAATGCATGATAGGCTGAACCTAAAGCTGACTAAAAACAAAAGTGAAATTGATTAATCCATTTTCATTGCCCAACTTGAGCAAAATACAAAATGTAAATAACGAGCATCAATACTTAAAAAAAAAATTAGTTTGGGAGCTCTTTCTTCCCTCCCCCCAAGTGATCTTGGGTGTTGTTAACACAGATAAGGACACTTTTTTTTTTTTTTTTTTTTTAAACTATATCTGGCCAAATTTTGTTCTTGATTACACTGGTGTAAATCTTTTCATAGAATTATCTCACATTGACACAGGTGAGGCAGAGCATAGTTTGGCTGATGCTTTTTAACCTGAAAATGATGCTTTAAAATACTCAATGTTATAAAGTAGACAAGAGGACCAAACATACATTTTTTTCAGCATTGGTGTATTAAATCATACCAAAGTGAAACCAGGAGTTAATACCACTGGGAATGAAATAACAGGAATAACTGAAAACATATTAATGTACTGAAAAAAACTGAGACAAGTCTCTTCATTCTAACATGCAACGTAAGAGAAGTTACATGAGATTGAGGATAGGATGGGATATTCTGAGGAAATGTGAACTCTTTATGAAGGTGATCCAATGCCCATTAGGCTCTTTCCACTGATTTTAGATCAAGTCCCAGATCTTTTATTCAGGCATGGGTGGGTTGATCTCACCTATACTTCTAAAAGGGGTTGGATTATTTGCCAATAGGAACTTTGGAAATTCAGCCTTAATATTTAAATTAGTCAAATGCTTGATTTTGAAAGTGGAGAAACAGAAACATTTAATTTCATTGCCCTTTTGTTGCATGTGAATTGGCAACTAGCTGATTTCATAATGAGATTTATTTATATGTGATAATTTAATTAGATTTGTTAAGGTCTGAGATCTTCAGATTATAGGTGTCACAAATGCAAAGAGGGAGGAGTTGTAACAACAACGATTAATTTTCCCACCTATATTTCTATTTTATTCCTTTCCAATGCAATGAATGTTTTCTCCTATCCTTTCCCAGTTCTAAGGTTTCCTAAAATATGGGCCAATAGAAGATTCAGGTTCTGATCCTCACTGAAGTCATTGGTCAAACTTCCATTGATTTTCAACAGAAGCAGACTCACACTCTCAGCATTTTTCTTCCCACACATTACTGCAAGCACCTCTGTTTTTCACTTTCATTTAGACTCCCTACCACTCCCTCCCTGTGGTATTTGCTAAAGGGTGGACCATGGAACTTGACAATCCCATTCAGTTACTGATCAGACTTTCCAACATCAAGACACTGTAATAAATCTCAAGGAAGACATGTTTACGAAACATTTGTATTTTCACCTAGATGTCTGGGAAAACAAAGGATTTAAAAAATAAAATAAAGGGGAAGTTTCTAAAGCACTATTAGAAATATAAAAACAGGACAACAGGTTATTTGATCCAAATAAAGAGATTGGTAAATACTGTACCCTGATTTACACACACAAACCAACATTGTCAAGGGAATTGCAACTGAAAATGTAAAGTAACTAGACATCTTTTCTAGTTCAAAGAGAATGTGAAAGAGGTAGTTAAAGAGTCTTAAAAGTCACCAAAGACCTAATTTAGTCACGCTTCTGGTTTATGGCCAGAATTGTTGCTGCTAATGCAGGTGGAAATGGTCTCCTTTCTGTGCTTCAGAAAGAATTATTTTGTGCTTCCCTTTAAAAGTTAAAGCTTAGAAAATGAGGCTCAGTTTAAATTCAGTTTATGACCCCAGGTTTGACTTGAGACTAGATCAGGGTGGGGAAAAAATTGCAATATCAGAAACACTGGCTGGAAAAAAAGAAAAGATGTGTTTGCTCTATTTTTGTGAAAAAGTCTCGCCTCCAGCCTTACACAGTTTTTCGTTCATATAAAAGGCAGCTTTATTATAAGTAGGAAACAACCATTTCCTTGTTGCATGTGGATATGGGTGGGAACCATCCTCATAATAAAAATGACTAGTTCACTGTCGAAAATAGCAACATTTCACCTGGAGAAGTTGTAAACAATTACAATCTGCATTAAGATAATTATTGCCATTTCCCAAATATTAGCTAGACTGTACATAGGAAGGGGCACTATGAGGCCAGCCAACTAACCCAGAATGGCTCGAGGATCTCCCTGAGCCATATGGGGAGATTTACACTGTTACATCCCTTCACGGTATGCAGCATATTAAACCTTGCTTGTCTGGCCAGCTCTCCTCCATGGCCCCTTTATGGGACTATATGTCCCCAGGGAAATAGTGAGTGAGCAGATAATGCATTCCATGGAAGCCCAGGAACTGGAATGCTACCTGTTCTCTATGTAAATGGTGAATGGGCTCTCCCTGTATAACCCCACATAAGGCCCATGCAGAATCCGGCCCATGGTGTCTCTAAAGGAAATACTTTTTCATCTCTGACCAAATTATTGTTACCCCTTTTGACTTGAGTGGCTAGTCAAAGTTTGAGCCCTGAGGGTGTTCGAGGTGGGAGAAGAAATTGATGGAATTGAGTATCATCTTTGATGCAATTTTGTTTATTTACAAGAAATATACAAAGGCCTGCTTCCGTGAACATGGAAGAAGCCAAACAAGGGATGACATCCTTGACGACAGCACCCAAAACACTCTTTTCAGACAGCTCTATCTAGGCTTTTTTTTTCCCAGTTGAGTTGCCGGCTGCTTGTTCAATGCCTCTCTGTTTCTTGTGTTGTCTTCACACAAAGACACATCTCTGATCAAACAATACTCAGCAGAACCCTCTGCCCACATGGTGCTAATTTCTTCGTGGGCCCATGTATTACATCGTCTTAGCTGGGAATTTGTGATTAACTCATTTTAAAATGAAGGTTGGAGGTTAATCTCATAACAGTATTATTTATTGAGCTAATGATATGCTCTGCTCTGTATAAACACACAAGTTGACAATCCCTTTCTCAGATAACGTATGGTCTAGTTCAGACACATGCTAAACAGTTCTGACATTTTTGGCCTGAATCTCCACTGCATATTCACTTACATCCACAGAAAACTGGTAGCATTTTACACCTAACCAGAATGGTTATACAACCAGGTGTAAGATGACTGGGTCACAAAATGCAAGGCACTGGAGAGTGAGGCTCACTGTGTGGGCTATGCTGGGTGAAAGTAGCAGGTAAGGGTATTGGAGAAATCCTGCAGTGAACATCTTCCAAGGGCAAAGTTGTGATTTGTCAAAAAAGATTCTTAATATATTTTCACATGGGGAAATTCAGGAAACACACACTGATTAATCATTCATACTCATACACAGGACTTTGTGAGGAACTCCCTAGGAATTCTTTCATCTGCCCGGGAGCTTCATGTCCTGGAACTGCAGCATTAACTCACACTCTTCAGCAGCTCTTCGTGTATTGCAGTATCATAACTGCTCAGAGAAAGGCACCTCTCATCAGAATTTGGATGCACAGTTGGTTTGCTTAGGGAGCAGAAGATAATTTATTGCTGACTACATGAATTTTTCAATGCACTTTATTCACAACGAGAAGGTCAAATGCTGCTGTCATTTCTTGCCTGGCTTTTTGGCCAGTAAACTTTGGGGATGTTTCTTTGGGCTTAAATGATGTAGTGGAGCTCAAGGAGAGATGTTTATCCCGGTCTGAAAAAAATATTTCCCTCACTTTTGCTCTGTTACATTTAAAAGGAACAGAATTTGGAAAACGTTTGTCAAGAGAATTTGACTGTGAGCAGCTTCCTTAGAAATGGTTGGCCTATTATCATGCACCATTCTGCATGGCAAGAGACCATCTTCGAGAGTGTTAACGTAAGCCAACATGTTCTTCATTACCAGCAGTGGGATCAAATTGCTTCTTCCTCTTCCCTTACTCACTTTCCTTTTGCACTTAGGATGAAGTGAAGCAAAAAGCAAACACACAAGTAATCAGATAAAATCTGAGCCAGGACCAAGGGGGAGAAATGGAGGTGTCGGAATATTACCCAGGTTGTATTCTGCTCCAGGTCAGCATGTTCAGATCCAAATTCAACAATAAGCGCTTAGACTTAGGCACTTAAATTCATATTTGGTCATCTAAGCAGAAGCTGTTCAGTGTCAATAGCTTTGATCCTTACTGAGTTGTGCCTGCCTGGAATGCCACTGAAGTGGGCACAGTGCCAACTCATACACAACACGTTGCATCAGGCTCTACATTTGAAAACGTTGGTCACATATTTTGTCAGCGACACAGTGTTGTTCTGACAGGGATCAGGCTCTAAAGTGCTGCCATTTTTCATCAAGTCAGGTAATAGAATGACCATTTGTCTCCTGTGGTAACTAGTTTT
This sequence comes from Emydura macquarii macquarii, assembly GCF_026122565.2. Taxonomy (NCBI): domain Eukaryota; kingdom Metazoa; phylum Chordata; order Testudines; family Chelidae; genus Emydura; species Emydura macquarii. Next base: position 6,110,908 of record NW_027131400.1, on the reverse strand, counting down.
CATATTGTGGGGGAAAAAAATAAAAAAAAATTAGGCCTTTCCTTCAGTTTTTATTTATTTATTGAGCAGAAGCACAAACATGTTATTTCCCCCACCCAACACAACTAATTTTAACACAAAAGCTTTAAATGCACATCAGTTAAATGGAGAGTGATTTTCTTCCAAAGCTCCTTAACGCAGTATTAAACAAAGGTGTTAGACTGAGGAGAGTGTAAACTGGATTCCTTTGTTTATCCATAGAACAAATGCAGTACAGGATCCTGACTATTGCATATCGGTAGGGACTGGAAGGATTATCTCTAGGGCTCAAAAGACATCCTATAGGATGGGACGGAGGAGATGATCATATAGTGAAGGCATTGGAGTAGGAGTCAGGAAAACTGAATTAAATTCCCAGCTCTCCACTGAATTCTGAAGGGCAAGTCATTTAATCTCTGTGCCATATATCAAGTGAGGATAATGCGTTTTTACTGCTATTGTCTGTCTGATCGACAAAGGTTCTGACCCAGCACTGAGAACCAAAGGAGCAGACACATATGCCTGGTTGTTGGTGCATCTGTGACAGTCCTCAGGGTGCTTAGGACTGTGAGTCACCTTGTTACCCCCTGCTCCAGGAAGAGGAAGACTTGCTTGTGCTTATCTGGGTGTCAGTTCTCTGGCATCACTAGCCTGTTACCCAAACAATCTCCTTGGTACTCTGCCAGCCTTTTTGCCTTCTTATATTCCCCAAAGTTCATCATCTCCCCAGAGACAGGACACCAGAGAAGGAACCTCAGGCAGTTCTCCTATCTCCCTGCTGATCTTGTATGTAAATGGAACTTCCATTGTGTTGACTTCAAAAGCTCAATTTACATGTGAACAGAGAGACGTGAACAGAGAGACCGCCTTTGTCTGGCAGAAACCTGCTTGTCAACCATGCCTTGATATAGACTTTAGGAACATATTTGCACTATACTTCCTTACATAGTTTCTGTACATACATTTCACAACAATATTAATGATCAGTGTGATGCTGGCTTTTACTTAAGACCTTACATGACACACTTTGGTGAACCAGCATGTATATACCAGGATCAGGGTATTCCTTGGGTAAATCCTTTGCCAGTTGGCATTGAAGAGTTTTAGGGTCACAGCATTATAGCTTTAGATTGTAAACTTACTTCATATTTGGACAGCACACTGGGACTCTAATCTCAGCTATAATACACATAATAATAGTGATAGCATTTATATAGTATGCTTCATCAGCAGATCTCAAAACATTTTACAAAGGGAGGCCAGCATCATGATCCCCACTTAAATAAGGGTTGATACTGGCCACTCTGTTGAGATTGTCAGCATACTGTATGATTCTTGTAAGATATGGAAAATATATTATGGGGAACAACCTTATACAGGCAGGGTCTGAACTAAATGGCATAACAGAATTTTTCCATCTCAGACATTCATGACGATGACATTTGGACGTGGATGTGAAAACAGCACTGAGACTACCCACTTGCTAAACATAGCCTGCCAAACAACCTTCATGAAAATGACTTTTGGTCACTACTAATCTCATGCTTTCATAGGTAAAAAGGTTAGTATGTCACCGAATGCACTGTCGATCACAACAACTTTTACAGAAATAGCACGAGCCAGATGTAGACTATTAGACAGCATTTGTGATTCAGATTAAGAAGCCTCTTTTCATGCTGAAGGCAAAAATTGAAGATATTAATTGTACTGCTTATAGCATCAGCCTCTTCATCTGCATGAGATGTTATATGATTTCCATTAACCCCAGAGCGTAATGATTGAGCTGAAATACATTTCATGACAGATTGATAAATAGGGCAGATACTTTCTGTGCCAATAGCTATAATAAGAAAAAGTACCACCAAAAAGGGAATCCCCTCAAAAGCCCTTTTTTATATACACAACAGTATTGTTTCCAGAAATGCTCTGCAAGATTTTTTCTATCAGTGCTCCTCGTATTGCCTCCTCCTTGTCCCGCACAGTGACACACACACACACACACACACACACACACACACACACACACAAAATCATTGCAATTTTTAAAATCACTGAGAATGATTCATACAGTAAGGCTTCATTCTGCCATCAGTTACACTGGTGGAAATGGGGATAGACTTCACTAAAGTAAGGTGTCATATTGGTGAAAGAGACATGACAATCATCTTGCCTCAAAGCAGTCTAACAGATACTAACAACAGATACTGACATTACCATATTTTGGTAATGTACAAATGATTAATGGTAGCAACACATCCCATTTGTTGATGTTAGTTACAGTAAGTATTTGCAACAAGACTCCCAAACCTAACAAAATTCACTATATGTCAGGCTTTTGTTGTTGCTTTTTAAAAAACAATCCTGGAATCCAGATCAGATTTGTTGGAAGATTCAGTAAAATTCTTTGATTTTTACTGTGGAACTTGGGTCCAATTTTGAGAGAATTTGGGACAGTGTGTGGGGTTTTTTTGGGTTTTCTTGGTAATTTAAAAATTCATGAGAAGTTGTGTGGGTATAACATGTTGTGACTGATGTTTAATTTGGGCCTTTGAGCAAACTCAGAGCAAAGGGCAGGGCAGTGCAAGCCTGTGCAGAATAAAACCAAAGAGAATATTTCCATAAGTACCCATGAAGTGAAACCACTAAAGGTTGAATGCTTTAGTCAGAACTGTTTGTGGATAGGTACATCCTCTGCTGTTTGGAAAATGTCAAGATTAGACCTGAACCCTATCCAAACTCCCTTAACCTTTTGAGGATTTGGAATCTAAGCCTGAATCTGAAATGACTCCTCTATTACACTATGGTAGTGTACAGAGGTACGAAAGAATTCCCCTCTTGCAAGCAGTGAGTAGGGCAGATACATGCTGACCTATGCAGGACTTCTTAAAATTTGTATATAGGGTGGCTGGATGAAGGAAGGCGATAGAATGGGGGAATGCTGCCATAATTTTGGGCAGCTCCCTGAGCTACCCTAAATTACGGAAGCGGCGGTTTCAATCTGACCCACTCAGAATCCCAGGGGTGCAAAGGTGGCTTAGAACCACCTTTGCTGCCATTACCCTGGGCTGTGCACACAATCTAATATCATCCCAGAATTTTGCCACTGTGTCTTATCTCTATAATGACTGAAACAAAGCTCCCAAACTCCCTAAAAAGGGGTTAGTAAAAGTCCAGATTTTGTAGCGCAAGGGCACGCATGTGAGAGAAAGAGAGATCCAGTCTCCAGCTACCCTTCTCTGATGTGTGTGCGCGTGCACACAAACTCATGCACATGGGAGCATCACTGCTATGTAAAGGATGGAATATGTATTTCTGTTCAGCTGTTGATCAGCTTTTAAACATTTCACTCTTTAATAGCTAGCTCGAAAAGAGGGGACAAACCCTAGTACTACTGACAGTCAATGAAGAAAAGTAGCAGGCACCTTGGAAGCAGCATCGTCCCATGAAAAGGGCATGGAACTAGGTAGCAGAAGACTAGGTTCTATGGCTGGCTCTAAGTGACTTATCCTAGATCACTCAGTTTCTCCGTCTGTAAAATGGGAGGGTAGTGCTTAACTGCTATATATACAATGCTTTGTGATCTATAGCTGAAAAGTACTAGGTAAGTCTAAATATTAATTCAGTGTCTTCCTGCTCACTCACCAATAACATATATGAATATTATACAGTGGTTGAGCTCCGAAGTAGAAAGCAACATGTAGCTCAATATATGTAATGTATCTCTGTCACGATGGAGAAAAGCATGGTATCAAAACTCAATAGAAAAGATACTTAGGAGGCTAAAAATGACCACACAGAGTGCAGCACAGTTCTGGTTTTCCTGAATGAGCAAGCGGCATATGCTACAAGCTAAATTCACTGTGAAGCTCCATAGAATTCTTCAGGCTTGGATTATAAAGCAATAAAGAACATTCATCTGTGGGACAGTAGAACAGATTTTGCACCTTATGAACTGCAGAGAGATTTCTGGGCTCTGTCACCACTGAATTACTGTGAAGGGAGTGAACAGGTAAACACCATATCTATTTTTTTTTCAAATATTAAAACCAACCTCTGTTTTTCTATTTTGTTTAAGCTGCTTTATAATGCAATTAGAGAGCTCCTGGTGGCACTAATCGGATCATAAAATGCCTTGTTGAAGTTCCAGCTGAGGAAAGGAAAAGACAGCATCGCTTCGCATCCTCTTTGCACCTGCAGATATGTTTGCGAGGTACCTTAAAATTCCATTATAAGCACCTATAACAGCCACTAAATCACATAATACAGAGCCAGATTTTGACTCAGACAGCAGCATCCACAAGCTCAGAGCTTGCAGGAAAATGGAGAGATTCCTCAGGTTTAGGGCCATAAGGGCAACAGAGGGACCCTGAGTGCTTGTGCATCCAGCAATGTCTTCTGCCTTCCTTGGGGCGAGGTTTGAGACTCTTCTGGGCCTGACTTGCCATTTTGACTGGTAGTTCCTTTGGATGACATGGTCTCTGAGCATACAGAACACCTTTTCAATACCCCAGCCCAGATTGGATTCTGACAGGACAGATGGGCAAATATGAATGGGTTTCAACTAATGGAGATAGCTGAACAGATCTCTGAAATGGTGCTGCCAGCTAGTGTGTTGAGATGGGGGATTTATAGAATTTTACCTTCCATGGCCATTAGGAGGTGTAGAGGAAAGGCCTATTCTGTATCCTTTGATAAGTTTGAAGAAGACTTCATAGGAGCAGATGATATGTTGTGATATGATCATATATATCATTGTTGCTATCACCGTTAGACAATTGCAAGAAATCGTGTACAAAGTAGGTAATGTAAGGTGTCAATGGAAAAATTACGATTTGCGGAGTATCATTTTTGTATCTGAAGTTATAAATATTGACTATGTACTAGCATCCTACATCTGTGCTGCGTTCCTGGGTAACAACTGGGTAAAATCTACTATGAAGCCAGACAGCTTTGTGTTGATGTCCCATCAAAGTACTCTCACAATGGGCCATAGAAGAAACTCATTCTGCCCAGATAGCTCTTCCTGCAGATGCCTTAGCCTCCAAGGGACCAATGGCTTGCACCTGTGAGTCAGCTGGTCATGTAAGGCAGTGTGACTTGCTCATGTGACCTTGAACTCCATCTTGTGCCTGTACTTTTCCCCACAAACTGTGCTGTGGGCATTTGTTTTGGACAGTAAAATTCCCTCCACATGCGAGAGGGTATAAGAGATCCTGGAATTCTGGATTTCTAACAAGGAAGCTCTAAACAAAGGACTAATGACCCCCAAGCTGTTTGGGTAATTTTCAGACAGACTTTTGCAAACTAGCAATTTTTCACTGCTGCTTCAAACCTGATATAAAAACTTTCAAACACATATATGTATATGATTTCCTTAACCATTTTAACTCTCTACTTCTCTTTAAAAAGAAGCTTTAGATTTTAGCCACTTAAAAGGATTGGCTGCTGCGTGACTATTGGGTAAGATCTGAGCTATATATTGAGTTGGCTATTTGGCTGATCTTTGAGATCAGATGAAATTGGTTTTCAATAACCACTCATCATAAAGTCAAGTGTCTTGATGGTGAAATAAGGGCTGGAATGCTTAAGGAGACTGCATATTTTACTACTTTTTAACTAGTGAGACAAGACAGAAGTTTACTTTTGTTACTGGCTTTGCATATCTAATGGTAGAATAACCATGAGTCTGGGGTGAATCTGCCCTATTTCTCAGCCATTTGTCCTGAATCTGGCATTCTCAGTGGTGACCTACAGAGGCACAGTGACAGCCTTCGATGGCAATTAGGAGGTGGAGAGAAAAGGTCTATTCTGTATCCTGTATTGCGTTTGAAGAAGAGCCCATAAGAGCAGTGTGGGCTTCAGAAGCCCCAAACGCCTACCATGTGTGGCCCTAGCCACTAGAGTAAGCGAAGAGTCAGGGATTCATGTAGAAATGCTTGACAGACAGATCTCATTGATTTCTCTCTTCTCCCCAAGTATTCTTCTGCCTGTAGAGCAGGCATGGATCCCCTTCTTTCAGCATGCCTGAGCAGTGTAAAATTTGGTTGGCCCACTGCATAGCCAGCTTATGAGACCTGTTGGGTCTTCCATCTCTCTTACTGCTGTACAAACTCGTATGCAGATTGGGCTCTTACTTCACAACCCTGTTTACTCAAAGAATGCAGAAGACACCCAAAAGCCATGGATAAAGTAGGATAAAGTAGGGGTAGCTGGTCAAAAGACATGGAAAAGATTGCCCACTTGGTCCAGAAAGGCAACACTGGTCGGCTCCACTACAGTTGGCCAGCATTCCTCATCCCGCAGCCCAAAAGCACAGAGAAGAAAATTCTATCCAGCTTTGCAGATCCACTGGCTTTCATAAGGCCATTCTAATTACCTGGCACCAGTGTAGTATCTCTACCATCATAGGGGACATAGCCAAACTTTGGCCCTGTCTATACTACCAGAATGGGGGAGCTTCAGCTCCCCAATAGCACCCCCTACAATGGATTGTTTCCATAGTCATCTATCCAAAAAGAGACTAGTTTGTGGATAACTTAGTTTCCACCTGCCTATTCAGTCCCCAACTGCTCTACCGAGATTGCCAACAAGATCCCCATTTTGGTGATGAATTTTGTGCTATGGGCTCCTACCTGCTGAGAACCGGAGTGAAATTAGCGGTCTATATGAAATGAATGTGGCAAACAGGCATTAGGTGTTGACAACTTTTGAGCATGACCGATATGTACTGGATTTGAACCAGTGATGCAGGTGAAAGACACTATATCCTACTGCTGATTCCCCCACTCCCAAATGCCATCCAGTGCTACTGACTAGCATTCTGGATCTCTGCAAGTTTGGCGGCTTTGGTCAGCTTTCCTTCAAAACTTAGAAAGATCATAGGAGGTGTTATCCTTCCAGCTTACATACACATGCATTTTCCCCTCTTCTTATTAAGGAATATAATTTTCATTCTTGGATCTAGCATAAGAAAGATGTAGTTATATAAAAGTGTTGAATTATATTCAGTTTGCTTAACCTGGATCATCCTATTTCCAACACACTATGCTTTTCTGTAAGATAGTCATATTTAATTATGGTTTCCATATGTTGACTATTCTGCTAGTTATTTATACTATGCCATTTATTCTATATAGACAAAGTGCTCTATGTTTTTATAAGAAATTGTATATTTTAATGTCAACATAAGGTGACATTTATTTTATTAAAATGACCCTGAAAAGTAGACTACATACTCTTCTCCCTATTCTGATACCTGGGGCCTGATTCACAATGGCTTTTTCGGTTTTATACCGGTGTGAATCCACTGAAATCAAAAGAGTCACACCAGTAAATGGCAGGACTGAATGTTATTTTTGGTGTATCTTTGCTCGGCATGGCAGCACACAACCCTACGATAGGCAGATTGAAACTAAAATGGTTTCAAGTAGCAGACTTGCTCCTCAAATTGGCAGTAGATACAGACCTCCCATCATCCTGCTCTGGAGCAACTCAGACTCATCTAGGTGCCCTGACTCATCCACCACATTTCAGCTCCATCACTACATCTCATCCATACTATGGCTCTGATCTGGCTATTTCTGATGCTTCTAATAAGCTATGGCCCTACGGTGTATGTTACTGGGAGTAGGGCATATTATGCAGAGCAGTGAAGTAATTATAACAGAGGAAATATATGAGCTGTAGGCCCAGCTGTCAAAATGAGGATGTGTAAGCTGGAGATGGGGTATGTTTGTGAAGGGAGGAGAGAATGAGTCAAAGGTTACTGTGGCAATGTCCTATCTGGAAATGATAGCCCAACAGTAGCACCAAAGCTGATTCTGAATGAAATGAGCAGGGAAGTGATGCCAAGGGCATAAGATGAATTTACTGAAGTTGTACATTCAAGGTGAGCTATTTCTGCCAACTGGGTTGTCTACCATTTCATTTCCTCTGTTTTCCTGCTCTTTCTGCTTCTTTTTACCTTCTCTTCTGCCCAGGTGTTTCCTCTTCTTTTTTTCCCCCCCATCTAATTAATTCTTCTTCCATGGTCTCATCTTCTCATTTTAAATGTCTGGCTTCTCCCTCTACTATTGTACGGCTGTCCTGTTGCTTCTGTCATCCTCCATATTCTCTTCTTTCTATAGTCTCTATCCCTGCCTCTTCTTTTCCTCCTCTGTTGTCACCTGCACTTTCCCCATAATTGCTCTACTTCGCCTATATAGGTAACAGTAGAGTGCAAGCAGCTAGAATCTCAATCTCTCAAGTGCTGGCACAAAGCAACCGGGCCCACACAGTGTCCTTCAGAGATCAAGATACAAGTCATCTTCATTTGGCTGCTATGAGCACATCCAGAGTGGAGTGGAAGGGCAGGAAGCAGAGCTGAGTAACTGGAAGAGGGGAAACACAAAGGGTGGAAGGCTCTGAACATACTCTCATTAGGTCTGTGCTGCAGCATGACCACGCAGTTTTGTCCAGCACTATTGTACCTTCATCCTAGAGCATCCCACAATATCCATTTGAGATATCCTTATGTTGCTTTTAAAGCTTTGTTGTACTGCAGGAACGTTCCAAATACAGAAAAAGGCTGCTGGAAAAGAATCCAACACCCACTCTTGCCCCTGCAGGAAATCCTCCTTAGTCCCACTTCTACCACCACCTACCTCATGCTCAGAAGCTCTAGAACAAACTAGATTTAAATATTTATTTCAGAAACAGCTAGCTAATCTGACAGTTATTGTGATAAATTCATGTATAGACTGGGCCGGGGCCGGGGGGGGGGGTATGTTTCTTAAAGGTCAAAGGAAGGCTGGTTAGAGAAGTGCAGTACAAATGTGATCAGGACTAAACCCTGCTTCTAGACCAAGGATCAGAAGCAAAGGTTTTCAGTCCTGGAAGCTTGGGAACATCACCCTCATTCATTTACACCAACACCATTCAGCAATTACATTTCCCAACAGCCATAGTACCCAGGACCGATTAAGCGTGACAACCTCTTGCATTGCAAAAGGGAAGGAGCAATATGGTTGTTTTCTTGTATTGTGCAGTGGAGGTGGAGAAAGAGGCTGTGAATCTGCCTGAGTCAGGGCGATCTGAAGAACACATCTGCTGTGGTCTGTGATAAGATGGTCTTGTGTCCCATCTACTCTGCCCTAGAACTAATTGCACTAGCAAAAAACAAACAGTCTCTGGCTAGCACTCTGGCTGCTTCATTAGAAGTTTATTAAAAAACCGGAACTTATCTTTCTGCTGATTTTTGGGTAGAGTATGAAAAGCATCCAAACTGTTTGTCCTTCTTTAAGTGGGAAGGAATCTCTTCAGTGGATAAAGGCACCCCTTTTCCCACCTATAAATTGTGCCTATTGTTTAGGTGAAGTCCAAGAGTTTGTTTCTAGGTTGTAGGGGGGGCAGTCAAAAAATTGATGATTGAAGTAGCTAGATAAGATTAGAGAGAAAAAGTGAATGTACAAACAAAAAGTGTTTAAGACTTTAATCAGATGATTTATTGCCCATTTTGTGCCTCCTTTTGCATTAATGTTGTTAACTTAGTTTTACATGACAGAGTTGACATTACACTTTGCATTGTCTCCTGGACTTTATTTGTACAAAGAATAGAAGCGTAACGATCTTGTTTAACATATGAATTGTAATCATAACTTTTTCAAAGAAAAAAAACCTGGATTCTCCAAAAGTAATTGACTACAGTAGATGAATCGTGTGTCACAAAACTGATTATACCTCCACAAAGTGATTTCTCATTCTGTTTACTGAGGACAGGTGTGAAAGTGAAATGCTATGCTCCCTTACAAAGAACCAACAGTTTATATAGAAGAGCAGCAGAGAATAGTTTGTAAGTTTGTAGAGGAGGTGTAGGCTATAGCAAACTTTGCTACTTTAGAACTGGAAGGTGCCTTGCAGGGCCAGCTATGGAAACAAATGTTGTAAAAGTTTTTATAAAATGAAAGAATTATAAATTACATGGATAAGTGTCTTTAAAGTAGAGCTGACCAGAGGACAACAGTTTGATTTCACAGCCATTTTTGAGGCTCAATTTGCTTTTATTCCACATTAGAATGAAATTTCATTTTGCCAAGAATGTCCCGACCAGCTCCACTATAAAACAACCTTCTGTAACCGTTTCCACTGGAGTAACCCTGATCCATACCATATGACTGGAATATGGATAGAAAGACCAGTCTTACCCATACATGCATCAGATCTTTAACACACTTGCATTAACTCACAGGTGGCCCTTTGATAGCAAAAAGTAGAGTGCTTCTTAGGAGTGCAATACAACACGCAAGCCCTATGCTGAAGTTCAGTGCATTTGAATCCTGCACAGATGAAAAGTCCAGGCCACAGGCAGTCCTATCCTTAGGGATTCTTTAAACATAACTGACTAGCTAGAGAATGATTGCAGGGGAATAGTCACAAATGGAGCTGTGGTCACCTGAGCATCTCAAAAGGAGAATTGAGTCAGGAATAGGAGCATGCTGATCAGTTACAGCAGGCAGCACTTCTATTCCCCACAGGAATTGTCAGTGGGTGGTTTTGCTGCACCACATGCTCTTGGCTGGTGCTGCTCTGTGTCTGGAAGTGTGTTACTGCTTAAGTAGAAGGAGTTTAAGTGGACCATTTAATTTTTCAGAAAGCTTTTGATCTTTCCAGTATTCTCACAGAATTTAGTGATGAGAGCAGCACATTTCTGGTATATCCATGTGTCCCAGCAGATCTTTCACTGCATCAAGATGAGCCCTTCTTAAGCTTGAACGCTGCTTGTAATATTTCATCCTGATGTGGGTGGGTACCATCCTATTAAACAACTGAATGACAAAGCTAGTGACTTGCCTAATACATGGTGTGGAGTAGAGGAGATTCTAGTGGACAGTGGAATGCTGAGTAGAAATCTCTACTGGGGATGTCCCTGACTTTGTTTCTGCAACAAAAGGGGGGGGGGGGGGAAGGAGATGTCTTAAGGACCTGCTGACTTCAGAGAGCTTCCCCTCCTGTCTCATGTCCTTTGTGCAGATGACAGATCAGAACTTACCCTAATGGGGGTGCCTGTTTCCTGATCACAATGGTGTTTTCTGGGCAGGATGCTATGGGCAAAGGATGATTCCTAATATGGCCCTGTATAACTTAAGGGGTAAGAAGGCTGACATTATGTGCTATAACTTCTCCTTTCCTAGACTTGAGCCTATTCCTCTGCAGAAGCAAAGGATGGAGATTTATCAAAGTTAATTCCGTGTAGAGCATGACAGTTTCTTAAAGAACAACATTTAATAAGTGTGAACAGTCTACGAGCAATATCTGAATTGATTATGACTATTTCTCAAGCATGATTCAGTTGCTGAGTTGTCCCTGGCCATCTCCAACGTCCTTTTTTATAGACTTCTCCTTACGGAGCTCTAACTGGCTCAGCCTTTAGATGGTGACTACAGGTGTCCTGCCAGGTGGGTTCTCCACAACAAGTGCTTCCTATAGAGCAGGCTAGTGACTGCCACACACAATCTGGATGCTGCTGGCTCCATTGGCCTCCTGCACATCTGCAGAGACGCAGAGTACTCCAAACAAACAAAAAGAAAGAAATCCATGTCATCCCTCCATAGCTTTCTTCCTCCCATATTTGAACAACTGAATGGTACCATGCAAGCAAGTGGGTTACACTTACATTTTTACTATTAGAAATATATCATTTTGAGGTGAAAATATGCCGGATTTGCTTTTTATCTTGAATATACATTCTTTTTCTGCAAACTTTCTCCTGCAGCTAGCCTGAGCAGACACAGTATGAGCAATGTGGTCGATTTTTTTCTATGCATTTGATCAGTATTTGCATCTGTGAAGTCTTGCATATTCGCGGGACCTGTGTGGGTCCTTCCTATTATTCCTCATGTACTATTCCTTTTATTGACTACCTGTCTTCCTACTCAATGATTGAGGTCCAAAACATCAGAAGAACTCATCAACATTAAGCATCCTGCACTCAGAGCAATATCTGGGTATCAAACTAAAGCTGCCTTTTGAAAATCCCAATGGGATTTAGAGAATGCAGGCAGCTCAGGCATCCTGGATTTTCAGAAATCCCACACTGTCCTTCAACTTTGAAAATTCCTAGCACATCCAAAACAGAGCACTCACATTCCCTGGACTCTTTTGAAGACCCCTCAGCTCACAAAAGAAACCAATAATCACAGATAATGGGTTTCCATGAACTCATGATAAGCTACTTTCAAGTACTTAATTTTGATGTACCTTTAAATTAATCTCTTTGTAGGCTTCGCTGACCTAGCAGGTTTGGAGAACTTGTTTGAAGAGTTGAAACAGGTTCACTTGCCAGGGTGGATTTTGCCCATTTCTCTCCTTTCCAGTTCCAGTATTAAAGAATTAGCTAAGAGTCAGTAGGGATGTGCTGTACATTGATTATTAGCATTCAGGAATAATATGATTTTAGAAATAGAACAGCATTAAATCCATGAAAAAAATAATGATAGCGCAGGGGACTGCTGAGATGAATATTAGGCTAATCTAGGGCAGAGGAAAACAGCATGTTGCATCAGTTACATCAGACAGAGCCCACTTTTTAGCCTATAGGTAATGTGTGATTGACTCTCATTGATCTTACTGACACTCATTTCTCTCCACCCAAGTAAAAATTCCCACTCTTGCTCTCACTGGTGGTATTAAACAGTGGAGAAGAGTAGTGTTGATTAGGCATGGGCAGCTGCTGGCTTTTCCAGTTTTGTTCTTTAAACCCATCAGTTTTGTTTAGGCCTCCTCTGAAGCAGACTTGGTCAACATGGTGGTCAATTAACATTGACCAAGAGAGTTGAATGTTGTTTGCCTTCTCACCATTCCTACCTGCAGTGCAGCTGACCCCAGTGGTGGGACATTTTGGGGGGGAGGGGGGAGGGCCACTGCAGATACAGCTACTGAAGTATAATAATTGCTCCTGTCTTTCTTCTCCAACATTACTGAAATGCAGCCATACAACAATGGTTACCAGCAAAGCCCATAAACAGCAATGTGGCCAGATCTGTTAGCTTAGCACATTTTGGTTACAGCTGAGGATTGAGGGAATTCAACCATTGGCGTCCAGCCACTGGTATAGCTGTACTGGTGGAAACCTGAAGACAAGGCAGAACAGCTGTAAACTACAGTGTACCCTTGAAACAGGTCAACTGCAAGAATGTTTCTCTCAGTTTATAGCAGCTTTATGTTGTTTACAGCAGGCATTTTCACGAATGTAGCTACACCAATGGCTGGCCACCAATACCTGTAACTGGAACAAATCCCAACATAGACAAAACCTAAGATTCTATAACAAAGTCATTTGGAGCTGCTGTATTGTTCATTGATTATTGTCTGTCAAAGGATGGCTTTTTCCAGACATTTGTCACCAGTACTTCTGCAATTAAAACTTAAAGATACAGTACCAAATAGTAATGATGGAGTTTGAGCTGAAGTGAACGCTTCAGACCAAACCCAAGCAAGCTCTTAACTGCCGTGGATGTTGGCAATCAAACAAGTCTTTTGTTTGTATTGCTCCCCTGACTATCTAAATTGTTTTAGAAACAGGCTGTCACAACTCTAGTTAAAAGCCTCCAGCTTCAAGGGGATTTGTGAAAATCAAGTTGTTTTCTTCCTTTAGCTAAAAATTAGTCACATAAGAGAAAACTTGTTTTGATTTTAAGAGAACAGTAGTTTTGCAGTTTTCCATTGGTTTGGGGGTTCTCTTTTGTTTTGTTTGCCAGTGATGTAGGAAGGGACGAGAACAAGGCGTTCTTTTCACCTGCTAATTAGACTCTTCAGAGCCTGAAGAGGAAAGTAACTTTTCTTCCATGGAAAATCTGAGACATGATGAGATAGTTACAGGGAATATAGTAACTTTACAAGTTTGCAACATCAAAGTGTCATTGTTTAAAAGTTATAGGACATATTGTCACAGTCCGTGACAGGATATACACAGAGAAATCACTATCATAGGTGCTGTACTTGACTTAGGGAATAAAACTCATAATGAGAACTATGAATATTAGGGATTTCCGTTTGCATGGTTTTACATACCCTTTGCTTCCATGATCCACTTTGAATTTTAGATCTGAGTGAACCCAAAAAGTCAAAGTGAAACTCTATTCCTAGAAGTCAAGTTTCAACCAAAGTCTACGTAAAACTATAAAAAGCAACCTAGATTCCTTCAAAAGGTGTGTGAAGTTTAAAAAAACCTTTAGAACAACCTGCCCTGTGTTGAATATGAATTTACTTAGTTTCAGGTTTTGTAACATTTCTGCACAGCTGAACTCATTAATTTGGCTTCTAAATACGTCTCCACCACTTGAACTTAGACAAACATTTCCTTTATTGTACTACAAAAACTTGTATGACATCTTTGTAAGTCAGCCACTAGACAATGTATAATTATATCCAGGAAAAGGCATATCAAACAGTATTTAATATACCAGAACAGATTTTTCATTCAGGCACATCACAGTGCAGCAGATACCATTATTAACAGGTGCAAACTAGGTATTTGGGCACAAGTCCAGATCAGTAAGTAATTTAAGTATAAATACATGATTTCAGTGTATACATGGCACATGCGCTATGACCACGTATGTATTAGGTTGCTATGGTCTTCGCTTGTGAGGAGCATTGCCTGACAGTCAGCGCTTAGGGCCTTCATCATGCACAGGGAGTTTTGATAGGGGAGTCAAGGCCGTCCTGCTTCACTGTGATCCAGCCCAGAGCCCTGTGAGAGTAACACAAGGCCCAGGAGCACCTTAAGGCTTACCTCCCTGGGCCACTTCCCTCTCCCCACCCCCACTATTGTCCAAAGTTACAGTCTATCACAGGAGGCTGTAAAGGGGGTCAGCTCACCTCTTTGCAGCCAGGCACAGCACAGTAGCTCTCTCCCTCTTAGGGCAGCAGCTGCCTCCTTTCATGCCTTTGCCCTCCAGCAAGGTCATTTCCAAATCTGAGCCCTTCAGGGGTAGGCCATAAACAAACTATAAGGAACCAACACAAATATCCTGGGTCAGTAGGTGGGAGGGGAAAATGCCTCTCTCTCCAGGTATAACCGAAGCCAGTCCTCCCTGCCTCAGGGAGGGACCTTCAGGCAGTTGTTGATAAAGCAATCCTACCTTTTCTCAGGAGCTACAAGATAAAAGGTCCTTTCCCATCCCAGGCCTGCCCATAAATGAGCTGTTCTGGTCCCCTTTAACTCTTTGGCCAGCCTGGGCATCTGTTGCAGGTGGGGCTGGCTGAGCCCTGACCAGATCTCTACCCCTTGTTGTCCAGGCTGAGGCTTGTATAGCCAATCACATAGGTACACAGAATTCCATGGGACCAACTTTTGAAACCTGGCCCACTCCCAGCAAGAAACTCCATTGGGCATTGACTGTTTGCCCGGATAACATGTAGCTTCTGATACTGTATCATAATAATAATAAAGTGACTACAATTCCACCTTGAGATCAGGGGCCAGCTGTGCTAGGAGCTGTACAAACACACAGTAAGAAACAGTCCCTGCCCTGAAGAGTTTAAGAGTCCAAGCAGACAAGATAGGTGGGAGAGAGGAAGCACTTTCCATTTTTACACAATAAAACTGAGGCCCAAAAATATTAAGTGACTTGCCCGTAACCATATAGGAAATCTATGGCAGAGTCAGGCATTGAACACAGATTTCCTGTGTCTTCATCCATTGTATCAAACTCAAGACCATGTTTTGCTATAATTAAATAAATTTGGCCTTAGCATCCATGAGAACTTCCTAGTCCGGAAAGTTATCAGAGAGGAACTGGGCACTTCAATTATTCAAAAAAGATATAAGCTTGAGAATGTGGGGAATTTTGAACGTTTTACACCAGCACTGTACCTCACAGAATTGAATTGACTAGTGCAGGGAAGACCCAAAAGGTCCATACAACATTTATAGATAGCAAAGCCTGTTGAGAATATCTAAAAAAAATATATGGTGCAAAATAGAAAGGGTTTACTATCAGAATGGCCTGCTGATTACACTTATTGCTATTTCCAAAATTGCCTCTGAATTATTGCATTCACCCACAATAGAACTGCTCCGTAGCATAATTTAACTTTTAAAAATTAGTTAAAATTGCCCAATAAGGGTACCACCCCATTTGGGGATTGCAAGAAGAGCATGGCTTACTAGTTACACTGTAGTCTATAGCCAGCAGCCGGGTTGTGGAGGGGGAATACTTAATGGCCAGGACTCACCAGCAAGGGGAGGGAAGATAGTTCCCCCCTTCTTCAGGTTGTCTCAGAGCTGAGGTCTCCTTTCCATCATGGAAAACCCTTCTTAGGGGCAGGGGGTAGTGATGCTAAACTCAAGGCCTGCTTCAGCACTACTGGAGGTGGAGGCTGCAAATAAGTTTCCTTCCAGCTCTGTTGCCTAATTGAACTACCTCTCTCTTGCTCTCTCTCTTTCTCTCTCTCTCTCTCTTTTAAGTACTCCACCTGATGGAGCATTTGATGCAGCTGTGTCAGGGCAATGTTGGCTAGGAGCAGAATAAACCCTTAGCCCCTGGTTTCCCAGTGTGGGATTGTGAACTCCATCACACCCTTGCCCCCAACTTGTGCATCGGCTGGATCTTGTGGGAGATATCCAAAGATGCCCACTACTGCTCATAAAGCTATATACTAACATCATTTTGGAGGGAGTGTGGAGGGGATAGGTCAATGGAGATTTATGGCATGTGGACAGAGTTTAATCATTTCCAGGTTTCTGAGAGTTGCAGTGCTAAAATAAAACTAAAAACATGGAGCATCCACTCCAGCACTATCCCAGGAGTTGATAGCAAAAGGAATTTATTGTATATCGGCAGGGGTAAGCCACTGTCTCCTTGAAGGATATATATTCTGAAGTCTGATGTGGAACAGCAAAGCTAAGGTACAGATAAGATGAAAGGTTTTTTTTCATGCATAAGAAGTGAGAGGAGCATATACTCTTGAGGGAGTGCTGAGGGAGTGGCTGATAGGGAAAATTAATGACATCTTTATGGAATACCATTAAGTGGCACAGAAAACACGCTGGGGCAGATTCCTGAATGAGGTGCTGATATTTTTCACTGCACCCCTGTCAGAATCCGATCATACAACTGGTAGAACCCAGCCCAGGAAGATCACTGTGCTGCAGAGCAAGCTCTGCTAATGGCATTGAACCCCCATGCAGTGTCTCCTACACCATACTCAGTTCCTGCAGCTAGGACACAGGGCATGCCTGAAGCAAGGCAGGCATATCTGGAGCTTCCTGCTGAACCTGGAATGCTGTTTCAACCTTTTGGGTTGAATGAATTTATGCTTTTGGAGTGGCCCTGCACATTGCAGCTTCCTAATTGAAGGAGGGAGAAGATAAACTTAATTTGCACTGAGTCCTCCTCAGCAATTTGACTCATTATGTCCAAACCAAACTATAATGTCTGAGGACCAAGTTCTGTTCTCAGTTATATTTGAGTTAATCTGCAGCAGTTTATAGTGTATTTACACAAATATAACTGAGACCAGAATCTGGCCTTAAATCATGGATGGATGAATGGGTCAGAAAAACAATACAAAGCCACCCAAACTGTTACCCTGCGGAACTAAAAGGAGCCTTTTTAGGAGTTTGAAAAAGTTTGTTTAACTGTTGAAATTATTTTCATGTTTACACCCCCCTACTTTGGTTCTGGGTAGGTGTGGAAAGTGTGGGAGGACATAAGAGGAAGAACAACTTGTCTTACTGTAGTTTTGGCTTGAGTATCTTCTTGTACCAGATATCTCAGGCGAAAGCTTGTTCTCATAAGATTCCCTTTCCAGTTTTGCAGACACAAGACTTGAGTATTCAATTTTTTTTTCCTGTGCTTTTCTATATCAAGAGTTTGATCCTGTGGAATTCTGCATCACCTGAGTATTTTGAAAAGTTCCAGAGGGGTAGCTGTGTTAGTCTGTATACAGCAAAAACAATGAGAGTCCTGTAGCACCTTAAAGACTAACAAATTTCTGCAGGCATAAGCTTTCGTGGGCTGCAACCCACATTTGCATCTGATGAAGTGGGTTGCAGTCCACGAAAGTTTATGCCCGCAGAAATTTGTTAGTCTTTAAGGTGCTACAGGACTCTCGTTGGTGGGTTTTTTTTTCTTTTTTAAAATATTTTGAGGTTCATCACTAATTTAAAATCAACTTGAACCTTAACATCTGTAGTTCAAAATCAGGGATCCTGCTGCCACTGATTAGTTAAGACTTTTATTTCATCTAGCTATTTCAAAATACAAGCTCTCATACAAGCACCTCTTTCTTGCAAGTCTTTTCTTCTCACTTATACACATGACTGCACAGCATTTGGTTTAAATGCTATCTAGAGATGACATCATTCTCTTTCTCAACTGAGATTTCCTCTTTTCAAGGGCTTCTATTTTTGAATATAAATAGATTTTTTCACTCTTTTAAAACTTGACATCATATGGTTTTGAATCATGTGCCTATTATATTGCAGGTTAATCTATCTCTCTGACTGAATGCATGGAGGTATAACAGATAAAAAATCTGAAGGATAAACAATGAATGTAGTAAGAAGAAAGAGAAAAGGATTTTGAAAGGTATTTTTTACTTAAAGTGAGACTAGAATGTAAAACGTATAAGCTACCATACAATCGTCCTCAGTTTTATTTGAGAAAACCAGAAATGACAACTAAATTAAATGCTTTAAAACAAAGATAAAATAAGTGAATGTGACGTATTTTCATGACTTCCAATGCTAATGGATGACAAGGTAAAGTTAACAAAGATGTCCAGTTAGCAAGCCAGTTTTTTTTAAAAGTGATTTTTTTTTTTAACAATGAAGCAAAAAGCACATAAAATGACATTTAATTGGCTCAGGCAACTGATCTGCCATCCAAAACAATTCTTGGTTGTTGTCACAAAGAGACTTAGACATCAATAAGTGCTTTGACATTTTATTATACCTTAACAATCCATGATAGCAGACACTGACAAAGACAGAAAATCTGTTAAACCAGATCAGACTTTCTATTCTGCTGCTAGTTAAAGTTTTTACATTTCTCATATCTATTAATGGAGTGTAGAGTGCAGTAAAGGCACGAAATCCATAAGGGAAAAAGAAAAATGTGCCTAGAAGAAGATGGGCAGCCACTAGAGATCTATGAATATTTTAAAGGGCACCTTAGATTGGCAACTTTGAACTGTTCTTTACTTGCAGAAATATTTTCACTGCCTCTTGAAAGAGAAGAAAAATCCTCAAAGCTACTTAAAGGAAAACTCGATTGTTATATAAAAGTTTTTCAACTTACAATATGCATATTTTTAACAAGGAGGGTAATTAATCATTGGAATAGTTTGCCAAGTGATGTGGACTTCTTCATCAGCTGGCGTCTTTACTTCCAGACTGGATGTCTTTCTAAAAGATCTAGCTCAACCACAGGTTGTAGGGGCAGGTGCAGAAATCACTAGATTAAAATGCATGCGGTAAGATTAGATGATCATAATGATCCCTTCTGATTTTAAAAATCAATGATTATTAATATGAAATTTAATTACAACGCTGTCATTAAGTAAAATTAAAACATTTGCTAAGTGGTGGATTGAATCTGCTGGTCCAGCAAAAAAAAAAAAAAAATCTTAATAGAAATAATATACAAACATGTTAGTGAAATATATGCTATGAAGTATTGGTGAAGTATTTAATATGAAACTCTACACAGAGAAAGTTAAAACTCTGAGGTTTTTTCCAAGGGCTACTCCTCAGAGTTTTGCTACAGCAACTGCACCTGGATCATTGTTAAGGGCATTGTGTGGGCTAAGAATTATCTTGTTGTCTGGATGAATACAGACAAGTTGGCTGTAATGGGACAGTGGTTATGGATAGAAGAGGGCAGATTTTGATGGTGGTGGAGAACAACTTTTACTGTGATTCCAGGGGCTACTTAGGCACCTGAAAACTCTAGGGTTTTTTTGCAGATAACTTAGAAATTAGCTGACAGGAGCACTGTATCTAATTCCTATATAAAGAAAGAAAATTAAATAAATATTAGACTCACTCAGCTCTAATATTAACGTGTTCTGACATCTTGTGTCAAGTCACTTAAGGGACACTCAATAGGTTTAAAATTGTAATCTATATTCTTACTTTGCTACTAACTCTTGACTACAACAACTGAAACAATTGTAGAACAATATAGATTACTTTCTATCATTTAGGCCACTTACTTTTTGCAGTAAACCAAGGTTGGAATAGATCATGTAACGCTTGCAAACATCCTAGTAAGTCAAGGCCCCCATGAGTTTATACTGCAGCTGCCTGAGTCTCTAAGGGTGTTACCATACTGGAGCCTGTGAGGAGAAATAGGTTGGACATTGTGAGGCACCCAGATACTACAGTCTTAGGGCCAGAGAAATACCACAGGTAGTGTGGGAACTTTTCTATATTTCTGTTCTCTCTTCCCTTGGTTTTGACCCCTTCTTTTCATCTATTCACTTCACATCTCCCTCTTTTCAGAATGTAACCTTGGCTGTATTTCTTCTGAGTCCCCCTGCGTCCTCACCTTACCCCTGCTCCCCCACCCCTGCTACAGAGGGATTCTCATCTAAGGACTTCAGGATCCTTAATTTAATTACTAGCCCTTTCTTACCTTAATCATCCTGCCTCTGTTTATAAACAAAATACTGACTCTGTGCCCCGGGGCACAAGCTGGGAGCAACACCTCTCCTCTGCAGAACTCACATTCCACACTCAGGCTGTGCTGCAGGTAAGAGCTATGCCTGGGGCTAGGACGTGTGCTGCGAGTAGACCTCCTGTACGGAAACTTGGGGGCGGTGTCAGGAGCACCTGTCTTCCCCCCACAAATGGTGCCCCTGCACCAGATGCTGGTAGGATGCTGCTCAGAGAAATGTGTTCCTGGGAGGTGAGGCAGTGACCACACGTTTCCCTGTGATGGGATCACCTGTCACTTCTAGAGCACTGGGCTGTGATCTGGTGCAGCAGGGTGGGTCTGGGTCCCCCTACCCCCAGCCCTGCACTCAGGACTGGATGAGTGATAACTCTTAGGCTGGGAGGCCTGAGCTATTACTGATGGTTTATTTCCCCAGCTTTCAGCCAGGAGGTCTGAGCCATTCAGTTCCCAACCGCAAGCCAGGACGCCTGAGAGACTAATCCAGTGTGGGTGTTAATTCTGTGATGCCGCTGACGGGGACACTCTGACCTTGAAGCACAGGAACCTTACAGTTCCAGAGCACAAAAGAAGGGTTCACACCCAACTCCACTTTGACTAGTCCATTCTAGATAATGAAAATAATTAGCCCTTGAAAGTCCACGGCTGAAGATTTTGGTTTGAGGGGTTTGTTGGGTGAAAGGATGGAACCAGGCCTAGAAGTGTATGCTAAGAGAAAGAGACTGAGAATCAGAGAAAGGAAGCTGTTTGTTGCCAATAAGGCTTGTCCTACTGGTGTCTGTGGGAAATTCTGAACTTTTGAACTTTTTGTTCTAATCTGGAACCATAAAAACTATAATGGAAATATAGAAGTTTCCCACAGAATGAAATTCTGTTTCAGAAAAGTCAAAGTGACATTCCGTTTTGACCTTATTGGACTATTTTATTTTGATAATGTTGAAATTGTTTCATGCTTTTGGGAAGCTGGCTGGTGGGCTTGCCAGATCCCTGGTTACCTGGCAGGTCACCCACCCCACAGGCAACTGGGGAGCCAGCAAATTGGCCAGGCAAGGAGCCCAGGGAGAATGCCAGCTTACCCCTCTATCACGCAGGCAGCTGGGAAGCTGGCAAGACAGCCAGCCAGGGAGTCCAGGGACTTGACAGTCTAGGGAGCCCAGCTGCCAATGGCACCAAGCAGGGAGCCGGGCAGCCTGGTATCCTAGAAACTCTCAATCTTTCCTTCTTACACAGCACTGGGAGTTGAAAGTCATGCTGCTATATGTGTCTTTGGAAAAGTAACTTCTCTTAAATTTGTTATAAAGTGTGGATCTATGAACTGAATGTCACGTGCTTTCCATAAAGCTTAATGTACTAGTAAACTAATAGAATATTTAGTAGGTGTACTTGTGCTAGAACTATGTCTGTTTTGGAGTTGAAGCTCTTGCTATGTGCTTTTCGAAATGTTATTTTCCTCAGCATTACACAAATTTATTGGATTTCCCCTGTGCCCACGGTGTCAAATTAATGATCTTTAGATAGGCAATATACAGGAAAACAAAATCCTATTTTTATATATTGGGTAGAATTTTATTAAATTACAAAAATGAACTCAATTAATAAAATTTATTATTTTCTAAAATTTAATTTATTTACACTGAATATGTCTGCTTTATGGATGATTAGCCTGCATAGTAATATAATGAACCCTACTATTGCTATTCAAAAGAGATATTATTGCAAGCAAATCTCTTACAATACATGAAAAAATTCTGGAGGAAAACATGCTGGGAGAACAAAACATATTTAGTTTCCAAAATAGTAACAAGGATTTCAGAAATTGTTCCAGTATCACATTTATAGTAATCTCCAGTTGCTGCTGAAAAGAAACTCCAGATACAGTCAGTTCCATTTATAATGCATGTGTGTTATTGAAACAATTTCAAAACCCAAACAAAATTCATTTTTTGGAAACCAAACTTATCATGAAAGACTCATGGTATAGTTTAATCAATACAGAACATCTAGTCTACTAGTTTCCATACCCATTTTTAGTTTCCCTGATGGCTTCTTATCCTGCATTTTTTCCCATTTCCTTTGGGGATTCCGCTTCCTATCCAGATCTGTCCACATCAGGAAAACCAGATAGCTATACAAGTAGGACATTGGGGAAGACAAATAAATTAGCCTTTTCCAAGTGAGTCCATTTTAATCCACTTTGAACTGTGATTACAAGGTGTATATAGCAATAACAGTAGTTACATTCCCAGGCATGACAGAAGACACATTTTCTAAAGTTTTTAAAGAAAATAATCTATCATCTCCTGATGCAAGAACCCAGACATACAGTACATGAATCACATTCATATAAAATCCAAACAGTGCCAGTAGTGAGGCCCATAATCGTATCAGGAGAAATTTTTAGCAACATCTTGAAATTAACAAGGTGATGTTTACAATGGATAAATGGCAAAATATGCCAAATTTATTTATGCACCACTAAGGGACGCCACTAGATGGAGCTGTTGCAGAGGGTCTTGTTGGTTTTGTTTGAACTGGGTGGCTAGGAGGTAGATCTTGGATAAATGCTAATTGTCATTTTTTCAGATGCTGAGCCTGTCACCAGTCAAGTCAGTTTTGCCTTAAGAAACTGTCTAGCTGAAAGTAATTTCTTGGACAGAGCAGCCTCCTCCAGATTATAGGAACACACAAACAGAAGCATTACATCACACCAGAGCATTCGTGTCCTGAAGTCAAGCTAATCCGTGCTTTGTGCAGTCACTGAGCATAGTTTGCATTTGCCAGACTATGCTAATCATGAGAAGCAACCCCTTGGTACCCCATCCTCACTTCTTCCCTACCTGTAATTGCTTTGAAAATGCTAATTGTTGCCTGGACATGACTTTCAATAATGCTCACCTGTGGCTGTAGCAGCCCTAAATTTTCTCCTTTTTATTAAAAAAAGCTTAAGCGGGAATTTGTAATGCTGCTAACTTAGCTTTTTCTCACTCTTTTTTTTTTTTTTCCCTTTTAAATGAAAATCCAAGTCATAGTTAAAAAGTTAGTGCACCTGCAGGGAACCAATATGCCTGGCAGCTACAACTTGTGAAATGGCCATTTAATACCTACTGGATAACACACAGCACACAGCTGTCATTTTGTTATGTGGAGCATTAATCACTGATTGGTATACCTTATGAGTAACTGATTTAGGCCCCAACACTGCGGACACATTTTAATTGCCACTTCATGAACAGTCCCACCGAATGGGATTACTTCTATGTTTGAAGGTGTATGCCGTGCAGTTGTAACCATGTCAGTCCCAGGATATTAGAGAGGAAAGATGGTGGGGAAATACCTTTTTTTGGACCAACTTCAATTAGTGAGATACACGCTTTCCAGCCACACAAAGCTCCTCTTCAAGTCTGGGAAAGGTATGTGCTAACTACTTACACTTAATTTGTTCCACCTTGCATTTCGCTATGACCCTTGGAGTACCTTTCTCAGACCTGAAGAAGAACTCTCTGTAGGTCAAAAGCTTGTCTCTCTCACCAACAGAATTGGGTCCAGTAAAAGATATTTCCCCCACCCACCTTGTCTCTCTATGTTTAAAGTTAGGCATGTGCACAAATGCTTTCATGGTTGGACTTTTAGCTTGGAAAAGGCTTGACTGGTCTGCGTGCTTAGCCAAACAGTTTAAGATCTTCTTTCCCTTGGTACTCCTCTCCCTGCCTAATTAATCTTGTTTTCCTTTAAAAAATGTGAAACCACAAAATATTGCACTTCACACAAAACTGTCCCAAACATAATATCTCAGATCTTTGCCTACCCCTAAAGGAGTGCACAGTGAGGCTTAGGGAGGGATTCAAAAGTGGCCTTTGTGTTGTTTTGTTCATGGCTTGTTGTACCCTAGGCCAGTCCCTGGACATGATTTAGAGCAGATGGCTGCTTTAAATTAGACTGGCACTCAGATCCGGAAAGGTATTTAGGTGCCTAGCTCCCATTGAAATCAATACACTTGAGGCTCTAGGCCATGACTGCCAACAGTCCCAAAGGACTGATATGGCAGCCAGGGACTGTGGGGTTGTGAGGAAGTCTTGTGCCTGTCCCTCTTCCCCTAGGTGTAACAGCTATCCTAGAAGGAGAAAGGAGGTGTAGCACAGGGACATACCAGACTAACTCTACAACTCTGGAAGATCCTTATACACTGGAAAAAACAATGAGAGTCCTGTAGCACTTCAAAGACTAACAAATTTAATTTCTGCAGGCATAAGCTTTCGTGGGCTGTAACCCACTTCGTCAGATGTACACTCGGTGACTACTCACATGTATGGCTACTGCAGCATCACATTGCAGAATCTGATCTGTTTACTGTTTTTCCTCTTGCTGCAAGTTTTTGTAGAACTCTTCTAGAGCTTGATCCTGGAAGGTGCTGAACAGTGTCTTCAAGGGGTCTATTCACATGCTTAAGTGCTTCATGGGATTGGGTCAAAGTGCTCAGCATTCTGCAGAATCAAGTCCCTCTTAGGGCTTCTCTGGCCATAGATTATAAGCACTTCACATATATAATGCCAGTTGACTTCAATAGTGGTTACATATGTGGAGTGTATGCATCACTCAAGATCATTCCTGCAGTCTTATTCCTCAGGGCACAGTGGAGAGTTATTCATCACAAAAGCCAACTGAAATATAGTTGTGTAAACATGATTTTCCCTCCAGCAAGTTGCAATTCAGCTTTCGGGAAAACTATTCTCTGTTTGAGCTGTGCCACTTTGCACAGCAAAACCCCAAGCCCTGATACACAGGGCCAGTTTATGGTTTGAATATGGAAACAAAAGTTTCTACGTTTGGAGCTAAATTGTTGGGGTTCACAGACTTTGACTGAAATGCCAAGCAAAACTTTTTACAGTCCCCTCCTTTCAAGACTGAGTCTCACACTTTTATTTTGGTTTTGTAATAAGATGTGACAGTCACATGCTGACTCTTGGGATATGTCTACACTGCAGCTGGGCACCTACTTCCCAGTTCAGGTAGAAAGATACGCAATCTTTCCTTGAGCTAGGGTGCTAAAACAGCAGCTACCTGAGAATAAACATGCCTGGATCCCCTGGGAACATTCTTTCATGGCTAGCCTGAACCTCTGCCCATACTACCCCCAGCTACACTGCTACTTTTAGCACACTAGCTTGAGCAGAGTTAGGACGTGATTGTCTCGCCAAGCTGGGAAGCATTCCCAGTGTAGATGTACCCTGAGTTGAGTGAATCTTAATAGGCACTAATCATCACAAAACTACATGCAATGAGACTCAAAAAAAAAAAAAAAATCTTCATCTTCACCATATAAGATTCAAATGAAGCTGAAACTTAAAGCACAGTCCAAAGGGAGTGAAGAAGCTCAAAACAATAGTAAGGAAAAAGCTTCTTCAAATGAGTAGGAACCACACAGCAAATTTCATACAGCTCTGTTCCAAGTCCTTTTCATAAATGTTTGTTATTTTCTTGGTGTTTTTTTTTTAAAAAATTGATTTCTCGTTCTAGTTTAGTTTGCTCAGGTGCCACATTTGTACGCCAACAGCAGGCAGAGCAGGGCAGCAACATGTTTTGCATACCTTTCCCTTCCTTTTGCTGTACATCCAGCCTTCACTACGTGAAGGAATTAAGTCATCCTGAAATTTTCTTCTCCCATATGGCAACAAAACAGCAAGCTGCTCCCTCTTTACATGACTGACAGAGTGAGTCAGTGGTGAACAGGAAAAAAGAGTTTTTTCTGAAATATTTTCATTTCAGTAATTTGAGGTGTTGTTGTTGACACAGGGGAGCAAATTTGTTTAAAAACCTCATTCTGAACCTGAGGTGTGAAAGGCTTGAATTGCTTCAATGCTTGTTAATGGAAGCTACAGCATAATTAATGCATGTTAAAAGAAGTAGGAATAACAAAGTCCAATGGGTGGATGCTGAAACTAGACAAATCAGATTAGATAAGGTACACATTTTTAATAGTAAGGGGAGCAATTTACCCAGGGATATGGTGGATTCCATATCACTTAAGTCTTGAATCAAGACTAGATACCTTTCTAAAAGATATCCTATGGTTCAATCAGGAGTAATGAGTTTAATGTAGAAATTACTGGGTGAGGTTTTATGGCATCTGTTATGCAGGAAGCCAGAGTAGATAATCATAATGGTCCCTTCTGGCCTTACACACTGTGAATCTATGAATAAGTTTACTTCTTTTATGGTGACTCCTTACTGTGAAATTACGGTCCATTGGAAATAGGTTCTACTCTGCTAATCCCAGGCATCAGATTAAAGACAGTATTCACTGGTACTTCACACTGACATTTCAATAATGACTCCATCCATTTGTGTAGATGGGATACTTTCATTTTTAATATAAAGTTTCTAGCAAGAACAATCAGAGTTACAACTGCTAACAAAAATTCTGGAAGAGAGATTATATCTCATGCTTTAGGGTTTAAACCAATCTCTAAATATAAGGATTAGGAGAAGAACCCACTGTGGGAGGAAGATTATCCCACATCTGCCTACTGTTAGATTTTTACACCTTCCTCTGAAGCATCTAGTGCTGACTACTATCAAAAACAGGATATTAAACTAGATGGAACTCAGATCTGATCCAGTCTGGCAATTCTTATGTTCCTAGACATTATGACCTCAATTCTGCAACAAAATCCGTTTGGGTGCACCGAGGAATAAGAAAGAAAATCCTTCTGAATGTTGAATCCATGATTTCCCTTTGCATTGATAGATCCCCAAAATCAGCAGGGCCTCTGTCTCCCATATTTGTGTGATCCAAAGTTCAACCCAGTCCTGCAGATTTGATTTAATTTCCATGTTAGTTTTCCAATTGGATCCTTTTCCCTTCTCCTTAGTGTGTGCTCCACCTTGAACCCGTCCCTCACACACAGCCAAGGATCATCTTCCATGCTGGTTGTAATTTTGGAACTGAAGAAAAACAGCTGATGCTTGAGGTGACACTCTTCTGGGCAAGCAAAGTGGGTAAACAACCAGCTCCATTCCTTTTCTTAAAATGGGGGATTCTCAGGCCACCACTTCCTTCCCTCCAGACTCAAGCATGTGTTCCCAAGTGAGGAGTCTTCTTAGGCCAGTTAATCTCCTCTGCTAGCATGCTAGGAAATGCTCTCCCAACCACAGGGTCTTTCCTTATTCCTGTCTTCATGCCAATAACATCACTCCCCTTGCCAGGTGGAAAAAAGACCACTCTGTCACAGGTTATCTTAACACAGGAGGAGAAGGTGGACAGATAGTTGTTACAATTAGCTACTGAGCTAATATTTAATATTAATACTAATATTTAATTAGTTGACTGTCTTTTTCAATTTTAAAAATGTAATTTTGCAAAAAGACTTTCCTGACATCCTCTCTGAAGGCTTTTGCCTCTGCGCCTCTGACAATTTTTAGGGACTGGTGTGCAAAAAAAAAGAGGAGAGGAGAGAGCAAAACTTACACAACCTGGTTCCATGAAGTCTTTCCATGGGAACACCATACAGTCAGTGCATTTTTTGGAGAGCCACAGCTAGAGCGTATAAGGAACAAGGAAGCAGATGTTCACTTTGGCCTGTTGGGGCAAATTGGTGGATTTTTTTTCAGTGGTAATGGCTTCAGCTCAGCAGTTTATACTCCACTTTTACTAAAGATATAATGTAGTCACAGCTGAGACACCAGTGGCAGCATGGCTGATGATGAGTTAGCCAATCTGGTGTGGGGGATTGTAAATCAAGGAAGACAGCTTGGTAGGATGGCAGTGCGTATCTCCCCTGGTTTGGGAAGCTAGATCTGGATTTGCCAATGGATCCATGTTCTTGGTGTGCTTACAAGTCTACACTTCTTGCTCCCTGCATCCACCGATGAGTTCTCTCCACAAAAAGGACCCAGTCTTGTGAACACTACTTGGCTTAATGCTTGTTACCATGACTACTCATGGAAGTAAGCATTATAACCCCCATGGAGGAAAACACTTAAGTGCATGTTGAAATCATTATTGACACTTTGAAGACACCAAAAAATCATGAGATTGGCTCCACAAATCACGAGACTTTTAAAACAAACCTCAAACCCTGTTTTTAGTCTGTCTTTAGAGGTTTTAATTTCCCTCTACTCCTCTGCCAGCGTGTGTGTGTGTGTGTGTGATAATTTCAGGTTTAATGCACTCAAAATGCACGTCTCCCAGTTGCTCAGATAGAGACTTCATTGACCCTCTTCTCACCTCTAAAACAGGCAAACATCCATCCATTCCTTGTTACTATCTTCATGCTCTCCCCTCCTCTGCCTTGCTCAACCCAGGCCTTCTCCCTTTTCACAGCAGCAGCGCCACTTCCCAAGTCCACCCTTCTCTCCCTCACTGACTTCTGGGGCTTCTCCTCTGCCTGAATCCCAAGTAGAGGACGGGTCCCAGGGAAGTGGGAGGCAGTAAAAGTGTTATTGCTGGGTCCAGAGTTTTGAACCCAGCAAAATCTTTTCCTCCCAACTCCTATCCCCCCTGCTTCCCACTGCCCCAAGGCCCTTTCTGTGCTCTAGGGCCGTACATAGAAAGCAGGGCAGGTCTGTGTGCTTAGCCCTGAGGCTCTTGCACAGAGCTCTGCCCTCATGCCCAGCCCTGAAGGACTTCTCATCTCATCATGAGAATTCCTCCTGCAGGTGCCAAATCCCATGGTTCACACTGAGTTTATGAAAGTTGGCAACACTGCCAAGCTGCTCAGAGGGGACTCCCTTTCCCCACTACTACCTCAAGGCTGGGAGAGCTGCCATTCTATCCCCCCCATCTTCCTACCCTTCTTAAATCTGGCTCCTGGTCCCTTTCATTCTCCTCATCCACATTGTCTGTGCTCCTCCTCACAATCCCTGTTGTCCTATCTAGCCCCTTGAACCACAGAGAGGAAACCATTTTGGCTCTGGGTTGGTGTCAAACCCACAGGTCTTGCAGCAAGATCCTGGGGGTCAGTATACTCCTATTATCCACCCGATAGCTTATGGGCATCAGGACACCTCAAACACCAGCTCAGATACAAGGCTCCATCCCTGAGCCCTAATTGGTGCAAGGCTGGAGCTCCTGATTGGCCTGCTCCCCCCTACTTAAACTGAACCGAAGAACAGAAAATTATCAGTACAACTGGGATCCACCCTGCTTTGGACAGCTCACCCAACATTACCTGTTCTTGTCTTCTGAGCCTGATCTCTTGGTTTCTTGACTCAGCCTGATTCCTGGTATCTGACTAGCTGTTCCTGATGCCCTTATTCTGAACCCTGGCTGGCACTGGGACCTGGTTCTCTGCCCTGTGCTATCCACTAATCCTGGCTGCCTACATCCCACTTCAATCTCATTGAAAACAGTGGGAAGTGGCAAGTAACTTTATTAAGGGTAACCTCACTTCCACGTGCAGATTGTCACTTTCTTACAGCCTGTCATCTTGCTGGCTTCAGTCCCCTTGACAGTAACAGGAAAATGTGGCCATTTTGAATATGGAAAAAATTGTGAATTGGCAGCCTTTCATCATGTTTTCATGAGACAGGTAAAAATACTCCCAAATTTCTAGAGTCATGCTAAGATTGCGAGAGTTGCAATAATGTTAACTATTAGGTTGTGCTTAAGTCCCGTGCTTATAATTAAGCATATATTTAAGTTTAATCTTAAATAGGGATGCTTTTCTGAAATGGAGCCTATACCATGTAAAGCATGTGTGGAGGACTGGATGCTTTGAATAGAATAGTTTTTCTCTCACTTGGGTTTTCTACAATGGGGAAGCATTTGGCCCAGTGAGTGCTATGAGAAGGTAGAATAGTGTTCCAAGAGAAATGCGGGGAACTGCATCCCAGGAGACAGAAAGTTATGAATGACTAGATCAAAGGTGAAAATGGAATTTAGTAACATATGAAAACTTTATTCTAGTGTTCACTACAACAAACTCCATAATGCAGTATATCAGAAATTTAAAAGACTAAATCATGCGGCATTTTAGATTTTCCTGATATCTTTCTAAGTATTTCAGCAAAATTACCCTCACTTTTCTGATAGAGTGGATGAGAAAATTCTCTAGATGATGTAGTTCATTTCCTGCTGTGAACACATGCTGTGAGATGGAGACTGGTCTGAAAATTATCATTAATTCTTCTCCTATTGCTTGTCAATCTGTAAAGTGGATACAGAAATTGGGATTTTCCAAGTTGATCTGCTTCCAAAATGTGGTAAGAATGGCCCTGCTTTTTACAGTCTCAGTTCTGTTGAAACAGTTAATATCAATCCACTGACAGCAATGGCTATGAAACAACTCTAATAATATCATTTAAAACATGGAAAGGGCTTTGCTTGTTTCACTTCTGTATTTTGGAACCTATTGCTATTCAATTTAGTGCGCTAAATGAACTCATATCATAGCCCATTATTGAGGAAAATGACCACCTGCATCCCCATATGTTGACTTCAGTTTTAAATACCTCCATTTGAAAGTCTTGAAACTCATTAAAGTGACAGTGCTTTCAGGACACAGAGTCTGGAATGTGAAACAAAGGATTGCAGGAAACATTATTTTCTAATTTGAAAGTTTAAAATAATAATAATAATAATAAAAGCTCTGCTTTATTTTCTATTTCTCCATCTATTTGGTGTCCTTATGGAGAAATTTGGTGACAATCATCTGCACAGGATCATGCATTATTGGGTTCCTTTTCCTTTTTTTTTGGGGGGGGGGGGGGAAGGGATGGGGGAGGGCACAAGTGCTTTTAGTCTTCTATGGCCTTCTAGTCATCTGGTATTCATTCAAAATGCTGGAAGATGACAGTGTCATATATTTAGATTATGTGGTGTTTAAACAAATACAGTTCAAAACATCTCCCCAAAATAAACACAAATATCTGAATCTGAACTTTCCTAAATTTGCGTGGTCCACCTCTGATGATCTGGCCAGACTAATACAGAGATTTTAAAGCATGAACTCAGATCCAAAGGGAGCTCCAGCTCAGAGGTTCTGATTCAGAGCTTTGGTTCAGGCCCATATTTATTACTAAGTAGGATTGTAAGCGAAGGCAATGGGAATCTACAATGTGATGATTTTATATAAATTCTATGGATTCGGCAAAAATTTCCCATGCGTCTTTATTAACTCTGACCATGAAACTATAAATAAATTACCAATACTAACAAGCTTCCATTCGGTGGCGCTTTAGTTTCTCTATTTCTTATAATCATGAATTTAAACTCTGAACATGGCAGAAATGTGGTTGGTCAGACTGCTTTAAAATTGATCAACTTGTTTCTTTTAAGACTTACCTGATACTTTCCTTTTGAACACCCAGTAGGAAAACCAAATGTTGCTCCCCTCTCGCTCCACCATGGTCGTACAAGTCCCAAATGCATGAAAGGCAGTATGCTTATGTTGCACAGGACAAGACAGGTCATGGATAGATGACAAAGAGTTTCAGTACCCCATGTGACAGAGCAGTTTTTTGCAGTGGATTTCCAGTGGGCCAATGGGAGAGGAAGGCACAAGGGTAGAATTAGTATTTTAGAATCATAGAATATTAGAGTTGGAAGGGACCTCAGGAGGTCATCTAGTCCAACCCCCTGCTCAAAGCAGGACTAACCTCAGCTAAATCATCCCATCTAGGGCTTTGTCAAGCCGCAGCTTAAAAACCTCTAAAGATGGAGATTCCACCACCTCCCTAGGTAACCCATTCCAGTGCTTCACCACCCTCCTAGTGAAAAACTTTTTCCTAATATCCAACCTAGACCTCTCCTACTGCAACTTGAGACCATTGTCCTTGTTCTGTCATCTATTACCATTGAGAACAGTCTAGCTCCATCCTTCCTTTCAGATAGTTAAAGGCTGCTATCAAATCCCCCCTTGTTCTTCTCTTTTGCAGACTAAACAAGCCTAGTCTTCAGAAACCAAAAGCCCTATGTTGTGGAACAACATCATGAAGTCTTCAATTCTGTAGAAATCCACTGCAGAGTGCTGTTCTTGTTCTGTGCTAACTTTGTGCTGTGGGAGGGTCCATCATAACAAGCTCCACATATTGGTGTATGGTGTATTGCTCTGTATAAGGCCCAAATTTTTATGGATTAGCCTTTGGTCCTAGCTCTGATATCAGAAATGACTCACGTGCTAGATTACCTCATTTAAAATCACAGCCTTGCACTGAAAGTTGGTGCATATTTGCACCAAAATAGGGGGAACTCTTGAGGCATCCTGCTGCAAAGAGCCAGAATGCCTCCCAGAGATCCCTGGTACACATGGGAGAGCACACATTGCTGTATACTGTGCAGTATACTCCCTTAATATGTCTGGGCCAGTGTTGCTGAATGAGACGTAGTGAGGAAGGGAGATCCCTTGCATCACCTACTCTCTGACCCTCCCGGACCCTTTGGTGTCTTGCAAAGCCCCAGAATAGAGGAATAGCAAATGTGGCTTACAACTACTTTTACCTCCATGTAAACAGTCCATTCCTGCCCCAAATAACTGAGAGTCAGGCCCTATATCTTTATAAAGTAACCAGATTGTCCCAAATATACTGACTGAATCAAACACTAGAGAGTTTAAATTAATAAAGGAAGGATGGCCCTGTGGTTCAGATGCTAGCCCAAGACGTAGGACAATATTCTCAACCTTTCCAAACTACTGTACCCCTGTCTGATATGGCTTGCGTAACCCAAGTTTCACCTCACTTAAAAACTACCTGCTAATGAAATCAGACATAAAAATACAAATGTGTCACACCACACTGTTACCGAAAAATTGCTTTCTCATATTGTCTGTATGAAATTTTAGTTTGTATTGACTTTGCTATTGCTTTTTGGGTAGCCTGTTGTAAAACTAGGCAAATATCTAGATGAGTTGATGTGACCCCTGGAAAACTTTTACGTATCCCCAGGGGTACACATACCTCTGGTTGAAAACTACTGACACTGGTTCAATTCCCAGCTCTGCCATAGGCTTGCTGCATGACCAGGGGCAAGTCATTTAGGGTAACATTTTCAAAAGTGCCTCAATCCCATTTTCAAAAGTTTTTCAGTGAAACTTAGGCCCTTTTGGTATGTTACCGATAGTCTCTCTGAGCATCACTTCTCCATCTGTAAATTAGGGATCACAGCACTTCCCTACTTCAAAGGGGTGCTGTGAGACTGCTGTCTGGAGAGCCTATCCCAGGGCAGACTGTCAAAAACAGGGCAAATGGGGGGTGAGTTCTCTAATGAGATTTCATCAAGCAAGTAACAAATGTGAACTCCTGGGTCACTATAACAGTCTGATCATGGAGTCACAGAGAGTCCTCTTGGACTGTCCAGTCTATCTTGCCACCCAGACAAACTGGACTTAGTGATAAATGGTCACTTACACCAAAGATCACACAATGTTCAGGTTGCTTTATGAGATACCCAGTCACTTACTCCAGATCACTTGGGACCCTATATCAGTGTTTCTCAATGACCGGTCTGTGAACTGGTGCTGGTCTGCAAGATCTCCCCGATACAGTTTAGGAAGGCAGCAAACTGGTCCCTGGTCTCAAATAGGTTGAGAAACACTACCCTAGATCTTACTCCAAAGACAACACCTTTAGCCAATCTTGAAATAAACTATCTGAAGGTTTCTTAACTAGAAACAGAAATGAGAGTTATTTACAGGTTAAAGCAAGCAAACATATACATACAAATGAGTTATCATCTAAATCCTAAGACTGACAGAGTTGTAGTGATCTGTCAATATAAAGTGTTTTTCCTGGTGGACCCAGGGGATCTCTACTTCAGTTTCTGGCTCTGTCAGAGTTCAAACAGCAAAGAGAGATATGGAAATTCTTCCTGTGTTTTGCTTTATTTCCTTCATTCAGCTTCTGAGGTTATGTCTACACTAGCTCTTTTGTCGGTAAAACTTTTGCCAAAACACACATACCCCGACCAACATAAATTTTACTGACAGAAGCGCTGGTGTGGACATGGGAGATGCCCTCCTGCCGACGTAGCTACTGCCACTGTTGGGGGTGGTTTAATTATGCTGACAGGAAAGCTCTCTACGGTTGGCATAGAGCAGCTACACAGAAGATCTTATAGCCGTGCAGCTGCTGTATGGTGTGTAGTATAGACATAGCCCAAGTCCACAGGACAAACTTCCTTCCTTGTAACATTTCTAAGGTTTGATAGGGCCATTAACCAATCCTTTGTATTGCAATGTTCCTTGATGGCCCATCTGATTTTGATAGTCCTTCTGGATGGGCGGGATGATGATTCTTGTGCCTGGGTTCACAAGTTTAGAGCAATCATTTTCAAAGTTATAATGCAACACTTACATATTTTCTTATAGCATGCAATACTGATATTACAAGTGAGATTAATGTATGCAGCAATTTACAAGCATTTCATAGAGTCTAAATACTAAATACATTCTTATAAGATTAATACCTATTTTGAGCAAAATTAAAATATAGGTGAACTGGTCTGGTTTCCAGGTATGAGATTGTCAGATTTTAGCTAAAGCCTGAAGCCTGGGCAAGACCTGGCATCTGGCCTGCCAGCATCACAAATACGTAAAAAGATTATGAAATGGAGCCATATAAGTACCTAAGATGGATAGAAATTCTGCACTTACTTATAATACATATATCTAGGCTTGTAATGATTAGATTATTACTGGTAAATGTCAATTTCATCACACACACATACAATCTGATGAAAAAATATTTTTTAATAAGAATCGAAATGTACAGATAGGTAAAGAAAGCAAAATGCTGCTTGGGAACTAATTAGAGTTTGATTAAAGACTATTTACTTTATATATTTTGATAGGTGATGTTGGTCATTTGTGTTTTATCAGTTTAAAAGTTTTAAATTTTTGAAGCTGAATGTCTACAGTTATTAAATAATAAATGCCTGACTCCCTTATTGTCTGACCCCCCATTATTTCTTGCAACTGTGAAAATATAAATCTATAAAAATCTAAAAAAAAAAAACCCAACTGATGATAAACATCAGTATTATTCACTGAAATTATATATATATATATATATATATATATATATATATATACGTATTCTGCCAAGACTACTTGTATCCGACCCATTGTAAAGGTAGAATTTTTTCCGCTGTGGTCTGACAGTGGATATAATCCTCTTTCCACTGAATTCACTGGTAAGACTCCCGTTGATTCCATCAGGTGCCTCAGTTAAAATATATGCTTATTTGTAACGTCAAGTTCGATATTTTAGTGCATGTGGTGTGAAAATGCAGTGTTAAGATATAGTTTCTTTATATATAGGAATACTTTCATGATGTGCTTGAGGACAACAGACAGCATATGTGGGGGAAGAATCAACTGTCTTGGGTCTTTCTTCTTTTGTGCTTAAACATTGAACATAGAGTGCAGGCTAATATTTCTATTTATTGTATATGCCTGTTGACCTTTGACATACACACATTCAGAGCATGCTCCTTTAGGATTGACTGATCATGTGAGAAAGGATAGCAGGATGCAGTCCTTAGACAATAGATTAGGTCTATGTCTGCATCTAGACTAGGGAATTTACAGATTTCTGAGCTGATTTTCAAAATCAGAAGCTCCTAAAGTCAGCTGTCTGCAATACATGCAAATGCTGCCAAATCTCAGGTCTACAGTGCATTCAGATTGTAGTGCCCAATTGATCAATCATTCCCAACAGACACTGATAGGCTGATTATGAGTCAGAGTGAGGCTTCTGTTCCCTTGAAATCAGACCAACAAAAAACTTGCTGTAAAGTTCACATATCCCATACATTTTTGTAATGTAAGCTTAAGATGTGCATTGCACAGGTGGTGGGGATGTTGGGAGTGGAGTAGGATAAGGGAAGCAGACATCATGCTCAGTTAAAGAATGGCAGCTGGAAAAACCCACATCAGTAAGTGGTGGTAAATGTTTTAAATGTACATTTGTTTGACAACCCCAAAGATCCCTTCTTGATCCGAGCCATATAACATTGAAAATGTGATGAAAAATGGAATAGAAAAAGAGAAGAGAATAGCTGATTTTTCAAGCAGATTATTTCCTCTGATATGAAGTCCTAAATTGTAAATCCTTGTAAGACTGGTGTTCTCTAAAAGAGAGATCTGGAAACATGAATAGTAAAACAATAAAATATAAAATGAGGACACACACAAAAAGGAGAAATTATCACTTTGTGTCTTTCATTGGTTTAAGGCTTTCCCAGTGCGCAGCTTGAAGGAGAGTTAGCCGAGACAGCCAAATTAGTCAAAGTGCAAAGCAGGAACTCCTGATAGCTGTTGCTTGCTAGTGGTGATCCAGATCAGTGAAGTCCTTACTCAGATAGCACTTCCATTGTTGTTAATGGGAGCTTGGCTTCCCTAATCATTTAAGAAGTTGGCCTAGAGGTCTCAGGGCTTTGATGTGGCATTCACAATAGTCCTCTGTTGGGGAATGTATGGAGTTTCATTACCCCTGCACTCAAAAGCATTGTCTGTCTAAAATACACAGTTCTTAAGTAGGGAGTGTGCCTGCTACTACACCCTGTGTAGGTTGCCAGCTCTTTAGTACCCTTTGGAGAAGAGCTTGGGGAGATGTCCCCACATACATCCTATCAGTACCCAATTCTTTTGAGGTGTATACCCACGGACACTAGGAAGAAGCACTACCTATTTTCAGAAGAAAACAGAGACTGGAGAGCAGAAACACAGGGTTCCTTGCACCTTCAGAAACCTACACAAGAGAAAGCCACAATTTTGCCTTTAATAGTAATCAATTCTGCTCCTTCTCTGTGGTAGCATATGTTGAGGCCTTGGAGGTCTGTTTGCCATTGAAGGAATAATCAGAGACAAGAAGCTTGGATATTTTCTTAGTTCAATTTGTTTTATTTCTATATTGTATGAAACAAACATACACACACACACACACCAATCCTATAACAGAAGGGCTCACAAATAGCACACAGACAGCCCCTCCTTTAGGCATTTCAGCCTAACACCAATGCCTGATTCTCAGGGAACACTTCTGCCCAAATACTTGACTATAGATAGAAAGATTAAGGCAGAAAGCAAACTCTCCCATACCTCCAACAGCTCCCCCAAAGAAATAACATCACAAAACTAATAACAGTACAATATTTTTTCAAAAACTGAACACAGCTCACATGCCAAGAACTTTAAAAACTGTGTGTAACAGTGCTACTGGAGCCTTCTGTCATAACAATACTTTACACTTCCATCCTGGGATCTGAGTGATTTATAAACATTAATTAAACCTTCTGACGTTCCTGTAAGGTAGGCATGTGTTATCCCCATCCATACACCCATTTTAGGGATTGTGAAACTGGGGTGCACTAAGGCTAAGATTTGGCTAAGCTCAGATGGACGTTTACTATTTTTACCAGGACTATTTCAACCTGGTTGGTTTGAGCTAAGCACTTGGTTTCCTAGGCTTATTAGTGAAGGTGAATATTGTGCACCATAGCCGATATGTCTAGTTGCGTTGCTGGTAACACAATTACACTTACAAGCACAGACATAAAGAAGAATGCAAAAGCCTTTTAATACATAATTGCACTAGGAAATCCTGTATTCCAGCTGGTTGATTTTCACCATAGCACTAGCCTAGCACAACAGCCTGGGTCAGAACTACTTTTGTGTTTGCTGAATCATGTCACCAATATCAATGAACTTCCACACATAGTGGCTATTGATCAAAATGTAGGGTTTTAAAATGTAAAATAAGATATAACTACATGCACTAACTTTCCCTTTATCATTCTTCTCCAGGCCTTCAGTGCATTTTCTTGTGAACCCCTCCCTGCTTCCCTTATCTATTTTCCCCCTCCTTCTCAGCCAGGCTTAGCCCTTCCTCTCCTGCCTTCTTCAAAAAGGATTTTATTTTTTGTTCATTTAATTTCAGATAAATGGTGAATTGGAAGTTGCATATTACTCACGATTCAGCTGTCTTGCTGGAAAGTCATTGGGGGAATTAGGTTGAGTTGCAAGTGAACGGCCTCTGAGATATATAAAGGCAGTTTCAAAAAAGCAAAAACTGTTGCCACTGGGATGCAGCTTGAGAGGTATCTTTGCCTTTTTGGATTTTCTAACAAGACTGCTTGCAGGTAAACCCAGATTTTACAAAACTCATGGTGATACACAAAAACTGTCATAAATGGAGCGATGCATAAAATGAAAGGAAAGTGCAATAGGTTACTATTAGTCTACCAAACAAATATCAGAAGCAGGTTCAAGTTGCAAACTTTAGATCTTGATCCAAATACAAATGTCACAAAGTCCAGAAGTCAGATTTAGTATTTCAGGTCCTGCCCATCTGTAATTATTACAATGGCTTTTATAATTTTTTATTCTCCCCCACATCACACTCTTAATACTATAGCTATCTGTACATGGCTGTCTTCTAAGCTTAATAAATCATTTCAAGGTATGTGTCAAACAAGTATGTTACCACTTCCCACATGGTTGCAACACTCAGCATTTGAATTAATGCCTAACAATCTATCAACTTGTGGGGACACCCCAATATGAAACACACAGTCTATCAATAGGCATTGCTGAAATGTAAAGCTTAATGGTGAGATTTTCAAAAGCACTCAATGTTGGCCCAAAATTCCTCCCATTGAAGCTAATAGTAAATTTCCCATTGACTTCAAGGACAGCAGAGTTAAGACTGCACCAAGTGCTTTTGAAAATCCAGCCCTAAAGGTTTCCCCCACATTCTGCAATACTGTGTATTTGTGATGTGGACTGAATGTCACCATCACTTTCAGAAGAGCTTGGCAAATTCTACAGCTAAACTAATCTGATAGGACAGAGATCTGATAGCTGCTGTTAAAAATTAATATGAAAGAATATTATAGTTTTATTTCATTTATAAAAATGGAAAGTTAAAAATGCATTTTCATGCCTTAAAAGGCACTGCTAAGTTTGTTCACTTGGTCAGGAACTAATAGTGATGTAGTCTTTAATTTTCAAATTATTTTAAAATGTTTTTGAAACAAAAAAGTAAAGACCTTTAAGAGAGATTCAAGCTAGCCATATTTCTACCAGAGCTGTAAGTTGTATTTCTATTTGTAACATAAAATTGACACAGTTAAAAATAGCTTTTTTTTTACATGAGTCAAAGTGTTTTTTTTTTAAAGTTTGTTTTTAATTTTGTTATTTTAATTGGTGAGACGTTTTACTATTAATTCTACTACCTTGCTCTTATTTAACGCTTTTCATCTGTAGATCTCAAAGCCATTTACAGAAGATATAAATTCATTATCCTCACTTACAGCTGTGGAAACTGAGGCGCGCGCTATGCTGAAATATTATATTAGCAGAGTTATATCAGTCAGGGGGTTGAAAAAACATCCCGACTGTACAACTCAATTGGTCCATGATAGCATATATAATAGAGAAAGAATTTGGACCTCCCCCTCTTATTCCCTCAAAGAACCAAAATAGATTCATCAGAATTTTGAAAAGATATTGCATGTGACAATATATCACATAATTAAGACGAGGGCCAAAATGTCCAGACTTGGCTACCTAAAAGTTATATGCCTAAATATCTACAAAGGCACCAATATAAAGTGGTCTAATCTTCAACGGTGCCGAGCACCCACTTGTTCCCTTGACTTCAGTGGAAATTGTGGGTTGCTATTTATTTAGTTGCTTAAACATGTATTTATATACCTTACTTTAGTCACTTAAATATTTTGGCCCAATTGACCCCCTCCAAGTCAGGACTGAGACATTTAGGGGAAAGTTAAATTGATGCAGTTGAGTTGCTATTCTTTGTAACTAGAAGGGACTTTTATTCTTTAGAGAATTTCTGTATTACAGCAGGCTTGACTGATATGGTGTCAAAAACACCAAAAGCTATCAGTCTGTGCTAGGGGCTCCCACCAGGGTAACTAAATAGGTGGCACCAGTGGATACTTTTGACTCAAATTCTCTACTATAGATTAAGTCTCAGACTCCTGCCTTCTCCTTCTGCAGGTCCCAGTGGAAGCACTTGTGCAACATCTATTTTTATTAGCAGCATCTCACCAGTCAGCACAAGGATCCTCTTTCATTCTCAGTCCTCAAACTAATGATTTCCCATTTACAGAGATACCCAGAAATCATTCAGTACCATTAAACTTGGTCCTTCTTCATATACAACAAAGCCTACCGACTTTGTAGTAACTATTTTGTTATACTGTAGGCCCAAAGCTTGATTCTGTTATATTGATTCTAGGTGAAATACCCTTATTCTTTTGTTACGTGACAAACCACCACAGCAATTTCTGTGAGGCTTCTCATTTTGGGTATGTAGGGTGATCTGTTCACTATTGATAAGTTTGTTTGAAACCACCATTTGTTTGTCTAACGTCTGGTTATTGATTATCCTGTTTGTAAAGTTACCAAAGATCATTCTGTGAAATTGTTGCTATTGCTGAAGAACATATGTTTTAAGATCACTGCTTAAAGTAACATCAGTAAATGTTCTGAAATAGAAAGATTCAATGTTAAATGAAGATATTTTGTAATAATAGTGAATGTTTTAGATAAAGAGAAATATTGTTTCTGAAGGACACTTGTATCTTCCAGTTACAAGTTTTAAGTAAATGTTAAGAGATTATGTTGTGAATAGATGAGTGAGTGATGTGTGTATGTGAGACCAGAGAGGGATGGGAAAAGGCGCCAACCTCGGATGTTCAAGGGAGTGAAGATAACTTTTATGACCCAGATGGCCGAAGACTGCCCACCCTGATGACCCTGGGAACCACCTCGAAGGACGAAAACAAGATGAACTATGAAAAGTAACAATGGTCATGCTTGCAAAACATGGGTGGTTGATAATCATACCAGGATGCAGATGCAGCATGACAAAGCAGAACCCATAGAGTGACATAAGAGCTTACCCCTATAAAAAGGGGACAAAAAGATGAGGACTTTGGGTTTGGTTCTACAATCATCCTCCAGGAGCATCGGTGTGCACCCGCAGAGACCCTTGCTCCCTCCCTCGTGTCTTAGCCACCTTTACACCTGTGATGTAAAATAAAAATGAAGTGTGCAGCAATTTAGTGTCAAAAATAGAAAGGCAGAGCGACTTAAATATAAACAGTACAGAGAATGGTCTAGCAATTCTGAGCTCAGGACTGAGATACGGGAAACCTGCATTCTATTCTGATCTCTGCCACCAGCCTAGGGATTTAAGATTTCTGGGCCTCAGGCCATGTTTACACTGAAAACTTAGGTCGACAGAGCCACAGTGCTTAGGGGGTGTGAAAAATGCTATGCCCACTTAACCCTGGTATAGATGCAGCTAGGTTGATGGAAAAATGCATTGATCAACCTCACTACCATTACTTGGGGAGGTGGTGTTCCTACAATGATGGAAAAACAAAGCCTTTCCATTGCTGTAGTCTGCATCTATGCTATGGGATTACAGCGGCATGGCTATAGCACTGAAGCTGTGCCACTGTAGCAACCATAATGTAGAGATGGCTTCAGTCTCCAATAAGGGGATAATAATATTTTACTCCTTTTGATGTCTTGAGAGCATTGGATGAAAAGCACTATGAGAGCAAGGTATTATTTATTATTCTACTACTACTAGCAGTTTGGTCTCTTATGGACAAACCAGAAAGCCCTGAAATAATGGCCAAGGACGGAACACAAGTAGATGGTGTGCTACATAAAGAAGCACAAAAGAGAAGTCAGTAACTGAGGTTCTCTGAGATATGTGGTATGTGGGTGCTCCTCTTTAGTGTTCGTGTGCCCCTGCACTCGTAATCAGAGATTTGTAGTAGCAGTGGCTTGGTTGGGTCACATTTGCACAGTCCCTGTCTCGCGTTAGGTGGTTATCTGGCTCTGTGCGATCAACCCCTCCCTCTGTTCCTTCCCTACTGCAGAGCTATTAGCCATTGAAGTACAGGGGAGGAGGGAGTGTAGTGGAGCACCCACAGGGACACATATCTTGAAGAACCTCAGTTACTGCACAAGATGAATAACCTTCTCTTCTTCTTCGAATGATGTCCTTGGGGGTGTTCCATTTTAGGTGACTTCCGAGCAGTGCCCTCCAATGGATGGAAGGGACTTCAGAGTTGAAGTCGTGACAGATGATAATGTGATAAGGCCAAATAGTGCATCCAAACTTCCACATTGTTTTAGTGCATAGTGTTGTGTGAATGTATGGACTGAGGCCCAAGTTGCAGCTTTACAGATGTTCTCAATGGGGATGTTGTTGAGGAATGCTATCGAGATTGCTACTGCCCCTGGTGAAAAGTGTACAAACCCCTTTAGGGGGCTGTAGATTGTATTGATGATAGCACAAGTGGATACAGTCAGAACTACATTAGGAAAGCCTCTGCTTAGATATGGTATCTTCTTTTGAGCATTCAATGATCGATACGAATAGTTTTGTAGATTTGCCGAATGATTTTGTTCTTTCTATATAAAATGCTAGCACCCTGCAGATGTATAAAATATTAAGTACTGATTCTTGTCTATTGTCCTGGGGTTTAGGGTAGAATGTTAATAGATGGATGGGTTGATTGAGGTGAAATGAGGAGGAAATCTTAGGTAAATTTTTGGGATATGGTCTTAGGGTAACCTTTTCTTTAAAGAAGATTGTGTAGGGTGAGT
This sequence comes from Emydura macquarii macquarii, assembly GCF_026122565.2. Lineage (NCBI taxonomy): Eukaryota > Metazoa > Chordata > Testudines > Chelidae > Emydura > Emydura macquarii. Next base: position 6,067,638 of record NW_027131400.1, on the reverse strand, counting down.
CAGCCATGAGGTCTCTTAGTTCTCCAGCCCAACTGGCTGATGTGATTGCGACGAGAAAGGCTACTTTCACTTAAAGGTGGAGAAGAGAGCAAGTAGCCAAAAGGTTCAAATGGGGGTCCAGTAATACCCCGAAGAATTAAGTTAAGGTCCTATGATGGGATGGGGCTTCTTACCTTTAGGAAGTGTTGTTGAGGCCTTTAAGAAACCTTTTAGTGACTGGGTGTGCAAAGCTGCTAGGTCGTGCACGTTGTAGTGAAAGGCCATAATAGCTGAAAGGTGTACGCTGATTGAGCTCATGGAGAGGCCTGATTTCTTAAGTTCTAGTAAGTAGTCCAGTTTCAGGGCTAGGGAAGTAGAAGTTGGTGTGATCTGTGGTGTTTTGGTGGGTATTGTGCCCATGGATTCCAATAAGCCCATTATGTTGGAAAGGGCATCAGTGGCATCCCTGGTTGGCAGTACCAGTGTCCTTCTTTGGGTCCAGTATGATAAGCAGTGTGATGGCGGATCAGGGGTGGTGGGCACGTGGTTTGGAGAAGATTGGTGAGAGGAATATATTTCCTCCTCGGGTTCACCCTCATCATTGCTTGAGAATGGTGGAGCTGATTGAGGTGAACTGGTGATGGCACTTGGTACCTACCGTCTGTACCGGTATGACCTTAGTACAGAGGATGGGAGTCTCGGATGTTGAGGTGACCATTAAATCTTTATGGCACAGGAATTCCTGAGGCACCGCTGAAGTCGGTATTGTGGAATGGCTGGAGGTTGGTGCCGAGGACTGTGCTGTGGTTGTTGGTGTGTGCGCTGTGATAGAAGGTAGCAGCATGGTTTGTGGTGTCGCGGAACCGCTGGGTGCTGAGCACCTGGTTGGCTCTGTCAGTACCGAGGTATGGGATTTTTATTTCCCTTTAATGTTGGTACTGGAGTTAGCCCACTTGGCGTCTCTTGGTATCCACGGTACCAGAGGGTCCTGCAGCTTTGATTGTGGAAGGAGCTGTTGTGGTTGGTACCACCATGGGTTGCCGGTTTTGGGAACGTTGTTTCTTGGCAAAGTCCCATTCTGATGGAGTTGTAGCCCATTTTTTGAAGATTTCTTGGTGGGTTGCTCCTTAGTCTGAGCCATGGAAGACATACCTTTTTCAGAGGCTGTGGATGGAGATCTCTGTCCAGGAGGGATTCTTGCCTCTGGCTGAGATGCCGGTCTGAGAGATTTCTCCATAAGGAAGTATTTAAGTTGCAGGTCTCTTGCTTTTCTAGCCCAAGTTTTTAGATTGTGGCAGTGTAAACACTTCTGCGGTATGTGTGTCTTGCCTAGGCAGCGGACACACTGTGAATGCCCATCTGAGGCCAGTATTGAGAGTCTGCAGATGAGACATTTAAAACCTGGGAAACAAGATATGCCCCTAAGGGGACTCCCCTTTGAAGGGGAAATAAAACTCTACTCTAACATCTCCAATGGAAACCTAAACTTCTATTGTGGAGGGAAAAAACAAATGTCTTCTAACAAAAATTAATGGGGCTAAAGAGAGCTAATTCTACTAACTAATGAAAACTACACTAATTAGATTAGGCAAAGAGTTGCTGCTGGAGCTCCAACTAGAGCCAAAGGTGGTAGAGAAGAAACTGAAGCGGAGTTGGTCGCACAGCACCAAAAACTGCCTAAAGCAGCGTGAGATGGGCACCATCCATGTGAGACCCAATTGGGGCACTGTTACTACAAATCTCCAATTACAAGCGCAGGGGCGCATGAACATGTATAGTGGAGCACCCACAGGGACATCACTTGAAGAACTAAATTTACATTGTAAAAGAAATAAATAGCCTATAGTAAGTGGCATTTTGATGCTTACAACAAAAAAATCAACACAGACTAATTTTATGTGTATTGTTCTGCAGAAAGAAAGGTAACCACAGCCCAAAGAAACACACTCAAAATGGCTTCTACTAAACAGGGAACTAGAACCAATACCACTTAATTAATATGGCAGCTCACAAACAATCATGTTTCAAACCATACTGCCAGCAGTTGCCAAGACTTCTGGAGTCATAATACTGAGAAATTTTCCCACAAAGTTTGGTTTAAATTTTTGATGCAAATGTGAAAAATGTAAAGAAAAGTTCAGAAATTGTGCAAATTCAAGGCAAGTTTCAACAGAAAATGTTTTTGTCACAAATATTTCACTCACCCCTAATAAGAACAACAGAGCATATGAATCTAGAACCTTCCATGCTATCTCAATGTTCATAGGCTGGAGATCAAAGGAAAGCACAAGCATAGAGGAACTAAAAAGCAAGTATCAGTTAAAAGTATCAGTAAGACATTAACTACTCTGTCTTCTTAATTATTCCCAGCACTCTACCTAGATACTTACAAGATTTAGGTCTCCACACAAATTGTCACATTCTTCTTGAAACTTGTCATGTCAGTCTAACAGCTTTCACAAATGCTAAATTCACTTCTAAAAAAATAATTAAACAAACAAGGAAAAATGCTCAGAGCAGCTGCAGGAGATGATATGACCTTTGAATGTGTCAGTATGTTTACTGGTGAGTGTGATACAAGGACAAAAGTTTCTGACTGGGATGTGAAAAAAGTAACATCCATGGGACACTATTGATCATATGGATAGTTTAAAGGAACGGTAAATTTCCAAACAGCACAAACATCCACCCTATGAATGGCTGCTGGATATTTTTGTGCTGACTCAGGGAACGAGGGTAGAATTGAGATTCCCAAATATCATGAAAGCATTCCAGCCAGTGAAGTTCCTCTAGATTTACCATAGGGCAGAAGCACACCTAAGAGAATTTGTCTGATAGCCATGTAACCTACATAATTCAGCTATTTTTAAGTTATTGCTCATACTCTTTGATGCTGTCCGGAAACAATTTCTCTCCATCCTGATATATCATTGTGAAACTTCCACACAACAAATCACGCTATATTTCCTTTAGTAACTGTCTTTGCCTCCTCTTGGTATGCTGCTGCCCATCTTCTAGCTGTTGCCATTTGTTTCTGCAGCACTCCTTCCTAGGCAGTCATTTCCTATTTTGTATGTGTGCAACTGATTGTTCCTTCCTAAGTGGAGTGCTTTGCATTTGTCCTGATTGAATTTCATCCTATTTACTGCAGACCATTTCTCCCATTTGTCCAGTTCATTTTGAATTTAAATCCTAACCTCCAAAGCACTTGCAAGCCTTTCCAGCTTGGAATGTTTTGCCATTCCAAAGGACAGAGAAAGCATGGTAGGTGGACACAACTGGAATGTATTTCCCATCACATAAGCCAGGAAGTCTCTACTGCACTACTGGCCCTTCTCTTGTCATATGCTGATAGCATAGGGCCATTTTAACATGAAGCTGATTAATTCAGTCTTGCAGTTTGAGTGAACACAGCTGAGCTTTGCTTATCAGGGAATTGAAGCTCGGGTAGGCAAGTAATTATCGCTCCTGAGCTATTACTATTTTAGTTTAATATTGAGAATTGCGACATTTAGAGTGACTTTAGTTCAGACGATTCAGCGCTTTAGGTTGAGGGGTATAATCTTAGGGTCCTACAAAATATTTAAAACTTTCCCCTTTTCTTCTACCCTCAAAAGAGAAGAAATGTAGCATATATTTGCTATTATAGCTAATCATTTTCTCAATTCCAGTTTTTTACCTTTAAGATGTACCTTCTGAAATCTGCTAGCACTAGCCAAATGGGTGGAATTCCCAAAGCTTACAAGCTGACGGCCAGTTCACAATACTCTTACTGCACAAATTGTCCCTTTGACATCAGTGAAGCTACATTTGTGTGGAGAAAACAAATTAGACAGATGGGGTGGTGGCATGTATTAAACTGCTGCTGATGTGCCATATGGCCTAAGGGAGGATCTGAGACTGTGCGCTGGACAGCTCAGAGAAGTGAAGGGTTGGATGTTGATGCGGCGCAGTAGGAGCATTGCAAAACTTCCAGTTCTGAGCTGTTAAAGTGCTGCATTGGGATTAGAGGTCTAAGGAGATAGGAAGGGAGCAAACAATATTTTAGGGTTTATGGATGGGACTGTTTGAACTAGAGGGTAATTTAAGATAAAAAATATAGTTCACAATAAACAAACAAAACATCCCACCCCCCACAACCACCCCGAAGGATGCTGCCCAGATATTAGAGATGGAACAGCAGAAGGTTCCATCAGAACCTTCCAACATTAAAAATGACCATTACAACCTTTCTCCATTGATGGATGCCTCTGCATTCACAGCTCAAAATCTTGATGGCTATTTTTTCCAACATAATACATTGCAATGATCATAGGAAAGTCGCTGTCTGCTATGGCATGACTACTTTCTCCACCAAATAAATATCCTGCAATTTGAATTATTTCCACCCCAGATGCATTAGCATTTATTTTCCAGGTTAAATCTCATTTCTTTTATTTACTGCCTGTATTTAATTTCTTTACGTCTCTTAGTATTATTTTTCTGTCCTCTCTGAGGTTTGCAGCAGCTCTCAGTTTAATATCTTCCGTGAGTTTATTTGACAATATTCTTTTTTAATCAAAGATTATCACATTTACATATACAAAAGAAAAAACAGAGACAATGCTGATGTGCAACAGTTATATGAAGAATATAAAGAGCAGTTTAAATAATGCATTTGAATCCCTGTATTTAAAATGATAGGAACAATATATAGAGTATATAATAGAGCTATACATAGTGAAAATTGCAGCAGGAAGGAACCCCATTCAGTAAACTTTCAACCAGGATGAATTAATTTGGTATTTAAAAAAAAACCAACCCAAACCTGATATTGTTGACTTTGGCTTCTGAACTACCAGTCTGTCTTCACTGTCCTATTCTTGAGCAATGTCACTAAAAAGCTAGTACCAAGAAACTGATCTCTATTGATATCCTGGACCCTTCATACTAGGACATGGTATGGAGTTGGTTCTAGTTGCACTGGTGGATGATCTCTTTATGGTCATTGACACGGGGCGGAGCTCTGTGGTCTCACTATTGGATCTAGCAGAACCTTTTGGCACCTTCAGTCATAGCACCTGGATGAAAAACTGCTGGTTGAAATGCGAAACTGTATGTTAGTTCAGGTTCACTTCAAGAGGTTTTTTTTTTTTTTTTTTTTTTTTTTTTTGACAGTTATGAACATAGTCTGGGATTTGATTTGATAATGAAACACACAACCAGGTTAATCCTGTGTGAGTTTGGATTTCATAGTGAATTGTCATGAAGTTCTACAGTATGACCAAATTTCTCTCTGTTGCTTTTTGCAGCTTTTCTAACTAAACACATTGTACCAACTGAAATGGTTACTGTGACATTTCAAAAGTTCATAATCAGTATCAAAATAGTTAGAATAATTGGGGTTTAAATAAAAATGAGAAAGAGGATGTGTTAGCAGAGTTATCGCCATTGATTTTTATTTCATGGCAGTTTAGTAAAATACTTGTTGGTGTCAAACTAGATTTATCAGTATAAACTTCTAAAGAAACACACGGTCCTCTGCTTATACATTTCTAGAGTTATGGAGTAAATTTTCCATTGGCTTCGTTGGGACTGGTATTAGATTCATGGCCCGTTTCTTCAGAATTAACAAGCATATTTGCATTGGAATTTCTGTCAATGCTCAATGGTTTTCATTTTAATCCCAATGACGTGCAAAAAGCATATACCTCAAATGAAATTGGCAATTTGGACAATCATATTGGGATCCCCTGCAAGGTGGCTCTGAAGAACTTCGGCCTTATGTTTCAATACGAGTTTCTTGGCTATCTTCTGATCTCTGATTTCACATGATGTAACTGTGATCAGTTCTGCCACTCCCGTTTTCTGTCATACTGAAGACTTCTCTTTTACATGTTTTTGTGAGTAACATACAAGTTACAGTTGTTTGATCTCCAAAACAAAGAATCTTAAAAGGGTCTCAATCTCTATAAATAAAGCAGTATATTTTTCACCTATAGTTCAGAGCTATTATATTTCCCCTGATAATCAGCCCCTTGCATGGAGTAAGCTGTCAGTAGCAACTGCTCATAAGTAGTCACTGCACACTCAGAGATCTGATACACACTATACAGTGCTTATTTGCTCCCACCTCACTCCTCTCCTGTCTAGCTTGTGGACTTTTCATAGGAGCGGAGTTAAGGGAATGTGCAAGGCGCTGCCTTCTCCTTTGCATGCTCCATGCTAGGGCCAGTCACAATTACAGTCTCCTGCATATGGAGGAGTTCAGGCACAGCTCTCATGGTGTGCCTCCCCTAATCCCTAAATCATATCATTGCAGAGAGTCGGAGCCACCTCCCTGTTCTTCTTCTGAACAGGTTTTGATATATCATGGCACAACAAGGAGAGCAGGTTGCACTGTCCCAGGTGATGCTGCAGCCTGCATAGTCCCCCATAGTTCCAGAGAGCTCACTGAAGCATACTCCCTCATAGGGCTCCCTCTGCAGTGAGGTGGCTCCATGACACCCCCAACGCAGAATTTCAGAGAAATCACAGTTCTAGCCTTCAATAAATTACATAGTCTTTGAACTGTTAGGTTAAAAACATACTTTTGAAGCCAAAAAGCTATATCAGTGCCATCACACCATTTTTCCATGGCAATATTCTAGTTTCCTTGTTGGGATAAACAAGTTGGCTGAACCAGATTATTGCCTCATAAAACACAGCAGCAATACTATTATCGCTTAACTGCACCTGAATTCAGGCAGAACTACTTCATTCAAACAGAGGTAAACACATGGAGTAAATTGTTAAGTAAGGTCACTGAAGCCAATAACATAAATGAGTGTTCAAGACACCGGTCACTTTTCTGAAGTGACAGATGAATTATACTAAAGAAGGCATGTTTGGAAGGCAGTATTAAAATTCACTGCTGTGCAGAAGGACGCTACAAGGCCTACACGGCGCTTCTCACTGCCTCAAAACAGAGTTGGTAACTGGAGAACAGGCTTTGTGCTGGCCCGTTGCACTGAAGCTAATTTCAGCCTGGATAAATGGAGGATTTTGGTCATCAGGACTGTCAGTACAATGCCTTTCAGGAGCACTGCATTCATGTTTGGTTGGGATTTCAAAGAGCGTGTCTTGGAAAGATGTGTAAAAGAGAACTGATGCTGAAATACGAAACAAGTGCTCACAGCTTGCAGTTTGACGGTGTTCAGCTCCTACGCATTACCTTACCAACTATCAGCTAAGGTGCAGTCATGTAATGGTGCCGGCAGGAGCTTTGGTTTGTATGCTGAGCTGGCCATTTGTGAGAACGTGTGTTCATAACACTCCCTTTTGGAAAACAAGGTCAGGCTAACAGATACCTAAAAAGCATGGATGTTACCACGTGACCATTTAAAAATGGTAGCAGCCACTTGAAGTATGTCACAGCTTTATAACCTGGTCCCTACTTCTGCCCAACTTGTCTACTGCCACCATACCTAACCTCAGCACTGGTTTCCTGTTCATTGTGGCTCCCTCCTGTCAACCTATCCTTGGACCCAGACAGCTCCATCCACTCCATCGAGTGCATTCTGCCATCCTTCCCGGTCCCTGACATTTGTCTCATTTACTCCTTCCAGCACCAGCCCCCTCCTCTAGTCTATCCCTCACTCCATAATGTCGTCCCTGTCTTCCACCAACTCACTCTTGGTGTGGCTTCCTTTAGTCTATCCCCCGACCCAGCTCAAGTTCTCCTATGTGGCTGGGTTCCTCCCAATAGGCCTAATCCAAAGCACATTAAAGTAAATGGAAAAAGTCTCAACTTCAGTTTGCACTGGAGCAGAGCCTTTATCAGCAACTGTACTTAGAATCAAATTGATACTGAAGTCCAATACACAAGCCCATACCCAACAACTCCCCAAAGGAGATTTTTCACCTCCCTCGTTATCTTATTTTCTAACGCATAATTTAACTTTTCTGAAGGGATTAGTGCTTTTTGTGACACATTGGATTCCTATGGGTGGTTATATGGGACACAATACTCACTTTTATTTCCAGGCTGACAGAAAATGGAAGTGCAGGCTGGAAATCAGAAGAAGGTTTCTAACCCTCAGACAGACAAGGTTCTGGAACAAGCTGCCACTAGGAGTTGAGCAGCAAGTAATTTATTTTAAGAGTTCACTGGACAGATTTATGCCTGTGATTGGATGACTGGATTGCTTGTGATGGTGGGGGACAGGGCTTAACTTCTGGGTTATGTCTTATATTGCTAAAAGCTTCAAAGGTTTCAGACAATTTCCCCCCCACCCCTAATGTATTGTGAGTTATTTATTTCCCCCTGAAATATCAGCGATGGGTGGCGATGGGACATAGGACAGGGAGGGCCAATGCTCTGAGATGGCACACTGCACTCTCTCTCTGTCTCGTAGGTGCATGGCTGGTTCTTGCTCACATGCTCAGAGTCTAATTGATCACCTTATGTGGGTTGGGAAGGATTTTTCCTCCAGGTCAGATTGGTCATGACATTAAGGTTTTGGGGTGTTTTTTTTTTTTTTTGCCTTACTCTGGAGCGTGTGAGTTTGGGTCACTTACCCAGATAATCCTGGCATCTCACCCCTATCATATCCCTGTAATTTGGCATGCCTTGGCACTGGAGCTCTTTGGACTCACCCTTCCCTGCCTATGGAACATGATCATTTAGTCTCCTGGGGGCTGTAATATGTGGGTCTAAATTTCGTTTGTTGGATTTAGTATGCATGTGCTGGGCGGTGGTGGTCTGCTCACAGGAGGTCACAGAAGATGATCTGGTGGTTCTTTCAGACTTTAAACTCTAGGACTATGACTTTCAGATAACGGTAGACTCCATGTATGCTTTTACTGTAAACAAGATAACAGCAGAATGCTTGTTTAATTCTGTTTTCCACAGAATTTTTCTAGCTAACAGAAAGGGAATTTAACAGAATTCTCAAGAGAAACCCTCCCCCCCCCCCTCCCAACTACTCTATATGTAGATAGCATCTTTCTTCCTGAAAGGTACTAAAGTGCTTTTACCAACTGTACGTATATTCTTTGTAGAGATCACTTATCGACTACTGAACAGCAGTCATGTCTGGGACAGTATACAGCAGAAACACTTTTACCAGCAACATTGTTACTATGAGAGGGATGCTAATGGATATGAGATTTCTGACTTTGCACAGTAGGAGGCAGTAGCAAAGAGCCTTGAAAACAATACGACTCCCATATTATTCCTATATACACTTATTTTCATCTTAAGGCCCTGCTTGAGGAAGGATGACCCGTTGGTTAGAACACTGGCCTAGGAATTGGGGTGAAGCCTGTGTGGCCTTTGGCAAGTCACTTAGTTTTTCCTCTATCTCAGTTTCCCATCTTCTAAATGGGAATAATAGCATTCACCTACCTCACAGAGGTAATGTGAGATTAGAAAATTGGAGGTGCTCCAGTACCATGGTAATGGAGATCTTATAAGTACCTGTAACATGCTGCTAGGGATACCCAAAGCTGTGAGCCACTGTGTTGCCTGTCTGTCTTAGCAAGGCTGAGTTTGCTGGTGATTAGACAGTGTGTCAGCTCCCTGCCACATCAGTCTGTCTTCCTCATCAGCAAGTCCCTCAAGGATCTCCCAGCCCAAATCTTACCAAGCAGGCAACAATCAGTGAACTCTAGCCCCGTGTTTCTCAGAAATGTTTCACTGCAATGCACAGCTCTTAGCACTACATATTAACAGAAGATATTATGTTTGCCGCTCTGTTACAGAAAGTCAGTACATCATAGTGCATCAAATTAGCTAGGGTAAATACAGACTTCCCTTCAAACACAGCACTGAACTGGTCTATAGTAAAGGTAAAAAAAAGTTGGTTTTTTTGTTTGTTTTTTTAAATAAAGAGCATGCATTAAGTGATATCAAGTAAGAGCTAAAGGCAGAGATGGTTACAAGCAAATACAAGTGAAAACACACATCTAAACGGCTAGAACTTAATCTAGCAAGGTACAGTCTTTGTGTAAAATGTTTTTTCCTCACCCACCGTCTCCTTTGCAGCTTTTACTGGCCAGGACCCATCACAGAGATCAAATCACTTGGTTTCTTTGTCTCTTATGGTGAAGGATAAAGACAGAATCTCTCTGTTTCTTATATTCCCAAATGGATTGCCTTTATCTTACAAGTCAGGAAGGCCTCACAGAGATTCAGTCTCTTGTGTCTCTTGGGGGTGCAGGAGCCATATTAATATTCTGTGTCACAAGTTCAGATTCAAGATCACACTTAGTGCATTGGTTCGTTATAGATTTAGTTATAGCTACGATGTAAATGGAGGTGTAAACACATTCCTTTGTCTTGGACATACCTGTTTATCACCATTACCTAGGTGAGGCTGTCTGTTCTTAAACCTGATCTTGTAACATCATACAAAGGGAATTTGTAACTTCACATATAACGTTAATACATGTATTTTACAATATTAAAACCAGCATATTAGTTTTCTTACATGATAAGGCATATTTTGCACAAATATTATTGCAGTAGTGTGTAGCGTGTGAATACAGGTGTATCTACAGTGACAGTACCTAAGATGGCTAGGATTTCTGCACCATCAACTCACTTCCCATATGTCATCACAGAAGATAATGATATCGAACTTCTGGACTTAAAGATTTTGAGTTATTTTGAACTGAAATTGTCGAAATGGAGGGCTCCATCTATGCCTTCAACCATTTACTTCTTCCCACTTTAAAAAACAAATCACAAAGTTTATATAACCAAGAAAAATGTTTGAGCTATACTGAGAAAAATACTTGGCAACAATGTGGTTTACTTCATGGAAGTCTCTGCTTGTTTTTGTCAACATCTGATGGACTTGAAAAATTCAATTTTATTGAATTGTTACAGAGTGTTCAGAGAGAGAATTTGCATCAACTTGTTCTGTAGGCTGGCTCAGTAGAATCTAGCCAAATACACACATTTATTTCAATAATTAAGATTAAATAATACCCCCCCCCCCAACCAACCACTAAACCAAACCACAACTGAGTTACCATTGACATAATACAACAAGATTTTGAAGGGCTGTTTAAGTAGGCCGAATGCTAAGCAAACACGTTTTCAAGGCTTGATCCTGCCAAAGGATATAACCAGTGAAAGAGACGTGATCAGACTTCGTGTGTTTGCATTTTTTATCTACAGTGAATTAGCTTCCTGTGGTGAATGACAATTTAAACATTAGTCTACTGATACATTGTGTCCTACAAACTCCCTTGGTGGCAAAATAACTCTGCGATTCACTGTCAGGCTTTACTTATTCCCAATTAGTGTTTGTCACCACATGCCTGTAAGTGATCTGTCCAAGAATGTCAACTCATCTAAAAAGAATTTTAGAAATTTGTTTAAGAGAAAATGTGTTTCAGAGATACCTTCACATTTAAAAAACTCCAAAGAATAATGGATATAAAAATCTTAGACCAAGATTTAAAAAATAAAGACTAATGATTTTGGGTGCCTGAGATTTCAGTTACCCAATACACATATTTAAAAGGGATGATTTTCAGAAACTAAGCATTCAGCACTTGCTGAAAATCAGCCTCCTTCCAGATGTCTCAGGCTGGACACCCACATCACTAGTCAATTTAAAACTATTGGCCTTATGTCATACAGTGATGATGCCATGATGCTGCGAGATATCAGGTTTCTGGATTTCATCTATTGCTCTTAGCTGTTACCAGGACTTTATTATGCCATCTTATGCTCTAAAAATTGAATTCAGAAGAGTTGAGTATTCAGTCTATGGCAAATCATTTTAGTTGTTCAGTCACCACAAACATACCCACCCATATAACACTAAGTAGAAATGAGCAAAACCTTCCTAAGAGCAAGAAATATCACAGAAGAATAAAAGGATAGCAACCCTGAGGACCTACGCTGCATTGAGCATGGCGAGGCTGGGGACCAGGTTGCAGTATGAGAATGTGCGTGTCAAAGAAGGTGAGGACCCTTCATGTGTTTTGGTTATACACTAATGCAAGACACTTAAAAGCAAAAATAGTTCAGTGATAATGCCTGACAGCGTTAGAGCATCTAGATGTAGTGGGGATTTCTGAAAGATAGTAGAATGAAAATAATCAATCCCTAGTTAAAATTATAAAAAGCTATACTAGAGGGACAAATTAGGTTGACGGTGGAGGAGGAACACAAAACCCAAGAGATTCCATAGTTTCTATTGCAAAAAGTGCTCTGTAAGCCCTTCTGTAAGTTCCCTTTACACCCTTCTTGCATAGTCAACTATAAACCACCTGTTCTGTCCCATCAGGCATAGGGGGCACTTTAGGGCATGACAGGATGGGACTAAAATGTCTGCCTTTCTAATACACATATTTAAGGCTTTGATTCAGCACTCCAGTGCTGCATGGAGCTCTTCTTCTATGATCATTTTATTTCATAATTAACCATTTGGTATTTCTTGCCTTTTCTCTAAAGCTTCTGGTACAGGGCTCTGTTAGAGAGAGCATACTGGTGCTAGATAAATGACCAGTCTGATCTGGTGTGGTGGATCCTATGTTTCTTTGTTGGGATTGGGAGGCTGCAACAAAATGATATGATTTCAGAAGCAACAGAGAGGACTATAAAAGGTGCGTGGAGTAGACGAATAGGGACAGTTCCTTCAAATCCTCCATAAAAATTCACTCCCTTTGTTTTGTTTTATGTCACTGTGAGCTTCTTTGCCCACACTTGATTAATACTATAATAAACTGGGAAGCAAAACCTAAAACTTTAACATAATATACAAACAACCTGGGAAAAATACAAAACAGAATGAGATGACAGGAATTGACACCCCACAAGTTGTTCTGTTTTACGGTCTGGATTTCTTTTCCTTCCCTTTCCCCCGGATTCCCTTAGTCTGATGAAATTTTTCTTTATGTTATGATAGTTATCCTTTTAATTTAGATTACAAGATCCTCAGAGCAGGAAACTGAACTTTTAAATCTCCATGAACAGTAGCACTATAAGCTAAATACTGAGAAACAAGAAAAAAAAAACTCAGTTTATTTAATTGATCCAAATAGAAAATTAAGAGGTGACTTGATCATCATCTATAAGTATCTATATGCAGAAAATATTTCTAATGTCAGATGGCTCTTTAATCTAGTAGAAAGACCATAATGAGATCTAAGGGTTGGAAGTTGCAGCTAGACAAATTCAGCCTAGAAATGAGGTAAATTTTTTTAAATAGTGGGGGTAATTAGTCATCAGAACAACTTACTTGGGGATGTGGTAGATTCTCCATCACTTAAAGTTTTCAACTCAAAACTCAATGTCTTTCTAAAAAGAATATGCTATAGCTCAAACAGAAGTTATGGGTTTGTTGAAGAAATTATTAGGTGAGGTTCTTTGGTTTGTGTTATGCAGGAGGTCAGATTAGATGATTGTAATGGTACATTGTGACATTAGAATGTATGAATATAAATACTAAATAGTTAATGTGTCTAAAATATTTCACTACAGCAAAGAAATCACTGGATAGGACTAGAAGAAGTAGGATAATGGTCATGAATGTAGGAGCTAAGAGGAGTTAGAGATGGCTGGGAAGGCTAGTTGAATATCAGGGCAAATTCAAGAATTCATATGTAAAGCAAACTTGGAAGCTCAATTGGAAAGTAAGGATCTGTTTCTAATTCTAGATGAGAGCAGCAAAGACAAAGTCTCAAAGGATAAGAGAGGACTGTCTTAGGAGTAAAGTATTTGTATTAAAATGAATAGATGAGATTCACTGTGGAATATATGAGTTTCAGATTGGTTCCCAGCATAATATTGTTGGAGCTTTATAGTTTAACACATCATAAAAAAAATTGCAGTTAGGAATGGCAATTCAAGAGCACAACATTTAAACATTTGGAAATTGTCCACATTCTAATGATGTGTGGCTACTGATTAAAACTTTTGTAAAAAATTAGAACTACAAATAGAAGATAACTTTAAAAAAGAATGTTCTTTGCTACACAACTTGAATATACTTTAGATGCTTTTGTGTCCTGTAGATATTCAGAACACTTTCTAAACAGATTGCACTAGTATAAGACTATGTGAATTAACATCAGGTATCACCAACATCTCCTGAAAGTCTTATGTAGCCTGATCCAATGCCTGCAAAAATCAATGAAAAGCCTCCCACTGACCTGAATGGGCTTTTGATGCATAGTTATCACAATGGAAAATTTTGTGGTCCCTGGTTGTGTACAGAATGTAATACTCAAGGGAACATGTTACTACTGACCTTTCTTTAAAGGATAAATTAATAAGAGTAAATACTAGTCAAGCAGCTATGCTGCCAGCACATAAGCAGAGGTAACATCTATGAGTCAGCTTGATCGATCTTATTGTGGATCAGCTAGTTCATGCAGCCTTCAGAAAATGTCTTCAGGCTTTTTAAGAGTTAGTTCAGCACATTGGTATTTGGAAGAATGGGTAATTAGAACCCTGCTGATTCTAACCATATACAGCATTCACATTTTAATCAAGAAGACATTCTATTAGTTAGCCAATGATTAGAAATATTTTCTGGTGTGGTGTAGCTCGTGTTGGAGCATCTTCAGAAACTTTTGAGAACCTTTGTGAGAATCTGTCTCTCTCTCTCCCACAGCCCCCTCTTTCCTGAACCCTCAACTGAACTTTTTCTGTGTGACTAATGCTCCTGCATCTTCATTTCCTGGCATTTGGCTTCAGAAATACATCCCGTCGTACCCCTTTGCACAGCAGTAGGTCTTTTCAATCCTTTACAATGACATTTCTAAATGTTCAAAAGCAGCTCGGTTTTCTCTGAGGTTATTTGCCTTTGTCACATAAAGGAGAGAAGGGTGGATGGGTTTTCCTCCCAGAACTTGGGAAAGCAGTCAGTGTTTCTGAACCTTTACAATAATTCCCTGAAACATTAAAGATCTTTTCTTTAACCTCTTAGATGATTCTAAGAAGATTTAAAGAAAAAACCCCATAACCTTCTTGCCCCTAGTTTTTTCCATCTGCCCTGACAGCTGAACAAATAATGTATTCAATGATTTTCACCTCTTCCTGTTCATAGGTTGTCCACAAACGATTGCAATTTTTCCATTTGTGAAGAAGCCACGCACGCAGATTACATCATGAGCAGCCCATACTCAGTTTTCAATCCGCTGCTACTGAACATGAGCTATTGTTTTTGCACCTCCGGAATCTGGCAGGAGTGGACAGAACTATTCTCCTATGGGTTCATGCTTTCACTCTGAAAGATCCCAAACAGTGGCATTGTGCAATTGCTCATCTTCCCTGAAGATTGTGCAGAGTTCCATTATGTCAATTCTCTTGTCTAGTGTCCACCGATTCATGGATTTAAGGTCAGGAGGGATCATTTTGATCTTCTAGTCTGAACTCCTGCATAACACAGGCAATAGTGGTTCCTGCCTCAAGTCCATACCTTCTGGTTGAGTCATAGCATCTCTTTTCATTTTAATTTTTCCAATTTTGATTTAAAAGCTTCAAGTAATGGAGAATCCACCACGTCCCTGGATAAGTTTTCTAATAAGTAATTACCCCCATTGTAAGGCTATGTCTACACTAGAGCGACACGATTGTACCTCAGCAGCTGCGTCGCTGTAAGGTCTCCCGTGTAGTTGCTCTATGCGGACAGGAGAGAGCTCTCCTGCCAGCATAATTAAACCACCCCCAAAGAACAGCGGTAGCCATGTCAGCAGGGGAAGGTTTCCTGCCAACATAGCACTGTCCACGTTAGTGGAACTTATGTCGCTCAGGGGGGTGTTTTTTCATACCTCTGAGTGACAGAAGTTTTACAGACATAAGTGGTCATGTAGACATAACCCAAAAGTTTGTTCACTTTTTCTAGTCTGAATTTGTGTAGCTTCAGTTTCCAGTTATTGGATCTTGTTATGCTTTCATCTGCTGAATTAAAGAGCTTTCTGCATGATCAATCTTATCCTCATGGAGGTACTTCTAGACCATGATTAAGTCACCTCTCAACTTCTCTTTTTTAAGCAAAGTAGTGTGAGTCCTAAAGTCTTTCACTATAAGGCAAACTTTCCAGATGTCAGTTTATTCTTGAAGCTCTTTTCTGCATCCTTTCCAATTTTTCTATATCCTTTCTGAAGTCTTGACAACAAAACTGGACACAGTATTCCAGTAATGCTAATATTGGTCTCACTCATGCTGTAATAAAGAGGTATATATATTCTAAGATGGCTTTTTTCCTCTTAGTTACAGCACTGGGAGTGGATGATCAGTCAGTTGTCCTTCAGGATCCCTATGTCCTTTTTCTAAATTACTGCTTTACAAGACAGTCTTTCATCCCATAAGTATGACCCACATTGTTGGTTCCTAGATGTATGACCTTGCATTTAGCTGTATTAAAATATGTTGTTCAGCTGATCCCAGTTTACTATGTGATCCACTCAAACTTTTGTCTTATCTGTAAACCATACCAGCAATCATTTTGTGTTTTCTCCAGATTATTAATTCCCATATTGAATAGCTTTGGCACAAGAACAGATCCCTGTGGCATCCCAACAGAATCGCTCCCAATGGACAATAATTCCCCATGTATAGTTAGTTTGAGATCTGTTATTAAATTGATTAAAAATGATGTGCTGCATTGATATTGTATAGTACTAGTTTTTTAAATCAGAATTTTGTGCTGGTGCTGTATTAAGTCAAATGCCTCACACACACAAAAACATACATTAGCTCTACACAATTACCTTTGCCCACCAAGCTTCTAATTGCATTAAAAAAATCAATACCAAGTTTGTCTGACAAAGTAATATTGATTGACATTAGTTATGCTGCCACTAAGGATGTTTTGTGTTGTAGTGCCATGTTGGCTGGGGCACAGGCTGAGATGCTATGCTACAAGCACAGAACTCAACAAACATGCTTTCTCCCTCCAGCAGGCCCACAGACACCCCATCCACCACTTCCACCTACTCTCTGCACATACAGGTGTGATGGCCACCACCTTGGTCAATGCACCAGGGATTGAACCAGCCCTCCAGAGCTGAAAGCATGAACTGCTGTAGGTTGAGCTAAAGAGCCAAGCCTCTGCAGCTGAGGGGATGTAATAACTCATATCTCCTTGCGGATTGGCAGAGAAGGGGACTCCCAACACATACAAATCAGTTAGTTACATTGTCATCTATGCTGATCCTGTGGATGCTGTAGCTGAGTAAATGTTGATTGATATTGTTGAGAGGAAAGATGGTCTAATAATTAGGGCACTTACCTGGGAGCCCGGTTCAAATCCCTGTTCTACCAGACATTCTTTACCTCCTTGAATAAGTCACTTAATTTGTCTGTGCCTCAGCTCCCTATCTGTAAATAAGGGATAATAGTGCTGCCCAACCTCACATGGATATTTCTCTTCACAACACATTAATGCTTGTGAGACACTCAGATATTACAGTAATGGGAGTCGCATAAATACTTAAGAAAGCTAGATTTTGTGAAGTTATTTTAATTAAGAGGGGTTGGGACCCTCATATAAAACATTTTGTTTTTGATCATTGGCTAAGAAGCAGCGGTTAGAAAAATTTACTGATCTTCCCAGGCAACTCAGCACCCTCTCGATCTTAAAAAAATCATTGGTGTCTCTCTGTTTGTTAAATTTGTTTTTCGATATTTAGTTACCTAAAAATTTCAATAACTACACAAAACTTGAATGCTTATATCTGCGTTTCAGGAGATCACCTCTCAGCAAAGTCCCCAAGCTTCTTGGAGCTCATGCTGTTGTTGGCGCAGTCACAAGCAGTACCTATTTACAAATATCCAACAAAATTAAGGGGGCTTCTATTTCCACTGTCAGTTCCACTGTAAGTCCAGTATTTTCTCACTATGCAGCCCATTTATCCAACAGGGCTTTCACTATCCCATGTGTCCTTGGCAAACTGTCCACACGTATAATGTTAGCACCTACCTCTGTTTGTCTTTTTAATCTCACACACAAGCTGCAGACTATTTTTCTGAGGTCTGGCTGAGATAAGGGTCTTGAGACCGAGCTCATAAAAAGAGTCCAGATCTGATTAAACGGATACTGAGGTAATAGGGTACTTATTTCATAGATTCCAAGGCCAGAAGAAACCATTGTGACCATCTAGTCTTACCTCCTGTATAAGAGGCCATGACACTTTTCCAAAATAATACTAGAGCATATCTTTTAGAAAAAAAAATCCAATCTTGATTTATGAATTGTCAGTGATGGAAAATCCACCACAACCCTCGGTAAGTTGTTCCAATGGTTAATAACTCTTAGTGTAAAAAATTTACACTTTTTTCCCCCCATCTGAATTTGTCTAGCTTCAACTACCAGTCATTGAATTGGGTTATGTCTGTCTCTACTAGATTGAAGAGATTATTATTAAATATTTGTCTCCCAGGTAGATACTGCTAGATTGTAATAAAGTCACCACTTAACATTCTCTTTGTTAAACAAAGTAGCTTGAGTTCCTTGAGTCTGTCACTATAAAGGCATGTTTTCTAATCCTTTATTCATTCCCCTGGCTCTTCTCTAAATTCTCTCCGATAGATCAACATCATCCTTGGACTGTTAAAATCAAAACTGGACACAATATTCCAGCAGCAGTCATGTCAATGCCAAATATACAGGTAAAATAATCTTTCTACTCTTATGCATAAATGGAGGAATCTTGCATCGCATTTGCCCTTTGGGCCTCAGCATCACACTGGGAGCTCATGTTCAGCTGATTATCCACGACCAACCCCAAATCTTTTTCACAGTCACGGTATCCCAGAATACAATCTCCCATCCTGTAAAAAATGGCCTATGTTCTCTGTTTATACATATATATTAAAATAAAAATCACAGCTCAGAGCAACTGAACCGGTATTTCCCCTCAATGGTGCAGCAAGGGCACCCAGTTTAGGCTCCCAGCTCCTCGGTTGTCATCTCTCTTGGGAAAATGCCCACATCTCTCTTCCCTCCTGCCCCCAACCAGGGTATTTCCAGACTGTACACTCCCTGCCTATACTGTGAACTCAGCCAGCCTGCTTCTCTTCTCTTCTCAGAGGTAGTACACAATGTAATTGCCACCATTGGGACTGGTCTATATTTTTGGCGAAATTTGGCAGCAGTGGACGGGAGTTACGCAAGCTACTCTCCATAACTTGCATAACTCCCGTCGATTTCATAACTTCCATTTAGTGCTCCATCTCCACTGTGCTGCGCCGATGGGAAATGTGTACCCGTTGATGCAGTGCTATGCTTTTTTTGGAGGTGGTTTTAATAGACTGACTTCTGGATTGATTGAGTGGGTCTTCATGTCTGCTCAATTGATCCGGATATATCAATCTGAAGGCGGCGAATTTGCTGCCATCAGTGTAGACATACCCTTAAGCTATCACACAGCTCTTTCTAAGAAAGCAAATTTATTCCTACAGGTAAATGCATAACAGAGAAAACATTAGCAAGCAAAAGAAATAACCTACATGCATGCTAGTAAGTTTACCAGAGATCAACCCTTCACTCTAACAAGGGCTCTGCTTGGTGATTAGTCCTTCAAAGCCCACCCAAAGGTTTTTACTGTGTTCACAAATTCATCACAGTTTCAGCTCAAAAAAAGCACGCTCATGAGTAAGTCAGTTACTTCTTTATACAGTTTGTCTTTGAACTGTCCACGTGCAACAGATCATCAGTAGAAAAAGGCCCCTCCCCATCAGGGCAAAGCTTCAAAGATGGAGTCTGTAGGTGGACGTTTGCAATCTCCTCGTCCCAAGTACTTCCCAGGAATTCCACTTCACATATATTGCTACATTATTCAACAGTCTTTAAAACTCACAATACTTCCAGAAATTGCATTGATCCTGTTTTCCTCCTAAAGAAGTTTCATGCATTCCCACAGTAGTACCTAAAAATACAAATGTTTACTACAATGGACTCCTAAAATAACTTAATTCAGTAAGGTTTGGCTAGGATATTGTTATATCTGTCACAGTATTCATTTAGCCATATTAAAATCACATTGTTTGCTTGCACTCAGCTTACTCAACAATCCACGAATGTTCATTGAACACTTCAGCCTTTTTACATTATTGATAATGCTACCATTTCCAGCTAGTAATGGGCCAGCACCATTGTTAGAATTCTTTTTGTTCCTAATAAAATACACATACCCCGGTGAGAACCACTGCTCTATGTAACCTGTTCACTTCCCCAATAATTTGTAAAAGCTTGAAACTTTTTCTTAGTATATTATCAAATATTTTCTGACAACAACACTTTGAGAAATGCCATGTTTTCCTAAGATAGAAGTAAAAATATCTTATAGAAGATTGAAGATCCAAGATCTTATAGTCAAAATATCATATAGAAGATGGAAGTCCAAGTAACCTGAATACAAGTTGTTTCACATACCACATTTTTGTAATAACACAAGAGAACTCCATGCTTGTAAAACTAAACTGGATCTTTATTAGTGAAACTATTTTCAAACAAGGTGCAACTGAATTCTAGCCGTGTGCATTCAGGCTTACTTAGTGGTGTCTTTTCCAATTACTCTTCTTTCCTGCAACCTTTGCTCATGAAGCCAGGCAAGTAATCATCTAACCTTGCTAGTCTTTTTTTTCCAAAATACAAGGTCACCATTTTGCAAGTTTGTTTTCTGGTATATGCTGAGGATGTAAGTTTACAATACACTATGTGAGGTACTGTATTATCATACAGAGCAAGTCAGTGGCAGATACAGCAATAGAACCCAGCAGTCCTGACACCCAGCTCTAACAACTGGACAGCAATAATTATTATACTTTTTTACTGACATACAATTGGTTGACATTTACTGACAGTCAGTTTTGACGCTTTTTCTATGGCACTGTAAATTTATTGACAATTGGTTACCCAGATGGATAATAAACATCTAAACTGATGAGACTTGGTGTCCTCTCTTAGCCATAGAGGCTGCCCATTTAAAGCGTAAAGACATTAGCGGGAGAACATTACCGCTGAGGCCTTCTGTAACTGCGTTATTACATATTCAATAGCCACAGGAGACTTTTTTTTTGAGAAGTTGTGCTACTTAGCTCATCACCTTAGTTTTGAAGCAACTCTAGTAATGGCATTACTTTAAAAGACTGACTTGTATTAAGTATTGCAGCTGACCAAATTACGTGATGGCTTTTTGTCAGAGGCTTGTCCATAATTCAGGTAAAATGCATGAGATACTGAAAATGAGCCAATTCTGCAGCAGCTTTGGACAAGCCTCAGGTAGAATTTAAGCATTCAGAGTACTGGCAGTGAAAGCATATATACTAACACAGATCCACCATGCAAGCTATTAAATTGCCCCAAATAAAATTCTAAGCATTTTATTTAAATAAGACACCATGCAGCAGAAGCCCAGTGACACAGTTTTGTTTTCTAGGTGCAGTAAAGCTTCACCTGACAGCTGCTGTACACTGAGTCTGAACATAGGAAAACATGGAAGCAAAAATGAGTAGCCATTCAAGCAGATCATGTCTATTCATTTTCTTGTAAAGTCCAGAGACCAGATATAGGAGGGACTGTCATGGAGCCAGTTATGACTTTCTAATTTCTAAAGGCAACGTCATGTCACCCCAATCCCCAGAGGAGTTTAGAGTTGTTTTAAACTCTGCTAACTGGTAACAGTTGCCTAAAGACTGTCTGCCAGCTGGGGGCAGCCACATCACAGCACACTCAGGCCACACTTGAGAGGCCCCTACACCTAGATCTACATGGTGAAGGAGTTGACTCTACTTCATACCTGGAAGGGGCTCCTCTAAACCAATGGAGTCTGCAACCGGTGAAATGTAGCCAGAATGTCATAAAGGATGCAGAACTGGCCAGAGAATCTGGTCCATACTTTCTATGTTACCAACAACTGGTCATCTCAGATCCTTAAGAACACATGCTTATTGCTATAATCAGGACCGGCCCTAAACCAAATGGCGCCCCAGGCAAGGAGAGTCTTCGACGCCCATGTCGCTCCATTTGTTAAACTTTTGAATATCTTATTTTTTTATTTCATGTGTAGCACACTTCATGACTTGGATGCATGATTTATCCCTATCATATAAGATGATACATTTGCATGCAAGGATCTGTAAATCTGTATTTATTCATACCATATATAAGCAAATAAAAAAATTGTTACATCTCACTGACTGACTGGCAATGCCCTGTGTCTTATATACCCGGGAGGACAGGGCTGACAACATTCTAGGGGGTTTGAGGAAAACATAATTCCCAGAAGGTCTGGAAAGTTCCATGTGATTCTACAGAGGCACAGAACATTCTAGGAGGTTAGTGAAAAATGAATTCACATACAGAATACCTGAAACATTTTACTTCAAATATTCCATTTTCCCCTTTGTCACTAACAAAAACAGCACCCTGAGCCCAGGGCCCCCACGAGCCCGGCACCTCAGGCAATTGCCTGACCCATTGGCCCCTAAAGCCAGCCCTGACTATAAATTAGTGTTAATTGTACTTTATTTGGCAGTATTGACACACAGGTCAAAGACCAAGGTGCTGTAAAGTTAAATCCAGGTCCAGATCCAAACTCTCTCATAGTTCAGGAACATTCAGATCTTGAGTTTTCATCCTGGCCCATTTTAGAGATAAGGACCTGCTAAAAAGTCTGGATCTGAACCCTGTCAAAATTGACCAGTGTTGGGACCTTGGGTTTTGTTTCAGACACATTGCTAATGGAGACTGATCCACACTTTCACCTCTACAGATGTCTCTATAAATCAGCATTGAGAAAGCCTGGTGCAGTGGGGTGCAAATGCTTGCACTGCTACTGTTTACCATATGGAAAAGTCAACCGCGAGCTCAGCCAGAGTTTATCATAGTTCGCATTGGCTGACTACATGCTGATTACTAGTTAATATGTAGCTATGCAAATTAGGGACTGTATCTCTGAATGAAGGGCCTAACCACATGAAGCCCTCAATCAGCCCGCACATTTTTGCATTGGAAAGTTATTTTTGTTTAAGCAAACAGAGATAAAATCTAGTGAGGGTGGTACATTTAGGGAACCTTCCCCTTTTCCAGAGCCCCGAAGCCATAGAAACCTGAGCTCTCTCTGGTTTACCAGACCCCTTGTAATAACTTCAGCACACTAACATACACAGAGATGTAGGTCACTGAAAGATCAGTGTAAAATTCCTTCAGCTTCATTAACCTGCTTCTTAAAACATGTGTTTAGTTGCATTGTCACAGCTTAATACTAACACTTGCTTTAACTCCACTTCTACTAACTGGTCTTCACTAAAATACAGAAGATGGACTGTAAGTAAACCCCAACAGACAAGCGATTATCACCATTACCAGCCAGCCATCCAGGAGTACACCTGAAAAATGCTCTGACAGGGGTAGAAAGTGGGCTAGATTCACAAGGGGGACTTAAGCATTGCTTGCAGCACTCAGTGTTGCAACACCTAACTTTCAGATGCCTTATTGCCAAGTGCAGTTAGGCCGGAAAGAGAGCAAGAATGTCTCTGCAACCCAATGGTTAGCTCATGTGGGGAGGCAGAAAGCTGGGTTCCAGTCCTTGCTCCACATCAGTCATAGAAGGGATCTGAACTCACCTCTCCCTCATCCTAGGTGAGTACTCTAACCACTTAGCTGTAGGACAAATGCAAGTGGAAAGGGAAAAGTAGTGTCTCCTCCTGCTGCTTTCTGTCAGAGGGAAGCCCAGATCAGGCACCTCGAGCAAGACAGGCAGGGGAACATTTAATTTGTGGATCCTGCCAGGGTTTAGTCAAGAGTGAAGCACCAATCAGCTTGGCAGTGTCACAACTTAGGCACCTGAAGGACTTCACTACTTGAAACTTAAGTGCCTTCAAGGTTAGGTGACAGCTGATCAGTGGTTTTGTGAATGCCAGAGGCACATAAAAAATGAACTAAGGAATCTAAAGAGGCAAGGAGGTGCCTAACTTCCCCCCCGCATTATGAATCTAACACCATGTCTTCCTCGATCGTTGGAAAGTTCCTAGTTGGCAAATTTTGGGCGCTACACAAGTCTGAACAGCAGCAAGAACAAAAAGCTAGGAATCCATGTGTGACAGTGCTTACCCGGCACTTTGAATGCCTTTGAAAGCATTCTACCAGTGATCAGCTGCTTGGCAAAGGAGCTCCATCTTCAATGTTTTTAAATGAGTTAAATGGTAATGCTAGTTTTCAACTGAGTGCTAATTAGCACCTAGCAAATTGCTAGCTGACTCTCAGCTAGCCTTTTTAATTATAGGTAGGACAATAAATAGGCAATCTTAATACTGGCATTTCCTAACTGCTGGGTGCTTGATTTTGCAATCTTAATGATCTTTTCACATGCCATATAAACACTCTAAAAGTATATGTTATCGTTATCCTATGGGTAAATTAGGGACTTGAGCCTGCAAAGTTATTATTGCACCACCTGTTGAGAGAACTACTTTCACTTTTTTTAAGTGCTTTTTGGGCCCAGTACTATGTTTAAAAGACTAACTGCTTCAAAAAGCATTGCTGTCACCGGAGTCCAAACTGTCAATTGTGAAACCCCACATGCTGTTCAAAGGAGTGTAACTATTGCCGGCTTAATGGTCAAAGACATTAAAATGACAAAAACTGTACTAACACCCCCATGACTTCTGTTACTGTGTAATGGAGAAAGCTACAATATGATCAAATGCTAGGCTCTGACTTGTCAGATTCCTGGGCTTGTTATGTGTAAGATCTCTTCTCCTGTATAGATGCATTTTCCTTCAGAAATTGGAGAGCCTATACAGCTGCTCATGAACATTGCAAATGCAAAGTTATCAGGGATAAACAGAAGAAACTTCTCTCAGCTTCTAGCCTCATATATCACATTCTGAAAAGAAGGTACATTAATTATTCTGCTGATTTACAAAGCAACCAGCATCCTCTTTTAACTCAGTCAACCAACCTCTGGCCCTGATTCTCCACTGAAGAAGCACTTAAAAACAAGTCAGAGAGGTGCTTTAAGATACATTTGCATCCACCTGATTTGGAGTGGGATGCAGGCAAAGTGAAGACTAGTGGAGTATTGTCTTGGGTACTTTCAGGTCTGCAAGCAGTTAGTAGGGGAGTTGCTTGATAGGTGGCACAGCCATTGCAGCTGTTCTAGAAGAACAGAAGAATTGAGATTGCATTGGAGGACAAGTGCAGATTCTGTGTCATTGGTGGCTATCTTCACTGACACCGCAATGGCACAGAATGACATAGTGTTGTACTTAGCCTTGTTCAGTCATGATGGTGGTGTGAATGCTTGTACACTATTGCATGATATTTTTGTGAGTCTGTGCAATGTTTAATAGGCATGTGCAGGGATTGCAGTGGTGACTACAATAGTAAAATGCTCTCACACAACATGGCTACAGTGGCTCATGTTCCTCCACAAGCGGGTTAGGATTAAACAAAGCCCGGATCCAATCAGAGTCCCAACCGAATCAGGTTAACCTCTATAAAATTAAATGATCCCTCAGTAATTTTGAGTTCTGAATACTCTTTCTAGCTCTTCTGTCCTCATCCAAAGATTTAAGAGTCTCCTTTCTTCTATTAGGTCCTTACCTTTGACTGCTCCAAGGCCTTAACATTTTGGTTGGAGTCCGGATGTGCATAGCTGACATTTGCTTCTTGTGATCTCACTGCAAGAAGCAAAACAGGCATAGACAGCATTCCACAGCTCCTGCATATGCTGCAGCTGGCACAGACAACTGGTTAACGTGCAGCTGGCTGCTTTTTTTATCTGCTCCCTTAGATCACCTGGGAAATTACTCTGAAGAGGAACCAAAGCCTCACAAATACCTTGAAAGCAATCACATAAGCAGGCAAGCTACAAATTTGTAAACAAGGAGAGAATCTGTGAGAAATGCCAGAACACACATGCCAGAGGTGTGTTTAGTAATAGGACAGATTTGTCATAAATGCAAGGATTTCTCTTTTCTTTTGCAAAATGTACAAATCCAAAAGAATGCTTTAGGTGAAGGAGCAGCCACAATACAGTACAGATGGTATTTCAATGGAAGCAGTCACCCATGGGGCTGGGGGAAGGAAATAGCACCAGGTGTTTGAGAGGTTAGCAGGGAGGAGAAATATCACTAGGTCAAGTTTACAGTGCATGCTGGGGCATGAAGCACTTGATATGAAGAGTGGAAGGACTCACACCCACCACATAAATTATTTGGTTTAGGAGCTAAGCCACTAGCCATGCAGGATACATGCACAGCTTTGTATGAGCACAATGAAGATGCAAAACAGTGGACAAAAAATTGGACATTATAAACAATGATGTAGCAGTGCTTGGTATTAAAGTCTGCTTAAATACATTGGGTTGGTCATGTCATCCCCATTATATTGTCACTAAGACATATGACATATTAGAATGGAAACTGCTATAATATGTCATATGTCTTAGTGACAATATAATGGAAACTGCTATATTGTCACTAAAACATATGACATATTACAGCAGTTTTCTGGTAAATATAAGATGAAAGTGGGTACCACTATAAATCTCATAATATGTTCTCCCTGAAAATGCCAGTTGGCAGTAAGACTAATTAACTAAACAAATATTGAACCTGGAAAACGCAGAGGTCCTATGGAGTGGGTAAGCTTCATGGTGCAAGTTGCGAAACCACATACAACAGCAGTGAGACTGTGCCTAGGTTCATGATACCTGAACACAGCAATATAATGAGAGCATTACTTGTCTGAGGATGCAATTATTAAATTGGCTAATGCCCAACCTTTTAGTGTCCTGGATACCAGATCTGGGTAGTTGGCAGATAAAACTGAGTGAAGAAAGTTCAATGATAAGCAGGTTTAACCCAACCAAAGGAGATAAAGATTTATCCATTTACTCTATAGTATTCAGTCAGCCCAATTAGTGTTTCAAAAAAAGCATGGATGACACCTATGACAAGCTTCATGAGGTTGTAGCCATTGTGGAAGAGATGTTGGTGTTAGTGCTACTGTTCAAGAATATGAAGCCAATCTGCATGTCATGCTCCCAAAGCATGGGGAAAAGGGAGTTGGGTTAAATCTGGACAAATACCTATTCCAAGCAACTGAAGTATGTTCTTCATATTCTCTCAGGGACAGGAATCAAAGCTGATGCTGTAAAAGTGGCAGCAATCACTGTGATGGGGCCACCAGAGTATTGTGCTGAATTAGAAAAAATATATGGAACAACAATTTGCCTTGTCACGTTTATAAAACACCTTGCAGAAATTGACAGAGATAAGAGATCTCCTAAGAAAACATTCAGTTTCTATGGGATGGCCATCATTATTCTGCCTTCACCAAAATGAAGCTAGTTGTCAAGGGGAGGTATATTGGTACAGGATGATATTTAAAAGAAGGAATGCTGTATCCAGACAAGGGCTTGGAAATATGCAAAAGAGAAGCCAGTGGTTTATCCATCCCAGTCTTTCATATCCACAGAAATAAATCATGCTCAATTTGTGAAAGAGATATATGCACACATTTGGCTGTGAATACTTCCACCAGATATGTATGAGACATTTATGTCCCTTGTGACATGCCATCTTGCCTATGCAAAAGGAGGCATCAGATCTTTCCACAATGGAAAATGAAAACTACTTCATTGTCATCTATCATAGTCATTTTTTTTTAAGTTGGAGGAAATGAGAAACACAAAGGGTAAGATCATCAGATGGTGTAAATTGATTTAACTTCACTGAGGTAAAAGAAGCTGATTTACACAAGATGAGGATCTGCACCTAATCTGTCAGTGATTGCCAACAGGATAAAGCCATGCCAAGAAACAAAGACATTACGTTGTGCAGAAACATTACACGTTTCCAGAAAGCTGATCTCTAAAGTGAGAGAATTCATACACTACCACTATGTAAATGAGCCTTAACAACAGTTTTGCATTAAAGTTACTCATTTCCTCCCCCCCATCATCATGTATAAGGGAGAGCTGTGACAAGATACTGTACATAAAATTGGCAGCACTATTCTTGCTCAATAGAATGGGAAAGTAGAATCGGCACTCAGATTAATATTAGAGAATTATTAAAATGCCTTTTTTACATCTGCTTTTAGAATATATTGTTTTTATTTCTGAATAGCAACAAAGGACTTTCATGGCTTAAGATGTACAGACAAAACAGCGAGGCTTGCCACATATTTTTTTTGTTTTGTTAAGGAAGCATAAAGGATTTAGTTTAGTCCTCTTACTTTGTATCTGAATTGATATAGATTTCTGCCTATTACAGGATGGGTTTATTCTCCTTGGAACTAAGGAGACTTTGATGTGACCTAATGGTTCTTCAAAATTTGTTAGAAGGCCAATAAAGACCATCAAAGTAAGTTATTATGGTGGATGCTTCACAAATGAGGGGACATACTAGACAGTTAGGAGTAAATGGAAAATTCAGGCAGAACATTATTCTACTGAAAAGGTAATAAATATATATAAGTGGCCAAAGGGGACC
Organism: Emydura macquarii macquarii; assembly: GCF_026122565.2. Classification (NCBI taxonomy): domain Eukaryota; kingdom Metazoa; phylum Chordata; order Testudines; family Chelidae; genus Emydura; species Emydura macquarii. The sequence continues at coordinate 6,039,224 of NW_027131400.1, read as the reverse complement.
ATGAAAATAAATAGAAGAAATGGGTATAAGAGACAACAGTTGAGTACGTGGTATCTCTAGAGCTGGAAAGGATAGGGGTTGTGCTGAAAGACTGGTAAGATGAGGATATGTGCATTAGTTATTTGATTGTATATGAACTGTGAGGATTTTGAATATTTATCTACCTTCACATAACTGTTATTTCAATCATTAAATTTAACTAACATTTCTTTGAGTGTTTGTGTGAAAACTATACTGGCCTCCGTTTCCCCATAGGGTGCAAGTGTAATATTGATTTGGAATTGTAATCTCTCCTGTGATTTGGGATGTATATGCCCAAGATACCTCCTTTCTCTCTGCATACAAGTTATTATGGTTGAGATCAGGTGAGGGACTCTTCATGCATGGTTTCTAGATTTGAACAACTGAACTCTAGGTATTTTTGGTAAGGGCCCTGGAACACACTTCAAAGGACAGAATGCAAGACCGTTGAGTACTAGTAATTAACTGAAAACCCAGCAGTTTTGTCAAAGTTTTTCCTGACTGGAAGAACTGGAAAGTCTGTTTCAGGTGACCACTGCTGAGAGGCACATAACTCTTTATTGCTAACATTTTAAAACAAGTTTTGTATTGCTTTTATAAATTCTGTGCATGTGCTTAGAGAAGTGTTTGCCAGCTGTATGTTACATCTCAGATTAAGTAAAATAAACATAAAATATCAGAAATGGGAACAGATTGCTCTAATTAAAGCAGATAAACAGTATTTTATGGTACTGTTCACTATAGTGCAGTGACATAGTCATGTTGTCAGCTAAAGGTCTTGCTTAAATAAGAAGGGCATATAATGGATACCAACCAACAACGTCATGGGAGATTCTTAAACTAAACCAAACTCTACAATTGTCTAACAGCTCAAAGCTAAAGTAAGTCACAGGGGCTGATGTTTATTACTTCTGATTTTGTAATGGCATCGTAGGATGTCAGGTTGTTTTTCTCCACATTTCAGAGGCCTATATCGTCTGGTAGAACATGAAAAGGAATAGTCACCTGGGAAATGTGCACATATTTGCAGCGTGGGATGCGGTGTAGGATGATCGGACTGAGTGAGCACCATCAACTGCTAGGGTGGTTCATTGGTTCTTAATTCGCCATTGCTGATTTTCATAGTGAAATTTTTGCCAGCGTTTATAGTCAGGGAATTATTGAAACATTTCCAAGAGGTTGGGCATGGAAAATTATTTGCCTGAAAACAGAAAAGAGAAAAGAAAAGGAAACAGAATTTAAGGATAAAGCAAGCTCCATTTTCTTTGGAACATGATTTTTGGGTACACCACTTCATTTAGTATGATTAGGATTACTTATTTTTACATTGCACAAAAGTTGCGGGGGAGGAGGGGCACTTCCCAGAAACAAGAGATACTGGTCCCTGTCCAGAATTGCCCACCAAAATCACCAATCCTGTAATGACTTGCGTACACAATTAACTTTATCTACATGAATAAATTGAACCATAGGAATAAATCTTTGCAGGAGTGGGGGACTAAATCATACAGTCTGAACTGTGCAGGCAGACTCTTATATGTGCTATTCCATAGAGTTGGAAGAATCCACCCCTATGGATCAGTTGGAGGATCAAGGCCTATGTTTAGAAATGGCACAATGACAGGTAACAAAAAGGTGGGGGGAGGACAATGGTTAGAGCTATATTATCAGCTGGTGATTCAGTTTAGGTACATTCACATCATCTTATAATTAGCTTGCAAGCTATTTAGGGCCATGACGAGGGCTTGTCAGGGCTACTGTAATACAAATAATCTTGATGTTTCACTGTATGTTTGTAATATTCAAATTGTGATTATGACTTCATGTTTGTAGGTGCCATGAGAAGTTACACACGTGTATGCTATGTGCAAAGTACAAGCATGCTTTCCTTTACAAAGTGGGGTGAAGCCACATGTGAGTATTTACAGACTATTCATTGTTAAAACAGCATTTGACTCCAACTTGGAGGGATATGTCTGAAGGCTGTTTTGGAGAAGAGCTCATTTTAGAGGCCATCCTTATTTATCAACTTCCAAAAACAATCCACAGTGCAGAAGACAAGAGAATTAGGAGTGTATTTGAGGCATATTATTTCAGCACCTTGTCAAATGCTTGTTCCCACTCAAAGGAAAAAGTTAATTCAATAGTGATCAAACAAGCCTGAGAAGTGCCCCAAAATGGGAATGGGTGTAATAGGAGTTACATATTGCACTCTCCTCTGCAAGTGCTTTAGTGAAAATTCATCTTTAAAAACAAAGGTCTTCTTAATCTCCAATGGTACAATCAACAAAAAATGATTAAAAGTGACAAAGTCTCTTCTTCTTGTGCCTGATGCATGCATGCTGCCTTCCCATCACATTTGCGCACACTGCTCCTGGAATGCTGGTTATTGACTTTCGGGTTCTTTTCACTCCTAGAACTGCAGACTCAGAGGTGTAATTTATTACTTCACAGCTGCAATCTTTTTAGTCAGTGATTCTACTTTGTCACCATTACCAACTTGATCCAGTGCTTTCCTTCAAAGAAACCAGGTAACCTTCATATCTATCATCTTGGAGTGACTGAAGTGCAGGGGTTAAATGTCACATTATTCAGTCTTCGGGTATCCAAGCTTTTGCGAAAACTGACAGGTATATTCATCTGTATTTTTATTAGAATGATAGATAACAGAAATCTTAATACACACTAAAGTGGTATATTAAAGCTTTACAAGCAAAAGCATCCTCTATTTTGGTTTGTGAATTATGCACCGTTAACTTTTGAGGTGGATTTTTCTACTGCAGCTGTGCAGTTTGTTGTCCATCAGCTGCCAGCATTTTTAAAATACACAGTTATCATAAAAACTATTCATTGTGATTCATTAATCATTTAACTGCAGTTAACTGCTAGTTTGTCAGTGTTAAGTGCTCTTTTCTTTATTTCATGCTGTTAACTGCCAAATAAACCAACAAATAATGGTAACAATTGGTTTCCCAGAAATCATTGTTCAAATGATCAATATCATTTTTTTAAAAAAAAATCATTTTGTCGTCCTTTCCTTGTCCTTTCCTGAAATTCAGTTCTATAAGCCAAGAGGATTTGAAACACATACACATGCAACAGTGCAGTAATCAGACATGGCAATATAAATAGGATACACTAATAATAATATACAGCAAGGTATCCTCAAAAATGATCAGAATAAGAATTTATGTTCAGCAAATTTAAGACGATACTAACTGCTTATGCTTACTAGGAAAACATACTACAAACAAAGAAGAAAAATAAATACTCATTTTAAAAAGAGAAATGCCATGATTACAACTCCCTGCCTTACATCCTCAATGTGCACTCAACCTTTTCACTCTGCCTTAATTCTGCTTAAATTGCCTTTCCTTCCTTTCTGAACAGATTCCTTTTTTGTAAGAGGTTCTCTTTTTTGTCTCACTGAATAGGGATGTCCCTGATACATTTGTTCAGCTTTAATATTTTGAGAGTGGAAATTCTGAATGATGAAAATCAAATAAGGAGAGACATTTTATTTCAAAATTCAATTATTTGGGTTTTCCTTTCAGTCAGTGACAGAGCTATTGTAAAGAAAGTTCTACAAAGCAGTCAATACAAAGCAATCCCACACCTTAATTTAGAATCCCCCATGTTCCAGAACTTAAACTGAAGTCTGATCCTCTTCAAAATGAAGACAATGGGAGTATGCCATTGACTTGAATGGAAGCTAGAACAGGCCCTTTGTCTTTAATTTCAATATATAAGCAGATCTTACATATCAGAAATATTGCCCCCATCAGTTCCTTGTAGCAACACCGTCTCTGGGAGCAACAATTCAGTAGTAGGAAATAGATGATGGACAACCAGTGGCAGGCCTGGGTGGCCAGGAAGCTTGAAAATATCATAAGAAGAGAAGGGGAAACTGACTGGGATAGAAGACACTATACACAAATTTAACTTTCAGATTGTACGTACAGTACTAGAATGCATCCAGTCTACAGCAATGTATATTTATTGGTCAGTTACCATACATATTCTATATAAACTACACAGAAAAAAACCCTTATGTTAAAAGACTATTAAGGTTAAAAAAAAGTCAAGCACTCAAAAGTAGAGGAATGCCAGAATTAAAGTTGTTTGTTCATCTTATCAGCATAAAACCCAACAGGGCAAAGTCAGCATTTAGTTTGAGCGGGTGGTGAAGCCTACCACCTTCCCAGAAGGGACAGTTCAGTGCTCCTACTAGGAACAAGGCTGTTGGGTGCAGTCTCTTGGCCACAGGAACATATGGGGAAAATGAGAGTGAAATAGAAAACAGAAATACATAAAAAGTCCAGAAATACATTTAAGAGGCAACATGGGAAGCAAAGAAGGGGAACCTAAAGAACTACCAGGAAGCAGTTAAGTTTTTTGTATGAAAAAACCAAAAACACGTTTGTGTAGGGGTCAAGGGGCAAAAAAGAAAAATCCCTAAATTTTGGGTGGGAATGAAGATTTATACCATTGCTGTGAATTTAGAAAATGGAGCTGAAAGCTCTAAAAAACTTGGGAATAAATACTGTGTAACTTGGGTGGAAAGGAAAGAGTCAGCAAAGAGAGCATCTCAGTTCTGCGCTGTGATGTCATCCTGTCAACACAAAGCCCAGCTCTGTGAAGTCGGTGCTCAGGTCAGCGCGGTATCTGGAGAAGATGAAGACTGGCCTGCTTTTTCAGGAGAGAGACTCAGCAGTTCAGAGTGGGAGCAGAATAGCTCGACACATTTTCATGGTCATATAGACACAGAGGGGCAAGTCAGAGAGAAAAAACCTTAAAGAAAAGATTTACCAGCCAACATGGGAGGAAAAAGGTAAGAAACTCAGATAAGTCACTGAAAAGAAATACAAAACTATTTAGGCACAAATACCGCAGCAGACTCAGGGAAATTCCTAAATCAAGTAGAGCTTTGAAGATTTGACTCATTGAGGAAAGGCGGGCAGATGGTGCTGTGAGCTCCCGGGTCCTAGGATTTTTCTGACGCTAGGAATGGTGGTTCTGGGAGTTTTTCTATCTAAATTGAGAGACCAGTAAAACAATATAATAAGGGGATATAAAGCAAATAAACACATTGTTTAAGATTCTCTGGTTCATGGGAAGATGGGATTTGAAAGTCCTGGGAAGTTTGTCAGCAAGGGGCGCATCACAGTGAACAGGAACTTTGAGTCTCAAATCTGAAGCGAGCTCTCTTCTACCTCCACAAAACTGTTAGCTGGAGCCCTGAGGGAGTGCTGAGGATGGATTCTAGGAAAGTCCAAGCACCCAGGAGGCACTGGGTAGAACAACTCCACTGAAATTCCATCAGGGAGATTAAAATGAGCAGAAATTGCAAATAAAAGCTACAACATTATTAATGGAAACAGTTACTATAAGACACATTACTTCTCTTGCACTCCATGTTCTCCCAATACACATAAGCCTAGCAGGTAGGAGCTGATTTCAGAGGAGATAAAACTCCTTCACATTCCCATGACAGTAAGAGACATAAGCTTCTCACTGGCACTACTTGCTGTGTTGAATCTAGACTGCAGGGTTCACCCTCTAATGACTGTGCAACCTGTAACAGATGGTCAACTAGAAGGTTGGAGGACAGCATCTCTCTTACAGAAGATAAACAGCAATGCCTGCTCACTCAGCATGTGGCAGGGAAGTGGCCACACTATGTACTACAAACAGCCTAGCCCTCTGATGCCCAGATCACAGTGGGCGGAGGGGGGGCGGGGAGGAAACTCTGTGGCTTTGTCTATAGTACAAAATTAATTCGACCCAAGTAATTACTGCAGTAGTTCATGTCCACACTATGATGCACATCCCCACCAGAAGTACTTCTACCGATTTAACTGTGTGCAGCATTGTGGGGAACTGACAGCTGGAGCCATGCCACCAGGGGCTGACAGCCTGAGGGCAGTCTCTAAGGCCACCTCATCTTAATCCTCTGTGTTGAAAAGGGGTGACAGGGTAAAGAGTCAAGGGGACAATAAAGAAATTCCACCTATGAGGGGAAAAATGAGTATGGAAACATTATGTAATTGCACATTGATCTCCCCACTAGGGTTTTTGCACAACAGCTTTGTGGGGGAAGGAATTAGATCTCCCTTATCTCACTGACCATCCTAATTTAATCCAGTTTTGAGGAGGCTGAGATGGGAAATGCAGAAGCTTCTCAGACTATTATGCCTTGAGGCTCTGGAGTTTTATTTCATTGCTGAGTTGTGTATGAAATGGAAAATGCACTGTATGCCATTTTGCATGCCCCAAATCTCCGACAACAAGTCAGATGCCCGCAAATCATGAAACAGTTTCCAAAAATGAAATCACATTGGAAGAAAGAAGGACAATTTTCCAGGAGATCTAATCAGGAGACTATAATTTCCTTCCTTTGTTTTCTGAACTGGGCTTGTGCGGAGTTCCTAAGTGGGTTCTGTATTGACTGAATTCCCAGACAGCTGGAAAAGAAATGCATCAAAGCCCCAATGAGGGCAATTTGAAGTCCATGTTGATCAACAGGTACCAGGTCTTAACCCGGATGGGTGGATCATAAAGGGAGGAAAAAAAAAAAGAAGGAATCCTGTAACCGTTGGCTCCTATCTTCCTCTGCACATACAGACCATTTGGAGACTCTCTACTTTTTAACATCACATGTGGTTTATTTACAGTGGTCCCTTGTCACCTTTAAAGCATTCTACAGTATCCCATCTACAACAACATCTAATTCTTCAGACCCTTAGACCAAGGATAGGAGAGACAGATCTCTCCTGGCTCTGGTTCTCAAACCTTGCCTGCCGGTCTTATTTATAGATCTCTCTCCCCTTCCACTTAATTCCATTGTCATCTATTACTCCCCGAGCTAATGGGATAATTAGGACTTGAATTCTACTCAGTCCATTCTAATCTGTCAATTAGGCATAGTTTTGCTAGTCAGGGTTATTCCAAGTGATTTAATTGGGGATATAGTGATCAGAGTGCTGGTATTGCTTCTGTTGCCCAGCACTCTGATCACTGTATCCCCATCTCCAGGATGTTGTGGAGGTCAGACCAGTGTCTATTGGTTCTAGGTGGATGGTACATGTAAGGTACCACTGCTTTGGGTGCCCAGAGAGTGTTACTTCTCCAGGGTGTTGTAGGACATATGGAGGTCAGGACCAGCGTCTGTTCATACTGAGCAGATAGTGCATGAAAAGCAAGGTGCCTGTGGATATCCAGGCCTTTTAATCAATTTCAAAGTTTCAGTGAGGGCAATTTGAACTTTTAGGCAAATGTCATGGTACTTTGAGTCAGCCTGGCCAGATGGATTTCAAAGAGAGACGGGGGAAAGGGTCTATAGATGCCTGGGGACTATTATGTCTCCAGGGTACTGTGGATCATATGGAGGCCAAGACTAGTGTCCCCTGATGCTAGTTGCATGAAAGAAAGAGGCCATTACATCTCCAGGTCCCATCCTGTAGGTGTATGTGTGTCTCCAGGGTGTTGTGGAGCATACGGAGGTCATACCAGTGTCTACTGGTCCTAGGGGGGCCTTAAGGAATTTTCTCAGATAGCTGCAGCTTCTGATACCCCTGATTATTGACAAGTGCAGGACAGCAGATGGCCAGCCACTTTGGAATGACACCATTCTGTTCACTTTGCCAAGATGACCAAAGGACCACAAGCAGGCAACTTAAATCTGCATGCCAGTCATTAACCCTTTTAGTTGATACCTTCCTTCTCCCATGCAGCTGGAAAGGCAATGCCAGCAAAGGGGATTTCCTTCAGTGCTTTACATCACTGTGAAGAATATCTAGGACTCTTAAGACAAATTACTGATCTGACTGCTCATAGTAACACAGAAAGCTTGACCTACTCTTAGATGCAGAAAAGCAGCTTCACATATTATTATTTGATTAAAAGTCAATGTTTCTATTGCTCTTTTCCCTCCAAGTCTTTTCTCCCCTTCCCAGATTCTATCCCATCTCTTCCCCTCCCCTGATTTTCTTGCCCTCTTCGCTTCATGTTTTACCTCTGCATGATTCTTCCTCCCAATTCCAAAGCTGCTCCATCAGTATGGAAGATAGGGCAGAGAGGAATGTCTACTGATGGGCAGGAAGAGGAAGCTCTGCATTTTTATGCCTCCTTGGTAGAGTGTTTCTGCTGCAGTACCCAGGAGCTGGCCAGCACCAACAGAATTTGATTGGTATGTGTGAGTGAAGATAGAAAATGGTTTAGCCCAGCAGGCATTTGTCCAGCCAGGTGATAGGTGGCCAGTCCTATGTCACAACCACAGTTTGCAGTCATGAGACAGGATAGCAGAAGCAGGAGACAAAGTGGAGATCAGAACCGCAAATCGAATGCCCGGAGTCACACCAGGTCAGGATGCCAGGAAATCAGAGAACAGGAGCAGGCTGGAGTCCAGCTGTTTAGACAGCTTCCTGTTCCTGCTGCTGGCTTATGTACAGCCCATGGTCCAATCAGCTGCTTAGGGTTCCACCAATAGGACTTCTGGGAAGGAGCCTCAAACTGGGGCAGGAGTTTGTGAGTCTGAAGTAAGCAATTGTCAACAGTTGGAGTGTGGTTGCTTCCATGAAACCTCTAGTACTGGGTTTGAGACCTGGGGGCATGACATTATTAAGTGTACAAGGGGAGGAGCAGCAGCAGGATGGCATGTGTTAGGGAAGTAAGAGAAGCTTTTTCATTTGTTGCCCCCCACTTATAGGGCAGGCAGAGTAAGGTGGGGGGGGGGGAAAGATATTTACCAGGGAGGAGGAAAGTTGTGGGGAAACATATCCATTAGTAGTTGTGACTGTGGATAAATCATAATCTGTTCATGAACAGTTCATGTTCTGAGGTAAGGAGATGATCAGGCACTATTTATACTCTTCTGGCACTTCCCCTTCTTCCCGCACCTCAGCTTAACTCTTTTCTGGAGCACAGGCCACAGTGCTGCCTTTTCAGAAAGCATCACACAGCTTAAATCTTCAAGGCTATTGTACGTAAAACCCAGATAAATAGATATTCCCAGTCAACTGCAAAGAGTGAGCACCATAGACTATCTTAGTCAAACACTTAATGCACACAGAAAACACTGTAAATAGTATTTGGAATACTATGAACAACACTTAAACAAAAGCTATTGGACAGTAAATCTACTGGTTTTCCTCATACAGGCTTCCCTACTTCATTGCTATTACGTGTATTTCATCATCGAATCATAGAAATATAGAGCTGGAAGGGACCTCAAAAAGTCATCAAGTCCATCCCCTTGTGCTGTGGTAGGGCCAAATAAACCTAGATGATCCCTGACAGGCATTTGTCCAACTTGTTTTTAAAAGCTTCCCGTGATGGGGCTCCAGAGCTATTCCAGAGCTTAACTAGATTTACAGATAGAAAGATTTTCCTAATATCAATCTAAAGCTCCCATGCTGCAGATTAAACACATTACTTCTTGTCCTACCTTCAGTGGACATGGAGAACAATTACTCTCCATCCTCTGTATAACAGCCATTAACATATTGGAATACTATTATCAGGTCATCATCCCTTCTCCCCATCATTCTTTTCCTCAAGACTTAACATGCCCAGATTTTTAACCTTTCCTCATAGGTCAGGTTTTCTAAACCTTTTATCATTTTTTGCTCTCCTCTGGACTTTCCAGTTTGTTCACATCTTTCCTAAAGTCTGTTGCCCAGATCTGAACACAGAGCTCCTGCTGAGGCCTCACCAATGCCAAGCAGAGCAGGAAAATTACCTCCTGTGCATTATATAGAACATTTCTGTTAATACACCTGTAATGGGGTTACACCCCCCCTCTGAAGGGAACCCCTGTTGTTCAGGGGTGTCTGCACCTCTCTAAACAGTCCCAGGCGCGGTATTGAGTGATACCCCAGGGCTTTCTCCTTGGAGACAATAGATTTGCCCTCTCTGGTCCCCTCTGGCCCTAGCTGGACCCCTTAGCAGTTCAGATCCCCTTCTGAAGGTTTATCACTGTCCAACTGTAGCATTTCTCCATTGGCCTATGGAGGTGGTGGAAGAGACGTCCCAGCACACAGACCTTAAGAATAGGAGCCACCCACCACCATATCCCTTTAACTAAACTACTTTCAGTTCTCTGGACCACTTCCCCACAGCCCCAGACTTCACCAATGCTTTACCCTTACCTCAGGGCTCTTCTACGTTCAGGCCCAGCAGTCCTCCAGGAGCTTTTTCTTGTTCTCCAAGTCCCTGCCAGCACTGAGCTATCTGTGGTGCTGCGGTTCCTTTTAGCCAGCCAGAAGCACCAACTGCACATCTAGCTCCAGTAAGAAACTAATTCTAGGCACTACTGCAGCTCCTTTTATACTAGCCTGCCACCCTCTGATTGGCTAGACTCTTGCAGCCTCCCCTCCTGATTGGCTGCCTCCTGTGCAGACTTTTTAGGTCGATTGGAGGTCTTAGATCTGCTGCACCTTTCCTTGGATGGGTGTGGCAGGACCCTGAGGCCTCCAGGGAGGGGCCTCTGGGCCTAATCCACCCCATCACAACAGCCCAGAATCATATTAGCCCTTTTTGCAGCTGCATCACATTGACAACTCATATTCAGTTTGTGGTCCACTATAACCACCCATAACCTTTTCAGCATTAATACCACCTAGACCGATATTGTTCATTTTGTAGTTGTGCATTTAATTTTTCCTTCTTAAGTGAAGTACTTTGCACTTGTCTTTATTGCACTTCATCTTGTTGAATTCAGACCAATTCTCCAATTTTTCAAAGTCATTTTTAATTTTAAACCTGTCCTCCGAAATGCTTGAAACCACTCTCTGCTTGGTGTCACCTGCACATTTTATAAGCATATGCTCTACTCCATTATCCAAGTCCAATGAATGTATTAAATAGTACCGGACCCAGGACTGATCCCGTGGGATCCCAAAAGATATGCCCTGCCAATCTGATGGCAAACCACTGATAACTACTCTTTGAGTATGGTCTTTCAACAAGTTGTGGACTCACCTTATAGTAGATTCATTTAGACTATATTTCCATAGTTTGCCTATGAGAATGTTATGTGGAACTGTGTCAAAAGCCTTACTACAATCAAGCTATATCACAGCTCCTATCCCTTAAGTCAGTAATCTTATCAAAGAAAGAAATTAAACATGATTTGTTCTTGATAAATCCATGCTGACTATTCCTTATAACCCTATTATCCCCCAGATGCTGACAAACTGATTGTTTAATAATTTGCTCAGTATCTTTCCAGTTATTGATGCTGGCTGACTGGTCTATAATTCCATGGGTCCTCCTTGTTGCCTTTTTTAAAGAGGGGTACTATGTTTGCTTTCTTCAGTTTCTGGGACCTCTCCCATCTTCCAGTTCTCAAAGATAATTGCTAAAGACTCAGAGATTACTTCAGCTAGTTTTTTCAGTACCCTAGGCTGAATTTCATCAGGCCTTCCTGACATAAATACATCTAACTTACCTAAATATTCTTCATCCTGTTCTTTCCCTATGTTGTCATCCATTCCTTCCCCTGGGTTGTTAATAATAATTGTGTTGAATAGCTGGTCATCATTAATGTTTTTAGTGAAGACTAAAACAAAATAGGCATTAAGCACCTCAGCTTTCTCCATGTCATCAGTTATTAGCTCTCCTTCTCCACTAATCAGAGGACCTACATTTTCCTTCATCTTTTTCTTGCTTCTATTATATTTAAAGAACCTCTGCCTATTGCCATTTATGTCCCTTGCCAGGTGTAACTAATTTTGTGCCATAGCATTTCTGATTTTGTCTCTACATACTTGTGCTGTTTTGCTGCACTCCTCCTTATCAATTTGATCTTGTTTACACAGTTTGTATTATTCCTTTTTGATTTTCAGATAATTAAAGAGCTCTTGATGGAGCAATATTGGCCTCTTACTATTCTTTCTGTCTTTCCTTTGCCTCAGAATAGTTTGCAGTTGTCCCTTCGATATTATCTCCTTGAGGAACTGCCAGCTCTCCTGAACTCCTTTTTCCCTTAGATTTTCTTCCCATGGGGCCTTACCTACCAGTTCTCTGAGTTTGCTGAAGTCTGCTCTTTTGAACTCTGTTATCCTTATTCAGTTGCTCTCACTCCTTCCTTTCCTTAGCATCATGAAACCAACCATTTCATAATTACTGTTACCCAAATTGCTTTTCATCTTCAGATTCACTATTAATTCCTCCCTGTTGGTCTGAATCAAGTCTAAAATAGCTGTCTCCCTTGTTATTTCCTCCACTTTCTGGAACAAAGGTTGTTGCCAGTACATTCCAAGAGCTTATTGGAAGCTTTGTATTTTGCTATATTACTTTCCCAACAGAAGTCTAGGTACTAAAAAGTCACCCATTACTACCAGGTCCTGTGTTTTGGATATTTCTATTTGTTATAGAAATGCCTCATCTAACACCTCTTCCTGATTTGTTGGTCTATAGTAAACCCTCACCATGACATCACCCTTATTTTTTAACTCTTTTATCTTTTCCCAGACACTCTCAACTGGCCTGCCTCCCACCTCCTTCTGGACCTTAGAACATGCGTCTATATCCTTTATATAAAATGCAATCTCTCCTCCCTTTTTCCTTGTCTTCTATACTTTGGCATGAACATCAGAACACATTCTTCTCTGATCTTCTATCCAAGATGATTTCTCAGTCTTCATAGTATGGTCATAATATATAGTATGTGCCACCTGTTAGCGACCAAACAGTCTGGCGATCTCCATAGATAGCAGCATGCCAACCCTTGGGTTCATAGCTGGCTTATCCTCTCAGGGTACATCTACACTGGGAATAAAGACACACGGCATGGCTGCCCCTAGCCCACATCAGTTGACTCAGGCTTGTAGGACTTGGGCTGTGGGGATAAAAATTGCTGTGCAGACGTTCAAGCTCAGACTGTAGCTCGGGCTCTGGTACCTTTCCCCCACACGGATTCCCAGAGCTCAGGATCCAACCCAAGCTCAAATTTCTACACAGCAATTTTACATCCCTGCAGGCCATGCCCCATGAGCCTGAGTCAACTGATCCAGGCCAGCTGTGGGTGTTTAATTGGTATGTAGATGTACCCTCAGTTGCTGGTGAAACAGACGTGTAGCATGTATCCAAAATGTTATGGGGATTGGGATAAGCATATAAAATATCCATTTTCTGGATCTCTATAGGGCTTTCACTCTGTTGGGCACTATTATGTTCTCCCCATAAGCTCTGCTAAGTCAGACAAGAATTTATAAACCCTCACATCACTCAGCTCTGCTCCATTTTCTATTAACTGAAACAGAATCCCGATTTAAAGCAGTTAGCTGACATCCAAATGTAAATTCCATAGACTGTGACACAGAAGCGACAGATGCTCTCCCATCACGTTCTCTTGGTTTATAAGACACATAGGGCTGGAACAAACATCATTCTAATGGAGGGATTCCCTGCTAGCTAAAGCTGGAATGGCACTCACCTGTATCCATACTGGTACAAGAATTGGGACCCAGACTTTACAGTAGACACATTGCTTGGTCTTATATGGATCAGCTACTGAGTCCAAAGGGTTGTCTCCAGCTGCTATATTTATAACCTTTCCCCTCTCTGTGCGCTTATTGGCTCAGCTTTTGGAGGGTTGACCTGTTTCATGACTTGCACACGAGTGCTTCCTATACAGCTTCTGAACCAGCAAATAGCATGTTTAGTAACTGCCATACTCTAATTCTGGATGTTTCTAGGCCTTTCTAGCTGTTCTGCCCTAGGACATAGAGTATTTCAACTAACATCCATATCTTCATCCCAGTGCTTTTCTCTTTTCCTTTGGGAGAAACAAAGTCAGATGCTGCAATATAAATTCTGTGGATCACATTTGCAAAGCGAAAAGGATGCAAAGTTCATTGACCATATTAATTGCTGCAAATTATTTCATTAGCAATATTCATCAGCATTATGGAGTATGTTTGCACATAAAGCGTCGTCTTTAGACAGGTGACTGGATTAAAAGACTGAAGGTTTTCTTTACAGACCTTATCCATCCTGAAGAGTTTGTGTGTACATTCCATAATTTAGGCCTCAAGTTTGCTAGCCATTCCCGTGAGCTCATATGGAACAATGTGCAGATCAGAGCTTAGTACTGTTGTGGGGAAAAAAATACCTCTGTGTGAGGGGCTTTCTAATACCAGCTTGACAGAAAGCCGGATGTTTTACGTTCCCCAGTGTAAAATGTATAGTGTACTCTTTCAAGAAGTGGGTTGTGCCAAATTACCATGAATTATTGAGAATTGAATTATTATTGGTCTGGAACTATAACACAGTGTCATAATTTTACCCCAAGAACTTGTGGAAAAAAAAAAAATCTTGCTCGCAGAAGCACTTCAGAAGCCCAGCTGAGTGTGTTGCAGCAGACATCTTCAGATGCATCTTGAATAGGGACAATTATCAGTAGGAAGCATAAGGGCATACAGCAGGGGGTAGGTAGACTTAATGTTATTATAAATATGTATTATTCATTCTTTGCATATCAGATTCTCTCCTTTTGACACATAGATAGCTGGTATGTCATCTGATTTGTTAAATTATTGAATGATTCATTAATAAGATGGTAGGAAAGATTTCTCTCTCCTTTTTTTTACTAGTTTTTAAAAACTTTTTTTCCCCACTGTGTCTTGTGGTTGATGCACTCAAGAGCAGTCTTAGTTTCCTAATCCCTAGTGTTTTGAATACATGCAAAGATCAAATTTGCTAATGGGGCCTGGCAAGCATTAGAAGTTTTGATTTTTATAGATCCTTTTAGATTTTTTTTCAAGTAATTCTGAACTAAATGTCCAAACCTGGGTGTCTAAATCAGACAGCTGTATTAAAGTAGCTTGAAATGCAAAGGTTCTGAGCACATGAAGCTCCCGTTGACTTCAGTAGTATTTGGGGATTCTCTTCTGAAAATCAGGTCATTTTTATTTAGAAGCCTAACTCTGGGCACTTGATTTTGGCTATTTTCCATTGCTTTTTCTCAAGGGAAATTATTCAGAAGGCAAGAAATGTTTTTTTTTTTTTTTTTTTTTTTTAAATAAATGAAGTAGTTTTTGCACTTGGCAGGACAAAGTCTCCACCATAGTAGCCATGCTCGTGGATGAAATTCATCCTATGCAGAGGGCTAATAGAGGGCCAATGAGTCTTTTAAAACCTAGACCTATGCACCACTTAGGTCCTGCTTCACCCCACATGGTCAGACAGATGCATACATCTCTGAGGCTATGATTCATCAAAGCACTTGAACACATGTTTTTTCCCTTATCCAGTAAAGCACTGAAGCACATGCTTTACTTTAACATTGAAGTCAGTGGGATTTGCACACATGCTTAAATTCGTTGCTGAACAGAAATGCTTTGCTGAGCAAGGGTCAGAAGAACTGTCAATATTTAGAAGATTTTAGAAACACTTGTGAATGCAAAAATAGTGTTACAAATTCATCTGAGTGTGAAAGTCACTGACCTCTTCTTACACGTCTGTAAAAAAAAAATCACAGTCAGAGGTAGAAGTAAAAAGGAATAGTTAGTGTCCTATGATGTAGTAAAAAGCTTTGTAAGCCCTGTTTTACTTAGTCCATAACTTTGGTTCATAACCTCTTTTTATTGATTAAAGTCACATTCTGGGCCCAGCTTGATGCTGTACAGTATGATCAATAGGATTACAAACTGTGAAATCAGCCATGGTTCATTATTAGCATGCCATTTTCCTCCCACTTTCAAACTTTAACTGTTTTCCCTGTTGTATTCTAAAAAGAATCACCATAGTTACATGGGGTGCATCTCCACCATGCTGCTATTCCTGCAAGATATTTCACACTAAAAATTGTTTGAACTGTCATTTTTATAGACCCCCTAAATTTATAAAAAAGGACCCCACAGTACCTGAAAAGCTCTCCTCATATGGAATCTGTCATTTCACATTACTCAGGTGAACTAAAGGTTCATAAAAGAGCAATAATGGTTTATTGAAATTTCTCTCTGCTACAAGCAAGAAATGAATAAAAATATTTACTATCAACTTGGGGAAAAAGGAACTTTGATAAGTTACTCCTATAAATATCACCAATGACAGCAGTTCAAGTAAAGTCAAGCCATATTTTTCTGACTAATTCTAATCTCAGCCATTTGTAACCCCTTCATTCTGGCCTTCCTCTAATCACATCAGGTCTGAGAGGGACCATATGTCAGGCCCTCTATGGACCTGAACTTAGCTCACTGAAGTCAATGGAGAGGATCCTATTGACTTCATTGGGCTTTGGATCAGACCCCATAGGGCAGATATTCTCGTTTGTTAATTTTGAAGCTCACGTTGTGAGAGAGATTGTTTAGTGAGCCAGACACTTCCCTATCTCACAGTGCCCAATCTCCCTTCTATGTGCTATCTCTGTTCTAGTGCCCTTGTGGAACAACAGAAGGAGCTGTGAGAATCAATTTAAGAGCTGCTGCTAATAGTAGTGTGTGGCATTTTAAGATGGTTGCCATTTATTATAATATATTTTTAAGAGATTTTTTTTCAGTAATTATTGTGAGATCTATCTTCCTGGTAGCCAGGCATACACATATGTTGATGCTGTATTAAAAACACAAAATATTTGCATGTGGGGGCCTCCCTTGTGAAACTGGTATCCATGTTACTGTATGTGTATCCTATGTCTTCTTGTTTGATCCCTTCAAGATAATGCTGTGACATCTGCATTAGGCATTGGAGCTGGGCATTTCAATCCCCATTTAGGCCTGACCATTTGACCGCTCCAACTCATGCCAGGACAGATCCAGTGTAGAATTATGGAGCTACTACCATCCTCCTGCTGGGCTCCTTTCTTCCCCCACACCAACTAGTGCTGGAACAAAGTGAACAATTAAGATCCTAGTTTGAAATAGAAGGAATAAGTACATCTAACCTGCAGTATGATCTCTATGAAAGAAAGTAGATGAGTCACACAGCATATAGCAGTAATGGAAGAGCTGATCTAGTAAAAGGAAATGACTAGTGATTTTAAGTACTTCAGGTTTTGGCTACCCTACAAAAGAAACTCCAGATTAAAGAGAATTGGTAGGAACCATTCAAACTTTAGTGTAGCTGTGCCTTTCCCCATCTCTATCTACAGAAGGTGGAACAATAAGTGGCCATAACTGTTACTACATATTGATTTAAAAGTGTTCTCATATTGGTTGTATATAACACAAGTGAATTCCTACTAAACAAGCAGTCAATCTTTAAACATGAGTGATCATTTATCTGAAGCCATCCTTCTAGTGTTGAAAAGCCTAATTTAAAATGTACATAGACATAAACAAAGAGAAGCCATAAAAATAATTTCCTTTGCGTAATATAATTGCCAAGTATTGGTCTGAGCCTGATTCTATTGGTATTAATGGTAAAACCCACACTGACTTCAATAGTTCAGGCTCCATCCTTTACAGAGGTTAGCATGGCAATCAAGTCACCAGCTTTATAAGCTTGTTGGTGCCTTTATTAACTATCCACCTGTCTTAGAGAAGTTAAGAGCACAAATTTTAAGAGGAATTGGGCTAGCTGAGCTATTCTTCCAGTATGACCTATATTGGCATTGCAAGATAAAGTCTCCTGGGAGCCATGAAAGTTAACCTGGGAGGATTAAAATAAACCGCTATAATATATGAAACTCCGGGTCATTTTGCATGCATGTATTTTTTATGATAGACTACTGATACACCTTTAAAAATATTAGGGGTTATAGTAGATACTTTAATGAAAGAGGGCCTGATTCTCATCTCATGCTGATTTTTACAGTGGTCTAATTCCATTGTCTGGAGCTATTTCTGATTTGCACCGCAATAGAGATAAGAAACAGTTCCGTGGTGTGTTATGAAATTTCAGTTATATGCAGGGAATTATAAGTGATTTGTAAATTGTTATATAAAGTTTCCTGAAGAGAAGGGGAAAGAGGAAGCAGCCAAATGTCTGTACAGCAGTATCTTGTTCTTTCTGCAGTTTTACAATGCTATTATCATTAAAGAGCTTTGGTTTTATTCTGAGGCCAGTAACAATTCCATTAGCCCATTTTTATAGTTTTATCAAGAATTAAACTAATTTAGAAATATTTTATTATGCTAATGAATGTCCCTAAGGTTTACTCTGTAAGACATTTTTGTATTCTTTTTTGCTCCAGAAGTCACCACTTTATTTTTGAATTTTTCCAGCAGAGGTCTCAGCTCAGAAAAGATATGATTTCTTTTGACAGTGAAGTCTCAATTTGGTAGAGAACAGCAAAGTCATTTCCATATTTTCTCGAGTGAAGGATTTCCTTATCTCCATCAGTCCTTTCCTCCTGTTGTGAGTCACTGAACTCAGGGAATGAAAAGATCTTATTTTTCTCACATTGAATTTCCAGAGACTCACAATTTAAGTAGTGTTTCTCTATCACCAGTAGACTCAATGTGGCAGTGAAAGCTTTGTTTCCCAAGATCTGCAGTCCTTCTCATAAGGATCCCAGAATAGTGTCTATGTAATTTAGACTCATAGACTTTAAGGTCAGAAGGGACCATTATGATCATCTAGTCTGACCTGCTGCACAAGGCAGGTTATAGAACCTCACCCACCCACTCCTGTAATAGACCCCTAACCTAGGGGCTGAGTTACTGAAGTCCCCAAACACTGGTTTAAAGACTTCCAGGTACAGAGAATCCACCAGCAAGTGACCCGTGCCCCATGCTGCAGAGGAAGGTGAAAAACCCAAGGTCTCTGCCAATCCACCCTGGGGGAAAATTCCTTCCCCACCCCAAATATGGTGATCAGCTAAACCCTGAGCATGTGGGGAAGACTCACCAGTCAGAACCTGGAAAGAATTCCCTGTAGTAACTCAGAACCCACTAACATCCCATTACAGTACATTGGGCATATTTACCACTACTAGTCAGAGGTCAGTTAATTGCCAAATTGGGCCATCCCATTCACTCCACAAACTTATCAAGCTCAATCTTTAAGCTGGCTAGTTTTTTTGCCCCTACTGATCCACGTGGAAGGCTGTTCCAGAATGTCACTCCTCTGATGGTTAGAAACCTTCATCTAATTTCAACTTTAAATTTCCTGATGGACAGTTTATATCCATTTGTTCTTGTGTCCACATTGGTGCTAAACTTAACTCCCCTCCCTCCCTGGTATCTATCCCTCTGATATTTATAGAAAGCAATCATATCTCCCCTCAGCCTTCTTTTGGTTAAGCTAAACAAGCCAAGCTCTTTGAGTCTCCCCTCATAAGGCAGGTTTTCCATTCCTCAGATCATCCTAGTAACCCTTCTCTGCACCTCTTCCAGTTTGAATTCTTCTTTCTTAAAACATTGCAGGCCAGAACTGCCCACAGTATTCCAGATGAGGTCTCACCAGCAGCTTGTATAATGGTACTAACACCTCCCTATCTCTACTGGAAATACTTTGCCGGATGTATCCTAGAACCGAATTAGCTTTTTTCATGGCCCCAATCACGTTGGCGGCTCATAGTCATCCTGTGATCAACCAATACGTGCAGGTCCTTCACCTCTGACACTTCCAACTGATGTGTCCCCAACTTATAGCAAAAATGTGTTATTAGCCCCTAAATGCATGACATTGCACTTTCCACTATTAAATTTCATCCTATTTCTATTACTCCAGTTTACAAGATCATCCAGATCTTCTTTTAGGATATCATGGTCCTTCTCTGTATTAGCAACACTTCCCGACTTTGTGTCATCTGCAAACTTTATGAACACACTTCCACTTTTTGTGCCAAGATCAGTCATAAAAACGTTAAATACAATCAGTCCCAAGACCCATCCCTGAGGAACTTCACTAGTAACCTCCCTCCAGCCTGACAGTTCACCTTTCAGTATGACCCATTGTAGTCTCCCCTTTAACCAGTTCCATCTTTTCCAATTTAACTAATAATTCCCCATGTGGAACTGTATCAAATGCCTTATGGAACTCTAGATAAATTAGCTCCACTGCATTCCCTTTATCTAAAAAATCCATTATCTTGTGAAAGAAGGAAAGCAGGTTGGTCTGGCACGATCTACCTTTTGTAAAATATTCTATTTTGTCCCGATTACTGTTAACCTTGATGTCCTTAACTACTTTCTCTTCCAAAATTTTTTCCAAGACCTTGCATACTACTGAGGTCAAACTAACAAGCCTGTAATTACCCAGATCACTTTCCCCCCTTCTTAAAAATAGGAACTATATTAGCAATGCTCTAGTCATACAATACAACCCCTGAGTTTACAGATTCGTTAAAAATCCTTGCTAATGGGCTTCCAATTTCACATGCCAGTTCCTTTAATATTCTTGGACTGAGATTATCCGGGTCCCCTCATTTAGTCCCATTAAGATGTTCAAGTTTGGCTTCTACTTGGATGTGATAATCTCTACCTCCATATTCTCATTCCCATTAAGCCACCCTGGAGACCAGTCCTCTGTCCATGAAAGCCTCCCAGTGGCCATAGATCCCAAAGCCCTCCTTATAGCACCACTGCCTGAGCCATCTGTTGATCATCATAATCTTGTCATGCCTTTGTTGTCCTCCTGTAGGGACAGGCAGAACCCCACTGAAGATCACCTGAGCCTCAATTTCCTTAAGAATCTTAAGAATTGTATAGTCTCCTTTGATACATTCCATCGAGAATCTAGCTGTATCATTTGTACCTACCTGAAGGACAATCAGTGGATTCTTCCCGCTCCCATTAGGATCCTCTTCATCCTCAAGTCCACATCCCGTATCTTAGCACCCAGCACACCCTTCTGTTCTCTGGATCAGCTCTGGTTACAGGCCTGTATGTTCTTCTCAGTAGGGAGTTCTCAGTAGGGAGTTCCCCTATTCTTTCTGGCTGCAGGTCCTCTTGTCTTCTATTCTCCCTTGTCATCTTCTGCAACCCATCATGTATCCTCCTGGGGTTCTTATGTGGTGGTGTCTCCACTGACTTATCCACTGTTTGTATAGAACTAGTTGTTCTTCCCTTCTCCCTTGCCCTCTCACCTTCAGTTACTGCTTGCTGTGCCCCTTCTTCATTTTCCAACTTCACATTCTTTTCCTCTGCCTAGTTCTTGTCACATGCTTCCACTGGCCCCTTTGCTCACCCAGCAGTCTCCCTTCAGAGTTCTTTGGTCATGCTTCCATCTGCATGTCTGGGCTTTTCCCTTCAGCCTCCCCATGCCTTTACTTCATCAACTACTCCAACCCCCTTCTAATCTCAGAGTTTCCACCTGCATCTCCAAGCCTCAGATCTTCTCTTCCATCAGCTCTATCAGGTGGCACTTCATACAAACGAAGCTCTTTTGAGGTACCGCATCCAGGATTACGTACCTCCTGCAGCTTCTACATCCAGTCATCTTCACTGTTTCTTCAACAATTTGGATCACTACCACTGCTGCATCTGTATCAGTCATAACCTTCCCACCTACTTCCTGTCAGTGAGAGAGAGAAAAAAAATTAACACCCCCAACCACACCTCTAACAAGAAACACAATAATACACACTCCCCTGTTTATAACTCTGATTGCTGGCTCCTGTGCAGCTGCCTGATTGAATGGCTGCCTTTGTAGGCCCCCTAATCAAGGAAACCCCACCCCCTAATCAGGCTCAGCTGCTCTGAATACACCACCCAGCAGAAACTCCTGCACACTGGGGGGAAAAAAAACCCCAAAAACACAAACAGCACACAATTCCACAAATTCCTCACTGCCCCTAAGGACCAGGCCTTGCCTCCTCCCTTCTTCTCAGGCAGAACTCCCACTTGAACTCCTCTATTTACAGGTCTGTTTGCTGGCTCCAGTGCCACTGCAGCACAGGAAATGTTCCTTGTCCAAAATGCTCTCCAGCAATTGTGGCAGTGTTCTGGAGTTCAATCCTATTGGGTCTCATGCTTCTGGTGTAGCTGGGAATCCTGAATACAGAGATCAAAATTTTAGAAAGTGACTAGTGATTTGGGATGCTTCACATTTTGGCTACTCAATTCGAGACACTGTAAACAAATCTGATTTTTTTTTTTTTTTTTTAAAAAAGGTGTACTCTTTAAATGAGGCCCCTTAAAGATGTCTTAAGTTGGACACCCAAAAATTGAAGCACACAAATTCATACATGCCTTTTGAAGGTCTTGGCAAGGTATTTTTTTACACTAATTTGTTTCTCAGTCATTTCTAATCTTTCCATTGCACAAAAAAATGTTCAATCACATTTTCTAAAAGCTTTGTCTTCATTATGCACTTCCTTTGACTCTACTACTGTCTGTTCAGTTCTCTTTTCTTTTCCCCACCAAATTTTGACTTAATATAACTAGACCATCAAAGGGGTGTCTGAAGGACCAATCACAAGTCTTGTCTCTATCAGTGGGTAACAAGAGGTGGCTTACGCTAAAGGATTGGCAAAAGTTTAAAAGGGTTTCCCTTCAGATCATTGGAAAACTCCCCAGAACTGACTGCCTCAATTTACTCTGGGAAGGACTTGGATATAAGCTTCCAATCAAAGGATTGAAAACCAGGAAAAAATTCTTCCAAAACAAAGTATTCTTTATTAAAAAATACTAGTACAAATGGATTCTAAAGTCAACATGCAATACAAAGCAATACATAGCATGGATCATAACATAATACAAAGCAACACAAGTCATGTAACTCAATGCAGCATAGCATAAATCAAATAATCACCATATAATATAACTTCTACAGATATAATGCTATGCAGTGATTATTACATTATACACTAACAATTATTTTAGTATACAATAATCAAGTAACCAACAACAGTATAGGTAACACTGTACACTATGTGTGGCAGTCTTGGATAGAGACATTCCACATGTGGTGATCAGTCACATGTGGAATAGGAGAGGCAGGGCCTTTATATAAAAGCTTAACACCTATGCTCAAGCAAACCCAGTTGCACAGCCTTGTTAATGAATTATATTCATGTATTCATTCCTTATATTAATAAAATTAAGTTTACTTCTTAAAATTCCTTCTATTCTCTCTGATTCATCAAGGGCCTTCTGCTATGTCTAGTGATTTCAGGTAAGAACTCTTTTAGTACCTTCTCAACTTCCTTCTTAGCCTTCTAGTTCTTTTTCCTTCTCCATCTTCTGCTCTCACTCTGCTTCCTTCCATTGCTTTTCTACACTCATTGTCTGTTCCATGCCACTGCACTCTAAGCCTAGCAGGTTTCCTCCTTATATACAAATCCTAACCCTTCCTGATTGGCTGTTCTTTCAATCCTGGTACCCATTCTGCTAATCGGCTTCTAATATACTAATGATCAGTCATGCTGGATCTGATTGAGAACCTATGCCTTTCATACTGGACCTAATTGGGAACTTACACTTCTACCTGACTGCTCCCTCCCTTCAAGTATTTTGGAGTGATTGCTGTCTCTAGACCCTTCCAAATCATTCTAAGGCCACCATTTTGATTTCCTCAGGTAAAATACCTGTGGCTGCCATCTTGGATTTTAGCCATGATTGTTTAAAACTATCATTATTACTTATTAAAACCTTTTTAAACTAAAAAAACCCTACATTTTTATGTTCACCTAATCACTATGATCCACTTCCACCATCTTAATTATGCTAATTAGACATGCCAAAATTACAATGTTTTCTCTGCTTCAGCCCTACTTCAGCTGCGTGACAGAGCTGTTCTTAATACTGAATTCCTTATACAGGTGAAGGCATCTTAGAAATCTCTTGTATCAGTCCAATTATTTTGTTTAGACCATCATGTTTTAAATTTGTCACCAAATTACCTGGAACCTCTTCGGTTTACCAGATAGGGGATCATTTAGAACTAACAGCAGTGGAATTTTCTGCTGTATGTGATGCAATTTCCCCCCCCTACTTTACCCTTTGACATTTGATGCAGATAATTTCAGAGACTCAGTAATCCCATTTATTATTTGGCATCATTTGGAGAGAGCAGAATATCCTTTATAGAGCTATGTGAATAACTGATTTTTTGATATGCTGGCAGTTCGAAAAATCAGTTGGGTGAAACTGAAACTGAATTTTTTTCAGAATTTTCAGTTAAACAAAAAAGGAAAAAATAATTTAGGGCCAAATGAAATGTTTAGTTTGGGAGATCTTATTAATAAAAGCAAAGATAATGGAGGGCTAGATTCACAAAAACTGAGGAGGTGGTGGTGGTGCCCCCTTCCTTCCTTATGTTTTATAGTCCAGTGGTTAGGGCACTTACCTCAGATGTGGGAGACTCATAGTTGAATCCATGTTCTGGAGTAGGGACTTACACTCTGGTCTCCCACATCCCAGCTATTGAATCTCTCCTGTTGAAGCTGTTCCACTTTGTACAAATAATTAAATATTCATTGGAGCAGAGACTGGAACTTGAGTGTCCCCCTTCATAGGTGAGCATTTTAAGCACCAGGCTTGACCAGCACTCTTTTTGCTGTCACAATGATCATTCAAGTATTCACGTAGAACAGCTTCACTGGAAGAAACCCACCCTAGAATACCCTATAGCTTTGTGGTTAGGGCATTAGATTCAAGGCCCTCCAATAAAGCAGTGATTTGGACCTGATTCTCCACCAACCCTAACCACTGTGGTATAGGGAGGCACCAGCACCACTGCCACCAGCTTTGTGAATCTATCCTGAAAAATTAAAATGTTTTGTTTTAGCCATGTCAACTAGTTAATTTCAGCATTTTTTCCTCTCTCTTCATTTTGATTGAAGCAATTTACCAAAATCAACATGAATTCCTGAAATCGCTCAGTCAACCGGAATCTACATTTTTCTGTGAAAAAAATGTTCATCTAAAAATGTTTGCCCAGCTATAATCCTTTATCAATAATAGCTTGTTGTCTTGCATTTATGGAAAACATGGCAGCTGGCCCATTGTGAGACTGCACCCTTCAAAATGGTCTCCTTTAACTAATTTAATCAAACAGAGCATTATGACTTTTGTACAGATCATCTAAAGGTATAGTTATTTTTGCACCTTGGCTGCTTGACATAGACACATCAAATAACAAGGTTCTGAGCTGCTCAGTCAGAGCTTTAAGTAGCATAAGTGAATCTCCTGCATTTGACAAATTCTCTGGATACTATCTATGTAAACTGTCCGCCTTTCAATTTCTCCTACTGCCAAAAACACAGGAGCATTATGTAGTGCATCATCTAAGGGTTTGCTTACTAGGGCAATTGGACATCCCTGAAGACTGCCTCTCTCTAACCCAGATAATTCAGAGCATTGCCCATTTATTACCATTTCTTTTGACATAGATGTAAAATATGAATGCACTTAATTTCCTGTTCTGTGCTGAACCACTCTAGTCTCTTGAACAGATATCCCACATATCAGCTGTGTCAAATGTGTTTCTTTACATCCAGGACAACCAAACCTTTTTAGAAGTGAAGAGCTCCAATATACTGTTGTCATGAAGGACTGCAAACAGAGCGTCAATCAGCAGTGAAGCTAGTCACGTCTGACTTGAATAATAAATCTAGTAGGACCCACTAAGTGGGAAGCCAAGATATTAGCCTAAAGCTTAAGATCAATATTGAATAATGAAAACAGGCACAGCAAACCACACTTGTCTACATCTTTTTCTTATTTCAGAAATAAACTAAGAGCTATTCTCTGTGACAGGATATTATTCCCATTAGAGGGTTTACTATATACCTTTAGTCCAAGGGCACAGTCATTTATACAATTAGAGTCGTGAGTAACAAGGACCTGCTTCACCTGTTGATTATTTCATGATCAAAAAGGGGTGAGGGTGAGAAGTTGGGGATTCCCACTCTATTAGATAATTGAATAGTTAAATAGCTGAGAGTTGAATAGTTTGCTAGATATTGGGAAAGGGAAGTTTGACAAATTATCAATCAGGGCTATATCCATCAGGTCATCTGTTAGAGCTTGACACAGGATGGGCTGTCCCTTTAGTGATCCTTTCAGAAGCAACATTCTGACACTGGCAGTTCCCTTGATCATGTGATTGATTTCAACTTACAACAAAGCCTCCTGGTGGAAGGTGAAAGCTACAACTCTCTGTTGCTCTGTGTAGTTGGAGATTCAGCAAGAGCAGAGAGTCTCTTCATGATGATGTAAGGAAGTCTGCCACGGAAAGAGTCTGGAGAGGGGCTGTGGTCAAACTGGGGAAGAAGCCTCAGATGTGCTGTTTAAAAGATGCCTGAGACAGCCTGGGAGGCTAGCAAGAAAGGTATTGTTAGAACAAGCACAAAGAAACAGCATATGTTTGATTCGATGGCATAGAGTATCAAGGATAGAGCCTGGAATAGAGAAAGCATTTGGGCTTGCTTATGATACCACCTAGTGGTGGTGGGAAAGCCCCTGCAGGCAAGTGGCTTGAACAGTAAGCTGTGGTCTGAGGACATCAATATTTGATTGCATCCTTCAGAGCAAGGGCTGTAACCCAGCAAAGAGTCTGGGTGAAAAATCTGGACATTCATTTCATTTGGACTTGTGTTGGCCTTCTATTTGCCATGGAAGGAGTGGGAGATTTCCAGAGGGAAACTGCTGCTGACCTGTAGGTAGAGTTGATCAAAACAGGGTTGACTCTTTTGTGAAAATTTTCATTACAAAATTAATCACCTTTTATGAGAGTTTCAAATGTCAGAGGTTTCTAATCAGCTCTACCTGTCAAAGTAAACTGAGAAGAGAAATGAGGCAGTGCTGATCTGATGCCACTCAAGTTTTGTAATAGCTATTTATCTTCTAGGGTTAAGGGTAGAAGTTTCCTTGTGTTTAGGCAATATGATAATTCAGATAATAAGACCTACTGATTCAATGTCAGGCTCTGTACAAACACACAGTAAGAGACAATCACAATAAGGCCTGATCTAAGTTAGAGATATTTAATTTAACTATAGTACTAAGAACAATGAGAAATTACTAGTAATAGGATTCACAAATGTACTAATAACGACATAGGCTGTGAACATAAGTGCATTCAACATTTGTGGGTTATTTTTGGCTAACATGCCACCATTTATCTTTATCTGTGGTACAAAATAGACTGCTTTTATGGGAAGGGATTGTTTTGGTGAATGGTTTATTTGTCAAAACATGAGTTTTGTGTCACCAAAACTGTTCACAAATTTGGGTCAAATTTGGCAAATAGTTTTAGCTTAAAAAAGGAAAAAAGAGAGAAGAAATCCCAGAAGTCAAACTATTTTGTTTTGAGACTTTCAAAATGAAATGATGATTCATTTTGGAATTTGCATTTAACTTAAAAAGTGGGAGGGGTTAAAAACCAGTTAAAATGTTTTGGGTCAAATTAAATGTTTTGTACAACCTGAAATTTTTTTTGGATGGGAGAGGAGGTTGTTTTGGCAAGAAAAACCAAAACATTGTTGGCCCATGTCAACCAGAAATGAAAATGTTTTCTGTTTCCTCCACTGAACTGTTAAAATCACTTGCCCAGTTCTTACCAAAAGACCAGGAATCAGTTTTTATCATTCTTTTTGTACCCATACCCTTACTGTTTGAATTAATATGAAAGATTAGTCATTTGGCTGTTTTAGTGAATTGTCTGGTGTCATCTCCAGTATGTCTTTTGGGACATAGTTTCATTTAAGGCCAGTTTCTGATGCATACTTTTACTCCATAAGTAGTCCCATTCATTTCAATGGGACTATTTGTGGAGTAAGATGCTGTTCAACAAGAGTAAGGGTATCAGAATCTGGCCATTAATATCTAGGTACATGGCTAACAATGGTTCTTGTGAAGATATTGGTTTTGAAAGATTTGTGTATGGCATTATTATTTGGGACACAATAATTATTTTTTGAAAAGTACTTCAGTATTCTACATTAATGGTCCAACACATTATGAGCTAAAGTCTATTCTTAGTTACACTCATGCAACTCCACTGAAATCCAATGAGGCTGTATGGATATAGTTTGCAACAGTGATATTACATAAGATTAGTAAATATTTTAGCATAGTGTCACAGTTTTATAAGGGAAAGCTGATGAATTTCCATATGTATTTTACATTGCAGACTTCTGCATAAACCTTAGACAATACTTTACATTCAGGGATACATTTCTATGGTCTATATCCCTCTTGCACTAGCAAATGTAGGGAAAATATGTGCCATTTGAGGCCTGGAGCCTTCACATAGATTTTAAACAACACATGAGCCATCTGCAGTGCACTGTAGGGTTTCACATGATTAACAGTTACATGTTGCTTCTGGGTCATTCCATATATTTCAGCACTAAGCTAAATTTAACCACAGCAGATCTCAGAATGCCTTTTGTTTGTGTTTATAACTGGTCCTGAAGCCAAGTATTCACAGGCCCTCTTTGAACAAAGATGTATTGTAAATCTCAGGTTTCAGTCTTTGGTTAAATAAAGTAGAAGGAATTATAATGTCACAAGGCTGCTCTATTTCATTCACTATGTAGCTGAAATCAAATTGGAGCAAATTAAACACTGACATGAAGAATTATTTCATTTTCAAAGCTTTTGTTGCACAAGTACATTATGCTACCGTGTGCTGTGCAAGAACAGATTTATTCTCATTGCCTAACTCAGAAGTGGAAAGGCAAGCATCGCACTTGCTAACTAGAGTTGTACAAAAAGTTTGATGCCAGGATTCTTTTTTCTGAATTACTAAAATCTAAATAGATGGGGGGAAATAATTTCTCCTCATCTGCAGTACAGTCCCCTTCTAAAATCACTTAAATACTCAGTAACATCTTTTTGTTGCAACATTCAATTAAGATGCGCACTTACCAAAATTTAGTTTAGTTCTTAGGGATTTTTTTTAAATGTATAAAAATCTTGCTACAAAGTGCAAATTATAGGACAAATTCACAATATTTTAATTTTTTGGTTGATTGTGTGTGTGTTGATTACTGTAGAATGATAATATAAGTCAGTAAATAAAGATTTGGACCTGGTGACCAAAAAGGTAATACCTGCATTTCTATGGTATATTCATAAGTTAGGTAATAAACCCTAGTGATGTGATTTGCCACCATTATTAAAAACAAAGTCAAGATGCCCAGATCCTCAAAGGTATTTAGGCACCTAACTCAATGAGAGAGAGGTGCCTAGATACCTTTGAAGATCTGGGTCTAACAGACTGTTCTGCTGTAGACACCTACATTTCTGCAGTATATTATCTTCCATTTTTCTGTTCCATGAGTTTGAAAACTGCTTTGTCGGAACTTCAGCTCATGATAACTATGACAATTTCTACAAACTTGAATTCTAGTTTGGTATCACTCCAGACTGTCTTTTCTTCCAAATTCTTTCGTATCT
Organism: Emydura macquarii macquarii; assembly: GCF_026122565.2. NCBI lineage: Eukaryota > Metazoa > Chordata > Testudines > Chelidae > Emydura > Emydura macquarii. Next base: position 6,009,963 of record NW_027131400.1, on the reverse strand, counting down.
TTAGGTCTCAAATCTCAGCACATTGCAGTACTTATATATTACATATTCTAATAAATATGTTGTCATTTAAAACTAGATTACATATGTTATACAGACACTTAAAAAAAAAACAACCCCTGTTCCTGGAAAAAAACAAACAAACAAAAAAAACCCAACCATGTTGTAAAAGGCAGATAAAATAGGGCTGGTATCTCACTTTCCATTTGTCTTTGTGAGAAGAAGCATAGCTGACTTAAAATGTTTGTGGAGGCTTGAACTCTGAGTTCTCCACCTTAGAAACCCCTTGATAGCAATCGGCTGTCTATATGGAATGCCAAGGTAACATACAGTTTAGGTCATACTCCTTTGGAAGTGATGAAATATGGAAAGATCATTGTTGCAAATTAAGCACACACCTATGACCAGATGAGGCAGGACTTGGTAGGCTGACTAAAGGTTTCCCAGTTTATAATGTCAGCTATCAACTATACAGTAATCATGAGACACAACATGACATATAGCAAGTACTCTTCAACCAAAGATTTTCAATGGCTCTTGTGCTGCTAAATCACTTAAGCATTTTTGAAAGTCACACCCATGATGTTCTTAATAGCATGCTAATTATTGCTGACAAGAAGTCACCAAGTTAGGTAATTGGAGGTTTTCTCCTCCAAACTGGTAGTTTTCACTACTTCCCAGACTTGGTAAATCCATCTTTTAAAAATGAAGTTTGCAGGTTAAGGCAATTTGAAGTTGTTGCAATCTAGGTCTACAGGAGAAAGAAGTACTGTAGAAAGCAAGCTATTCTCTTGGGAAAGATGGCTGGTTGCCATAAAGGAACTCTAAAGTGGACAAGTAGGAGTTTGGATTCCCTCACATCAAAAGTTTGATAGAAGAAGGATGTGGAGTCATAGGTGGGACCTTGAAAAGCACCAAATAGACTTTGGAAGAACAAATCCCATTGCCTTTGCCTTTCAATGAGACTTAGGCTCCTAAACCATGCTTGATAATGGGACTTAGACAATTTTGAAAATTCTACCCATGCCCTGTTCTTCATACTTTTTATTCACATTAATTTTCCTGTAATTATTAATGACCATAAACACTTTGCCACTTTAATTAGTGGCCAAATAATTCTAAAGTAGTTTTTGAGTTTGGAGGCTATTTGTTTTATACAATTTGCAACAGAAGGCAGTGTTTGGGCCTGTCTTCTGGTACATCTTAATCCTGTTTATACTGTTGGAACACTTCACAGATCATCTCCAAGAGTATGAATACCATTTTCATTGATACTATTTGCAAAATAAACCCCTAAAGAAGGTCAGAAGTGTAAGCCAGAAAGAAGAAAAAAAAAGGGGTTAAACTGTACTTGTAGCTGGCGGAGGCCATAATTTCAAGCTGTTTAGGGAAATTGGTTCATTTGTGCCTTGGGAACTATTGTGCATTCAGCTAGAGGCCCTAGTGCATTGAGCCCTATTTTATTCTGGTTCTTTTGCCTCAAAGATAATAGTCAATATAAGAAATTAACATATTTTCCTATTTTTATATTTGGAATCTTATTCATATAGCTATTTTTCAAATTATTTGTCCTCCGTTCAAAATAAGGCTCATAGAACTCTAGTGAAAAAGTCTGGAAACACTACTAGATACTTTAAAGGGGCCTGCCTTTGAGAAAATGTCTAATACCCACACTCTGAAAATCAAGCACCTTTAAGATGTTTCAAGTTGGGTACCCAGACATTGGATCACCAAAAATCACCAGTCAGAAAATCTTGGACAGATATTTCATCCCTAATTTGATTCTCAGTCACTTCTAGTCTTTTTTTCATTGGCCCCAAAACGTTCATCATCTGTCTTCTCAAGGCTTTGTCTTTCAAGTGCATTTATTGAGACACTGCTACCATCATTTCATTCCTTTCTGCTTTCTTTTATGTGGTCCAACCTTGTCTAGACCATTTTATTTTATTACTGACTTTTAAATTTCTCACCAAATGAGGTCAAAGTCAATTGGGGCCTGTCCAATTTACCATGTAGGGAATCAGTTAGAGATGTAAACATTGCTCCAAGCTGGCTGGCTAATGACAAATGGAGATCTGCAAAAGAATTTTAGCTAACTGGCTGAGGATGGTGCAACGATGTCCTTTGTACTTTACCTTTTGCTCTGAGCATTGCTTCTACACTGGTTTAGGTACATATAACTTCAGAGACTTGATCATTTCAAGTATGTTTCATGGGTTCCTAAAGATCCTAAATTGGACAATTCATGTTCAATTTACTCAATGTATGAGAGGACAGGACTACATCATGCCTCTGGTGCCCGGCTGTTTAATTGCAGTGTAGATGCCTGGGCTTCAGGCAGAAAGAGCAAATTAACAGATTAATCTTTAGGAAAAAATGTACTGTTTCAAAACATTGCTTTTCTGGGAATGGTATTAGATAGGGTTAGGGTTGTCCAAGTACTTGATTTGACCAGGTTGTGAGGTCAGGGCATTGAATACCAACTTAAGAGATACAGCTGTTAACATGTTTAAATACCTCCAGACCAAACCATGGACAGGTTCTTTGGTTGTTAAATACAATTTAAGAATTACTTTAAAATGAAAAAGGCATGTGTTTGTATTCTTTACGGTACCAGGACTGAACATAAATATAATCTTTGCATTCCCATGGCAAATAAGGTCTGTAAGTTTAATACTGGGAATGAGGAAATAGATTGTTTTCTATATATACACTACACTCAGTGCTCGCCAGACCATTCACTACTTGCCTACTAGATTGTAACAGTTACAGTGTAAACTTCTTTAGATAGGACCTGAAACTGCAAATTCTAATGCATGGCTAAGTTTTATGCATGCAGGTGTTGCATTGATTTTGATGGAATTACTCTGATGTGCAAAATTAAGCACATGCTTAAGTGTTTGCAGTCTTAGGGCCTTAGATTGGAAGCTCCTTAGGGTAGGGACCTTGTCTTTATATGGTACCAAATATTCCTTTACAAGAAGAATAAACAAAACTTTAAAAAACCCAAACAAACCCCATAGTTTTATCTGCTATATTACAATTTTCTCCTGTACTTAGAATATGAAATCATTGGTGACAGCAGCATAGATAACACTTTTGATAAAGATGCTGTGAAAATTATTGACAAATAACTTTAATAGCAACTTGTGTGTATATTTGCACACACATGTATATATGTAAGTTAATACAAATGAGGATAATTACTCAAGATAAAAGAGGACTGCCTGCAAGGTAACATAAGACTCACACGAGAATAACATATATCTACTGATTTATCTTCACTGTGAAGAATCCCAAGTAGTTTAGCAACTGTACTCCAGCCTGACAGGCAGCATACAGAGAGAATATTTTTCCAAGAACAGGACAAAAAACTCCTACTCTTGATATTTTAAGGTTATTGTTATAGCAAGAATCATAAAAGAATATAAAGAGGCCCATATTAGACAAAACTATCGGCCTGTCTATCATTCAACAAAGTGGCCAACACATTTCTTCAGAAGGCAATCCTATTACCTGGCAGCTCTGTGTTCTTGGAGAACCAGGGCGCAAAACCCCTCCTCTCTTTGGCTCACCTGAATCCCCCAGCATCCTCTGCTTGAACCAGAAACCAAAAGCAAAGAAAAGACAGTGGAAGACACATCTAAAACCCTCCAAACAAGGGTGATAGGATTAAGACAACTCCCCTAGCCTCATCTACATCAAAGATGTAAAAAGGAGGCATCTCAATTAGGACATCGAATGGAAAACAGAAGCCTCAGCTACATCGAAGACGGAACAAGAATTAGCATAGTGAATGAAGAACCAAGCTCCAAAGCAGGGACCGCACTGAACTCTGGGATTGGCAAAGCAGGGACACACTGCATGATGGGAGATCTGTGCTCCTGTTGTAAATGAACCCACACCTGCACACACCCAGCTCCGCAGTTATCAGACCAGTCTAGTTACTGATATGCAAAACACTGAATCTGCCTGATTGCATTGTGAGCTCCCTCAAGGAACACTGCCCATAGCCAGGAGTGATCAGCTCCTATTGTCCAGCACAAAGAAAACCACTCTGGTATACTCCCTTGAGTTATTGTTTACCCATAAACAAACCTGGTGGTTTACAAAAACCACTACCCAAGTTCAAACCCCTGTCTGATGCCTGGATCCAAAGGATGCATCAGATCCACTGGAACTTCCCCCTTTCCTGACTGATCGTGTTGGGGGTTCTGCCTATCTCAAGCGCCCAGACCCTAAGCTGAACAACCTGTCTCCCGGGAACCTCTGAGCTGCACGGAGCGGTGAGACCCCCCAAAACATACTCTTTCTCTTTTAGTCCAGGCATAACTTTCTACTTTTATAATCAAACCTGGGATAGCTTTCTCCAATACCCAAACTGTAATTGTATAGTATTGTAAGTGTTTGATTGTTTTTCTTTCCTTGCATGGTATCATTGTTAGTATCATAAGTTTTGTATACCTGGCAATAAACTAACTCTTATAATCAAGCTAGTTGCCAGTCTCTCTTTCTCCCAACTTCATTTACTCCTTTGTGTTCTTGGCTTCTCTATCTTGCTCTGCAGCAATGCTTCTTTTACCTAAGCCAAAGATCCCTGGAGTGCCCAAAAATCCTATGAGGTTTGCTCATTAAGGGGGTTACTGCTAGAACAATTGTAGAGTGAGGGGGAAGGCAGCTGAGAAGTGCTGCTCTGCCTAGCCTATGGAGTCCAGGGGCATATAAGGGGGGGAGGGGGCAACTGAAAGTGCAGTTAGGCCCAGCCTGCTCAGAAGTGTGCTCTATTCTGGTGCTGTGCAAAGGGGCATATAAGGGTGGCTGCTAAAAAGTGCTGTCACCCAGCCTGCTGAGTTCAGGGACATATAAGGGGTCAGCTGAGAGTGCTGATAGCCCGGTCCGCTCAGATGCACTCGGTTAATCTGGAATGTGTGTGTGTGTGTATATGTGGGGGGTTTATTTGACTCTGGGGTTAGAGGAACCCAGCCCTGAAAACCTTAGGTCCTGCATGATAGCTCAGTTGGGAGGGGACTTGTATCCATATGATCACACAAGTAACACAAGCAGTACATTGATAGAATCACACACACACCCTTCCAGGAAGGTAACCCTAATAAATGAGCATGCACCAAGGTGACGGGCCAGTCTGGTAACAATCCCTGTCTCTGTTTGTACCTAGATAATTGAGCAATGCTGTATGTGAGCCAGAGCAAATTCCTTCTTTCTTCCTTTGGTGGTTTTTTTTTTTTTTTCCCTGAACAATAAGAGATGATTATGCTTATCATTATCTTGCATAATTAAAGATGTCTCCCTCCCCCCCAAACACACCTTAACTCCAGACTGTCTTTAATGCAATTTCTTAAACTGGAACCCCATTCCCTGACCCAACTGTGTCTCCACCATAATGAATGATGAACAAGATGCATGTTGCCAGCTGGTAAACATCACTGAAGGTGAAATTCGCCTCTGCAGAGGGCCAACACAAAGTCTATGCATAACTTTAACTCTCAAGGAAGAGCTTTTGTGGGAATTATGTTGTGCATGGACTCTTTGAATTTCACCATTCGATTGCATTGCTTAAGTTGCTTCTCATTCCCCACTCTTACATTTATACTTTGTCTCTCTAGACAGTAAGCATGTCTGAGCAGAAGGACTTCATCTTGATACTTTCTTGTAAAGTAGCTATTGTAACACATAGTTGGCACTGCACACGTGTAATTGTTGTTAGGAGTAATAAGAATATACATTCTCAAATTCTGACATTTTCCTCCATCGCCTTTTATTACACCTTTTTCTACTAACTTGAAAATGCCGCTCTCAACTCTCATTTCCTTGATTCATTATTATGTTTCACCTGTTGCATATTAGAGTCAAAACAGGAAAAGCACAGTTCACATTCAAGAAAGATAATTTCATTAGTCTACCCCAAATTGTTTTCTCCTTTAACATTTATTGGCACATGACAGTTTTAGATATTTAAATGTTCATCTTCCTATTTGCAAGTTGAGTAATCATGGCAAAAATAATTGGTTAACATTGTTTCTAGCAAAAGAAAAAGAGTGTTATGATTAACTTGTTGGATTTTTTTGAGGGGCGTTTATAGTTTTTTATGGCTACTTTGCTGATGAACATTAAATTGGCCATCCAATCAGAACAGCAAGCATTTATTGTTAACTACCTTCATACACTGAAAGTCTGTTTACCTTCTGATCTGGTTTGAAAAGACTATGCCTAGCTGTCTCACTAGGGCAAATTCAAAATTCTGTTACAACCATCAATCATCAATGTGTCACTTTCATTATGTCCCTTCACAACTGATTATAGAAATAAGTCAGAGAAATAGTAATTCCATAGTGGGTTGCAGACGAACAGAGGTGTGGGTGGGGGGTGGCAGCCCTCCTTCAGTGTCAATCTCAGCGGGAGAGAGACCACACCTCCTGGCTACTACGTCCTGCAGGAACAACTTCTATACGAGGGGAGATTAGCAATTCTTGGGACTCCCCAGTCAAATATGGCAGTCCCAAAGTCATGGGCCCCAGCCCTCAGACAGGATGGGGCAAACAAGCAGTCTATAGCCCTGACACTCAGGCACGGCAGTGCTACTAAGTAGTCTATAGCCCCAGAGCCCTCAAGTGGGCAGGACAAACAGGCGGTCTAGAGCCCCTGACCCTCAGGCAGGACGGGGTAAGCAAGCAATCTAGAGCCCCCAGCCATCAGGCAGAGCAGGGCAAGCAAGCAGTATAGCGCCCCTAGCAAAGGGGATGAGTGTGGCTACAGGCCTCCTGGCCCAGTGGAGGTGTCTGCCCCACCAGGGGTGGTGTGGCAGAGGTGGGTTGGGGGTGGCAGGCCCACCCGACTCCTCTACGTCCTAGCCCAAGACCCCAACAGTGGTGGACTGTATCACCACTGGGTTGGCAGGGCTCTGGCTGAAATGCACCGACCAGTGCTCCAGGATGAGCACAACTGGAATGTGGTTGGCTATCCCTGGGCTTCTTCCTACCCCATCCCGAGATGTACCTGAGTCCCAGAGACATCCTCCACCTTCTTGGGGCACACAGTCAGTGGTAACCCTAGTAGTTCCTCAGCATTGGGCATCTCCAACAACTCTGGTAGTTCAGGATTGTCGCTGAAATGCAAGCCTCTCTGGTGGGCTCAGGAGACATCTGTCTCCCTTGGCATCTACTGCTGAACTGAAATACCAGGCCAGCTTCTTATACTTCCAGATCCTGTCCCACCCCTCTGCTTCCAGTCTGGCAGGTGTGGACTTCCAGGTTCCACCCATACAGGGGTGGATGGCCCTCCCTCAGTGTCAATCTTGGAGGAAGGCCACACCTCCTGGCTACAGGGTTTTTTTGTTTTGTTTTTTGCTCAATCCAAATTCAATCCTGAGATGAGTTTTCTTTTATGGACATCAAAATGTTTTTTTGCTCCATAATTTTTTGTTACATTTTTTTTCCAAATGAGATCTATGCAGTACTGGGTCACTATATTAAAGAAGGAATGCTATTACTCTGGAAATAGTACCGCATAGGGCTACAAAGATGATATTTCTGAGGAATGAATGACAGAGGAAAGGGGAAACCAGTTAGGTTCATTCTCAATGGAAAATACAAGATTGCAGTGACCTCAGGGAGGGTTTTGAAATGATGAAAGATGAATAAAGTAAATTATTAGTCATGAGTCAAACTGTTAGAACTTGTTGCATTTAATTAAGCAGAGTTGACCACAGGCTTCTACAACTAAGATTAAAACATACCATAAGAACTGGACGCAAAAAGCATTTGAAAAATTCATTCATTGCAGATTACAATAGTAGTGTAAGTGGAGGAATGGTCCTGCGATTGTGAGGAACTTTCCTGGCTTATAAACTATCCCGGTAGAATTGGCTAGCGAAAGGATCAGAGTCCTTGCTCCCTCTGCCTTTACCCAGAGGCCTGCCTGACCTCGAGAACTCCCCTTCCACTCTCCTGTGTGGCAGAGTCCTTGTAACCCCAACGAGGGTGGACCCAGGATTCCTGGGGGGCTTGACCCCCAATCTTGTCGTAGTCACTTAGGACAGGTGCTAAGATGCTCCCATGCTGAGGTACTCTCTCCACATCGGCCACTTTTCTGACTCACTGATCACTGCATATAGTTCAAAGCGAACACAATTTAATAAACAGCAACTAATTAAAAATAAGGAAAAATGGGAAAGGTTAAAGGAAAACATGTAACCCCACTCTGTAGGCACAGGGACACCACAGACAGCATCTCAGGGAAGTTTAGAGTCTGTTCTTTACATGTTCCAGGCCTCCTTCCTCGGCTCTGGCTGTGCTGCAGGGATGCAGCAGGTCATACATTTGCTCTGGTGGCTCCCACATGCCCTCACGCTCTAGATGGCAGAATCCTTCTCTCCAGCGTCAGCCATCTGGTCCTGCAAGACCTCTTGGCTGGTGGCGTCCCCTAGCACTGGGCCCTCTGCCTAGGGTCCCCCTTGCTCTTTCCAGCTTCTCACTGCACTCAGCCCCAGACTGCTCCAGCTCCAGCTCCAATCCCACTCTGCCTCAGGCTGCAGTGCTCTGCTCCAAGCTCAGCTCTCTGGGCTGCTTCTTGGCCTCTGGCTCTGCTTCCAGCTCAGTGCAGACTGCTGCTCTCTCTTTATCTCAGCCCTGCCCTGGCTCATGTAACTCCAGCTCACACAGAGGATGGGACCCCTCATTGGCCTGCCTGCCCTGTACCTTCTAAACCAGAAAATCTTCTACAGTGATTAATTTCTGTCACCTATAATGAAGTGACTCTGGATTCTCCTGTTGTCCCAACCTGTTAGAAGGTATTGAACCATGGTGGAGCTGCAGGTTAATTTCTGCAGACTTACTGATGTAGCTGTGGCTTGTTAAACTCCACCCTGAACCTCTAGAAGGAAGGAGTAACCTCTAGTAAGGAAGCTAGTGTCTGTGACAGACAGCACATAAGGTAGGGCCCCTATATTGGAAATCAGGACATCTTGGTTTTGCTCCTAGCTCTGCCACTGGTTGCTGTGTGATTTCAGGGAGGTCATTCTACTCTTTCTTAGCTGTGATATGGGGATAGTGACACCTGCCCTCCTTTTAAAGAGCAATTGGATGAAACATATTATAGGAGGGCCAAGTATTGTTTTATCATTAGTTCTCCAAATAAACTTCCGCACTGCAAGAAAGGCTGTCTGGCTGACTGAAACTGCAATATAATTTGAAAAAGCAGTACTGCCTTCTGCAGGAGGAACAGGTGAAAATTCTATGGTGCTGCTCATTGCCCAATTTGTGACTTTGGGATATCTAGGGAGGATTCTAATTTGTTTTGATTCAAAATAATTAACAATTTGTTCAAAAAATGGGACCTTAACCTTAGTCACACACAAGTCTTTTGCTCACGTGTCCATTCATACAAATTAAATCCCTTAAATTCAACTTTCAGATTTTACCAGCTGTTCACATTCAAAATGCAACTATAATCTACAAATACGGTATATGCAGCTCTACAGTGAAAGCAGTCTTGATGAGTTGACCTGTATTTTTTTTTTAAATTATTAACCACGCTATACTAGCTATGGGGCATTAGAGAGCTTTTTAAAGAGGAATTGATCAATGGGAACTTGGTTTCATTACTTGACTCTAAGCAACAATAGAAGCAATATTTCTATGATTTTATTTGTACTGGGTTTGGTTGAAGAGTGGTATGTTTTTATTCTCTGCTTTTTTCCTCTACGGTTTCAGTCACATAAATCTAAAGAATGACATCAATCCTTTATTTTATTGTTTCTTTTTTCCCCTAAACATCATTTTGGATTTTGCAGTTTTAGATGTGCTTCAATTATTCTGTTCCCCTGATCCTACATTCAGGCAACAGTTATAGATACTGTGGCTAATTAACAATCTAAGTGCACAAAATGTCTCTTTGAAAACAAGGTCTGGCACAGTACTAATTGAGCATTCTGATTGCTCATTAAATGCAGTAGTTTCTCTGGCAGTATGGTAGTACTGACAAAGACACATTGTTGTACCTCCTATTTCCTCCCCCCTTACCATTTTTGTTGGCTAATTTTTTTTCTCCTTTTTCACAGGCGTCTAATAAAGATGGCCTTATTTTTCTCACAATATGTTCCCATGCCACACTAGGGTATGTCTACATTGCTGGGGCTGCACAGATCGATGCAGTGGGATCAATTGAACAGGCTGTGGAGACCCGCTCAATCGATCCCAGAATGCTCTCTGGTCAACGCCATAAATCCACCCCTCTCCAGAAAGAGTAAGGCTATGTCTACGGGAGGGCATCTCCCATCAACGCAGTGCAGGGAGGTGGTGCGGTACGGCAACATTAGTCAATGGGAGATATGCAAGCTATATAATATCTAAAGCATATTTCCTGTCAACCTCTGTCAGCAGTGTAGACCAGACCCTAGTCTTTTCCTCAGCTTCTGTTTCAGTGCAATGCTCATCCACAGTCAGGAGTGCTGAAAACACCTTTATAGCCTTGTTAGTGGCACTCCCTCAACCGTCTCAGAGAGAATATTCCTTCAGCATTCCATCTGATGGAAGAGCAGGTGTGTCACCTTTGACCTGGTTGGCCAATGCTGCTCTATAGAGTGGTCCCAAGATCACTCATTCTGCACCTCTTGTGCAGCAAAGTAATATATTCCTAACACAAAGGGCCAACTGTAAAGTGGACCTTCCCAGTTTAGCATAGGTAATATTGCCTCAACATAAGGAGTATTTCATATATTCCCCTAAATGTCATCTATTTTAGTAACAAATTTGGAAGGCAAGGGAAATATTTCAGAAGGAAACCCACTGTATCTGTTTTTTATGAGTCACTTTTCAGCCTTCAAATTGGTCTATGCTGTGGTTTGTTGAAATAATTGCCCTTATAGATTGACCAAAAAAAGTTGAATTAATGGCAAAGTTGTTTGAATACTAATGAAAAGAAGTTTCAAGACCTCACAATCCTCAACCCTTTCCTGGCTGCAAACTCTGTACAGTAGAAGTATCTGTCCATTGCCTTTAGAGTGCTTGTGTTCCTTATTGTAAGAATGATCTTCATTTTATACCCAAATGTACCTCTCATGTAAATTAGGTGTTGCCTTACTCATATTGAAAGTTATTTGCCTTAGAAAGGGCTGCATCGCAATATTGAGATTATTTATGCCAAGAGAAATAAGTGCCACATAAATTTGAATCTTCCTACACTACTGTTATACTTGTGCCCCTAATTATTAACCTTGGTCCCATGTTTGAGCTATGACACTCTGAAAGCGACACTTTCTTGTTTATTCCTAAATACAGCAGAGGACTTAAACCAATGCTTAACCATCTTGAAGAGGACTATTTATGTTCTTAAAGTTAAGTATTAACCTAATGTGACAGGGTCGACTAGATGGCTACCGGAGAGTGCTAGAAGGCCAATATATCAGCCCCAGGCTCAGCAAGTCCCTTTTCCCCTGGTAGCTGAGCCTGGGGCTGATATATTGGCCTTCTAGTACTCTCCGGTAGCCATCTAGTTGGACCCTGTCATACTGTGTTTTGTTGGATAAGGGCCTTACTTAATAAACACGTCATCAAACTTATCCCAAGTTGTATAGTTCTGTTGCCTTTAATGGAATTTCATTACCTGTTAGTTAAGCCTGTTATTTTGGAAGTAATCCAAATTTTCCTACAAACCTTTCAAATTATCACAAATCCTTTACATTTGCCCTTGCAATCAATTCACATGACCAAAATATCTCTGTCATTCCCTAGATATTCCTTTTATAAACATATCCACAAATTACCTACATGCAAAGGTTAAATGATAAATGTTAATCCAACCACTGTGTATGAACACAAAACTTTTTATTCTTCCCTCGCACCAGAATATTTTATTTTTGTCTGCTGTTGTTAAATAAAACTATACGCTTTGTACTGTACTGTCTGTCACTAGTTCTAAATCTTATGAAGACAAAATGCTATCAAGTATAGATGAAATGATAGACTCACCCCTGTATCCTGCCTTTCTTAATTCCTTTTGAAGAGCTGGCTTTACATCAAACTTTCAGTAATTAAAATCTGGTTAATAGCTGGGAGAGCTTCTTTGCTTCCCATTTTAACACTGGATTTCTGATCCTCCACAATCACGGGGGAACTGGCCTAAACAAATGTAGTTACTTTTCAGCATATGACTAAAAGAGGAAATCTCTGGAAAACAGTGAAGTCACTAAAATTCATTAACATTAAAATAATACTAAAAATGGAAGATGGCCAGTTATTACCTTTTTTCTTTCTTTACTATTCAGAAGAGGGTAAATACAATGATGGCTGGACAGAAGAGAAAAGGGAAAAAAAAGCAAAAATCACTTCCTAAACATCAGACGCTAATCAGAATATGACCAGAGTCCAATTAGAACTTGGATAAACTTAGTTTCAGTCTCTGGTTAGAATTTCAGCCCATCTGGAGGGACATATGCTATAGAAATATTGGTTTAATCATTCAACCTTCACTTGAACCAAGGGTGAAAAATACACTTGCGAAGAAGAAAGTTATTTTAAATTCTTAAAGCCACAGCAGCCACTGGTTCATCTGTTGTATCAGTTATTATTCTCCTAATTGTTTTGTATATTTTATTACAGAGCTATTTCGTATTGTTAGTAATCATGTCTATGAAATCTCTCTCATGTGCTTTTTATTTGCTAAAGTATGTTTGTGTATACTATATCACTATGTTGTATTAAATATTTGGTAGTTATTTTTCTATACTGCTGAAGAGAGTTGAAATAGATAACAATACTTCTGACACTCCATGAGAGAGATTGCACTGGTTGATGAATAGCCCTTCGGTAAACTTTTCATTGAGCCAATACTATAGAGTGGGTATAATCTCTTTATTTGTCTCCAGTTTCAATCAAAGTTCAATAGAATTCAGATGCTGAGATATATGAATATTGACAATATCTAGCCCTGATGTACCACTTTTCATCAGTAGATCTCAAAGCATTTTACAAAGGGGGTAAGCATCATAGCACACATTTTACAGATGGGGAAACTGAGGCACAGTGACTTGACCGAGATCACCCAGCAGGTCAATAGTAGAGGTAGGAATAGAACGCAGGTTTCATGAATCCTAAGCTAGTGTTCTACCCAGTAGGCCACACAGAAACTCTCTAAACATCATCCTGTGGTTGTGGTAATGATGGTGGCATTGGCTAACTGTGGCAACTCAAACTCTGCATTGTGTAGGAACACACACTGTTTTACCAAAGAAATAGTATAATAGTTCCTCCTTCTCATTAATGTAAACAACTGAGCGGCTGTAATTTAGAGCAGCTCCCTCTGAGCTATCCCACTGGCTGAGGATTGACCCAGAGTACTGTGTGACCTGGCCTTCCTCTGTGCTGAAGTGGAGAGGAGAGAATGGGTGGTGGGGATTCTCTGACACGGGAGAATCCTCAGCTGTCCTTTTAGGACAGGTTTAAGGTAATTTCATGCTGCTCCAGTAGTGCAAAGTGACGTTGAAGGGGTCTAGGGATCAAGTCTATTTAGGATCCTGTATCCTATGACTTATACACAAGGAATAGTACAGTAGAAGACTGAGTGTGCAGAGTTTGAATGTTTGCAAGAGCAAATAGAAACCGATTAGTAGATTCTGCTTATGTAAATTAGAGAGAACAATAATGTAGACTGTTGTAAATTTGCCTTATTTCAGCCAAAAATATAATGGTTCATTGGTTACAGCCATGTTCAATAAGGGCAAGATATATTTGCAACTACAGAGTACAACTTTAATACATCAAGTATTTACTGACAAATTCTCTGCAGAATAACTCAGTGATGTCAATGAAGTCATACCAGCAGAGCACTTGACTAATAACATTAATACTTCCCTCACCCCCTTCAAAATTTTAAATCTATGTTAAAAAAATGAGACAGCTCTTCAGCTGGTGCAAAATGGTATAGCTCTGACTTCATTTTAGTTAGTTAAAGACTAAAAAGAATCTTAAAACCCATTCTAGAGAATTATGTAAAGGTGTTTGGGACATAGTATCAAAATAACATTTCCTGTTACACTGTTTCTTGAATACTTAATTTAAAATAAACAAACAAAAATATAAAAAATGAAATAACCTAAAATAGACAGCCTAAACCCAGAAACTTAGTCATAGAAGAACTTTTCTGACCCATCTGTGATAAGTGATCTGGCACTTTTTCTAGTGTACTGAGATCAGTAAATATCTCTAAGTTGTATGGTAGCTCAAGGATTGATTCCTTAAGAATCAATATGGCTTTGATTTTTTCCCACAGGTATTTGAATTATTAGATGGTACACATTTTCTTCTGTCTAATACATATGTGGTGGTAAACTGGCAATGTGAAAGAAAACAAGCATATCAACAACTTAACATTCACCATGTCAGAGAATATAATTCTAGAAGCTTTTGCACTTATGCTAAGCTGCATAATTATGAACTGTATTCCCAGAATGTCTTGTACTCATGCTAAGTTTTATAGTGGAATTTTACTACTAAGTAAACATTGTATAACTTCAGTTCTTTGTATGTGTAGAATTTGTCAGAAACAGCATGTATGTTCTGTTGAGGCTTGCCAAATTTGAATAGTGTGCCAAGTAAGGCTGGTACAGTATGCTAGCTAGTTATGGTAGGTATGGATATCTTTGTATCTTGAAAATAGATAAGAAAAGGGATGTGAGATCTGTAATGAGACAGTGATTTTTCTATCTCTCCTAAACGAGGGGGGATAAAAATATGAGCCAAATTGAGCTCATATTTTGGAAGAGATTGACAACTCAGCAAGACTGTTCTACAGACTCGTATCAATCTCTCTTTGCATTGATTTATCTGTGTTTAATAATTCATAGAATCATTGAATATTTGGGTTGGAAGGGACCAAGCCCAACTAAATCATCCTAGAAAGAGCTTTATCAAGCCAGACCTTAAAGACCTCTAAGGTAACCCATTCCAGTGTTTCACTACCCTCCTAGTGAAAAGGTTTTTCCTAATATCCAATTGAAACCTCCCCCATTGCAACTTGAGACCATTGCTCCTTATTCTGTCCTCTGCCACCATTGAGAACAGCCTAGCTCCATCCTCCCTGGAACCCCCTTTCAGGTAGTTGAAGGCTGCGATCAAATCCCCCCTCATTTTTCTCTTCTTCAGACTAAACAAGCCTAGTTCCTTCAGCCTCTCCTCATAAGTCATGATGATGATGACTCCATGATGAGTTCCAACCCACTCATCATTTCCGCTGCACTCTCTCCAATTTGTCCACATCCTTCTTGTAGTGAGATGCCCAAAGCTGGACACAATACTCCAAATGAGGTCTCATCAATGACAAATAGAAGGGGAATAATCACTTCCCTGGATCTGCTGGCTCTGCCCCCACTAATGCAGCCCAATATGCCGTTAGCCTTCTTGGCAATTAGGGCACACTGTTGACTCATATCCAGCTTCTTGTCCACTGTAACCCACAGGTCCTTTTCTACAGAACTGCTGCCTAGCCAGTCAGTCCCCAGTCTGTAGCAGTGCATTGGAATCTTCTGTCCTAAGTGCAGGACTCTGCACTTGTCCTTGCTGAACCTGTGTTGAATCCATGCTGACTGTTCCTGATCACCTTCCTCTCTTCCAAGTGCCTCAAAATGGATTCCTTGAGGACTTGCTTTATGATTTTTCCAGGGACTGAAGTGAGGCTGACTGATCAGTTTATCTGACATCTTATCAGTAAAGGAATAGAACCGTCAATATCCAGTTTCTGTTAAATACTAATTACACAACTGATCCCACGCCACCCCATTTTTTTTTTCAGGTAAGCTCTCCTACATCAACAAGAGATATGTTAGATCCAAGTTGCTTTCCCCACATTTCTTGTCACAAACTACTAGGGGAGTTTAACCTCTAAATATCTTGTTTACTTTCTACAAAGTATATTTTTTAAAACATGGCTACCCAAATGGGGCCTTAACTTTAAATCTGTAGAGATATATAAATATACTATTAATAGTTCTGTAGGCATACATTTTATAGAACGATGTCATTGTTTGACAAGATAGCAAGAAGGAAGCTATTTTCTGATTTAAAGATTGACAAGAGAGTGAAACTGTTTTCATGGCAATGATAAGGATTTTTACAACATTTTTAGCTGTGAGGGCTGAGATGGTATAATGCAGATGAAAAACATAGAATACTATTAATGTGCAACACGTTAGCAGTGTTCTTGCGAAGTAAACTGGTGCCCATTATCAGCTCAGTCGTGTTCAACATGACTCTCAGGAATGAAGCACAAAGCCTTTATAGTACCATTGATATATCCTCTAAGAAACGTGACCATCCACCTACCATTATCAAAGGTTTATTAATATAAGAAAAGGTTATCAAAATCAATAAGAATGTGCTTTTGTGGGTATAATCTCCATGCAAATAAATTTGTTGGTGGAGGACAGGTTCATCAATGTTTTAAAACCAACAAAGTTTAAAGTTAAACTGAATCTTTGATATCCCTTTCCTTCCTTGACTGTGAAGTTTAGCATCTAATTTAAGCTTTTTATGAATCATAAATGGATGTTTTCCATTAGAGCTGGTCAAATTGTAACTACAAATCTGATATCCAATGAACTGAAATCTTCTTTTATTAATGAATGATCCAAGAAGTGATTCTGACTTCTTGTAATGTATTAATTATTTATAAACGTTCACTGTGTTGTTTGGACAACCGATTTTCAGCATATGGAGAATGATCAAAGTTATATGTTATTGTTTCTGCTCCCTAACTGGATGGCTGAAACATGGAAATAGCATATGAGTTGAAGATTCATAGTTTGTTCTTTAAGTTGTAGATTTTTTGTGACTAAATCTTGTTTAAGCTGGTAAATACAGATGCCACTTTGTTAATTTGTGACAAGACTTCCTTCTGGAGATACCCATTTGTCTGCATATTACTGTCAGAGTATGTAAACTGACTGACTAGCTTCTTGTATTCCTTTGCCTTCTAAAATAATAATGGCTGAGTTGGAAGCTACTGGGGTTCTCATTACACTTGTTTTTAAATAACTGATTATTAACCCCATCTTTGTCTGCAGTGTTGGAGAGTCTTTTGGTCTTTACTTGAATGTTGGTTGAGCTGTCATTTACAAGAACTATGTGGTCAGCAACATCTAGATCTTTTAGTGAATTGTTATTGTGTTGTCTGTATTGCCTGTGTTGTATCCATCTAATTTTTTTCTCATAATGAAGACTATGGCAAAGCTAAATAATAGAGGTCAGAGAACACAACTTTGTTTGACACCAGAGTCTATCTTAAACCATACATTCAGATCTGTGGTTACTGTGTAAGCTACACACCTTTGTTTATAGCATGTACATTATTTGTTGGCATGCCTTAACCGTTCCAGAAGTTTCAGAGTGACTCAGAACGGAGTCTGTCAGAGCATCCAAATAGCAGTTTGGAATTCAAACAAATGTTTATGGACACTTTTGTAGTATTCAACGGGTTTTAGTTTTCATGAAATTCGTTTCAAACCTGATCATGCTTTTCTGTAAGAATGGCTTTTATTCTCTACTGAAAGTCATTTTCCTTTACGAAAGTTTAAGCTATTTGAAAAATAAGGTCCCATCCATTTATCATGATATGAAAAAACTTTAGATAATGTTTGAATATGCTGGTAGATTTGCTTGGCTATAGTGGTAACTGATTGAGTTGGGACAATATTCTGAATATACTGAAAATCCTTTTGACAACCTAAAAAATCCATCAGTGTTAACATTTTGTGCTGAGGAATAAAATTTGATTCCATACTGAATTTGATGGGATTAATGCGAAGAAGAAAGAGACTGATATGCCATCAATCTTATTGCCCACCTAAACAGTTTCAATACACTTACAACTGGATTTTCTTTTCTTCCAGAATCAGAGTAAGAGGGTTGTGATTATTGTACATAGAAGTACTCTTGACATTTTTGTACTCTGTAAATAACTCCAAACACCTCTGTGTATAACTTCGCTTAGCTGGCATTAAGCATTTTGTCGCATAATCAGTGGGGTGATCCTGAAACTGGTTTGTATGAGAGAGAGACAGTGGTGTATATGGGATTCCAAGGTGCTATTTTGAGATACAGAGTGTCACAGTATGGCCGTCTTTCCATATATGAAATGAAGTTTACTTTTTCAACAGTTTCTTTGCTCTTATATAACTTTTCTCAGAGGACAAGCCTAACCTTTACAATCTCGTCCTTCTGTATAATCTATTTACTTGTCCATATGACACAATTTTCACTTGTTAATTTTACAGGATTTTGTTTTCCTTCTTCAGTTGCACAACAGAAAATATGCTATATTCTATGTTAATTGCTTTTAAGGAGCCTGCCTGAAGTGATGTCTGGTATAACTGAAAAAGAATATAGCCTGAAGGGAACAGTACAAAAACCAAAAGAAACAAAACAAATATTTAATTTTGGACACTTTAATGTAGCTGAGAAAGGTTTAACACAATCCAATGCCTGGAAGTTGATCAAATTCAGACTGGACATAAGGTGTAAATTTTTAAACAGGGAGTCATTAACCATTAGAACAATTTGCCAAGGGTTAAAAGACAACTTTTAAATCAAAACTAGATTTTTTTAAATAAAGATATGATCTAGGAATTATTTGGGGGAAGTTCTATGACCGGTGTTACATAGGAGATGAGACTAGATGATCACAGTGGTCCCTTCTGGTCTTGGAATCTATCATTCTATGAAAATGCCAAAACCAACAACAACCACCGCACCCTAAAACAAGATTTGGTATCTTGCTCTTGGTATCTTACTAATTGGATAATATACTTTGCAGTTCTAATAAAAACACATCTGCTTCCATTTTACATCTTTGGACAATTTTTTATAGGGAGGAAAAACACTTACATAAAGATCATTTCCTTTTTCCCTCAGTTGAAGTTTAGTTATCAAAACAACAATAATAACAAAACCACTTACAGAACTAAGAGTACTTCGGGACTGATCCTGTGACCATTATAACCAACAGCAATCTTTCCACTGACTTTAATGTCAGTTGGATTTGGACCGTAGGACTCAGTAACACATCTGCAGAAGCAGAGCCATGCAGGGGATGAGAAAAGGCCTACAGCAAAGTGCCTGAAGACATAATGCCCCTATTCAGTAGAATAGTTAAGTACATGGTTAACACTGAACTCAATATGATTTAAATATATGCATAAAATTAAGCATGTACTTAAAAGCTTTCTGATATAAGGCATGACTTAGGGCCATAGGTCCTTTGAAACAATGCTTCCTTTTACTGAGGGGAAAGGAAGAGGTAGGGAAAAACCCAGAGATACCTAACTATACCTATGAAACAGGTGTCACTGGAAGCCCTCCTAACACAACCCACCCAAACACACCTCTTCTGGAGACCACACTAACTGCTCCTGAACTCTGCAGCCATTGTTGTGTTGGGGCAGGGAAAGGGCTTTCCTCACCCTCTTTCTCCACCAAGCACACTAGTACTAGAAGGGCCATCATTTGGCCTCATAGGGTTTTTTTCCAGGATAACCAAATAACTCCAGTAAAAAAAAAAAAATCTATGCTCTCTGTTTAAAAATTCAGGGAAAGTTGCTTCAAGCAGATGGCTGGCCGCTTTACTTTCCCCCATTCCCCTCCCCAGGGTGACGTTTACTACTAAAATACATTTTAGTATTCCTATTAGAAATTATGTAGGAAAATATGTTGAGGATTCTTTTTAAGAGGACATATTTTCCTACAGTATAAATGTATGTCACCATCTTTAGGAGAGAATGGGGGGGGGGGGGGGGGGGAGGAGGAATGAAAAAGTCTTTCAGTTGTTGAAAACATTTCAATATTATTGCTCAGATGTTCATTTTTAACCATATTTTTGCCTTAGTAAAATGTCATTCAGGATGAAATATCAAACAGGATTAGCACCCTCTCACAATTGACTGCTGCACAAATCCTTTTTCATTTGATCTTGGGGAGGCCAATTCATCCCTGATGCACTTGCACAGACTTCAGTGGAGCTACAATAGGGATACATTTGGCTCCTTTGTTTTAACTTGCTCTGCCACTCTCTCTGTACACTAAATCCTCAAGAGTCGGGAACAACTGAAATATTGGTAATAATTCTAAACTCCATTTAAATATTGTAGTTGTGGAAAAGTAAACTTCCCCTTTGGTTTAATGTGTATTTTCTTGCCTCCAATCTCTGTCCAATAAATTGATGTTGTCACCCATCAATTTTTGTAACATGCAGTACGTTGTTCTCTGATATTCTCTCTAAAATGATGCTAAAATGACTATCATTTAAATTACTGTATGCAGTGTCACTGTAGCCATGCTGGCCCCAGGATATCAGAGAGACAAGGTGAATGAGGTAATATCTTTTATTGGACCAGCTTCTGTTGGTGAGAGAGACAATGAAAAGCTCTGTGTAGGTTGGAAGCTTGTCTCTCTTACCTACAGAAGTTGGCCCAATAAAAGACATTATCTCACCCACTTTGTCTCTCTAATATGCTTTAAATTAATAATCTTCTTATGCCTTTCAAAAGCAGTTTCCCTGAGAATGGTTTGACACCTTAACACTTGATTTAAAAATAAATGGAAGTTTATACAGTAAGGTGAAGATGATCTACATACTGCTTTCCATTCTGAATAGCTTATTTGGAAATGTAAAAAAAATTGCCTGTTTTAGCATCAGAATGATCCTGTATTTCAGCACTGTGTATATATAATTCCACACTGAGGGCAGCAAAGTCATATCTAGGTATTTATATGGCTCTCATCACTGTAGAATCTGAGCACTTGTTTCTCATTGATATACCAAGTCCTGCAGCTTTTGTTCAGTTTACTCAGACCTTAGTCATTAGAGCTCAGGGCTAGGAAATGGTTGACTTCAGTGGGAGCACTGTTAAGATGATGAGTTTTTTTGAAAATCCCAACCACAATGAATTATGAGCAAGTTTTCAGGAAAGTGTGCCAATTGATATTTGATGTTAATATCGGTTTCTTTCATGCTTGAATTAACAAAAAAATAGATATAGGAATACTGGTTTCACATTCATATGAAAATCAACTTCCAAGGTATCTGGACCTATATTTGCCATATTACATTGGACACATTGGCTTGTGACTTACAATTTATTTTATTTACTTGGTGCTAAATTGCCTTTAGTATCTCAGAGGCCTTGCATAAATCAACAATTATGATCAAGAAAATCACAAGCCAGTGATTCAAAGGCCAATTGCTCCTTAAATAAAAGTTTGAGTGTTTCAAAGCACAGTTTATTATACACACTGAATGACACCAAAACATTATTTTTAGGAATTCTATGTCTCCCTTTATGATGACAAAGTTTTCACAAATGGAGCCTACAATGTCTGCGAATAGGACCTAACTGTGGTAGACATTGTAATCTTTGCAGTTCTTGCTTTTTCCATAAAAAATGCAGAAGCACAAGCTAAATATTGTCAAGAGTTGACCAATGATGACAACTGTGCTCAGTATATCAAATGCCACATCCATATGTATCATGCAGGAAGTCAGACTAGCTTATCATAATGGTCTCTTCTAGCCTTATCATCTATGAATCATATACTTGCCTCATGGAACACATACATGGTGGTGGTTGGCATCTGTAGAAGTTATTGCTTATCAATCATATACCTTACAGTAGCGTCAAAATACCTCACTCAGTACTGGAACCTCATTTTATTGGACACGGCATATGAAAAGACAGTCACAACACCAGAAAGTTTAGATGTGTATAACATACAGCTAAGTGATCATGGAGGTTATAATAGTGAGCAACTCTAGTTAATATCAAGAGAAGTGGAGGCCAAATTACTGGCTATAAAGAAATCAATAAGTCTCAAGTTCCTCAGAGTTTTGAACTCTGCCTCTTAATGTATGTCTTCATGGGGAAAAATAGTGTTTTCAAACAACTGAGCTAACTTGATTGAAAAATCCCCATTAACAACCATGTAGACACAGTTCAATATCTTTAAAATAGCCTGAAAGAGTCATACTGTACCTAGCCTAGGCTAACTTATTGAAAAAAATCTACTCTGTCACCCATATCCTCAGGGCCTTGGGGAAGGGCAGAACTCCTTGTTGTTCCTTGATAGTTGCTCCCCACTCAGCATTCACATAGTGTTGCATGGGCATAGGATCAGGTGAGGTCATATTGCTCTGGACAGCTCCATACCGGCCAAGCACACAGTTGGGATCAGGCCCATTATTTTTATATTAAATCGTCCGTTTCTAACATTTAAGCCATTAATTATGTAAGACAATACTTTGTCACTGCTCTTTGGTACCAAAGGCAGAGCATTTATTTTGCTTTGTCTGTCATTTTATACATTGTGACATTAAGCACAAAATATTTGTCTTTTTTCCACCCATTCAGAAAAAAAATAGTTTATAACACTATTTCTTATTCATATTGAAAGGATATATGTAATATAATGCCCTTTGATGGGTCATCATCTGTCAAGATTGAACCTGGGACCTCTGCATCTTTAAGCATAGGCTGCCATTACTTCACCTAATATGTAGGCTGAATTGTGTATACGGATAAATAAGGGTTAATAATACCCACCCTACATAAGAAAATAGTGTGTTCTGCAGATAAGGGTGGTCAGGACACATTGATTGCTTATTTACATCACCCCAGGCTCCACAAACAAATAACTGATTGATAGAATGTATGGGAACATCCTGTCTAACATCCTGCCTAAACATTCTGTGATTTAGCATGTTATGACACATTGGGGCCCTGCTTTTTAGGACCTATGCATGATTGTTTGGGAACATCCTGAAACCTTGTTGCTGTACATTGTAAGTGTCTAATGCGTATCAGGAAAGTGTAATCATGAGGCCCATGGTAAAAGTGTTAGTGGAATTAAGATCAGCATTAATGTTGTTATATTGATATAAGGACTCCACTGTGATAAATGTATTAATTTCATCATGTAAATAAGAAGGTAATTGCTTTAAAAGAAATTAGTTTGTGTGATTGAGGAGTGAATGCAGTTGTAGTCTGTAAGAGAGAAGAAGATGAGGCGGCAGTGGTGTTCAGTCTCCAAAAGCAGGAGGGAAAGAAGGTGCTTTGTTTAAAGAACTTTTACAACCCAGATGGCCGAAGATCAAGATAACTCCTCTGTGTTCCGGGGTTAACACCCAAGGACAGGAACAAGACGAAGTGTGAGACAGGAATGAATGGATAATAGAAAGCTGTCACACTCACAACGTCAAATGTAATTAATGACTGCATCAAACGAAAAACAATCTGTTATGGCAAAAACCATAGACCCGAATGGGGATGGATGACTATAAGAATGGAGTGAAGACATCAGGATTTTGGGTTAGTTCGGCAAACTCCAAGGAGCATCGTGTCACGACCGACAGAGCCCAGCTACATCCTCGTGTCTGATTCACCTGGCCAGTGATTTGGCTCAAGCAACAGAGAAGCTGGTAATTATATGCCTCCTGAAGAACTCGTGTGTGTGTGTGTGTGTGTGTGTGTGTGTGTGTGTGTGTGTGTGGGTGGGTGGGTGGGTGTGGGTGTGTGTGTGTGTGGGCAATTGCTTTTCAAAATATTTTCTGTATTCATAATAAACACAGCATATTGCCTTGTCCCTTGAATAAGATCCTGCTGTTCATTTCATAAGTATAACAAATAGACTCAGACTTTTAACCAAACTTGTGGCACACTCAACCTCACTATCTTATCCAACCACTATTACAGAGGGACAGGATGCCACACTGAGTGGGTGTGAGTTACATGTACTCCTATATTTCTGTGCTAATCTCTTTTATGAGCTAATTCCTGAAAATTAGACTCGTACTACTTACTAAAGGGAATAGCTAACTCAAGAATATAAAAAAACACTTTTGAATCAAGGTCCTTGACCTCTTCAACAATATATTTCAATTGATAACCATATAGTAAATAGGCTATCTACTCTGGACAGGATATCTTGGCTCTTACTAATGAAACCTCTTTCATTGCTTTCACACCGATAATGGGGCTTTGGCCTTAACTCTATCTAGGTGGCCCCAACAGTATAGTACAATATATCCAGAATTATAATATCCTATTATTTTTGTCTGCATAGTACTTTTGTTTCAATATTTATTTATTTTGTCTGATGGTCAAGGAATGACAGAGCATGATGGCAAATCATCAAGAAAGCTCTTGTTAAAGCAGAATGACAAAAATGCCATTATTTTCTCCTTAAGTTCTTGAACTTATTTTCGAGCACAGTATTTCTGAAGATTTGTCCTATTGTTGTTAAGGGATCAGTCTTAATATTTTGATGAGGTTGTATATTTATACACTTTAACTTGAAAATGGCAGTTAACAGTCAAATATTTCATATATTGTAACTAATATACTTTTAAATGCTTGTATTTAAAGTAATTCACCTTCAGTTATACTCACATCATTGAGGACAAGACAATAACTTAATTATAAAGATATGAACTGAACAAGAAAAAGATACAACAGATGTGTGGATACATTTATCTATTGTCAGACACTGAGACACTACAATAAACCTTAGCCTTTGCACAAGTACAAATCTAATTTTTTTAGTCAATTAAATGTCACTAAGTAGGTTATGTAATGGATTTGTGCTACTGTATTTGCATATATCTCTGTGTCTGCAGAAATAATTGTTTTGACTTCTTGCAAGCTGAACATTGCATGGTAGAATGACCTTGGCGGAACTGAAGTTGCCATATGTCCTCTGAATAAATTTATGGTAGTAGGCATTTAAAACAATTAACTGAGAGATGTGAGCTCTTTTTTAATGTCCACCAATGGAGTATTATAGCCAGGTTCTCTAATGTGAGCATTCCAAAATGCATCACAAAGAAGAGATGGTTACCTTCCGTCTTAGTACTGGAGAACTCGAACTCCCCAGTCAAATGTCTGTTAAACTGGGTTGTGACATCTGTTGTTCACTCTCCATACAATATGCCAACTTATTTTTGTATAGTGTTGGTAAAATGTTTAAAGTGGTAAGTGAAAGTGAGTGCAACCTCATGCTCTGTGTGTCTGTAAGCCTCTCATGGCCAAATGCTGGGACTGGATGACAGAGGATGGATCACTTGATGATTTTCCTGTTCTGGTCATTCCCTTGGAAGCATCTGGCTTTAGCCACTATTGAAAGACAGGATATTGAGCTAGATGGACCATTGGTTTGACCCAATATGGCCATTCTTATATTCTTATCCACATGACAGTTAAGGGGCTATCAGGAATAAAACCAAATGCCTTTATCTCCAGTTATAGCTGGACAGATGTATTCTGTGAGCTTCTCCAAGCTCACCCACCAGTGACCACAATTCTCTCAAGCCAGTGTAATGCCTTTTACATCAATTGAATTTGTCCTGATTTAAGAAGAGTGAGTTTAGTTCTTCACTAAGGTAAGAATTTGCATAGGACCTGCAAAATCTTGATCAATGAAGACAGTGTAGACCAAATTCTGATCTTATTTACATCATTGTATAAGGGGATCACTCACAGCAGGCTCCACAAAGTGGTCAGGCATGGTGGGGCAGGTCTTCTTTTTTCATGGCACCCCTGTTGACAGCTGCTCGGATCCATCTGTGACAAAGTCATTGAACCAGGTCTAGCGTTCCAGTCTGCCCTGTTTGAGGATGCAAAAGGAAGTCCAATAATGTAGACTTCTTCACATGCTTCCAGTGCCTCCTTAGGTTGGAACGGGGGTTCTGGACATGCGGGACTCTTCCTGAACCACCATCCCTGCTGAGGGATAAGTTCCTATAATTGTCTCCTCTTTAGACTTTGGTACTCCAGGCCCACTCTCTCCACTGGGCTCCAATCCAGGGTCCAATGGTAGGCAGTTAAATCCTGCACCTTGGGGTGCTATGCAGGTGCCTCCCATGATCACTTCCTACCAGAGTCCACTTTTCCCCACAAGGTAAATTGAAGAACTGAATACAAAACCAAGTTTCTGACCTTCAAGAACAATCACCACTCCCTCCTTTGCAGGCTTGGTCAGGTCAGTGTTGCCAGTCCTCAAGCCACAAGAGTTTCTGTGGTGCTCCTTTTCAAGAACTCAGGTCTGCTCCCTTCCAATGCCTGTCTTACCTTAGCAGGCCTGCTCTCCTTACGAGCTCCTCCTCAAAGCCAAGCATGCTTTGCAAGTGTGGCGGGATGGGACTGCCTGGGCCCAGAGCCGCTGCTTACCCCTTTCCTCACAAGTGTGGGGTTCATACACTCTGCCACACAATGCAAATCTGCATTAATTTTGCTGATTTTAGGTGATTTTTTTTTCCAAATTTACATGAGAACAAAATGTAGCACTTATACCTCTTAAAACTCACTCTCTTTATATGAAGCTTAGTCCGTTTATCATATACGTCCCAAGTTTCTTCTGAGTAAACCATAAATTTCAATTCACTGCATGGAAAATTTATGTCCACTAGAAAACTTACTGAAATCAAACTCCTTCATTAAGTACCTCTAACTGAGACTAGAATTCCCAATGCAAGTTAAATGCAAGTCATTTATATAATTATGTACCATTCCCGTGAATAGACCAAGATAACATGTTCCTGAATGGTTCAGTACAGACTCTACTTCATGCTAAATAAAGAAGGGATCGTCTAATAAGTATGCAGAATATAAAGTTTTGTACCATTCTGTAATGAAAACACAAGATTTCACTCTGGTGGAAAACAGAAATTGCACAGTAGAGCTGGATGGAAATTTTGAGTAAATGTTCTTTGTCAGAAAATGCTAATTTGTCAAAAATGAAACCATTTGAGGGCAAGAGTTGATTACAATGACTTTCCCATTTTGAATTTTTTTTCAAAAAAAGTTTCAAATTTGTTAATGTCCCATTTTGTCACTTTTTTATACACAAAAGTTTTGATTTTGGGTTTAAATGACTTTTAATTTCAAATTTTGAAATTAATTTATATGAAAAAGTGTTAAAAAAAAAATCCAACTTGAAATCCAAATGAAAACATTAGAAATTATTGAAATAAAATGTTTCCATTCACCTGATCTTTTCCCCCAGCTTTTTGGTTCACTAAAGTCTTCAGCATTTTGACTTTCCATCCTAATTTGGTACAAGGAAAAATTTTCAAAATCTTGAAAATTATCCCAGGATGGGAAAACTATTTTCCACCCAGCTCTACTGCACAATTTACTCTTAATATTTTTCATTGGATCAGTCTTCTCTCTAGTGACAGAAAAAGGGGTTTCCAGCTACCAGGAGCAAAATCTTCTTAATCACAGTAGTCTAAGGAAACCTTTTTGAAGTTAAAATGAGTGATTAAAAGAATATAACAGACATGGTTTTTCCTGTATTTAGATGAGCACCACAATTTAAAGGTAATTATTAAATGGTTTTGTCTCAATTTTCCACTTATTTCTTTCTTTCTGTAGCATCAGCACCATTAGTAGTTAATGTTTTCCCCTTTATTTTCTATGTAAAACTCCTTAAGGTGACAGTTAACAGGGTAGCTGAGGCACATTCACAGGACCCAAAATGAATACAGGTTTGACTAATTTTAGTACGAGCAATTTAAATTTCTAGTTTGAAAACATTTCTATTTCTTCAAATTGCCTTACAAGATAGATAAATGATTAATATTTGATTCCGCTTTCCTGACAAATCAATGTGAAGGAAGGGAATATGCCAAAGGATGAATTTGCAGAATTGCAACCATTATTTTTCTTATTTTTTTATGCTTTTCAAAATGAACAATTTAATGTATTACTCAGGTTTTCTACTTTGTTTTGTGCCTCAAAATCAGTTCAAGGTAGGATCATACAGGATCTCAGACTAAGGACTCTGCTATTACTTGCTGGGTTAAAAGGAAGTGGTTTGTTCTTTAGGCGGTAAATATAAGCACTGGAATCTGCCAGACACACTTTATGCTTTGAAATACATCTGGGTTATAGGCCAAAAAGGAGCTAAACGCATCACGGTGCAAAATATTTGCTTGTCATGTTGGGCAAAATTCAAAATATAATCTACATGTTCAGTTGTGTATCATATGGCATACCAAGAAGCAATAGAGGGGACAAAGTTGTCATAAAGTGGAGGTGTTCCAGGCTTCTAAGCAAACAATTATTTTTCTCTGACTCTTACCTGCCTCCCCCTCCCCCGTTTAAAAAAAATCTTTAAAAGATAAATAACTTAAGCTACAATCCAGCATGACATTTGGAATACATCCTTCTCCTTACCTCCTTCCAAAGGAATTAGCAAATTGCTCACTTTGCAATGGCAATTCATGTCAGCCACCTGGTAAACTGGCCTAAGAGAGATCTGAAGATGAATTCCTGTGCCTTGGGGCAGAAAGACACCAGACTCATCACAGAGATGGTAAGTGATTGGCCTTTTTGCCAAAATATTAAATTGGCCTCAGCTCCAAGAGTTTGCATTTCATCCACATCATTGTAGCATTAGCATATGTGTCTGGCATCAGCCTCAAAGGAGAACTGCATTGTCAGTTACAGGCAGGGCACGGTTTTCATGCCTTTAAAACTGCAGACAGGTTGATGAAAGCAAATTAAAAAAAAGCAAGAAAGAAGATGTAGGGGGAATCTGTGATGGAAAAAGCCCAGCATGAATGAGTAGCCAAATTCCAGAACAGAGTAAAATGAGGAAGAGAAGAATATGCCCATTTCTTTTTATGTCACAGACCATTATCATTGGCAAAATTCTTTGTGGACCACAAAATAAGTTTCCTCAGTTACATACAAACTTAAAACTCTGAGACAGGTGAATTGGTTGAGATAATATAAATACCTTGAATCTTCCCTTTTCTGATCGGAAGAAGACTTTAAATGACTTTCTATCCTACATTTTCATCTGCATCTTAATTTTTTTTTCCAGAATAGAATTACCACAATCCCACAAGAAAGGTTGGTCTTACATTATCTACAGTCTGCCTGGAAATACTGGAAATCTCATTAGAAAGCCTGTTCTTACAAGATTTCCAGAGTGACCTCTAGACTCTGATTGACTTCATCTTTAATTTTGTTTAATGTACATTCAAAATTGAATTACCAAACTGTAAGAAACATGACTATTACTGCTTGAAACCAGGTGAGTTTTTAAGCACTTTATGAAACTTTTTGTCCCCAAAAGTTTTAGTTATGAAAATAAGGATATTATCCCATGCAGTTTTTATCAGAGGTGTATAAGTCACTGTATGCATAATTTCACTCTAAAAGAGGAGATTGCCAGTAATATAAACATATCATTATGCAAAGTAATTAGATGCGGAAAGATAAATAGAATCAATACTGAGAGTTTATGGAAATGCAGACAAATAAGTGCTCATAATGTTTTTTAATAGATGTTGAGAAAAATCTGTCATGTCCTTCAGGTTAATGATTGATTTCCATCTAGACGTACTCCTCCAGGTTCAGAAAGTACAACTATAACATTTATAAATCAAACTGGAAAAAATATGTTGATTGAGGCAGCACAATCCACCAGGCTCCAGAGGATCAGCAATCATCCTTTGAAAGGTAAAAACGTAATATAGAGGTTGTGTGGTGTGTCATGTTTGTGAGATTCTTTGCAAACTCAGAGACAATTCTCAGAAGAGAGAATCTTTTTTCCCTCCTCTTATTATTACATACTCTTGTTTGCTAGAGATCCAGCCA
Source organism: Emydura macquarii macquarii (assembly GCF_026122565.2). NCBI lineage: Eukaryota > Metazoa > Chordata > Testudines > Chelidae > Emydura > Emydura macquarii. The sequence continues at coordinate 5,980,307 of NW_027131400.1, read as the reverse complement.
TTAGCTGAAGTACTTTTTTGTGGGGAAGATATGATTGTTGTTCTTGTTTTGAACTGCAGCCCAGTGCTACAATTCACAGTGCTCATCTATCCATTTTCTATTGGGGATTGCTTATTCTGGTGGCTTCAAGCACCTATGATGAAGTTTCAAAAGACTCTCCCAACCTTTTGTAAGCAGTTTAAAGCAATCACTTGGTCTAGTTACCCTTAGTCCTTTTCTTCTATTGTTTGCTTGATTGAGTTGCATCTTGGCTCAGAGTCCCCAGACCCAAATATACCTGTAACTAAAACTCTAATCAGCTGTGCTTTATCTCTCCAAATCTCAGGTCCAGCTCTTCTTTTTCTTCTTCATCTTTAAGTACATTTACAGATTTTGCTGAGAGAAATTTTCCAGGACCAGTAAAAGAGGGATGAGCAAAAAAGCCATCTGCTTTTGATAATAGCGATCTTAGAAGTACTGGCGTTATTCAATGCAGGACACATGGATAAAAGAGAAGAAAGGGGTTGTAACCTTTGCAAACTTAATGGAAAAAAATATGATTATTGTTTCTGTTAAAAGGAGCACCTATCGAAGGCATTTTGTAATCACTTGATGATTATTTGTTCTGTTCTTTCCCTCTGAAGCACCTGGAATTGGCCACTGTCAGAAGACAGGACACTGGGCTAAATAGACCATTGGTCTGACCCAGTCTGGCCGTTCTTATGTCCTTATTTTCCAGAGAAAGACCGAGCAATAATAGAAAACAATAAAGGAGTTTGTCAGTCTTAAATCTAAGAAAGTCCATTTTGTGAATCAGGAATATTAAAAGACTTCATGATGAAATGCCACATAGTTTTGAGGTCCAAGAATAAGAAGCTGGTTTATGATTCTATTATATAATGGCTACATGCACACAGTACATTTTAATTATACTTCTAAGAGGTGCTTATAAGCATCTCTCTTTCTTTGCTTGATGAAACAATTCCTTTATTCTGCTCTGATTATGTCTACTTTCCTTCTTCTTGTGCAAATGTATGCATAATGATTGACCTTTCTATATTTTCTGCATGTTTGTCCAAATGCTGGGGATTTACTTATACTACCTACCTCTTACATAGAGCTTGTCATCCATACATTTCGTAAAGGAAGCAAGTATCACTTCCTACATTTTACAGATGGGGAAACTGAGGCACAGAAGTGATGTGACTTGCCCAAGGTCACCCAGCAGACCAGTGGTAGAGCTAATAGAACCTAGGTTTCTGGAGTCCCAGTCCAGTACATGATCCACCAGGCCACAGTATTGTAGACCTACCTTAACTGTCAAGCTTCCCCCCCATGCTTCTCTATCTTCTATGAACTTCTTGCTGATTGGTTTAACTACAGTGATTACAGTTTGCTCATCTGTACATGAGCAAGGAAGCCCCTGTAAGTGCAAGCAGTGCTTCTGACATCCTGGCTGGCTTGCACACTTCTACCAGCGTCTGCGTTTCCAAGCAAAGACGGAGAGTTATACAAAGCTTTTGGGTGGCGTGGTGAGGTCTACATGCTCCACACTGAATTAGGGCTGAGAATAGAGCAATACTGGGCCACCCCTTAGCAGGTGTTGGCCTTGTTCCCAAGGGCAGAGCCTTTTAAAAGGCCACTGATAGCCCAGGGAAAGGTGGGAAGGGGACAAGCTGTATGTGACACCAAGAGGTGAGCCAGATGCTGAGAACTGTGTCAGAAAAGGCTACAGGAATTTGAATTCTCCCTCTTTGGGTGTTGAAAGCCCTAAAAGAGATTGCTTGAACTGGACATCAAGAGATCAAGGAGAGTCTTGTAAGCCAGTGACTATGCCTCAGACTGAAAAGCTCCAGACTGGTAGGAAGTGACTCAGAGGAAAGCCTAATTTGGGGTAGTTCAGTAACTGGGCTGCATGCTTTGACAAATCCCTCAGGCCCTCAGTTGAGAGCTGCTGGAGTGCGTGAGCCTGCATCCCCTTACCTTGCCTTCCCTCTGCCCCCCTGTTCTGTGGTAGGGATAGAAACTCTGGTTGGGAGCAACGGGAGCACACAGGAGTAATTGAGGCCACAGTCGGGGGGCCTCTGGGATGACTAGGCTGGCAGAAACTGTAGGATCACTGCCTGATCCCTAGGCCAGCTGGTCATCAGACCATCCTCCGACAGGTGGGAAGAGAACAGATTGTTCATTTGATGCTTTGATTGACACAGATGCTTCAGGCTATGCATATGCCAGCTGGTGGCAGAGAGAATGGCTACATTATAAAACAGTTTTTAATTACATGATCATGTACTACTTTTCCATGGGACCTCTGTCTTGTTCAGTGCACAAAATGGACACAACAGGGGCAGAAATAATTTTGCACCAGAAACTGTGACTCGCATTTCCTAACTTTTGAGTGCTCGAATTTGCAACCTAAATAATCTGCTACTAACGGAGGCTTTCTTTGCAAGTAATATATACTTATGTCACATGAATGTGTTATCCTGAAACCAACCTCATTTAAACTAGCACATAAGCAGCTTTATCTTCATTTCAGCCCTTTGCCTGAGCAGATTTACAGGACCAGAGGAACCAATAATTGTAAAATCTTTAATGGGAGAGTTTAGGTGAGTGGAGGACAGATATACAGGCAAGTTCCATTCTGGTCTTACAGCTGCAGTATAAAGTAGAGAATCAATTCTTGTCTCATATGAATTCAGTTATTTGGTCCTTGATATAGCAGATCAATTTTCACAGGGACTGTGGACCAGTTCAGTACTTTACCATGATGACAATGTACTAAAGCCCATCTTTTAGCAGGTTCCTGACTATGCAAGTCTCATACGCAACTCCCAGAGGGATGGAATCATTTTCAGTACCCAGTATAAAGCATTCCCCTTTGTTACATGAGCCAAACTAAAAATCCTTTATATTTATTTCAAGGCTGGATTTAGCTATCAGTTAAATCTGAGCTCTAGTGTCAAATCAAACGCCAAATATTTTTAGCATGCTAGGTATATTTTAATTTGTTTCAAATATATTTTAGTACTTTTGAAGAAAAATTTACATCTTAGGAGATGAGCTTGATTTGGGATATATTATAATGCAGTATAACATCTTGTGCATTGACACTAGTAAGAAACAATGGCAGAGTGTAGTTGCTACAGAGTAAAAGGTCATTCATGAAGGTCATATTTTACTATAGGTAATGATAACTTTCACAAAGGCTGCAGATTAAAAAAACACTAAATTCTAGATCAAATTTAAGTTTACAGTAGACATTAGATATCTTTTTTTAAGGAGGTAACATTGTTGAGGTGGCTCACTGATTGCTCTGTGAAGGTGCCCAGGGGTTAGCTGATGCCATTGGGAACTGAGTAACTAGAAAATCACCAGACAATGTTCCTCCACCCAGAAGATGGCTAAAAATAACCAGATTCTCCGCTGCTATCAACTGACATAGCTCCTTCAAAGTCAGTGGAGTTACACTAATTTTCTGTAGCTGAGAATATGGACCAAAAGGGAACCTAATGCATTTTGGAGAAGGGGAAATTTGAAAGGTGGGTCTGGGTGAATTTTGTCAGTTTCAACAAAACTCATACCGGTGGCACTTTTTTCAGGTTGAGCTGAATTTGAAACTTGAACAAACTAGAGTCAGGCTGCATTTCCACACTTATTTATATATTTTACTTAGATTAAAACAGTACATAAAAACAGCTGTCCGGGGTTCTAAGCACCAGTACCATATTACTAATGCAGTATACTACTATTAACAAAAGAAAAACAGTCAAACTCTGTTAAACGCCAAAAGGAAAAGCTACCTCAGCTACTCCTGCCAGCCTCTGGCACACAGATCCAACCCCTCTGTGTACCCTTTACTCCCCAAAATCAGTACATTTGGGGGACTTTGGAGCAGGGCTGTGTGCGTGGAGGGAGGAGGTGATAATTGTGCGTGGAGGGAGGAGGTGATAATTAATCTCTCACTGGTTTGGGGCCACTTAGGACGTATAGGTCAAAACCAGATGCTATAGACCCTGCTGACAATGCAGCTCAGAGCATAGGGGTCATGTGATCACAGCTTTCTGCACCAGCTTTGGTTTCTAAGATGATTAAGATATAGCTCTATCTTGGGTGCATTGCAGTAATCTGAACTATAGGTGACAAAAGCACAGATGAGAATAGCAAGAAATGCTAAAGAAATTTGGCCATATATGGGTACAAGAGCCATCCTAGTCATTGTTGCTAACAATAGCTGGGGATACAACAATATCCCTTGATTGCAAATTCTAATAAAGTACAGGAGGCATGCATGCTCAACTAAAAGTTGTAGTCTTCTCTGTACTTAGGGTTGCTTTCCTTGCCCTACTAGCATCATTTCGTTTTAGCTGGTCTGAGCTTCAACCAGTTAGCCCGCACTCTTTAGGCAAGGGTCAAGGAGGTCTCAGGTAGCTAGATACCAAGAGTGTCCTAATAAAAACCTCAGTAATCTTAACTGATAGAGAATATTAGAAACTGGGCTAGAACTGGCCAGGTTGTTGGCACTGAGTGATGGCTGCACAGCTGCTTCCTTTATAGAAATCAGCAACCTACTCTTCCTAAAAGAGACATTGATGACCTCCACGGTCATGGACCCAGGTCTGCTCCAGTCAAGAAGAATGTTGGTCCAACACACAGATTGTGGCATTTTAGCATGCAACATTTGCCTAAACTCAGAGAAGCCCAAACTCAGAAACGTTAGTGTTTGTACCTTCTAGATATTGCTTTGCACTGGTGGAAGCCAATTGTTTTTGTCCTCATCCATGTCTGTTTCTCCACAGATATGACATTTCTGCAGAACACAAAAGGTTTAATCAGGATGTCTACTACTAGTAGCTAGTCTGCTGCTTGAGAATTGGTGGACGCAATGTCACAGAAAAACAAATTCCTCTTTGCCTCCCTCACATTCATGGCATAAGACTTGAATAAATATTTAGGATGAAATTCAGCATGCAAATTCCATTAGTGATCCTCAAGCATCTCTTGCCTCAATTACTGTGGGTTGTCCATAAACCATGGTGACAGGAGAGGAAGAGGGGACGTAAGGCCACTTCATTGGTATTTTGATGACAAAATCATCACTAGATGTCTGTCAAACCAACGAGAGAGTGTGATCTATTAGAGGAGCAATATTCTCTCTCTGAGCCTTCCAGAAACCCTCAGATTTAATTGAACTCTGAAGACTGACCTTCAGTGAGAAGTGGAGGTAGTTCTTTGTCCCAAGATAAGTTTTGTCTAAGTAAGGCCTGGGTGAAGAGCCTTTAGGATTTGGCCCATCAAGAACACTTTCAGATTCCCAATACTCAGTTGTTATAGCATGTGCTGTCCATATTGCCTTTGAAAGGAAAAAACAAAACATGTAAACAGAATAATGTATTTTCAGGCAAAAAAAAAGTCTTTTTTGACCACTTCTAATCAATGTATTGCTCGCTCTAATGAAAGAAGTATAAAATCAATACTCACATTTGAAATTGCATTAGGTTGAGAAAAAGCACTCACTGCAAGCCCACAGCAGCTTAAAATATACACAAATCATGATGCATCACATGATGGATTCTTTATTGATGGGCTATTACTAGACATCCAGTCAAAGTGTTCTATAAAAGGGGGAAATGATATTAAATGACATACTGTGTCTGCCTACTTTGTGGTTTGTTTATCTGCATGTTTGTCCAACCTCTTTCTTCTCTGCAACCTCTTTCTGATCTGCATGTTTGTCCAACCTCTTTCTTCTCTGTAACCTCTTTCTTCTCTGCAAGTTTCTTCAACCTCTTTCTTCTCCTTCCCCCCCAGCCCACTCAGGGCCTATTTTACAAATGTCAAGCAAAGTTTTTGTCTCTGGTGTTTAGAAAAGATCAGTCAGGAGAACTTTTTTGTTCTGGTTTTGGACTTACTGGGCACAGTAGCAATTCCAGCACTGGTCTTGTGGTGTGGTCTTTAACTTCTTTTTTTAATACCCATATTTGGAAAACTCGTGGTGGCATTAAAATGACACAGTGAGGAAACAAACCAAATTAAACTAGCACAGAGTTGAAGCGTACAGTGCTCTTTCCACAATGATCATTCAACACTGCCACACATTTTACTTAATAAAATGTAATAGGATGCTGTAGAAGGTGCAGCATTTTAAGCACCAAGGCATGCATTGCTAAGTGTGTATAGCCCTTTGTGCCCTTGATTGGAGTGAAAGGAAATATTGTGCTTCTCTGGCAGTGAACAAAGCCTACACAGCTGGCTCATTTAAGAATGAGCAACTGCTATGGAAAAGAAAAACACCAGCAAGAAAATGTCACAAGAAAATAGAAAAGAAGGGGTAATGATGTCAAATTATACACCAGCAAGGCTTGGCCAACTATTGCTGAGCAGTTGACCAGAGGTCAAGCACAGTATGCCCTTGGGCATAGCGTTGGACAGCTATGATCTACTTAAATTACAGTCTCATGACCACGGAAAAGCAGGAACAACCAGGGGGATGGAGGCAACAGAGTAAGATTGGGAAAGCCAGCAATTAATAAATTAACAACATCCATTATTAGGTAAGACTCCCACGTCACCAGGATGTCAACACAATAGTGCAATTGCTATTGGTTAATCCATTCCAGCCACTTCCCTCCACCCCAGCTCTCCACTCACAGTTTGTTGTCCAGGGTTGGAGTAGTCCAAGAATTCTGGCAAGTCAGTTTCCAGCTTCTACAGGATGAGCTGCCTGGGCTCCTCCAAGGGCTCTACCCATCTCACCCAGCTGAACTGATTTCAGTTTTGACTGCTGGATAGAGAGGCTCATGTCAGAGTCCCTTAGGTAGGTTACTGCTCTCTATGGCTTCAGCCCAAGCCACATCAGTGCTGTCATCTACATCTGCCCTTTCTCAGCTCTTTTTGAAGTCATCCACTGTCCTGAAGTGGGCTCTGTGCCAAGTCTTTGGAGAAGAATTAGTGGTACGTAGGATCCTTAACAAAGTTCTTACCACCAGAGAGGCACTCCCAACAGAAAGCAGGAGCCTCTCTCCCCACCTCTCTCTCTTTAGCCCTGGATATGGAGCCTAAATAATGCTGCCTGACTGGCCTCAATCAGGGTGATCCCTCACCCCAAGCACATTTGATTCAGTTCTCCTGTCCTTTCACTTCCCAGAGATAATAGCATTTTACTATCCCCTTATGCAAAACTTAGCCATATTTTGACCAAAATACTCCAAACTGTCGCACAAGAGAAATGTAAATGAGGCCTGGCCCATTCATCCATTTTCCATTGCTTAGCAATTGTTGCTGGCAGAGAGCTCCCTCTCCTATGGAGCCCCTGTCTATCTGCAGTGTTCAAGGGGCTCTGGGCTACTCTTTTCTCTATTCACCGGCAAGTGTCAATAGTGAGCTCCTTACTCACGAGGGCTTCAGGCCACAGGTCTAACAAAAATGAAATATTAGTTAAACATACGAGGGATATAGACAAATCTCCTCTTCATTGAACAGAATGATGTTCCCACCATGGAACAGAATGAGCATAAGGAGTTTATTTTTCAAGCCATGTCCAACCTGTGCGTCACAGGAAATGGTGTATAGCTGCGACATCATTAAAGAAGTCCAACTGGTCAATCAGAAAGTAGCTTTGGACATCTGTAGCCAATGCTATACTCAAATATGCAATAAAAATCAATGAAGCAGTAAAGGATCTGGAATTCAATCTGATCTCTGCTTCCTGGATTCTCCTTCAGGGTTAACCAGATAGTGTTCTTTAGTGACCTTTTCCCACTCATTTTGCACTGGGGGTGGGAATAAGGTTTTCCTATCTTGTCGATCAAAGATCTTTCCCCTTGTCTTAACTAAAGAACTGTAGAGGCTGTAAAATGCCTATAGCAGCACCTGTGTGTTGCCTGTCTTACACACCTGGACACTTAAAAGAATCCCCTTCAACTGCAGGCTGGAAGTAGGAGGGAAAAGTGGGAAGGAAGTAGCAGTCCTATAATTCATGGACTCAAATTTTTTAGGGCCAGAAGGGGACATTATTATTATCTATTCTGTTCCTGCATAACACAGGCATAACTTCTGGTTGACTGAGCTCCCACATCTCCTTGTAACAAAGAAGAAGTCCTTACATTTTCCCAAATCTAAAAACCAGGTTCATATTTCAGTTTGATTCTAGGAATAGACAAAATTTTGGGAGGAGTTCTTTCTTTACTATTAAACTAGTGTCCCTGTATCTGCTTGGCATCTTTCTACTTAATATTCTTTTCAGATACATTTCTAGGCCTGAACATTAAGACCACCAACAACTGCCAATGGGATATTTAAACCACATCTTTGAATTATTTAATAATTTAGTGAAACTTACCCTAGAAAGACATCAAAGATTTCCTCTGGAATCCATTCTTTCCTAAAACACCAAAAAACCAAGAACTGGTTATAAAAATGAAAAACTGGTATTGCAAAATTTTTTGAACTTCTTTATTTTGGAGAGTTGGAAATGCATCCATTCTTTATTTTGTGGATTTTTTTCTTGGTTTTGTTTCAGTATATTTTTGAAAAGTGTTACAATGATCACATGCGATAGAAATTATCATCAAAATGTTTCATTAACCAACAAAAGAATTACAATAGCATTTTAACAGCATTCTTTGTATACAATTTGAACAAATACCAAAAAGGGCAATATTTCACAAAAATATTTGTGAAAAATGTGTTCTTGAAAAAGAGGCCATTTTGAAATGAAAAATCTTTTCCTTTGAAAAAGTGGATCTACTCTAGAATTAAATCTTTTCATGAAGCCTTGCCTGTTTCCCCTAAGAAAACAATATTTTACAATGGAGATAGAAATATATATCCCACATTGTTAAAAATAAAATAGTTGTGATATAGTACTGTATCCATAACAGTGCATTTAAGACAAATACAATATAAGAACAATTGTACAGGAGAGGATTCTTGCGAAGACACCGTTGCCTATTTTTCCAAAGCAATATAACCTCTGTGTCTTAGATCTGAGACCTGCTCTTTACCGCTTTTATCTTAAAGACATCGTCATCTGCACCAGTGGAAACAAAACAAACAAAGAAACAAAAGAATCCCAAAGAAAATGCCCATGTTGTGTCCTTCCACACTAGAAGTGTCACCTGTTGTTGATTCCAAAACCAATCAACATCCTAACCTATCAAAAAATCTTGCTTGTGAGTGGGGAAGTTTTGCCTATCACAAGGGTGCCCACAGTGGGATATATAGTTCCCCATATTTCTACGTGGGGGCTTGAGTGTATGTTATTTAAACTTTCAGAAAGAACCCCTACAAAAATGAACCTGGCCCTCTATGCTGCCAACACCTAGCAGAAGGGTTACAGTTTACATAGGGTTTACCTTATACAGTAAATCTTACAGTATTCTCTGGTGATTGACTAAAGCACTGGTATCTTTATTAATGATCTGGATGTAGGTATAGAGAGCATGCTGATCAAATTTGCAGATGACACAAAGCTAAAGGGGGTTGCCAACACTTTGGAGGATATTCGGAGGGATCTTGATAAATTGGAGAACTGAGCTAGAGACAACAAAATGAAATTCAACAAAGACAAATGTAGGGTACCACACTTTGGGAAGAAAAACCAAACGCACAAATCCAGAATGGGGGATAACTGGCTTGGCAGCAGCACTACTGAGAAAGATCTGGGAGTTGTGGTGGATCAGAACGTCAACATGAGTCAGCAATGTGATGCTGCTGAAAAAAAATCAAATGCAATTATGCAGTTTCATTAACTGAGGCCTAGCATGAAACTCACTGAACGTGATAGTACTTCTCTAGTCGGTGCTGGTTAGGCCTCAGCTGGAGTACTGTGTCCAATTTTTGTCACCAATGTATAGAAAGGATGTAGAGAAACTGGAAAGTATCCAAAGGCGAGCAACAAAGATGATCAAAGGGATGGAATGCAAGCAATATGAGCAAAGGCTGAAGGAACTGGGTATGTTTAGGGCAGATATGATAGTTGTCTTCAAATACCTGGAAGGCTGTCATAAAAAAGATGGAGAAAATTTGTTCTCTCTTGTCACAGGGGGCAAGGCAAGAGGCAATGGGTTCAAACTACAGCATAGTTGATTTAGATTAAATCTCAGGAAAAGCTTCCTAACTGTAAGAACAGCACACAGTCTAAAGAGGTTGTTGAAGCTTTTTCACTGAATGTTTTCAAAAGAAGGCTGACTAGCCATCTGTCTTGCATGATTTAGACAGAACAAATCCTGCATGTTGGCAGGGGGATAGACTAGATGACTCTTGTGGTTCCTTCTAACCCTATGACACTATGATTCTGTTACACTGTTGCAAGATGCAATGGTTTGGAAAATTACTAAGGAATATTGCAGTACAACTTATAAAAGGTTAGAGTACAGGCTAGTGTTTGTCTTACCTAAAAAGCTGAACTGGGATCCCTAAATTTAACTTTCATTTCAGTCTAGTTCATTTAGAAACATCATTACCTGCTAATAAGAAGTATTCAAAGTATTCATTCTTCCATTAAATGAGCAAGGCTGGATTGAGACACCCACACCCCATCCCAATTTGGTTTTTGAAACTGTAGATTTGGTCAAAAAGTGACTATGTAAAAATGGTACCTTTTACCTAAAGTGGTGTGCCCCCTGTAGTCACATTTACTGATTTTAGTGACAGAAATTAGTTGGGTTTTTTTACCACTATTCACTCCTGTTGGTTGTGTTGATTCACAGTGCTGGATTCTAATCTGGTCATGCATCATCAGCAAAATTGTCAACTGATAAATGTTGAATTCTATTTTTTTGCCCTCAATTACACATGTGGAACATCATTATTTAGCCCACAGAATCTTTCTTTCAGATGATGATGGAGAAGACGGAAATAACACAACTTGAGTCTTATCTGAGCAGGAGTTAGAGAAGCTCTGTTGGGGGGAGAAGGAAGGAATGGATGGGGGGAAAATGACTTTTAATCTGTCTCCTCTCCCTGTTCCCATGAGGCCATCAGCACTTTAGGCACTAGAGCATTACTTTCTGGACACTTCAACTTTCCATTTCTATTACAACAATTCAATGAGGAGCCATTAAGTATTTCCAAATTTAGCTTTTATAATAAAAAGTGAATTGAAAGTGGCCATTAAGCCACAAATTCGTGCTGAAAGGGCACCAGTGCTCGTGGGATTTAAGAAAATGGTTACAAATAGAAGCTTTAAAAATTATCCAAAATTATCCTAACACTGTATATATTAAAACACTATGGTTATTTTCTTTTATTTTGTACTTGGAACTACTTCTCATGATGGAAAGAGAGATTATGTCAACCCCCTAATTATTTTAAAGAATTTTTTTAATGAAACTTAAAATCCGAGCCTGTGGGAGAATGCAGAAGCTCTGCTTAATACCAGTGAGCAGAGTATTGATTGAGAGCCTTAAATACCACCTGCTCTAAAGGGAGACAGTTAAAGAAGCATAGGACTCCACTAAGTTTAGCAGAAATATATTTGGAGGCAACAAAATTTATACTACTAACTATGTAGTTGTCACTTGGTACTGCATGCTTTGAAGTAAGTGGTAAATCACTATCTACCTACCCAAAAAACCTCATGTCTACCTGTGGTGGGTTTATATTGATGGAAGCAGGAGAAATCCTTGTTTGTTTGTGAACACCTAGATTTTCTTCTATGAGAACTGAGTATTATTCTTTAGAAAACCGAGTGCAATGTAGTGCCTCTGACAAAATCACTGTAGTTTAGCAGTTGGACTTTTACTTTGTCAGATTTCTCCTGAAGGAAGGTTTTGTCTTGTATATCAGGAACTGATTCTCCAGGGACAGCAAGGCTGTGTATTGCTTCAGTTATGATACACACCTGGGGAAGCCCATAGTCAGACCACCCTGATGGGAGGTGAGGCTATAAAAGGAGTCACAGAACAATGCTGAGGAGAGTGTTATTCAAGAAAGCTCTGTACTGAAAAGCTGCTAGCAAGAAACTATGCTATTTATAGATACGTGTGTGTGTGTGTGTTATGATGACCCATTAAATTATGTTGAATGTTTTTGTGTATGTCTGGGAAAATGTTTACTCATTCATAACTTTGTATGCATGCATTTAAGACATGGTGCCAATGAAAGCACCTTACATGCTATAAAACAGACTGGGAACTGAATCTCCCCCAATCCCAACTTTTCTTTGTTTTTCCTTCCAAATAATTGTTGCCATTGCAATGCAATACTAATAGTCCTCTATCCGCACTACGTACTGGTATTATACAGCACCATTTGCTGGTAGTGCAGGCTTCCATTACCATATTGTTAATATGTCTTTCCTGTGGACCAGAGGAGTCATCACAAGAAGTGTGATGCTAGTTCAATCTCCAAGCTAATTCAGTCCTTGGATTTTCTGCCGAGCTTGTGAGCAGTCAGTTGTCTTGATGTCAGTTGTCTTGAACGTTGAAGGTGGGTTCTTCTGTTTTCTGATGAGGACATTTAGTATATCAATCAAGCCACAAGATGGCAATGACTCTCAGCCACTATCGATCTGGACAGGATTTGAGACTAGAGTTTTGATGATTAAATTTGCCTTTAAAGCAATAAAAGTAAGGACAGCTGTATTATTCTTTGTGAGAGCACAAGAGTGTATATGTAGTAATAATTTTGGTAAAGGACAAGTTGGTCTATAACATTATGGATGTAAAGCCTCCATGAATAGTGAACTTTAGGCCTCTATAATGGCACCTTTGACTTTCATATAGCAATAAATATAAGCACCCTCTAATAGTATGTCTGGTAATCAGACGAAACTCAATTGTCTCACTGACTGAAATATACTAATGGGTGTGTCATTAGAGTGCACATGAAAAGTATTATTGTGCCATGAACCTTCCCAAAGATCTGCAGTAGACTGTCAAACACATATAAGTACTGTACACATTGGGCTTGAGTCAGCAATGCATTACTTCACTTTCATACTGGTGTAAATCCATTGTGATTTCAATGTTTAGAAAGTGGTGGAATAAGATGGAGAATCTGGCCCACTATCCCTAATCTTCACTAGATTTGTACACCAACCAATAGAATTATACACCAGTGTAGAATTCTCTATTACATTTTATAAGTAGTATTAACAATCTATAGAAAGGATAACATTCTCTATAAAATTATATAGGTTTATAATCCTAGAGGGATTCCACAGGGCTATAATAATTTCATACCTATTAAATTCAGTAAGGCTTTCTGTAAGGTAGTAATGGATGAATGGATGTTTTGGATGTTTGTTTGAATCCTAGCTCAATGCTCAGATCCTCTTAGAATGGAAAAAGCGGGAAATCTAATTAAAAGGCTTTTTCACTTGATTTACTTCCTGATAATTGAGTCAGAAATATCACAAGAACAAACTATGTCATGGAGTGAAAATCTGGTCCCATTCATGTTAATGTCAAAACTTCCTCTGACTTCACTGGGCCAGTATTTCACCCATGGTATTTTAGCACTTCTGATTCTTGCCCTGGAAAGATTAAGGACGTTTAGAGATGCACAAAAATATCAACTAATACTGCAAAAACTCATCCTAATTTTGATAAATCTCAATAAATTGTAGGTTTGGGTCAAGTCCTGGGCAAAGATTTAGCTTTGTTATTTCATCCAAATCAGTTTATCCATTTTTAACATATAGTAGGATTTCTGTAATTAAATATACAAATTATATTACCATGCATCATGATCAATCTATATTAGATGCTAAGAAATCCCGTGAAGGAAACTGAAAACTAAACATGAAGAACTATACACTGCGTGATCTAAGGTATTCTAAACCTTTCCAAAACTGCACATTTTGCAGAAAGCATAGGCTTCTCTGACTGCTTTCCATGCACTAGCAGGATTCCCCAGTTGTTGAAAGGTCACAAGTATGGCACATGCTGTGGTATCACTTCACCAAGGAGCTGGTGGTGTTTAGCAGGTTACCATGTCACAAGAGTCAGTGTTGGGGGGAGAGGGGTGGATAAATTGTGTGTTATATGCTGAAACTAGCAATAAGGCCCAACCTTCTGTTTCAATCTGGTTCTTATGTGAATAGACAGTTTTATGCCCATGAATCCAGGGAGAACCCTGTACTTTAAACAAACAATTTATGAGCTTTCATCAAATGACTTGTGACAACAGTGGCAAAACTTGTTATATTCTGGATATCCCATGCAAAATATTTTGTTTTTGCCTTCTGCAGTGGTGCTGTGATTCTTCAGAAACAATAGCTGGTAAGTTTTGCCACCAGTAGCTCTTAACAGGACAGAGAACAGCGATAGAGGTGCATGTATGTGGCAGAGAGAGAGGGGAGAGTGATGTGACAATGGGCTGTGGAAAAAATAATCAAATCTTTGATCCTTTGCTTCTTTTTACTCTATCCATTCTGTTTATAGGTTCTCTCATGGATTCCAAATGTTCATATCACTCTTCAAAATAGTTGAAATTCTGCTTGGGTAAGAGATTTATACAACTTCTGCTCCATTGTATTTATTATCTCAGTTAAATCATGTCCACACAGAAGATAAGAAAACCTGTGAACTTCCCCATGTAGTTTTGAGACAATGTAGTAAGAGCCCCATAAACTCACATGTATGATGGGTTAACACATGGCCTATTAAATGCATGGATTGGGGGTGATGAAATAAAGAAAGAAGGGAAGTGACTGTGGTGTTGGTTTTAGGTGGAAAGGTGTGCATTATTTTCAACCCCAAATGTTCAAAAATCATGAGTCAGGTCTCCCAAAATTATGAGGCTGGTTTAAAAATCATGAGATTTTAGAAATTATAAAAGTTGCAGTTCTTTTTATTGCCTTCTAGGTTTTGTGCCTTCAAAGTGCACTTGGCTCATGTTTCCAAATTTTTCCCTGTAGTCATGAGGTTTAGAAGCTTACCATTTTTAGTGACAGATGAGAGTCTGATGAAATCACTCGACTCCAGGAGCCAGATCTCTAAATAAAATATCAAATAGTATGATAAACTTTTGAGAGTTGGCAAAATGTGGCACATAATTTTCCCTCCTAATTGGCTAAGAAGTTGAAAAGGACTCTGGCAATTGGGACCCACTTTTCTGGGATAGCTTGCTTTTGTTTATAACCCCTTCTTTATGGATTAATAAAAGAGAGCCCTGAGGAAAGGGATTGAAACACTGCTGAAGATGAAGGATCACCAGCCTATAAGATATGTTGGGGGAAAGGGCTAGAGATTAATCCTTTCATGGACCGGGCAAAGGTTCTAACCCAAAGAACTCATAGATCGCCTGACATAGTTGGAAGACAGGATAGTCTGCAGAGAGGCCCTCTGCCTTCACACTATTTCACGGCTCTCTGTTGTTCCTCCATCCCTCTATCAGCTCAGCTACACTGAATATGTGCAGACAAGTTTCTGCCAAATGCAACTCTACTGGGAATTTCTCCAGAAGAGTCTTTCACAGAATGGAAGCACTTACCCCTTAGAGCAAAACTTGAAAGTCTCCAGTGGACTCCAGTAGAGGAAAATGCGTGTAGCACATCCATCTCCTCCATTCTCCTTGAGGTCTGAGGGTCATGAGTGTTCAACACATTGGAGGGAGCACTCTCTTTTTTTCTACTCAGGCAGGGGAAGATCATTCACAGAGCAGGCTATGTGTGAGTTGTGAGGTATACTACAGAGGCAAAATAGCCAATTATTTAAAATGGAAGAGGGTTGGTGTGCATGTGGAAGGAGAGAGGAAAATCAAACTGATTAATTTTGAATTTCCATCACTTGGAAAAAAGAGAAGGTGAAAATACACTTATAATAGTAAGTTAGACAACTTTGAACCACAAACAAGAGGGAGGTACTTTACAAAAAGAAAAAGAAATGCACTTCACAAAAGCACGACATGTACAGCGCAAAGATTTCAGAGCACATGTGTGCATATGCATGCGTCTGTGTGTATGTGAGTTTGGAGACAGAGAAGAGATTTCACCAGTTATTATTGCTTAAAAAATGTCTATTTGCTATCACAATGTGAATAGTTGTTATAAATGGAACCTTTTTATTTTTCATAGCAAATGAGTATAACTCTATTTATATCAATTTGTGAGCATCTGACTCTTCCAGTGAGAAGCATTTGTTTCAATAGTTATCAATGAAAGATATTTTTTGCAAATTGTAGTATGATGGTTTTGCCACTACAAACATAGCAAGCAATGAGCTCAATTTCGAGAGCAATTGCTCACTGTTTATTTTCCTTTTAAAAACATAGAAACAAAATAAAACTGAAATGCACAAGGACATTAATAAACACTGTGGTTGACATTTTACAAATGCAGAAGCAAGGAAATTTAAAGTCATGGTCCTTTCAGAAACTGCGACTCAGTCCCATTTACATTTATTGTATATATTTAATATGTCTCGTATCACTATGCACTGCCTAGAGAAGGAGTAAAAATTAGAATAATTTATCTGATCGATCCTTCTCACCTAAACTTTAGACTGTGGATGAAATACCACTGCTTTTGTTTTACATAATGCAAATTCCCCGTTTTTGTCTGTTACAATAATACGGTTGTGTGAGCTAAAAACAGGATTAACTGGGTTTTGTAGAGTGATAAGAACACACCAACCCTAAAAATGAAACAGTAATTATGGCCTATAATGGGCCTGGCCCAAAGCCTGGGACAATCAATGGAGAGACTCCCACTGGCTTCAATGGGCTTTAGATAGGGCATTACATATTAAAACACACAGGCCATACTCCCTGACCCCAAATCTCACTCTGAAAGGTCTTGCCACCATAGAGGACCTTTGTAGCTCATAGATTTTAGAAGTGTGGGGAGTAGGGTGCAAAAATTGCCTTTATACACAAGTACAGACAAGAAGCAGCTTGAATTTCACTCTGTATTTGTCCATAAGGAGGTCACATTGCAGTTTCTATCATTGTTGTGCTATTTAGTATAATGTCAGTGTAACAGGGTCTTTGGTGGGCTGGAGGCCCTAGTGCAGTGGTTCTCAAACTTTCTTTGTGTCTGTAGGAGTTTACAGCCCCCTCTCCTGCCACACAAGTACCAATAAAAAAAAAATCAACATGCACCTTTCACTAAATATTAAAAACAATAAGGCATTGATTCAAACAGAGCCAAGATCCATTGTAAAAATTGTCATTGTGCTTGATGCTTACAATTAAATGTGCACACCGCGTCCTAGCAAACAGATTAACGAAGAAATGGCAATGACTTTGTTTAAAGCTATGCAAGCTTAACAGAAATTCATCAAAATGCACAACACCATCTAGAGTCAAATGCACAGCTCCGTCTAAGGATCTGATATGACTGGAGGAATCAGCTTTCCTAGTTATTCACTGTTGTGGGTAAAAGGTGCGCTGTAAGGTTTTTTTTCCTCCTAAAGCTTCTCACGCTCCTCCAGAATACACTCCTCGCTTCCTGGTGGATCCTCCCTCCAGTTTGAGACCCTCTGGCCTAGTGGTTAATACCCATCCAGTCATGGGGCAGTGGTAGGGGAACCTGGGCCCACCCACACCACCAGGCTCCAACCCTGGGCCCTGTGAGAATCCCTCCCAGGTCTCGTCCTGCCACTTTCCTCCCTCGGCTTCTGTGCCAGAAAAGGAAAAAAATTGAAAACTTAAACAAACCATCAGCTCCAACCAGGCTGAGCGTATAGTCCTATTCCCAAAGGGATACTTCTCCAGCCCCTTTGGCAGGAGCCTTCAGGATAGGTCTGTCCTCCTCTCCAGCCTCACCCCTTCTGAGCTGGGTTGCTCCCTTTTCAACCCTATCTCCAGTTGAAGCATGCTCGGCAGGGCTGAAGAGGCAGAGCTACCTGAGCCCAGTACTGACCTTTAACCCTTTCCAACCCACTGCGGGGTTCATCACAGACAGAGCCATTGCTAGTATAAACTGGCATAACACCAATGATTTTAGTGGTGCTATCCTGATGTTGATAAATTGTACAGTCAATTGCTTGACCACCCTTGTGGTTGATATTTCATTATGAAATATCCTCAATAGACCAGATAACCGATGTCAGTTGGGTGTAGTAATATGGTATAAGTTCTGTATGATATCTGTTTCCGAACAGCAATCCAGTGCAGGGATGTTACATTCACCTTATGCAGATGGTGTGCTCCCCAACTTACACATGTCAGCTGGTATTAAAACACAACCCATGAGTTTGTTCCAGTTCCCAAACTTGTTCTGTTCCTTCCTTATCTTTGTTTTGTATACTAGCATTCCAGGTACTGATCCGTGAAGGTACTTCCCTAGCTTGTACTAAGACACAGAAAAAAGGTATATTAATGTTGACACGTTTCCTATCTGCTTGTGACAAATGCTTACTTCAGCAAATGCCAGGTGTTATGAGATACTTAGCATAAGTGAACAGGATTATGGTATAGATCAGTTTAGGCTGTATCACTATTGCCATATTTGTGCTTACTGTTATTAGTGCTTAATGCATACTAATATATTTTTATGGTGCAGATAATACATACTATTAATATGATATATATTTATATGCTGGCCAGCGTGTATTAGTCAACACTGACTAGCACTATCTCAGGATCTGGCCCAATAATAAGTGTAAGAAAACATCTTAACAAGGTTCTGCTATACAGTTGGAGTATGTAAAATACATTGGAAAATAAAAGGACTGTATTTTCCTAGTATGGTGAAGCAGATATCAGTGGTATACTATGAAAAAATCATTTTTAAATTTCCAAACTTATATACCAGTTGTAAGATTTCTAATTTTACTGTGCTAAAGTTTACTTTGCAAGACCTTGCTTTCATAGTCACACAGGTACTTTGAAGACTCTTTAATGTACTTTAGACTTGTACAGCAACTCATATTGACGATCTCAATTCACTTTGTTCATGGAAAACACAAATGTGTAACACCAGCAGAGAGGCGTTTTATCTTATCTGGAAACAAACAATAACAAAGCCAAAATATTCCCTTTTTCATTCTGTCAATGAGTCTTGAATAACTAAACAAAATGCAATGCCCAGAAGAAAAAAGAAGGACTTGTCAACACAATAATAATAAAACTATAGAGATACTGCATTAAAACACAGTAGAGTTCTGGAAAATGTCCTAGGTGTTGTTAGTACAAAAGGACGGTGAATTGTCAGCTGTAATAAGTTCTCCATAAAAACAAGTGACAGAAAAAATTTCAAGCCAATTCAAGTCAAGGAATTCTGCCTTAGAATAATCACTGCAAAGACTGCAGAAAGCTAGATAAATTAATATGTCAAAGACTACTTTCCAAATAAACTTTACTCCCAGTGACCAGACTGGGGGCAAGAAGGCCCCAAGATCAGTGGCTAAAGCCACCTTTGTTCAATCTCTCTAACTTCCTGAGCTGCACCAAGCACATCTCAAATGCAGCCCAGGTTTTGGTTCTAAATTTTCTTTTTCACCCTGGATACAGTGTAATACACATACCGTATTGTCATCTTTTATACTGTTGAACATTGTCAGAAGTCTGTGTATGTTAATAATAACTGGATAGAGGGAGAATAAATCATATAAGAAATCCTGGACAAATACATTACCTAAGTAACGTGTGGGATCCGCATGCAACACTGTCTAAAGCCTTGACTACTCTAGAAAAGATTTGCCAGGATAAAATCCTGGCAAACCCTCTTAATGGCGATGCAGCTTATACCAACAAGAGTTACCTGTTGGTATAGCTTTACCAGTTCCCTAAATAAAATAAACTATATCCACAAAAAGACTTTGCCATTATAACTGCTTCTACACTAGGTCTTTTGCTGACATAGTTACATCAGCGAAGTATGATATCGCTCCGCAATACTTCTAGCTGACACAGCTATGCCAGTAAAGCTTTTAAGTGTAGTCCAGGCCTTAGAAAAGTTCTCTAACTTCAAACAGCAGTGTTTTGTTTTATTTTGGTTTGGTTTTGAAAAGCACAATGCAAGCATAGCTAAATGCCTGTTTGTAGCCACAAGACAGACTCATGTTCTGATTGTAAGCCAAGTGCGTCAAACTGGCAATATCGGCTGAAAACAAAACTTGTCAGTTGTTGTTTGTTTTTAACCAAGTAATTTCTGAATGGTCTTCAATACTGAACAAGAATTATATTTCATTCCAGCACGAGCTACAGTAGTTGTTTGGTATTGCTAGGCACTGCAGTTTGGAGAATGTTCTGATATTACAATGGAATAGAGTCAATTAAATGCTCCTGGTGGTGTCTTAAAGCCTTAAAGCCACCAAGAGTTATTCTACTATAACTTAGAACTGAGGCCTAATTTTTTAAAATCAGACTGCATCTCTATTTTTTTAGGAATATTAATAGAGTTATTTTCCCAAATACCTGGTTGTAATAATTTACTATCTTCAGTCCTGTTTCTCTGAGTGTAAATTGACATGGAGTCTCATTTATCTGCTTTATTCATAGCAGATGTGTTACATTAATTAAAACTTGACAATCTAATTTATAAAATCTGCTTGGTATGAAATGGTTTATTAAACATATACATATAGAATTTATATGTAGATTTTCTAGAAAAATATTTTGGATATAAAATCTTTATAAAATCTTCACAAATGTGTTTTTACTTCAAAAACTATACAAACATTTCTATAAAAGCTAAATGGAAAAATACAATTTTTTCCGTAAAGTTCTTATATTACATTTATAGGTGCCCCATCCATTTTGAAGAGATATTATTGAACTTTCCTGATATTACTAACATTACTTATATTCTGGAAGGGTTATTGTAGTTAGTAAAATATTTTCATAGTTTTATGTTTGAAAGTCTGTAAACTGAATTGCCAAATAGACAAGAAGAAAAACAAAGATTATTCATATTTAGAAATACAATGTGGATACTGATTACTTAAAACAAGTCTAAGTTTTGTAAAAACATCTAACATAGATGGTGAATTTGCTTTTTATAGAAGCACTTTTTACTACTGTAGCTGAGGGCCTGACAACTATTTAAAGATAGAACAACAATCTCTTTCTGCCTCTTTCTTCCCCGAAGATACAAGAAAATCCTAGACTAGAGTGATGGGTTTGTTTTGTTTTATCATTTTGTATGAGAGAGGTACTTTAGTGCAGGAAAGCTCAAAGAGAAACTTTTGTAGTTGGTGTCACAGGGTAACTGCATCTGTATTCTCCCTCTGCGGTCCCTCAGGGCACCGACTCTAGGATCCTGGCTCCTCAACCATCACCTCTCTTGGGTAGAGATGCTCGTCTCCTGACCAGGGTATTCCCAGGCTGCACAGTTTTCTGCCTACACTGTGATATCCTCAACAAGCCAGAGTGCCTGAACAGACCAGCCAGCATCTATGCTTTGCTTTCTCTTTGACGGCTATGAACAGCTGTAATTGCCAGCAGACACAAGTTACCAGGCAATTTTTCTAATCAAGCACATTTATTCTAAGGTGAAAACATTAGAAAAAACATTTTAAAACTATAAAAGTTCCAATATACATGCTAAAAGCTTACAGAGCTCACCCCTCAGTCTTATGTGGCCTCAGCCAAATTACTTCCCAGTAAGAACTGGGGGCCCCTCTTGGACAAAAGGTCCTGTCCATTTTTTGGATCAGAAAGAAGGCCCTGAGTTAGTTTTTAAATTCAAGCTATTTATCCAAAAGTCTTTTCTTTGTCTGTTGGTCATTTGGAGAATCCATTTGGAGCCAGGATATGTGAGCCTGTCCCGGTGGTGGTAACTCTCTAGAGGTGGTACAACCTGAGTGAATTTGGCCCATCTTCTCCCACTGTTCTTAATTCCTGGAGGGCTGTGGTCACTCTCCCCCATGGAATTATATATAGTCCCTGGTCAACAATGATACATAAACTTAATACAGAAAGGTCTCCCAAAGATATTGCAGGAAATTGCCATAGCTGTGACAGTTCTTTCCGAACAGAATAAGGCTAAAAAATGTATCTGTCTCTGGAGAAAATTCCATAGTCCAGATCCAACTCCTATGTAAAGACCTATTCCTACACTACTGAAATAAATGGAGCCAATGGGAAAAAATCCCAGTGAGTTGAGGACTAAGCCCTAAAATTCCATCTCCTACACTTATGAGTCTTCCCTACTTTGCTCTACAGTGTCACCATTACAGGGAGATGTCATTGTCAGGGGAAGTTATGGGTACAGAGAGGTGATTTTCTAGACAGCTAGGGAAAATCCTATATAGGATTAGGTAGCAGGCCCAAAACCATGAACTAAGTTCTGTATTCACTAGGGAGCCAGTACAGAGAGTAGAGCACAGGGGTGATTCATTCATGGTGATCTGTGTTACTAAATCATACAGGCTGCTGCATTTTGTACAAGTTGGAGCCAATGTTCCTTGTAAACTTGGCCAACAATCTTGTATAAAGGGTGCATACATCTGGCTTTACTCACAGATATGGGTTGCAACAATCAAGCCTGGAAGTCATGAATGCAAAAGCAGTAAGGCCAGAGCAGTTTCTGATAGAATAGGGAACAGTATTCTAAATAATGACATTGAAGTGAGTGGGATTTTTTTTTTCTTTGCTACTTCTGTGGTTATTTGGGGAGGCAAAACCTGTGAGGAATCCAATAGCCTATGATGTCTGTGGGCTTATGTACCAATTTCAGAGTAGAGGGGGAAAGCAAATTCTTCAAAAGTGCTTTCCTCTTCCCACCTCACTCTTGCCTGGATTCTGCTGTAAATAGCTGCTCCTCATCCAGGTACTCTCCACAAGAACCGGAAAAGCTAGAGATGGTGTTTTTACTTCCAACATAAAGGTGAGTTACGGCAGGGTGCCTTGCAGGCTGCTAATACTTCAGTCCAGATTGTCTCAGTTTCAGTCCCATGACTTCATATAGATGTTAAAGAAGGGGGGGGGGGGGAGAGAAATGAGCCTTGTGAGACTCCATATGCTTTGGAAATGGAGAAACAGCTGCCACTAGTGATCCTTTGGGTTTGTATAAGGGGAAGGACCTAAGACATTTCAGGGTGTTTCCATTCACTCCTGCAGCTTCTTTGAGGTTGTTCAGATGTGTCTAGTGCTCAGTAATAAGGAATGGTGCAGAGTGGGCCAGAAGCATGAGCATGGAGGGATACATCTAGGGTGACCAGATAGCTAATGTGAAAAATCAGGCCAGGAGGTGGGGGATAATGGGCACCTACATACGACAAAACCCCAAATATTGGGACTGTCCCTATGAAATCAGAATGACTGTTCTCCTCAGGCTAATCATGTCCCCACCGACGCACAGAGCTGAGTTACAGCCAGAGTGGTGATCACTGTGGTATACATTACAATTCAGCTACCTTTTCTCTTTGTACTATGCCCAGATCCATTCCCATGAAGTTAATGCAGTTCTTCTTCCCTCCAGACCAAGCAGTGAGAGTTGAAGGAACTCAACACCTTGCAGAAAGAGCTAGCACCTAAAGGGAGAAGGCCCTTATTTTGAAGTTATTGGAAGTTAAAGATGTTCCACATCTTCCAAAAGTGGGCCCCCAGAGAGCAGTTTGTAAAAGGGAAAAGTTTCACAGTCATTGTCCAGGTAACTGAGTTTTTTCCTCATGCTTTCATTTGTCCTGAAGCCCTTTGTCTACCACTCAGTGGTGGTGTCTACCCTACAAACGAAGGGTATGATTCCCCAGCTCATGTACACATAGATGCAGTAGCTCAATGAGAGCTAGCATAAATATAAATAGTAATGTAGCCAAAGTAGCATGGACAACAGTGGCCCGGTTCAGCTGGGCCAAGTACATACCCACTGGCTTCACCAGACCAGTGCTGCTGGCCTTGCTTCCATGGCCACCTTACTATATATATTTTCCTGCTAATTTTCATCAATCTACCATGAGTTTGTGGATGCAAGCTGGGGACTCACACACCTAGCTTGTATTGTAGACATAACCTCTGCTAAGTACCTCCAGGTTCGAGACACTAATGCAATCTCCTCCTACTGCATATATTGGCTTCCTATTGTCTGCCCTTGAGTGGAATTGGTAATCACTGCAGCTAGTTCATGCAGTTGACAAGCTGGTGTACATATCTTGCAGTTCAAACATAACAGTCTCTTTGGAGAACAATTTTGAGAGCAGATGCATTTGCATACCAATATCAGGAAAGGAAACTGCATGCACCATTGAAACACAGGGAAGTAGGAAGAAGCTACTTTGAGAAAGGGAGCAAAATAGTTCAGTTTGTTTCTGTCTGGAACAGTAAAGAGGGTTTGATAATAAGGTCTGCACCAGTGTCAGAGAGACAGGGGATTCTCTCAATACTTTTATCCACTTCTAAGGAAGATAACTTGAAATGGATTTTTTGTGCCTTTGAAAGGGAATTGGGCTATGCTATGGCTTGTGTACCAAATACCAGTTACAAAGGAGAGATTATACCCTGAGTGTGTGGCATGGTAGAGGTGATTACATTTTACTCAACATTATAGTTTTCTAAAATCCTAAAAATGATAGCAAAGGATCAACTGCTATAGTTTTGTAAATTGTGAAGACTTTTTGTAGCCAGCCTTTACTACAGTGGACAATTTTAATGCTGTGCTTTCAGCCTCTCTGCCATTTAAGATGTTTTGATTAATAGTGACCATACTGCACCGTACTGTGATTTGTTGAAAAAAGAAAATGTAAAGGACTGTATATATTAGAGAGGAGCAAATGATTCATAAATTAGCTGATCAATGTAGCCTCCTTTATGTTCTTCTTGTGTCTCACATCCTTCTGGTAGCTGCTTTTCCTGCCATGTCCCTT
This sequence comes from Emydura macquarii macquarii, assembly GCF_026122565.2. NCBI lineage: Eukaryota > Metazoa > Chordata > Testudines > Chelidae > Emydura > Emydura macquarii. The sequence goes on along the minus strand of NW_027131400.1, from coordinate 5,955,630 downwards.
CAACGTATGATAGATACCCATGTCCAATTGGTGCAAGTTGCACTACTTGACTACTAATATTCCTTTATACTTGTTTTACACCCATTGCTTCAAACTCTTCTCCTGGTAGAACCCTTCTAGACTACTTTTGCTCCTTTGGCCGGAGCGGTTAGCCAATATTCAAGGTCTTGCAGGGCTATTTCCATTAGGAGGAGAATTTGTTCACCCAATCAGAGACATTTTTTGGTGTGATCCTTTTTATTAACAAAGAACGTACACCAAGTCCTCCCCTTTCTGTGAACATAGTAGAAACAGACAGTAGGCAGCTTCCTTCCTCAGAAATCACCAAGCCTATCACCAATGACAGTGCTTTCTGTGACCAAGAAGCTCTGGCTTTCTACTTAAGGTCACCCTCACTGCTGTTTCTCTCACTTTCTACCATTAACATACACATGGCTTGCCAAACAAACAATCTCCTAGACCCTGCCTTTGTAATCAGTCCCAGGGAAGTACCTCAATATCCCCGAGTTGGTTTCTTGCTTAGGCCTTGCCATGTGGCCATTGCCTTGGGTAACCACTTCTATTGTTTTCAGCTGTCTCCCCACATAAAGGAGCATTTAATTGCTCATAAGAACATAACATAAGAATGGCCATACTATGTCAGACTAATGGTCCATCTAACCTAGTATCCTGTCTTCCAACAGCGGCCAATGCCAGGTCACCTATCCCCAGCTTCTGGCAAGTACAGGCTAGGGACACTTCAGAGCATGGTTTTGCTCCTTCTATTTAACCTGAAAAGTAGAGTTTAGAGTTTAGAACACCTATCAAATTTAACCAAGTCTGTAATTGGCTATTTATCAAAGACCTACTTGATGGCAGCCATTAACCCCTTCCTGCATAACATCATATTCAAATATCTCTCTTGCTAGAAACACGCTAATACTGCATGAATTCAGGCTAGCCGGTGCCAACATCTGAAAATAACATATTTTCCCCCCTTCCCCTCTCTGTCTTTGTTATAGCACAATATACTCATACTGTGTTCTTGTAGGTGATCATTGTAGTGTCCTTGCTGGCAATGTTGTGTGGATGTTTCAAGAGTACTTAAAAATTGGCAAGCTGTGTTTCAGCATTATTCTAAAATTTACTTGGACCCAATTCAAGAAAGAATTGCTTTCCTCAGTAGACTTGCAAGTAAAGGCTTTTGTGTAATTTAATTGAAGATGTTCTAAAACTTCTCAAACTGTTATAAAGTAGGGAGAAATATGACCAGCACATCAGCTGGTATGAGAGAGTTCTTTAGGTGAAATCTGATAGCTATGCCAGCTCTGATGTCATCGCCGATATATTCCTCACTTCTTGAGGACAATATATCACATATATAACAAAATAATACCTACCTCTTATGTAGTGCTTTTCATCAGATTTCAAAATGTTTAATAAATTACCATTCCAGTTTAACTGAATAAAAAATACATCACAGGGTGTTTAGGACCCTAAATATTGTAATATCTTTCAGCTGACTCATCATTAGACAAAGTGATTAGAATAATAGAATACAAAGGTAGCGAAGAGCTATTTGTCTATCTAGTTCATCCCCCTGTCAGTGCAGGAGTTCTCTTTTGTACACCTACTGGTGTTTTTTCCTGTCTAGTTTTAAATGTGTCAAACTGTGGCACTCCTGTCACTTTCTTTAGATTACTCATAGACTAATGGATTTCACTGTCAAGATGTTTATCTGATGTTCAGCTTAAATTTTCTATTTCTAAATTTCACCCCATTACTCCCACTTTTCCCCTGTTACTATGCTAAATTTGGGCGCTAGACCCTACTCCTCTGGGCCATATTATGGCAAAGGTATTACAGGCCTCTGCCTTGGTAGGGGCCTAACTCTGACTGATATGATAAGATCAGAATATTAGCTTTCATTTAAGAAAAAAATATTTCTAGCCCTTAAGTTAGCAAAGAAAAGCCTGAAAATGTGAGCAGCGTAACCAGGGTCTGTCTGATTCTGCAGCAATAGCGTAAAAAGGTGTGAACTGCCCTTTTATCTGAAATGACACCCAACACAGTCCTGGAGGGTGGAGGCTAGTAGGAAAGTTCTCACTGCTGCAATTCCATCATGGCCCTGCAGGGATGACGTGGGCAGGGGTACCCATGCACAGTGACCTAGAGTGAGTCCAAGGAGTGGGGGATTGCCCCTAACCTGTCCAAAGAAGAGCGTTGGCAGGCTTCCTAACAGACAGCTTTTGTTTTACTGGCCTCTGCAGAGTTGGGGATGTGGCCATGGGAGAGGGAGGGTGGAGTGTCTTGCTATTCCTCCAGATAGTTGCATATTTTTTGCTCACATGAGACCACTCACTTCAGTAAAGGACTTTAGGGCTGGTCAAACGTCAGGGAAAATGACAGCTAACATTTTAGAATGATAAAAATAAGCAATCCTCCCCCAAACAATTTCCCCCACCCCCATTATTATTATTTTTTACCAGCTTTACTGACATTATTAATAATTTCTACTCCAACAGTGTCCAAAGGCCTCAATAGATATGAAGTCCCATGGGGGTGCTGGGTTCTCCACAGGTGCAGGTGAAAGCCAATGTAATGGATGAATGGGTGGGCATGTAACATAGAAGTAAATTAATAGTGATTGACTCAGTTTTGTTAGTTACAACTTTATTTTTTGCTTTTCCTTCCCTTTTTTAACCAGAGGTAGAGATAGATCCAGGAATGGGGGCATTAGCAAGATTAAGCAGGTAGAAACATGGAAGTACAGAAAGAGGGACAGTCATAGCTCACCATTTATTGGCTAAAATCAGATTATAGGATTTGTTAGCATTATGGAAGAGACTAGTCATAGCAGCTGATGCTGCAAGGATTTAAACACATGGTAATTTTACACATGCTCATTGACTTCAGTGGGACATGTGCATACAACTAAGCATGGTGTAAGTCTTTGCAGGATTAGGGCTTTGAAGAGGCATTTGGAGACAGCATAAGGTTGGAGGCTGTGTGGGTTCATATGGGCAAGAGACCACTAATGTTCCCACTGATGGAGCTGAGCTGGTATAGCAATAGTGGGAGACTTTAGGAAAAATTTCCTAGTGTGGATAAGGTCACAGGGATTCCATTTCCTAAAGAGATGCTTGGTATTTGGATTCATGAGCTCCCCTGAGTAGCATGAAGTACTCATGCTGCTCAGTTTGCAATAGTGTCTAGCATTTGAATCTGGTTTAGATTCAGACCAGATCATGGCTTCCTGTCACCAGATAAAGACAGCAAAAGCTGCCTGAATTCTTGAATGTGTTGTTTGATATCCCTTGGCAATTTCATGTTTTGTAAAGTAAAAAATATTAACAGGAATAAAAGAAAGCAGTTTTATTCAAAAAGTACTGTCAGCAAATATCATATCAAGAGTGAAAATCTTGGTCAGGCACTTTTGAAAGAAAAATCCACAGACAGCCTCCAGAACTGTTGGTGATCCATCTTATGAAAATTAATTGCAAAGCCAAACCCTCCCACAAAAAGTACCCCAGTAACAGGTAGCAAAAGTGATGAAACTACATTCTGTGTTGAGTGTAATATACTTCAATAGTACAGCTGGCGAAAATTTTTCAAAATTCTGGTGACATTTTTATTGGCACTTGTAATTTAACCAAAAAAAGAAGGAAAAACTGGCAATGTTTGAAATATATTTTTCACCTTTTAGTTCTATTTACAACAAAATGTAACTTCTTCAGTTGTTCTGAGTTTGACCTCATGAACATGATATTCAACCCTCCCACCCCTACCCCTCAGGATAACTTTACAAAATTGAAACAAAGATTTCCAAATATGTAGACTAAAGTCAGAAAAAAATTGAGGATACTTGAAAATGGTTGCTTAAGGGAAGGGTTTGCTTAGTGCAAGTTGTCCTTCTTACTGCAAGTTTCACAGTATGTCCAGGACAAGACTTTAAAAATGGTATCTAATGTTAAGCTAATTAAATCTCCTTTTAAAAATGGTAATTATGTGAAAAGAAACTAGCAAGAAGCTGCTAGCAAGAAGAAATTTGCTTATGTGTTATTTCTTTTTCAATCAACAATTGGTAGGGACTCTAGCTTGTGATATCATACAAAATTAAGTAGCTCCTGTCTGTGATACTGATATTATACAAATGACTTCTCTCCATGCAATACTGCATTGTGCAACAATTCAAAGGGGAAGAAAAAAGCCATGATTCCATCTTTCTTAGAGGTTGTCCATCATTTACATTCAGCAGTGAAAGCCTGGCATACACCTCAAGGACTAATGATAATGAAAAATGTTGTATTAAGGAAGAGATATCTTTCATAACTTGCATACTAACACGTTGACTCATTACAGCTTGTCTTACTACAGCATGCTCTTTTATGTTTGCCGTAATGCACTTCATTTTTAAGAGACTGACATTCACTGATTCTGTAAGGATTTTCCCCCCCCCTTATTTTTGAAAACTGCCTTTGGTTGTCATAAACAGCACACTTATCTGAGACAAATTAGACACCAGGGTTTTATGCAGTTTCTGACTAAACATGGAGATCTGGAAAACTGTATTTAAAATGTATTTGGGGCAAGTACTTGTTTTCATTGTCTCAAAGTATTTGTGATGTTGTGGTTCAAGATCTATGCCACCTTCTCATTTCCACTAAAAATTGTAAGCCCTTTGGGGCAGGGATCACCCTGGTCCATGCATGACTGGTGCTTCTAGGCACTACTGTAATACAATTAATAATAAAACCAACATGTTGAAACGATTTATAACCGAGCTGAAGTAATTCACTCCAGGCATCAATTTGTTAGATTACTAAAACGGAAGCTTTACTTTGTCTTAGCTACACTTTACTCAAATGGACTTCTCCACAACTGCTGTCCTAATTTGCATTTAAGAAACTCTTTTGTGCTTCTGTAAATTTTAAAGTCTCCTTGCAAATAAAAGGCCAAATTCTGGCAAGAGCAGGAAAGGGAGAAGCATTATTAATGTTCACTACTGTTTCTATGGAAAGCAGTATCCTGGACACTCCCTTGATCTGCACCCATCTTCTATTGCACAAGCAATTCCCACTAAAGTCTTAAGCCTACAAAATACTTGAGCTTGTGCTTAACTTTAAGCCAAATCTAGAAGACGCAAAAACAGTGGAAAGGATAGAGACGGGGATATATATATTTTATATGTTACATATATATAAACATGCAAGTAAATGAACATAGTCTTTAGTTGAATTTTGCCAATACACTTCAACTGGACTATGTACATGATTAAGTGGAGCATGCCTCTGGAGTAGGAACAATCTGCATGTAATCATTGCTGAGTTAGAGTGTGTATTTGCATTAAGATACAGACCGTGACTTCTGGGCCTTTGGCCATGCTCCATTCTGTCCTTCTACAGCTCCTGTCATTGAGCTCCTGGACAATGGCATCTCCAGAGTGTCTCAATGGAATTTATCTTGTGTCTCAAGTTCCCATTACTAGTGTGTACCTGTGATACAAAACATTGCAAGTTTTTAATTCATGATGGTGACCAGACCTTCACAATCATTTTTAAAAATCGAGACAGAGCTAAGGAGTCCCCTCCTCCCCCAAAAGATAGTTTTTTCTAAAGTGCCTACGTGAATTAGAAGAACATATCCCATTGGAATTCCGACCCTCAAATGACAGAGGGAAATGATGGCTGAAAACATTGTTGCTGTACTTGAATAACTGCTTTTCATACATTTTTGTTAATTGTCAAAGAAAGTCTAGTAATTTACTGAATTTGTGCATAGAGCTAGATTAAAAATCTTTTCCCAAAAATATTTTACAAAAAAGACTTTTTAATTCAATGGAAATGTCCACGGGAAAAGTTATATTTTTCTAGGACTATCTTGAGTTTTTGTCAAACCTGAAAACTTTTAAAAAAATCCAATGTAAATCTGAAAATATTTTAAGAAAACTATTATTGAAAATGAATTTTTTTTCAATGGGGAAGAGGGAGGGAATAATTTCCCAAACAGCTGTACTACTATATTAAAAGAAATTGGCCAGATTAGGTCAAAGCAAACATAATTAGGTTATGAAAGCATCTTAATTGTGGTGTTATAGAAGACTGGTCTATTAGACATACATTTTGCATTGCAAAAATGCTTTGAGGTAATTTACAATTCTATACGATCTGCACTGTATATATTTTCCCTAGTAAAAAACAACTATCTCAAAGGAAATTCAAACACTAAACAAATGTTTTACATAATATAAAAGTGATCTAAAATACAGTTGTTGGAAAAGTGACTGTAAAAATGCAATAATGAAGTTTTTTATTTATTCTCCTTCAAAACTTCTAAAAGGACAAAAGCATATTTAAATTCAAGTTAAATAAATTCTTAAAATAACTTTTCAGAAGCCTGCCGTTACTATATTAAAAGCCAATTATGTTCTTTTAAGATACAGGATTGCCAGCCTATGTAAATATGGTAAACAAAGTTTTATTTCAGTACTACTGTTAAACAAGAAATCAAATATAAACCAACAGTAGAATTTGACACATTGCATTAGAAGATAGTCACAAGACATTTCACAGACTAAATAACTATGAGCAATAAAACAACATTTTGAAGACAAGTGAAATAGTTCCATAAGTAATCTGTTGAGTCATCTTTTTGTTTTGTGTTTGTACAGTACCTAGCACAAGAGAATCCTGGTCCACGACTGTATTTCCTACGTGCTATGGTAATACAAATAATAATGATAGTAATTAATAATAATGAAGATAAAAACCAATAATGGAATTGGAAATGAAGTAATCAATAAGAAGATATGACTGGGAGGGATTATAGGAGGAAATGGTAGGAGTGAGATTGCACAGGATTTTACAGGTCAGAGTGAGAAGCTTCAAAATTATAAATTTAAAGGAAGCTAGTGAAGGGATTATGTGATCAGGCTAGGGAGGAGAAAATAGCTTTACTAGTGATGTTTTGGAAGGACTGGAGAAGGAGAGGTGAAATGTTAGGAGACAAAGGAGGAGGAGGAGTTTCAGATGATTGAAAGGGAAGAATTGCACATTTAATTTTAATTTTTTTCTTCCAAAATTCAAAATGGCAAAAATTTTTAAATTTCATTCACATTTTTCCTATTTAATTTTTGAATTCCAAAATTTTGAATTTAGAAATGTTAACCAGCTCTAGGTTTTAGCAGTGGGGATAGAGAGGAAGGGGCCAGTTTTTTTGACCTCATAATGGAATCAATGACAAATTTTATCAAGGGCTAGATAATAGGAAGAAAGAGAGTGACGGAGGCTGTGAGCCTGGAAGACAGGATTGTCACTTGAATTGTCAATGGTGATAAATAAAGAAGGAAATGGAGTGGGATTAGGAAGAAAATTGAGAAGTACATTTGCGGTCATACTGAATTTGAGATGGTGGCAGACAATCTGTGGTGAAGTTTCAGGTGGAACTGGAAACATGAGAGAAGGCTGTACATTGGTATTAGACAAATAGATTTGGAAATTATCCTAATCATGGAGATGGGAGCTGAAACTTGTAAGCGTGGGACCCTGGCTACAAAAAAAAATTAAATTAAATTAAATTAAAACTGAAACGACAACAAAACTTTGGATACAATCCTTGTTCAATCCTCCTGTTAAACTTCTGCTTAAATGCTTTGTTGAATAAGAATGGACTCTAAGCACATGATGAAATACTTTGGCAAACTCAGGCCTAGGCGTAGGGTCTTTAGTTAATTTTTTTGCCCTTCCCAGACTTGAATGCAAATAAGCATTTGAACTGAAACTTGACATGACAATAACACACCAAAAAGTAATTATAGTTTGCCTTTTTCAGTAAGTAGGAAGAAAATCAAAATGTGAATTGAAATAGAAATGTTAAGCAAATGTTCAGGACCCAAGCCTAAATATTTCTTAATGGGAAATTAGGGTGTGAAAATATATCTTCATTTAAATGCAAATCCAGTTTTATGCTATAGAAAAATAATGTTTCAACTAAAAAAATCCCTCAGCTATAGCTTAGTATAGATCCAGGAACCTTGATATTTTAAACAAATAGTGTTCTACTGAAAAGTATTTTCACTTATAAAAGCAGTAATAGGGGAAGAGACACTTAGAATGAAACTAGACTGTACATTTTAATATAAAAATGAGGCAAACAAGGTAAGCTAAGGTATTATTTCTAAAATAACTGAAAAGAACAGTTAAGCTACCCTTCCCTCCCTACATTTTAAAGAGATTCCTTACCTGTGTTGATAATAATATGTTAGGCTATTAAAACTAAACATTTAAAAATAGAAATTTATTGTCATGTGGTATCATGACTCTCTGTCCACAAAACATGGTTGAAGAGTGAAGACAGATAAGAACAGAAAAGGAACAAAATAACTTCTCTAAACATCTTTGGTGGAAGGAAGAGCACTCCAGAAAGAGGGTGGGGAGGATAAGAGATTGAAAGTGATCTGAATCATACAGGATAAATTTTTGCATTTGCTTTGCAACAATGAAAAGGGAGAGGCTGAATTCTAGAAAGGCAGGAATCAGCAGTCTCAAAACAAGATGGGACTGTGAAAGAACTTCAATGGGAATCCAGAGGACAAAGAAAGGGCAAAGTAGTTCAGAAGAGGGCTAAAATGTTGCAGTAAGCTAAGAGAGAAGCCTTGCTATTTGGAGCAGCAGCAACTTTCTTAGCAGTAATATTGAGTTATTCTGAGGCAGTATTAACAAATCAAAACATTCAGAAATCATGAGTGAGCCGCCTGAAATCATGACATTCATTTTAAACCCATGAGATTTTTAAAATAATAATATTTAGGTTCATTTTATTTACATGCCAGACTGTAGTCCTTTAGGGTTATGTTTTCAAGCTATTCTCCACAACCATAAAGGATAGAAAGTTACTTTTATTTTTAAATGAAAGTTGAGATTTTCATGTGGTATCTTAACTCTAGGAGCTGGGACTTAAGAAACACAACAAATATTGTGAGATTCACAATAAAATCAAAGCAGTGAGTCCTTCATTTCTGTCACAGTTTGTTCCACTGTCTCCAGTCCAGATTAGCTTTACTTTGGTGGTAGAACATTTTGTTCTAAGGAGCAGAGTTCTCAGCACGGTCTTCATCCTAAACTCTAGGCAATCTTTTAGGTATACTAGGCTCAGGTCATTGAGTGCCTTGAGGATAAGGACTGAGACCAAGTCACTTAGACTCAGATCCACAAAGGTATTAAGGCTCCTAACTTACATTGATTTCAGTGGAAGTGGATTTCAATGAAAGTTAGCAGCCTAAACACCTTTGTGGATCTGGGCTGTAGTCTATCCAGGTCACATTTTTTCCTATCTGGAAAATAATGATAATAATGCTTACCCCTGCCTTTTTAATCTGCTTTGAGATCCCCAGTTACAATAAACTGTATACACGCAATGCATTGTTATATTACATTACGTGCAGTAAAGAAAAACAGCAGCATTTTGGGAGACTATAAAAATCTGAATGTATACATTCTACTTCAAATTGTGCACATTTGGGATTTACCTACATTCCAAGCTGTGCATTCAATTGGAGATCTATATATAGCACACTAGAATTATTTCCTTATCTAACAAGCACCAAATTAATATTGATTAGCTTTGCCAAAGAGGAAGATGAAGGAAGTTTATTAAAGGGCCTGTCCTGCCTCCGTTTAAAGAGTGCTTGAGGGAGTGAATAGGTAATTTTGTCCCCGAGCTGGTACCCAAAATGAATTAGCAGGTTCTGACTGTAGTAAACTCTACAGCTTGCACAGTCTCTCTCACCATGCTGTTACATCTCCCCAGTCTTCTTCACTTTCTGGTGATACTACTATGGGAGTAGCATGGAAAAGAGGAATAACTGAGCAGAGTGGATGGGTTCTAATCTAAATCCAGTGGTGCATGGAGCAGTTTGCAGGACCTGGGCCTCATATTTGCAATCCTAATTTTATGTTTAAAGTTAGGAACTCAGTGGGCACAGTCTGTTTTCCAGTGAGCATACATTCACTTGTAGAAAACAGAGTGGAACCTACTTTTCTCATTTCATGCTTTGGCTCTGGTCCTGTGGGTGGAACCTTGAGCCTGTGCGAGCCCCATAAAAATCAGTTGGGAGCCACAGGGAAGCAGAGGTCCTCTCACCTTCAGCCCTGTAAAGGATTGAGGTCTGAAAATGAAAGTACTCTGATTTACAGAAAAGTAATACAGCATGTTACAATGGGTTTGCATTCCAGATACTAAGTATTTACTAGTTTTTATTGGATTTTACTGTGCTAATCCTCTTGTGACAGCAATTATCACCTACTAGATAGCTGTTACAGGTTGTATTCCAGTGGAATTATCGCCTCTTTTTTTTTTTTTTGGCAGACCAAAAGAGAAGATATCACTACTCTCCTGGGGAAAGAAGGAATCTGTTCCTACTCCTGCTGCAGCTGCTCCTAGCTGGGTGGACAGAGGGACTGGGATGATTGTACAGCTGCTCTCCAAACTCTTTGTGAGTATTACTCCACTGACTTCAACAGAATTATATCACCAGTGCCACTGTCAAAGCAAAATGTACCCCACAAGGGGCTAGTGTTTCACTCCCTCCACCAAAGCCTGAATCCAAACATTTTACAATAGAATCCTAATATGGATACTCAAGGAATGAAGAAAATCCCTGTTTATAGCCACTTCCTCTCTCTCCCTACCCACTGCTGCTCTTTATTCAAACAATAAAGGGGGGAGGGGATGACATTTCATCATCTCTGCAATTAACACTAAAGTGATTTGTAATCCAACACCAGCCAAAATGATCATGCTGAGCACCCAGGCAGGGTGGGTGTGCTTTTGCAAATACAGTCTGGCCCTGAAGCCATTTGGCCCCCAGCTAGCTCATTCATACCATGCTTACAGTAGTAAAAGGACAAATATCTAATAATTACTCTCAATTCAATCAGTTTTACCTGTGAAGAAAAAAAATAAATCTGCTTTGAAGATTTGGGTGGTCTAGACATTACCTATAACTTAATAAAACCAGAATAGACTTGTTGCTTAATGCTTATAAGGATATTAAATAACTCCACCAAGGCCACTGTCTTTACTCTGGATTTACAGCTGGAACCCAACCTCTGTTGGTTAAACCGGCCATATTTCAAAAGACTTGCCAAAGCCACTGAGCACTTCCTTCCTGTTTGCAATGCTGCCATCCTTTCTTTCAGTAAAGAAGGCACATATGTTTTCTCTTGCTTTCAGTCATTAGTGTTGCACTCCAGATTGTTGTAGTAAAAGACTCTGTGCCTTCTGTGTAGCACCTTGAGATGTCTTGACACTTTAGTGGGCTATGTAAATTGCAGCTGCTGCTGTTGTCTGTGTTATGTTTGTAGCTGTCCTGATAATTTATTTAGAAAGAGAGAAAGAGAGAGCTCCTGCAGTAAGAGGGGGAGTCTCAGTGGGGATGGGAAAAGGGGGGAGAGAAACACCCTGCAAATACATTAAACAATGAAAATGTTTTTTCATGTTAAGAGGAAATGTTTAAGCATCACGATAAAGGTACTGAGAATTCTTTTTTTTAAAGTAAAAACTAAAAGAGCTTGAGGATTTTACTTGGAGACAATTTTTTATAAGTCAGTACAGTTGGGGATAACAAAAATAGCTTCGCCTCTCAAATCTTCTCTTCAGTTCTTTTATTTGGTACTTCAAAAATATCATTTTCTTCTCTGTCCTTTAACTTTAGAATAGCTAGAAATAAACCAGTGATTTCCTTACCCTGTGGAGGATTTTTGTGTGAAGGAAAGGTAGACAAGCCATTTAAAAAGAACTTTGAAAAACTGGAGAGGGTGCACAGAAAAGCCACAAGAATGATTCAAGGGCTTTAAAAATATGTTACAGTGAGAAAATTAGGGAGTTCAATTTGTTTAGTTTATCAAAAAGAAGATTAAGTGGTGACATGATTACAGTGTATAAGTACCTTGATGGGGAGAAAATAACAGGTACTAAAAGTCACTTTAATCTAGCTGAGAAAGTCTTAACAAGGACAAATCACTTAAACCTTTTAACCACTGGCTAAAACTAAGCAAATTCAGTAAGGTACAAATTTTTAACAGCAAATGTGACTAATCATTGAAATAAACATCCAAGGACAGCAATGGTTTCTCAATCTCTTAAAGTCTTCTGATCAAAACTGGATGCCTTTCTGGAAGTTATGTTTTAGTCAAACACGAGTTACTGGGCTCAAACTACAGGACAAAACACATTTAGCCATTTTCCTGCCCATATCCTGCTGTTCTATCACCACATGAATAAGTACTGCAATCCAAGAGAGGACCACTAGATTTGCTCTACTTCTATCCCATCCTACCCATATGATGGAGGGTCAAAGGGAGTTGGAGAGGTAGGAAAAATCAGTAGAGAGAAGAGAAAAAAAATGTGTGTTACGCAGATTGAATAGATACATTAATAAAGGGATAAAAGAAACACTTTATTATGCAATATATAATTAATCTATAGAACTCATTACAGCAAAAATAATGTTGAAGGAAATAAATTAGTAAATTACTAAAAAGGATTTAGATGCTTTCAAGATTGACTGGAATGGGAGTTCAGTGCTCAGTGGCTCTGAAAATCAGATGACCTTTCTTTAAATGTTTATATATGGATTTGGGAGCCTGTTAGGCACTAAAGTTTGAAAATATTAGTCTAGCACATAGCTGGTACCCTGCTAATGTGAAAAAATACAAAACTTATCATTAAGGGTATCAGAACAACATGATAGAGAAGTAATTGATTTGCTATTAAAATGTCAATATATTTGTAATTCCTAATATCATCCAACATATTAGTGTGTTTGGTTAAAAATCACAAAATAGCTGAGTGATTTCCTGAGAACAAAACGAGTGAAATGAAGAAATTAATGTGTTTCCAAGTAGATATTATAAAGTAAAAGTGATAGATAAGTTACATTTCAAGAGAATTAAGCATATTTTATAAAGACAATATAATAGTATTAGTTGATGACTACCATAATTCTGAATACTGTTATATTCTGTTTGTCATTTGTAATAGAGAGTAAATATAACTTGTTTAAATTATATTGTTTATATTATAAATCATAATGTTGCAAACAAAATGAGACAAAGAAGGGATTAAAACAAGTGAACACATCAATATCTGACTATAATTCAGAGGAAAATGGGTGGGGATCTGAAAATACCTGAATAGAGAAACATTATGTTCAGTAATCTGTCATCTCATAGTTGAAAGCCTCAACCTTAAATTATGTTTTCTTTTTGGGCAACAGATGCATGGACCAAGAATTTAAAAAGTAACTAATGATTTTGGGTGCCCAACTGAGGAGTACTTAAAATGGCCTGATTTTCAGGAAGCGCTGGTCATGCACCCTCTCAAACTCAAGCCCCTGTAAAAGTAGCTATGATTTGATACCAAAAAGTGGAGCACAGTATTCACTTTTGAAATTCTTGGCCATGATGTACAAAATACGTTTTTCAGGCTGATTGATCCAAATGTGTTTATCTGCAAAGACTGCAGTAAAAGTGGATATCTTAAGATCAGCCATCAGAAATTTCACAAAACAAGAGTGTGTTTCTTTGCTTCTTTTCACTTTGAGCTGAATAACACTTTGCATAAAAGACCAGAGACACACAAGCTTCTCGGAGGACCTCTTTTAAAACTATCATATGGTAACATCAAGAGGACCCATTAAGCATGTACATTCTTTAATTATCTTTCTTCTAGTAGAAGTCTGTGGCATTAAAACCGTAGATACAGTACTGTCTTGAACGGAAGTTCCATAGTTAACAGCTCCATGTATAATGTGTAACCAGAGCTGAGACTGAAGGATATCTAAAGTACATACCGGAGTAACTTATTTATTAGTAAATAAATAATAATAATAATGGTAATAGATAATAATAAATCATCAAACCCAACAGTAATATACTTATGTGGATAATTGTACTATCATAAAAGATTTTATTTTAAATGCTGAAAGAATATCTTAAGCTATTACAATTAAGAATGACAGCATCGTCAAATATTTGATTATGATACATGCAGATAGTGATTTAAAGGTTATTTGAACAAATTTATGTGGTTAATCCTTACTAATATGGAAAGATTACAACAATTTAAATAATTTACAGTGACTTTAAGACTGTTACTTTAATGTATCAGAAAACAGTCTGTTTGACATTGACCGTTATTTTAATTGTCTTGAAAGATTAGTTTTGGATCAAATAAGTATTTAAGTAACTAAAGGAATTCTATTTGTTAACTTTTGAATTAACTTTGATTGTACTGTTATGCTGAAGGTCATAGAGTTTAATTGATATTGCTAAAGTCTTATATTTAAGTGACCCACAGTTAACATTAATAATGACAAAATTGTCTTTGTAGAACAGGAGGAAACCTTAAACAATGGAGTATTTGCAGTTAGGTGTTCTCAATATTTGCATTATGCAAGGCATTTCCTATAGTAAATATAGGGAAATAGCAAGGAATATTGCTGATACTTATCATAGATAAAATTGGCAAGTCCTAAAAAAGCTAGCACTGTATATGAGACTATGCTCAGTGATGCATTTTCCTATTCCATTTTGATTAAATTCATAACATTTTATTAACACTCCTTAAATTGCAAATATATTGGCCCATGCTTCAGCCCCTTTGCTCTGCTCCAATGGCCCAAAAGGGATGTGACGTTGCCAGCTGTGTGTTCCCCCAAGAAAGGGGCTAGTTAATTGATTACCATAGCATTCTGAGGCATTACCATAGCATTCAGTTTGAGTGATGCTTTGCAACTGTAGCTGCCATTGCCTTCACTGCTGGGAACTCAGCACTGTATCTGACTGCGATTCCGTAGTGACAACTCTAAACATTAAAAAACCCATGAGTCAAGCCCACAAAAATCATGCAATTGGCTTAAAAACTACGAGGTTTTCTTTAAAAAAACAAAAACATTTGCTGTTCCTTTTATTTACCTTCTGGTATTGGAATGGGTATTTTTGTTGGGCGGGGGGAGGGGATGATGACACATTCAAACTTTTTTCTGCATCCATGAATGCTAGAACCTTGCTATTTTTAAAAATGAAAGCAGAGAAACTCAGATTATAACCTGATTCCAGGATCTGGGGCACTAACAAAATCACTAAATATTTCAAGACTCCCATTAAAATTAGGAGAGTTGGCAATATGGGGTATATGATTCTCAGATCAGGGCCCGGTATAAAAAAATTGGGGTGAAATCCTAGGCCCAGTGAAGCCAATGGGAGGGTTGCAATTGACTTCAGTGGGACCAGGCATTTACCCTTAGTTTGCAACGCATATGTGTAGCTGGGCTGACCTTTTTAAGGTGACCTCGACACAAAGACAGCGGACACCTGAGGATGGTGAATACAACTTGATTTCTGGCCAGGAATATAAAATGGTCTCATTGTTGCCTTTTTCTTTTACACAGTTTGTTAATATTTGAAAACAGGAACGATTGTAGTTCCATGCGGTACCTCTGGCAAAGGTGAATGAGACTCATGCAAATGCAAAAATGCTGTATTGCTATTGCCAAAGGGAAATCTTGACAATTTTAATATTGGCAAATTGATAGTGGTATCCAACTGCATAATGGCATAACCTATAATTAAAGCTATGCTATTACATCTCAAAAGAACATTCACAGTCAGAGAGACAACATCTATTCAAAACGTCAACATTCTGATACGTAGCCTATCAGGTAGAGGCTATATTTTATGAGAGAAAATAATGTATTCAAATGTGCGTGCAAATAGATGTAACATTTTGATGGGGCATTCATCCTATATGACTTTCTTGTCGTGCTTAGTTTACCAGCAAAGCTATAAAACAATTTTTCTTTTGTGGGTGGTGTTTTTAGCTATTCTTAGCACTGGAGAGTGAGACTAGTTTATGAAAAACAAATTCTGCTCTCTTTTTTTGGCTCTATGCATTGCCATTCTGAAACTGCCAACACAAAGCTTTCCATAATCAGACTCTATTTTTCCATTATCAGGCTGTTGTTGTTTATAATTTATGAAGCAGACAGGATACTGTTTCATTTTCATAAGCTTCACTGATCCTGTAGGTTTGAGAACAATATTCATTTTGACTGGTAAGCTGAATAAACACAATTTTGCAGTCGTAGATGGAGAACATTTATCAACACCAGGGTGTCACTTCAAAGAAGCAACTTTTCTAACCTAATACTTTAAAGTTATCTTTCTTCCACAGTAGGAAATACAATACATTGTAAATCTCCAGGTAAATTCAGCCATTAGCATTTACAGGTTATGTCAGGAACATGTCTCTATTCTGGGGCCTATAATTCTGCTTTGGTGAATGATTGCTCATTTTTTATTTTGTCTTTTCAGTTTGTAAACCCACTGTTTGGCTTACTAGCAGCCTCCTGAGATGAAAATAATTGTCACTTGAAGCGTTCAGTGTCAGGTTTTGGACCGACTTGGCAGACAGAACAGCAGTGTGTTTCCACAGGAGATCTAAGTTTGGGAAAGACAGAGTCCCCTGGTCTCCAGGCTGGCAGAGGCCAAGGCATAGCTTTCTAGAAGAGAAATCGTGGGGTGTCAAAAGAAGTTGTAAACTCGGTTGCTTTTTCTAGCGCAATAATAATTTATGTCTCAGAAATAGGCTGCCATTCTTTAACTGCACGTCTGAAGCTCCCTAGATCTCTAGTATAGTATGGAAATCTCTACTGACCCCTACCTTGTACTTTTGCGGCTTTATAAAAGAGTCAAATTGCCTTGCATGGGTCTGAGTGGGTTGGAGGGTACAAAGAAGTCTCCCTCCCTTTTGGGCTGTGAAAGGCAGATCACAACAGTAGGGACTGTTGCTGGTCCACTCCTCACTATAATGGGCAAACAGCCCCAAGCCCCTTGTCCAGCGCAGCACACAGAGCTGGGCTAGTACACTGGGAGGAGTCAAGGGTTCTACTGTTATGCCCACCTTAGTTGAGGTGTCAGCAGCAGAGACTGAGCCAGAAATCTCTGGAACTTAAAACATGAACCTTTACTGCTTGAGCTAAATAACACACCGCTGTTAGCCTCCACTTGTGGGGGAGGAGGGGATATCAACTGACTATGGTCCAGCCATCAGCAGGGGTTAACAGCACTAAACTGCATGGCTTACATCAGAGATGCCCAACCTACGGCCCACCAGAGCATTTTATAAGGCCCACAACCTGCTTCAACACAATATACTAATGGCCGATTCATTAACATTTTGTTGTCATGTTTACATCATTTTAGTTTATACAAGTGTGTAAATAGACAATGCTGTACATAGAAACAACCTATCTGAATACATACAAAACAAGCTGGACTTAAAATATAAATCAATACAGATGACTTTAAATCTTATTAAAATATGTCAAATCTCTTTGACCTATGCAAGATTTGTGCTTAGGTTTATATGGCCCTCCTGTATAATAAGGTTGGGCACCACTGGCTCACACTATCATAATGGACAGTGCAGAGTGCACTCTCTCCACGTACACCAAGGAGCCTGAGAAAGATTGTGATGGAGTGGACAGACCCTGCCCCTGGGTTAGCAGAGAAAGAGTTAAGCCCTTTGTCATAGGAAGGGACACAGCTGTTTGCAAAGACATTCAGGAATGGGCAGAGACACCTGTGTGCAAAAGAAGGCCTCTGCCCGAGGGAGAGGTGCAGTATAGTCTGGTAAGAAGTCGAGCCTTCCTTTCTGTAGTTTAGAATCCCTTACAGTGGCCTGTGAGTGGGAGACAGTACCTATTTTTTTCCTTGAAATTATTTGGGAGACCCTAAAAAGACTGGGAGTGACAAGCTGTTTGAAGAATTAGGCCACTGCTTTGGGGTAAGCATTTGTGGTCTTTTGGAAAGGAAAGGACTTTTGTTTTGGCTCTAGGACCAAATCATCCAACCAACCAGAGGGAGATTCTTCAGTGGGGAGACTGATGTTGGGTACATTTGCCTCAAAGACTTAAGCTGACATTCTCATAGGCACAGACTTTTCTGGAGCTTTTCAAGGAATTGTGCAGCTCTGTACCAGGTTCTTATACACAGCTTTGTGCAAGTTGTACAGTTCAGCCCTAACATCTATCTTGGTGGTTGTGGCTCGAGAGGCTGATCTAAGCATTGACGCTTACACCTGCTCCTGTTAAAAAGTACTATCTAGTAGGATTCGCAGTATATAGGGTATGGAACTGCACATTCTAGGAACAGAGCTAAAAATAGCACATAAAAAGATGGAAAATATCAGTTTCACAGTGAATGAGGGAAGATAAAAAAGAATCTTCATAGGAGCAACATATAACATTTTGGCTGCATCATTAACAAGTGTGAAAAACAAATGAATCCTGTGAGCAAAACCAGTTCTGTTCTGCAGCAGGGCTTCCGCACTGATGAATACTAGATTTAGTATCCAATTGTGTTTAAAAAGACAATGACACTGAGTAACTTCACTCACTTAATCTTTATAGTATCTTCCACTAACAAATGGTTGTGTTTAAAAATAATGGTATGCAGTGAAGGAAAGATCTTTGCAAGCAAGATTTTTATTATCTGAAGGATACAGTGAATATTCACACACATCAGTTAATAGTGCATGTTGAATATTAGGCCATCCAGGTGGATGAACTATTTATTGCAAAAGATGTTACTAATTTAGTTATTTTCTGTTTTTAAATTGTTTGCAAACCAGCCTCTACTTCAAAAAATGAATTCATCAGACAAACAACTCAGTCTGAACATTGGGGAGACTTAACTTTTAGGGCTAGATTCACAAAGAAATTTGTTGAGTGTTGCCATGTCTGAAAGTTAGGTGCCTAGAACATCACTGGAATTCACAAAGGCCAAATTTGGGCCAAGGCTCCATATACAATGAATATATATTGTACATTCTGTGAGAGGTGCCTCAGAATGGACTTCACAAAAAGCCAGCACCTTGCTTAAACTAGGCTTTGGGAGGTGCCATGGAAGGTGCCACACCCTGCCCCTCTTTTGGGGACAGGGGGCTTCCTCTACTGGGACTTCTCAGCTGCAAATCCTCTTCTGGAAGTAGGCACCATCACCATTTTGGAGGGGAGGGAGGGTATACACCTGGGATGTGGGAGATGCCTAGTTCAAGTCCTCCCCCTCCACCTGAGTGGGAGAAGAGATTTGAACTGGGATCTGCTACCTCTCAGGTAAGCGTCCTAGCCACAAGCTGTGGGCTATTCTGCTCTGGGAACTTTGTCTCTCTCTCTCTGATGTTGCTGCTGTTCCATTGTGGATAAATAATAAAAGAATCATTGGGTCACAGAGAGAGAGAGAGAGAGAGAGAGAGGAAGACAGGAAGCATGAGAATGGCATTGTAAGCTGGTGATTAGAGCACTCACGTGGGAGACCAGGTCCAGCTCCCCCACTCCAATGACCTTTTTAGTTATTTATTCACAGTGGAACAGCTTCAACAAGAGAGATTGAGAGGCCTCCCCACCCCCACACCAGTCAGAAAATTGCATAGCCCCGTATGTAGGGCACTCATCTGTGAAGTGGCAGAGCCCAATTCAAATCTCTTCTCTCCCTTAAGTGAAGGTGGTATTTGAACTGGGATTCTTCCACATCCCAGGTGAGCACCCTCTACTGGGATGAAACTTAGGAGGGAGTTCCTGCTCTCCCTCCCCGGCCATTTTGTACAAGCTCACCTATCAGAGTCCAATCCTGTACGTGAAGTCAGAGTATGCTTACTGGATTGGGCCCTGCAAGCCAGTTAGGAATGCTTATCTTTACCTGGTTCATACATCACTCTGGCTTTAGGCGTCCAGATGCCTGGTGTGGGGTTGCCGTGCACATGTGCATAGGCAGAAAGCTGGGTGTGACACTGTATGGAATACAAACGACCCGTTGTAATATTATTTAATACCAATATGACAAAGTTGCAATGATTTTTACAAGATATGCTATGTCAGGTACGATTGGAATGGTTATAATTTGCTAAGTATGATAATATTATGTGTGTGTATCATCTTGGTACTGTAAGTTATGGATATGTGTGATGTAGCTATATCCAAAAACTTGTGCTGTGCTACTGGGTTACTCCCCCCCGCCCAACCAGATTAGTGTCAGCATTGATGACTCATCAAGGGTCATCACCTATACAATGAGCACAGGAAAAGAAGCCAGGGTTGCACCTTTGAGTCATCATGACATGTAGGCCCATGCCTGTGTCAGTGGGACTACAAGTGTTTTTCCCAGCCCGTGTGCTGTGATCACATGTTTGAAACAGGCCACATGACAGACCAGAGACTATAACATGCAGCTGCCCCATCTCCATCTTGTCTTCATTCCTACTTCATACCTCTGGATCAACTATTCTACATCTGATGCTCTGAAACAAAGGACTAAGACTCATCCAGGTACTGGATGTACACCAGAGGAACTGTACAAGCCTGCAAGAACCTGATATATATGAACTTTGAAGTCATTTGTATGTGTCTGATTGCTTTGACCATTTAACATCTCTCTTCTTGTTCATTTCTTTCCTTTTACAATAAACCTTTAGTTTTAGTTACTAAAGGATTGGTTGGCAGTGTGGTATTTTAGGTAAGATCCAAACTTACATTAATCTGGTAATATAAGTTACCATCCCTTAGGGGATCAGGAGAACATTTTTCTAAAGGGAATAGGGTTTAAATAACTTATCTTTTTAGTGGACCTACTTGCTGATTGGGAGCCAGAGACTGGAATGCAATAAAGGGGGCTGTGTATTTCTTGTTATAACTTTGTGGTAACCAGTGTGGGAAATCAGGAGCACTGTTTCTGACTGCTCGGGGAATCTAACTTCAGTGTTACCCACCAGTTCTGAGAGAATCTGGTCTCCATTTTGCAGCATGTCCTGACCTTGGCATTTTCAAATGGGCTACCTTAGGCATGGACAGGTCACAATGGGCGCCTAGAGAATTTTCATTCCCAAAATTTAGGTGCTGAGGGAGTTTAGACACCTATAGCATTCAGCAATAACTGAACCTGAGTTTTGTAAATCCCATTGGTGCCTTATACTGACTTTTATGCACCTAAAGTGGCAGTTAGATGCCTAAATCCTTTTGTGATTCTAGCCCTTAATGTTAACCAAGATTTTAAGTAGATGTAAATTGGGGTACCTTCATTGCTTCATTCGAGCTGTACCAACCTACACCAGTTGAGGGCATGGCCCATTGTGTAGTTTATCCAAATGGTTTTCTGCTGTTGATTGGGTGAGTGGAGAGCTCTGGAAATGAGGATAATGAATAGTAAATAGCAAATGGCTGTAGGAATGTGCCTAAACTTATAAAGCTTTCACAACTCTGTTTTCACAAACCCACTGGTTATTTTTGAATGCTTGTTCATATGATCCCATGAGTTGTAATGAACCAAACCAGGTGCTTTAATTTTTAAAATTCATGAATTTTAATACTATTTAACCACTTCTTGTTAAGAGAAGATGCCTATTTGGTGATGAGGAGCAAGGAAATCTGACGCCAGTGTTTGAGTTGCTTGCTAGGTAGGAATAAAAGTGCTTTTACAGATTCTTCCTCCTTCACTAGTGGTTGGATATGTTTTTCCATTGATGCTGAGAATTTTAAGCCAGTCCACTCTTCTGTCATCCCTCAATCTAACTGCCAAAGTTGAAACCTGTATGGCTCTATCTGCATCTGACGCATTTTCAATGTCAGATAGAAGGAGTCAAGACAGCTTTTCAAAATTTGACATTCAGCATGCTGTGGACATTTGAGGAGTAGCCCAGAAGCAATATAAATTGAGACAATTAAGCATTCTAGTAAGAGTCAGAGAGAGGCTTTTCAAATTGGAGCTTGACTCAGTGAAATCAGGGCAGATGGCAACTTTTTGGAGGGGAAGGAGGGAAGAGGGAAATAAATCAAATTCTCTAGGTGCCTGCTATATATACCATGCATACTCTGCACAGTAGTCTTCAGATGGGAGATGGAAGGGAGAAAGAGGGAATAAAAGCTTTAGGAAGGATGTTCTAACTCCATCAGAAATAATTTAGGTGCCATACATCACCACAAATCAGAAAATAAAATGGATCTAGGAAGACACAGTAACAATATATTCTCCTTACATTACCACTCCCTCCATCCATAACTACTTGCAAGTTTTATACCTTTTGTCTCCAATAATGTGGATTTACTGTGATCAACAGAATACACTCAGTCATCATTGTTGTACAAAAAAGGAGTGTTTGATTCTTGGCAACCAATTTATCCTGCTGTACTCTTCTATTCTGGCATTTACTTATAGTACTGATATGATCTAAATCCAAATCCTGCAGACATACTCACTTGCTTGGCTTTACACAGTGACTAGTCACGTGAAGTCAACTGCAGTTTATCATTTGCAGGACCAGACCCTATGTCAGTGGTTTATACTACATTGGAGGTACCATATTTGGGGGTGGGATAGATATCTTTTTTTTTTTTTTTTTTTTTTTTTTTTAAGATGAAACTTGATATATTCTCTTACACATTTTAAAAATTAACTTTTGGCTGCTACCATTACTATTTCCCACCCAGAGGCAACATGAAAGCTTGTGGTTGTATAATAAACCACATGGCCATAGAATTCCTCTTTTCATGGCTTAGAGCAGTGGTTCTTAACCTTTCCAAACTACTGTACCCCTGAAGCCTGAGTCCCACCCCCACGGGGCTGAGGCATGTAACTTAGTTTCATGGCGCCCCTGTGGCTCCAGACAATTACCTTTCTTGCCACCCCCAATACCAGCTCTGCCCTTGCGACCTCTCTAAACCCCCAGGTTAAGAAACACTGGCTTAGAGGCTTTGTCTCCTTCAGATCACATGGGTTTACAATTGCTTATACTCTTGTTTGCAATCATTTCTTCTTTTTTATTTATCAGTACTATGGTGGGGCCTATGTTCTCTAATCAAGGATCAGGGCTCCAGTGTACCAGGTACTGTATAGATAAATAAAGCAATCTCTGTCCCAGAAAGCTTACAGCCCAGGGGTATGGCTTCACTACAGAGTTATCTCTAGTTACCTACAGTCAGGTTACTCCTCTTGAGTTAGCCCAATTCTAGTAAGGGTAGCCACACTGAGAAGTAACACTTGAGTTGCTGTGTTCACACTGGGGCTGCACTCAATGTGTGTGTTACTAAAACTTCTGGAGGGTATACTCCATGGGTTTTGGTGCTGCCATAAGCTGCTTTGCAAATTTTTTCCTAGTGAGTTGTAGGACAACTTGGCTCTGTCTTTTCTGAGCATGTGGGGGAAATTGTGGGACGGCATTGGAGGATGAGTGGTATAGGAGAAAGAGCATGGAGCACTTGGCCTGGTGCAAGATCTGAGGCCTGAACCAGAGGCTGTGAACTAAAGTTAGGCTATGTATTAAAGTAGATGTTTACAAGTTCACTTCATGACCTTAACAAAAGTATTGCTAGCATAGATAAAACACAGGCATGCCTAAGAAACAACAGATACTGAGTATGTGTGAGAACACGTGCTAAAAGATTCACCCAGGGATATCCTGGCCTAACACCACAGAAGAGGGTTTGCTAGAAATAATGAATAGGGATGTTGTGCCCAAGACACCTGAAGCATGATACAAGGGGAGGAAACAAGCAGATGTCATGAAAAATGTAAGATGGTATGAGAGTTGTTTGTCTCAGTCTATAAATATTGGAATGCCTCACCTTAACCCTTTGTGTGGCCTTGGGGAAAGCAGAAAGTCATGCTGCTGGCTGAGCTGTTCCTTGTCACTGGATAGAGTACCTGTAACCATGGAGCCAAGGGTGCTAGTTCTATGTCTTGAAGGCAATAAACTTGGCCAAACTTTGTCACCAAAACAGGCCGGTGGTCTTTCTTTCTGGGCAGTATTATTGAGGTCTGCTGACTCAATTATCTGACACCTAATTCACAACAGGTGGCATTCAAGTGAAGCTAGCTTGCGTCTGGATTGCAGAGTGTTTGTGTAGCAGATGATGAGTCATGCTCACTCGAGTTTTAGCCTATATTCCTTGATGGGCCAGCCCATTACACTGGCATTAGAGGTTTTTGTGCGAGGACTAGACTCAAGGTAGGGGCAACACTTTAGTTATAATTTGACTTGACTTTCCAGTGAAGACAAACCCTAGGTGTCAGACACCACAAAAGTAGTGAACAAAAAACAAATGGGGCAGATGTGAATGGAAGGATAAAAAGCCAAAATTAACTAACTTTAGCAGAAAAATAGCCTGACTTTGCTACTTGCCCATTTCAGTGCCAGATGGCAGATGCCAGAGTCATCACAGATGAGCTAGATTTCTTATTGTGTAGTAAGTAATACTTCTGAAGTAGAATATTTTTATTCGATTCTTCAAGGTTGCAATCATTTATTTTTTAACATGGCAGGATCAGGGCCACAAGTGCTAGACAGCATACATCACAACAAAAAAACCCCAGTGCTTTTCCCAATAACTCTACAATTTCAGTAGAAATAGCTTGCTAGGATAAATCCAGCCCAGACTTGTAATGAATCTGAATACTTTCCATGCAGGGAGATGTCAGGCAGGGTATGAACAAGGCTCTGTCTATCTTCTTTATAATGCTGTTTGCCAGAATGGCTATCTTGTTGTGTTTCTATTACTCTATTTACAAGGATAGGTTGTTGCCCTAGTTCAGTGCCCACACATGGAGCACTAGTGGACTGCTTTTCATCTAGTCCCTATCCTATAACCTGTCCATCTTGGGAGGCCATACCACGAACAGTTAAAACTCCTACTGGCATGGCTTTCTGATAACCAAGGATCAAACTTGCAGGCCTTACATCTGTGACTAGCCTTTGGCTGTGTGCATCACAAGGCTGCAAAACCAGCTTAACTGCAGTGAAGCTAACATCTGGCTATTTTGTAGCCAGTTGGGTTGAGTTTAATCTCAGTCCTGTTCACAACTGAAAAGCTACCAGCACATTTATCACTAAATGTTGACAGGCTCTGCAGGAAACAAAAAAGTAGCTTTTGTGAGACAAATTCAGGACAGAAGGCTTGTGGAATTTAAAAAACACTATCTGGAATCAGTACGTTTGCATCAGACTCAACAACTTTTAAGCCCGTCAAAAGTACTGCTAGAATTTGACTCATTAAGGGTTAAACTTTAATTCTAACTGACCCTGCTATATTTTAGTGTTGTAGTTCAGATGGCATATACATTCACCTGCTTTTCTGATCGCTTGACAGACAATCATATTGACTGCAGGCATCATGCAAGACAGGAAGAATTAAGCAAGGAATGACAGCCATAACTCAGAATTTTCTTGATGGTGTGGGTTTTTGTCAGATTAGAAAACACCAATTTTTTGGCTTAATACAGTTGTAATGAGTAATTTCACTGTCTACAAACTCACTGTGACAAAAATTAAAATTGACACTTGCTTGGTATTGTGCTCTTAGTACATGCTCTAACAAATATCTGACAAATTATTTTCTCTCTCATGCTGATTTAGCTTTAAAAAGTGACTTTTAATTAGACTATATTGCCGTGAAATGAACTATTTTAACCTATGAAGATCATATACTATCTCCTGCCATTGGAGAAACTAATCATTTTGGGCTGGTAATGCTTGATCTTCAAATCTTTCTCCATTTGAGAGCTTTTGGTAGTAATAAGGTGTCATTACCACAAAGGTAAGACTAAATCTAAATATGAGAGGAAACCATCAATGTACAGAGAGGGTGGTTTATGATAGCCATTCTGTGTGTGTGTGAAATCTACCTCCCCTAGTGCCTCACATTCAGATTCAAATCAGGCTGGAGCGGAGGTGAGGCCTCTGGGTCCCAGAGCCAGCAGAGCAGCACAAGATTGCTGCACAGCTCAGTGATGCATTCTGAGTGCAGAGTCTCTCATTCATTCTGCAGCTAGAATATGGTATAACCTACAGAGGTGTAGCTGGGGACCGAGAGGACCCAACGCCATTCCATAGAGGTGGGAGGAACACTTGTTACTAAATCTAGTATTGCTGGTCCCAAAAGTTCAAAAAGCACGAGTCAGACCCCAAGTGAGCCAGGAGGTTGGTTCCAAAATCATGTTGTTTAAAAATATATATATATTTCTTAAGGAGGGGGGTTGGGCTTTTTTGACTTCTGAACTGTGTGTGAGGGCGAGACAGAAAAAATTGGAGTTGCCGACGCTCCCAAAGTTGAGGAAAGTGAGCGTTGGCACCTGCTGCAGGTGCTCTCACTGGCAGCTGTAGCTTCTCTCCAAACTTCCAAACTGAATTCTTTCTGTGTTCTCTCCCCCACCCCCAAACCCCCACATGTGCATGTCCCCACATCAGTTCTGTCCCCCATGTCTCATCTTTCTTCCTCCTGCAGTCTGGGGTTCTTTACTCCCTCTCCCAGAGACATAAGGGCAGCTGCAATGGGGAACTCTTTTCATCCTTCTCAGGCCTGGGTGAGGGGTCCCCTTCTTAGAGCATAAGCGGGGGGAAGAAAGAGCAGACTGACTCCTTATTCATGGGAGAGACAAAGGAGCAGAACTGCCCTAAGCCTTTGGGCTCTTTCTGTTCTCCCTTCCCCTTCTATGAGAATGGTGTTAGCTGCTTCCTTTCCCTCCTCCTCTACCCAAAAACTTTGGCTGCTGCAGGGAAGGTACAGAGCTGGGGCTGCCTCCTGCAACACCTCCAGAGAAAGAGGAGCCAGGGAAGGGAAGAAGACAGTCAATCAGAAAGGGTTCTCCCTAAACTGGAATGAAATTTGTAGTAGGGCTAGAGCTGCTCCTTCCCTTGGGAAACTGGCTCCAGACTCAGCTGAAACCATGTGTCTCATGAGGAAATGGTGAGAGTTGACAATACTGAAAATCTGACTTGCAAGGCGTGGTGCTCTGTTCTCCTAGAGAGCTGAGCCACCCAGACATTTGTCTGCCATAACCTTTTTCTAAACGTATTCATCCTTTTCTAGCTTAGGCAGTCAAGGCTCATGATTTTAGATCCAGTGGTCCAGGGTTTGATACCGACTGCTGCTGATCTACCTAGAGGCACACGTACAAACCTGAAAGGTTGGGCCAGCTTCCTGAACATTTTTGGGGAAACTTGTGCATTTTCTTAAACTACTCTATGGCTTGTATCAAACACGATTTAAAACTCAGTAGTTCTACATTATGATTCATAACCCAAAGCAGAGAAACTGATAGTTTCAGAGGAGGTTTAACTTTCAACTAATAGTTTGTTTGAACCAAAATTAAAAACAAAACCTTAATTCTGGCTCTGTGGACATTTCATATGCAAGTAGTTAAGCATGTGTGTAATAATTCCATTGGAGCCAATGGGACAGTACATGTGCAACACTGTATGTTTGAAAGATTGGTAGTTTAGGGACACAATCCCAAAGAAACTAACCCCTCTCCCCCTCGAATTCCCAAGGTCATGAAGCTTAGCACGGCTGTGCTTAAGACCTCCTGAAGCAGAGGACATAGGCTGGTTACGTTAATTTGATCAGTGTATTTTGACATTTGCCTCATGTACTCAAAGAAATTGGACCAAATTCATTCTTGATATAACTCCCTATTTCTACTCCTAAACACTTATTCACTCTAATAAAGATACTCTTATCAAGTATACATGGTACATATTTTTCTGAGTCAAAGCCAACCCACAAATCTCTACTTGAAACTCTGATTCCCTAGGAAATACTTTCCTGGAAATACAGTGAAACTTGTATTAGAGAACACTTACTAGGTCTTAGGTGACTTTAGTGTCCTTGAGACATTTGGTTATAATTCTGCTTCACTTGTAATAAAATATTACCTTCAACACATTTTTGCCACATTGGTTGAGCATGTGGGTTTTAAGTACTCTGTTGTATGAACTGCCACTTCAGAGAGATATACAGTAGAATCTGTTTTAAGATTTGTTCTGGAATTTACATTCAGAGGCCAATAGATTAATATGTAATTTTAGTGTAAACTTCTCTGTTATCTTGTATCATTTGCAGCCTTTCATAGGAACAGCTGCATGAAAAACAAAATCTATGCCAAGGCCCAATGATAATGCAAAGATCCTGTAATGACCTTAACTGATACCTTCCATCTTTATCAATAAATGAGATGAAAACAAAGCCATTCCAGCACTTTCCCAAATTCTGTCTCCTGCCTCTCTCTCAAAAAAAATTAACGTATGTTTTGACCATGATAGTGTTCTTGCATTTATATGACTCCTTTCATCTTGAAGAACTTCACATATAAAGTGTCTTATAAACATACCAATGGATTTAGAAACTGCTTATATAAAGATCTCTCTCCAACCACAATAGCCATTGATGGACTTTCCTCCATGAACCTATCAAATTCTTTTTTGAACTCAGTTATAATTTGGCTTTCAAATCATCCCCTGGCAATGAGTTCTACAGGCTGACTGTGTGTTCTCTGAAGAAGTACATCCTTATATTTTTTTAAAACCTGCTACTTATTATTTTTATTGGGTGAATCCTGGTTCTTGTGTTATGTGAAGGGGGTAAATAGCACTTCCTTATTCACTTTCTCCACACCATTCATAATTTTATAGTTCTCTATCAGATTTTCCTGCTTTTAGTCATCTCTTTCTAAATTGAACAATCCCAGTCTTTTTAATCTCCCCTCAGATGGAAGCTGTTCCATACCCCTAATAATTTTTGTTGCTCTTGTCTGTACTTTTTCCAATTCTAATAGATCTGTTTTGAGATGGGACCACCAGAACTGCACGTAGTATTCAAGGTGTGGGCGTACTATGGACTTCTATAGTGGCATGATATTTTTTGTCTTATCTATCTATCTCTTTCCTAATGGTTCCTAACATTGTTAACTTTTCTTGAATGCACTGCGCATTGACCAGATATTTTCAGAGAACTAACCACAATGATTCCAAGCTCTCTTTCTTGAGTGGCAACAGCTAATTTAGAGCCTATCATTTTGTATGTATAGGTGGGATTATATTTTCCCATTACTTTTCATTTATCAACATTGAATTTCATCTGCATTTTTGTTGTCTAGTCACCCAGTTTTGTGAGATCCCTTTGTAATTCTTTGGAGTTAAATTTGGACTTTGGACTCAATTATCTTGAGTAATTTTGTATTGCCTGCAAATTTTGCCACCCCTGCCCTCATTTACCTGTTTTCCCAGATCATTTATGAACATGATGAACAGCACAGCCCAGTAAAAATCCTTGGAGAACACCACTATTTACCCCTCTCCACTGTTAAAAATGACCATTCATTCCTACCCTCTGTTTCCTATCTTTCAACCAGTTAGTGATCCATAAGAGGACCTTCCTTTTTATCCCATTAATGCTTATTTTGCTTAAGAGGCTTTGGTGAGGGACCTTGTCAAAGGCTTTCTGAAAGTCCAAGTATACTATATTCACTGGATCACTCTTGTTCACATGTTTGGTGACACCCTCAAAGAATTCTAATAGATTGGTGAGGCATGATTTCCTTTTACAAAAAGTGTGTTGACTCTTTCCCAGCATATGGTGTTCATCAACATGTCTGAATTTTGTTCTTTACTACAGTTTCAACCAATTTGTCTAGTACTGAAGTTAGACTTATTGGCCTGTAATTAACAGGATTGCTTCTGGAGCATTTTTTTTTAAAGCATCACATTAGCTATCCATCAGTCATCTGGTATAGGCTGATGTAAGTGATGGGTTACAGTTAGTAGTTCTACATTTACATATTTAAGGTCCTTCAGAAGTGTTGCGTGAATACCATCTGGTCCTGGTGACTTATTACTGTGTAATTTATCAATATGTTCCAAGAGCTCCTCTACTTACACCTCAGTTTGGATAGTCCCCAGATTTGTCACCTAAAAAGAAGGGTTCAGGAGTGGGAATCTCCCTCACGTCCTCTGCAGTAAAGACCAATGCAAGAATTTATTTATCTTCTCTGCAACAGTCTTGTCTTTCTGGAGTTCTCCTTTAGCAGCTCAATCATCCAGTCGCCTCACTGATTGTTCTGATGTTCTTACAAAAGAAAAAAAAAAATCGCTATTTTTGTGCCTTGAGCTAGTTGTTCTTCAAATTCTTTTTGGCCTAACTAATTATACTTTTATTCTTGAGTTGCCAGGGTTTATATTCCTTTTTATTTTTCTTAGCAGAATTTGACTTGTAATTTTTAAAGGATGTATATCTACCTCAAACTGCCTCTTTTACTCTGCCCCATAGCCATGGTGGCTTTTTTTGGTCCTCTTTGCTTTTTTCTTTTTTTTTAAATTTGGGGTGTGTGTGTGTGTATATCTATCTATCTATCTATCTATTATATATATTATTTTATATATATATATATATATATATATATATATATAGTTTCAGCCTCTAATAGGATGTTTTTAAAAAGTTGCCACGCAATTTTCAGGCACTTCACTCTTGTCACTGTTCCTTTTAACTTCTGTTTATCTAGCCTTTTCATTTTTGTGTAGTTCCCCATTTTGAGGTTTCCTGGTCCTTCTTGCAGCCTAGATGGCTTTGTAGGGATGCAGAAAATCAGAATGAGTTCTTCAGAGTGCCTGGCCAGAATTAGGTGGATTGGATTTTGCCTATCTTGTTTTTCTGTTTTGGAGTTCTTGTGTGTTATCGTTCTGAATTCCAGGGAATAAAGCAGCGCTACATTGCAACCTTCCAGCAAGAGCATTTCTATGATTTTCTAACTTTATTTGTATGCCATGAACATAGCACCCTACATGGCAGAGTGGGCCATGAATGAGCACCAGGGACCAGTTTGAGTGAAACCCGGGGAGGATTAACAAGTCAATGTCATACGCTCAATGGGACAGATCCTTGGCTGGTGTAAATTGTAGTAGCTCTAACTGCAGTGGAGCTATGAGGATTTGCCCCTGCATATATCTTCCACCGGGAGCATTAGCTGTTGATGATGCACATCTATGTATCTGAGTGTTGTTTCACTCACTGCAGTGTTTCATAAAGGGTGATGTTCTATTGCTGTTATGCAGTGTTGACCATGCACTTGAATTAACCTATCAGAGAAGCAGTTGCTCTGTTTCACTCTTAGATAACATTAGACCAGTGGTACCTGCAGCCAAGTGCACATTATATATGGTGCATACCATCTACAGGGGCTCTATGTCATCAGCATTGGGCCCAACCAATGGCAGGGGTAAGGAAGAGCAGCGCTGGCCGATGCATTGCCCATTCTGGTGTGTCCGTGTGGCCCACCTGCCAAACCTGAGCGGCACTAAGACCTCCATTCAGCAGGTTGAAATATCACACACTCAATGTTGGCCCTGCTGTGCCCCCTCTCCCTGTCACAAAGGAGGGTCCACAGGGCCAAATCCAAGCTGGCAATGGAGTGACCAGTGTTGCTGCTTCTCGCCGCTACCCTGCTGCCCCAGGGCTCCCTCTCCAGGGTCTTCCCATCCTCGCCCCACTTCCACCAGCCTGTGTCTCCCTCTGCTCTCCCTGCAGGACTTGCTTAGCAACAGCATTAAGACGAGCAGCAAGTCCGGAGAGCAGCGGCGAATGCCTGCACAGGAGAATCAACTGAAAAAGGGGTGTCAGGGACCCCGGGACACGCTATGCGAAACACTCCTGCGGGTACCCTGGCCTAGCACAAGAAGTTTGAATCTCATCTAAATAATGCCACCTCCATTAACACAGTACCCACTGCCCCCAATATACGGGGCAAGGAGAATGTGTTCAGTTTGAACTGTTAATTGATGAGATCTACCTATTGATGCACCAACACCACTTCCTGCTATAGCACTTTCACTTTCCTTCCAAGCACTGATCTAGCCCATCCCTGTGTAACTAATGAAAATGAAAAGTATGTACTTCCTGTGCCGCATGAACTACAGATCAGAACATTTACCTTAATCAGAACCTTGATAGGAAAATATATAATGAAAAAAAATCAGAGAGTTGTTTTTTCCACTGCTCAGAGAAAACTTTAGGGCATTCATTGCTGAGCCTGAATTTTAATGATTAAAAAGCTTAATACTGACAAACTGCTACTGCGGCAAAGAAATTGTACATTTAGTGACTGGTCATTATGCTTTACAGCTTCAGTAAACAAACCAATATTTCTGACATTGAAAAATAATGTGTCCTTAATATCCTCTTACTGTGTCTTCCAAACGTACAAGTTTGTTATTTCTATCTATTCATTTTGTATATTGGCCTTCTTTGCTCTAGATGGAAAAAAAAAGAGAGCCAGTAATGACATTTATTATAAAGATTAATCAACCATAAAGACTATAATTGAATACACAAGTGTAGTCATTACTTGATTAATTATTCCATTGACATAATCAGCCTCCTCCATATATCAGAATAATATTCAACAGAGTGTTCAAAGAGCAGGGCTGTCATCAGGGCAATTATTGCCATCATCACGTAAGTGTGTTTGCAGAATCTTGTTTGGTATGAATGGTTCTCAGCTTTCCTTGTTTTCTTTTCAAATGACCATTCTATCCTCTCACTTTATCCTACAGAATAAATGCTAAGAGGTTCTATCACCAGGTAGGTGCTTCTCTCCTCACCAGCTATCTGCCAAGTATGTGCTTCCACACCAAATCTCTTTCAAGCAGGTTTATTCTCTCAAATACAAAGGAGTAAACAAAGGTCTTTTAATTTCCTCTTTGCTCTCAGGCTTCTGGGCCACCTTTCCCAAGGGTTTGTGATGCCCTGCTCCTGACAACTTCCCAGTTCTAGTCAGCCAGGCTGCCTTCCTCAAGCAGTAGCTCTCAGGGCTGCTTCCCTGAGCACCTGACCCCTTGCTGTAGGGACTCACCACAGGACTTACCTCCACTCCACAGTGGCTTTCCTTCCCCACACTCAGCCTGTCCCCATCACTCCCTTTTTCACTTGGTCTTGATTAGCCCTTTATAGAACCCAGATATAGCCAAGACCCTGTTAATAGGATGGATTGTGCTCTCCTGCTCTTACAGCAGGGCACTGGACCCAGTCTACTTACAGGGCCAGCTTCCCTGTGACAGGCTCTTAAGCAAATTTCTACTTTTATGGTTTCCCACCAAATGTATATGAAAGATCCCTTCCAGTGAGGTGTTTAAAATATGCCATTAGATTGACATTTTGAAGTTTTTAGACAATATTCCTACTGTCATCTGTTTAAAGTTGTGGTCAGTAAACTACTATTGTAATCTGAGGTTTTTATTCTAATACACTGTACCTGAAACCTTGCAATTCATAGTGCAGAATAGAAATACATCTTTTAAGCTTGCTGTTAACTGAGGGGGAGTTCTGAAAGAAATTTGCATACTGCAGATAATAAATATACTGCAAAACAATAGCCAGTGGGCAGATAAGCTCAGACTGAAATGTATGCTATAAGGGGCCAAAGCCTGACTTACCCTTGGTCACAGTCCAAGTGAAAACCCAATCTCCCGGACAGCATCAGATCCCTGGCAGCTGTTACTACACCCTCAGAGCTATACCAGTTCTTTTGTTTTGATTTTGGTTTGGTGTTTTCTTTGTTTTTTTACAGGCTGTAGGAGCTGGCCCAACATGCACTGATTTCAATGATCATGCAGCCAAATGTGTGTGTCTTATGCCCGTGGACATTCTAATGTAAGCATCCCTCATTTATATGAAATCATACAAAATAATGCACCTGTTTATTTCAGTGCATGGACATCAAGCTGTGCAAAATACATGTCTGCCTACACATCTAAAATGCCCTGCTCAGTGAAAGCTTTACTTCTGCATTAAGTATAGTGAAGTACAGCCCTTGTGCACTAGCCCAATTAAGGATAGCGAAGTACAGCTCTTATGCAGTTTTTCAGTTGCTAGCTTCATTATTTCTGAACTAAAACACTTTAAACCTAACAAAACCATGATTTTTCCCTTGAAGTCCATACTTGCTAGTCTTCTACAAAAATTAGTTTTTTGAGTTACTTGAGCACAAAGTAGTACTGACATCCTTAAGTGTGATTTTTTCCCCCCTGTTCACATTATTTATTATAAAACACATTGCTGTAAGTTAACAGAGTGCTTCAGAGGTCATAGATAAGATGTGTTCCTGTGAAAGTTACAGAGTTAACTACACCTCTCTCCTCCCTCTGAGTGTTAGGCCTCATGTCTTTACCTCCAGGAAGTCCTGGATTTACTATTTAACTTGTAGCAATATATCTTCACTATTGCAGATTTGAAAAGGGGGGAAAAAGACAATTATTGCTGCTCTGGATCATGGTTTCCTGAACAGAGTAAGAAGAATGAGTGAATTTTGTGGCCTATCAGAGGAGTTCCACCTGGATGGGTGTACGTATAATAAAATCACCACTGTATTTGGTGGACACTTCAGAGAATTCAAATGACTGAATGGACTCAGAACTCTTCGGCCCAAATTGGTGTCTCCATTACACCAGAGTAAATCCAGTGCAACTAATTTGGCTTAAATGGAGTTACTGTGGCTTTAAATCAGTGCAAAAAGAAATTAGAAGGGCCGAGAATAGGTCCTTCAAAAGCATACTGTTGGGGCAACATGAAGCAAGCTTGCCTGGCCGCTGCCCCTGTTGTGCCTCACTCTGAAGAGAAAGATAGACAGCCTTGCAAATATAATCTACCACCTTTCATGAGCAACGAAGCCAGTTTAAAAGAAATCCAGTGAATAGGAGACAGCATGCTATTTGTCACTTGCGGTGTTTTATAATTGTGTGCTATTGCTTGTAGAGAAAGATAGGTAATAACTTTGCACAAAGAGAACCTCTTATAAGCATGGCAGAACATGGCCTTGCATGTTACAAAGTCTAGTATGTTGTTGAAATATCTCAACTATTTGTTCCTATAAAGGGAAGGCCCCCTGGATATCTGTTTCTTTAAACATAACAGGTTGACACTGAATTTAAATTACGTTCAGTACGGTCTTTATTCCAGCACAATTCTTGATACCTTTGTAATAGGAAACAAATGTTTAAATTCAGCAGTAGCACTTAGGTGAAAATCTGATCAGGGATTTAGAGCTTCAAAATATATTACAGAATATTCATTCTCATTATACTTCAAGATGGTCATCTCATCTTCCAACAGAATTTAGGATCAGAAAAACTGTAGCAGTTTGAATTACAGTCCAGGAAAGCAATAAGTGAACAGCTTACAGCAGAGTTTCTGTGGGAATTTGCAGGGATTTTTGGCATCTCTTTTTCGCTAGGAGTACAGACTAGGAAGAGAAGAAAATGATATTTATGGAGGCAGCCATAGAAGTGGCCTGAGGAGAGAAAGAAGAGGGTCAGATATGGAAGGTGTGGGATGTACATTTTCCTGGAGTGGGTGTGACACACTGCACCCCATGTACACCCTTATGGTGTGATTGTGTATCATTTATGTTCACCCTTATAGTGTAACTATGTATTTATTGTTTAATGCAAAGGATGTTATGTAAGGTGTTTTTTGAATGCTCATGATATACTGAACATTATTGTTATAATAGTATGTTTGTTGCAATGTCATACATATGGTTCTGAATTTCTGCTCTGTAATATTCCCAAATATGTGCCTCATGGCTTGAGACAGATCTAAGTAAAACCCTCCAAAAGCAGAGAGGTAATTCACACCTCACTAAGGCATGCATAAAACAACCCAGCTCTTCCAGGAACAATGATCTAGCCTAAGCATCGATAAGGGGATACCTATTTGACTCAAGTGGAGGAGGCTATGCTGGACATTGTCACCTGACCCCAGGGGATGGTGAAGGGACATGTTAAAAGAAGAGGTATTTGGCAATCTCACTCTCTCTCTCTTCCCCCCACATTCCACCTACAAAACAACATCAAGCAACTAAAGGACTGTCCACAGGAGGAGGGCCTGGTTGAAGGAGTCAGCCAGCCTGTGGTGAGCATTATCTGACTTTGTAAGGTTACTGAAAGTGTTAAACTTAGTTTAGTTAAACTTTAGCATTTTATTTCATCCTGATCAAATCTGATTTATATTCTTCTGATTTATAATCACTTAAAATCTTTCTGTACTTAATAAATTTGTTTGTTTGTTTTATATAAAGCAATGCATGTGGTTTAGTGTGTGTTAGAGACTTCCTTTAAAGCGACAAAGCTGGTGCATATCAATTTCTTTGCTAAACCAATGAGCTTGTTTATTTCAGTGGGCAGCACTGTATATTGCAAGATGGAAGTTCCTAGGGTTGCATCTGGGACAGGGGGTGTTTTCTGGCATCATTCTATTGCATAATCCCATGAGATGATAGTCAGAAGCACTCACTAAGACAAGGGCTGCTTGCTTGCAGGAGGCTATGCGTGGGCTGACCGAAGAGTGGGTGTTCACACATCACAGCAAGTGCAAGGCAGGGATTGGGGTGACACAGCGATATACCAGTCCAGATTGCAGAGGGAAACGTCACAGTGGGTATCTGATGGGTGCTACTTATGTCAAAGGTGCCACCTGATAGAGCATCCAAGGATTAGAGACGCAACTGGAGATGATGATGGAATTCAGATGGGGATCCGAAGGTATAATGCAGGGGAAGAGAGAGGTGGTGGTACTGACAATTCAAGATTTGAGGACACCTGCTGAATAAAAGGACCTGGAGGGCAGACTGCCAGCAGAGAAAAGTGACCTGGAGGACAAGGCAGAGAGAGACTGGCTAATGGAGGTGAAACAGAGTTAAGTTACAGGTTTTCAGCACTGGGGAACAGGGAGGAGAAACAGGAAGATGTGGTGGCAAGGAAGAAAAGAAAGAAAGCCAGTCGCTGCAGAAGAGAGGAAGAGACAATGGAGATAGCCAGGGACTGGATAATGTACAGGGGACTGTGAAAGAAAACTGGAGAATAGTGAACATCATACCAATATTTAAGAAGGGGCGGAAATGTGATCTGGGCAATTACAGACCTGTTAATCTGACCTCAGTGTTATGCAAGGGTTTAGCACAAACTCTGAAGGAAAGAATATACTGATGAAAGTAAATGGAAGAGGGGATGTAATGCAACATAGTTTTGCCTAGTTAGATTGTGCCAGAA
The DNA here is from genome assembly GCF_026122565.2 of Emydura macquarii macquarii. NCBI lineage: Eukaryota > Metazoa > Chordata > Testudines > Chelidae > Emydura > Emydura macquarii. Next base: position 5,918,730 of record NW_027131400.1, on the reverse strand, counting down.
CTACCAGATTCCTTTCTTTGAGGAGGTAACTCATTTATTCCAGTTAAGGAAAATGCAGTAGATCTAATATACTTGGACTTCAGTAAAACATTTGACATGGTACCACATGGGAAATTATTAATAAATTTAGAAATGATGCAGATTAATATAGGAATTGTAAGGTAAGTAAGGAGCTGGAAGAGGAAGAGGGCAACAGGTTGGGCTGCAAGGAAAACTTTCAGACTGGAAGGAAGCTACTAGTGGATTTCCTCAAGGATCAGTTTTGAGACTAAGCTTATTCGATATTTTTACTAATAAAGAGCATGCTAATGACATTTGCTAATAATATAGGAGGCATTGTCAATAGAGAGAATTGAAATATTATACAAGAAGATCTGGATGAACTTGAAAACTTGAGCACCGAAATGGGATGAAATTTAATAGTACAAAGCGTAAGGTCATGCACTTAGGATCTAAAAAGAATTTTTGCTATAAGATGGACATCCATTTGTTGGAAATGACAAAGTAAGAGTGAGAGCTGGGTGTGTTGGTCATTCACAGAATGTCTATGAGCCACTAATGTGGTGCAGCTGTGAAAATGGAAATTGTGATCCCAGGATGCATCAGTTGAGGCATTTCCAGTAGATATTAAATTCCATTAATTCCAGTAGGTATTAAAAGCCATTGTACAATGAACTGGTAAGCCTTCATTTGGAGTAGTGCATATAATTCTCATCACCCGTGTTCAAGAAAGATGAATTCAAACTGAAACAGGTACAGAGAAGAGCTACTAGGATGATGAGGGGACTGGATGGTCTTCCTGACAAGAGGAGATTGAAAGAGCGTGGTTTGTTTAGCCCAAAAAATGAAGGCTGAGTGGGGATCTGATTGCTCCCACATGAGGGGCTAAATACCAGGGAGAGTGAAAAACTTTTTAAGCTAAATGACAAAGTTGGCACAAAAAATAGTGGGTATAAACTGGCCATGAGAAATTCAGGATGGAGATCAGAAGACGGCTTCTAACCATCAGAGGAGTGAGGTTCTGGAGCAGCCTCCCAATACAAGTTGTGGGGGCAAACAACTTAGGCCTTGTCGTTGGGTGACCAGATAGCAAGTTTGAAAAATTGGGACATGAGGTGTGGGGTAATCAGTGCCTATACAAGATACATCTCCAAATATCAGGACTGTCCCTGTAAAATTGGGACATCTGGTCACCCTACCTTGTCGACACTTGAAGCGGCATGTACGGTACTTGTAGCTACATACTGCAGTGAAAGGCAGGCTGTGTCCACACTACAAACGGTAGCTACACATGGCAGTGAAGGGTTCCGGCAGCAGGGAGACAATGGAGAAAAGCTCGAGCAGCAGAGCTGCTCTTCTCAATGTAACACAAATGCCTATGAGCAGATAGAATGAGGTTTACTGTGGGAATCATTTTTTTCTCCAGAGGTCAACCTGACTTTTCCACAAATGCCTGAGAGCGACTATGGGTCCTGTAGCAAGCTCAGGCACTTCATAGAAGTGGACTCTAGCAGACCAGGGTGGAGGAATGAATTCCAAAGCCAAGGATCCTTATAGAGAATGCCAACAGCTCCTTCCTATTTTGATGACTTGCTCCAACTCAAGCAGATCTCAAGTGTGGCATGAAATAGTGAAGGTTGGTTTTGGTTTTTTTTTACAATGTTTTATTAAGCCATATGGGACCTAAACCTCAGCAGTGTAAATCCATGAAGTTATGCTGACTTACACAAACTGAGGATCTGACCCACAAAAGTAAAACTGCTGTTTTGTTTTTAGCAAGCTGTAATGGCACCTACCTGGGTTCTGGCCTCAAGCAACTACTAGAATGTGAAAGGATAAAATAAAAAGCTGCTCATTATGAATGTTGCTGGTGGAGAGAGCTTTGAAGGCTGCCTCTTTCACCAGTCTTCTGAGCCATCCTGATCCTTGTTCTCCACTGCCTTGCCTCTTCTGTAGTCATTTACTTGTGTGCAAACAGTGGGTAAAATGCTACCAAGTCAGAATGTCAGTAGGCTTGGTTCACCCACTTTGTATGTGTATGAATGACTACTCAGTGGAAAGGTAGTGGAGAATTACACCTTCACTCATTTCCCCACTTTCTGTCCTCTTATAGCTTCTCTATAATTAAGGCAGATTTCTTGCCAAAGTGCCAGTTCATCTGAAGCTGAAACACAGCAATTGTTCTTGGAGTGACTTTGAAATGGCTAAAATGCATTTTTCAAAAGCACCTTAAAAATGATATACCCTTCAGGAACAATGATGGGGGTAATCTTTTTAAAAGTCATATTTTATTATTTCAAATACTCTGTTCATCATGCTTGTATATCATTTACATGGAAAAATCCAGGAGCTGATCTTCAGCGACTCTGAATACCCACAAATCCAACTGAAATCAATAGTAGCTTGTGGTTGCTCAATGTCTCAGAAAATTATGCCCCAAATTTCCTTGCCAAATAAGTATCACTGGGCTTATGATATATGCTGTTCATTTTTTCCTACATAAATATATTAAAATATAGTTTCATTCTCCCATATTAATATTGTTTCTTACTATTCTCTTGATCTATGGGCTGTAAACTGACTGATCTTAATTTCGTCATAGATGAAAAGCTTCTAAAACCATGCAGAAGAATTTGTTACCAGTGAAACTGAAGCAAAGAATGAGCTCTCTCCTCTCTCGTTTGATAGAAAAATTATAATGTGGGACCTGTTGCCTGAGCAGTTTAGGTTTGCACTCAATAAATAAGCCTTTATATAGGCCTGTGTCCGCTAGTTAGGGCAATAAAAATAAATCCAACATCTTTCATAGGGCTAGTCATTTATGTTTCCTTCCACTGTCTTTGGCCACTAGTGCTTTTTTCTACGAATGTATAGAACTTGGTGAAATTTTTCAGATGGATTGTTTATTCTCTGAAAAATGCAGTTTCAGGTTGACCGAAGCTGTTTCTGAGTTTGACACAAATTCACCAAATAGTTTTGGCCAAAACAATTTGGAGAGGGTTGGGGGAGCTAGATTCACAAAAGGCCTTAGGTGCCATTCGGAAAACAAGGGAAAGGTGGTTCCCTTGGTGAGAGCACTAGCCTGGGATCTGGGAGAGCTGGGTTTGATTTCCCCTAATCCAGAGCAGGGATTTGAACTTGGGTCTCCGATCTTGCAGGCGAGGCACTAAATCATGGGTATTTTGGGGTAAGGCTTTTTCCCAATCTCTCCTGCCCAAGTTGTTCTGCTTCATGTAGAATACTTGAATAGTCATTGGACCAGAAAGAGAGTTAGAATATAGCCTGGTGATTAGGGCACTCACCTAGGAGGGAGGCACCAAGCTTCCAGTCCCTGCTCCAATTACCTTTTTTGTTTGTTAGTTTGTTTCACTGAGGAAACTGAAAAAAAACTTCATTTCAAGTTGATCTAAAACTGTTCCTCCCTGCCACTTTGGCCAGCAAATGGAACAATCAGTAATTCACACATCTCTACTAACATAGCACCACCAGCTGGAGTGTGTCATGGGTATAAATAAATAGAACAGAGGAGGGAAGCTAGTCCTGTGTTTAAAGCCATGAAGATGTGTGTTCTATTTCTAGAAACTTCCTGTATGAACTTGGCCAAGTCACTTAATGTCTTTAATGTCTTTGTACCTCTGTAAAAAGGGAGCAATACCTGTGTCATGTAGATGTTAAACGAATTAGGGTTTGTACAGCACTCCAAGGCCTTTAAGTAGATGGTTCTTTATAAATGGAAAATTTTAGGGCACAGTAAACCAGCACACAATGCATATACCTGTTGATACACGGCTTGGTACTCTTAAACTTGGTACACATGCTTCCTCCTTCTCTAGCTGTGACAAACTACAACAAGAGCACCTCAGACTTTAATTGTAATTGTGAGTAGATCATTTATAGGAGAAGAACCAGTTACTGATAGAAGTCACTAATGAAAGCTATGGAAAAGGCTCTGTAGCAGCAGAGATCAAAATAGCAGTTAGAAATCAAAGAGGAAGGTGGGACTTTTAATCTCATCTAAAGAACTCTTCTACAGAGTTTAGTTATAGTGTAGTTTCTAGCCTTCCATCTTGGAAAAATCTTGGTTTAAATTCTGCACTGATGAACAAAACCAAAATGAGTTTAGATGTCTCTTGTGAGTCTCTTGGTGAGTGAGTTGCAAAACTAAGCTATGCTTCATTGCATTCAGCAGCCTCAGCTGAAGAAAAGGTGAGCTGACACAGCAAGGGGATGTTTCAAGTTGGGGTTGAACTGCATTGGCAAAGCTGTGGGCATGTATCTGTTGTCGGGGACCGTCTGACCCTAGCTAGTGCTATCTAACCCGCACTTTCATGAGCCCCATCTCATTCCTTTTTACCATTTATTATGTCTTTCAGGTTGTGCACAAAAGACACATGAAGTGACCCCTTACAGATTTCAGAAGTATAGTTATCCTTCTGTAGATAGTAGGTGGGATTTTCCTAAGCAGCACTGTGTGACTTAAAAATACTCATCCCATTGACTTTCAGTGAGACTCATGCTCCTCAAACATGTCAGCAATCTTTGTGTCATGCTAGATAAACGTGTAATACAGAACAACCTTGCCATGACTAGCTAGGTATGTAATTATGAGACCTCTTTGTGTGAAGGTGCTAGAGATGAAGATGAGCCCCAAGACTCCCAATGTTTGCATTCAGGGATTTTGATTTCTGATTTATTCCTATCTGGAAACAGCTGGATTTTAAAATAGCATAATCTATGAGCGAGGAAGTAATTAGTGATAAGCCTGGGGTGTGAGAAATGTCAGCTTCATTGTCAACAATAAGGCAGAGTCAGAAATTTAACTCTCTGATATGCATGCTAAGGATGGGCAGCCTCTAGCTATTTAGAGAACTTGCAGACTGTAACTCTTTGAGGGGAGAGGGTTTGCAAGGTAGCTCAACTCTGAATTCCCCCTCCCCAATAACTGAATCTGAAGTTTAATTTCAATGTAAATCAGTTTAAGAGATTTTCCAGCAAAGTGGGGCCCTTCCTGGACAGAAACGGTGCTCCCATTAAGACATATATGCAGCACTACCTGAGTGAGTTTTTAATTAAAATCTCTTCCTTCCTATTTCCCCGCACTTGCCGGTTTTATCCATCTTTGTATTAATTTTTCTCTGCTCCATTTTTCATAATCACTCCTTAGTGTAATGTAAGCCCATTAATATTTCTGAGTTGAACTTTCAAACCCATCTTATTAGAGAACTTCTTAATTCCACAAAACAACCTCACTTGTAAGACACTTAAAAAAAACCAAAACAGGATTTAATGTGATGAAATGATCCCAAAGTTCTACCACACTCTTAAGAAAAAAATGTGGCAAATGGTTTGATATTTTTTGTATTGAGGATTTTATGGTAGCTTTTTATGGTATTTTGTTCGTGGGGAAAAATGCCATCTAGACAGGCCTAGAGGCTAAAATATTGAAGCATTAATGAATAAAAAAAGGAATATAGGCAGAATTTCAGCCTTTGTGGGAGAAGAAGCTGGAATGTGTAGGGGACCCTGAGCAGCCAATGGCCTGGCATAGCACACACTATATATCAAGAGAGTAAGGGTAGCTGACACAACAGAGGAAAGTGCTCATCTGGGCAACTGTCCTTTGTCCATGTCATCTCCTACCTCTCATCTCACTACACTTTCAGTATTACATACACAAACCAAGTCCAATTTAGTCTGATCCTGTGCCAGAACTCCCAAACTGACAAGAGACCAGCGTAGGACAGACCCAAAGTAAAGGAACCCAAAAATTATTCATGCAGGAAACTTAATACCGCAGCATTCATTCCTCTTGAAAATAACATTACCCTTTTGGCCCCAAGCACTTAGTCAAAATTTGAGCCTTTCATGGTTGTTTCTGTTAGGATGAGAAATCTGTGAGTTGGGAATACTGTTGGTGTGTTCTTGTTAAAGTCCTCTCCTTTTATACATTATAAAAACACACTCCAAGTCCTGTTTTTCTGAACACAGTAGAAACAAACGGCAGGAAATTTCCTTGTTTAAAAATCCACGTCTGCCACTTTAGTGAGCTTTGTGCTGAAGAAGCCCAGACTGTCTGCTTCCTCTCTGGTTCACATTCACAACACCTTCTCCTGGTTTTATGCTTCCAATGCATCGAGCCTGCAGCCAACATATCTAACCCCTGCATTAGCAGCAAGAAAAAACGCTAGCCATGTGGCCTAATTCCGTGGGCAGCAACCCCGCAGACATCAGCTACTACATCAAAGGGGCTTGACTAGTCTCTCTGGTGAGCCTCAGGGAGGATCCTTCGCACGGTTCTCACCTCTAATGAGGCCTGTGATTGTTTTTGGATCAGAAACCCACCTGCTGGCAATTATTAGCACCTTTCAGCATACGTTTCTATTACCTCAGTTTTATGATTTATTAAATTTTGATGTGAATAATTTTCAACCATAAAAATGAGGGGATACTGAATCTGGGTGGACTGTAAAAAACAGGGGAATTAAGACGAGAGAAACCGGAGGGGTATATTCTGTGCACCTACCACTGTCACTGAAATCAGTGAGTTTTCTCTGTGCAAAAACCTGCAGGATCTGTTTTTTATGACATCTCTGCCCAGCGCTTAATGAAATTCAAACTTCACTGTTGCTAAGTCAGACCCCAATAAAATAACCCAGAATCCAGTGTGTTAAATAAACAATGTTATTTTTTGGGGGAGTATTTCATTTTTAATGATTAATTCTTAGTCTGAGTGTAGGCTAAATCTCCTGCCTGTTTCCTTACTGCATTTAACTCTTTTTTTAAAAAATGGTACCCTTGTGACACTTAAAGGCATACTCTTCAAAACCTATGATCTCATTAAACCTGTGTTTCCAGCTTCAGTGAACTACAGGATATGATTGATTTAGAAACCAAGGATAAAATCCTGAAATTTTTGCTTCCCCTAAACAGACAGAAATCTGTACGTTATATGGATAGAAATAATCTATCACTGAAGGAATAGACAATGTTTTTTGTTTATTACTTTTGCCATAGTAACGCATGCGGATAGAAAACAGTTTTTTTTTCCTAAAGACTTATCAACAGGGAAGCGTTTTGTATTAATAGAATGACATCCAGCCTCGCTGACAGCAGTTGCCAATAGAAATCCTGTTTAACGGTTCAAACTTCAAGCGTTTAAACTTCTTCAGACTAAAACCTGAAACACACACACATGCAGCCCTGATGCACATTCCACCCCATAAGAGAAATTAGTCTTAAACCAGGTGTAAGTACATGTCAGTAAGTGACTTGGTAAAGAACTAGGTCTACATTTTCCCCCTAGTAAGAGTGTCTTAGTTTAATAGCTCTTTTCCAGAGACAAACACTATTTACAATATCCTTTGGAAGGTAAATCCCTGCAGACTTGTCATTTTTCTAGGGAGACAATTCATGACAAAAGGCAAGTGGACACTTCCCCCTCCCCCCCATCAATTAAATAAAGTTAAACCTGAAACAACCAACCAAAACAAATATTTCAGAGCTTCTCCTGCCCCTCCCCTCCCACTCCACTTTTTTTTTTTTTTTTTTTTTTTTTTTTTTTTTTTTTTTTTAAGTGTAGTGCCAGAAATTCCATGAACTCTGCTAAGGACTGAGCTCATGGGCGCCAGGTTTGTAAAAATTTTGGTGGTGCCCAGAACAGGTCCAAGACCCACCCCCCATACCTGCCTTGTAAGCCCCTGGGGGGGAGGTGCCAGCTGGGCCCATGTGGGAGAGGGGCGGGGGAAGGAGTGGGGCCGGGAGGAGGGAGTGGCCGCCGTGCTGCTTGAGGGTGGGGCTGGTGCTGGAGCAGCTCCTGGCCAGCCACTCTGAGTGTGTCTGGGGCAGTGAAGGGGGCAGAATGGCCGGGGCGCCCTAGGCACTGGGGGCTGCTGCGCTCTGACTCTGCACAGCTGAGCACCACTGGAGTCTCTGTGGCTGACCACCCAGCAGCACAGAGACATTGGTGGAGCTGGGCCCATGTTCCTCAACATTGGTGGAGCATGGGCACCAAGTTTTATAAAACATTCTATGTTACTGTAAAGTCAACATTGGCTCAAGATTGGACAGGCAACTGGCTAAATAGCAGATGGATATACCTCATAAGTTTAGAAGGCGTGATACAATTCAGAGAGACTCAAAAGCTACGCTAAGCTGCAAACTTGGTGTAGAATACTATCACTATGGGTTCTCTGATTGTTCTTATATCAGTGCAAGTGTAGCTGAGCCCAGTAGCTCCAATCTTCTTACTATTTTCAGGTTCTGTTTTATTATAAATATTTATTATTAATACTATGACAGTACCCAAGGATCTCAATCCTGATTCGGGCCCCTATTATGCTGAATGTTGTACAGGCACAGAAGAGAGACAATCTCCACCCAGAAGGGTTATCACTAGTTTACATAATATTTATATTATGGTAGCATCCAGGGACACCAATTGAGATAAAGGCTCCATCGTTGTGTACAAAACACAAAAGTAGATACAGTCCCTACTGTGAAGAGTTGATAGTCTTAATAAACGGCATAGTCCAAACACAGTAAAGACATGGCCATTAAATGGATATAATCAGAGACCCACTGATTATACTTCAGTCCCCAGAAAACTCACCCTTGTGCTACCTGGCCCATTAGGGACATGTGACAGTTCTGCTGCATTGGGACTTTCTCAAGTTCTGAAGGAGGGATGGCTGAATTGCAGCCTTGGCAGAATAATCTAGATGATTGCTGTCTCCTGCTTTAGTCTAATACTCAGTTCTCTCTTAGACCATCCTTTCCCTCCTACTACAAATTGGTCTTGGCACCAGTCCTCATAAAGGCTCTCCATTGACTGACTCCAATGGGTTTGGCCAGGTAGTTCAAGTGACTGGCCTACCCTAGAGCTAGCATCTCATCTTATGTTGACACAGCAGTGTGGCTGCAGTAGCAAAAGTGGTGGTTCAGGCTAGACACCCAAGGGGGTGGGTTGGATGGGTTTGTACTTTCTTGGCTATCCCGTGCTGCCTTAGCAGCGCTGTGTGTAAAATAGCTTGTTTAAGCTAACCGCATCCATACCTGGCAGCTCACGACGGGCAAGTCTGTACTGCAGTTAAAAACCCGCAGATGGCCCGTGCCGACTGACTCTGGCTTGCGGGGCTCAGGCTAAGGGACTGTTTAACTGCACTGTTGATGTTCAGGCTTGGGCTGGAGTCTGGGCTCTAGGATCCTGCCAGGTTGGAGAGTACAGTCCAAGACCCAATGTCTACACCACAATTAAACAGCCCTGCAGCCTGAACTCCACAAACTCAAATCAGCTGGCGCGGGTGTGTAACTGCAGTGTAGAAATACCCTAAGAAAACATCTACACAGCAATTATCCACACTAGACATCGCCTTCTTGTTTGTTTTAAATACGCATATACCAATGCAAAACTAAACAAAAACTAAACCAGGCGGTTTTTACACTAGCATGTTTCATAGAACCGTCTACATAAACTGAACCAAACACATTGAAAAAGCACATTTCTTAATGTAAAATCAAATACAACAAACTACTTTGTTAAATATGGATGATTCAAGACACTAAATTGTTTAACTTGTTACTATAAAATGTTGATATTACAAAACATCACTCAATACACTATTAGAATAAAATGGGACTTGTTGGGCATCTCATTTAGGCTCCTTTGTTTGATAGTCTGGGCCTATGTCTCAAGAATATATATAGAATAGGATGAAGGTAAAGTATAATGTAATTATTACTGAAGGGGAGTAAACGTAATTACTTTACCTAGTCTTAAAATTAAAAGTAGTTAGTCTTATACATTGGATAATAAATAATGCCATAATATAATACCCAAGACTTGTAGCTGTTAAGGTGTAATAACCCACCCAGAGGAAAAACAGCAGACTAGTGAGTAACTGATGTAGAAAATGTAGCCTTTTTGCTTGTTAAATCTGAGACTTCCCTAATTTTACTTATTTCAATTATCTGGGATAAATTGGGGGATTCTTGATTAAGTGATTGTTAATTAATAGAAATCCAATATAAAATTGATCATATATGCAGAACACTTAGAGCTCTGGATACATATTAAAGTTAAAAATAAATAAAATAAAGGTAAAGAAGAACGTTCAACACTAGAAATAAGTGTATTTATACTACAGAATGGGAACTCAAAATTTGGAAAATGAGAGCTGCTTTGATATTCAGCTGCTAACCCTTACCAGTAAGGGTCATGAGGGTATGAACTCAGCTTAGGTTTTTAACCATGAAAATGATTTAGTTTAAATAAACATGATTTTGTGAAAAGACTGATCATAACAGTATGGAAAAGTTCTCAACCTGCTCTTGTGCATAGAGCTCTGTACTGGCTATAAAGAGATGTGGCAGGGCCAGTTTTAGGGGTTGGCAAGCAGGTCAATTGCCCTGGGTTCCAACTTCTGGGGGAGAGGAGGGGAATGATCCCATACTGCTGTGCTATTCAACGGGGTTTCTTGTTATTTTTGGCTTGGCCACTCGTGGTTGGAGGCAACAAAAAACAATTTTCCAGCCTGACTGGCAAAATTGATAGGGCCAATTTTATTCCCAGCCTTGCCCCTAACTAGTGACCTGGGTAGTGTACTTGGACTTTCAGAAAGCCTTTGATAAGGTCCCTCACTAAAGTCTCTTAAGCAAACTAAGTTGTCATGGGATAAGAGGGAAAGTTCTCTCATTGATCAGTAGCTGGTTAAAAATAGGGAAAAAAGGACAGGAATCAGTTTTCACAGTGGAGAGAAGTAAATAGCACGGTCCCCCAAGGATCTGTATTGGAACAAGAGCTGTTCAACATTTTCATAAATGATCTGGAAAAAAATGGGTAAACAGTGAGGTGGCGAAGTTTGCAGATGATATGAAGTTATTCAAGATAATCAAATCTAAAGCAGACTATGAAGAGGTACAAAAGGAACTCACAGAAATAGGTAACTGGGCAACAAAATGGCAGCTGCAATTCAGTGTTGATAAATGCAAAGCAATGCACACTGGAAAACATAATCCTAACTATACATTCTTATATGATGGATTCTAAATAAGCTGTTACCACTTAAGAAAGATCTTGGACTCATTGTGCATAGTTCTCTGAAAACATCTCTTCAATGTGCAACATCAGCCAAAAAAAAATGTTAAATCATTATGAAAGGGATAGATAAGATTGAAAATCATCAGAATGTCAAATCAATTAATTGCATGTCCATACCTTGAATACTGAAGTTTTGGTCACTCCCTTTTAGAAAAGGTATATTGGAATTGGAAAAATTACAGAGAAGGGCAACAAAAATGATTCGGGCTATGGAACAGCTTCTATAAGAGAACTGATTACAAAAAACTGGGACTGTTCATCTTGTAAAATAATTAAGTATTTATATTAATAATACTTAAATATTACTATTATATCTCATTTATTGATGTGGCAGGAGTTGTTTCATATGAATATCTTTATAAGACTGCAGAGTTCCAAGTCATGGGAAAAATTTATCACTGTTCTAAAGGCAAACAGATGTTTGAGGTACATGAAATTCTGAAGGATGTGTTCAGGTGGGATGGCAATCCTAGACTATGAAGTAAAGTGCTTACTTCATGCTATTACGCCATATTTTAGTAACTGTTAAAAGAAACCTAATGTGATGGTCTATAATATAATTTATCTGCTGACGGAAATGTCAGATCCAGGTTTTACAAGATGCTGTATCTTCCTAACTCAGACAGTTAAAGGTTTATCTAACAGCTATCTCTGATTTCAGAAATTGGATCCGTTGGTCTATTTCTGCCAGAACAAGTGACAGAAAGACAGCAATAATTTTTAGGCAGTGGTTCATTAATATAGAAACACATCATTTTGATTTGATTCCCAAAACACTGTTAAGAAATAGGGGGTTGGAAAGACAGTTCAGCTAAAATCCTTAGTAAATCTAAAAATACCCTGCCACCTGTGTTCAAAATGGTAGTAACTCTATTTGTAAATCACCAAGATTACTCATTATTTACTGATATGAGTTTTTTTTTTCTTGAAACTCAAGTACTACACAAATCAACCTCGTATATACAAATCAAAAGTTATTCTATTAGCATAAAAATATCGGATGTTGCATGAAATGTCATTTAATGTCAGGGCGGCAATGAGCAAATAAATTGCCTCATCAGTTTAATTAACAAAACAGGTAACCAAGTCAAATTAATATACTTCAAATCACTTTTAGAGCTAGTTTCAATGAAGTTACTACTATTGAATTTTAATTGGAAAATCCTTTAAAGGACAAGGAACAAACACTATTTTGAGTATTCAGTTCTCAACAGGAGGAAGTTAAAATCTTCCAACTGGCAATCTAACAAAATGGCAAAAAACTTGGAATGTTGAAGTCTATAAACCACCACTTGAAGGTTTTATTTATAATTGAGGTTTGGCTAACTGTTGTCATTAAAAATTTGAACTCAGGTAAGTAATGTTAAAGTTCTTCTTAGCTGATTGTGAGGATTAGTGAAGACGTGGAGATTGAGGCCCCATTGTGGTAGGCACTGTATAAAAACGAATTAACAGTCACTGTCCCAAACATCTTACAATATAAATAGACAAGACAGAATAGGGCTAGGAGAGAAGAAATATTGCCCCATTTTAAAGATGGGGAAGTGAGGCACAGAAAGAATAAATGACTTGTCAAATAAAACACAGGAAGTCTGTGCTAGATCCCAGATGGGATTCTGCATCTGCACTCTTGGTGGTTTAACCACAAGGCCATTCTGCCTCTCATCCTTTAATTTTCCACTTGCTCTTCATGAAAAGAAGAAGGTTTCATTAGGAGTTAATAAATAACCAAGACTGTGCTGACATCACTGAAGGAACTTATTCAATGGAGTACATTTCTCTGAACTTCTCTCTTCTTTTCTGATGAAGCAGGATCAATTCACTTTAGGGTCAATACATTGACGTTGGCAGAGGTTACCAGCAGCAGAAAGACCACAAGGAAGGAGGCTATGGTTGTAGAAACATCCCCTTAGCAGCCTCAGCTGGTGGGGCTTTTATGGACCGATGGTCGAAATTGAAACTACTCTTGCATGGCAGAAGCCCTGTGAGACCTGTTGTAAAATCTTCCTATTTTCCCTCCGTCAGAGTAAATTTCCTGCATACATCAAGAGCAAGGGGCCTTGATGGTACAAAAAGGTGAATTTATACGTCCTTGCACATGCTTCAGTGAATCTGGTTCAAAGAGTTTAAAAAGGAGGTAACGACTTCAGGATGGTTTAATGGCTTGAAAAGCATAATTACGTGATCAAACAATCACATTTTTAGAACTGACAAGTGTTACCATTTGCCAGCATTTGAATCATGCTTTGAATGTGACTTGTCTGACTAACCTCACCATCTGATTTGTATTTTGCAGAGACAATTCTCTTTAATGCCTTATCCAGTCACCATTGTGCATTTTTAAGTGGGCTTAGCATCATCTCTGTTTGCCGTTAAAAGCAGATATGCATCTGCACTAAGAATAGGAGTTATCTTTTCAAAGATATCATATAAATTGTTAACCTTTAGTACCTATACCAGACACTATAATAAAGATACCATTAGTCCCTTGTATGTTATACCCAGTTTCACTACTACTGTTGCTGTAGCTAACACGAACTACATTCCTTAAACAATTTAGCAAATAAAATTAACTCGCAAGCCTACATATTTACTCAAAATCAATGACTAAAGGACTGCAAAGTAGAAAGAAAGAAGACTACACTCTGGCCACCAAGTGAATGATTCCTGGACACAAGGTGTGCAGAACCTTTATTTTCAAAATCAAGTTAGAACTCTTGGTTTAGAACTCCTAATCACTCTACTGTGGTATTTCTTCTTTTACAATGGGGTCGATTTGTCTGTTCCTTTAAACCTCGGTTTCATTGCTGGAAAACAAAATATCTTCACAAAGACAGGCTGCATACTCATTGTCTGAGAGCAAGCCATCACAAAGATATGGTATTGTCATGTAATTGACAATATGGTATTGTCATGTTTTCTTAGATTAAACATGATTAACGTCCTAGGGATACAAGAAGCACCAGTTAAGACACTTACTGAAGAGGGCAATACCAGGGCCGCTTTTATAATGCAGTTACTTAGCCTTGCAAATTGCCATATCATTTCAGTTTATTTTTAATTGGCAGCATGGCTATATCCTAGAATCTAAGCTTTCAATTGAAAATGACTAAGGACTTGTCTATAGAGGAAAGTTGTACTGATGTTAAGCACACTGCTTTAGAAATTGATATAGTTAAATACGCCAATAAATATGAAGTAAGAGTGCCCACACTAGGGAATTGCCATATTTAAATAAAGAAATTTAATTAATATCAACAAAACTTTCTCGTGAAGACCTGACCTAAGTCTCTAGCCCTTGTAGTTGCGCAGGAATCCTTGGAAGGGTGAATTGAATTCAATTCCAATGCAATGATGTCTCCTTCTAAGGCCTGATTCATTTACAAAGAAAAGCAAAAAGAAAACTATTAGTTGCAATATGCACCTCTCCCCCTTTCTCAGTGAGATGTTCGGCCATAGCAAGATATCTGGACATTTCATGAGAGTTAGAAGTAAATAAACTCCCATGCAGAGCAATGAATTCAAGGCAAAAAGAGGTAAGTTCAGCATAAAATGGCCCTGGAAACTCTGCATTACTTTCTTTCTGCTGCTTTTCATCTGGCCCTTTGATATTTTCATGTAGCTGAAGACATTAGGAAAACTGATTCAGCATTTCAGGGATGGCATTATGATTTACAAGACCTCAAGCAAGAGCTGAGTCTCAAGATGCTAAAGGAGAATCGGAAAGTGGTTCAGTTATGGAAATCAGAGCTAGGAATTGCTGGCATTCTACACTGAGGCATTGGTAAGGATCTATGATCCAAGTAATTTGGAATTTGCTATCTAAATGTTTTTTCATGGGAAATGTGGCTTCTTCAAAAACCAACATTTTCCATAGGAAAATGTCAGTTTTGCTGAAAATATTCAATTTTATGTTTTGAGCTAGAGGAGGAACCAAAACAACATTTCATTTCAAGTCAGTTCAGCATTAATCTGCATCCCTGTGAGCTGCTGAACTGCCTCATGGAAGTGTAGTTTGGGCACCTCACAACTCCATTCTCCTATCTGGGCTGGGCTTCCTGAGTCAACTACATCCCACCCATCATCCTCAGCCTGAGTGGCTGTGCAGCATCAGAGAAGTTGTGTGACTGAGGTGTATCATGGAAGATGTAGTCTGTTATGGATCAGGAGATAGGCAGTCTGGCCTAATAGTCAGAGCAGGAGTCAGGTCTAGTGGGCAGAGCAGGCATCCAGGTTGGGGAACGAAGCCAAGGGTCAGCACCAGAGTCAACTGCCAATTACTAGAGCCAGGGGGTCAAGCTAAAATCAGAACCAAGAATCAAAGCTGAGGGTGAGAGCTGAGGTCAGACATCAAATGCCAGAGTCAGGATCAGAAGTCAGAGGCCAGAGTCAGAGCCAGGACCGGTGAACAATGATTGGAAGCAAGGTGTAAGGGCAGGACCCGGAGAAGAGGCAAGGATCAAGCAGGGAGCAGGAGAATGGTCGGAGCAGGAGTGAAGCCAGTGGTGAGGCAGGAGCGGAGCAGGAATCAGAAACGGTCGGGCACAGGAGGTAGACACAACCAGTGTCCAATGCAGCCACAACAGGAAATCACCTTCTTGCTCAGACAAGCTTGCTGTGAGTCCTTCTGGCTTAAATAGCATGGTTGGACCAATCAGTGGAGCCAGCCTATCCATCAGGACTCCCGTGACTGATGCCTTGGCTGAGGCTATAGTCCTACTAGCTTCTCAGACCCCAGGTTTCAGCAGCTGTCTGGGGATTCCCAGGCCTGGGACATCCTATCATATCATCATCATATCATCCAGCCAGAGATACCAGCCCATATAAGAGAATAGGGGCATGAGACACCCACACCACATCTTCTGTAAGGCAGTGTGGCAATTAAGGTGGACATTGAGTCAGTCTGACATTAAACATTTTGACACTGCAGAATGAATTTTTTTCTGAATTTCTGTTCCATAAAAAGTTTGTCTGTTTTGACTTCAACTCCCATGAGTGAGGAAAACAAAATGTCAAAACACAAGATTTTCTTGTGGGTGGGAAATACCTCTTTTCTATCAGCTCTTCTCTAGGCCAAGTCTCAAGCCTACAGTGCTTTTAGGATAATGTCTGACCATGATACTTTCTCAAAGAAACACACACACACACACACACACACACTCTCTCTCTCTCTCTCTCTCTCTCTCTCTCTCTCTCTCCTTTGCTGAAATTTATCATTTTCCCCACCACTCTCCCACAATTAATCTGCCCTCAAACTCCTCCTGATCTCCCCACAAATCTCTGCTTCCAGACCACCCACCACAAATCCACTTGTTTTCTCTTTGCAGACATGAGGTTGCTATGTAATCCAGACATGCTGATTTGTAATATTTTTATGAATAGTTCATGATCTGGTTTATAAGAGTTGCTGTATACCTCTGTGGAGTTATTGGACTTTCCTGGCTGAATGTATCGGCTCTCTTTACTGGGAAGCTGTTGGAAAAACAAGTAGGAAGTCAACACATTGTGTCTTGATAAGCAGCCTCCTAACAAACACTTGGGAGGCAATTACAAGACAATAGCTGTTAGAGGTGAAGATGCTACTTCCAGGCTCCAGACAAAAGTTTCCCAATTGTTTTGCCGAGGCTGGGAACCTAGAGATCAAAAAGACACTAAACAGCTAAAAAGACTGGTTGAAGAGAAGGCGGGGAGGGAGTTGTCGGTGATCTCTGACACAGAGATAGTCCTGCAAGATCTGTCAGAAGCAGTTGGGGCCTTCCTTGAATTCCAGAAAATGGCAAGCCTTAGAGAAAGGCATGTATGCACACAGACCACTTGTTTAAGACCTTTCTCTGAAATGCTTTAGCTCTAAAGAAATAATAGTTTGCTATAAGAAGGTTGTCTGATCATTGGATGTCACTGATCATAGCTCCTGGAGGGAAGAGAACTGGAGTTAAGTCTGCTAAGGTAATTACTGTTGGTACACAAGGGACTGCAGTTCAAAGCCTGGTCTTAGAGTGGGAGATTCATGTGCTTCCACCCTGAGAGAGGTAACAGTTCAAGACATGAGATCTGAAAAGGGGTGACTCAAAGACCAGTAGGGTTCAGAGGTGCAGTTAGCCTCCTAACTGTGATTTACTTACTCCACACCCTCCTCCTCCATTCTCACAACTGAGCTGCCTCAGCAACGGACAGTAGAGGGCATGTTCTCTCTGTACTGTGTAAATTGCAGAGCTTGCACTGCAGTTTGTATGAGCAGTCAGGTGCCCTAGTGTGTAGGCACATGGGGCATGATCCAA
Source organism: Emydura macquarii macquarii (assembly GCF_026122565.2). Lineage (NCBI taxonomy): Eukaryota > Metazoa > Chordata > Testudines > Chelidae > Emydura > Emydura macquarii. The sequence continues at coordinate 5,901,357 of NW_027131400.1, read as the reverse complement.
CTCCCCAGAAAGCAGTGGGATAGCGTCAGTGGATTCAGTGGGACTGGGCTCTCTGTGCACTTAACATGCAAGGAATAGAACTGTGCAGTGGCCCAGGTAAGAGACTAGCCCAGCAAGCCAATACCGGATGGTCTGGAGGTCTTGTAGAGACACAAAATGTAGGCCAGGTTTGGTGAAGATCTGCTGTTCTTTGAAGAAACCTGGGCTTGGTTTCAAGTACATTTATGCTGATTCTATGGCTGCATTTCTATTCAAAACTATGAACATGAAGTGAATTTGCTTCACTTCAGTTTACACCAGCTGAGGAGATGACCCAAGATGTGCAAATTCAAACCAAATAAAATTTGGCATAACCCTCTTTGAACCAAAAAGCATGGACTTTTGCACAAACCTGCTTTTATATATATATATATATATATATATATATATATATATGAACTGCTTTCCTGTCCTTTTCTTTTAGCACTACTTTCTTTTTATAATACAGATGTAATGAGGCACTAATTAAAGCTTTGATATTGGTACACATTTAGTTACAATTTGTGACCTTTCGCAAACTGATTTTAATATAGGAATTAACATACGATCTCAGCATGAATGAGCATTCTCTGAATTAATTTATCTGAAAAAAATACTGTGTTGGCAGCGTTATTTAGCTGAGAAAAAAATAAACGAGTTGGATGAAAATATAAACATATGTTGTAGCAAACGTAACAGCTAATGGTATTTAAATCCTGTTGGAATTAGATTAAGATAAAATTTTCCTTAAGAGTAAATTGGCATACAGAAGCAAGTGGAATTTGTAAAGAAAAAAGAATTAGATAAAAGTCAGCTAAAAGCACTTGTTCGTATTTGGTATGTGATTATCATGTTGCATATTTTGGTGTTAGCTGCACAATTATTCCATCTGAAGAACAGGCTCAAATTGTAGCAGATGAAGTTAACCGTTGATGTACCTTTTTTCCATCTACAATATAAGTAACTTTTTTAAAGTGTTATTGGAAGCATGATTTGCATTCCCTCCATCACAGAGGAATTACATTTTATCATCACACATTTTAATAGCTGGAAGGTGCTTGACTTACAGTAGTGTGAACAACATATAGGATTTCTGTAAGTTCTTCAAGTATAGCCTGCACTTCAGTAGGACTTTCATCTTTCCTTTCATTTTAGCAGAGCCAAAAGAAGGTGAATGATGGTGGTCTTAAGTTCCCTCTGCACATAAAGGCCTGAATTTATTCAAAGTTACACAACACATTGATTTAATCTTTCCACTGACACCTATGTTTATTTTCCAGGGACTGATCAATGGCCTGCTGCAGATAGGAGCCATTATAATTACTTCAGTGGGCTTTGGATCAGACCTAGAAGAGCTAGAATTCAGTTTCTTCTGGATTTACACTCTGGCTGGTCTACACTAGAATATTCTGAATCTGTTTTCCTGCCAACCGTGCAGCTGATCAGAGCATGCTTTCATGAAGCAGTGACAAAAACTCTATGCCAGCAGTTGGCTTTCATAATGCAGCTGCTAGATGGCACAAAGTTTTCTAGGGCAGATGCATCTAATGCGGCCAGTTTTAAGGCTTAATAGACATCTAATTATTGTTCCAGTTTCTTGTGGAGTTCAAGGGCCATTCATTATTGTCTATGGGATTACCTGTTAAAATAACTGAATCACTTGTAACTTCACCCAGACAGTCTAGTAGCTAAACACACAATGTATGTCCCATTGTTATTAGCATATTTGTGCACTTTCTTTCAGCCACATCCCATAAAGGCAAGTAAATTACAACAGGGTCTTATCCTATTCCTCATGTTATGCTGCATTTATGGAGATGTATATTTAAAGAGAGGTCAGGGCTGAAGTTCCAACATGAGTTTTCTTTTACTGACCTTAAGTACCACATAGTAGGAGTAGCAGTTCCAAAAACACAAGTCATTAAGATTGCTCTCTTAAACATATATACCTTAAACTCAGAACTACATGCCACATTTGCAGAGCAGCACTGTCAGAGGCAGACATTTCAGCAAAATGAATGAGGACAAGCAGTTGCATTGTGTAAGTGGAACTCAATTCCCAGTGGACTCTTTTACTCATCTTGTTTTTATTCCATAAGTCACCCATGGTGTAAAAATAGAATATGTCTAGACAAAAAGTCGGGTCTTCAAATACACAGGAATTTACCAGCTCTTATAATTTGGTGTATATGTGCCATTACTGGGGTGGAAGGAGTGGGGGGAGAAACAAAAAACAAAAAAAACCCAACAACTGCTTCCTCCCACTCCCCTATATCTTGAGGAAGAAGACAGCAAAAATGGTGCTTGATTGGATCTTAAAATGTGCATGAGCTCACCAAATCAAATGAGCAGATGATCAGCCTAGCTAACCAACCAACTGGGTGCATTCCTGTCTAGTTGAGAAAAATGCTTGGCAGACACACCAAAAAAAGCACTTAAAATAAACTTGTCAGCTATACTGACTGAACATCAGCAGAGTAAACAACAAAGCAAAAAATAGGAAATGGAAGACTGACAGGCAGAACAGAGAAGCAATCCATGTTCACACAATTTTCTCAAAGGAAAAAAAAATCTTCTAGAAGCAGAAAACTTGAGTGTATAACACTTTCTATAGTTTTCTATATAACTATAGTTCTATAGTTTTCTGAAAGTTCTGTTTCTTTGATTATTATCTAATGATAATTACATCTCTGGTGTTTCCTATGATATCAAGCATGTTTAGAAGAGGATTAGCTTTGTGATGGTGGAAAGAAATGAGTCGGTTTTAAACATCTATGTTATGAATAAGAATAGTCAAGTCTATTATATTTTCCTGCAGATTATTACTTTTTTTGATCCTTTCCACGGATAAAACTGACATCAATGCAACTATGCCTATTTAATCCTGCTGAGGCTCCTGCCCACTGTATTCAGAGGCAAAGTATGCATAAATATGGATCTTTGTAACTGCAATTGATTATTCTTAATCTCAAGTATTTTCCAATTATTAAAGTTAAAGTTTAAGGTGCGGTATTCCTTCTGCAGACATTTGCTTTTAATTAACAAAGGATAATGTGTTATCAGAAACTAAATTTTGAACCCAGTAGAAATAGATTCTGGCTCCAAAGAAGTATATAGAGTCACATTGTACAGGGAGATTTTGATAGACTAGTGAAAGGGCAAGGGACCACTTCATAGTTTAATATTGATTATCATATTTGTTGCTAACAGCAGCCAAACTTGGTAGGCCTTTCTGCAGGCCTATGCAGCCTTGACATGACTAAGCCAGGAGGGAGGGGAGCCTCTTGCTCAACCTTTGCCTGACCCTGCACCCCTCCCTGATGCTCTGGTGGATGTGGCGGCATCTGTATTTCAAGAAAAGACCAATAAGCTTATTTTATTCATGGCCTCTGGGAGATGTTTGTCCAAGCCTCAAGATATGCAGATTCTGTAGGAACGTATCTAGTTAATTAAGTAGTCTGGTGACCTTAGGTCTATTTTTGAAACTTTTTTCCTCTTTCTTGACATAATATTGTCTACTAACAAGGATTAATTGGGTGTGGGGAGAGAGGCTTGGACTTTTTGGGATCTCTTGGACATCGCTTCTGTATCCTCCAATGACAGCTGGAAGATCAGGCCAATTGGAAAGCCGTCTCTGTTTCCACTCGAAAGCCGCACCTAACTTCAGTAATTATTGAGGGTTGGGGAGTTTTACTAACCTGTTGCGGATGTGTGTAAGTACTTGAACCTAAGCAAAGTATAGCTTTGAAGTAAGAACACTCTCATGTTGTGCTTGAGCCTAAGTAAAGTATAACTCTGAAGTAAGAGCACTTTTATGTTATACTTATAGGTGAAGTTTGGGGGCTGCCAGAACTCCTTGCTTGGCTATAAGTGCCTGCTCACCAGCCCAAGGTTCAGTGGCTTACCAAGGGGCGGGGGAGGGGAGGGGAAGATGCCCCCAATGCTGCCCGGGTTGGGGCGCAGGCCTGGCTGTCCTTGGAGGAACTTCCCAACTCTTCTGCTTCCAGCCCTGCATTGGGCTCAACAAGGGATAGGAGCTGCAGGCTGTAATTGTCAGCAGGGGGTTCCTCTGAAGAGGGGCCGGTTGGTGCACCCCCCACCCCGACCAGCACCCAAGCGCCAACGCCAGTGCCGCCACACCCACCAGCCCCATGAGGGAGTGGTGGAGAACAGGAAATGAGCCCGCAGACCGCTCCCCCCAGCAGGGGACTGCGCTGATGTGGGTGGTGGTCATGCTTCCCCCATGGGATGCCCTAACTTCCCTAGTACTTCCCCTCCAAATTAAATATTCAAACTCCCCCTATAGTTATGCTCTTTCTACCAGTCCATCTATTGGGTGGACGGCTGTGTCTCCATTTGGTTTATTTCCTGACACCATCTTTCTCAAAGTAAAGTTACCATGAGCTTTGCACTGGCAGTACCCTATGTAACAGAATGCTATAGAGATGAAATATTTTTGCAAGTGAAATAGAATGAGGTTTTGAAAGTTCTGTGGTGATTTAGTTTGTTTGGCCCTTCCATGGGTATCAGTAAATGTTTTAAAACATATTTTTTTTAAATATCCTTTGTTTACTTATTTCCTTCGGAATAGAATTAGGCCTAGCATGGCTGCAGACAGCAGTAACCCATTTCTGGCATACAAAGTTATAGAGTTATAGAATTGATGTAAACTTAAAGCTTAGATAGATAAAGGCACCTGATTTAACCAACCAGCTTTTTCTGACATCTTAAACGTGCCCCCATAAAATAAATTTAAGACAGACAAATGCATCTAGCCAAGTAATTCTCTTACGGAACTCAATCCAGATGAGACATAGCTAACGTTCATGGATCAGGGGAAAGCAACTGGAGAAAAAGCTAACATTATACCTGTTTAAATGGGCTGTATTTACCAAATTTTCTAAAGCTTGTGATCAGGCAAGACTTTATTTTTTCATCCCCAATTGGTTCCTGAGAGTCCAGCAGCAGAAGTAGCCAGGTGTTCTTGTTATCATAAACAACATTGCCGAGGGCATGTAGGCTTATTTATCTAAATGTGATGATGTAGATGTATCCACGTTTTTGGCACCTTATTGCAAGATTACTGTGGTGCCTTCAAGATGGGTTTACACCTTCAAGTATTCATAAATTGCATCCATCTGTTTGTTCAAGCAGAGTTTCAGCATAGATCATGATATACCTGTGCTTAGTCATGTGTACTGGTTATCAGCTGATTGACATGACAAGTTAAAAGCATTGGCTTTGCTATCTTTATGGGTTGAGTGCCAGCAACTTGAGAGATCATCTCTATTCTTGTGTTTTACCATAGCAATTGGGGTCATCTGAAGTGACAGCTCCAACCTGCTGTAAGTGGAAGGGGACCAGTACCAAAGCACTCTTGGCTCTAGAACTCACTTTCCAACTTAGGCCACAGAATGTGATTTGGCAACTTTCAGGACACAGCAAGACCCACGTATTTTCCCAGACTTCACTGAGGAGGAGGAGATGGATGATTGGGGGATGCTATGGGAGTATTTATGGGGGGAGAAGAGAATTGTTGGGATGGGGAAGGATGGAAATGAGAAATTTGAGTAGCTGAGTAACAGTTATGAGCTATTATATTACATATAAATAGGACTGTCTTATAATGGGCAGTAGGCCACTGGAGAGGAGACAGGATGTGTGGTCTCTTGTGACTTATTGACACTTTCGTTTTTGTACACTACCCAGAGAAGGAGGGGTCCTTCACAAATTATTAGCAGGATCAATAAAATGATTAGTCTGGGTCTAATAGGAGGTCTGAACACTAACATATGAACAGAATTTTCTAAGTCCCTGGAAACACTTTTTTCCATGACTGGGCAATCTTCCTAGATATTTTCCTCACATAATTTCAGAATTTGGGTCCAGATGTATTAATAAACGTCTCCTTTTGGATATAATATTATGTATTTCTTTATGTAAAATAAATTGGCTTCTCTTACTAACCCACATGACAATCCAGCGTATGCAATTGTGGGATTCCCCAGCTGATATTCCATGCCTGTTTTATAAGGTACAAGTTCCACATCAATGCTTATGTTTGCCCCCCTCCCCCCTTTATTTTTTTCCCTTTTAAACTAGGGATCAATTGATCACAGCTTTTAATATTCAGAGCTTTTTCCCATTCCACAATCAGTACAATTATGGAACAGACCAGGACATTGAACTGAATAGCAAAGGAACTGTAGGAACAGGTTATTTTGTGGGTCAGTATCATACTGGATTACATTTTGTTGCACAAGAGCTCATTTCTTCCAGTTTAGAAATATATAGCTTAATACAAGAATAAATACTAAGGAAAACAACAATGAATAAAATGGTATTGCCTTATATTTGGCTTCATTTAGACACATTACTCCTTCGGTTTATTCATGTAGTTTATTTTTTTAAAACTCCTATTATAACAAAAACTAAGCAATAGGGAAAAATCTCAAGTCTAATGATTCATCCAAACAGCACTTTAGTTCAGTTAGGACCTGATCCAAAATTTACTGGAGTTACAGGGAATATTTCAGTTGGCTTCCCTGGGCTTTGGATGAGGTCCAAAATCTGAGCATGCATATAGTGAAAAAATTGGATATTGCCCCTTGTTTAGTGAAATCCAGAAGGGATATCTGAAGGAAGTGATCATATATCAACGAATCCAAGTGCCTAGGTGGTAGCTTACAGTTTTGATCTATGGCTAATAGAAACTACACATTTCTGCATGCACATGAATGTGAATATACACATTTAAAAACACAAAAGAAACTCTTACACATCCTAAAGATAAGGATATATTAAAGTAGAAAGTCTGTATCAAGCAAAGGTGAAATCAGTTACATACCCTCTGTCATACGAGAGAATATAATATTCTGTTCCCATGTGTTACTAACCTCACTCACTCAAAGATGCAAAGAAATAAAGGCTTTTGTAATGAGATGCCAGCTCCAGATGGAAGCTACACTGATCATAAGCTCTATCAGAGACTGCCATGGATCTGCTGAACTTGCTATTATGATTTCATGGATTAGTTTAGAGTCAAGGGGAGTTTACTAATAGTAACACAAGGAGTGCCATCAAAATATAGTAACTGTAATTAAGTTACTTCATGGCTATTTTGGTACAATATGATAGAGCCAAAAGAGAGAAGAAATCTCAGGGAATTTCTGGAAATTCATTATGTTTGCAGAGTGACACTGCAGGGGACTGCTGATTAAACAAGAGAACAAACTATTCTTGGAACTATGCCAAAAAGGAAAATGAAATTAACAAAGTATACCTTTTTTATATTATGAGAGTGTACTTCCTGGCTCTGAAGCAGATGTCATCTTAAGTATAGAAAGATGAAACTAGCTACCACAATCCTCTCCAAACAAGATGAATCATTACTGAGAGATTTAAGATTTGCTCCATATTAGTATAGATGACATTAAAAGAAGTCAATCTTCACTGAAGGGAAGTGAGGATTTGTTGAAAAGAAGTGCACTGTAATGAAGTGTGGGTGGTGATGGGGGGCTGGAAGTGAAAAGATAACCATGCAAAAATTGAAATGAATAATATTCCTAGAATGGTGTTATGATGCTTTCTTGGGGCATCCAGAACTGTAAGTCGCCTTGTTACCCCCACACCTTAGCAAAAGAGGTTTGCTGGTGCTAAACTGAGTCACAACTCTCTCATCCTACTTCGTTTGCCAGGGAAACAAACTCCTTAGGACTCTGCCAGACTTCACTTTGCATTGCAGATCACACTCGCACCCCAGTTCCCAACCCCCCTGATCCTCTGCAGTATACAGCCCCTGTCAATGGCCACTCACAAAAATGATCAAATCTGCTGTCTCCCAAGAGACATTATACACACCAACCTGTTAGCTCAGCTGAGGATTCACACTTCACTGTATTCACCTGAGATGAATTTATAGTAAAACCAAAAATAAATTTATTAAAAGTGAACAGAAGGGTAGCCGTGTTAGTCTGTTTTTAGCAAAACAGCGCGAGTCCTGTGGCACCTTAAAGACTAACACATTTATTTCGGCATAAGCTTTCGTGGGCAGAAACCCAGTTTGTCGGATGAAAAGCTTATGCCGAAATAAATGTGTTAGACTTTAAGGTGCCAGAGGACTCTCGCTGTTTTATTAAAAGTGAACAGAGATTTAAGTGTTACTAAGCAAAGACAAGAGAAACAGAAAATGGTTACCAGTAAAACTAACGTATAACATGCTTTCTAGTGTTTAAAACTTAGCCAGGTACAATTCTTGTCTAAGTCAGTTTCTTAGCATCTCAGCATCACCCACCCACATGGCTGAGGATCCACCATTCATGAATACAAAAGGTGCTGACTTCTTTGTTTCGCTCAGTGATGGGTACCCAGGGGATTCCTTCTTCTTCTAACAGTCCAGAAAACCTTTGAAATGTATTATTTTTAAGTATACTGCCAGACAAATTCTTCTCCTCCACTGGTGTGTAGATGCCATGCTGTCTATGCAGTTTCTCATCCTTCTGTTAATTTACTTTTCCTGTTGACTTAATATGCAAACAAGGCTTGCTTTGTGTTGGCTTTTACTCTGCTCAATTTACATCAGAGATCTAGGCAGACAGGTAAATCAACATTCCTTTGCCTAGGAAGACCTTGTCTATCTATCCTGCTTGGTTTAAATATATTGTAAGAATATACATACAACTTTAATTGTTACCTATACATATATCACACAATGATTAGAATGACCAGTGTGATATAGGTTTTCGATTGATACCTTACATAGCATTCTTTCTCAATGAAAACTGTGACAGCAATGACACTAGGTTTAGTGAGCTCGTCAGACAAGGTAGGAGTTGTGTTACATAACAGTGGGGCCTTTGTCAGTGAGACTGAAGGGGTCTTAGGGTCACAGGTGCACTTGATAAGAATTTCTCATTCTGCGATCATCAACTAGACATGTTGAATAATTAAATATGTTTGAACACTAGGTACATTGGTCTGAAGAGAATATAATAATCAAGTTGTGATTATGGAATGTCCAACTACAGAGACTTTAAAAATAGACCCTAAAGCAATCTTTAAACACAGGTCACAGTACTGTGATCAAAAGCAAGACAGTACCATGATTTAAAAACTTTTGGATATCCAGTATCATGACAGAGTGCTAGTTGCAGACAGGAAAACTAGGGAAATTCCATATCCACTCTGGTGGAATTCTCTTCCCAAAAGGGACAAAATTGTTTTGTGATACTTGTCCTGTTGAAAGTGACAGTTCAGTTCAGTCTCAGAATGTGTGCATTTGGTTTTTTGTTTTTGTTTTTTTAAAAAACAAGGATTTACAAAGATCAAGATCAAAAGAAATGTTTCTATGCTTTTTAAAAATGCCACTGACCACAGTTGTTTTTATATTACACATTATTACCACCACCATACTGCAATATAGCCTGCTAATCCAATAGTGAGTTACAACGGGGGATTTTCTTGGACAAAGATGGCAAGATAAAATTTCTGGAGAAAGGTTCTAATCCTGCCAAGTGCTGAACAGCTGTTGCAAAGCTCCAAGTCCCTTAACTCCCACTACACTTCATGAGAATTGAAGGTTCCTAGTTTCTGGCAGGATTGGGCTCCGAGAGAGAGGAAAATAAACTGAGGCTGGCTCTGAGTTTGGAGACTGAAGACTAACAAACATTACATCCTACTGTATCTCAGCACGTCAAAAGCAGTGACCTTCACCACTCCCCTCCACAGTAATCAGATTGTCAGTCTGTTGGAAGAGGAGATTCACCCTATCCCCAGCCATCAATAAAGGAACACTGTTCTCTCCTGTTGGGAAATGCTAAAGCCATGAGATGATGATGGGAATTAAGTTTTTACAGCAGTTCTCCCTGCCTGATAACTAGCAGTGAGAAGAATAGGAACCATTTAGTCAAGTTACACATTACTTGGTTAAATGAACATATATAATTTTAAGAAAGTAAGTTTTTAAAAAATCCGTCAGTAGAAACATGACCTCAGAGCATTCTTTAAAAATATGTCTAGAACAAATAAGACACTGTTTTTTAAATTAAATAATTGCTTAATTTCCAAACCTCTCATAACATTGATAATTCCTCCTATAAAGTGTTCCCTATAGAGCATAGTCAGTAAAGAAATGATTTGTTTACAGAATAAAAACACTATCTGAGCTCATAGTACTTTAATTTAGTTAATCAGTGGGAGAAGAAAATATTGAAATATTAAATAAATTTCATCTCTCTACCCAACAAAACTCCATGTACTTTTGGTTTGTTCAAAACCTCGGCTTGCACAGTTTCTGCTTTGTGGTTTCTGCTTCCTTCCTGCTGTAGGTGCAGACAGCACATGCTCTCCAGAAAATGAAGAAAATAAAGGGAAATTCCACTCAGTTTAAGAGAAAATAAGAATTAAAAAAAAAACCTAATGAGATGGTAGAATTGGTGAGCCTCCAGTTGATCTATTACTTTTCTCACATATTCCAATATTTATAAAGTGTCCATTCACCTTAGTATCAAGTTGTTTGTACAGAATATAAACCACAAGGGACTAGATCCACTGGAGTGATAACAAGTTACATCAGCCGAGGATCTGGGCTAATGCCCATAACTTGAAGAGGTCCTGAGTGAGAATGAACTATCCATTGAAGTACAATAGCACAAGCCTTTGCGGTAAAACATAGAGGAGGTCAAAGAGTCAGGGGTTGCACCTCTCAAACTGGATATGAAACTGCTAATTGCATCCTATGGAGATGTGTTGAGTGCAAAGGTATATCTACTAGTGACATACAAGGCACAATTAGGGTGGACTGATATTACCCCTCCAGTTATTCCAAAAGTAGGCATTTTCTTCCTTCGGGTTCATCAAGTGGAAGCTGTCTGGCCAATTCTTAAGGTGATAGTTGATAGTCCCGTCCCCACTCCACATAGAATTCAGCACTTGGCATATTCTGGAGACACAAAGGCCTGCTGACCAGTGGTGGGGGGAGCAAAGGGGGCAATTGCTCATGGCAATTGAAAAGGGCCTGAGCCTCTTCTGTCCACACACCACCCCAGACCCCGCCCGGCCCCGCCACTCATTGCTTGCTGTGTCACTCCTTCCTCCCTCTTTGGCCTCTTCGCCATCGCTTGCATCATTCCTCTTCTCCCCCACTCACTTGCCCCACCACTGCTCATCATGTCCCTCTTCCCCCATTCAGTTCTCCCAGCTGTTGCTTGCTGCCTGGAGGAAGGGGGAGTGTAGAAGAGAGGAGTGGGACTGAGCGGGGCGGGGGGGTTGAGGGATGGGCAGGATCACGAGCGGAAGACACAGGACAGAACCGTTCTGCCCTTGCACCTGGGATTACTGTCTGTGGTCTGGGCCCCAAATAATTCAGGGACTAGGAAATCCCCCTGCGAGTCCTACTGCAGTCATTGCTTCCAGACTTCTAACTCTGAGTGTACTCAGAGTATAAAATCCCTTCTCACATCAGCTGCTTACCCCTGAAAATGAAGGGAAGAGAAACTGGCTAACAGGCTGCTCTGGGAGACTACAAAAGTTGGATTCATTGCCCCCGCTGCCTTCTTCCAATAAGACCTGATACTGGAAATAATGGTATGGTCTGATGACTAGGGAATGAGTAATGCAGATGATATTTACTTGGCTTGCGAAGTTTGAAATTTCATTTGAAAATTCCTAAAATTCACTGATGTCTGTATTGAGTGTCCTGGTTCAGGTCCATATCTAATCAAGATTCTGACACAAGAACTGAATTATGAATTTTGGCGATGATGCATGAGAAAGAAAAGAAGCCCAGCTCAAAGATGGATTGGCTCTGCAGTGTTAAAAGGAGTAAAATATAGTAATCAAACTTACTTTTCTCAGTAATGTCAGTACAGTAGGTGTGACTGTGAATACACAGAGAGAGCAGATTAAAAGGAGCTCTGTAAGAAAGTGCAATTTTTAAGATAGAATTTTGATCAAAACTGCATTGTAATATTTTAACATTGTGGATGTGTGTGAGCTAGAGGAAGGAAGCAGAGGGAGAGTCTATCATTTTGGAATAATCTAGTGTAATTTTGTATAACTATATGTGGAGCTAAACAGCATATGCCAGCATATAAACAACACAAACCAAAGGGAAAGTTCATCGAAAACCCAGCAAATCAAACTCTTTTTCCAGAAATTGTGAAAGATCATGGAGATAGCAGAAAGATCACTCTAGAAAATAAAACTGAAATGAAGTACCCAACAGAAACATCACCAGCCAGAAGTCTGGACATGGAGATAGGCATGCATCATGCCAATTAAAATGGATGGAATAAGACAGCCTTGAATGATTTTGACAGCCAGTTACTGGAGAGAATTCAGATGGAAGCAATAGTGAGACCTTCAAGGAGATGGCAAGCCAACTATTTGTATCAAGTGCCATCTGACAGAGATGCCTGCCTTTTCTGAGGAACCTGCCATGCTCTTCCCATCTTGGAGGCTCATATGGATCCTGATATGGGGGAGGAGGAGGAGAAAGAGAAGGCAGTTCACAAAAAGAAAAGCAATAAACAAGGGCTGTGAAAGCTAATTGGCACATCAGAACTCATTTATTCAGAGGATTCTCTTTTTAAAAATAATGTCCATGTGAAGCTGGTTGGGAAGTTTCTACCGGAATGATTTTCCAACCTGAAAATGTAGTTTCTGCAAAATAGAAATTTTCTGTGGGAAAACATTAATTCTGCTGAAAACTTAACTTTCTGCCAGGAAAAAATCTAAATGAAACACTTAATTTTGGTTGGGTCAACCTGAATCCGAATATTTCATTTTATTCAATTGGCCTGAAACATTTCTTTCTGAATAAGTTCAATATTAACCTGCATTTTCCTATCAAGGTGCACTGACTCATAGGATGTTTAGTTCAGGTCCTTATTCTTATCTATAGTCTAGGCTTCCTGGAGGACTACATCTCTGACAGTACAACACTGACTCCCCATTGACCAAACTCTGTGGTGTATTGCGGGATATGTGGCTGGCTAAGAAGCTTGGCCCATGGGGAGAATGGGGGCATCTGATACCTGAACTACAGCTCCCACGAGACCATGTACCGTGATGAAGAAATGCAGTTTAATGTTGAACTGACTCAAAATTAATCATCATATGTCAGTTCAACAAACTCAAATGAAATATTTAGGTTTAGGAATGTCAAAATATTTCATTTTTATTGAAAATGCTGCAATAAAATGTTTCATCATTTCCAAATGTAAATTTTCAGAATACTTTGTTTGGAAAAAAAATTGATAAGGCAATTTTCCATCTCAATTTGGAAAGAAAAATGTTGAAAAATTGGAATTTCCCATAGTACATAAATTCTGAATTTCACGCAGTTCTATTTCCATGTTCATATGCTCCTGCCCCACGTGAATAGAGAAGCTGTTGCTGTAGTATTTCTAGTTTGAGATTACCAGTACCTTCTCTCACTAGAAAACCTTTTTAGTTTTCCAAAATAATTTGACAGACTCATCAATTCAATGAGTTGGGTTAAGAATCTGAATCTTCTATGGCTTCATATTCAGATGAAGCCCCAAATATTTAGAGATTTGTCCATCATTAGTTGGAGTAGCTACTCATTTGTAAAGTAGAACAAAAATTGGATATAAAATTAAATATAAAATTGGACAAATGCATGTACAACATGACAATTAGAGCTGGTCCAATGATTGATCATCAACAGCTTCTTCAGTGGATATGGCCAATTTTTCTATTCAAGTTATCCATGAACAGATGAAGGTTTTTTAAATGAGCTTTGTTATTTGGAATTGTTTGAATAATTTTTGAAAACCTATGGATTTCTCACAATAGTGAGTACTGGCATGATGATAAAAAAGAGTGTTAGATTGAAAGGAAGGATGGTTGTGTGATTGAGGCATTGATCTAGGACATGGGAACTTCATTGGGTTCAATGACTAAATCTTCCCCAAACTTCCTGTGTAACCTTGGGCAAGTCACAACCTCTCTGTGTCTCTGTTTGCTCCCTGTAAGATGAAAATAATGTTTCTGTTGTGTATCTTATCTATTTAGGTAAGGGCCTGTTCCTTACTACATGTCTGTAGACTCTTCATTTCTGTTAAGGTCTCTCAACATTAGACACAGAGCTAGTAAGTTAGTAATTCAGAATGGATTATTCAAGTTCTGTCACTGGTTGACTGTCATTGGTATCTTTTTTATTCCCTTGCTGACTGACTTAGGCTGGGCATTTCTGGTGCACATATAATAGATGCATGTGAAGCACCAACAAGTGTCTTCAAAACTCTTGCACAAACCAAAAGTGTTCCACTGGTTTGGGGGAAAGTGAAGAATGATGATTGATTGAACTGCAATTCAGATTTAGCAGACACTTTCATGAATTCTTTTTTCCACCACTTCTAGCCTGGCTATATTCACTCCCAAGAAGATACTTTTGGCTTTTGTTAATTTTTAACATGCCTTTCCAAGACCATTCTCAGGAGGTTCTTCCTCCTGCCATCAAGAAGCTGAACAATATAACCAATGACTAATGCAAGAGGAAAATTATTGGATTCATCAGCGATCAAAATTGAAGCCATATGGTCTACACATGAGCGGAGTGCTAAATGATACATTTGTAATTCAAATGCAGAAGAAACCTCTTTTACAGTATAACCTTGATGCATGGAAAATATACCTGCTATACAATTTAGTGCCTAATAAGTATTCAGATTTACATTTGGGGGGAGGGGAGGGTGAGGGGGACATACACTAACCAAAGTATTACAAAAGGTTTTCCTCCCCCCACAAAATTAAATTAAACTTACTAAAATATGGCTCCATTTGATATACCAGAACTTCAAGTATGCCCATTTCTTAATGTATTTATTCTGTGTATTATGTGCAAAGAAAGTCTAGTTAGAACTGGGTTGAATCTGTGGCTGGTTCATTTTCTGGAACACTGGACTTGCCATATCATATCGTACAACAGATCCAGTTACTGGTACCTCTGGCAGTGGCTACAACCTTATGAAAAGAGACGGCTGGGGGCACATGTTCTCAGCATTCTACTATTGGGAATTTCTTATAATAAATTTAGCATGGCTGAATTCAAGAGGATTCATATTACTCCTTATCTGGGGCACTCTTATCACTTGAACATCTGGAGTTGCTGGTACACAGGGACTTCATAGGTATAGAGACTGCTCTTTGTTTCAGAGAGCTATTTCCCCTATGGTAGTATGTTTTGATCAGGACACGTGGGAGAATGTAACACGGATGCAACTTCAGTTTTAATGGGGTATTGTCTTTCTCCTGCCCAATCAATCGACATTCCACCTTCTACTCCCACTCTGGTGGCTGACATGAAGGACATGAGAGCAGGGGAGGGGCAGCTTTGCAGGTTTCATACTCCGACTGCCTGACCACAAAGTCTTGTTGGCAAATATCTCAGATCTGGCATTCAGAGGGCTCCAACTAGTTTCAGATTTATTTCCTCTGCCTACGGGTCACCATTTAAATTGGAAGAGCAGGGACACTCTCTCCTGCAATTGGATGAATGGGGACCTCTCCAACACCAAAGGCCACTGTGGAAGGCGCTCCACCACTTTTCAGTGAACTGAAAAGGGAGCACTCCCCTCTTTGCTCACCCGGCTACAAAGACACTTATCAAGACACACCAGATTTGTCTCCCCACCCTATTAGGGCCGCACAGTAGGGTTATTTCAGCCCTAGAAGTACAAACACTTCCCATCCCCTATGCAATCTTCAGTACAGAAGCCAAGGTAACAACTGGGAATTGTGGGGCAGCAGTCATCCTTATTTTTGACCTTGTTTAGCAAGACACGCTTGCCTTTGGATAGACAGCAAACACCCTACTTCCTGGGAATAATGCATATGAAGTTTCACCAGGAGAAGGCCCTTAAACAGCATTAATGATTGATTCTATTGTTCCAGGTGTTCCACACACACTTCTCTGGTTCTGCATAGATACATTTTGACACAACCAGTGGTTAGAGCAGGGTGAAACATGATAGAGGGGGAGCTCTCACTGTCCCAGCCAAGGAGAAGGGAAGGCAGTACAACTTACTCAAGCCACAGAGAGGAACTCTACCTGGGTATTTAGCTGGCCCTCCTCCCTCTGTCTGCATATAGTAGTTAATTTTTATTATACCTGAAGACTTTCCACCATCCTTTTTAACATTGCTCAACAAGTGTACAATCAGCAATTGATCCCATATTGTTCTGATTTATTACTTATCATTATGCTTTAACTGTTCAAACTGAATTTATATAAAAGCCACGTTACTTCTGGTGTGGAGATTTGGTCTGCAGCTGAACACACCCTTGGGGAAGATACAGTAGCTGAGCTTGGGAAAGGTTCTGCTTGTGTCTGAGAAGGAAAATTAGTGGAACGGGGAAACTGAGAATCTTAATGTAATTTTAATGTATTTCCTAGTTTCGCTATATAAAATCTTGCATCTTTTCTGCATTATGTTTGCATAATTGTGAGTTTAGCATTTGAATCATTTTCCCCTCAAGGAAGTCCTAAAGATTATAAAGCTCAAGCAGGAAAGGAAAATATTTTGTATTCTCTCTGCTCTATTACTTAATGGTATTTAATGTAATGTACCTTCCCACCAGTATTAATACCATAAATGTATAAATTAGTGTGGTCCTGAGTTTTGGGGTTCTGATCTTAATTCAGGAGGTTTTAACATGAAGGGAAACAGCCTTAATTCAATGCTGTCAAGAAATAAGTGAAATTTGCTTCAGGAATAAATTTTGCCTCACCAAAAAAAAAAAAAAAAAAAAGAACCCCACATTAGGTAGATGTACATAAAACAATATGTTAAGTGTTAAAATGATAAACAGAGAAGCTCACCCAAGAGGTTTGAAAAAAAACACTTATAAAGGAGAACAGGAATTAAAAATACCTACTATCTATTTTACCTAGAGCTATATTTAGTGTTATTACTTAGAGCTATATTTGAAAAAACACATTGGGCTATCCTGATTCTTGCTATAAATCCATTGACTCCAGAGGAACTAACCAAGGAACTCTGGCTTTTATTTTTTTTGTATTTGTTTTTATTATTGACTTCATTTTCAATTTTTAAAAAATCAGTTTGAAAAAAGCTAGCTTTATTCACTGAAAATGATTCTGCTTTTTTCCCCTACAACCCATATGAAGGCTGAAAAACATTATGATGTTAGTGTAGGGACTGCAGGATCAAGCTCCTACATTAAGAAAAAATCCTCCCTGCATCAAAACTGGAGGTGGTGGCACTGCTGGGGAATGATGATTTAATGCAAATAATTTAGTAGGTTCAATTTACAGTGATTAAGTAAATTTTCTGGGGTGGAAGTTTGTACAAATAAAACTGCACTTCCATAAATATTTGCAGAAATGAAGAGTCATGTCTACAGGTTGAACTCAAACCCATTTTCTAGTTTGACTGTGTAAAGAGATCATCATCATCATGAAACATAACCAGAATATATTTCAGGGCTGTGCTTTATATGTGGCCTTGTTGAGGGTTGAATCATATTGGGTCTTATCTAATGGTCACCTACATGACAATGGAAGCAGTCCAGTTGATTTCAATGAAACTGTGTGCTGCACAAGAAGGTACAACCCAAAGCCATTAAGAGACAGAATCTGGCCATAAGTGAGTTACCTGACACACACTTTCTTGAGGTTGTTGGTTTTTTTGAAAGTACCTAATAAATGGTGTGTTGAATGGAGAAATTTTTCTAACCATTCTTTTCTGATTTTTAAGTAACGAACTTTGTTGATGACAGTTATGTTATGTGGAATATTTGCCCAAGCTCCATATGCAGTGACTAGTCATTTGTGAACGTCTGTTTAGATTACCCCTTTAATCACTTAACAGAGCAGAACTTCTTGGCAAAAAAATTAAATAGTTTTTATGCACAGATTTTCTGTAGTTTTATTTTCTGTAGTTTTTATTTTTATTTTTTTCCATCCAAATAACTCCTCTTAGGAGGTAACAATATTAAGTGTTGGAGCAGGGGAAAAAAAAAAAGCAAACTTACTAGCTTGTTTACTTTGGCTGACTTTCTATCATTCTCTGCCACTGAAAGAGCTTGATCAATGATAGGTAGGGGAGGAAAGGAAAGAAAGATCAAAGCTTTATAATCAATGCAAACTCCACAATCCACCAAAATCAATAACAACCCTTAAAAAGAGAACTTCTTAAACTTTACAACAAACTACTCAAACATATTTTAAACAAGTTAAAATACTAATGCAAGATGATATCTTAATATAAATTGATAAGACAGTGTGAAAATAAGGTTACTATTGAGTAAAGAGTAAGTTTGAGAGTAAGTTTACAATATTATAGCAGTTGTGGAAGCAAACACCACAGGTATAATTGAAAGTTGTCATGCATTCTAACAAGCAATAAATAGAATCGATTTTACTCAACCTCTAGAAATTTTCTTAAATATTTGCATTTTTAATTTCATTAAATCCTTTCCCCATTAATTAAAAGAATTATGATAGTTGTGCAAGTATAATTTAATGTAGAGATCCCTGTGCCATTGAACAAAGATGGCCTTTCCGCTTCCCTATCCTTGCTAGTTGGTACATTTCACAGAAATTAGTCTGATGTGCAGGCTCCAGGAAACCGATAGCCCCAAAGCGCTGTTCTAAGCAACCTGACATCAGGGCATAAAGAGGATCTGTTCATACTCCTTGATCATTCTTTGGGTACTGGCAGCAAGGGCAGGGAGAGACAGGAACTGTACATTGTCCAAGGGTCCCTTTACATGGAGAAAATCCTTTGAGAGTCAGGTAAGAACCAGGAGTGGCACAAAGCTGCCCTAACACAGTGGAAGATCTGCTCATCCCCCACTGTATTGCTAAGTGGAAGCCTGTGCTATGCAAATAATGAAGATTCTTGTTTTTAAGGTAGTAAATTTATATCGGCTCAGGCTACGGCCTACACCATATCTTTACTGTATTAGAAATTTAGTGTCCAAAATTACTTCCACCCTTATCCCATGCACATCACCACCAAGATGGACCTAATGTGTGTTCTGTAGCTATGATGGTTGCAGAGGATTTTCTCTAACAATTCACGATGGCTGCATAAGGAGCTTTTTAAGCCATCTAAAAACAAAAAGGTTGCATACAGGAAATGAAAGGAGGGGGTATGTCATTAAGGAAATATACATGGGAACAGTTTAAGCATATAGGGATTTAAAAAAAAAAAAATCAGGAAAACCAAGGCAAAGAATGAGTTACAACTGGCAAGGAATGTTAGAGACAACAAGAAAGGGTTCTTCAAATATGTCAGGCCAAAAAAAAAAAAAAAAAAGATCAAGATCAAGGAAAGTGTGGCTCCACTGCTCAATGGAGAAGGTGGTGAGTTGGTAACGGAAGATGATGGAAAGGCAGAGCTGTTCAATGCCTATTTTGCTTCAGTCTACTTACAAAAAATAACATGTGACCGGACAACTAGCAAAGTTACCATAGACAATAAAAGGGAAGGAATACAGATTGAGATAGGTAAAGAATACATCAGAGATTTTCTGAGCAATCTGAATGAATTCAAATCAGCGCGGCCTGATACTATTCATCTGTGAGCATTGAAAGAATTAGCAAAAGAAATCTCAGAGCCATTGGCAATAATATTTGTGAACTCATGCATGAGGTCCCAGAAGACTGGAGAAGAGCTGTACTCAACTGGAGTACTGTGTCCAATTTTGGCCATCAAAGTATGAATGGATGAAGAGAAACTGGAAAGGATCCAGATGTGAGCAACAAAGATGATCAAAGAGATGGAATGCAAGTCATATGAGCAAAGGCTAAAGGAATTGGGTATGTTTAGCTTGGAGAAGAGGAGATAAGGGGGAGGAGGAGGAGGAGGACGACAACATGATAATGGTCTTCAAGGCTGCCATAAAAAAAGATTGGGAAAAGTTATTCTCTCTTTCCATAGAGGGCAGGACAAGAGGCAATGGGTTCAAACTACAGCATAGCAGATTTAGATTAAATCTCAGGAAAATCTTCCTAACTGTAGGAACAGTAGGACAATGGAACAGACTGCCTCGGGAGCTTGTGGAAGCTCCTTCACTGGTGATTTTCCAAAGGAGGCTGCATAGTCATCTGTCTTGCATGGTTTAGACCAGTGTTTCTCGATTATATTTGCTATGGCACCCTTGTGCGGCCATGCGATACCCTCCGCTGACAAGTCCAGGAAATCTTCCCCTTTTCAGCGGCGGTGGCGTAGGCTGATTTCGGCGGCACGCTCTGTAAGCAGTTTTCGGCGGCGCCATCAGCTGTTCGGCGGCGCGTTCACATCGGTTCGGCGGCACCATCTGCTGTTCGGCGGCGCGCTCATGGCTTTTCGGCGGCGCCATCAGCTGTTCCGCGGCGTGCTCACGGCTTTTCGGCGGCGCGCAATTTGTGTTGATTTCAGCAGCGTGGTTCTACTTTTTTGCGGAACCCTTCAACTCAGCCTGCGGAACCAACACTATTTGAGAAACACTGGTTTAGACACAACAAATTGTGCATCTTAGCAGGGTTAGACTAGATGACCTTTGTGGTCCCTTCTAATCTAAAATTCTATGGGTGTGATTAATGTCATTATCTAATGAAATAGAGGACCTCCAAGCATACTGCAACAAGGTTTGATTAATTTTAACTTCTGCCTGTCTCACACATATTCCTCTACTACAGAAATGTAGAATGGCAGCAAGAAACTCAAAGTGACTGAGTTTTAGTGAGTAGAGCCTGCAGGCTAGAGTTCAAAGTTACTGTGAGTTACCTGCTGCTGATCTGCATTTCTGTAGCAGAGTAGAACTCCTGCAAAGCAGATAAACTAAAATTTAACTAACAGTACCTTTGCATGCCCAGTTTTCACAGAGACTTTGAACTCTAGCCTGTAGGGTCTGCTCATAAGAGTTCAGGTAGTGTGAGTAAGTTGCTGCTCATCTAAGTTGTTCTACTAGAGTAGTACATGGAAGAACAGACAGTTAATTATCAAGCCTCCTTTGAACAGGCAGGGGAATTGTTTTATTGGAAAACTGAACTTCAGAAAAGCAGACTTTGACTCAGTCACTGAACTGATGGGAGGCTAATATGAGGAGGAATGGAGTCCAGGAGAGCTGGCTGTATTTTAAAGAACTTTATTGTGGGCTCAGGAGCAAACCATCCCAATGTGCAGAAAAAAATAGCAAATGTGGCAGGTGACCAGGTTTGGCTTAACAGAGAAATCTTTGATGAACTTAAACACAAAGCGGAGGCTTACAAGAAGTGGAAGCTTGGACAGATGACATGGCAGAAGTATAAAAATATTGCTCAAGCGTATAGTAATGAAATCAGGAAGGCCAAAGCACAATTGGAGTTGCAACTAGCAAGGGATGTATAGGGTAAGAAGAAGGGGGTCAGGGAAAATGTGGGCCCCTTATTGAATAGGGGAGGCAACTTAGTGACAGATGATGTGGAAAAAGCTGAAGTACTCAATGCTTTTTTTGCATTGGTCTTTTTTTGCCAAGGTTGGTTCCCAAACTACTGCACTGGGCAGCTTGGTATGGGGATGAGATGAACAGCCCTCAATGGTAAAAGAGCAGGTTCAGGACTATTTAGAAAAGCTAGACATGCACAAGTCCATGGGGATGGATGCAATGCATCTGAAGGTGCTGAGGGAGTTGGCTGATGTGATTTCAGAGCCATTGATCATTATCTCTGAAAACTTGTGGCGATCAGGGGAGGTCACAGATGACTGGAAAAAGGCAAATATAGTGCCCATTTTTAAAAAAGGGAAAGAGGAGGATCCGGGGAACACTTCAGTTCCTGGAAAAAATCATGGAGCAGGAATCATTTTTGAAGCACTTGGAGGAGAGGAAGGTGAGCAGGAACACTCAGCATAGATTCACCAAGGTCAATCCGTGTCTGAACAACCTGATTGCCTTTTATGATGAGATATGGTGGATGTTATATATCTTGACTTTAGCAAATCTTTTGATACGGTCTCCCACAGTGTTCTTGCCAGCAAGTTAAAGAAGTATGGGTTGGATGAATGGACAAAAAGGTGGATAGAAAGCTGGCTAGATCATCGGGCTCAACTGATAGTAATCAACAACACTATGTCTAATAGGCACCTGGTATCCAGTGGGAGTGCCCTAAGAGTCAGTGCTGGAGCCAGTTTTGTTCAACATCTTCACCCCATCATCCAGATCATTAATGGTTTGCATCATCAGCAAATGTGTGGATGACACTAAGCTGTGGGGAGTGGTAACTAAGCTGGAAGGTAAGGATAGGATAGAGAGTGACCTAGACAAATTGGAGAATTGGGCCTAAAGAAATCTGATAAGGTTTAACAAAGACTAATGCAGAGTCCTGCACTTAGGATGGAAGAATCCCATGCACAGCTATAGGCTGGGGACCAACTAGCTAAGCAGCAGTTCTGCAGAAAAGGACCTCAGGGTTACAGTGGACATGACGCTGGATATGTGTCAACAGTGTTCCTTTTTTGCCAAGAAGGCTAACGACATATTGGGCTTCATTAGTAGGAGCATTGCAAGCAGATCAACGGAAGTGATTATTCCCCTCTATTCAACACTGGTGAAACCACGTTTGGCAGCTGGGGCACAAGACTTATGAAAAGAGGCTGAGAGAACTGGGCTTATTTAGTCTGGACAAGGGAGGAGGGGGGATTTGTTAGCAGCTTTAACTATCTGAAGGGGGTGGGTCGCAGAGAAGAT
Source organism: Emydura macquarii macquarii (assembly GCF_026122565.2). Classification (NCBI taxonomy): domain Eukaryota; kingdom Metazoa; phylum Chordata; order Testudines; family Chelidae; genus Emydura; species Emydura macquarii. Next base: position 5,878,638 of record NW_027131400.1, on the reverse strand, counting down.
GGAACTAGGCTGTTCTCAGTGGTGGCAGAAGACAGAACTAGGAGCAACGGTCTCAAGTTGCAGTGGGGGTGGTCTAGGATGGATATTAGGAAAAACTTTTCCATTAGGAGGGTGGTTAAACACTTGAATGGATTACCTAAGGAGGTGGTGGAATCTCCATCCTTAGAAGTTTTTAAGGCCCACCTTGACATAGCCCTTGTTAGAATGATTTAGTTGGGGTTGGTCCTGCTTTGAGCAGGGGGTTTGACTAGGTGATATCCATATAGAAATGTCTATATTTTATAGCTGCATAATTTCCACTACTGTGTTTCTGAGAGCTTTAATCAACTATATTTCTGCAGTGCCACTGCAGAAACAGCTAGCAGGGGATGATACCTGGAACTGTGAACTCTTCCAAGCTGTATTTAAAATTATTTTTCTTTTTGCATATCCTTACAATCAGGTTCTGACAAAAACACATAGAAGGGCTCAGAGTTGAAAGAATCTGGCTTTTCTACATTTAAATCTCATTAAGGAAATAACCTTTGGATTCAACTAGCATATGTTCACAAGGACTTGTTAGAACTGGGGTGGAGGTATGTTAGATAGAACCATGTTGTGACACCCTGTGTCTGAAAACAGCACCCCAGAAAGCCCATATTCACCAGCGTCATATAATTATGATATATTCTGTACAAAATATGCCCTGTCTGGTATTATTTTAAAAGTCTTAATCTGTTAAAACACTAATATCCTGTTGGATTGTATGTACAGTTATAAAATATTGCAGTAAATGCTATAGAACATGTTGTGAGGTGGGAACCACCTAAACCATCTTTTCAGGCACAAGAATTAAGTGACCAGACATGCTAATGGGCCATAAAGGAATGATTCCATTACCAGGGATTGCTTACAGAAAAGGCTTCACTGTAGGATGGATGCTTATGATGAGGTTGCTTGACCACTGGGAAGCAGCCACCACATCACATGCATGGACTGTTCTAAGCAAGCAGAAACAGGCTATAAAAGGAGGAGTGTGACATCACCACTGGGCTCCACTCCCAGATGACCCTTCAGGTGTTCAGTTGAATGGAAGACAAAAAAAAGTTGAAAGGTGGAAGGACAGTTCCAGGCAGGGAAAATTGCCCAGTCTGTGTTTAAGAAACTGCTTGTATCAGCTAACTAGGGTGATTGCTAATTCAAGAGCTTGTTAGTGTGTAGAATTTAGACTGCAACCTTATGTTTATTTCATTTGGTAACTGCCTTTAATCTCGTTACACTATATTTAAAATATATTTTTCTGTAATTAATAAACTTGTTTAATGTCTTATCTTAATCAATGTGTCTGAGCAAAGTGTTTAGAGAAACTGCTTAGTAACGAAAGCTGGTGCACAATCTTTCCACTTTGAGGGAAGGGCAGACTTGATAATAATCTCCACTGATCAGGCTTTTTGACCAGCATGTACAGCGTAGTCCTGGGCTGAGGAGCCAGTTGAAATTTCTCTATTGTTGGTTTGTGAGTGGCTGGAAAGCATTCATTGAACTAAGTTGGGTGTCTGGCACCACCTGCTTTTGGGTTGTGTGATGACAGGGTCCAGAGAGACTGTGGGTCGCCAGCCAAAGTGACATGGAAGGTTCACCCCAAGTTAAATAGTTGGTAAGGGTACCCAGTGGTTCCATAGCTCTTTAGGCTGTTCTGCCTACCCTCACACATGTATCAGGTCCTCTGTGACCCGTCTTATTTAAATGATCATAAACAGTCCAAAAATGTCACTGACTTTGGAGGGATCATCATGTGGCATGATCTGAAGCCACTGTAAACTGACTTTGCTCTGTTCCTGCATGCTAATCTCTTTTTCTTTAGGAAATCTGCAGAATGACAACCTGATGGAACATAAATAGCTTCTGCAGGGAAAATTCCTGTGTCAAAATCCTGAAGTTTCATCAACTATCCTGAAAAAATTCTGAGGGTGTCTCTCTTCTCCCCCTCAGAACCACTTCCATGAGGAGTGGCAACAAGTATTGCAACCGGGCTTGAAGATAGCAATAGTGCAGACTTCCATAGGAGAATTAAATCTTCACAATAGCAACTGATGGAAGATATTTAGGCTATTAAGACAATCTGTGCTATAAAATGGACTCATTCCAAAAGCATATAGAAAAGAGGGAGGCACAAATCACTTTTCTTCAGTTTCTGAGGAGGTGAGGGGGAAGTGATTCAGGCTTGTTGGTCCGGTTGTTGAAGTAGAATGTACTCTTTCTAAAATCCCTTTTACAAGGATTCGTATAGGAGTTGTTTTGATACAGTGGCCTTAATCCATTTAAAGTACCAGGAATCCAGGTAATGACGTCACCCATAAAACTTTGAGATTTAAGATAAATGCTGAAGCAAAGCTATGTGCAATGATGACCATGTGTTCACACTTCACGAATAAACTGAATTTTTGCTGGAGACTAGGAAAAAAACAAACAAGCTAAAGTCATATGTGGAAATCATTTTTTTATATGTAGGCCTATACATGGGAAAATGACTAAGCAAAGATAATGTAACAACTGTAGGCAGTAGCGGATTAAACATGGTATGTAACAACTATATGGTGCCTTTAGCATCTGACCATGTTTGATTGTTTTGTTAGTTGTGATTTTATACAGCCTCATGCACATAGTCCCTCCAACTTTGTCAACACTGGAGACCTTTACAAGAACATTTCAATCTTTGTAGGAATCATAGTAGAGAAAAAAACTCTTGCAGCCCTACTGTAGACATCTTCAGAGACTGACACTTTACAGTAGCCAGGTTTCAGAAAGCACTTGAGAGCTAGGAAATTTCTCAAAACTATTTTCACTCTGCTCCTTGCTGTTTTCCTGTTCAAGCTGCCTGCATCCAATCTGTTATTTGTCCCTGATGAATAAAGTAAACGCCGGTGAACCAAGATAACGACTAGGATAACAGACTTTGATGACACAAGGTTGACAGTCATGTTCAGAGGCTCCTGAATCTGAATGATCTAACTTATCACAGCCGTTGATCCAGGATATCCTGGAGGCTGACGTTAGATAGCTTTAGTCATTATTTAAAAATCTGGTTATTGTTCTATAGTTTGGTTTGTTTGCAACAGAAAATGGAATGGTTCATTTTTCATAATTGTCAAAGTCAAATGTGTTGTAGATAATTGGGAAAGCCGCTTTAATGGGACAAATCTCCAGCACCCATTTTTCCCCTTTCAAGTTGAATGCAAGTTCTGTGGCTTCAGTGATATAATCATAATAGGCCAGATTGCTTTGTTGGGATCATATTCAGCCTAATGGCCCTTTCAATTCCAATTATAGGTGTTAATATGGCAGTTAAAGGTCAGAAGTTTCTCCAGGCTATTGCTGTACGACTGTCTCATGCACTAGCAACCAAGAAATTGACCTGTCATTTATAATTAGAGGTGTTAATATAGTGGTTAAAGGTCACAACAAATACTTCAATGGAATGAATTGATTTTCAAAGATATGTAGTTATAAATAATATTAAGTAACATTTAGATACATTTTGTTTAAATGGGACAACTGCTTAATCGGGACAAATTTGAATCTTCCAAGGCCTCTTGATTAAGGAGTTTCTATTCAAATATATTTATTGTTCAGTAAGGAAAAGCAATTTGTTCCATTCCTCCTTATGCGCAGATGCTTCATGTTGGTTTGATTTAAAACTCAGTATCAGAGAATGACCAATCAGAAAGCAAATTTCTTAAATTTGACTTAAGTTGTAAAAATATGATAAATAAGTTACACAACTCAAAGGAATAGCAGCACTTCTCATTTTCCTAATTTTTAACCACATCTGAAATTACTTCTAATCTGAAGTAATCAGACCTACTGTGAATTGAAATGTCCAGTTCACACCACATTCCCGCCCCAAACAGAAACTCCATCCCTAAATGCCTCAGTCCGTCTCTAATGCTCACCAAACGAGGTTAGCTCTGCAGTATATCAAAACGTCAACAGAATAGCCTGGCTTGCTTAAAATCTTTGAAATGTAAATATGAACTAACTAATGCATCACAATTAAAACTGCTTTCCCTTTATCTCACGCCACATATCTGTATCCAAAATGCACAGCAGAGCCCTATAAAGATGCTTCCATGTTGGCATATAAATACACACTGGCCAAGTTTTTGTTTTATATATTATATGCTGAAATCATGATTTGGTTTTCATATTTCCTGCAAGGCTGTATTATCCATTAGGCACAGTGCCTAGGGCCTACGAAACTTTCAGGGCCTACGAAAAAAAATTTATATAGTTTTTTCAATAAAAATAAAAAATTATATTTATTAATAGCTTAAAATCAAATTAATTATTTCGCTTGGGGGGCTACGAAGGCAAGTGTGCCTAGGGCCTACGAAGGTCTTAAAATGGCCCTGATTTCCTGAACTGATTGTACATTTGAAACACGATGGCAGCAATGGTCACTCTTAGAATCACAGAAATGTAGGACTGAAAGTTACCATAAAGTCTAGCCCCTGGGCTAAGGCAACACCAAGAATGCCTAGACCAGTGGTTTTCAACAACACCAAGTATGCCTAGACCAGTGGTTTTCAACCTGTGGTCTGAGGACCCCTCGGGGGCCACGGACTATGTCTAGGATTTTCAAATTTTTTAGGGGCCCACAACTGATAAAAAGTTGAAAACCACTGGCCTAGACCATTCTTGACAGGTTTGTCCAACCCGTTCATAAAAGCTGCCAGCGGCAGGGATTCCACAACTTCCTTTGGAAGCTTATTACACTGCTTAACTATCCTTATAGTTAGAAAGGATTTCTTAACATCTAGCCTAAATCTCCCTTGCTGTGGATTAGGCAATTACTACTTGTCCTACGTCCATGGACATGGAGAACAATTGATCACTGTCCTCTTTATAACAGCTTTTAACATATTTAAAGACTTATCCAGTCCCATCCCGTCCAGTCTGCTTTCTGGACTAAACATGCCCATTTTTCTAACCTTCCCTCAGAGATCAGGTTTTCTAAACCTTTTTAATCATTTTTGTTGCTCTCCTCTGGATTCTCTCCAATTTTTCCACAACTTTTCTAAAATGAGGCATCCAAAATGGCTCACAGTATTCCAGCTGCAGCTTCACTAGTGCAAAGTGGAACAGAACAATTACCTTCCATGTAAGACACTCCTGTTACCATACTCCAGATGATTTTTAGCCTTTCACAACTACATTAAAATGACAATCAATTTGTGGCCCATTGTAACCCCAAGACCCTTTTCAGCAATACTACTGCCTAGCCAATGCATTTAGTTTTTCACTCCTGTGTGTAGTACTTTGCACTTGTCTTTATTAAATTTCATCTTGTTGATTTCAGACCAATTTGTCAATGTCATTCTGAAGTCTAATCCTGTCATCCAAAGTGCTTGTGACCCCTCCCAGCTTGGGTCTCAGCCACAAATTTTATAAGCCTACTCTCCATAAACTCCATAAAAGCAAAATGTGCTTTACTATGCTCCCTCTGACACAGATAGGCAGTATGAGGAAAAACAATTAAGCAGACTTTGTGTTTGTTGGGTGTTGGTTGGGTGGGTTGTCAGTCTCTGGGCATTCCCTATTCAGACTCCATTACTTCTTGTATTTAACCATAGCAGAGAGGGTGAATACATGGGTAATCAAACCAAAATATGCATTAGTCCAAATTTTTAAAAGTGGATGAGTGCTTCTCCAGAGCTGTACTTACAATGTGCACTGAAGCCATGAGGTCAAAACAGCTGTTATGGAACAGCTTCACTGCCACTCAGCAAAGTAGGAGATGAAGGCTCCATCTCCCAGGTCCCCTTTGGAACTCTGTTTCACAGCCAGCAAACTTGGGAACAAATTCTGCCTCTACCACACAGCTCAAGTACATATAATAATGTAAAGTGCAGCCTTACATGCAGTGTGCACACCTCAGAGAAGAAGAAATAATCCTTCTCCACTGAGTGACAACTTCCAGATACTTGACATTCCAAGGCTGTCATCATAGGTTGACATGCCTTCTGAGTTTTGGATGCTGATCTAATGACTTGAGTTCCTCCTCAATCTGTCCATTAGGGGAGGTGGTAATACTAGATTAAAATGCCCACCAAGCTTTGGTTTGGTATTCATATAATTCTGTATTTTCCAGGTAAGTGCAAGGTTCACAAAAAAAAGGATAATCTCTGAGTGGAACAGAATATTGAAAGGTAGTAGATCTATGCCTCGCACACTGACTTAGATAATGATGAGCAATGTGTCATAATTTGTCTCAGTGTCACTGCTTTTATTCTCAGGCGCTTCCTAATGAAAATAGCAACTTGCAGTGGAAGAAAGCTTCTAGATGCTTTCAAATTGTATACGTTACCTACAATTCATTTCCAGTTCTCAGATGTTATCCTCCCTCCCATCAAGATTATGTCCTCAGACTATCTTCAACCCTATGTTTTCTCTCAGTACAGTTTGTACAGGTTGGATTGCACATACAAAGCTAATTTCACATTGTTATGGCATCCTCTTTGGGGGCCAACAGGAAATAATTTTTCAACTGGAGATATTAGAGTGGTTAGAATTTTCCCTCCAATGAAAGTTGTTCACAAGAGTGAATTTCTTGATATGTGTGGCAACTGAAAACCATTTTTTTGGCATTTTCAACAAATAAAACCAGAAATTTCATCCATTTGGACAAAAGTTTTTATTTTTACTGAAAATTTTCACTTGACAGGCCAAAGGTTTCCAATACAAAAAAACCCCACAATGTATTTGGGGGAAAAAGATTTACAGGGTTTTTTATTTTGTTTTTTTAAGAAAAGAAACTTGTCAAAAATTGACCATTTCCTATTGAAATGTACATTGACAAAAATGCTGTTTTTTCACAAGAAAGTTTGAATGAACACTCAGGTCAGTTGGAGTAGATGAAGCCATATTTGGTTGTGGTGTAACCCATTCAACTTAGAATTTCAGACTACCTTGATTATATTCTTCTTTGAATTGGCTTTTCAAAGCCCCTATTAGCTTTCCATTTCCCTTGTTCCTCTCCAGTTGCTGTGCTGGATTATACCCCACAGGGAATGTAACGTCCAGTACAACTTGTCAAAATCAGACACTGTAGTTAGGAAGCTTTCATTTCTATCTCTGATTTCCCTTGCCACTTATTTGTATATTTAAAAAAAATCTCCCAAGGAAATGACATTCTGGTATTTAGGGCCCAGTCCTGTAAGGAGCAAGCACCCTTAATTCCTGCAAAAGTCAACAGGAGTTGCAGATTCTCAGCATGTCTCAGAAGCATTAAAAAAAAAATTCAAGTTCTCAAAACAAGGTTAACTTTTTTCCACATTGCTATATGGAGTGTTTTTGATTACTGCTTTTTGCTATACAGTCTGTGCAATGTGGGTGAGTGCCAGAGACAGACTGGACTTGTGTCTCCTCCAAAGGACAGGAACATTAAACAGTACATTCCTCCCTCTCCAATACTGCCCTGAAATGTTAGAATTGGGTTTGAGCCCAAGTTCTAGTCTGTGTAAGATTAAGGAAGATATCACTTTTTTTAAAATAAACTTGTGATAATGTATTCCTTGAACAGATAAGAAGGAGGATCTTACTACTTAAATTAATGGCAATACAGAAGTTAGCAATGAACTTTTCTACTCATTAGTTATTTTTAAATGCTGTATTACTAAAGCAGAGTTCATCTTAGATAAAAAAAATAACCTCAAGGAAAACATCTCCTCCCACCCCTCTTAAATACATGGTCATTACGGGAGGATGAAGTTATAAAATAGGTATTGTTCTTCACTTTTGTATTTCTCTCTTATAACAAAATAGCTAGTGCTTTTCATCAGTAGATCTCAAAAGCAGTTTACAAAGGAGGTCAGTATCATTATTCCCATTTTAAAGATGGGAAAAGTGAGGCACAGGGAAGTGAAATAACGTGCCTGAGATCATCCAGCAGCCACAGGCTGAGCTGGAACTAGACTCCACATCGTCTCAATACCAGTGCAGGCCTCACTGCCTCCTACGACTCCTAAGTATTTATACTAAAGTATGTGACTACTCCAATAGCACATAGTTGTTTCAGATGTCTCACATTTGGGGAAATAGCTGTAATAGTCAAACAGATCTCTTTTAAAGGTCCGAGATGTTACTTAAATAACATTGCTATTTTTCATGATTTTAACCACAATTATTTGGTATTTTTCTGACATCACATGCTTAGATACAAATTTCACCTTAAAAAAACAAAAACAAACAAAACCAAAAAAAGCTACATTTCTAGCCTGCAGCATTGCTGAGAAAGCTGGAAGAAGCAAACTCTGAAGGCACAAAAAACCAGAAAGTCAATAAGACCACCTCAGATTTTCTTTTTAAAATGCCATTACTTTTAAGCCAATCACATCATTTTGAATACTGGGTATTGGTGGTGCTACGTACACATATGCACAGCTCCTGTGAAACATAAAACCCAGGCCCTGCATCACTGGTCCTATTGTACTTCCCCTTTTTAGCTCTCTGGTAGCTGGGAGGTATCCCACAGACCACTGAGATAAGCAGAAACTTTGCTAAGGGCCTTTCCTGGTGTCTCTGAGAATAGGCTGTAAAATTAAGGCAATCAAAGGGAAGAAGGGTGAAACCAACCTGACAATGAGCAAACCCAAGCCAGCCTGGAGCGGCCACTACTACATACTTCATATTCTGTCAGAAAAGGAGGATACTAGGGATCACCAAGGAATGCAGCTGCCCCAGTGATGCAGGTTCTTCTTGCAATTTAGAGACAGGATAGTAATAGACTCTTATGCACCTTTTACTTAAAATTAAAAAGGGAAAGGAGAAGGCTAAAGGAAGAGGTTGCTGAGAAGAGGAAGAGGGCAATAGACCTTCTCAAACTTCTGACGTATGCTTAAAAGTTCTCTCTAGACAAAGTTTACCCCTGCCTGACACAAGTCTTGTTTTACATCATTGCCGATTGCTAGAACTTCAAGTGCAAGAGGTGAAAATTAACAAACTTGGTACCTGTGCTATAGAAGTTTCTCTTTTGCATCTTTATTGCCTGTTCTGCCCACATATTTTAAAGACCAGTAGTAGACACTTGATGCTGGAGGATTCAGAGACATAGCCCCACCCTTCAGACTGCAAACACAATTAAACTGAAAACAGAAGGCTGGTAATGCTAACTCCTCTCTAGCCATGTGATCTTTCTCCACCAGTTATTAGTTTGGGCCATTAAGTAGAAACAAGAAGATTTTTAAAGAGCTTTTATAAAGCTCGGGGAAGGTGGTGGGTGTTGAACAATAGTCTTTTCATTGGAGCCTTCATTGTCTTGTTCGGCTGTCACTAGGCAGTGCATGGTTGAGAGGGGCAATGTCCATGCCTTCTCTACATGGACAGACTTTACTCATGTGGGGTAACATATGCTGCTGGCAGCATTAGCAATTCCCCACCACAGCCACTTTGTACTCTGGAGCACTTTCAGATGCATTATGGCTGTCTCTTATGTAGGAGGAGTAACACACGGTAAGGGATTCCTGTGCCCTCTCACCTTACTGTTTACCCATAAGCAGTGGGCTGTAATGTGTATATATGTAAGTCTTTTCACCTAACTGGAAGTTTAGTTTTGAGTAGGATTGTTTACATTCCAGCCAGACCAGAATACAGTCGGAGGAATCCCCATGCATGGAACAAGCTGTACTGGTAGATTTTTATGCTGGGTTTGAATGCTACATACGAAAGGAGTTGAATGTGACAAGCGTAGAAAGACTATTTGCATTTGGAAACAGCATATTGAATTAGTAATTGCCCCTTTTTAACATGGGAACTTTAAGCAAACCTTTACTACAGGAGATTTATTAACCCTATGCAACATTATTTTTTTTAGCATTGCAACATAACTATAAAAGCTAAAAAGCTGACATTATTGTGCAAAAAACACAGTTGCAAAGTAATCTTCGAGTGTAAGTAAAGTGTATCTTCACCAGTTGTTTAGCTACCATTTTTGAAACATGGGATGGTTTATGTTGCAAGTTATCCTTGCTGTGATACCCACTTACAGTAAAATATAAGCCATGTCACCCTTAAAAGAGAATCATTTCATGTCTAATCATTCTGCTCCGTTTCAAATTACTTTTGTCAGCATGTGTTGCTTTTCTTCACCAGACTGAAAAGATGGCATTATGAGGTGAATATGAAATAATTGATTGTGCTCCAAATGAAAATGTCCTTGATTTGAAAGTCATATGTGGAGTCGCTCTGGTTGTAAAGCTGCCCTGGCATACAAGCAAGAAGGGGAGATCAGTCAAGTAAGCTAAATGCAATTGCTCTTTATTATATGGGACATTTTTCTTTTTGACATCCAAAGTTCTCTCTGCCCCATAGTGGAAACATATGCTTACAATATGTCTGATGTTTAAGACAAAAGCATCCCTAGTTAGAACCAAGAAGAGTGCTTGTTTGTGTAAAAGATTGATTCCCAGTGCTTCTCACTGTACTAAACTACAGATCAGCTGTTTTGCAATGCTGACAGACAGCTGTCTCTTGATCATTTTTTTTAAACACATTAAAACCATATTATATAAATATACTCGTGATCATTGTGAGGAGAGTGTATCCATGCTGCGCCTTATACCACTTCCTCAATGGCTGTTAAGGCAGTAACTAGGAAGAAACATAAATGGCCAGGAAATTAAAAGAACATTCAAAGAGAAAAGATGCTCAGTCATCCTATTGCCTTTTACAGACGTGCACCAAACAAACATGACTTATTTTTCATGTGTTCTTTGGAAATTAAAATGCAAGATCACTTCAGAGATCTTTATATTAACTTCTTATGTAGGGAAGGTGCTGGGGGACAGTATCACTGGGACAGTTGTAAGAAATGATGAAAAATTTGAGAGGTCAGAAAAAAAGGAAAATGTATGGGGAATCTCAGAAATAGAGTAGGCATCAAAGTCATTGAAGAGAGCATTAGCAAAGGCTCTGAATTCAGATCTGACACTAGCTCTAAATATTTCAGGTTTAATGGGAAACACAAAAGACCCAAGTTTGGGCTTTCACAAGAGTCTGCAGTATATTAAATTCTGACATACATTTTATAGTAATGTAACTTCAGATGGTTGCCCTTCCTGTGATGGGAGTCATTTTAGGCTCTAGATCCTGATATAGCAAAGCATTTGAGCATGGGCTTAACTTTCAGGAGGCGGTAGCTCTGCTGATATTAAGTTTACGTTGTTTTGAGTACAATTTCCTTATGGCCCTGATTCAAACATGTGATGCAAAACAGGATTTCTTCCCACACTTTAATAATGTGCATAAAATATGCATTTGTGCCCCTGCAAATGAAAAAGAGCTCTGTGTAAGCTTGTCTTTTTAGCTAACAGAAGTTGGTCTGATAAAAGTGTGATGCTGTAGGATTGAATAGGACCATTTATAGCATTGATATTGCCAGTGTTATACAATTGCAAAAAAATGTTGTACAAAGTAGATCACATAAGGAGTCAATGGAAAAGTTATGATTTGCTAAGTATGATTATCTAGTTTATAGTAGGCGTGTATAATTTTTATATCTGAAGTTATGATTTTTGGCTATGTACTGGCATCATACATGTGTGTTGGATTCCTGGGTAACACCCATGAGATAATATTTATACCAAGGCTAGACAGCTATGTGTTGATGGCCTATTTAGGACACTAGACTCTAACAATGGGCCATCGAAGAAACTCATCTCACCCAGTAAGCCTTCCTGCCGACGCCTCAGTGAGAATATGAGCAATGGCTGCCCCTGTGAATCATCAAGCCATGTAAGCAAGGCTTAAATTCTCTTGAAGTATTTCCTGGAGCCCCATCGTCTCCCACATTCTCTGCCTACCAGATTGGGGAAGGATCTTGGGGATCCTGCCCTACAGTATGGTGGTGGGGCTCAGGTCTTCAGCCCCATTGGGTGCAGGGAGGCTTGTGGTTCAGCTGCGGGGCCCGTGAGGGTGACCAGATTTCCCAACTTTATAGGGACAGCCCCGATATTCAGGGTTTTTATTATATCTAGGTGCCTATTTCCCCTCACCCCGTCCCGATTTTTCATACTTGCTATCTGGTCTCCATAGGCCCTGTGGACACCATGAAACCAGTTCACAGCCCCCCATAGTCATGAACATATTTACTGGAGCTGGGCTCTAGACTTCTCCAGATGAATTGAAGACCTGCATGCAAGGACATGTGATATGCTCATGTGACCCTTGACTCCATCTTGGGCGAGTAACTTCCCACAAACAGAGGCTGTGAGCATTGTTGGATATCTCCATTTTGCCTCTTTCCTACCCCGATTCTCTGGACTGTGGATTTACAACTAAAAGGAACATTTTGAACTATGGACTGAGGACCTTCCAATCTATTGGAAGACACTAAAGAGACTTTACAAGCCTGAAGTTTATTCCGTCACTGCTACAAACCTGATAAGGACTTCACAATTATTTTTATGTATATGATCTATTAACAACTATTAGCTCTCTTCTTCTTGCATTTTATTATTAAACCTTTAGATTTTAAGTTACTCAAGGATTGTAGCAGTGTGATATATTGACCAGACTATGTGGCTAATCTCTAAGGATCAGAAGAGCCCTATGGTTGATGAAATTAGATTTCAGTAACCACTCACCATACAGTCCAGTGTGGGGGTGGTGAGAAAACAGTTGGAATGCCTAAGGAGACTTCATCTTTGATTTCTGGTTAAACTTCTGGCTCACCACACTGGTTACCTTTGTTATCGGCTTCATATAATCTAATGATAGAATAAATATGAATTTGGGGGTGAGACTGCCCCATTTTCCCACTGTCCTGAATTTGGCATCCTCAGGTGTCACCCGCAGAGGCTTGGGAGACAAAAAGATATTACCTCACCCACTTGGTCTCTCTAACATCCCTGCAAATGGTCATTTCAGCACACATTAAGTAATGTGGTTCCGTATGTAGAGACAAATATACTTTGTAGACAGATGCCATGATTGCACCTTCAAAAATAAGATCTAAAATATTTTAAATACGCAGGGGTGAGGGTATACTTTAGCTACCAATTGGGGATTATAAATATGGTCATGGAGAGGCAGCATAGACTAATGGATAAGGCAGTGGTTTAATAGTCAGGTGACCTAAATCCTATTCCCTGCTCTGCCACTGATCGGCTCTGTGACCTTGGGCAACTCACTTCACCTCTGTTTAACTTCCCATCCTTTGACTGTCTTGTATACTTCCCCTATACGTTCTTTGGGGTAAAGACAGTCTTTTATTATGGTATGTCTGAGATGCTATTGTGCTAGGCATTGTTCAGTCTCAGTTGAGGTCCATAAGTGCGGCTATAAACACAAATAATCATCATAATATAATGGAAAAAAACCCACACAGTTATATACAAGCACAGATATCTCATTAAGTGTTTCATGAATCTTAGAGGAGGGTTTGATAAGATACCAGTTTTCTTTAAAATGACCTCCAACTTTTAATGCAAAACATATTTCCAATTCCATTCAAACTCAGATTGTTTTACCTGTTGCTATCATAAGTGCAGTGAGTTTGGTTGATTCTGTGTGATTCTTCCAAAACCACCACTTCCATCCTTCTTGCCACAATTGGTTGTCCATGCTCAAGAGAGGCCGAAGTTATGAAATAGCAAGGCTGCTGCAGGCCAGGGGCAACACTTCATGAGAACTGGCCTACTTGGAGGCCCATTGATGTCTGCAGAAATACAGGGCTCTGCCAACATGGATGCAGCAGCATGAGGGAGGCCAAAAATGCAATAGGACAAACATCTTCAGTTTGCAGGGAAGCAATATATACAGTGCCTGTCCACAGTGTGCCTGGCTTTAGGTCATGGCAGCAGACCCTCACTTCCAAGAGCATTAAAATCAACACAAAAATATCATAAGAAACCTTAAAAAAAATAACCCTCACATTTCTTTAAAAATAAAATGTTACTTATCAGACGAGGAATTTTAGATTAATAACTACAAATGGACTGTTATGACAGACCAGTGAAACAACATAGTATTAGTACAATGAACCTGCAAAAAGGAAAATACCATAATAATAATATTCAGCTCAGAGAAAAGTATTGTTAATTTTTTTTAGCTTTCAAACTTCGCCTTTTCAGTAGAGTCCTGTTACTTTGATGAAGAAATAGGATTTAAATATACACATGCTCCATTAAAACTAAAACTATTGTAAGAGGTCATTAAGGTTGCACAGTTAAATATTCTAAAGTCAATAAAATTATGTTCATCTGTGTAACCTCGACTTTGCCCCCAGTGTATATGCATGCCATTTTTAATTACTAACTAATTTATGTGTTATTTCCATATCGCCCCTGCTAACCCTGTGTATAAGTGGATAATAATGCAGTGAATGAAAGAACCTTGAATTCTGAATTCAAGGTTATCTTTTTAGTACATTTGAAAACCTCATTCTTTCAATAAACTGATATTTAGCAGAAAGCATAGTACAGAAACTAGGTTCTAACTCATGCTGGATGGAATCAAATAAGCTAATATTGCTTTATCTCAATACAAGAACCCTATGCCCAAACATAAATTTTGGTCTTCCAGAAAAACTACACTAATGGGGCACAGCAGAAAAAGAAAGATAGTTGTTTATTCAGAAAAAAAAAAGAAAAAAAAAAAAAAAAAAACCAAGAAGAAAGAAACAGATTCCAGAATGAAAAGGTGGACTTTTTCTAGTCATGCTATGATGCATTCTAGAGAACTCTCTCTAGCAAATAATAAATACATAAAAAAATCACAACATTACCTCTTGCTTGCATTTTCAGATTCCCCCTATTCAAAGACCTCTAGGAAGGGTTTACCTTAATTGAAGTAAAAGATATTAAGGACACAAGACACACCTACCTCAGTTACTGGCTCATTAAACAATCCTGAATGTGCCATCAAAATCAGGTGATTCTAACCTTCCCCTTCCCACTTCTCTTTACCACACTTTTAAAAAATCTGTTTAATTGGCTTAGAATAATGCACAGAAGGAAAGCAGAAAATAAAGGTGCTTTGAACTCAACAAAGGAAGAGAAAGTAAAAGAAATCACAGGTGTAACTGAAACATAAACTCTCCAGTAATGAAATTAATGTGCTGCATACACAGCTGAATTGCACTTTGCTGTACGCCTTTACAATATTATACATACAATTTATCTTTTCTGTTTCCCTGATCCTGCTAAAAAAGCAAGTCAGTGGCACAGCTCCTGCTGAGTTCAGTAGTAGTAGAATAAGACCCATGGTGTTTGTTATTTTTAAATACAAAAAAATTGGCTGCCTTTTTGTTCTGAAGTTCCAGCTTAAAGCTTTTGTCTAGGGCAAGTAAACATTTAAAAAATCCAAACTTTTTGGGGGAAGATGAGCTGAGAGGGGGGCATAAAATGAAAGATTCTGAGTACATCAGAAGGATAAAATGCTACTACTGTGTATTACTTAAATGATGATTGAGGCAGGTTTTAGAATAACTTATTTATTTAACAATGAAAACTGTAATCTAGCCTGGCTGCATGTTAAGTATCTTTGGATCTTACATGGCTATCATTAGCATAGTATCTGAGTGCCTTACAATCTTTAATGTCTTTATCTTCACAACACCCCTGTACGGTGGAGAATTGCTATTATTTCCATTTTACAGATGGGGAACTGAGATACAGAATCTGAGGGCCAGATTTTCAAAGCTATTTACGTGCCTAAAGATGTAGATAGACACCTAGTGAGATTTCAAAACCACATGAGCAGTTTAGACAGCTAAATGTCTTTGAAAATCTCACCCTAAGTAACTTGCCCAAGATCACACACACAGTCTGTGGCAGAAAAGGAAACTGAACCTAGGACTCCCGAGCATCAGGACTCTAACCACTAGACCATCCTTCCTCTCCTTTCACTGAATCAATTTCTGGTGCTTGTCTTGGTGAAAGAGAGTCTGTGAGTGACAACATGAAGTGAGGCACTGAACAGGGCACTGCAGGATGAGTTGCAACTTTAAACTCCCTGATGAAGCTTAGTCTGTATAGCATGTGTTTCCTCAAACAAAACAATTTTTTATAAAATTAAAAATTGGCAAATTTTCTTATGGAAAAAATGTGAAATGCAGGCAAGCAATATGCAAACTTCCTCACAGATTTTTGACAGTTCATATATGTTAAGTGTAGTATACACCACATTAATAGGTATTATGTGCATGGTATTAATATATATATATATAAATACAATTTTTGGGAAATTATGTTAACTGAAAGTTCTGTTAATTGAATTTATTATGCTCTCCCCATGATTTTGTTACCCATGTTGAATATAAGCTGGGGAGGTACCTTCATGGACTAGTACCTGGAATGCTAGTATCCAAAACAAAGATAAAGAAGGCTCAGAATAACAAGTTAACAAACTGGTACAAATTGGTGGGTTGAATTTTAGTGACATGTAAAGAGTTTTGTAAAATCATCCTATAAATACTACTAGGTGATTGTATCTTGGAAGTACACCTTCTGTTTAAAGTGAATGCGCTGTGAAAATTTGCTTCCTGGAAAGAAAATATGTATGTCCTGTTTTTGTATCTTTTGACAATAAAGTTGGATAAGTCTGGTAATTTAAAGTGTTCTTTGAACACTTTTAAGAATGAACTGCTGGTGTAGTTAAACAATTGGCTGCACCTTTGAGTCAATAACTTCAATACTGATTTGCATTATCCCTGTTCTAACATTCCTTGCCCTGTCCTGACCAGAGAATACTAATTGTACCAAATCATGTGATGGAGTTTTGTGATGTGGGTAAACATCTATTAGAATGACAAGGATGAGACCCTCCAAATTAATACCCCCTGAGAGTGTTAGTTATATTTGAACTAAGGTCTTGCTGACGTGAAAAGGCCAGTGAACTTTAACATTTAGACTTTTAGTGTTTGTTATATTGGCTAGGAAGATCACTGGATGATTGCAGACACTTTAATGGAGCAGGGGTCAGATTCTACTCTTAAGCATTTTGGTGTGAATCCAGCATAGCATCACTGATGTCAATGCCAAATTTATAGTGTAACTGAGATCAGAACCTAGTTCACAGAAAGGAAACTACTTAAAGGACCCAGATAGAGGACAGCAAATGGAGCTACCCCCTCTTTGGCATCGACACATTCACTTCCTTCTTCTATGTCTGGTTTCCTTCTAACAGAAAGCTGATGTCATGTGGCCCATCCTCCCTGATTGGACTGACAGTCACAGAGCAGTGAGTACACATACTTATTAAATACAAGGCGGTCTCACTAACAACTAGAATTTTCTATTCTAATTTTTCTATCAGAAAGCTTGGGGAGATGGCAACTCACACCTTCATTGTCATATGCCAATTCATGATCTTGTGTTTCAGGTCATTTTAGTTCTATGATATTTTAGAACATGTAGAGGCATGCACGTACCACTCAATCTGAAGAGGGGCAGTAGAGCCACTACAGTTATTACTGCAGCTTCAGTCTTCTGCAGCTCCTGTGTCCACTCACCACCAGCAATGTTGTGTGGATTAGACTATGAATCCACATTGTTAGTCATGGATCCACCTGTGCTATCCCTATTTCTCTCTGGATCACTTCGTCAAAAAATTGAGAGGTAGGGTTCAATGAGTCCCCATAAAAACAACTCTGATTGGGCAAAGGGTGCAGACTAGGGCCTTGTTATTCTAGCCCTCTTCATGCAGCTGTACCACACTGCTTTGTTGCGGTCACATTCTTACACAGCTGTGGGGAAATTTTGATTAGGAAGGGAGCATCAGACTTTGTGTCTTAATGTCTTACAAAGAAAGAAAGAAATCTCTGTCAATTCTGGGCTTGATTCCAGTAGTCTTTCTAGAGGTAAATCTCCCATTGAGGTCAGCAGGAATCTGATTTGCATCTGGACTGCATATGTGCAATTTAAAACAAACATTCTTCAAAGATGCTGTTATAGTAAGAGATGATACAGAATCCTGCACTTGGTTGATATCTCAGTGTTTTATTTGCAGAGTGAAGAAATCCCCTCTTTGCTGTAATAAAAGCACCCTGATTCAACTAGTGATGACTAGGTGATGCATAACAATAAATCTTACATGGAAGAATCACAGATCTTGTAGAAGATAAACACTGGAACAGAGTGCAAGACTGTAAGTGTCATTCATTTAAAACTACAACTCTGGCTCATTCAGGATTATACTGAACTCCTCCGTGTTCCTTCAGAGCGCCCCACCCCCCAGTATAATACACCTTAGTCACCAATGACAGGTTCAGAACCAGTATTTCTTTTTAAACCTACATCATTCCATTTGTGGCAAGTTCACTGTCTTGGCACAATTGTAACACTTCCCTGAATGAGAACAACTTTGAAACAAAACCAAACAATGGGATCAGTCCTGTGAGGTGCTGAACATTCTGGCCCTGGACCAGCAAAACATCTGAGCATGTGCTTTACTTTACCTAAACTTGCTGGTCAATGATTGCCTCTAGCAGTAGTAGACAGAACAGCAACAGCTGCAAATGAGAGGCTCTAAGATTGAGATTGAGTGATGTGAGTAGCACTAGTAGGCCTCTTTCAGTGCTCCACTCCCAAGCACTAGGGAGATGGGAATTGTGCTCTTGGTTCCAGTTACTGTCATGATTTCCAGAGCTCTCACTGCTTTCTTATGTCTCCTCAGGGCAGATCTACACTACCATTTAAGTGGATATAACTTAGGTCACTCAAAGGTGTGAAAAAGACAATCCCCTGAGAGACTCAAGTTACAGCAACCTAAGAGCTGTCCACTTGTGCTGTGTCGGCGGAAGAGCATCTCCCACTGACATAGATTCCACCTCCCATAGAGGTAAATTTATTACGCCAACGGGAGAGCACTCTCCTATCAGCATACAGCGGCAGCAGTGCAGGGCGCGGAAGTAGTGCTTCTAGTGTAGATCTGCCCTGTCCACAGTGTGGTCCCTTACTTTACAATCACACTTTGGCCCTGAATAAAGACCTTGAAATTTGGCCAAGATTTTCAAATGAGCATAGGGTAAGATTTTCAAATAGCTAGCTCAGAACTAGGGCCAGTGCCCAACAGCTCCCTTTACGACACTACTAGCCAGGCTTTCAAAGGAGCTGAGGCAGCTGCTTATTTTTGTGCCTAAAGAAAAGGACAGTTATTTTAAAATGGGCTCCTAGTGACTCTCAATAATGAAGGGTAAATTTCCTTCTGCTCCTTATATAGTGTGCGACACTTCAGATTACAGATTTTCCATTCATCCCTTTTCGTTATTTGCATAATATGTAAAGAGATAAGGCTCCCTTAATACCATTTGTAGAATATTTTTTTCAAGAAATCAGACATTTTCATGATAGGAAAAATCATTTGAATCTGTGTCATCAGTGCATGTGTCTCAAGACACAAATTGGGGTGCACAACACCAATCTCCAGCAAAAGGGGAAAGATTATGAATAATCTGGGTCTGAAAAGGCTTACCTGCCCAATGAATGGCTATTTTACTTTTTGTTCATCTTTTGAATGTTGCAGTTTTTTCAATTTGTGCTCAGCATCCACTGTGATCTGTTAGGAAAGCTACAGAAATACTAAAAAAAAAAAAAATGTTTTGTGCCCCTGGTTAGTCATAAGAACTCATAATGCTATATCATTCCAGTAGCTGAGTGTATGTAGGCAATAAGTGTACTAAAGAACCAGTTTTGTTATTAATCATTTGCTGGAGCCAAGTCACTGCTACAGTATGGGCTATTCAGAGACATAAACTGCATAATATTCATTATAATAAATCAGTCTGCACTGGATACCCTAAGGGATCCCAAACTACTGGACCGGATCCAAAAGATTCTAAGTGAGACATTTTACAAATCCATTGATAGTTGAAAAATAGAAGAAAAACTGCTGTTTTTGACAAATATGTGAGGCATATAGAGGGATATGATTTATTATTTTGGCAGGGCTATAATGCTCTGTATGTTCATGAAACGACTCAGTTTTTCATCCAAGATGTTTTTAAGTCTGTGATGGACCATGGCTAGGGAAAGCATATTTGGGTTTCAGTTTGTAGCAAAAAACATTCAGTCTCTTGATTTACTATACATAAAAATACTTCATCACACTAGTAAATCTTCTGGAATAAACAATTATGAGTAAAAGTGACAAATAATAAATAATAGGGAAAGAGTCAATCAAAAGTACAATGTGTCTGAATAACTTACCACATTCTCTTTTTACTTGAGGTGTAGGAGAGTGGGGAAACACAATATGTTGACAAATCTGTGAATATATTTATTACCCCACCCCTCCACATACACACATACATAGGTTAAAAGAACATTATTAAGGTTTCAGAGTCAAGCACTCAAAACATAAAAATGCCTGAAATATGGTTGCCTGGGCAACCTTAATTTGGCCCCCTTGTGCATTTGTATTATGATACAACCATTAATTATATGATCACAGACTATTTTGTCCAGAGGACCCGTGGCTCATACAGTGCACAAGTGTTCAGTTACATATATTAATATTCATTCATTCATGAATATAATGAATATTAATATTCAATAATTTCTTTTCTCCTCATTGTTCAGTGTGAGACCTCATGCCTTATTTACTGCATACTACTTAAATGCTTCTCTGAAGACAGTACTATTAATTTTCTCATGGGCTTTTTATGGTACTGAGCACTACAGTATCTGAGTGCTTCACTAACATTAACTTATCCTCACAATACTGTTGTGAGGTTAGGAGGTGGTATTATCCCCATTTTACAGATGGAGATCTGAAGCACGGAGAGATTAAGGTGGAAAGTGATCACTAATTAGGGGTGCCCAATTTGAGGTGACTAGGACCTGATTTTTCAGAGTACTTAGCATTATATAACACTTCATATGTTCAAAGCACAACTCCTATTGAATTCGGTTAGTGCTCAGCAATTCTTCAAATTAGACCCCAGAGTCTCAAGTTGGGCACCAGAAAATGAGGAACACAGTTAGTGACCATCTGTGAAAAGTTTGGTTTTAGTGACTTGACTTGCATCACACAGGAACTCTGCGGGAAAGAGGAATAGTTCAACTGCCTTAAACACAGGATCACCCTTTCTTTTCCTGCAATCCTCTGCCTTATTCATTATACACCTTCCAACGTCTGCAAAAAATTAAGCAAGGGTCCTGAGCCAACAGTCTCCTTCACTGCACAACCTTGACTCATTGCCATAGCAGCTCCATCTTGTACACTGAATGAGACAGCCATCCCATGGAAAATAGTATATGATTGTGTAATTAAAAACTGCATATGCACAGGGAGTGCAAGGGCAACCTTAATTCTAGCATTTCCTAATCAGAGTGGTTAACTTTACAAACTTAATACTGTTCTTTTAATGTAGGTTGTATATGTGTATTTTCCTACCTTAAAAAGAAAAGAAAAGAAAAGAAAGAATACTGAAAAAACCAGAAATTCCTTATTGTAACATCATATTGACATCCATTTGGGTCATTGGCAGGGCTGGAACTAGACCTGGTTAAAAATTTTCCAAATGAACATTTTTCTGTTGAAAA
The DNA here is from genome assembly GCF_026122565.2 of Emydura macquarii macquarii. Taxonomy (NCBI): domain Eukaryota; kingdom Metazoa; phylum Chordata; order Testudines; family Chelidae; genus Emydura; species Emydura macquarii. The sequence goes on along the minus strand of NW_027131400.1, from coordinate 5,857,117 downwards.
ATGCCAATTCACTGAAAGCAAAATGTTTTGTGAAATTGTACTTCATAAAACAAAAATGTATTTTTGAAATGAAAACTGAAACCAACTCCAACACTTTGATAGGTCAAAATGTTCCACTTCAAGCTTTTTAGAATGAAACGTTTTGCTTTTTCATTTCAAAATTGCCTTTTGCCTCAATTTTTAAATTTTATATTATAAAATGTAATATAGAGTGAGAAAAAAATTGAAATTAGAACAAAATGCTTTGACCAATTTGAAGCACTTCCTCCCTTCCCCGCCCCCTGCAATATTTCAGTTTGTGTGAAATTTTGTTCCATTCCAGAACAGAACGCATTCAGAAATTGCAAAATTCCCCCTGAAAGGAAAATTCTGCTCTCTGCTCCATTCTAGTTGGAATCTTTAGAACTACTGTTCACATCTCTGCCACTCAAGCTAACAGAGTTATTTATAGTATTAGTAGCAGGCTGTCATCCTCTCTGTGGACAAGTAGTGGAGGAGGATGAGTCAGACTTTGCCAGTGGGTTTCACAGATATTTGCTGACAGGGGAGGAATGCTGAGACTCAGGAATCTTGGTTTCCATTCCAGGGTCTGGAGGGGAGTGTTCTCTAGTAGTCACAAATACTTCTCACTCCCTCCAACGCTGACTCCTTCTGCCCTCATCCCCCTCCAACCTGTTGCAGTCCTGTCTCTCCCCCAACTGTGGCTTCCTGTCCTATTGTCATTCTCCTTGCCAGTCCCAGTCTCCCACTCTTCAGGCTTCTTGTCCCAGTCCCATTCCTCTTGTCCAGTCATTCCCAGTTCTCCCCAATCCCAGCTCAATTCCTTGTCCCCAGTCTCCTTGCCCGCCCAGTCCCAGTTCCCCCTTCTGGCGCCTCATCTGATCTTTCTCTCTCCCCGGCTCCCAGTCCTAATACCCCTCCTCAATCTCACTCCCACCCTCTCCCCAGCCACATCCTTGCCCCAGTCTTTGCCCAGCCAAAGTTCTCCCCTCCACCCCCAGCTCTCAGTTCCAATGTCCAGCCCAACCCTGGCCCAGAAAAGCTAGAAGCAAACATGACAGGAAAAGTCTGTCTTCAACCCAGTAGTCCTAGGCTGGAACAAGCTCAGTCACTCTTTAGGGATGGCATATGAACAGTCTGGTCAGCATTAGAAGCTGTGAGAGGCTGGAGCATATTCAGTGAAGATAGAATCTTCGGAGATTTAAGCTGCTAAAATCTAAGACATCTCTACTGATCATGTGTTAACTATGAGTTTTTCAGAGGATTATAATTTGGCCATATTTAGGTGGATTTTTACAGGGACCTCAAAAGGTACATCTCTGACAAAGGCCTCTCCCCATCTCACCCCCACCTCCTATGCCTGGCTAATTTCAAATTGGTGTTCAAACATGATGGTACTGGAGCTATTTATATATATATATATATAAAGCAACCACCATTTTTTAACCTGGGAAAAATAATATATCATAGCCTCATTTTTTGAAAGACTTGAAGTGTTTTGGCTAAAATTCTCCCCGATTTTTTAGTTTGAACATACATCTAGTGTTTGGCATGTAAAATTGCAGCCCAAGCAATTAAAGTTTGGCAAAGTTGTAAGAAACTGAAACAGGATCTTAAAATGTGAGGTGTCAGGCAACCTTAATAATAGATGGTGCTGCCAGCCCCACTCATAATACCATTTTGGAATATGACCTAGTATGGCAACCCTTCCTAGATCTACATTCCAAGCAGATCTTTATGTTGAGGTTATGACTTATCAAGTACTGCAAACATGCTTTACGATCCTGCTCTGGGGATATTGATTAGAACTCCATTTTATACTCTGTCTTGATGCAGGTCAGATGGCCCTAATTAATTCTTACACTGTTATATCCTTGTAATCTCTATCACCTTTCTATTTGCATCTTCTCTTCTCATTTTCTTTCTGACTTTTTAAACTTCTTTTACTAGTTCAGAATGTCAAATAAACCTTTTAAAGAGGTATCTTTTTGCCAGTAGGATGCTGTCTCATTCTACTTTGTAATCATCCTATATTGTTGGGTTTGGATGGGAAAGTATTTCAAATGTATTGAAATGTAAATAAACCAAACAAGAAAAAAATGGAAGAAAAGTCAACTTTGAAGGCATATGCTTCGATATCTGCATTTTAAATGAAATATCTAACTTTATTTTTCTCTTAAGTTAATGGGTATATATATATATATTTCTCTCTTTTAAGTAAAAGTTGGATTGATTATATATTTAAGTGAAAATATTACTTATTTCATACAATGTGGATGCTACCATTTTTGCTATTTAGGCCTTTGGCAATATACTTGAACTACTAAAGAACAGAATGTACCGGTTTAGTGAAACTAGTTCTTAGCTTTTTGACTATGATAATATCTAAAGATGACTGGTTTAAATTAAGCCAAGTGACTTTTAAGAATCAAGACATTAATATCTTTCATCAGTGGTTCAGTTAGTATCAACTAATACTCAATATAGGCTAATGACTGCAGTCCTTACTCAAGAAAAAGCTGTAGATAAATTCAATGGGTGTTTTGCCTGTGTAAGGACTGCAGGATTTGGCACCAGGTGAAGTTACAAGACTTTTAACTTTTTTCCATTTCTTTATAAATTCCAAAAATAGGCACTCATGTCACATGGTGACTGCCAAGCTCCCAAGCAGCTCTCAGAAGTACAATGCTAGTAAGCTGAACAGACAGATTAAAGAACGTTCATTCTGTTATGAGATGAATAGTGGAGATGATTTTATATCACTTCCACTGAAAGATGTGATGCTCCCTTATATAAGGGATGGAACTTTTATATAAAAGTATGTGGAATTCATCTTCATGACTCATAGCTATGACACTCTAAAAGTGTAAGATGCCTATGCCTAAAATGCAAAATTATCAGTCTTAGTTCTATGGACATGCTTAACACTTGCTAATTTTGTTTTAGATGAGGAGGGAGCTTAAAATAAGGGGGAGGATGGAGGAAAGCCATATCATTTCCTCTGCTAAAAGCAGAGACACAAATCTCCCCCTCTTCTCCCTAGATTGGGAAGAGTTATTTTCCTAGAGCTTCCCCTTGTAATACCTCTCTGTTGGACAGTGAAATAAGGACTTAACAAGCAAGAGAAACTATATTGGGAGTAATGGGAGGAGTATGTCTCCAGCTGGGGACGTCCCAGGCAGTGTCCCCGTGTGGAAGTGTTAGGTCAGGATGAATTGGGAGACAAAATAGGAGAAAGGAAGGAAGGATGACTGGGAAGGGGATATGGTGGATAATGGAAGAAAAGAGGAGATGTAAGAAAGATTTAGAGGGAGAAAGGGGAACAAAAGCTATTCATAGGGAAAACTGAAAAAGCTGAAAGATTGAGGAAAACAGATTGGCGGACAAAAAAGAGAAAGTACAGTGAATTAAGGAAAAAGTAAAGTAGAATAGAGATATTGGGGAACGTATACAATCAGGGAAAAATGTCTAGAAAAGTTTGTTGCCTAGGTGCTAAAATATTAGGCTGAAATACCCATATTTTATTTGGATGACAGAGGGAATGACTGTAGGGGAAGAGATGGATCAAGAGACATGGTTGAGGAAGACAGAGATAAGCACAGGAGCCCAGAGGAAAGGATAACTTGGTTTTCTTTTATATGACTTTTTACACTGGTAATGCTGGCATATGGGATGATTTTATCTCCTAACATGAGTGAATTTAGCTACTGGTGCTTTTGATTCCCCTTTGTTTTTTTTAATAAGGCAGAACTTCTCAGTGATGTGTTGAAACTGATTACCAGATCGGTTTACTATTTTACTTTGCACACAATTATTTTCTAAAATCCCTTAAAATCTTCTGAAAGGCGGGGAATTGCAATGTAACTTGCTCAGTTTCAGGATTTGGGACCTTTAGATCCTCAATTTTGATGTGATTGTTTATATCTACACAGAATGTCCATCTTATACAAGTTTATATTGTGCCACTTACTTATTGCTATATGAGTGGTGAGATTCAGGAATGTTCTGTGTGAGTAGGACATACATACATTGACTTAAATGAATCAGGATTTCACCCTGGTACTTCTGTTTTTCTAGCCATGGAGCTGATTGGGGATAAGAATTTTTTCAGATTGCTTTCTTCTCCTTGTCCCTTCTCTCTTTCCCGTACTCTATCCTGTCATTAGAAGAAGGAGCAACATCATTTTGCCACACAACACTCAACCATGTGAAGATGCTCACCAACAGCTGTGTGCTACCATTCTTATTTTGATAAAAGTTTTTTTCAGTACCTGCAATTTTCCCATCACTCTCTGTATCACAGAAGCACGGTAGCAAAGGCTGTAGTTAAATGACACTTTCCATTATAAGACCCTGTTTTTAGTTTCTTGTAACTTTGCCAAACATAAACTGTTCAGGTTGAAATTTTCTATGTAAAGAATCTGCCTCAGACTGAATTGTTGTGGAAAGAGACAGTGAAAATGGCTTAGCCATTTTTGAGACCAGGGTAAGGAAAAAATGTTATTTTGCCATTGTTTAAAAACAGTTGCAACTTTTTTCTGAGATGCTCTACAGCCCTCATGCTTTGGAGCAGGGACTTGAAATTTGGCAGGAAGTGGTCTTTATATCATAATGTGTCTTTTGCTATTTCAGTGAAAATCCACACAAATGTGGACAAGCCATAAGATTTTGAAAAACCTCAGTTCGCATATGCTCAATAGAGTTTAGAGTTTAGCAGCTACATTCTCCAAAGATTCCAACTGCACTGAAGATTCTCCTGTGAGCCAATTGAACTGCATATGTGCCATCCCCACAGAGTGGGCTGGAAGGGCTGAAAAGAACTTGACTTGCAATTGCTCCTCCTGGCTGTCAGGGGCTGTTGTAGTACTGAGCATTAGCACTGGGAATGGGGAGATTGTTCTTCCTGGGTTCTCAGTGCTCCCCTGCTCCTGCCCAGGCATCAGGGTGGAAAAGGAGGAAGTCATATGACTCAAATGCAGATGGATGAAGCAGGATTAAGGTGGCACAGGCAATCTTGATCCTGGCATTTTCTACTTTTCAGGGCTTGAGTTTACAACTTTAGAATTCTTTCAATATAATCTTTTTATGTAACTTTTACTAAAGACTGACAGTCTCTTTATTTAGTTATCTAAGCCTAAACAACATTCAGCAAAGATGAAACCTGATTCACGAGAGGAATAATTTAATATCCTTTGGGGAATCTTCAGAGATTAGGGGTTAATTGATGAAGTGACATTGTTTTTTCTTCAGTCATCTTTTCATAAATAGAAATAATTTATTGCAGCTTGATGTCACTGTCTCACTTAGTTTATTTGAAGTGAGAGACACATTTATCTCTCTGAAAAGTTTAGCAACACATTTTGCTGACCTTCCCCCTCTCTGTTTGCTTCTTACATGTCTTGATTCTGTATCTTCTCTCTCTTCATCTACTTCTCCCAATACCTGTGTGGCTCTTAATACATCACAGGACTTTGTCTTCTCAGAATCACATCATGCAATACGCATGCTATGCCCAGTACTGAACCTGTCAGCCAAAGTGAACTGTAGGGCACCTCTCCTATATGAAGCAGATATCTAAAACCCCATTTTAGTACTAAATTCCTTAGACATTAACATCATCTTTGAATGAGAGTCCTTTTTATGGTATGTCCTCTTTTTTATATGACTCATTATACATAATTTGAGCATCACTTTTAAGAAGTACCATATGGTGTCAATAAATAAGCCTTCAGTGGCTTTCTTTTATCCCCTAAATATGGATCAATTGCACCTAATTATATCAGTATTTAAAAAAGCCCCAGATTAAGCATCTTGAGCTGGTTATTTCAGTATTTATCATGTGGTTAATTAAGGACACCTTAAAGATATAAGAAGTCATGAGCAAAGCTGAGGTACTTTCCTCATCCCTCAAATCCATAGCATGTTGATGATTTTATTTCCTGTTAACACTTTGTCTCATCATTCATTCTCAGCCAGGGTCACAGCAAGAGCTTTTGTAAAGTCATTCTTCAGAAATGTTGGCGGAAATGTATGTGATATAAAAGCCCTTTTTTTCCTCTCTGCTCATGTTGAAGAAACTGGATATCTGAATGCATTGCAGCTTGTTATCCAAGAAACCGACTGCGATGGTTGATTCATCTGGGTGACATTCCTAGCTACTCTTTGGAAAGACCTGATGCCTGTTATAGAAAGGGCACAGTATGCTTTATGTAACACCGAACGGGGCCTTGATCTGCTCGCTAGCTGTTCAGAAAGTACTGTTGATCACTAATAAGCTATATCTACACTAGAGACTGTTCATATGTCCATGCATGTGGTTGTGCCATAACCCCCCCTACTGTCTGAAGGAGACAAGAGGGCAACTAAGACAGCAAGTCTGAGGGGTGTGGGTAAGTACAGTCCTCCTCTGTGGCATGGCCCCACACTCATGCTAGTTTGCAACGTGGATGGGGTACAAGGGCATGCACTAGGTCTCGAGTTTCAATGGTCCTCCATCCCCATTCCCCACAACTCACTGAACCCTTTTCTTCCTGAACCTTGCCCAGTCCACACAGGTCCCTGTCCCTCCATTTTCAATGGCAGTAGCTTGCTGCATTGAGCACATCAGAACAGCTTTCTGCTGCACTGTACAGATCAATACGAGTGAAGATGGATCCAGGTCTGAGAGCAGCTGCTTGGACAACTAACCACCTCAGTGCTGATCAATATGTGGTCGGAGTATATTGTCCTCCATGACTTGACCTGGAGTGGCAGGAACATTTACTCGTACTGCAAAATTCCATGAAGGCTGGAGCAGATGGCCATTCAGTGAACCACAGCCCAGTGCAAGCGATGCATCAAACACTTGAGAATCCTGTACATGAAAGCCAGAGACATGAATAGTCTGTCCTGGCAAGGCTCATCAAGACTCATCAGCCCTTCAATGAGAGGTTTGACTGGGTGGTGTCAAAGTCTCTCAATATGGAACCTGAAGTGGCTCACAATCCTCTCCCCTAAGTCAACAGCCTCAATGTCTGATGGGATGCTGATGAGAGCCACAGCAAGGAGGCAGCAGGGACCATGTAGGATGCCCAGGAAACCAGGAAGCTGAGGCGTGTGTGAGTCTACATAGTATCCAGAGGAGATGGCTGAGGAACCAGAACCTGAGCCTTTTACACTGGAACCCCACCACTATCCACTCTTGCTCTGGTGCTAAATGCCTGCTTTTAATATCAAGGGCATGTGAACTGCAGTGCTGAGGCCACAGCATTTGTCACACTCCACCCCTTAGCAAACTCCTCCAGATTTCCCTGCTCTGTCCAGTTCATGGTCTGCTCTACCCGGAAATGGTCCCAAAGCAGGGCACAAGTTATAAATGAATTATTTTTATTGATTTTCGGTGAACCAATGTTAGGCATTTGGCTAAAGCTATTTCTCAAAAAGAAATTATTAAGGAAAAATCATGGTGCCCCTATGTCTATATGTGTGTCAGTCAACAGTCAGGCAGCAATGGCCCCAGGGCCATACAGCTCAGGGGAAGAGAAGGGTGGGGTTGGAAAGATCCCAGCTGGGGATGGGACAGTTATAGAAAACTTATAGTTGTTTGTCTAAAGCTAGTAACACCTGTCTTTTGGAAGATTACACAGGTTCAGTGCTTCTCCTGTCTTCCCCTCTCCCAATCATACCATCCTTTGAGAAACAGGAGCCACGTGGAACCTACTGAATCCCAGGGGGCCTGTCCACATCTGAAGGCTCCTCCCTCAGCCTAAGGGGGGACCTAGTAAGCCCAGGGCTCAAATAATTTTGGGGGACAACTAATGAAAAACAGAAGCAGTAGTGAGGGTTGCCGGGTCAAAAGCAGGGAGCCTGAAAAGGACACCGAGCAGAGAGTCACGTGGAAAGGGGGCTATAGGAGGTAAAGGAGTGGTAAAGTCTGGGAAGGGGAAGGGAACAGAACACAGTTGTAAAATACTTGGTTGTCTAAGAAAAAGTTGGTCACAGAACTCCTTTCTTCCTTGGAAGATTACAACAGTTTTACTGTGTGTCTCTGATGTCTGGCTTCTCCCTACACTGAGCCATACTGTACAAGCTGGAGGAAATGAGGGTAGGAGAAATATCCAGTCTGACAGCTTGATAAATGCAGTGTGATGTTCCTTTGCAGTGGAGAGGGGAGGAGGCTTATGCTGCTAATGTGAAAGTTCTGGGAACCAAATACAGTTGTGGTGTGTATCTTTCTTTCCATGTCCATTTCACTGTTGTTAGGCAAGCACAGAGGTGGGATTTTCTGGTGATGGAAGAATGGGGGTAGAGTGGGCAATATTCATGGTTCACATCTCCCTTTTCACTGAAACTGAGAATATAATAAATTTCCAATCGAATTGCCTCCCAGTCCTGTAAGCATTTTTCAGCAAATTTCTGGTGTAACAGAAACTCCAGTTGGATCTTGAAATTCAAATGACAATACAAATCTGCTTGGGCCACCAAATTCTTCTGTAAACGTATAGCCTTCTCCCAGTTACCCCCTTTTAGCCTCAGGGTAGCTCTGCAGATGTCCCATAGACTCAGTTTCCCTGTTGGTTCTCCAATAACTCCTTAGAAGCTTCTCCTCTAGTCCATTAACAGAGTTTATTCACAAAAAATAGTGCAAATAGTCAATAACAAACGTCTAAAAACATAATCCATATCACCCCAGTGTATGTAGTCCTTGAAACCTGACTTTGTTCTCATCACACCCTGTGTCTTCTGTCACACCTCTGTCCCTCTGCGAGGACCACCATTGCAGGTCTTCTCTGAGGTGCAACTCCACTCTGACCACTGGAAGTCCCACGATCACTCTGTTGGGAGCATTCTTGCCAGGGGAGCATCCCTTGTTCCATGGTTCCTTTCACTGTTCCTCTGAGTCCAACTCTCCAGCAAGGGAACATTACTGAGTAAGTCCTCCATTGCTCCCCCTTCCTTCTGCCCTCTCTGGCCCTTCGCTCTAGCTCTCCAGCTTGAAGCCAGCAGGCATTTCCCTCTGCTCTTCCTCCTGCCTTCAGTTCTCCAGTCCTGGTCATTAAGAAAGATTGAGTGCTATTGATAACAGAAGTTTGTAAACGTGTGAATAGTAAAGACAAAAACATTGTGCAATAACCGCATAACAACTTGGCCACCATCCTCCAGCACATAAACCCAACCCCAATGTTATAACCTGATGCACATGTCCTGTTATAATTATCTTTAGTTTATGCAATGTCAAATAAACGAATGATCTGACTACAGAGGAACAAAACCTTCACAAAGCTATGTAGCCCCACATGTACCAATCCCTTGGCACAGGCACAGGCAGATGTCATTCTCTTCGTTCCTTCTGTGCCAAGATGTGTGCATGTATGAATTCGTGGATTTCCCTTGCCCACTGAGAACGAGGGCCATTGTGTACATGGCTGGGATCTGACAGCCTGTACAGAATTTGTAAACCAGACATGTCTTGATCCCACTCAGGATGGAAACAGTCTCCTTTATCTTCATAAATGTTACGCTATGCACGGCAGGTGATGATTTTACAAACAGCATTAGCCTCATTGGCATCCAGATTAGTGCATAGGCAGCGCCAACAAGATTTTAGTTACCATATGCACACTTCACAACCATTCTGCGGTTACTGAGTTGGTAACTGAATTCCCTTTTTCCAGAGTCATTGATGTTGGGGTACAGTTTCATGAGCCAAGGCAAGAGTGGGTATGCAGGGTCCCCAAAATAAGTAGGCATAGACACATCATACAGAATAATATTGTTTCTGAGGAATAAAGAAATTCTTGGGGAATTGTTTCTTCCCCCTTCATGTATAACCTGTTCTCCCCAACACCCTGGCGTCATGGATCTTTCCAGTTTTTCCCAAGTTTGTATTAATGAATCTGCCTCTGTGGGCCACTAAGCTCAGCAGAATGAGCAAATAGTTATCTTTTTTTCTGTTTGGATTCTCACTTGCCCCTTGTGTTAGGCAAAGTATTGGGATGTGGGTGCCACCAGTGGTCCTGGCACAGATTAGAAATCCTATCCTCTGAAATCCAGCTATTATTTCTGGAACTTTTCTTATGGAAATCACCCATGAGCAGATCACAGTGTCAAGTGCCTCACAAATCTGCATAACCAGAATCCCAGCAATGGTCTTTCCAACCCCAAAATAGTTTGCAACAGACCTATAGTAGTCTGTTGTTACCAGCTTCCACAAGGCAATAGCAACCTGCTTATGCACCAGTATGGCTTTACTGAATCAAGTGTTCTGGTGCTGGAGTTTTGGTGCAAGCTCCTCACAGAGCTCCATGATGGTCTGTTTTCTTAATCAGAACTTCTGAAGCCACTGCTCGTCATTCCTGGTTTCCAGAATCATGCGATCCAACCATACCATGCAGATTCTTCTGCACCAGACGTGACGGTCCCTCCATGGGCATATTGTGGCAATACTGTCATTAACCATATCTACACCATGGGAACTGAATGAATGACCTTCAAGATCAATTGCCTTCATGTCAGAAAATTCTTCCAAAATTCCATCCAGTATCTCACTGATTGTGAACTCCACTGCATAACCATTTGTCCCACAATAATGAACAGGAGCAGAACCAGATCATCATCCCATTTCTACATGTTTTCTACTCACTTCGGCAGAGAACATCACTAAGGGGCATCGTGATAAGAAACATTCACCAGCAAATGTGTGATGGCAAGGGACAGTACCAACAACACTGAGCAAAACGGCTCCTAGAATGTTCCCCTGTGAAGCAGAGAACCCTGAAATGGTAGAATTAACATCAGCAGCAGTTTGAGTGTATGTATGCATGCATGCACAGTGGTATGCTTGTGTCCAGCAAAGCTTATGGGGACACTGTGAGGATATGGGGAGCATGTGTGAGCAAGTGCCTGTTCTACTACTTGAGTTTGAGTGCAAGTGTAGATATAGCCATAGACTGATGTGAACTCTCTGGGCTCAATCCAGTTGCTTTGCTTTGACTTACCAGGAAAATAAATTTTAACATACCTTCAACTCCAAAGTTCCGAGACCGAGCATGGCTCACACTACAACCAGCAAAGCACTCTCTCTCTCTCCAAATCCCAAGACCCCACCTGGTTCCCTCTACTATCCAGAGAACAAAATTCCTCCCCAGCCTTTCCATCTTCCCAAACAAGTCAGCTCAGGCATCTATTTGCCCTGTCTCCACACCCTGGCCTTAACTTGTTGCCTCGGCCCACAGGCCCTTTCCCCCTAGTTACAAAAACTGTCCATAACCACTAAACTGGAGACCTGTGACCCTGTCCCTATGTGCTTCACACCATGTTCTCTGTCTGTGCCTTATTCTCACTTGCCCTCAGCTTTCCTTTCCCTTTTGATGCCTCTTATATGGCAGGTTCATTAGACTTTTAGTCGATGGGGTACTACAACAAGATGGGTGTAGTCCCACCATGACAAACTATGCCTATTCTGAAAATTCAATTCTTTTACCTCCACACTTTTATTTTGCAAATTGGCAGCCCATGTCATCCTGGCAAGCTCCTTTGAAAATTGCTTGAACACTAGGATAGGGAATGAAAATTTCCTCATTGTTAAAGATCTATATTTGGTGTCTTTAATAACCTCCCACAAAATCATATAGGTGCTGGCATTCAGGCTCATGAGTAAATGGATGCTTACAGGATACAAATATACCTATCACCACATTTGCTAATGTGTCTAAACAGCCATTAGACATCTTCTTGGGTGACTAAATGCCATCTTAGCCACCCAGATATTTTTGAGAGTATCGCCCACTACACTTCATTTATTAGGCTACCAGTAGTATAGTTTAATTAACTATAGTAGCACTCTGGTAGTGTTATCTGTAGAATCAAATTGAAATTTAAAAGGAACTAATTAAATGAAAAATCAAATACAAGAGCTATTGAGATGAAACAATGCCTGTTGTATAGATCGTATTAAGATCTAAGTGCTTGCAAAATGTCATGCAGAGTCATGTCATTTTAAAAAAACAATAAAAATTATAGCTACATGGCTACACAAACAATATTTAATGGTAGATTTAAATTACTGTTTGTTTTGTTCCTACAGTTAAAATTATTCTGGATACATTTCTCCAAAGTCAAAGCATCCATTAGGATAATTTTTCATTTATGTTATTAGAGTGATGAGTTATGCAGAAACAAACACACATACTGGCAGTTTTCATATTTGGCATTGGGTGGTCTTGTGGCTAAACCACAGGAGGTCTGGTTCAATTCCTATTTTAGCTATTAACTTTCTGTGTGACTTTGGGCAAGTCACTTATCTCTCTGGGTGTTAGTTTCTCAATCTGAACAATGGGGATGATAATGCTTCCTCATCTTACAAGAGTGTTGTGAAAATAAATCTATAGATACTTGAGAGATACTCAGGTCACCATAAATAAGACAGGGTTCCTATGGAAAAAACAGTACATGCTCATGTCATTAAAGACTGTATCATAATGTGTAAGTGGAGAAGGTAGCATTGCTGTTTCTTGAGCATCTTTAATTCTGACATTTCCTAACCTTGTTATACTTGACTTTGCAACTTAGTGACAGGGTGTTTATTATGTAAATAATTTATAGCCAGCTCAGCTGAAACCATTCTGTGCTAACATTTTTAAGCAACATTTATTTTTCCCCTTTATTTACATTTTCAAATAGCAGAAAGGTATTTTAAGCTTTTTGGGAAAAAAGTTGATTCGTATTAATTAGCTCATTAATTACTTTCCACTGGGATGGGCTGACTGATGGCTGGAAGAGAAAACAGTCAATATCCTCCCATGTCCAATAAAATATAAGGCAGCTGTTTTGGCATTATTTTAAGACAACAACCATAGAGTCATGAGAGATGCCTTAAAAGTTTAGAACAAGTTAAACAATCTGTCTAGTATGTGAGCTTGATGTTAGCACCAGCTCTATTATGTTAATTATAATTAAACTTGTCAGCTCATAGTGGGTAAGTCTATCTGAGACTCCCAGCCCAAGTCCACAACCTTGGGCCAGTCTGGCTCATGCTAAGGTGCTAAAAATAGCCGCGACTTGAGCTGGCGCACAAGCTCTCAAGCCAGGATTAGCACAAGTCTGTGAACCTGGACTGGAAGGCTCACTCTCAGATGCAATGTAGACATTCCCATTGGGTTAAATTCACATCCACATTCCCCTACACAAAGCCTGTAAATGCGTTTATTGTGGAAAAATCTGGAGGAGTTTGGAGGGAGAAAATACACTCCCACAATGATGGACAGGGCAATGAGAAGGTCCACAGCTTTGCTGTCCTTATGGAAAAATCCTAAAGGAATTAATGATAGTTTTTCTCTATGAATCTTTAAAGCAACCTGTAGAATATTTCAGTATGGATATAGTAACCTATTATTTTTATAGGGGGGTTTACAAAACCTTTGAGGTGAATTTCATACTTTGTTGAATTATATGGGGGCATAGTGTAATTTCTATAGAACTGTATTACTATATTCTATAGAACTGTATTAGAACAAATTGCAATGGAAATCTCTTGGTTTCATCCCTTAAAACATTATTTATGAGACTTCGCCATTAAGGTGCAGATACTTTTCCAACCCAAGTAGTACAATGGCAGGTGTACACAGTGACACTGTTGCCCCTATGCACAACTACTGTTACTGTCTGTTAGAAAATATGTGTTGAGAAGATTAGGTGAGAAGATGAGGGGGCTGTGATCCTGCCCTGTGTGCTTGAGGTGCAAGAGAGATATAAGGATATAAGCTCTACTCACTCAAGGATTGCAGTAATTTCCTCCACCACTCAGAACAAAAGTAAAGCAGGGGAGAGGGCCAGATTTTTAAAGAGATTTAGGTGCTTAAAGATGCAGATAGGCACCAAATGGAATTTTCAGAAGCACTTTGGTGCCTAACTCTCATTGATTTCAATAGGAGTTAGATGCTCAGGCATTTCTGAAAATTCCACTAGATGTGTATCTGCAATGTAAGGGGCCTAAAAATGTGGCCTAATGTTTCCTAGGGCAATGCACCTTATGCACCACCCCTTGCTCAGGTGCTTAAAGGAACAGTGTAGCCCTTACCCTCTATGTGCTTCAGTTTGCACTCAATAACATGGCTATTATGTTGTAATGAATTGGTTGGGGTGCGTGTGTCTTTCTGTCACCTAGTATATGCAATGTGAACTGCTCTGTTGTGTGTCATAGGATGTATTTCTAACAGTTATTCTCCTTGAGCTCAAGTGGTAGGAGCCTGGGTTTTTGTCGAGCAAAATAAGCTGAGTTCTATAACTTTTGTCCAAGTCTGTGTTCCAGTGTGTTGTCATGAAATTCTGAGTAACCATGGGGACAGTACAGTGACAATTGTGAAGTTCCTGAATGGCTTCCAAATTTGTTGTACTATGTAAACACTTCATGGGAAGTTCTGAGACTGTTGGGGGGTAAGTACCCCATCCCTCTTTGGGCATCAGATTGTCCAGGAGTGTAATACAGTATGGCCCAACAGCCAAAGTCAGTGTCACTGGCCAGGGTATGAGGCGGTGTGGCCTTTACACCAATAAACCTGTGACTATACTATGTGGGTTATACTGTTTTCACTATACTGGTATAGTGAAAGCAGTACAATTTTTGTGTCTGGGCAAGCCCTTAGGAGAGAGAACATGGTCAGCAATGGGAAAATAGGCCCAATTTAGTTATTTATATTGTGTTTGTATATGTTACTACAAGGAAGGGTTTGCTGTATTAACAAAAGAGAGAGTCACATTCAGGGGAGGTTTAGAATCAGTATTGACAAAATGATGGGTGAGTCATGGAGGTGACACATTCATTTTGCAGAGGCGGAGGAGGTTGGGAAGGGAAGGGTAGATGAGTCTTCAAGCATTAAAGCATTTCCTGCTTTCCAGCCAAAGGAAAAACACATCCTATTTGCTTCTTAAGTAGGAGAAAGCTAGCAATTAAAGAAATGAGGGATGCACAACAATGTGAGCAAAAAGGGTTCATGAAAAAGAAACACGTTTAAGAAGCAAATAGTAATTTTATGAGTTCGTAATTAATAATGCCTTGGAATAGTATATAGCCCCTATCATCTGATTATTAGAGGCACCAACCAGGCTCAGAGCCCCGCTGTGGTATATGTTGTTTGTACCCATAATAAGAGACAGTCCTTTCCCCAAAGAGATTAGAGTCTAACTAGACAGAACAGACAAAGCATCTGAAAAAAGAAGTGTTGTTATCCCCATTTTACAGATGGGGATTTGAGATGAAGAGGCCAAATGTTTTACCCAAAGTCAAAAATGAAGTGTGTGGCAAAGCCTGGAATTGAACCTAGATCTCTTGATTCCCAAATCACAATGCCGTTCTCGTTATCAAACCATGGACTGGAGGTAGGATTCACTTACATTTTATGGCAGAAGAATTGAGACCCTTACCTTAGAAGGTAAGTGCAAATGATAGGTATTATGATAATGCAAATAAATATACTAACAGCTCATTTTATAGATGGGTAAATTGACTCACCATGATTAAATGTCTTACTACTTTGTAACATAAAATAGAGTTGTTAAACCAGAAAGGGGTCATAACGTTCCACCCAAAGTAAGTTAATTTTGTCAGAGAGGCAGGCAAGATAGTCATTCCTCTTACTTTTATAATGAAAGTTTTACCTGCCCATTTTATCAATATGAAAGAAACATTTTCAGAAACTGAGCAGAGGATACTTTCATTCTGAATGGCACCTAGAGATAGCAATCAGCGTATTGTGGTGTTTCATAGCTTTAGTAATAATGGAAAATGGAATTTGCAATGCTTCTGCTTGAATTACTTTAATTTGTTCCTCTTTTTCATACCCAATAGACTGTGATTTACTTAAAATCACACACATTCATTCAATTTTTAATTAAAAAATGTTAAATTCATTTCTTACCAGTAAAACAAATATTTGTTGTTCTTAATACTTTTTAAAAGCAAGCATAGCACCTCGTTGAGTTTATAAGAATGTCAATCACTTCACCATTACCTTAAAACTTCTCTTTAAGCAAATTTTGTTTTCCCAATCACAAAAGAGAAATTGAATTCTTTAAGAGAATTCAAGGACACATGACCATTGGACCTTCAGGAGTAAATGCTAACAAAATGCATAGCATTTTCTTATGATGTTAGTAACATCAATCACTCCTAAAATGCAAGGACATTTTCAAAAACTAACCAAAAAATTGAATTGAGTTGGGCAGCCTAGATCAGCAGTGATCCATCACCTACTAACAATTAATGTCACTACTATTACTGCCCATGTTACTATCCTTTTTCATTAGTCTCTGTCTTTTTGTCGGCTCTCCCTTTCCTTCCCCCTTCTCTTACCATGTAATGACTAATATGGGAACCGCACCCACGTAATGAAGGGTAAGTTTTAGTCTATCTAGATTCTTATATTTCTTCCTATTAATGTAGTATCTGTTATATAATGTACCTGTGAAAGGTAATTTCAATTTTTTGAAAAATTAGACCAAAATTTTTCTTCTGTAATGGCAGTGTAGATTTATGAATGTTTTATCTACAACTAATTATTAGATTAAGAAGTTTCTTTCTTTTTCTTCCTGTTTTGTTGTGTTTTACAAATGATGTCTGTAAACATGATTATAGAGGGCCCGAAGGGACCATTGTGATCATCTAGTCTGACCTTCTGCATATTACAGGCCACAGAACTTCCCAAAATAATTCCTAGAGCATACGCTTTAAAAAAAACCTTCCAATCTTCATTTTAAAATTTTGAGTGATAGAGCATCCATGACAATCTTTCATAAATTGTTCCAATGGTTAACTACTCTCACCATTAAAAATTTACACTTTGTTTCCTGTTTGAATTTGTCTAACTTCAACTTCCGGCCATTGCATCAGGTTATATCTTTTTCTGCTAGATTGAAGAACCCATTATCAAATATTTGTTCCCCATGTAGATTCTTATAGATTTTAGTCAAATCACCCCTTAACCTTTTCATTGTTAACCTAAATAGATTGAACTCCTTGAGTCATCACTGTAAGGCATGTTTTCTAATCCTTTTTCCATTCTTATGGTTCTTCTCTGAACTCTCTCTAGTTTATCAACATCCTTCCAGAATTCTGAGCACCAGAACTGGATACAGTATTGCAGCAGTAGTCGCACCAGTTCTAAATACAGTGTTGGGTTGAGAATGTTATGTTTCCTATTCCTTGGGTAAAATCCTCCGTTTGGGAATGATGATGTTAATTAAGTGAAATGTTTAAGCTGACCACCATTTCGAAATGGCGAAAGAACAACTAGGACTCCATCTTGGAGGTCTTCTTCCCTAGTGTTTCCCGCCCTTTCTGGGAAAAAGGCGGGAAAGGTAAGGTGGAAAGGAATGTGATCTGCCTGGCAACAGGACTCTATAAATTGTAGCGAGTCAGTCAGCTCGGGGCTGTCCACCCTAGAGGCAGCAAGGTATCATTACGTGCAGGAGTCACTGAGAGAAGAAGAGAAGCCTCTAGGAAGAATATCACGGATAGCCCCACACAAGAAGATCAGCATACCTACCTGCAGCAGTTCCTGAGTCCATCACCAGATCCTGAGATCCTGGCTCATCATCCTGGGAGTCGTGAACAACACCCCAGGAGGGTGAAGAAAGACCTTGAGTAGTTCTTATTAACTTTGGGCCTGGGTAGTTTAGGTTTAAATTGGAAAAGAATCTGGAGTTAAGCTCCACCTTGTTAAATCCCCGAGTGACCCCTCGTTTGTTATTTGCCCCCTGAATAAATTGTTCCTTGTTTTACTTTATTCTGAGTTTTGGTATTTACCCACCTCACTATTCCGACAATAGATGCAGAAGGGGGACCTAGATACTTACTTTTTTAATTGTTGGCGGGAGGGTTAGGTGTCTCCCATAGAATCCCATTTATTTTCTCCAACAATAGAGGTAAAATAACCTCTACTCCTACTCGAGATTCCCCTGTTTATACACTATACATCCAAGGATTAGATTAGTTCTATTGGCTACAGTGTCACTTTAGGATCTTATGTTCAACTGGTTATCCACCATGACCCCCCAGATCTTTTTCAGAGTCACTGCTTCCCAGATAGAGTCTCCGAGCCTGTAAGTATGGCCTACATTCTTTGTCCTAGGTGTATATATCTACATTTAGTCATATTAAAACACATATTGTTTGCTTGTGCCCAGTCTATTAAGTGATACAGATCACTCTGAATCCATGACTTGTCCTCTTCATTATTTACTACTGCCCCACTTTCTGTAGCATCTGTGAATGTTATCAGTGATTTCTTCTATATCGATAAAAATGTTAAATATTTTGGAGCAAGAACTGATCTCTGTGGGACCCCACTGGAAATACACACACTCGATGATGATTTCCCACTTATAGTTACATTTTGACTCCTACCCTTTAGCCAATTTTTAATTCATTTAATGTGTGCCGTGTTAATTTTACATTGTTATAATTTTTTAGTTAAAATGTTGTGCAATACCAAATCAAATATCTTACAGAAGTCTAGGTATATTACATCAACACTATTACCTTTAAAAACCAAATTTGTAATCTTATCGAAAAAAGATATCAAGATAGCTAGAGAGACCTATTTTCCATAAACCTACATTGATTTGCATTAATTATAGTGCCTTCCTTTATTTTTTATTAATTCTGTCCAGTATCAGCTGCTCCATTGTATTGTCCAGGATCAATGTCAGGCTGACAGGCCTATAATTAGCCAGGTCATCCTATTTACCCTTTGTAAATATTGGCACCAGATTAACTTTCTTCAAGTCTTCTGGAGCTTCCACATTACTCCAAGATTTATTGCAAATCAACAGTAACGTTCCAGTGCTCTTCTCAGCAGGTTCTTTTAAAACTCTTGGAATCAAATTAACTACCCTGCTGATTTTAGAATGTTTAACTAACTATGAACATCCCCTGTAGAAGTCTCATTTACATTGATATCTGGAATGGGCAAGCCAATTCAGAAACAAATAACTGACCTGACACTTTCATGACCACTCATACTAGGCCTGAAACCTAGAATAGGGTTGGGGCAACTTTTTACTAGAGTTCTGTTTCCATAGTCTATTTCTGGGTTCCAATTAGGACTAGAAATAGAAATGCTGAAATAACACAATGATGGGTGTTGATGCTGTATTTTGACTTGACCATGACTATAATATGAAGTGTTGTAGCGGTTTTGGTCCCAGGATATTGGAGAGAAGGTGGGTGAGGTAATATCTTTTATTGGAACATCTTCTGTTGAGACCTGAAGAGCTCTGTGCAAGCTATCACAGATGAACCTGGACACAAACAGCCCCTGAACCTCTGACTGCAGGGTAAGTTGGGGAGAGCAGCAATGTTTGACAATCCAGACCCCCAGGAACACAGGCTGGAGGTGAGAGTTCTGTGGGCACCTAAAAACTATTTCTTTGCATGGCGGAGGGCTGTAAAATCATGGAAGGGATTTGGAGTGGGAGGATGCATCCCAGTCTCATGCATCCAGAGTACTTCTAGAATTGGGAAGCATTGCCCCTGCACAAAAATGTTTGCAGAATTTTAAAGGCCTCAGCAAAGAATGAGGTTGAGGCTTCCCACAGAATTCCTGGAGAAGGGCACCATGAGTCCTACATGGGTAAATGCTCCTTTGGCTGTATTCCACTGAAGGTGCTCACTAGCAACTGAGAAGCGGATTGTACAGGGCTGAATATTGCCTGAAGCTGCATTACTTTCCATGTGGAAATCTGGAGGTTGAGCAGAGGGAAGATGCCATGGAGAATATCACCCGATGTGTGGGCTGAGAATGTCACCTGAGTAGAAGGGCTTCTGTGAGATACCCAGGAAGATGTGGGGACTATACGACAGAGTATAAACTATTCTTGTCTGTGGGTGGCGCACACGCACAGCTCACATAAACAGAGGAAGCAATTGTTTTTTTAGACAAAAAATGCTCTGTTCATTAACCACAATCACTTATTCTGCATCTTGCTATCTATCCAATAACATTTCACCTTCCTCTAACCTTTAGAAACAGAAGGTTTTCAAAAGCAAACTGACATCTGAAGAAAGAGGAAGGGGCTTTGAGGATGAATGTTTGAGTGCATTCAGCAGTCACCTTATGAACTGATTTAATCTATTGTCCAACAGTATGTGTTAAACTGGTGCAAGAATGAGGCATTTTACAACCAAAGTTTCATTTCTTTTCTTTTGTCCCAAATAAAAGGAGTGATTCTCATTACTCCAGACTGAGTTGACAGGTCTGCAGATGCTACTTATTCCAAGTGCCTGTCAATATAATTTGTCCTGGTCTTTGACTCCACTATTTGTTTGCTATATTAACTCTTTGAACGTCAGTTCCCAGGTATTCTGGTTTTAAATGAATGAGATCTCAAATTTGTAAGTGCATTAATATGCCTTCAAATTATATGTATTTATTGATTGATTTGTATAGTGAAATGGGCTTTTCACTAGTGGAGTAATACTTTTTTTTCTTCTTCTAAAAACAATGTGGTCTATGACAAAAGGTAAAAAATATAGTATTGATATGCCTAGAAAGAAAATGAAATAATATCATATGTTTTGTCTTGGCTGAAAGACTGGTGTCAAAAATTTTTTAAAAGTTTGAAAGTCTGTGCAAATAAAACTTTATGAAGAAATAAAACCTATTTCTTTTTTTCTTTCAAATATACACTTTCCTCCCTCCCATACTGTAGTTCTTCCTCTTCTTGGTCTCAGGTTTTATCAGCTCCAATGCAAGCACAAACACCCAGAAATAACTGGCACTAACATCAATTCATATTTCTCTTCCTCATCTTAATAACCTAGGGGGTAAATGCCACTGCATGAGATCCTTGATGCAAACTTCATTGATTTACCTTCTACCAGGAAGCTCTTGAACCCAGTCAGACACATTTAACTCGTCTTTTATATCCACTAAGCAAGAGAAAAAGAAAATTTGTCAGGAAGAAATTACTACTTTACAAAAGAGTTGTTTGTGTTTTGCATTGTCTAACTTTTTAATAAAAATAGAACCAAGTTCGTTGCTATGTTCCTCAGCACAGAAAAAGAATCATATTACATAACATTTATGTATGTGTGTTTGAGCTCTTCAGAGCAGTCTTGGGGATTTAGATACATCTTTCATTCAAATTTATTAACTGTGTTAATTCTGTTACCTATTCTCAAAAACAAAAATAGAAGGGATTTAAAAATGAAAGATGGAAACAAAGATATGAAATGTGGTGTTTGGCAGAATATTGGATGTACTTCCTTTCATAAATTATAAAGCTGTTTTTTAGTATGACATGAAATTGTGTTGGGTACAAAATAAAAAGTTGTTCACAACTGTTTTGAAAGTGAACAATATTTACATTCTTATTTTCACAGAGGTGGAGAACAAGGAGGAGGAGGAGGAACAAACCACCAGCACTCAGTATTCAAAATCAGGAGACAGGTCCTAAAGAATCATGAGACTTACACTTAACTTAAAAATCATGAGATTTAAAAATAATAATAAATGTCAGGTCTTTTAATTTGCTTTTGGGTTTTAAGCTCCAGGAAACATTTGGCTAATGGTTTTTAAGCGTTTCTCTTCAATCAGTAGAGCTGGAAGCTTATTTTTTGTTAAGATTCTCACCTCATCTCTTGACTTCAGGAGCTGGGACTTTAAGCAAGATTACCAGAAACACTTGTTAGCAAAAGCAAATATCACAGGAATCATGGGAGCTGGCAACACTGAGCTGTACCTCCCCAGAACCACACCTGCCCTTCTTCTAGGCATTCAAAAGAGTAGTGTGTATGGTGTAGTTGGTGCAGTTGAATAAATAAGCCTTGGCTTGAGGAGCCAAACAGGCTGGGCAGGCAGCTTTAGTCCTTTTGTTTATACATGTGGGGCTGCCTTTAAGGTGAGGATTTTCCTGGCTTGCATAAAGGGATGAGGAGTCTCAAAAGGTGTCATGAAATCCTGCTCCTGACATGAAACTGATGTAATAGGGAACTGATTAGGTTGAACAAAAGTAGGGAAGACATAGGGGACAAGTGAGCCATCACCCAGTGACAGTACACCATGCAAGGATGTCTCAACCATCCACTGTATAGGGAAAAAAGATTCCACTTTGCAGAGAAAACTCCCAGAATAGAGAATTCAGCGGGAATATAAATACAAAAAGAATGGTTGTTGTGTTATGTAAATTCCCAGAAACCTCTGTCAAGAGGAACTTGCCATTCCTCCCTCCCACACACACATTTTTGAGGAGCAGGAAGGAACAACAATTAGTCACAGAATCTTTGGCACATGCAAAAAGTTTAATAAAAGTTTCTAGAAGAAATTAAAGTATAACACGTTTTTTTCACATTTCCCAGCTGTTGTGTAACATATCCCTAGTAGGGGCTTAATTTGGTCCATGAGTTTTGGGTGTTTTGACATAAATGTATTATAGTTCTATGTATTTCATCTTTATGTTTTGTTTTTATTAAGAATTTAGACAACTTTTGTACCGCTATGTTTGTTATGGATTTTTTTTTTTATTCTTAGCTGTCTTGTGATAATGTAACCTTAAAATAAAAAGTGCCATGAAAATCAATTGCTTAGGTTCATTTTAGGATAGTATTGAAGGCATTGCCTCCCATCCCCCTTACTGCAAATATCGTAAATAGGAAGAAAATGTGTTTTTTTCCTGCAGGCTGTGTGTGAAGGAGTCTGTCTGTTTGCATTGCGAACATAAAGTCATTGTCAAACATCAAACTAGAGTGAGCAGGAAGAAGTGTCCTCCACACAGGAGGGAGCCAAAAAAAAGCACATTAATATTTCATGAATCCAAAAGGCCACAGACAATAGAAAGCATCTTCCTTCTCCAAATTTGTTTACATATCTGTCTGCAAATTACTGTTGGATCCATGTAAAAGAGGATAGTACATTTATTCTAATTGTAATTAATACAAGCAAAAAGAAACTAACTTCTCTATGATGCCGCACTAGGGATCTGCAACCCATGTGAAAAATCTGAATGTTTGGAATAGTTATCACACAAATTTCCAGAATATTCAGGTGGCACACTCAACTCCCCACCCCTATACTCAGCTATCCCTTTTGTTTTCCAAAAATTTACTTTTGCTGATGTGGATGAAGGGATTGGAGTCACTCGCCGGTTTTCCTATCCCTTGCTCCAATCTCCATTTCAGAGATAGGCAATCAGTGGTTCTCCAAGGATCCCCACTGGCTGCTTCTCCTAGAAGCCATAGGGGCTTCATGGTGTGACACCTAGAAAATGGCCATTGGATCTCCCTGAAGATGTGTGGAGAACAGAAGCAGGCTGGTTGGCATGGCCACTGCCTCTCCAAATCCCTCAGATGGAGGCAACCTGCTTCCACCAAACTACAAAGTGAGCAGAAAGGCTCCTGCCTTGCTACTGAGACAGTGCACTTACTGTACAGGTTTAAGTGGTGTCTCAAGGTCATGTTACTTACAGGAACAATGGGGTTTCCCTAATTACAAGCCATGGCCTGTGTAGGGGAAGTATGAGCAGTTAGAGTTGGAGGAAGTGAGTAGGTGCAAAGTAAAAGAAGAGGTTTGTTGTGGCCCAGGAATGCTATACAAAATCCTTTGATTTCAAAATGGCCATGACAATCACTAACTGATCCCTGGGTAAACCTTTTTGATATCCCCTTAGACATATTACCAGACACAAACCCATATATATAACCTAGTTGTAGCTAGTTTAAAATTAAATATATATGGTAATTGTTAGATTCCCATAGAGCCCCTTCTGCAGGCCACAGACATCTATGCAGTCTATAGCCCAGCCCTCAGGCAGGGCAGGATGACTAAGCAGTCTCAAGCCCTAGGCAGGGCAAGTCAGCAGTCTATAGCTCTGGCGGGGCAAACAAGTGGTCTCTGGTCCTGGCCCTTCAGGCAGGGCAGTGCAGGCAAATAGTCTATGGGGCTCAGAAGCTTTACAGGCCAGGAGGAGGAGACCACCCGAGGGGTGGTGTGGAAAGGAGGACACAGGACCACCTGACTCCACTGTGTCCCAGCCCAGGTCCCTATCAGTGGCAGAGTGGGATGTCACTGGGTCAGCAGGGCTCTAGATGCAACTCATTGACATAGCTACAGGACACCACACAACCAGACAGTCATCCATCTCCCCTGGGCTACTTCCTTCCCCTTTTCCCTGGAGTACCAGTTCCTTCAGTCTTCCCAGAGTAGATAACCAGGAATAGCACCTACAGGCCCTCAGCATCAGAGGCAGCCGGCAGCTCCTTCCAGTCATTGGTAGGCAGTTCTAGTAGCTCCTCTCGGTCCCAGGCCATGGGCAGCTCCCTATTGGGTTAGAAGTTCAACTGGGGCAGCAGCACTGGTGGAGAAACATCCTTCCCCTCCAGCAGCTCCCTCCAAACTGAGCTAGCTGGCTCATTTTTTATACTTCCTGTCCTGCCTCTCAACTTCCAGGGGGACGGGTGGGTTGTTTTGCCTCTGCCCAGCAGGGGTCAGGCTGTCCCTCACTGTGAGTCTCTGAGGGAGGCCGTGCCCCCTTACTACAGGGCAATAGGACCTCTTTTTAAAGAAACTCCACAAAAGAAAAATATGGTGCCATCTATAGGTGGAAGGCAGACATTGAAAGCAATGTGTACTGAAGTTTATATGCAAAGCTATGGATTTGTTGCTGGTAATCTTTGTAAATGGGTTACTTTTTGTTCAGTTCACCATAGTGTGGATTTAGGAGTGCTTTGTTGTTACACAAACTGTTCATCATATTTGATAAAAGTCTGAAAGAAAACTGAGTCCTTCAAATGGAAGGCAACTAGTAATACCTGTGAAACTCCCCAAAGGTAGCCAGAGTTGTAAGGATCCCCACCACCCTCTGCCCTTGGTGTGAGGAAGTCTTGTCTGTACCTGCTGTGGATCAGCTGCCTAAAACTATCAGCCTCTGGCAACACAAGCACTACCTTCCAGGCAGGAAAAACATTTTTAACAGTGAGGGTAGTTAACCATTGGAACAATTTGCCAGGGGTTCCTGGTGGATTCTCATCAAGCCAAAGCAAGACTCGATGATTTTTTTCTAAAAGATATGCACTAGGAATTATTTTAGGAAAGTTCTGTGGCCTGTGCTCAACACAGATTACCACAGTGGTCCCTCCTGACCTATGAATACAACACTCGTACATGTACACAACTTCCATATATGTGTTTTGCTATGATATTGATGACTAGTGTGACAATGGCTTTTATTTGAGACTTCACATGACATTCTTTAGTGAACTAGAAAGTACATACAGGGCTCAGAAAATTCCTGAAACCCCTGTGAACCCCTCTGTGTCCCTTTCCAGTTGGCACTCAAAGGTTCCTGTTTTTCAGTACTAGACCAAAGTATAGATCAAGTCCAATTTTTTTAATTAATTATTTTATTTTATTTTATTTTATTTTATTTTATTTTGTGTTCTTCTCCAGAATAGTGACTACTGAAGTAGGAGCCTGAGCTGCAAATTGGAGCTGCTCTGAACAAAGCCAGATCAGACTGGGCTTGCCAAGGAAAAGTGGGACCTGACCAGAATTGTTCTGAAAGAAGTGGGAACAGAAATGGTGTCACTCACAGAAAAGTAACAAGATCAGACTGGAGCCCTCCTGTGGGGAGCCAGATTTGATATTTTTAACCCTGTAGCATGGTCAGTAATGTCCTATAGGATGGTTATCAAAAAGAAAGTAGCAGTGTCTGTCTATGTTCTTAAATCGGTATTAATTATAATAGTATCTGGACACTTCTCACAAGCAAGGTTATTTCAAGGTCACCAAGAATCACATTGCATGGTGTCTACTCCGTCTCCATATAATGGAAAAGTGCTCCCTTGAAAGAGGGAAATGTGTTTGAAGGTTGCAGTCACTCCTTAGGAAAAGGGAGGTGAGTTAGGGGCTGTTACACCCCAAGAGAGGAGGGGAATCAGAGTGGTAGGAAGCAGACCAGTGAAGGATCAAGGCTGAGAGAGAAAAACCCAGAACTGCTGGTCTGAGGATGTGAACCTGGAGTAGAGGGTGGGCCTGGGTTCCCCTTCCAGCTGCTGTGGGACTGGCATAGACTGGTGGGGCAGTGAACTGGAAGTCATGGTTTAAGTGATAGAGGATTTGAAGGATTGTACCTTGGAAGGGGGAACGCTGAGTGACCTAGACAGAGAACTAAGTCACAAAGAAGATGCTGTGGTTCCTGGAATGATAGAGGGGTTGCAGACCAGAGAGAGAGCTGGAGCGATAGCATTCAAACCACAGAAGGGAGTGTTGACCTTGAGAACTACTCCACAAAGCGACCAGGAAGAGGCGCCAGACTAGGGCTGAGTGGAGTACCCTGTAACCGAGACAAAGAAAGTACTATCACTACTAGTGTTGTGCTTGAAAACAAACAAAAAACAACAACAACAAAAAACTCTAATAAATCACCATGTGTAGATAATTTACAACCCAGAATATTAAGTCAACTCTGTGAAGAACTGCTAACATGTTAGCATATATATGCCAATTGTCAGACACTAGCATTTCCACAGTATGCTGAATGCCATACCACAGCACATTTCAACCTCTATTATATTTTCCATCATTCAGTAACACCATCAAAAGCTGAAAGGAGAATAACCAGCAGTCTAGGTTGCTGAGATGTGAAGCTGACATAAACATGACAGTAAACTCAAAAGGGATTGGATTTCACTCATTTGATACCACGTGGGTACATGTTTAAACAGGTTTATTTGTCTCAAAATATCCATCGTGGCAATAAGTCAATCATGCATGAACATAAGGAGAGAAATGACAACTGATGAACTTTTCCAAATCCCCCCTTTGGGGTTGCCTTTTTTTTTTAAGTTATAATTAGTTTTTTTAAAAACGTATAATAAAAAGTGGAATACAATCTGGAATCCTTATTAACCTTTTAATCATCCTGCCTTGCTCTTTAGCAGATAGTCAGATACACAGATAAAAGTGGGCAGAGTCCTTTTTATTTATGTAAAGTAAAAAATAAATTAATATCTGAGATGAAAAATATCAACCTATTGTTTAACTTGTGTGTTTAAAAATAGAATTCCCTTTATTGTACCCAGAATGTATATATGATTAATTGTTGGCATTTCTTACAGCACACAGCTATTGTTTTATAAGGAAGGTGGGTTAAAAAGCAGTGGCATGAAACTGAAATTTTACTCCAATCCTTTGAAATGCTGAATGCATTCTGTTCCCACTGCCCATTAGAACAATCTCAATATCTTTCAGGATTGGCTCTTTCTGACACCAAGGGCCACATTGTCAACTGTTGTAAATTGACATAGTTCCATTGATTTTGATTGATTTGCACTGATTCACACCAGCTGAGGATCTGATCCAAGTCTGCAAAGGAAATAAGGTGATCTGAGACCTGCAGAGCTGTATTTACAGAGGAAGGTCAATATATTGCCCTTGAACCACAGTAAAGCTCCCACTGATGTCACAACATGGATGAAGGGTAGGGAGTGTCTGGTTATAAACAGTTATAAATCATTTTACTGTAGTTAGGGCTCGTCTAATCTACCTCACTCCTGACTCTGCAGCAGCTGATTGCTAAGGCTGAGCACTCTGACACCTATGGGGTCTGATCCTACTTCATGTCATATAAATTCTATGTTACTTGCATCAGCGAGCTCATAATTAGGCCTGTCACTCCACCTTTGCCCCCCTCCTACCTTTTACCTCCCCTGTGTGTAGGTTCATGTCACCCCATCATGACAATGTCAAGGATTAAATATGACTGAATTTTATGACCATAATTGAACTCTGTGATATATTAAACTTGGCTAGACACAAAGTCCCAGAAACTATTACACAACTACACTGCCACCAAAAATCCCAAGGAGCTAAATCAATAGAGTTTACCCCACAGCAGAGGTAACCATAGATACTCCCTCCCCCCAAAACTGATTTCATAATAAATCAATACCTAATCTACATTGGGGTAAAAGTACAATGAGGTCCCACCATATTACCAGTTATCTGATTTAAACAGCCTTCCTTTATTCTGTATAAATGCTTTATAATTTTATGCTATTTTTCATCCAGTTACAAAGTGATAATGAAACAAACCTTACTACATCCCTGGTGCAGGCAACTATTATATTGATTTTATAGATGGATAAGCTAAGGCACAAAGATATTAAATGATGTAATCAAGGTCACAAGAAAAGGGGCCACTAGTTAGGCTCTTAAAAAGACAAATTAAGATGCAAAGGTCATGAAGAAGAAAGATTTTCACTAATCTCAAAAGACAGCAAGAATGAATTTTTGTTACTTTCAAGAAACAAAATTCAGCAAAATTGGAAATTAGAGGCATTATTGGCTTCCAGAAACATCACAAATTATTTATCAGGAATGTGATGAATCTCTCATTTTTAGAATCACCTTAGTCATTTTAGCCTCACTTTATAGAGAAAATCCTTTTGAAGTGAAATATCTAGCTGCTGGATTCATCTAAAAGAAATCTATTTTTGAGCTTTGCAGAATATTAAAATATTATACTCCTACATAAAGCCTATAGTTGGTTTTAGAATTCTGTTTAATTCAAACTCAATATTGTGCATGCTTTGAAGAAGGTATCTTTGCAAAATATTATTAAGCATCTGTAGGTAACAGCAGTCTCACTATAAATATAGATGTTTTGTTCTTAATACTTATTTAATTATTCTGGGCTGATTGCATTTCAAAAACACAACCTCTCAATGCTTTCTGGAAGAAACCTATAATGCCACTCTGCAGAGGTATCTTCAGATAAACTGAAAAGCCTCTCATCTGGAACACTGCATGGCTTCAAGATAAGACATCATGATTAGGAAGCCTGATTGCATAGTTTCCACTGTTCTATAGAACTGAGAGTGCAAAGAATGCATGGTTTTGTCAGGTGCAACAACTTGGTATTTATAGACCTTGTGGTTACTGGGACAGAAATGATAAATGATTTTTTTTCACTCAGCAGCTCCACAGATCTGCACTATTCATGAGATTATTATTTTTTAATTGGGGCATAGCTCTGTATTTCACTACCTTGAAATATTATTCACTGAGCCCAGTATTTGGAATGCTTCAGCAAGGATCTGAGTGGCCACTTTGGCTTTTGTAGAGAATTATTTCAGAGCTGAATGGGTACAGTTCAAAATGAAACTCTAGCCCACAATTAATTGTGTGACCTTTCACCACTTCAGTTTGTCTGAACTGCTCAGTAATAGACTAAGCTTTTTTAAGCTTTCTTGGGATTGCTAGGTCTGCCAGACACCGTACTTTACTGCTCAGGTGCAATAGCAGTTTTCTGCAGCCAGTAGGATAAAATAAATGCCAACTTAATTTGTGCTTACCTATCTGGTTAGCTCTTCAAGGAGCATGCATGTTTAAATGACTCTTGGTGAGATTTCACTGTGACAGACCAAGAAGGTAACACTTGACTCCTTGGTATAGAACATACTTGGTTCTGAGTGGTGTTTTAACACACAGTAAATTAAGTGCTCATGATGGCATGAATGAACTAGGAGACAAGGATGCTGTGCAGTTGAGAAATGGTGGGAAAGGAATGGGTAAGATGGCTTGCTCGAGTCAAATTCTCCATGGACAATTATTTTCACATCATCCCCTTAACAGAAGTGTGACAAGACTTTGAGACTTGTGAGGGAGTACTCTGCGGCTGGAAATAGCCTATTCCAGGTTTTACCTCTTCAAACAGGGGCAGGGTAAATGGATCACTGAGGGAGGGGAAGTTGTCTTAGGAAGATAGTCTAAGGCATGGGGAAATCCCATACACCTAGGGATCAAGATTCCATTAATAGCGTAGGCCTGAATTCCCTAAATGGTGAGGTACAAGGCTGGCTCAGGGTAATTTCCAGCCGGCATTTCTCAGGGATCCAGGAGTTCATATGCAGCCTGGTTGTAATCTGTGGAGATAAGAGATGATATAAATCCTTCCGTGTCTCTCTCTCAGTAGAAACCTCAAAAAAAGCAGGTTATGCTTCTGAATAATTTTTTTTCAACCTTTGGGCAAGTGAGCCCACTTTCTTTGTTGTATTTTGGAATGATTTTGAAGCAGAACCCTCTAAGGAGGGTCTAAAACAATTTCTAAGAAAAAGACTGTAATTACTTTGTATTGCCTTGTTCAGTGAACTGAAACAATGCCCACGGCTACAGAAGTGTTTTCCTTTGTTTGCCTACAAACTCCATGTATGTGGTGTTTACTTTTTGTTTGACCTGTGACAATCCCTAATACACTAGTATAGATTGTGGACAAAACAGCCCACATTGTAAAGGTGATTATTGCTACAAACTTTGGTTATGTTTGTGCTATTACCTAAGGGAATAGCATGGTGGAGGTGACTTTATGAAATGAGCAAGCATGTGCCCAGCTCACTGAGTTTTAGGTATTGTACATTGAGTTATAAGTGCGCAGATTAGGTGCCAGAGGGATGTGGCTGGATTTTAGACACAACAAAACCCTATGATTCTCTGGTACCTTGTGAGACATGATGCCTGGGGCTCCCCCAAAGGGAGTGATGTTGGTGCAACTCCTATCCTGGGCAGGTCCCGAAGTGTGGTGCGTTGCCTCTGGCTGCCTATCACTCCATTGTTTGATAGTTTCCCTGGTGCGGTGGGGCCCAGCAACCCACTCGAGCTGAACAGGAGGCAGTCCTGAGGCCCCTCTGGGCATGGCAGAGCTCAACAATAGTAGCACTGAGCAGTAAAGCCATCCTAAAGCTCCTAAAGCCTGTCTAGGCATGGCAGGGCTCAACAAACAGCCTTGCTGAGTAGTAAAGCCATCCTAAAGCCTCTCTAGGTGTGGAAGGGCTCAACACACTGCAGTCTTGCTGAGCAGTAAAGCAGTCCTGGGGCCCTTCTGGGCATAGCAGGGATGCATCCCATCTGGCAGGCTCTTTCTCCTCTATTGTCTAGTGAGTCTTTCTCCTCTATGGTCCCACCGTACTCTGGGGCCTCTGCTGGGCTTTTAACCACCGCCTCCTCCCAGGGTGTGTGCAGTGTGCATGACAGGGAGGGTCCTTTCTGGCCCCTGAGGAAGCTAAGGGCTTCCCCTCTGCCAGGAGAGGCAGGTACACCCTGTCACACACCCTACCCCTCAGGTGACTTGCAGGGGCTTATCCCGGGTGTCTATGCCTGGCCCCTTCCCTGGAGAAGAAGTCCACATTACTATGTTCTTTTTTTGGCTCTGGGAGATCGTGAAGTCGTATGGCTGTAATGCCAGGTACCACCTCATAATCCTTGAGTTGGTGTTTTTCATAACTTGCAAACACTTTAGCGGTGCATGGTCAGTTATTAGGCGGAAAGGGTTCCCCCAGAGGTAATAATGGAAGGCATCCACTACCCACTTTACAGCCAGTGCTTCTTTTTCCATCACTGAATAGGCGACCTCACAGGAGAATGACTTACAGCTCAGATATACCATGGGGTGTTCCTCCCCGCCGTGCTCCTGTGACAACACAGGCCCTAGTCCTACCCCTGAGGCAGCTGTTTGGAGGATGAACTCTTTTGAGAAATCAGAGTGGATGAGGACCATATCTCAGCTCAGGCATCCCTGTAATTCTCAGAAAGCCTCCTCAAACTTGTGGGACCAGGAGATTTTCCTAGGGTTGGGTTTACATAAGACCTCTGTCAAGGGTGCCGCAATCATCACAAAACCTGGGATAAAATGGCTGTAGTACCTGGCTAATCCCCAAAAAGCTCTGTACCTGTTGTTTTGAAGTAGGGATGGTGCACTGGGTTAGGGCTTGGACCTTGTTCACCAGGGGCCTCAACACCCCTTTTCCAATTCAAGAGTCCAGGTACTTCACCTCCTGCTGCCTGAGCTGGCACTTGGCTGGATTGGCCATTAATCCTTCTTCCCAGAGTGCCTGGAGTACCTTCCGAGGTGCCTCAGATGGTCTTCCCATTTCTGGGTGAATATCAGAATATCGTCTATATATGGAGCTGTCTACTCCTGGTAGGGGCACAGTATCCAATTCATGAGGTATTGAAATGTGGCCACTGCCCCGTTAAGTCCAAAGGGCATGGTTTTAAACTAGCATGAGCCCCAGGGAGTGGTGAAGGCAGTCTTCTTCTGGGACTCTGACGTTAAAGGGATTTGTCAATAGCCCATTGCCAAGTCCAAGGTGAAGATATACCTGGCAGTTCCTAGCCTCTCTAATAGTTCATCGACTCGGAGCAATGGGTATGCATCAAACTTTGACACCACATTGACTTTGCAAAAGTCAATGCAGAATCAGATGGAGCTGTCGGACTTGGGTACGAAGACAATTGGGTTTCTCCAGTCAGATTGTGATTCCTCTATGATCTCCATGTTGAGCATATTCTTTAATTCCTGTTGCACTGTGGTCCACATCTTTCATGGAAGGCGCCTGGGGTTCTTGTGGATCTTCTGCCTGGCTCCATCTCTATGTGGTGACAGGCCAGGTGAGTGTATCTTGGCAGGCCTGAGAAGACCACAGGGAGTCCTCTCACTTGCTTCTGGAGCTGATCATCCTGCGTGGGCTGTAGTCCTTCTCCCAGCATTACCATTTCGTCTCAGGGGCCTGAAACGGCTTGTGGCCCCAATTCTGGGTCCAGTGGGGTATCCGCAATGAGTAGCACTTCTCACACACTCAACGCCTTCAGAAAGTTCATGTAGTAGACCTGGGTGGCCCTACATTTCCCCGACTCATAGTCTACTTCCCTTACACGCCAGACCACTTCAAAGGGACCCTGCCATTGGGCGAGGAGTTTGGAATCCAAGGTGGGGAGCAGCAGGAGAACTCAGTCCCCGGGCTGGAACTCCTGAACACGGGCTCCTCAGTTATAATTCGCCTCTTCCCACTGTTGGGCCTTAAGGAGATTCTCCTGGATGAACTTCCCCACCTTCTTTAAATCTTCCCTTAGTTGTAACACATACTGTACTATAATCTGTCATTTTGTTGTCTGTTCCTCCCAGGTTTCCTGCAATAGATCAAGTATTCCCCGGGGCTATCATCCATATAGCAGTTCAAATGGGGAAAACCCCATCAATCCCTAGGGGACCTCCCACACCACAAATAAGAGGGGTGGGAATAGGCAATCCCAATGTTTTGTGTCCCCGGTCACAAACTTTTGCAACATTTATTTGAGCGTTTTGTTAAAGTGCTCTATCAGCCCATCTGTTTCAGGATGGTATACTGATGTTCGCAGGGCCTTAGCCTTCAGCAGGGCACACAGTTTCTTCATTACCTGTGAAGTAAAGTTCATTCCCTGCTCCATGAGAATCGTTTTGGGAATCTCCACCTTTGAAAATATCTTCATCAGTTCAGCTGCTATATTGGCCGTTGTGGCCACCTGGAGGGGCACAGCCTCAGGGTAGCAGGTGGCATAATCTAGGACCACCAGGATGTAACTGTACCCCATCACAGTCTTCTCCAGGAGTCCCACCAAATCTAGTCCCACTCTCTCAAACAGTGTGTCCACTAAGGGGAGAGGCACTAATGGGGCTTTCAGGGGTCTCTTCTTATCTGTCATTTGACATTCAGGACACTAGGCATAGTAGTCTTTGACCTCAGCGTATACCCCTGGCCAGTAAAATCAGCGGATCATCCTGTCCAGGGAGCATCATGCCTCTGCCAGGCTCACCGCTCCTTGGCTGGCAGCAAGTGGGTGGCCACCACAGCCCTCCCTGGAGTCACTGGGGTCCATTTTGACCCCTTGGTCAGGATACCATAGCCCCAGTGGTCCTTGGAGAGCTGATAGAGTCATGGGCTGGGCCCTTCTCCAGGGCTGGGCGGTGTCCTTGGGGCCTAAGGTCCGGCAGCACCATCTGGATGGTCAGGCGGGTGGCCGACCCCATCACCCCTTCAGCCACCAGGGCAGCCTCTATCAGGCATATGGCTTCTGGCAAGGTCTGAGGATGGTGCCTCAACACCCATTCTCAGGCCCATGTGGGGAGGACCTTCGTGTATTGTTCCAGTGTGACTGGTTCAGCAACCTGTTCCTCCGTCCAGCCCTCTGGGAACAGTCAGCGCCAGCAGTGCTCCTTCATCCAGTGTACTACGGCCCAGGGGCAATTGCCTGCTGCAAACTTCCTCTGGCACAGCCTCTGGCAATGTGTTTCTGGGGTGATGGCAAGTGCTCTGAGGATGGCGGCCTTGCTATAATCTTGGGCCTCCGCTGGGTCAATTCCCTGGTAGGCCGTTTGGGCCATGCCCATAAGGTAGAGGGCCAAGATCACAGCCCAATGCCCTGGGACCCACTGAGCAGCTGTGATGACCCTTTCGAACACCAACAGGAATGCCTCAGGGTCTTCCTCGGGCCCCATCTTTGTCAGCTTTACCAGTGGCATGGTTGGCCCCAGGGAAATTTGGGCTTCCCCCCAAGGCCTGCATGGGCGAGCCATGGCTGCTGTTCATTTTGTTGGGCCGCCAACTCCCAGATCAGCTGTTCTTGTTGAGTGTTTTGCTGCTGCTGATGGGCCGCCATCTGCTGGAACAGTTGTCGTAGTTCCTGGTTTTCTGTCTGTTACTGCTGGCTTTCAGCCATCCACTTCAGTATCCTCTCCATCTCCATTTTCTTCTTCATCCCTGTATCAGGCCTGTATCGAGCCTATGCCTGCATTCTCCACCACAAGTGATGGATGGTGCCTGGGGCTCCCCCGAGGGCGGCGTATTGGTACAACTCCCGTCCTGTGCAGGTCTGAAGTGTTGTGCATTGCCTCTGGCTGCCTATCACACAACTGTTCGATAGTTTCTCCCATGTGGTGGGGCCCAGCAGCCCACCCAGGCTGAGCAGGAGACAGTCCTGAGGCCCCTCTGGGAGTGGCAGGGGTCAACAAACAGCCTTACTGAGCAGTAAAGCCATCCTAAAGCCTCTCTAGGCATGGCAGGGCTCAACACACAGCAGTCTTGCTGAGTAGTAAAGCAGTCCTGAGGCCCCTCTGGGAGTGGCAGGGCTGCGTCCCTTCTGGCAGACTCTGGGAGTGAATCTCTTTCCTCTATTGTCCCACCCCACTCTGCGGTCTCTGCTAGGCTTTTAACTCCCGCCTCCTGCCAGGGTGTGTGCAGTGTGCATGACAGGGAGGGTCCTTTCTGGCCCCTGAGGTAGCTGAGGGCTCTCCCTCTGGTGGGAGGGGCAGGTACACAAACCTGTTTCTTGCAAGATGCCATTTTTTTCAGAATGTTCAAAACACAATTTTAAAAATGGTGGCACCATTGTGATTTCAACACAAAAAAAAATATCAGAGATGATCCTTTCCTTCTGCCTGAAGGATGCAATCTGCAATGTTGCTGAGTTTGTGCCTGAATGTGCTGAGGTTCTTTGGCACCATTGAAAACTAATCCAACACATATTCCCAAAAACATTACATTGCAATTTAAAAATAGAATGTTGAATTCTGAATGCTCTCTAATGTAGCAGCTTTTAAGTGTCCTCACAATCTCATGTTAAGAGGCAGCTATTTTGTTTTCTTGTCAGCACACCCAACTTATTCAAGGAAAGAACACTTTTTAATGTCTCAAAATGCAATGCTCTACTATATGAAGCAAAAGAGACTGAGAGACATAGCGGCAGTCGGTGTAAATTGTCATAGCGCTATTGAAGTTTATAGAGCTATGAGCATTTATACCAACTGAGGATTTGCCCAGAATATTTCATATGATGCTTATCATCCATACTGTATCACAAAATAAGCAGACCATGGCTCCATGAGAGAAATCTGCAAGACAGTGCATCTCAATTATTTATTTTTAAAGATGAGATTACTTTATTTAGATAAAAATCAAGGGCTCAGTTATGGCTTTGTTACAAGCCCAGAGCAAGGGACAGTGTGTTGTTGTGTGCCTCAGGAGTAACCCATAAGGAAGCCTGACTTTTTTATACCCCTTTACTCCTTTGCCTTTGTGCACAGGATGAGATGTGATCTGGTCCCAAAAAGATACACATTACCAAACATGCCAGTATGGGGGATGCTTCACAACCAAAAGCCAGACTGGGTTAATCTTTACTCTGGGTTAATAGCACATTGCTGAATAGGTAGTTTTATTTACTTTAATGTGGCCACTGGTGCAGTAAGGAACTGTTCAGTGTGGATATCAGAGTCAGGCTCTTAAAGAGCACATAATACATTTCTTCATTAAAAGAAAAACAGGAAAATATACTCCACATGACAGAAAACTGTCAGAAATATAAAAACGATCTGAGAAAGCTAGGCCCATATCTTCAGAAGTGGATGCATAAATATCTATATATCCCAAAACAAAAGGAGCCTAGGACTTACAACATCTCCCAGGAAGTGCTCATCAACTCAAATGATCTGGTCCATAGGCAATTAATAGCAAGTAGTCTGGGGGAGGGCAGGAGAGGGGGGCCTGAAATTCACCTCTCTGCAGAACAGGGCCAATGTACAAGGTCAGTTCTATTTATGCCCTTTTTTGGCCCTTAAAGGAATCCAGTGTTCAAAAATAACGTTTCTGTATATGTATAGGGTCCCCTTTTTTAACAATGGATTCATTTTACTGGTGTACACAGGGGAGAATTTCTTCCATACATGAGTAGTTAGGAGCAATTGCCCAGTTTCTATGCACAAATATGGGGCCTCTGTGCACAACAGTCCGACACACAAAATGTATGGGCACCTTATTTGACCTTTAACATGTCCATCAATTTGTTGAGGCAAAAAGATAAAAGAAATAAAAAAGTTGTTATATTAACCCATAAAAAGATAATTAACCCCTTCCATGCTCCCCCGCCCCCCCAAAAAAAAAAAAAAACAGAAATAAAAATAGCATCTATTTTTCAGTTCATTGAATTTACCTTGTCATGTCAATTATGCATACTGCATGCAAAGATTAAAAACATCTCCAGTCCTGTGGGAGAAGACATCTTGACATTCCAAAAGAACTTTGGTGGCCCCACAAACTCCACTGTAGTCTTCTGCCTCCCTCCGCCCCACCACCAGCAAGAGTTGCAGAAATTTTAGATGAGCAGATTACTAGGATGAAACAATTGAATGCCATGAACTCAGGGATTAAGAAACACATACCTGGTGGGACTACCTCCCCTTCATAGTTAAACAAATCTGAACTGCCTCCCTAAACTGTCTGACAGAATTTATTTTCCAGTTCCCCCTTCTGAATTATTATACAAAGCACCATGTAAAACACAAGTCAAAATTTATGGTTGGAGCAGCAGTGACTGTTGCTATTAAGGTTGCATAGAGATTTCCATTTTAACCTCTCATTTTCAGTCACTGAAAAGTTTCTGAAATGATCAACTTCTGTGTTGAAATTTTCCCGGCTTAGTCTCTTCTCAGAGGTAATTTTATTTGGGGGGCAAAGGGGAAAAATGAGCAGCAGTCTTTGAGTAAAAAGAGCATATAATTTTACCGTCCGTCCAAAACAAATAGCATTCCCCTTTTTAACAGTTATATAGCAAACATGGAACAAACAACTGTCATGACTCTGAGGCATTGCATTCAGTGTAAATGCAAGTGTATTTTGTAATGCACTTTTTGTTTAATTGGCAGAGTGTGAGCCAAGAAAAGCTTTTCCGAGCATGTGTCTGAGGCTAACTTTGCTACATCGTGGAAAAAGTACTGAAGGGGGTGGGATGGTCTACTGTTCAATATTTAAATATGTATAGGGACTGTGCCATTGGCTTCACACTCCCTATGGAACTTGTAAGGTGTGAATGGGCTAGGGAAGGCTGCCACATTCTCTGTATATGCTGCATGCATAGGAGGATGTATTCAAGGGTTGAGCCAAGGACCCTTGACCACAGGAGTCCTTGCCTCAACAGTGCAGACCTTGTAAAGTACACAGGAGGAGGCTGCTGTGTACTTTGTAATTTTGCAAAGGGGATCTCTGCTCTGATGCACTTTGGAAACTCCATAGTTCCTAGTAGTGTGTAGCCAAACAGTCCCAGATCATAGGATTTACATGCACTATTCCAAATGTATTGTAAGCGACTAGAACTTTGATGTCTTGGATAATGAAACCCCTTATTCTTATGTTCTTTCTTCCATCTTTTTTCTTTTTTTAAAAAACTAAGGAGCTCCAAACAAAAATCTGAGTTCAGAGAATGTTCAAATTTAGATGCCTGACATGAAGCACCTAAACCCTTATTTAAGTACCTAAATAAATGTGGGCTGCTGACTTAGAAAAATGCTGAGAACCCAGCAGCTCTCATTGACTTCTGAAAATTGGGCCATTTATTTAGTTGCCTAAATATGGATTTTGGTGAATAACTATAATTTGAAAATGTTTACCAAATGGGTATTGACAGAATACTTGCTACCTATAGACAAGAGGACAACCTGTATTATAAAACACCTGCCAATAAATGTGTGCTAGATCATTATTTCAATGAAATCTATGTAAGTATAAAATTTAAAATATGACTATCCAAAAGCCTGTACTGGTGGATGGGAGTAATTTGTAAAGTCATGTGCCTCTATATGCCAGTATGTATGGGAACAGACTGCAAATCCCAGTGATGACTGAACCTGGTGATATTTTAAACAAACAACCAAAAAAGCTCTCTGCCATGCTTATTGCAGTTTCCATCACTTCATACTGACTTAACAGACATTATAGGCCTCAGAGTGATACACAGCCAGAGTGCCAGTTCTGGAATCTTCTTATGAAGATAAGTCATCTAGGTTGTAGAAAAAGTGAAAGATATTAGTGTAAGCTTTCTGCAACAAGGATTTGTGTATTTGTGCAATGCCAAGAACATGATGGGTTCTACTAGAAGCAAATAATAAGAATATGGAGCTTAATCCAATGTCCATAGAAATCAATGGGAGTCTTTCAGTGGAGTCAGTGGTGAAGCACTGGAATGGGTTATTTAGAGAGGTGGTGGAATCTCCATCCTTAGAGGTTTTTAAGGTGCAGCTTGACAAAGCCCTGGCTGGGATGATTTAGTTGGAGTTGGTCCTGCTTTGAGCAGGGGGTTGGACTAGATGACCTCCTGAGGTCCCTTCCAACCCTAATTTTGTATGATTCCATGGTTTGGGTCAAACCTATATTGCATATTTCATTTATATATATTGGGAATACTGATGTCACGTTATCTAGTTGCAACAACAATGTTGTAATACCTTTGTTGATGATCACTGCATCACCCTGAAAAAATATGAAGACCGGTGTGTTTTGTAAGCTCATTCTTTGTAGTGCACTGTAGTCTGGCTCCTTAGGAAAGAAACAATTAATAAAAAAAAAAAAAGAATGGCAGCCCCTCTAGTGTCTATTTTACAGAAATTCTGATGGGTGCTTGAAGATGGCAAATACCTATTTCCCAAACCGTATCCCCAAAAGCTGGGATTTAAAATGAGAGCTTTCTGCTTATTCCCTACACAGTAAGGAATAAATTTGTATAGATGTTTCACTATTTTTTTAATATTTCATTACTTTGAACTATATTAGAAGGATTTAAATTGATTGTGAACTTCTACCAAAGAGTCAGATTTCCATATGTTTTCCTAATAAAGCAAAACATTCAAGATTGTACATTTTATTTTTACAGAAATGATTTTTAACATGATGGTATTGTAAAATCAAAGTGTGGAAATACCCTGCCAAGCCCCTCACATTATATTAGAAACATTGTTTAGTGCAAAAGTCACTGCCATACCCATAGATCTTCATTTAGAAGCTGCCCTCAAACAGTAATCACCCTCATTTAGTACCTGCACCTTTACTATGTAGTTTTTAACAGCAGCTGACCTTGTTTAGTAGCAGCACTCATTTAGTAGCTGCACCTTTTACCATGAACCTTTACCATGCCAGCCGCAGGGGAAAGTAATTAAATTTAATGGAAACTGTGGTTTCCAAACAAAGATATATGGTAAGTCATATGAAATGGTCAGCAAGCTAAATCACTGTGGAGAAATTATCCACAGTCCAAAGGTTAAAATACTGTAACTCAAATATAAATGAAAAGTAAAGCCTAAAGAGCAATGCAATGCTGATGTTCCTTGAGGCTAGCATAGGGACTGTGTAAAGCTTCTTTGTATCTTCTATGCTTAGAAACTCATCTGACATATCTAATTAACTGCAGCTGCTGATCCCATCAGAAGCACTGCATTTGAAGCCCGTCACTGTGAGCCCTCCACTAACCGTCAGCTTTCAGACACTTACGACATTTCGAAATAAGCAGCACAAGGAAAATGTGATTACATCTCTCTCACAATATCCACCTTATCCTGTCCTGACAGAGAGGCTGTGATGGTGTATAAAAACCCTGCACCAGCAACAAAGGGGCAAAAGAGCGACTGTGGGCAAAGCAGACACTGCGCCTTGGCCCTGTTAATCATACCAGAGGTGGAATAAGGTTTAAAAGCAGAAAGTGCCAGTCAGTTGGTGGGCAGCTTTGTGAAAGTTGACAATAACTCCCAAAAGGAACCCCCTGGAGAGTATCAGGGAAACTTCACTCCAGAAGGACTCTTACTGGTCCCATCTCCCTACGAAGAGGCAGTAAGCTTTGTCGTACCAGCTGGGCAGGTTAGGTCCAGCAAGCCCCACAGTGAGCCCTTAGGTGTTTAATACTGTAACCTTTCCTGTCTCTCGGGGGTAATGAATCTGCAGCTACACTGAAAGGCCCTGGGGAGTGGGTGCCAGAAGACCCCATCCCCTCCAAATACAAACACACTGTTTGGTGAGATTTAGTATTGAGGAGACCCTATTTATGTGGATCGAGGCACCCACAGGCTTTGCAATGCTCAGGCAGCAGGAAGCATCCATGTGACAATCAACCCACCGATTGTGACAGAGGTGCTAAACACCACTGATCTAAATTCCATTCCCCATATTGTGTTAGAAATAAGTGCAGAGTTCTGTGTGTAAAATGGTCTGAAGAATGGCAACAAAACAATAAATATTGATCCACTAGAATGATCCAGAATATGAAAACATCAAAGAGAATGAATAGAAGGAAAATATTGGCCTTCAGACTCTCTTTTTTTAAATGATAGCAAGATTATTAGTCTTGTGAGAAAATATCAAGGTTGTGTTTTTCTTTTATTAGTATTCTCCTAAGCCAGGGGCAGGTATAGGCACATAACTTCCTGCTAAATAGATGGTCCTGTTTAATCTTTTAATCAATAGTAGTAAGCAATAATTGAACAGTAATTTGATGGTGATGGGTCAGCGGAAATAAAATTTTACTTTAAGGAGTCCTGCCTTGTCCTCCTTTGACTTTATTAAGTACCTTTTCATTGTGCTCTTGATAATTCCGTAGCCCATCCCCAACACATTCCCTTCACTGGAATCTCAAGACTTCCTTTTAAAAATTGTTATTTATCTCAGTAAATATTGTCCCTCAGTATGCAAAGTAAAACAAAATGGATTGGGTTTTTACTTCCCAAGTACTTCCTTCTGATGTCATCTTGGTACATTAGATGTTTTATTACTGTTTAATATACAGATCATTAATGGAACTGTGAGGTTTTTATGTTTTGTATTTCAGATGTTAGTTTTCTCTCATTCATATGCTTTGGAATACAGAATCCTTTCTTGCAGAGAAAGTGATGTAGGGCAGCAGCAGCAATTTAAAGCAGCTGAAGACAGTACTCATGAGATGCTTTTGATAATCCAAAAAGTTCACTTGAAAGGTAAACCTCAGAAATTCAGCTCATTTTGTAAATGCTTTTCCTACATCTGGAATATTTTCTTTGTTTCATAACAAATGATTATCTGAGGATATTAGCAATTGTGGTTATTAGTTCTCTCTTTCATGTGTTGAAAACTCTAAATAAGCTGTCTCCACTTAGTCACTTTGGAGGCTGCAGATCACTCATGATAATTCTGATACACTTCAATAAATGCTACTGTATAATTCTCATTGATGCATTTACTTGGAAAAGACTTGCATTTTTATATTTGATATGGCTGCGAGTAGAAAATAAATGCATTAGATTTGATAAGGCTAGAGGAATGTTCCCAGAATCCTAGTCTTTTCAGAGGAACTGAAGTAGTAGGAATAATTCACTATTTTATTATGTACTTTAAAATTTTTACTTTTTACACTGTTATTGGTCCATCCTTCTGTAATGCACTTAGGCCTTGTCTAGGCTAGGATTTAAAGGTGAGATTTTAGAACTGTGACATTCTGCTCAGGACACCCCAAACGTTAAGCCTCTGTGTGACACCCCAAACTGTAAGCCATTGTGTCACTCCTCTGCTTAAGCAAGTGAGAGCTATGCTGCTGTAACAGCTCTCTGACACACCAGCCTGTCTGTTTTGCCAGCAAACTCTTTGAGAGTCTGCCAGTGTAACCTTTGCCTTGTATGTGATAATCAGTAAACTCCAGTTCCCCTAGAAGACATTTCTCTGCAGTGTCCACTCCCTTTCACTGGTCACTCATGGAAATTAAGTTCACTGCCTTCAAGGAGACAGAGCACTCATCAGCCTGTTAAGTTAGCTGAAGACTCACACTTCACTTTAATACACAGCACTGAGGTAGTTGTACAATAAAA
This sequence comes from Emydura macquarii macquarii, assembly GCF_026122565.2. NCBI lineage: Eukaryota > Metazoa > Chordata > Testudines > Chelidae > Emydura > Emydura macquarii. The sequence goes on along the minus strand of NW_027131400.1, from coordinate 5,814,685 downwards.
CAAGAATAAGTTTATTAATGAAGAACAGAGATTTAAATGATAGTCAGCATGAGAAAAAGACAGGTATGGTTACAAACAAAACAAAATAAAATAACAATTTCTAGTGACTAAAACTTAATTTTAGCAAGTTAGTCATGCCAAAGCAGCTTTCATACACAGATCAAGTTATCAGCACCTCCAGCCCCCTTCGGCAGGGGATCCAATTTTTGTAGGCTCCTAGGGTGCAATACATTACATCTCCTATGTGGTGGATAAATAAAATGTCTTTTTAGCTTCCTTTATGTTACCCGATGTCTATCTCTACCTGAAAAGCCAGGCAGACTTCCTGGAGTGCAGATGCTGTCCCCCAGCATGATCACTAAACTGTCTTCTGTCTAATTTTTGTTTACCCATATGTAAATGCACTTTCATTGGTCTCTTCCTGTAATCAAACTGGTCAGACAAGGAAACTGGGCAGATGGGAAAATCCATATTCCTTTGGCTAAGGAAGCCTGGGTTTAGGCACTACCTTCCAAACACATTTTAAGAATATATTTCGAGCATACATATATAATTTATTGTACACAACCCATGCAGATGTCACACTAATTTTAGGGACCATCATGTCATCAGTGATGCCTTACTGATGCCTTGACAACAGTGTTTTGTGGTCATGAGTGTGTCAGGCCTGAGATGAGTTACAGGATGGTGGACCCCCTGCCAGTTGGCATCCAGGGGCTCCCAGTGACACAGGTATGTGTTAGCTAATGTGGCAATTAACAAATTTGAAACATCTAGTGTAGATGAGGCACACTGTCTTTAACACACGATAAACTGGTTGGATTAAATCTTAGGGGGCAGCCTAGGTTTTACCTTGACCAGTTTAGTGCATGTTAAAGTATACATTGCCTTGTCTATCCTAGGCTTTTCAAATTTGTGAGCACTTCAGCTGACATCTACTAAGAGCACTCCTGAGCAAGATTTTTGGGCCCCATCTTGTACCCATGAAGACAATAGAAAAACTTCCATTGACTGATGTCTATTATGTTCATGTACTATGAATTTGTTCTAATTAACCTCAGGGTCTGAGGATCCAGGAGGTTACTTCTGTCCAAAGACCATAAGGACACGACCATTTTCATAGGTCAGATAGAGTAAAGGTCAAGAACCAGTGGCAACAAAATGAAAGATTTTCTGCCTCAGTTATGCATTTGTTTCATGTAATACATTTATTCTTTTCGCCTGCATTTTATTTATACATTTTCACATTAAAGCCAGTATAGGAGTAAGAGCCCCACTAAATTATACTTACTTACTTAAAACTGTGGGCCCAATCTCACAATCACTTAATATGCTGAACTCCTTAACAGGAAAGGAAGTTCTGTATCTGGAGTGTCTACTGATTCCACCCTAATTTCTGTACTGTGACACAATCCTTTCAAAGGCAATACATTCAGTCCTGTACTTGGCAGTGGTGAAACACACTACAGTTTCAATGCTACCTACCATTCATTGAGTAGTATCCCAGGGTGGCAGATTTAGGTCACCTTTATTGACAAAATTGCCATTTAGAGCATACCTCATGAAATAATACAGGTGTGTGAAAATTTACCATAGCTGCTCTAGAGTTTTCTTAACTTTTAAGAAAAAAAAAAAAAGGAGAGTAACATTTCTTTATCTAGTTTAATATTTTTTTTTAATTATCCAGCTAGGTCACTGACATCTTTCATAGATTCCAGTAAGTATTACCAGTACAACAATATATTTGAATAAACTGAGTAGTGTATAAATTTACTAATGCCCTCTATTGGATGGTATCCGTAACACTCAGCTATGTGTCACAGGCCTTATACTGCTAACACAGGTTTCTTTTTTAGCTCCAGAGGTAGGAACTGTCATTCTGAGTACTGCACCTCTCAAGATGGTCATTTCATGTACATTTTAGATATAAGAACAACGAAAACAATGAAACAAAGAAGAGAGCCTCACAAAGCTAATCTGTAAACTTAACTTTCAAGAGGTACTCATGACAGCTAAATAATAATCTCCTGATCAATAGAAGGTCAATGGGAGTTGAGGGAAAATAGCCTGGAGATCAAGCTACTGGATTGGAATTCTGGAGATTTAAGTTCATTTTCCAGCTCTGTCATAGACTTCTGACTGTGGGCAAGTTAATGCCTTTGTAACTTGGATCCTCACAAGCAAAAGACAGATAACAATGCTTCATACCTTACAGTGTTCTTGTGAGAATAAATTCATTGTTGGTGAGGTGCTCATAATTTACAGTGACAGAGGCCATGTGAGTAAGTGGAGAGCACCTTGCAGGATTGGGTCATAAATGCAAACAAAACTATACTTCCGGGGAAATAAATTATGGATCTGATCCTTCACTGGAACTACTCATGTGATCAAGGGCTGCAAAATCAAGTCTTATTGAACTTTCAAAATGTATTACAACATTTTATTGAAACATAATTCATGAACATCCATGTAGAAATGATTAAATTGAAGTATTCCATAACAAGAAAATAGTGATGATGGATGAGCTTTTATTTTCCTTTCCAAAAATCTCTGCTAGCTAATCTTCAGCCTCCATCATTTTCATGAATTTTGTGCTGGATCCTGTACCCACTAAAGTCAATGAGTGGTTGCTATTGACATCAGTGAGGGCAGAAGTATATGCTTTATGTTGCAATGCCAGGTAACCAGTACGGAAAGCTAAATCCAGAACTGATACAATTCTGCAACTTCCCAATGAAATTCAACAGGAACTGGGCACCAAACTCCCTTTGACTCTTTTTAAAATCCCAAGCTAAATGATCAGGACCAACGTTTATATATGCACATTGCAAACCCACTGGTGATCATGCACTCCAGATTGTGTGATACTCTTTCTCGTGCTGTAAGGTTCAGTTCAAGGCATGAAACCACGCTGAAGTCAAAGCGACTGTTCAGGGAGTAAGTTGTTACTCTGTGTGAGGAAGAATGTCACAGTCTGCCTGCAGTGATTTAGAACGAGAATTTTACAAATATTTTCACAAAAGAGATATAAAAATCCAACACAGAATATGCCTGCATTCTAGTTCTTTTGGAGACAGAGGGATGGCAGGATAAGAAATAAATAAAACTTTTAAAGTAAATAGTTCTGTTCGGTCAAAATGTCAAATTTTATGATACAAACAAATTTAGAACATACGTTTTCAAGTGCTTCTTTTGATTCTTTGTGGCTGGAGAAAACAGACACCACCCACTCACTGATGGCTTAGCCATATTTGGAATATCATTGAGATAAAGAAAATTACTTTCTTTTTGTATTTTTTTTTAAATATGACCCCATTCAGGAAATCTGGCTCAAAATGGATTAGGACACACATTCCTTATAAAGTCCTTCACCTTGATTACCTTGATTGAAATTGTGCCGATCACAGCATGCCTTCCATTATTCTCTTATCCTGGCCTTCTTTCTCCATGTGCGGCCATGCCTTTTCATGACAAAGTCTTCCCATCTCTTTGGAGGTTGGCCGAGTGGTCATTTCATTCCCCTGGGTACCACTCGGCTACAGCTATAGTCCATTGATTGTTAGTGAACCTAGCTATATGCCCAGCCCATCACTTTTTATTGTACCCACTTTCAACAGCAATGTCCTGCACTCCACTCTGCAGTCTTTATGAAGTTCCATTAACGTCAACGGAAGTTTTGAGTGAGCAATTACACAGGTTTTATATGAATAATGCTGATAATAGTTTATTTTCTGCTATTAGTAACTTAAGCCCAGACTCCGATGCCTTTAGCCACATTGCATGGCACCTTATTCCACACATAGTCTCATCAATGAGGCTGGAAAACTGAGCAAGAATATGTATCATCTGTGGTGTGTTTAACTTCCCTCACACCCTCCATCATTTGTAGTATTCTTTCTGGATCACCATATCTCTCTATAAAGCAGGATATATTTTTATTAAAGACGGATCACAAAAATGCAGACATGTGAAGGAAACAGTACAAGTTTATAAACATTTTTTATCTGTACATCTGTTGCAAGAATTATCTCTGGCAGCTCCCTCACCTCCCCCAGTCTATATAATAACCTATCTTCTGTGAGTGTAAATGTGGTACCAATGCCCTCTGCTGAATGGAATGTTAAGCTTGCTAAAAGTCCATGGAATTTGCATCACATTCCAGTGGTTGCAGTCTATGGAACAGATCCCTGAGATCAGAATCTGGCCCATAAGCTGTATTGCATCCAAAGAACCATGAATATCTCACAGGTTTCTGCTAGCCAATAAACAAATAAATAAAAAAGAGAGGGGGTAGGGAATTCCACATGCAATGAAGAATACTGACTTTGTTGGTCTTTGTGAAGAAACATTATACCAAGAGAAGCTGTAATTATGTTGTGGAGTCATTCTTAATGCTTCCTATCTGCAGCATCATTTTTGGAACTGATGTATATAGCAGACACACAGATGAATATCTTAGTTGAGAGCAGACATCTTTTCTACTAAATGTGAAACTGCTGACAGCCCGGCTAGCAATACATGGAATGGAATTTGATGTTTTTGTTTTTTTTTTTAAAAAAAGGGAAGAGAGGAGGGGAGAAAGGCACTATCCATTCTGGATTTGATTAACTCATAACTCTCCATTGCGCTCAGCTTTCCTATGGGACTTACATTCTAGTTTGTCTCTTGTTGATGGAGGGGATGTTTTTTCTTAGGTCAATATTTTTAAAAATAGGTTAGATTTCTAAGTCCCTATTTAAGTATCTAAATAAGTGGCCTCATTTTCAAAAGTGCTGAGTATCTAGTAGTATCCACTGATTACAGCCCATCCTTTGATTTTGTATAGTGTCTGTCCTCTAAAGTAATCCAGTTTAATCATGCTCAGTATACATATGAAATGTTCAAAAGCATCTAAGTGACTTAGGATGTGAAGTCCCAAAGTTTTGGAAATTTAGGCTCCTAAGTCACTTAGATGCTTTTGAAAAATTTGCCTTAAAATCTGTACTAGACCTTATGGTGTCTTGTGAGGGAAATGACAAGATAAGGTACCACATTTCTACATTGGCAGACACTGTATTGTCTGACTCCCGTAACTTAGAACTTTATTCTACAATCCTTACTCATACAGTTAGTCACATTGATGTTAATAGGGTCTTCCTCACAGGATTGGTGTTCTGCAAATCTCTCCAGTACTTGCTAATCTTTTTGTTAAACACACAGCTTTACCCATTTCCTCTAGTGGTTTGACTCAGTACATACTATGAAGAATGAGGGAGATATCTGTATTATTATTATGTATAGCATTTGTACTTGATATTATTCTATATGACAGCATGGAGTTAAATCAGAGGAGACTGGTAGGGGGAAAACAAGCAGGAAATGAAACAATGACTACAATGGTCCCTTCCAGCTTTGGAATTTATAAATCTATGAAAAATAGCAGGGGAACTATTAATTGGGAAAGACCCACATGTCTGGCTAGGCTAGCTGGTTTATTTTTCCCAAGCTAAAGCCTAGAATCAGAGGGACATTAACCCATTAAAAGATCCCTGCTGGGAGAGGAAGAAGAGAGCAGTGGGCAGTAGTTGTTGGAAGTGAGACTCAGACAGAGAAACACTAATGTAATGCAGGAGCAGTCTGGTTCTTCCAGATCAGAAATGGAGGTAGCTGGGCTAAGTGGGGCTTACCAAAACTTGCAGGGGAAGGATAAAGTTTAGGTGAGACCAGATATCTGTAGACTTTTTTTGTTTTACCTTTATCTATGCTTGCTATGTACCTTTGGATGAATATACAGTACATTTGTTTTGAAGCACCTCTTTTGAACCACTTAAGTCTACTGCTGGTCACAGGTTTCTAAGGGAAAATTTTGTGCAGATACTGGATATAATTAGGCCTTCATGTTATCATGGTTTAGAAACAGGGGGCTGAAACACAGGGATCTAGTCTGAGAGTGGTAGGATTGTGTTGTTCCATCTAGAGAGGGGTGAAGGTAGTGAAACCTGTCACCAGAGGGATACACTCAAGAGGAACTAATAGAGGTCTAAAGCATAGCTTGCCCTGTAACTGTGATACGTGCACTTTCCCGCTGGGAGTCCAAATTAGCGAAGAGTCAGTTACATGGCTCTGTTTTTCATTGCACTGTTTAATGACACTGTGAAGCACTGTACATTTGTAATGGATGAATCAGGGTTTGAATAATTCACAGTAATTCTAGGAGACATATGCATGCAAATTCAAGGTAAGCCTATGCCTATTCAGCTTTACAGTTTACTTTTCTTGGGGCAGACAGATTTGCTTTGACAATTCCATCTTTTTCACATCCTTTATTTAGCATTAGCACGTTTGCAAGACATAAACAATCCATGTGGATATGTTTAGTTTCTGGTTACCCCTCAGAAAGACTCCAAATACAGCATCGTTTGGATTTTGCACATATTTTCCAGAAGTCTGAAAACTATCAATACAGCAATTCGTCTCATATTTATCAAAAATCAGTTCCTACAATTTCACAAAGCAATTTATTTTGATAATTCATTGACCACACAGACAATCTCATAATGTACTCACATTGCACAGTGGTTCCAATATTGGATACTATTGTTAAATGTTACAGGATAAAGATGTGAGAGAAGGTGTTGACTGTAGACTAGAAGAAGAGTGAAAAACTGGCAGTAATGAGCACTTGGGTAGGGGGAACTGTCTAACAACTTTATGAAAAGTAGAGATCAGGGGGTATGTCTACACAGCATTTTGGAGTGAGTCTCCCAGCCCTGATCAACAGGCTTGGGCTAGTGAGGTTTGCACTAGTGCTCTAAACATTGCTATGCTTCAGAACCTCAGTTCCAGCCTGAGCTGAACTTCAAAACACTCTATACAGGTTTTTTGTTTTTTGTGTTTTGTTTATGACAACTACTACAAGCCCCACTAGCTTAGAGGTTCACTCCGGCTTGGTCCAAAATGCCATGTAGACATATCCTTAGACTGGCTTGATCCACAGCCCATTGAAGCGAATCTTTCCTTTGGCATCAGTGGGCTTTAGATTCAGGCCTTAAAAAAAGATGCTCTTAAGCTATGCAGAATCACTGAGATGAATGGAAGTACGCAATGTCCCAGGTAGTTGTTGTAAGAGCATCAAACAATTTGACATACCCTTGTGGTGCCCTAATTTATGCTTAAACTGGGCAACTCTGAATCAGAGAGCCGCAACCAACTCCCTGCAGTCCTCGTCTCTCCATTCCATAGAAGTAGAGTGTCAAATATCTGATTCCATATTTAAGCACATCAATAAACCGTCTGATCTTCAGAAGTGCTAAGTGCTTGATTCCATTGATCACAGTGGGAAGTGAGAAGGCACAGCATCCCTAAAAATCAGGCCATTTATCTGGGAGCCCTAATATGGATTTGGTTTCCTAACTTTAGACACCCATCTATGAAAATGATAACCCATTTTCGATATCTGTTCAAGTGCATATCGCTTAGGTCAGGCACATTTTAAATATATAATTAAATGTGTTTATATGTTTTGGTTACAGGTAACATAGTTCCTTCTTTAATCTCTGATATGTGTTCAGCATCACATTTGCAGAATGTATTATTGCTGTTGGTGTTGTGTTGTAAATTACATTTTATGTATTTTCTAATGGAACAGGATCTTTAGGTGGATAGCAATATTTATTAATGGTTTTCCAAGTTTTTCAAACACAAGCTCTTTCAAGGTGCTTTCAAAACTCATTGCATTTCTTATGAAATTCTTCTTATGTAAAAGCCAAATAATTTTGTGTGTGTCTTGAGTTTCTTCTTTTTGTTACCAACTAGTATTTTGATAAATTTGTCATGCATTTTTTATTGACCAGGAAGGATGTCTGGCAGTTAGTAAGATGCATGATAAGAGATTCATTCTTGAGACACAGTAATGTAAATGTTGTAAATTTCATTCGCCTATCTTGAGATCAAACTCTAGTTCGTAGATAATAGATGCGTTGAGTTAAATAACATGAATCTGCCTAAGGCAGTGTCTTTTTGTACAAAGTGGTGAAGTGTATGACTATTCTTGGAATCCTAGATCTATGGTAATATTCTCCTCAATAAAATGTTGTTGTTGTTGTTTTAAGGACCCAGTCCTGAAAATCCTTACCTATATGGGTAGGAGTCCTTACTGTGTAAGTATGAGTTTTTAAGGCTTGATCCATTATGTATTATTGATAAGCTCAGTAACGTGTCTTGTACAGCATGATATCATAGTGTTTGTTAGACTCTTCATAGTTAGGGTTGAAACTAGTTTCCCATTATAAACCAAATTTTCAACCTTTGTCTGCAATACCATTATTACCTCCCCACACACCCAAGTAATACATTTTGTTGGCCTTGCTGAGGAAAAGTGTCTTTTAGTACTCTAGATGCATTAGGAGGAATAAAAAGTTATATAAAGAACTTGTAATAGGGTCTACATAACCCACATTAGGGTAAGTTGGGAAAGGGTAAACTATGGCTCCTGTGCAGCAGGAATATTAAACCAGGAAAATGGTTGAGGAAGTTTTATTTCCCCCTTTATTCCTGGCCCAGAGAGGGAACAAGGTCAGGAAGTGCCCAGACTAGGGAACAAATAGTAACTGGATAAATGACCATTTTGCATACAGAAAGGTTCCACTTGAACAGTTGATAATCTCTTTTGCTGGCTTTTTCTCTCCCAGATGGCCTGTCTACATAAGACCGCAAGGAGTTTTACAAGCTACCCTTGTGTTTTATCAGTGTCATTATGCAAAGACAAAATAATTACAATTGACATACATGCCAGGCAATAATTTTTAGGTAGCCCCCTAAACCCTACGTATGGTAGATTCCACTTGCTCCTTCCTCCATAGTCACCCTGTAGAACTCCCCCCCCCCCACCCACCCACTCTTCCTCCCCCACACACCTTAGGAATGTGGGCCCTGAAGTCTTTGTGCTCCTTGGGTTGAAAGCAGGGGTCAGCCCTTACCTTGCCAGTCACTGGACTTAAATTGGATTCTAGGTACATGTTAACTCCATAATGTCTGGATGAATAAATAAATAGACAGACCCTATGACATCTAGGACAGTAAGAATTAAAAGGAAAATGACTAGCCAATATTAAAAAGGAACAACACTTCCTTAGGAAAAGGATATGTTTAAATTAAGGAAAAATAGAAAAGGAAAAGAACTGAGAATCAATAGGAACTGATAAAGAATAATAACGACAATAATTAGACCCTCCCTCAAATAAGAATAACCCTGTAATAACTAAATATAATCAAAACCCTGCATACAGAACCAAGAAAAAAGTATATACAACTCCAGATTCTGCCCATAGGTCCCGGATTGTCAGTGTGCACAGAATTCTTTGTGCTGATGCTCTGTCGAGCTGTATGAATAAAGCTAAATGTAAGCCCCAGATATAGATTGTTCAGAGGGGCTCCCTCCTTAAGGGAAAAGCCAGTTCTGACCAGCCTCATTTATGTGAATTATAATGTAGTTTACTCATATTTCCACATATTGGGTTTTGTTGATTTAGCTGGAATTTGTCTATGCTCTGGTTGTACAAAGGCTAATAGATTGTTATCAGACCTGTGCTCATGAAAAAGTATAGAAATTGTTCAAAATATGCCCTGGAGTATTGAGTCACCCTGTTTTGACATGTACTTTGGTTTGGGAATGGGATTCAGGTTTAAGGAGAGGAGAGGGCTCTGTCTGACAGACCATGAGCTCTATCCCAGGGACTCTATCCAAGTGTAGATTCCCACCCTGGAAATTCTGGATCGTCTGTGGAGTGATTCTGTGGAACTACACTAGACCAATGGTGGTAGCACGGAGCTGATTTCACAGTGAGGCCTGACTGGATTGGTGACATTAGTGCAGAGCTGACTGCACAGCAAGGCCCAACTAGACCAGTGGCACAGAACAGGCTTCACAGAAGAGCTTGCCTGGGCTAGCAATGGCTGATGGCACAGCAAGGCCCAACTGAACCAGCAGCAGCAGCTCAGAGTTGACTTCACAGAGCCCTGACAGGCAGTAGTATTGCAGAGCTAAATTTCACAGTAGGGTCTGACCAGACCAGTAGTGACATAGATGATGCCACAAAACTGGAATGGGTATCTGCAAACTGAAGCAGGACCTCGTGGTGCAGTCTTCTCTGGACTGAAGCAGACAGGCAGAGCACAGCCAACTCCTGACATCCCTGACAACCACTGTGAGTCTAACTGGATCTGTGGGCAGGGTGAGGATTGCTTTATAGCTAACAGTTCTGTGCCTCAACAAGCCAGACTGTCAAATATGGACTGGCAACAAATGTTCGCTGCTGAAGTTGGATATCTGCGAAGGCTATTGGTGAAATTCTTGCTCTGAAGATGTTATAACGAGGGGTTGAAAGAGCAGCAAATGGTCCAGCAGAAGATTCACCATCTCATCAGTTTTGCTACCCAAATTTGTGTAGTTGCCCTTTCTATTAAAGGAGGACTAGACCAGCCCTGATTTAGAAGGCAGTTCTGTTGCCGAGCCCCTTCACTTTTTGGATTTTTTTAAGATAAGTCAACAAAGTTGCTGGTTAGTGTCAAATGTGATAGTTGTTTACATCACAAAAACTACCATTAAGTAGGAACTGTGTGAAGATCATTTACTTGCTTCATACTTGCTGAACAGTATTCACATGGCAACAACTTTAAGTTATGACTAAGCTGTTTCATATTCAGAACAGTAGATAATGTTTATTGTCTTATTACTTAGAAAATATTAAGCTTATTTTAGAATTCATAACGTGCTATGTTATAAATTTCAGTTCAGGTGAAGTTAAAAAATAATATAATAACTATAAGAGTGCTCTGTGGTATACTTTCTGAAAATAAAATACACTGGAAAGTGTATTTTGTATGTAAAATAAAATTACAGTGACTATAGTTTAGTCCCTATAGCAAATTACAAATGTATTTCTGCACACACTGTAATGTTATTGTTAAAGTAGCAATTACTGTGCATGACTGATTAAGCTGCTTTAGCTAATGCAAGGATAGCATTAGAGATGTGCCATTTTCCTTTTTTTTTCCTTTCAGCTCTCTTTAATATTTTCTGCCAATGTTCATTTTTAAGAAGCTCTGCACTTTCTTAGGATATCACTTTGAACACTTGTACCACTTCGTGGTCAGTTGCTAACTTTCCTCTCCAATATTTTGTTGTATATAGATGCTCAATTCTATAAATGTATCTAAAACTACTTTCAAATATCTGATCACTGAACTAGTTTAGCTATTTATGGTCATGGCCAAATTCTGATAAATCAGCTCATTTGAGCAGTCCCAATAAAACCATTTTTGCCTGGAAAAAAAATCATTCTTGGGCAGGAAACAAAGTTGAGAAACTTCAGCCTGAAAGGCAAAAGAATGACAAAGTTAGTAGCAGCTGAAAATGACCCCTTAGAATGGAAAACTTTTGTGCTACCTTAACTGTAGGTGTTGCTAACCCCACATAGAGTGATATAGGCTATGTCTATACTATGAGCTAGGAATGTGAATTCCCTGCTTGCATACATATCCTCTCAAGCTCTCATCAAGCTAGCACAAGTATAAATAGCAGTGTAGCCACAGCTGCATGGATAGCAGCAGTAGATGTACTGCTTAGCTGGGCTGAGCACATACTCACCTGTTTCAGGTAGGTTTGAACTTGACCCAGCTAAGCTGTGTCCCCCCTGCCACTGCCCATGCTACCATGGCTACTCTATTATTTATACACACGCTAACTCAATAAGAGCTAGCCTACAGATGTGTACGCGAGCGGGGAAATCACCCACCTAGCTTGTAGTGCCTGCGCTATTGTCAAGGTTTTGTTCCACTAACTTTTGAACTAACCTTTTTTTACAATTGCTCATAACTCTTAAAACAAATTGTGGTTGACAGTTTCTATTTTTAATTTCAGCACAAAGGGGAATATTGTTGAAAAGTTTGATGAAAATAGTTTCGAAGCATTTTTCAATTATACATGCATGAAATGAACATGTTTTTCCTATGTGTTCCAATAGAGCATGATTTGTTTTATTGCCCCCACTGGGATTTGAAAAGTTAAGGCCCTGATCCTGCAAAGAATTACACATATGCTTAAATGTATACACTGGAATATTACCTTTGAATTCTACTGCCAGGACAACTTATATGCATAAAATTAAGTCCACATGTACGTATTTTCAGGAGTGGGGTTTAAGTTTGAAGAAAACTGGCTCCACAGTTTCATATTTGTGAATACTTAATATTGGAAACGAAACTTATGTATACAGTAATTTTTCTATATATTTTTAAAAAATTTATGAGTGGATGCCATGGTTCTCCTCTTGCCTTCTCCAGTTCAGTCCCTACTGTTGGCCTCTGAAACAGTACAAAGATATTTTCATGGCTCTGATATGCAGATACCCCTATTTGGTATACCACCCCAGGTCTCTCAAAACAGCCTTTATGTGTAGTTAACATGGTGCAATGGGCTTTGCATTACACCATCACAGCATGGGTGAATTGCATCCCACGAGAGTACGTAGGAGCACCAAGCTTCACTTGTTAAAGCTGTGGGAAGAGGAGAAAATGTTGCTTTCTGCAATCTGTCTGCCTCTCCAATCATGGGGGCACCAAGGGTCCAGTTCAGCCCCAGGCACAAATTAGAGCAGCCTCAACAAGTCTACACTTGCTGCATGTAGGGTATGTGTAGTTACATGCGGCAATGAAAAGCAGGCTGCATTCTCACTGGTATGTGAGGCTACAAGTGGTAGTGAAAGGCTCTGGCAGGTCCCTGCTACCAAAGACTTTCCCTGCTGCCAGAGCCTTTCACTCTAGCAGGGAATAGCTCCAGCAGCAGGGAGGCAGTGGAACATGACACTGCTAAAAATAGCTGTGTAGACTGGGGAGGCGCTGCTTGGGTGTGTAGAGAGCCAGCTAGGGTTTACACCCTAAGGTTCTGGCATGTCTGTACTCTACTTGCCTAAGCTGTGCCTCATCGTCTAAACAGCTGTTTATACCCGTGCTAGCTGGGTGTGCAATGTCTGTACTCTACATGCTGCCATAAGTATAGATATAGCCAAACCAACACTGGCTATGTGTCACCAGCCTCCTTCTGAAAGACCACATGTGCCAAGTAGGGGATGGTCTTCAGGCACCAAACTTGGCACGTGTGGCCTTTCAGAAGGAGTCTGGTGACACATAGCCAGCTATGCCAGTTTTACACCACCTGGGAATTCCCTTTGTGTAGAACAGTTCCACTGTAAGGGTGTGTTTCTGTCCTCTTATCAGCCCAGGAATGATAACACAAAGGGTGCCCATTAATGGTGATTTTGCTGCATATGCATATACCCATTTGAATAGCGATTGGCCCAGATTCCCTGTACTTACCGGAATTTGATAAAGCACCTCCCTATTTACATTTTATTTTATTATCGTTCTTTTTCTACTGGTACTTTTCTTATTCACAAAAGTCATATTCTGTTTACTAACAACCAGCAGTAAGAGACTGCCACTTCTGTAAATGTTGAGGAACATTTCATTTGAAAACATTGTGTCAGTGCAAAGTTTTCTAATTAATATTTTTTCATTGCTCTTTCTCATAATTCCTTGTTGTGCTTAACAGAAAAGGCAATAACAAATTTCCCATCAAAGGAAACTTCTGTGTAAGTGGCAAAGCCATTTGTTTACCTGCCGCTGGGATATACTGTACTTTATATTTCTGAGACACCGGGGACAATACTATCCCATGGAGATCTGGCATAGTTTATATATATATCACACACAGGATCTGCTACACGGTCAGTTTCATTCACATGAATTTTTCTTCCTCTAAAAAATAACTAATTTCCTGTTTTCCAAATGAATTCAGAAGCTAAAGAAAGAAATATCTTGAATTATCCATCTGGGATTTATAGTATACTATAAAACCAAAAATCATCATGAAATTGCTACTGTATAACTGCAAGAAGTTGTTGACAAGTCCCAGCATTTCATTTTAAAGGAAAACCAGGAAAGAAAGTCCCTAACTGACTATCACGCTCACTACTACACCAGCATTTTGTGCCTCGTGATTTTTTTTTATTCTGTTGTATACATTTCTCTCATTTAGACATAAAGGATCTGTTTTGTTTTTTTTCTTTTATGGGTTTCTTATTCCATTTGGAATTGATGTAATTCTTTTTTTATATTGATTATTTGGATTTTGTGCCTTGACTTCAACAACAGTCCTGGAGTTGGTTATTTTTACCTTCTTTTACTACTTACACAATTCATTAGAAAAGCCATCTGGTCCACCCTAGGTATGATGTATCCAACTTGGAATGACAGAAAATCCTACTTGAAAGATAACATGAATTGGTGTTTGTAACCCTCCAGCAATTCCATCAACTATACATCTTTTCATAATGTTTTTTCTTTTTCTATTACTTTGTTTATTCTGTAGTAAAGAAAATTAAGATTTTATGCTGGTGTTTCCAAAGGAGTTTAAGGGAATGAGGTGCCCAAATCCTCTTGATATTCAATGGGAGCTGGGCTTCCCTTTGTGATTTTGAAATTCTCCCTCTTAAATATGAAATATGTTGTATTAGAGTTAGATTGTTCCTGGTATGTAAAGAGTCTTTCCTTTTCTTCCTGGCTCATGTCCTGCCCCTTCCACCTCCAGCCACTCTGCATGTGGGTTAAAGACAAGCCGATGAATTGTACCCCAAAGTACAACCTCCTTCTCCACCGGAGCCTTCTCTGTGGTGATGTGACTCCATATTACCCCATTCTGAAGGCTGTGTTAAATGGATGGAAGGCTGGTTTTGTGGCTTAAACAAAACCTGGTCCCATTAGAATCTCACTGAATTCAGTGTGACCAAGAATGGCCCTGCTTATAAACATAACTTTTACAAGTACAGCAATAAATTACATTAGTTGAAACATTAGGCAGACAGATGTTTGTCCTCAGAATCAGCAGCATTCGTGTTCTTGAAAGAGTGTTTTTTGAGGGAGGATGGAGAGAGAGAACGAGAACAAAGTGGTGCCCTAAAATATAGGGAAGATCTTTGAGAAATATTGGTTAGTCATGAGACTTGTTTGTGATCTAGTTCTTAACTTTTTTTCTTTTTAATAATTATTGCATTAAGCCCAAGAAGAAAATTACAGAATCCATTGTTTTAGCTTTATTATTCTTTTTGAAGAGAGAATTGGAGGAAGAGGAAGATTTTTGGGGAACCTGAGGATGGTAATTGTGTGTCTTCTAATTAATGACACTGGGCACGTGATATTTTCCAAATCCTTATAGAACTCCTGTATTTTATAGAGAATAGAAGTGAGGCAGAAAGGGTGGAAGACAATATGTTCAGACCTGGGGCCTAATCCACATGAAATCAATGAGAATGGAGTGTGGTCATCTGTGAAAATCAAGACATTTTTTTAGGTATCTGTTAACATACACACATTTGAAATTGTCGATCTGACTGATTTGCCAAACCAGTGATGCTGGGAAAGAAAACAAAGTTCCTGACTCTTGGCCTCAAACTGAATCCGTGAGATCACGTTGCCTAATTAGGGTCGTGATCTAAAGCCCACTGAAATCAATGGGAGACTTTCTATTGACTTCAATGGGCTTTGCATCAAGCCTTAGAAGAGCAACAAGCAATTAGAAAGGCAGAAAGACAAAAAGAGACTCAACAAGTGTGGGAAAAGAACTCTTATGGTCGTTCTTGAGTACCAAGAAGCCCCCTAAAATAGTTCTCTATAATTGAAAAGAGACAAATGCAAGGACTGGTGCTGTTGCAATCATGTCTGCAACTGATGAATGGACAGGGTGAATTATTTCAGCAATTTTAGGATCTGCATCTTCTCTCACCATTCACATCTAAAACAGAGGAAGACTCTAGTTATGCTGTTTGAGTTGTTAGCGATGTCACCATTTGTTGCAAGGGAAACAGAAGGAATATATAATTTCAAATTGTTACCATAATTTTTCATGTGTTTGTGATTAGGAGTAGGTGGCGCATTATGATAGGGACTATCATCTAGAACAATGGGGTCATGATCTTGTTGCCTCATAAACAGTAGCGTCATACATATGTATAATAATATAGATACCGTGAAACTCTGATTTCTCTTTTGCAGAAGTTTGTGCAAACATTATTTTACTTCAATCCCATTGGTTTCAACCCATCACCTTAAAATGACACTCATTCCAAACCAGCTCCTGGTTTTGCACCAAAACCATGGAAAACCACACATTTTATATGATTTTGATGAAAAATTAAAAATTGATCCATGTTTGCTTAAAACTGGATCTCTGTTAATTCAAAATTAATTAATAATTCAAAACTTGCTCAAAACTGCCCATCACTGTTTCGTATAGAACCTATGATCATTTTCCATATATAGTTAGAAAGATTAAAATAAAATCTTCTGGGATGGAGGTTTATGGCACTAACTTGCAGCTACAAGGGAAGAAACAAAAGAGTAGAAATAAAAAGAAAGATAGTGAGTGGCAGACAGATGATGGGAGATGTGTAAAAAGAAAATTTCAAAGATAGCTGAGGAACTGAACTTTCTGCAACTGAGTCAAAAAGGCAAAAATAGATACCAAATTATGAAAAATTAAAAAATATATAATTGCATTGTCATTACAGCATTATCCTTTATAACATGCTCTTTGCCTGAGACTATTTTTGTGCTTTCTAGATGCACCTGTGGTGCTATAAAATAATAAAAATAAATAGTAATAAAGCTGTTCTTTGGCTCTCATCTACTTTTGTAACGATTTTCATTACAACATTCAGTATGTTGGGCTTCCAGTGTAATGTAAAAAGCTCAATGTACATGTTAAGGACAGAGATAACTTTATAAAAACTAATTAGCTAATCAGCAGTCCTTAACACATAAAAAGGATTGTTCTAGACTAATAATATTATTACTTGGCACTTATACAAAACCAATTAGCTTCATCTCCTTTTTACAGAAGAAGAAACAGAAGCAAAGGGAGGTGAAATGTCTTGCCCTAGTTCATACAGCAAGTCCCAGTGGCAGAGCTAGGAATAGAACCCAGAGTTCCTTATTACCTGTTTAATGCCCTATCTACATTGAAAGTTGAAAAATACACATCTAAAGTCAAATATTCAATCTATTAAAAGCTCAGGGGTATTTGGGGCCAGTATCCTTGTTCAGACACATTCCTGTCCCCTCTTGTCCCCGCTCTCTAAAAGAAAGACAGAACTAGACATCTAATTCTCTCCAATTTAGCAGTTCTCATAATGTGTTGCATGAGCCAATGGAGATTTCTATAGAATTGCTTGGTGGCTTGTGGGGAGCTGGCTGGTCACATGGTACTGGCTTTCTTTTCTGATTCCAGTTGCTAAACTGTATTTAGAAAAGCAAAAAATACACTAAGTTTTTTCTTTTTGTAGGGTGATTTAAATTGCAGCAATTCCTAGGGGAGAAAGGGAGATGTTATATGATCATGAATGGGAGGGAATATGGTCCTTCCAGGTGTGAGTGGGATGGGTGAGGCTACAAAGCAATCTCTCTGGGGAAAATATGCTCTATTCTATGAAACACCTGAAAACCTCTGGTTTCTTTATGTCTTTTCTTATCTGTCTATCTGCTAAATGTATCTGTCTTTTTTGTATGACAAAGACCGGAAAGGAAACTATTACAAAGGAAAACAAATTGGAGAAAAAAAGTACATCTGTCACCAGTAACATTGGAATAGTCCACTGTTTTTAGGGAGCTTAACTCATAAGGGAAGTTCTAATCAGGCAATAAGAACTAAGTCTTTGGGCTAAAATGATTAATTAGAGATCTTTATTTGGCCAGAGACCTATCAGATAGGCTCATGTCTTGTGCAAGGCAAAACTATCTGCATTTACAATATTGCTGCCCATACACTATATGGCTCACATGCCATCTAGTGGCAAATCTTGCAATTTTAGTATTTCTTCATTCCTTACTATTGTCCCAGTAAATAATTTATATGCACATAAAGTCGTGGTAGAAATTTCTCTGATGCATTTTTTTGGATTATGTACAGTTGGTCTTTGAAACTGAAGAATTAATAACTCTAGAAGAAAAGATGCTCCAATGGACAGAAAACATGCAGTGTTGTTTTAGCTGAGTTAGTTCCAGGATATTAGAGAGACAAGGTGGGTGAAGTAATATCTTTTACTGGCCCAACTTCTGTTGGTGAGAAAAAGCATGTAGAACATTTTGATTCCATAGCACCACAGTGTCATATATCTGCTTTGATATAGCAATGAGTTGCTGAACTAAATGAAGTGCCTAGCTCTGCATTCTTAATAAATGCCAATACTTATTCTAACAAAAGAACTCTTTTATTACATAGGCAAATATTATGAAAGGAAGACCCTGTATCCAGACAAAAGAACAGGAAAATTTAAGACCGTTATAAATCTGACCATTTTTTCTAAGTGCCAACAGTGGGATATTTTAATTGTATTTTTTCTTAGCATACTGCACACTAATCAAGGATAGATTATTAATTCCCCTTACTGATACTGATTAATTTATAAGTAATTTATGGTAAGAAAAAATAAGAGTGCTTCAATGGAAATCCATTATTCAAATTCTGGTCCCTAGTTATTGTGGCCCAGATTCTGAAACTCTTACTCACATTTAGTAGCACCTAATTCCAGAAGTAGTTTCACTAAGTCAATAGGGTTGCTTGTAGATAGATGTACTGTTCTAGGACACAGATATGAGAATCTGGCTGTGGGTCAGTACTGTTTTGAGTACAGCATATGTGGCACAATTGGTTTCAAGGGGAAGGAAGTGCCTCAGATCATTCACAGCAGTAAGTGGTCTGGACAGTTAAGGAATACATTTTTAGTGTTGTTATTCATTAGGATTATTCATTATTATTTCATTTATATAATGCTCACTGTTCTCTAAGTGCTTTGCAAATAAGGTCTCTGTCTCAAAGAGCTTAGAGTCAAAATAGACAAGATAATGTAAATAGATATGAGTATTTCATAGGCTAGTATTGTTCTGGGGCATATTAACAGGAATGTCCTATGTAAGACACGAAAGGTAATTTTCCCACTGTATTCAGCATTGGTGAGGTCTAAGCTGCAGTACTGGGAGAGAGCAACAACAATTATAAAAGATTTGGAAAACCTGACCTTTGAGAAAAGATTAAAACAAAACAAAACAAAGCAAAAACAAAACAGGCATCTTTAATCCTGAGAAAAGAAGACTGAAGGGGGAACCTGATAATAGTTTTAACGTGTGTTAAGAGCTGTTATAAAGAGCATGGTGATCAATTGTATGCATGTCTACCAAATATAAGACAAGAAGTAATGGGCTTAATTTTCAGCAAGGGAGATTTAGATTAAATATTAGGAAACAATTTCTATCTACAAGGGTAGTTAAGCACTGGAATAGGCTTCCGAAGGGAGGTTGTGGAATCCCCATCTATGGAGGTTTGTAAGAATAGATTAGAGAAACCCCTATCAGAGATGGTCTAGGTATGCTTGATCCTGCCTCAGTGCAGTGGGCTGGGCTAAATGACCTCTTAACAGTGGTGTGCCATCTGTGTATGCAATGCACGCATTGCATGCTCCAGAACTAGCAGTGCTTCCAGGGTGATTCTGTGTGGCTCCCAAATGCTCATGGAGAATATCATTGTGTAGAACAAGATAGGGTCTTTTGCACAATGTGACCTCTCATGCACCACACACACAAGGTCACATCGCGTAGAGAGTGCTATTTTGCATGCAAGTGGGTGGGGGGTGGGGCGTGAGATCTGGTGGGGGCACAAATGCAGGCTTGGCTTTGCCACCTTCCTTCCCCTTATTTACCCACCGCACGGCACCCGCCTCTCCTTCTCCAGCCCTGCAGCCACCCCTCAGCCTCCTGTGCCTCCCGCCCATTGTGAAGAGCTGGCCCAGTGCCCTGCATTTATTTGCTGCTCCAGCCCTGCAGCCTGGCACTGGCTTGGACAGGGCGGCCTCACCCCTCTGGCCTGGGGCTGCGGGGTGGCAAGACAGCACTTCACAATGCACAGGGGGCAGGGGAGCTGGAAGAGCCAGCGCCCCTTATCCCCTGTGCTTTGTGAAGGGCCAGCCCTGCGCTCCCCGCCACTGCTGGCTGGCGCCCACAGGCCTGTTCCCCCTGCACTTCTTCAGTATGCCACTGAGGGTATGTCTACACTGACGGCGGTAAAGTCGCCTCCATCAGATCAACCTTTCTGGATTTATTGAGCGGTCAGTGAAGATATGCTCAATCGATCCAGAAGTTGATGTTGTAAAACCACCTCCTCAAGTGACGTAGCGCTGTGTTGATGGGAACATGGTTCCCGTTAATGTAGTGCAGTGAAGACAGCGTGCAGAAGGAAAGCACAGCATTTGACGGGAATTACCGTGAGTTGCTCTGCGTAGCTTGCGTAACTCCTGTCGACTGCCACCGAATTGCCAGGTAAGTGTAGAGCAGGCCTCGTTCTATGGTGTTATAAAGAGGGACCAGCATTCCAGAAAGTGGCAATTTCAGGTGAGAACAGGTAAAATGTTGAGCTAATAAAATTAGATTGCTTTAATATTTAGAGGATGTAGAAAAGCATGCTTTTCACATTCAGCTGAGTATACCTTTGCTCTGTGTGTGTGTATTTAACAACTCACAGCCCTTGAAGCATGACATTTTTGGTACAGAAAGATATTAAAAAGACAAGAGAACAACACATTGCTTTTTTGTATCATATAATGTTTGAAAAGATTCCATTGGGTGCATTATTTAAAATGGAGAGATGATGTATTTTTAAATATATATAGTAAAAAAATTCAAACCTGCATACTCCAGTGCTCAACAGTTTGCTATTTTTTTAATCTGACTGAGACATCTGTAAAAAATAACATTTTGGCATGTAAAGATTTTTGACAGCACCAATCAAATCTATTTGTTTCTAAAAAGTCTGAAATGGAAAGTTTGCTTTTTCACCTAACTTGAATTGCTGTCAGTTTGCAATGTAAGGCCCTGACCCTGCAGTGAGCTCAGATCTCAACACGGCTTCAGGTGAATACAGAGGTCTGCCTGCACAGAGCTCATTGCAGGATTGAGGCCATAGTACATAATTGTGGATTGAGTAAGGGTAGTAGCAGGATTTAATCATCCCTCGGAAGGATTGTGCCTAAGGAAAGAGAGGTTGTATTCTGCTTCCCTACTTCAAGGGGAAACAGGGGCTTGAGTCTGCCCTCCCAAACCCCTTTGGATGCTGCCTCTGTGATTGGTGGAGTGTAGGGGCTGTTTCTCTGATAGATGAAGCAGCCCCTGAATTTCCCCAAGGGCAGGAACTGCAACTGTGGCTGGTCCATACATGGGCTATGCAAGATGGGAAGAAGGTTCTTTGTGCCACACACTTGTGGAAGGGATGGTCACAATTTGGTCCTAAATTGGGATCTGCTTCTATTGTAGTCAAAGACACAAAGCTTTCCATTTATTTCAATGGAAGCAAGTTGAATCTTTAGGTTTCAGCCTCAGGCCTGCTTCCCAATTTAGTCTCAGACATGCATGCAGCTGGAGCACCAAGTAAAACAAAAACAGGGTGAAAAGATCTGTTGGTTGGATGATGTGGAGATGTGAAGTCTTGTAGTTCTTTTATAAAGTGGATCTGGCAGAAGGATCTAAGCTTCTTGCATGACTGCATCCCTTTGGTTATTCAGCTACTGTTTCACTGTAGTTTTGTGGAACACTAGTTGTTTGATTGACTCTGTGGGTTTTAGTGGAAGTTTTGAAAGGGGTCAGGAGTTCTTTACCTAACGTTATTTCTGTTACAAAGACTCATTTGTCCCACCCCCTCTCTTCCCTTTTAGATAGTTATGTTTGAGCACTGTATGTGCATTCATAAAACTGTAAGCTTCCTACATTTGTTATGTGCATAGATTAATTCTTACTTTCTAAAAGCCAGTTCCCATTTTTGCTGATGTATTTACCCTCACTTTCACTGATTAGGGAGCTTTTGGTTTTAAAGATCTGAATAAAAATGATTATGACTTTTGTTTTCACAGGCAGGAAAAAATTTCTTACATTTTCTAGTGCCACTCATCAGCAATTAAAAAAATGTTCAGCTTGTGAGAGTGTCGGTTACAGACAATAATAATCTGACTGCTCTCATCTGGGATTGAAATGTGGTAGAGAAGTTGCTTTATCAGTCCAGGATGAAGGTATTCTTTCTTTGCACATATCTGGTTTAGAAAGCTTGCTGTTTTATGGAACTGCAGGTAGTGTACTTTTAGACATAGCTATCCAAACAGGAGTTGTGTGGGTTGGTCTGATCAGTCTTTGTAATAGAATTCCACGGTGTCGTATTTTACCAGATCTGAGAAGAACTTCAACCAAAGAACTCCTGACTCGTTTCAAAATTTCCTCTTAGACCTGGTCAGTCATCATCAAAGAATGTTTTCTACAAATGCTATAGAAAACAGAGCAGGGGAATATAAGCAAAAACAAACGCGTGCTGCAAGATCATAGGACCAGTGCTGCTCACACTGAAGTCAATGTGGATTTTGTCATGGACTACAAATGGAAGCAGGTTTGTGCACTGTTTGAACAGCATACAAATACCGACCAGAGCCTGGGGGAGTTCTCTCGGATCATCACACACAAATTCCTGTTCACTCCATGCAGTGGGAACTGATTCAATGCAACTGAAGAATTACTAAAATGATTTTATTATACTGTAATTATATATATGAGTCATGCATTTTGCCTAGTGCCCAAATGGATCTGGGAATAACATTAGCAATACCAGTGTACATACATAACTTTTCCATTGTTAGTCTCATTTTGAATAGGGCTAGGTAGAAAGGAGTGATGGGATGTATGTATCCTGTCACTAAAAACAGGAAGAAGGGGATACTAGCCTTCCATGTCGGGGACAGAAGCGATCTTTTATGCCCTTTAATTGATAGTCTAGAAAAGATGGGCTGACATCAGGGTCTCATTAGGAAAGCAAGCATTTAAAAGGCAGTGTTTGTAGTCTAGCGGGTGTCCAAAGGAACGAAGCGTTGTTTAAAACTTTCTTGTCAGTGATCTGTCTAAAGTGTTTAGACTTACTTATTCTCTCAGGTTGTTTGATAGTTGTGATGTGAACTTTTTTACTGTGTCTGGATATCCATGCTGAGCAGTTTATAGCTTCTATTTACTAATACATTTCACATTCGGATCATGTTTCCTCAGAAAAATAACCCAGAGCATGTCACATAGTATTTTACAACATGGTCATTATTCTGACTTCAGTTCCAATGATCCTGCAAACTGCATGTGAATAGCCATGGAGCTGAAACAATGTCTGTGGATCAGCTGCAGAGCCACTCGTTTAGTCTGGAGAACCATGCCACTCCCCCATTTCTCCAGTCTTCTACTTAACCTAGCTACATGAGTTGCTGGCTAGGCTATGGAATTGATGTTACAGCAGACATATTTCAAAATAAAACCAGTGTACAATGATCTGAATGGAAGCCTAATGAGTAAAATGCAAGATAAACTCTTTTGAAACATATTTATTTAGTGTCAATTGTCAAAATATAGATTTAATATTGAGTACTCTCCAGTAGGAATGCAGGTGACAACCATCTCCCTGTGATGGGGGAGGGACAAGGCCCAGAGGCCCTGCTGGAGGCCTCAAGGTACTGCCACACCTGTCACAGGAAAGGAGCACTGGAGCAAAGTCCTCCGAGTGGCCAAAAGAGATTTCACAGGAAGCAGCCAATCAGGAAGGGAGGTTGCAAAGGGCTAGCCAATCAGAGGGTTGCAGGCTAATATAAAAGGAGCTGCAGCGCTAGCGACAATCAGTTTTTTGTAAGTGGAAATAGCAGGCTTTTGGTCTTTCTTTTACACAGATACCAATCAGACTATCCCTATACATTTCAGTACAAGACATCCTACCCATAGACCATTTCCTTGCACAATGTCCTGTTTCCTTTCATTTCATACTACTTTGTGGGATTTATTAGAGCCATACTTCCTTAATCAGTAAGCGTTACCCTAGCTCTGCCCTCCAAAACACAGTGATCCTGGTCAGAGAGTTACTCATGGGATTTCAAACTGAAAGCTGGCCTCCAATTTCATGTGCCATAATGATCATTGCAAGTCATCATATGGACAGTAGTGATCATCTACCTCAGATTTACAAGCCCACCACAAACTGCCAATACCTTTCCTACCACCAGATACATGAACATTTGTTTGCTTACTACATGTGAAGTGCAAAGGAAGTTTAAGAATTACTCCCATTAGTAGTTTTTTCTCCTTGCTCATGGCAATAAACTGTGACCATTTTTCAAAGTGCAGATTTAGGCCCAATGTTTTTAAAAAGTCTAGACAGATGCACAGCTTCTCCAGCTCAGATGAAATACAGCTGAGTGCAAGTCTTCTGCATTACTCAAGTAGGAGTTGGTGTGTCAGTGAGGGTGGCCCTGGGCACAGCAATCATGCACAGGGGACGCCTCTACATCATCCTAGTAGGACTTCACATTTCCTTTGAATAGGTTAGTGAGGAGGGGAGAACAGTAGTAATGGAAAAGGACTGTGTTGCATTCATTCAGCCTGCCTTTAGGTGGAAGTTAAGTTATGGACTAAGGTCAGAAGCGACCAATATGTTCATCTAGTCTGACCTCCTGCACAACACAGGCCACAGAATCTCACCCACCCATTCCTGTAATAAACCTCTAACCTATGACTGAGTTATTCAAGTCCTTACACCATGGTTTAAAGACTTTAAGGTACAGAGAATCCACCAGCAATTGAGCCATGCCCCATGCTACGGAGGAAGGTGAAAAACTCCCAAAGCATTTGACAATCTGCCCTGGGGGAAAATTCCTTCCCAACCCCAAATATACTGATCAGTTAAACCCAGAGCATGTGGGCAAGACTCACCAGACAGACACTCAAGAAAGAATTCTCTGCAATAACTCAGAACCCACCCCATCAAACATCCCATCACAGGCCATTGGCATATCTACCACCAGTAGTCAAAGAACAGTCAATTGCCAAACTAGACTGTCCCATCCCCTCCATACATTTATCAAGCTCAGTTTTGAAGCCAGCTAGGTTTTTTGCCCCCACTGCTCCCCTTGGAAGGCTATTCCAGAACTTCACTCCTCTGATGGTTAGAAACATTCATCTGCTTTCAAGTCTAAACTTTCTAATGGCCAGGTTATATCTATTAGTTCTGGTGTCCACATTGTCACTGAACTTAAATAATTCCTCTCCCTCCCTGGTATTTATCCCTCTGATGTATTTATAGAGAGCAATCATATCTCCCCTCGATCTTCTTTTGGTTAGGCTAAACAAGCCAAGCTCCTCTCATAAGGCAGGTTTTTCCATTCCTCGGATCATCCCAGTAGCCCTTCTCTGCACCTGTTCCAGTTTGAATTAATCTTTCTTAAACATGGGGGATCAGAACTGCACGCAGTATTCCAGATGAGGTCTCATCAGCGCCTCGTATAATGGTACTAGCACTATCTCTACTGGAAATACTTCCCCTGATGCATCCTAGGACCTCATTAGTTTTTTTCACGGTCACATCACACATCACACATAGTCATCCTGTGGTCAACCAATATGCCCAGGTCCTTCTCCTCCTCTGTCACTTCCAACTGATGCATTCCCAGCTTATAGCAAAAATTCTTGTTATTTGTTCCTAAAAGCATGACCTTGCACTTTTCACTATTAAATTTAATCCTATTTCTATTACTTCAGTTTACAAGGTCATCCAGCTCTTCCTGTATAATACCCACTCCTTCTCTGTATTGGCAATACCTTCTAACTTTGTGTCATCTGCAAACTTTATTAGCACATTCTCACTGTTTGTGTCAAGGTCAGTAAGATTAAATAAGATTGGTCCCAAGACCGATCCTTGGGGAACTCCACTAGTAACCTCCCTCCAGCCTGACAGTTCACCTTTCAGGATGCCCGGTTGTAGTCTCCCCTTTAACCAGTTATTTATCCACCTTTCAATTTTCATATTAATCCCCATCTTTTCCAAAATAATTCCCCATATGGAACTGTATCAAATGCCTTACTGAAATCTAGGTAAATTAGATCCACTGCATTCCTTTTGTCTAAAAAAATCTTATCTTCTCAAAAAAGGAGATCAGATTAGTCTGGCACGATCTACCTTTTGTAAAGCCATGTTGTATTTTATCCCAATTACCGTTAACCTCAATGTCCTTAACTACTTTCTCTTTCAGGCCTGTAGTTACCCGGATCACTTTTTTTTCCTTTCTTAAAAATAGGAACCATGTTAGCAATTCTCCAGTCATATGGTACAGGTCCTGAGTTTACAGATTAATTAAAAATTCTTGCTAATGGGCTTGCAATTTCATGTGCTAATTCCTCTAATATTCTTGGATGGAGATTATCCAGCTCCGCTCCCCCCCGATTTAGTTCCATTAAGCTGTTCGAGTTTGGCTTCTACCTTGGATGTGGTAATTTCTACCTCCATATCCTTATTCCCATTAGCCACCCTACCACTATCCCCAAGCTCATCATTAGCCTCATTAAAAACAGAGGCAAAGTATTTGTTTATGTATTCGGCCATGCCTAGATTATCCTTAACCTCCACCCGATCCTCAGTGCTTAGTGGTCCCACTTCTTCTTTCTTTGTTTTCTTCCTATTTATATGTCTATAGAACCTTTTACTATTGGTTTTAATTCCCTTTGCAACAGATCTATTTTTGTTTATCCTTCCATTTAGTTTGAACTGAATTAGTTCATGGTCGCTCGAACCAAAGTTGTCCCCTACAACCAGTTCTTCTATGAGGTCCTCACTACTCTCAATACCAAATTTAAAATGGTATCCCCTCTTGTTGGTTCAGTAACTATTTGGTGAAGGAATCCATCAGCTATCACATCCAGGAAAATATGGGCCCTATTATTGCTACTAGCCCTTGTCCTCCAGTCTATATCTGGGAAGTTAAAGTCTCCCATAATCACACAGTTCCCCGTAGTATTTATCTTATTCAAAGCTTTAAAGAGGTCTCTATCCATGTCCAAATCAGATCCTGGTGGTCTGTAGCACACCCCAAGCATTATTCCAGGGGAAACTCTAGTAGTTTTCTTCCTCAATGTGATTTTTACTTAGACAGACTCTATCTTATCCATTGCATCACTTCTAATTTCTTTACAGTCTACCTCATCATTGATATACAGTGCTATTCCACCACCTTTGCTTTTATATCTGTCTTTCCTAAACAGCACATACCCTTCAATACTTGTACACCAGTTGTGACTACTATTCCACCATGTTTCTGTTAATCCTATAATATCTGGTTTCACTTCCTCTACCAGTAGCTCTAGTTCATCCATTTCGCTACCGAGGCTCCTTGCATTGGTATACAAACATCTTAATTTTCGCTGTTCGGCTTCACTCACATTCCTTACATGATTGGGCACAGTCATTTTACTGCCAATATCACCTATTAAACAGGTATCTACACTACCCTTCCTTTTAATGTCCATTCTGCTCCCCACTGCTATATCCTTTCCTATTTCATTCTCCTCCCTCTCAATGCTAAAATCAGGCATGGAGATTACCTGGACATCTCCCAACCACCTCCCTCAACTCCCTAGTTTAAAGCTCTCTTAATCAGGTGTGTCAGTCCCCATCTTAGAAGTGCATTTCCCTCCCTACTCAGGTGAAATCCATCCCAAGAGAACAGTCCTCTGTCTATGAATGCCTCCGAGTGACCATACATCCCAAAGCCCTCCTTATAGCACCACTGGCTGAGTCATCTGTTGATCATCATAATCTTGTCACACCTTTGTTGTCCTCCTTTAAGGACAGGCAGGGTCCCACTGAAGATCACCTGAGCCTCGATTTCCTTAAGAGTCTTCCCCAGCCTGGCATAATCTCCTTTGAAAGGTTCCAGCAAGAATCTAGCTATATCATTTGTACCCACATGAAGGACAATTAGTGAATTCTTTTGCACTCCCATTAGGATCCTCTTCATCCTCAGGTCCACATCTTGTATCTTAGCACCCAGCAGACCGCACACCCTTCTGTTCTCTGGATCAACATTGGTTACAGGCCTGTCTGTTCTTCTCAGCAGGGAGTCCCCAATCACATAAAACCTGCCTTTTCCTGGTAACGGTGTGATTCTCTGGCCTGTCACCTCTTCTTTCTGGCTGCAATTCATCTCATCTACTATTCTCCTTTGCAATAGTCTGCAACCGTTCCTGTATCCTCCTGGGACTCTTATTTGGTAGTATCGTCATTGGCTCATCCACTCTTTGTATAGGACTAGCTGCTCTTCTCTTCTTCCTTGCCCGCCCACCTTTTTCCGCAAACTTGTTTCTGAGCACTATTTCTCCTTCACTAGCCCGTCTTTTGCTCTGTCAGGTTCTCGCAGTCACATGCTTCCACTGGCCACTTTCCTCACCCAGCATTCTCCCCTCAGAGTTTGCTGGTCCTGCTTCCATCTGCAGGTCTGGTTTTTCTCTTCAGCCTCCTCATTCCTTTGCTCCATCATCTGCTCGAATCCCCTTCACCTGCATCTTCAACCCTCAAATCTTCTCTTCTATCAGCTCTATGAGGTGGCACTTCATAGAAATGAAGCTCTTTTGAGGTACCCCCTCATGGATCATGTATCTCCCATAGCTTCCACATCCAGTCATTTTAATTGTCTCTTCCACTGCTTGAGTGACTACCACTACCGTTTCTATATCTGTCATAGCCTTTCCCCCTACTTCCTGTCAGTGAGAAAAACAAAAACAAAAACAAAAACAAAAACAAAAACAAAAACAAAAACAACCCCCAATGAGCACCCCCAACAATACCAGAACACCACACATTCCCTCCCCCAAACTCCCCTTACAAACTCCCCTGTTTTCAGCACTGTTTGCTGGCTCCTGTGCTGCTGCCTGATTGAGTGCCTGCCTTATAGGCCTTCTAATTAGGAAAGCCCCATCCCCTAATTAGGGTCAGCTGACCTCAGTACAACACCCAGTACCAGCTCCTGCAAACTGAAGGGGGAAAAAATGAAACAAAACAAAACAAAATGAAAACAAAGACACACAACTTCACAGAACTCAGACACTGCCTCTAAGGCCCACTCAGACTCTCCTGTTTTCAGTCTGTTTGCTGGCTCCTGTGCCAACCATTTACTCTAGCTTTATGTTGGAAGAGCTGAATTTCACCCATAGAGCCTTACCTTACTCCCACTCTATGTACAGAAATCTCATGAGCAGCAATTTTATCTTGAACAGTGTGTGTGTGTTTAAACAATCTACTTTTAAAAAATAATCTACTGTGGTTTTATAAATATTATCTCGCTGAAGTGACAGATTGACTTCCAGGGAACTACACGTATGAGTAGAGATCAAATAATTGGGCTGTATAACCAGGTCGCATCAGCAGTCACATCAGCTTGTATAGAATTTATATCAAGCTGATAAATTGATGACCACTCCCTCAGACACCCTAACCCAGATCATCAAAAAATAGTACAGACAGTATACTGATTAGTCTAATGTGCCATGGCATGGTGGCTCTACAGAAGGCCTACAAGAGTGAATGAGCACATTCTATGAGGCATATGGTACAGACTGCAACATGGGCCTTAGGCTGCCAGGCTGATCAGACCAGATTGAAAAAACTCTGCTGGATCTCATGCACAGCTCAGAAGCTTCACTGACACCCAAGCAGGCATTATGCCTTCTTAGCCCATGGTGACTTTCTAAAAATAATGTAAACCTTATTTAATAACTCCATCTGTTAAAGATAATTGTCAACTTTTGCCAAGGCCATCAAATGAAAATAAATTTGGCCTTTTTAGGCCACGCAAGCTACAAGAGTAAAAAAGTTAAGAAATTTAAGAAATGCAACCATGTGAAATTAACATAGACCTGACCAAATGGAGAAAGGCAAAACTTTAGGTTTTGATTTGTCTGTTTGTGTTTACTTATTCATATTTATTCCATATTCCAGGATTTTGGCCCTGGTGTGCTTCATGATGAAACATGCTAGATTTATAATGGAGAATTACTGTAGCTTCACATGTACCAATAAAGCAAAATACCTCACTGTTTTTGATTGTATGAAAAAGATCTGTAACATGGTTCAAGAGGGGTCTTGACCCTAATAATATGATAATATAAAGTACATTATATTTTACAGTATTTTTGTCTTCATAGAGTTGTATGTTATTTATGACAGAGGCGGATAACTATGGTTGATTAGCATGGTAATGGAAATGGATGTGTGGACAATGTTGAAAGGAAGGAAATATTTATTTATTCAAATACTTAAATGGCTTCTGATGCTTCAATCCTAAAGAACCTAAAACGCTACTTTGCCAACCTCCCTCTAATCTCTCCCAAAATGTATTGAGTAGATAAAGAGGCTACATTGTTGGTAACACAAATTATTGGTCAAATTCTGTTCTAACTTGCATGCATTTAGATCTATTACTGACTTCAGTGGAGTGGCACAGGTGTAACAGGGAACAGACTTTGGCCCAAATTTGTTAGCTTTGCTTATGTTTATTAATTTAGTGCAGTTCTAGTGTGAATCGGTATCTTCTCATGCTGATTCTCAGTGCAATATCACATTATTATTTCCAATAAGTCACTGATTTAAAACCAGCATTTGTAATGTTTTCTACTTCTCTAGCAAAGAGATTCCCAAGTTGTGGTCTGTAGACCACTGTCAGTTTGCAGACAGCTGGCTGATCAAATTTGATTGGCTATCTTCCTTATTTCCAGCTGATAATTTGCATATGCAGTCTCCCTATTAAGATACGATCAATGATATCAGAACATTTAATGATCCCAGCTTTAGCCCTTATGTTGTAGGTTAGGCATTAGTTAACATAGTGCTTTGTTCCACAAATATCCATACAAAAAGCTCTAGGTTTGCATTAATTTCAAATATTTCTTTAAAATGAGTTAGGGGTATTTCCCACATAATTACAACTGTTTCTGATAGCATTATTATAGGTAAGCTTGTGTCCATGTTTTCCAACACAAAGCCTTTTTTCATGTGCTTATAAATTGGCTGTGAAATGTGTTCTGAACCGAATGTAGTTAACCCTAATTCAGCACAGGGGTTTATTTTTAACATAGATGTCAAGAAAATCTGTCCCACACTTTTATATGTAAGATAATTAGAAACACATAAGTTTATTTATCTTAGATGTTTGGAAAATAACTAATGACTTTAACGTTTTTTTAAAGGCCCAATAATGCTTTCTTTTTCTACCCCAGCTCCCATTTAAGTCAGTGGAAGAGCCAGAGGTAAAAATCCTTCTTCTATTGAACTTAAAGGCAAAACTCCCTTTGACTTCAATGATGCCAGGTTTTCAACCCAGATGCGCAAAGAATACAAGCAAGGCCCCAAGTGTGGAAAGTAAACTTAATGTAATTGTTTTTTGGCAACTTAAAAAAAGAAAGAAAATGTATATTAACTGAAAAGGAAGTTTACTGTTGCTCCAATTCTACCTTCACTCACAAGGGTGCAACTCTCAAGAATGTGCAATATATAAAAGTGGGCATGCATATCATGCAGCAGATTGATTGACTGAAAGAAAGAGAACTTTTTAGGTTACTAGGTCAAAACATCTCATCCTCCCCATATCCCTCAGGAATAAAGTAGAAATAGATTTGTATAATAGGCAAAATCTAGCAAGAATTAATCCATATTTTAAAAATTGTTTAAATATTTCACAATGGAATTCTGTTACATGATCAGTTTGGTTAAACTCCCATATGGTCAATGTAGCGATATAATGACTGTTGACCCAAATTTATACCAATTATGCAAGCAAAATCCTATCCTGTATCTAATAAGCAGGCAAAACTCCCACTGGTTTCAAGGAGAATTTTCCTGCATAGGACATATGAGAAGAGGAGGCTTCAATTAGCCTATTGGCATGAGTAAAAACTTCAGGATAAAACCCTTCATACAACTCCATAGAAATATTCAGTTTTTCAAATCCAGATGTACATGGAAGCAATGTTTCTAGTTTAGGAGAACAGAAAATTATTGGCATTTTGGAACAAAATACAATTAAAATAAATAGAAATTTGTCCTAAGCAGCACTCGCAAATACTCTTTCCTTCTTTACTTAAGAGCATGTGTCTTTAGGAAAGCTGCAAAATTCTTTTCTAGTTGTGGAACCATCCAAGAAAATCAAACAAGCAATGCTTACATAAGGAAGCAGGGAAACTGCACTCTGGAGAGGGTGCTAAAACTGGCTCAGCAGAAAATAGGGCATGTTTGGGGAAGAGAGTGGTGAATCTTGAAGGAAATAAAATTATACCAGAACTTGGGATGCTCAAACAGGTGCACAGCAGCCATCTTATATTTTAAGATAAACAATTTCTCCCACTCTTGATTTTAAATGTCCCCTTTCTCAGCTCATAAGAAAACTAATAATAAACCAAATGCAGGCAGTTTAGGAATAAAATGGAATAACAAACACGTGGAAATCTCTTTCTATGTAGCCATCATCATATCTACTCTTCTTCCATGAAAAGTCTCCATGTTCCTTCTATGTGTCAGTCACTGCAAACATTGTATGGATTTTGTGTGATGCCTGAATCAACCAGGCAGTTTCTCACAGAAGAGTAAACTGCAAGCCAGCCTCAAACCTGAGACTGGTGTTTTGTGAAAAAAAAATTACCTCTCCAACAGCCAGATAATAGCCTGCATTTATGGATGTTTTTTGTGTCAAAGATACAGAGTAGAAATAAGATTTAATACCATAAGTAAGGTTTCTCTTTGTCCACAATATGAAAACCAAGTACAGGATCAGGACTAGTTTGTGTCCATGAGACACACTGTGTAACTTTGGTTTCTTTTTGGTAGACCAGAGCCTGCAGTATAGGATGCATAAATCAAGATTCTCCAAAATAAGAGTCTAAAGTTTAAACTAAATGGCTTGAGTATGTACGGTGCAGAACAACCAGCAACTTCCCTGGACATAAATGGGGGCTCAGCATTTTTGAAAATCTGGGCTTTTAATGTAAGCACTTAATGTTAGATTCCTGTGTTGGAAAACCTTATCCATGAGGCATATACAAGAATGAGAGGAAACACTAAATTTCTGTGTGAAATTAACTAAAGAAAACAAAAGTCATCAAGCCAAAGTGCACGTACCACTCCAAAATATCATGAAGCTGTCTCTTAAGCTGCATGAAGATAATGTCTCTCTTTTACTAAAGAACCCTCTCCCTCCTTTTACCTACATTAGGAAGGTGAAGAAAGAAGGTTTCTATCAAGACTTCCTTTCCTTAAACTTCTGGAAAAATAAATATTTTCTACAGGTATACAGATAGCCACGGGGGAGTGTGCACCCTTTTCTTGTTGTTCCCTATGCCTCCATCAGCTACAAAGCACTGAGGGGGCAAAAATCCTTCTTTATAGGTAGTCCTACTGAGAAACCCCTACTTATTAATATACCTCAAGGTCTTCATAATAGCTCTCACCATCATATGGAACCATAATTCTATGCATATAAACATATAGCTTTCTGGGGGCACAGGTTGAAATATATTATATATATTTTTCCTGTGTGAGGCATTTAAATTTACCATCACAGAAATTTGGGGTGGAATTCAGATATTGATAATTTTTAGATCTTCTGACATTCAAGGGGCCCTTGGTAATAAAAAATATAAAATAAATATGTAAACAAATAGTGATGGTGAAGATAACTCAGGAAAGCTTTTTTTTCTTTCAGTTTCAGAGACTTTTAAAATGTTATTTCATTGTCTCCTTTAGTCCTCACTCAGCCAAAACTCCCATTGACTTCACTGGGAGTCTTGCCTCAACAAATATTTAAACTTCTTAATTGCTTTTTCTGGCTTTCTGATACTGTTTTTCTACTTGTCATTTGTGTACTGTGTATATACAGCCCTATTCAGAATTAATTCCATTTAGCAGACAATTCTTGACAGCCCTAGTAAATTCAGAAAGATCTATTCATTCATCAATACGTGCTTGTGTGTGCAATTCTCATTAAGCTCAACAAAAATTACTTGTGTGCAGCAATAGTAACTAGACTTTTTTAACCCTTAGGAATCTAGCTAATCTCCAGGTGGATGTCACCTGTGGAGCAAGGTTTTCCCTAGGCTACTGAGTTTGTGATGGAGGTTGTGCTGAAAAAGAGAGAAGCTCTGTAACCTTCGGGAGGCAGGCCTATCTGAGAGTTTTGCCTTCAGCAAATCTTGACTGGCTCTGCTACCTTACTGTTGGGATTCATTCTCCTCTTTTAGCTTATGCTTGTGCTGTGTGCCACTATTGTTTTTTCACCATTCCTTCAAGGCAGGAAGCAGCAGAGGGAAAACAACACTCATCCAGTTCAGGTTAGAAACAAAAAAAGTTTTCAGTAAATACACAACAGTGTTTGTATGCAAGCAGGACAGTCAGTGGATGAGCATATGTGAATGAAAAACATAAGGCCCCCTGTCTGCTCAAAAACCTTCTTACAGTTGTGCGAGGGAAGGGAAAGGGTGGGGCTTTTGTAGAAGAAGGATGGAGGTACCCAATAAGTGTTGCACTTAAATGCATTTTTGGTTAGTGAATTCATTGTAGGGTGTATTTATTGGTGTATTACAATTGGATACATTGAACGCTAGTGTCAGGAATCAGGACTTCCAGCAGAGCCAGTCTCTTGGCAACCTAATGATTGTGCCTGGCCTGTAGCAGGCTGTCAGATTGGTGACAATGCCTGATTGGTTGGAGGAGTCAGCAACCATCTCTTAAGCCCAGCAGCAGTTCAGTGACTGCTCAAAGCATTTGCCTATACCTGTGATAGGTTTAGCATCTGTTTGTTCCTAGACCTGGTCCTGCCTTGGATCCAGCCTTGTTCCTGTCTTATGTTGCTCCAGGTAACCTGGTCCTGAACTTTGGCTCTAATTTCTAGCTATGGCACTTGGCTTCTGGCCCTGACTCTGGCACTAACCAATGACGCCTAACTCCTCCTCTTAACAACTGGGCATGACCGTCCATGTCCAGGTCACTAAGGTAAAACCTAAAACTACCGAACATCTGCCAGACTCTCTCTATCCCCTCTACCTAATAAACTAAGGACTTTTAAGATTTTTTGTATGAAAGATTTGGTCAAAACTAACCACCTTGTGGGGCCTAGCTGTGGCTGTAGTTAACATAATTTAAACATCCCTTTGGCTGTTACCAGATGGTTTAAATCAGGAATGGTCCCATTTTGACCGTGGAGGGGGCAACCAATGATTTATGCCACTTCTCAAAGTGTCAAACCATGAAGAAACTTTTTGTTACTTCTGTTGAGAGATCCATTAATGAGTCAGATTCTTCCTTTTGTGAATGATTTTGCCTTCCTTTTTAATAGAATTGGTCTTAGCTAACCATATTTTAGAATACTGTTTTACTTTATTTCAGTATGTATTAGTGAACAGTTTTAACGTGTCTTTAAAACTTCAGATGATAGTTGTTCCAGTGTAAATAGTAGTAAAATAGATGAAATAATAAAAATGTACAGTGTTGCTGAGTACCTGTAACTCCCACTGAGATCAAGATTTGGCCTAGTTTGAGCATTGCATTAAACTAGTGATGTGCAAAACTCAAAAGGTTTGATGTTTGCTTTGCTTAAGATAAGTACCCTAAAAATATGTATTGTTATCACAACTATATTCTGCAAAATTGGGGCCTAAGCCTTCAAACTCTTAATCAGCTGAGTCATCCTAACTCCTGACAAAAGCCCCATTAGCTTCAGTGTTGTTACTCATGTGAGTAATAAGGGTTACTCAATGTTTAAAGGCTTCAGGGTCTTGGAATGGAAATCTTGTGGAACTGACTCGTGAGACTTCTGGTGTTTTCCTTCTTACCAGAGATATAAACAGGCAGTGCTTTTGATGATTTATCAGTACTTCTGCTTCTGGTCCAGATAGGAACCTTGAAAAATGAGTTTTGGAGCAGAGGAAAGGTAAAGAAATTTTAAAAAGAATCAATTTGAACTTGGTTAGTGTTGGATTAATGTTTATTTGATTTCTCCAAACAAACTTACCCATGTCTAAAATTACTTAATATTAAAAGCTGTGTGTGAAAGATGTAGGAATCAGGAGGTTGCAGGAAAACAGGGGAAAATTTCTGTAAGAGCTCTTTTTCTTTCAAAAGTGAAGCTTTCCTAATAACACTTAGAAATCATTTAGCACTTCTCATATACAAAGTTTTTCACAAACAGAATTCAATTAATTCAAGAACATCCATGTAAGAAAAATAATATCCAAGTTTTTTACTGGTGGGGAAAATCAAGGGCAGAAATGCTAAGGGACTTGCAAAGATCAGTACAAAGTCTGAATCAGGGCTGGTACATGATCTCATGAATTCCTGAGCCCTAGTCCAGTGCTAAAATCACTAGACATCAACTCTCTCTGGAGAGCACAATTTCTGTATAAAAAACTAAGGCTGGGATTCTCAAAGGGGCCTAAAATTTAGGCCCACAGCACTAGGCTGCAGTTCTCCAGCGTCACCACCTATCTGTAAATATTGGAGCTTCTGGGTGAATTAGTCATCACATATAATTTAGCTCTGATAATTTATTGAAAGAAAGTTGCCAAAAATAATCTGTCCCTTCTCTCTCATTTCTCTCTTCCCCCCACATTACTTGCTCGTTTCTAAGGCTTGTAGAATAATATCTGGTGAATGATTGGTTTTAATTTTTCTTTGTCCCAATCAGTTGAAGCATGAATAATCCACCTGCCCACTATTCTACCATGTCTAGAGAGCAGTAACTTTTAGTTTAATTTGGTTGGGGATGAGAGGGGAGGGGGAGGAAGCAAGAGTGGAAATGGAAGAGCAGTGTTTTAAACGACCTGAAATTTAAAGCTCTAGCACTACCAGTTTTCATCAGCAGTTGCTTTTAGGCAAAACCTTAATGTAACTTTAACATAGCTCTGTGTGTGTGTGTGTGTGTTAATTTCAGTGCTTAATTTGTAATGAAAGAGGGGCCAGGGCTCAAGCAATTTTATTTTTACATTCTTAACTGATGTAGCAAGCCTAGAGGTGCCAGGGCTATGCACTGCCAAGCCTAGAGGTGCCGGGGCTCATCCCTAGCAAGAATTAAGAACAGGGTTATTCCACAATGACAACATCTGCATTAGAGGCTCCTGCAGTCCTCCCAGCTCTTTCGCAGCCGGGATGTTGCCCAGCCCCTTGGAATTAGGACCGCTCGGAAGATTGGCCGGATTGGGGATCCCAGGAGGCTGGAGCACTGCAAGCCTGTACCATCTCCCTGCGCAGGGGGGGGGGGAGGGGGCGGTAAGAAGGAGCAGGGAAGGAGGAGGGTGAAAGTGGCAGACGAGAGTTGCCGTCTAGTTCTGTTGCACTGGCCCGGGGAAGGGAAAAGGGAGGCCGGGAGGGAGGCGCGCGGGCGCCGCGAGGTCGTAGGCGGCCGAGCGCCCAACTTCAGCACCATGGAGAGCCGCCCCCGGGCTGAGCTCGCGCGGCCGCCTCCTGCCTCTCCTCCCTCCTCCCCCGGCAGGGGCCCCGAGCGCGGGTGGCACGTTCCTTTGGCTTTTACTGTGGAAGCAGGAGAGGGGAGGAGAGCAGAGGGCCGGGGGAGGAGGAGGAGGAGCCGGGGAAGGGGGAGGAGGAGGAGGAGGGGGGGGGAAGGGAGAGGTGGGGGAGGATTCCCCCCCCCCTCAGCTTTATTTATTTATTTATTTGCTTAGTTCATTTTTGCTAAGCTGGCAGCAGCGTTTCCTCCAGCCGGGAGGTGACGAGCGCGGGAGGAGGGAGGCTCGGAGCCGCCTCCTCTCTGCTGCGGGAGTCTGTGCTTGTGTGTGTGTGTGTGTGTGTGTGTGTGTGTCCGTGCGCGCGCGCGCGCCTGGGAGTGTGCGCGGCTTCCCGTACGTGTGTGCCCGTGCGCTGCCGGGTGTCTATATATACCCGGGCTGGGAGGCTGTCGGAAGCGTCTCTCGGCAGCAGCGCTGCTCTATTGCAGGAGGACGGGCTCAGCTGCAGTGGCAGCCGCCGCCGCAGCCGCCTTAGCAACACCAAAGTCGTTTCTCCTTTTGCCTCCCCATCCCCTTTTCTGGAGTGTTTTATTATCCCGCCCCACCCCCCCTCCTCCTTGGTACTTCCTCCGGCTCCTTTTCTTTTTTTTTTTTGCCCGAGGGAGGCGCGCACACAGCAAGAAGGGGAAAGAAAAGTCCTGGGACTTATCCTGCAGCTCCAAAGCCTGAGGCAGGAGGCGAAGAAGGGGGGGTTGGCTTCTACCACAAGGTAAAGCGCTGCCCCCTCCCCCACCCCCCTTGCCTCCTCACATCAAAGAGAGAGGGAAGGAGGCAAAGTGGAGGAAAGCAGCTATTCTGCGCCTGGCCTGTGGAGTAAAGGGAGCCGGGAAGGAAAGGATGGTTGTGGTTCCCCGAGCCGGCTGCAGGGCAGCCCTCTTCCTCTGGATTTTCAGCAGCATCAGCTGCAGAGCCAGGACTGCGCTCCCTGCATCCCGTAAGTACCCGTTTAAAAGGTCCTTGCACACTTTCGGCTCCGCATGCACATTCCCACGGTGACTCCGGAGGGAGGCTTCTGTGTTTGGGGCTTGTTTGATTTGTGTGTGCGTGCGCGCGCGCGCCTGTGTGGAGGAAAGCTCTGCTCCAAGAGTCCTGGGTGCAGCTGATTTTGGTGATGCTAGTGGTAGCTGGCGGTGAAAGTTGGGGCTAGGGAACTGCTCCAGGGTAGCTGGCCGGATCTGCAGTGTGGGCTACAGCGGTAAACGCCACTTGACAATCTTTTCCCAGTTAGTTGGGCTGGGAATTGGGATCTGAGAGTACTGGAGCTGGACAGGTGTGTAAAGGAAAAGGGGAGACGTGGGCAAATTCCGCAACCAGTTTGATGTGTGTGTGCGCGCGTGTGTTTTTAATGGAGAGTAAAAGATTGGGAGGAAAAGAGGGCTGGTGACTTATTTGGAAGGAGCAGAGACAAGATGCTGTGTTTTGGGAGCGAAGTTTTGCTTCGCAAGACAAACCGAGTGAAGTTGTGTTGGCGCTGACCAGCCGTTGCCTTCATACTGAGAGAGCAGTGCAAGCGAAATAGGTAACCAGCAAATGAAATACCAAACTTTAGGCTAGGAAAAGAGAGAGCAAATCACCTGGATAGGACCGGATCCTGCGGCCAGTAATGACAGCGTGCTCGTTGATTTCAATGGGTGCATCAAAAATGCAATGTTGCGATGAGCTGTTAGTTTGCAGCAAAACAGTCGCAGTGTCACTGTGAAGTATTTAGTTGCTTCTCTGTATCCCACGTAGAGAACGTGCCTTCTGAATGATATTTTTGAAATAGATACTGAAATGATGTGTGGCATTTACACGGGATCTGCGGTGCTAGGGGGAAAAAAAAGACGGTTGCGGAAATCAGCCTGTATTTTATGGACAAGAGTATGTTAAAATGTGACACATAGGTACATTTAGGGGTGTGTGCGGATTTTACTGATCAAACAGCGAATTGTTTTGGAATGTGTGTACTTTATGGAGGTGTGAGTGGATTTCTTTATTTTTTGTGTGTTTGAACAAAACTATTAGGTTTGGGATTTGGAATACAACTGTATTTACCAGACTCACTGTTGATCTCTCCCTCCTCCCCCTCTTCCTTTCATGCCTTCAGGGGTTTGTGTGTATGTGGAGGGGGGGGAGGGAATCTAAGGTGATTGTCCCAGGGTTTGCCATACACTGTACTTAGACCATTATGTGTATTTAACCAGAGATAAAAGCAGACACTCTGCTGTATCCTAAGCCTCTCAGGCTACAGTCTTATCTTCGGCTGTTACTTTTGACTTGATTGCTCATCTCAGTTTTGTTCTGAATATGATTTCTTCGTACTCAGTAATAGGACATTGTGCGTAACTGGAATACTTAGAAAAAGGCATAATAACTTAGGTTACTATTATTCTGTTCTCCCATGCAATTTTAGATCAATAGGTATTTTGTAATTCCATAGCTAATGTTCATAGTTCTGCTACAAGTTTAAATTTGGGAACAACATATAGTATCTTGACACTGTCATAGTATTTGATTACACAGTAAGCATATGTTTAATGTATAAAAAAGTTTGACAAGTTTTTATTAAAGATGATACATCTAAAATCAGGCAGGTAAAAGACATGCTTGTCATAAATGATAAAAAGTAAAAATTCACTGATGTATATTTCAATCTTCTAGATGTTTGCAGCTACTCAGACACTTACATAATATATGACTCTAAAAGAGCACTATACACCAAACTCCTTATGCAGAGTATAAAGTTCAGCTTTTTTTCTAATTTTCTAATAAAACCAATCCACATTGCACTTTTAGGCAATGAAAATATAGCTACAAACACATATCAAGCTCCCTTGTCATTAGCAAAAAGACTGTGAACATGATAGCATATGAAAAATTCATTAAACTCTGTTCAGAAACGCTACAGTACTTGCCATTCCCATTGCTAGTGAAATGGTGCTAGAGTAGACACTCTTACAGTTACAATGTCTGTCACCTAACTGAATATTCTGTTGCACACTTTAGTATACAAACTGATTATTGTACAGTTTTTACTTCTATTGTCTTCAGCTAACTGTAAATTGAATAG
Source organism: Emydura macquarii macquarii (assembly GCF_026122565.2). NCBI lineage: Eukaryota > Metazoa > Chordata > Testudines > Chelidae > Emydura > Emydura macquarii. The sequence goes on along the minus strand of NW_027131400.1, from coordinate 5,774,163 downwards.
ATGACTAAACTTTCTTTGAAGAGAAGACAATTGACTCAGTTTTTTTCTTGGTTCTGGATCATAGAGACAAAAGGAGAATACTTGTGGAGGATTTATAGACTTCATGAAATAAAAGGAATAGTTACAATTTTAGCATACAACTAATTGCAGCCAAACTATTGCTTTAGACCCACTAATGAAAGCTTTAAAAAACTCCAGTGTTTCACTACTGGAAAACATGAGTATAAACAACCTTTTTATATTTTTTTCTAGAAAGCAGACTGCAATTTTAGTGTATTATAGATATACTAAATATTTGCATAAGAGATTTGTATTCATTACTCCCTTATCTGATCCTGCTGCTATGGAAATAAATGTCAAACTCCCATTGGCTTTAGTGAGAGAAAAATTGGACCCTGCATTCTCATTTTCCATTTAGTTTCACTAGCGGAAGCAGATTGGATCTCAAGTTTTCATTTTCTCTGTACTTTCACTAAACCTTTCCATTTCACTGAAATGATATCTGTCAGCTAGTTGGACCACTTCTGTCGGTGTGAAAACAAACATGTTATGAAAGTGATAAAATCTAATCCAAAAATGAATTGGGGAATGGGAACCTGGTGTTAGTACAATAAGCATTCACTGAATACAAGAAACTAATATAGTATCATCCATAACCCTTCCTTTTTCATATTTGTTTTTAATTTGGTTAATAGTTATCTTTTCAAAACTTCATCAATCAGTTCCTATAGTATATTTCTGGTCAAGATTTAATAGACAGAAAGGGGATCAAAACTCTGTCAACTATTTGAATCAAGGCTAATGAACAGCTCAACCAGGAGAGGTCATCACAAGACAAAAAGTAACATGGAAAATACACATTTAGTGTTTTTTTTTTTTTTTTTTTTTTTAAACTCCTTTACCTGGTTTAAAGATGTGGTGGTAAGAAGAATATAATGGTTTAAACTAATTTTCAGTTGATACATTCTCATTAAAAGAAATAACTTGCCTACCTGATAAACATATTAGGATGTGTCACTCTTTGGGTCATCTATTTCCAGAAAAAAACAACTCCAATGTAAAAATTGCCTCTCACAGCAAGAATTTGCTTTCAGTGACTGTGTTCAACACAAGTCCATTCCGCACAGAATCTCTCACTATTAAAGTTGCATTTAGAGTCATACAAATATGAATGCTTTTGCAGGATGACCCATTCTACTAGTTTAGCTGAAGTTGCAGCTCATTTTCCCTTTTACAACAGGTGGGCTGAAAACATGAAGTGCTCTATTTAGCTGTGTATACATATGAAAAAAATGTGCTTTGTTTTCAAGTTAGTCAGAACTTCCTGCACTATCCTCAGCTGTGGAAAGTGAGGGTGGTCTGAAGAAAAACATAAAATAGGCATGTGATGTCCCTTTTCAAAGTGTGAGTTATGATACAAGAAGCCCCATTTTTAGGTTGCTGGTAAAAAATAGGAATGGCAATATTTGTCTAGCTCAGTGTTTGAATGTTGTATGGGTGGGGATGGAGGGGAAAAGACTGTTGAAATGGTGTCTGGGAATAGCTTCATTGGGGGGGAGGGAAATTCAGAGTAAATGTTTTTATGAACTCTGGTATATCTCAAGGTGAGAAAATGGCTCTGCAGTATTTTTATTACATCTGTTTGCTTTCTTTAGGTCCTATTCCACAAATACAAGGAGAAGATCCTACAGGACTTAGGCCCCAATTCTACAAAACATTTAAGCTTGTGCTTAACTGTAAGCATGTGAATAATCCCATCTTTATTTATCAAAGCTTAGGGATGCGCTTAAAGATAAATACTTGCTTAAGTCCCATTGAAGACAAAAGGACTCATGCTTAAGTGTTTTGCTGAATTTGACATGGCCAAACATGTACCTCTGACTGTCTCTGTACATTTTTTTAAAATAAAATTAAAAAAAGAAACCAACAAGCAATTTGTTCTAAATATGTCCAATTAACATTAAACTTGTATACAGTACAGTAGGTGACTCTTGCTGAATGAATAAACTTTATATATATATATATATATATATATATATATATAGTTACATTATTTGTAAATAAATTAGAATATTTCTTATCAGTTTATCTATTACAAATTGGTGGTAACATCAGGAAAATATTTTGCCTACACACTGGAACAATGCATATTGCCTCCCCCAGTTTGGCCAAAAACAAACATAAACAAAAACATCTGCTATTCCAAGGAGATGAGCTAATGCCCTTTTGAAACTCAGCCCTTTCATGTGCTTGGAACAGCACACACAAATTGATTGCCTATGCTCACCTGTGCATACAGAGTAAGATCCAAAGCCCATTGGAGGTGATGGAAGGCTTTCCATTTAGCTCATAGGCATTGAATCAGTTACGTAAATTATGGAATGTGCACATGCAAAAACTATTTGTGCTTGGTATCTTTTACTTCGTTAGTAATAACAAGGTATTAGACATAAAAATTATACCTGCAAATGCTAAAGCATACAGTGATGTGCAAGCACAAACGGAAGCCATGAGTTAAAAATTTAGCCCCAGGGGTTTTGGCTGCTTCTTTTCTGAACAAACCAAATGTCTTTTCAGAATATTTCTTTCCTCCTCCCCCCCCCCCCATGTTTGTTCTCAGGTATCATTAGTGCATGTAAGCACAAAAAAGAGTCTTTCGTTTCATACCATAACTATGTTTAGTATTTAAACGGACATTGAAAAGTACAGTTGAACTTGGATAGCTCACATCACACTGGAGCTATGTATGACATACAACTTTTTTCTGGAGGCGTTCTTTAGCTGTTTCAATATGAATCTTTAAATCTTATAAACCATCACATGTCATATTCAATTTTTAGTAATGTTAACAATGTTTAAGACTTGGAAATGTTCCACTATTTAAAGCAATAAGTCACACAAAGCTGCATAATAAGTCACACAAAGCTGCATGTGTCTGTGTGCCTTCTCTCTCCATATATAGGACTGGTTTGCATCTGATTATTACAGTTTGACCCGGGTGGATGTAGCCTCCTGCTTCAATGTGTGTACTATACTGAACGGGTACTGACCACCCACAGTAGCACCCTTAGCCCTGTACTGTAACCCTAATCCAGCCTGGTAAGGAATGGAAACCAGGAGAAGAGTAGGTTCAGAGAGTGAGCCCACACAACACTCAACTCAGAGTGGCAGCTCCTGTCCCATGGGTCTGGGCCCAACTCTCGGCCAAACCTGGACAGCACTGCTACCTGGGCTTCAACTCACAATGTGCAAGGCCCAGCCAGTCTTGAACCCAGGCCTGGGGAGTGCCAGGTAGCAAACACCTTTACACTACCACCCAGCAGCAGCAGCTGTAACCAGCTCATCCTCCACAACTCACTGTGGACACAGACCATGGGAAGTCCCACCTCCAGGGATCCAACATACAGCAACTTCTTGGCTCCCTGGCTTAAACCCCAGGGGAATTCCAGAAGGTGTTCCTACAATAGAGTGGATTGCATGTAGGTGCCATGATCATTCTTTTTTTCTGCTCTTGAGCTCCTGTCGTTGACCTTGGCCTGATTTGGACTTCATCACCAGACTTGGACTCTGATCCATGGTTCAGCCCTAGCTTGGAACTTGACTATGAACTTCTCTGTGTACCTAGCTTCAGGTTTGACCCTGCTCTGACCTTTGGTCCTGATTGCCATTGTCAGGATCCTGCCTGAATGCCTGCATTGGGGAGCTGGACTCAGCCCTGCAGGGCTCGACCCACTGCTGTTGGTCATTGCAGGGTGGACTCCTGCCTCCCCTATGCACTGAGCCTGGAGAATTATACGTCTGCCTGATTTTTGCACCTGTGTTTCATGATTTCTATGGGTGCAATTGAACCCATTTTAAATCCATCCTTGAGTTTGACTGAGATGGGAAAGGATGATTAACTAAATCTAGAGATGTGCATCTATGTCTTCTAAAAAGTATCTATGATGCCTTAGATTTACATGTGCACATGCACATAGACTGTCAGATCTTGACAGTCGCTGATTAAACGGGCCAATTCAGATGGTTTTACTCAGTTCTTAATCAGGGGATACATTAATTAATACTTAATCAGGGAAAACTCCCACTGTCTTCATTATTTTTGTTGCTGCTTAATATTTTATTGTAGCAGTGCTCAGAGACCCTTAACGAAATCAGGACCTCGTTGTGCTAAGCACCATAAGAAACACAAGTTGAAATGTGATCCCTGCTTCAAATGACTGGAAATCTTGCTGGAAGAGTAACTAAGTACAGACTCAGGTCTTAATGGGAGCTATGCCACTGATTGCAGAGACAAGTGTGATTATTCTGTCAGTGAGGATTTCAGAATTTTTGGCCCGTTGGTATGATATAGGAGTAGCAATGTAAAGTTCACCAAACTTCACCCTTTGAACTAACACCAAGTAGATGTGTCTCACATAATTTATTTAGCTAATTAGTTTTCTTTCTGTTAAATTCTGAGGTTGAGTATGTAAGATAAATACAGAATCTATCAGGTCTCTACTTTTCCTGATAAGTCTTCAAATATGTTAAGGGCTATTGTAAAGAGGATAGTGATCAACTGTGTTCTTGAGGTCCACTGAAGGTAGGACAAGAATCAATAGGCTTAATCCACATCATGGGAGATTAGGCTATATATTAAGAAAATCTTTCAAAATATAAGGATAGTTAAGCAGTGGATTCCAAGGGAGGGTGTGGAATCATGGTTACTGGATGTTTTTAAGAACGTTAGAAAGTTATCTGTCATGGATGATCTAGGTACACTCGGTCCTGGCTCACCATTGGGGAATGGACTAGACCTATCTAAGGGCCTTCCAGCCCTATATTTTCATGATTTTTGTGATTTTTTCATGGTTTATCAAAGTAAATTACTTGATGGAACCAATTCTCCTGGGTTACTTTCAATTCTAGCCTAGCTATTATAGAGACAAGAGCTTTCCCAAAGTCAATGCTTGCATATCAGAAAGAACTTAGGAAGACATCTAAGATTTGATAGCTGTGAAAAAGCAATGTGTTAATCAGAAAACATATGAAGGAAGTCCTAAATGTCTCTAATATTCATCTATCTGAATGCCATATTAAAGAAGGTTTTAAAACCAATTTATCATTCAACTACTACTAAAAACAAGCCATCCTATCTGGTTTGAGTATTAGCTACCTGAGAAACTGCCACAATCTTTGTGCACTTCCAGAACAGTTGGTCAATTCAAGGTTTTGGGTCCTGGACTTGAACAATTGGTAGTTCGGGTCAGGAAGAGCCTTTTCTCTGGAATTTGCTTCCTTCCTTTATCCATCAAAGCCTAGGTTTTTTCCTCATAGGGCCAGGTATAAAAACAATTTATTAATGATTTTGCCTGAACTTGTGATAGTGGATGTACTCATGCTTTGGTGGCTGAATTTATGCATACGGTTTGTCATTTCAGCTTAATATTTGTCAACTAATTGTATTATTTTTTAAATAAACCGTGTACACACTTCCAGAGATGCATATGAAGAGTGCCATTTAAAACATAAATAAATAAATAATTAACACTAGAACATCTATTTTATTTAGGTGTGAAGTTGAGAGTTGAATGCCTACCTGTGTTAGTGAAAATAATGTTAGGTATGTTCTCACATGAACTTTCCAAAGCTGTGCTGTCCAGACTGCTACTCCTAGTGTCAATATGCTTCCCTCATTCTACCAGTCAAAGGAATTATGCCACTGTGCACTTCACCTAGATAACCTTCCTACTGTGGTTCAGGCTGTTAGGAATCATAAGTGAGCCCTACGTAGGATTGGATCTATCAAAACGTCGGTCTTCTTCCAAAAAACACAGACCCCACAGAACAGACTTTTAACCTTATCCTCTCTTTGCCCTTCTTCCAGGCCTACGCCTATCCTCTCATCAGTCTCATTCCTTCCCCATTCCCTATACTACAGACTGCTTGATGTACCTTTCCCACCATTAAATAATCTCTTAGGTTTTCACTGACTCAATACTTGTAGTGGGCACCCTAGGGTTCCAAAGAGCTTGTTTTAATAGATTCTTAATTAAAACACCCATATTTGCAATCTGGCCTCCCTCGTGATAACCTACTGGAACTCCTTCTTCACACTATTATAATTCTACAACCCTCACATATCAAAATAGATTACCTGTATGATGGTGACATAATGGGATTACTTTCACAAATGATAAGCAATTTAAATATATTATATTCACTTAGTGCATTCGCGTTGAAAAATTCATGAAATAATATATTCAGCTTGTTGGAAAATAGACATTTAAGACTAATGTTTGAGTGGGTCTCCTTAAAGGCACTTTATAATGTGTGATACGGCCTTTTGCAAACACAAAATGGCTACTTTCAGATGCAAACAGATGATGTATGCGAATGAAAAACCTAATATGCAAATCATCATTTGTATATTACATTATCACTTCTGAATGGACAAATGCAAGTCTTGAATATGAAAAATTGAGTCCTCCATTGAAAATTGAGCTTTTCAGGTTTTATTTAGGTTTAACTTTTTCCAGAAGCAATTATCAGAAACATGAGTTTCAGAAATGACTTTATAAACTCTACGTAGACGAATGCAATATTTTTTTTGCACCATTAAGTCAAACTGTTTATATACTGCAGGCTCTGTGAAATTCTGTTTTGTCATAAGGAGTGCAGTGTGTGAACTAAGGGCAATATCTGGTCCCATGTGAGGAAATCATGCTTTATCAATCATAATTATGCTTGAAATATTATATGTAATTGGTAAACATATATTTAAATATCAACTTCCCCTTCACTGAAAAGCAACAGAAAAAATGTTGAGTAAACAAAATACACATTTATTTAAAAGCAATTTATTAAAAAGCAATCCAAGAGAGAAGTTTATTTAAAAACAATTCAGTTGAAGACTAATATGAGCCCCTCCTTGAGGCCCCAATTCAATAGTCCATCCCTATTCAGCAAAGAACTTACGCATGTGGTTTAAAGTAAGCACAGGCTTCGGTGCTGAATGAATCACTGAATAATGTTCCTGAGTTAGTCACTGAAAAATGATGGACTCTAGCACATGCTTTAATGCTTCCTTGATATGGGGCCATAGTGATCATAGACACATTTTGGAATCAAAGTTGAGGAATAGGATAAACGTGCCTTCTAATTATAGCAGTTGCAGCATGACAGTACTTTGTGATTAATGCTTAAAAATGCAAAGTTCAGAAGGAAATGTTATGATTACTAAATGTTTATTTCTGTGTCTTTTATTAATCTTCTAGCAACATTACTTTTTATTTAAATATATTTATATATCCTGCTAGCATGAAAATTAAGCTGATAAAACTATATATACAAATCGTACTTGAAGAGGAACATCTCTTTTAAGTGTTGAAACATATAGTAACTGGATGACAAGATGCTTTTGTTTGTCTACTCTGTTAGCAGGTATTAGATTTCTGCAGGGAGATGCAAGTTAATTATTGCTGAGTCACTGGTGCAGACATGGCTCCATACTTAAAAGGAAATGTGGTAGCCCTCTAGCAGAGGCAGCTAGGGTTTGAGACCAGCACTGATGGAAGGAAGAGCTATGGAGTAGGCTGAAGTGCTTATAGGGTTATTTTGAAATTAAGACGTAATAAAACCAGACTCCAGAAGGGGTTTCTTTCTGACTCTACAATGAGTATGTGGGTAGCTTGTGTTTGGGATTAAGTAGGGGTGATTGTGAGCTTTCATCTTCCAAGCTTATTCTTACCTTGATATTTCTAACACTTTTACAAAACAAGTTTTGTTTATTGAATCTAGAGTACCAAAGATCTCATTCAACTGCGTTCCCCTTCCTCTCTTCTACTGGTAATACTTTGCAACTTGGCTTATAGGGTGAATAGTTGCAGTGTAGATAGGTTGACATCTTATGAATACTTTTCACTGAGTCTGGTCTCCTGTTTTACGAGCTTGTCTCTGTCGGGCCTTCAGGTTAAAGGTGAAGTTATTTACATTAGTCTATACATGGACATTGAAGACCTCTGTTAAATGTTTAATTCAAATGTGCTTAGAGTGCTTGTGAGTCTGGGACAAAGGGTATGATGAGAACCATACATTTAGGATTTTTCTCCTGAGCTAAAAGTGTGCTGTGAATTTTAATTACATGTGGGTTATTGCAGTGCCCTGGCATCAATCCCTGGGATATACAGTGTAGGTTCTAGGTTGGTGTTCATTGTTTGTTTGACAGCTGTTTATTGACTTTTGGAATGTCATTATGGAGGGAGTGTCCCACATGCAATGAAAAAGAGATGCCTTGGGGTATCTGCGCTTGAGGCAATGTAATGAAATGTCTGTATGGAAGCATGTAGTCACTGAAGGAGAGTAATACAATCTGGGTAGGATGAAATATGACATCTGCTTGTATTTGTCACAGACTGATGGTTTAATTGGACAGGTCAATGGCTCAGACCATTATTCTTCAATTAGATGTCAAGTTCCTTTTTCTTGGAATTCATTTAGGTAAACTTTTAAAAAGCATTATACAAATCCTGCTCTGTCTTACACCTGTGTAAATCTCAGGTAACTACACTGAAGTCAGCAGGCTCCCTTTAGAGTTAGATTAGTGCATCAGAGAGCAATATTTAGCTTTGTTTATTTAAAGGTTTGTCAGGTCTGCTAATGTTGTTCCATATATCAGCTCTTTATCTACAAGCACTGACTATTTGAAATGATTGGATTGCTGATACATATATGATTATTTTTGATATAGGTAATATAGCTTATAAATCATAACAGTTGAAAAGTTTTAAGTTGGTTGAGTCTTCTGAGCTACCATAGTTTGATTTTAATTCTGTACCTGTGTATTCCATACATGTATAATGGGAAACATTGCAAATACTGTATCAGATTTAACTATTGCATACACTTATGTCATTTTCTACTCTCACACAATAGCATTCATTGCTAGGTACTTTATATTTCTGTAGGTAGGTTATTCAGGTACTATGGATTAAATCTTTGTCAGATGGGAACATGTGTAACATGCCATGAAAAGGTATTAGTTTATTTTGTTTCAAACTGAAAGAAGTCTCTGTATCCTGTGAGACATGAACCTAGACTTTACCAGTTGATTGGTAGAGCTTTTATTGGCTCTAGTAAGCTTTGCCACACAGATTCTGCTATAAATGCCCTACATAGCCAATGAAATATTTCTTATGTACTAAATGACAGAGTCGGATTGGGAAAGTTTTATGATAATATTAGACTGTGGGAAAAGCCTTCATTTTCTTTACATTATCTATCCATCAATGAAAGCAGTTGGTTATACTATCTAGTCACTTTTCACATTTCCTAAAAACTGGGGATGTTCCTGTTTCCAGAGCATGCACATTTCACTTTTTCCAAACTCTCCCGCCCAAAGATGTATTGTCTTGTTTTTGTAACCAACAGCATGTTGCACACTTGAAACAGCTAAGCCAAAATGAAGTGAAATGGATGCCAGGATGACTGAGACCATGTGTGCACCTCCTTGATGCATTACTGAAATGATCTCTCGCTCTGCACTCTTTCCTTAGTATGTCTGTCTTGTTTTTCATTTGAAAATCTGATTACCCTATCAGATATTTGATTCTAGAGAAGAGGAGATGCATTATGGATCCTATCACTCCTAGTTTTTCTGCTTGGACTTATTAACGCACAGCCCTTTCTATGCAGTCTTTTCTCTCATTCCCCTCACAGGAGCCAGTACTTCTCAGGAGTGCAGAAGCACCGCAGAGGGTCATGAAATCAGTAGTAAAATGTCTTGACATTTTTCACCCCTTCATGTGTTCAGACACTGTGACAGAACCAAAAAGAAAGAATTATTGCTGTAAAATAAGCCATGATGTCGGTGGGTGGTCTGGGAAGGGCTAGGTATAAGTGTTTGTCCTAAGGACTCAAATTTCCTAGTGGATTCTTAGATTCTGTTGTATGTATTTAGGTGGAGTAAATGGACAAAAGTGTTAACATAACTCAGGCACTGTCCAACATTATACAGTTTTAAACAAGGTTCAGGGTTTAGCATATAGAAACCTCAGCCTGTTTAGTATCATGGCAAACACACCTTTAAACATTGTTTTATCCTTTTATTAAAGATAAAGGAAGGGAAAACAGTTACAGGATCTGACATTTAAATATTAAATAATGATTTCATTTTTACAACGTCCCTTTTCCTTAGAGAGGTTTTAGAAGGAAAAGCCCACTTGTTTGACAGTCTCTAAGATAGCATCAAAGATGGTAATAACATTCCTTTTGGGGGAAAAGAGAAGTTAGTTGAGATGGACTGGAGCTGCTCTGATGATCATAAGAATGGCCATAATGGGTCGGACCAGTGGTCCATCCTTCAGAACTCTTGGGTGAATACCAGCTGGTCCTGGTGACTTATTACTGTTTAGTTTATCAATTTGTTCCAAAACCTCCTCTATCAATACATCAATCTGGGACATTCTGTTGCTGCTGTTAAAGACCAGTCCCATTTAATCCCAGGTTTTGGGATTCAGCTGGAGCAGGTAGTGGTGGTGATTCCATCTGGCCTCTCTTTGGCCCAATCTGATCAGGACAGGAGTGGGCAAGAGGTCAGACTAGATGATCATGTTGGTCCCTTCTCACCTTAAAGTCTATGAGTCTGACATTAGGATTAGGATGTAGGTTGCCTGGGGACACTGGAGACACTGGGGGGGTCGGGGTGGGGTGGTGGCTGCCCTGAGGCCACAAGGAGGGCTATTCATTAACACCCTTTTGTCTGCAGAGAACACATGAAAATGACAGAGCATTTACCTTCCCCTCCCATTTTACATATTTGTCAGTGGGTCACTGAACAAATACAAGCCAAAATAACATCAGAGACCAAATAAATAAATAAATAAAGGCTCTTCAGAAAAAGTCAATTAACTCTAGAAGGAAGATCTACTCAATGAAGCTGAGAAAAATGTGAAAACCAAGGCCTATTTTCATTAAATATATACTCCTAGAAATCTTCATTTATTGCACTTCACATAGCTGTTTTATTTCTAAAGGATAAATTACCTCAAAGTGGAGTATATCAGTGAAAGGGAGAAAGGAAAATTTGGCATAACATACACAGAACAACAACTTGTGTGACTGAAGAAATACTCAACTTTTTAGCGTTCCCTTAGGTCCTTAATTCCTTTAATTACTTGATTCCTTTATCTGTAAATTACTTTTATTGAGTTCTTTATTTGTTGGATTCCCAGAACAAGAATTCAAAAATTACTTCTGTACTATGAATGTGGGAAAATAAGAGGTAAGGCAGAGAAAGCACAAGATTGTCCCTGCTACCAGAGAAGAGCAATGATTTTCTCTTGGTCCCTGTATGGGGGCATATATATGAAGGCTACTTCCCCTATGGTCTTGTTATGTTTGTGCTCAGGAAAGAGAAGGACAATGCTGCTGCTGACATTTGCTTCTACAAAGAGGGTATACTCAGGGGGCAGGGAGGGTTGCGGAATGGGGCCAGAAATTGATAAATGGTTACTGAACTGCTTTGAAGTGACTGCACTTCTTTGAGTTCTGAGAATCAATGTGCCTACTTTAAACACAAAGGTGACTTTCATCATTTTACTCTGTGATTTAGGAGCCCATGTTCAACTGACTTTAGATTTGACTTAGGCTCCTTTGTGCCTAAATCGCTTTTGAAATATCTAAAGGCATGTCTACATGAACAATTAAACTGTGACAAGCCAGGGTGTGAATTTACCCAGCAATAGCCTGCTGTGGTCCAACTGTCCATGTGCACCCTGTTGGCACACATTAACATTTTTTTTCAAAGTGCTTTGATCTAGTCTTCTTTGAAACTGGACTACCTCAAAGCACATTAACAAACTGCATCAGCAGAGGGTTTGTGGACAGTTTTACAGCAGAAGGTTAGTGTGGAGTAGAGTCACACTCCATTTTGCCCTGTTCTAATTAATCATGTAAGCCAATCCTAAATCACTAAGGTCCAGATTTCAAAGGTATTTAGACAACTAAATCCCACTGATTTTCAATGGAAGTTGGGCACCAAAGTACTTCTCTGAATCTGAGCCTTAGGCCATGGAAAACTGAGAAGCAATGCCTAAATACCTTGAAAAAATATGGGCTTAAGTGCCTATATCACTTTTCTAAATGAGACTTAGGCTCCTAAGACCCCTATGTTTCCAAAAGCTCCTGCTTACCAATCTGCATCACCCCCTGTGTGGGACTGCTTGGGATACTAGAATTCTTTTATGTAAAGGTACAGCACTGTGCCTGACAATAATGCATTCTGAAAGCTCAAAAGTGACAGTCTCAAAGCTAAATAGTGGAATTACACCCTCATTACAAATGTGAAGTGAAATTAAAATAGCAGTTTACATGCTTTTTATTCTCAAAATCTCAAAGCTTGCCACCTGCTACCAATCATTCCAGATATGTCCAAGAAGAACAAACCTACTGAGCTGCTGAATGTGGTAGAGATGACCTAACAATGAATAGATATTCAAGGCAGGCTTGGTTCTTCTCCAGTTGAAGTCAGTAACAAAATTCATTTACATCAGTGAGAACCTGCAATATTTAATGGATAATGAACTGAATGTTCAGAAGGAGGTGATTGATTTCAGTGGAAGTTTGGAGCCTAACTCTCCTGAGCATTCAGCCTCTGATGGGGAGGACTAGGCCCAAATGCCCCATGCTGGAGGCCTCAGGGTCCTGCCAGACCCATCCCAGGAAAAGAGCAGTGGAGCTAAGTCTTCTGAGCGGCCAAGAGAGGTTGCAAAGGACTAGCTAATCAGAGAGGCTTCAGGGAGCAGCCATTCAGGGACCAGGAGGGCCATATAAAAAGGAGCTGGGGAGCCAGAGAAAGGCAGTTTCTTGCTAGAGCCAGAGAAGTGCAGATGCTGCTCCTGACTGGCCAAAGGGAACTTCAGCACCACAGACAGCTCAGTGCTGGCAGGGCAGGAAGGAGTGAGAAAGCGCTCTTAGCTGGCTGCGGGGCCTGAACACAGAAGAGCCTGGAGCTAAGGGTGAAACATTAGTGAAGGCTGGCGCTGCGGGGAAGTGGCCCAGGGAACTGAAAGCAATTTCGTTAAAGGGACATGGCAGCGCATGGCTGCTGTTCGTAGGATCCCTGGTCTGGGACCTGGAGTAGTGGGTGGGCCTGGGTTTCCCCCATAGGTCACTGGGGAAGCGGCCTACAATTGAACAGTGATAAACACCCAGAGCGGGATCTGAATTACTTAGTGGGGCCAGAAGGTCTCAGAGAGGCAAAACCATTGCCTCCAGGAAGGAAGCCTTGGGGGTATGGCATGATACCAGGGCTAGGACTGATTTGAAGACACCCAATCAGAAGGGACATTTGTGAGAGGTGGATACCGCCCACTTATGCTGCCCAATAACTATAGCAAGAGAAGTAGAAGACCAGTAAATGAAGGATTAACAGTCCATGCTATTGCATGAGGTTATTTTCTAGATTAAGGGCCAGATTATTGTTCTCCATTGTGGCTGAAGCTGTCTTGTAGCAAAAGAGTACAAGCCCAAGAGAGGAGTGGTATCATGGCCAATAGATAACCTCCTGAGGGAAAAGATATATATGAAAAGAGAGAGAGAGAGGCATATTGCCAGCCTCTGTAATTTGCAGGCAGAATGCCTCTGGCTGTTGCTACTTAGGTGCTACACTTTGGATTTAGAAACTACAGTGGAGTCCTAAGTCTTTTTTGTTTCATTTTTTCTTTTTTCATTTTTATCTTAATACTTTGGCACAGCCTTCAGTCATTTTTCTGTCTTTAGTTGCTGCTTCCTAAATCTGATGACAAACTTCTAATCTCAAAGGAATCATTCCATGAAAGATGTAGGCACAATGTGAAACTAATTTCTATGGACTGCCACAGTGTACGTGTCCTTTTATGTCATTTTCCTATGCCTACCTCCTGTTCATGTCAACGAATACTTTGAGCTAATATAGAATAAGATAATCTTGATCCTCCTTTTTCAATGAGCTAGGTTTGGCACTTATGAATTCTGTGTGTGTAATGGACCCATTTATCTAAAAGCAGATTTTTTTAATAAAGCCAGTTTGAAATACCAAAATATTTTTTGCCATAGAATTTTAACAGATGTTCTTAAAGAAATTTCTAGAATAATAATATAAAGAAATAGGGAAGGGAGAAGAAGATAAGAAATGAACCATTTTGGAGGACAAGTAATGTTGAAAATAATTATGTCTCCTCTGATCAATATGTGAAATCTGATGTGTCCTGAAACAAAACAAAAAAATAATTTAAGCTACTTTTTTTGTATTGTACTTTATATTAATTTGTAGAACCTTAAAAATGAACAGGGCTGTGAATTGAAGGGTGGAAGTTGACCTAACTCATATTCTGTCATCTATTTTGTTTCCTATTTTTCATTGCCCCCATTCCCTCCACTTCACCTTTGGATACCCTCCTTCTCATTTCACATCACACTGGAAGGTGGTATAGCTGGTACTTCTCCAGGCAAGTCGAGAACTGCCTGCTTCCCACCTGCAGTGCTCACCCTATCTGGTGTTGGAGCATAGAATTGTTTCCTATTTCCTGTTTATCCTGGTCACTGCTGCTGCTCTCAGCAGCCTACACACTCCTGGTATGAGGCAGAATAGACAGCAGCAGGAAATACAGCAAGACTTTCATACAGATCAGAGGAGGATGGTTGCAGGAAAGCAAGGCTGAGTGGGACTGCCTTCTCCAACCTTTTCTGTTCTGACTCCTTCATCCTCTATCACAGAATCTTGTGCTATAATACCCCTGCAGACCTCCTGCAGAACAGGTTAGTCCTGAAGGTGGTAAATCCCTATGGATTAGCCTGAGTCTTAAAAGTTAAATTGATTTTTATAAGCCACTCAAACCATCATTTCAACCTGCCTTTTGTGTGAGTTGGGACACTTCTCTAGATATCTTTTAAAAACATATATGGTTTACTACCTGTTTAATGTGTTTGTCTCTAGGTAAGCCTTAGAAGGAACAGGAACAGCGTAGCTTGTATTAAAAATATTTAATAGTAAAATCACAATTTTGGATCCATAATATTGAATTCATTTTATAGTATAAAAGGCGTGCCAGTGGTTTTTTGACATATTTAATTGTCTGGCAGATAGGCTGCATCTGTTTACTTTGAAATCATAGCATCTGCTGTCATAAATAAATGGTACTCCATGTGAATAAAGATGGCAAAATTGGGCCCCGAGGCTACAGTCCACATTGCCAAGTGCAATACGGTGAAGTGAAATGTTATTTTAAGTGAAGTCCATAAACACTATTCAACCCCCACCCCATGGTATTCATCTGAAGTTCTTGATGTGATAAGATATTGTTATCTTGCATTCAAAACTATTTTTCTGGTGGTTAAGAAAGGCAAAAATTCAGTGAAATACCAATGCAGACATCAACTCCATTATGAATGATGTTCTAAAATTGAAGTTAATTTCTTCTATCCTAAGTGGGGAAGGAAAACTTGTTTTTGGTTTTACACTAAATGTGAAATAGTGAAGCTCAGTCTATGTACTTGTCATTGTGTGATGTGATTTGCTTATAACTTGGCTATCTTTGGAAAGTGCCAAAATCATATCTTTTTTTTTTCTTCAAGGATGATAGAATGTGGTGAGGATCAGATGAAGTGAGTTCTAATATAAAATTCAGGTTTCTCTCTGTAGAAATCCAGACTGGATTAACCTGGAGTACAGATGTTGGCCTCTGATTAGGCTCCATCATATGTCAAATGTTTGAGTATCATGTGATAAATTATTTTGTGGGGGAAAAATAATTTGTCACTTCTACAAATTACCCCTCTTCAGAGCATGAATAATTGCCGATATGAGCCAGAAATTATCCACACTTTGAAGTTTTAGTTTATAACTCAATGAAAATATATTGAATGCATCGTTTTTTTGGTATGAAAAAATATTTTTGTCAAATCTCAAGTTAGAGACACTGAAATTGCAATGTCTGCATTTGCTAACTAGAACTGTTTTCCTGGAATGGGATACTTCAGCAGGACCATTGTGGAGTCCATTGAAGGATTTGGGTTTCATTATTTTACAAATACAGCAGATACCTCACTTATACATTCTAGTAAGTGAGAGACCTCATTGTGAATGACTCAGTCTTGCGACTTAGGTCTTATTCAACTCCAACTGAAGACATTATTAAAGGTGAGCACTTATTTTTTGGGTGTTTGAGAAACTTGCACTCTTCTTTATTAAAAAAAAGTCAAGCAATAGATCTAGGTGAGAATCAGGCTGAAAAGCTGAAATATTGGAAACTTTTGCAAACTAATACTCCGGAAGAAAAGACAAAAACCAAAAAACTTGTTTGGGACAATCACATTGTGTATCACTTTTTTTTTAATGTTTCATTTTTATTCTGATTTGTTTCTTTTACTACAGTTAGCTGAAATTTCTAAACAATGTTTTTTGGGAAAAACATTTTTTTCATTTTGAAAATTTAAAAATTAGATATTTAAACTGTTTGGAAACTTTTTCCAAAAATTTTTCAGAATGATAAATTAGTTGAAATTGATTCTCTCATGAACAATTTCAGTTTTAACAATTTGGTATTCTCAACTGAGGAAGAACAACTCTATGAAGTCACCACAAATCTAATTCAACTTAGTAGGGCCTATGAATGCTAAGTACCTCTGAAAATCAGGGCCCAGTGTGCCAGAGCTGGCACCCAGAACTAGAGGCCACTTTTGGAAATATTGTCAGTCAATAGTCAAGTCAAAATAAAAAGCAAATGCATCATAAAAATAGACTTTTTATTCATTTATTTTGTCAAGTTCGGTTTACACTTTGCTGTTGAGTGATACTACCCATTACGCTGAATGAAGTGGAAATAATGTGAGCTGTCACTACAGCATCTTAGAGGTAGAAAACACCTCCCATCTTCTGCAGAACTTGCAGTTAGCAGTTGAGCTAAGTGTGGGTTAGGAAGGTTCCACTGTATTAGTCTCAGTTCAACAAAAAATTATTTCATGAGCTATTAGCTGCATATGGTGCTAGAAACTCCCTGGCTCCGCAGTGAAGGTTAGCCCAGTTAGGTGGATAAGAACTAAAATGTCCAGCTTTGACTGACTGATCAAACCTCCTTCCCATTCCCGAGTCCCCAAGCTTTACTAGCATAAGCAGCATGAACAGAATGGACCATTCTGGTTATTGCTTCCTGGGAGCTAGCTAGGAAAGAAATCTCATGTGACTGTGGGTAAGGGAGAGAGAAGTTCTCAGTAATACATCCTGGGCACTGACCTGCAGAAGGCTCTATTAGATGGAAATGGTTTTGGAGTAGGTGAAAAGCAGGAGCAGCAATAATATCTCTTCTGCTTCAGAAACCTCCTCTGTCATCAACAGGACTGACAATAGGGAGAAGTAAATTATTGTAGAAGAAAGTACTAGAAAAGAACTGAAAGAAAGTGTTACACTGTGAAAGGATGGAGGAGGGTCCTCAGGGTTATCTTGAGTTTGCAAGGCAGATAGGGCCGCCCCCCCATCCAAAAATATTGTTGCATCTCTTTTGGCTCCTAATGTTTCTGTGTATTGTCTACCAAAATTGTAAGCTTCTTCAGGCCAGGGACTTGATGCTAAGTTTTTAAATGGCAGTTGTAGAAATTATTCAGCAGTAGATTCACAAGGCTATGATGTAGCCATTGTAGCATATAGAATAGACTGCCATCTTTAACAGTCCTTTGCAAGTTTTCTTTCTTAGGCAAGAGTCCGTATGAGAGGGTTTAGGCTTAAATCCCTCAAAACTACATCTAACTTCATCTGTGATCAGTCTTGTGCTCTATTTCTTTTGACCTCAGTTTTATATACCTCCATAGAGACATACCTTCATCTGCATATTAGACATGGTTCCACCATTGTAGTTGTCTTGTTCTCAACCCAGGTAACACTGCAACTTGGCAGAATTCTCAGTATCTCCTCATTTGTGACAAAATCAAACCAATGGCTATTAATACACTGCACTTTTTGACACTAAAACTACTTAGTGTTATTTCCTCAGCTGTTTTTTTTTAATGACCATGTTTCTGCTCCATATAAAAGTTGTTATTGTTACTGCATTTTACGCTTATATCCTAGTTGTTACACAGACATCTCACTGCCCAAACAGCATTTGATGCTTAAATGCCCCTAAGACAAGACCAAGTTACACATGTGTGACTGCCTTGGCTACAGGACCTCCTGCTGTCAACTGACTCTCCAGATAAAACCATTCACCCATCCAATGTCATTTCCATCTACATGAAGTGTCAGCAGGTTCACTTCCATTTTATAGGAGGTATGTATATCTTTGGTTTTATTGCCATTGCATTACATTCTATTGCATCAAAACATTTCAATGCTGATAAGCAAAGTAATCATTAATAGTTATGAGGTAGTCATTTCCAACCAATATTCTGATGATCCGCTGTACACCATGGAGTAAGTGTGGACTTTATTTTGGGATTGTATCATAGATTACTAAACAACAGGGACTAAGGAGAATGAGACAAAAGCAATGGTGGATAAATTAGAGGAATATAGTCCTAACTTCTGAATTCTGCTCTCTGACGGCCAATAAGATTGCCAATTATTAATGCAAATTGTTCACAACTTAAAGCATCATCTCAATGTGAATTGTGGTCATTAGCTCATTACACACAGGTAATGAAACAAAAATTAGATGGTAGCAGTATATACTGACCAAGGCTAGATTTAAATGTCCTAGTCCTAAACTCCAGAGCTAGTTGCTTTAGCCTACAAATATATTTAATTGACTTTCATGTCAAGATGACGTCTGCTGTTTTTGGAAACCTGAAGAAATCTAGGTCCTTGGATTTCTGTGATTGCTTTTTGGTGGAATGGAAGGGAGAGAATCAAATTTATATGGTACAGCTACCATACTAGGGATTGGCATAAAGGGCAAAGTTTGGATGTGAATTGTGAGCTAAGATTCACAAAATGTGGTGTGGCCTGACTCAGAATATGGTTGAGGCTCTTTGCTGATACATACTAGGCCACTTTCATCCCTGACCTGTAGTCACTGAAATTTACCCAGGAAAAATTTAGTTCAGCATCTCTCTTGTATATGCAGAGTCTTTTGGGATTCTATTGGAATTCACTGTATGATACGTATTACGTGTATAGTGATGTGTACAAAGTGCAGTCCCAAATGTCTGATAAGTATGCCCAGTTGTGGGCAGCAGCTACATGAAAAATGTATAGAAGCAATTGAACAAAAAGGAAAAATTTAATAACTCAGAGAAATAATAAACTGTCAGCTGAGCGATAAATACAACCTTATCATAATTATGAGGAACAGAAACAATTGTTCTAAACCAGCATGTAGGAGTGAAAAGAATCTATTGACTAACGTTTCATTTAAGCAAAGACACAAAGAAAGACAAGCAAAGCATTGAGACTTTCTTGAACAGTTTCAAGTAGAGTTTCAATGGTATGTGACATTTTACTATAGTTCATGTGTTAGGGGAAAAAAACCCTGTTTCCTGAGAAGACAAGTATTATTTACAAGCATAACCTGTTATTTCTACTTCTAAATCAGTATGCACCGTGTGTTGCTTTAGTAACTCTAATTAAAGAGGAAAAAACTGAACACATGTATGAAAGATCTCATGGTAATTGTGCATGCAAATAAGTGAAATTTTCATTTAAACCACAACCTGTATGCAGTTAAATAACACTGTCCGGGTGTCACTTTTAGTGATGTTTGTGGTATGGTTGTTCTTCAGCACTTGAAAAGTAATGGTCCAGTTTGTCTCTTTATTTTCTCCCTAAGCAGCAATTCTGATTCATTTTAAAAATTACAAAAGTTTATTAATTTTATTTCATATCTCAGATTCTTGATCCAAAGCATTTTCTTATGGTAAAAGAGAACAAGAGGGGAAACCACCAAATATTCTCCCCCTTACTGCATGGGAAACGGGATATTCACACTGAAAGCTGAGGTGGTTCCATGCAGAGTAGAAAAGGGGCTAAACAGAATGTTGTTCATTCTTACCCCTAAAAGTCCAGAAAATGTGGAGGGTTAAGGGTAGAGATGGGAGATGTGCTGACCATTGTGGCTGCCCATTGCAGACTGTTTGATCTTCAAGGAAAAGATCTTCATGGGGTCATGGAAAGTACCAGAATCTTGCAACTTGCTAATAATAAGAATACTTAGTTTGTATGTAGCACTTTTCATCCAGAAATTTCAAAGTGCTTTACTAAGTATCATTATCCCCAGTTTATAGCTGCAGCATGGCAACTGGACTTGCCATGCTGCTGCATCTCGGGGTGTGGCAAATTGCAGACTAGTATGAAGAAGTCTCTCTGCAGGATTGCCTGGAATCTACAGGAGTTGGGTTCTGGAGCTGCAGAATTCTGTGTCCCACTGTTGTCCAAACCATACCCTAGCCAATCCTACGAACATGTATGGGGAGAATATTCAAACTATGTGAGTAACTGCAAAAATATGGCCCTGTATCAATCCATACATGCTTTATAAGAAAGAAAATAAATATGCATAAAATGTCTGACCCTACGGATGGGAAAGAAATGTTTGAACTGTTTTTTCTCTGCAAAAAAAAAAAATGGTTTAATAAGTTTTATTAAGGTAGTCCAATCATTTTGATATAGCTTAAATGCTGCTTACATTGAAGAAAAATGTATGAAGTTTTCCTCTGGAAGAAAGGAACTAATTTAAAAGAACTTTCAAATAAGAAACCCTGTCCGGCCATAATTCCACTACAAAAGTATATCCTATGGAAGCTCTGCAGTGCTCTAAGGGCAGAATTTTCAAAGGGAGCTCAGCTACATGATCAAAGCTAGATTTTTAAATGTGATTAGGTAATGAGCTTTCTTGCAAATCTGATCCTTAGTTAGGGTGTGCAGAATGGAAATCAGAATGACCATTTTGCAGAAATGTTTGATATTTCTAAATTTGTTTTAATTAAAAATGGGAACAAAAAGCTGACATTTCGAATCTTCTACAAAATGTAAACTCTGAATAAAGTCAGTTTGGAGTTATTAAAACCAAGTGTTAATATCATTAGTTTCATTTTGTTTCAATGTCAAAACATAAAATATTAAATGAATCACAAAAAGTCAAAATAAAGCACTCTTTATCTTATCCAGACTAAACATTGACATTTTATAAATGAAATGAGATTGCTGAAATTATTTATTTTGACTTTTTCCCACTGAAAATCTTATTGAAATTGATACTTTTAGATTTCAGCAAAAAATATTTCTTGAAATACAGAAGACTTGTTGCACCTATTTATTTGACAGCTCTAGTTTGGCATCTAAAAGGGAGCTTTTGAACATCTGGTTCCAATTGTGTTTGCTGAGCTAGGCTGATTTACATCAGCTGGGGTGCTAACCCATTATTCTCTTCCCAGGTTCCATTCTGGAGACTGGGGGGGGAGGGAGGAGGAAGAGTAGGAAAAGGCCTTCTTTCCTAAAGACAATCTGAGTGACTCAAACAAAAATAAAAAGCAACAGGGGAGAAGGGATGGTGCTGTAATACAGCAACTGAATGTGAGGAGCACTGCCTGCTACTGAGTGATGGATTATTTAAAAAACCAAAACTCAGCCTAGAAGATGAGTGCTGAACCTTTCCAATTATCTGCTGATGATCATGCAGGAGAGTTACTCCAGTCTAGAATTGAATTAACCCTTGCTTGCTCTGTGGCTCAGGGACAGAAGAACCTGAATATTGGGAGTACAGGAGGTTACTAACTTAATAGTATGATCTCTTTGACTTCTGTGTCGTTCATTAATGACCCAGCTCCTCAATGAGGAGTGTTTTTGTCTAATCGCCAACCGTAATTCTAAATAGGATGATTCCTTCTAAAGTTAGGTTTCACAAGATTTTCAGTGACTTCAAGGTCTAGAAGATCACAAATGCTTCATATTTGAAAAGGAGCTATAGATGCTATTTTGCTTAACTGTGTATTGAACTGTTGACTCTGGGAGGCAGGAGAATTGTCAATCTTTTCTAATCTTTCTAACTGGTTAGACCAAAAAAGTTAATATATAGTTGCAATTAAGCTATAATGTGCATGCTGTTTGACAGGTGCACAGTAGTTAGAATTGTCCATTTGTTTTAGTATCATCTTATTTTGATGAGTTTTGGCAGATAGGTGAAAAAAATTGTTGAAAATATTTTCTGATGGTTGACAAATCACAACAGATGATTCTAGCTGGCCAGACTGCACTAATAAAAAATGGATAACGAAGACTATGTGAATCTTATGTTTATATTTTTACAAAATATTCTTATGTTTTATCTCCTGTATTCAAGCTATTTGGGTGAATGATGTGGACTACTTGCTCAAATTAACTATTTAAAAGGTGTAAATTCTCTGGTCCCCATGAAGATGCCTATATTTCCAATTCACAAAACATGGGTAAAATAATAAGGATCTACTGCTGTGGGTTTTATCACTGACTTTATGTTGTTAATAGGATATGGAATTTGCTGATGTAAAATTATCATTCTTTATTAAAAAAATAAAGTTCACTCAATTTGGAAATATTCCTATTGCCAAAGCATTGCATAAGATCACCTACATCTATGTAACTTAGACTAAATTTGACAGTGATAACAGATTCCTAGTTGTGATCATTTTCATCTCAGATACGGTCTCTCTTTAGTAACAGGGATACTAAAATACTTCAGCAGATGGTTTAATTACTGTACACTAAAAATGTTACATTTGGGATTTGATGTTATTGTATATATGACTTCTGAAAAACAAACCAAAGTTTTCATTGTACATTAAAACTACTGCGGTTTAAGCTCCTTGGGCTAGGAGCCAACTTAGTTCTTTGTTTGCAGGGCACATAGTCCAGGATAAGGACTCATAAATCCACACGAATACAAATTAATAATACACTATTACATTAATACTGCATATTATTACATGATGCATTGTGTATTGAATGTGTTTGGTAATATGTTGAAGCTAATATAATCATTTTATATTAAATTAATTAATTTAGTCTTCGTGATTTAAGATCACGAAAAGTTAGCTTCTTTAACAAATGTTGAATGTTTATATTCTAAAATGTAATAGGTGCCAAACTGTATTTTCTTTAATATTAGAGCCCATGTCGCATGTTTTTGGAAAAAAAGGCAACACTGCATTTTTTGAAAACTGCTTTTGTATATTTTGCTAATAAATTGAAAATATTTGGAAAATTATCTGGGGTATTTACTACATCAAGTTGTCATTATGAGGGACTTTCACTAATGGGTCTCCTATTGGAAGATGTCATAGCTGGTTAATTTTTGAAACATAGCTATCATTATAGTAAACAGTGTGAACTGCAGAAAATACTAGGTTTTGAATTTCCAGGAATGTTTGTAAAATATAGGAAGAGACACAAGCATTTTAATGATGGAAATGGAACCATTCTTTGGTTGTCATGTTCAAAATTGTGGCAAAAGGAATCAGAAAGCTGTAATTAAGTGCACATATCGACTGTAAGACTAGTTGTTAGCCTGTTGATTTGGTTAGAGTACACAGTGATGTTAACTACACAGGAAATAGGGTGTGGAGCACATTCCAAACATGCTGGTTCCTTTTTGTTGCTGGATTTCTCCAATTCTGTGTCTTGGCTTCCCTGTTGGACCTAACTACAAGGAGGAAGATGCACATGGTTGGAGTACAGGACATTAGCCTGTTTAAAAATGTGATCTAATGCAAAAACAAAAATACTGAAAGTGGTGGTGTCCAAATTAAGGGCCTATTCATGCAAGTAGCAGAGTGTCAATATAGGTCTCACAGTATTAGCATGAGATGCTATGCAAATGTGGTGATGCAATGTTACTGTTGGAGTGGCTTTGCTAATGCCTGTGTTAAGGCCCTAAACAAGTCCAGTGTAAATTTGATGTTTCCATATTCCTGACTTGAGTGCTTTGGAACACACTGGTCAGTGTTTGTTATGTCCCCCTTTGTGCCTATCTGAACAGGATGTGACTCTGTTACAACTAACTGCATGAGAGACTGGCTCTTCAGCTGAAGAGACTCATGCTTTTTAGCTCAGGAAGTCCTCAATTCAATCGTTGGTGCATTTGCCGAAATGGCAACCTCCATTCTTGGACTGTTGACAAAAGTGCTGTGTCTTCTCCTGACAAACCTGACCTGAGTACTTATTGAACGTTATTGTTGAGTATATTCTATAAAACCCTCATCCTCTGGTCCCCACTGAGCTCAATAAGAATTGAGAGCACTTGCAGGATTGAGTCCAGTGGGATTCAAGTCCCTGGCCATACAATATAAATCCAAGGTCCAAATCACTGCTAGACATTAAAACTGCTGCTGCATGTTTCATGAACTGTTTCAATACTACTCCAATTTACATGTGAAGTGAATGGATGATATAATTTGGCCAAAATCCGATTCATCAATCAAAACAGCCAGAGAAATCATTCCTTGTTTCACGTCCTAGACAGGTGTGTGGTACAGCTATGCCCTGTTAACTTGCCACATTGTACCCCAGAGGACTTCCTATAGGTAGTAGGTGGAAATAATTCTTGTATATGGTATAGTCTGTAAAGTGCTTACCCATCCAACACTAGTACCTTACATCTCCACATCCTACCCTTCCTCTTCCTTCCCAGCAGCTTTTAGCTTCCCAATTTTTCATACACAGGACTTTGCATTCAAAGATCTGCTAATGCTTTATAAAGATGAGTAAATATTGTCATCTCTATTTTGCACATGGGGAAGATGACCCACAGAAAGGCTGGTGACTTAACCAAAGTCCAACAATAAACCAGCTGCAAATTGATTAATAGAATCCATATTTTTTTACTCCCATTCCTCCACTGTAACCCTTGAATCATGCATGCTACCAACCTTAGAAAGGCAATTTAAAGCAAAGCCAGTATAAACTAAGTCATCGAGCTCCCTTAAAGGACAAGTATGTAATAAATTTTTTTAAAAAACTCATACAAAATTTCTGGTGCATGAATTCTTGCAAATAATAGACCTAATCAAACTGCAATTATTTTCCAGACAAATAGAAGTAAATTTACACCTGGATACTTACTTTGTAGGTTTGTTGCAATAAGGTGGAGCTCTCATAAGAGGGACATTGCAGTCCAGATCATATAGTGAAATTGCCATGCAAATAAGTCAAACCTCTCTTTTACTTTCATCTGGTAATTTAGTAAAGAAGCCTACAAAATTAGGCCCCTATTGATATGCTAATAAGTAAAATTAACCAGGCTCCTTTCTGGATCAGAAAATTTGAATACAAAATAGCAGTAGAAAAGTAAACCACATCTATTTTTGCACCCGTCCTTTGAGGTGCTGAGCCTCATCAGCTCTTATTGATGTGGGCACTTCACAGGATTTTTTTTTCTGTCAAACAGATTTCAACTAAATTAGACTTTCATGTTAAATAATCTGGTCTACAAAATTAGGCCCTAATGATAATATAGTACAGAAATACAAATGTTATTTTGTGGTATACAGTTTCAATGCCAAATTATCATACTAACTAAAAAATTTCATTTAAAATTCATGTAATCAAATCAGATCCTCACTTTATTCATCATTTTATTTTCACCATGTTGCTTTTTTCTCCTTTTTGCTTAAATTGACCGTTCAGACATTCCACCACTTTGTTATCATCTATTACATGCCTGTCATTTAAGATGACTTGATAACTTAGTTTATACTGACTTTGATTTGATCACAAGGGAGACTTTTACACCCTTTTTAAAAAAAAGTCAGGGAAATTAAATTAAACAAATTCTAAAGAAAATTTTCATAGCATGAGACTTTTTTTTCTTTCTAATCTGTATGGGTCTAGTTATATGTGGGGGAAAACATAGATTCATTTTTCCACAAATGTTTCCTTTTTAATCTCCAGACTACTAACATCAGTCTCTCTCAATCCTAATTTAGAAATTACAATAAGGTCTCAAATCAGAGGACAACAGCTTTTCTGTAGATGCCTCCTAAATTTCCTTATTCCTTATGCATAATGTACAGCCAAAATGAAACTCGCAACTGGTTTGCAATGGATAGATGAACTCAGTGAGAAAGGTGTAAGTAGAAGGAATTCATAATTAGGTCCAAGCATGGTTTAATGGAGTAGGATTTTGGATTCAGTGTGGAGATTCATTGAAAGTTGTAGTATTGTCTTTAAAATTGATTTAAAGTGTCCATTAATCAATGTAACAAGTATTTGCATTATTTCTAGAAAGTCAGTGTTCAATCTATTACAGTATGTATACACATTGCTATGTTGCTGAGATGAGACCCTAACTATTAATAAATTGCCTAAATCATTGATATCTAACAAGTGTTTGTTCTATCATGTACTAAAATTATTTGGTTCCAGACAATAGATGTCCAGATAAGATATTCCAGACTCATTTAGATGTGTTAGTACTATATGCATTTAGTACTAGCTCCTTGCAATAACTTAATTCCTTATGTGCTTACAGGGATTTTGTGGAGTAGATAAATAATTTTGATCACATTACCAGTATCTTGTTGGAATGACAAGTTTATCTAAGGCAATTTTCTAAGCAACCTAATTGTAATTGTTTTGTCATTAGTTTTTTTAAAAAGAGATCAGTTATATCTGATTTTGACATTGTTTGGATAAGTTGTTCTTGGTGGACACTTTCAATATGATGCAGTTAATATAAATTAGTGTAAGAAGGAAAACTTCACTGAAGCGAACAGAGTTACATCAGGGTTTAAATTGACCTTCACCTGCATGGCTTACCCTGTGGGTGAAATGTTAGACTTAATGAAGTCAATGACAAACTCAGTGACTTCAAGAAGGCCAGGATTTCACCCTGTCTGCTTATACAAACATTTAAAGCCCAATTCTGCAAACACCTATGAAGCAGAGAGAATGATTGCATTGGCTTCAATGGAACTATTTACCTGAGTGAAATGACTCATGAGCATGAGGGTTTGCTAGACAGAGCCCTTTGAATCAGTAAGATACTTGAGGGCACCCCACACCTTTTGAATTAATGGGAACTTTCCCACTGAAATTTAGTGCAAGCAAGTCCAGAGCAAGGCTCTGTGAACCTGATCCTAAGCCAATTTAAGTCAGTAGGAATCATTCAAAGACCATTGGAGTCTGTGAAAAAGGTCCTGTGTAAGGTGGCTGGGTTTTTGCCTTCTTCCATCATACCTGGGAAAAATCCTGCTCACTTGACTCAGGTAGGCTTTCATCCTGTACCACAGAAGTCGGTGGAAGTTTTACAACTGACTTCAGTGGGAACAAGATCAAGCCCATATAGCAGCTCATATGAGCAGGATTTGGCCCAATGACATCTTCTACAGTCCCCGAAAGGTATTGGGTCTCTGTCGTGACATTTTCCAAAAACACAAATCATTTCCAGTACAAGATACCATAGTAATGGAAAAGAATCAGGACAATCATTTACCTGTCCTAAGTACAGATGACTTGCTACTGTTTAAAGAAACCTCAATATGAAAATAATTTACAATTGAATAGCATCTTTGGCTTGGGAATCTAAAAATGGTCTACAGACGCTGGACGCAACTCTGGAATCCTTACGCAAGAAATCAGTTGCAATGAAGTCAAAAAGATAAACTGTGTGGATAAGGATTAGTTGTTTTTAAGGATTGCAGGATCAAATTGTTAAATTATTTAATCACCCACACCACTCGGTGTGTGTATAAAAATATATTTATAATTACACATGATTATGCCCATTTTACAGAGAGGTAAACTGAAACAAGTTAGTTATGTGATTTGCCAAACGCCACACAACTCAGGAGTCAGGAAGTGTCCTGCGTTCCAGTTTCCTGCTCTTGTTAGACAATACCCATTCCATATACAAAACTAATTTTCCAGCTATTGTGCTGTGCAGTTCTCACTTTCTAAAATACTTTTTAAAAGCTGAAATACCCTCTGAGTGTGGAGGGGAAGGGGTATCTCTTAAAACACTGAATTTCTGAACTGAAAAATATGAAGCTGCTAATGAGCAATTTGATTTAATAGCACTATTCATGTTGCTTATTTAGCCCCTCTTCCCCCTCCTTAGACAGTGAAGGCCCATGACATCTGAAACTGGGTATTAACAACTAACATACAAAGGGGCTTTCAGAGCCAATTTATGGCAAAGTGGGGGATCACCACTCCTTTGTTTCAGCATCAAGGTGGACGGAGCAGGGAAGCAGCCAAATCAGGAGATCTACTTCTCCTCACAAAAAAGCAAAATGTGGAGTGGAGCTGAATGAGCCAGAGGACAGGCAGAAGAGGGGGGAGGGGCACATTTGCCTTCCAAAGTCTGGGGCAGAGGAATGAAAGATCCACCAAGGGATCTTCACTCCCCTCCTCTTTCAAGTGGGAGGGGAGAACAACATCAGTTGTCTGACCGCATTTTAATGCTCCCTCTGGCTCAGAGTGCAGGATGTGCTCCATCTCCCTTTAGTACTGCCTGAAGTTACCCTAAGAGAACATTTGTCTCCTCCTCACTCTGAGCTGCAAAGTGATCGGGGTGGTAGCATAAACCTACCTATACTCAAAGTTTGGAGCAAGCTCAGTTTGCAATTGATGGGAAAGTGTAGAAGTGAAGCTACTGGTGGATGAATGAATGGTTCTGTAGTTAATATGAATGCTCTCAATTTGGTTAATTTAAAAAGTTTGTGGTACTGGCACCATTAACAACAATCACAGATTTGACCCAATGTGTCAGTAAGAAGTGGCTGCAATTCAGGCTGTAATTAAGGGAGGGGAGAAGGCAGTCAAGAGCATGGAGCACTTGTGGAAGGAAACATGAGCGATAGAGAGAACAAAGCAAGGTGAAGTTGTGGAATGTTGCAACAGCCTTTCCTAGCTCAGTACTGCTGTATCTTCATAGAAATTGGAACGCCCTATTGAACCAATTGAACTAGTTCAATAAGCCCTCTTTCAGCAGCCAGTACCAGATGTTTCAAGAAGATGTAAAACATAAAATGCATGAGACGTGTCCATAGGGAGATTTTAATCCTTTGTTAGTATCCTAGCAAGAATCCAATGTTCAGAACCTAATTCTTATTTTTATGGGGACCCAAATGGCAGCTACATTATTCTTAGCTTGTCTCCTGTATTCTCCAATTGAGGTAACCCACATACCCTATTATGAAGCATGTTCTTCCTTTGCAGGGCTTTTGTAAGGCAGCATCAGTGGGTCTGTTTGCCGGGTTGTCATGACTGAATTCTGAATCTATTTTGTTTGTATTACATATTTTAGTTGGAATTAGGATGTTCCTTGTGTCGAAAGTCAAGAGCTTCAGGCACAGAAAAATAATTCTTAAGACTTTAATCTGTATGCCTGAAAAAGAAGGGCAAATGTAATTATCCCCCTCCTACAGACAGGAAAATGGAAGTGTAGAAAAGTTAGGCTCACACAGCAAGTCAATGGTGCAGCCAGGAATAACACACAGTTGTCATGACTCCCAGTCCCATGCCCCATTCTGGTGCTACAGTACCTATTGAAATTGTGTGTCATGGAGTGAATCCCTCATCGCAAAACTGGCACCTCCTCCTGCTTGTGCTGGGGATTAGATTGAGGTCACACCCACATGTAGGGTCTGCACACCAGCACTCTGACTCAGCTCCTGCCTATTGCTCCTCCCTCAGCTCCCAGCACTGCAGCCTCCTCCTAGGTCATTCCTGTGTTTCCCCCTGCCAGGAGGGAGGGAAAGAGAGGGTAATTCTCTGTCCAACAGTCCAGCCACTTCCCCAGTGACAAGTGGGGGGGAACATGGGCCAGCCCACTTCTCCAGACCCCAATCTAGGGACCCAGTAACTAGCAGCCTCTTGCTGCTCCTTTGAAACCTTTGTCAATGCTGTTCTATTTCCCTGGGCCACTTCCCGATGGCCCCAGCACCTTCTTTGCCCTCACCTCAGGGTACACAGCTGCACAATCCCAGGAACTAGCCAATGCTCTGTCCAAGGTATTTACCACTCTCTGTCCTCCAGGGACACAGTCCTTTCTCCCTCAATTTCCAGCAGCAACTGAACTACTCTGCTCTGCAGCTCGTTTTTATATGGACCTGCTGGGCCCTGATTGAATGTTCCTCACAGCTCCTGTCCTATTGGCTGTTTCCTCTGCAGTCTTCCCAGAACTAAATTAACCCCTTCTTTGTCAGTGTGGGGTGGTTGCCCTCACCACACAGTGTAATTGTGGTCCACATAGAGCATTAGGATTTGTGAGGTGCAGTGTATGCATGGTACTTAAATAGGGAGGACCCCTTGGTTTTCTGATGAAATATATAGGACATGCATCTTTCAAAGTACGAGTTCCTTTTGGCACCATCATTTGCTGTCTTATTGGACCATTATGGTGAAATGAAAAAAGTACTATGCCTAGTTTAAGGCTTACCAACAAATCAAGAGTTCAACAGTTTATTGATAGCATTTGCAACTCTGTTAGGTGGTTCTGATATGGAGAAAATGAGTAAAAGAAAAGGTTAAAATCAAGAAAAAATATATGTTCCACTGACCTTCAAAGGGACTTGGGTTCCTAAGTCACTTAGGCTGGGTTTTTAAAAGGATCCTGTGGATTTTAGGCTCCCACATCTTATAGAAAGCAAATGGGAGTAGTGCACTTAACTCCCATAGTCTCCTTTAAAAATCTTTGAAGCCTTTAGAGAGATAAGGTGAGTGAGGTAATATCTTTTATTGGACCAACTTCTGTTGGTGAGAGACATGAGCGCTGCATGGCTCAAAAGCTTGTCTTTCTCACACCAACAGAAGTTGGTCCAGTAAAAGTTATTACCTCACCCATCTTGTCTCTTTAATATCCAGGACCAACTCTGCTACAAATACACTGCACACACTTGGAAGCCTTTGGCACTTGTGAAAATTCCACTCTAAGTTCCTAAACATGAGTTTATAAATGTAGCTTTAGGCACCCAGGTTTGAAAAATTTGTCCCTTGTTCCATCCTTGAAATGCAATGGAATTCTGTTTAAATATGGAATTCTTGTCCTCTCCCTTGGAGATCAGGGTAGTCCAACCTTGCCTTGAGTTTATTGTGCATATTGAGTTCTTGTTGATTGATACTACATATAATGCTCCTGTCTGAGGTGAAGTATGCAGTAGCGGATTTGGTCCCCTGTACTTTCAGATTGGGTTTAGTGAAATGCCTCACCCTCCAGCATTTTTGGTTTTGCCTGGGAGGTATGCATGTGAAGATACCTTCATGGCGCTGTCTCAAAGTCCATCCTGACTATGAGCTGTGACTCAAACTTGTGCCTGTACTCCTGCACCTAATTATTACAGGGAGTCTGGAGAGATTAATACAAGGTAGGGTCTAAATTATTCAGCAACCCTGGTACCTAGTATCCTGAAAACCTCTGTAGCTTTTAACAAGAATGAGATTGTCTTTCTCTGTTCAGCAAAAGTCTGCCAACGCTAGTCATTGAGTAGACAAAGTAGTTTGGCTTCCAAATAGATAAAAATATTTGCTAGCAGTTTGAATCTGCTTGTGTAGGATGTTCTTCACTTGGGCGTACCTTCAAATTGAAGACACTCTTGAGGACTGCTGTGCTGCTGCCTTGTCCTCCTTTCTCAGTGTCAGTCTCAGCAGTTTTCAGGCGGAAGAGGAGAAAAAATATATACTTTCCTATCTGAAATAGTCTTATGAAGAGGAGAAGGGAGATTTCTGCTATGGAAAATATACATGGACAGAGACTAAGGATGTAAATCTCTCCTGAGAGAGAGGGAAGATGGCACCTATGTAAATGCAAAGTGGTCTGCCATTTGACCCTGGGAGCTGAATAAAGAAATGTTTTCCCACCAACTTTTATTCCTTTATTAAACTGCAGGTATCTTGAATGAGGATCAATTCAAGCAGTTAGAACATCCTTTCAGCTTCCTAAAAACCTTGAGGGATGTGGGGATTATGATTTCTGCCCTTTTCTCATGACCCTTGTATTTCCTTAGCACTTTGTACCTGATACTTTATGGTCTAGAAAAACTGCATTGTTATGGTACTGAATATAGAAAATGTTAGCACAATATAACCTGTATTAATTTGTAAATTAGCTACCTCATTTTTCAGAAGGCCAATTCACGAAGTTGCTTTATTTTTATCATTAACCTTTGTGCTGATTTTGGTGTCCGGTATAGTTTGATAGGAATGCAAATTGTTTTTAAAAATAGCAGTGTTTTGTAATCCAAAACATACCATACCTATCGAATGTCTGATATACAAAACAGTAGAGAATTATTTCCCCCATCTTCTTCTTGTGTATAACAAAAACATATACTATGTTTATATCTGAGCTCCTTTTTTCCACTTGCTTCAATGAAAACAGTGGGAACAAAGTAGAGGAGATAGTTTTCATCTTGCTGTGATTAGAACTTGGCATATATGTTACCAAAAGTGATGACATGAATATTGGCAAGGTTTACACATTCTCTAGACACTAGTTAGCATCTTCAATCTATACCCCCATTACTTGTTTTAACTCTTGTCTCTCTCCATTCTCCCACACTTTTGAAATACCCTATTAATCTAAGCTAAGGTGTTCATAAGTGACTAGTGATTTTGGAGCACCTGCTCTCTGAAAATTCCCTCTAAGGTGTCTTTTATGTTGGGCATCCAAGAACTTAGGCACCCCAAATTACTAATAATGCTTGAAAACCTTGGACCTACAGCCTACCACAAACAGCACAAAACTTCACTAATGGTAGCAAGAGGAAGACTGGTGCTGCACAGCTATCTTCAGAGCACAGAGCAATTAACCAATTTAAAGCCCTCAAATCAAGTGCTTAGATTACTTCTAGTAGCCCACGTATTAGATTGCTCTAATGAACTTCTATTGTGATGCATTGCATACTACCTCAGTAAAGTAGTAAGTCTATTGATTTGTGTTAGAAGTATTCCTTTTTGACTTCTGCTAAATTGTCACGCACACTCGTTCAGTAGCAAAGTTTCTAATCTCATCATAATGTAGCTGGGAATTGTAAGCCGGTGGCACCATCCGGCCAGGGCATCACGACCCTTCCTCGGGCCCAGGCTCCGAGGAAGGCCACAGCATCTCCCTTAAGGGGGAATAATCGGTGCCCATTCACAAGTCTTTAGCCCCAGCCCCCAGTGGAGCGGGCTAACAAGTGGTCTTTTGCCCACCGGCCTTTCCACATGTGGGGGGTGTTAAAGCAATCTGGTGACCCCAGCCCTCTGGCAGGGCTGGGCGGGGCAGGCAAGCAGTCTGGTGCCCCCGGCCTCCCAGCGAGGTGGGGCGGGCAAGCAGTCTTGTGCCCCCGGCCCTCCGGCAGGGTGGGGCAGGGTTGGGCGGGGCAGGCAAGCAGTCTGGTGCCCCCAGCCCTCCGGCAAGGTGGGGCGGGCAAGCATGGGATCCTTTGTTTGCAGCTGCAGAGGATAGCACTCCCTCCCGGGGTAGTTAGGGAAGAGGGGAGGGGGACACAGGCCCACCCATCTCCACTGCGTCCCAGCCCAGGGCCCTATCAGTGGCAAAGCCTCAACACGCTGATGGGGTTTAGGCCCTGACTCAGCCACTGGCTAGCCAGCTGTCCCTGGGCCACTTTCTCCCCCGGGTACCTGGGTGGGTCGCTGGGATACACGGCACGCCCCCCAGTCCCTCCACATTGACCAGCGACAGGTCCGGGAACTCCTCAGCGGAGGGTAGCTCCTCCACGTCTCAAGGTCCCAGTGGTTCCTCCAGTCCACAGGTTCACTCAGCTCCTGGGGTCCCACGGCATCAGGCAGCAACTCCAGGTCAGGTCCGGCCTCAGGGGGTATTTCCCACCCCGGAGTTTTGGGTTGCTCGTTCCAGCTACCAGGGCTCGGTGGCCTGGTCCAATCACTAGGGCTCGGTGGCCCTATCCAGTCACTGGGACCCGGCAATCCGGGCAGGTTTTGGATGCTCCACTCGGTGGGGTGGCTTCTCCAAACAGCTGCTTGGACGGGGTCAGGCCTAGGTCGCAGCCTGCGGAAAAAAACGTCTGCGTCCAGCGGCAGCTTCCCCCTTACTGAGCTGCTAGGCTGGCCTTTTGTACCACCCCTTCCTGCTTTGACTCGACTCCCCTGTTGCCGGGCAGTTTGGCCTGGCTCCGAGGAAGGCCACAGTACCTTTCTACAGGAATATATTGTGACAACCTGTATCCCACGTTCATCCTTTTATAAGGTCATGATATATTGTGTACAAAGTATGCCTTGGAGGTATCAATTGAAAACTCATAATCTGCTGAACACTATTTTTCTGATAAAGTGTATGTATCAACATTGTATGTAAAGTTATAAGATTTTACTTTTATTTCTCCATCTTTTTTCTTGTATAATATTGCTGTAATTTTGTTCTAGGATTAGAAAGCCAGGCCCAAACCAGCTCTTCAAAGTTGGACCCCCCAGACAGGTATCAACGAAGTAAAATGGGCTATCCCTTAGTTAAGCGCCCATTCTCCAGCAGTAGGGGAAAGGGTAAACCAGAAATTACATTCTATCAAAGGGATGGTTCAAACTTCACATTCACAAGAGGCTGTTTGGTCACCATGACTCAGCAAGGATGTTTCTAGCACAAGAAATTGAATTATAAAGAGGGGAGAGAAATACTACTTAACCTTATTTACTACAGAAAGTTATATGTTACCTTAAATTTAACCAATATGTTTTGGATTAAAGTGTATGTGGGGAAACTCCATTTGAGATAACAAGACTGATGCATATAATTTTTCACTGATCTAAAGATGAACTTGCATTGTTCAGAAGTGTGTTGGAAAGTACAAAACATATTTTTGGGTGAAAGTCTAGGACTAGAAAGGTTGGTGGTGCTGATCTGCGGTTTAATTCATGACTAGGTAGTAGCATTCAATACTATGGAACTGGGAGCAAGTTACATGCTGTAGACAGTGTGTTAACTGGCCAGGAGTGGCTGTTCTCACAGTAAAGCAATGTAAGAGGCACCCCACATTGGAGAACTGGGGGGACATAGCTGTTCAACAGTTTAGATTTTACCCTGGGTAATGTCACACAAACACACAAATTTAGTTCTACACGACCACTATAATCTAGCTAAATCTAGATCAAGCAGCAATAACAATGGTAGTCTGCGATGTTTTGTATCTAGGAGGGATAGAGACAAAGCCTCCATGCTGACTTCCTTTAGATTTGTACCCAGATTTAATACTGCTCACCACAGTATTGTACAGTATTGTTGACACATCTGCAGTGCCAAATGGGAGGTGAACAGAGTTGCTGGAGTGACTTTGCCCTTTTTAGTGACCATGTCTCAGAATGTAATTTAAGTCCGTTTCTCTTCTGCCTCTGGGTCTCTCAAGCATCCAAAGGTTTACTTTGTCCCTGTAAAATAGATGCTAAGCAGCAGCGATGTAGCTAAGTAGATAAATTATTGGTGAAATGTTTAGGCAACTGAGTTCAAATAGTAGCATCTACGTTTTTCTTAAACTGATCTTTTGACAAAGGCAACTAAATTATTACCATTTTATTATTCAAATATATGGAACATCAAAGAAAAGCATTTTGTTACCAAGCATGGTCCTCCTGTTGAGCAGTCTTCATACCTATGTTGATCTTAGTCATCTTCCTCTGAGGAGCAGCTGGACAGAGGTAACCCTTAACTGAGCTTCCAGATTGGTATGCCACTCCTTACTCAGCCTATGAGGGCCAAGTCAATCTTCTATTCTATAGGGCAGCCAACAGTATATACTCTATAAACATAGAAATTCTGACATCAAATCTGGTTCTAGTAAACAAAAGTGATAATTGGCTTACGATAGAGAATAAAGGGGAATTTGCTGTATATATAATAATTACACATCTAACCAGATTCCACAAATGCACAAAAGCACATAGCTTGTATTACAGAATCTGGAATTGTTGCCTACATAATTGTCTTCCCGGAGTTCCTCCAGATTTGATCTCAGTTACACCAGTTTAAAAAGCTGGCCTATGTCTTCTCCAACTTAAAGGTTTTGGGTTTCTCTCGACAGGTCATCTTGGAGTTTAAGGATATCTCTGAAAGTCTGAGCTGTCCCAGATTATCCTTGTTCTGATTGTTTATGAATGGCCCGTCATGTTGCAGTTTTATCCACTGAAGTAATAACAATGTTCACCTGATTTACAATTGTTGAAGGGTTTTGATCTTGATTAACACACAGTAAAATAATAATCTTTCAATCTTCAGTTCAGGTTACTTTGAATACATCACTGGTGTTTCTTTCCTTATTATCTTCTATTTAATTCCTGTTTCTTTTCCTGTTGCAATGTTTACAAGAGAACTATATATCAGTGTATGCGCAATGTGTCCAGCCATTTAATGGCATCATCATCAGCCAGGTGGAGATCTGGTAGTCTACCATTGAAATAAGTCAATGGGCACTCGACACTAATATGTGACATAGTCTGAAGTTGACCGCAGCTGCATCACGAGTCATTAGAAAAACCCCATTTAAAGAGATTGGCTGCAGAGTTGCCTTGTCCTGTTTGAAAACTGTTCAGAGATGACCACAGGCGCCTTGGCAGATCAAAACCTGGGTCAGTGACGAGTGATCAATGACTATCATCGCTGACACTCATTGCACTAAGCAGATTCCAGCGTCATGTCCTGTGGTGGCATAAATGACCATAATGGGCCACTAGAAGACAGATGAGCCGGTGCGTGGTTGAAGAGGTCTGTGTAAAATTGCAGACCAGTATTCTCATGGATCTTAGCCAACAGCATGACAGAGGCCTTCTCTGTGAGGGCAATGGATCAGTGTTCATGTTGCACTCTGTAGGGAGGCGCTGTGGCCTGGGCCCAAGGAAGGGTCGCCATGCCCCGGCCAGACAGATCCAGGCCCGCCAGGCCAATCTGCCCAGCAACACAGGGGCGGAGCTAACCCAGGAAAGGGAGGTATAAAAGGCTGGCCTAGGAGCTCACTGTGGGAGAAGCTGCCACTGGAGGCAGACGTGCCCTCCCACAGACTGCGGTCTAGACCTGACCTCAACTGAGCGCCCACTCGGAGCAACCACCCCACGGAGCGGAGGTTCCAGAACCTGTCCGGCTTGCCAGGCCCCAGTGACTAGACCGGGCCGCTGAGCCCCAGTGACTGGACTGGGCCGCCAAGCCCTAGCACCAGGTCGAGACCCCTGAGGCCCTGGGGGAGGAACTACCCCCTGAGGCCAGCACTGACCTGGAGGAGCTGCCTGACACTGGGAAACACTGGGAGCCCTGTGACCTGGAGGAGCTGCCCTCCGCTGAGGAATTCCTGGGCTTGCTGCTGATTGACGAGGAGGGTCTGGTGGGCCTGCCGCAGGCCGAGTATCCCAGCGACCCCGAGGAAACGGAGAACTCAGGTACCTGGGGACCAGAGAGAGGAAGTGGCCCAGAGACAGCCCTAGCAAGTTGCTGAGTCAGGGGCGAAACCGCCCCATCAGTGTGTTGCGGTCATCTTTGCCACTGATAGGGCCTTGGGCTGGGACACAGTGGAGACGGGTGGGCCTGTGTCCCCCTCCCCCCTTCCCTAACTGCCCTGGGAGAACCTCTATCCTCTGCTGCGATAGACCGCTTACCTGCCCCGTCCTGCCTGAGGGTCAGAGGCAATAAACTGCTTTCCTGCCTCGCCCGCTGGAGGGCCGGGCTAGGACTCATGAAAGGTGCTGATTATCTCCCTGTAGGGAGGCGCTGTGGCCTTCCTTGGAGCCTGGGCCTGAGGAAGGATTGCCACGCCCTGGCCAGACCACGCCACCGGTTTACATGTGGGGGAGAATGCAGATATTCGCCCCCTGATGCAAAGGGGGGGATGCCCCGCTGATGGTACCCCTGGAATACCAGCCCCGGGAACCGGCCAGAGATGGAGGTTGATAAATTTATGAAGTGGTGGGTGGAAGCCCCAAAACAGCAGAAAGCAGCCCAGCTGCAACAGCAGCAGCAGTTGCTACAAACCTTGGGCACCCAGCAACAGCAACTGATCCGGGAGAAAACCTATCCCCCGAGGGCCTGTCCTCGGGCGGTAGCCTAGGAGCTCTGGGACGGCGGCTGGCGCTGGCTCCAGCCAGAGCAAAACACCACGCCAGCGGTGGCGGAGCAAGTTGTGCTAAAACAGTTTTTGCACATCTTGCCTGCCCAGGGGAGGACCTGGGTGATGCGACACCGCCCCACCACTCTGACAGGGGCCGTGCGCCTCATGGAGGACTTCCTGGCCGCAGAAAGGCCCTCCGGGCCCATGACCCCTGCATCTGGGCGAACGGGTCCTGGGGGGGCTGCATCACACCAGCCCAGGCAGACTACCTAGCCCCACCAGAGTCAGGAGTCCGGCTGCAGCCGGCCTCAGATCAGGACGGCCTTCGGATCCACCAGAGGGTCGCGACCGCCGAATGCCGACCCGAAAGGCGGACCCTGGGAGGGACCAAAGTTTGTCTGTGGTCAAATGGGACACCTATGCCGTCATGTACAGTCCATTGCTGGACATTATGGCATGGTCTACACCAGAGAAGGACAGACTCGGGGCCCAACTGGCCCCAAAATGACAATCATGGTCGGCCTAGCCAGGCGACGGTTTGAGGCCCTAGTAGACTCCTGGTGCAGACAGACCCTCATTCTGCAGGGGCTGGTCCCCAAGGACGGGAGGACTCTGGGCCAGGTCAGCTTCTGGTGCATACACTGGGACCTTATATTCAACCCAACCTTGTTGGTCCCCCTGACCATTGGGCCGGTGACCCGCATGCTGTCCGTAGGGCTGGTGCCACGGCTTTCATACCCCGTGATCCTAGGCCAGGATGGGCCCGACTTCACTGGAGTCCTCCAATGAACGGGCAGTGCAGAGGACTCAGATGAAGGACCCCCAGGGGCGGGGACCCCAGGAGCCCCGGACCCGCCAGCTGGGGAGGACCAGATGGACCCCACCACGGAGCCGACCAAAGAGACGAGGGTACCGGGGGGAGAGATGCCACAGATGGAGGATGGCCCGCCGCTGTTGGAAGACTCAGGGGCTGACTTCTGCCGCGACCAGCGGGAAGACCCCACCCTTGGTCAGGCCTACGAGCAACTGGCCACTGTAGATGGGATGGTGACCGACCTCCAATGGGCGGCCCAGTGGCCGCTGTTTGAGTTGAGGCAGGACTGGCTCTATCGACTGGTGCAGGATGCCCGGACTCAGAACCCCTGTGCCCAGCTCACAGTGCCACAGGCCCACGAGAAGGCCATGATGAGACTTATCACGACATCCCGGTCGCCAGACACCTGGGCCTGGATAAAACTCTGGCCCGAGTCCTCACCTGGTTTTATTGGCCGGGTGTACACAGGGAGGTCCGGGACTACTGTGGCTCCTGCCCCAAATGCCAACAAGTGGTCCCGGCAGGAGTCCCGTGGGCCCCCCTCGTGCCCCTCCTCTTGATTGGGACCCCCTTTGAACAGGTGGCCATAGACCTGGTTGGGCCCTTGGAGCAGATTGTGGCTGGATTCCAATACTTCCTGCTCCTGGTGGACTATGCAACGTGCTTCCCAAAGGCCATCCCCCTGAAAAACGCCACCTCCCAAACAGTGGTGGGCGAATTAGTCCAACTGTTTGCCCAGGTTGGGCTACCCCAGGAGCTCCTGACAGACCAGGGGACGAACTTCACCTCCCGGCTATTTCAAGAAGTCTGTGGCATCCTCGGAGTCTGGAAGCTCTGAACCTTGATCTACCACCCTCAGACTGATGGCCTGGTGGAGCATTTTTAAACGAACCTGAAACACATGCTCAGGAAATTCCCTCCCGAGGACCTGCGGCGGTGGGACCAATTGATCCCACCCTTGCTCCTGGCCATCCAGGAAGTTCCCCAGGCCTCTTCTCAGTTTTCCCCCTTTGAACTATTATATGGCTGCTAGCCAAGGGGGATCCTGGACCTCATGAGGGAACTCTGGGAGCAGACCCCATTGCTGGCCAAGGGGATGCTCCAATATGTCCTCGACCTCCAGGAACACCTTCGCCTGTTCAGGACACTTGTCCAGGAAAGCCTCCAGGCTGCCCAGAAAACTCAGGCCCAGACATACAACAAGGGGGCACGGACCTACTCCTTTGAGTCAGAAGACCAAGTCCCCCTTTTACTACCCTCAGCAGAGTCCAAGCTACTGGCCAGATGGCAAAGACTCTACGAGGTCATTAGGTCTGTTGGCCTGGTGAACTATGAGATCCGCCAACCCGACCAAAGGAAGAAAAAGCAGGTTTACCACCTCAACTTGTTGAAACTGTGGCCTGAGCAGGAGGGACTACTGATTAACCCTCAACCCCTGGATCCAGAGCTGGGCCCGCAGATCCCCGAGTGGGAGGAGCACGTTGAACCACAGCTCGGTAATACCCTAATGGGAACCCAGAGGCGGCAGGCCAGGCACCTGGTGGAGACCTTCAACACTACCTTCACCACAACTCCCGGGAAGACCACCCAGGTATATCATGTTATCGAAACCCACCCTGGTGAGGTTGTGTGGATGCGCACACACTCATCCCCCTGCCACCTACAGGTGGCAGAGGAGGAAGAGGTCCGAGCCATGTTGCACCTGGGGGTAATCGAGCCCTCAACCAGCACGTGATGTAGCCCCATTGTACTAGTGCCCAAACCCAACAGGTCCTGTCACTTTTGCATAGACTGTCAGCAAGTTAACCTTATTTCTAAGTTCGATGCCTACCCCTGTGCCATGCATTGACGAACTGCTGGACCGACTTGGGGAGGCATGCTATTTTTCCACCCTTGACCTCACCAAGGGCTATTGGCAGATCCCGCTGGAAGCCCACTCCCGGGAAAAGACAGCCCTTGCAACACCCAGCAGTCTGTACCAATTCGTCTGGATGCCCTTTGGACTCCATGAGGCCCCAGTAACGTTCCAGAAGCTCATGGATCAGCTTCTAGGGACACACCTGGGTTACGCCTCTGCCTATTTAGATGATGTGGTGGTGTACAGCCAAGACTGGGACGACCATGTGAACCAAGTGGCCACCGTGCTGCGAACCCTTCGAGACGGGGGTCTAACCACCAACCCCTGGACATGCCGCATTGGGTGGCAGGAGACGACCTACCTGGAGTAAAGTTTAGGCCAGGGGACCCTGCGACCCCTGATTGAGACAATCAGGCCCTGCACGAATACCCCCTACTGACCACAAAAAAAGCAGGTGTGTCAGTTTCTGGGCTTGGCCGGCTACTACTGGCGGTTCATCCCTAACTTCACCATCCTCGCTGCACCCCTCATGGACATCCTGCAGAAAGACCAGCCACTCCGCGTCCAGTGGACCCCGGAATGGGACAAGGCCTTCACAGCACTGAAAGATGCACTATGCCACGAGCAGGTTCTATACAGCCCAGACTTTACCCGCCTGTTCATGGTACAGTCCGATTCCTTGGCCGTTGGACTAGGGCCCATGCTCACCCAGGACTTTGACGGGGAAGAACACCACATCGTCTACCTGAGTCGCAAGCTTTTTCTGTGAGAGGAACGCTATGAACCATCAAGAAAGAGGCGCTGGCTGTGAAGTGGGCGCTTGAGGCCCTACGGTATTATGTCCTGGGGAGCCCCTTCACCGTGATCATGGACCACGCCCCCCTCCGCTGGCTCCAGCAGATGAAGGACACCAACGCCCGGTTGATGTGATGGTACCTCGCCCTGCAGCCCTTCGCATTTACCCTCAAGCACTGCGCCAGGCGGGAACATGACAATGCTGATGCTTTGTCCCGTATTGGGGAAACGGGGCTGGCCAGCTCAGGAGGCCGGGGGCTGGACTTGAAGTGGGGGTGTGTGTAGGGCAGTGTTTCTCAATTAAATTTCCCCATGGAACCCTTTAGGCTCCGTGGGGAAATTACACTCATACTCGATACCCTCTGCCGAGAAATCCGGGACATCTTCCCTTTTTCGGTGTCGCAGAGAACAGCTGCTCTCAGCGAGGCGGAGAACAGCTGCTCTCGGCGGCGCAATGTCACTTTCTCGCGGAACCCTAACAGTGTTCCGCGGAACACCAATTGAGAAACACTGGTATAGGGAGACGCTGTGGTCTTCCTCGGAGTTTGGGACCGAAGAAGGGTCGCCAAGCCCCAGACGGACAGATCCAGGCCCGCCAGGCCAATCTGCCCAGCAACAGAGGGGCGGAGCCAGCCCAGGAAAGGGAGGTATAAAAGGCCAGCCTAGGAGCTCACTGCAGGAGAAGCTGCCCCCGGAATCAGACGTGCCCTCCTGCAGGCTACGGTCTAGACCTGACCTCAACCGAGCATCCGCTCAGAGCAACCACCCCACTGAGCAGAGGCTCCAGAACCTGCCCGGCTTGAAGGGCAGGGCCAATAGACTGCTTGTCTTCCCCGCCCTGCCTGAGCGGTGGGGCCAATAGACTGCTTGCCTGTCTCACCTGCCGGAGGGCCGGGCTAAGACTCATGAAAAGGCACTGATTATTCCCCCTGTAGGGAGGCACTGTGGCCTTCCTCGGAGCCTGGGCCCAAGGAAGGGTCGCCAAACCCCTGCCGGACCGCGCCACTGGCTTACACACTCCCTGTCAGTACCCGGCCCAGGCTGAGGAAGCTAATGATCCTACCAGTGGACCAAATTCAACAACAAATCCTGATCACGTGTCATCTGACTGAGACCCTAATTTCTCACTATCCTTCGACTTCCAAAGGACTGGCCATTTGACTGGCGCTTCGAATTCTTCAGCTTAATTTTGAGGATCCGCCCATTGCCAAACACAGCATCATTAGTGCGTTAGCCACAAGCAAACTGATTTGCATTTAAGAGAAGATTTCCTTGCCCAATTCTTTGACTAAGTCTGATCATCAGGTGTTTGCTTAAAAAACTTATTAGCGTGCTGGTTGTCTTCAGAAAACGCTTCATTATCATGCAAATGGGAGACAGTCCCTATTTTCAGGCAAACTAATAGTATAACCTACAGAATACTAGTTAAACTCTCTAAGATTTATATAGAAAAGGACAGTATCAAACTGAAGAGGCATTAAATGTCACACATTTTTAGAATGATTTGTGTTGCAGAATCAAATCAAAATATTAAATCATTATAATGTAATACTTCTATCTGCAGGTTTAATTTGATATGCACTAGGGGATTTGAACTGAAGCTCTTTAATAATGATCATATCTCTTTACTCCACCCAATGCTCTTGCTGCCATTTTTAAATTTATGTATATTCTGATAGCACCTGGAAAACCTAGGCGTAGGATAGGGCCTCATAGTGCTGGGCACTGTACAAAAACAACAAAAAGTATTCTTGCCTCAAGGGGCTTACCCTCTAAATATAAGACAACAAGTAGCTAGACAGATGTGGCATTCTAAGCAGTTGTCTCAGTACATCAGCAAATATTTTGTAGGTATCATGGCAAAAGATTGATTTGAGGAGGGATTTGAAGCTTGATAAACATCTGCAAAATCTTTCTTATTATGTGGAGTGCCTCCCAAGCATGAGGGGCAGCATTGGAGAAAGCAAAATAGTGCTTGTTTTAAAAATGAATAAGTGGGCTATGGGGGCTGGCATCATGGGCTGACTGGAGGTGAGCTTCAACAGCTCAGTAGCAAATGAAAGATGATGGGTGGGGAGTGGCCTTGAAAGTAAATAGAAAAAAATTATGTTTGATGCAATAGAGAAGAGCGAGTCAGTGGAGGGATGCCAGGAGAGGGTTGACATGGTCAGAACTATGGGCTAGGAAGGTGATATTTGCAGCAGCAGCATTCTGAATTAATACGAGAGGGGCAAAATTGCATTTGTCAAGACCAGAAAGAAGAAAGTTGCAGTGGTGCTGAGGGAATTTTTATCCCCTAAGCTGTGAGCAAAATTAAATTCTTCAGCTGTAAGAAGTTAACCATGAAGGCATTTTTTAATTACAAATTATTCCAATCTTGGTTGAAGTTAGTATTCTCTGCCTTTATTTAATATAGCTGATCT
Source organism: Emydura macquarii macquarii (assembly GCF_026122565.2). NCBI lineage: Eukaryota > Metazoa > Chordata > Testudines > Chelidae > Emydura > Emydura macquarii. The sequence goes on along the minus strand of NW_027131400.1, from coordinate 5,730,311 downwards.
AAGTAGTCATTACATATATTTGTTGTGACTTTACTTTTGAAATTTTCAGAATTTGGCCCACCATGTCAACATCAAACATTCAAAAAAATCCCAGTATAAGTTTTGGTGCAACAAGAACTGAATGAAAGCTGGCCAGTATTGTTTTCCCTTTTCCATAGGTAAAAAGCTGCTCTGGTTATCTGCAAACCTAATTCAGAGACAATGAGGAAGCAAGATAATTGAAGGCTGGCACTACCTACAATAAGTATGAGCACAAGAAAATTTAAAAAATGAAAATTAAGCATTATAGCAGTGAAGACTAAGCAATCCAGAAAAGTTACATGTAGTAGGTAATGGCTACACTGGGTGTGCTTTAGGTTCACTCTGCTTTGAGAGAGATTATAGGCTTCAGAAGTATTTGGTGAACTGTAAAATGTGGAATACAAGAAGAACTGATTATATCTCCAAAAATTAATGTTTAAGTGCATCCACTATGTGTTTTTTTGCAGTTAGTGGTGTAATTCAAGTAAGTTTATAAATAAAATTCTGTTATTTGAACTCCCATAAACTAGTGATGGACAAACTACTTAAAGTTCAGATGCTTATCCAAAAACTTTATTTGAGATACCTATCCTTCCTTTGCCTGCAATGTTGGTCTAGAAATTTCATTTAAACAGATTGTGTTATGAGAATTCTTGTAATTTCTGCTTCCACCTAGGCCATGAATATTGTACAAATGACTTCTTTTATGGCTGGAATTAGTAAGTATAGAGATGAATAAAAATAGAGGTGAGGAATGCAATTTCAAAAACATTTCTCTGGTTTAGTTCAAGTTCAGCATGGAAGTTCCGGTCAGTTCTTATTTTTTATCCCACTCAGTTTGCCCACCTGTACTTAATAGTATTGAGCTTTGTAATAATTATTGAGTTTTGTAATTGAGTAATTTGTATTGAATTTTTTAATAATTAAAAATATTCAGTTTTGTAATAATGGCAATGGTCAAAACCAGTACTTTTCAAAGGAAAAGATTGTACATAAAATTAAACAAGTCTGTGTTTTTATGCACATATTGACACACATTGAGGTAAAATACTTTTTGTACAAAGCATGAATATTTTCCCATTTTAATTCCAGTATTTTCTGTTTCTGCATCTTGTTGCAATGCTGTTGCATTTTGAGTGGACCCTGTTTTTATCTGCTACAAATCACTTGGATGATTTCTTTAGAAATGCATAGCGTAATCCTGGCCATGTTCAAATCAGTGAAGTCAGGACTTCACCCAAAATATTTAGTGCTTGTGGAAAGTGAGGACCCTGATTCTGTGAGTTCATATGTGACCGAAGTCAATGGGGAGAGTGCAGAGGTATATCAGCGCATGTGATCTTGAGAGATCAGGACCTTGGAGATGAACAATTATCACAGAGCAGCATAGCAGCTGAAGTTTAACCTTCTTCACATGACTCTGCTAAATGTACCTGCCTTCTGCAGGGTCCATTACCCTCAGCAGGTGAAAGTGTATTCCTTTATGTCTCCATGCCCATTCCATCCTCTGCTGAGATTGATAATTGTTCCCAGATGTGTTATGCTATGGATTTTGCTATGTGGAAACTTTCCATTAGGCTCAGGACAGAAACACCAACTCTCTTCAGATGTATCAACCACCAAATAGCAATAACTTTTTTTATCACTACCCTCTCTCCGACAGATGAGATGTGGTGACCTAAACATTACGGGCACTGTATTCTATTAGCAATTCTCCTACCCATCCTGACCCCATGTGTGACCACTCTATCCTGACTGACTGCCAGTTGGAAGTGGTTTTGTAGTTCGGTTATAAAGCATTAGCAGTGGCGTCTGCGTGTTTGCTAACAATTCCATTATAAATCTGTAAGTACTCGCTGTGGATTGACTCTGTTCCTGCTTTTCTGTCATAATGGATTATAAACACTTAATATATCTTCAAAGGTAATTCATTATTTTTATTTTATTGTGACTGTTTTAATTTATATTAAAAATGTTTGCAATAGTTAGAAAACTTCTTGTCAAATATATGATCTAATCCTCAGATCTGCTGAGCCCACATAATATGGATTGGGCCTGATTCAGAGCTTTTTTATATACTAGTGTATGGACCTGATCCAGAGCCCATTGTAACCAATGGGAATTTTGCCATAGACTTCAATAGGCTCTGAATCAGAACCTAAGTGAGGACAGAATGAAGACCATTGACTTAATGAGTATTGCTGGTGTTTAGGACCTCAGTGCCACAAATCTATTTCAACTCTAATGGGATTCTTTACTGGGAAGCTGGTGTGTTTTTCATAAGTACCAGGTACCCTGGGTGGCTTTGCCCCAGTTGCTTAAAAGACCTAACTACAGAACAAATATAGCAAAACATTGTTTGGCAATGCTGCTAGATAAGTGGATACATACTATACGTTTACGTTAAGAAAATACAATTACATCTTGCTGCAAATTTTACTTCTCTAGCAACCAACTTAATGAGCATTACAATAAGGGTCTCTTCTTGTTTAAAATGATGAAGTGTAATACTGTCAGTACTGTACGTCTGCCAACTTGTGAATTATTAATAAGATGATAATTATGTTAATGAAGCTGCTTTATTAGATTTTGATGGATCTTGTTAACATGCTGGCTAAACTGTCTAAGGATGTGGCGTGGAGGAGTAGTGGTTTTTTGTGCTGGAGGAGAAATGTTTCCTTTGGTTCGTCATAGAAAACTTCTTTGTAAATTCTTGTATTTTTAAAAGCACAATTTTGCCATAAAATGATTGTGCCAGTCCTAAATGCTGCTGATTGGTTTTGCACAATCATTTCTTCAGCATGCAAAAGAATAATAGCATAATATAATTAATGGGTTAGTATAAAAAAATGAACAATTTAATTCAGTAAGTTCATCTGTAACATGATCATTTGTGGTAATAGTGATCAATTTTTTCATGCTAAAGCTTTGTGACTACTATATCCAGACCAAATGTTGCAGTCTTCATTCAGGAAAAATACACCAATAGAATTTTTGCTTGTGCACAAGTTGAATAATGACTGAAAAAGTTAGTGCCATATTAAATATTTAAGAGACTGCAGTTTCTCTTATAGGTGTTTATATCCTCTGGACTCGTTCTAGGAACACATGGTTTGGTCCTGCAGCCTTCACTCTGGGGAAATAAATCCATTTTCTTGAATGAAAAATAAGTCTGAGTAAAAAGTGCAGGATTAGGTCCATAATTTGTAGGTTTGTATGGCTTGAAGAGAGTCATGTCACAAAGTGTAATCTTAAAATTAAACATTAAAAGTACATATAAACTTTCAAAATGATTTACAGAGTACATGGTCTTGTACAAAGGTATAATCATTTTAAGCTTAGTCAGAGTCAAGGTACTGAGGCCAGGAAAAAACCCTCAGGTTTCTTTTGCCAGGACTCCCAAGAATTACATAGGTCATCTCTTTTTACTTTTCATTAGTTTTGATTCACACATACATGAAACTCCTCACATACCTCAGCTGTGCTTCACGTTCCTTACATACCCTAAGTGCACATAAGGCAATCCTCACCAAAAACAGAGAGAACCAGAAGGTAACCATTGATATTTATAGACCCAGATATTTCTTCGTGCCTGTTAAAGTTGGGGTGCATGGGAAGTAAAAAGGGAAATAAATGTCTGTACCATTCACGAATAAAAAATGATGATGATGATGATGATAAATGATGGGTGGGTGAACCAGAAACTGTTCAGAAATGGGTGGATGAGCCATTTCAGATAAACCAGGAATCTGTCTCCGTCAAACGTTTATGCAAAAGATGAACCAAAACAACCTTTGAGGGAGAGAGTTGAAAAAGCAATCCTTATATATGTTTGTTGTCTCTGCACTAGTGAGTTCTTACCAAAATCTGAAGCAAAAAGCCAAAATCCAAAGAACGAACGGGAGTCTGTTCCCTTGAAATTTTCAGTTTTGCAGACGTTGGAGGTTCATACTGTTTGAAGATGAATTTCAAGTAATCATCTGAAGTTGCGGGTTCTTAAACCAAATATCTAAATCTATTACAAAACTATTAGCATTGAACAGCGCACATCAACTTGAGCTTTCTGTATACAGTTATGCTGTTCATCTGCATTTAGGTTTTATTACATTTTTATTATCACTGAACCATAAAAGCAGTGAAATAGTTACAATATCTGAGAGGCGGTGGATACAAAATGCTGGGAAACAAGTGTTGTGTTCACTATCAGAAGTTTAATAGTGGTTGCTGATTGTAATCTAGTGGCTTTTGTATATTGCTGTTCACTACTGGATGGAATTAGAATTGCTCAGTGTGTGTTAAAGCCCTAATAGTGTTACCACTCTATCTTTAAAGGACAGCTTCCGCTTTTGGAGCAAAGGACCAGAGCTCCATCACAGCTAGGAAATTTTGTATGACCATGGTATACAATAATGTATATTGTACTGTACAATAATGATGGTATAATCCTAAACAGAGCTAGGCGGAACACGGAATTCCCATTTTATGGGAAACTCCAAAACATCATTTTTTTTTGTTCCAAATTACAGCAAAATTTCCAAATTTCCCATGGAACAGAAGCTCTGAAATTCTGTTTGAGGCAAATTGAAATATTTCATTCTGACATAATCAAAATGAAATGTTTCAACATATTGACTTGACCCTCATTTTATATTATAATTTATCAATAAAATAAACCCCCTCAACTTTTATGTTTTGACTTTTATAAATCACACTATAAAATAAGCTGAGCTGATAAAGTTAAAACTTTACTGAGGGAACACATCAGTTTTGTTGAATCAGCATTTTCTGATGGAAATTTTTAGACCATCTCTAGTCTTAGGTGATCAGAAATTCCCCTAACCAAGTTGGTAACTTTTGTTGCGTGCCACTTACTTCTCTGATAACATGGATCTATTTTTCCTTAACAAAATCATCCACTGAACTGAAATCTTTGTTAAATATCATTGAAGACTTTACTGTAGGGGAAAAATACTGAAATCAGTTGCAACCTAGGTGTCCATTACTAATGAATAATACAGGGCTAATTTAAATCCTGAAGTTACTTGGCCACAGTAATTTTTTACTTTTGGGGGTACAAATTTATATTTAAAATCCAGAGAGAGAGCTTCAAAAGTCAGGGAATCATTAATAGTATCTCACCTGTGCAGTAGAATTCTTTTATTGAATTCTGAGTTGGGATATGGAAATGAAGGCTGGTGAAAATTTATAGCTCTGTAGTAAGTTGCTTTTTAAAAAACTTCTCAGAGTTAATCAGTTCATGTGCACACCTGTAATATATTTTCAATATCTATTTTCATGTCACTACCCCTTAGAGAGCCATTAGACCATTAGAAGTGTCTTTAGTGCACACAAGTCTCTCTGATCCATTGGTGATCTTGTCCTTTCACACCAGTTCCAGAGCCTCCACCCCTCCTCCTGTTCTCTGACAGACTTGCTTCAGTGGAGTTTGGGCAGCTAGAAATTACACTATCTGCTTCTCCCCTTGGGTACTACTCCTGAAGAGAGTTTCCACAATGCAGATAGGCCTACTCAACAGTTAATACAGCCTGAGGTTGTAACTTTTAAGAAGAATGCCTGAGGAACCCCTCAGGGCATCAATTGTTATGTACTAAATATTTGGAGAGTGCTTAGCGCAATTGGATCTCAACTTTAGATGGTCTCAGGAACTACTATAATATATGTCAAACAATAATAAATGGGGAAGTAGTACTTAGTGCTTAGTACTTAGTGCTTTTTAATACTTAATGCATTTTACTTAATAAACACATATTTCTAAAAACCCTGTTGAGGCTAATGTTATAGCCATTTAATGGAAGAGTAAATTAAGGCACTGAGTCAACATCCCAATCCAATGTCCAAAAAATTACTAGAATAATGTCTATTGATATAACTGGCTGTTGGATCAGGTCTTAATGATTTGTCAAAGACCACACCCAAAGTCTATGGCAGAGTTGTGGATGGAAGTCAGGAATCCTTCAGTCCATTCTTCTATCTACTAAATGATTAAGCTTCCTTTCACCATCACCACTACCCCTTAGTATTTTTCACAAACGTGATTTATTGCAATTAGTGCCATTTGCAATTTTGGCTGTTTTGGTGTGGGAAGATGGGAAAGATACCTTACTAAATAAAACTGGACCCCTAACATATTGTAATTGCTTTTCAGCTCTGTGCCCATAAATCAAAAACTTTGGGATATATTTCTTCTCATTCAAAATGTTCTATCTGGGACTTGTTAGACATTAGATACAGAGGAAAAGGATAAAAATTAATTGCTTTGAAAGTGAAAATTTGAATTATTTCACTAAATGGTATGTTTTGTAATGTAACATCACTCTTCCTCACTAGTCCACAAGATGGTAATAATCAAAAGAGGAATTTAAATGTTTGAGAGATGCAACCTCATCAAAGAAATATAAAGTAGTAGTGGGGGGAGGGGTTGAGAACATAAGAATGGACATACTGGGTCAGCCCAATGGTCCATCTAGCTCAGTATCCTGTCTTCCAACAGTGGCCAATGCCAAGTGCTTCAGAGTGAATGAACAGAACAGATAATTATCAAGTGATCCATTCCCTGTTTCCAGGTTCTAGCAAACAGAGGCTATGGACATTTCAGAGCATAGTTTTGCATCCCTGCCTATCCTGACTAATAGCCATTGATAGACCTATGCTTCATGAATTTATCTAGTTCTTGGCTAAAGGGTAAGAGAGCTTGATTAAAATTTCTGTCTGATAAATGTCACACCTTCTGTTTACTAAGGAATTTCCTGAAGAAATATTTGAAGTTTACATGAACTCCAAGAAGTAAAGGTAGAGAAAAGATTTTGAAATGTTTGGGGATAATTTTATTTTCATTTTACTGTTTGCTTGTCTTAGTGAAGTTCAAAAGCCATCCTGTAATATGTGTTTTGGAATTTGTAATCCTAATTATTTTTAGTTTGCTCTATAGAATATATGGATATATTTATATTTAAGATAATTTTATTTCTAAAATGTATGAATGTTCAAGTATGTATGGTGCTCTCTTATTGATGGATGCAAAGGATTCTTGTGTAATATTTGCATACCAAAGTAAATAAATGTAAAAGATGTGAAACCAAAAGATGACTATTTAAGACTGCAAAAATCTACGTAGAAATAGCAAAAGAAAACTTCTTTGGACCCAGTACTCAGTCTTTTGCCATGCAAAATTCACAGTTGGAATTCTGATTGTGGAAGAACTGTATGGTAGAATCCTTAGTATTTATAATCTTGGTCCCTGATCCTGAAAATGACTTCTCATGGGTAATGCAGTGGGAGCGCTGTGAAGATGTAGGGTTCTGCTAGTGTGAAGTCATTTACAGATTGGGGCCTTAGTTGCAAAATTGCAGCCCTTTCATAACAGTTGCTAGGTGGGCAAAATTCTCTCAGTCTGCAAATGGCAATCTACTGCAAATGGTCATGAATGTAGAGACATATTATTTGCCTTTTTAAAATTTGATTTGTTCATCTAAGACAAAGACCCAGTCCTGAAAAGTGCTGAAGGCCATGCAAAACATTAAATGTCCTTTACTCCCACTAAAATCAATAGGAGTTGATGGTGCTTGGCTCCAAACAGGAATGGGCCCTTTATCTTCAACAGGGTCGGAGCTTGTTTCCGAAGTCAGAGTGGAGCCTGTGGACTCCTGCTTTTGGTGGTAGTGCAACTTTTTAATGAGACTCCCTTATGACAGCTAATCTGGGAATTTTGCAATTCCACATCCTTGCTACAAAAGAAACAAAACACAGAATCTTCTAGCTTCAAACAGCATACAAATATGTTATCATCAAAGTCATTTAAGACTACTTTGCCTTACTAGCTACAGCAGGGGTCATTACATTACAGTTGCTCAGTCACTTCGGATACTGCAGAAAAGCAAATTAATCTGAGTGACTTTAGGCCTCATCTTCTCTGAGGATCTACCCCAGTTCCATTGTTTTAGCTGCACTGGTGCTACTCATGTATACAGTCAAAGCCACTATTTGCACATTGGATTTTACCTTTGTTTCAAGTGGGGTTAAGCTACACCAGTTCAAATAGTTATTTTGCCTATCTACATTGTGCGTTGCACTGATTTAGCTATATTATGGCTGAGCACTCATGACTGAAACTGGGGCAAATCTTTAGTAAAGATTAAGCCTTAGTGGTATAGCTGTGATGTTTAAAAACAAACTGGTGAAAATGATTAAAACATTTCCATTGGTTTCATAAAGTAGGGCCCAGTTTTACAGCCACCTTGCACAATGAATGAGTTCCCATTACAGTCAATTCAAAAGGGCTGTAGGATTAGGGACTATGACTTTTTGAAAATCAGAGAATGGGTATAATAAACAAGCCATGAAAAATTAGACTCTTCTGCTCCTCTAGAGTGACTAAACCCAAATGAATGTATCTCCATCCATCCATAATTGTGTTATGAATAGGCAAGTAGACTCTTGTGACTCATATATACAAGCAGATTTTTCAAGTCTGTAAAAAATATTATAAATCAATAAATTTGCTTTGCAATTTATCCCAGAGTCTCTGCAGCAACAACTAAAAGGTTATTTTGCTTGTGGACATAAGAAAATACTATCTAGCAGACAAGCTTTTACAAAAAGAATATTGATTTTGGTTGCCCAACCTATGACACTCTAAAGAGGCCTGATTTTTAAGAAAATGCTGAGCACTTGCCCTCTGGAAATCAGTCTTCTCTAAAATGTCTCAAATTGGGCACCACATCAATAGTTACTTTTGGAAATCTTGGTCAATGTATCAGCTAAAACATTTTCATGTCAATTACCTCTCATTTTGGATTAAACTGAGCCTAATTTGAAAGCACACTTACCTTATTTTCTTATCACAGGATAACAATATTTTGAGTTTTAGAGAGAGGAGTTGGGTAAGGTAATATCTTTTGTTGGATGAATTTCTGTTGGTGAGAGAGACAAACTTTCAAGCCACACACAGCTCTTCTTTGAGTTTGTCTTTTTCTGTGCATCCACATTAATGTACAGTATGAGGGATTTTCAGGTAAATATGACTCTAGTTTTGTGATCCATTTCATTCTTTCAGAGGGACAACTTCTTGTTACAGGAGGGGAGGGGAGGAAGCATTAATTGGTTGAAATCCTGGAAATTTACATTAAAAAGAGAAGCAATGAGGACAGTAGTTAAATTTTGTCTTTGTCTTTCTTTTGCAAATGAGCATATTAAAAGGTTCTTAAAAGTAGCTGTGCATTTAGAATAGCTGATGGGATTAATGGTTGTCTATAATAGTCCAATATTTGTTCTGTTTTGATAAATGTATGCAATATTTACTAGATTCATTTTTTCATGGAATTCTTCTTTACTAATTTGTATTTGTATGTTAGCGTTTCATAGGGTAGGATCAGGGAATGAATTGTACTTCAGCCCTTTGGAAGTTGGAACATGTAAGGTATAATTTTCTAGGTTTTTCATCATGTGCTTTTCAGTGCTCACAGCTGAAGACAATGAAGAGATAAATTCTCAAATTTGATGCACACAACTCTGTTCAGTACAGGTTATCCTGAGCTCTGGCTATAGCCCTTATCTCTTTTTTGCAGTGTTTTTTCTAAAGAAAAGATAGCTGTCTTCTAAGTGTCTACTAAACTGACCCATTTCTAAATAACAAGCAATGGAAGGGCATTTAGCATTTAATATAACTTAAAATACTTCAAGATTAAAGAATCTGAAGCGTGGGGAGAGGGGTTGGGGTTTTTTTTGTAATTAAATATTAAACTCTCTAGAACAGTACTTTTATTTCAGATCAGTGAGACATATGTATCAGTTTTACTTGTCTTATCATGCATTTCTTAAACAGTGAGCCTTGGCACTCAGAACACTTTTCTATGATTGATAAATATCTATTTTACTAAGCTGTTTAACTAGCATTATATATATTTTACAAATGAATAAACTGAAGGCTTCTCTACACTTGGAAATTATACTGGAATAGTTATTTTGATATAAGCCCCCATATGAGTAAGAATAAGAGTATCCATAGGATAAGAATAAGAGTATCCATAGGAAGTTTTATACCATTCTCCCTGAAAGCCAGGAGCTATTTTTAAACCTAGAGCAGTCCAGCTGGTTACGGGACAGCATGATGGCTGAGCATGATGCTGGGGAAGGCACCTCTGGTGAGTATGCAATTCCAGTCAAACTATAGGGGTTACATGCTCTTATCTTTTATGTTTAATATGAAGAAATTGAGGATGAAAGTATAATCCAATGGATAAAGCACCGGTCTGTGAGAAGTTCTATTCCTTGCTAGAATGATTACTTGTGTGGCTTTGAGCAAATCACTGAACCTCTCTCCTGTTCTCCATGTCCAGTTTTTCAGACAATGAAATCCTCCAGGCTCTTAGCTCCATGTCAGCTGTCTAGGAGGCGTTCATTATCTCTTTGAATCTGTCATCATGCATTCTCTTTTTCCACCTTCTAATTTGTGAAAGCCTCTCCGCCGGTGTGGAGGATGTGCTGAAGGCTAAGCACAAAGCAACCATTGTCCATGCATACTCTGGGTCTAGTTCAAGGTTACTATTTAAATATCACTCGCCTTAGTACACTCAAGTGCAAGCTAGAACATAATCAGAATCCCTAGCTATTCAATGAACTGGTTTGTTGTTCCAGCCATGGTGAGTGTGCCCCAGCGACATGAGCAATGGGCCTTGCGCTGCAATTTGTGGGAAACCCGGGTCGGGAGCACAGGTGGGAGGTGGACAATGCCTCCTCCCCTTAGCAACATGGATGTTGCTTTGAGACCAGAGACCAGTGTTTAGCCTCCCAAATTGCAGTCATTGTCCGAGGCCGCTCTGGAGGGTGGGGTGGAAACTTGCAGCCATGAGGTAATACAGGAAGCCCCTTACCCCCCTTCCCTTAATGCTGCAGATAGTAGTCGCCCTGGGCTTGTAAATGCTGAGGTCATTGCAGATCCTTGCCAACAAAACCACTGGCATGTTAGAGAAACTATAGTCGAAGGACGCAGAAATCACCATGGGCGGGAGATCACATGCTCTATTGTTTGCTATATGAACACTTGTAATGAAAACTTCCAGTCTCCCCTAGATGACCCAATATGATATCAGTCTCCTGAGGGTAACAAAGGCAGCACAAGGGCAGATGCTGAAAGCATTTGGAAACAGACCTGGTCCTTATGCTGCTATGCTGTGTACCCCAATGATTCCAGCAGAGTTAATACTGGAGTGGGATTGGAAAGTGTCCTACTACGGTGGAAGAAATAAAGCAGCCCAGAAACTTTCTGCAGAGGATTGAAGAGTACCTCTATGAAAGTTTCCTGGAGTGCCCTAGGGGTTGTTGCAGGGGCCAGTTTTGTTCAGCATCTTCATTAATGATCTGGAGGATGGGATGGATTGCACCCTCAGCAGGTTTGCAGATGACACTAAGCGGGGGGTGGGCCGTAGATACACTGGAGAGCTGGGATAGGATACAGGTGACCAAGACAAATTAGAGAATTGGGCCAAAAGAAATCTGATGAGGTTCAACAAGGACAAGTGCAGAGTCCTGCACTTAGGGTGGAAGAATCCCATGCACTGCTACAGACTGGGGACCGACTGGCTAGGCAGCAGTTCATCAGAAAAGGACCTGTGCGTTACAGTGGACAAGAAGCTGGCTATGAGTCAACAGTGTGCCCTTATTACCAAGAAGACTAACGGCATATTGGGCTGCATTAGTAGAAGCATTGCCAGCAGATCCAGGGAAGTGATTATTCCCCCTCTATTCGGCATTGGTGAGGCCTCATTTGGAGTATTGTGTCCAGTTTTGGGCTCCCCACTACAGAGAGGATGTGGACAAATTGGAGAGAGTCCAGAGGAGGGCAACAAAAATGATTAGGGGCCTGGAGCACATAACTTATGAGGAGAGGCTGAGAGAACTAGGCTTGTTTAGTTTACAGAAGAGAAGAATGATGGGGGATTTGATAGCAACCTTTAACTACCTGAAAGGGGGTTCCAGGAAGGATGGAGCTAGGCTGTTCTCAATGGTAGTAGATGATAGAACTAGGAGCAATGGTCTCAAGTTGCAATGGGAGCGGTCTAGTTGGATATTAGGAAAAACTTCTTCACTAGGAGGGTGGTGAAGCACTGGAATGGGTTACCTAGGAAGGTGGTGGAATCTCCATCCTTAGAGGTTTTTAAGGTGCAGCTTGAAAAAGCCCTGGCTAGGATGGTTTAGTTTGGGTTGGTCCTGCTTTAAGCAGGGGTTGGACTAGATGACCTCCTAAGGTCCCTTCCAACCCTAATCTTCTATGATTCTATGGAGATCTTTATGGAGGATTCCCAGGCTATACCTGGGACATAAACAATCTTTTCTGGGACAGAACCCTCTGCGTAGCTGGAGCAGCCACTGGGAAGCAGATACCCACTGCACCTCACTTTTTCTTCATATTAAACCTAAACTATAAGAGCCTATAGTTTGATTGGAATTGCATATTCACCAGAGGTGCCTTCCCTGGCATGTTCAGCCACCCTGCTGTCCTGCGACCAGCTGAACAGCTCTGGGGTTAAAAATATTTCCTGGCTCCTGGTGAGAATGTATCCCTTGCTCTCCTGTCTCCCATTCTCCTCCTTGTTCTCCTCTTCCTCATCCAGAATCTCCTCCTCGTTGTCATCTGAGGTGGCCTGCGACTCAGATGCCTGAGGGATATCCATGCTGCATTTGGGAGTAGCGGTGGGGTCACATGCTGTTCATTGTAGATGGTGCATGACTGTGGTGCAGAACCAGAATGACTGTTCGCCTCCTTTGTTTTTTGGAATGCCTGCCGAAGTTCTTTGATTTTCACATGGCACTGCTGCATGTCCCTGGTGTAGTCCTTCTCCCTTACATCCCGTGCAATCTTTTCGTAGGTATCTGTTTCTTCGGCTGGATTAGAGCTGTGCCAGCATAGACTCTTCTCCCCATAGACCAGTAAGATCCACCATCTTCAGTATGCTTCAGGATGGCGTGCGTTTGGGGTGCCTTGAGTCGTCATGATCAGCTGGGCTGGCAAACTCTCCACCCTGATCAGACAGGAAATTCCCAGAGATTTAACAGGAGAGGAGCTGTTTCCTGTGCACCTGGCTGCTGTGCAGCAGAGTTTGAAAATCATTTCTAGAGCGGTCACAGCAGAGTATTGTGGCACCCTTCCTGGAGGCCAATTCAGTCGACTTACACCATGCAGCTACTAGACTGCCTCTCTGTTGACCCATCAATATCAAATTAAGCACTATGCCTCTTGTAGAAGTGGAGTAATTGAATCAACTTTACAGGCAAGTTAGGTCAGCGGAAAGGACCTGGTAGCATAGACACATACATTATTAGGCTACATAAGACAGCTTCACTCAACCTAAGTTTGTAGTGAGAAATAAGTGCAGGGGAATTTCTAGATAGACTGATAGGTACAAAGGAAAGATTAACCACAATCTAGGGACACGGATAAAAAGGGGATGGCAAGGAGCCTAAAATGGAATGAGTGGAGTGAATAAAAAAAATCAAGCAAAGACAAATTCTGCCAATGTCTTAATGGTGGTAACCTGCAGACTTATAAAGAATTCTGGTTCAAGACACTCCAAAATCAGTGATCTTAGAGTAAAGCTAAGGTGTGAGTTAAGGAGTGTGATGGAATCATAGAGCAAAGAGGACTTTGTTTCTAAAAAGAGGATTTTGGTCCTAGGAGCAGTCAGTAATTGGCACTTATATTGTAGTTCATTTAGTGTAACACTCAAAATGAGCAACCAGGTAAGGGACAATCAGAGAATATGCTTAAGGATATACAAGTTTGAGTCTCACATAGAAGTAATGTCCAAAGTAAAAATGTAGGATCAAAGATGTACTAGAAAATAACTAGAGAAGGCAATGGGCATGGATTCTGTAGTCTGATCGAATAAGGGGAAGATGTGAAACTTCTTTCAGTTATAAAAAGGGAATGTTTAGAATGGCATGATTCAAAGCAGGAGAGGAGCTTAAAAATATCTGATGGGGTAGAAGCCCTATTGAAATCAAATAGGATGAGAGCTAGTGGTGAATACTGGTCAAAATATTAGTGTGTTAGTTAATTAATTAAGGGTATTTTTAAAATTTGCCCCTCACTGTATTCACTCCAAGCGTATTAAATGAAGACTTGTTGCATTGCTATGGAACCTCATTCTGGAATGCTGACATATGCATTACACAGTCTGACTTACTGAAGCAGCTGCTTCTAATTGGATCAGATGAGGAAGAGCAATTTTGCTGACTGATCAATTGAAAACAGAACTGGAATAAAAGGGTTACATAATTACTATAAGGTGGGTGCAAAACTGTTTGGAAAACTGTTCTGAGAAAGTAGTTATCAATGGTTCACAGTCATGCTGGAAGGCATAATGAGTGGGGTTCTGCAGGGATCAGTTCTGGATCCGGTTCTGTTCAATATTTTCATCAATGATTTAGATAATGGCATAGAGAGTACACTTATTAAGTTTGCAGACGATACCAAGATGGGAGGGGTTGCAAGTGCTTTGGAGGATAGGATTATAAATCAGAATGATCTGGACAAACTGGAGAATTGGTCTGAGGTAAATAGAATGAAATTCAATAAGGACAAATGCAAGTACTCCACTTGGGAAGGAACAATCAGTTGCACACATACAAAATGGGAAATGACTGCCTAGGAAGGACTACTGTGGAAAGGGATCTGGGGTCATAGTGGATCACAAGCTAAATATGAGTCAACAGTGTAATGCTGTTGCAAAAAAAAAAAAAAAGCGAACATGAATCTGAGATGTATTAGCAGTAGTGTTGTAAGTAAGACACGAGTAGTAATTCTTCCGCTCTACTCCATGCTGATTAGGCCTCAACTGGAGTATTGTATCCACTTCTGGGTGCCACATTTCAGGAAAGATGTGGACAAATTGGAGAAAGTCCAGAGAAGAGCAACAAAAATTATTAAAGATCTAGAAAACATGACCTATGAGGCAAGACTGAAAGAACTGGGTTTTTTTAGCCTGGAAAAGAGAAGACTGAGAGGAGACATAATAACAGCTTTCAAGTATATAAAAGGTTGTTACAAGGAGGAGGGAGAAAAATTGTTCTTTTGAACCTCAATGGACAGGACAAGAAGCAATGGGCTTAAACTGCAGCAAGGGAGGTTTGGGTTGGACATTAGGAAAAACTTCCTAACTGTCAGGGTGGTTAATCACTGGAATAAATTGTCTAAAGGAGTTGTGGAATCTCCATCATTTGAGATTTTTAAGAGCAGGTTAGATAAACACCTGTCAGGGATGGTCTAGATATTACTTAGTCCTGTCATGAGTGCAGGGGACTGGACTAGATGACCTCTCGAGGTCCCTTCCAGCTATATGATTCTATGATTTTTTTTAAATGATTTTCCCATCAATTTTGGAGTGGGATTCAACCTTGTGTGTCCCAGTGGCACAACTCCCAGCCCACAAGTGTGTGGGATGTACAAGAAGGAACAAGAAGAAAATCATTACAGCTTGGAGAAGGGAAGTCAGTACTGTCAAAAAGGTAAAGAGTACCAGGGAGAGATGATTAAAAAGGCGAGAGAAGATCATATTTACCGGAACCTTTCTGAGGAAACTTGCTTCTGATCCTTCACAAATGTCTAAGTGTGAGGTAGGATAGTAGCTTTGTGAGTCAGGAAGGGCCAAGTGAAGTCCCATTCAGAAACAACTTGATAGCAACGGTTATGTGACATAAGAAAAGTCTTCATCTCAGTTAGTAGTATTTGAAATGTAATTAGCAATAGTAGGGAGGCAGGAAGTGATAATTTAAAGCTGGAATAGGATGCACTTAGGAGATGTGTTTTGCTCATGTACAACATGAGGTTTATGATGAGTTTCATGGAAAAGGAGTATAAGCTAGAGGGCAGTTTTGCCAGCCAGAGAAGAGGAAATGAAGTTCCAAGCATTACTTTTTTTTAAGGCCCTTTCCTTGGGGCTCTTTTTTTATTGTCCACAAAACCAAATAAATCAGGTGAAAACACAAAACAATAATTCCCACAGGCTTTCCTTGTTTTAGCTAGTCAGCAGAAGAGAGACCATATCCTTTCCCTTAGTTCCCCTTTAACTCAGTGCCCCCTTCCTTTGCCCTGCACCATGTGACAGGAAGTGATCTAAGACACTGAAGTGTGTAATCAGCTGCCTTGTGATAGGGAGGTACTGTAGCTAAATGGAGAGTAAGGCATCAGACCTATAAGAAATATTTAGCTTGTGATCCACTATGACCCCAGATCACTTTCCACAGTAGTCCTTTCTAGGCAGTCATTTCCCATTTTGTATGTGTGCAACTGATTGTTTTTTGTCTTTATTCTTGTGGTGTTTCTTGTTTATATGATTCTATATTGTTTGTGTTCTACCAGCACCAAAAATAATTCCCATTTTAGAAAATTAGTAATCATTTTATTATTTTCTTAATTGGTATCGCTGTAATGCATAGATGCTCTAACTGAATTCAGAATTCCATATTAGACACTGTACAAACACATGAAAAGAGACAGTTCTATTCTGAAGAGCTTAAAATTTAAATATGTGACCCAAAAAAAAGAGAAAGAGAAACAGGTGCAGACAATTTCCAGTGTCATGTGGCAAGTCAGTGGGTATAGAAACATTTTGCTTTGATTGGAAAAAATCGTTTCTTCTTGAAAAAATTCACTAGCAATGGATAAAAGAGCTCAGTAATTGAATCCAAACCAGCTAAATGGGTTTGCTTATACTTGGAAAATATAAAAACTAAAATGGTGATAACATTCAGGATCAGTATGTTTGTTTTCTAGCATTTAAACAATGACAAGGTACTTTGTGAAAGTGTGTCGTGACTCATATTTTACTGCTAATTATCAATATGAGAAAATTTGCAGGCTATTTTATTCCGGTACTGTGTTCAACTGGCTAAAAATTGTCAAATAAAATGTAATTATTAAAGCTTATTAAATATTATTATTAAATAATTAAGTTATTAAATGCCCAGCAAAAGCTACTAAAAAGAATTCTAGCCGTATCTGATGTAATTTGATTGAATTCACATATGGAAGAATATCTAATGTAAATGGATGACCAAATAGTTCTGTTGATGTTGTAATGAACTCTGTTTGTGGAATATACTAAATCACTTTTACTCAAAAAAAGGCATGGACAACGTATCTTCTTGAGCCCAGATTGTGTCTCCTTCAGTGCATACTGCTTAATTACCCATGCTTTTGAGAGGCAGGAATTTCACTGGAGTTTTATAATGGATGACTGGGAGGAGTTTGTTTTGAGGCTGCAAAGCATTTTAAGGGAATTATTTTCATATAATTTACATGTTCAACTATTTGTGTTTTAAATTTTTATATGTGCCTAAAACTTGTTGTTGATCACGGTATATAAATCCTAAATCAGTTAAACACCTGTAGTACTTTGTTCTTAATCAGGCAAAACGTCCTATTAATTTCAAGTTAAGGGCTACAGGATTTGTTCATATGTCTATAGCTGGTCCCACAGAGAGATCCTAGAAAGAACTTCACCGATTAGCAAATTCATTTATCTGGTGGCTGGACTCCTCATCTAAAGCTGATTCTAAAACATTGGGAGTTATTCTGTTACAATGTTTCTGTGTATGTATCCTGCACATTACTATAGAAATATACCTGATCCTCATGGGGATCTTCATGGTCTATATTCTCCATGTTAACCTCCTTCACTCCTCCTGGTTTAGAACTATATTAGACTAAAGTTACTATTGAATATGCTATAATCTCCTCCAAAGTTTCATTTCTTCTAGCTCCATGCATTTCCTGCATGGTTCCTGTGGCACCACTTCCCACTAACACTGGGTGAAATCTTTTGCACAAATAATTTATTCACTGAAAAATGCTGTTTGACCAATCCAAAACCATTTGTGACTTTCACGCTAATTTGCTGAATCATTTAAACTGAAACAATTTGTTTTGGGCTAGATTCAGGCAGGAACTTGGAAGCCATTCACAATGACAGGGCGGGGAAAGAGGAGGTTAAGGTACTAATGGGAGACCATGGTTCAATTCCCCCCTTTCATTTGTAGCAAGGATTTGAACTTGGGCCTCTCATCTCCTAAAAGAGTTCCCTAGCCACTGGGGTATAGGCCAGGTTTTTCGCCAGCTCCCTTGTTGAAGTTGTTTCACTTCATATAAATTAAATATTCATGGACAAGAGACTTGAAGTTGGTTCTATCTCTTTCGAGGAGAATGCCCTAGTTACCAGGCTATAGAGTCATTCTCACCCTCTCTGTCTGATACAGTGACTATTAATGTATTTCATACAAACTGGAACAGCTTCAAAAGCAGAGAATGAGACAGCTGATCCAGAATACCTCATATAATCTAGTGGTTAGAGACCAAGTTCAAATCACTGTTCCACATGAGGAAGCTGATAGGGATTTGAACTAGGACTGCTGCATCCCAGCTTTGTGCCTCCTCATTTTGTGACTCTAACCCAGAAGAAAAATGTTTGGGCTCAAACAAAAGATTTTTTTTTATCCCCTTAAAATTCCAAAAATCATTTGGATTTGTTTTAACTTGCACCATTTTTTTTTCTTTTTTGGGAACTGCTAGTGAAACAAAAAAATCAGCATGTAAACTGGGCCTTCCAAGCTGAGAGAGCTAATTCTAGATAAGTAATGAATTTCAGGACCTTTTTAAGGCAGGCTCCCAAATGGAAATTACGTATCTTGAAACATAGAATCATAAAATCATAGAATCGGAAGGTACCTCAGGAGGTCATCTAGTCCAATCCCCTGCTCAAAGCAGGACTAACCTCAGCTAAATAATCCCAGTGAGGGTTTTGTCAAGCCACAGCTTAAAAACCTCTAAAGATGGAGATTCCACCACCTCCCTAGGTAACCCATTCCAGTGCTTCACCACCCTCCTAGTGAAAAACTTTTGCCTTATGTCCAACCTAGATCTCCCCCACTGCAATTTGAGACCACTGCTCCTTGTTCTGTCATCTGCCACCACTGAGAACAGCCTCGCTCCATCTTTCCTGGAACCCCCTTTCAGGTAGTTAAAGGCTGCTATCAAATCTCCCCTCATTCTTCTCTTCTGTAGACTAAACAAGCCTAGTTCCCTCAGCCTCTCCTCATAAGTCTTGTGCTCCAGCCCCCTAATCATTTTTGTTGCCCTCCGCTGGACTCTCTCCAACTTGTCCACATCCTTTTTGTAGTGGGGGGCCCAAAACTGGACACAATACTCCAAATGCGGCCTCACCAATGCCGAATAGAGGGGAATAATCACTTCCCGCGATCTGCTGGCAAAACCTTATGTTTTCCTCCAGAAAGGCACTGGTTTTATTACTGTCCTCTATGCAGGACTGATATCTTTCCAAAGCTCTTTCAATGCCATTAGTAATCAGCAAGTAGGTATGACTATTGAATTACACTGGCTCATGTTCCCTGCCAGCTGAGCCTTTCATTTCTGCAGTGCTGTTAAACTTCTACCAGCTCAGACAGCAAGAGGCTGATGTGATTCAAAGTCAGATTTCCAGTTTGCAAGTCTGTTATAATAACCAGCTAGGTCACTGAGCCCACCCTATTCTTATTGCTATTTAAAAGTACTCTTTTAACAATTTTTTTGAATTAGGGATCATAACATTGTTTCCTGTATATAGAGGAGGTTAAGTTCTTTCTGTTTGAGACCTCAAGGGGCATAGTACATAACAGTAATCACCAATGTGTTTATAGATGGAATAATTTTAATTCCCTCATTCATAATGATGGTATACTACCGAGGCTTGTCCCAGGATCCAAATTTTTCTTTCAAAATAATGCACGTGCGTTATGGCTTACTTAAGAAAAGCAGGGATCTTTGAAAGCACCATGTATAATAGATGAAGAGAACCATTGTAATTAACCTTGTTCCAGGAATCATACAGAGTACTCTTTGTAATACAGGGTAATTGTTAGTCACCACACTGTCACTATGGAAGGACTTAATTTAATCAGAAAAAAGGGAATATTCTAAAACACAAGTGCACATGGATAACAAGTGATTTAAATTGTAGGGTTGGGGTGTACATATAATATATTTTGCAAAAAGTCTCTGTGATGCACAAAGGTCTATTTATTAAAATTGAACCTAAACTTGTGATTTTTTTTGTTGTTGTTGAGTTAAAAGACTCTTTACTCTGAAATTAAATTTATTAGTCTTTAAAGTGCTACAGGACTCTCGTCGTTTTTGCTGTATACAGACTAATACAGCTACCCCTCTGGAACTACTCTGACAGAGCTCACCACCAGCATTTTAACCAGATTTGGTATGTCAGAAATCCTGAACAAAGGTGAACTGTAGATAGATCCAGAGTATCAAAATATAAAAGAAAACTCAAGCATCTGTCAGTGGAGAAAGAGAACAGTTTAATCTTAATAAAGGGTTTTCCTTTTGTGCATTACTGAGTATGCATGAGTGGTTTTCTTATGATTTCACTTTTGACTTCATACTAGCTTTCAAACTATTTTGTGAGAATTGGTTAAACTAGTTTCTGCAAGTTGGTAGACTTCATGCCTGAAATAAACTGACGTCATTTTCTCCAGATTAAAGGAGTTGAGATTCCTGCATCTCAAAGATTTTTCTGGATTTTCCAGGCTGGAAGGTGGAGATCTTTGTTCGCATATGAAGACCTACTCAAACCACATTGGATGATGATAATAATTTCAGTAGGAGAATGCCCCATACTGGTTTGCTAAAATATTTTCGAGAAGGAGTTCTGGTAGTACAGTACCTTCCAGAACACCATCTTCATAACCTGAAGGAAAAGAATACGCTGCTTATGCACATGGAATGCCACCATGCTTAACGGAGGCCTGTGCTTCCTCCATACTTCTTGGTTGGCTACTGAGCAGTAGCAGCCATGAGAAATCTATTTGACATCTGTTAGCAAACAGCCAGCCAGCAAGTCTGCTGTGTTAATCAGCTGAGCTGGAAAGCCATTGACTAATTTTTTAACCACACACCACCTACCTGAAACTGAATGAAACCACAAATGTCACAACAACCCTTCTGTATGGACATCAACTTTTTGTTTTCTGTTAGTAGAGGAGTACCTCTTCCTCAATATTATTGCACTCATCTTTTTAACTCTGGCAGGTGACAGGTAGTGAGTGTTTATGTGCATACAGGAGTGCGGGAAGGCCAAAACCCTCAGATTTTATCTTAGAATGGCATCTATAGAATAGTTTCTCAAAAATCTAAAATTGGTCTAAGTTAAACAATCTTACTATCTATAAGTTTTTACACATGCATCTATTTTATGTGTTGGGAGGCGTGTTTAAATGTTGCTTTTCACCTTTTGTCTGCTAGGTAAATGTAACAAGCTATCTTATCCTCAGTTGAATTAGCACACTCATGTAATCTTCTGGGGGTGAGAGGAGGGAAGATTGGATGTCCCCAGACCACCTGTAAAATGGGCAGGTTGTCTTAAATGATATCAGAGATGTAGTCTATATATTCAGCCTGGAAGTGATTCGATCTTCCTTGTATAAGCCATTTATGACTCTAAGATGTGGTTATATTTGAGCCAGACATAGACTCACAGCATTTAACAGCAGAAGACATGACCACCAGATCATTTTGTCTGCCCTCCTGTACCACACAGTCCACCAACTCCACCCAGCATCCACAACTAAACCCAACAACTGAAATTAGACCAAAGTATTACAGGCTACAGGAGACTAGACTATTATATACCACAGACAGAATAGGAGGGACTGTGGTGCACCAGTGCCTGAGGCTCCTACAATGATAGGGAAATGATTAAGCAAGAAATACTCAGATAATCCTGGCAAGTGATCTGCACTGATATACTTCAGAGGAAGGTGAAACCCGCTCACGCTCACTGCCACTCCTTCCCAACTTCACACATGGCAATCATTTGCACTGAGACTGATAATGGTCTGCTATTGTTAGAGCTGCTATTTAAACAAGATCTGCTGGCTTCCCAAAGTATTAAATAAAACCTATAAGGAATCTGTTTGATAAGTTTTAATATGGTTTAAAGCTGTTTGATATGGTTTAATCATCCAGATAATTAGATTAAACTGGTTGGCCATCAATCCATTTTATTTTTATTTGATTGGTTTGTTTTGTTTCATTTCATTTTGTTTTGTTTAATCTGTTGGGAAATTGTATTGACAAGGTGTTTCTTTCCCAGAGGTCAAAGACTAGAATTGTGAGGGCCTCTGGGGCAGATTAATAGATTACAAAGCCAGAAAGGATCATTGTGCTCCTTCAGTCTGACCTGTATAACACAAGCTGTAGGACTTCCCTGAATTAATTCCTGTTTGAACTAGAGCACTTCTTTTAGAAAAGCATGCATTCTAGTAGCAAACTCAGTAAGCCAACTAGCAGTGGTCTGTCAAATCTTCCTTCTTTAGTCCTTTTACCTGAATAACAGCTGTCACCCAGAAACTCTTTTTTTTACAGCCTGTTAAGAAGGCATCTGGGAGTATTTTTTTCCACAATAATTTGTTTATGAGCAAAACAGAAATACCTTCAGAAGTATTAAGTAGCTCCTCTTTCCTAAACTTTAAATATGTCTTCTCATATAATATAAATATTTTACTCTTCAAAATATTGGGTTTAAAAAAAAATCTCCTGTTTTAAAATACTAAATATGGCACAATAACATGTTGTGGGCTAGATTGTGGTTTACAGCCGCCGCCCACAGTGTACAGGGCAGCAGTTGGAGCCCTACAGAAAAATTCTGGTGTAGTTCATCAGAATTGTTTAAGAGCTCTCCCAAGGAGCACACTGAGTAGTTGCAGCTGTGAAAGGATAAAGTGTGCACTGACTTTGCACCTACTGAGCTCTACTCACCCCTGTAGACATGGACAGGGACGTTTTTTCCTTTGTCATTCTCCCCTATTTCATGGCTTTCGGGAGGGCAAGCACCACAGCTAAGTGGCTGTTCGCAGGCACTGTGCTCTTCAGCTTCGTTGTGATAGGCCTTTCTGCAGAGGCCCAAAAGTGAATGCTTTTCAGCCAAATCCTGCTCCCACTGAATTCAGTGAAACCTGGAGCAGGACCTTTGTGCTCTCTCATGTCACTTTTGCACTTGCATGGAATCAGCCACAATATGACCATGTGCATTTATTAAATGTATTAAATGCAAACATCACATGTACTACAGTTAGCTGTTCTGAAAGTCATGAGGGTGTGCTTTCAATCTGGAAAACTTGGATTAGAGAATCTGGCAATCATTTAACAGCTGGACAGTACCCAGACAGTCAAAATCAAGAAAACAAAGCATTTCTAATTGATAGGAAAGTTTAGAATAGAAATACCGATTATAATCTGACCAATTTCTTAATTATGAAATTCTTCAATAACCTGACAAGTCCCTAAATTGTTTGGCTTTTTAAAGAAATTGATAGCAACATATACTGATTAGCTTTTTTAAATAAAATCTATTTTAGAAATATAAGAGACAGATACATGCTGTATTTTCCACAATAAAAAGACACATGCCTCTGAATAGCTTCAGCGCATCGTCTCTTGTCCTTAATGAACTAAACTCCATAGAAACATATAGGACACAGTTTATCTAAAGTCAGAGGAGTTATAATCCTTGCAGGATGTAAAACTATAGTTCCTAGCTACAATATGTTAGATTGTAGGTATGGTTTGTTTGTTATAAAGCATATTGTTATGAGGCAATAGAAGAAAGACATCTTGAATCACAACTATTTTTGTATAGAATTGGAATTGCATACATACATCTGCCTGCAGTCATCAGGTAGACAAAACTCCCATTTGAACTCAATGGCAGCTTAGTTGCATAAAGACAGCAGAAGGAGGTTCTGTGTATATAAATCACTTACAATTTAAAATTGTACCTAATCTGGGGCAAATTTACAGGCTGTTGCCAGCAGAGGGGGCTTGTACCAAACTGCTGTGGGGAATCATGGAGATTAAAAACTGGACATTTATCATACCATTGCACAGAAAGTCTTGAACTTCCATGTACACATTCAAGTATTAAAATATATAGCTCTGCCCATTTTTACCTCCTGAGGTCTCTCCACTTCATGAGCATATAAAGAGAGCATTAAATATAACAAATGAATTAGCTTTGGAGATAGCAAAGTCTTTAAACAGAAGTTGGGCATGAGATGAATGGGATATGATGAAAAGATTTACTCAAAATGTAGTTTGGTAATACAAGATGTTTTTGTTTGTTTATTTTCAAGTCTGTCTGGCATTATTTTTATATTCTAAGCTAAAGTTAATAAGATTTGTAATATTTTTAATGGTTCTCTTAGGAATGCAATGACTGTTTCACTTTTGTTTATATCCTATTTTTATTACAGTAGTTCATATGCTCATTTTTACAGAAACAAAATGCTGTTTACCAATGCATGCCAACAAACAATTAACAATAGATTATGTATAAAACATAATTGATTTTATTTAGATCAGTGCTGAGTACCAAGCAGTTCAGATTGAAGAAATGTCAAAGGCTAGTTCCTGATTTTTGAACTATTAGAAATATGCATGATAAACCAGTTTAAAATGATAACTCATCACTTTGCTAGATTGACTGAATATTTTGAACTATAGGTAAGAGGTCAATTACTCTTGATCAGACACATTGTAGGTGCAGTTCAGGTGTAACTAAGATGCATCTCAAGGTGCAAACCTTAAATACATCTCTTCTTAAGTGGTTTGTACAGGAGGTCTATTAACTGTGCAGTAATATTATTACTTGAGTGTTGCTGAAGTATATTTGAAAAAGGAAAATTAAGTAAACTTTAGCTACTGCATATCTTCCTAACTGTAATTATCTTATTATTGCTAGTAATTTTAGCCTTAAGGATTGTATAGCTGGGATGTATAGCTCCACAAGGGTGAGGATTACATTCTGCCACTGTTCCTCAGGTAGACTAGTAATGACTCATATGAGCAGCCTGTTGAATTCAGTGGGACAGATTCTGGTTCTAAGGAGGCATTTAATTGGATCATAGAGTTTTTTATGAAACGTTCAAGTTCTTTCTCTCCATTTAACAAGCGTGAGCATAGAAAGGAAATCATTTAAGCCTGATTCAACAAAGCACATGCTTAACTTTAAGCAAGTGCTAAAGTCTATCTTTATTCAGCAAAGCACTTAAGCATGTGCTTATCCCACTGACTTGAGTGGGATTCAGCACATAACATGCTTATATTTAAGCATAAATAGGGACCTTTGAAAATAATTTGTATTCAGGGTTTCTGAACTCTGATAATTATTGAAATACAGCATATTAGTGAGTTTTGCAGCAGTGTAAATGCTGAGATTTC
Organism: Emydura macquarii macquarii; assembly: GCF_026122565.2. Taxonomy (NCBI): domain Eukaryota; kingdom Metazoa; phylum Chordata; order Testudines; family Chelidae; genus Emydura; species Emydura macquarii. The sequence continues at coordinate 5,704,993 of NW_027131400.1, read as the reverse complement.
AGTGATTAAAAGTGTTTGAGTATAATCTGGAAATATGTTCAGAGTCTGACAGAGTGAAGTTCTGTAACTGTCAACAGAAAAATTATTATTTATATCTCTTATATGTATATATTGAGTGTAAATAAAAATGGTTTCTAATTATGAGAAATCTGCGTAGAAGTAATAATGAATAATATATCTAAATATGAATATAAATTAACAGAAATTCAGTGTTATCACAAATAGATGGATAGATTGAGGTGAAAATAAATGCCATAGTGAAACTGCATTTAAGTATCACTTACTAATTAAAAACATAAGGTAGAATTGTAAACACTCTAGAAGTGATAGTGGAAGTAAAAGCAGGTTGAAAGTTGTGGTCATGGTAACGTCTGGAAAGAGAACGTCTGATTGCATAACATTTTCTTAATGTTCCAACTTTGAAAATACTGCTTTAAAGCTTAAAATATTTTCAAACTAATAATTGCAAGTGTTCATATGCTTTAAGTACAATTATGTTTAGAAAATAACAATAAAATACAATCTTGAATTTCTATTACATAACATGTATACAATATCTTAAGCACACATTGCAGTTGAAAATGGGACTAAGGCTCCCAAATCACATAAACACTTTTGAAAAGTTTACATTTTGTCCACTTAAAAACCTAAACAACCAGGTTTTTGGCTGACCTACTGTGGGCTTGTTCTTGTGCCATAATGTCAATGGGTTTGCTTTCCCATTAATTTAAATGGAACAGTAATGGTCTCTTAACTGGGGAGATCTATTTTGAAAAAAATAAGGCCCCAATCCTGCAATGATTTCTGCAGATGCTTTTCTATAACTGGGAGGCTGTGTTGCCTATTGCATAGAGAGAGTTAAAAAGTGAAAATATTACTTTCATAAGTGAATGTTATTTTCTCTTTAATTTCTTTTTTAATTTATTTTTTCATTGATTTTCCAGAACGGAAAAAGTTTTAAAAATATTTTTTAACAAATGGTCGGCATTTCCTTATGATGCAAAAATGAAAGAAAAAATCATGTTTTCCTTTTTACATTTTTTTATTTTAACGTATTTTGGGAAATTAAATATATTTATTTTGAATTTCTGGGAGGCGAAACAAAAAAAATTGAACATTTTTTAAAAAGTAAATTATATGATACCTCATTTTTTGGCAAAAAACGTAGATCAATTCTAATAACACTGAATAGTCTCACTGAAGTCAATATCCTTAAAGTCATGTCTTTAAAGTTTGTCTTTACAGTACTGAATCCTTTGTTCTCCCCATTAGCTTCATCTTGGTAGCATGCATGTCATGAATGTCAGTATTCAGCAGATAGAAAAATGTTGTCCTATAATAACAGCAAAGGAAGGTTACTAATTGCATTTAAAATTCTATCTGTCCTGCAAGATGATTTCCATTGAATAACACTGAGCTTTTTGTAAACAAACAAAACCCCTTTATACTCCTTCATGAAGAATGGAGTTGAAGTCAGCAGGATTTATGCATATCATTTATGAATGCGTATGTGATGAACATACTTTCTATTTGAAAAATAATGTTTTATTGAACCAACTTCTGCTGGTGGCAAGTATGGACTTTTTGAGAGCTGTTTGGGTCTGGGGAAGGTAACCAGAGTGCCTAAGCTAAATACAAATTGGGACAGATTTTTAGGCATAAGGTTTCACACCCACTGTAGAAATCCAGTGAAAATGAAGTGGGCAATTAAGGGTTGGCAGGTAGTGGAGTGTATTACTAAGCCCTGGTCTACACTTTCCTGGAAATTCAGTGGCAGTCGGTGTGAGTTACGCAAGCTACGCAGAATAGCTTTCATAACTCACGTTGACTGCTGTGCTTCCCTTCTGTGCGCCGTCTTCACTGCACTGCACTGACAGGAACTGTGCTCCCATCGACACAGCGCTACGCCACTTGAAGGGATGGATTACCGGCGTCGACTTCCTGATCGATTGAGCGGGTCTACAATGACCGCTCAATCGATCCATATAAGTCGATCTGACGGTGGCGACTTTGCCACTGTCAATATAGACATACCTTAATTGTTGTAAAGAACCATAAAACCATTATCTGTGTCCATGATTTTTAGTGTCAAGCAGAGTTATTCATTTAAATTCCTAGGCTCACGTTTTGAAGATGTTGTACAGGTTTCCTTTGAAGTTGAGGACTGAGAGGTCAGATATGGAGTGATCACTTTGTTAAAAATGTTCACCACAGGTAATGTGATTTTATTTTCTTTTGTCATTTTTCTGTTTAAATTCATTCAAGAGCTTAGTTTATAGTTGTTGTTGGGGCATTTGATGTACTAGATGTACACATGTTATAGGCATGTATGGGGCCCAGGCATCTTGAAAGGTACGTTGTGGGAGATATTGATCATCATAGCAATGGAGATATGTCTGCAGGTTTTGCATCAGTTCTGGCAGGGTCTGGTGCTGCTTTGAGTTGGTGAGCCCTGGTCTGTGGGGAGCTTGGTTCTTATGATGAGTATGGAGAGGCTCAGGCATTGGTTGAAGGCCAGAAGAGGGGGTTCCAGAAAGACTTCTTTCAAGATGGAGTCCCCATCAAGTATGGGTTGTAATTGTTTAATGAGACCCTGTGTGGTGTGGTAGGTCACAACTAGGGATAGAGGGATTTTTATCTCCTGTGTTGAAGCAGGTTCTCGCAGGGTATTTGGGAATTTCTTTCCATGGTGCAGTCTACTCTTGTTTAGTGAAGGTAGTTTTAAGTGTTTTCAGGTGTGTATCCCAGACGTCCTCTTTGGAACAAATTTGTGGTATTTGAGTGCCTGGCTGTATATAACAAATGTCTTCGTATATTGGGGTTGGTTACAGAATTTATGGAGATAAGTGTGATGATTCATGTATTCTTGCACGTAGTTGTTTGTTGAAGCTGATCATGGTGTCCAGGAAGCTGATACTAGAGAGGTAGTGTTCTAGAGAGAGTTAGATGGTTGGGTGGTGATGCTTGAAATTGTGTAGGAAATTTAACGGAGTTTAGATAATCTGTTTGGAGGATGAAAATATCATCATAGTATCTCAGGTTTATTGCTGGTTTCATGGTGCACTTTTCCAGAAATTCTTCCCCACGGTGGCATACATTCACATGGTTTGGAGAATGTGTTGGTTATTAAATGTGAAGTTGTTCTGGGTGAGTTTGGCTATGTGTTTTGGATGGATTTCAGAGTATTATACATTATCTTGTAGGTATTTGAGGCAGACTGCGATGTCCAAACCATGGGAACAGCCTCACATACTAGGATGGCTCCCCAATATGCCAATCTCGTCACCCTTGAGGAAGGAAATTTGAACTTTTGTTGAAACGTATTTGGCTAAAATATGAAGGAAAAAGGTCCAAAATGGAAAACTTCCAGTTCTCAGACAAATTTTCAGTTTTAAAATTTTCAGTGAAAAGTCAAAATTTAACACAGAGAGGCAGGAGAGGGAAGGAATACTGCCTAGCTCTAATTAAGTGAATGACCAAACAGAAGATATCAGATATATGTAACAAGAATTGTAAAGATATGTAATTGTTTTGAAATAAGTAGTTGAAATGATCTTCCTTACAAAGGATTAAAGAAGATATTGTTACAGGGAATTTTCACAGAAGTTAATGACTCATTGCTTAGGTAAACCATTTCAGTAAAGCTCCTTACTTAAGGGCCACTCCATAGCCCATTGAAATCAATGGAAAGACTACCATTGACTTTAGGGTCCTGATTCCAAGCTCACTTATGTCTGAAAAGCAGAATTTCCTTTTGAATTTGTTGGGTTTAAAGTGCTTCAATTTCTGTCAAACCTGGTAATCCAGATGGATTGGCAAAAAGTCGTGAACTGGGGGTGTGATTTTTACTGACAGCTACTAGTTATCCGAAGAAAGGACTTTGACTGAAGCCTCGACACATAGGATTATAATGTGTTTTGTTGGACTGGTTAAGATGCAAAAGGTGCACAAAGGAGGAAGCAATTGGGCTGGAGCACTTGAACACACAGATGTTCTTGCTTGAATTTGAAATGTTGTTTGAATTATGTTTGTGTATATTTTGTTGCTGCTTTTGCTGTCTTTCTCCATTCTTGTTCAAATTATAGGAACTTTGTGCATATTATTAATAAAAATAGGGTAGGATGGAATATCCTGTATTTGTACTCCCCAATTTCCCAGAAGGAAAAAACCGACTCCTGGTGTCCAAACACTTTGTGGCTGCTTAGATGTTGGGACAGCTTTATACGGTTTGTGATGCATTTCTGACCTCTGATATTATCATAGAATCATAGAGTTGGAAGGGACCTCAGGAGGTCATCTAGTCCAACCCCCTGCTCAGAGCAGGACTAACCTCAGCTAAATAATCCCAGTGAGGGTTTTGTCAAGCCGCATCTTAAAAACCTCTAAAGATGGAGGTTCCACCACCTCCCTAGGTAACCCATTCCAGTGCTTCACCACCCTTCTAGTGAAAAACTTTTTCCTACTGTCCAACCTAGACCTCCCCCCCTGAAACTTGAGACTTGAAACTTGCTCCTTGTTCTGTCATCTGCCACCACTGAGAACAGCTTAGCTCCATGCTCTCTGAAACCCCCTTTCAGGTAGTTAAAGGCTGCTATCCAATCCCCCCTCATTCTTCTCTTCTGTAGACTGAACAAGCCCAGTTTCCTCAGCCTCTCCTCATAAGTCTTGTGCTCCAGCCCCCTAATCATTTTTGTTGCCCTCCGCTGGACTCTCTCTAACTTCTCCACGTCCTTATTGTAGTGGGGGGCCCAAAACTGGACACAATACTCTAAATGAGGCCTCACCAATGCCGAATAGAGGGGAATGATCACTTCCCGTGATCTGCTGGCAATGCTCCTACTAATGCAGCCCAATATGCTATTAGCCTTCTTGGCAACCAGGGCACACTGCTGACTCATATCCAGCTTCTTATCCACTGTTACCCCCAGGTCCTTTTCTGAAGAACTGCTGCCTAGCTCGTTGGTCCCCAGTCTGTAGCAGTGCATGGGATTCTTCCACCCTAAGTGGAGGACTCTGCACTTGTCCTTATTGAACCTCATCAGATTTCTTTTGGCCCAATCCTCCAGTTTGTTTAGGTCCTTCTGTATCCTATCCCTATCTTCCAGGGTATCTACCCAGCTTAGTGTCATCTGCAAACTTGCTGAGGGTGCAATCTACCCCATCCTCCAGATCATTGATGAAGATGTTGAACTAAACCGGCCCCAGGACCGACCCCTGGGGCACTCCACTTGTGACCGGCTGCCAGCTAGACATCGAACCATTGATCACTACTCATTGAGTCCTATGCTCTAGCTAGTTCTCTATCCATTTTATAGTCCATTCATCCAACCCATACTTTCTTAACTTGCTGATAAGAATACTGTGAGAGACTGTATCCAAAGCTTTGCTAAAGTCAAGGTATATCACGTCCACCGCTTTTCCCACATCCACAGTCAGTCACCTCTTCATAGAAAGCAATCAGGTTGGTCAGGCATGACTTTCCCTTGGTGAATCCATGTTGACTGTTCCTGATCACCTGTGACGAGTTGGCTAAAATACTGAACAGTTGGAATATGGGCATTTCCAAATATGCATTGAGACTTATCACATAGTAGTGCAAGAAGAGGGAAAAGATGAAGGGTCTAGTCAGTAACAGTATTTCCATTTAGATGTAGGTCGTATCTGAAATCTTTATTAGTATTAATATTCTGAGATGAATGAAATTCTAATGGAAGAAATTAAATACATCAAACATTTCATGAAGAAATACCTTAGTCTTCATCTTCCTGGTTTGATCAGTTATCACACAAAATGGAGCTTAAATACGGAAGTCACTGAAGGTCTAGTATATATAGGGAAGATACCAACTCTCCCTGACAGTAGCAGAGCTCCTCTCCGCCACCGCAATTGAGAGAAGGCCTCTTTTGGTTCACGCTTCTGACTATTGATCAGAAGGCCTTGGCCCTTATCTGAATCTAATTTTTGGTACTGTGCAGGGGACATACATGTATAGTCACAGCATACCTAAGTAGCTGAGACTTCAATAACTGGTTAAAACTACCCTACTTCCTGCCACTAGTTTTGCAAACACAATGTTGACCATATGTAGTCCTGCAATGAACAGAAATTACAGGAAGAAGATAAGGGCCAATAATAATACCCAAAGCAACTACTAAGCATCAATACCCAAAGCAACTACTAAGAAGGGTGAGCCACACTACCTTGTGAGACCAGAAATATGCATCTCTTTCCTCTTGATTATATTATAACACAGCATGACAATATACTTGTGTAAAATTGTTGGAGTAGAGAGAGTCCTGCTCTTTTACAGTGATTTTGGTTATCACAAGTTCCCAAGAGAGTCTTTCACACATTGTGAAAATGATGCTCTGATGAGATTTGCCATTTTTCATGGTAACTGGAAACAATGTGTGTGTTAACTGTGCCACTGATGTAAATGCTTTAAAAGATGTAGAGGTAAGAGAAAGGCCTGGTAGCCAGAGGATCTTAGTTTCATATACAGGCTGAGCTACTGCCTTGCAGTGTGATTTCAATGAAGTCACTTGACCTCCTTGTGCCTTAGTTAAACTTGCTGGTAAAACCAATTAAAAAGCAGGAAATTAGTGGAAACCAGGGTCTGTCTGTGAGCCAAGCCTTTCTTGGCTGATATTTTACAAAAGCAAACTAAAATTAGCAACAGTATGCCAACTGCTTAGGGAAACACACAGCTGATGAATGATGCAAGGATGATAGATGAATGCCTATTCCCATTCCAAACCCTGTCCACTAAGTAAATTAATAATGTCATCCATAGCATCCAGACCACTGTATTCATCATGTGCATCTGCTGCATTCTACCACAGCATTTCTTCCTATTTGGTTTTGCCCTGATTTATTTTTCCTTGCCCTGCCGGTGGCACTGGCACTACTTCAAAAGAGACTGATCTACAGGAATTAAGAAACAATGGAAATTGGCCATGTGTGACTTATTTATAGTCATTTCTATGGCACTTGTCACCATAGTATCTGAGCACCTCTTAAACATTAACATTAAACCAATGAGGCAGGGGAATAATATTACTCCCATTTTACAGATAAGGGAACTGCAGCCTAGGGACACTAAGCAGCTTGCCCACGTCACACCAGAAGTCTTATGGCAGAGCTGAGAACAAAACACAGATTTCCTGAGTTTCAGTCCTGTACCTACACCATAGTGTTATTTTTCCTTTGACTGGTGTATAGACTTCAAGGGCAAGACCGAAAAAGATGTTAGTCTTATCTGTATATCCAGCTGTGTTGCTCCCATTTTTTTCTTTTGCATTTTAACTTGCAATGCAGAAAGATTTCTGAACCAAGTTCTAGTAGCCACAAATTAAACTTTGAGCTAAACTTTGTGATAAAATAGATTGATAATTTGGAAATGGGAATATAGGGGGGAGATTACCTCTCAAGCACTCTAAGTACTTTCATAACAGGGACAAATAAATAAATACAGCCCGGAAGGACAGAGTTTTACAAAACCACAATTACTTATCATAATTGAAAATATTTCATGATTTTAGATCATCTTTCTTGTTCATCCCCAGTTAGAGTTCTAAATTACCATCATTTATCAATTACATAGCACTGTAGCTGTTTATGGTCCTTTATTTACAGAAATATGGTAAACAAAGAACTCAAGCTCTGTCCTAGGATCTTACTACCTTTGGGTGAAATATTTAAATTAATTAATGTAATGCTAAGAGTCATGACAGTCCCTCTCTAACCTAGACCTTGGCTGTGCACTCTGGGCTTGATATTATAAGGGACTAATCCATTCTGACCTTGCTCCAACGAAACAAAACAACAAAACACTTAAACTTAACTTTAAGCATGTCAGTAGCTCCACTGAAGTTAATGGAATTACTCACATTCTTAGAGTTAAGCATATGCTTAGATATTTGGCTGTATCAGGGCCAGAATGCCCAGGATCCAGCAGTCTTACAGGATCAAACCCTAGTCCTGCTGATCCCAAATATGGGTCTGGTGCAAATTGGACGTAGAAGGAATTTACAGTTGCTTCTTGATGAGAGGTGACAAGGATGTTGACCATAAAAATGGGAAACTGAGTCACAAGTCCGCCCAATTTATGCTTAATCAATTTTTGCCTTTATTTATACAATTTCTGACAGAAATAGTGTCTGGACATGCATTTATGCTCAACAAATACAAGACAAGACAGAATTGGTAAATGGAGTCCAACTTACCACATACTGGGGCACCAGGAAGTTCTTCCACCTTCCATGGTAGTTACCGCTGTTGTTAGTGCTGCTGTTCTTGGAGTGCCTGTGTTTTCTGCACAAGCGTAGATTGCAACCTGTTGATTCAGCAGACCTCAATGTTAGTCATAAAGACGAGAGGCTTGGTTCCATGGTGAAGGCTCAATCAGGTTTATTGTAAATAAAGCATAGTACTAGTGTCCTGCATACCAAGCTACAAGTTCACTAACACATGTATGCTCCTCTCAATCAGCATAATGTTTTCCCCATGCCAATACAAAGTTGTCCCTCCTGTGACTTCTCCTTTTGTACATTGACACAAAAAATTTACATATTACACTCCAGATAGCGTCCCTGATCCAGATAGTGTACCGTATACCTGATAGTTCAAACAAACATCCTCCTCCATTATCCTGTCATCTAATCCTTATCTTACAGGGGTCTCTGTGTTCCTGTGCCATCCTTTTAGGAATACGCTTACATAGTTATTTGAGAAGTCTGTGTGTTCTGTTTGCTAGTGTTAAGTCATACCTGGTGTTACTATTCCTACTTTGGTTCATACCTTTAGCTATGCCTAGGGCTCCAGAAAGGCCTTTTCTGATCCCTTGGTTTCATTCTTCAGTCCCATTCTTCAGTTTCTGGTCTGTTGTTTCTCCAATTTGGGCCCATGTTCCCTTACAGCTCTTGTACATTTCTACATTACAGATTACTAAATCTTTATTCCATTGGCTTTTAGCATATCAACCCTTTTGGATTTTAGGTAACCCATATATTATGCATGTGCAAGCTTCTGTTATCCAACTCTTGAATTTTTCTTCTTGGTTTTGCAGTTTCTGGGTCATGCTGTTTTTGTCACGCTGCCTTGGGTCTTCCCAGAAAAAGGGGTTTATTATTTAATCACATTTGTGTATCTTACTTACAGCTTCCAACACAAGTTGCTTTTGCTTGGTCAGCAAGAGCATTTTAAGCAGACCAGCAATTCTATGTAAAAGAAGAATTGGCAAAAACACACTTATGCCAGTAAGGACTTGACCTAAGTGTTTCCTCATGTGTACTCATGCATTATACATAGCTATATTTGAAATGATTTGTAATTTTCAAAGATTTTAATCTTATCATTAACAATGCTTCATTTTATATTTCAATGTTTTAAATCAGTATGTGTTATTCTGTGCTACTCTCAATCTATTGAAAAGGGAGGAAAATTATGGAAAATATAATTCTTTAATGTCAATGTTTCTCATCTTTAAATGTACGGTTTTTTTCCACTCAAAGTTCAGTTTTATTTCCAAATCATAACACAAACTTCATTAGAAATTTTTACTGTTAATGCATTTTGAGGGATATCTTAATTTTAGAAACTGGATATTTAGTTGCTTTTTAATGTACCCCAATAGGGAACTCATCTAAATAAAATTCTTGTTCTCAACCCTGCTGAACAGCCTTTCATGAATCCCCTTCCCCCCTCTGCCTGTGCTGAGGCTTCAGATGTGTTGATAGATCTGAGGCTGTCTGTCTATCAAGTGTGAATAATGAGGAAACTATTTTACTGCACTTACCGTATTCTTATACTTATGTATATTGATTTTTCCTTTGATTTCAATTATATTTTTTTGTATTAATTAAAGCTCAAAGTTTGTGTGCTTCATCAGTTTCATCCTCTTAACTAACTCTATATAGCTATCTGAGTAATCAACTTGTTATTTGTAACTAGTGCATATTGCACCCCAACAATTGCCTTTTATATTCTGTTTAATAGTTCTTCATCCAAGGAGCCATTATTTGACATGGTACTGCCAAGGTATGTAAAGTGATTGATGCTCTTTCCTTCTGTACCATCATCAATAGTGGTATTTGGCTCAGTGGGAATGGTTGCTAGAGCTGGTTGGAAAAGGACTGCAGTTTTTTTCCAGGCTGATGATGAGTCCAAACTAATTAGTTGCTTCAGAAAACCTGTGAAGGATAAGCTGTAGGTCACTTCCTCTATGGCTAGTAGAGCACAATCATCTGCAAAAAGGACTTCACATAGGAGTTCCTCAGGGATCTTTCTTTGCATTAAGTCTTCAGAGACTGAAGAGTTTTCCATCAGTTCTGTACTTTATATAGATGACTTTTTGAAAGTTGTTAGTTGCATAATTCAGAACAGCACTGATGTCAGTGCCAAAGAGGATTGGTGCCAGCATAACATGTAGCCTTGTTTCACCTTATTAGATATGGGGAATGGTTTAGAGAGGCCACTTGCCTATATATTTAAGCAAGCAACAATTGGTTACTGTCACACTCTCTGGAGTGGTTCACAACCGTGAGGGCCTACCTCAGGCAGACTGTCAAAAACAGAGCAGATACCTCAAACTGGTGGCGTGTTCTATGATTAGATTTTTATAAATCCACTAATAAATGTGAATTCCTAGATCACTGTAACAGTCTTACCACAGAGTCACAGACAGTCCCCTTAGGCCTTTGGACTATGGGAGACAAAATGGTCTTAGTGATAAATGGTCACTACACCAAAAATCACACCATATTTAGGCTGATTCCAGTCCCAAGAGACCAGTCACTTACCCCAGATCAGTTGGTACCCTAGAGCTTACACCAAAGACACAGGTTTTTTTTTACCAATAAATTAAATTTTTCGCAGAAAGTGGAAACTTTTTTTTTTTTTTTTTTTTTTGCAAAATTCATTCAATCAAATACCCAATTTTCAATTGAAGAACAGAATATTTTTCAACCAGCCCTAATACATGCCTAGAAGAAGGCTTGGTGGAGGACTCCTTGAAAATCAAGCTGTGTCTGCACTGCCCTGCAGTACACAACAAAGTGCTGAGCTGTAACTCACCTGTGGGGACGTGTGAACTAACAGGTTCCTAGTTCACATTAATGTAGTCCTCAGGGGCATGTGCAGGAATTTAAATTTGACTGCTTTTGGGGAGGCGCATTGTGTGCCTCTGCTGTGGCCCCCGGGTCAGAGGAGCTTGTTCTGCCCCTCAGATTATTGGGGGGCCTATACCCCTGGCCCTTCCTTGTGCACACCCCTGCTAGTCCTTTTAGAAGAGGAATACATTAACATGAACTAGGAACCCTTTATTTTGCTCCCGTAGCATCAATACTTGGGAGGCAAAATGCAAAACTTTGGTGCACTGTGCTATTGACACTCCTGTAGTCCAAACTGAGGGACAGCATAGACATGCCATCAGAATCATAGATTTGCTGTTAGATTCTATAATGCTCTTGGCATGCTATGACCACTGCATCTTCTTTCAGAGTGACTTATCTATTAGATAATTACCGCTTTCATGATTTGCAATGATGCTTTATGTCTCATTCAGTAGATCCAGGCATTTTGAATGACTGTCATGTCTAAAGTATTTCCCTGAGTTGTTGTTAGTCTGGAGTGAGTGGAGGGGCCAGACAGGTCTCCTGAAGAGACTGATTTTGTTGGCTGAATTTAAATAAAACAAACAAAACATTGATTTACTATGGGAGAACTTCTGAATTGTGAGAGAAAAGGAGTCATGATATTCTGTTATTCATAAAAACTGGCTCTTTATTTGCTTTGAATTGTTTGTAAGTAACATAAGGTCTGTGTCACAAAAGCCTAATGTGACAAATTTCCCTCTCAGGTTTGGCGTCCGTATGAATTTTTGAATTTTCTCAACTTATTGTCACTTCTTCATGGCGGTTGAAGATATAAAAAATAAAAAGATATGTACAGAGCCAAATCAAGCAAAGGCAGCTGTTTCTGTTCTAGATCAGTATTTATCAGCCTTTTCATGTTGGTGACCCCTTATTTCAAACTCAAAATTTTTCATGACTCCCTTACTTTTTTTTTCCTTTGTAGTAAATGTATCAATGAAAATAATAATTGTACATAATTTATGTGTGTGTATGTTTCAAGAGTCTGACAGAGATTACTTGATCTTGAAGGGCAAGCGTGTGTAGGGATTGAGGGAGAAAGATTTTCTTGGTTAAGATTGTAATAAAGTTTCCAATGCCTGGAAACCCCATCTCCCCATTGCTTTACATGGCCTCCAGGAAGGTCATGACCCACCAGTTGAAACACTGCTTTAGACAGATGTTCCTCAAAAACTTGTTTCCTGATTTAATGGAAAGATGATCACTGGACTGGGACTCCTAATATCTGGGTTCAGTTCTTAGCTCAGCCATTTTTTGTATGACCCAGGCAAGTTATTTAATTTCACCTTGCCTCACTTCCACTTCTGTAAAATGGAGATATCACTTTTTTATTTTTCTCACCATTTATCCTCCTTCTCTAATTAGACTGTAGGCATTCTGAGGCATTCTGTCTCTGACTAGGGGACTATTCTGCTCACCTTGCCTAATGTACCTGATCTTAGTTGGGGTCTATAGGAGCTACAGTAATACAAATAATGAATAGTAATCATTTTAGTTCAAATTATATATTTCTTTACACTTTTTTTCACTGCTGAGCATTGTAAACACTCTGGTGCCTTAGGGCCTGATTCTCGGTTGGCCTGTGACTGTGTATGATAGGGCTCCACACCAACAGAGAAGGGGATAAGGAGATATTATGGGCCCAGCTGGCCCCCATACTGCCTACCTCTACAGCCAATACCAAGCATGCAGAGGGAATAAAAGGAGAGAGCTTGGCTTAGTTCATGGCTGACTAGCCAGGAAGGAGGATGGAACTCTGCCTGAAGAGACCTTTATTTGCAGTGTTACAGAGAAACTGTCCTGCTAGTTGGACTAGCCACTAGGGAACAGTGGGCGATGCACAAATCAGATTGGGAGCCAAGCCTGAAAGAAAGGGGAGGAATGCCTCACTGGAAAACTGGGGAATTGTTTGTTTTTAGGTTTGTTTTTTGGAGAATGTTTTAGGGTGAGCCCCTCCACTTCCCGCCTCCAGAAGAGGATAAGATTGAAGAGACAGTTAACTGGTGGGCTGAAACCCATCTCAGTAGACACAGGAGATAAGACTTCTTCCCTTTCCCTTCCTTTTTTTTCCCCCCCTGATAGCTTTGAAAAATTATACATTTCTTTGTGTGCACGGTATGTCCCTTAAATTTCTAAGTTACATAAGATGTACAAGAAAATTATTGAGGGTACAGTTTGCAAATGCAAAATTTTGGTTGCAAAAAAGCAGGCCAGTTTATAAAATACTACCTCTTAATCATCTAGTTCATAACACTTTAAATGGGAAGCTATAGTTCTTCAGTAAGTGCAGGATACGTGATATTTTTCATACAAAATCCTTTTTAAAGAAATACTTGGCATTTTTCTTGGTGTAATTCATTTTCTTAATTGTTTCTTTATATTTTATTGAATATTAACTGTATTTTTCAGGATAGTTGATTAATAGTCATAACTCTCCTAGCGCCAGATTCTTCCCCATTTACTTATGTTGAATAGTTCCTTCGTCTGCAAGAATACCATTGATCTGAAAGAAGTACTTGTTAAGCATCAGTGTAAGTGAGGCTAGCAGAACCTGGCCTGGAGTTAGTCATAGCGGTGGTGATCCAGTTGCAGTTTACATCCATTGTAAGATCCAGTGTAAATTTTTCAGTCTGAGATCACGCCTTATGTTGCTTTATCACAAGTCTTTTTTTCCCATACAACATGTGGTAAGAGTCATTAATGGTATAATATAATCTCCTGGTAATAGTTTTATTAACATGTGTAACTGCCCTAATTCAATTATGATTCTTAATTTAATATCTCTGAGTTCAAGGTTTGACAAGTGGAGTTATCAGAGATCCTATGAAATAATATTTTACATGTGACCACAAACATATTGTACAATTATTTTGAGGCAGTTAACCTCCTTAAACTTAGACAAAAAGTTAGTGTCACACACTGGGGCCCTAAATGACATCTAAATGCCTCAAACTAACACATCATTTAAAATTTTGTGGGGGGAAGGGGAAAAATTAAGGGGTCAGCAAACTACTATAGCATTAAGCAATAGAAAATGATACTATGTCCGAAAAAGCTAAATTACAAGGAGAAAGTAAGGGAGTATTCTAACTGAGCCTGATACAACGCCCACTGAAGTAAGTGAAAGGGGGCTTGAAATGTTAAGAAGGGCCCTCTGGCCCAAACTGGCTCCTTTTGACTTCTAATGCAGACAATCCAGCATCCATAAAAAAGGACACTTCATGAAGAACCAAATGGACCTCATAATTACAGTAAAGAGATTGCATATCTTCCAAAATTAAATGAAGCTCCAACTTTGAAGTCCTCTCGAAAAAATTGTATTTGATGGGAATTTTGCGAAGTATAGAGTCAAGCCTATCAGTAAATAAGGAACTTGAGCAGAAGCATCTGTATTTGAAGTAAAGTAACAAACATACAGAGTTAGTAGTGTGAGAATAAAGCACAATGTATTAATATTTTTATTTTAAAGCATCAGGAGACCGGTTTTGGCTTATTTTGGGAGAAGAGTTAAAAAGTATGTTGAATGTGCAGGAGGGTCTGATTAAAAAGACTGCTGTTTGGGGCCAGATGGCCTTTTGTTAATATTTCATATCTTTATCTGTGCTAAAAGATTCTGCAGTGAGGGTTCACAGTGGAAAAAAATAGTCTTGAATGTATTGTGAATGATGATGAAAAAGCTTGTTTGGTACTGGGATTTTAATGACTTCATGCTAAGCTTGCCATTTGCCACAAACTCTCTTGATTAGATTGTGTTGAGAAAAAGTTATCAGGGTGCTTTATATTTTATTTTATTTTATTTTTTGCTTGGTCGGTCTTTGGAATCACTTTAGTTATGGCTAGAAGAATATTAATTGCCTAATATGGAAGTTGTTTAGATTAAGTTTATTTTTTAGAATTGATCCTATGTAGTTAATTCAGTGTTAAAATGATTAGTGAAACAACTAGTGATTAGTGATTACAAATGGCAATTTTTTTCCCCACAGACACATAGGTGAATTCTCTACCCATTATGCATGAATCTTATTTGCATTAATGCAAAGTCCACAGTTATAATGAAGAGTTTAATGACCCATTTTAAGATTAAGGGTGTGACTGTTCACACCTAGGATAGCCATCTGAAAATGCCTAGGTTAGGGCAGGATGCAAAAGCACAGCAGATTCTCCCAAACTGATGGCTAACACTGCAGTAAATTCACCAACCAGTCACAAACAGTGCTTCTGATCCCTCACACTGGTTATCAGAAGTTTAAAAACGAGAAGCAACACAGCCCCCTTATTGCATTTCAGCCTCAGGCTCCCAATCAGCCACTATGTCCAGTAAAGGGATAAGTTATTAAAACCCCATTCCCTTTACCAAAAAGGTTCTCCTGATCTCCAAAGGGTCAGCCACATTGCCAGATCAATACAAGTTTGGATCTTACCCAATATACCATGCTGCCAGCCAATCCTTTAGTAACTAAAACTAAAGGTTTATTATAAAAGAAAACAAAGAGAAGAGAGATGTTAAATGGCCAGAGCAATCTGATACATACAAATGACTTCAAAGTCCATATATAAGTCAGGTTCTCAGTAGAACTGTGGAGTTTGCAGACTTGTACAGCTCCTCTGGAGTACATCCAGTACCTGGAGGGGTCTCAGTCGGACTCTTTGTTTCACAGCTTCAGTTGTAGATGAGTTGATCCAGAGGTAAAAAGCAGGAAAGAAGACAACATGGGGATGGTGCATCTGTATTTTATAGTCTCTGGTCTGCCACGTGGTTTATTTCAAACACAAGCTCACAGCACATAGGCAGGGAAAAGCTCTTGTAGTCCCCCTGATTACAGGCATGTCTCTACATATCCTGATAAAAGATGCCATATTGGCTTCTTTCCCTAGACTCATTGTAAAGGTAACTGCCCTTGGTGAGTCATCAAGGCTGACACCCATCTGCCTAGACTGTGTACCCAGTAGCACCTCACAAGTGTTTGAATACAGATATATTACACCCATCCATAACTTACAGTACCAAGATGTTACATGTTCATAAAGAAAATCATCATATTTAGTGAATTACAACCTTTCCAATGGTACCCGACATGGCATATCTCGTATGAATTACTGTAACTTTACAATATTATATCAATAATATTATGATGGGCCATTCATATTACACCCAGGGTCACAAGGGGTTTATCCGGTGTCCTCAGCCAAAGTTTCCCCTTCTGCCAATGCTTTGCAGTAGGTTAACCACTCTTTGGTTGCCTCCCTCTACCGTAGAACATAGGTACAGTGTGCATTTGTATATCATAGCTCTCTCATCCCTTGGGAGAAAAGGTTTTATTTAAAGAGAGATAAAATAAATATATACATAAAATAAATTCTTAATTATGATATTGTATAAGGGATTTTGTTGATCACTTAAGATCACATACAGTCCTTCTATCTGCATATGGATCGAAAGTGGTGTCTAGCCTATAGAGTGTTTGCAAGAGCAGTGTCAAGCCACTTTAGTGTAAATGAGATTCAGGTCTTCTCTTATTTTCTGTACTTTTTTTTTCCTTACTATGACACCCCACATCTACTTCTTTGGGATGCATGTTACTCCCACTTACTGATGATACTGATACAGCCCTTTAACAATAAATGTGTAAGAATATGTTTTACTGCAGAATCATATTGTCACAGTCCCTGGGCAGATTGCCCCATCTGAGACCCTTTTCCAGTCCCTAGTCAGGTGCGCCCCTTTCAAGTGGCAGGCCCAAGCCTTCACTGCTCTTTTGGACGGGATCCTGCAATCCAACCACTCTCTAACTCTGTCTCTATATTGCACCCACCTGATAGCCAGTTGTGATACTTAGCAGGCCCAATGGACTTGGCACCAGCAAGAGTTCTTCTTCAAGAGCCTGTATACTGAGGTAGTATACAGTGACACACAAACAGCTTCTCCAAAAGACAATATGATTCATTTTGCCCGAATACTTAGTGTAGACATAGCTTATGTACTAGGAGTATGATTCTCTTGCTTGTGAACCCATATTGGTGCTAGCTCTCGTTGAGTTAGCTTGAGTATTAAATAGCAGTGTAGTCATGGGAGCACTAGTAGCGACAGCGAAGGAATGGCTGAACCATTCCAAGTACATACCCACAGATTTCAGATTTTCAGCCTTGACAAACAGCTGTCCGAGTCACACCTCTTCAGGGCTATAAACCTTGTTTGAGGAGGTGCCCTTATGTAGGACATTTGTTTTTCCTTTGCTGCCTGGTTTCTTTAACAATGCCTTTTGACCCAATTCTATGCTTCCAGGCCGGGTAATATCACACAGATACATTAACGGGCTTGTGTTATTTATTTTAAAAATACAAATATTTCTCAGTTCTCTATATATGAACAATTCACATCTCAGATTATAATTCTATTGCAAAGCACCAGGAATTGGAATAATAGAAAAACACAGTGCCATAGAGTTGAGTGTGGTAGCTATTCATGCAGGGAGATACAGTAAAAACCCCAGAGCTGGTTTATGTCAGATCTAAGTGGTTTGTCATATGTCAAAATAGTAAAGTGCAAGCTTTCAGCAATCAGACACAGAGATTTTCCTACAACCCCCCACCTCCCTTAACTCCTCCATCACCCCCAGTGGGTCAACTAGTTACTGTAGTGTTGCCAATTTAATCGTTTTCCAATCTCCTCACCTCCCCTCCCGCCCTCTAAATTTGAACACCTCCTCTAATTTAAATTCCTGGGGAAGACTGGTATCATTTCAGAATACAACCATGTGAACTGCCTTTTGCTACATCCTTCCAACATTTAAGATAATCTGGTGTTGGCCAAAAATTAGAAGCCTGAACCTGTATCTCCTCTATATGTGACACTGTCTCAAAATTAATGGGAGTTGTGAACACAAAGCTGCAGGATTGGGCCCTAGATATGATACCATTTCCCTCAAGATATGTCAGCTGTCCATTCAGGTTATTATAGCAGATATATTAAAGGAAGCTAGAACCATATGCAATAGTTTCCCTTTACAATACCAGCAGGAGTGCCTGGCTGCACAGGCAAAGCTTTAACGCCCTTCCTGTTTCAAACCTCCAGCAGGACTAATCCACTTTTGTCATGGCCATTAAAATAACACTCTGGGTCCTATCTTGTGCTCCAAATGTAGGGGGAATTCCTCCTGAAATGCTGTGGGGGTTTTACTTGCATAAGAATTATGGGACTGGGCCATAAATAGATACATTAATTGCATCTAATGTAAATTTCAGTAGCCCCATTGAGTTCAGTGGCCAAAATAGAGAAGACAGCTTAAAAAAAAATGAAACCACTACAGGGAGAAACGCAAGATTCTACAGGTATGGAATAGATAACATGAATAACTGAACAGTGTCTCCTACAAAGAGAGAGATCACAGAAAATAAGTACTTTTAGTGACTGCCATTATAAGAAAGAGGGATTAAAATATTACTTAAAGTTTTAAATATATTTAAACTCTGGCTATAAATCAACCGTCTTTCTTGAATTTATACAGATCACTGAATCAAACTAGAGCAATTTTTACAGTGTTACATTTTTCATAAGGGTAAACCCACATTAGTTAAATCAATAGAAGGGTCACTTCAAGTCAAACAATCTATTAGCTGACCCAAAAAAACAGCAGGTAGGTTGTAACAGAGCCAAAAAAAGCTGAACACCCTTGTGCTAGAAATACCTAGAAGGAATTAAGAAGTGAACTACAATAATAGGGAGCTGAATGAGGAGAGCCATTTCACAGTAAGTAAGTAGTAAAGGCATCAGAGGAAGGCTAAAAAACTAAGGCATCAACATCCCTCCTTCTGAAATCTAGGAAAATCCCCTGTGTTTGAGGACCTGAGATGTCCAGGTAGATGTGGTGAAGACAGGAAGGTAAGGCTGGGGGACAGATGTTACCAGCATCATTCTTGGGAGTATTTCCTCTCAGAAGACCAAGCCAGTTCTGTCAGCATTCACATGCAAGAATTTTACAGCTCATTGTAAAAACATCTTCTCAGGGCATTTTTGAACCGGGCTTCTAGTAAGCTGGAATGGGCTGCTGGATCTGGGGAAACAGCTCCTCTACTTTTTGCTCTTACCCTTGGACACATATGCACATCTGTATGCCCCCACAGAGTCTCTGAGAGCACTTGATTTTATTTTTTTTTTGCCATCTCCACAGAGCCCTTGAGGCCATGCCACTGCCCACTTCACAATGATGGTGGAGGAGGCAAGCTGCATGTGAAATATGTGTAAGAAATTCTGAGCTGAAACTGGAATTTCTTTGCTGGCCCTAATGTGAATTTTTACATATATAAACATCACATTCCATCTTACATAGTCGAGTTTAACCTGTGAAAGGCTTCAGAGATCTTCTGCCTGATGTGACCTTGTATTATAGTATCCCAAGTGTATCGGTGCTTGGTAAGAGAAGATCCTGAATATTTTAGAAAGGCAGAATACAGTATGTTACTGGAATAGATTTGTTTTATCAGTATCTTCATTCTTTACAATAGGAGAATGGGTTTGGGTTTCTCTTACTGAATAACCCTTTGCTTTATTTTAAGAGCTCCAGATAAGGTGTGCGTGCTTCATGATTCAGCTACAGCCCTCAGAAAAATTAGAGCACATGAACGCTTCTTGTTCTAGGACTTATGTACAGAAGTAACACATGATAGTTGTGTTTCAGTGGTTCTCCAATACTATTCACAAAGTGAATTTCAGCATGAGAGCCATAATGGTTCCAAAGATATAGTCATCTAAAAATAAAACAGTCTTTTCCAGAATGCCCACAGCAACATATCATAATAAAAAAATCATTACATTTGCACCTTGCATCAAATGGATGTACCAAAGTGCACCAAATCAGAGAACTCTAATGGTTCTCACCTGGCAGAGCTATTTAACATTTCACACTATTAATGTAAGTATTCCAGAGATGTGAGACTCATAATAGAAGGCTTTACTACCATGTATTAAAGAGCTATGTTAGCCAAGGCACATCATCCTGTTCATTAACTTCTTTTAATATAGCAGGGCCTTCTTCAGTCATAGATCATAATAAACTCTTTGCTCTGATTGGCATTCTATCACATCAGCATTTCTTCCTCCCTATGAAGACCAAAACAAAACTTCTCATCTTCCATCCATCCATCCCCTATCAATCCCATTCACCCAGACACTCATAAAATGAGTGTTATTTTTGCTCTCTCTCTGTCTAGCCACACATTTGGTCCATATACAAATCTTACCATTATTTTTCTTTATACAGTTTGCAAGATAAGGACTCTTCATTCTGTCTGGAGCACAAAAAAACTTTATCAAGGCCCTTTTCTGTCTACAGTCTTTCTGTCTGTTCATCTTTCCATCTCATCCTCTCAGATTCATTCAAAATGTTGCTGCTAAAATCTTCCTGACTCATTTCTATGACCATGTCACCTTGTTTATGAGTTCTTTCACTGTCTTCCCCATTAAACACAAGCTTCTTGTCTTAACTTTTAAGACATTCCACAATCGAAGTCACCCTCGCTGACCTTCTGTCTCCTATTGTCACACCCATGGCTTCCTCACTGTGTGAAGTTTATCAGTTGGTTGCATCTCTAACAAGTACCTTCACATTTTCCTAGAGTGATCCACAAGTTCCCATTTATCCTTTGTTTTCCTAGCCTTGCACAGATGTGCATCCACCATGAGAATTTTAAAATGGAGTTGTGTTTATACCAATAAATTAGGCAAATTCTTGTAAATGCAATTTTTTAAATATTGGTTAGGCCCTTCCTTTTAATAATATTTTACTGCATGTAAATTTTGGAATTTTGCATTCAAGCTGCAGGTTTAACTAGACATGCAAAGATTAGATAACCTTGAGTAAACTTTTTAAATAATTATTTTTTTAAGCATCCATATGTGGTTTGACCGACTGACTGCCTTTGACTTAATTTTGAAATCCCATTTCTTATATCAAGTTACAAGGGGAGTGAATATGTGTTTTAGAATTGAACCCATGTTGTAATCTGAACTATGGAGCTTGCTTCTGGGTGGATTCATATATAGGATTGTTTTTAACAGCTTGTAATTCAAAGGCTCTGTCCAATTTTGCAGAAAATAAGAGGCTCTGTTATGCAACCAGATCATTGCTACAAAAGACATGCAACATGATAACCTGCAAAGTCAGGTCTAGAATCATAGTCCTTTATATTCAAGGATTAGATTGTGTACCAAAGATACAGCTCATCATAAAGCGCAGTGTATTGCTGAACCTCCCCAAGAGCAAAGCAGGGAAGGTATTGGGGGTTAGGAAGTCACAATTCCTCCCTGCTTCCTAGTATAATAATGTACATACCCTTCCCACACAGGGTCCATCCACACTACTCCATGAGGAAGTAAGCTGGTTCTTAAACACTTTCATTAGCAATGGCTGCTAATCTTTCTTTCTTACAATCTTTCTTCAAATATGGTCTACATACATGTTTCATAGACATTTAATTAAGTGGACAGCTTGAATAGCTAGTAATAGGCATCTCTGAGCTAGACTGGAGCACAAAGTTTAGACACAATTAAACTTCAAATGAGGATAATTACTAATGGAGCCATAACTTGGCAAAAGTTTGATGTATTTTCTTCAAACTTTGCAGGAAAAAATATCTCCTTAGCTTTCAGAATAAATCTGGAAGTTTTCAAGATAATCTAATTTTAATAACCAGACTTAAAGGAGGGCTAAACCAGGACTTATTATGGAACTTTGTTGTGACCTTCTCTTTATATTAATGGTGGTATGAACTGTTCCTTTGACAGATGTGATGTAGCACCTGCAGTCTCCTGTATGATATGCAAACTGGAAGTTATTGCTTATATAGGAAAACATGAAAATATGAGTTAAGTCACATGAACCTGCACGAATGCTGCTGGGCCTTGGGTCATTTTAAGTTAGTAGTATTTATAACTCAGTTTAGCACTGTTAATTCTTATAGTCCAGTTCCTATAAACTTCCTGTTCTACAGTTCCTCTCTTTCCCTCCTTGTTTCATTGACAACAAGGTGGGCTTCTACTGCAGCTTGATCGAATGGCATGTAATAAGGCTGAACAGACAGACTGTGGCCCCAGCACATGAAATCTAGGAATATAATCCTCCTCACCAACCTGCATTTCTTCTGAGTGACCTTTGCTGCAAGGTATGGACAGGAGTAGTGCATGAATTGCTGATATCCCAGACGTGTATGTGTGGGTTACTGGTTACACGCAGCTTGCTCACCAATTGGCCTTGACCCCATGATGTACCCTTTCTCCTCTGAGCTACCACAGATTAGGGCATTACACACTTTAGCTCTGCAGGTTACTGTGGAGTCTCCAGGCACAAACAGCACATCTTTCCTCTCTTCCTGTAGTGAAGTTTCAGTGGATTCACTGTGATGAGCCCTTCGCAAGTTCTAGGATTTCACATTCTAAGCTTGGTTGTGCTATTTCAGTTTGCATATTACAGTGTGTGGGAACAATGGGACTTCTTCTAGCCAGCTGTAGTTTCAATATATTCAAGTTCATTACATGCACAGCTGAACATGCTTATAACATAGGCGTGAAATCCCCATTCCATTGTTAATGCTGGTTAGCAGAAGACAAAATAAGAGTAATAAATATTTTATACTACCTGTGGATCCAGTCCTGACATCTTTTTTCAGATAAAACTCCTGTTGACATTAAATGAAGTTTTTCCAGAGGATTATCGAATTGGCCCCAGTTGGCAGTGATGAATATGTATGGTAGCAATCTGAGTTCTATTGACTCCAAGTTAGTAGATAGTGGGATGCTACACACATCGCTTATAGAGAGGATTAATTTCTTTGTTGGTATTCAACATTGTAATTTGCTGGTGCAGATTTGATTGACAAACAGCATATAAAGGCCTTCTACAGCCTTTACAGGGAATAAACAACATCCCAAGGCCAAATTCCTTGTCAGTAGTCTTGAATTGTTGCAAGCAAGCAATTTATCATGCTTCGCCAACACAGGTGACAAATCAAACAGTGCTGCAGATACTGTTGTATGAGACACAGGCATTTGCAAAAGCATTTTTCCCCTCCTGCTATGGACTGATAGCAGCTAGATTTCTGGCATAGGTTACATAGTTTATAAAATATCAATATTTCCACAGTCCTGGAATTTTAAATCTCTACCTATCCTTCAGGGGAATTTGAATAACACAGAGTTCCTGTATAAAATACCTTCCAGTCTTCCTTCCTGCTGAGTTAGGTCAGAAAAGTTGTTGGGGACTTTGTCTAGCTATTCATAGTGTACCAAATAGTAGCTATGTGTGAAAACAGACTTAAGGATGACAACAAGCTCTTATGGTAAAAGAATTCTGCATCTACCATTTATTTTAGCCACTTATATTATTTTCTATCTCCCCATCCTTACTTCCTTGTTCTTCTCTACTTGTTCCTTCTCTGTGACATGCAGTGAAGGGTACACAGTTACTTAGCAGGTTGCAAGCATTCCATCTTGAGCATGCACACTAGAAACCATCACCTGCAACTTGTCTGAATCTCCTTTTTACTGAGATTGGGGGCATAAACCTGATTAACATCAAAAGTCTTCATGGGCATGGCACTTTCATTATTTTTTATTTTATTCTATTTTTAATGGTGGCACACATGATGTCTAGAAAGCTCCTAGCACCTTCAAAAAGGGATAGTCCCTGTCCTGGGGATCTTATAATGTAAGGACTGACATACAGAAAGAGAGTAGGGATTTCTTTTTTTATACTGGTCAACTTAATTCATTGTAGGAAGAATGGCAGAAGGGGTCCTTCAGTCAAAATTATTAGTTAACTCAGCGGGTTTTTATCTGATTAAGGACTGAAATATTTGGCCAGTGGAGGAAAATTTGTTACATTTTCAGAAGCAAAGGGAAAATCATATCAACTTGATTTTGTAATGAGAGAACCTAGCCTAGCATAGTGTGATACAAAAAAAGAATTTTACCACACTTTGGTTGAAATAAGTGTCTGTGTGCGGGAGAGAGAGAGAGAGAAAGAGAGAGAGTGTATTTATATATTAATGCTGCTCTATTTGAATGAATTAGCTAAAAATGGAAAGCAGACTAGTTTGGAAATGGAACTATATGTACCAGTTCAATAAAGACTTGTTGAAAACTGAATTGCTACAGATGGGATTTATGAGATTCGGCAGGTAATGAAAGAAAAATTTGAATTACAAAATATTCTCTTCTGTAGATTTCACAGAAAAGGGGAACTTTCAGTAGTTGATATTGCAAGTATGAAATAAAAGAAAGTATTTTTTTAAGATGTCTCAAATGTTCGGGGCTACATCAGTACTCCTTGAAATATATATGTTCCTTTTGCTATTGGAATGAATAGTGGGGAGTTACTTCAGGCTGAATATAAAAAGGGCTTTTTTTTTGGAGTTCGTAAATTTAATCTCCTGGGATTTATTTTTTTAGCAATTTTTGAGTTTTATGTAGCTGTCCAAAAATTATTTTGTGGGGGTTCTTTGTATATATAATAATTAATTTATATTATAGACTACTCTTTATATACATTATTCATTACTATAATAATATAAATTAACCTTTGTAATGTCTCTTAGTGCATTTTAACATAGTACTGTTTGAAACTACGTTATAATTCACTGGGGAACCTTTAGTATGCACCAGCAGGATCTACTCAGACCAATTAATATGCAACATGTTAGTGTGCTTCTGAATTCACCCGCCCACCACTCCTCATTACTGCTCCATGTAGACATGTCCGTGAATAAAAGTAAGCATTTCTGGTGTTTTTCTTTTATTTATTGGATAAATTCCAATATCTTTTTATTTTTGTCTCGGGTGTTTTATCAGTGTTTGTCACTTAAAACTGAAAATCAGAAGTCTTAAATATAATCTATTAACTAATTGGAAAGGAGCAGCAGACCATTTATAAAGCAGCCGAAGATGCTATACACCTATTCAAAAGGAATTAAGTAGTAAATTATTACAGAAGTAGTAAACTACTTGAAAGATGCTCTTTCATCCATTGAATGTAACTTGCTTTAAAACCTTTGCTTTTTTTAAAGGGGCATAACTGAAAGAATTGTAAAATAAGTGTCTAGATTCTGCTGCTAAATCTATCACTGACTTGTGTGGCCTGGTGCAAATCATTTACATTCTCTGTGCTTCAGTTGAATCATCTGGGTGTAGTAAACCATGCAGCTGTGCTTCTGCTGTTTTCATGACTACAGGGTACCTTAACAATCTTTCCATTCTCCAGCATACAGACACTGACTAATGAGAACAGAAATCTGATGTTAAAAAATTCAGATTAGTTCATACTTTCTTGGAAAAGGAGATAGGATCTCTAATCATGCCACTTTAGGCAAATATACATTTTTAAGTCTTGGCATTTTATCAATAACATATGCTGTGTTTCCTGTAACTCTGAAGAGGCTCTGATTTATTTTTCTTTTTTACTAGCTAACGACAAATTTGGAACATACTGCTCTTTTTTAGACACCTTGAAAGACTGATAGTGATATGCTAAAGTTATGACCTAAAAGGTCATAGATGTACATTAAGAAAAATATTTAGTCATCTGAATATATTGCCAAGCTTTAATGAGCTGAACGCAAACTAGAATCCCTGGAACCCTTGGTCCTGTGTCTCCTTGTGCAGGAGTAACAGAGCGCACAAGACTTTTAGCTCTTGTGCAAATATCAGTGGAGGCTACTCTTGGGCACAGGGAAAGTTATGCATTAAGTTGCCTCATTCAATCCCCCTGTAAGCGATCTCTTAGCTTCTTAATAATTTTTGACTTTCAAAATGTCAAGGAAAAATTTTATTGAAAAAAACTGAATTTTGACAAAAAACAAAGGGAGGAATTTTTTACAATTTTGTTTTACAAAATGTTTCCTTGGGGTTTGACCATATCTAATTACTAGCAAGTCTGCAAGGGGGGATGGCAACAAAGAATGGGTGTGCCTGAAAAACCTATTTTGACCAAATTTTGTCACAAAATTCAGGGTATTTTCTATGCAAAATTTAATTTAAAAAAACTGAAATTTAATCATACTCACAATTTAGGAAATTTAAGCCAGCTCTGTTGATATATATATATATATATAGTGTGTGTATGTGCCACACTCCACACTCAAGCAGTGCAGGACTGTGCCCATACTGTTGGGATATCAATCTGGAAATATATATTTCACATCTTTTTACATCACCCAGTAGAAAGGCAGGTGGTGAAATACCCTTTGAAGAATTATTCTACTTTTTTCTCCAGTATATTTCCAGCATGTTCAAGTGACCAATTAAGGTGCACAATGACGTCTTGCTGTTTTCTAAATCCTAATTGTGCTTATGGGTATGAAAATGCTGCAGGAGATGAAATTAGATCTTAACTTTACTCTTGCATCTTTACACTGATTGATTGTTCTATCAAGTGATTATGGAAAGGGAGTCTCACTTCTACCAGGAACGTGCTCTAGGATGGGTCACTTGGGCCTTGTCTACATTGGGCCAAATGTTGAGTGGTCCTGCCTGGGCACATAAAGGTCAACGTTCACTCTAGTGTACTGTGGAGCAGAGCCCTGAAGCAGCTTTCTGCAATGGAACATAAAATGGAATTGGATGTCAAAATTTTGTGATCAGTAGATTCTTAATGACAAAGCCATGCATAAGGGCAGTAATCTAATATGTCAAATAACAACTGTGACTCAGTTGTTGCATTGTGATTCTCCATAAACAGACTGTAGATGCAGAAAAATAAAGAAACTGGAAATATGTGATTAATGCCAATATTTGTCCCTAAATCCCTCCATGCCCATCTGTATCCCTCTATATCCATCTGTAAAACAGGTTTAACAATACCCCCTTACAAGGATGTGGAGGCTTAAATGTTTGTAAATGTGCTTTGAGCTGCTAAGATTAAATGGGAGATAATTCTGGTTCAGCCCTCCCTCTGTATAAATTATTAATTTTTTAAGCAGAAGGAATAATTTTTCTCTCTTATTCAGAAATGCAGTATATTGTTTCCTGACCTTATTCGGTGATGGTTTGTTGATTTTTTTTTTTAATATCATTATATTGTTCTTTTCTCCAAGGCAGTCAATTTTTTATTGCCTATATTATTCTTCCCTGCATAGTTCTTGGGAAGAGACTTCCACTCTGGGCAATTTGCAAAGGCCAGCTTCTATATATGCTATGTTCAAAGAGTTTTAATATCTTATTTATTTATCTTGATGCCTGATGTAATCAAACCTATAAAGCTAGAATGGTTAAGAAACTTTCAAGTAAAAACAAATCCCATCTCTTTTCATGTTTCCTCTGCCTTATGAAATAAGGCCACAGTCATTCAAACTTTTTTCTGTCATGAATAGTCTTACTAATTTCACAGGGACTGTTCATATGCATATTTTTCATATGCATTTTGGTAGCACCTAAAGGCCATCAATCAGGCACTGTGCACATGTGTAATGAAAAGCCAGCCCCTTCCCCAAAGGCCTAAGTAATATCAATTTACTCAACTGCACATACATTTGCAGGATCAAGGTCTAAAATTGTAGTAGAAAAACCTAAGAAATGCTATGGGAACTTTACTTCCCTAAGTTCCCTTTGTCTTTATGATATCCTTTTAAAATTGCCAAGGTTTTTCATCAAACAAATTCAAATACCTTTTCTCCAAAGATTGATTGATAGTGAAACTGACCTTAGAAAATCAGGTATGTAATTGCAGTGTTTTGCTTTGGTTCTTTTGTTTTTAAATTAAGGTATGACAGTGCCCTTACAATTTAAACTCAGTCAGGTAGAGTAGTCAGTGGTAGTTTTAAAAATGCCACTATATTTTTGTTTTATGAATCTGTTTTAAAATGTACTCAAGGCTTGAAAGTTTAAGTACAGCGAGCCTGATTTATTGTTTCCAGAAGAGTTAGACTTCCAATTTAAGTATTACGATAATGCTATTTTATGCCTCCAGTGTTGGTTAACATTTTAAAACATACATCTGTATTTTAAACTTATTAAAAAATAGGGATGAGCAGAGAGGTCTGGATAAAACTAGTGACTTTAATCTTCATCCCCAAACCCAATTTGAATTCTATCCTAGAGAATAGATTTTTCTACTTTTTTTTTTCTACTTTTTCTACCTTTTTTTTTTTTTTTTTTTTTTTTTTTAAATTTCATATGGCTAGATTTCCTTTTTCCCATTTTGGGTGTATGTAGAAGTGCAAAAAATATCACTAGGAAGCCATTTATCACTGTATTTCTAGTGAATGGGAAATGTTGTAAATATTGTGAGAACCTCTATGAGGTGTTCAGCCTCAGTTAGCATTCAGGGGGTTTGGCAAACTTGGTTTGTGCATCCAGCTTTTGGTTGCTGAGCAGAACTGAACTCTCAATCAAATCCTTTGAAGGCTCAACTGAGAGTTCAGGCCCCTTAGAATACCATAGCACAGGCCTTCACTGTGGCCACATCTTCTCACTAGGAGTAATAGAAGACCACTTTCCCTTACTGGAGAGTTGGAGATGGCTCTGGGGTAGACTTCTCCTTCCCAGGAGTGACACCAGGATAATCCTTTCTTCTGGTGAGAGAAGTAGCACCAGTCTTACCCACTTTATGCTGTTTGGAAGATGGGACCCTCTGTATTCTGCTGACCACTCCCAGTCCTCTTCTGCAGTAGTAATGGTCCCCCCAAAAGCACTAGGTTTTGGACTTAACATGCCAGTAAGATGCATAGGGCAGCTCACACCTCTCAGAGCTATAGTTTCAAGCTGTCTACAGACTCAGGCAGATTAATTATATTAGTTATACTCACTTCATGTTTTCAACTTTTTTGTCACAAACAATAACCACAAATGCTAGAAACTCTTTTTAAAAGCATGACTCCAGGACCAGAACCCCAGTTGTGCTCATGCTTCAATCTTGCCCAGTCCTCATTCCTAATTAAAGGAGATGCATCAAATTTTGCCCTGCGTCAAACATTTGCAGCTCCTGTTGAAGACAATGGGAGTTAAAGGCAGATAACAGTATCAGAATTTTACTCAGATGGTGTTATCACAATGCAATCCTTATAATAAGACTTATATCTGACAAATGGAAATTGTTTTCCTGATCAACCCAGGTGGACATGGCATACAATGGTATTTATATGTTACATGACTTTGTTCCGATCAGTCACCTGGTAACCTATAGGAATGATGATGAGTCATGTGTATATATTGTTTTAAAATTAGGAATGCAGTTTACTTATGCTCAACTGTACTGCACAAAGTATTCTTAACAAAACTGTGAAATGCAGCAAACAATGACCTCTATTGGTAAATTCATTCAATTTCCTTTTTCTGAAAACATGGAAGTTAATTTTCTCGCAGCTTACTATGAACAGAGAATAACAATGCATAAAATGGTGCTACTGCCATGAAAAGGCCCAACAACATCACACACAAACAGTAAGGCTCTGGACATGGAAATGTAACTTGATATGCAGAATAACCACAAGTGGGCAGCAGATTTATTGGTTTTAACTTGTCATGTAACAGACCCTCAACTAAATGTAATTCATATAAAGACAAATTTATAGATCTGTCTGTAGTAGTTAAAAGTGAGGGCATAAAACTTTCATCTCTAAGGGACAGATTCTGAGACCTTTACTCATATTCAGTAATACCTTAGGTCACGTATCGTCCCAGTGCAGTCAATGGGACTAATTGTGGTCTAAGGTGATAGCCACATGAGTAAGGGTATGTCACCGGTTCCTAGTGTGGTCCTTTCAATTATAGCTGCTGAAGTTTTTGTTGTTGTTGTTGCCATACATGTTGTTGTTTTGTTGTTGTTGTTGCCATACTTCAACAAAAATACTTCAAAAACAGACTTCAGGGAGAAACTGCAGAGCTAGAACTCATATGCAAACTTGACACAATCAGATTGGGTCTGAATGGGGACTTGGAATGGTTATCTCATTACAAGAAGTAATTGTCACTGTTCACACATTCTCACCTTCTAATCAACGGTTGTGAATAGGCCTCATCTACCCTAACTGAATTGACTTTGTTAGCACTTGCCCTCCCCATTATGTTTCTCAACCTTGGATGTTTGTATATACCTCCTATCTGTGGTTTCCACTTCATGCATCTGATGAAGTGGGTTGCAGCCCACGAATGCTTATGCCCGCAGAAATTTGTTAGTCTTTAAGGTGCTACAGGATTCTAGTTGTTTTTGCAAAATACAGCTGTTTCTCTTACTATCAGGGTTTGAAGATTTAATGAGATTTTTGCATTAGGAAGCCAATATTGTATGAAACTGTAATAATGCAAGGTCTAGTTTTCTCCTGGCGCTTGGCAGTATTTCTGCCAAGTTAGGAATAGAAACACTAGATCTGAAATTATTTCAACCTTTCCAGTTCTAAGTGTAGGGAAATGCTACATTATATCAGACACCACTGTGTGATAGTTGTGGGGGAAATGCTCACCTTTTTTAATAATAACCACCTATATTTTAAGGTCTCATGTTTATCAGTTTTGGCTAGTTTCGTTTTCAATGTTAATGATCATTTTACTGATTACATCTATAAACAAATTAGTAACTTGGGGAAAATATCTTACTTTCATGCTATCAGAATGTTAAGAGATGAACCTACTATTTTTCCCCCCACAGATGTTATGTCCATATGGACGGCAGCAAAGTCGCCGCTGTCAGATTGACCTATCTGGATCGATTGAACGGTCAGTGAAGACCCACTCAATTGATCCAGAAGTGGACGCTGGTAAACCACCCCCTCAAGTGGCGTAGTGCTGCGTCGACGGCAATGCAGTTCCCATTGGGGCAATGCAGTGAAGACACCGCGCAGAAGGGAAGCACAGCAGTCAACGGGAATTACGCAAGCTACTATGTGTAGCTTGCGTAACTCCCGTTGACTGCCGCTGAATCACCAGGTCAGTGTAGACCAGGACAGATTCATAGAATCTGAGCAATACCGTGAATACTTCTGGTTTCTTGTGGACAAACCATTTACTTCTTAAAAGGAACTGAATAGACTGTGCAATATTCATTTTGCCAGAAAGGGTCTGAAAATGCCTCTATGGCATTCCCTAGGAGTTTCATGTTCAAGTCACTGCTCTGAAGAATATTTAATTATTTTTATACTTAGTGGAACAGCTTCCACAGGAGCGATTGCAAGCCATCCCAGTGGTTAGGGCACTTACCCAGAATGTGGGTGGGAGACCTGGTTCAAGTCCTTGCTCTCAAGCAGAGGCTGTACTTTGATGCCAGGTCTTCCACATTCTGGATGAGTGCTGTAACCACTGGACTGTTGAGTATAGGGGGCTCACCACTGGCTCTTTCAGCTGTTTTATGCAGAGCCCACTTCAGTTGGCATAGTCGATCAGCCTCTGAACATGTCTATCTGCTTGGGGCCCACATGTGAGATAGGCAGGGGAATCTTTGGTTTGAGATTCCCACCAGGGCGTAGGCATGAGTTTGGTGCTGGATGTCAGGACTTAGTTATTTGTTTACATGATCACTGGCAGATTCTTAGGAAACTTTTTGGTGGAAACTGAATCACTTACTGGGCTAGGAGGCAGGATGTGGGTGTTCAGGATCTAAATTTTGGATTTATCCACATATAGTGTGAGTTAATTGCCTAAATACCTTTGTGGATGTAGCCTTGTGTCATGCACTAAAATATTTTTCTAATTAATGTTGTTTGTACATTCGCACAGCTGCTCATGATACTATAGAGATGAAATAAGTCAAAGGGCTTGATATAATCTCAAGTCAATTTTTATATTGGTGTAACTCCAAAGACTTAATAAAATTATTCCTTACATGCACTGGCATAGTTGTGAGCAGAATCCAGGTCCTTCTTCAAGGAATTTACAATCTAATTTAGACATAGTATTAAGAAAGGCATCACTAATATTATGTAGGTTCAGGTTAATGGTTTAAAAAGTCTAAGACAGCAAGGAGAGAAATAGAGATGCTACTGGTAAATCATTTTTGTTTTGCATACACTTTGATTGCAGTCTTGGATATTGTATGTATTTTGGAAGTTTTCTTTTGTTATCCTATCATGGTACGAAGTAGGAGTGGCAGTAGGGAGTATCTGAGGTGAAAGAAGTGAGTGTATTTAGATTCCTACATGAGAAAAATTGTTCTCAGACAGACAGGCAGGGATGGCCAAACTGTGGCTTGTTAGCTGCATGCGGCTCTTTTACAATTAAAGTGTGGCTCACGGAGCCCCCTATGCTCCTCCCATTCTCCGCCTACCAAACTAGGGTGAGGAGCTCGGAGTTTCTGCCCTGTGGCAGAGTGTGGAGGGCTAGAAGATTCTGCCCAGCAGGGAGGCTGAGGATTTGAGGGGTCAGTAAATTTGGCCACCCCTGCTATCTGGGATTA
This sequence comes from Emydura macquarii macquarii, assembly GCF_026122565.2. Lineage (NCBI taxonomy): Eukaryota > Metazoa > Chordata > Testudines > Chelidae > Emydura > Emydura macquarii. The sequence goes on along the minus strand of NW_027131400.1, from coordinate 5,672,475 downwards.
GTGCAGCAAAAAAAGCCTATTTTGTTCAACACAAACAACTGTTTCTGAAAGTCACTAATGAGCATGATGCCACTGGAAGAAAATTGCTCAAAAACTGGCTTTGTTCTACAGTACCCAGACTTGTTCTGTGCCTATACTGACCCCTAGTGCCAAAATAAGTAGAGGAAAAAGAAGGGAAAAAAGCAATATTGTAATCTAAACCCATGCTGTATGATGATAGGAAAGAATTACATTTATACTAGCAAGTTATTACTATAGATATAAAATATGTAGTTAAAATTACTTAAATACAATGTTTTAACTGTACACCTGGAAACTCAGTTGTGATTTTTGTGGCATTGATCAATATAGAATTATGATGAACTTCTATATAGTATTTGTAATGTCTCAAGGGTATGTTATGCCCCATGAGATGTATGTACAGTTCCTACAGGTAATAATAGTAATGCAAGTGAAGTGCATACAATGTGGATTTAAAAGATACTTACATTTTATATCACATTTTTCATCTTCAAACTCTTACACACACTGTTCTTCACAACACCTCTGAGAAATCAGTTGTTATCCCATTTTACATAAAGAGAAACTGAGGCACTGAGTGAATAGGTGACTAAGTCCCTAGAAGGAGTCAGTTTCACAACATAAATTGGAATTCCGATGTGCTGGGGTTCTTGTCCTGTAATAAGATCATGAGACTATGCCTCTTTCTAAGTACTAAATACAAGAAAGTACCAGGCCAACCTTGCCGTTCATGGATGTGCAAAACCAAGAGGACACAAGAAGGCATTCCACCCATTTGCACTATATGCATGTAGGAGGAAGGGGGAGCAGCTACAAGGATAGAGCCTACACATAGCAAAGAACAAGGATCGTTCCTTGCTAGCAGCCTCTAGGACACAAGCTACATTAAAAATGGTTGGGAGCAGCAAGAATGAGGGCTCTATCAGTCATGAGAGCTGCAGGAGGGACGAGGTATTGGATGCTCCTAAAGAGTGGTGCCCAAGGTACACTTGCCCTATATGTCAGACAGTTGTCAGAGGCATACTTAGAGCTGTTACTTAATGGCATAATATGTACCTCCTTGCTGCTTTTCAATTGCATATTTAGAAGGCAGTAATATACCTGACAGCTTTCCCCATAATAATGGGGTCGTTAGTAGTATAATCAATAGGAGTTTATTTAAGATGCACAAAGCTTAAAGTGGAGGCAGATTTGTGTAAAGTATGTAATCCCAAGAAGTCTTTGGTATTGTTCACTGACAGTGTGAGTTCCTCCTTGCCACCACATTTACTATTGTTTAATTAAACAGTGTGGAGTCAAGTGGTTCAGGAAGAAATCAAATGAATGAAGCCCCATCAGTCTTAACATAATTAATGACATTCCCTGTGGATGACTCAATTTATGAAATTGCGAGAAGAACTACATTTCTTTCTGCATTCTATTATCACAAGTGCTTGCAAAACAAATAATCATTTTGAAGCTTCCGGATCCCCCACAACCTTTAAAATATACCTACTGTTACTAATAAAAGGCCTCTTTTCTCTCTAAAATGTGGCCTTTCTATCTGTTTATGATATTAATACAACATTATCAAATTTTCCTTTGAAGTCTGGTGAAACATTGTAAAATTAAATGTTCTGTGAGTTTTGTACATTTCTTGTAGTGGTAAAAACCTTGTAAAACAGGGCACAAAATAGAGCTGGGTGGGAAACTGTTTTCTCATCTGACAAATTTTCAAGATTTCAAAATATTTTTTTGTTTTGCATTGGGATGAACCTGAGACTTTTTGGGGTGAGTGAGGGGAGTTGAGAGAGAAAAACACACACACACCCCAGAACAGTCAATAGTCCAATGTTTAGGGCATGCACCTAGATGTGGGAGCTCTAGGTTTAAGTCCCTGTTTTGTCGTCTTTGGAGCAAGGACCAGTGTCCTAATCACCAGGCTATAGAGTCAGTCTCTCTCTGGTCCAATGCAATATTTATGCAAAGTGGAACAGCTCCAAGAAGAAAAATTGAGACAGGCCCACCCTAGAATAGTCAATAGCCTATTTAGGGCATTCACCTGAGATGTAAGAGACAAAGGTTCAGCTTCTTCGTTTGAGTCAGACAGACTGGGGACTTGAACCTGGGTGTCCTGCATTGATTGCTGTAACCTCTGGGCTATTGGCCAGAAATTCCATCCTGGATCCATAAAACCTTCTTGACAAAAGTTTAATTGAAACTGACCCTTTCCTGTGAAGTTTCATTTTCAATAAATGGTTATTCTCTGAGGAAAAACAGTTTTGTTGAAAAATTCCTGACTAGTTCTATACAGAACAACCATCACTGACTTCAGTACATAACTTGTATCAGGAGGTAATCTAGCTTAGAAAAATGACAATTGCTACACCATATCTGACCAGTGGTCTGTCTAGACCATGATCCTCTCTTTGGGGCTACATCTACACTTGCCTATCTACACTGTCCCACAGTTCTGAATATAGGGTGTGAATAGCAACATATACCGAAGTGCTGTGCTGTAATTCCCCCATGTGGATGCTGTGGGCGCAAATTAAAAGATTCCAACTTCACATTAATGTAATCCTATTTGAAGAGGACTTCATTAACAGGAACAAGGAAACTTCTAGTTTGCACCTGCAACATCCACATGGAGGAGTTACTGCACAGCACTTTGGTGCACACTCGTATTCAGACCCCTTGTAGTCCAAACTGCAGGGTAATGTGTAAACAAGCCCTAAAATGGAGCACTGCCACATGCTACAAAGGGAGGTGCAAGAAAGCCACAAATGAGCACACAACAAAGTTGCTCCCATGGCCTATTAATTAACTCATGTCATGAATCGTGTTTATATCTATTATAACATTTTTTTTCTATGTAACTTTGAATACTCTTATTCATAGAAATGTCGAATCCATTCTTGAGTCCTGCTAAATGAAATCCTGGCCCCAATGAAGTTGCTGGGACCTTTACACTTGACTTAAATGGGGCCACGTTTTCACCTTTTAGCATCAGTCTACAGGTGGCTAAAACATGGGGCTGAGAGAGCTGTAGTCTATTCTCTGCTTTTCCACAGATTCATACATAACTTTGAACAAGTCACTTTGTCTCTTTGCTTCAACTTCTCCAGCTGTAAAGTAGGGATATCATTACCTACCTCACAGGAGTGGCAAGGCTCAATTGATTTGTGTGAAATTCTGGCCCTATTGAAGTCAGCAGAAGTTTTGCCATTTACTTCAATGGGGACAAGTTTTTACCCTTACGTCTAAAGACTTTGAGATCATCAAATAAAAGGTGCTATAGAAATATAAAAATCTCCTTTTACTCGTAAAGAGGATTTCCATGGATACACCATAATATCTGGTTACCATGCTTCATTTTTTAAAAGAGGATTCTGTCCTCAGGGAAAATGAATTGCTTATGCACTGTGATTGGGGTATACAAACTCCACACTGGGCTGGAAGGGGTTAAAAGGCAGTACTGGGTCCGGGTATGTCCACCCCTCCAGATCTGCTGAGCAGCAAGGAGGAACAAGTTAAATGGAGCTCAGAGGCCCAGGTAAAGGCTGGTGGACAGGCTGCAGGAGAGGGGAATCTTTCTCCAGGAAGCCAGCCAGAATGGTGAGTCTGAGAGGGGACCTTAGAACAGATAAGGCCATCAGGAAGAGTCTTCTCCAACCACCACCATCTTTGATAACCAGCAGTTCTTTCAGAGTCCTGCTTCTTTGGACTCATTTTTTGTAAGGTGATTAACTATTTGGGCTATGGGGGTCATGCCCCAGATTGAAGGGATCTCTAGAAGGAAGTAGCTCAGGGAAGCAACTTGTACTAATTGCAAGGAGGACCCTGCCAGTGTTGCTTCCCACAAGGCCCTCATCTGGGACCCAGTAGAGATGTAGGGCATGGGTCCTCCACAATAACCCCTTAAGGGCCTAGATTCAGATGTGGATGGAAAGACAAAGGTCCCTTATTTAAGGTCAGGAAAAGGTACGCTACTGAAGAGAGCTCCAAGGGGCTGGAAGTCGGATGCACTAACATCTAGGCTGCTTGGTCTTCCGAACTCCCTGTCACATACACACAGAGGAAAGAAACTGATGACTTCTTTTCACAGATGATTACAAAAATTTCTTTGCATTTATTTGTTTGGATTTGTTTCTATTAATATATAGGGTTCAGATAAACTTGAAAACTCAAAATAAAAAATATTTGACTGAAACTGTGCAGTTTTGCCTGGCGTTGGTCAAAACTACAGCTGATGAGAACACAGCAAAAATGGCAAAAGTTTAATTGTATGCAAATATTGTTCCTTTGTTAAAGGGATTTTATAGTAGAGAAAACTTTTTAATGTGCCTAACATGAGGGCAACATGTATTTGCCATGCACAAGCTTTGATAAGAGTTAGTATGATAGCTGCTGCTAATCAATATTAACAAGAGGGTTTTGCTTCTTCTATTTGATCATACGGTGAGGTCATTAAATTGTGACATTACAAAACTTTCCAGTGCAGTTTTACCATTGACAGTGCAATATGACTTCAGAGAAAGAAAACCAGGCTGTGAAGAAAAGCACTTCTTGAGGCCTTGTATACAGCACACATCTCAAAGTCTCCTGGCTTCTAAAATTGGGCAACATTTTTTGGTCAAAATATTTTTCAGTGAAAAATGCAGATTTGACAACACTGAAATGTTTTACAAACTTGTGTCAGTATTGCCAAATTGTTAGTGTAATAATAATAATAATTAATCATTAATAACAGAAAAAGCTGAAACTTTTCATTTCTACATTTTTTAAACAAAATGTTGCAATATTTTGATTCAAAAGTATTTAGTATCAAAATTTTCTTCACCTTTGTAATAAAGTTGAAGAATGAGCATTTTTAAACAATCAATTATGACAAGTTTTTAATCTGCAACTTTTTTGGACCATTTGGTTTGCCAACATTTTTTTTTTTTTTTTTTTTGAATCAACTAAAAAACAAGGTGGTATTGGTGGCTTTTGTTGGTTTTTGTTTTGAACTGGCAGAAAACCCCCCAAAATAGTTATTGATATATTTGTGATCTTCCTGGTTCAGTAGGCTGGAAACAGAGCATGAGACATACCTAATGTGACTAAGAAATAAGTTTCCCAGGGCCCTCATGCCTTCTTGTCGGGGCTTGATTTGGGATGCTTCTACCTTTCTGGACCACAGATGTGAGTGGGAGAGTGCACTTTCTCATCACCTTGAGAGCCTGTGATCCACTTCCCTTTCCTGTTTCTATACCTGCTTCGATTATCTCAGGTTGAGTTCTCCTTTTCTAGGAATCAGAGTGAACAGTTTCCCCTGGATGGGGCTCTCTGCCTAATAGTTGTGAAAGATACATAACCTCTTTTACACTCAGCACAGCTGCAGTGCAGCAACTTCCTGCTATACCATTTCAGTGTAGACACTTACTGCAGTGAACAAGAGGGTTTCTCTCCCCAAGTGGCTGCAGGTAGGTTGACAGAAGAATTCTTCCATTGGCCTAATGCTATATGAGGCTAGACTGATGTAACTATGTCTCAGATTTTTCACGTCTATGAATGACATAGCTATGCTGATGTCTACAATGCCAATTTACCAGCATTAAGTGTGGGGTATGAAGAAACTACCACAGTCCTATTTTTGAAACTACCGTTTTAAATATTCCCACCAAAGATATATCAAGTTATGCACCAACAATACATTTGGTAAAGCAAGTTGCTTGAATGTGCTTATGTTTGTTGCTACCAGAACTGCATGCACAGAATTGAGATATATTAATGAGCAAGACAATCTTCTTCCTTGCTAAGAAGGATATTCCTCGGAGTGAATCAGTAATAAACTGTAATCATTTATTAGCTTTAGATAAATCATTTGAAATAAAAATTCATTCCTTGAGGAAAACAAACACACACTCTTTTCCTATCTGACACAAAGTTTAATTAAGTAATAATTTAATATAGCTTATAAACAACAGCACTTACAACCACCAGCAACATTTTTTTAATAATAAAAAAAGTAATCAAATACTTTTTTCCTCTCCCACACACAACAACAAAGGACACCTGTAAATGTTGCAGGATGTTTCTAGGGTGTACAATTAATCATTTTCATGTGCATGAAAATTGGTTTTATGAAAGTCTAGATCAAAATAAAGGGCATACATTAACTTGTCTTCTGATATATTGGATACATTGTTATACCATGCATCTTTAATACTTGACCTTAAATGTCGCTAATATAAAAACCTTATATTTCAGTGATACACTTAGAGTGACTGCTTCTTGTCACCAAAGGATTGTGTTCCAAGGTGAAGATAAAGACAAAATATATTAAAACATTAACTAAGCAACTTATTAATAAAACAATGAATCATTCTATTTCTACTTGCTCTCTAGCCATCAATGGTATCAACTACCAGTAGTTATTTTACCAATGATACTGATGTGGCTGCTGCCTGGAAATTATTCCTGATAATTTCATATAACTATTTCTGACAACATCAATGACCAAAACTTCATATATGATTAATCAAACCTGTTGGACTACTGAATAAAATATGTAATTCAGATTTTTGTTGTTGTTGTTTTTTGAATTATAAATATGTTCCATTTGGATTTATATTTCCCAGTTCACCTACATCGTCTGTCCTCCAATCAGATACACACACTCATGTGTATTCATTGTCCTAAATGTGTACTTCCGGTACCTTCAGTTGAAAGAGGAAACATTATTTGCTACTCATGTTAAAATTAACTAACTAAATTTAGAGCATGGATATTATAAATCAAGCCTCATTATTTTGGAAACTACTCAAATGATGTCACTACAGGAGTTAACAATGAATAAATATAACACGCAGAAAGAGGGTTCTTTTTATTATTCTGAAGCATGGGAAGTATTGGGTTTTATTCTGCTGAAGGAGTGATCAGCAAGATGTTTGATAGATACTATTTAGATGTTCATTCTTGACTATGTGCCAGATTATGTTACCATTGTCCCTGTTAAGTAGTACCTTGCCTTGTGATTAGCTCACTGATTACAAAGGAACTCCTCATGGAACCTAAATTCAGACAAAGGATAATGGAATCTGGGCTTAATAAAACAAATCTAAAATCAATTTTTTTTAATTTATTTTTTCCCATGTGGGAGCATTATACCATCCAACAGTTGCAATTATCATGCTATTTTTAAATAAATGTAATTGAGTGGTTTTGCTTTTAAAGCTCTTAAAGAACTGACAGAGCAATTTTTCTATTTATCAGTCTTAGGAAGATCTTATATGAGGGAACAGCAGCAAGTTGAGAGCCTTCAATAGCGACTAATAATTTCATGCCATAGTACCAGACAAAACAGATCTTGTGTTTACTTATTTGAATAGCATCTAACACATTGGAGCTGTGATTCCTCTAGGTACTCTAGAGCATTTAGGCACTGCCACAATATACATAATATATAACAATGATAGTTAGAGGCTCCACTCAAGTGCAGAATCCTTTGGAAATGTAGGGCCTAATTCAGATCTCACACACCAGTTTAAATCAGGAATAACTCAAGTACAGATGAAAGTTATTCCCATGTAATAATGGGATTAGATCAGAATCAAGCTTTCTGTCACTGGCATGCATATAAAGTATAATTTATGTATAGGTAAGTGACATTACAAACCTAATGGTGTCTCTACATTGTTGCATTTCCATTTTGGGTGTTTAGTGCTAATAGCATTGGTGAGAGCTACTAAAAAGCTGTAGTCTGTGGGAAGCAGAACAATATATCCTGTCGTTGGGAAAATCTGGGATTTCCCCAGCAACCAATGGCAGTATCAGCATCAGAAGAGCAGGGATAGGCTCAGGTGGGGTTCCCATTCTTTACCCTACTCCCCCACCTGATACATTCACAGCCTTTGGACAACAGCAAACTGCTTTTTAGAAGTTGAACTCTAGATATTTTCTGACTGTTGATTGGTTGCTTGTCCCTCACTTCTGGCCCCCTCTATCTCTGTCCCTCCACTGCCAACTTCAGTCTTCCTGATCCACTCCATCCTCTCCAGCTTCCTTCTGCCCCTTATCTAGCTCCCTGTTCCTGAACCCATTCCTTTCTTTTCCCCCAGAAAAAGTTGTTCTGAAAAATTTCAACCAACTTTATAAGAAATAAATTTTGCTAACATATATGGTCATCACTACCCGTTAAATTCTTTGGGACAAATATATGTCAGAGTTCATCACATTTTTTTTGCAATTTTTTTCCTTTGAAAACAAATATTTTCATGAAAATTTTCAGTATAAATGATTATTTTTCCAGTTGTATGACATTAGTTGTCAATTTAGTGCTTTATTTTATGTGAAAAACAGTTTTCAAACATATTTTCAAGTTTTGATTTGCCATTGTGTAGCTTTTAATTGGACTCATATTTGACATGTTTCATATGGTGTTTTACTGACTCTTTCATTGGATGTACGCACATAAATTACTTGATATTTTCCTTTCATCTGTGGCTCACCCAGAAGTTTTTAGGTTTGGAAGGTTTTCAGGTTTTGGAAATAATGAAATATTTTCTAAAATGAAAAATATTTCTATTTTGAAAATTAAAAAACAGACAATTTTTATTATTTTGAATATTTTCCTGTGAGGAAAAAGGAAAATTGTTGACCAACCCCAGCTGTGTTGTCTTATGTATTTGTACAGCACCTAGCATAATGAGTCAGCAATCTTGATTGGATCTTTTGGGTGTTGATGCAATATAAATATTGAAATTAAATTTAACAGTGAAATAATACCATAAAATATAGAATAAATCATAATTAGAAATGTTTTTCAATAGTCACTTGAATGAGTTCTTGTATTATGCAAACATAAGTTATTTTGGAATAATAACTGCATTGCTAGCAGGTAGCACCTATGGTAGACAGCAACAACATACTTACTTTCTCCTACTGGAAAGAAGGAACTAATAATTTTTTAAAAATACTGTTATTCAATTTGATGAATTAATAAGACACTATATTTAAATGCTGCACAGCTTCTTTGATAGGACACACAAAGAATTCTAATTGATGAGAGAGTTAACATGAGATTGATTGTTGCTTGTTATGATTAATCAGGCAATCTTATATTCTCTGCTTCAAGTTTGAAGGTGATTAATTAATCAGTAAATGATATGAAGATGAAAACAGCTGTAAATCATTAGCGTATATATAGGAGTTGGTAGTCTCAGTATGCTTCCTTGTTTATACAGGCCACATCAGAAGACCCACTGCAATAATCAGTCATTCATGGTCAACATCTTGGCACGCTCAGCAGAATGGCCAAGGATTGCACATGCACAGAAAATTAACCATCTTCTAGGCTGTTCCTGCAGATTAGGGTTGAAGCACATTAATAGGGCTGTGGAGGGGAAGCTTGCCCTGTTTGTTCTGTGGATATAAACATAGTTCCATTCTCAAGGCAGCCAGTGTGTCTATCATTGCAATTGCCAAACTCATTTAGAAATTAAAAATAACCTGTAAAGATATTATAAATCTGTTAAGCAAGCACCTGACTTCATTTGAATCACACCACATTCCTGCTTTGAAACTAGTTAAAATTTGCCAGGAACAAGGATTCAAGAAACCATATGACCTGTAATCCTTTCTAAAATTATACAGTCATGCCTGGTTTTTGTAACAATTATCAAGAAAGTGATTAGAGGATTGAATTTGTCAGACAATGGTATCACTTCTGCAATACTGATACTGTATCAGACCATCTTACCACCTCTGAACCCATGTGCTGAACTGAATCAATAGTAAATGTGTGGTATACTGTGGGAAAACTTGGAGTAGTCTTCTTATTTCGAATTGGATGAACTTTTCCTATGATGGTATAGATGAGGAGAGCACATATTTTCAGCTTAATATATTGGAACTATCAAGCAAGATTTTCAGCAGAAAACATACTTTGGTGCACTGGGTTTGGTAGTGTCTTCTGGTGCACAGTAACATTCAACTGGGGCCACTAGAGTAACCCAATAAGCATAAGAGAAGATTCCTGATTTACTTCACCCTTTGCTATACATTTTCTCAAGTTTTCTATGAACCCTTCACACATAGCTTTATTTTTAATAATATTGCAGTAGTGGCTATGCTCCCAATAAAGGATCACAGCTGCACTGTGTCATGTTCTGGTCAAAAACAAGTAGCAAAGAGTTGGAATGAATTGCTATTGCTTAACTCCAAAAGCTCAGCATGCTTACTACTAGTAATTGTCTCCCTATTCCTTATCAAAACTAAATATGGAAAGACAATTAGATGGCAATAGTTCAGTAAAACTTGCTACGTTTTCCGACAAAGTGAAGTTTTCAGTGCAAAACAAGAAAATATAGACGGAAACTAACATGGAGAAGGGATTTATTGTACACAGGAACACAAATCTTTGAAGATCACATAGTTAAATATCATGGACTTAAGTAGCCTTTAAGAAGCAATGACTCAGAAGGCAGTTCTCTGAAAATTTGACTGAAGATTATCAGTGATATTGTATCATGGGAATGATTATTCTTATATCAGCATTTTTAGGCGCTAAATGTAATATTTTGCAAACACTTAAGCACATGGATACTCCTCTGGACTTCAGATAAATATTTAAGGTTCATCCTGGCCTAAAGTGCTATGTTTGTTTCTGAATAAAGACCTAAATGGGAACAAATTGTAGCTGAATCAGGTGCAACATTTCAAGAGATATTTTGCTTTTTTAAACTCCATTATTTACCAATAGCATCAAATCAAAGAGAGGAAAAATCAATTAATTCTTACGCTATTGTGTAGTAGAAACCTACATGCCACGCACTTAGCTTTCTTATTTTGGAAGAGTTTCTGGTCTTACGTTGTGGTATTGATTCAGCTTTGTTGTTCCTTTAGCTGAATTCAACAAGATGTAAATATTTCTCTTTGAAAGTTACTTCTGAGGGAAGGTATGGCTGATAAACAGTTTATTTATTGTATTTTTCATACTGGTATTTTTCCTTTAGCTACACTGTAATACTGAAAATCTGTTGACTGTCAGATTAACTTTATGAAATCATATGACATGGGCACATGCTGAACTCTGTTAGAACCTGATCCAGCTCCTATTATTTTCAATGATGCAAGATTAGTCCTTTTAAAGTAAAAGTGAAGCTATCAAAGCGGCAGGACTGAAACATTTTAAATAAAATATAATAGCATTTTTGTTTATAGCATGGGTTTCATTGGCATCTCTAAGCAAATTGCAAAGAAAGGGGATAAATATTAGTGTTTAGTTCATGATCACATCTGGCATTTCCTTATTTTCTGTCACTCTTTTGAGAAAAATTGTAGGATCCAGCTGAGTTGTGCAAGAGCACCTGCACCCATACCTTGCATTCTCACATTCTGACCCACAGTGGGAGCTAGGGAGCACCAGATCCTGCAGCATGCTAGTTCATGCAACATTCAAAGCAGAGATATGTGGCTAAGCAGATTCATCTGTGTCCTGGAGTCGTTCTGGAAAGCACTGCTGGACAAAGGAGCAGTGGTGGGTGGGGGTTGGAGGGAGATGGAGGACATAAAGGATGTTGAAAAGACAAATAATGAGGGACTATGGTGGGCTGGGGGAGGCATCAGAAAAACTAAAGTTGTTTCTGAATAATACCAAACCACAACTTAATCAAGATTCTGATTTCAGTCCAGGAATGGTGGTGTATTTTGTCTGTGACTAGCTAGAACCTTTTGGCATTTTTAAGAGGTAGGGCAGGCTGTGTTAGGACATAAAGTGCACCTTTGTTTTACAGAGTGTATTTGCAGTCCACTTTATTTATTTTTGTAGGGTCACCTAGGACTGTCATTTAAAGTATAAGGTACATCTCTACCCTTGAACCAAAGTTAGATACGTGCATGCAACCCCTGTTGTGTGCATGTATCTGTGGGTCGAATTCCCTCATGTTTTAAACAAACAATACTATTGAAGGGATGAAGTGCATAATATAAACATTAACATGCAGTTTTAACAGGGACCTTGTCATTCTCTCTGTAAGATAAACTTTATGTTCTGTTAAATGTCCATATACTGATGAAGCACCTCTCTCCTCTATATTAGGAATTGCAGCGTATCCTTCATTAACGGCAGTCACTTTATTAACAATAACTGTTTATTAAAGATTCTCTGTAATTCATAATACAAAGTAGTGATTGTCACCAATATATGATGGCCAAAATTTTCAAAAGCAGTTAGTGATTGGGATTCTTCAGTTATTTGGTGCTCAACTTGAGACTCATTTAAAGGGGCCTGATTTTCAGAAAGTGCTGAGCACCCGCCCTCTGAAAATCAGGCCACTTTAAGATACCTGAAGTGGGGTACCAAAAATCACTGATCACTTTTAAAAATCTTGACCACTGTCTTCAAAAATACTCAGATTGCTTTAGAAGAGTATTAATTCAGAAGCAGATAAAGAACAAGAACTGTAATATCAAGAAGTTAGTATATTAGAAACCAATCAAACTTGGGGATTATGAAACACATTGTCCTTCCCCCCTCATGTATCAACTATAATAGCATAATACAACTGGAAAAAGGAATTGTTACGTTGCCTGACTTATTTTATTTTTAAAATCCAAGCAGAAAAATAAAGTGAATTATATTTATCAATTCTCTGAGGAAAAAATAATATAGTAACAGATATTCTACTGTTAATGTTCAGGTTGATAAAAGCTTTTTTCCTCTGTTACCTTTTTAACATCTAGTAAAATATTTAAAACTTATTCTCCTAGAATAAATTTGTTATAGTGCCTGTGACTGTCTTGTTGCCCCACCTCGCTCCTGCAGTCAAATTTTGCACTTAGACATGCACTCACAAGTTCACATTCTGTGTCTCACTCTCAACTTTTAAGATAACAGAAAATCTGCTCAGTTCGATAATATCAACAAGACATAACAGCTCACTAGACATTGACTTAACTTTGTCATACATCATTTGCATAAAAACTCAGTATACACAGAAGAAGCTCCCAAGTGGAAATATGCAGAAGTTGTAGAGCAGAATAAAATAGATTACCTTTCACTGCAATATAAGCAGACGATGGGAAAATGAATTTATAAGAAACATTTAAAACTGACATTAAAATTTATGTTGTGAATAAATTACTTTGAAACCAACTTGTCCACTATGGGCTGCATCTTGTTGCATACACCAAAGCTCATGATTGGACTTTGCATTGCACCAAAGCACTGAGGAGATGAGAAATGGAATCCATAGCCCAACCCGGGCATAGGTGGAGAAGCAGTTATGTCCTGCTGTTTTGAACCACACAAGGCTTTTTGTCAGTGGCGTCATGCTATGCACAGACCCACTGCGACATCTTCAACTCACCACCTAAATCCTCTTTTCCCCACTACAGTAGTTCAAAAGGGAACTGAGAGAAGGGAGACCATATTTTCAAAATAGACTTTATTAATTAGTATAATGTGAGCTATGTTGGAGGCCCAGTGCAATTTGAGTTGCCTCTCCTACAAACCTAGAATAGCTTTAGTTGCTTGCTTGACTATTCTGACCCCTGCAGCATGACGTCTTCCAGTTGGCAGAGATGAAGAGGACTACTGAGTAACTTTGCAGATGTCTCAGTTTCTGCATACCACGGCACATAAGACGAAATATACATGTATGCTTGCAGCTGCACACAGATAATGGTGATAGAAATAACAAGTTATCCTTGAACGTCTGGGGGTACACTTTTTCACTGCCAAGGTGCATATTTTTACACCGCCCCTCCTATCACCAGATGTTGTTTCGACAACCCCAATTACCATGGTGAGAATGGAATGTAGTCACAGGTGAAAATCCAACATAGGTGATTAGCATAAATGATAAGGAGTAGAGGTAATTAGATGAAAGATGTTTATGGAAGGTATAAGAAGTTACCACTTAGACAAAGGGGTGTGCTCCGTCAACATCTGACTCCGTAGGAGGTGCTGCCGGTCAGACCAGAGGATCCACTGACTCCCTGGCGGGGCTCCTGAAGAAAGCCGTTCCTGTATACAGCCTTCTGAGTAACTGCTTAGCTCTCCAGGCTTAGTGAGTATGATATATTGTAGTTAATTTTAGGCTTTGTGTTCAAGTAATATATCTATAGAAAATCTTGCACATTAAACTTTTATCGATCTGCAAATCGGTCATACCGTGTCTCACTGGTATTCACACTGATCACTAAGTGTCCAGTATCAACAAGCTAATGCTCAGTTCTCCCCTGAGTTGCTCAGTTTTGCAGGTGGGGAAAAGAAGGCATAGAGAGAACTTCACTTCATTAATATCTTAAATTCCAGGCTCCTCTTTATAATAATTACATTGTAAAACTGTTGCTTGTAGTTCTTTATTAATCCAATCTAGTAGTATTGTCTCATAAAAGTCTTTGAAATATGTTGGCTATTTTTACAGCACAAATTTTAATTAGATGTGTTAACATTCTCAGTAATTTTCCAAATATTTTCATATAAATAATTAAATTTGTATGGAAACAGCCATGCAATAATTTTGAAAGGTTTTTAATGTAATTTTTAATGTAACTATTCCCTGTCCATTTGCCTCTTTTTAGTAATCTTCAGTACTTACCACATGGCTTCCTTTGACTTAAAAGTATGTGGGTAGAAAAGGATTGGGCAGTATATTTATCACAACAGTCGTAACCATGGAATAACTCATGGTAGCAACGACTACAGATTAGCTTCACCATTGCCCTGAACCTTATATAGTTATTTTACATTAGTGCAGAGAAGATGCAAAACAGTACAACTGGCGGAGTTGGCTTAAAAAAATAAAATTTGTGACATTTTTAAAAAATGCTTTCATTTTGAAAGTTTTTGAAAAGAAGTGATTTTTGCAAAATTTTGTATTGAACATTTTGGGGTTTTGATTTTTCCCCACTCCCCTATCTTTTTCCATTTTCTGGGACTGGAGAAGGAGGGATGGTGGGAGGAAGCAAAACTACAAATAAAAAATTTAAACTAAAAGAAATCACTTTGTTTTCAAAATGAATAATCATGGTGAAACTAATTCTAGCAAAGGATGTTAGCATTTTACATCTACTTTGCATTGGTGTCTATAACTAAACTGGACTGGATTATGGCTTAGAAACTTTAGACCTGTGCCTAAAGCTCTAGCTCCTGGAATCATGTGCTTACATCACACTTTCAGTTTTCTTAAAAAAAAAAAAAAAAAAAGCCCAAAACACACAAGTAAGTTTCTAATCCTCATGGTTGTGAAGAAAATCTTGAAAATCTGACCTGAGTGTAACAAATGCAGTGATGTCTGCATGTGTTTACAACTGCCTGAAACAGTAGCTCAGAGAGATGAGCTGCCTCATCCATGGATCTCTGAAAATCCAGCTGGTCTAATGGAATGGAGAGATGTATGAGACACACCTGAGGGTGGCTGCTCAGCCCACACTGCAAGAAAATGAAGCTTGCACACAAAATATATATATATATAATCCACATTAAGCCTGGGTTTATGGGACCTATGTTTGTGGACTCTGTGTTTCGAAGCCTGTGCTCAGTGGATCACAAGCTAAATATGAGTCAACAGTGTAACACATTTGCAAAAAAAACCCCAAACATTATTCTGGGATGTATTAGCAGGAGTGTTATAAGCAAGACATGAAAAATAATTCTTCTGCTTTACTCCATGTTAATAAGACCTCAACTGGAGTATTGTGTTCAGTACTGAGCACCACATGTCTGGAAAGATGTGGACAAATTGGAGAAAGACCAGAAGAGAGCAACAAAAATGATTAAAGGTCTATAAAACATGACCTATGAGGAAAGATTGAAAAAAAAAAATGGTTTGTTTAGCCTGGAGAAGAGAAGACTGAAGAAGGACATGAAAACAGTTTTCAAATACATAAAAATTTGTTGCAAGGAAGAGGGCGAAAAATTGTTCTCCTTAACCTCTGAAGATAGGATAAGAAGCAATGGGCTTAAATTGCCGCAAGGAAAGTTTAAGTTGAACATTAGGAAAAACTTCCGAACTGTCAGAGTAATTAAGCACTGGAACAAATTGCCTAGGGAGATTGTGGACTCTTCATCATTGGAGGTTTTTAAGAACAGGTTGAACAAACATGTCAGGAAAGGTCTAATTATTATGTAGTCCTGCCTTAAGTGCAGGGGACTTTCGAGATTCCTTCTAGTCCTACACTTCTATGATTCTAAGAGCCAGGCTGCATAGGTTTACAATTGCTGAACTGAATCTCATAGCCATGCTAAGACATCCATATTGCACTATGCAAACCTTCTGAGTTGGGTCTACAGCTTGATCGGTGTCCAGACTTCAAAATGACAGGACTTGGAACAAAGCCAGATCAGGACTCTAGCTCTGACTCACACACCCCATCCCTGGCAAGGTTCTAGGACCCTGATCCTGGGTGCTTCATGCCCTGAGTCAGAGTGATTTGTGGGTGGGTAGAAGGGAAGCTTGGTCTCAAACTTGAGTCAGAGCCCAGGCTTAGTGCACAGTGTAGATTTATCCAGCGAGATCTTCAACTTTCCAAGGAAGATGGACTATCCTTTTTGGTGAGTCTATACTAAGAGCTGGAGGCAGCTTATGTCGACCTAATGATGTCAGTGTCTACCTCCTCCCGCCAATGTAAATACCCTACTACACCAACATCATAACTCCACCTCCACCTCCAACTTAATCAGTGTAGTTAGGGCGATGCAGTGTGTGTGTAGACACTGAGTCCCTTACATGGGTTGTCTTCTCTCCCCCAACCAGCTGGGAGTGGGGAGAAGAAGCCCAGGTGGTTTATTCCCTGTCCCATCCTGCCCCACTCCTCACTGGGAGCTGGGGAGGGAGAGGGAAATCCGAGATGGCTTCAGACCTCCCCCCCCATCCCCACTCCCACACCCAGCTGGGAGTTGGGGTGACAAGCACTGGCAATTCGGACTCTGCTCCAAACCGGGAGCAGGGGGAGGCAAGAGTCAGGGGGCAGCTGGGTTCCTGGCGGGGAGCTGCACGGCCACAATGCCCTTTTTCAGTCAGTTGCAGTGCTCCTGGTGAGGATGTACACCACGCACCAGCAACAGAAGGAGGGTGGTGTGGACATCAGCCACCATTACTGTGGTAGCTGTAAGTCGATCTAACATAGGTCGACTTACGGCTGTAGTGTAGACATGTTCTTTCCATTCTTCTTAGGGCATTCTGCAAGGACAGTCAGACAATTGAATGGTGTGCTCTTTTTTTGGAGCCAAGACACACAACATCATTCTAAGACTGGATAACCTTGTGATTTCAACAGGCAAAGATCTACTTATGATAATGCATATCAACACTACTGACCCAATGTTGGGTGATATCTCACAGATTATAGATAACTTCAGGGAATTTGGAAAGGTGCTGAAGGAGAAGTGATCTTCTCAGAGATTGGCTCTGCAAGATTCTGGAAATGAACCGCTGGCAAGGAAAGTGGTGTAGGGTAAAGGGTTTTGGTTTTGTGGAACATAGAAGGTGTATCAATGTGAAGAGGGGACGGCATAGGTGGATATTGGATTAACCTCCACCTCCACCACAAGCATTGGATAACCTTCACCTCAGGAGGAGATGACAGGAGGTTATTGAAGTAATCACAAAAGGAGAGGCTGAAGTGAAGGGACACATGAGCATTCACTTAGCACAAAACCAGGATAGTGAGAACAAAATTAATCAAGAAATCAAAGAACACAAAGAGGAGAAATTATGTAACTGCCTATACACCAATGTTACAAGCCTGAGTAACAAACCGAAGGAACTGGAATTGCTCATTTATGATCATAAAGTCAATATATGGTATTAATGAAACCTGGTGTGATAAGTCACATGATTAAAATGTTAAAATCAACGGTTATAACATGTTTAGGAAGGACTGAGTAGGCAAAAGGGGAGGGGAAGCACACTCATGTAAAAACTGGCATTACCTGTTTCTGAGTCACTGACAACTTGGAAGAAAATGATCTTCAATTATTATGGAACAATGTCCAGATAAAGTACAAGATGGGGGACTAGATAATGTTTGCTATAGATCACCAAATCACACTAAGGGTGAGGATGATCAACTCCTAAATCGCCTACCCATATTTTGTAGGGGAAAAATCTGCATGGTCATAGAGGACTTCAGTCTTAGTGATGTGCTGGAGGTCTCATGTGCCAGTAATAAAACATCCTTGGACTTTCTAAATATTATAGATGAATATTTCCTAACGCAAGAAGTGTTGCAGCCAATGCTGGGGAATTGTGTATTAGAACTCTTGACAGATGACAAAGGAACTGATCACAGAAATAAAAATTACTGATGGTTTAGGTACAAAGGGTCATGATTTTATCATATTTTTTCTGTGTAAACAGAATAAATTCTAAATCATTAATACACACACACACACACACACACACACACACACACACACACACGCATGCTTTAAAAGGGCCAATTTCACAAAGCAGAAAACAATTAAGAGCCAGATCAGCAGGGAGAAAGAACTTTAACAGAACAATGTGACCAATAATTGGGATTTGTTTAAGAACACTAAACTAGATGCCCCAAATTGCACAATCCTACAATTAAAAAGGAGGATAGTACTGGTTTAAACAAATAAACAAGCAGTCCTGACTTAGAAAGGATGTGAAGGCGGCTATTCAATAAACATAATCAATGGTAGAAAGGAAAAGTTGTAGTAATGAATATAAACCAGAAGCTAAGAATTGTCGAAAAATGATAAGGGAAGCCAATGGACAGAAGGAGAAAATTATGGTCAGTAGAGTTAAAGACAATAAGAAGGAATTTTTGAAGCATAGCAAGAACAAAATATCTTAACTATGGTATTGATCCATTACTAAACGGAAATGGTAGAATTCTGAATAATACAGAAAAAGCAAAAGTGTATCAATAAATTGTATTTGGGAAAAACTAGATGTAGTCATGTTATATAATGAAATACTTTCCATTCTAAAGTAACTCAGGATGATGTTAAATGGCAGCTACTAAAGTTAGACCTTTATAAATCAGCAGGTCCATGTAACTTACATTCAAGAGTTGTAAAAGAGAGTGCTGAGGAACTTGCTGAACTCTTAATGTTGATCTTTCAATACATCTTGAAATATTAGGAAGTCCCAGAAGACTGGAAGAAAAATAATGTTGTACCAATATTTTAAAAGGGCAGCTAGGATGACTTGGGTAAGTATAGCTCTGTCAGTCTGACATTGATCCCAGGCAAAATAATGGAGTCACTGATACCAGACTTGATTAATAAAGAATTAAGGGAGGGTATTATAGTTAATGCCAGTCCACATGAGCTTATGGAAAATCAAACTAGCTTGATATTTTTGTTTTGTAATTAAAAAAAAAAAAAGATGTATAAAAGAAATAGTGTGGCTATAATATAGACTTACAGACTTCTGTAAAACATTTGACTTGGTACTGCAAGACACTTGGATTAAAAATCTAGAAGAAAATCAACATGACACACTTTAAATGGATCAAAAGATGGCTAACTGATAGGTCTCAAAATGTAATTGTAAACAGTGAATCATCAGCAAATGGGTGTGTTTTTACTGGGTCCCATAGGGAGCTGTTCTTGGCCTTATGCTATTTAATGTTTTTATCAATGACCTGAGAGAAAACATAAAATAATCACTGATAAAATTTGTAGATGACACAAAGATTGGGAGAGAGGTAAATAATGAGGAGTATAAAATTATATATCTAGGAACAGAGGATGCAAGCCATACTTACCAGATGGGAGACTTAGAAGGGGAAAAATGATTGTCATGGTGGATAATCAGCTGACCATAACCTCCCAGTGTGATAAAGTAGTCAAAAGGCTAATGCTATCCTTGGCTTCATAAGCAGGGGAATCTTAAGTAGGAGTAGAGAGGTTAATTTATCTCTGTGCACCCACTGCTGGAATACTGTGTCCAGTTCTGGTGTTCGCAGTTCAGAGGGATATTAATAAATTGGGTTCAGAGAAGAGCCATGAGAATGATTAAAGGACCAGAAAAACATGCCTGATATTGATAGACTGATGGACTTCAATCTATGTAGCTAAATAAAGAGAAGGTTGATTGACTTGATCATAGTGTGTAGGGTTCTACATAGGGAACAGAAATTTCATAATAGAGGGTACTTCAATCTAACTGACAAAGGTAGAACAAGATCACATGGCTGGAAGTTGAAATCTAGACAAATTCAGACTAGATGATCACAGTGTTACCTTCTGGCCTTATGATCTATGAATGCATTTCTGTGGCATGTTGCCTCTGAGATTAACTGCCTTGGTGGTCCTCACAAACACCAGAGTTGAAGAGTACACTGGGCCCTGCCCACCCAGCCAAGGAGACACATCCTGGCTGCTGGAGTAAGTACCAGTGGGTCCCCACTGCTAGCACTGCTTTCTCTCTCGCAAAGTGGGGAAGGTGACCTGTTCCTACTACTGTTTCCAAGGCGTGGGGGCCCGTGCTGCAGTTCCTGGGACAAAAGAAGGGCGTCCAATGTTGAAATGTTTGCCTTTCTGGGAGGTTAAGGCTACAGAGCTGAGTCTGCAAGGGAATCAGTGTCATGGTGTACCTTGGGCCCTGGGTTGTCTAAGTTCAACCATGGAACTAAGGCCCCAGTGCTGCAAATACTTTTCCATGTCCTTAAAGCTTTATACATGTGAAAATTCCTATTGAAGTAAAAGGACTCACATACTTAAAGTTAACCACATGTGTACTGTTTGCAGGATCAGGGACTAGACAAGGTATAAGACCAAGTGAAACTGACCCTATGCCCAGTAATATTTACAGAGTTTGGTTATGGCATTTATTTCTATACTAGTGTAAGAGGGAATACATATGCCAATAAATATTCATGCTGTAGGAGCTAATCTGTATACAGCAATTCAACGAATCAAACAAAATGAAAACTTGTCCTGATGTTGGTTTCTAGAATTTTTTTTTAATCAGAGAGAAAGTGAACCTAATTACTAATATGATTACAAAATATTTTAGTACTCTCCCATAAATTTCCCAGTTGTACCAAGCTGTTCTAGATTTTATTTAATCTCAATGTACAAGTAGGTTTTTCTTTTTGGAGAGATGATTTTTTAAAATATTTCTAAATTGCCCTGCCAAATTAGAAGAAATAACAACTACAAACATTTTAATTTCTTTTTAAAATATATGTAATTTATTCAACAAATTCCTCTCCCATGCAGAATGCTTCTTTTCATAGATGTACTTGGCAAGTACTTTTCATAGCCTCTTTTTCAAGCCTCTTTTCATAGATGTACTTGGCATAGATGGCAAAACATCACTTACCCAATTTGTGTCCATTTCCCTTTTTGTATGCAAAATATAATAAATGTTGACAGGTACAACTTTCTAATGTTGCCTGTTCTGAATGAGAATTTGTCAGGTTTTAATGGTAATTAAAACATTCCATATGCAATCTCATATTCACTAAGGTTGCCAATCCACTTCATTTGTTTTATTGATTTCTAGACCACTTCTCATCATAATTTCTAGGCACTTACTTACATTTTTATTGCTTCTTTTAGAAATATTAGAAGACATGATAACACTGTATCAAACAAGAAGAAAGTGAATTACACCAAAATAAAGATTAAATAAATGTCTTCCATCATGCCCTGGCACTTCTCAGTCTAATAGACCTCAAACCAGAGTGAGTTCCAGAGGTAGGAATCCTAAAATATTAAATCTTTTTTTCTAGTTTGAGTTCACAGCCCCAGGAACTTTAAGGGTTGGGGGTGTGAAAACTCTCTCTCTCTTTCCTTCCTTTCCCCCCCACAAAAAAGTGAAATTCTGGCCTTATTGAAGTCAATGGGAGTTTTACTATTAACTTCAGTGCTGCCAGGATTTCACCCCAGGAATATGTCAATTTTGAAGTATAGTTCTATTCAAGGAAGAAATTCTGTGAAAAATGACTTTGCAGGACTCCATGATTATAGGCACTCAGTAATTTCAAAATTAAATGTGCTTAATTCACAATTAAAATATTTTTTCCCCTACTGTCTAGCCTACAAACTCAGCTTGAGATCTGTATCAGGCTGGGTCCTTATACATCTGCAGAGCAAACCCACCCCTTAATCACACCTATAGAACCCACTTGTCAGTCTTGAGTATTCACAAGTGTAACTGAGTGAGCCTGTAATTGGAACTTGGGAAATAGAATGCAGCTAAAAGCTAGTCCTTACAGTACTGAGGGTTTGGAAAGAAGCAACAGATATCCTTCAGTGTTGGTGGGAAGAGCAGTTGAGTACAAGGAGATGTATTTTTGATAAGAATTCTGATGGTTACATGATGAACTATGATGGAAGAGGCTCTCAGAAGGTATAGAGATTTAAAAATCACTATTTGCATCTTGACTTGCACCCTGCAGTGAACATGGAGCTGTCTTTTTTAAAAACAAAAAAGCCTCTTTAACAGAGAAATACTTGGATCTGCTTTCTGTTAAACTCATCATTTACTTTAACTGTTCTTCTTAGTTATACCAGGTAGGCAACCAAGATAAGGTAGGTGTGCTTTCTCTTCACTTAACTACTTCTATGTATATTCTATTCATATGGAACATTTGTCACCCATGAGACTTTAAATTAGCCCCTTGTGTTGGCACTAACTCTCTTTTAAGCCTCTTGAGTCTATGTTGAAAACAATGATTTTTCTTTTTTTTTCTTTTATAGTTATGACAGTGTTCATTATTTTCTTCTTGTAGTGTGATTACTTGTGTCTAGTTTTAAAGAGAGTGTTTTTGTTTTTCTGTTAGATGGGTCTTTGCTTTTTGTGTGCCTTTATCTTCACATTTTAATTAGTGTTATGGTAAAATAGATATTCATGATATATAAAACATTACTTAGAGGTGTGTTTTGACTGTCATGGATATTTTTATATTTTATTTTGTATTGAGTTCATTCCTGTGAGAATTGAAACTTGTAGAAAATCTTCTCAAACAAGTCCTGAAAAGTCAATGGAAAGTTGATTTCCCCACTCCTCTTTAACTTTGCTGCAAGTGGTGCCATTTAGGTAAGGTAGGGTATGGCATTTCCCTAGTCTGATTTTTTTTTTTTATATAACAACAGCTGGGAGCTATATAATTTGCCTCTTCTCCCCTGGGCTTCCCTCACCAGCCAGGACTTAGAACAATGCAATGACTTTGCTTGCTCCTCTCCCCCCCCTCCCGCTCCTTACTGGCCTAGTCTTTGCTCAGCCAATAAGAATGCAGCTGGTGGTAGATCCAATAGCAGGGCTGGGAGCCTCTCAGCACTTTTCAATCTTGAAAAAACAAACAGGCTCAGCTGGTGGAAGCAAGGTAAACTCTCACAGTGATATGCCCCCACCTTCACACTGACCTGTTAAAAAGGCAGGAGCAAGCTCCTTGTGATACCAATAGATACAGCACAATAGCAGCAGCCCCAGGCACATTCGGGTGATAATTATCCTCACAGACAGCACAACTTTAGAAGTTTAAAAAAAAAAAAAAAAAAAAAGTCTTTAAAGTTTGGTATCTCAGCTACTTTTGAGCAATCATTAATTTATTCTTCTCCTTCACTGGTTAACGAACTTGTTTGTTTTTCTTCTCTTGATGATCACCATAGACAGGAATGGCACTGTGATGGCACATTTTTTTAATGGTTAGCAGCTGAAAACAGAACCATTTTCCATTGCTGAATGGTATGATACAAAAACATAATTATTTTTTAAATTAGTACCTAAAACTCCCTCTCTTTGCTCTAAATTTTGGGTTTGGATCTGGGCTGAAATTCATAGCTCAAGCGCCTAGCAAACTGTAGTTAAGATTTACTATTGAATTTATGTTTTGTCTGCTCTAGTGATGGGTTCCCATTGTTTAGTGACTGTGAGATGCTGGGGGGGAAAAAGCCATGTGGCGTAATTAGATGGCATTTTTTGAGAACATATCTTTTGTATATTTAAGTAACAGGGTCTCATAAAAATCCATTGTTCATACACATAATTATTATACAAGTGATAGCAAATAGCTTTGTCCACACTGATGTATTTGATGTTCATTCCCTCATTGCCAACATGAAGGGTCCTCAATAAAAACAAAACCAGCCAAAAAGAAATTCTTCATAGTTAAGGGTTGTCATAATTACCAAACACAAATTTAGAGCTGAAGTGTTGACCTGTTACTGAAGCATTACAATTGAAAAGTATGTGCAACTATTACACTCTGAGGCAGACTTACGTAATTTAGCATACTTTGGGGATGGTGATTATACATCCACTAAATTAAAAAAAAAAACACCTTTCATTAGAATCAGTAGCTTGATAGCACATATGGGGGGGAAAAGGCTATAAGTGAGTGGTGGCTATTTGTTCTGTCACACATCCACAACACATCGCACCAGAACTCCTCTAGCTGCTTGTCTCTTTCTGAGTTGACTTAAAAGTCCTAGTAGTGTCTCCAAGGGCTGAAACAGGTAGGGGTGACACTACTTCAGAGCATCTCAGTTCACAACCACGGGATGGTCACCCTGAGGAGTACAGCTGCAAATGGGCTGGCCCAGGTAGGATTCTCAGGATTGGGTTGCTCAAGGAGATCACCTGGAAGTCAGCTTTCAAGGTCTTCAGGTATAAATGTTTGACATGGCCTCATTGACGAGGGTTTACCCCATTCTTGGCATCTTCCCAGGAGCTGCCCACAACTGGGGACATAGGAGGAGAGAAAGGAGAATAAAACAAAACATGAACCTGTATGAACACTCCAACAATGTAGGCTTTGAGAAAATTGTAATTTAGTGCACACTCCATTCTGTCTTTAATTGTTGTAGCACTTTAAGTATCTAAGTGACAGTGCTTTAGAGAAACATTGGATAGTATAAAACCTTAGATGATATTGAATGTTTATTTCCATCCAGAGACTGCTTTTTAACTTCAGTGAGAAACGCTATGCCTCCTTTTCTTTGGAGTAACATTTGTTAGAAATATCTTTCTCCCCTCCTTCCCCCCCCCCCCTTTTTTTTTAACTGTTGACAAGTTAAGGTTTTTGAGTTATAGTAGAAGTTTACCAGTCCATATTCATATACTTCTGTGCTGCTGCAAAGCAGGGCTTTTAGTAAAACCTCATGTCTGCACATTTAAATATAATTAATGTATTAACTAACTGCTTAGAGTCCCCAGCATATGATGGAGTTTCATTACTAAAGCCTGTGCCACTTATTAATATGGATGTCAAGACACATTCTGCACTTGTCAATGTTAAAAAATATTTGCTAACTTCAGTCCTGCAAATCCTCATGCTTAAAGTTCAATAGATGTATAAGTGTATTTAGGAATGGATCTGAAGTCAGCCATGGCTAGTCCCTAATGTAAAAATCAAGAGATCAAGCCTGATGTTCTTGTCAGCTGTGTGTGCAAGGCAGGGAGGCGTGGGAGGAGGGGGAGAAGGCGGCACAGTTTTTGGAAGAAAAGCAATAGGACCTGCTATTCTGTATCTTTCTACCCTAAAGAAATGGAAACGAAAAGATCTGCTTTTAAAACATCACTTGCATAGCTAGGGAAACTTGTCCCTATGTAGGTTGACCAATGTTAAAAAAACTACCTTCCGGATTTAAAAAAAAAAAAAAAAAAAGTCCTGCTAGTAGCTTGCAAGTTGCTATTCGACCAAAATAAAGCAATTTTAGACATCTCAGAGACAGGACCTTTTGATCTGTGTATGATTCTGGCAGTATACAGATGCCTATATTTCATCACCCATTCTCCCATTCCATCTGCTGCAAGGTGCAACAGTCCCTTTATAATTATGGAAGATCTCTCTCCCCACCTGGACCTAATATGAAGTTACACTGTTTTCCAGCCTAGATAAATAATGCAATATATTTTTATGATTCTCTTAATGCTTACATGAAAGTTTCACTGAAATGTGCATGGAGTGGTGTAGTAATATAAAGCCTCTTCAGCTATTACAATCCTGACATCTGCACACACACAATAATTAATTACAAGGGTTTAAAACCTCTTCTTCAGTCAGTCAAACCACAGGGTACATCAATAGGATGAGTTGTGCTATCATTTCAAAACCATAAAAAGATCCAGTCCTACAGATGAAATATTTCATTAAACTCAGAAAAACGAATGTCCTGATTCTGCAAGATGATATACATGAATGGCCCCTGTATATGATGGGCCCAAATTGACTTCACTGGGGTGGTGTGTGCATCAACTTGCAGGATCACAAACACAGTGTGTGGTTCTTGTGCTTGTTAAAATATTTTTTTAAAAGAACTGAATAACTTGCATTAAGTAAAGAAGTTAAGCCCAGGAAAATAAATAATTCACCTTTTATTTAAGAAGTTGCTAGTGCTTGGTAACATTTTCTTGGGGAATAATACATAAATAGTACTTTGAATCTTCCTTCTGAATAGGCTATCGCAACACTGCCAATCTTATTTTCCCTATGGAATTTTGGTCAACACTGAATGTTTAAAAAATATTGTGCTCAACAGAAACATTAGGGCACCAACTCCTGTCCCCTTTGGGCATTTAGAAGGTAACTAGTGCCTTGGTTTTTTTAACCATTGAGTTAGAACCTTCCTCTGGTACGTATTCAAATGAATATCCATAAGTTAATGCAAATTTTGATTTATTCTGACTGGTAAATGAAATGTCAGTAATATTCCCAGAGGGGGGAAAAATGACTTGTGCAAATTATTTCTTGTTTATAAGAACGGGTTGCTGAGCCTCTTCAGACAAATTAAGAACTGTCCCCAAACCTGGAGCCAGAACTTGAACACACCCTAATTTGTGGTTCAGAATGGTAGTATTTGTGTTTCTCCATTTTTTTTTTAATTGTTTGCTTGTTCCTTTGCACTTCTAAGAATTGGATAGAACGTTTTCCACACTTTAATCAAAGCCAGAATGGTTAATAGAAGCTTATTGTTTTAGTAGTAAGAGAGAGATTCTCCGTAGCTTAATGTGTAGGGTACTGGCCTGGGATGTGGGAGATCCAGATTCAAGCTAGTACTCTGCAGTTATCCCATCCCAGGCTAGCACCTTAACCTCTAATCTATAGATACGGACACACAATCTAAAAGCTCAAGTTTCAATATGAAAATGGATATTTCAACTCAATATAATTGTCATGAAAATGTTCAAAAGGTCTTGTTTTCATTGCAATGCAAAACGAAAATAAATTTTGAAAGTTGCCACTAAACGGAACTGTCAAGTGTTAGGGTTTGACTTAGATTAATGACAAGTGAGACTCCAGATAACTCTGTTCAATCTCTATTTATTAGTCAGAGACAAATCAACACAGAGAGGTGCATACCAATACTTGGGAAACAGCCCAGTCACTTCAAATCTGTTCCGAGTTGGTTACCCTGTTTGTTTACTTCTTTCTACATTTTGTGGCTGACTGTATAATGTTCAGTTTTCCCTGGAACATGTGCTATGTTTCCATCTCTGAATACATTGTTTCATGTGCAATGCAAAGTTCATCCGCTAGGAATTTTTCAATATTTCTCTTAATATAATTATGCGGAGCTTCATGGGAGTCTGGTTCAGGTTTAGTTACTTGGTTCTTCTAGTTATGTTGCAATACTTGATTTATGAGGATAAATCACCCTATGCAGCTGCATAAATAGGTTACGAAAATGATACCTTTCCATTCCTTTTTAGGGCATGTCCTACCTTAGTGCAATATACTCCAAGCCAAATACACTTTTTAGTTCCCCTTGACATAACCATGAGGAGTGCTGGGAGCTGTAGACCTGTATGGCAACAAAAAAGATGGCCTAAGAGTTCAACTACCCATAAGTGTGTGCGCAAGCTATATTCTTCAATAAGTTGACAAAAAGGAAGTTTTTATGTGTTTAAAGTGCATGTCTTACCTCTCTGCTGTTTCTAGAGGGGAAAAAAAGGAATAGATCCCCTTTTTTGCTGCTTATTGTATTATAAAGTGATTATAAAAATCAAAAGGCATCCTTCTTGTATCAGATGAAGAAACAATTTATAATCTTTATAGGAATTTGCTTGTCTCTAATTTTACATGTAAATGAGCTTTTGTCACCCTTTATCCCCCCACATGCAGAGGACTCAGATTGGGTGGATCTTAGTATAGTGCTGCAGAGGGAGGTTATTTGGCGTTGTCTCCTCCATAGGAGACCACTAAAGCTATTGTGCTAGATGTGCATGGATCTCTGATTAGCAAAACTAGGGGGAAAGGTGGAACTGAAATAACCTTTCCACACAGTATTCTCCCCATTCTGGTGGGGCCTTAATAAGGCTTGGAGAGCTTATTATTATGAATAGCTAAATTATATGTATTTTAAACATTACATAACACAAAAATGAGTCTGCTGTAAGCTTTGGTCAGTCAGTGTTTTGCCTCTTACAGTTCAGAACCTGAGCGTCCAACTGCTTTGTCAGCTCAAATCTGTTTCAAGCTGGAGCAGGATGTCATTTGGTCTCTGCAGCCACATGCTACCTCCTTACTCAACAGTGACAGTTAGTCCAGACACTCTTGGGTCCTGGGCAACTGCCAATTAGAAATATGCTTGGAAGGTAATTCTGTTTGAGCCAGTAATAAACTCCCCTCTGCAGCTGCAACCCTTGTTGGAGCTGTCTTGGGGAACTTGTTTGAGAGGTGAGCCTGCATGCTGTGACAGGAATGCTGAGTGCAGATATTCCTGCACATGGCAGCAGGTGTTTCAAGATAAACTGCTTTAGGAGGCAGAATCCTCTGATAATTCCATGATAATGGGGTACACAAACTCCATTTCCGAGGAGAGCAGTTTGTGGAAAACTGTACATAGAATTCATGGTATTTCCAAGCACGTGGGTAGGTTATTTCTAACCTCTCCATCATTAGCATGTGATTTGACTTAGTGGAAGAATCATAAATAGATAGGAAACACTTGTCAGAAAATTGTCAATTTGTCAAAATTGAAACTTTTTTGTGAGAATGGGTCCTTTTTGGTAAATTCTTTTATTGAAAAATGTTTTTGAAATTGAAAATATCAAAACAAACTTTTGATGTTTTCAGAATAAAAGACTTGGATTTTCTGTGTTATCTTAGATTTTGAAACAATGTTTTTGTTCTAACTGCAATGTGTCTTTGTGGGGAAGGGTCAAAATCTAAATGGAACATTTCAATTGACCTGAAATTATTTTTTTTTTTCTTCCAGATTTCTGCTTCACAAAAACTGATATCTTGATTCAATTTGGGACAGGGGAATATTTTTTGGTATGTTGAGTTTTTACAGGCTGGGAAAACAATTTCCTGCTCCACTCTAGTTAAAACAGTAACCATGTACATCAGCATAAGTGTCACAATTGCTTTTTTAAAAAAAGCACCACTAACATTTGTCACACTTGAGATTTAGTATGTATCTAGGAAAACAAGCCAGCTCAATATTTTATGCATGCACAGTATTATCACTTCAAAATAATCAACTGCAAAATGGGTAACAACTCATCTAAAGTGTTGTTTTAAATCATTCTCATTTATATTGGCAGTAATCACTTCTTGCAGAGCTGCCATCCCATTGTCATGCCATTATGCAAATAAACATCTGTGATAAACCATGGATATTATTTCTTAACCAACTTAAGAGATCATTTTATGGAACTGTGTTTAGTTCACACCAGTAAGGACAGCTTAAAATACTTCAAGGCTGCTTGTGGCATCAAGCAATGTTGGATGTTAAGTGGAGCAAGTGCTGCTCAGGATGTCCATGGGAAACAAAAGCATTCAGCTACTGACAGCCTCAGTTCAGCCAACTTGCTGTTAACGCCATAATAGTTATGCTCTGTTTAAGGGGAAGGTGCAGGTTTTCTGTATTTCAAATAGAAGCTACATTTGAAGCTTAATTCAACTGCTTTGAAAAGTCATTGGAAAGACTCCCATCTTTGATTTGAATAGCAGATGGATGAGACCTTTGATTAGTAACTAAACTCCTTTATTAGTCAGGCCTTTCATTTTATGGTGAAGGTATATGATAGACCAAGAGTCCTTTGGATTATAGGTTCAACCCCTGGCAGAGCCAGTTTAGTTCTTCATCTTTGTGTGTGGGGAAATCTTATTTTGGCTCCTTGCCAAAACCTTAATCTTGGCTCCTCTGCATGGACATTCTTGCTCCTTCTTTTCCAGAACCATGTTGGCAGGGCTGGGTGTGTGCCTCATTTGTGCCCCGAATGCTGTCCCATCATGTGCAAATCTGATATTTGTATATGGCCAGTATGTACAAATGTTAAAATTGGAGGTAAATAACCAGTTGAAGCCTGCAGTTATTTGCAGACACACAGTTGTTGAAATCTGATCCTAAAGAACCCCTGCTGCTTTCCATAAAAAGAATGTTCCAAATATTCGCATACGTGCATGCCTATGTTGTCGTTGAGCATGCTGTATGTCACTAGGACTGTATGTAATCTGTTAGTGGAAGTCTCATTTTAAAGCCATAGAGTAAAGTTTTTCAGTCTAACAGAAGCTGGAGCTATATATGAAAGTATACTGTAGTTCCTATTATTTCAAATTAAATGGCACATGTGGGCATGCAATAGAAAAGTAATAAATCTGTCTGGATTTTAAACATTTCAGGAGACAGCAATGGAGAATATAGTGTAGGAACAAACTTGCAGTGGCATATGGGGGTAGGGAAGGGGCAAGATCACGGTTCTTAACCTTTTCTATAGCAGGATCCCTTGTTTTACTTAGCTGCCCCCTCCCCCCCACATATGGGGGTGGGAGAGGAATGCCTAGAGAATGTGGGGGTTACACTGCATTCTTATCATGCTGATTTTCATTGGTGGTTCATTGATGTGTTTTTATCCTCTTCTGCCAATGACTTGCTATGGGGCAGCTGTCAGCTAGCATTACTCATTTCCCAAATATTTAACCTATTACTGAAAATGGTGGGATTTGATTTTATATGGCAGAGGAGTTAAAAGATGAAGAAAAAAGCCTCCCACGTCTGCAGGATGTTCATCTTCTATATCAAAGACCTTTATTTGCAAGATAAAAAATACCCTCCTTTCTGGAGTTCAAGTTGAGGACATGTATTGCATGTACACACAATGTGCTGAGAATCTTGAAGGATTGGGCACAACATTCATAAGCAAGATCGAATTGTAGTAGACAGGTTTTTGCTCTTCAGTCATTAAAAAAGCCTATCAAACATGTTTTGTTGTAATGACTGGAGAGACAGAGTTTTAGAAAACAAAATGCACACGAGAGTAGGTTTCTACTTCTGAAATTGTTTGGGAAGCTGCAGTAACACTGCACAGCATTTGACTCATTCTGTAATTGCCACTCTAACGTCCACCAAAACTTAAGTGCTTTTTGCACTTTCTATCTGCATGTCCTATATGAAGGCAACATGTTGTATGTTTCAGTAAACAAGAAAACTAGAGCTTAATGCTTTATTTCTCTAAAAATTTTAAGAGCACTTTGCTCTTGATATGTTAATGTGTAAAGTCTGAAAGAAATAATGAAACAGCCAAACAAAAAGCAGCATGGTGTTTGAATCTTTCCCAAAATTTTCTGTCAGTAAGGATGGCAGAGGTCCTTAGAAGTGACAGAAATGGTCAAGCAGATTCTCAAATGTGTTGGGCGCATACAATATTTGCGAAGCCAAATTGACAATTTGCACTTATTCTACACTATTATATGTGACTGAGGAGGTAAAGACACAATTCAAAATATATACTAGGGATGAAGATCCTGCCTTCCCTCTGTAAAAACTCTTTGCCTCCAACTTATCATATCTCTCAAACAATTTGTATGTGAAAATTTCATCTTCATGCAACCCAGACAAGAACCAGGAGGGACAAGATAATATCCTTCAGTGTGGGCACAGAGAAATGCCTCTGTGCAAGTGAATTTTTGGAAGAATGATCTGGCTTTTATATGGGTTGTGATGGAAAAGCCTAAAGTGTAGTTAAATTTTGTGTTTAGAAATAGGATATGGTGTCCGAAGTAAACATAAGAATTTTAACATGAGGTGACATCCCCATTAAAGTTATGGCAAAATTCTCATTGACTTCAGTGGGGCCAGGATTCCACCCAGTTGTATATTCACCTCACCTTGCTAAGTAGATAACCTTTGAACAGAAGGAAGATGGTATCTGGTGGAGGTGGATAAAACTTCAAAACCTGTATAAATGGAAAAATAAAGACCTCAGAGTAGAAGAAACAATGCAGCAAGACAAAACACTGTAAAAGAGAATAGGCCAAAGTGAATTACCACATGTACAGGGCAGATGATTTTTACAGATCATTCTTCATACTAAGTGTCAAAAAACACTTTACAGAAGATGTGGGAGAGAATGATAACATTTTTGCAGAGTTAGGTACAGTAACACTAACAGGCAGAAATGGAAAATTACATACAAAGATAGCAGAATGAAAGGACCTGAAATTCAAAAACAGTAATGATGCAAATAAGTCCTCTTGCTGACTATTTACTTTGACTGGATAATAGAAGGAACAGTGGTGATTTAGTGTCAGTCATAAAATCAAGTGATTAGGAAGGATTCAGAGAGAAAATGGTTTGGTCAGAGAGAATCACAGATATATGAGACAGCATGAGTGAGAGATGTATCTGCAAGAAGTTGCAAGGGGAGGGAGAAGACATGCAAATGAGACCAAGAATGGAAGATCTGAATGTGTAGGCAGATGAACATGTCAATAGTGAAGTCAAGCATGAGATAAGTCCAAGGGTTATTTTTAAACTCAGGTGGGCAAGTCTGAATTAGATTTGGAGAAGCATGGGAAACTACCCTAAGCAATAGAGGATTGATCTGTCTGCCTCTCTTTAATTCCTCTTCCTTCCCCCCACGCGGCTCGCATGCACAGAATGTGACTTTCTGTCCTATATATGGAGTGAATTAATGATGTCTGATTACTTTGCATCCTAAATTTAGACAAGTTACTCAGCTGAGTAGTCACATTAATAGCAGTGGGAATAAAGGGCTCACAGTCTGGCCTCAAAAAGGGTTTTGCAATAGTTAATGCAAAATGCACTGGAATTATAATCTAACATTCCAAAGATGGTGATAGGAAGAACTTTAGTCTAGGGAAGATGACAGAGGAAGTGCTAAATGTGAGGGATTAAAGATTAAATCAAAGATGAAACAATGAATAAAAATCTAGATCATAGAAACAAGTACTAGGGAATAGACGTGTTCACATAGTAAACTATTGCTCAAGGTATTTTGAAACCTCAAAAAAGGACCATCCTTATCAGCCATATAAAGTCTAGAATGCCAGGCTATGAAGAGATAAAAATTAGATGAGTCAAAATATAAACTCTGAATTCTGGCCCATCTTCCTGGGTGCTTGGTCCCGAAGGCAGGAAAACTAGAGTGCAACTGGCTCTGTACAACCATGCATTTCATGGTTTTGTACTCTGCAGGGACTGACTGGAGGAGCAAGGTAGGAGCAAACTACACAAATTGTTCTTCACCTCCTAAAAGAAGCACATCACTTCTCCTTCACCTTATAAAAGAACTTCTGCAGAAACTGTGCTTATTGTAGGCCATAGGCTATAATAGTAGCACCCTATTACCTACATTGTTAATCCATGACTCAGATAAGAGAGAGGTTTAGGATTTTGCCCGGGGAAAGGATTTCTGCCGATTCAGGAAAACATTTAAATATATGCTTGGGTCTTACTGGCTTCAATGAGACTTAAATGCTTGCTTAAAGTTTAAGCATATGCTTCTGTGAAATGGGGTCCTTTCCTGAACTGAATTCTAAGAAGGTACCCTCAAAAATGAGTAGAATTTGGGTAGAATGAGTAGAATCACCACTAGGCTGAATTGTCAGGGGTAAAAATACACTTCGCCTTTTATTTGTTCATCCTTTTCAGTGGTCATTAAATCACTATTGTTCAATTTAGATCATAAATAGCAAACTGTTGGCAAACAGTTGGCTTTACCCTATGAAGACCCGCTCAAGGACTTTTCCAGCAGCATTCCTAGATTGTCTGTCATTTTCCAGTAGTATGTCTCTTTACTATAATCCAGTTCTATCAAAATTTGTGGGTTTTGTTTTCACGGTAACACCATGACCAGCAGAGTGTGATATATATTTTTTTTAAATGTCTCTGCTGCTTATGACCAATGTGGAACACCACTACCCTCAGTCCGTCTCTAGAAAAGAGCTGACTTTGGTAGTGAATTTACATTTCACCTGGCCATAGCCTATTAACTGGATAGGATAAGTCTTTCCACTGACATTCAGTAAAAGCTCCAGATTTAAACAGACTGGAAGTCAGATTGCTATCTCTATTAAATGCTTATCCCACCTGAATTAGGCAAAATATGTCTACTCATTAAAATCTGTTATGAATACACAGAAGTTTGTTGTGATTTCTATCATTACAAACGTTGAGATTAATTTCTTATCTGCTGTCTTGCTTTTCTTTCTACTGTTTTATTCGGTGCTAATATATCTTTTGATCTTATCAGTACTGTCTTAAATTTACCTTTCTTGTTTTCACATAAGTGTTTAAAAACCTGTCAAAATGCTGAATTTTTCATTAGAAACTTAACATTACACTCTCCACGGAACAAATGTGTGTTCAGGGTGGTTTTTTTTTTGTTTTTTTTTAATTTTTAAAGAAACGTGACAATTTATTTCCTTGTCCCTCCATTAGATTAGAAGATTTAGAATCCATTTATTTTTACCAAAAGACATGATGTACTTTTCTTTAGAAAGAGAAAAACAAAGAACAAGAAATGTTAATTTGGGATCTTACAGTGGATGAGGATGTCGGAGCAGGAGGCATTTGAATAGAAAATGATTTGTATATAATTCATTTGCAGTTCATGAATATAAATCTCTACATTTAACTTCTTAAAATATGGATTCTTATAATCTATATTTTAAGGAATAAAATGTATAGGTTTATGAAAAGGTAGCTGAGAAGCATGATGCATACAAAATAATCTACAAGGCTTTTATGAATGTACTAAACCCTTTTTTTGGAGCGGGGGAGACATAAATGAAGAAAATGGACATTATTAGATGAAATAACAGTGAACATATCTTTTTGTAGCCAGTCTTGGAAAAAGTCATTTTTTAAATTGGATCTTAATTTAATGTAGTACTTATTGACAAACCATTTTTCTAAGTATATTTAGAACATAGTATATTTTTCCTTTTGCTGTCATTCTTCTCTGCTGTATATATTCTTCAAACATGTCTGCTATTCACCTGAAAGTGCCTTGGATTAATGTTGTCTGTTTCACAAAGAAATGTAAATGAGGCATGTCATATAAACTGAAAAGCAGTATCTTATTTTTTCAGGGACATCCTGTTAACAAAGAAAAGAGAAGTTATTACTGTAATATAATAAGGAATATGCATCTACACACAAAGAAATAAAAATGAAAATATTTTCAAGCAATCCAATACTTTCATCAAAACATCTTGCTTTTGAGATTCTTTAAAACTTCATATTTTTCATGTACTGATTTGGTAAGACAAGATGTCTTTATGACTTATTCTGCCAACATTTTAATTTTCCTACTCCAGTAGTAAGCTTTTTCCCTCATCTACCAGGAGTGGGAAAAATAGTACTTCTGACTTCTTTTATCTATTCAATTGTTAGGGAAAAAGTCTGTTAGAAATACCATTTTGCTTATCTAAAAGATAGAGGGTATCTATTTTGTCTTACCTTCCAGTAATTGGCCATCAAAGTAAAACACAATGGATAAAATCTTGGCCCCCTTCAAATCAATGAGAATTTTATCAATCAGCTTCACTGGGGCCAGTATTTCACCCAAGGTGTCTGAGGACAGATTTTCAAAGGTATTTAGGCATCTAGTGGAACTTTCAAAAGCATGTTAAGCATCTTTTTGCATCTTAGTCACATAAATATCTTTGAAATTCTGTCCTTTAATTCCTACAAGAGCAGATGTGGTAAACAAAAGAAGTAGGGGTGTGTGTGGGGGAGGAGGAAAGGTGGGGATATTTTTGTAAAACGTTTCGGGAAGATTCCTGTTGCCCTGCCCACACTACATGCAGTGCCCCATTTTAGACAGCTGTCTGTCTAAATTACACCTTTAAATATTAATTTGCCCTTACAAATAGGCAATTGTTCTGTTTGTTTTAATGTACCAATTCTAATCTCATTTACACTGATGTAATTTAATTGAGTTCAGTGGAGTTGCTTCTAATTTTCTGTGGGATAAGTGAGACAAGAATCTGTCCTGAAGTGTCTGTATGCACATGTGAATGTGAGATTTGTGCATCAGGTATTCAATTGATGTAAACTGATATGTCTCTAAAGTCAATGGAGCTGTACAGATTTACCCTGGTTGAGAGTCTGGCTGTTAGGCAGCAACTGTTGATTGTGTCATGAGCAACCATGAAAACCAAGGGACTGAAGAAAAAGTGAACCATCTTAGCTGGAAGAGAAACTACCTGAGTTTTGCCCAAAGCTCAACTTTTATATTCATGATTAGAAAATGTATAGCTAAGCTTTTATCTCCACAATTTTCATAATTGAAATTTTCAGATGGTAAAGAGTCTTTAATACAAACATCAGTAAAATGCCACTCACTCACTGACTGACAAATAATTTGCATGTTCCTGTTAAACTAGCATCTTGAAGTTTGGGACATTTATTCATTATGGGCTGCTGAATACAAAAAAATCTGAGGAACAAAATTTGACCTCATAAAAGATCATCTAATGAGCATTGGTCATTTTCATTGGATTCCACACATCTGTCTCAGTGTAATAATTTAAAACTAACGTAATTTCTTCTGAACTGGTCACACTGGGTGTTAGGAACCTAATGGGGGAAATAAAGGTCAGATGAGACCACCGCTTCTATTAGTCTTTAAGCAACAAATTTTCCATAAATATGTTCATTGGGTAGGAGATGAGGAAAAGATGCATCAGTTTTAATGTTGTATGCTACTGTTGAAGGGATTACTTGTTCGTTAGCAGTTGTATGCTTGATCGCTGGCAGTTAATGTAAAAACATCAATAAATGAGAAGTGACTTTATCCCACACAATGCAAAGGCTAGAACTTTTTTTTTTTAAAAAGGCACAAGCAGTATCACCTTCTGATATTAATATAACATCTAGCTGTTTAAGGCACTTTAAAACTGCTTTATTCCTTCATTTTATTGTGCACAGAAAATTAGCATTATTTGAAGGCTACCATATAGCAGTAATTTTTGAAAAATGGAAAAGGCAAACACTTTGAACAGTTACTAAAACAAAACTTTTTCAGTCTTAAATTTTCAGTTTTTCCTTTTCCTCTGCTCCACCCACATCCTTTCTCCCTCTCTTCCATTGTGTCACTGAGAAAGAGGAAAAACAAATACTGATGAAACAAAAAAAAAATGAAATTGATTGTGTCTTGTTGCAGGGAGAAAACTGGAAAAATTAAAATAGTGAAGTATTTTTTGGTCCAAATTTATTTTGATCAGCTCTAATATCTAATGAATGATTGAGATGAAAGCATCACTTTGACTACAAGGTGCTTTCTTTCTTCCTGCTTATCCCCAGTTTAAATATCAAGCTGCAGCACTGAAAGTGAAAGCTTGTTGAAAATGATTGAAATACAGGTGTTCCTATAGATAGCCATATCTGCCCCAAAGACAAACTTGTATCACCTGCTGTGGGTGTAGATTTAAGGGTGTAAGTGATACCTTTAAAGTTTGAACACATTCTTATCTAACTGGCCACAAGACTTTGTTCTCTTTGCAGTGATTTGTAGATCAGTCACGTGAAATGTACAGCATATATACAATGAGTCAAACCTGCATTTGAAGACCACCCTTCCTTCCCTGACCTGCATTTCAGGGAAGTTCAGATCCCCAATCCTAGAGTTAAGCCTCCTTTGTTTTCAGTACAAAGGACACATTCTCAGCTCATGTAAACTGACATTCTGTGATATGGGTGGAGCTCTGCCATGTTACACTAGACAAGGATCCATTTCAGTGTATAATGCAGAATATAGCACACAAATAAATATACTAAGCCACAGCTTTTATTTGAAATACTTGGTCTTAGATTTTCTGGGGCTTTTGTATGAGCTGTTGGGGGGCCCAGTTTTCAGATCTGGGTGCCTAAACTGAATCCTGTATATGTGACTTGAAGCTAACAGGAGTTCAACTGATTTCTGTGGAAGATGGCTTGAAGATGACTTCTACAAGTCAGGTCACATGTTGAGGTTTCCCAAGTATGGATTTAGATGTCTAACTTTACATGCCCATGTTTTCCAGTTGAGCCCTTGGAGAGAAAATAAATCATCCTAAGAGCTTTGCTCAGTCCAAAGCAAGTTGGCTCTAGCACACTGAGTATGTGAGCGGCAGCCAAGAACTGAATCTTGAACCTGGGTCTGAAAGTGAAGCCCTGTGCAATTATTATGGCTGTGACACTGAAAGTCTCTCTTAGTTCCACAGCTGTAACATGAAGATGAGACTATCTCACTGGGGCACTGTGATGGTTCGCTAGTTAATATTTATAAAGCATTTTACAACAAAAATGATTGTGTTGTGCTGTATATGATGAGGGTTTCTCCACATCCCTCCCCTCCACACTAATTGGGTTGCAGAAGGATGAGATTTGAAAGATCCTGGGGAAAGAGAATTGAGCGAGCATTTGGTGAAGTCACCTCTCAACAGTTGTAACCCAGACAGTCGTTATTGGCTGAGGGCTCTAGCTGGGCTAAAGTTTGTTGGATTTTCTGACAACATGGCCTTGTGGCATCAAGGATATTCCTGATGTTCTATTATTACATTCAGCTTTCCCCATACATAGATTTATAAATGGTTGTATTTTTTTTTCTTTATGCCACTTGAAAGTACAACAGTAACATTGCTTGAGGGTTTCTGACTTCAGACACACAGAATCTATCCGTAATTCTGAGATCCCCAAAACTGGGAACTGCTGGAAATGCTATACATCTACATTACTGACAGGAAACTTCGATAAAACAGTTAGGGGCAATGGACAGAGCATCCCATTTTATAAATCTTTTTATGTAACTATATATATATTTCTGAAATTCCTGGATTACGGAAGCACTCTAGGATTTGTATTCCTTATTTGAAAGATGACTGTAGTAGGTTAGCTATAATATTGGAAATTGAAAAATAATTTTAAAATCCTGTTCAAGGCTGTTTGATTTGTCAAACACTGTCTAGTTTGACTTTCTATGTTTACACTGATGTGCTGAGACAAAGATTTTCACAAAGTTTTACAAAGTTTATTTTACTTCCTAACTGGAGATTTTTTTTTACCAAGAATAGTTCATTAACAAAGCTTCTAACTATTTATTACTATGAAACATCATAACTTAAGTCAATTCACCAGAAGAGCTTGGCAGTATTGTATACAGCATCTGGTTCTGTTCTGTGTAAATTGGGAGTGATATTATTGGTGTTTAAACCAAGGAGAGATGAGAAACAGGAAGTCAGTCTATTTCTGAGAGCCTGAAGTTACAATGCCTTCCACAAGCAAGTCCTGGCATAGCCAACATGGTGCTGAAATGTTAACTATTTGCAATTACCCACTGTTTTGCTAACTACTGTATTATACACACAAATAAAAGTCTGAAGACCTTTTTAGCATCTTGCTTCTACAAGATTATGTGCTGGAAATGCCCTTGAACTATTAGCCAGTCAGAATTTGATGTTACTGCCTCACTTGAGTAAGTAGAACTCATTTGATCGATGCTTCTGGGAGGGGGCAATACTTACTCTGCTCAAAGAGTCAAGAGTAGGAAGGTGGGGGAATAGATACATGTAGGCGTCTCTCAATAGAAACCTGGATTTTATCACTTTTTTCTCATGGTTGTAGGTAAAAGTTATAATTTTTAATGAATGTATCCTTCTGGGTTTATTGGGCATACATATGAGTCACAAATGAAGTGTCTGTTACCAAGATATCTCACAGATAACGCATGTTTACTTAATGTACAAACATTTAAAAACCCTCCAAATTATGCTGAAGCCTGCTTACAGAACCAAACCTAGCCCCTTCATGACTGCAAAAGCAGACCCTGTGCTTATGGGAGTTTGAATGCTTAAATTGCAGGGGCTGGGAGTAAGTAAGTGTGTAATTTGTAAATAAATATGTACATAAGTAATGATAAATATTGTCTTGCAGTAATGTTACCAAAATGATTTATTCCTTATCTGCTTACTCCTTTTATTTATTTTATCTATATAGCTATCTCTCTCTCTCTCTCTCTCTCTCACACACACACACACACACACACACACACACACACACACACACACACACACACTGTCATTGTTTTGGTGATTGATTGGTTTTGCTTTTTTACTTCAATGACTACCCTAGTTAATAGCTTAGTCTAACATTAGGTAGGTCCTGGCCAACCAACTTCAATAAGATGTAGTAACACTACAGAGCACGTGTATAGCAGGGTAGTGTTCTTCACCCTTCTCCTTTACAAACTTTCATTAACAAAATGAGACCATACAATGCTAGAAGCAAGTGAGAAAATAATAACAAACATTTTTAATCATTTCAATCTTCCCAGACCACTTTTTGCCAATAAAAATCCTTCTGTGACCAAATATCAGCTAAATTCTGTCTACCAAGATAAATTACTGTGAATGCAAGGTTATTTTTTTCCCTTCCATTATATAAAAGTCATTGTTATCACATTAAGTGTCACCACTTGTATTAGAAGGGAAAACAAAGAGGAGGTTCTTATGCTCAGCTGCTGAGTTTCAACATCAAATCTGCAGTAATAGCTACTGTTAGACCCACCACAGGGGAGAGATTCACACATATCTGTGATATTAATAAGCTGTCCGGGAAGACTGAAATGATATTAATAAGCTATTTCAGAAATATTTCAAGCAGTTATATATAGATCAAAGTCAGGCCTTGATAAGTGACAAATATATTTCTAACCTCCCAGTCCTTAGGCTCTCTCTTTCGTAAGGGAGGAAATTCTTAGACTTAATCATCTTTAAGAAATATTTAAAGTGATGAAAAGTGAATTGGGGAAACACTCATGCTCAAAGAAACTATCATTTCCCTCTTGACTTTCAGATTTTTTTGGTCAAAGATGATAATTATTGAACATACAAAGGCGTAGTTTTGTTGGTGAGAAACACAAGCTTTAGAGGGTTACAGATTGTAATAAACCTTAAGTCTTTAGTGACTTTGAGTGTCTGGCAAAATTATGAATTTCAGGTCCCAGGCTTGTCTTTTGAAAATGGTGTGCAGGTTTCCTTTGAAGAAAAGGACTGAAAGGTCAGCTATAGAGTGATCTTTGTGAAAAGTGTTCACCCAGTAGTGATGAATTGTTTTAATCTTTTTCTTGTGCAAATTCATTTGAGAGTGTAGTGATTGTCTACACATAGTTGTCGTTAGAGCATTTAGTGCACTGGATGAGGTACACCACATGTTGTAGGACCTACATAAGCATGTGTAGGATACAAAGATCTTGAAAGGTGTGTGTTCAGATCATGTTGATCATTGTAGCAATGTCTTTAGGTTTTGCATCTGTTGTGGTAGTCTGGAGCCACTTTGGTGGTATGTACTGGTCTGTGGAGAGTTGGGGGGATTTAGGAAAGATTTTTTTCAGGATGGGCTTTCCATTGAATATGGGTTGATGATACACTGGAACCCACTGAGGGTCTGGTGGTAGGTGACAATTAGGTGTGAGTGGTCAGAGGGGTTTGTTTCTATATTGAAGCAGGTTGTTTTTAGGTATTTGGTGGCCTGTTCCATAATGCAATCTACTTCTCTGGTGAAACGTTCTTGTTTGAGGGCTGTTTTGAATATGTTAAGGTGTATATTCCCGACTTTCTCCTCAGAGCATGTTCTGTGGTATCTGAATTCCTGGCTGCAGAGAACAAATTTCTTGGTGTGTTGGGGTGGGGAGGGGGGTGTACTGGCGATATTGGGGGAGTAAGCAGCCCGCACTGATTAACTTGTGAGTGTGTTTGAATTAATAAACCAGTGCCCAGAAAGGCCTGAAAGACTCTGGATGTGGCAGTGAGCTCTTCCTGGGAAGGGCAGGAGAATGTGGGCAGGCAGTTCTCCTTTAGCTCCAGGGTCAAACTGAATCCAGGCTGAGTCGGTAGCACTGTGACATGCCCCTGTCCACAGTTTTAAACAAAGTTTTGTGATCGCTCTCTCTCTCCCTCTGAACTATCTTTACTGCTGTCATCACTGTTGTGCCTGAGCATTGCTTGCCCTGTACATGCAGGGTCTCAACAGGGTTAGGGGAAAGCTCCACTCTGCCTCAAATACTTCAGGTGAATTTCAAAATTCTGAACTTGCTTACTATAATCCTATTGAGTTTTGTGGAGAAGGGAATCACCAGTGGTAGATGAGTCAGGGAAAAGAGTTTTCAACATCCCCACACTCTTTGCATCAACTGAGGAATAAATTCCAAACTACCACAGCCCTTATGTTCTCTGAAGATCTCTCTACATTAAGATTTTTTTCTTATTCTGATTTCCCCCATCAGAATAACAGTCCTAGCATATGGATTGCTAATATTAATACCTTTCTTC
This sequence comes from Emydura macquarii macquarii, assembly GCF_026122565.2. NCBI lineage: Eukaryota > Metazoa > Chordata > Testudines > Chelidae > Emydura > Emydura macquarii. The sequence goes on along the minus strand of NW_027131400.1, from coordinate 5,629,986 downwards.
AGTTCCTTTGTAGTAACAAACATCAGAAGTTTCAAGCACTGTACGTATCTAAACACAAAAAAATCACACTTTGCCCTCTTAGTTATTTGTATGTTTACTTTTCATGTCCTCTTTAGCAATGGTAAAAAAATTTTCTTTGTGTCAGACGCTGCTATTAAGCAAACCCAAATTCTTTCTGAAAGGCAATATGAAATCCAGCTTCCAGTGCAGCATTGCCAACCACCTAGATTAACCAGGGGACAAGATGATTGGTATGAAAAGAAGAATTATTTTGTAGGAGTGAGCTATGGACTGAGTACTATGATGAACACCAGGACATTTGAGGAGGTCTCTGCCCAAAAAGAATTAGAAAATGAGAAACAGCCAAATAAATACAAAGCAACATCAGAAATCTGGAGCTCTTAGGATCTTTGAGCAGGGGTCAAATAAGGGGGAGCAGAAGTTAGTGCAACTGCCCCCGTATCTGCTAAAAATAGAAGAAGCTTTCCCTCATGCTGTCCCTGAATTGGGGAGCAAAGACGTCCCATACAGCTCAGCATTCTGTTTCAATCTACTGGTTGTGAGCTACTAGGCTTGCACTCCCATGCCTGCATGTTGATGATTCTAGCAGAGCTTGCCCCATATCGTTGTAAAAGTTGTGCTGTATCTTATGAATATTGCATTGCAGCAGCTGTTGTGGCCAGTAACTTTCTATACCTAATGTTTCCACACTGCTGCTCTGCATCACGACATCCAATAACATTCATTTCAAGAACTAATATTCAAATTGAGCATTGGCATTTTAATAAAGCTATGTCAGAGATGCTGGGCAGCAATGTAAGTGTGTTTTGCCCAGTGTATCTAATCCATTCCTCAAGTACCATTTGTGGTGCCTAGTCTGCTTAACACTTTCACTCTCAGCAGCTTTTAGAGCTCTTGGTTTCCTGGTTTTAAGAAAACAAATAAACTAAAAGTGGAGTATAAAACGTTGTTTTTTGTTTTTGTTTTTGTTTTTTTGGTTTTTTTTTGTTAAATGTTTAAAATTCCCCATCAAACTTCAGAGAGAGAACCATGCCTACCTTAGGGCAATATTAATTTAAGATGTATTAATCAACCTTCTGGGAGAGCATTTTACCTTATTTGTTCAGCAAGTGTAATTAGTGCAGGGGTGTCTACATGATTTTACCCCCATAAAGAGCCACAAGCCACACAGGGGCTATAGTGGAGTCAGTCTTCTTATGGATGAAGAATTGAACGAGGAGGAAACATACATTGTAGGAGAATTTCTCACTTTTGAGAGAGCGAGAAATAAAATCTTCTTCTGAAGCATTAGAGACGTCCACAGCTGGAGATGAGACACTGGACAGGGCTCTGAGGTGGCAGGCTGGCTGATCCTGATCCCACATATAGCAAGCAGACCCTGAGTGTGTGAGCAAGAAAGAAATTTTTCCCCATGTCAGATTAGCAGACATATTAGGGTGTTTGGTGGGGTGTGTTTTTCCCCCCTCTCCCCCTGTTATTGCCTTCATCTGCAGCCTCTGGATGCAGGTCACGTGTCAGGATTATCTGAGTATCTCTCCCAGTTAATCACTTCCCTGCCATTTGGGCTCCTCACACACTGGTACACCCCAGTCCCTTTTATTATCTGCCTGTGGTACGTAATTGTCTAGTCTTCTGTGGGCTGCAACACTTGTCTAATTGTGGTTATTGGAATTAATGTGGAAGTGCTGGGGGGTTGGCCTGCGGTATTCAGGATGTCAGACTACAGCATCTGGTTGTCCCTTCTGGCCTTGAACTATGTGACTCATTCCATATTTTAGCATAAATATACCAAAAGCCCCTGCAACTACAATAATTTTGTAGTTATTATTTTAATCCTTCCTGGAATTCATACTCAGTAATGTTTTAAGTGATGAATGGTATTCTAGCTGTATACTTAAAGTTAATGGGAGCTATCCAGATAACTATAAATACTATTTTTAAAAAGAAGGGACATCACCTCCCGAACAGCTGTCTTTACCTTTTCATGAGTAGCACTATGATCTTCTGCTGACTTTTCTGCATACAAGCTTTATTTATTTTCATTTAGGTTGTTTTATTGAATAGTAAAGCTCACATAAAACAAGTCTACTTAGCAGCCCAGTTCTTGCAGTGTCTTGCCTCCGGTGCAAATCAACCTGAAAATCTCCACAATTGTCCACTACCTCCGTGTAGTGGAATGCACAGAGTTGGCCCAGTCACCCTTCCACTTAAAGAAAAATAATTTGAAGCTCAAAGCCACTTTTGTGCAGAGATGAGATTGGAGCATTTCCAAAGGTGACTACTTACCTAGCTTTTCGCTTGAACCTAAGTTGGCCTGTCTGATCTGTACACCACTGCTGTGGAGTCTTGCCCTAATTGGGAGGCTGTTCCATGAAGGATGTTTAGTGGCTACATGGACCCTGATCCAAAGTCCAATGAAGTCAGTGAAAGTCCTTCCATTGAATGAATGGCTTTGGATCAGATCCTGGGGAGAGCAGAATAAACGCTTGCTGCTTCTTCAGCTCATAGTTCTTGTACTGAACTCTTCCTAGCTGGAAGTCCATCTAACATACAGTATTTTTTTAAAGAGAAAAGTCTACTCTTAAAGAGCAACAGAAGTTGTCTGTCTAAACAGTTTGTGTATTACAGTAGCAACTAGACTCTTAGCAAGATTGTTCTGCTAGACATGTATATACATACATACACAGGAAGAGATGACCCCTGCTTTGAACAGACTACAGTTTAAATAGATAAGACAAATGTTGACAGGGGAGATGGAGACATGGAAATAGGAGGTGACTTGCCTGAGGTCACTCTGCAGACTGCCCTACCATGCCCATTTGTGGTCAGCCATAGTGAGGCCTACCTTGATTTCCCTTCATTTAAAAAAAAAAAAAAAAAAAAAAAAAAAAAAAAAACCGGGGGAGGGGGGGAACCCAACCCCTTCAGCAGGTCTCATTTATTTAATATTTAATTATTTAAATATTTAATTTAATTTAATACAGTCTACCACAAAGCATAACAAAACCATCATCCTAGGTTTCTAGTTGAAAGACTTAGTCAGTACCAGTCCATCTGCCCCCATCAGAGTCAAGTACTGCTTCCATCCAGGCTCTTCACCTAGGTTCTCTCCCCTTACATCTCTATCTCTGGAGGAGTCTCCTTCTACTATCTGGATAGAGTTGTCCTCCGGAATCAGGGATCTGTAGAGGTCTGTCAAAGAGCCACTCATTCCTGGCAAGCTGGGCTTCCTGCCACTGTTATGGGGGCTCCCCCTCCTGAGGCCATGCCCTCCTGAGTGTCTTTCAAATGTAGTTCTTATTTCTAGGAACCTCCCTTTTAGGCTCTTTAGTCTGGTGTGCACCCCTGTTTCTAGAAATACATCTTCTGCTTAGCTTGTTGCCGTCTGAGTGTGGGTCACCTTTGTTAGGTACAAGTGCTTGTTTCCTAACTCTTAATTGGCCACCAGGGCATTCAGATACTCCCAGATGGCCTTCGGAAGGCAGTGATAGGCAGAATGGTCCCTGGTAACCCCTAAAGAGTCAGTTGCTCCGTGATAGTCACACAGCAGGTAAATGACAGAGTTGTGAACAGAACTGTGATCTCCTGAGTCAGTGCCCTATTCATTATACCTCCCTGCTTCTCTGGACACACCTCTTTCACAATAAATCCTGTCCAGGTACACTAATACATACATTGAGTGCAAATTAACAAAGCAAGAATGCTAAACATTAGAACTCCTTTAGTGTATATTCACTTACTACTTCTAGCAAAAGTAGTTTTGTGTTTAAAACTTATGAAGAATAGGAAGATGTGATTGTCTTTCTCCATTTGTACAAAAAATTGAATTGACAATGTATGTTTTTCTCTGTAATTCAATACAACATACAATCTCACGCCTGCTGACGTGATTTAAAAAATAGTGCACACAATAATTTGATCAATATGGTCAGGAAAAATTCAACACTTTGCAGTTTGTCATTATTATAACTACCCAATGTCTCCCTGAACCCACATTTCTTTATTTTTTTTCCGAAGGCATTGGATTAGCCTAGGATCAAAATTCTCAGGGGGGGGGGGGAGGGAAGGAGACATCTTCTTCAACAGTGAGATACTGAATAGGAGCAAGACTATTCTCGCTAAAACCATTTATTCTGACACTCCAATATCAAATACATTCTATTATAATGGCAGAACTGTGTGGAATTCTAAAGTGAGGCTTATTCAAATGAAAATTTGATTGAAGCTTTACAACATTTAAAAATTAGCTACTTTTAGCTAGTTGCAAAATACCCAAAGTAAAAGCACTCTGTGGGACTGATTCCGACTGCATTTATAATGTATAAATCAGAAATGGCTTGAGTGGAGTTACTCCAGTGAAAGACAGGCATCCGAGTTATCAGAATCTGGTCTTTTTTTCTATTGGTGGTTTGCCGCCTTACTGGGAACCTAATTTTCAGATTATTCCTAGTCAATTTAGTTCCCTGCACTTTGTTAATGCTAGTGACATTTTGCATTTCTCAAGCACAGTTTACCAGAGTCACCCTAGGGATTGGGGCTGCCAGTGTTGAGTAACCTTTTGTCCTCAGATATGCAATGGTCTGACAACAATGTCAAACACGTCTTTGCACCACTCAGACTAACAATATTTTTTTCAAAATACTCTTTCCTTCTTTACCTATCTATTACTGCTGAGGTCTGGTAACAACTGCTTGACACTTTCTACTTGTGAATAATTTTCTTCAAAGCTTTTCCTTCCTGTTAAACTGCTTTGCCTCATTGCCTGCATAGATGCCCAGTGCCAATGGCACCGATGTTAACAATATTCTCTGAAGGTCAATAGTTTTTAGGTAACTTTTTTGTTCTCCATTTTGAGAATGATTTTCCCCAAGTCTTATAATTATGAAAAAGGATAATAGAGGGATTTCAATAAGAGCTAAATGAAACTTTTATTATGCTTCCTGATACCAGTTGAAGCTCATCTGGTTTCCTTACCCACTCCAAATTCAACTCAACTCAGATTCAGCAAAAAGGTTCAAGAACTTGACTTAGTTCATGGTTTTGCTTTAAAAACATACAAAACTCACATTTTCATATTCAAATGAGTTTTATTTTGGGTTTGTGTTAAACTTGGTTGTTACAAACCCACACGTGTTTTTTTTTTTTTTTTAAGCATAAAACTAGACAGTTGTCAATGGATATTTTTGTGAATTTTGTTTAAAAAGAAGAGGAGGGGGAAGGATTTGTGAAACTTGTCTCTTGGTGTGTTTACTCTAGCATAAATCTACTGATTTTAAGATGCTCAGTTTCATGGACATAGATCAGATAGAGCGATCTATTTTTTACAGTCTAATATGTGCAGTGCTGTACAAAGCATAAAAATGAAGAGTCACTGAGGTAAAGAATCTTTTTTCTCTAGACCCAACTCTGGAACAGATGCTTATATCTTCATTGACCCCAATAAGGAAGGTCCTTGCTACTTGCTTTTCATCAGTTGGGCAGAAGCAAAAAGTGAGAATCTTGGAAACCCTAGGTGTCCTTCAAGTTGCTGTGTATAAAAACACTTTATCTATATAAACTAGCTCCTTGTAGGAATTTCTAATACTAATTAAAAAAAACACACACACAATGAATTGCTATTTAAATGGTGCTTTTCACATCAGAGCACACAGTATGCTAGATATTCTGAACTGAATTCTGTGATGTATTGTGCGCCTCTTGTGTGTGGTGCTTCACATCTTCACCTTCCAATTTACTTCAGTAAAAGATGAAGGTGCTCTGTCATTGCGAGTTGGGGACCAATCTTCCAGAAAAGACATCTTTTTGCAAAAATGATTTTCAATTATTTTTTTTAGCAAAACTAGAGTGAAGAGTCAGGACTTCATTTAGCTCTACAGTGGGAGATCATGAAATGAACTAATGCAATTGCATGTTTTTCCTGAATTTGTTTAATTGTTTTTTTTTTAGTTTTCTCATGCATTATCTGGGAAATTGTTCAGCTGTCATCATCAAGCAGATGTTTAACTATAGTCTTGTGAATCCTTCTCCTGTTTTGGTGATATCCAGCATATTATTTTTTTGAAAGGGGGCTATACATCATATAAACCCCATAGATTCTAGCATTTTGCCTTGTCTTAGATATTGAATATTAAGATATCCATCAATACTATATGCAGTATGTGCTAAATTCTAGTCACCTATGAAATGATTGGTTGAAGAAAGGAAAGGAGGAAAGTTATTATTTTTCCAGGACACTTTCCAGTTGCTGTTTATAGCCACCAGGCAGTTGTGACCCAGCTGTCCCTGAAACATACACTACTCTTATGTGGAGGAATTTAACCTTTATAATCTCATACTCATTTGGCCTCATCTGCATCCCTGGACTCAACATAACAATTTAAAAGAAATGGCGATAGCTGCCCCGTGTACAAGTGCAGAGTTGTCTGTCTTCATTCTGCCTGCACTGGCACACAGTTGTGCATATGCATATGATGGAACCACAGTGGGTGGAGCTGCATTTAAGGTCTTCTATGTTCAGAGATGGGAAAAGAGAAGGATTCAATCTAGGTACTAATCCCTATATTAAAAGATGCTGTATTTTTTGCGTTTTAATGAGGATCAAGATTAAAAGTACTCCAGGGAAATCTGTACAATCTTATCTCTTGTTAAGAAATCCTACAAATGAACTTGGGATCATATGTCACTTAAAACATTTTTCTGTTTACAGATGGTGTAGACTACAATATATTTTGAGACTACAGAATTTTATTTTTATCCAGCAAGTAAAGCAATCATAATGAGCTGTATAAAAAGTATTTTCTGATCTATATCTTTCTCATGAAAGAGAGAGGTTGTCAAAATCTGTAACTTCTTTGCCAATCCTCTCATTTAAAAAAAAATACCTTTGACTTTACAGCAAATTTTTAAGAAATAATTGTTCTGTTAACTTTAACTTTTGACACTGTAATATTAATCTATGTGTGAAATCTAATTAAATCCCATTGCTTGCAAAGATGAACAAATATAATTTAAGGGTTCTGATTTCAAAATTGTGATGTGGAGCTCTTTAATTACACTTGACCATATTTTGATATCTGCTTTATTTTGTTCCTTTTTTACATAATTAGGAAAGTAACCCACAGGCAGGGGAAAAAGTAAGGAATTCAAAACTAAAAGAAAAATAAATCTTATTACTAGACAAACGTTTCATTTCCATCAAAAATTGACTCATGCAATTACAAAGGAGAGATGAACAGCAGATAGAAGAGGAAAATATTAGTCTAGAAAACTACAGCATTTATGAGGAATTATTTCCATAAATGTGTGGTGCCACAACAGAAGAATCAAATGATTTCAGAATACTTATTTTATGCTTTTCTATTAAAATGTTGATCCAGATACCAAAGCAGCATATTTTTATGCCCATAGAAATTGCTTATTTGTGAAAATGCCACAGAACTGGAAATAAGAGGCTATTGCATTCTGCAGAACAAACAAGGGCTGTTTCTTCATGGAGAACCAGAGGCACAGGAATACATAAATTGAAATATTCACTTTGGGTACAGTCCTGCTACCGGAAAAGTCAATGGGCATTCAATGGGAGTGTACTGCACCATTCCAGACTTAATTAGAAATAGACCAGTTAGGTTTTTTTTTTTTTTTCCCCCAGCCTTGGTAGATAGGGGAAATGCTTTATATCTATTAATTGGAATAGCATAATGAGTAATCTTGTCTCTAGCTACAGAAAACTTCCTGGGCTCATTCCTGCATGTGCTGAGCTCTCTTAACTCCCTTTCAGTTCAGTAGGAATTGAGGACTTTTATGACTTTGTATTTTGCTGGTGGTTTGGTCCTGTGTCATGGGCTGGGTATCATATTAAAGTATGTGCACTGTTTAATATTACAGATATGATACAAATTTAATCAAAATGTATTGTACTGAAGTAGGCACAAGTCCAGGTCCTGCTCTTGATCCTTAAAGACCTGTGACTCTGATTCAGCAAGCTGAAGCATGTGACTTCAGTGGGGCACAACCACATGCTTAAGTGACTTGCTGAAGTGGGGCCTAAATGGGTTAGATTGTGGTTACCTTAGAATAGGTGCGATTCTTGTGTGGGGAGGAATGCCTGTGCTAACTTGGTTAGCTAGCACAGGTAAACAGTAGTGAAGATGTGGTGGCATGAGCTAGCAATCAGCCTACATGCTCAGGGTCCCTGGTGAGCTTGTATTCGTGTGGCTACTCAACTTGTACAATTGTCAGCTGTGCTAGCTAGATTAAAGCTAGGATGGATATGCCTTCCAGAGTTACCATCAGACCTTCATTTTGCAGTGAAGACATACCCTTAGAGACCACATCTGTCTTTGTCTAATTCTGACAGTTGAGGCTCAGCTGTGGCACTCAAATTAACAGTTCCCCAGAGGGAAACATGTGGATGTGGGAAGCAGGATCTCTTCAAAGATGGAATATTAACACTGGAAATAACTTACACTGCTTGTACAAGAGATCCTGAGTTTGTTGACTTTGACTTCAATGAATGCTGCAAGGTCCATCTATTTATTCTGGGTTTTTAGGGGATAGTTTAGGAGGCTGGATTTTGTGGGAATATGGTTTTGCCTTTAACTGACTTTTGAGCCTGACTTGCCATTACCCAGCATCTTCTGTAGCTATTTACACCAATTCAAAATGGTTTACCATTGTCATTTTGTGATGGTTTACAGTTTGCACTGGGGTAAATGACTACACAACATTCAGGGTAATGGACAGTTAGGTCTCTTGTGTTTTTCAGTTGCTCGTTCTCCTGGTGAGCAAGATACCTCTATTAGATAAAATGGAAAACAAGGTAGAAAACGGCCCACTGCTCCTCACACATGAGCACATGTTCATCTATATGAACGTGTAGTGTGTTAACTATATTTTAGGGAATTAAAACACTTGGGAGACAGAATTCAATCAATATACCAATAGAACTGGCAAAAATTATTATCTTAGTAGCATTCCAAAGGCTCTAATTCCTTGCAGTTTTGGTTGCCAAATGAAGTAACAGTATTAAATCCAATTTAGCTGACCCGTCATTAATTCATAAAGCTCCTGTTGCTGTGAATATGTGCAGAGAATCCAAGTGCAATTTTTTTAATTCCAAGTTTAATGATCAGTGCAGTCCATTAAGAAATCACACTGATTCTTTCGTGAAATCTGAGATATAATTCGCATGATGATTCTCCTGTTACACTGTAATAATACAGTGTTGATTATGCACACTTGGGAAAGGAAAGGAAAAGATTGTTTTCCATAATTTTAATTATTTAAAAAAATAGTTGAAGGAAGTTTCTCAAACATTGAAAATTTGATATATTTTTAAGTTTTTAAAGCTTTGGTATTTCTTCAGCTTTGTATTTATATAACTTCTTAGGGAAATACTTCTCTGAGCTTATTTTAAAGACTGATTCTATTGGCAGTGTTAATACTCACTGTTTTTTGAGATTCTTTTGTTAGGATATTTCACTTACTTGAAACAATTTTAAAATAAACAGTTTAAAGTATATAGTGAAGCAAATTAATTAATCCTATTTTTCTATAGTTTTCGCTAATTACACAAAATAAGGCTTCCATAATACTCTTCTTATCCAAACAAGTAAAATGAAGCTATTAATAACTAACTAGTCTTCCAGTACATCCTGATAACTCAGTCCATTAGAATCTTTCTGCACGACTAAGAGCTTTTTGAATTGTTCCTCAAGATATAAAGGAAAAAAATCATTACTGAATAATTCTATTGTCAGTAGCTCTAATTTTCTAATGATTGCTTCTTGATTTTGGCATTTAATGTATAGCTGGTGGGACTCTACATAAAGGGCTTTCTCTTGTGTGGTGCTGAGCACTGTGTGTGTCTGGCTGAGGTACTTGGATTTGGCACCCATTATCATAGTGTTTGAATGCCTCACATATTTGAATCCCCACAACATCACTGAACTATTATCTCCTTTTACAGATTGGAATCTGGGGCACAGAGACACTCAGGGACTTGCCCAGGGTCACACAGTTGCTTGTCCCTAAGCTCTCTGGGGGAGAGCTTGTCTTCTTTGTTAGTAGTTTTGTACAGTGCCTAGTGCAATGGAATCCTTTACTGGAGTTCCTAGATGCATAATAAACCATAGTAAAAGCTGCTTGGTATTTAACAAGATAACTGGAAGCTACATACCATAGGCAGTTTAGCTATTCCTCTCTTTGGCTGGGGAAAGATTACTTCTATATTGTAGAAAGCTTTGATCCTGAGTAATCCACAGTTGAAACATGATGCTACAAGGTACTGAGTGCCTTCATCGTGCAGTGGGTGATGAGGCACTCAGCCCCTGGAACAATTAGGCCCATTGTCTCTGTAGTGCTTTTTGGTGCAGATGCCTGCTGGTGACATGAGGAAATGCGTACCTGGCAAATCCACACTTCTCCGGTGGTGCTGGCAGATGAGATGGTTAATATATGCTGAAGTGTATGAGTGAAAACTAACTAGCTAAGTAAAGCTCCTTGAGCTGGTTGTAAAATAGTTCTAGGAAGTATTCATTAGGCTGATTTTGTTTCCCTTACACTGGGATTTTATGTAAAGCGGAAATGGGCCCAAACTGCAAGGCTGGAATGTAATTCGGGACTATCCCAAACTTGGGGGTATTAAGATTTTATATAATGTATATCAATTTTAATATGAGAGAGAAGGAACAGTCAGAAAGTTGGATTCAGATCTGAACTTGCCCAAAGATCTATGTTCATGTACAGGATTTTACTTTGGGCCCAGCTCTCAAACAGAGACTTCTCTAATCAAGGTAACGTAAGAGATTTGGGTCTGATCCTCTGAGACGCTCAACAGCTCCTGTGAGGAACTATGCAGTCTCTATGCCTGTTAACTTTGAGTTCATGGAGATCAATATCCCACAGGATCTAGCCCTGAAATACTAGTAATGCAAAAAGGGGTGAAATTAAGAAGATCAGTGTGCCTATGCACCCCATTAGTACCTCTTAGGGTGTTGAAATAAGTCATACGTGATGTATGGGCCTTGAGCTGTTCTTCGGCACAGGGTTGAATTCCCTCCTCCCCTCCCCGCCCCAGAATGTTGAGACAAATACATGAGCTAATATGTAATCAACAGTAGTTTAGCTGGTGTGCTAGTCATCAACACAAACTGTAAAATGGGGATGTTTGATTAGATACAGAGTGTGAAATCTTTAACTTACACAATTGAGATAATGTGAGAGAGGGTACACAGTTTTGTCTGGACTGAGGAATAGGTTTCCCTCTTCCTGCATTTCTGCTTTTATGAATTGTTCAGGCTTTCATTGCGGGAATTGCTGTGTCTTGTTTTCACAATGGTGTGGTTGCAAAGTGAAGGTTAGAGTCTAATTTTAGACATAAAACTAAATCAGACTTTGAAAACTCCATCAGTAAGACACGCATGTGAAACAGGAATCCTTCATATTATATCTTGTTACCAAACCATTCATCTACTCTGTTGCCCTATGAAATCAACATGGCAGAGCTAAAATAAAAACAAAGTAAACAACCCTTTCCTCCAACCCCCTAACAAAAGAACCAAGACAGAAGGTGAGATTCCGGTATCATTTGAAATCAATAGGAGTTTTACCATTGACTCAAATAGCTTCAGGAATCTGCAGAAAGTATCAGTTAGACAGTGAAAGCTATTGCAGGAGAATAAGAATCATTAGTATCCCATGGAGTATCTATTGGAGTATCTATTCTGAGAGAAGGGTACTTCAGTTTTTAGAGCTATCAGGTATTCATGGACACTAAAACTTGATATGATGGGAACCGCTTTGACTTGACTTAGAAATAAGCAAAACAGTAAATAATTGTACAAAGTGTTTAGTTCTCTGTATCAAATCAAGCAGTCTTAATTTTTTCCATGAATGCTTTAGGGAGGAAAAAAAAAGACTATATATTTTTATCAATGCTAAAAAAATAATACAATGGAGATAAGGGAAAGAGACTGCTGAGGAAGGGTGTGTGTGTGTTTGAGATTCAAATATATTTTATATTGCAACACAAAAATACACTAAAAGAACATTATTAAAGTTGCAAAGTTAAGAAATGCCAGAATAAACATTCTCTGTGACATCTTATTTTGACCCCTTTGTGTGTATGCATTCTGATAATCTTTAATTACCAATAACATACTATTTTTAAAGATTCCGAAGCCATAAGGGAGCATTGTCATCATCCCGTCTGACCACCTGTATAATACAGGACATAAAACTTTCCGAAAATAAAGCAGAGCTAATCTTTTTTAGAAAAAAATCCAATCTTTATTTAAAATTTGCCAGTGATGGAGAATCCACAGCCAGATTGATTTTTCTATCTTCTAGTTTTGTTAATCAGTGTCATGTGATACCAAGTCAAATGCCTTACAGAAGTCTAACTATATTACATCAACTCTATTTCCTTTATCAACAAAATTATAATCTCATCAAAAAAAGTTATGTTAGTTTGACAGGATCTGTTTTCCAGATGCCTATGTTGATTTGTATTAATTACATTACTAATACATTACATTCCTTTAGTTCTTTATTAAAGAAGTCCCATATCAGCTGCTCCATTACCTTGTCCTACAATCTATGTCAAGCTGACTGGTCTATAGTTACCTGGGTCTTCCTATTTACCCTTTTAAAATATTGGCACAACATTAGCCAAGTTCCTCAACGTTCCAAACTTATTGAAAATCAGCATTAATAGTCCAATCTCCTCAGTCAGCTCTTTTAAACTCTTGGGTGCAAGTTATGTGCAGCTGCTGACATATATGTCTAATGTTAGGAGCTGCTGCTTAACATCATCCTTAACTATGTTGGAGTAGAAAGACTTTCATAATCAAATGATATGAATACTTCATTCCCCCCCCCCCCCCAAAATAGAGCAGAAATATTTACTGAACTCTTCTTCATGATTGACAGTTTCATCATTTCCATCTAGTAATGGACCTGTATCATTGTTCCTAATATACTACTTTTTCTTAACTCTGCTGACCATAGATTTCTCCTTTTGTCCTTTTGGTTCCCTTACTAACTTTCTACAATTCCTAACTTCTGATTTATATCGATTACTATCAACTTCCCTTTCTTCCATTTGTTATGTATGTATATTCATTATTTGCTATAACTGCCTTCTCTTCCCCTCAATACTAGGGTTTGTTTGTTTTTTTTTAACCTGTGTGGTCTTCTTTCTTAATTGTGGCTTTTTTGTCATGTGATATTCTTAAATAATTCCCAGTTATCATTCATGTTTTTCTCTCAACTGATTTGACGCATAATTGTTGACAGCTTTGCTAAATTGGCCCTTTTATAAGCATCAAGAGCATATATGAGTAGCTTGGACTTTGTTCTACTGGCAAATTATAAATGTGATCAAGTTATGATCACTTGCACCTAAACTAACTTTTTTTTTTTTTTTTTTTAAACTATGATCAGTTCATCTTTATCTGTCAAGAAGAGAGAATCCCCCATATCAGATGTAACAGTTTTTGAATTAGGAAATTGTCATGTATAATATATAGAAATACTAAATATGTTCTAGTATTGGTATCATGAGACCTCAAGCATATGCCATTCAGACTGAAGTCCCTCCCTCCCAAGATTCACCCAGCTTATTCTCCTACACATTATATGTGGTAGACGGTGTCTGCTACAGATCACCAAATCACACTAGGAAACCTAATATTCCATCTTGTGCTTTGTCAGTTAGGACATTTATCCATAAGTATTCAAGAATATTTTCTTCCAAGTTGTCAGTGACTTGCAAAATTAACATTACCTGTTTCCTATAGAGTGCCAACTTCTTCTCCCATTTTGCCGGTTGATCCTTCGTAAGCAGTTAACCATCTGTGTTTAACATTCCAATCATCAGAATCATCCTACCAGGTTTCAGTAATACCAACTAGATCACATTCACGCACATAAATGATCAATGTATCAATTATCTTTTTTTGTTAGCCATGTTCCTAGTATTGCTGTATAGGCATTTAAAGAATTTCTTGTTTTCATATCCTTTGGTTCCGTGATTAAATTTGTTCTCTACATCTCAATATTTTACTAAATGAGTGCTCATACTTTCCCTCTCTTTACCCTCCACTTTTGTTATTAGTTTAATGCCTTCCTGACTACTCAAGCCAGCGTCTCCCAGAGAAGAATGGTTCCCCTTCTACTGAGGTGGAAGTTATCCAAATCATTCAGTCCCCTCTCCACATGGAAGGTGGACCAATGTTACACAGGTCCTTCCCTCATTTAGTGCACAGGATGGTGTAAGGTGGCGGGCTGTCCCTCCCTGTTTGTCTGGGAGGGAGACCATTCCCCCTCTCGCTCAGACGCTCTTGTGCAGGCAGAAAACCAGCTGGGGAAATTAGCTAGTGGGCCGAGATCCTAGCCCCTTCTGCCACTCACCAACACTGAAGCGCTTCCCAACCCAGGCCCTCTGGCAGGGTGGGCAAGGGAGGAGTCTCTGGGCCTGGCCCTCAAGCAGGGTGGGGCAAATAAAAACAGTCCCTAGCACTATGGAGGGCGAGTCAACCATCTATGGCTCAAGCCCTCTGTCATGCTGGTTGCCTTGAAAGGGGGGGAGGGATGGGGTACTTGTTATATTGTTTAACATCAATATGTCAAAATCATAATAATCCATATGGGATATGCCATGTCAGGTACTGTTAAAAAGGTTAAAATGTATTAGGTAAGATGGTAATACTTATGTTCATATGTGATACATGTAATGGAAGTTATGGATATGTTTGATTATGTCAGCATTTCAAATTGTGCTGTCTGGGTAACAACTCAGACAGGAGGGCTGCAGAAGAATAGCCTGCTTAATGGCCCGTTAAGACATTCCCAGGTGCAAGGGGCCCAGGGGGAGAAACAAAGGATATACCTGGTAAGTCACCAGGACTTGCCCATGTGACTCTGGACTACTTGCCCATGTGACTCTGGACTCCATTTTGGTTCCTGTGAAATTCCACAAGACAGCATGGCCAGGGCCAGAAGGTATATAAGGCGGTGGCCTGGGAAACCATTTTGTCTTTTGTTCCTGTTCAGCTTCAGACACATACCTCTGGATCAATTCACTTGCAACTGAACCGAAGGACTAAGACCCATCCAGATACTGGATGTATGCCAGAGGAACTGTACAAGCCTGCAACTCCACAATTCTCCCAGAAACTTGATGTATATGGACTTTCAATCATTTGTATGTATCAGATTTGCTTTGACCCTTTAACATTTCTCTTATGGTTTGTTTCTGTCTTTTTATAATAAACCTTTAATTTTAGTTACTAAAGGATTGGCTGGCAGCGTGGTATTTTAGGTAAGATCCAAACTTATATTGATCTGGATACTGTGGCTGACCTTTTGGGGTCAGAAGGAAACTTTTTAGTAAAGAGCATAGAGTTTAAACAACTGGTCTCTTTACTGGACCTAGTGGCTGATTGGGAGCCGGAAACTGGAATGCAGTAAAGGGGGATGTGTGTATTAATGTACTGGCTTCTTGATAACCGGTTTGGGGGAATCAGAAGCACAGTTTGTGGCTGGTTGGGAAGTCTGGCTTCAGTGCCACCCACCAGTGCTGGGAAAATCTGCTCCCTTTTTACAGCCTGCCCTGACCCTGGCATTTTCAGGTGGCTGCCCCAGGCATGGAAGGGTCACACCCCTAGTAGGGCAGGGCAAGTAAAATGGCTCCCGCCTGAGGCAGGGCAAGTCAGCAGTCCAAGGCCTTAGGCAGGGCAGACAAACAATCTATAACCCTGGTCAGGGTGAGTAAATGGTCTCTAGCCCTGGCCAGGGTAAACAAACACATGATGGTCCTGGGCAGGACCAGTTAGCAGTCTCTAGCCTTGGCCCTTGCAGCAGGCCAGAGCGATCAAATAGTTTATGGTCTCCAAGGCTTCACTGGCTGGTAGGAGGTGACTACCCCAGGGGTGAGGGGAGAGGGGCAGGAGGATGCAGGCCCTCCGAACTCCACTGCATCCCAGTCCAGGTCTCTATCAGTGGCAGACTGATCTGCCACTGAGTCAGCAGGACTCCACCCACAACTTGTTGACCCGGCTGTAGGCCACAACACAACTGGATTGTTGTCCAGCTCCTCTGGGCTACTTCCTCTCCCCTTTCCCTGGAGTACCTGGTTCCCTGGATCACCTTTGGTCTCCTCTGGGTTTTCAGCTAGGATTAGGTTCCAAAAACCTTACCCGGCATTGACCGGTGGCAGGTCCGGTAACTCCTTGAGGTTGCTGGTGGATGGCAGCTCCTCTAGGTCTCAGGTGGCCAATGATTGCTCGGGGTCCCAGGCAGCAGGCACCCATTCCAGGTCACAAGCAGCCAGTGGTTGCTCCGGGTCCTAGGCAGCTCCAGCAGCTCCTATGCAGGGTTGTAGGTAGCCAGTAGCTTCGGCAGCCCCTCTCAGGCTCAGGCTGCCAGCAGTCCTTCAGTGGATGTCAGACTGGGTCCTCAAAGCGGGTGGAAAGGCGTCCTTCCTCTCCGGCAGTTTGGGTCTGACTGAGTAGAAGGCCTCTCCTTTTATATTTCCTGCTCTGCCCCCCCTTGCTTCCAGTGGGGCAGGCAGGGTTTTTCTGGCTCCACCCACCCAGAGGCGGGACCATCTCTGAGGGAGGCCACGCCCCCTCTCTACAGATGGACATCACTCATTTATTGAGGCTCAATGTCTTATTTACTGCACACTATTCACACTTGGCTCTGAATGCAGAATTAATAATATTCTCATGGGCTTTTAATAGCATTTATCACTACAGTGTGTGAATAGAATACTTCCTGAATTTTATTAATTATTTTTTCACAACATCCCTGAAAGCTGAGGAGTTTTCTCACCATTTTGCTGAAGAAATAAGGCACAGAGATTAAGATTAAAAGTTTCCCCATTAATTTTAGGTGCCACTTGAGATTCACAAGACCTGATTTTTTTTTATTTTTTTTTTCAGAGGAGATGGCGTCATTTAGCACTTCATATGTTCAAATCACAGTTCGTATTGACTTCAGTTGCAGTAGCTGTGACGAGGGTTGGTTGGGAATTTTCCAATGAAATATTTCTTATAAGAAAACTAATTTGTCAAAATAAAAACTTGTTGTGGAAATATCCAGTTCAGATGAAACTTTGGTTGGGAAGTTTTCTCAGATCCAGAATAGAAGCTCTGGTGGAGATGGGAGAAAGAAAGCTGTGTAACCCATAACAGCCTGCTGGTTGGGATGCTCACCTGTGGGAGACGCAGCTTCCAGTCTGTGCTCTGCCTGATTCAGAGCTCCTGGGAAAATAAATTAATTGTTTGTAAAACGCACATGGACTGTAGTGATGAACACTATTAAAAAAACCATGATGAAATTAATAATTCTGTCAGAGCAGGGTTTGAATAGTGTGTGTGGTAAATAAGGCAGGGGGCCTCAATAAATGAAGCAGTGTCTGTCGTGTACACTAAATGAGCCAAGTGTCCTTACTGAAAAAAATAGCATGTGACCATGTAATTGAGGATTGTATCATAGTGCATATGCACAGTGAAGCTGAATTAATATTGCACAAGGAACTGTAATTCTAGCATTTCCTAACTTTTGAGTGCTTCCCTTTGTACCTTCAGTGTTTCTGAGACAGACACAAAGTTGGAATATAAATTCCTAGACATTTACCCCCCCCCCCACCCCCACCCCAAAAAAAAGCCATCTGGAAAAAAAACAATACATAGTGTGTCATCATACTGACACCCATAAGGGATGAGAGCAGGGCTGGAACCTTCAGATCCATCACACAGACCTTTGACATGTGAGTTACTGGAGGGACTGAGAGAATTAAATTGTCATCCCGTATGTGGACAAGCACTGGAGTGGAATGAGACTTGATCGTTGCCAGTGGGTTTCTGATAGCAGAGAAATGGTGAGACTCAATAATCTTGGGTTCCTGACTATGTTCTGAAAAAGTGTGTGCTCCAGTGGGCACCAACTCTTATGCCCCATCACAGTCCTGTCTCTGTTACATCTCTGGCTTCTTGTCCAGGTTGCCATCTTCTTGCCTACCCAGTCTCCGCTCCTCAGACTTCTCATTGTAGTGTTCGTATCCAGTTGGTTCCAGTCTCCTTCTCACCTTCCCCAGGCTCACTGTCCAAGTCACACACTCACTTCCAGTCTCCTTGTGAAGCCAGCCCCAATAACTTGTCCCCAATCTCTTTGCCCCACCATTCCTATTTTTCCCCATCTGATCTCTCTCCCTCCTTGAGCTCCTTATTCAAACTCAGTGCTCCGCACATCCTATCACTTATTCCGTAGCCCAGTCTCTTTGCCCAAGCAGTCAGCTCCTTGTCACGTCTCCTCTTACATCCACTTTAGTTCCAGTCTCCTTGTCTAGCTAATGCCAGTCTTCCCCTCCTGCCCCCAGCTTCTCATCTTATGTTAGTATTCTTCCCATGACCCCCTAGCCCTCCTACCCTTTTCACTTCCCTAACTGGCTTCTAATCCTAGTCTCCCCTTCCTTCCAGCTCCTAGTTTCCTTGCCCAGACAGTCCCATTCCCCCCACTCCACACTCCAGTCTGTCGCACCAGGCTCCTTGCCCAAATCTACATCTTTTGCTCCCCTGGGTCCAGTTTTTGTCCCTTCTGCATTTGAGTCTGGCAGCTTCCTTCTCCATGCTGCCTGGGGGACAGCAAGGGGGTCAGTTAGAGCTCAGGCGTGACCGGCTCCATGCTCTCAGTTCAAGGGGCTGGGCCCACCCCATCCTGGAGCAAGTCTGACTGACAGGGGAAGAGTCCATCTTCACCTCTGTAGCCCTGTGCAAGGGAGAATAATACTCATTTGCTCTGTGGCAGATGGTGTGTGCACAGTCCGGTCAAAACTAGGAACTGAGAGGATGGAACATGCTTGGTGTGGATGGAATTTTGGAATTTGGTTACTTAAATCAAAGAAGTGTTTTTATTGGGCATGTACAAGTTGTGATTTCCTTTCCCCTCCCACCCCTTCCTGCTACCCCCACAAAGGGCTTATAACTTGGGTGGGGGGGTAGGGAGGAGCTCACAGTCCATAGCAAAAAAAGTGCATCTCTGACACAGGCCAAATTTCAGGTCCCAGCTCCAAAGCATGGGTGTGCTAGAGCTGTTTAAAGAAAAGTTGGCTGTAATGCTTTAGATGTGCGCATAGCATATTTTTCCCTAGCCACATTGTTGGAAAGGGTTGAACCATGTTTGCTGAATTTTTTTTAAAAAAATTGAGTCTCAGGCAACTTCTGTCACGGAAAAATTCCAGCCCAAATGCTTATAGTTTCACAAAGCTATAAGCAACTGAAAAGAGTCTTATAATAGGAAGTGTTGGCCAACCTTTATAATAGGTAGCATCATCAGCCCCACCTAGAATATATATATACATTTTTCTTGCCTGCAGAAATAATGTTATTCTTTGGAAGATTTTATTTTAATCTTCTTAAAACCTGTTCAGCATTCATCTTTTATTTTACGAGTTTTAAGCAGTGTACTTCCCAGCTGATTACTGGAAAATGGAGAATGGCACTCTGCATTTTAAATAACAGAGATTACCATATTCCATGGTACAAGGCACACTCCTATGTGTGTCTTTTTCAGTGACTTCTGTGGGTATAAATATTACCATAATAAGAGGAAAGAGGTTTTTAGGCAGAGTTACTGGATCCAATCTGATATGACTCTTTCATATATTAATATGCATCAGAAGATAACTTTTTTTAAACCAGGCAGAGCCATTTGTATCTTCTTTAATGTGTAGATCCTGCAAGTGCTTAATCACATGCTTAATTTTAATCATCTGAGTAGTTACATTAAAATTTCTGGAACTTCTCACTCAAAGTTCAAAATTTATATTTTTGCAGGATCAGGGCTGAAGAAAGGTTTCCTGCATTTTTCAGTGAAACAATTCTCTACATGGATTTCACAAAAAACCTTGATTTTATTTTATACTATTTAAAGCAAATGCTGATGTATTTCTCTTAAGATAAAGTGTTTTTAAATCTGCAAAGATTTTTTTCTACATTTTGCAGACGCCACCATTTGCTGAACGGATATTAAGGCTATTATTCTCTAGTCAATGAAAAACTAATGATGATTTAATTGGGAGATAAAATATTTCCATTACTTTGATAAATAATTAACAGTAGCAATGCAAATAGTCAGTACATGCTCAAGAACTGCACTAGAGGTGGAGAATCTTATTTGAGATCCACAATAAATTTAATACTCTTATTCCAGAAAGATTAACTGATTTTCTTAAAAATATATTTGTATGTGTAAATTTCTTGCAGCTGATAAGTACAGATGTATATTAAAAAACTGACTTAATTATTCTCTACACAACTGGGTATTTTTAACCTTTTAAAATATCAAGTTATATTTTTTTCATTTTAAAACAAAAACCTTAATAAATTTAGCTATATAGGGAGAAACTTTTTCAGAGATGTAAAAGGGACCCAAGGTCCAACAAGATCTAGGTATCTAATTGTGCATTTTGAACAAATGCTTTTCAATGCTAATGCTTTCTTTTTCTCTTTAACATGTTGGTTTACTTCCTCCCTTATCCTCAGACCTAGTCCCACAAAGTCACTGGGATGTCAGTGTAATAAATCTGACTTCATAGTTCAGTGGTTTGTTCTTAGTGTTATCCTGAAAGAGACTTGGACCAAAACTTTTTTAAAATCTGTATCCATGGTTAGGCTCCTAAACCCATAGCTAGACTTTTTAAAATAAGTGGCTTCATTTTCAAAACCATTGAGAATCCCACTATTCACCTGAATCTCGCTAGGTGCTATGGGGTGTACTTTTGAAAATCAGGTCACTTATTAAGAGATTGACTTTAGGCACCTGTT
Organism: Emydura macquarii macquarii; assembly: GCF_026122565.2. Classification (NCBI taxonomy): domain Eukaryota; kingdom Metazoa; phylum Chordata; order Testudines; family Chelidae; genus Emydura; species Emydura macquarii. Next base: position 5,609,134 of record NW_027131400.1, on the reverse strand, counting down.
TCTGAAAATCTTGACTTTGTTTTCAGGTTCTGATTGTAGTTCCTCCCTTCTTTGTTCACTTTCTCTCCATGATAAGTATGTGAATTCCAATGGTGTATTCAGTATGCATCCATAATTTTAGCTTGAGTGGCTGTAGCTTCAATGTTTGCTACAAATCATGCTCTGATTTGGGAATATGGATTAGGATTAGTGATTGGAGGGTTTGATATTACTACTGTTTCATAGATTGATCATTGATTCCTGTGCTTTGAGGTTGAGTTATACTTCTCCTGCCAGGGTAAAGGATACATTTTGATGATAAACACTTGGATGTTAATGGAGCCTGTTGTTTGGAGGGCTTTGCAGGAGAAATGGGAACTGATGGCAGATGATGTAAAATATCTATCTATAAATAAAACAAATGGAGGAAAGGAGAAGTTGATAGTAACAAATATGAATAGGAAGGTAAGAACTGTAGAAAATTGATAAGGGAAGCAATAGGATGCAGGAAGACAGCTGTTGGCTATAGATAAGGACAATAAGGAAGAGTTTTTTAAAGTATACCAGGAACAAAAATGAATGCCAACAATGATATATGTCCATTACTAGATGGAAATTGTAGAATTATCAATAATTCAGAAAAGGCAAAAGTATTAAATATTTCTATTCTGTATTTGGGGAAACAGATGATGTAGTCTTATCATATCATAACTCTCTCTATTCCACTAGTATCTCAGAAGCAATTACTAAAGTTAGATATTTTTAAATTAGCAGGTCCAGATAACTGGCATCAAACAGTTTAAAAAGAATTGTCTGAGGAAA